>NC_140590.1:1658174581-1660969581 GCF_964204655.1 Triturus cristatus | reverse complement strand
TGACAAAGTTCTAAAATTTCAAGGTTTCACCTCGTGAACTTTTCCCCCATAAGCACAGTCACTCGCTGCTCCGAATGCCACTGTAACTGAAAGACAGCAGCGGACCCGCTCAGTTAAGCGGTGGTGACGTCCCACGACCAGGCAGGGCCGCAATATTTGGAAGAAAAGGGTTCACCACATTGCGGGACGCACTCGCAGCAAGCCGGTCAAAGCAGGGAAGGTCCGTTGGCAAACCACACCTGACGCGTTTCGGGCCTGACGCCCTTAATCATAGGCAACTGCAGCGTGAATGACCAGCAAACAAGGCTTCCATGCTATTCCCACCTCCTTTTATTTGCATATCAATCAAGTGAGCAAGATAGCAAAGCATTCTGGGAATGGAAGTCTTTACATGATGCCCAAGTGGGCTGCCGGTCTCTCGCACTGACAAAGTTCTAAAATTTCAAGGTTTCACCTCGTGAACCTTTCCCCCATAAGCACAGTCACTCGCTGCTCCGAATGCCACTGTAACTGAAAGACAGCAGCGGACCCGCTCAGTTAAGCGGTGGTGACGTCCCACGACCAGGCAGGGCCGCAATATTTGGAAGAAAAGGGTTCACCACATTGCGGGACGCACTCGCAGCAAGCCGGTCAAAGCAGGGAAGGTCCGTTGGCAAACCACACCTGACGCGTTTCGGGCCTGACGCCCTTAATCATAGGCAACTGCAGCGTGAATGACCAGCAAACAAGGCTTCCATGCTATTCCCACCTCCTTTTATTTGCATATCAATCAAGTGAGCAAGATAGCAAAGCATTCTGGGAATGGAAGTCTTTACATGATGCCCAAGTGGGCTGCCGGTCTCTCGCACTGACAAAGTTCTAAAATTTCAAGGTTTCACCTCGTGTACTTTTCCCCCATAAGCACAGTCACTCGCTGCTCCGAATGCCACTGTAACTGAAAGACAGCAGCGGACCCGCTCAGTTAAGCGGTGGTGACGTCCCACGACCAGGCAGGGCCGCAATATTTGGAAGAAAAGGGTTCACCACATTGCGGGACGCACTCGCAGCAAGCCGGTCAAAGCAGGGAAGGTCCGTTGGCAAACCACACCTGACGCGTTTCGGGCCTGACGCCCTTAATCATAGGCAACTGCAGCGTGAATGACCAGCAAACAAGGCTTCCATGCTATTCCCACCTCCTTTTATTTGCATATCAATCAAGTGAGCAAGATAGCAAAGCATTCTGGGAATGGAAGTCTTTACATGATGCCCAAGTGGGCTGCCGGTCTCTCGCACTGACAAAGTTCTAAAATTTCAAGGTTTCACCTCGTGAACTTTTCCCCCATAAGCACAGTCACTCGCTGCTCCGAATGCCACTGTAACTGAAAGACAGCAGCGGACCCGCTCAGTTAAGCGGTGGTGACGTCCCACGACCAGGCAGGGCCGCAATATTTGGAAGAAAAGGGTTCACCACATTGCGGGATGCACTCGCAGCAAGCCGGTCAAAGCAGGGAAGGTCCGTTGGCAAACCACACCTGACGCGTTTCGGGCCTGACGCCCTTAATCATAGGCAACTGCAGCGTGAATGACCAGCAAACAAGGCTTCCATGCTATTCCCACCTCCTTTTATTTGCATATCAATCAAGTGAGCAAGATAGCAAAGCATTCTGGGAATGGAAGTCTTTACATGATGCCCAAGTGGGCTGCCGGTCTCTCGCACTGACAAAGTTCTAAAATTTCAAGGTTTCACCTCGTGAACTTTTCCCCCATAAGCACAGTCACTCGCTGCTCCGAATGCCACTGTAACTGAAAGACAGCAGCGGACCCGCTCAGTTAAGCGGTGGTGACGTCCCACGACCAGGCAGGGCCGCAATATTTGGAAGAAAAGGGTTCACCACATTGCGGGACGCACTCGCAGCAAGCCGGTCAAAGCAGGGAAGGTCCGTTGGCAAACCACACCTGACGCGTTTCGGGCCTGACGCCCTTAATCATAGGCAACTGCAGCGTGAATGACCAGCAAACAAGGCTTCCATGCTATTCCCACCTCCTTTTATTTGCATATCAATCAAGTGAGCAAGATAGCAAAGCATTCTGGGAATGGAAGTCTTTACATGATGCCCAAGTGGGCTGCCGGTCTCTCGCACTGACAAAGTTCTAAAATTTCAAGGTTTCACCTCGTGAACTTTTCCCCCATAAGCACAGTCACTCGCTGCTCCGAATGCCACTGTAACTGAAAGACAGCAGCGGACCCGCTCAGTTAAGCGGTGGTGACGTCCCACGACCAGGCAGGGCCGCAATATTTGGAAGAAAAGGGTTCACCACATTGCGGGACGCACTCGCAGCAAGCCGGTCAAAGCAGGGAAGGTCCGTTGGCAAACCACACCTGACGCGTTTCGGGCCTGACGCCCTTAATCATAGGCAACTGCAGCATGAATGACCAGCAAACAAGGCTTCCATGCTATTCCCACCTCCTTTTATTTGCATATCAATCAAGTGAGCAAGATAGCAAAGCATTCTGGGAATGGAAGTCTTTACATGATGCCCAAGTGGGCTGCCGGTCTCTCGCACTGACAAAGTTCTAAAATTTCAAGGTTTCACCTCGTGAACTTTTCCCCCATAAGCACAGTCACTCGCTGCTCCGAATGCCACTGTAACTGAAAGACAGCAGCGGACCCGCTCAGTTAAGCGGTGGTGACGTCCCACGACCAGGCAGGGCCGCAATATTTGGAAGAAAAGGGTTCACCACATTGCAGGACGCACTCGCAGCAAGCCGGTCAAAGCAGGGAAGGTCCGTTGGCAAACCACACCTGACGCGTTTCGGGCCTGACGCCCTTAATCATAGGCAACTGCAGCGTGAATGACCAGCAAACAAGGCTTCCATGCTATTCCCACCTCCTTTTATTTGCATATCAATCAAGTGAGCAAGATAGCAAAGCATTCTGGGAATGGAAGTCTTTACATGATGCCCAAGTGGGCTGCCGGTCTCTCGCACTGACAAAGTTCTAAAATTTCAAGGTTTCACCTCGTGAACTTTTCCCCCATAAGCACAGTCACTCGCTGCTCCGAATGCCACTGTAACTGAAAGACAGCAGCGGACCCGCTCAGTTAAGCGGTGGTGACGTCCCACGACCAGGCAGGGCCGCAATATTTGGAAGAAAAGGGTTCACCACATTGCGGGACGCACTCGCAGCAAGCCGGTCAAAGCAGGGAAGGTCCGTTGGCAAACCACACCTGACGCGTTTCGGGCCTGACGCCCTCAATCATAGGCAACTGCAGCGTGAATGACCAGCAAACAAGGCTTCCATGCTATTCCCACCTCCTTTTATTTGCATATCAATCAAGTGAGCAAGATAGCAAAGCATTCTGGGAATGGAAGTCTTTACATGATGCCCAAGTGGGCTGCCGGTCTCTCGCACTGACAAAGTTCTAAAATTTCAAGGTTTCACCTCGTGAACTTTTCCCCCATAAGCACAGTCACTCGCTGCTCCGAATGCCACTGTAACTGAAAGACAGCAGCGGACCCGCTCAGTTAAGCGGTGGTGACGTCCCACGACCAGGCAGGGCCGCAATATTTGGAAGAAAAGGGTTCACCACATTGCGGGACGCACTCGCAGCAAGCCGGTCAAAGCAGGGAAGGTCCGTTGGCAAACCACACCTGACGCGTTTCGGGCCTGACGCCCTTAATCATAGGCAACTGCAGCGTGAATGACCAGCAAACAAGGCTTCCATGCTATTCCCACCTCCTTTTATTTGCATATCAATCAAGTGAGCAAGATAGCAAAGCATTCTGGGAATGGAAGTCTTTACATGATGCCCAAGTGGGCTGCCGGTCTCTCGCACTGACAAAGTTCTAAAATTTCAAGGTTTCACCTCGTGAACTTTTCCCCCATAAGCACAGTCACTCGCTGCTCCGAATGCCACTGTAACTGAAAGACAGCAGCGGACCCGCTCAGTTAAGCGGTGGTGACGTGGTGGTGTCTTTCAGTTACAGTGGCATTCGGAGCAGCGAGTGACTGTGCTTATGGGGGAAAAGTTCACGAGGTGAAACCTTGAAATTTTAGAACTTTGTCAGTGCGAGAGACCGGCAGCCCACTTGGGCATCATGTAAAGACTTCCATTCCCAGAATGCTTTGCTATCTTGCTCACTTGATTGATATGCAAATAAAAGGAGGTGGGAATAGCATGGAAGCCTTGTTTGCTGGTCATTCACGCTGCAGTTGCCTATGATTAAGGGCGTCAGGCCCGAAACGCGTCAGGTGTGGTTTGCCAACGGACCTTCCCTGCTTTGACCGGCTTGCTGCGAGTGCGTCCCGCAATGTGGTGAACCCTTTTCTTCCAAATATTGCGGCCCTGCCTGGTCGTGGGACGTCACCACCGCTTAACTGAGCGGGTCCGCTGCTGTCTTTCAGTTACAGTGGCATTCGGAGCAGCGAGTGACTGTGCTTATGGGGGAAAAGTTCACGAGGTGAAACCTTGAAATTTTAGAACTTTGTCAGTGCGAGAGACCGGCAGCCCACTTGGGCATCATGTAAAGACTTCCATTCCCAGAATGCTTTGCTATCTTGCTCACTTGATTGATATGCAAATAAAAGGAGGTGGGAATAGCATGGAAGCCTTGTTTGCTGGTCATTCACGCTGCAGTTGCCTATGATTAAGGGCGTCAGGCCCGAAACGCGTCAGGTGTGGTTTGCCAACGGACCTTCCCTGCTTTGACCGGCTTGCTGCGAGTGCGTCCCGCAATGTGGTGAACCCTTTTCTTCCAAATATTGCGGCCCTGCCTGGTCGTGGGACGTCACCACCGCTTAACTGAGCGGGTCCGCTGCTGTCTTTCAGTTACAGTGGCATTCGGAGCAGCGATTGACTGTGCTTATGGGGGAAAAGTTCACGAGGTGAAACCTTGAAATTTTAGAACTTTGTCAGTGCGAGAGACCGGCAGCCCACTTGGGCATCATGTAAAGACTTCCATTCCCAGAATGCTTTGCTATCTTGCTCACTTGATTGATATGCAAATAAAAGGAGGTGGGAATAGCATGGAAGCCTTGTTTGCTGGTCATTCACGCTGCAGTTGCCTATGATTAAGGGCGTCAGGCCCGAAACGCGTCAGGTGTGGTTTGCCAACGGACCTTCCCTGCTTTGACCGGCTTGCTGCGAGTGCGTCCCGCAATGTGGTGAACCCTTTTCTTCCAAATATTGCGGCCCTGCCTGGTCGTGGGACGTCACCACCGCTTAACTGAGCGGGTCCGCTGCTGTCTTTCAGTTACAGTGGCATTCGGAGCAGCGAGTGACTGTGCTTATGGGGGAAAAGTTCACGAGGTGAAACCTTGAAATTTTAGAACTTTGTCAGTGCGAGAGACCGGCAGCCCACTTGGGCATCATGTAAAGACTTCCATTCCCAGAATGCTTTGCTATCTTGCTCACTTGATTGATATGCAAATAAAAGGAGGTGGGAATAGCATGGAAGCCTTGTTTGCTGGTCATTCACGCTGCAGTTGCCTATGATTAAGGGCGTCAGGCCCGAAACGCGTCAGGTGTGGTTTGCCAACGGACCTTCCCTGCTTTGACCGGCTTGCTGCGAGTGCGTCCCGCAATGTGGTGAACCCTTTTCTTCCAAATATTGCGGCCCTGCCTGGTCGTGGGACGTCACCACCGCTTAACTGAGCGGGTCCGCTGCTGTCTTTCAGTTACAGTGGCATTCGGAGCAGCGAGTGACTGTGCTTATGGGGGAAAAGTTCACGAGGTGAAACCTTGAAATTTTAGAACTTTGTCAGTGCGAGAGACCGGCAGCCCACTTGGGCATCATGTAAAGACTTCCATTCCCAGAATGCTTTGCTATCTTGCTCACTTGATTGATATGCAAATAAAAGGAGGTGGGAATAGCATGGAAGCCTTGTTTGCTGGTCATTCACGCTGCAGTTGCCTATGATTAAGGGCGTCAGGCCCGAAACGCGTCAGGTGTGGTTTGCCAACGGACCTTCCCTGCTTTGACCGGCTTGCTGCGAGTGCGTCCCGCAATGTGGTGAACCCTTTTCTTCCAAATATTGCGGCCCTGCCTGGTCGTGGGACGTCACCACCGCTTAACTGAGCGGGTCCGCTGCTGTCTTTCAGTTACAGTGGCATTCGGAGCAGCGAGTGACTGTGCTTATGGGGGAAAAGTTCACGAGGTGAAACCTTGAAATTTTAGAACTTTGTCAGTGCGAGAGACCGGCAGCCCACTTGGGCATCATGTAAAGACTTCCATTCCCAGAATGCTTTGCTATCTTGCTCACTTGATTGATATGCAAATAAAAGGAGGTGGGAATAGCATGGAAGCCTTGTTTGCTGGTCATTCAAGCTGCAGTTGCCTATGATTAAGGGCGTCAGGCCCGAAACGCGTCAGGTGTGGTTTGCCAACGGACCTTCCCTGCTTTGACCGGCTTGCTGCGAGTGCGTCCCGCAATGTGGTGAACCCTTTTCTTCCAAATATTGCGGCCCTGCCTGGTCGTGGGACGTCACCACCGCTTAACTGAGCGGGTCCGCTGCTGTCTTTCAGTTACAGTGGCATTCGGAGCAGCGAGTGACTGTGCTTATGGGGGAAAAGTTCACGAGGTGAAACCTTGAAATTTTAGAACTTTGTCAGTGCGAGAGACCGGCAGCCCACTTGGGCATCATGTAAAGACTTCCATTCCCAGAATGCTTTGCTATCTTGCTCACTTGATTGATATGCAAATAAAAGGAGGTGGGAATAGCATGGAAGCCTTGTTTGCTGGTCATTCACGCTGCAGTTGCCTATGATTAAGGGCGTCAGGCCCGAAACGCGTCAGGTGTGGTTTGCCAACGGACCTTCCCTGCTTTGACCGGCTTGCTGCGAGTGCGTCCCGCAATGTGGTGAACCCTTTTCTTCCATATATATATATATATGCAACAAGTACAACTGAACATTTTAAATGATCTCTGAATGTGAACAAATTTAAAATTGATGGTAAAAAATAAGCTGGTATCCTTAGCTCGATTAATGATAGCAGTACAAGTACAACAAACACGGTCCAATGTGGGTGATTGGTGGCCTCAACTGAAGCAGCAGTATGCTTCGAGAAAAAGAGACCAATCATTAAGAGCAAAAACAACAAAATGATCTGCTACAACCTAGCACATCATTTTGCCTTTTAAAAATCAAACCACGTTTTGAAAAGTTCCAACCTTCCCACTAAAATTAAAATTTTGACTTTTGTTCATTTGCATTTGAAATTAAATAAATAGTTAATAATTTGTGTTTGGAATATACTGGTCTCTGTATTTTTGTGTATCTTTTGAGGTTCAAATCATAGATATTGGATTCTTGTACTGACTCAGGGTTCACAAGATTCAAAGGGTTAAGAACCCCTGACAGGTGGTGTATAAAAAGCATATGGAAGAGTGTGGTATGTGGGAATGGTGTAAGGGTGTGATGATTTGGGGAGGAAAGAAGAGAGGGAATCTGGAGCATGTTTCTTCCTTTGATTCCTGGATTATACTGAGGGCTGAAGTGAATTATGGGAATTAACACTAGCACAATAGCTGGTTAGCAATTTGTTAAAGGAGTAAAGTGCAAATGAAAGCATTGTTATGAGAGGTGGTTTATGTGCTGTAGATTTAAGAACAATTGGCTTGTTAGTTGTAGTGTTTGTTATAGTGAACTTGAGGTGTAAGTTTGTAAAGGCGTGGCCATGGGTGATTATTGTTAGCACAGACCTGTCTCATTGAAAAACCTTTTGTACACTCACTCATTCACTGTCTCTTATGAGTGTGCTGTCTCGCGGGGCGTTAGACCCAGTTGAACCTGCAGAGGCTTCCAGCCATTAACGGTTCCTCTTCCTTCGTGGTGGTTTGCAGTTTATCTGCAGGAGATGGTTTTCACCACATTGGAGGGTGGGGTTGGTGAGTGCCATAACCACAACACATGCTTTGTAGACTTGTGGTTTCCTCTTCTTCTTGGCCTGCGAGAAAGAGGCAGCTTAGACCCCTCCCATTAGTTACTTGTGTTTTGAGTCACCAACTCCTATCTTCATTAGCAGGGCCTCTTTGAACATGACAATGTTGATTGCTTCCGGTTTTGACAATGCTACAGCTTACCTCCAGATTTTACTTCCGATGAGCGGTGACTCCTGACCTTCCAAAGCTGCCATGTTCTGTAGGCATTTTGGACATAAGCAGTATTTAGTTGCAGGTGCTCAAGGAGTAGCTAGAAAGCAATGTCAACTATCAACTTTGGCTTCATTTAATCAACTGAAGTACAAGAGCACAACCAGGGTTTGCTCCAACTGAGTGACAGTGGAGTGGTTAAAGCAAGGGACCATCAAAGGTACAATCACCACCGCAGGGTGCACAGCTCCAAACCACAATGATTAACATGAAAAATCAATTGGTTGCATCAGCGATGAAGTGAAGCATCTACTAAAAGGACACGCACTCTCAGCAGAAAAATTTCCCCTAAACTTAGGGAAACTTACTCACGAAAGACCCCTTAAAAAAAGCAACATATGCAAATAACGTAAGATTTAAATCACATTAAAAACAGTAATGCAAGTGGGAGTGTGACTCACAGGAAATTCTGATCTGCAAGTACAAGGTTCATACCATCGAGAGCATACGAGGGGTGTGGAAATGCTGCCTTACAGAGAGCTGCGCTAATTTACCTATTTTTTTCATAGGTAACAACCTTGACAACAAGTGCACAAGCTATCCCTTTGACCTTTTCCCTGTTAGGGAAAAAGGTCACATTAGTCAAAATCATTATTTGACATCACTTTACATATACTACCCCTGTCTTCATTCACATTCCCCTCTGCCAGATCGCCAACTGCTTTCTGGGTTGAAGCAAAAAAAAGACAAAGAGGTTAGGGGCCCCTCTAGCTCCCCCACCCCCAGTGTAAGGGTACAAGGGGACCCCTTTGGGCCCTCAGGTGTCGTCGTCGCCGTCTAATTCATCCAGTGTCGCATAGTCACGACGGTGGATCATCTTCCGACAGACCAGGCTTGATGCCTCCTTCTTTCTACTACCAAGTGGTTTCTGGGAAAAAGAAGCATATCTTTATAGCGGCACAAAAGCCTCGAACAGTCCTGGAAGTCTCCGAGTGTGTGTGTCCCTGGGAACAGATCATACATTACTGAGTCCGTGGTGATGCATGATGTTGGTATTCAGGCACTAAGCTCTGTGCCTAGGGCCTTCCGCAGGTCCTGCCCATTACCAGAATAGATGGTAGGATATCTTGTCTGCGGTGCCCCCTCTCGGGCAGGGCTTGTATCATTTGTGCCCTCTTGTGTGTATGAAGGCTCTCACTGGCAGACCTCCTTGGATGACCATACAGGTGCTTATTGTGCTCCTCTGCCTTGCTTGAATTGACCAAAGGCCAGAAACGTCAGCTGTGAAGTCCTTCACTTTAAGAATTTACTGAGATGGATATGATAGGGCAAGGAAAATCTGGTAATTGGATAAGCCTGATGTAGAGTTATGTGAAAAGAAAAATCCTACAATTTCAGGGGGAAGAGGTAAATCTCAAGGCAAATCCATGGGCAGAATGCACCAGTATAATTCCCTCCACCAGAGGGGTAGAAGGGTGGAGGGAATTTTATTAATACAATCTACTTCAAATTTACCACATCTTCCAGTTATCTGAAGATTTTTCATTAATACTCAACTCATCAGACCCCCTAATGTAAGACTAACAAGAACTTTTAATAAGATGTATGCAAATTTGGATTTCACTATAGAAAACGTTACATTGCAACTGCACTGCAAAACATGCTTTCTCGTGAGGTTGGCAAGTAGGAACATCAAAATAATCTATAACTTCTGTGCGCAGTTGGATATTAGGAGTCTCAGGCTGACCTTTATGATAAAAGTGCCACACAGTTGAATGAGGAGTCTCAGAACTGTATATATTGATTATAAGTGGATGCTCAGAGTGCAACATGTTATTTATAAACAATGCCAACTGTGGGAAAGGACCAACATTAATGGGAGGTAAAACCTCAAGTGGATAATGATGCATCACCTCCATCATCACTAGAGCATTAAAGCATGAAAAAAGGGTATTTATGCACGGAACACAGCCTTTACAACGTGGTCAGAACCACACATGCCTTTCCAACGCAGGCTTCACAACGCATTCGTCTTTACCACACATATCTTTACCATGAAAAGTTTTACAACGCATATGCCTTTACCACTAATGCCTTTGTAATGAAAATGTAAGTATTCATATATATATATATATATATATATATATATATATATATATATTCACTGAAAAAACCATAGGTTTCACACATGTTATAGTTAGCTGGACATTTTACTGATAAAAAACCAATGAAATTCCCCCGTTATAGTTACTGTAGGCAACTATAACTCACGCGACCGTAATCCTCTGCTGATGCTAATACTGTATTTAGACACTTATTTGCCCATATCTTCTTCCATTAAATTTTAGCTATACATATATTACAAATATTTTTTTTTCATAAAGACACATATGTCATCAGCAGAGGATTACGGTCGCGTGAGTTATAGTTGCCTACAGTAACTATAACGGGGGAATTTCATTGGTTTTTTATCAGTAAAATGTCCAGCTAACTATAACATGTGTGAAACCTATGGTTTTTTCAGTGAATTAGCAAGGTTTTTTAAATGCTATTTCCTAACTATAACGTGTGTGAAACCTATGGTTTTTTCAGTGAATTTGTACGTTTTTTTAAATGCTAAGTTACTTTACGCCATTTGTGGCGTGCGAGCCCACTTAACGCAGTTCGTTCCGTGCACGGTTTTTATCAACTTTAATAAGCCCTGTACATTTGGTGGCCTTCGGCCACCAAAAGCACAGGGGGTGAGGTCAATGTGGATAGTGTTTTTTTTATTTCGATTTTATAATTTCATGTTGCCAAAATTACGTTTTTTTTCTCTATTAATAAGCCCTGCACATTTGGTGGCCTGCGGCCACCAAAAGCACAGGGGGTGGGGTAAGTGTGGATAGTGTTTTTTTTATTTTTATTTTTTTACCGTAAGCGTACGGTAAGCTTACGGTAAGCGTACGGTAAGCGTACGGTAAGCGTACCCCGCGAAATTGCCGAAAAAAAAATAAAACCGTTTTTGCTCTTGGGGGATGTTTGGGGACTCCCTCAACATGACTATGTGGGAGGGAGTTGTCAAAACAGCCCCGTAACATGTTTTTGGCCATCATGTTTGATAAACAACACTCAGTGCGAGAGACAAAATGGCGGACGCCGCTTCCTGGTTTCGTCCGATTCGAATGTTTACTAAGATCTAAGAGCCAATCAGAATCGCGCTCGCGCACGCCACCGTAAGCTTACGGTAAGCGTACGGTAAGCGTACGGTAAGCGTACCGTAAGCGGGCTCAGATATATATATTGATTTAAAGGCTATTTTCTCAGAATCTACTGAACAGATTTACACCAAACCTACAAAAGGCACTTCCTTGACCTAGGGACTACCTCTCTGCCAAATTTCTAGTAATTCTGTTCAGCCGTTCGGGCTGTAGCTCGTTCTAAAGGTCCTATGGAAAAATGCATGGGAAAAACGCGTTTTGGGACCCCCCTTTTATCTCAGCCCCCGCTTGACGAATCCCCCCGAGACTTTCAGGGTAGGAGCGGAGCGTAGCGCCCCACCTATTTTGAGAAATTCGCGAGGATTCGTCAACCGGCGCCAAAGTTATTCAAAATAGAATGTTGAGGTTTTCCTATGGAAACGTGGTCCTAACTATAACTACCTACTGGCGACCGCCAGTAGGTAATATATATATATATATATATATATATATATATATATATATATATATATATATATATATATATATATATATATATATATGAGTCCAACAAATTGTCCCTGCGGGAGGAGCACTGAATAGCTGGTGCCGGCGGCGGGGTAAGGACAACCTCGCAAATGTATCAAAAAGCAAGCTTTGATCAAACAAAGACGCCGCACTCTTCCTGAATCTTTGAAGTTAGAGTTTTATTTTCTCTTCACCTACGCGTTTCGAACTATGGCAGTTCTTGGTCACGGTAGTATACATGAGTCCCTTTTCACTTTCAATATTTATACCAATTCACCACTATTACCCGCAATGAGGCATTATGGGTATGGTAGTTTGTTATACAAAGAATGTATTAAATACATTTGGGATTTGCGTCGAGTCTGAGTGACTGTGTGGGCACTGATGTCATGATATAATTGAGGGTCCAAAATTGCATATTACTATGTTCTATGCATTACGTTGACACTTAGAAACACTTCAAGTAAGTGTCTAAGTTTTGCGTTTAGTCGCAATTTATATACACGAAACCTACGTGTATGTTGTCAAAGAGCTGGTACTTTGGATCTGATATTATGGCTGAGTGCCCTCTATACCTCTATTTACCTTGTTATGACAAAAAATGACCACACAGCGTTCCAGACAACGACAGCAACTATTTTTGACCAAAACATCAGCTGGGGTGTGATAAGACATCCTAAACTCTTCATAAATAGTAGCATAAGGAACTTTCACTAACAGCCACAGTGAATTGGACAAAAATAGATTTTCACTGAACTAATTGCATTCAAGTAATCAATTGACTCAAGATTAATATAATATGGAACAGAGGGCAGCCAAACGAATGGAGAAAGCTGAAAGTATGTTCACCAAACAAGCACCTACCACCTCAACATCAAATACGAAAACAACTGAGCCAAATACAGCCACAATGTCATTGAAACAACTATTTTTACAAATGGAAAAACTACTTAGAAAAGAAATTTCACGTAGTTGGGAGATAATCACACTGGAAAAATACGTGGAAGTGGGAAGAGTGCCCCGAGGACTACGCATATTCACCCTTCCCAACCATCCTGACACCAGCCCTGAAATGCTTGATGAATGGGGGAAAAACAATATGGACTGTTCACGCACAATGATGCTCATCATTATCAAGTATGCCAAAAAGAATGTTGAGGAACTGCACATCAAAATAGATGAGATTGAGCAACAGATTAAAACACAAGGGCAAGAGGAAGAAAGCATTAAGAAGCTAAGGATGCAAATGGATATAAATCTGGATAAACATGAATGTGAAATCCAAGAAAGAAAACAAAGAAAATTTAGAAGAGATGAGTGCGATTATGAGAATGGAACCATTTTCACATTTGCTAAAAGATTTGAAATTTTAAAACAACAAACAGAAAGTAAAAAACCAAATGTGCCAGAATCCCCTTACACTACGCCAAGTGAAACAGAATCAGATCTAAGTGAAGGAGAACAGCAATCAACAGTTACCAGGAAGTTTTCTTTTTTAGAAGAAATGAAATTACTGTATCAGGACCAACAAAATACGAAAACAAGAGGAAGGGGACAAGGCAGAGGACGCACAAGGGGACTTGGAAGGAGTCAATTTGGAAAACCAAACCACGGCGAAAAACAAGAAGAAGCAGAAAAACAAAAATACCATTTACGAAACCGAACAGTGATAAGGAAATAAACAAATCTATAAAAACAGATCCTAACTTAATAATCAACTTGTCAAATTATAACCTGACGCAAGCAGAACGTACATTATTGAATAAAGGCTTAACATTCTGCCCCGAAAGACATCAAGATGCAATCGAAACCCGAATTGACATGTACAAGTACATTCGTAAATTAAAATTAAAAAAATTCTTTGCGAAAATACCTCCAAAACATAAAGATTGTGAAATGGAGACAAGCTCAAATTCAACTGCACCACAAGAAGGATATATTATTGCCGAAACATTGGCTCTAAGGACTGCATATGATCTTGCCCATGAAATTACTGAGTCAGAAATAACAGACATACAAGCATTAGAAGAAATGGGCATAAATACAGACAATCATCCACGAACTGAATTTAAGAACAAATCAAAATTCTGTCCATCACTACATCCAGGAAACCGAATTGACACATTCCAAGACCTAGTTGTGGCAGAACTAGAAGCCTTGGAAAACACAATCAACTCCAAAAAGGAAAATCTGTCCCCAGAAGAGCGTCAAGCACTACAAGCATTAAGAACCAATAATGCGATAGAAATAAAGCCTGCGGATAAGGGCGGAAATATTGTTATCCTCGACAAAGAAGCATACATAGAGGAAGCAAACCGTCAATTGAAAAACGAAAACAACTATACACTTTTAACCTCCAATCCCATTCCAATGATGACTAGAGACATACACAATCGACTAAATGAGTGGTATGAAGATGGCCTACTGAGCGCAGAAGAAAATAACTTTCTAACGGTAACCAATCTGGTAACACCCACGATATACTTTTTACCTAAAGTCCATAAAACTCTGCACAAACCTCCAGGCCGACCTATAATTTCCAGCTGTGGGTCATTATATGAGAAGATAGCTGATTATGTTGATCATTTCCTGATACCAATTGTTCCAACCTTAAACTCATACATCAGAGACACTGGTGACTTTTTGAGAATTTTAATGGAAACAGAATGGCAACCTGACTACTTATTGGCAACAATCGATGTTGTCTCGTTATATACATCTATTGATCATGAGATAGGTTTGACAGCCACAGCATACTTCCTGAAACAAAGACCTATTGGGGAATTGCAACACACCAATATGTTGATGGAAATGATCCAACTTTGCCTATGAAATAATGTATTCCTATTTGACAAACAAATGTACTCTCAAAAGTGCGGTACAGCCATGGGAGTTTCCTTTTCTCCAAGCTATGCGAATCTCACCATGGGTTGGTGGGAGAGACACATAGCTTGGAGGGAGGAAAATGACCCATATACTGCGGACGTACTACTATGGCTACGCTTCATTGACGACCTCTTCCTATTATGGAGGGGGAAGAAAGAAAGACTGGTGGAGTTCATCACAATACTGAATCAAAATGAGGTAGGCCTAAAATTCACTTTCAATATACAATCAACTGAAATTGAGTTTCTGGACACAAAAATCTACATTAAATCCAACAAGATTCATTCAACAGTTTTTAGGAAGAAAACATCTACTAACAGTGTCCTGCATGGATCTAGCTTTCACCCACAATCCTTGAAACAAAGCATTCCGTATGGTGAATTCCTACGGATGAAAAGGAATTGTTCTGAGCCAGAAGAGATGGAGAGAAAGTTTCTGGACACTAAACAAAGATTTGCCTCACGAGGATACAAATACAGTGACATTACACGTGGAGAAAAGAAAGCCAGACAAATAACAAGAGCTCAGACTCTCACTGTAAGAAAGAGAGACACAGTAACCACTGAAGAAAGACCACGCCTAATCTTAACATATTCAAAGGAAAGTTACAAAATTCGGAAAATCTTATTGAAATATTGGAACGTCATCAAAAAGGACCCTGACATTGGACCGACAATTGGGAGTCAGCCATTAATATCATACAGGAAGGCACCGTCACTTCAAGACACATTGGTGAATAGCCACTTTGAAAACAGAACAACCAAAACTTGGCTTGAATTAAGACAACAAGGATTTACAAAATGCATGACATGCAAAGCGTGTAAAATAGGCAAAAATCTAAAATCCATCAAAGATTCACGAGATCGAACATTTGTAATTCAAAACAAGATCACTTGTGAAACCCAATATGTAGTCTACTTGATTGAATGTTTCTGTGGAAAAAGATATATTGGATCCACAATCTGCCCACTGAAAAAGCGCATTCTAGAACACATACGCGCAATCCAAAACAATGACATGACATATGCAATGACAAAACATCTACAGAGTCACACTGGAAAAACTTGGCAAGATATCAAGTACTCAGGCATTGCATGCATTAAAGAACATGAAAGAGGTGGTAACAGGACTCAAAAATTGAGACGATTAGAATCAAAACTAATAATCCGTTTCAAAACCAGAATCCCGGGAGGATTAAACGGAGATGATGAACTTTACGTACACTTATAAGAACTTTAAGTACAATTGGTGATATATTTCAGACTAAAAACGTTATCAATACAGTTCCTTTGCAACATATTAGAATTGATAGAGTGATATTTGAATGTAAATTTGGTCACTAAGACTGTTATTTTTGTATATAGAAATGGATTGCTGTCGTTGTCTGGAACGCTGTGTGGTCATTTTTTGTCATAACAAGGTAAATAGAGGTATAGAGGGCACTCAGCCATAATATCAGATCCAAAGTACCAGCTCTTTGACAACATACACGTAGGTTTCGTGTATATAAATTGCGACTAAACGCAAAACTTAGACACTTACTTGAAGTGTTTCTAAGTGTCAACGTAATGCATAGAACATAGTAATATGCAATTTTGGACCCTCAATTATATCATGACATCAGTGCCCACACAGTCACTCAGACTCGACGCAAATCCCAAATGTATTTAATACATTCTTTGTATAACAAACTACCATACCCATAATGCCTCATTGCGGGTAATAGTGGTGAATTGGTATAAATATTGAAAGTGAAAAGGGACTCATGTATACTACCGTGACCAAGAACTGCCATAGTTCGAAACGCGTAGGTGAAGAGAAAATAAAACTCTAACTTCAAAGATTCAGGAAGAGTGTGGCGTCTTTGTTTGATCAAAGCTTGCTTTTTGATATATATATATATATATATATATATACACACACACACACACATATATGTGTGTATGTATATATATATATATATATACACGTATTACCTACTGGCGGTCGCCAGTAGGTAGTTATAGTTAGGACCCTCTTACCATAGGAAAACCGCAACATTCTATTTTGAATAACTTTGGCGCCGGTCGACGAATCCTCGCGAAATTTTCAAAATAGGTGGGGCGCTACGCTCCGCTCCTACCCTGAAAGTCTCGGGGGTATTCGTCAAGCGGGGGCTGAGATAAAAGGGGGGTCCCAAAACGCGTTTTTCCCATGCATTTTTCCGTAGGACCTTTAGACACAGCTACAGCCCGAACGGCTGAACAGAGTTCCTTGTAATTTGGCAGAGAGGTAGTCTACAGGTCAAGGAAGTGCCTTTTGTAGGTTTGGTGTAAATCTGTTCAGTAGATTCTGAGAAAATAGCCTTTAAATCAATATATATATCTGAGCCAGCTTACGGTGCGCTTACGGTGCGCTTACCGTACGCGTACGGTGACGTGCGCGAGCGCGATTCTGATTGGCTGTTAGATCTTAGTAAACATTCGAATCGGTCGAAACCAGGAAGCGGCGGCCGCCATTTTCTCTCTCGGACTCTGAGGGGGGGATCAAAAACAAAGTGAATAAACATGTAAAGGGACTGTTTAGACAGCTCCCAACCACCTAGGATTGCTAACTGAGTCCCCAAAGAACCCCCAAGGCCAAAAATCCATTTTTATTTTTTTCCCAAAATTTTCCGATTACGCTTACCGTACGCGTACGGTAAAATTTTTTTATAAAAATAAAAAAATATCCACACTCTCCCCACCCCGTGTGCAAATGGTGCCCGAAGTGCACCATTTGTGCATGGCATATGTTTCTCGTATATAAACTACATTAAAATGTTTATCTTTCACAACGAAGCGCATAATATGTCCTCCACGTGCGCACGGTGCGCGAAGCGCATCGAGCGTACATGGCCCAACCACGGCACTAACTGCGTAAAGTGGGCGCGTGGTGCGCGAAGCGCACCGCGTGCTCACTGTGCGCGCACGGTGCGCGAAGCTCACTGTGCACGCACGGTGCACGAAGCGCACGGTGCGCGCACGGAACGAACTGCGTTAAGTGGGCGCGCACGCCACGAATGGCGTAAAGTAACTTAGCATTTAAAAAACCGTACAAATTCACTGAAAAAACCATAGGTTTCACACACGTTATAGTTAGGAATTAGCATTTAAAAAACCTTGCAAATTCAGTGAAAAAAACCATAGGTTTCACACAAGTTATAGTTAGCTGTACATTTCACTCGTAAAAAACCAATGAAATTCCACGTTATAGTTAGTGCAGGCAACTATAACTCACGCGACCGCAATCCTCTGCTGATGACATATGTGTCTTTATGAAAAAAAAAAATTTGTAATATATGTATAGCTAAAATTTAATGGAAGAAGACATGGGCAAATAAGTGTCTAAATACAGTATTAGCATCAGCAGAGGATTGCGGTCGCGTGAGTTATAGTTGCCTGCACTAACTATAACGTGGAATTTCATTGGTTTTTTACGAGTGAAATGTACAGCTAACTATAACTTGTGTGAAACCTATGGTTTTTTCACTGAATTTGCAAGGTTTTTTAAATGCTAATTCCTAACTATAACGTGTGTGAAACCTATGGTTTTTCAGTGAATATATATATATATACCCACACACACACACATATATGCACTAAAAAAACAAAGGTTATAGGAATGTTATAGTTAGGATATAACACTAAAAAAAATAGAAATTCACTGAAAAATCACAAAGATTACAGGGACGTTATAGTTTGGAAATAGAATTTAAAATACTTTAGAAATTCATCCCAAAAAACTAAAGGTTACAGGTATGTTATAGTTAGACTCAGATTTTCCTCATTCAAAACCATTCAATTTCACCAGTTATAGTTACCTGAGCTGACTTTAACTTACGCCCTTGCAGTGCATTACTTATGACCTCACATATTACATCACTTACGAAATGGTTAGTGACATCACTGATGACATCTCAAATGACATCACTGATGACATCATGCAGTAAATGGCCTCAAATATTAAATTACTCATGACATCCCTGATGCCATCTCAAATTATATCACTGAAAACATCACTGATAACATCATCCAGTGAGTGTAAGTGGCTGTATGGGTGAGTGAGTAGATGTGTGAGTGCTTGTATGGATGTGTGAATGGGTATGTAAGTGGTTGGGTGGGTGTGTGGGTGGCTCTGCTGAGAGGCTGTATGCATAAGTGAGTGGGTGTGTGAGTGGCTCTATGGGTGAATGAGTGGGTGTGTGAGTAGCTAGATGGATGACTGGGTGGCTGTGTGAGTGATCGTATAGGTGAGTGAGTGACTGTGTGAGTTGGAGTATGGGCAAGTAAGTGGCTGTGTGAGTGGTTGTATGGGTGAGTGAGTGGATGTATAAGTGGCTCTATAGATGAGTGAGTGGGTATGTGAGTGGTTGTATGGGTGCGTGAGTGGGTGTACAAGTGGTTGTGTGGTTTGGAGTGGATGTATGAGTGGTTCTGTGAATGAGGTCATAAGTGATGCTATCAGTGATGTCATTTGAGATGTCATCAGTGATATCTTGAGTGATGTAATATGTGAGGTCATAAGTAGTGCATTGCAGGGGCATAATTTATAGTTAGCTCAGGTGACCATAACTGCTGAATTTGAATGGTTTTGAATGAGTGAAACCTGAGCCTAACTCTAACGTCCCTGTAACCTTTAGCTTTTTCAGTGAATTTCTAAGGTTTTTTAAATTCTATTTCCAAGCTATAACATCCCTTTAACCTTTGTTTTTTCAGTGAATTTCTATGTTTTGTTAACGTTATTACCTAACTATAACATCCATGTTACTTTTGGGTTTTTTAGTGAATTTCTAGAGTTTTTTAAAATTTTATTTCCAAACTGTAACCTGTTAACTTTGAAAGTGGGTCTGGGAGTTGCTGTATAGTTTGGTGAGTGGGTGTGTGAGTAGCTGTATGGTTCTGTGAGTGGATGTGTGAGTGGTATTGTGGGTATGTGAGGGGGTGTGTGAGTGAGCCAATCGATAGGTCTGTGAGTGGGTATGTAAGTGGCTGAATGGGTCTGTAAGTGGGTGTGTGAGTGGCTGTATCAGTCTGTGAGAGGGCATGAGAGTGTTTGTATGAGTGTATGAGTGGGTGTGTGAGTAGTTAGATGGTGTGTGAGTGAGTGTGTGAATTCATTTGTGAGTCTGTGAGTGGGTGTGTGAGTGGCTGTATGGGTCTGTGAGTGGGTGCGCGAATAACTGTGTGGGTGTGTGAGCGGGTTTGTGAGTGACTGTATGGATATGTAAGTGGGTGCTAGTGGCTGAATGGGTATGTCAGTGAGCGTGTCAGTGAGTGTGTGAGTAGTTTTGTGGGTGTGTGAGTGGCTATATGGGTATGCAAGTGTGCACAAGTGCATGTGTGAGTGGCTGTGCGAGTCTGTGAGTGGATGTGAGAGGGGCTGAATGGGTATGTGAGTGGGTGTCTGAGTGACCATGTGGTGTCATTAGCTTTGTAAGTGACTGTGCCAGAACAGAACTTCATCTGCCCCTTTATCCAAACAAGAGTCCACAGTTTTGAACAAAATGCCTACCCAACTGGAGTACTTTCTATTGGTTAATTAGTAAGTGCTATGTTGTTGGCTAAATGTGTAGTGCATATTCTACACAACAGCTGCATAATGGACCACAAGGAAATGTCTCCAGTTGCCTTGTGTGTGTTTCGGCAATGTGATTGCTCCTCTGCATCTTCATCCAGAAATCTGTGATAACATGAATCCTCCTACAGGGATGACAACAAGACTACAAACAGGTAAATCTCCACCAAGCAAGAGTCCTTCCTCTTAATTATATGAAATAAGTGCTTCTTTGTTTGGAGGAGATGTCCTCATATTCTTTGGCCTCAAGAACGCATCACTAATATTGGCAGGAAACAAGCTGGGGGGCCTTTTTGTAAGCTGTCAATCATCCTGGTAAAAGGCGGGAAGACCTTTGCCTACTGCTAAGGTATACGGGCGGGGCCAAATAGACCAAGCTTCCAGGTCATTTGTAAATTTTCATACTCATAGTAATTTAAAGAGAGAACCATGGACTCTTCTCTCACTTAGAGAGACCAAGGATGAACCCACTTGTCACAGTCACTAAAGATTGCGATCTGATAGCTCAACAATGCATTCACCTTTACAAAGTATTCCAGGTCGTTTTCCAATGTGGAATTGCCAAGAAAACACACTTACTTTGCCTTTGCCAAGCCCAGAAAGTTAGGATCATTTGTCCTTTACAGACGTGGAGCTTTAACTGGGATATCTGCTGTGTTTATATTTGTAATTGCTTCCCTTTGAGGTTTAATTTCTGTGAAATAAACATCAGAGCCAGAATGGAACCTCATTTGCCTGTTTATCGAACAAGAGTCCATAGTTTTACACAAAATGTCTTCCCAACTGAAGTTCTTTCTACTGGTTAATTAGTAAGTGCTATCTCGTTGGGTAAATGTCAAGTGTGTATTCGACAACACAGCTGCATAATGGTCAATGAGGAAATGTCTCCAGCGACCTTGTGTCTGTTTCGGTAATGTGATTCTTCCTCTTGTGTCTTCATCTAGAAATCTGTGATAACATGAATATTCCTATAGAGAAGACAATGAGACTCCAAAGAGGTGAATCTCCACCAAACAAG
This sequence comes from Triturus cristatus, assembly GCF_964204655.1. Classification (NCBI taxonomy): domain Eukaryota; kingdom Metazoa; phylum Chordata; class Amphibia; order Caudata; family Salamandridae; genus Triturus; species Triturus cristatus. Next base: position 1,660,948,302 of record NC_140590.1, on the reverse strand, counting down.
GGTACTTCCTCTTAACTATATAAAGCAAGTGCTTTTTTTTTGGATGGAGATGTCCTCATATTCCTCAGCATCAAGAACACCTCACCAAGAATGGCAGGAAACGTACTGGGGGTATTTTGGTAATGTGTCCATCATCCTGGCAAAAGGAGGGAAGGCTTCTACATACTTTTAAGGTAGACAGGGCGGGGTCAAATGGCCTGAGCTTCCAGGAGATTTTGCACATTTCCCTACTTGTAATACTTTAAAGTGGGGCGGGGGCCCTCCTGCAGAGCCTGGCCAATTACTAAAAGGGAGGGGGCTGCTTGCCCCCCCTCCCTGGTCCAATTTTGGCCTCAGGCCCCCCTTTCCCTGGGGGCCCGGTTTCTCTCTGTTGGGTGCCCTGGAGCCCATCAGGGCATCCATTCTGCTGTGCCGGGGACCGTGGGGGGTGCCTCAATGCCCCCGCAATCCCTGCCAGCTCCTGGTCTCCAGCAGGAGTCAGCATTGCTCCTGAATGTAAGGAGTAAGGTGGAGGTCCCCAGGAGGGGAGGGTGCCCAACACCCCTCCCTGTTTAAATTTGGCTATGCCCCGGTGAGGTGGTGGTCCTCAGGGTACTTCAATATCCTTTGCCCCGATGAGGTGGTTGTCCCTGGTGCAAATTATAACTAAAGAGGGGGATCCACGCGGCCCCCCTCTTCTTTTTTCAACCTAGCGGTCCCCGGGACCATACAAGGCCTGCAGAGGGGGGTTCTGCGGCCCACTACCCATATTAATTGATTGCCTGCCCCCGGGGAGGTAGCGGTCCCTGGAGCCCATAGTGGCAATGGGGAGGGGGTCCGCAAGTGCTCCCTTCTCATAACATATATTAAAATAAGCCCCCAGGACCTGGCCCACCCGGGGGCTCTTATAGAAACAAGTGCGGGACACCACTTGTTTTTTTATTTTTTGCCACAAATTTGCGGATTCCCAATGATTTCACAGCAAAATATTTTTTTTAATGCTTTTTGCCCTAGCGGCGTCCCTGGTGGTCCCCAGCACTAGGGCTAGGGGTCAGTGTATTCCTACTCTGCCCCTTTTTCTTTGTTTTTATGGGTTGTTTGGGACTCAGCTGAGGTCGAATCGCAAACTGGCCGGCAACACTTCCTGGTTGAAGTTGGCAGCCAATCAGATTTCAGCACGGAGACTGTTGGATCCATGGAGGATCTGCATCCCTAGATTTTCAAAGCTGGTTATCAGTTAGTATCTCCAAATCATAAAAAGCTCATTTTGTCGACCAAGAACTAGATTTCTCCCAAATGTGGTGTAATTTAATCCAGTGGCTTGGGCTGCAGTTGTGTTCAAAATGCCTATGGAAAATTACATGGGGATATATGTTTTAGTACCCCTGTTTTTCTCAGTCCCTGCTTGATGGATACCCCAAAACTTTCAAGACAACATTTGAAGCGAGTGGCAAACTAGTTTTGAAAATGTTGTGAGGATTCGTCAAACGGGGCCAAAGTTATTGGCAAAACAGAAAACATTTTTTCCTATGTAAACTAGGTCCTAACTGTAACTACATATGCAGATATATAGAGATATATACACATATATACGTCTCCTGCCTGAATCTGGTCTGTTGGCATGTGTTGTTGTACTGTCACTGCCTCTTCCTTCTGCCCTCAATGGTCTGTTATATTGCCACAGCCTCTCTTGACTGTCCTGCATGATTGGTTTGTTGGCCTTCTCCCTTTTCTTCTGCCCTCCATGGTCCGTTGTGCTGCCGCTGCCCAATCCCGACTGCCCAGCGTGGTCAACTTGTTGCCTCTGCACCCTCCTCTATTACCCAAATTTGTGCCCCTGACCTCTGCCTCCCATAGTATTCTAACGAACAACTAGATTGCTAACATTCTATATTTATTACAATAGTGTGTCACGCCTGATGTCATCTTGATGTAATCAAAACTGTAATACCTAAAACATTTCCTTTATAAAATAAGAGGGTTGTATTCCCCAAAAAATTATGGCTAGTGCTCTAAAAAACTAAAATAAGGACATATTTTCTGAGTTCTCAAATAGGGTTTTTTGACTTGCCTATATCTTTGGCGTCGTTTGATGAATCATCACAAACTTTTCCTATAAAAGTGTACATGTGATATAGTTGTGCATGGAAGGGTGGGGTTCAAAAAAAGTATGCTTCCCATGTAAATTCCCTTATGAACTTCAGACACAACTGCAGCCCGTGCCACTGAATGGAATTACACCTTATTTAGCAGAAAGGTGGCTGTTGGTCCAGAAAGTGACATTTTTCTCGATTGGTGTAAATCCATTCAGTAGGTTTTGAGATATTTAAAGAAAACCAAATGTGGATATCTAGGAACGCGAAGGCTCTGCGGGACCCTCCCTATCTTATGGTGAGATCTGATTGACTGCCAACTCTTCAACCAGGAAGTGTTGGCAGCCATCTTGGGACTCTGCTTCAGTTGAGTACCAGAAAAAACTTTTTTTTAAAGAAAAGGGGGCAGGGTAGGAATACCCTAACCCTGTAGCCCTGGTCCTGATGTCCCAGAGCGACTCTGCCAGGGCAAAAAAGCACTTTATAAAAAAATAAACTGCCACAAAATTGCAACGGTGCTGCGAATCCTGGCAATATTTTTAAAAAAAACAAGTGTGGTCTCCGGTGTTTCTTTACATTATAGCCCCTGGGTGGGCCAGGTCCCGGGAGCACGTGGGTATTTAAAAATAAAAGGAGGAAGGCCCATGGGGCCCCCTTCCCAGGCCTGTTTTTAGCCCTGGAGACCACCACCTCCCAGAGGCTTTATTCTAATGTTGGAGGGGGCACATAAACCCCCCTCCTTCTGCTCCTAAGAGCCCCGGGGACCAACACCTCCCCAGGCTTTTTACTAACTTTGGAGAGGGCCGTACAGGCCCCCCTCCTCGGGCTTTGACATGCCCCGGAGACCACCACCTCCACAGGGCAACATTGAACAATATGCCGCAGGCCATGCAGACACTACAGACCTGGGGACCTCCACCTCCCCGGGCCAAAATACAAAATTTAAACTTGGAGGGGGGCAGTATGTCGCCCCTCCTGAGCAATATACAGCCCCAGAGACCGCCACCTCCCCGGGGCCAACCCATGCGCAATGAAAGAGGGTGGGCCGCACAAATATATTTATGTTCACTGAAAAAAACAAAGGTTACAGGGACGGTATAGTTAGGAAGTAGAAGGAAAAAAACCTTAGAAATTCACAGAAAAAAACAAAGGTTACAGGGACTTTATAGTTAGACACATTTCAGTCATACAAAACCAGTGAAATTCAACAGTTATAGTTAGCTGAGCTAACTATAACTTACGCCCCCGCAATGCACTGCTTATGACCTCACGTATTACGTCATTCATGACATGGTTAGTGACATAACTGATGACATCATTGTTGACATGTCAAATGACATTACTGATCACATCACTATTTACATCATCCACAGAAGCACTCACACACCTCTATACAACCTCACATACACCCACTTACACTACCACTCATATACCCATTCACAGATCCCACAAACCGACATGTGCATTTTACAGTACACCTACCACTCCTCGTCCCTCCCATGGCCCAGCCCGGCCCCACCCCACCCTGGCTCAGTCAGTCAGCGGAAAAAAAATTATAATATTGTTTTATTATCATTTTATTTTTTACTGACTATCTCATTGGGGTGACCCTCCTCCGCAATTACGGAGGAGCCCCCTCTGATGATCATCATCCCACAATTTTTATATGCTTTTCAGAACATTCTGTTGATGATCCCCAATTCACGGTACCAAACCCTGAAGAGTGTTTGTTTGACGTACTGTGGGTGGATAGGTCCTAGATTAAAGGTTTATACACTAATTCTTCTGGCTGAGGAAGGTGGCCTGGATGCTAATTATTTTTCAACTTACATGCTGATTCATCCAGCTGAGCATGGTGGCCTGCCAGTTTGATCTTTTTAGCATTATTAATAGGCATCTTCGCTACTATGCGTCTTAGCTACAGCTGAGGTCATATTGGTTTAAATAATTCTACCCCTATTTGCTATAATCCACATATTGTGGCTCATCTTTGGCCGCTATCCTCTGCAGTTACTAGTGAATTTAATTCAACAACAAGTCAATAATTATGTAGACCCACTTGGTCCCCACTGATAGCTTGGCAAGAACACCCTATTCCATCTTGGCCTGACAAATGCATTTATCCTTGACGTGTCAATACGGGACAAATTAACATTTCCCACAACAACTGATGCATAAAAGACGTGTGGATGGATGGCATGTTTCCTGGTGCATGACCACCATAAGGACTTCAACTAGAAATCCTTTGGCTCTCTTATGTCTGGCTGCAATAGTTCATCATTGTAATTCCTATCCTATGATTATCTGTATACGGTAATGACATACTGCTTGAACATACTCATGGTTACACCTTTACATAAGTTTCTCATAAATGTCCAGTCTAGGAGAACAGAGGAGCCCACAGGTGCACATTAAATGTGACGAAGACATTTGTTCTCTATTTTTCTCTTGTCTGGAAAAAATGCTGGAACTCTGTTGAACCTTGCTCAGTGTAAGGCAGACATCGGTGGCTCCTCCGCTATGGCAGAGAGCGTCACCCTCTCCCGTGTTAAGTGCCAGGCAGCCGACAGAAAGGGTAAAAATAAAATCATAATAAAACCTGTTAAGTACACAATACACAATACAGATGTGTAAGTACTCGTTTATTGTCAGGAGCTAGTAGTGCACGTCCAGCCTGCAAGCCAGTCTTCTTCTTAATGCTCTACCAACATTCTCACATTACATATGCAGTATTCTACCCCGGAATCTGTGGTTGCTAAGGAAGGTACACGTACAAGCTAAGTATACAACACATCCCCATTCTTATACTGAAAAAAAATAATAACAATGACCTAACTAATACATAAAATTAATTCCTATCTAACACATAAATTAATTCCTATCTAACAAAATGAAAAGAAAGGAAGGTTATACTCTGTAATGTAACAGGACAGCTTACTCAGAACTATGAGAATTCCAAGCCTTGATCCCATTATGGACATAATCTGACAACCATTTAGGAGGTCTCCTTGATCTTCCAGTGACACTGTCATCACAACTCTGAGAGAGAGTAACTTGCTCCGAAGTTACCACCTCTGAGTTTCCAGACAAATGACTTGTATCACTGCTGTTCTAAGCTGATACACACAAACCAGCACTGTTTTCCATAACATCATCATTAAAAGAAACATCTCTTCCATCCTTACACTCAGTTTCCCCAACAAGATAAAAATCCAGGCAGTGGAAATCGCCAGGGATAGATTGGTGGGATGATTCACCACTTCCAAATAACTTGGAAATCAAAGCAACACTGTGCATATTCCACACCTTCACACTTTTTACCCTTACAGCATTATTAAGAACTTCCACCCCTTCTTCCGGCACACAAAATTGACTGTCGCCTTTTTTTACTTTAATTGGTTTCTTGACACGAACCCAATCACCAACCTCAACTTTGACAGGTTTAGCTCCACGTTTCTCATCACAATAAGACTTAACTTTGGCCTGATGTTCCATTAATTTACTGCAGACTGAGGAGGGAGACCAATGACAAGAGGTGGAACTGCATAACTACACTGGGTTAAATTTGGATCTGGGTCTCTGTCCTCTCATCATCACGAAAGGTGAAAGACCTGTACAATCATTCTTGGTAACTCTGTACGCCCACATAGCCTTGTGCAATTGTGTCACCCAGTTCAATCTTGAATTACATGCAGATAGGATAACACCTTTGATCACACGATTAAATCTTTCTACAACACCGTTTCCACTGGGATTATATAAGGAGGTAGTCTTATGAACAATCCCCACTTTAGTGAAATAATATTTGGCAGCATTAGACATAAACTGAACACCATTGTCACTCAAAATAGTTTTTGGTAACCCTTCAGAAATAAAAATTTTATCAAGAAATTCCAAAACAACAGCAGTATTAATTGCATCCACCACTTCCACTACAGGCCATTTAGAAAAAAGATCCAGCAAAACAATGAAATTTTTCTGGTCATTCCCAACAGGTCCAAACAAATCAACAGCAACAGAATCCCAAGGACATTGGGGCGGCACATATTCTAACATGGGAAGACGCAGAGTTTGTAAAGTTTTATCAGCATTGGAACAACTCATACAATTTCTCACATACCTCTCTACTTCTACATCAACTCCAGACCACCAAACCAAATCTCTTACAACATTCTTTGTCCGTACTACGCCAAAATGACCCTCATGACACAATTAGATAATATTTTTCCATAATCCAGAGGATGGAATAATTCTCCCACCCCTGAGAATAGTGTCATTCTCGATACTAAGTTCAGATCTGACTTCACAAAAGGGTCTACATTTTTCATTGAGTTTGGACTTACTTGCCCAATTATCACGAATGCATTCCATAACTAATTTGAGCAGATCATCCTTAGCACACTCAAGCGCCCACTCTTCCTTGCTTACAGCACAACCACCATCACCATGAACAAATGCAACCTGACATTTGTCACAAATTTCATCTTCGCAATCTTCCAACTTGAGAGGTAACCTTGATAAACAGTCTGCCAGTACATTAACCTTGTATAGAAAACAGGAACAAAGACCAGTCTTTTGGATTTCCATCAACTGCCAAGGGAGGCCAGTGTCATCACTTGGTCATCCTTAGGTCTTGTTACTACTCCTCTAAGCCTAGAGGCAAGCGTAGTAGCCAAGGTGGGAAAAAGGCAAACAAGAACAAGTCAGACAGAGAGATCGACCAAGGTCGGTCACGAGTATCTCAAATGATGGAAAACATTGAAAAAGGAAATTGCAGTGCAAGTGAAGGTTAAAAAAGGAGTTGGGAGGGAGAAAAGATTTTTAATGTATGTCTCTCTGCCAATCCAGTTAAAAAGCGAGTAGCGGCAACCTTGAACAAATAAGTTGCATGTACAAAAGGGTCAACTAGTTTCAGCCAAAAGGGAATAGTTCCCGGCTTTCTTCAGGACCAGATTATGATAGCTACTGCAAAAACAGTGAAAAGTAAAAAGTGTGACATGTTGTCTCACAATACAACCTGATAAAGTTGGTTCTCTGTACAAGTAGGTGTATTTCACTCCTGTTGGAAAAAAACATATATCACTAACTGTGTATGCTAAATTCAGTTCAAATATTCCTCACTAAAACATTCATTCTTTCTCCTTATATAGGTACCATAAAGTGTATCCTATAAGTGAAGTGTATAGAGCTCACCTTACTTGTGTGAGTATCAGACCTCACCTCACCCGGTAACGAACTCAGGTAAAGGAGACCCCGCCCTGAAAATATTAATCAAACATAGCGTATCAGTCAACAAATACGTAGATCAACAAGGTATATAGGCATTGCTAATAACTTGTATTGTTAAAAAACGGTCTTTGCCAGAGTCTCAGTCAAAAGTTAAGATACAAGGTGGCCCACATTGCTTTAAGAAAAGCAAACACTGATCGGAGTGTGGACATCAACACAGAAAGAGCAAAGTAATTCAAGTGTGCTCATTTAGTGTTTTTACCATGATGGCGTTCGCTCGCCTGGGATATACCTGACTGAGCAGGGTTGTTACTGGGGTAATGTACAAAGAGGACGGTATATATCTAATTCATTGCCCCAAATGGGAAGTGCGCTTTCCCACATCAACAGCTACGTGTGTGCTGAAAAACATTGTTGGTAACCACTCGGGACATGGTATTGTACCCTTGCCGAGTGTTGGGCAACAAGATGCCAGACTAAAACCACACTTCCCTCGCCGTTAAACTCTCAAAGATTACTGAAGGAGGTGCAGAGAAGATGTCCGGTACGAGTGTGATGCGCACAATGTTAACAATATGTTAAAGACACGTGAAGAGCAAATTAGAATATAGAGCCAGCTTATTGCCCCTGGATAGAATAATGGATTTAAGCCAAACGGCTACTATGGAAAAGTGCGGTATCTATCAGGCTGATGTTGAGTGGTGCGCTTACGCAAAGTTAACCGATTCCAGCAAGCATATGCTCGAAACGTGTACTGTTCAAAAGTCAGGCTGTGTTGCGCGAGCATTTTAGCAGAGACACGTTAAGTGCGCTTTCACAAAGTTAAACGATTCAAGCAAACAAATGCTCGAAACGCGTAATGTTAAAAAATCAAGCTGTATTGCGCGAGCATAATAACAGAGACACGTTAAATAACCTAGGAGTCAACCATAGGGCACGCTTACCTCTCCGTCGGTGCCTCGGTCCCTCCTGAGTTGGTGGGAGGTACCGAGGAGACTAAAGGCTGGGTTTTTATGCATCAATTCGTGATGGTGAAGGGCGTGCTACATGTCTCGTACGCGCCGAATGATGACGGGATAGAACTACGAGATGACGTCACTGAAGTAGGAAGTTGTAGTCCCATCAAAAGTCTAGTGATAAGAGTGTCCAAACAAAAGTGGAGTATAGACAGACCAAACTGAATGTATAGTCATGATTACCATATGTATCTCTCTGTGTGTTTGTATGGGAATCAACTCCTAGGTGAATGTATTGGACATGTTCATTCATTATGTGGTGTTCGAAGGAGTGAGATTTTATCAGTATAGTCACTAGTGCTTCTACGTAGGCAAGTAAGTGGCACATGATAAAAGGGGAAAACTCTCTTATAGGAGGGTCCAGGGAATGGAGTCATTCAAACCTTTAATGTCGCTTTGTAACCTGAAGACCCAGCGCTGTTCTTTGATGAAAAGAAATCTAGCTTTGTCGCTAGTGTTAGAGTGTATGAAGGGTTTCTCCAGGACAGTCCAGGAGAAATCATCTGCCTGGTGATTAAGCTCCACAAAATGCTTTGTGAGTCTTGTGTTCGTTTTTTTGCATCTGAAGGTGCTCTTGTGCTCGAGCATCCTTATTTTGACCTTTCGAGTTGTCATGCCCACGTAGTACAGATGGCATGGGCATTGTAGCAGGTAGATTAGATAATCACTATTGCAATTCGAAAAGGTCTTCTGGATCCAAGGTTTGTTCATGCCTAAATCCAAAGTTTTGGATTGTTTGGTTTGTGGGCAAATTGAACAATTGCCACATGGAAAGTGTCCCTGGACTGATGGAAGGTCCCATAAGGTGCCTACTTTCCTGGGTTCTAATTCCTTGATGCGTGTATGTACTAGTTTGTCCCTCAAGTTGGGTCCGCGTTTAAAGGCAAATAAGGGCAAAGGGATCTTGGAATTACAAGTGTTCAGAAAATGCCAGTTCTTGCGGATGCACTTCCGGATGCCATTCGTGAGAGTGCTGAAAGTATTGACAAAGGTGAGACGACCTGATTGTGGTTTTTCTACTCTCTTTTCTAGTAGTGCTTCCCTGTGATTGTTAAGGGCACGTTTGCGTGCAGTTTTAACAAGTTTTTTTGGATAGAGCCTGGCCATAAGTTGATCAGATAGGACATTGGCATGATGTTTGTAAAGATCCGTTGTGGAGCAGTTGCGTCTTAAGCGCAAGAATTGGCCATACGGCAGATTATCTCGTAATGCCTTGGGGTGTTGACTGTCATACCTAAGTAAAGAATTGCGGGCCATGGGTTTACGGTAAAGTTCGCTGCCCAACCCACTATCAGTTACAAAGATTGACAAATCCAGAAAGGCTAATCTTGACTTGTGTGCCTCCAAAGTGAATTTCAAATACGTATTCCGAGTATTGAGCCATACTTGGAATCGTTGAACAGATTCTAGGTCTCCACGCCATACCACTAGGATGTCGTCAATATACCTCTTCCAGAGTCTAATAGACTCATGGAAGGGATTCTCTTCTTTTAGGACATGATTCTGTTCGAACTTGTGGACGTAGAGATTCGCAAGGGACGGTGCAAAAACGCTTCCCATGCTGGTACCTGAGATTTGTAAAAAGATTTTTTCTTCGAATCTAAAAAAGTTTTCTTTCATGGCCATGCGTGCCAGGGCCATGATGAAGTTCACAGGAGTGATGGAATTGAGTTCTGTTTCCCTTAAAATAGAAGCGATGGTGTCCAATGTTTCGTCCTGTGGGATGGAAGTGTACAGTGATTCGACATCAAATGAAACCAGAAGGTCCAAAACTGGGTCGAAATCAACTGTGGGGAGGAGGCGCAATACGTCTTTCGTGTCCTGAAGGTAGGTAGGCATCTGGCTTACCAATGACACTGGCCTCCCTTGGCAGTTGATGGAAATCCAAAAGACTGGTCTTTGTTCCTGTTTTCTATACATTTACATCTGTTGGTAGATTCAGGTTCAGTCTACTCACTGTTGGTTATCTCTCTCTTCTCTCTTTTTTTCAGTTCTTGTTCCCTCACTTTAATTTTCTCTTCGTGACCACCAGTTCATTATTTGTTTCTAATTGATTGATATAGGGGATTTGAACTGTCGTTGGTCGTTAAACTGTTCCCTTAGACCCCCCCCCCTCTTTCCTCTTCATGTTCTTGAGCAGCTGACAGCTGCGGGTCTTTTTAATTCACGATCATCAACCTTTAGGTGATGACTTTTTCAAGCGGTCTTGCCATTTGTTTCTAGTCTTCGTTCACTCTGGATACACATCTATATCCATAAGAGATAGAGTCTTATTGTGTGCATTCCATTCAATATCTTACCTACGAGATGGCAGAATTCAGTGGGCTTACGTATGATGACTCCTTCTACCAGTCCATTTTAGACACTACACCTAGTATCCTAGGGAGCATTACTAACTCTGCACCCCCCAATGTGGAAGGTTGGGATAAAGTATTGATCCTTAAAAAATCCCACTCACGCACAGTCATCCACGGTGCAATTATGGTGGAGTACTTACGTAGCAATTGTGCTCCTCCAGGTCTGATTGTGACAAATGTTGCCCGATTATTTCTTCAAGATACAAAATTTCTCAAAGATTGGTCACTGATAGCCTGGCGCTGCACGCGCGATTGGCTGATTCTCATCATCAGCACGGCCAAGCGGGCAGCCGATGCCATCTTGGTTGAAATACAAGTTTTAGAGGCACAAATAAAAACAACGATCACTAGTACCCTTTTCAAAAAAACAGCAAGATGAGACAAACAAATCGAATAAAGACTTTAAGGAAGCCATCCTTCTTTCAAAAATTGACAAATTCAAGAAGGATTTGGCGAAATTCAAACTGGAAGTTATTTATCCTTACACAAGTGAAGGTTACTCACCAGTGGAATTTAACAGAAGAGGCAAGAGGTATGGTTCAACCTACTCTGGCAGTAGCTCTGAAGAGTACCTGAGCGACTCTGATACTCCCACAACTAATAAACAACAATACAGAGGCAGAGGCATGAGACAACCCTGGCGTGGTTATGCAATGCCACAGTTTCAACAATGGTGGCCTCCTACTCCATGGAGCTTCCCTCCACAGCAGTTTTTACCACCGAATGCACCCTGCCCGATGTACCCACAAGACTTTAACAGCCAGTCTTTTTTAGGGGTAGGCCAAGGCAGAACCAGGGGCAGGCGGAGGAACCGACAAGCCCAAGTCCACTGGAACGAACCATCGCACCTGGCTGCCCCGCAAATCAATACCCGGAGCAGGTCCAGACAGAATGTACAGCCATCCGAACAGAACCTCGAGGAGACCTGATCGTGAATCTGAGCAATAAAATTCTGACTGAAGCCGAAGAAGCAGTCTTGAACAAAGGACTTGGCTATGTCGTGACATCAGGGGGTGATAATTTTCAAGTTCAATCCGAACTTGCGAAATTCTTTCGCAAGATTCGCCTTCATCACTTCTTCAAAGATAAAGAGGATGGTGAGCCTGAAATGGATAACCCCAATACGGGTTTAAAGAAACGTTCTACTTTCAATCCTCCCACACATATTGTTCCGCCCCAAGTTCTTGCTTTCGAGAGAGCTGTTCAAGACGATATCAGCACTTTATGCCACAAGCACAAGAGACACTACAGTAATCTCTCTAAGTTTGAACAAACCGCCCTCCGAAATTTGACAGAGGACCGAGGTGTCACTATTAAACCTGCTGATAAAGGTGGAGCTATCGTGATACAAGACACTCAGGCATATCGCGCAGAATGTCTTAAACAACTAGATGACAGGAGGTTTTACCAACCATTGAAAGATGACCCGACAGAGAGGATTGATAAAATCATCACTGTAATGGTTGAGGAGGCACTGCACGAAGGGTGGATAACTTCTCACGAAAAGGCCTTCCTACAAACCCCCCACCCTGTCATGCCATACTTCTATACACTGCCCAAAATACACAAAACACAAAGACCACCTCCTGGCAGACCGATTATCTCAGGGATCGGGTCCTTACTGGAGCCTCTCTCTATGTTTGTGGACTTTTTCCTCAGACCATTGGTAAGCCAGATGCCTACCTACCTTCAGGAGACGAAAGACGTATTGCGCCTCATCCCCACAGTTGATATCGACCCAGTTTTGGACCTTCTGGTTTCATTTGATGTCGAATCACTGTACACTTCCATCCCACAGGACGAAACATTGGACACCATCGCTTCTATTTTAAGGGAAACAGAACTCAATTCCATCACTCCTGTGAACTTCATCATGGCCCTGGCATGCATGGCCATGAAAGAAAACTTTTTTAGATTCGAAGATAAAATCTTTTTACAAATCTCAGGTACCAGCATGGGAAGCGTTTTTGCACCGTCCCTAGCGAATCTCTACGTCCACAAGTTCGAACAGAATCATGTCCTAACAGAAGAGAATCCCTTCCATGAGTCTATTAGACTCTGGAAGAGGTATATTGACGACATCCTAGTGGTATGGCGTGGAGACCTAGAATCTGTTCAACGATTCCAAGTATGGCTCAATACTCGGAATACGTATTTGAAATTCACTTTGGAGGCACACAAGTCAAGATTAGCCTTTCTGGATTTGTCAATCTTTGTAACTGATAGTGGGTTGGGCAGCGAACTTTACCGTAAACCCATGGCCCGCAATTCTTTACTTAGGTATGACAGTCAACACCCCAAGGCATTACGAGATAATCTGCCGTATGGCCAATTCTTGCGCTTAAGACGCAACTGCTCCACAACGGATCTTTACATACATCATGCCAATGTCCTATCTGATCAACTTATGGCCAGGCTCTATCCAAAAAAACTTGTTAAAACTGCACGCAAACGTGCCCTTAACAATCACAGGGAAGTACTACTAGAAAAGAGAGTAGAAAAACCACAATCAGGTCGTCTCACCTTTGTCAATACTTTCAGCACTCTCACGAATGGCATCCAGAAGTGCATCCGCAAGAACTGGCGTTTTCTGAACACTTGTAATTCCAAGATCCCTTTGCCCTTATTTGCCTTTAAACGCGGACCCAACTTGAGGGACAAACTAGTACATACACGCATCAAGGAATTAGAACCCAGGAAAGTAGGCACCTTATGGGACCTTCCATCAGTCCAGGGACACTTTCCATGTGGCAATTGTTCAATTTGCCCACAAACCAAACAATCCAAAACTTTGGATTTAGGCATGAACAAACCTTGGATCCAGAAGACCTTTTCGAATTGCAATAGTGATTATCTAATCTACCTGCTACAATGCCCATGCCATCTGTACTACGTGGGCATGACAACTCGAAAGGTCAAAATAAGGATGCTCGAGCACAAGAGCACCTTCAGATGCAAAAAAACGAACACAAGACTCACAAAGCATTTTGTGGAGCTTAATCACCAGGCAGATGATTTCTCCTGGACTGTCCTGGAGAAACCCTTCATACCCTCACACACTAGCGACAAAGCTAGATTTCTTTTCATCAAAGAACAGCGCTGGGTCTTCAGGTTACAAAGCGACATTAAAGGTTTGAATGACTCCATTCCCTGGACCCTCCTATAAGAGAGTTTTCCCCTTTTATCATGTGCCACTTACTTGCCTACGTAGAAGCACTAGTGACTATACTGATAAAATCTCACTCCTTCGAACACCACATAATGAGTGAACATGTCCAATACATTCACCTAGGAGTTGATTCCCATACAAACACACAGAGAGATACATATGGTAATCATGACTATACATTCAGTTTGGTCTGTCTATACTCCACTTTTGTTTGGACACTCTTATCACTAGACTTTTGATGGGACTACAACTTCCTACTTCAGTGACGTCATCTCGTAGTTCTATCCCGTCATCATTTGGCGCGTACGAGACACGTAGCACGCCCTTCACCATCACGAATTGATGCATAAAAACCCAGCCGTTAGTCTCCTCGGTACCTCCCACCAACTCAGGAGGGACCGAGGCACCGACGGAGAGGTAAGCGTGCCCTATGGTTGACTCCTAGGTTATTTAACGTGTCTCTGTTATTATGCTCGCGCAATACAGCTTGATTTTTGAACATTACGCGTTTCGAGCATTTGTTTGCTTGAATCGTTTAACTTTGTGAAAGCGCACTTAACGTGTCTCTGCTAAAATGCTCGCGCAACACAGCCTGACTTTTGAACAGTACACGTTTCGAGCATATGCTTGCTGGAATCGGTTAACTTTGCGTAAGCGCACCACTCAACATCAGCCTGATCGATACCGCACTTTTCCATAGTAGCCGTTTGGCTTAAATCCATTATTCTATCCAGGTGCAATAAGCTGGCTCTATATTCTAATTTGCTCTTCACGTGTCTTTAACATATTGTTAACATTGTGCGCATCACACTCGTACTGGACATCTTCTCTGCACCTCCTTCAGTAATCTTTGAGAGTTTAACGGCGAGGGAAGTGTGGTTTTAGTCTGGCATCTTGTTGCCCAACACTCGGCAAGGGTACAATACCGTGTCCCGAGTGGTTACCAACAATGTTTTTCAGCACACACGTAGCTGTTGATGTGGGAAAGCGCACTTCCCATTTGGGGCAATGAATTAGATATATACCGTCCTCTTTGTACATTACCCCAGTAACAACCCTGCTCAGTGAGGTATATCCCAGGCGAGCGAACGCCATCATGGTAAAAACACTAAATGAGCACACTTGAATTACTTTGCTCTTTCTGTGTTGATGTCCACACTCCGATCAGTGTTTGCTTTTCTTAAAGCAATGTGGGCCACCTTGTATCTTAACTTTTGACTGAGACTCTGGCAAAGACCGCTTTTTAACAATACAAGTTATTAGCAATGCCTATATACCTTGTTGATCTACGTATTTGTTGACTGATACGCTATGTTTGATTAATATTTTCAGGGCGGGGTCTCCTTTACCTGAGTTCGTTACCGGGTGAGGTGAGGTCTGATACTCACACAAGTAAGGTGAGCTCTATACACTTCACTTATAGGATACACTTTATGGTACCTATATAAGGAGAAAGAATGAATGTTTTAGTGAGGAATATTTGAACTGAATTTAGCATACACAGTTAGTGATATATGTTTTTTTCCAACAGGAGTGAAATACACCCTACTTGTACAGAGAACCAACTTTATCAGGTTGTATTGTGAGACAACATGTCACACTTTTTACTTTTCACTGTTTTTGCAGTAGCTATCATAATCTGGTCCTGAAGAAAGCCGGGAACTATTCCCTTTTGGCTGAAACTAGTTGACCCTTTTGTACATGCAACTTATTTGTTCAAGGTTGCCGCTACACGCTTTTTAACTGGATTGGCAGAGAGACATACATTAAAAATCTTTTCTCCCTCCCAACTCCTTTGTTAACCTTCACTTGCACTGCAATTTCCTTTTTCAATGTTTTCCATCATTTGAGATACTCGTGACCGACCTTGGTCGATCTCTCTGTCTGACTTGTTCTTGTTTGCCTTTTTCCCACCTTGGCTACTACGCTTGCCTCTAGGCTTAGAGGAGTAGTAACAAGACCTAAGGATGACCAAGTGATGACACTGGCCTCCCTTGGCAGTTGATGGAAATCCAAAAGACTGGTCTTTGTTCCTGTTTTCTATACATTTACATCTGTTGGTAGATTCAGGTTCAGTCTACTCACTGTTGGTTATCTCTCTCTTCTCTCTTTTTTTCAGTTCTTGTTCCCTCACTTTAATTTTCTCTTCGTGACCACCAGTTCATTATATGTTTCTAATTGATTGATATAGGGGATTTGAACTGTCGTTGGTCGTTAAACTGTTCCTTTAGACCCCCCCCCCCTCTTTCCTCTTCAAGTACATTAACCTTACCAGGTAAGTACACGACTTTGTGAATAAAATCCTGCATTCGAACGGACAACCTGGCAATTCTGGCAGAAGCATTAACAGTACCTTCCGTTGTTAACAGTTTGACAAGAGGTTTATGATCGCAAAATATTGTGACTGGTTTTCCCCACACAAAGGCTCTAAAATGATTAAGGGCCCAAACATAGGCTAAGGCCTCCCTTTCAATTGCTGGGTACCTTGTCTCAGTGGGGGTTAAGGCTCTAGAAGCAAAAGAGATAATAACCTCTTTACCAGTAACATCCTTGTGTGACAATAACAACCGTTTTCCACTGGCATCGGTGGTAATATACCTGTTTAAATTAGGATCAAAACCTTCTAATGCCTGAACCTTGGCAATGATAGTGGTGAGGAAGACAAATTCATCTTGACATGCCTTGGACGATTCAAATTTGATTCTGTTCTTTAACAATTGTCGCATATTAAAACATCTTGCAGCAAAATGAGGAATACATTTAGAGCAATATTCCACTAATCCTAAGAAGGATCTCAACTCATCCTTATTGGTGGGAGTGGGTGCTTCTTTAATGGCATTAACTAAAGTACTTTTAGGTCTCACCCCATCAAAACTAATTTTATGTCCCAAATAAGAGACTTTTTCAGCAGCAAATTTGCACTTAGATAATTCCACTGTGAGACCATTCTCTTTTAAAGTACTCATTACATTTTTAAGTGTAGCATCATGACTTGATTTGTTTTCTCCAAAGATAAGAATGTCATCTTGAAAGAACCTGGTATCAACAGTTTCATTAAATAAATTAAACATGAATCTTTGGAAAACTGCAGCCGTGGACGCTAGTCCAAACGGCATCCTTTTGAATTGAAAACAGCCTATGGGTGTAATGAAAGTTGTTAGTTTCCTCGACTCTGGCGTCAATGAAATCTGATGATACGCCGATGACAAATCGATTGTCAAAAAAACTTTAGCACCCTTGAGACTACTGACCATTTTACTAATCTTGGGCAATGGAAAACGATCGACTACTATATTATCTTTGAGATTACGCAAATCCACACGTAAGCAGATTTTTCCATTGCTACGTCGTGCTACTACTAATGGAGAAATCGACTCTGAACCATTAATGGATTCTATTACATCAGTGGCTACCAATGTGTTCAGTTCAGCAGTAACTTCATCCCTAAGCATAATAGGTACATTTCTACACTTATGAATTTTAGGAATAGCACCATCTTTAAGAACAATGCGGTGTTCAAAATTCTTAAGATTGCATAAAACTTCGCTGAAAACTTCAGGAAACAAGGTGGACATTGTACTAGCAGTAAATGTACCTTCATCTATTACCTTAACCTGATCCTCACTATTGGGATCCAGTACAATGTGAAGTTTCCCTTTGGCATTATGTTCCATTCATTTACTGCAGACTGAGAAGGGAGACCAATGACAAGAGGTGGAACTGCATAACCACACTGGGTTAAATTTGGATCTGGGTCTCCGTCCTCTCATCATCACGAAAGGTGAAAGACCTGTACACTCATTCTTGGTAACTCTGTACGCCCACACAGCTTTGTGCAATTATGTCACCCAGTCAATGTCTGACTGAAGTAAGGTATCTCCCACTCTATTTACAAATTTACTGTTCCAAAAATGTTCATTGTTGATTGTATATGGTGAACCGGAGTCAGCAATTCTTTTTATCTCTACACCACCAATGCTTAGTAAACATTCTGGTTTGTTCATAACAACGTCATCATCAATGTTTAGAATTAATCTCTCAGCTAAATTCATGTCAGTATTATCATCACCAAGATTTTATTCATAATCATCCATAGAGAAATTATCCTCAAGTACACATTTAACACCAACTTTCTTCCTTTTTCCATACTTTGGCATAATGGCCCATAATCCTACAATTAGTACATTTCTGTTTGAGGGCGGGACACGATTTACTATGAGCCAAATGCTCCTTGCTGTCACACCGGTAACATCTAAATTTACTCACACTTGAAGTTTTTGATTGAGGTGATGGTCTATATGGAGGCTTTTGAAATGATTTGTTAAAAACCTTAGCAACAACATTCAAGTTTTTATATTCATCCTTTAACTCTTTGGCACACCTGCCAGACATTTCCCCTTTACGTGCAATACTTACGATATCAACAAGGGGAGAGTCACCATTCACCCATAGGCGCTGTTGTACAGCTTGGTTATTAGAGTGCATAACCACCTGGTCTCTTATGAGGTCCTCTAGAAGATTCCCAAATGTACAATCAAGAGCAAGTTTTTTCAACTCAGCTACATATTGGTCAACCGTTTCACCTTCAAGTTGTTTATGTTGAAAGAATTTGTATCGTATAATGCCAATACATACTTTAGGGGCAAAATAACTGTCGAGATCATGTAAAGCTGCAAGAAAAATTTTAACATCACCAACAACAGGCATTATAGAGATTTGGTTATAAGTTTTTAACCCATAAGGACCCAAAGAATGTACCAAAATGCGTTTTGTCTGCGCAGCACTCATTTTTCCAGCTTCATCAATCGCTGCAATGTAGTTTAAAAAATAGTCTTTCCACTCGCTCGATTTGAGTGGAGGTTCTGTACCAGTAACCCAAAATGAATGAGGATTCTGAATTGAAAAAGTTTGGGTTGCCATCTTAGGATACAGACACAGAAATAGGCGAATAGAATAACCAGCATTGTAGAACTAGTAAAAGACCTCTTGGGTAACAGTACTTTAATATTGAAGAACTTTTAATGAAGATCAAGGCAAGCAGTACTTAATCCTTGTAGTAGCACTTAGCCTTGTAGAAGGAGGACAATCCTTAAGGCAAGTATGAATAATTCTTTCCACACAAGGAAATCGGCAAGTACTTAAACGGTGAGACTGGCAATGTAAATAATAGAAGGAGCACACATCGAAAGAAAGAACTTACGTATGTTTATAAAAGTATCGAGATTAGACAATGACGTTTAGTTGCCTCCATATATCGTTGCTTCTGTGGTAGCTCCGTATGATAAGGTAAAGTTGAAGGATGAGAGAAAAAAAATGGAGGCACGCACATACACGCAAACGTAAGGTCACGTTAAAGACCCCTGATAAAAACGTGCCTTGAGACCCCCATGGGTGAGTAGCACGCTCTACAAATGTGTGATTGATTGAATCAATTGTGCTGCTCTCGTTAGAGCAACGTCTTGATTGGCGTTTAGGAACCTGCGCAGTGTGCAGGGACCGGAGCAGAAGAACCAAGAGATGTGGCTGGCAGTTTTTTTTTAAATACTCCCTACCCTCCACACACCCCCCCCCCCACACTGCCCCACCACTTAATATGAAAGGCAGTCACTACTAAATGCAGACAGTCTAATTAAAAAGTTATGCGCAACACACATGGTACTTCAGCGAGTCTGGACACCAGTGCTGACAGTTTCCTCAACACATACTATCACTTCAGTGAGGCCAGACACTAGTAGTGACACTTCCCCCAACACATATTGTGCTTCAGTGAGATCAGACACTAATGCTGACAGTTTCCTCAACACACATTGTACTTCAGTGAGGCCAGACACTAATGCTGACAGTATCCTCTACACTCATTGTACTTCAGTGAGGCCAGACACTAATGCTGACAGTATCCTCAACACTCATTGTACTTCAGTGAGGCCAGTCACCAGTACTGACACTTTACAGAACACATACTGTATATTCAGTGAGGGCAGACACTAGTACTGACACTTTCACAACACATATTGTATCTTTAGTGAGGCCATACACCAGTACTGACCCTTTACAGAACACATATTGTACTTCAGTGAGGCCAGACAATAGTGCTGACAGTTTCCTCAACACTCATTGTACTTCAGTGAGGCCAGTCACCAGTACTGACACTTTACAGAACACATACTGTATATTCAGTGAGGGCAGACACTAGTACTGACACTTTCACAACACATATTGTATCTTTAGTGAGGCCAGACACCAGTGCTGACCCTTTACAGAACACATATTGTACTTCAGTGAGGCCGGACACCAGTGCTGACAGTTTCCTCAACACATATTGTTCAGGACACCCCCGCGCCGCACGGCCACCAGCTGTTGTGTGTGTGTCTTGCCGCGCTGCTGCCCGCAGCCTCGCTGAGCCAGCCTCGCCGATCCCGCCCCCCGCCGTATTTGCGAGTACTGTCAATTACATTTGGTTTGCCTTTGCTTCCCAGCATTTTGTTATCCGTTTTTGTCTCCCATTTACAGTTGTTGATATTCTTGTCATTGCCTGTGCTGTCTCTCTGCCCCCCTGTGCCTGCCTGCCCCGCTCCCCACTTCCCGCCGCCGTGCTAGCGGCCACGCCCCCTTTTCCTTCTGTGCCCTCCCCGCTCCCGCCTCCCAGCTGCTCCTCTCTCCCTCCCACTTGGCCATAAATGGCGACCGCGCGGCGCAGGTGAGTGTGACCTGTTCAGGACACCCCCGCGCCGCACGGCCACCAGCTGTTGTGTGTGTGTCTTGCCGCGCTGCTGCCCGCAGCCTCGCTGAGCCAGCCTCGCCGATCCCGCCCCCCGCCGTATTTGCGAGTACTGTCAATTACATTTGGTTTGCCTTTGTTTCCCAGCATTTTGTTATCCGTTTTTGTCTCCCATTTACAGTTGTTGATATTCTTGTCATTGCCTGTGCTGTCTCTCTGCCCCCCTGTGCCTGCCTGCCCCGCTCCCCGCTTCACGCCGCTGTGCTAGCGGCCACGCCCCCTTTTTCTTCTGTGCCTTCCCCGCTCCCGCCTCCCAGCTGCTCCTCCCTCCCTCCCACTTGGCCATAAATGGCGACCGCGCGGCGCAGGTGAGTGTGACCTGTTCAGGACAACCCCGCGCCGCACGGCCACCAGCTGTTGTGTGTGTGTCTTGCCGCGCTGCTTCCCGCAGCCTCGCTGAGCCAGCCTCGCCGATCCCGCCCCCCGCCGTATTTGTGAGTACTGTCAATTACATTTGGTTTGCCTTTGTTTCCCAGCATTTTGTTATCCGTTTTTGTCTCCCATTTACAGTTGTTGATATTCTTGTCATTGCCTGTGCTGTCTCTCTGCCCCCCTGTGCCTGCTCGCCCTGCTCCCCGCTTCCCACCGCCGTGCTAGCGGCCACGCCCCCTTTTCCTTCTGTGCCCTCCCCGCTCCCGCCTCCCAGCTGCTCCTCCCTCCCTCCCACTTGGCCATAAATGGCGACCGCGTGGCGCAGGTGAGTGTGACCTGTTCAGGACACCCCCGCGCCGCACGGCCACCAGCTGTTGTGTGTGTGTCTTGCCGCACTGCTGCCCGCAGCCTCGCTGAGCCAGCCTCGCCGATCCCGCCGCCCGCCGTATTTGCGAGTACTGTCAATTACATTTGGTTTGCCTTTGTTTCCCAGCATTTTGTTATCCGTTTTTGTCTCCCATTTACAGTTGTTGATATTCTTGTCATTGCCTGTGCTGTCTCTCTGCCCCCCTGTGCCTGCCCGCCCCGCTCCCCGCTTCCCGCCGCTGTGCTAGCGGCCACGCCCCCTTTTCCTTCTGTGCCCTCCCCGCTCCCGCCTCCCAGCTGCTCCTCCCTCCCTCCCACTTGGCCATAAATGGCGACCGCGCGGCGCAGGTAAGTGTGACCTGTTCAGGACACCCCCGTGCCGCACGGCCACCAGCTGTTGTGTGTGTGTCTTGCCGCGCTGCTGCCCGCAGCCTCGCTGAGCCAGCCTCGCCGATCCCGCCCCCCGCCGTATTTGTGAGTACTGTCAATTACATTTGGTTTGCCTTTGTTTCCCAGCATTTTGTTATCCGTTTTTGTCTCCCATTTACAGTTGTTGATATTCTTGTCATTGCCTGTGCTGTCTCTCTGCCCCCCTGTGCCTGCCCGCCCCGCTCCCCGCTTCCCGCCGCCGTGCTAGCGGCCACACCCCCTTTTCCTCCTGTGCCCTCCCCGCTCCCGCCTCCCAGCTGCTCCTCCCTCCCTCCCACTTTGCCATAAATGGCGACCGCGCGGACGCGCAGCGGTCACGCGCAGCGGGCACGCCGATTGTGCGCTGAAGGCGCGCCAAAAGGAAGCCCGTCTGCGCCCGTCCGCGCCTGGACCGCGCCCAGTGCCAGGACCCCTGGTCCCCACCGACGCAAGACGACCCGACACACCTACGATGCCGCCGCACTCAACGCACTCAATGCCGGCCAGAACCCCGCCTGCTGCCAGGCCGCCCCGAAACGCTTCCACAGACCCTTCACCTGCACAACCTGCAAGTTCACCTGCCTCCGAACATGCATCGCACCCGCCAAGCCGAGCACCAGCAGCAACCACCTGAAGTGCATCCTGCTCAACACCCGCTCCGTCCACAGACACGCCGCCAAACTCTGGGACCTGCTCGACACAACATCACCAGACGTCGCCTTCCTCACTGAAACCTGGATGAACGCCTCCTCAGCCCCCGACATCGCCATCGCCATCCCGGATGGATACAAGATCATCAGGAGGGACCGCATCAACCAGACTGGGGGAGGCATCGCCATCGTCCACAAGAACACCATCCGCATTACGACCATCACCGACGACCCCTACACCGCCGCCGAACACCTCCACTTCTAGATTCACACCGACCCAAAGACGACCCTCAGAGGCACCCTCATCTACAGACCCCCGGGACCACGCACACAATTCAGCGAAGACATCACGGACTTCATCAGCCCACACGCCCTCCCCTCCGCCGACTACATCCTCCTAGGGGACCTCAACTTCCACCTGGAGAACAACAAGGACCGCAACACCGTCACCCTGCTGGACAACCTCGCCAACCTCGGACTCAAGCAACTGGTCAACACCCCCACCCACTACGCCGGCCACACGCTTGACCCCGTCTTCTCATCCAGCAAGCACATCGCCTTCAGCCACTCCACCGGACTTCACTGGACCGACCACAGCTTCGTCCACTTCAGCTTCAGAAAAACCACCACCCACCACCACCCGCAACAGGTTCCCCACAGAAGCTGGAGCAAGATCACCACCGACCAGCTCACCACCTCCCTCAGCCAGAACCCACCTGCCAGCACACCGGACCCCAACGAAGCAGCCCGCAACTTCACGCAGTGGCTGACCGCCTGCGCCGACGACCTCGCACCACTGAAGAACCCTCCCAGCAAACCCAGAAGCAAGAAGGCCCCCTGGTTCACCGGCGAACTCAAGGACTCCAAGAAGACCTGCCGCACACTTGAGAAAGCCTGGCTCCTCAACCGGACCACTGACAACATGACCGCCCTCAAACACGCGACCCGCAAGCACCACCAGCTCATCCGCACCACCAAGAAGAAATCACTGAAGGATCGACTGGACAACAACGCCCACGACAGCAAGGAACTCTTCAACATCGTCAAGGAGTTTTCCAACCCCAGCACCAGCAACAACGACATCACCCCTTCACAAGGCCTCTGCGACTCCCTCGCCTCGTTCTTCCACCGCAAGATTGCCGACATCCACAACAGCTTCGGCGCACCATCCTCGCACCCAACCGCCGAACCAACGCACCCCACCGCCACCCTCCGCTCCTGGACCGCAGTGACCACCGAAGACACAGCCCGCACGATGAACACCATCCACTCCGGATCTCCGACTGACCCCTGCCCCCACCACGTCTTCAACAAGGCCGACTCCACCATCGCACCCCAACTCCGAGACGTCATCAACCCCACCTTCCCGGAGAGCTGGAAGCATGCAGAGCTCAGCGCCCTACTGAAGAAACCAACAGCGGACCCCACCGACCTCAAAAACTTCCGCTCCTCCCTTTTCCTGCCAAAGTCATCGAGAAGATCGCCAACAGACAGCTCGCCGCCTTCCTCGAGACGAATGGATCCCTCGACCCCTCGCAGTCCGGTTTCAGAGCCAACCACAGCACCGAGACCGCCCTCATCGCAGCCACCGACGACATCCGAGCCCTCCTCGACAACGGGGAAATAGCAGCACTCATCCTCCTGGACCTCTCCGCCGCGTTCGACACTGTCTGCCACCGCACCCTAGTCCAACGCCTCAGCAACACCGGCATACAAGAGAAGGCATTGAAGTGGATCATCTCGTTCCTCGCTGGAAGAACACAGAGAGTCCGCCTCCCCCCGTTTCGCTCCGAGGCCACCGAAGTCATCTGCGGCGTCCCGCAAGGATCATCACTCAGCCCCACCCTCTTCAACGTCTACATGAGACCTCTCGTAGCCATCGCACGCCAACACAACCTCAACATCATCTCCTACGCCGACGACACCCAGCTGATCCTCTCCCTCACCAGAGACCCCGACACTGCCGGAACCAGCCTCCACGAAGGGATGAAAGACGTCGCCGAGTGGATGAAGAACAGCCGCTTGAAACTGAACTCAGACAAGACGGAGGTCCTCATCCTTGGTCCATCACCCTCCGCCTGGGACGACTCCTGGTGGCCCCCAGCCCTGGGCACCGCCCCAAAGCCGACAGACCATGCACGCAAACTGGGCTTCATCCTGGACTCCTCCCTCTCGATGACCAGACAAGTCAACGCTGTCTCCTCTTCATGGTTTCACACCCTCCGCATGCTCCGCAAAATCTTCCGATGGATCCCGATCGAAACCAGGAAGACGGTCACCCAGGCCCTAGTCACCAGCTGGCTGGACTACGGAAACACCCTCTACGCCGGAACCACAGCCAAGCTACAGAAAAGACTACAACGCATCCAGAACGCCTCCGCACGACTCATCCTAGACATCCCTCGTCGCAGCCACCTCTCCGGCCACCTGAGGAACCTGCACTGGCTCCCCGTCAACAAGAGGATCACGTTCAGGCTCCTCACCCACGCACACAAGTCTCTTCACGACCTGGGCCCCAAGTACCTCAACGACCGCCTGACCTTCCACATGCCCACCCGCCAGCTACGGTCCGCCAGCCTCGTCCTCGCCGCCGTACCACGCATCCGAAGAGCCACCGCAGGAGGCAGATCCTTCTCCTACCTGGCTGCCAAGACATGGAACTCCCTCCCCATCCACCTTCGGCTGACCCAGGACCACCTCGCCTTCAGGAGACAACTCAAGACCTGGCTGTTCGAGCAGTAGCGGCCCACTTCCCCCAAGCGCCTTGAGACCCTTCCAGGTGAGTAGCGCGCTATACAAGTGTTATGGTTGATTGATTGATATTGTACTTCAGTGAGGCCGGACACCAGTGCTGACAGTTTCCTCAAAACATATTGTACTTCAGTGAGGCCGGACACCAGTGCTGACAGTTTCCTCAAAACATATTGTACTTCAGTGAGGCCGGACACCAGTGCTGACAGTTTCCTCAACACTTATTGAGCTTCAGTGAGGCCGGACACCACTGCTGACAGTTTACCACATTGGCCGCCTCTGATTATACTTTCCTGCATGTTATATGGGAATACCTAGCTATCAACCCTTTGTAGCCAATGGCTCTGATCACATCCCTGATCACTCATATATCCCCCGCAATACTGACACACATATTGGGAGTTCTGTATCTGTGGGTGAAAGTAAATGTCATGTCAATGAGACATCTCATACCCACAAAAAGGCTGACAAAGTGCCATTCTTGTCCTGGCTTTACCATGATGGGTTCTGATGCTCCTACAGCTCATTGACACTAGACCACCACCCACAACGAGGATCAGGCTTAATTTAATTCCCCATTAGGTGGACATCCTCCGACTTTGTTAGTCAAACCTCTCAAACCCTTTTCCTGCTTCGGGGACACGCTATTTTAAGTTTTCATCTAGCTCGATTTGGTTTGCAATAAATGTCCTTTGGCCTGCTAGCTTCCCCATTCCCAATAATGTCCATGCTCAGTGTTTTAATGCACATTATTGAAATTTTTAGCTAACGTATTCAAACAAATACACTGTATTTTCAATATATTTCTTGCTGATATTAGAATGGTAATCCATGTTTATCTAACGACACTTAATGCTGATGTTATAGCGTCATTTCCCTGGTGCTAGAGGGCAATTACTTGATGCTTCCATTGGCATTTCTTGTCTCCTGTGAAGGTACGCCATAATCCATGTTGATTGCTTTGCAAGATCATAGTATCACTATTCAAAAAGTTTCTGTCTGCTTCTTAAGCCGGTAACCTGTGGGACATGTCTGCTTTCTGGAAACTTCAAGATCTCAGTAATCAGTCTGCTGTCTAAATTTGCAAAATCTCTGCAAACTGAAGCATTTCTCTGCCACCTAAGACCTGAATTGTAAAGTCTATGTCACTTTTCATGAACCTATCCAGCTCCACACAAGTACTATATGTACATAATATGACAGAAAATGTCCCTGGAACAGTCACCATGGAAAATAAATGGAAGGTGGTGGTAAAGAAAAGAAGATTTAATACAGATCTTGAAGGAAAGCTCGTGCCATATAGCATACCCAGATTATTTGACCTCCGCGTAAGCCAATAGCATCTAGTCAATTTTTATTGAAAATCTGTATTGTTAAATGTATCATTTAGCCACATTTTTTCAAAAAACCTTGGTGGAGGACTCTCCTCCATGCTCTCCGCAAACCTACTGGGAAGGGAATGGAAAACTTTACCTTTGGCCCTTCAAGAATTAAAATAATTCAGGGGTGTCTCTTCCAAAGTATATGTAGCATGGCTTTTAGCCAACATCTATGAAAAATGATTCTCTAAAATATTCAATGTTACCACATTTTGCTCTGTTTTTCGTAGGATTAGGGAATCCCCTCAACCCAAAACCTGTTAAATGGACAGAATAACTTGGTTGCTTCATGTGAGCCCACAGCCTGATGGAGGGCAGGGTTTTTCTGTTTTTAGATGAAGGTCGAAACCTGTCACCACTAATAGGAACTTCAAAGTTCCGAAAAGTTCTCCGTACAAGCTTTCGGCTTCAACACATTTGTGCCTCTTTCATACTATTTGAATTGCTGTGAAAACTAATGACACTTTGCTTTCCTCATTGATATTTTTTGGCGCACGTCTCTTGATCGGATGTGCAGATATTTAAATATGTTCTACAAATAAATTAGAACATTGAGCAAGGGAGGAAATTAATGTGGCTGATTCTGGTCTCATCGTTTTCCGTTTTAGCTCAACCACATACTTCCTTTACCGAAAATACCAAAATAGAGCATCAAACGGTTTGGAAATCGACTCAAGAAAAAATAATATGGGTTGCATGTCGCCTTCACTAGAGTGGTGATAAAATGGGAACCAGATGAGGGAGGTGGAGACCGAGTAAGAAAAGAAGGATTCCGTTACTTCAAGTTATCTTCTTTACAGTCCAGCTCTTCCACCTCACAGTCCTTACACTATGGGGTGAGGTGTGGCGCAGCGGCCAGAGCGGCTGACTCCGGAGTGCAGGGCTCATAGTTTGATCGCCGGCGGCAGCTCAGCTCAGCATCATGTGACTCTGGGCAATAGATCACTCAATCTCCCCGGCACCTCCACCAGCGCCTGGATCCCTTAGGGGTGATAAGTTTGCACTTTACAAATGTTGAATTATTATTAATATGTCAGTGTAAGACAAGACTAGCCCTTTAAATATACATAACATTGCCAGGCCATCCCCCTTGCCATTAGAACTTAAATACCTTACCCTAGACTGTAACTATAGAGAGCCCTGGCTGGGTCAGCACCCCCTTATTAATGTTGCCACACCCTAAATACAACTGCCAGCAGGCAGGGCTGGCTGATCAAGAGACTTCTACAAGGCAAAGGACTCTTGTGAACAGTTTCTTCAGCATTGAAGCTAAAATGAAAGTCCTGCTCTCCACTGTGAAACAAACCTCAAGCCAATCCTTTCATTACCAAATGGTCATTAAAGCTGCACGTGCGTGGTCAACTCCAAAAATGAGCATGTTGGGGGATAAGCTTTTTACTTTATTTATTTATTTATTTGCAATGTTTATGAAGTGTATACATGACCCAAGGGTGTCAGATCTTACAATGCACAAAGCATTGATTACTGCCACAATGGCAGTTACATAGCGCATAAGGTTACATCAAATTGCTGACTACTTACATCATGTATAGATTGCATCAATACGAATGGTTGCGTTAATCGTTGCTGATGGTGGGTTGGCAAGGGACATGATATAATCACTTTAAGGTAAATTCGAAAAACACTTTTTTTCTTTACCTGGAGGGGTAGAGAGGATGTCAAGTTAGAGTAACTCCTCCTATAATATAATCAATTTTTCACTTAAATTACTCTAACGGATCAACCGTGGTTGATATTGGTGCACTTCAGTGGGGAGAGATGTGAAGGATCTAATTAGAGTAAATACCTACGTCTTCACCAATAGGTGAGCAAGGAAAAGTCTTCCTTTTTGTTTATTTACCCTCACACACCCTAGTGGTGTCATGCTTCATCATCGGGTCACCCCGACGCCTAAAAGTCGGGGTGGGCTCAACCACAGTATTGGGAGCTCTTGATAGAAGTTGGTGACCTGGGGGGCTAAATAAGTTAAAATACCTCAAACAGATCCCCGGTTTCCCTTTATTCTTGGGTCTGTTTGGGTAACTAAAAATTAAAGATTGGGTCTTACAAGGAGTCTTATGGTCCTAAGACCCTAGTGCCAACATGTTTCAGTCCTATTTTGGCCATATAGGTCCTGGACTTTCATCAGGGCTAAGTATTGGCCTCCCTAGGAGACAGGATATAAGGGGGTTTCCCTATCCTGTATGCAAATCAAGGGCAGAGTAGCTGCTCCTTGTAACAATGATTGATGATTTACCAATCACGGGTAGTGATCCATCTGTAAAGATAAAAAGACAGACAACAGAGAAAAACGAAAAGACAAAAACAACATACATTTTATAGTAATGTCACTGTTTTTCTTCCAGATTACGTCCCACATTGCGTGCTCTGGAACTAATTAATAAACCACTAGTGCCAATATGTGTCTATGACATAGTGGTAATCAATTGCTTCCAAACCTGTGCCACTCATGTGCTTGTCATCATTTAATACTATTAAGTGACAGATGATTGGTAGGGTGGCTGTGGTACTCAAAAACTGATCTCAATTCGTGTCAGTACGTCTATGTTTATACTAGTGTAACACTCCATGCCTCACATTCATTCCACATTCATACAGTGTTAGTGCGAAGAATAGCCATAATCGTAATCATGTTGTATTTATGATTTATCCCTCCTGTCTCTGTGCAAAAAAAAATTTTTAATAATAAAATCTTAGTCCCTTACCCGATTCTCGAATGGTTTCTGTATCTCAGGGGATCGTTAAGCATCTAGGGGTAGCTTTGTAGTCAAACTCTACATTAATGACCCCAGATGGTTAAGGGAAAACAAATATGGCGAGTGGTTATTGTCTGACCTAACAAAATTAAGTATCTCTCGTATTTCCCATATGGAGAAAAGGAGGATTGAAAAATGCTTGGGGATCGTATTGAAAGTGGCACAGGTTTGGAAGCAATTGATTACCACTATGTCATAGACACATATTGGCACTAGTGGTTTATTAATTAGTTCCAGAGCACGCAATGTGGGACGTAATCTGGAAGAAAAACAGTGACATTACTATAAAATGTATGTTGTTTTTGTCTTTTCGTTTTTCTCTGTTGTCTGTCTTTTTATCTTTACAGATGGATCACTACCCGTGATTGGTAAATCATCAATCATTGTTACAAGGAGCAGCTACTCTGCCCTTGATTTGCATACAGGATAGGGAAACCCCCTTATATCCTGTCTCCTAGGGAGGCCAATACTTAGCCCTGATGAAAGTCCAGGACCTATATGGCCAAAATAGGACTGAAACATGTTGGCACTAGGGTCTTAGGACCATAAGACTCCTTGTAAGACCCAATCTTTAATTTTTAGTTACCCAAACAGACCCAAGAATAAAGGGAAACCGGGGATCTGTTTGAGGTATTTTAACTTATTTAGCCCCCCAGGTCACCAACTTCTATCAAGAGCTCCCAATACTGTGGTTGAGCCCACCCCGACTTTTAGGCGTCGGGGTGACCCGATGATGAAGCATGACACCACTAGGGTTTGTGAGGGTAAATAAACAAAAAGGAAGACTTTTCCTTGCTCACCTATTGGTGAAGACGTAGGTATTTACTCTAATTAGATCCTTCACATCTCTCCCCACTGAAGTGCACCAATATCAACCACGGTTGATCCGTTAGAGTAATTTAAGTGAAAAATTGATTATATTATAGGAGGAGTTACTCTAACTTGACATCCTCTCTACCCCTCCAGGTAAAGAAAAAAAGTGTTTTTCGAATTTACCTTAAAGTGATTATAGTGTTAGCGCAGCGTGCAGCTGCAGGGTGTATCACCAGAAATTTTCTGTAATATAAACCATTAACTGTTTTTCTAGTGGCCTTCACTAGCACTCTCATTTAATTCACGTGCCCTTCTCCCTCCTTTTAACAATACACTAAAGCAAAAGCTAATCATCTAACTATATAAAAAAATATGGCAGAACAATTGGGTATTGGCTATTCGGACGATATAGCATCAGCCATTTTAGCAGGACCATCACTATTACCAGACACGAACATCAGTCAAAATCTCTCCCAAGCTCAGAACTGGGATGAATTAAAGGAATTAAAACGTAACCAAATGAAAATTTTGTTACATGGAGCCATCATGACGGAGTACCTAAGAGGCAACACAGCACCGACAGGATTACTTGTTACGAATGCACCTAGAATTTTTCTCGAAGACCCCCAATTTAAAAAAGAATGGTCGTTAATTGCATGGAGATGCTCGCGCGATTGGCTCATTTTAATCATCAATACTGCCAAACGTTTAGCGGATGCTCTTTTGATAAAAATAAAAATCAGTGAGGACTCACTAGCGACGGAGATAAAATTATCCATATTTAAGAAAAAACTTGAGGAAGTAAATAAGGAGATAAGTGAACATAAAGACTATCTCATGCAAAGTAAAATCAACAAACTACAGAAAGACCTAAAGAAGTTTAGTCATGAAAAGGTTTACCCCTACATCAGGGACGACTACAAAGGCCAGGAAAATTCGGACTCAGGATCTGTATATAGTGAACAAACGGGATCATCGGATTCTGACTATGACAACTGGTCCAGTGATGGATCAAATAAGAGCAGGCGAGGTAGGGGCAGAAGACCACGGAGAGGTAACTACAACCAGAGATATGGACACCAGCAGATATACCCATGGCCCGCCCCATTTGGACCAATTCCATTTCAAGGCCCGACCCAGTTCCCTATGGGTCCTTACTACCAGCCCGACTACAATCAACGTTTTTTAGGACAGGGCGGCAGGAGAGGCAGACGTGGAAGAAGAGGGAACAAAAGAGTACAATGGGAAGAGGATCGGAGCAGCATGAACACACGGAGCAGCACCCGGGATCAACAACCAGGAACGAGCAGCATGAGAGATTAGTGGTAAACTTGACGGATGTTATATTTACCAAAGATGAAGAAAAAGTATTGGAAAAAGGACTAGGGTTCGTACCCACGTCACATTTGGATAAATTCCGACTACGCTGTGAATTGGGCGACTTCTTCCGGAAGATCCGCTTAAAAACATTCTTTAGGGACAAAGAGGACCCACACCTGGACGAAACACACACGGACCTACGTTGCAGATCGACCTTCTATCCCCCTACCAACATGATGCCGCCAGAGGTACTCGCCTTTGAAGAAGCTGTAACAAAAGATGTCGAATTGTTACAAATTAGGAGGGACACATTCAACAATCTGAGTAAGAAGGAACGAGAAGCCTTATCCTCCCTTCAGTCTAGAACTGACCTAATAATAAAACCTGCGGATAAAGGAGGGGCCACTGTTATCCAGAGTACAAGTGCCTACAGAACCGCATGCATGAACCTGTTGGCAGATACGAAGTACTACAAAAAAATCAATCGTGACCCCACGCAACGGATCAAGACAACTATATCCACATTGACCGCGGAGGCACTGGATAAGGAATGGATCACGAAGAAGGAACATGACTTTCTAAATCAGGAGGATCCAAGAACACCTCTCTTTTACACAATACCGAAAATACATAAAGGAAAGATACCCCCACCGGGAAGACCGATTGTCTCGGGGATAGGGTCCATCCTTGAACCTTTGTCCAAGTACACAGATTGGTTCCTACGACCCATCGTAACAAAGATTAAGTCTTATGTACAGGACACAAAACACCTTTTCAATCTACTGGACGGGATACAATATAATCCAGAGAAGAATATCCTGGTCAGCCTTGACGTTGAGGCGCTATATACGAATATCCCTCAAACCGAGAGCATCAGGGTAGTTGAGGAGGTCCTCAGAAAGGAAGAATGGCCATGGGCAGCGCCAATTGAATGGATCACTACACTCATCCATTTAGCACTCACTGAAAACTTTTTTAAGTTTGAAGATCAGATATATCTACAAACCCACGGCACTTCGATGGGCAGTACATTCGCCCCAAGCCTGGCCTGTCTATATGTGGGACACTTTGAAGACCAACATATATGGACACATAATCCATTCTCTGCCAACATACGTTGTTGGTATAGATATATTGACGACGTCTTTCTAATTTGGGAAGGAGACACGCCTAGCTTAGAAACATTTAAGAAATGGATTAATAGTTTGAATCCCCACCTACATTTCACAATGAGTATGAATAAAGAAAAAATATCCTTCCTAGACGTAGTCTTCACAGCTAGTGAAGGTACCCTTAAGAACTCTCTGTTCACCAAGACAACAGATAAAAATAGCCTACTTAGGTTCGATAGCGCACATCCGCGCTCATTAAGAGAGAACCTACCTGTAGGACAGTTCTTGAGGGTTCGTAGAAATTGTACAGAGTTGGAAACATACAAGAAGGAAGCAACCATCTTAACCAACAAACTTAAACAGAAACTGTACCCGAAAAGGATTATAGACAAAGCAAACAAGAGAGCCCGAAATACACCAAGAGAGGCATTGCTAGAGACCCACGAAAAGACACACAGTGACCAACTGATATGTGTTACAACATACAACACATCTTCGAATGACCTAAAGAAAATAATAAATAAAAAATGGTCCATCCTGACATCGAATACATTAACTTTTGAAAAACCTATGTTCTCATTTAAAAGGAATACAAGTCTACGAGATCTACTAGTACACACTGACACATACACACCGAAGATCACCAGTCAGTCAACCCTCTGGAATACACCTCAGGTCACGGGACACTATCCTTGTGGCACATGTGTTGCGTGTCCATTCACAGAACACACCAAAGAGATAGATCTGGGGTTACATTCCCCTTGGGAACAGAGAACTCATACGAACTGCAATTCTGAAGCAGTGATCTATATGATCAAGTGTCCGTGCGATCTAATGTATATTGGCATGACAAGCCGAAAAGTGAAATTACGCATTAGTGAACACAGGAGCACAATAAGACGTGCAATCACAGCAACTAAATTGACTGCACACTACAATGAGAAAAAACACAAGGACACTGAAATAAAGTGGACCATCATAGAAAAGATCAAGCATGTTAACAATCTCCAATACAAACTTTTGGAGCGCGAACAACGTTGGGTCCACCGATTAAAAACTTATGAAAGGGGCCTTAACGATTGTATACCCTGGAACCAACTAAATAAATAGAATGTGTATATATCTGGGCCACCTTCCGGTTATGAGTCTATTATAAACGGAAACTAACACCATCTATACTACTTTGGGGCTTTATTCTGGTGACAACATGAGCTTTCGCTCGTATTCCTAATGATAGCATGGGCACAGGCAGGTATTTCCGCCTTTTTTCCCTTCGTTTAGGGAAAATATATATATATGTATATATAATTTTAATTACAACACCCTTTTTATGTACATATATAAATAAGATTGATTTTTTATTCACACTTAACAATTGCCACAACAAAGGCAGCCCACACCTCTATTATAATATATGGAGTATACCAAAAATAACTCCTTCGCAGATCCTCCAACATGAGCTGAATTCTAATTATAGCTCCATTATACAACGAGCAAGCAAAAAGCTGAAAAAGTTAGCACACCAAGTACGCCTCAACTGTCCTTCAATAAGAACAAAAAATCATCTCTGTTTATTAAATACATGCATTGTATCTCATAGGCAGTGATCGCTGTATAATGATACTGGTGTTATTTACCCGCCCGTAATGTATCAGCCAAAAGAAACTACATCACCCTAATCTCCCGGCACGTTGACATACGTAACTACGTTGCTTCCACGTTCCCATGGCGATAACTGTGAAAAAAAGCCGCCAATTACGGCCCGCATACCAACCCCCCCCCCCCCTTTTTTTAAATCGTATTTATGCACTGCGTTGTGGCATCTATAGACGTGGGGCAAGGTTGACATTTTTGAGTGGTTGGATCTTATTTCAAGATTCCGACCGCGGCGCATACATACATTGGAACTACAAATCCCATGGATCCGCGTACGTAACTAATGTGATGACGTATACGGAAATGCGCCTAGGACGCACGTCCTTCCAATCTGTCTCCATGACAACCCACGGGTTCAAAAACAGGGCCCCTTCGCTTTTCAAAACGCGAAAAGCCGGGGACCGGAGCCAAGTAGGTGTGCATGCGGGGCAGGACTTTTGATGAAGTAAGTCTGAGTAGGATAACTTTCAATACGATCCCCAAGCATTTTTCAATCCTCCTTTTCTCCATATGGGAAATACGAGAGATACTTAATTTTGTTAGGTCAGACAATAACCACTCGCCATATTTGTTTTCCCTTAACCATCTGGGGTCATTAATGTAGGGTTTGACTACAAAGCTACCCCTAGATGCTTAACGATCCCCTGAGATACAGAAACCATTCGAGAATCGGGTAAGGGACTAAGATTTTATTATTAAAATTTTTTTTTGCACAGAGACAGGAGGGATAAATCATAAATACAACATGATTACGATTATGGCTATTCTTCGCACTAACACTGTATGAATGTGGAATGAATGTGAGGCATGGAGTGTTACACTAGTATAAACATAGACGTACTGACACAAATTGAGATCAGTTTTTGAGTACCACAGCCACCCCACCAATCATCTGTCACTTAATAGTATTAAATGATGACAAGCACATGAGTGGCACAGGTTTGGAAGCAATTGATTACCACTATGTCATAGACACATATTGGCACTAGTGGTTTATTAATTAGTTCCAGAGCACGCAATGTGGGACGTAATCTGGAAGAAAAACAGTGACATTACTATAAAATGTATGTTGTTTTTGTCTTTTCGTTTTTCTCTGTTGTCTGTCTTTTTATCTTTACAGATGGATCACTACCCGTGATTGGTAAATCATCAATCATTGTTACAAGGAGCAGCTACTCTGCCCTTGATTTGCATACAGGATAGGGAAACCCCCTTATATCCTGTCTCCTAGGGAGGCCAATACTTAGCCCTGATGAAAGTCCAGGACCTATATGGCCAAAATAGGACTGAAACATGTTGGCACTAGGGTCTTAGGACCATAAGACTCCTTGTAAGACCCAATCTTTAATTTGTAGTTACCCAAACAGACCCAAGAATAAAGGGAAACCGGGGATCTGTTTGAGGTATTTTAACTTATTTAGCCCCCCAGGTCACCAACTTCTATCAAGAGCTCCCAATACTGTGGTTGAGCCCACCCCGACTTTTAGGCGTCGGGGTGACCCGATGATGAAGCATGACACCACTAGGGTGTGTGAGGGTAAATAAACAAAAAGGAAGACTTTTCCTTGCTCACCTATTGGTGAAGACGTAGGTATTTACTCTAATTAGATCCTTCACATCTCTCCCCACTGAAGTGCACCAATATCAACCACGGTTGATCCGTTAGAGTAATTTAAGTGAAAAAAGGGACATGATAGCCATAAGTGTTTTTCGGTGAAAAAAGTCATTTGACATATTTCTTAAAGGCCGTCATGGAGGGGTTTGCACTTCCCTCTGGCGGAAGGTCATTCCTGATCCTGCGGGCATTGCTTGTGAGGTAGTGTGAGTGCACTCTTTCCTTCTTGACAATGGCGGGCTGCAGCTGTAGTGAGTCTGAGATGTACAGGAGGTGCTGTCTTGCAGACCTTGGCAAATTCTGAGTTAGGTATTTTGGAGTTCCATAGTGAATCACTCTCTGGGTAAAGTAGGCAGTCTTAGGGATAAATCCCACTTTGATAGGAATTCATTTGAGCTTGTAGAAGTAATGTGATCGAAGCATCAGGCTCTTGAGACAAGTCTGGCTGATGCACTGTACGTGGCCTTCCCGGGTGCCAGGTGAGTTTTTGGTCTGCAGGTGATAGTTGCATTTCTGTAGTCTAGTCTGGATATGACAAGTACCTGGACCACATCTTTGAGGTCGCTTTCAGGGAAGAATGGTTTGCTTTTCGATGAGTCTTGGTCTATGCATGGCTGTTTTGGCCGTGGCACTGAAGTGGGCTGTCATGTTGGTGGTCTTGTCAAGCGCTATTCCCAGTTTTCACCTGCAATCAATGGTTTTCATGGTCCAGTTGAGCGCATCCAGATGGACGATCCAGTCTTGGATAGGAGAGGAGCTCTTTTTTCGGTGGATTAGTAGGAATTCAATCTTCTGTAAATTGAGCTTTGATTAGTTTAGCGACTACCAGTGTTGTGCTTTTTTAGAGTTTGGTTTCAATGCAGGACCTCATTGAGAGAGCAGCTTTTTGGATAGATTTGAGTGTCACCTGCACATACGTGATATGCTAGGGTGGAGTGCTGTAAGATCTAGGTCATTGCTTCTATATAGATGTTGAAAATAGTTGGGGATAGTATGGAGCCCTAAGGGACCCCTTGGGTTATAGGGGATGGATTTGAATGGGAGCCTTTAAGTTTGATTAATTGTGAGCGTTCTTTCGGGTATGAGGAGAACCAGTACAGGACAGTGCCTCCAATGCCCATGCTTGTCCAAAGTGCTCTAATGAGGATGTTGTTGGTGACTGTGTCAAAGGCCAAGGAGAGGGTAAGTAGTATGAGTAGGCATTAGACCCCTTACTCCATTACCCTAGTGATGTCATCAATGATGTTGAAAATGGCCGTTTCCATAATGCAGTCTGCCCCAAACCAGATTGGAAGATGTTGAGATGTTGTATTCTTCGATGTCTTGGTTGAGTTGGTACAGTACACACTTTCAAGAACTTTGGCCAGGAAAGTGAGATTGGTGATGGGGAAAAGTTGTTCATGTTTTTGGGTTCCATTCCCAGTTTCTTAAGGAGCGATGTGACCTGCTCTAACTTCAAACAGTCTGGGACTTTAGCTTGGATCAATGATAAATTGATTATTTTAGTCCAGAGGGGCGAGATGAGGTGGTTGATCTCCGTGATGAGGCATGTGGCGATGGGGTCTGATATGTGTGGAGGCATTCATGGTGGGTATGGTGAGTGCCCTGAATTAATTACAAGATGCATTATTCTTCTTGGTCAGAAATGGGATTCAGGTTGTTGCTTCATTGGTTTAAATGGGCTCTGGGGCCCCGATGATACACGGAGGGTAGACCAGGGAGCGTTCAATCTTTGCAATCTTTTCTGCAAAGAAGTTGGAGAAGTCCTTGCAGAGCTCATCTGTCTAGTTTATTTTTGGGATAAATGGTGGAGATTTGTTGCCTGATGATGTTGAATAGCTTGTTTTTGGGTGTTTTTAACCCAGTCTAGCTAGGATCAAAAGAAGTTGGCTTTTTCTTTGAGGATTTTTTTTTTTTTACCTATTTCTTTTGTACCATAATGAGTATGGTGTGAGCTTATGGAGATCTCTTCTCCATTTACGTTCAGTCATTCTAAGTGGTCGCCTCTCTTCATTTATCTCCATGTTGAACTAGAAGCAGGATGGGTTGTCCCTTAGTCTCCTGAGTTTTGATGGGGTGCCTTGATTGTGTATGTCAGACATTGTTTCATTGCAGTGTGAGGTCAGGTCATCAACTATGTGTGGAAGTTTGGAGGCAGGAGATGACTTTAGAAGATGCTAGTGCACCTATAATTGTTGATTTGTAGGGTGTCTCTATGGATGACAGCTACCCGACCTCTGGTGTGACTTTATAGGTCGAGCAGTGGTGTAGCAAGGGGAAGGGGCAATCTGCCCAGGGCGGCACGAGATTTGTGGGTGGCGACCCCCCAGCTCTTACCTGTGGCCGTTGCAGGGCAGCAAAGGCAGGAATTGCCAGCAAAACCCCCCCGCTCTTATAGGCGGCTGCCGCAGGCAGCAAACACAGGGACCGCCATGGGCGGCTAAAGGTCTAGCTACTCCACTGAGGTCGAGGCATTTAATGGAGTAGTTGGATGGGATTAAGAGGTCATTTGTGGGCAGGGGAGTTCATTCAGCCAGGTTTCAGTGAGAAATGTGATGTCACTCTCTTGAGTCAAGAACAGAGATTCTATTTCTGTGTTGGTTTGGCTGCTAGTCTGCAGTTGTGGAGCATGCATTTGAGCTTGGAGCTTTTGGTCATAATTCACCATTCAGAAGAAACTGGGACATTGATGTTATGGCTTAAGGTGGCCTTCTTTACTTGTCAACCTTGTCTACAGTAGTTGAGACTCAGGATCACTGGTATCTTATGGATATAATTGGTTGCTCTTTGTGTAGTGGTTAAGTTGGAGGGATTGAGAAGGATGTCAATTTCCTCATGTGATAGCCTCTTAACAGACCTCAAAGGTCATGTGCTGCTGTTGTGAAGAGGGACTGTGTGCCACAGGATAATATTCTGTCCATCTTCTCTACATTTGTGGGATGTATGGTCGCTGGAGGAGAGGTTATTCAAGGTGACATCAATTTCTTTGATTAGGGTGTCTAGTTTGCTCTCAGACTTGAGGAGAATCAGGAGGAGTAGAGAGAGAGAGGATGGAGTGGGGAAGGTAGGACTTGGACTTGGACTGATGTTATGGGTTTGAACTGGTAGGGAGGGTTGGGAAGGGTAATGAATGGGAGGTGGGGACCTGAGTGGTAGTGAAGAAGTGGAGAGGGCTGCAGGTCGGTAAGGTGAAACTTGAATGGGAGGAGAGTTGTGGGGTGTGAGGAGGTTGCAGGCGTCAGGAAGGAGTTCATGTATGGCCAGGGGGACATGAGGGGTAGGAACGTCTTGGGAAAGAGATGTACATAGGTTATGGAAGTCTTGGGTCGAGAGGGCAGAGGATACAGATTATTTTCATGAACATTTATTACATTATTTTATTATTATTTTAATAACATTTATCGTTAAATTTTAAATAGATTTTTTTTAATACTTTAACTATTTTAAATAATTCAATTTATCATTATGTGCTATGGGGTTTTATTTCAAGTTCCTTCCTCCATTATTTTCTATGGGAAGGTGTTGCAGTGACAGGGATTGGCCATGTGTAGTACTGGACTTATTACAAAAGTGTAAGTTAATACAAAAGTCCAGTTTGTGAATACTGAAAAGTGTATAGTTTCTCAAAAGTGCAGTTTGTGAATCAGGCTCACTGTTTTTTTTCTGTCTGCTACCAGCGGCTCATTATCTAACCAAAATTAACAGCCTATTGTCAAACGTTAACATTGGCCATATGGCTCAGTGTAAAATAAAACTTAGATTTCCACTTTTTAGGTAGGAAAGTGAGATTGTAGTAACAATATTGTGGATTATATTATGCAAAAGAGTTTTCAACACCACCCAACTCAGCAGCTAGGACAGAAGCATGACCTCAAAACAATAGCAAACAGTCAAGAGGCCTTTGCTCTAAGGGCAGAAATTACTGCTTTCCAGTTCTAAATGCCATACCGCTGGCATGATATCCTTTCTCGCGAAGAGTAAATTAAAAAGCTCTGCATTAATCTAGATTAAAAACTGCCTTTTATGCTTGGCAGAGGGGTCATGCTAGCAACGTCTGAGAAGCATATTACACTTCAAGTCCATCCACAAATACTTTCCAAGTCAATGGAAGAACCACCAGATGAAGCATTTTCCCCAAGGTCCAGACCTAAATAAAACCCTTGGTGAGTCTTAAGCCATTCATCAATTCCATTTTGGAGATTACTCCAGGACTTACCAAAGTAGGTGATAACTTCAAGGTTAAATACTGAGGTGACGAACACATTGGATGTTCTGTAGAGCTGGGAAAACTAGGGATAACCATTCTTTTGGACAATGGTTCTTAAATGTGTCAGCAGGAGATGCCCAAGAGACCCTCTCTCCTACCTACACCGGTGCTTTATTTGGGATGGAAAAGATGGTGGGACTAGAGTGGGAGTGGCCTAAGGATCATTATTTAGATCTCTTCATAAGATGTGAAGTCTACATTACAAAGACCAATTGCATGTGAATTCAAATCCTGTGTTGTACACATTAAAACGGAGAGTCTTACTCTACAAAGAATAAACAAACTCAGCATGCAACAAGATAATGAGAATTTTTCTTTTAATTGGCAGTGTCATAATAAATAAAACACATATTTTTCCTGGGGCATAAGCAATAAAACACTTTGAAATTTAAATGCTTCTTAATGTGTCCTCTGATAGATGGCTAATATCAGAATTTTTAAAGATTAATGGGGCTATAATAGCCTAATAAATAAAGATTTATTTGGTATGTTGTAAACCTTTGTGAAACATA
This sequence comes from Triturus cristatus, assembly GCF_964204655.1. Classification (NCBI taxonomy): domain Eukaryota; kingdom Metazoa; phylum Chordata; class Amphibia; order Caudata; family Salamandridae; genus Triturus; species Triturus cristatus. The sequence continues at coordinate 1,660,907,683 of NC_140590.1, read as the reverse complement.
AGTATTCATGTCCTTTATTGAGGTATGCAGGAGATCAAATATGTCCTTTTGTACACATTACTAGTAATAGCATTTGGGAAGATTTCGGAATCTAGAGTAGTCATTGAGTAAAAAAGTATTCAGTATGTTTAAAACCTTTTTGAAAACAAAAATATGAATTACTAGTAACAACATTTAGGACAATTATAACTACTACAACAGGGGTCTCCAACCTTCTCTGCAATAAAAGCTAATTATCGTAGCTGAAAATCATCCAGAGCTATTAATATTATTAGTGTGGTAACAGTGACAACGTCCGACAAGATTACATTAATGCCACACCAAGCAAAATTACCAGCAGCAATCACCTCATTGCATCAAGCAGGGTTGCCAGCAGTAATATGAAAAAAAGCTTACAAACAAAGAAACCCTGGCACTCACAGTGATTCAGATTAAATTAATGACAGTAATCTGTCGTTCTAACCCAAAGAAAAAAGAAACAGGTAGATTCTTTGTGACACAGGAAAAATGGAAAGTGCATTTATCTAAACAATCATTAATTTATTTCATGATAACAACGTATCTGATTTAGTACAAAGAGTTTATCAGGACTAGAACATTTCAGTTTTGTTAACACAATCATAAAATCTCTTCAATGATGTGAATAGTAGTCCAGTCCTTGTTGTAAAGAACATGAGAAACAGCCAACGCGCGTTTCGTCACCGCCGTGACTTTCTCAAGGCTGTGAAGACAATAGTAAAAAAATATACATATAAGCATTTATTAGATCCTGAACAATATAAAATACACCCTGTCCACATGGGACAGTGTGTAGGAAGAGTATAGCAGGAAAAAATAGGTCTGAAAAGACAATTTAAGAAGGTGCAGAAGAATGTATTATCCAGTCTCACCAACATGACTGAATATGACAAAATAAGAGAGAAGGCCCAAAACCAAACAGTTTTGTCAACATGGGAAAAAAACATGTTGTGATATATTCTGATCCCTATTGGTGCAGAAAACAAACAAGAAAATAGACGTGAAGAATTAATCGTCCTTAGACCACCAGTATGAAACACCAACATATGACCAGAAAATAAGTAAAATTAGAACATTGGAATGTTGGAAGCTCCATTGAAAACAATGGAGTGCTTTGGGCTTATAATGACTGGTATAACCCCAGAGCTCCAACATTCCAATGCTTCTTTGTTCACAGCTCTGGCTGTGAACAAAGGCTTCAGGGAGCCTGAGGGGGTTTGAATCCCCTCGCACTCCCTAAAGGCTTTGTTTTATTTGTTAGAACATTTGTTAGGCCCCGTTTAACATCCTGAAGTCAGCAACACCCACCATCAACTCCCCCATCACTAATTTAATCAATGCCTCCCTTGTTCCCTTGTTCCCCTAGACTGGAAAAAGGCCATGGTAAAGGCACTACTAAAAAAAAAACACCTAGATCCCACAGAGATGAGCAACTATCGCCCCATCTCCTTACTACCTGGAATTAGCAAGGTTGCAGAAAAATATGTAAATCGCCAACTCTTTGCTCACCTCGAGTCTTTTGGACTACTCCACTCCTCTCAGACGGGATTCCGCCCTGGCCAGGGCACTGAGACTGCACTGATAGCGGTGGTGGAGGAGGCTAGAAAGATTCTTGACTCGGGGGAATCCGCCGCCATTATCCTCCTGGACCTAAGTGCAGCCTTCGACACGGGGAACCACTGCACTCTGGTACACCGTCTCAAAAAAGTAGGAGTGACAGGCTCGGCCTTATCCTGGCTGAAATCGTTCTTGGAAAATAGAACCTTCCAGGTATTCAAGGAAACATCTGGTCCCAACCAGTACCACCCCCACTGTGGGGTTCCCCAGGGCGAATCTCTGAGCCCTACACTTTTTAATGTGTACATGTCCCCACTGGCAGAAATAGTAGCTCCCTTCGGAATTAAACTGGTTACTTACGCGGACGACACCCAACTAATCGCAACACTGAATCAGGCGGAACAGTCCCCAGTGCTCCTACCTTAAAGAAGTTACTTGCTGGATGAACAGAGCACACCTCAAACTTAACGGCAAAAAAACGGAGCTCATACTGCTGGGCGACCAATCAACTTTTAACCCCAACACTCTGTGGCGGGCCTGTATGGGACCAGCTCCTTTGCCAAAAAAAGAAATAAAGAGCGTGGGCATCTGGTTCGACCAGGACCTCACTTTCAGAACCCAAGCAAGGAAAACCGCCGCTGTTTGCTATGGTCTGCTCCGAACCACGCGGAAAATACTGCCTCTCCTACCCTGCCACTCAAGAAAGCTCCTAATCCAGGTGCTTATCCTCTCCAGACTAGACTACGGCAATGCCCTCTATCTGGGGGCCCCCAAATCAGTCATCGCTAAGCTACAGGTGGTCCAGAATTCGGCAGCAAGACTTCTCACAGGCACAAAAAACGGTGCTCTGCCAAGCCTGCCTTAAGATCACTCCACTGGCTCCCGATACAGGAGAGAATTCATTTTAAAGCCCTTTGCATCATGCACAAAATCTTCCAGGGCAAGGGTCCTCCTATTATAAAAAACCTGATCAAACCATATAAAGCCAATAGAAAGCTCCGCTCTGATGATCTCTACCTGGCCGACAACCAAAGAATTAAGAAGGCATGGACAGGTGGCCACCTCTTTTCCTATAACGCCTCCAGACTCTGGAACTCCCTCCCTCTCACCAACCGCAAGGAAACCAACCTCTTGACATTCCGCAAACATCTGAAAACTTGGCTATTTCCGTAATTCCATCTGCCCTCTATCCACCTCCGCAGCGCTGGGATGCTTCCGGGTAGCCATGCGCTATACAAAAACATCTTTCATTTCATTTCACTTCATAGTGGCAGACTGATCTAATAGCCTTATAGCCCTACGTAGCAGGGCTATACCGGCTATTAAAGTCCCGCTGCTTTGTTAAAGTCCCTCGCCTTTGGCTCGGGCCTTTAACGATGCAGCAGGCCTTTAATAGTCGGTATAGCTCGCTACGGCGGGCTATAAGGCTATATATACTGTTCATTTCACTCGCGTTAATTCATATCACTAGCATTAATTGGTAAACCGCACCACAAGTCACGCTAGTGAGCCAGGTCCTTGCCTTGAACATAAAACAACCACGCTTTTAAGGTGGTTGGTACCCATATATTATGGGCAGTATATGGTGCGAGAAAAGAAATAGTTATCACTATAGTTATCACTGCGCATTCCCAAGCACTAACCTCATTTGTTTGCCGAACTTCTTTTGGTAGAAATCGTCTCCTCCCGTCTCTGCCTTCGCAACGTGCAGAGTCGTTACAATGTTGCATTTAAATAAGCCCGGAGCTTTATGAACTTGGAGTGCTTATCTATGGTTAATACATGACAGCCATGGCTGCAATGCCCCTGGCACCAATTTAATAATATTAGTAATAAGTCTCCCCATTGACACATGATTGAACAATCAAATATCACCTTTTCAATTTTAGGATACCTACAATAATTAAAGCAAGCAAAGGCTTCTTATTCAGTAGGCCAGGCTGCACTAGAGAGCTACGTACAACTAGCTGGAGAGCCAAACAGAAACTTAGCAGGCGATTTGTACTACTTGGGTTGACGCTGGCCGAGCGGCGCATAGCCATTAGATGGCTGAGCCGTAGGCCTCCCTTGTCAGCTGAAGGGCTGCGGGATACAACAGAATGGGCCGGGGCGGAAGAGAACCACATGGAAAGGGTGAGGCATGATGATAGACTGGCAGATGATTCACTTGCATAGGGGACCATGGATCAAGACTTGACTGTTGACAACGCCGATGCCTCCTCTGCTATAGGGGAAACGTCAGAGGATGAGCCTCCTGGTCCTGTGGGCTCACAAACACGATGTCTGGAATGCTTGAGCTCTAGCATGGACTGGGTGAACCACTAATGGAGTTGAGGGATCTGTTCTCTACTGCCCTGGCACTGCCACACAGGGATGATGTGCTACGATTGATGGTACTAGATCAGAGCGTGGGGAGGGAGCATTTTCCTAAAACTTTGTTGTTTTCTTCTTGTTTTTTTGTAATTTGTTGAACTTACCGGCTTGTGATACTAGTGCATAAAACCGCAGATGCTCTGACTGCTTCAGATTGCTGCTATGGCTGAAAGTTGAGGGGTCACTGGAAACCCTTTGCTGCGCACAGAATGGTGTATCTCCTGTAACACCTTATACTATTGAAACGCCAATAAAAAGAATTACAAAAATAAATACCTGGAGAGCTACCAGTTGCTCACGAGCTATTCATTGGAGAATCCTGTGCTAAAATGAGTAAAGTTGTATTTATTATGTGTTTAACCCTTGTCTAAACATACATAGTCAATTCCTTTCTATTTTATTTTATTTATTTATTTATTTATTTAGCTAGAGGAACAAGGCAAGGATGCCCATGTTCTCCGATTCTCTTTGCCCTCTATCTAGATCCCTTTATTGAACAACTACTTAGAAACGTCAATATCATGCCTATGAAAACTAGTGGGTATGAAACAAAAGTACTGGCGTATGCAGACGATATAGCCATCACGACATCTGATCCAGAGACAGCAATAAGAGAAATTGAAAGAATGGCGGAGGAGTATGGAAATAGATCTGGATATCTACTTAATAGAACTAAGACACAAATTATTTGCTCAAATAAATGTAATATTTCTGATCAACGACAAACTCAACATGCAACGTATCTGGGGATAAAGATAGGTATGGATGTAGATAAAATATGGACAAATAATCTTGAACAAATACTCGATGAAATTGGGAAAGACTTAAGGCGGATAGATAAAATTCAGTTAACTATTGTGGGGAGGATCAATGTTTTAAAAATGAAGGCTTTCCTGAAAATCTTATATTTATTTCACTCAATACCATTGGAAATACCAGGGCTTATTAGCCGGAAAATGGAGGCAATGTTCTCTAACTTTGTATGGCAACTCCAGAAAATAAGACGATCATTTAAGCATTTAACACTTCCCCAAGACAGAGGTCGGTGGGCAGCACCAAACCTACAAATGTATTATTGGGCAGTTTTTTTACAACAAATGGCCCCGTTACTAAATGATAAGAATGTCAACGAGAATGATTTGCCATCAATTTATCACTTAGCTATTGGCAAGGAGGCTTCAGGTATGTTTTTAAGGAAAATTGAACCTAGCTACTACAAAAAAACCAGATTTAAGTGTTTAAAATCTGCCTGGGGGGTATGGAGGAAAGTCACGAGGGTATTAAAAATTACAAAATATAATAGATATACTCCATTATGGGGTTCATTAATGTTTCCAGATGGGATGGATGATCCAATGGCAAGAGGTTGGGCGAGGGGTGGGATTGACAGAATTAGCCGTTTGTATAATGATAAACTCGAGATTATAACATTTTCGGAGTTGGTTAGACTTAAAGGAATAGATGCACAATCTCAATTTAAATATATTCAAATTTGTAGCTGGTTGAAAACACTTTCGCAAGAAATCTTTAATCTGGATGTTATACCAGCTTTAGAATTAGCTTTTCGAGGGAAAACTCGGATTGGGGAATATTATAATATTTTGCTGAGAAATCTGCCAGATGATATTGGAAAAACTGAGGATAAATGGGTAGAGAAATTAGAAGATGAGGAAATTGATATTGATCGGACAATGGAGTTAGCAAAAAGGAATTTTCTCTCTGCTAACCTCAAATCACAACACTATAAAACCATATTTAATCTGTACTATACTCCAGAGAAATTATACAAATGGGGGAAACGGGAAAATGATACGTGTCCCCGTTGTCAAGGTGGTCCCGCCGACTTAATTCATATGTTTTCCACATACAGTAAACTGATATCCCTTAAAAAGGGTATAGAAGAATTTTGGGTAAGAACTATTAATAAAAAGCTTAGCCTAACCTCGGCATTAATGCTATTCGGATTTGACTATAAACTTGGTCTATCTTCATCGCAGACTGACTTTGTATTTATGACAGTGGCAGTAGCTAGGCTACTGATTGCAACGGCGTGGAAGGATGAAGAAGCACCTAGCTATTTAACATGGTTTTATCGATTTCTTTATATATATACCCAAGAAACGGCACTATATGAGATTAAGGGACATCGAGCTAGGAAAAAAGGCTATGAAATTTGGGCACCCATGATTAATTGGCTGAAAGAAAGGAGATAAATGGGATAGAAAGGCATAGGTAATCTAAGGGCATAATGCCGAAAATGTAAATAAGAGTAAGAATGAGTATTTACTCGAATAGAGCATTAGTATATAAGATCTGTATAACTCTTTCTATGTCGGTAACTAATAGACTTTCCATAGGATCTATATGAAAATGTAAATAATGGATAAATATATGAGTGGATGCATTATTACAAAACAGTATATTTATTTGTATCTTTTATTTTCTTCTTTTTATGTCTCTGCCCTGCTAATAAAAAAACATAGTCAATTCCTTTCTTTAGGTACGTAGAAGAGGCATAATGTCCTCTGACTGATATTCTAGGAGGGGTAAGGTAGACTTTCTAATAGATTTCACAGCCATTGCTGTAGGGAACCTCCTTCCAGATGTTAAGCTTAATGTACATTGCACTGTGTTCACAAAATATAACAAAACATGAGAAAAATGTGGGCAGTATTTATCACCAGTGAACATGTAGCACAAAATAGTAATTTGTCATTACTCACTCTCCGTAAGGCACGTATCCAGGGGACAATGTAAAGGCACCCAGTGTAATTTTACAGCCTATGTAGCATACTTCTAAGCAATTACCCTCGTGAGAGATAAGGTCTGGTGTTCTTATGGAGTTCTAATTTGCATCAGTATTAAAAGTGCATTGATCATCAAATTAGTAAACATTTTGTAGGTCATTGGCGAAACAGCTTTTGACAATGTAAATTTTAAAGTAAACAACAAAGTGTACACAATTAACATTTATTGTAGGCACAAGAAGTGCACATCAATATATTTCATAAGTTCTCAAAACCCACGAAAACAGTCATCATCTCTGTTTTTGGTGGGGTTTCCTCAAACATCTTTCATCTGCTGACCTTCTTGCTTTTGTTAGCCAATTCTTTACATTTGCCTTTGGTTCAAACATTGAAAGTGAAGGATCAGACAGTTTCAGCCATAAGCATGGTGGAATAGTGTCTGCATAAAGAGAGACCCTTGTTGGACAAGCAAGATGGTTCATTGCACTGACGCCCATTTCGCAGTCTTTATTGCCTGCTGGCAAATAACTCAGGGCTCGATTCACAGAACTAACTCAAGACAAAATCCTAAACTTATTACTTTTGGTATTCACAGAATTTTGTCTTAAATTTGTCTTAAGACAAACTTAAGAGAGACTTAAGACAAACTTAAGACAGACTTAAGACGAACTTAAGACAGACTTAAGACAAACTTAACACAGACTTAAGACAAACTTAAGGCAAAAGCCTAACTTCTGTGAATACCAAAAGTAGTAAGTTTAGGATTTTGTCTTAAGTTAGTTCTATGAATCGGCCCCATATTTTGTAAAAGCTCCAGGGATTTTCTTGTCACCAAAATCGTGAAACAGTCTGAAAGCTTGTATAGTCAGCTGACATTTTGAACACCATGTGAAGGCTTCATTTTCCCAAACAAGAACACATCCATCACCAGAAGGCATATTATCACACTGAAGCTGGCTATCGGCCTTTATCTGAAACTGGAGGACATATTTAATTTCAAGACTGTGATATGCCTTTGAATTCCTGCAGGACATTACACATTAGCCCGAAATCTTTCACAAAAGAACAGGATGAAAGTTTCCTTAAAAGGCCTTCTTATTTTACTCCTGTTCCAGGCAGACCTTGGAGTGTCCTTGGAAGCATCTTCAAAAAGCTTGCACAGAGCAAGAAAGCAGTTCCACAAAGATTTAACAAATCTATAACTCAGTGCTAACCATCTGCTGTTAAAGTTTGTCCATTGGCTCGCAGTTGTACACCCCAATCCAGGGCGGTCAGGTCAAGTTCCTGTTAGGGTTTGGTCGACATGTTATATGTGGCATACAAGGAACCCACGACAGTTTTAAAATGATTGAATCTTGCTATTTCACTGTCATAATCTGCCACAGCACGTTCCAGTCTCAGAGTCAAACAGTGGCAAGACACCACAGTATTAGGAAAAGCATATTTCAGTAATGATGCAAGTCCACCATCTTTCCAACCATTATTTCTGGTCCATCCGAGCACACCACAGTCCAGACGTCGGATGTTACATCCCCCTCATAAATATATTTTCTGCCTAATAGTTGAGTACAGGTACTTTCAGTTGGGTATGAGGTGTCTATCCCATCTCACCAGCAACTTTTGCACACAAACTGACAAAAAAGCACAAACACATTCTCCCTCTGTTTTGAAAGAATTCAAAAATATTGGTTATTTTACAATATATTGTTTTCTCTCACCTAGTGCCCCTACCAATTTGTCTCCCTTTCCACTGCCCCTCTAATTCCTTTCATGCAACCTGCTTGTAGTAAAAATGTGTTTTAACATTATAAGCCAGCGTGATTGTCGGAAAATCTGAAACTCACCCCTCCCCCAGTCTTACTGACCAAGCTATGCCTTTGGTCATTAGCTTTCTTTGATCGACAAAATACTTGGCATATAATTCATCATAGTGGATGCATTACTGAGGATTTTGCTCTCATGATTAAATGTGGCAATCTTCGGCCTGTTTTCTCTTATGTATATACTGACTTTTGTTGCATTTCTAATGCAATCTGTCTGATTATATCAACTGATGTTACACTGCTGGGTAACATGTGCCCCATAACACTACTGGTCAATCCCCGAAGGTCTGTAAAATTTGAATGATCTGTGTATGGATGGTAGTTTTTTGCTACGCAGCAGGCAGTTTGAATTACCCAACATGTGGCCTCCAGATGCTTGGCACTTTTTTCATGGTTTGCTGCCACCAATGCATATTTTTGTTTATCTTTAATAATTTCATCTATTGCCAAGTGAGCAGCATTTGCTGTGTGCTCTGAAATCTTCTTACTGTGATGTTTCTGCCTATTAAACTATGCATCACCAAAGGGACCAACCTTTCCACTACTCATTCTAGGCTTAACCTCTTCAATGCCCATGACGAGCTGGTCTCGTCATGGGCCGCGGTTGCGCTGTGCCCATGACGAGACCAGCTCGTCATAAACCCCGCCCGCTAATGAAACGGCCGGCACAGGGCGGGGAAAGGGGCGGGCACTGAAGGGGTTAAGCATATACCCTGGGTGTAAGACCACTTGTTAATTTCATCTGTTTACACTTAGAACATCCAACATGACCAGCCCTCAGATACAGCCATTTATATTCTTGTTAAAAGAAATCTCAGTTTGTGGTCCTGCAGTTAGCAACTGAAACAAAATTTGCCCCTAGAACATCTTGCAGTGTATTTGAAGATACAGAGTCTTTGACAGACTCCCAAAGTTGAACCTGAGAAGTTGAGCTACCCTCATTGCAAGGTTGCTGAGTTAGAGAGGCATCCTCTGTATTACATTGTGTTTTATAGGTTGGCAGGAAATAAAAAGGCCAAAGTCTGCAGAGACTTGCACTTTGGAGCAGATTTAGCAGTATGCTCACACAGTGGTGGCTACTCCCGACACAACGTGGTGAGGCAGCAAGGAAGGGGACATAAATACATTTAGAACAATATATATAAAAAGAAATTATGACTTACCTGACACTGTGTCCGCTTCGTCTTCCTCCTCTCCCGATCTTCGACTGGGGCACACTGCGTAGTCTCCCTGACGCCAATACCTGCGCGTCTCTCATGCTGGAAATACTATTCCCAGCATAAAAGAAGCGCTGGGATTGGTCTGAGCAGCCTGGTTTACCGCTCAGACAGTGCCTGGGAGCCTGTGCCTTTTCTCAACCCGGCTGTATAACACAGCCAGGTGGATAAATACTAAATGCGCATGACGGTTTGGCTGGCCTAAAATGGACAGCCAAACCGTCATGCGCACTTAGTAGTGCCCATAACTCCTCCTCCTGAGGCTCAGGAGGATGGTCCAGCCCACCCCACGACTCAGCTGCCCAGCAGAGGCAACAGGGAAAAATAAAATTTTATCAAACTATTTTATTCTCACTATTGCCTCTGCTGGGTAGCAGCAGTGGGGCGATGCTCCTCCGCCATAGCGAAGGAGCTACCCCTGTGCTCACATCTCAATCTTATTTATTTGTTTTATTTTGAAAGTTTTATATAGCGCGAACATGACCCTTGCGGGTATCATAGCGCTTTACAAGTAAGGTAGTTAAACAAAAGAGACAATGTACAAAGAAACATAGTATTTCGAGATAAAGACTTATGTTACACCTGGTTGTTCTACGAGTCCGAAATAATGTTCAAGTGAATTTCGTCATGAGAAGAGATTTAACTTCTTTTTTGAAGGAGGCAGTTGATGGGTTGAGTCTGGTTTCTGGGGATAGTGCATTCCAAATCCTTGGCGCAATTCCAGAGACGGCGCGATTATATGTTTTCTTCTTGGCAAATCTTTGAGGCTTCAAAAGAAGGTTGTTGGCGCTCCTGGAGGATCTGTTTCCACACGAGAGCTCCAGTTTATGGGCCAGGTACCTAGGGGTGTTGTGATGTAGGGCTTTGTGCGTCTTGCAAGCAATTTTTTGTTGAATTCTTGCTTCGAAGGGTAGCCAGTTGAGCGCTTTGAAGTCGGGGAAATTTATCAATGTCTTTTGGAACCTGTGATGAGCCTGGCCGCTGAGTTGAGTGATGCTCCTAGGGCAGTTGTCGATCTAGGGAGTCCACGGAGAGTTGCACTACCATATTCTAGTCTGGGAATTACTAGTGCTTAGACTGCCAGTTTGAAGTCATTTACTGGGAGGAAGGGTTTTAATTTTCTCAGGGTGTGCATCTGAAAGTTTCCTCCTTTTACTGCGGCACTGATATGTTGTTGCATGTTTAGGTTACTGTCCTGAGTTACTCCCAGTGATTTTGCTGAATCGATTATAAGAGGTTGGCAGTTGAGCGCTGCAAGTTGTTTAAGCCATTCTTGTATGATGGTTGCTTGGTTAGGGGGGGCGATTAGTAGGAATTCGGTTTTGAGGGAGTTTAGTTTGAGGTGGTTTTCGGTCAACCAAGACTGAATTTTTTGTAGAGTTAGATTGAGAGCTTTGATGTCATCAGGAGAGTTTATCTTTAAATATACTTGTGTGTCGTCTGTGTACATGTGAAAGTGGATATTTGATGAGTAGAGGATCTCAGTGAGTGGCTCCAAGAATAAGTTGAGCAGTGTAGGTGAGAGGGAGGAGCCCTGCGGGACTCCTAATGTGTCTGGGACGGTCCTGGACAGGGATTGGTTGCCCTTGAACCTTTGGGATCTATTTTGGAGGAAAGAGGTAAACAAATATAGAACTGACCCTGATAGGCTCATTCTGTGTTCCAAGAGGTCTAGTAGATTATCATGTTTATTGGTATCAAATGCCGAAGATAAGTCAAGTAGGATACGTAGGCAGGCTTCGTTCTGATCTAGGATTTCTAGGGCGTCATCTACTATGTGGGTCATGGCCGACTCCATAATATGCTCTGCCCCGAAGCCAGAATGAAATTTATTGAGCAGGTGGAAGTTGGTGATGTGGTTGTCTAACTGGCTGAGAACACATTTTTCTAGGAGTTTAGCCAGAGTTGGGATGTTAGAAATTGGTTGGTAGTTATTTAGGTCCGCGGGGTCCGCCGTCATTTTTTTCAAGATGGGGGAAACTTGTCCTGATTTGAGAATATCAGGAATAACTCCTTGGACTAAGGAAGCATTGATGATCTTTGTCCAAAGTGGCAATAGCACCGGTATGAGATATTTGAGGTAGTTAGCAGGAAGGGGGTCAGAGAAGTGGTTGGAGGAGTTCAAGGACGTGAGTGCTTTTAGAATTGTTTCTTCGCTGTAGGTTGTGAAGGAGGCCCAGGAGGTGTTGTTTTTGAGGGAGAGCTTAGCTGTGCAGGTGCTTGGGGTTGCTAGAGTGTGAGATGGCGTGTTCTTCTGAGTGTCAATCTGAGCTAATGAGGCCTTAAGTAGGTCCGTTTTCAGGAGTTCCGTCTTTCTCGTGAAGAAGGAAGAAAATTCTTCGCAGCTGGGTGGAGAACATAGACCATCTTGGGGAGGGTGACCTACGCCAAGAGATTGAGTTTTGACTAGTTCAAATTGTTTCTTGGGTCAGTTCTTGGCTTGATTTTTTAAAAAGTTTGCTTTTGAGCGTCTGATATTTCTATAGTACGAGTATCTGGAGGATGTGAGCAGTTTAAGGTGGTCCGTGGATGGTGATGACCTCCATCTCCGTTCAACTAATCTTAGGGCTCGTCTGTCCTCGTTGAGTCTACCGTCATACCAAGGTTTAGAGTCTTTTGTGGAGAGCCTCTTCAGTTGTAGAGGCACGGTTGTATCTAAAATCATGGTCATGGAGTTAAAGTAGTGTTGTGTCAAAGTTTAACTGATACCTTGATGGAGAAGGTGAGGGAATGGTGATCAGACCAATCACAGGGGAGGATTGTGTTAAGCTGAATGGCCTCTGGGTTGGCAATCACCAAGTCAAGGGTTGAGCCTTTGACATGTGTGGGGCTATTGCAGATTTGGGTGAGGTCAAGGTCCTAAAGAAATGTTTTGAGGCTATTTACTGCCGGGTCCTTAGGGTCGTTCCAATGGAGATTGAAATCACCAAGGAATATTTGGGTATTTTGTTGACCAGTATGTGTGGTCACGATATCCATGAATTGCTCGATGAAGGTGAGGTTATCGCCTGGCGGGTGGTAAAATGTGTGCAGTGAACAGATTGGTTTGTTATTACTTGTGATATCTAAGCAAAGATATTCACATGAGGAAAGATCCGGTGAGGGTGAGCGGTTCACTGAGAGGCTGTTCCGGTAGATGCAGGCAATACCGCCTCCTGGTCTAACAGTCTGTTTAGTCTGGTGATGTCATAATTGGGGGGGACCAGTATGTCTAGGATCGGCGTGGACGATTCATTTAGCCATGTTTCGGTTAGGATTAGGAGGTCAGCAATGTCAGCTGCGTGTGCTGAGGCTGATCTGCAGTTTAGTAGCATGCATTTGAGACACGGCTTGGAGGTCGTTGTAGGTTCCAGTGTTAATGGAACTTGCATAAGACTCTCCAGGGTTATACCTCTGGAGTTGCGATTAGGGGCTCTGTGTGTACTGAGATGGATGGTTTCGATTAGGGAGGGTTGCTTCGGCTTGTTCGGGTCCACTGTGGACTGGCTGGGTGGGGGGGGGATCGTAGGAGAGGAGTATGGAGTGTATATCCTTGGCATCCTCAACAATATGCTGGCTGCCTGGAGCCTGGGCTGGTTGGTCGAGAGAACCACATCTGATAACATCAGACTAAGAATTCAAGGCACAAGGACACACTGTGTAGGGACTCTCGTGACATGGGAGTACTTTTAAGCTGGGGCTGTTGGCAAGCCAATATGATTCAAGCAGGTCAGCTATTGATAGCACTTTCTCGCACTGGGACTAATTGAAAGTTGTGCGACCACTGACACCAGTGGGAGCTTTGGGCACATTTCCTTTTGTGGAAAGAGAGAACTGATGTGGGGTTAAGGGCTGCTGGATGAAGAGATATTCAAACATCTATTGGCCCATCAGGGTACTCTGAGATGGGTCTCTCTTCCAGCACTGCCCGACATACCTGCACTTGCAGCAAATCGAAAGTCTAGACAGAAAGAGCAAATTATAAACAAAGATGTATCTGTTTTTATAAAGATTCTGCAATAAAGTCAAACAACAAACACATTACCAAAGCATAAAAAAGACATAGCTGAATAAAAAGTAAACAATGTAGTTAAACAAAAGAAAAAAAACAGAATGACCAGTGTATCCGCATGGTAATAGGAGAAGGGAAAATGCATTAGTTAACAATAAGGGAAAACTATAGCAAGAGAGTAAGGACTAATGTGCGAGTGCAGCAGTGATGAAGAAGGAGGCAACCTGGGTTGCTCTGCCTCATGTATATTTGATGCATGTACTGTGTAACATGACTTTGTAAGGTCATGTTTCTCTTATTGTTGATGCATTATAGAGTAATAAAGATAATTGTGCACAATGTTAGCTCCTCTGCCTCATTTTGATGGTCTTGCTTGACAGCACAGCTGTTGCCAGACAATTATGTGAGCAACACTAGAGAGGAGCTTTGGCTCCACCCACATGTTGAGAGGCAGGAGTGCATGTTTTTATTGGACAGAAGTCGTGTGCTTCCCCAAAACAAATGCATGCCCTCCATTCAGCTGTGATTGTTTAGTTTATTCATCCGGCTGCCTGAGCTTGAACTTTACGGGGCACAGACACGACATTGTAATACTATTAAAGTGTCCTATGGTGCTTTCTCTTGGAGGAGCATAGACAGAAGGGAAGTCATTAACCTACATGGATGTTTAGGTCTACGTACACCGATATGATTAGACATTTCTTTGCTTCCACACAAATGCATATCCATCCCCACTCTATTTACTGGCAATGCTTCGCGTTCCCATACAACATTCCTTTAAAGCCAGACCTATTGGCATTGCCAATGCTTGTTAAAGCCAGCACCTTACATGATAAGGCTATAAATACATTTGCGGTCACAGAATGTCTAGCCCCTTCTGCTTTTAATATAAGAGACGTATCTGCCCTATTTTTCCAGCAGTAAATTAAGTCCTGTTGTCCTGAGGTGTTATAGCTAGGCCTGGGCTAAAATTCCCTTCAGCTCGTGGAAATTGCGATAATTTGACATTTTCGCGTTCTGCGGAGACCGCGAAAATGTCAAAATTTCCGCATTTTACCAGCATTTTTTTGCTTGCTCGCGCTGTAAAATAATACATTCTCGCGTGCGCGCGATCGCCTTACCTGATTCCCCGCGTTCGCCGACAAGTTTTCCCGATCCGGTCGCGTTCTCCACGAGATGTTGGATTGTTGGTAGCCAGTTCGCGCCAGCAGTAACGTCATTCATCGCGCGATCATGTCTTTCTTCTCGCGATCATGCACCGCGAGACAAGTGAAAACAAGATGGCCGCGTCCGTGAGCAACCACATGGGTAAGTTGGTGAGCCGCGACCACACAGAAAATACCGCGAACGGGCGGGAAAAAAACTTCCCCATCTTCGCGATATTTCCGCGTGTTTGCGGAGATTTTTAACATTTTCGCGATAATTTGCAAAAGTGAATTTCGCAAATTCCGCCCACCCCTAGTTATAGCATTGGTTGATATTGAATTTCTTGAGTCCTATTTACTGTGTGATTCTGTAATGTTGACTGCAATGTGCTTGGTCATTGCACAGTATTTACTGTATCCTGCTGTGAGTTTCTAATCCTAAGCACCTCATACAGTAAATCATGACTGCCCTGGAGATTAAAGTCCCCAAGAGAGGTAACTTGGATATCCCACTGCAGGGTCCACTGCAAAATTAGCCCTGGGTACTGGTGATAAACAGCTGTACCCATCATGGATACCACCCAGTAATCTTTGCTTGCACCAGGACTCTAACAGCTGTCTCACATCCATCCTATATAGTAAATTTTGCTGTGTAATGCAGCAAATTTTGTGACAGTATTATTTTCTGGTTTTTATACATGTTAAAATTGTCTGAGCAAAGGTTCCATCTCACTAGTGACCATTTAATACTTAAATACAGAAATAGGCAATTGAAAGGTGACCAGTCGACTTTTGCGAGGAACTTTCCACTGCCTGCAATATGTGTCCCTGCATTTTAATGAACTTTTGATCAATTTGAGCTAGAATTTTTTTTGGGGTAAAATCTGCAAATTATGCGGCAGATGATGGATTATGTGGCAAATAAATTATGAGGAAAATGACGCAGTCACAGAATCACATAATTCTAGTGGCCCTGCCATATAGTCAATGCAAAACACAGCTCTCCCTGACACGAAATCATTGTCCATGCGTCGATTGGACGCAGGTTCATAAATGTGTCACCAGGAAGTGACCCAGAGACCTTCGCGTCTGCCCACACCTTTTCCTCTGCTGCTGTGTCACATAGTTTCTTGCACATAAATAGAGCAGTGCCTGTGAGGATTAGATGCTTGGGCAACAGGATGTCCCAGTGGTTAGAACTCTCAGAATCTGGTGTAGCTCTCTTCTCACACTTTTTACTTCACTCATGAGATCTGAGGTTAACTTTGTTCTGGGTATTACTACTTGCTTCTGGGAACTTGAAATGTAAGTTGTCATTTCACACACTTGCTCCTATATTCACTATTGTACCGCAGAATTTATTTAGCAATTACTACCTGCAGAGTGTATGTGGTTCGCAGAGTGGTCTCTTTGTTTTGTGCCTAAGTAGGAAGTGTTTTTGTGTTGACCAGGGAGGTGCATGTCTCTGGGCTTGGAATATAGTGTGAATGATGAAGGGTGTAGGAATAGATGAGTAGGTTAAAACGTTGTCAGTTTATGGCACCAATTAGCTCTGCGGGTCCTTTCAAGTTGTGACTTTCCTTCCGGTCCTTTTCAAAGCTGGTTGCTGCAAAAATGTGTCCACTTGTGTTATGATGGAGCAGCAAGGTAAGCCAGTTACAGGAGAGAGGGAGATTTAAGAAGCATCTGGATGACTCAAATTACTGTCCCCTGAAGTAATATTGGGGCAGAGACGTGGAGCTTCAGAAAGGATCTAGATCTGCAGGAATGAACTAGGATTACTGTCGATAGCAAAAACAACAAGATGATGGACGGAGCGCTGAAACTTTTCACCCACTCACCCCCAGTCAACATATCTGGGTTGAATCCATCGTTCTTTAGCTCACTTCGCCACCCCAGTTCAGACCCAGCCATATGCAAATAAACCTTGACCCTGCTCCTCATGGGAACAGTCCAGCCCAAACTGCCAGACCGGATCCTCCCTGGACCAGAAAAAGTATCCTGGGACCAGTTTCAGGGCATCACCCCTCATCAGCCAGGTTAGGTTGAATCCAGAGACACAGTGAGCCCAGGACCCACGTCTGGGCATACTACTGGAGAAGCGGTTATCCCTGTTGAGCCGGTGGAGGGAAATCCCTATGAGCGATAATTGTTGAACTCCAGGAGCCGCTGCACCCACCCCGAGAAGGCAGTGCTAAGTAATACCCAGGAGTAAGCAAGCTGGCAATGGATTACATCTAGGTGCTATAAGCTCTTAAAATCAAAGGTGGCTAAAACTGCCCAGTGAAGCCAGTAGTGGGTTGAACCCGGGGTGAAGTGAGCTAGTGCTTATCCATCTTTGGAAGCCTTTACGAACTTGAGAGGGGCTTGGGGCGTGACCCCCACTCAAATATTTGGCTTCTTTCAGTCTAATAGGAGTATGGTCCATCTGGGCCTTTAATGATTGTGTAGCTTCTACTCTTGTTGTCAACCTTCCACCATATACCTCATTGAGGTGCACTTGTACAGCAACAGGCACTATCACTGACATTTAAAGCTGTAAGGCCATTGCCTTTATCTCAAACTTCCTTGCTTCACCCATCTGGTAATATGTTACTCATTTAACAGAATCCAAGCTTGTGCCTGGTGCCATCTGGAGTACTGGGCCTTCTTTGGTCACCTGGCTTTTGCAGAAGCTAGGAGAAGGTGACTATCTACATCGACCTGCTAGTCGCTAGCTGTGCTCTTCGGCTGCATTTTAGGATTTTAAAATTCCCGTTTTGTATTTTGTTTATTTAGGTGATTTTTACCCTGTTTTTATTAGCACTGTCCTTCCTGGCCCTATTCCTGCACTATAGAACCCCCCTGGGGACCATCTACACCGCCTTTGGCGGGTCCGGGATCACGGGGTTTCGGGGGCTACCATTTTGAGCGCCATCTTGCATTGGGCTGGGGCACTCTCGCGCAATCTCGCGAGATCTCGCCCTTCGGAGCCTACTTGAGGCTGTGAGTGACGGCAGGTCAGCCTAGGAGAAGGTGACTATCTACATCGACCTGCTAGTCGCTAGCTGTGCTCTTCGGCTGCATTTTAGGATTTTAAAATTCCCGTTTTGTATTTTGTTTATTTAGGTGATTTTTACCCTGTTTTTATTAGCACTGTCCTTCCTGGCCCTATTCCTGCACTATAGAACCCCCCTAGGGACCATCTACACCGCCTTTGGCGGGTCCGGGATCACGGGGTTTCGGGGGCTACCATTTTGAGCGCCATCTTGCATTGGGCTGGGGCACTCTCGCGCAATCTCGCGAGATCTCGCCCTTCGGAGCCTACTTGAGCCTTCCTTCGGTCGCGCAGCGGTGACGCGCAGCGGGGCGCCTTCATCGCGCCTGAGTCCAGCCAGAGTCCTGCCCGTCTGCGCTCGTCCGCGCTGGACGGCTGGCCCCTGGACTCCGGCAAAATGTTCTCCCCCCCTTGCAGTTACTCTTTCAGCCAAATGCTGGCCCTGAAACCTCGTACAAAACGCTGCTCACACTCTTATGAACCAGATGACTTTCTCCTCCCATTTCGTTGTGGCTGTCTTTCCACGTCTAGGCCTCGTAACTCCGCCTCCACCCATCCTCTCGTTGAACATTCCGTCATATCTAGTCCTAACTCAGTAGGAATAGAGGGCATCTTGGTTAATGCCCGCTCCCTTGTCAAGAACAAGGTTATGTTCAAGGAGATGGTTTTGGATAGAACACCCACTTTAGTGTTTGTGACCGAAACATGGGCCAAGGATTCATCTGACCCTGACCTAATCGAGGCGGTCCCTGAAGGGTACTGCCTGGCCAGATTCGATAGACAGGGACGAGTGGGAGGGGGGATAGCGATCCTTTATAAAGATCACCTACAATGTCATATCGTCCCCATATCCGATTTTCCTGATAGTTTTCAAGCACTTTATTTTTCAATAAAGGAAGTGCAACGCCCCTTCTTCAACGGTATCTTAGTTTATCGACCTCCCGGCTCGAGAACCCACTTTACGCACAACTTCCTCCAGTCCCTTGAACCCTATTTTGGCCGAGACAACCTTTCTATCATGGGTGATTTTAATTACCACCTAGAACGGCTTGACCTCTCTGATACCTCCTGTCTCATTGAGGCCCTGGAATCTTGTGGACTCACGCAACGTGTTTCCGGAGCCACACATCGGGCAGGACACACTTTGGATGGTATCTTTTCCAATGACCCTCGTCTGACCACTAAGGACCCGATTTATCTATCCTGGTCCGATCATCTGGCGGTCCCTTTTCTTTTGAAATATCATAGGATGGACTCCGGTAAAAAAGGGAACCACCTAATGGAGACTGCCAGAAACTTCAGGAATATCAACAGCGACTCCTTTAAGCCCTGGGCTGCTAGCCTTACTATCACTGGCCTTGATAACGTACAGACTGCAGTCGCTCGCTTTGAAAAGGTCACCACCGAGGCCTTGAATAAATTGGCCCCAGTACAATCTCGGCGCCGAGCCAGAAAGAGACCATCTGCCCCCTGGTTCTCTGACTCCCTTAGGCTCCTCAGGCAAGAAGTGAGGAGAAAGGAGAGGCTTTGGCATACTAGTTGGGACCTCAAGAACAAGGAAGCTCATAAACTCCTTGTTAAAAAATACAAAGCTGAAATTGCGCAAGCCAAACAAGATTACTTCGTTACCGTGACCACCGCGCTCTCCTCCCCGAAGGAGCTCTTTAAAACTGTTGATTCCTTGGTGAAACTGCAAGCCCCTGACCCTGTTATTCCTTCGCAGGATCTATGTGATAAGATTGCCTCCTTCTTCCACACAAAAATCCAGGATATCCACTTGGCCCTCGAGGAACAAAGAGCTGGTCTCAGTGCATTCACACCTGGGGTAGAGATGAGTTCAACCATCACAGAAATCTCTCCCTCAAGCACCCTGGACTCTTTTCCCCCGTTGGTCTTACAAGATCTTGAGCTACTGCTAACTAAGACCAAGTCTGGTTCTCCTTTGGATACCTGCCCACTTAAAGTCATCAAGCAGTGTAGGGATACCCTCTTACCTCCATTGCTAGAGGTAATGAATCTAGCCATTAGAGACGGTATCTTCCCTATAGAATGGAAGAAGGCGGTAGTAAAGCCCCTTTTGAAAAAGGCCTCCCTGGACCCGGGTGTCTTAAAAAACTACAGGCCTATCTCTCTGCTCCCTGCCCCAGCGAAGATGCTTGAGATTCATCTTAACAGGCATCTCGCTGTTTTTGTGGAAAGCTCGGAATGTCTAGATCCCTCCCAGCATGGATTTAGGAGAGAATTCAGCACCGAGTCAGCCCTCACCATCGTGCTCGATAAAATCCGCACGACAGTAGATGAGGGCCAGACCTCTCTCCTGGTCCTGCTCGATCTAACTGCGGCTTTCGATACCCTCTCCCCCTCAGTCCTTACATCTCGACTGAGGGAGGTGGGGGTGAAGAACGCAGCTCTGGATCTTTTGACCTCTTTCCTCACAGGGAGGGAACAAAGAGTCAAGCTGGGGGAGTTCCTATCTCCATCCCGATCTGTGCTATGTGGGGTCCCTCAAGGGTCAGCACTTAGCCCAACCCTCTTTAATATCTATGTTACCCCACTAGCCAAACTAATAAGATCTTTCGGGATGGAGGTAGTCTCTTATGCAGACGACACCCAAATCCTCGTCTCTCTTCCCCATTCAGACGAACTTATCGCCTCCAGGTTCAGATCCTGTATGGAGGCGGTTGGTCATTGGATGATTCAGAACTCTCTAAAACTGAATGGGGAGAAGACTGAGGTGATGGTGTTCGGGGGGAAAGAAAACATCTGGTCAGCCAACTGGTGGCCTGACTCACTAGGGACATGCCCTTCCCCTACAACATCTGCCAAGAACCTTGGGGTGCTGATAGATCCTGCCCTCGATTTAGGCAGCCAGGTGAGTAGAACTGTTTCCACCTGCTGGGGTCTGATTCACACCCTACGAAGGATCAGGAATTATCTCTCCCTGCAGGCAAGAAAACTGATAGCTGTTGCGCTCATCGGATCGCGCTAGGACTACTGTAATGCACTGTATGCTGGGCTTAACAAAGGCCAGCTGCAGCGCTTACAGGTAGTCCAAAACGCCATAGCCAGATTTGTCCTGGATATCCCCAGACGCTCTTCGGCCACTGCAGCCAGGAAAACGCTGCATTGGCTGCCGGTAGAACACCGAATCCGGTTCAAAGTTCTATGCATGACCTACAGAGCCATTGTTAAAAATAGTGACACAGGAATTGGGTCCATCATTTCCCACTATATTCCCGGAAGGAACTTGCGTTCCTCTGGGAAACTGCGTCTGACTGCCCCCCGTGTACGAAGAGCCAAATGGGGTGGTAGAGCCTTTTCCACTCTTGCTCCTAAGTGGTGGAATGACCTTCCCCTGGACCTGAGATCTCTCCCGTCTTTACAGCACTTTCGCTCTGCTCTAAAAACCCTTCTCTTTCGGCAAGCCTACATGTAAGGTTTCCTTCTCCTTCTCTGATCATTCTCTGATCTTTTTGTTAGGCGCCTTGATACCTGTGGGTTATTGTTTTGCGCATTATAAATTGCCATTCATTCATTCATTCATTCAACAGGCACTATCACTGACATTTAAAGCTGTAAGGCCATTGCCTTTATCTCAAACTTCCTTGCTTCACCCATCTGGTAATATGTTACTCATTTAACAGAATCCAAGCTTGTGCCTGGTGCCATCTGGAGTACTGGGCCTTCTTTGGTCACCTGGCTTTTGCAGAAGTCAGTGTTCCAGGCAGCGACCATCCCTGTCTACAGCTTAACATTACAGGAAGTGCAAGGAACTGTCCTGAGCAGTTTTCCAGATGGAGTCGTAATTAACCCTGGGCAAAGCACTACGCTACGCTCGCGTAGTTTGCGAAGTTTGCGCTACTTCGCACTACGCGAATTGCACGTACCACAGTGCAAACACGCGTAGCGTAGCGTAGTGCAGCGGTAATTTTTTGCTTGCTCGCGGTCCTCAACGTCAAGTTAGCGACCGCAAGCAAGCAAAATGACATCCCGGCGAGACTTTTTCCTCGTTCGCGATCAGCAACATCAAGTTGCCGGTCGCGAGCATGGAAAATAAACCTCCCGGCGAGATTTTCAACGCAGGGAGGTCAGGTTTCTCATTGCGAGTGGTCGCGTATGCTCGCGACCACTCGCGATGAGAAACTAGCAGTCTGCGTTGAGAAAGCTGCCGCTCGAGTAAAAATCTACTTGAGTGGCACAAAAGTACAGCTCGCACTGTGCAAGATGCCGTTTTCAATGATTGCACAGTGCCGGATGCTTGTCCGCGCTGTGCAATCATTGAAAACGGCATCTTGCATAGTGCTAACAGGGTACTACGCAGTTCGCGAAGTGCTACGCGTAGCTCGCGTATTGCGAAGTGCACTTTGCGTAGCTATGCATAGCGCTACTTCGCAAACTACGACCAGGGTTAGTCAAGTCAAGTCAAATATGCTTTATTCGAAATTTCATTCATTAAAGCAAAATACATAAAATTCATACAACAATTTAAAATGGAATTAAATTTACGACCAAATGAGTGTCAGAATACAAGACATACTTTTTAGAATTTCAGCTTGAATGACAGTTCTAATTTAAGAAGAACGTACTGTACCTATTAAACAGTAAAATGATAAAAGATTTAAAATTATCTTGGTTAAAAATACTTGTCTAAAAGGAAATCGTACAAGTTAAAAATATAAACAAGATATCTTAACAGAGAATAGTCAAATGACTAGCAGTCTCTGTCTAATCGACCACGCCCATCCAAGATACTTCGCAGTAGCTATTGAAATCCATGTCAGAGTGCTAGTGCGTATAATACGCAGGGCAACAGTACTACTAGTGGTCCCCACGTTTTTGCACATCGGAGATAGCCAGATGCGTCTTGGGACCAGATAAACTTTAAACGAAAATAGAAAGTGACCAATTGTTTCTTTAGTGGTGCCACATGCAGGGCAGCTGTCACAGGATCCACCTTTCCATTTAGCTGCCAAGTGTCTAAGGGGAAGAGCACCTGCTCTTAGTTGAAAAAGGAGCTTTCTATCGCCTGGTCTGGTTATAATATCCCAACAAGGTTCCAGGCAAGGATACATCTTGGCTTCTAAGAATCCTGCAGCCATAGTTCCAGCACTAGAGCTACTCCAATGCCGGGAGGCTACCATCTCCCAGTAAATTTCTTTCAGAGTACTTTTAGATGGGAAAGTTGCTCCCACAGGATCTTCCCAAAGCGAGCACATACCAAGCTCAATCAAAGTTATCTTAAGTGATTTAAGCCACCCAATTTTGTGGAATACATCTATTCTAATAATATCTAGGAACCCCTCAGCATAATGGGAGAGCACAGGAGTCGTCCATAGCCTTCGCCAATACAAAATCAGACGGAGCCTAACCAAATCTGTGACTGCTCTTCTGCCCAGGTCATATTTAAGGGGCAACAAAGAAGTAATTTTGGGAACAGCAGTTATTGCCCTAAAACATTTATTTTCCGAGGTTTGAAGTGCAGCCACCTTCTCGAAACCCCATAGCTCAGCCCCATAGAGAGCGGAGCCTAGAGCCTTCGCTTCGTAAACCTGAAGTACAGGTTTTACAGGTTTAGTCAGGGATTTTCTGTGCTCTGAGCTAATGGCACCAGACAATTGCCTATGTCTGAGTGTAGCAATATCTATGTGCTGACGCCATCTATTCTCACGAGATATATGTAATCCTAGGTACGTAAAAGTATTCACTACCTCTAGCGGGCGGCCATTCATAGTCATTGAAAATTTAAACTTTTGATGGGGATTAAAAGTCATAAGTTTAGTTTTAGCCGTGTTGACCTCTAAACCATACTCCCCACAAAATTGATCAAAAATGGACAAAGCACGCTGCAGACCGCTTGGGGTCTTAGATAAAATGAGCGTGTCGTCTGCAAACATTAAAATAGGCATTTTTGTGCCAGCTAAAGAGGGAGCATCCACCTTAGCAGAAAGCATACGGGCAACAACATCGTTAATATACAATGTAAAAAGAACGGGAGCCATTGAACATCCTTGTCGAACACCCCGTTCAACTGGAAAGTCCGCAGTCACCGAACCCTGTCCCCCCCACTGAATCTTTGCAAAATGTGTTTCATGAAGCCTCATTATCAGTGATAGTAACTCTCCTGGTAAACCCTGCTTCTTAAGAACCAGCCACAGCTTGGACCGGGGAACCAGGTCGAAGGCAGCCCGCAGATCGACAAAAGCCGCGTACAAGCTGCCCTCGCCCAACACCACGGTCCGCCATTGCAACAGGGTAAAGCGAAAGACTTGGTCCCCCGTGCTTGTGGACCGACGGAATCCTGCCTGAAAAGGTGACAGGGCATTAGTCTCCTCGGCCCAGTCAAGAAGCCTATTGACAATCACGCGCCCCACAACCTTTTGAATGGTGTCAATAAGGCTTATCGGTCTGTAATTGCCCGGCTGGGACCGGTCACCTTTCTTGAATACAGGAATTATTACTGCACCCAGCCAAGATGTCGGTACCGCTGCACCCTGCGCAATAGCGTTAGTAAGAAGATGTATATACTTGCACCAGCGCTCCTTATCATTGATGAATACATCAGCTGGGACACCGTCAAGTCCAGGGGCGCGTCCACCGGACACTGAGCTGAGGGCCATCATAATCTCTTTAATACTAAAGAAATTATCTTGATATATTGATTTAAACTTATATCTGACCCTGTAACAACTTTATTTGACTCAGCATACTGATTTTTAAAACACTTTACCCATTTATCTTCCGGTACATTGTTATTTGGGGGATCGGGTGGGCCCGAACTTCCCCACTTAACGATGCTCCAAAATAACCGGGGATCTTTCCTATCACTGGCTGCCTTTAACTCGGACCAGTGATGCTCATCCCAGGCTTTCTTTGCCTTTGATATACTAACTTTATATTCCTTTCTAGCAGAACGAATGGCGATAGACTGCCTCCCCTTGATGGCAATGCCTAGAGCTAATCGTGCATCTCTACATTGGTCATTATACCACTTTGCGGGCTTTGGGGCTCTAATTCCTTTGTTTTTCGCAGGCTTATGGAAGTGGTTTTTGCTTGCAGAGCAAAGGTTGTCATGTATATCAACTACTCTGGCCAACCCAGAGTTAGATGAATTAATGTGCTCAATGGCTAGTATTGCTTTATCTACTTCATCGCTAATATTAGCAATGGCCAATTGGTTGGTCGCTATGTTCGCCCACCTTAGTCTGCGCATGTTATTAGTGGGCACAATCAAAGGAGGGACAAGCTCAGTGGGGCCTATGGTCCGGTTGGTGACGGACCACCATTTATGGTCTGCACACAGGGGGTTGTGGTCACTCTCACTCCTCCAAACAACCTCCATGTCGCAGATCAACCGCCATAATTTGAGACTACATAAAACGTAGTCAATCCTGCTTTTATGTCGCCCATTATCAAATGTACTAGTCCCATTTTTATCACTTCGAGTCCTCCGTTTAGAGCTCTTAAGCCCTTTTCATAGCAGAGGGCATTCAAACTAATCACATCATCGGTCCAAAGCACAACCGGTTTGAGCTCCAACTTAGGAACTCCCCATTGCCGGTCTTCTTCGTCCCCAAATAAGTCATCTCCAATAACTAGGGGTTCAAATGTTCTATTAAAGTCACCCGCAATAACAATATTGTTGTTTGGAGAGTGGATATCAAGGAGACATCCCAAGGCCGCTAGGACCTCAGACCTCCCACCCCTATTACTCCTAACATAAACATTGTAAACATCAAGCGTACCCAGTTTATCTGAGTTCATTCTAATTAGTTGAATATCTCTATGGCTAGTGTCGATAGCTTTGACAGCTAGCTTTAAACTCTGACGGACCCAAATAGTTAATCCACCCATAGGTCTCCCCTTTAGGCCTTTTAATGCAGGCACAGAGTAATTCAGGTATCCCTGAGCAAAGGATGGCTCACATAGCCAGGTCTCTTGAAATATACATAGGTCAAAGTTGTTGACAAAGCATAGCCAATCTTCAGATATCAATTTAGAAGAGAGCCCAGCAATGTTCCATGAAAGTAGCTTCCCCATGTCGTCCCCAGTGCCAACTGAAGGGTTGGTTAATGGCGGAGGATCAGGGGAAGTAAGAGGATTAATACTAATATCAACACTTGTTTCTAGTTGTAAATTTTTTGGCTCGTTAGGAGGGGGAGGTAGATCAGAAGAAGGCTCTTGGATGTCTATTGTTAAACCCTTGTGCTGATTATGTCAATCCGCTTCTTCAAGATTTGCTAGGACTTCATAGCGGTTTCTAGAGGAAATGACAGATTTGGGCTGCTTACAAAATAGAACCCCTGGATTGACAGTGGGAACTGGTTGCGGTCTTGGGTAAAAATAAGTCAGTTCCCAGGTAGAAATAGAAGACCTCGCATTATTCGAGTGCCAGTTGAGAATATGGCTGACAGCTCTGGGGTCTCTGAAGTTAATTATTACAATATCCCCATTTATATTCTTAGGTGTATTTCCCAACCAAGAAAGACGCCGTACATGTAGAATTTCTCCATTTATATACAAAGGAAGAGGACGATTCTGTCCAAGCCAGTGAATGACTTTATTTTTTAACTGCAAATGGCCTTCGGTTGTCCCCTCCTTTAATGTTGGGACTCCCGCCAGAACAACCACAAGGGGGACTGCTTCTGGTGGCAGCTCTAATTGAATGCCCCTACATTTCTTTGTAATAGAAGATGAAATTTTACCTTTTTTGTCACGTGTTGCACCTGTTTGGATTAGATTATCTTCCCTCAGAGACTCTCTATGTTTATTTAAGGTAAAGGGTAGCAATGATTTGGGGGAAGTAGTTCTACCTGTACTTTTATCAATTAAATTGGTATTGCTTAAGTGATTTTGAGGGATGGTCTTTAGAGATGATACAGTGAGGGATGATACAACGGGTGCAGTAAAAGTAGGGGACGCCGTCACTGGCTTTGCAAGATTCTTAATTAATTCCCTGTTGTTACCTATTAGCAGTTCTACATTTTCAAGTCTTTTGTCTATTGTTTTTAATCTCTCAACAATAGGTAAAATGAGAGATCTAAGTAACTGTTCAACATTACCCAATACCTCCGCAATAGATGTGTCGTTTGCAAAGCGAGGGGCGGAGGGAACTGGAAGAGATGTTTTATTAGTACAAACTGCAGGACCCTTAGCAGTTGAGACCAAATCAGAGTGGTGGCTCGATTTTTTATTACTCCTTGACAGCTCTCTAACTCTCTTTCTCCTTTTTCTAGGTAGTGGGCCTGGAGATTTAGATTGCCCAGATGTATTAGCCCTTTGAAGTGAAAGCTCAACAGCTTGTGGTGATGACGCAGCTGGGAGCACTAGCTAAGGGATCGAACCAAGGAGTAGAGGTGGAGCAGCCGGGGACTGAACATTGTTTAACTCAGATAAAGAAGTTACATTTCGTGATAAAATTGGGAAATCAACATTGCAGGAATTATCTAGATCTTCATTATGAGGATGGCAGCTCCTAATTGGAGAAATGGCTAAATGCGAGGAAACCACAGAGAGTGGCGTGTTTTTAATAAGCTCAATAGAGCTACGGCGTTTTGCCCTTAATTCTGCAAGGGTGACATCCTGTTCTAATCCCGGGTTCACCCTAATTAGATAACTATCTAGGGTCCCTTTGTTAGCGCCCCCAGCCATGGTAGTAATAATACCACTATAATTGGACAATGGGTCAGGTTTAGGCAACAGTGGATACAACAGATAGATATTGCCAATACATGCAAATTGAACAAAGGGCGTAAAACATGAGAGTAAGTACCAGCTCACAGAGTAGTGTGTCCAAACGATATGACGAGCAGTTTGTAAGGGACTGTGCCCGGCCCGGTCTCCCTCGGCTCCTGAGGGCTACAGAGGGCCCGCCCTTTGCCCGGGCTTAGCCCGGCGCTGCCCGCGCGCGGTCCCGCGACGCGGGGAGTAGAGCCAAATTTAAATCGCCTCCGGGCGCGGGAGGAGATGACGCAGGCTCCAAGATTTCACAGCCGGGGAGCCTGGGAAAGGTAGTCCGCTCACTCCCACCCTCCTCACTGCGGCCGCGAGAGTGGCAAACGCGGCGGCGGGAGGGTAGGGGCAACTGGAAAGGCAGCAATGGCACCAAACGGGTCTACGATGAAGGTGAGTACTATCTCCCACGAGGACAAACAGGCAACCAAGCGGAATGACAGGGTTAGTCGTAATCAGCATTCCTGCTTTTTGCCACGTTTCTACGGCTTTCTCCTTCCTTTCCTCCTGTTTCTCCAAGTGCTTTCTCCTGCTTTTTGCCACGTTTCTATGGCTTTCTCCTTCCTTTCCTCCTGTTTCTCCAAGTGCTTTCTCCTGCTTTTTGCCTCGTTTCTACGTCTTTCTCCTTCTTTTCCTCCTGTTTCTCCAAGTGCTTTCACCTACTTTTTGCCTGGTTTCTACGGTTATCTCCCTGCTTTCCTCCTGTTTCTCAAAGTGCTTTCTCCTGCTTTCTGCCTTGTTCTTACTGCTTTCTCCTTCCTGATCAACCTCCATGCAGCAGCAAATAGCTCCAGTGCCTCGAGACCCTCATGAGTGCTCTGCCGCACTTTACAAATGTTTGATTGTTTGATTGATTGAATATTCCAGGTCAAGCATCAGCCAGCGCTGCCCTGTTTCCAATTTTTTGATTCATTTATTGAACGGTGTTGTGGTGAGGCTGACGTTCTGAGTGAGCTGTCCAAACCCAGGTGAACATTTTTTGAGCCAAGACGATCGTGTGGAGACGGGTGCATTTATTCACCGACATACGGGTATTATTGGAAGCTTCTGAGGTGACACAACTTTACTGCTCAGATAGATGTTTTTTTAAATCAATTGGTTTGAAAATATTTGCAGTGATCATATGAAACACGCGCCAAGAATATACTGTGAGCCCTGAAGAAGTCCGATTGTGGACGAAACGCGTTGGCGGTTGTAAAAAAAGCTTTTAAAAAAGAGAAAAATGAATAAAGGATGAAAGCTAAAAATGCAAGCCGACATCGATTTTTCTTTGGGAAAACAGTTTTTGTTTAGAGCTTACTTGTTGTGTACTTTACACGTTTGATATTTATAAGCGTGCGGGGCTGTTTGTTTGCCAAACCCTGTCCAGACCCTGTCCAAACCCTGTCCAGACCCTGTCCAAACCCTGTCCAGACCCTGTCCAAACCCTGTACAGTGCCCAAATCCTGATTTTCCAGGTTGACTATCAGCCATAGGTGTCTCAGTCTGAGGTTTTGGACTAAAGCATCCCCAAGATCAGTCCTGGACCCCCCCCCCCAGGATTGCAAGCACCATTAACGCCACTGTCCCGAGCCCCACATTCCAGAGAGCACATCAGCCAGCACTGTCTGGCCTTACATTAAAAGAGAAGCAATGGGCAGTGCTGCCCCGGACCGGACATTAAAGCAGAGCATTCACCAGCACTGCCCTGAATATCACACTTAGAGTGGGGAATTGACTAGCACTGTCCTGAACATCATATTTAAAGCGGATCATTGACCAACCCTGTCCTGAAAATTGAAACTGATCATCAACCAGCACTGTCTTGACATTCGAAGCTGACCTCCACCACTTCTGTCCTGAGTTCACCATTCAAAGCAAAGCTTTTCCCAGCACTGTCCTGAACATTACATATAACGTGCCGCATTGACTAGCACTGTCCTGACATTTAAAGCCGACCATCGACCAGCACTGTCCTAAACCAGGCATTCAAAGGGAAGCATTGTCAAGCACTGTCCTGCCACTTGAAGCTTTTCATCGACCAGCACTAACCCGCGCCTGAAATCCACTGTCCTGGAAACCACTTTTAAAGCCCTCCATTCGCCAGCACTGTCCCGGGCATCACATATAAAGTGGGGCATTCGCCAGCACTGTCCTGGGCATTACATATAGAGTGGGGCATTCGCAAGCAGTGGCGAGGTCTGAATTCAAAAGGGGGCATTCACTGTCTTGACATTCCTAGCTGAGCATTTGCCACCACTGTCCTAACATTTGAACCGAGTCACCATCAGCCAGCACTGCCCTGTGCCCAACATTCGAAGCTGAGCATTCACCACCACTGTCCTGAACATCAGAGTGGAAGCAGAGCATTGACTTGCACTGTCCTGACATTTTAAGATGACCATCGACCAGCACTGTCCGGAGCATAACATTCCAGATGGAACCTCAGACAAAACTGTCCTAAAACCTACAGAGCAAACACTGCCAGCAAAGCTGTCGGAAACCGTGCGTGCGCTCCTGGGTGGAACAACATTCCCTCCTTTGCGGAGGATCACAAGGTTCAGCATTTAAAATTCTTAAGTCTGCCAACAAGTGGCAAAGAATGTGCTGAGCAAACAAGCCCTTCATATTTCTATAGTTTCAGGCTCAGGGAATGGTACCTGTTCTTATGAGGCGGTATTTTTCCATTTCCAGCGATTAAAGAGCAGGATAACATCGGATTACAGCTCTGGAATGCCCCACCTGCGGCCGGCCCACCTCTGCTGGCGGCTGCCGCCTTCCTGCGCTGCGTGCGCGCGCACGTCTTGTGATCCTGGCCACTTAAACCACTTAAGGGGATTTTCAGTTGACTTCCTTTTATTTATTTATTTAGGGTATTTTTTAAGGAGGCCACTTTAGAGTACATCAGGGGAAGAAAAGACAGGTAAGATATTTTCCATGCAAATACCAAATGCCGATGCCCCTAAGTAAGAGATTGCAAAACGAAAGACTGTAAAACCAAGCAGCTGTGCTAGGCTCTTCCTCCACTTAGAGAAATCAGATGGCCCCTCCTCCAGCTGTCACAGTCCTTCACCGGGCACCAGTGGTGCAGACATGAATTCAGCATCCCTGCACCGTCTTCGAGCAGCAGACCCCATAGATACTTGCTGGCTTTAGTCCACCGTCTGCTCCGACCTGAGATCAAACGAGGCAAAGAGGATCGACAGGCCTGAGGCCAGGTTCAAGCTCGTAAAGCCGGGAGGGAGGGAGGTCGTCCCGGATGATGGGACCTCGTCGAGGAGGAGTCTTCCTAAGCTGTTCAAAAATACATTTCCCTCCTTTAATGAAACCTCCGGAACACGCACGCACACACACTCTCTCTCTCGCGCGCGCACACACACACAAACGTATACACTCACACACACTCTCACGCGCACACACACGCACACATATTCTCTCACGAGCATCCACACACTCAAGCACACACCCACAAATACACACGCACACACACTCTCGCGCACACATGCGAACGCACATGCACACAAACACACACGGACGCACACACAGACACACACTCTCTCTCACACACAAACACACACACACACTCTCTCACACACACACATAGATGAAAATGTTTCAAATATTTTTTTTCCAAATGCTCTCCCACCTCAGCCCACCCTATAACATTAAAGTATATTTCCCTCTCTTCCCCTTAACAGAGAGGGACACAGGTAAGAAATAATGCAGGTCCAGGAAGGCTCGGACAAAGGCATCCTGCTGTTGGCCACTGAGGGCACCAGTGTTTGCTTCCTCCTCAGCCAATAAGGAGCCAGAGAGGCTGGCTTTTCCTCAGCCAAGGGGTGTCTGAACCAGTCTCCCTCTGTCCTACTGATATCTGTCCACCACCACTGGGAGGGCCTCCTTGGAAACTTAGGGTGAAGGACTGGAGATGGATGACCAATGGACAATGGCCTCCGTCTCAGGTCAGTGTCGTGAAGATCACGTCTTTCTATCCGCGCACTACTCAACGACCTTTTTAACTTTAACTATCCACGAAGAGTGCACACTGTAATAGCTCTAGCACTACCACTTGTTTTCTATAGTAGTGGTACCTACTTAGGAATAGGATGCAGTGTTTGCAACATCTACACAATGCTGCAGCATGGTAACTCTGCCCTCCTGGGCTCGCAGAGCACACCTCCAATGCAGCCATTGATACTCTGGTCGCCAGTCGAATAAAGTCTTTGTGCAGCATACACTTAGCCTTTCATGGTCTTTTCTACCTTTCTGTTCTTCATGGAGTCTGGTTATATCATCTAGCCAGACTACATCACTGTACCCTTCTGCGTCAGTGTTTACATTTTCAAACAAGCATTGAAAATGCAATAGGTCTCACCTTTGATTAAGTTAAAGCCATTTGCTTTGCTAATGGTATTGTATAGCAAAGCAAATAGCTTTTACTCGACCTATTGCATTTTTAATGCTTGTTTGGTCCTTTTAACACCTCTAACTAAAGTCCATGGTTGGCTCACAAAGAGCCCAGTCCCCTTGATATGAAAAGAGACTTTCTAACTTGCATGCAATCTCTTCTAAATTCCGGCGTGGAACTTAAGTGTCACCAAAACATATCTAGGAACACAACATCTCCCGGGAAGAGATAATGTCCCCCAAGGCACAAACAAATGCCTGTCTTCTCAAATGTTCTTGGAATTGAGCAAACTTTTGAGAATGGGAGGTGCATTCAAGGTATAAGAAATTGCACACAAAAGCTTCATTGCGCACTGTGTGAGAAAGTGCCATCTTTCTTGCATGGTATGCCCCCACTTTTTGCTGAATTGCTGAATGTACTTTGACTGAGTGTACCCTGGACTCCTGCCAATCAGGTGCCCAGGGCCTATGTCCCTTCCCTAAAACACACAAACTCCCAATTGGCAAACCCTGGCCACATGTCAGCCCCTGGTAAATGGTACCCTGGGTACCCAGGGCCTTGTGACCAGGGAAGGCCTCTAAGGGCTGCAGCACTCATTGTGCCACCCTTAGAGGCCCTGTACCCTTACACACACACACTGCCTTTGCAGGCTGGGTGTCTGGGTGCAGGACAAAACAAAGAGTCGACATGGCACACATCTCTGTGTACCATGCCCATCACCTACACTGCCAAGGCATATATCAGCCACCCCTCTGGCTGGGTGCCTTATGCCAATGGTGTGGGCACAGGAGCAGAAGCCCTGTGCCCCTACAGTACCCAGGTCCATTCCTGGGCACTGTAAGTGCAGTGCTGCCATTTAAGAGTACATGGTGCTGAGAGCTCGTCAAACACGAACTCCACAGCACCATAATGGCAACACTGAAGACTGGGAAGCTTGGTATCAAACTCCTCAGCACATTAAACCCACACTGATGCCAGTGTGGAATTTAATGTACCAAGCACCCCAGAGGGCATCTTAGAGATGCCCCCTTACAACTAAACCTACAATCCACGTCTGCTCTGAGGAT
Source organism: Triturus cristatus (assembly GCF_964204655.1). Taxonomy (NCBI): domain Eukaryota; kingdom Metazoa; phylum Chordata; class Amphibia; order Caudata; family Salamandridae; genus Triturus; species Triturus cristatus. Next base: position 1,660,874,592 of record NC_140590.1, on the reverse strand, counting down.
GCCCAGGCTGCCACACAGCAGACACGTTGCTGGACCCCTGGGTGGGAGAGCCCCTGCTCTCCTGGGCCTGCAACAATGCACATCCTGGGCGAGGTGATAAATCTCCTCCCCCAGGATGAGCAAAGGGAAGCTTCAAAGGCATGCCGCCTCTGTGAGCTTCCCCAGGCCACTGCAACCCCCACTCTGGCGGGAAGCTTGGCCGGAAACCCCAAACAAGGACAGGGGATGTGCCAGCCTGCCTACCCCACCCCTCAGGTGGGGGAGGCGAGGTGAAGCACATCTCCGGGCTCTCGCCATCTTGAAGATGGGAGGCCCTACCCTATCAGGACTAGGCTACTGCCCCCCTCCCACAAGAGGGAGACAGGATAGGGTGTGTACCCACCCCAGGACAGGGACCCATTGGTCCCTGGCCTTCACCTACCTGTAACGCCCCTAAATCTAGTATTTAGTGGCACCCTGAACCTTCCTTCCCTAGATTCCAGATTCGAAACTACAAGAAGAGCAAGAAGAACAAAGACCTGCCCTGCAGCTGCTAAAAAGAGGAAGACACCAACTGCTTTGGCCCCAGCCCTACCGGCCTGTCGACCCTCGAACCTGCTCCTGCTCCAGCGCGGCAGCTCTCGTGGCCAGCAACCTCACCAACCCCGGAGGACCTGGCTACCTTTTGGCTCTAAGCCCCTGGGACTCCCATGAGTAGAGGCTCTACTCGAAACCTATCTCTAACCCCTGGCAGCAGCCCGGAACCGCGAACCCAGCACACTCTGCACCAGCCGAGCCTGGCCAGTGCCGGAGTGAACAAAGACCCTGAGGACGACCCCACGGCGACTGTGACCCCGAGTCCGGCACCCAAGGACCTCCCTCGACATTCCTGAAGAAGCCTGCAGCCTCAGAACCAGGTGCCCCCCCAACCGCGATCAACTGAGGATAAGATTTCCCGACACCTAAAGGCACCCCTGCACGCGGCGCCCCACGGCCCCCTGTGTCCAACCCCGGGGTACCTACCTATCCTCCAACTACCCAACTTACCTCTCGAAGTGGTGGTGGCACCTGAAGAGTCCTCGTCCCCGAGCTTGCAGTCTTTTTCTTAACCGGAGATTTCCCATTGACATCCATTGAGCGCCCGAAGGCTCAAAAGCACTCTGCACCCAGCCGCCCGAGTGGCCCTGGCAGTGAAAACTCTACTCCTTCCTACTTCCCCACTTGCCCTGAGTAAGTGACCAGCTCCCACAGCCGCGTGGCTTGCCAGTCAGCAGCCACCAAACAAGGCCCCCCTATCCCTCATAGGATAACATTGGGCCTAACTCTCTCTGCACCCGGCCGCCCTAGAGCCGCTGAGGGTGAACCAACTGTACCTACCTGACCCTGGGAGACCCCTGAGTCTGTGCCCAGAACCTCAACCCTGCCAGTCGAGTACTTACCCTTAAACCGCAAACTCTATTTTCCTCATAGGGTAACATTGACTGGCTTTTTCCTGAAATTTCTTCTAAGTGTGGACTTTTCAAATTTTCAAATATTCACCAAAAATCAGCCGAGTGACAAAAACGAATTTACTCACCCGTTCCTAGGTGAACTCCCAGTGCTGGATCTTGGTGCCCAGCACTGACTCTGAAAAATCTCTACAACTGTACTTACCCTTAACTCAATTTTCTTCCTTAGGAAACCATTGACTGTTTTTCTGTGAAATTTCTTCTAAGTGTCAATTTCTGCAATCTTTAAATATTCTTCAAAAATCGTATAATATCTGAAAACGTAATTGCTTACCTATTTTGGATAAAGGTCCCAGTACTGAGTCTAGGCACCCAGTACTGGATTACAAAAGTAACGAGAACGTACTGTACCTGTAACCTGCATTTTCTTCCATAGGGAATCATTGATTGTTTTCTCTGAAATATTTTTCAAGTGTTAACTTTTAAAATAGCTAAATATTAGTTAAAAATCATTACAGTACTAAAGTCGACTTTCATCACTTGATTCTGAGAACTGACCCAGGAATGAATCTAGGATCCAGTCCTGGAATTCCAAAAGTAATCTAAAAAGTAATCTGTTGCAAATAACTTGAATTTACCATTGAGCTCAATGTATTGTTGTGTTTAAAAATAGAGTTGCCTACTGCAACCTCTTGTAACTGTTTACTAAAATCTACTGCATATTGCAAAAGTATTTATATGAAACATCTATTGTTGAGAAAGTATATTTTAACTCCAAGTGTTGGTTCTAAAATAAAACAAGCATATATTTTTTTTATATAAACCATTGGCCTAGAGTTCAGTTATTGAGTGTGTGAAACCATTTGCTGACTGAGTGTGTACAACAAATGCTTTACACTGTCCTCTGGTACTGCCTTACTGCTCGACCAAGCTACCACTTCAGAGAGTAAGGTTATACCTAACTTTAACCTCTGTCAAACCCTGGGGGACTGTGGACTCTGTATACCCTGTACCTATTAAGGAACAGTATATACAGAGCCACTTTCTCACACACGTGTACTCAAAGCACTTGTGGAAATCAATTTGCTGAGTTGGTATTTCTACCAACCCATGGGCCTTTTAGATCAAAATAAACATTTTGTTCACCGCTGTTAAATTGCATGCCTGGTGTCGACTTACTACACTGATCTGGCATAGAATTAGTATTATCACAGCCTGGCACCGTTACTGTGTGTTTTTCTAGGAAAAGTGATCTGGTGTGCCTTGAAAATATTTGTGTGCCCATCACATTTTCGTGTCATAAACAAGAAGCGCTGTTGGCTGTGGTAACCGTGCGTTAGGCGCTGTATAACACAACGCAACGGCTTTCAACAGAAATATTTCCAAACCTCTCAATTCCTAAACTCGTCTGCTACTATGACGCAATGCTTCTGGCTAAACTCTTTTCAGAAATAAATCTGTAATAAATGAGTGACATTTAAAAGCTGAATGTTCAAAAACTCTAAACAACCTTCTGTTGGCCAGGCCAACGTTCTCACACGTGATTTTTTTGTCGGAAAATGTGTGGATAATGAGCTAATCGGAGGTCCGACTAAGGAATGTCGGGAACGGGCAAGGGCCACCCACAGCCCACAACTGACTGGACTCTGAACTTCTCCCGTTTGCATGCTACGTCACAAATGCTGCAAAACACGGATCATAGCGCTTTAAAGGGATGCAACAATATCATAACACTGTAAAAAAATCATATTATTAACAATACCTGCTTCGGTGTAGGTCTGGTTTCTACCCATGCTGCCTTTCTTCCTGTAGTAATGAATTTCCTATGTTTGTAGCTCGTAAATCTGTTTTGCAAGTTGCTAGGCACACACAGGATGGTTAGCAAAAAAAAAACAAGCATTGGCATAGGCAATAGGTCTCGCTTTTGGGACCTTATAAGTATTTAGTTATGCAGCACCATATCCTTGGTGCAACAACATCAACTGTTGCAGGGCTAAACACTTATAAGGTCCCAAAGGCGAGACCTGTTGGCTAAGCCAATGCTTGTTTCTTTGTATTTCTAAGCACCTAGGGGATCAAACACGGCATGAGCACTGCCATATATGAGCAGCCTGGACACCGAGTGTACGCAGGGCACGCCAGAATGTCACAACCTCAATTGCCTGTGGCTTTCTAGCATGTCACGTGTATAATAAATGCATACTTATTGTCTGCAGCTCAGTATTTGCTAAAACATACTTATACAGAGCTGGTGCTGTGTTAGGACAATGTTAAACAGCTGTCTACCATTCTCGCAGCAGGGGGGTGCAAAGTTGTTTCTGGAAGCACCAGTCACTGTCACGTGCCCTTTGCTCATGGAGAAAAATATGACTTTCCTAAGCCTGCCAAATATTCATTGTATCCATACTGAACACTAGATGATGCTTGCTACTTCTTTTGAGTCTGTCCATCTCCCTGTCTGCCGCAGTCCGTAGTGCCTGTGCAGGAGACAGAGGGGTTTACGGCGCTCTCTCCATGAGTAACAGCCCTTCCCTGAACACAGAACGGCAATTGAGGAACCTCTCCAAGAGTCCATTCACATTTTTAAGCAAGCAGGACAAGAAGCTACAGTCAGGCTACTGTCGATAGCTAGATTGAGAAATCTTAGACAAATCTGTATTGAATAACTGAATCATTTCAGACACTTAAGTCACTCAGGGAAGCTAAAACAACAATTCAATCCCAATCCTTCTGCAAGCTCCTTAGACGGCAGCATTCTTATTTTACACTTGTAGAGCATCTCCGGTTTAGAATGCAAACTTTTACGAGTCCTTTCTTCAAATTCTTTGCTTTTTTGGCAGGCCCCCAACTGTGGAAGGTTACATAACATATGCCAGACATAGCACTGACTAAGAGAGTTAGTACACTCCAGGCTTTGTCTTGCATGTGACTCAGAATTGTGATTGGTTTATAAGCTGGGCCATCTCATACTGCTATGTAAAATAATTAAAAAAGTGAACAAGTAACCTGAGACGAGAATGCAGCCTGCCCTCGCCACTGCTGTGCGTTCAATTTATTTGTTAAAAACAAGCCGGTAATGATGTGCGGCCGTGAACGGGAGTTGTGTGCGTGCGCGTGTGAAAGAGGAACGCGAAAGTGAAACTGATCGCAGTCCAGATAGCGCCTTGGACGGTGAAAGCTGGTAGGTGCGCACGTGCACGCGTGCGTGAACGCAAGCGCTAGGCCATCAAAAGCATGGGGTAGCACTTTGAAACCCCGCTTACTAAATGTCTCGCCAGAGCAGCGCATGCGCTGGCTCAGGCAAGACCTAAAAATTGAAGTTTAACCCCTTCGATGCTGCGCAGATTCCGCCGCTGTGCTGGCGGAATCTTGCGCGGGCGTGGTCATGACGGAATGGTTCCGTCATGAGCACAGCTCAACCGTGGGTCATGACGGAACCATTCCGTCATGAGCACCGAAGGGGTTAAAGTCCATGTAGATAAGGTATCTCATATTTTGCAAGCATATCTGATTGAAACAGTATGTAAAGTTATAGGCAAATCCGAAGTTGCAGTTTGGTGAGGAGCCCCAGAAGTTTTACTTGAGCTTGCAGCTTCATAGGTGTGCAAAGGCCTTGGGGTGAGTGTCGTCCCCCAGACAAGGTGTGGGACTGCCATGCAACTAGGGGGCTGCAGATCATATGCATGGATAAGGGTAGATATTGCAGTGGTGCTGTGCAGTTTGTGCAAGACGTACAAATGAGGGTATACTGAAGACTTACATCAGGTGGGCTTCCGGCACCTTTACTATATGGAATCTGTAATTCATTTCGTAGTAGACGACATGAGAGAGGAGGCGGACGAAGGTCAGGACCAGGTGTTGGTCCTTCTGGATCTTTTGGCGGCTTCGACAAGGTGGATTATGACAATCTTTTCGCCTGTGTCGAGGCTGCTGGGCTGCAGTCCTGTGTTCTGGGTTGGATGAAGTCTTTTCTATCACACCGCTCACAATCGGTTCTCCCAGTGCTTGAAATGGAAAAATAGAAGTGCAGGTACTCAGTAGCAGAGTACCTGCATGTTTCTGAAAAGTGACGGTACTCTCCAATTAAAAGTATTACGTTGCTCTTGAGAAGTGCCGGTACTCTCCCTCTCAAAATTAAAAAAGTGCCGGTACTCAGTACCGGGCAGTACCGCCCCATTTAAAGCACTTGGTTCTCCTTTCTCCCGTCTGCTCCTCCAAGGATAAGCTCAGTTGTAGAGTGCCTCAGGGATCCTCATTATCCCCCATCCTTTTTTAATCTCTAAATTTGCCCACTGGTAAATGCGCTACAAAGGCGGAGAGTACAAATATACAACTATATGCTGATGATATGTAGCTAGTATTTAACCTCATGGATACTTCTGACTCGACACCATTCTTGGGGAGCACACACACAGTAAAATGCAATTTTGATGGGGCTCTGAAAATCCTTGCACCGAAGCTGATAGCACTTTAGGAACATCACAGTCTCTGGACTAAATTTAACAAATCCAAGTCACTTTCCATATTGAGGCTGTGCCTTAGTGGGAGTCCATGCAAAACTTAAATTCTCTTCCTAAGCTTCATTTAAGACCCTGAAGCATTTATCTATCTTCGTGTCTGGCAAGCACATCTATTCAAGATTTTTAATCGAGCTTGTAAATGAATAAATAAAGTGACTGGCCCAAGCAACCTTGTCCCAATATCGGGCAGTCGGAATATTTAATAATGTTGGGGTTTTGATCCCACACCAGTTTTGTCAGCTAATGTAACATTTACAAAAAAAGTTAATTGCAAAGTTAATTACGAAAACTGGGAGCAATCCCTGCAAAACAATTTAAGGGGCCTTTCAGCTTGCCACCACCAATGGCGTAAGTGGGCGGAAGGCTCCTCCACTCTGCATTACCCGCAAAAATGTTATTACATTTATTTCTGAGTAGGTTAGTAGCTTGCTGTCCAGAACTCTGAGGAATAACTTCTTTGTGGAGGTCGTTGGGGAGCTCTGGCCCCGTGCACTGAAATTACTACTGTGCTGTGTGTTCGACTTCTCGGAGTGAAAACTGGAACGCACACTAGCACATTAACATCACGTGACTAAATCCTGCGGTGATCTGCAGGGTGCGAGTTCGAATCCTGGCATGGCCTATTTAGCTTTCGGTCCTCCCGCAGTCAGTAAATAGAGTACCATTACAATCAATCCGGTTTTTCAGCATAAAGTATTTCAAGGTCTTGCCATGATCAAGGAATATTGTCGGAAAATAGGACAAGCAAAACCGCAAGCATGAAATGTGACGTCAGTGTTGGTTGCAAATGCAGTTTGCTTTAGAAAATAATGTATTATATATATTGTAAATACAGCGGTTTGTGGAAATGGTTATTCAAAGTATCTTTTTTTACAAAAAATATAATATTTTAACATTTAGTTTGCTAGTTCCGCTTTTATTGTTGAAACAATTGCAGAAGCGAAAATCCCCGGATTTTGGTCTGCACCTCCTCTTCTCGGCTTTATGGCGGATTTAACAAATGTTGCTGTTAAAGGAGCAAATTCCTTCCCTCTGACGAGTGAGACTCGTGCCTTAGGTTTTCTGTAAGCTGCAAAAAGCTGGTTAAACCACCCTATGATCAGAATTTTCTCAGCCAGGTTGCAGTTGGTGGTAATTTTACACGGTGGTGGAAATAATGCAGCTATCGATAGGAGTCCAATCCCCGCCTTCCACCTCCTCCCCTCAGAGCCAAGAGTTGTTTCACCTCATTAAGCCCTTGTGCGGAGATGTTGTGCAAATCCTGGGGATTTGCTTAGTCACTATGCGCTGGCGAAAGGATGGCAAATGGAGACCTTTGAGTCCCAGCTGAGCTAGGTTTGGCGTGCAAAGGCTTGACTGCATTACAGCGCTTTCTGCTCATCCCGCCGGACTCAGAGCTATGCTGTTCAGTGGGGGACAGAGCAACTGCGGACACCGAGGGGCTGCAAATGGAGGGTCTGGTTGTGCTTAATAAGACACCATTGTCCCGGCTGCGCACGTAATCCTGCTGCGATTGTAAAAAAAAAAAAGCGTCCGTGAAAGTAAAAGCGATCGCAAAAGTGAAAGCGATCGCTTTGTGTCAATGGCGAATATACGCGAAGCGGCATTTTAGTTGCTAGGACAACAAAATGGCGTCGGACTGTCCACAGTCCCTACAGACACGCGTATGCTGTCTGCATTGGACAGATGGCGAGAGCAGCCATCTTTGTCCATGCAGACGCGTGCACGCAAGCGTTGGGAAGAATTGATTACAAAAGGTCCTCTTCATGGCGAGAGCAACGCAAGGACAAGTGGTTTTCTGGTTGGTAGGCATAACATTTCATAACATATATATTCTAAGTAATCACAGGCTGTTACAACTGTACCAGTTTATGCCTGATCCTCATCAATTCTACCTTGGACATTGGTGTCACAGCTGCCCTACCTTTGTTTCATGGCCCTCAGCCAATGCCATGCTCCGGCAGCCCACAGGGGTCAATGCTGCACCAGGACTGTCAGTAGAATGTAGTCTTCCCTCTGAGTCCTGACACGAGAATGACCAAGCACACTCCCTGCAACACACCAAGGAGATAAACATTTTAGAATAATGAATATTGTATTTAATGGGGTCAGTTCCTGATTACCAAATAGGCAAAGTAGTCACCGGCCTATGGGCCCCACTCCTTTAGGGGCCCTGTGACAACGGATCAAAATAATATTGATTTGATATTGAAAGAAAATTACAATCAAGCTTTCTTAAATATTGTTTCCAAAAGATAGAAAAAATGAATCAACTTTAAAAAAATGAAAACTTTACATTCAAGACTCTAGAGAGAAAATACTTTATTAATTTAATGTACCCATTAACAACTTAAAGTACATAAACCTGAGACATCAGATTCACATAACAGTTTGTCTGTTAAAAGCTCACCTTCTGGCAGCTGTCAGTTTGTAAAAAAATCCGGTGCATTGGGTATTAGAAGATACTTTACGAGGGGGGGGGGGCTAAAAGTTCGACTGCCTGGGGGGCCACCACAGGGTTTAATCTGGCACTGAATGGGGTCCTGGCATTAGCAGGTGGCATTACCTGTGCTACTGGTGAGGCCTCCAGGCACAGCCTGATGGGCCTTGACAAACATCAGCAGTGAATGTGAAAAGATGGCACAGAGAAGAAAGCAAGTGCAAGACACTTAGGGGTCACGCCGAGGTCACGCAGGCGTGTCCTTGTTTGGTTGCACAGGATGTGACTCTGATGGGTTCTTGAAACCGCCTAGTGCATCTTCTGCTTTCAGAACTACCGTTGTAATCAGCTTTTTCTACTCTGAACTAAAACTTCACATTTTATTGTGACTTGGAACCAGCTGATGTCATGGCTTCGCCCCGCCCCCACACAAGCACGAGCTAATCTCCAAACTCGTCCTTGCCCAGCACTCAGAAGTAAGTGGCACTGCAGCAGCACTTCAGGACGAGTGAAGCTTGTTTTTGGCAGAAGAGGGATGTAACCCAGACCTAGGGATGGATGGCAATGCGAGCAGGGAGATGGCAGATTGTAGATTCTACAGGGAGAGGTGTGGCGCAGTGGCCAGAGCTGCTGACTCCAGAGCGCAGGGCTCACAGTTCGCTCCGTGGCAGCTCAGCTCAGCATCATGTGACTCTGGGCAATAGCTCATTTAATCTCCCCAACGGCACCTAGCGCCTTGGAGCCTTAAGAGGCGATATGTTAGCGCTTTACAAAATAAGAATTATTACAGCCTTATGAGCAGGGCAGTGTTAGGGGCCTGAGAGAAGGGGCAGTATCATGGTGTCTGCTGATAGGGCCGTGCCATGAGCATAGGTGGGTGTGCACTGTCATGAACAAGTTGGCATTTAGGGGACGAGCTTGGCCATTCTCGTGGGACTGAACAAAGGGGAGGGTCGCTCTCTTGCAGCCTGACATGATGTGCAGTGTTATGCAGGTTAAAGAGAGAGGCACTGTCGTTAATTGGGTCTAAATGGCTAGGGAAGCTGTGGCGCGCTAGAGAGCCTGACGCGAAGACTGCCATGTTTCTGTGGTCCTCATAGAGCCATCTGTGGGTTTGCAAAAGTTCCAGTCCTTCCTGCATTTTGTGAACTGCAAATGCACTGAGAAATGCAGTAAACTGTGGAGCACTGTGTGCGTCCTCCTCGACACTGCAATGAGCCAGTACAATGACTATCCGGGATGGACCACTCCCACCTGCTATTTCCCCAAAACACCCACAGAGAGGTGGAATTAAACCCAAGATGGCCACTCTGCCAAAGAGCTCTAGAAGTGTTACACCTTTGTCAAATACCACACATGTTCCTGATTTTTTGAGTGGTGCTCTTGGTGAAAGGAAGTACTACAGAGTGTGGACATGTGAGATTCGGAACCTACAGGATTGGCTTTCCCTCACTATTAATGACAATGAACCTCACCTGCCTCCTGACACACGCAACAGAACAGCCTACCTGTAGAGCAACAGGAGCAAGAAGATGTAGAGATGAAGACCACAGTATGACAATAAAGGAAGAAACAGATGACTGCATAAAGGGCAATCACAACAGTGGTGATCCTCAGAATAGACCTTCCGGTCCAGGGCTGTTGAGTTTAGAAGGATGAAGGGCTTGAGAGCTGCAATAAGCAACCACAAGTTTGGAATCAAGTAGATGGCACTTATTAGGATGGACACCATTCACAAAAAGTGACAAATATTTACATCAGGTGCACCAACACACTGCATCTAGAAAATAATATATTAGTTACATCACTGAGGTTGTGATTAATGAAAGGAAGGGGCAGAAAACCAGTAACTACATCATTGTTATCCTCACAACAACATGCCAGGCAATATGAAAAAAATTACAGACTCGGATTTAGGTCAGAAGAAAGCTGCCCTCTCCTTTAGTTACGTAGTCTCCAACTTGAACACCCATTGCGCAGTATTTTTACAGAAGGGTAGAAGGGCTCAAACTAGCCAATATGCATCACCAATTTAAAATTATGAAATTCAAGGAGCAGACTACAAATCCTAGCTAATGGAAAGGACACAAAGTAGTTGAGATTAACACTAGAAACCCTGTGCAGGAAATCACAGCCACCATCAAAATGGCTTTATGGAATGTTCATGAGAGTATGGGAAATTGCCAAGATGGTGAAGTCAATAAGAGTGGACTTGGTCACCTTCAACATAAGAACGGAAAAAGCAGAGGCAGAGGAATAACAAATATATTCAAAATAAACATAAAATAATATATAATGTATAATTATTCCCTTTAATTGTAAACACATAATAGAAAAATAAACTTTCTTTGTGGGAGATATGTGTACTACTTTAACTCCAACGAAACAAACGGTGGGGAAACTGCATATATTTAGGGTGGGACAGAATTATTACCTGAATGCCCCAACAAACATTGAGGAAAATACATATATTGCTAAAGGGGGCAAGATTTACTATTCTAAGTCCAGTCCAACTAGCATTGGAGAAAGTGTGTGTATTTGGGGGTTATATTCACTATTCTAATCCCAGTCCCACTAAGATTGGGAAAAGGGCATCTATTTGGGAGCATCAAATTTTTCTAACTCCAACCCAACCAACATTGCTGAAAGTGAATGTATTTAGTAGGGTCAGATTTGCTAGCCTAACTCCAGCCCAACCAACACTGGAGAAAGTGCATATATTAAGAGTGGCAGATTTAATAATCAAACTCCAGTCCAACTAATATTGGGGAAAAAATGTATATTTAGGGAGATGGATTTACTATTCTAATTCCAGACTAACCAACGTTGGGGAAAATAATTTATTTTGGGGAGGAGGGTGTCAGATTTATTATTTTAACTCCAAACCAACAAACTTTAAAATAATTAAATACATATAACTACTGGTGGCATATTTACTATTCTAACCCGAGTCCTTCAAAAACTGGGGTAACTCTCATCAGACAAAAATTGTGGTAAAGGCATATCATTGTCGGTGTGAAGAGGCATTTACTATTCTAACAGCAGTCCAACAAGTATTGTGGTAAGAACATATGGTACTACTTATAAAAAAAACTACTTATTCTAAGCATAATTTTAATACTGTACTTTGAAAAATCAGAATTCACTCCTACACATTGTTCATTTCTGCGTAATTTTAAAATATGACCCGCCTATTTAAAGATATAATGAATGTTAATAGCAATAACCTTCATATAACTTTGATATATTATACATTTCGTAAAAATATTTCTGAAATTATATAATTGAAAAATAAACAAAACATACTACCAATATTATATCAGAAAGACATGTAATGATTAAATCATTATTTATTCATTGTTAATAGAATATATCTGAAAATATGAATACAAAATGTTAATTTATTTCAAACTGAATATTCTCAACTATATTTAGAAATATTTTTATTTAAAAATCTAATTATATATTAATATTTTATTTTTTATGTAAAACACTAGCCACCTTAGCCGCCAATAAAACCCACAGTCTGGGAGCGAACACAATAATTCAAAATAATAAAGATTTTCAATATATTATTAACAAATTAATAACTAACAAATAATGTAAACAGGTAAAACACAAAATAAGAAATTTTTAAATAAAACACCAGCCAATCAATAAACCCAAAAAACTTTCTTTGCAATTAAAATCCACAAAAGAGCACAGTACATACAGAAAAGGTACTAGTAAACAGGAAATTAAAACATATCTGATAAAAGCCATTCAAATGGCAGTTTAAGAGTGCATAGTAGTCTGTACAGTTTGTGATATGTGTGAAAAATAGCATACCAATTAAAATAAATAAATCATCGTCCTGTGATTATCAGGGCATGACCATACAAAGTGAGATCACAAAAATATTTCAGCAGCATCAATATTATAAAAGGAAAGGAAGAATAAATAAAACCACAAGTAAAATAACAAAATAAATAATCATTAAAGGCAATTCAGCCATGGGCCAAAAGTAGGTTTAAGGTTCATCCATACTCAATGACATAGCTATAAGGTGGCTAGCCTTTTATTCCTGTGCCTCCAGATATTCAGCAAAAATCGAGAGATGGCAAAAACTATAGATTGTCTTACATCACTTCTAAGGATACAGATTGTTGTGCCACAGCTTCAGAACCCCAAGTTGCGGAAGAATGGTAAGATCTATTTCCACCTGAAGCCGACATAAGATTGGCAAAATATTGGAACATGATCAATAGTTTTGGATACCTCAGGACACAAGGGACAGTTCCTGCCTGTTGTGTTAGATGCATTCACTCATTTGGCCGTGACTGACCATAGAGGCAGGGTCCCAAACCGAAATTTCATACAAAGTGTGAGGTTCAATCTCATCAATATATCCCTCTGCAAAGTAGCTATCTTTGTGTTCTAAGAAGACAGTGGTGAGGGAACCCATACTGGCAGAGCCCAATGTCAAATTAACAATGTATTGCCAATATAGGTGCTAAAGCGTGTTTTTCGATATCCCTAGAGCCTCTTTGGGAGTAAACCACAGGTTCCCACATCCCATCTCACTCAATTGCGGTAGGACATATCTAAAGTAGGGAATTCTAGAGGCCCCTGACAGACTCAAAACATCCTCCAGGCCCGGTTGATATGGCGTCAGTGCTGGAGAAACCCAGATCCTGTGACAATACAGTATTGGTCGAGGGCCCACTTTTTCAGAGAGGGTTCTGAGACCTGCATCAAGCTGCAAGGGAATTAAGGGGTGCTAGCCGGAAGACTGGTGACGAGTAGCAGGAACCTATTTTCCACTTTTTGCGAGCTTCCGGTGTCCATTTTGATCCACAGTTCCCTACTATTAAGAGTAGCCCCTATTGTTGGAAGATTATACATTTGGAGTGGGCAGGGTATTGGATGAAAGGAAGAACCTTGATGGGGCCTTAGGATTCCTCCTACGTTTTGCTCCATCTTGAGTCTACACTTGTGTATGTGTGGTATCCAGTCAAACTGCTCAGTGATCGTGATCTCAAGATATTCAAATATGTGAACTCTCCCCAATGGGGCACCATTAAGAGATGGAGGGGACCGAGCAGATGGGCAGGTGTCAAAGACCATATACTTGGTCTTACCAAGATTGACCTCCAGGCTACTCTGTATGCAGAAAGTACTGAATTGGTCCAACAGCCTCTGGATCCCCATTGGAGACTTAGAAATTAAAAGTGTGTAGTCTGCAAACAAGACAGCCGGGGCCTTCCTACCAGCAAGATGCGGAATGTCATTTTCACACAACCCAAGCTGGGATACTAAATCATTAATGTATAAGAAAAAGAGGGTGGGAGCAAGCACACATCCTTGCCTCACACCCCTCGTGACTGGTGTAGGTGATGATAGTGTACCCTGTGGACCACATCTAACCTGGGCAAAGTTGGTAAGAGTGTAATCTGATGATGATATCAAGGAGGTATTTTGGAACACCCAGCTCTGCCAAGACCCTCCAAAGGGAAGCCCTAGGTACCAGGTCAAAAGCTGACAGGAGGTCCATGAAAACCACATAAAGTCGCCCTCCCCCCAAGATGACTTGTTTTCAGTAGATCAACTGGAGGCGAAACTCCTGGTCTGTGGTGCTAATGCCGTCCCTGAAACCAGCTTGCAAAGGGGTCAGTTAATCCACATCTACCTTCCAGTCCTGTAGCCTCGCAAGGATAATCTGTCTAAATACTTTGTGAGTTATTAATCAGGCTAATGGGCCTGCAGTTGGAAGGAAGATCCCCTGACCCCTTTTTAAAAACTGTGATAATTTCTGCCCCTACCCATAAAGACGGCATGGGGGGACCACTCATTATGGAGCTAAAAAACAAAACAAGATAAGGGCTCCAGATAACCTTTTTTGTGTTAAAAGGGTCCCTGGGGATTGTATCTAGACCTGGAGCTTTTTTCAGCGAAATCCAATTGATTGCTTTGTTAACTTCGTCGACTGTAATTGCCAAGGCTTCAGAAACATCAGAAGTGATGACTGTATGACCACTAGCAATACAGATGCACCCATTAGCCAAAAGTGTACCGCTATCCTCACAGATAGATAGAGTGGTATAGGGCAGAGTGGAGAGGCGTAGCGTGAAGTGGTGTAGAGTGGAGTATGTATGGTGTGGTAGCACACATTTTCAATTGAAATGACCATTATATTTGCACAGACATTCACTATTATTAATGAAACTCTACAGTGCACAGATGAAAATGTGTGGACATTGCATCACCACAGTTTTGATCATGTTAAAATATTTGTTTCCAACACACTTCAGAAAAAAATGTTTTTTTTCTTCTGTTGTGTTCCTAATTCTGATATACTCTGAAATACTTACACAGATCATTTATACATTGTTGTGTGCTAGAAAAAACTCTTTCCTATCTACCCTCAGTATCCAGCAAGATTGTCACATGAATCCTCTCACTGTGAAGTCAGAGAGAGGTAAGGAAACAAGCACCCTCTGGAAGGCAGCACCTGGCATTTGACATCTGTCTTTCAATGCACAGCAAATGTGACGAGATAAGAACAAGATTTTTACAGGCCTGTTTACAGAAAGGGAGCACTCAGAAGGATAAGACAGCGCCTAGAATTTGACCTCGGTCTTTGAATACCCAACAAACGTGTCAAGATAAGAACAAGATTTAAAGACCTGCTTGTGGAAGAACACCGTAAAGACAGTTTGGGCAATGTTATGTTATGTTAAGGGCAATTTCTTGAGTGCACGTTCACCAGACAGTGTCTTGGAGCTGGGTTGCTGATACGGCTTTGTTCCACGGTTATTGGTAAGCCTGTTTGAATAGCCATGTCTTCGGGAGTTGTCTAAATCTAGTGTAGTTAGAAGTGGACCTGAGATCCAACAGCAGAGTATTCCATGCTCGAGGGGCAGTGACAGGGAACCTACACCATCCAGTCCTATGTTTTTTGCATGGGAGCATCACCAAATAGTGAAGGCGGCTGGATCTCAGTTCTCTGTTGGGGCAATATTTGATGATCCATGATGGGAGGGGCGAACTGAACCTGGACAGCCTGAAGCAAATCAAGGAAGCAAATGTAAAGCAAGAAAATGTGAGTTACAAAGCCAAAACCAAGCAACGTGCGGAATGCATTCCTGAGGACTTTCTGAAAGTCCCCAAAATGTCTTTAGCAAACGCTGTCTGGTAGGCTGCGACCTGAAAAGGTCAATTTGTTAAATCTCAAGTGTATATGATTGAAGTGTCATTAACCATGTGACCCATAAGTTGCTGTTACACCATCAAATGTTGCAAATTTGTTGGTTACAGCAGTATAATATCTTTCATGTAATACAAGACTGAATAGGTTCACTTGATGAGATTTTTGATCTGTCATAATAAAGTAAAAAGATATATTAAAAAAAGGGAGAGAAATATCTGTATAAGACTACATCTCCACTAATTTGAGGAATTATCACAGATGCATGTGGCCGCCTTCCGAAGGAAAACATTCTGAACATCAGTACCCAATTATTACTTCTGGTCTAACTTGTCTTGAAGGAATGTCCCAGCAGGGATGTATCAGAAGCCAACATTCTTTAATGTATTTAGAGGAATAAACCTATTAAAAACGTCTATTGGTGTTCTAATAAGCCAACAAAATAATAGGGTCAGACAGGAGGAATGTCCAAATATATTAATAGTGTGGTCAGCAAGCGAGGGCTCTCAAAAATCTCTTTTGAGAACTCCAGGGTCCGCCTTAGTAAATTTATTTTAGCATTTAAACGTGGCCAAACAATGAATGAACCTAGTAACGTCTGCTTCTGTCCGGGTGAATGCAAAAACAACAATTGATGGACAGAATGCAGAACAATGTCATACATTCACCCCAGTACAGAGATCTGGGCCTAAATCCATCGTTTTTTTGCTCACCATGCCATTCCAGTTTGAACCCAGCCATATGCAAATCAGTCTTGACCCTGTGCCCCATGGGAACAGTCCAGCCCGAACTGCCAAGCCAGGTCCTCCCTGGACTGGAAACAAGCATCCTAGGACCGGTTTCGGGCTTTCAGCCCTCGTCAGCCAGGATAGCTTGATTCCAGTGGCATGGAGAGCAAGGGACTCACGTCTGAGCATACCCTTCCCACTCGGGGTGACAAATGCAAAAACAACAATTGATGGACAGAATGCAGAACAATGTCATACATTCACCCCAGTACAGAGATCTGGGCCTAAATCCATCGTTTTTTTGCTCACCATGCCATTCCAGTTTGAACCCAGCCATATGCAAATCAGTCTTGACCCTGTGCCCCATGGGAACAGTCCAGCCCGAACTGCCAAGCCAGGTCCTCCCTGGACTGGAAACAAGCATCCTAGGACCGGTTTCGGGCTTTCAGCCCTCGTCAGCCAGGATAGCTTGATTCCAGTGGCATGGAGAGCAAGGGACTCACGTCTGAGCATACCCTTCCCACTCGGGGTGACAAATGCAAAAACAACAATTGATGGACAGAATGCAGAACAATGTCATACATTCACCCCAGTACAGAGATCTGGGCCTAAATCCATCGTTTTTTTGCTCACCATGCCATTCCAGTTTGAACCCAGCCATATGCAAATCAGTCTTGACCCTGTGCCCCATGGGAACAGTCCAGCCCGAACTGCCAAGCCAGGTCCTCCCTGGACTGGAAACAAGCATCCTAGGACCGGTTTCGGGCTTTCAGCCCTCGTCAGCCAGGATAGCTTGATTCCAGTGGCATGGAGAGCAAGGGACTCACGTCTGAGCATACCCTTCCCACTCGGGGTGACAAATGCAAAAACAACAATTGATGGACAGAATGCAGAACAATGTCATACATTCACCCCAGTACAGAGATCTGGGCCTAAATCCATCGTTTTTTTGCTCACCATGCCATTCCAGTTTGAACCCAGCCATATGCAAATCAGTCTTGACCCTGTGCCCCATGGGAACAGTCCAGCCCGAACTGCCAAGCCAGGTCCTCCCTGGACTGGAAACAAGCATCCTAGGACCGGTTTCGGGCTTTCAGCCCTCGTCAGCCAGGATAGCTTGATTCCAGTGGCATGGAGAGCAAGGGACTCACGTCTGAGCATACCCTTCCCACTCGGGGTGACAAATGCAAAAACAACAATTGATGGACAGAATGCAGAACAATGTCATACATTCACCCCAGTACAGAGATCTGGGCCTAAATCCATCGTTTTTTTGCTCACCATGCCATTCCAGTTTGAACCCAGCCATATGCAAATCAGTCTTGACCCTGTGCCCCATGGGAACAGTCCAGCCCGAACTGCCAAGCCAGGTCCTCCCTGGACTGGAAACAAGCATCCTAGGACCGGTTTCGGGCTTTCAGCCCTCGTCAGCCAGGATAGCTTGATTCCAGTGGCATGGAGAGCAAGGGACTCACGTCTGAGCATACCCTTCCCACTCGGGGTGACAAATGCAAAAACAACAATTGATGGACAGAATGCAGAACAATGTCATACATTCACCCCAGTACAGAGATCTGGGCCTAAATCCATCGTTTTTTTGCTCACCATGCCATTCCAGTTTGAACCCAGCCATATGCAAATCAGTCTTGACCCTGTGCCCCATGGGAACAGTCCAGCCCGAACTGCCAAGCCAGGTCCTCCCTGGACTGGAAACAAGCATCCTAGGACCGGTTTCGGGCTTTCAGCCCTCGTCAGCCAGGATAGCTTGATTCCAGTGGCATGGAGAGCAAGGGACTCACGTCTGAGCATACCCTTCCCACTCGGGGTGACAAATGCAAAAACAACAATTGATGGACAGAATGCAGAACAATGTCATACATTCACCCCAGTACAGAGATCTGGGCCTAAATCCATGTAATACAAGACTGAATAGGTTCACTTGATGAGATTTTTGATCTGTCATAATAAAGTAAAAAGATATATTAAAAAAAGGGAGAGAAATATCTGTATAAGACTACATCTCCACTAATTTGAGGAATTATCACAGATGCATGTGGCCGCCTTCCGAAGGAAAACATTCTGAACATCAGTACCCAATTATTACTTCTGGTCTAACTTGTCTTGAAGGAATGTCCCAGCAGGGATGTATCAGAAGCCAACATTCTTTAATGTATTTAGAGGAATAAACCTATTAAAAACGTCTATTGGTGTTCTAATAAGCCAACAAAATAATAGGGTCAGACAGGAGGAATGTCCAAATATATTAATAGTGTGGTCAGCAAGCGAGGGCTCTCAAAAATCTCTTTTGAGAACTCCAGGGTCCGCCTTAGTAAATTTATTTTAGCATTTAAACGTGGCCAAACAATGAATGAACCTAGTAACGTCTGCTTCTGTCCGGGTGAAGGCATATTTTCGCTTTACAAGAATGCAAAAACAAGGATTAACAATTCAACAAAGCATAATCAAGAGAAAAGAACAGTCTCTTGGGGACACAAGAGAAGTTAAAAGTACCTAAAGTGAAGCAGAAAACACAAGAAAAGACAAACACTTTAAAATTTGCAAACTGGCTTCAAAGAAAATAGTTGAGAGAAATGTTTCTCTGCAATTATGCATCAGATACATGAAAAACAGTCAGTTACACAAACAAATTGGGCAATAAGCACATTTGTGTTCATTGGTTGGGAGTGGAATGAAAGCTGTAACAAGTTAGTGATACATTATGAGTGTGTTCTCATACATTTAATGTCAGCTGTTGAACAAATAGGGGAACAACCTTTACAACGCAACTTTTACAACGCACTACCATTACAACGCATTTTTTACAACGCATAATCCATTACAACGCATGACATTACAACGCATGACACTACAACGCATTTTTAAAAACTACCTTTACAACGCATTCCATTACAACGCATACTACCATTACAACGCATACCATTACAACGCATAATATTACACTATACTATCCAACACTTACCCTACTGATGCACCCCCTGGAGTTAGAATAGTAATTTTTACCCCTATACTATCCAACACTTACCCTACTGATGCACCCCCTGGAGTTAGAATAGTAATTTTTACCCCTATACTATCCAACACTTACCCTACTGATGCACCCCCTGGAGTTAGAATAGTAATTTTTACCCCTATACTATCCAACACTTACCCTACTGATGCACCCCCTGGAGTTAGAATAGTAATTTTTACCCCTATACTATCCAACACTTACCCTACTGATGCACCCCCTGGAGTTAGAATAGTAATTTTTACCCCTATACTATCCAACACTTACCCTACTGATGCACCCCCTGGAGTTAGAATAGTAATTTTTACCCCTATACTATCCAACACTTACCCTACTGATGCACCCCCTGGAGTTAGAATAGTAATTTTTACCCCTATACTATCCAACACTTACCCTACTGTTGCACCCCCTGGAGTTAGAATAGTAATTTTTACGCCTATACTATCCAACACTTACCCTACTGATGCACCCCCTGGAGTTAGAATAGTAATTTTTACCCCTATACTATCCAACACTTACCCTACTGTTGCACCCCCTGGAGTTAGAATAGTAATTTTTACCCCTATACTATCCAACACTTACCCTACTGTTGCACCCCCTGGAGTTAGAATAGTAATTTTTACCCCTATACTATCCAACACTTACCCTACTGTTGCACCCCCTGGAGTTAGAATAGTAATTTTTACCCCTACACTATCCAACACTTACCCTACTGTTGCACCCCCTGGAGTTAGAATAGTAATTTTTACCCCTATACTATCTAATACTTACCTTAAATGTAATTTAATATTATGCGTTGTAATGGTATGCGTTGTAAAGGTAGTATGCGTTGTAATGGTAATGCGTTGTAAAGGTATTTTTTAAAAATGCGTTGTAGTGTCATGCGTTGTAATGTCATGCGTTGTAATGGATTGTGCGTTGTAAAAAATGCGTTGTAAGTGCATGCGTTGTAAAAGTGTGCGTTGTAACGTCATACATCCGAACAAATAGCATATTATTAACTGAAATAAGTCTACTGGTCATTCCAGCTTCAAACCTGAGTGGAGCTTGTTTGCTCTCAAATAAGCCAGAATGTTCCCTGATCTCACTCCGTCGTCACACAGTTAAAAGTTTGCATTAGATTTGGCAGGCGATCCACTAATTCTGTGGGCTGAGAAGAGCCCGCTAATCTTACTTTTCTAAGGATTTGATGACCTCCAAAAAATTGCTGATGTTCTTCTCCCTTCTCACAAATCCCTGAACCTCATCCTAATCAACCAGCAAAGGAAAGTAGTCAGCTGAAAGCCAGAACCAGATGAGCGGTCTTACAAATTTTAAGTGAAATGTCACTAGAATGGATAAAAGATTTTTAGAATTCAGGATTTAACACTCTCTCAAAGAGGAAATTGAGGTATATCCTGATGTTAACAAAGACACTTTCAACAGAGGATGGGCAGCTGTGATCAGCCACTTTTTTCATGCACCACTTTCATATTACGTGTAAGTTGAGTACGGACACTGGGGTGAAATGGACTGTTTGCTTGAAATATGTGATCCTCTACTAGGAGAAAGAGGAGCCTTGATAGATGATGTACTGCACCAAAGCAAAAAATCATATTTTGGGGAACGCGTTTTGTGCCACCATGGAAAAAAATGTGCATGTGGAGCAAAGGAACAGATGAAACTTTGAGAAGACCTGCTGTGAAGAGCTAGGACACTTGTTGCTCTTGGTCCTTGCAAGGTGCATAGGGGCAAAGGCATCATACATTTAATTCTATTGTTTCAGAGAAGATGTCTACCCATGCTGGGTAGATAACTTAAGATCATCTTGGTTCACGCAGCATCTTGCAAGAGACAGATGAAAAGGATGATCTCTGGAGATGGCCATCTTGTTCCTTTGGAGGTGGTAATATTAGCTCTTCACTAGACATGGAAAGTAAATTTTCCGACTATTGTTGCTCTTGTTTACAGGGTAACTCTATTTTTGTAATTCACTGGTCCCAAGTATTGGTCCATTATAGTTGCATTTGTATGTGGCTTCTTTAGTAATTAACAATATTGTTTCCTGTTTTGAAATGTGAAACAAGTGGCGACTGACTTCTGATTCCAACCAAAAATTCTGTCCAGCCAACACTATCAAATGTGATGAGGAAACCATCCCGCAGATACAGGACCATGGCTCAGGAGTTTCCAGAACAGGATACTGCATTCTAGAGTTGGGTGCTGAGAATCAGATCTTGAGTGGCTGTCACACAGACAAATGAGGATGTTTATGATTTTCAAACCAGTGATCGCAAAGGTTGGGTAGAAATGTGCTGATGAGCGGGATTCCATGAGGAATGATGGCAGCCCACCTTTGGTGAAATGGAATCAGAAACCTATTTTAGAGAACAAAATACAGGTGTATCAGATTATGTGTCATGTATTTAGCCTGTTGAACGAAAAGTTGGACCTGTCTTCAATATCTAGCACTTCTCCATCCACTTCTCCCCAAACTAGAAAACTAGGGGCCCGATTCACAAAGGTAAACATTGACGTTTGGTCTAAACTTAGGCCACACGTCTAAGTTTATGACTTTGGGAATTCACAAAGGGCATTTACAAGTGATATCTTTATGCCGCACTCGGGCCGATCTTTGCCCCGAGTGCGGACATACAGATACATCAATCGGGTCCTATGTACCAGTCACTTCTCAGACACCACGCTAAATTCCATTGGGTAAAACATGGGTGCAAGTGGACTGTGGGTCAAAAGCTAAAACTTTAAAACACACTCAGTACTGAGCAGATATCTCAACAAAACCTTGCATCATTGAAGAAGAACTTGACGGCCAGCTTATGCTAGGAACCCTGCAAGTCAGAACTCTGCAGATACCCGTCTTGCCCCCTCCAAAGGCTCCATCCAAGCATAATCAATCCTATGCTTGGATGGAGCCTTTGAAGGGGGCAAGGCGGGGCTGCCATGTAACTGAAGTGTGCACCTTATTCTGAGGCAAAAAACGCCCACCTAGGACAGTGATAGACAATCTGGGAATACTCGCAACTTGCAGTGCTCACTTACCAGGATGGCCTACTGGTAGAAGTACTTTGAGATGGTAAGTGGTGACATATTAACAAAAAAACAATAAGCAAATACAAAAAAGCCCTTCCTAAATGAATTAATACTAGGGCATAATGGTGTGCACCTCTGAGGGGCCATCAGTTTTAGTGTCATCATGTGCACATTTTTGAGAAAAGGAACAGGTGCAAGAAAGAAAGGGGCAGATTTATGTTCCCTGGCGCATCCCTGCAAATCAGCATGGATGCGCCAGGGAAGATGCGTCACGCAAGTTTACCCTTGCGCCACCGCAGATGCGCCGCATTTACAATGCGGCGCATCGTGGCACAAGGACAAGCAGATACGTGACGCATCTGCCGGCGTAAGGTTGGCGCAGTGCTGAAGTTGCGTCGCAAGCGCGACGCAACTCCAGCACTGTTTCAACCTACCCTATCCCTAACATGGTGCGTCAAGCCTTACGTCTGCTTCAAGCAGGCGCAGGGTTTTGATGCATCAGCGTTGGGAAAGTGACTCAGTGAAATCCTATAGATTTCACTGAGTCACTTTTCAGGGGCGTTCCTGCGACGGAACGCCCCCCCTGAGTAACAACACCCACATGAAACCTGACGCAGGTTTCATGTGGCGCAGGGCTTTACACCGTGATGCATCTCCATAGATATGTCACGATGTAAATGGGGCGCAACATGGCGCAGGGTTTACGCCGCCGCTGCGTCACAAAAGTGACACAACGGTGGCGTAAAAGGGGCGCAAGTCCCTCATAAATCTGCCCCAAAGGGTCTTATTTACAAGCCCCTTGCTCCACCTGTGCGTCACTTTTTATCAGATAAAAAGTGACACACTGGCGGCGCAAGGGGCTTGTAAATAAGCCCCAAACTACTTTGATCTTCTTTATAAATTCACCGCTACCTCATCAGGGTGACACTGGGGCCAGAATTAATAACAAGAGAATTATCACATCAAAAGTGAGGCACCGGCGGCGCAAGGGGCTTGTGAAAAAAAAGCCACAAACTACTTTGTTCTTCTTTATAAGTTCAGCACTACCTCATCAGGGCGACACTGGGCCCCGAATTAACAAGAGTGTTTTCCTGTGCGATGACAGGTATCACAAGTTAAAGTCTCCAGAATGGTGAATAACCTGCTGGACCATGAATTATTAGGTCCTTTTGCACAGGTCTTCCCTGATTCAGTGAAGTTCAACACAAACATTTACCACCATCTCTGAGAACATGTGGTGGAGCGAGTGGGGGGTCAAGGGATGCGGGGCGGGTGGCAGGGAGGCTACAGGCTCATTGTTTGTTGACCCATGGTTCTTTTGGGAGAGGATGGAGCCAGACTCCACCTCTGCCCTGCAGCCCCAGCCACAGCTTTTCCAAGATGCAAACCTGCACCTGGCAACACCAGTCTGAGATTTCCAAATCCACAAATTAAAGGTCCAGAAACAAAGGACCATTTGGAGCTGCCCTGGGAGATATCTTCCCTGGGGATACTGCTCTGGGCAAATCATCATGGAGGCCTTTGTGTACTTGCTTGGTATGGTGTAACAAACTGTTATGCTATTTGCTAATACTTTTCAACACATGCTGTCCAGTGCTGGGACAAAGACAGGACAACGGTCTACACTCAGATATGCAAAATTCTGCAGTGTATTTATTTGATTTACAGAATGGACTTTAGCACATTAGCTGCTTAAAAAACCTGCTCTCTCTTTAGCCCTTTGTAAGTGACTCCATGGTTTAGTGCAGGTGCAGTGCCCACTCGGGTGACACAACAGCCAGTTGCAGGCAGTGTCTTGTTGCTCACCTGGAGGCAATGGATACGAAATGGGGCATTGTAGACATTTTAGAAGGGTCGTGTAGAGGTAAAATAGTGGAACAAAAGGGGAAGCAAAAGTAACATAAAGGAAGGACTGTGCTGGGCTGTTATCAATGCAACAACCCACTAAACCACAGGGCATTCCTGGCTTCTACAGAGCCATTGGAGCACCCAGAGAGGAAGCTGAATGAAGCCATTGGGCTCAGGCTCTGTTGCACACAACACCACCCTTCTTTGAAGCGCAATGTTTACTTTATGTACTGCTACTACATTGTTTAATGTTAGTATTTCTTTTTTTGTATTGTTGCTTAACAAAAAAGTCCTTAGAGTTCATAGAGTGATTGCAGCGCTTTAATGCTACATGATGGAACCATAAAAAGCAGCTCAAATGAATGATACTGGCATCTGCGCCGCTAGAGAAGCTACTATGAAACCCAGCACACACTTCTTATACTGGAAACTTGGTTTTCACCACACTCTTTTTTTACATAAAACACAGTATTTTCATGTTGAAATTAAAAACACAAAAGTTGGGAAGCCTAAAGGTCAACTAGTCTTTAATAAAAGATATAGCAGACTGCACAGCAAAAGGTCGTAGAAAATTGTCTTTTCAACTGACCCGGGCTCTCTAGAAAATGGTCACTTGGAGCATACAGCTAAAAATATACAAAATTCAAGCAAGTAAATAAATTTTTTCTATCTATTTAAGTCAATAAAGCTTAATCAATCAACAGAAACTTGGTACACTCAGCGAAATCTCATCTAATGAGCAGCTGTGAGGAATTTCTCCCAGAGGTAGGGCTGGGCATCCTTGAGGAACAAAGATCATTCATACATACAATACAGTCGTGGCTGGTGCAGGTAAGAGCGGTGGGGCGGGGGCGGGAAGAGGACAGAGGGGGGAGAAGTCGACAGATGAAAAGAAAGGAAAATAGAATTTAAAAAAAAATACTTACCTTATGCTAGCCGCATCGCCAAGTCGACTCACCGCTCTTCCTTACACTGGCCGCCACTGATACAATACTGGGTTCATAATTCTCCTATATCCCGCTTTCATTTGCCAAGTTCAAAAGTGCGGTTGCGCCTTTAGAAAATGTGCATTTGGGCCTCTGGGCCTATTTGATCCATAAAAATTAGCAAATATATTCAACATCACAGGAAAGTTAAAACTACTATAAAACAACATCCATATTTCATAATAAAATATTAATACATTCTGGTTATATACGTGGCGGTTAACACTGTGGTACACAGGAGTGTATGAACTTGGTACAAGCTGGAATGTAAGTTTGTACATTCATAAGGAATGGATGCACAGATGTACTATATGTTTACGCGCGCACTCACACAACACATGGCAGCAATCATTGGCAGAGTGAACCACTAAAGTAGCTAAAGTGTTAGATATTTTTCTGCACTTATATCTTTGTGCATCATTAACAAAGTGCAGAATGTTATTTTACACTTGGTAACACATGTGCATACCGAGATAACTATTGGGAAAAAAATCTTATGATGTGTAGACATGTATTTTCCTGACTCTTGTTAGCTAGCCCACAATTTGGGCCTTATAGACATGATTTCCAAAATAGATGTCATGATTGTCCTCCCCCTGCCTGTCTCACATCCTATAGTTTCTGCAGCACTAGCTGAATAGAACATTATTGGTTTATTTCCATTGTTATTGCCTGTGCTTTCTTTAATGAACTTTCCCTGCTCAGTCACAAAACTGCAACTAGTCTTCAAGGTCTTTATGCTAGTAAACTATCCCCTATTCAATTAAATAACGTGCAGCAGTTCATGAATCTAGTTTGTTCCACCATCACTAGATGGCATTAGCATAAAGTGGGCAGGGTAATTATTCATGTAGTGGAATATAGCTTAGGTGCTAAGGTAATATGATGTTTAATGTTCCAGTGTTCTGATTTGCTAATGAAATAATACATTGTTTAACTCCACGGTGATTCCGCAGTTTGTATTATTTATTATTATTATTGTTTTTATAGTTTTGCATATAGCGCTAGCTTGACCTGAATGTATCAGAGCGCTTTACATGTTATGCAAACGACGTTTACTTGAGATACATGTGAATGCTAGTGTGGGTCGTAAGCGTCGACCAAAGAGAAGCAATGCAGCATTAAGGTAATTAACAGTCAAGACACATAAACAATGATTGTAGTGTTACGTAGTACACAAACAATTGTGCTCCAAACGGGAGTTCTGTCATTGACTGTTCGACTGTACTTAAGTATCTTAGAAATGAATGCGCTTAAATTCAACACTTATTCACCTCCTACAAATTGACTGAAATGTCAGAACATAATATAGCTCCACAAAACGTACACAAACATACACAGTTCTAACCAAATTTGTCAAATCAAAATGAACAAATGAATCATAAAGTTCCAGAAATTCTAATATTTCCTGAAGTGGTTGCTACGGCTGTGGGACAATCGTCTGCAACCATAAGTGAAAATGATTCTTCAGTTTTAAATAAGACAGCTCACAAGATAGTAATAGCTAAGAGTCCTTGAAGGTCATGCTAAGAATCTGGGGTCTAAGAGACACACACTGGGTTAAGTTTGCTGTCTGATGCACAATTTCTACGTGAAACACTGTGGTAAATGGACGGATCTAAAGTAATTCCTACCTTCAGCTATTTGAAAGATTGTTTTTACCTATGGTCACTTATTTTGAGCGAACGCAAGTGGCAGGATGAGAAGTTGGTGGGATGTGGGAGTCCCTTTGGGTGAGGAAAACAGGTCTGGTAATTTCATATGCGAAAATAATGTATACAAATCTTTGATTTTGGGGGCGAGCCAGGATACTCCCCTAAAGACTTAGATGCTGCCAGTCATGCTATCCACTTCTCAACTGATTTTGCTGTCCACTTGGGACTTAGAATGTTTACTTTGGTTTTGCATTTCTCTGTAATGCGCTATTACTGGGAGCCTTCATGGCATTTGAATCGGCAGCACCCTATTTTTGGCATTTGTAAATAAACCATTCAACTATTCCACTGATCTAGAATTCAGTTTTTGAATGTGCCTTTTTACTAAATTGAATGTTTTCTGCTATTTTGATGTGTTGGGATGTGCTTTGCCTCATAAAAGTGAGGTTTAACACCGTCTCAGATTCATCAAATTGCGAATGCCCTACTAAGATAAATTTTGGGGTGTCAGAAATTGTGGGGATCACAGTGCTGCACGGGCTTGCCTCTTGGCTGGCCTTGGCTGGTGAAATTAGGAAAACATCCTTTCCTACGAAGCCAGAACCAAGCTGTGCCTTTACCACGAGGTCAATACAAAGAGCATGTTGTTACCACACGTTCTTTTACCACGCAAGTCATTACAACGACTTGCTTTAGGGGGCGCGTTGTTGGACTGGTGTTGGATTTTAAATCCAACACCTTCCCCACTGTTGCGCAGCATGGAGTAAGAATAGTAAATTAATCTATACCAAAGTCCAGCACCCCCCTAAGGCAAGTCGTTGTAAGGACTTGCGTGGTAGAAAAATGCATGGTAACGATGCATTTGTTGTATTGCCAGCTTTGTAAAGGCATGCGTGGTAAACGCATGTGGGGTTCCGACATACAACCGTGAAATTTGGTCACACTAAGATGAGCATCCTCTGTGCAGTTTGCAGACGAAGGGCCACATGTACGACCATTCCAAATTGCGACTCGAAATTTGCGCTCAATTGCAAGTCGCAAATTGCGAGTCGCAATTTGGAATGTACAACAGCGTCAGAGACACAAATTGCGATTCCCAATAGGGTCGCAAAATGCGAGACTCATGAATAGTAATGATCCACTCGCAATTTGCAACCCTATTGGGAATGGCTGTCCCTCCCAGGGATGGTGGCCTGCTGGGGTCAGCAGAACTCCATGTCTGGGACTGCTTGTGAATAAAGCAGTTTTATGTTTTTAAATGCATCCCGTTTTCCTTAAAGGAAAACGGGATGCATTAAAAAAATAAATGAAACGTTTTCTTTTCATTTTTTAAGAGCAGGTACCGGTCCCTGGGGCCACTGCCTGCCCTTAAAAAATTGTTTTAGAGCCAGTCACAAAAGACAAGGGGTCCCCTGGGGGCCCCTTCCCATTTGCAACTCCATTACCACCCTCTTGAAGAGGGTGGTAAATTGCGAGTGTTTTGCAATTGCGGTCGCAAAAATTCATACATGGCTAGGGAGTTGCTATTAGGAAGGGAACGCCCCTTCCTAATGGCAAGTCGCAAAACACTATTTTGCAAGTAGCAGTGTTTTGCGAGTCGCAAAATAGTGTTTGGACATGGCCATGTAGGTTTTTGCGTGCGCAAACGGATCGCAAACCCGTTTGTGCAAGCAAAAACTGATCATACATCTGGCCCAAAAAGCTCAAAAATAACACCACTATGGAATACCATGACAGAGGGGCGTGGGAGGTGGTCTAACATGCACACTTAATAAAAAAAAAGTGAAAGACATTAAATAATGAATATAGGGAAAATGCACATAGAGGGGGATAAGGAGAAATAATGAGAGAGAAAGATGAAGAACAAATACAACAAATAGGTAGCTAGGAAGATAAAAAGAATTCAAGGGTGAAATGAAGAAAGGAAAGTTCACATAAGGAAAACAGGCAAAAGGTAGAACGTATGGGTGGAAGCAAGGTTGAAAGAATTAAAATGGAAAGGTTGGAAGGGTGACTAGATGGATAGATGGAGGGGTGAAATGATGGTCAGAAGAGTGAATGATGAATAAATGAAAGGGTGATTTGATGATTGGACAGAATTGGAAGAGAAGAGAACGGATAAATGAAAGAATAGATAGATGGGTACATGAATGCATGTTTGGATGGAAGGATTGATGTATATATGAATGGATGGATGGGTGAAAGTATGGTTGAATGGGTGGATGTAAAGATGGAGGAACAGACAGATAATGGATGACTAGATGGAAGTGTGAAAGGATGGATGACAGATGGATGGAGAAGGATGAAAGGGTGAAGGGAACTTACCTAAGGAGGATTTGGTTTGCTTGCTTCACATGCGCAATGTGATTAGAGCTATGGTTCAGGTGGGGTGTATTTTAATATTCTGGCCACTCCCTCGGAGGGGAACAAGTTTTGCAACAGGTGTTGAGGCTAGACGAAAAATGACTTGCCACTATGGACTGACACCTCCCTAGAATCAATGCAAGAGGAACGTTACGCAGTGAGACCACACTCCTCTGACACCGCCCTCAGCGCCAAGATGCTCCATTGGAGTGAAAGCCACACTTTATAAATGCTATCATTCATTCATTCATTCATCAAACACCCTTAGGTCCTCACACAAAACCAGATATGCTAACATTTCATGAACTGGTTTGCATGAAATGCTAACTCCACCCCAAACAAACTGCAAACTAGAGGTGGGAGAGACAGTAAATTATCAGGGCGAGCCAAGCCAGACCTGAGGCAAGGGTGTGGCTTGGCTGTAAGAGACCTCACAGAAGCCCAAAACATCCTTGGCATGTAATTTGTGCAACAAACTGTAGGTAAAAAATCAAATAAAGCCCCGTCATAGTTCAAAAAAGTGTCTTTTGTGTTATGGAAATGCTTCACTTTAGAGCATTGTCTTGTATCACTGCATTCAGTAGCATTTATTTCTAAATATGAGCACAGGACAACCATTTCCCCACCACTGCCACAGTGAACCAGGACGCAAGCCACTTCTCAGGTGTAAGCTAAATGTGGCCAGAGTGTTATTATAGATAAAGCAATGTTAAAGTCTCTTAAAACGTATACAAAACAGGCTTTAGTAGAGTGCACACCCAGAACGCGCGTGCTTCAAGGTGCTCTCGAATATAACGATCGATAAGGAAAAAAAGAAAGAGGCCCAGTGAAGCAATATAATTGTGTAAGGTCACACAATTTGGTCATGCAGGGAAGCAGAGATTGGTCGCAGATTGCCTGGATGCGCAGTTCGGCCTCTAGATGGGTGTTCTTTCTCTTTACTTTAGGGTGATTTTGAGGAAGGGATGTGGGTCAGAAACCATGCAGGCTCAGCTCATTTTTGGCCCTAGATTTAGGAGGATCTCGAGCTGACCCACAGCCAGCGTCTGGCGCGAGCCTTAAGTGTCTTGTCCGCCTGTAGCCCAAACAAGAGATCAGCAGAATGTCGTATAACATTCCTAGGTGTAAGATCTATAATTGCCTGAAAATTAAACATTTTGCATGGCTTAACCTTGGACGTTTGGCTGTGCATTGAAATGCTTACCTGGGGGGTGTATCTACAGTACCAGTCTCACACAGAGCAGTGCTGGCTGCCTTTGCACTGCTGCTCAATACGCAGCATTGCATGAAAATAGTTTTCAACTTGAGAGCAGGAGATGACATCATAAGCATATGCCTCTTCTTACACCTAAGACACACAAATGATGGATGGAATGTGGAACAAATCAAACACTCACCCCCAATCAAGTATTGTGGGTTAAATCCATCGCTCTTTTGCTCACCGCGCCACCCCAGTTTACACCCAGCCATATGCAAATCAGTCTTGACCCTGCTCCTCATGGGAACAGTCCAGCCCGAACTGCCAAGCCAGGTCGCCATGGACCAGAAACAAGCATCATGGGACTGGTTTTGGGGAATCACCCCTCATCAGCCAGGCTAGCTTGAATCAGTAGCATCTTAAACATTTCCCTTTAGCGCAGCTGGTTTTTATGGAGCGCTGCACTACATGAATATTAGTTATTCTGGGCCAGGATTTGCTAGGATCTTGTCTACTAAAGAATAGCTGACCTGTTTCTGCTTCTAGCTCCCACCCTCCTCAACGTTTTAACAGCCTGGTTACAAACCAGACAGGATGGGGAACAATTTTACTTATGTGGTACTGTTTTGGGCAAATGTGAGAAAATAGAAAATGTTACATCGCGGGTGGGGTACATATGGGTACCTGAATAATAAAAACATAATTAAATGAGCATTCCTGTGGGGTGCATGGAAAGCAGTGAGAAACTGGGTTGTTGGTTGAATGGGGGGGTGACCCATGTTCAAGCAACAGCCACAATCCCTGTCAGGGTGAACCACAAAAGTCACCAAATTAACCTGTGCTTAACCCTCTGGTAGCTTGGTTCAAAAGCAGTCAGGCTTAACTTAGAGGCGATGTCTAAAGTATTTATGCAAAAACAAATGCAAAAACGTCAATTGATGGACAGAATGCAGAACAATGTCATGCACTCACCCCAGTACAGAGATCTGGGCCTAAATCCATCGTTTTTTTGCTCACCATGCCATTCCAGTTTGAACTCGACCATATGCAAATCAGCCTTGACCCTGTGCCTCATGGGAACAGTCCAACCCGAACTGCCAAGCCAGGTCCTCCCAAGACTGGAAACAAGCATTTAATTTACAGGCCCTGGGTATTTGGTAGAACGCTCTAAAAGGGACTTCTAACTAAATAAAATATGCCAATTAGGTGTAAGCCAATGTGACCAGGTGTAGGCGGGTGAGCACAAGCACTTTAGCTTTGGTTAGCATTGGTTAGAAGTGGTCAAATCCACTGAGTCCTAAGGCCAACAAAAAAGTAATTCAGCAAAAATAGAAGGGGTAAAAGCAAAACGTTTTGGGGTGACCCTGCATAGAGGGCTCAGTCAACAGAAACTTTTGAGGTCAGACGACTGGTTGAGCAGGTGACTGGAAGCTTCCATAGTTCTGAGTAACTTCATTACTCAGCCATTCCTACGTCTGTGATTCAAGATGCCTGCGATTCATTGACTAATCAACATGCCACCATCTTCTTTTGAGGAGGTAGTCATCGGAACGTCAATCACTACGCATCACATTAAATTGTCTGCCTCTCATTAACCTACCATTAGTATCTTATGTAGGGTCACACGATGGTAGGTAGGCCTCACTGTAGCGAAAAACCCATTTAGGAGTTTTTGACTATCAGGATATGTAAAATGTAAACGTACATGTCCATCTTTTAATTACAATGCACCCTTCCCCTACGGGCTACCTACGGCCAACCTTAGAGTTGACAAATATGCAATAAAAGGGGACTTTAAGGCTTCACAAGTGGGTTATATGGCAAGTCGAACTGGCAGTTTAAAACTGCATTCAGGCTGCAATGGCAGTCCTGGGGCATGTTTTAAAGGGCTACTTGAGTGAGTGGCACAATAGGTGCTGCAGGTACACTAGTAGCATTTAACTACCATTAGTATCTCATGTAGGGTCGAAAGATGTGCCCCCAATGTAACAAACTTCTCTTCCCATGGTTTTTATTGCAGCCTACGTTTGATATATATATATCTACATATATATAGACAGACAGACAGATTAAATAATAAATAGCAATTCAGCAGGTTCCTTACAACCAAACTTTTCCTAACCCCTCCGTTGACTCTGTAGCACTTTCGTAGCGCGGACATACTGTCATGATCCGACGCCGGCAGAACCCCGCCTCCAGGGTACGGACTCCAAGTCCCAGGATCCCACGCGCTCACCCACGGCGCGGGACTTCCGGAAGCCGATATAGCGCGGGACAGCCCGGGAGGCGGGGCCAATGATTCCTATCGTCGGACTCGAGAGAGGCGTCCTGGAAGCAACCTCCGTGTTGCTTCGGTCCTGCTTGGCTTCTTGTGTTCGTGTCTGGAGCTGAACCCTCGTTTCGAGAGCTGAGACGTCGTTAACAGCAGCAAGGCGCAGGTGAGAGCTATCCCTCCGCTGGCCGCTCATACCACCCGCAGTAACGGCTGCTCTCCCCTGGTTGACCTTCCCGGCTCCCGGCGACCCCGCTGGCCTCCCTGTCCGGTACCTCACCCCCAGTCGGGGGGCACTACCAACGGCTCCGGCGCTCCTCCGCCCAAGGATT
Source organism: Triturus cristatus (assembly GCF_964204655.1). NCBI lineage: Eukaryota > Metazoa > Chordata > Amphibia > Caudata > Salamandridae > Triturus > Triturus cristatus. The sequence goes on along the minus strand of NC_140590.1, from coordinate 1,660,841,578 downwards.
CCGGGCGTGACGTTGCAGCGCCGGCTGCACTCGAGAGGCGGACCTCCCGTCTCTCCGTGACCAGACACTCCGGCTGTCCCCTGGCGCTCCTCCGCCCAAGGATTCCGGGCGTGACGTTGAAGCGCCCACGGCAGTCGCTCTACAAACTTCAGGTCTCTCCGTGATTGAAACGGAGGAGACCCCTTTGGACTACAGGCGCTCCTCCGCCCCAGGAGGTGAAAGGGCGTTGAGTGGTAGCGCCGCCCTGACAGGACTCTGCCTCTTGCAGTGCCCTCGCTCCTTTTTTTTGCCCTTACCCGTGACCGAACGGGATAGACTAGGACGAAGACACCCGAGCTTCTACCCGCTCTGGAACTCACCCTCAGCCTTGCCCAGTGACGCAACTTGGGCCAAGGTGCCCCGAGGAACCGAGCGAAAGGGAGAAAGGGACCACAGGTACTTTACGAGCCAGGCCCGGGGTGGTGGCGGGGTCAAGAGGGTACGCCTAGGTTAATCCCTCTCTTTCTCTCTTGCAGGTCTCTCTCCCCGCTGTTCCTACCCTTCCTTCCCTCACCCACCTGTCTTCTGAGTCCGTGAGTGTTATACATACGCCGGACTGGGGACGGATGGGGGGTGGACCCATACATAGCATCGGCGTCATCCCGAGGAGAGGATCCCTGGGGACCGTGACAGAATCATTGGCCCACGAATTTTCCTCCTCCTGATCACGTCGGTGCGGAAACATGGCCACCTTGGACGACGTATTAGCCGCGTTGGCCCAGGTACAGTTGGAATTGGCGGCTTCCAGGGCGGATTCCGCAGCGTTGCATACACGCTTGGACCGCATGCAGCGCAATCCCTTCGACGCGGGGGCTGTATCCTCTGCCCCTACACCGCAGGTCGTGGTTGAGATGCCGACACAGATACCCTTGGCCCCCCCGGAGAGGTTCCACGGGGACATACAAAAGGTGCAGGTCTTCCTGACTCAGATACAGCTGCACTTCCACTGCAAGCCGAAGCTCTTCCACACCAACCAGGCAAGGGTGGCGTTTCTAATCTCCTACTTGACAGGAGAAGCAGCACAGTGGGCGGTCCCTCTGGTACGGAGAGACGATGCCCTCCTATACGATTGGGATGCCTTCCGGCGGGAGTTCGAAAAGACTTTCGACCGTCGGGCCGACACCTTCTCCGCCGATCGCGATCTCCTGGATCTCCGCCAAACCAGTTCCGATTACTTGGGGTATGTGAATAGCTTTCGCCGGTTGGTGGCCGAAACCGACTGGCCTGAGTCGAAGCAAGCCGCGATCTTCTATCGAGGTCTGACGGATGAGCTCAAGGACGTCATCGCTCAGATAGACCCGCAACCCGTCACCTGTACCGCTATGATCGAGCTGGCTTCCAGGCTCGAGTACCGGCTCAGAGAGAGAAAAGGAGACCACAAAAGGAAGGACAAGACCCCTTCTCTGTATGAGACCCCTCGGCTGCCGGAGCAGACTTCGCCGCGAGGCGATCCCATGGAAGTTGGGACGGTGAGAGCCTCCCTGACCCTGACCGAACGGGACCACCGACGAAGACAGGGTCTCTGTCTCTATTGCGGCAAGAAAGGCCATTTCTTGCGCGAATGCCCGGTGCGCCCGAAGACTAGTCGGCCCCGAACCAGTCAGACCGCCGCCGGCCTCGGTGTAGAGGCGTCGGGAAACCAACACGCTTGAAGGAACCGGAAGGGAAGCCTTCAAGCTGTCATTTCATCCCTTCCCTGGAAGCTGACGGCTCCAAAGAACCCGACCATCTGTTTCTCACCGTGCAGGTGACTCTTGATGGGGGCCCCACGGACGTCAGGGCCATGATCGACTCCGGAGCCACGGGCTGCTTTATGGACGTCAATGAGGCAACCCGGTTGAAGATCCCCCTTCGCCGCAAAGCCACTCCCGAGCTGGTATACGCAGTCGATGGCAAGGAATTGGAATCCGGTCCCATTCGGCATGTCACCCCATCCCTGTGGATTACCATAGGAAAGGACCACGGCGAATGGCTCGCTCTGAACATCATACAAGCCCCACGATGTAATCTCATCCTTGGATTACCGTGGTTGCGGCGACATGAACCCACCATTCACTGGACGACCAACTCGATCTCGTTCAGCTCCCCCTTTTGTCAAACCCAGTGCCGTCTCAAGGGGGCCCCTCTGGATACGGGCGAAACGGTCTTGCATCACGTGGCCACCGCCGCAGAGAAGGAAGTAACCCTCCCCGACTGTTATGCACAGTATGCGGAGGTCTTCGATAAACAGAAAGCCGAAGAACTGCCACCACATCGCGACTACGACTGTCGTATCGAGCTGATTCCAGGGGCCGTCATCCCGTGCAGCAGGGTGTATGCCCTTACGGGTCCCGAAACCAGCCACCTAAGAGAGTACTTGGACAAGTACTTAAAACTGGGGTTTATCCGCTCCTCCAGTTCCCCAGCGGCGTCACCCCTTTTTTTTATACCCAAGGCGAACGGCGAGCTCCGCTGCTGCATAGACTACCGCTCCCTCAACGCGCAGACCATCAAGAACCAATACCCCCTGCCGCTCATCCCAGTACTGTTGGAGCAGGTCCAAGGAGCGCGGATCTACACCCGATTGGACCTCCGAGGGGCGTACCATCTGGTCCGAATCCGCGCGGGCGACGAGTGGAAGACCGCGTTCAAGACGAGATTCGGCTTGTACGAATACTTGGTGATGCCCTTCGGGCTTTGCAACGCCCCGGCAGCGTTTCAGTACTTCCTCAACGAAGTGTTGAGAGAGTTCCTGGACCGATATGTCGTAGTGTATATCGACGACATCCTGATCTTTTCATCCGATCCTGCAGAACATGTCGGTCACGTCCGGAATGTGCTGGCGGCCCTTGAAAGAAACCGGTTGTTCTGCAAACTCACTAAATGTGAGTTCCACGTTTCCACGGTGGAATTCCTTGGTGTCCTGCTCACCCCAGAGGGACAAATCATGACCGCCCGGAAGGTGCAAGCCGTCGCCAAGTGGCCTCAACCAACAACCGTGAAGGAAGTCCAGAGTTTCCTGGGCTTCTCCAACTTTTACCGGAGGTTCATCCGTCATTTTTCGCACATGGTAACGCCGCTCACCAAGCTGACGCGAAAAGGGACCCCCTTTCTATGGTCGGCGGAAGCACAGTCCGCGTTCGACCAACTCAAGAGAGCCTTCACCAGTGCTCCCATCTTACGACATGCCGATCCTGATCTTCCATTCCTGGTCGAAGCAGACGCTTCAGACGAAGCCGTGGGCGCGATACTGTCCCAGCGCCAACCAGACACCGGAGTGCTCCACCCGGTGGCCTACATGTCTAAGAAATTAAGCCCGGCCGAGCTCAACTACACCATCTCGGAGAAGGAACTGCTCGCCATCCGTGAGGCGTTCCTGGAATGGCGGCATTGGTTGATGGGGGCTCGGCACCAGGTAACGGTGTACACGGACCACCGGAACCTCCAGTTCCTGCGGTCCGCCCGCCATCTCTCACCCAGACAGAAGAGGTGGATGCTCTTCTTCGCGGAGTACCATTTCCTAGTTACCTATCGACCCGGGACATTGAACCGAAAAGCCGATGCCCTGTCGCGCCAGACTTACCCGTGCCTTCCGGCCGGGACCCCGGAACAGTCCATCGTCCCGCCTGGACAGGTCATTGGCAGAGTGAAGACCGACTCGTTTCTACAGAAGGTGAAACAAGGACTCCGGACCTTCGCCTGGACTACATGGCTGAAGAGCCACAAGGAATGGCGCCTCCACCAGGGTCTTCCCTTGTGTGGTTCCCGGCTCTTGATACCTACGCCCCGGCTCCGGAAGCTCGTTTTCTCCTGGTGTCATGATCTGCCCTGTGCGGGGCACACGGGAGGGACCAAAACACTGGAAAGGGTGCTGAGACAATTCTGGTGGCCCTCTGTCCGACCGGACGTTTTACTGTGGGTAAAACAGTGTGCGATCTGTGCGCAAATGAAATCCGACCATCAAAGAAAACAGGGGCTCCTGATGCCGCTCCCTACCCCTATGAACCCCTGGGAAAGGATATCCATAGACTTTGTGGTAGGACTCCCGAAAGACCAGGGATGCACCGCCATACTCGTCGTGGTGGATTACCTCACCAAGATGGGGCACTTCATCGCCTGTAAGCAAGTCCCCACTGCCGGGGTTTTGGCATCGCTCCTGTTGAAACACGTGGTGCGGCTTCATGGACTTCCATTGGGGATCGTGTCGTACCGGGGGGCGCAGTTTACAGCCCGGTTTTGGAAGGTGTGGTGCGAACAGCTCGGTATCCGCTCCTCCCTCTCCACGAGCTTCCACCCCCAGACCGATGGCCAGACAGAGCGGCTCAACCAAACGCTCAAACAATACCTGCGCTGTTACACCAATCAGGCAGCGGACTCGTGGGTTGACTTGCTCTGGGTGGCCGAAGTGGCCTACAACAACGCACAGCACTCTGCCACACACCACACCCCCTTCTTTCTCGCTTCTGGGTTCCACCCGCGCTTTGTCCCCTTTGTTCTTCCGCGAGAAACCACATCCCTTCCCACTCTTCAGACAAGGCTCAGCGCTATACGCTCCGCGTTGAGGCAAGCCCGGACTAACCTTCGGGTGGCCAAGGGGAAATACAAGGACCAGGCCGACAAACATCGCAGGCCCGCTCCGGTCTATCACAAAGGGGACAGGGTGTGGTTGTCCACTAGGAATATCAGATTCAAAAAACCCAGTGCCTTCAACCCCAAATTCATAGGACCCTACCCCGTGGTGCGACACGTGAACCCTGTGGCGGTGCAGCTGCGGTTGCCCCCTCACCTGCGGATTCACCCGGTGTTCCACGTGTCGCTGCTCAAACCTTCCTTGTGCCCGGTAAAGAAAGTCCCGGCCCCCGTGTGGGTGCAACAGGATCAGGAGTACATCGTGCGGCGGGTGCTGGATTCCAAGCTGGTGCGGGGGAGGCTTTGGTACCTCTTGGCCTGGAAAGGCTATGGGCCGGAGGAGGACTCCTGGGAACCTGCTTCGGCGGTGCACGCTGCTCGCCTGGTGGCGGCCTTCCACCGCCGCTCTCCCTCCAAGCCCGGGAACCCCGGCGGCCGGGGTGCCGGGGTAAAGGGGGGTATGCTGTCATGATCCGACGCCGGCAGAACCCCGCCTCCAGGGTACGGACTCCAAGTCCCAGGATCCCACGCGCTCACCCACGGCGCGGGACTTCCGGAAGCCGATATAGCGCGGGACAGCCCGGGAGGCGGGGCCAATGATTCCTATCGTCGGACTCGAGAGAGGCGTCCTGGAAGCAACCTCCGTGTTGCTTCGGTCCTGCTTGGCTTCTTGTGTTCGTGTCTGGAGCTGAACCCTCGTTTCGAGAGCTGAGACGACGTTAACAGCAGCAAGGCGCAGGTGAGAGCTATCCCTCCGCTGGCCGCTCATACCACCCGCAGTAACGGCTGCTCTCCCCTGGTTGACCTTCCCGGCTCCCGGCGACCCCGCTGGCCTCCCTGTCCGGTACCTCACCCCCAGTCGGGGGGCACTACCAACGGCTCCGGCGCTCCTCCGCCCAAGGATTCCGGGCGTGACGTTGCAGCGCCGGCTGCACTCGAGAGGCGGACCTCCCGTCTCTCCGTGACCAGACACTCCGGCTGTCCCCTGGCGCTCCTCCGCCCAAGGATTCCGGGCGTGACGTTGAAGCGCCCACGGCAGTCGCTCTACAAACTTCAGGTCTCTCCGTGATTGAAACGGAGGAGACCCCTTTGGACTACAGGCGCTCCTCCGCCCCAGGAGGTGAAAGGGCGTTGAGTGGTAGCGCCGCCCTGACAGGACTCTGCCTCTTGCAGTGCCCTCGCTCCTTTTTTTTGCCCTTACCCGTGACCGAACGGGATAGACTAGGACGAAGACACCCGAGCTTCTACCCGCTCTGGAACTCACCCTCAGCCTTGCCCAGTGACGCAACTTGGGCCAAGGTGCCCCGAGGAACCGAGCGAAAGGGAGAAAGGGACCACAGGTACTTTACGAGCCAGGCCCGGGGTGGTGGCGGGGTCAAGAGGGTACGCCTAGGTTAATCCCTCTCTTTCTCTCTTGCAGGTCTCTCTCCCCGCTGTTCCTACCCTTCCTTCCCTCACCCACCTGTCTTCTGAGTCCGTGAGTGTTATACATACGCCAGACTGGGGACGGATGGGGGGTGGACCCATACATAGCATCGGCGTCATCCCGAGGAGAGGATCCCTGGGGACCGTGACACATACGGGGTGATTCGGGTGCTTAACAAGATAGATAGATAGATAGATAGATAGATAGATAGATAGATAGATAGATAGATAGATAGATAGATAGATAGATAGATAGATAGATAGATAGATAGATAGATAGATAGATAGATAGATAGATAGATAGATAGATAGATAGATAGATAGATAGATAGATAGATAGATAGATAGATAGATCCCTATTTTTATTTTCATTATCTACTGCAATTTGCAATCCTCATAGTGGTAAACAGTATTTTTTTAACTGTAGAGTGACATCATGTGTGCAGCACAGACTGTTTTTTCTCAGACCTTCTCTGGCATTTTCACCCGATCCAGAAGAACCGTTTATGAAATGGCCAGAGTGAAGAGAATATTTTATGAATTATATTATCACAAAAGAGAATAAAGAACTTTCACCAATAATACAAATTCTCAGGATATAAAATGAACTCACAATGGAGAGGAGTTTGATGTTTTTAAAAGCTCTAATGGCGATCTCCATGCATGTTTATCCAACAGTGCAGCAGACAAGTGCTATACCTTTTTTCCAACATAAACAGGGAAGTTATGAAGCTACTGATGATTATGTTGTTTCTTTGAAAAAACTTGCCCTTTCTTGTAGATTCAGTACATTACAGGATGAACTCACCTGGGATAAAACCATCATCTATTCCAATAACACATGTTTCTAGAAAAGTTGTTGATAAGGAAATTGTAGCATTATTATAAAAGTCATGATGTCCACGAGGGGTGCCAAAGTAGCTTTATCCAGAAATATTAATAAAGTCACAGTGTAACATATATTGCAAGGTACTAATGTTGTCATTCAGGCAAAATAGGTCAAATCAAAGAGAATGCCGACCTGTCAAGACAGAGGCTCGGGGACTCAAGGGCAAGTAGAAGATGCCAACAATTCCCAGAGTTCAGATCTGGTGGATGGAATCCCAAATATCTTTTATTTGAAACCTCAGAGGGGGGGAAGAGAAAGGCTAAACTCCGCCCATTAAATCATTTAAAATTGAGAGCAGGACTTCAATCAATCCCTTCCCTGGAGGAAATGCACCAAGGGGATCTGGACCTGGTGGGTTTCAGTGCAGTCAAAGGGTGTGAGGTAACAAGGGCCCACTCTCACTCTATTATTATTGCAGCAGCAGATCTGGAGAAAAGGGGGGATTTGATGAAGCGTGGTATAGAGCCGTGCGAATGTCCTGATATCCTGGAGTCTGCTCACCCGGGGTCCTGTAGAACAAACCCCTCTTTCCTTCGAAATCGTGGGGGCTGTCAGCCGCTCAAATTGAACTTCTGCAGTTGTACGAGTCTTGGTCAAGGAAAGATCACAAACACAGGCTGAACTGAATTATAACAATATAATTTCATAATGATAGAAAATCAAATTTACTATGATGATTCACAATGTTATAAGCCAACCGTAGATGATGTATATCACTCTTGGAGTAAGAGAGGGAAAGTAAACCAGAGCTAAGAGAATGGGCATCCCGCACGTACTAAGGTCCTTGTTTGGAATATCTTTGGCATTAATGTTTTTGCTAAATTATCCCTTTATCAATCACTTTTAGAAGAATATTCAGTCTTAATGCCCCTCAGTAGATGGGTTTGATATCCATGCAAGAAATGCTACTTCATCTACCGCCAACGGGCCTCAGGGGTCAGGTGACTCAGGTACATGTCCTTAGTAGTAAAAATGTTTCTCTGCTGGAGACAACTTGTGACTGGTTACTATCCTACATAATTATTCCTTTCAATGGACAAAAAGGAAATGATCTGGTAATTTGTTTAAATGTGTATATTCCACCAAACTGCCCGCAGTTTAGAAATAAATTAGAAAAACTAGACCGGGATCCGCGTAGTAATTTTTCATTTGCGTTATTTATTTTATGTGGTGATTTTTAATTTAAAATTGCCTCTTCATAAATTTGATGACTTCTTGGAAGGTCAAGTGTGTTATTAAGAAATTCCTAAAACTGTGTGTCAGACTGGTAAAAGCCTTAGAAGAGAAGATCAATCTACAGGGTGTTGCATGAGTGAGTGATTCTCCAGCAGCGACCACTGCAGTCCTAGCAAAATTCAAATCCTTGTAGACTCTGGACTTGATTCATAGTTTGGCACTAAGAGACAGTAAAAACTGTAAAATGACCCTCACGTCATGGGATAAAACTGATCATTGTTCTTTTAATTTTTTTTTTTTAATTAAACATTTACACAAAATAATTTTATTGCACGGTGTAGCATCGTTACAAAAGATATAAAACATAAGGCGATCAGTTGATTACAGAAAAACAAAATCAGGACAGATCATCTTGTTCTTTTAATTTTCCCCCAAAAAATCCTGCTTTACATTTTTTTTCCCACAGCAATCTATAATGATGCGTGCAGATTTTCAGAGTTTGGAGTGGTCCTTATGTATCACGTGATCTGACTGTTTGCAGGCCTACTGTCATTTATGCCACATACTTTCTGTAATTCTATATAATGTGCTGCAGCCTGATATTCGGTGTTCATGCACTTTCACGCATACTAACGTTGCACAATGTTTTCCACTGTGTAGCCGGCCAATTGAGGGTTCAGATAGCGCCATACAAAACAATTAGAAAAGAAAAGAAGCATTGATACCTGCAAACACCGCGGTGAATGTCCTGTCTCAAGCTGGGAAGCCTGCTTGGGCAGGATTACACTAATGCTGCCTTACTCAAAATAGCCTGCTGAGAGGCAGCATCTGTTGAATATTTACATACCACAATAGCTCATTCAGTAGTCATCCGTCTAGCATCCTTGCCCCCTCAAAAAATATTCTATTCGAGGACAAGGTATTTTTCTAAACGCATGAGAGCTGCTAATCAGTGGATTAACTATCAATAGTGTAGCAGGTGCAGTGACACCGGGGTCCATCGGCCTGAGGAGCCCTTTGACCACGATTATGAATGCATTCTACTGACTATCTGGGAGCAGGAGGGCCCTTTGTTTCTGCTTGTCTTAGGGCCCAGGGCCCCCCTTGCTATGTCACTGCTTTAAAGCTTATTTTCTGGCATTGTTTGCCAATACGTTATTTTTTCCAACTAGATTTGATGTGGGGCCCTTTTCCAGACCCCGTTTTGCGTTAATGCCAAGTAGTGTGTAGCATGTATATAGCGCTTCATGCACGCGAGTGTGACTAAGCACTTTCCTCAGACCGCAGCATCATTTTCTTGCTTCTGCTAGTTACCCGGGCCAGTTTCTGTGCGAGGGCGTTCATTTAAATCTTACCTGTTATTTTGGCAAACAGATTACATTTGCGTAGACACCATCTCGTGTTTGCTGTGAATGCAAACTAGGATGTTGGGTACAAAAGAGCTCTGTCTGCTGCCTCGCGGTCAGTGTGTCCTTTTCACCTTCAGCATGGAAAGGATGCTCAGAACACAAGGCCTGCTGGGCACTTGGGCTCGTCAGCCTGTGGCCACTGACGTCCGACAGGAACCTCGTTAGAAGACCACAGCAGGAAGATGGGCCGGCACAGTAGGACTCTCAGCCATTATTAATACTGTGCCAGGGTATGAAAGGCCATCGGGAATCTTGGACCCGTAGAACTAATTCCCATCACAAAAACTGTACTTTCACAATAATGCACATTGTGCCCGGGAGAAATATTGACAATAAGCCATATTAGATTAAGCATCTACTGTTACAGTGCAGTTTCCGGGTCACGGGAGTCAGGCGCCTGGGAAGCAGCATTAGCTAGAGAGGCGCTAAGGACAGGCAAGCGCGGAGGGAGAGAACGAGCACGAAGGTCAGGAAAACAAACAGAGGGTGGGCGGGGCATGTGGTAAAGATAGACAGACAGTAGCGGGGAACAAGTTCGCCCGCACTAATTGAGTGCAAGTCTCCAGTCTTGAAGCACAATCTCTGTCACTGTGTGTGTCTTGCGCCTTGAAGCAAAGTTTGATTCACTGTGCGCTCGTCTTACTTCTTGGCGCACAGCTTCATTTATCTGGGCCGAATCGCTCACCTTGGTGCAAGGTCACTTGGAGAGTATTGCACCATCATTCAGCCCCTCGAGGACTCATGCCCTCGTGCACAGCCTTTCTCATTTGGTGCGAGTTTCATATCTTGGCACACAGTCTTATTCGCTCTGTGTGCATTTTACTTCTTGGAATGAAAGACATAAATGAGTGTCAGTTTATTAGAGACAGTCTCACTCTTAGAGAGTGAGTCTCACGCTTTAGAGTAAGCTTCCATGGCCCGGGAACGTAACCTCACCTCTACCCTGTGAACAGCTCAGGGGTATCCAAAATGGAACCAGCAGGCCTCCTTAACTCTGGTTCACTCAGACACACGTGATGCATGTTTCCAGTGCTTAATTTGAGCCGGTGGTTTCCGGTGCTCAGCACCGGCACTCAATTGTCAACACCAGCACTTATGACAGCCCACCACATGGTGACACTGTTTTTCTAATTTTGTGATGAGCACAACAGTTCATAAATAAACACACACTAAAATGCCTAATTCCTGCCACCCAAAGCTATAAGAATAGCTTGGGCAGCAGCTATTAGTTTAATGTGTATTAAAAGTCTGAATTGTCATGCCTTTAGGAGTGTGATGGTTAGTAGTTGTGTTGGTACTGTCATTGGCAGCACTGGGAGGGGCAATAGGTAGTGCAAGCTGCAATGGCCTCACAAGCACCCTGGCACTTAGGTATCTTTACAAATTAAGCACTATCTATCGCATGGACTACACCCATACATAAAGGCACATGTGCTGGACTGTTAGTGTGACTTTGCGCGAGAGGGCCAGTAGGCCACCACTCCTGTGATCAGATAGAAGGCCCGGTCATGACTATATGATCACTGAAACACACTATGCTGACACTACTCTACATGCTGGTACCCGTGGCAGGGACGGTCCACTGTCATTAAAGAGAGTATTCTTGGTGTGTCCTTCTGGGTCCCGAAGGGGTCGAGGATCACACTCACGAGCACACAACTCTGCCCGAGAGGGAGTAGTATTGAACCTATACTTGTGACCCACACCAGAGCTAACCTAACACTGATAGAGGCTGAGAGTAGGTGGAATGGGGGACACCCTTTCCTGTAGGACAGTGGCCCTGCAGCTGAAATCCAAAGTGCCCAAGTTTTGTCGTGTGTAATATGAAAGTGTCGCTCTTTAATAAACTATGTAAGTCTCCTAATGGGGAGTGATTCGGTTACGGGCTGTGGAGGTTGGACTCAGAATAGTATGCTGCAAGCAGGTACCTCCCAGACCATGGATTAACTTTATTTCGAACGTGGAGGGCTTCTTAAGTCCCTCTACTTTGCCTAAACTAATTAGTTTAAGAAAAGTAGAGGGACTTAAGTGCCCTCCACTTTCGAAATAAAGTTAATCCATGGTCTGAGCGGTACCTACTCACAGTATACTTTAATAAAAAAATAGCACTGACTTGGAAAATCAAGTTATTACACTGCTAGGTGTTTGTTGAGTGCTGAGGCGTGTTCCGCCCCCACACTGACCTCCCTGAGAAGCCAATGACTGCTCACCATTGCTACCACTGAGAGGCAAGTGGTGATGGGGTTGTACTTGGTCCAATCTGCAAAGCAGTAGTACAGACTTCGGGACATCAGAGAAAAAAAAAAGACCCCAGCTTCCACTGCTAAGGCCCAGTAACCCTGCTTGATTTGTTGCCCCCACTCCCCCGACCAGGGTCTGACAATCAGCGTTCTGCACCATCACAAATGTAATCAGGTCGGCGTGAATCCAAAAAGGGTCACCTCAACACCAGTGTTATTCAATAAGTACCTAAAGCCTTGCATAATATTCTTCATATCACATATGTCTTACACTACGTCTCAGGTGAAAGAAACTTGAATTACTATCCTGGCTTCAACTGGGCTCAGTACATTGCAGAAAAACGCTATTTCTGATGCAGGTCTATTGCTTCATAAATGTATACAAATCATGTGTTGCATAGCCATTGTATCTGACGAGGTGTTGAAAATATTGGGGCAGATTTACAAGCCCCTTGCGCCACTTTTGCGTCATTTTTAACATGGGAAAAGTGACGCAAAAGTGGCGCAAGGGGCTTGTAAATCTGCCCCATTGTGTTTTTTTCGATTACAGAGACCATTCACTGCAATTAAAATGTGCATATTCAAATAGGTAACACGTGAATAATTGTGACTGCCTCCAATGCACATTAATTGCTTGAACCTTCATCTTACAAATGTGTGATAAAATGTTGATAATCAAGATTCTGGAAATACATTCATGATACTTAAACATCTCTCCTTGAGCATATAATCATTAAGTGCTACTAATACACAGAGTTTCTAGAAGGTGAGTGACTGCAGGCCTCAAGCACTGTTATATTTCTCAAGAGACTATTACAAACAATGGTGCAGTGCCTGCCAAGGCACTTCTGTTTAATGTTTATTCTAACAATGTTCAACAACTTCTAAGGCTAATTCTTGTTTAGTGTTTAAATTTATTCATTTTCAACGAGCTCTCAGGCTAATCCTTGTTTACTTTTTTCTAACAATGTTCAAGCAAGCTTATGGGCTAAACTTGGTTTAAAGTTTATTTTAACAATTTTCAACAAGTTCTCTGACCAAAACTTATAAAATATCATGCATCACTGACTCCAGCAGCAGCCCGTTCCCTGCAAAAGTGGCGGGGCGGGCCGGAGGAGGGAGCTGGGGGGAGGGTGGGGTGGTTGTGGGACAAAATAAAAATAAAAAATACAAAAATAAACTTATCTGATCGCCGTTGCCTCTGCCGTCCGTTCCATGGTGTTCTTCCTGCTTCTGGGACAGGCTTCCAGACTTCACGCTGGCCAATCATGAAGCTGCATGAAATCAGTGACAGGACTGCCTGAGTGTTGCGACTTTGCTCTCCTAGGCAGTCTGGGAGCCCGTGCCTGCTCTCTCCAGTCCCAGCAACGCAGCTGGGTCTCGAGAAAGCTTCACTGCGCATGAGGGTTTGGCCGGCTTGAGACGGCCGGCCAAACTCTCATGCACAGTGAAGGAAGTGCCCACCACAGTGTCATCCCCTTGGACCCGCCCCCAAGGCTCATCAGAATCCTGGGGGCGGGTCCAGGGGGATTAAAATAAAACCATAATAAAACAGGTTCTAAACTCGTTTTATATGCGGTTGGTGGCGGGGGGGCGGTGCTCTTCCGCCCTAATGGAGGGGCCGCCGTTGACAAACTCAAATCGAAGGTTGCTGTGTGGTGGGTGGCCTTCACAAGAGACTTGCAGGCTGTTTGCTTATCCACTGTTTTTGAGCGATTCGCGGGTTTAATATCCATACAAACTATAAGGACTTATTGTTCGACTAAAAGGTATGCAAAGTTGAACCACCTTTGAAACTCAGAATTGGACAGTTTATTTACTAACGTGCTAGAACTGGGATAGCGCTTAGAAATAGCACAAAGATGGTATTGAGACTATAAAATGCAATAACAATCTTAGATTCTTTCCTGCTGTTTTCATTACTTATAATTTGCTTCGCTTCATTACTGTTTGTTTTCTGTTTGGTTACAATTCATATCATATGCACTGGGTTAGGATATTAAAATAAACATCTTAAATGCATTTTCTGTTTCCTAATCCTAGTGTGTAATTCTTTTATGAAAGAGAGATAAGGTGTCCACTAATTGTCCCTGGCCCATCTGTTGGGACTGATCACTACCAGAAGCACTTCTTACACAAACATTGCTCAGTGGGTTGGGTAGGGGTTGCAGCCTCACTGGGTTTCTAAACTGGACTAGCACATTAACTGAGTCCTTAGTGCTAGGGCTTCAGAAATACTAGCCCTGCGAGCCAAAGAAGACCCGGAGAACTTATTACAGGGTACTAATACAATAAGTGGCACTGTGTTTGAGATGTCTGCTTAAATATATAAACCTTCCATAGTATTCTTGTAGCACAGTGAACTATACAAATTAGCTCATGAGTATTTGATCCATTTAAATGAAAAAAATAAAGTCAATCACCCGATTCTGAGTTAAGCTTGCCCCACTTCTACCCATAATGCAAATCATATATGCATTTTAGCAAAACTTGAGAAAACCTTTCACAAAACGACCGCAACTATTGACTTTACCAATGTTTTATTTTAATTGGAGCTCAGGCATGAAAAAATAATTAAAAAGGGGACGAAAGTGCAAGCAGTCTAGTTAGATGGCACGGTAAATTGAAATTAAAAACCACTGTCAGCAGAAGTGATACCCCAAGGGAACTATTCTAAGATGGCGCCCTGGGAAACACGTTTCACACCACTACCAATGATATGGTCTGAGTACTTCCTTCCTAGCCTCCCGTAACACAAGATTCTCAAAGTTTCTTGAAACAGACAGGCCTGCTTGCGGGTGATGCATTGCACTATTTCGATTTAAGATTTGTATGATTTATTGTAAGCATTCTTCAATACAGCGACCAGGTTCTTCAATTTGCCCCTATTTATTTCCTCTGTTCGGCGTAAGATGCAAGCATTGTACTTTAGGTTAGGCCTCCCTCTTGCTCGCATGCTAGATATTTCGAGTGGGAGTGAAAGAATGTTAAGAGTCTGAAGTTCCTTCTGGTATGCATAGATCTATGTGTGCATGCATTATTTAATTTATGAATAACTGGCCCTCAATCCAGCCTTTGTTGTGTATTTTTCAAACAAATCTGCAATTCACCACAAATACAGATACAGGGCAAGTCTAAATTCATTCTCAATTAAAAGAAATGAAATTGGCATTCAAATTAAAAGCTACTTATCACTGCCTAAGTCAGGCGATTTCTGAACAATTTAAAAAGGTGTAATTTCTTGAATTGATCCGACTACTTGAATCATTTCTACTATTTTAAATGGCATTAGCAAGGGGTCTCAAAAACTAATGCCTCCAAATACTAAATCTTCCAAAGTTAGCCTGGAGGGTTTATAAAAGTGGAGGACCCGTGGCCTGCGGAGGGCAGTAGGAGTTAATTCTAGCCTCTCCTCTTCGATACCTGCATGTACTGTCCACCTCAAGTAATTGAAGACGGACATCTTCAATATCTCCAAACTCAACCCTATGCAGAAGCCGCCAAGATCCTACTTCACCTCCACAGGGACACAGATGATAGCTCCTCACCCGAGGAGCCTCAGGCCAGTGAGGTGGTGAGTAGAGGCTAGCTGGCTTTGCTTAATGTGAATCAAAGTCCTTATCCCAAGTCCTGAGAGTAGGGTTACAGCTTTGGCTTAAGCAAAATCTAGAGTGTAAGCTCCACTCATGTGAAAGTGACGCGCCCCTTCTGCTGGTCATTGTGTTTGATATCATAGCATTTCTTAGAGGGTTAACATGCCATCTAATGAGTACTGTGTGTAATCTGCAGGTCACATGCCCAAATCCTAATAAGATAGCACTGTGGGTTCCAGAGTTTTTTGCGAAGACACTTGTGTAGCCCGCACTACACAAGTTCCTATTGTGTTAAATAGTTTAGTGAGTTGTGTTCCTGCTGCACGCATCTGTGTGCAACCAACAAGGTCTGAGTTTGAATCGTTTAAGGGACATTCAGTATGGAAGTAATTAAAATACATTATTAAGTACCAAAAATAATACAGTTCACATTGTGTGCTATATAAATGGTCATTTCTAGACTAACAGTACACAAACACACCGCATACATATGTAACATTACTTTACATATAATATGTGTTGAATAAGAAAGTTGCTTTGCTTCATTCAACACACTATACACATATTGCACAAAACAATTGGTGGTGCCTTACCTTGTTCTTCTGGTTTTATAGCACACATTGTCTTCACGTACTTCTTTAGAAACCATTAGCATTTTATAGTCTTAACAAAGAGAACATGCTATATTGGTTTATCTCTTGGCCAACGTGTGGGCAAACTTTACGTGTGTTTCCACTCAAGGTTGCATAAGTGTGGTGGCAAGCTGAGGTAGGGTCCACCTGTGTTGACTACTGATGCCCACTCTGACAAAAGGCATGACTGATTGGCCTTCAAGTGGTGCAGTTACAGAACATGCCATGAGTCTTCTTTCCTCTGTTCACTAATTACAGATCTTTTTCATAGGAATATGTTTGTCAGAAGTCCCCCAGGACAGACTAAGAGCTGGACTAAGAAGGTGAATAAAGTCAATAAAGTGCAGGGTGACAACTCTAAGCTCAGGACACCCGCAGCCCTGTTTGAACAAAGTGTAAGGCATCGCTCAAAGCATTCTGAAATGACAATGGGTGTTGAACTGAGTTGTTATTATATTTTGTGGACTAATTAATGTAGCCTGGAAATTAAAGCTGGAGAAACACTGGGTGGTTTTAGTTTACTTCATGTGATTCACACAATTACATTTTAACTCATTAATTTAAACTGGTCGCCACTAGCAATTTGGGCCAGGTCCCCAATAATTATCTGCTATGTCGTTCACATATATGCCTGACAGAAATTTCTGGTGTGTCACATGTATGACTGAATGAATGAATGAATGGTAATTTATAAATCACTTGGCCACCTAAAAAGGGCCTCCTGGCACTGGGGATTACAAAATTAACACCAAACAGCTATCGCCAGCAGAGTCAGCTGTGTGTGGACCTCTGGCATCTATACGCAAAGCATCAGGAGACACTTTTTTATAGGAACTGCTTTAGTATGGCTTTGAACTCAACCTGTGTTACCTTGCTTTTATTTGTCGTTTATGTATTTATGCCATGAGTTTTCGTACCAATGCTTGTTAATGCTATGCATGTTTTCAGCCTGGGTGCGAATTGTAAACACCTTCAAATGCCACTGGGCTCAACATACTCCAAACCACATTTGAACTCCTAAAGCTTGCCTTCCCATTTGCAACACCACTGAATTGTAAGTCATAAAGCTGGAAACGTAATCCACATTTCTGGCCAACCACTAGACAATTGCCTTTAATACACAAACTTAAAATGAAGCAACAATGTATGGGTACGCGCCATTGTTTCAATGCGAAAAGAAAGGGGCGATATTGAACTAAACACCCCAGTCCCTGAAACAGCTTATCAGCACTTCAGTAAAGTTCAATTAGAAGTAGCGACAGGGAGACATTGATTGAGAGGGCTAACAATAATAATATCTTCGTTGACAGCCAAAACGAGCTCAATATTATATATTGTCATGCAATTCCCCTGCTTCACACTTAATCATATTCCTGAAAAAATATGTTTTTATAGTGGGCAGTCAGATATTTTTACTAATAAATGAGCAAGTTTATGGACCGCATTAGACCCAACAGGTTAGGTAGTGAGGTCAGAAGACGTTCTATTGAAAATGTCACCTTACCATACATTATGTGCACAGGACAAATTGAGAAATCAAAGAACTGCGGAAACAAATATAACATTATTCGTATCAAACAAATTTAACGTATGTACCCAATATCTAGGACTTTATGAAGACTTTATGGAATTGAATGCCACATTTAATTAAACTCTCTCCCAAAACAGTATAATGTGAACTGAATACAAAGAAATAATATGTTTATTGACTTAAAGAGAAAGAACACTTGTAAGAGAATGAATCTATGCACCTACTACTGGGCACAAAAGATAATGTGATGACAAAATTTTTCAAACTTAAAAAGAAATAATTGGAACAGACATGAAAACCAATTCAGTAGAATCTTGAAGATATGAAACCTTCCAAAGACCCAGCCACATTATCATTTCCTCTCCTTCAGCTTCAGTAAAACAAGTATTTGCAATGCAATAGTTCTCGCATTACTGATAATTTGAGGTATTGGCATTGCAAATAATAATGCAACGCCAATAGCTCATACTTTCAGTAATGCGAGACCTAGTGCATTGCAAATGCTTGCATAGTGAGCCAAGAACCAGCATTTTATGTTTCAGTGCAGTACCGCAAACTGCTCTTAGAGGTCCCTAGTGAGTAAGGCACCAGCATTGCATGTCTACAAAGTTGAGAGTTATTGGCATTATAAATGGCAGTGTTTTTTACCTAGCCGTGTTACAGGGTGCAATACCATATGTGGCCAAACAGGGACCTCTTTTGGTTACATATGGTACTGGACCCTGCAGAAGATATGGTAAATCCACCCTACCCATAATGCATTGCATGCAAGTGTGTACTACAAGTACATTCAAATAGCTATGTCGATATATACAATTAGTAGCTTTGAAATGTGACAAAATATTTATTACATTAATTTCGGATTAGGTTGTAATCTGTGTGGAGCGGATGAAGGGACGGTCTCAAATAAATGTGAGATGTTCTAGTGAGTGAAGTAACCACTGCCAGCCTAGCTTTGGACCAAGTGTGTGTCCTGCCTAAAGCCTTTTAAGAAAATAGTGTCTGAGGCTGTAATTAAAACCTAGGGAGTAACAACACATGTAACAGGGGGTGTCCTCATGGGAGGTTACAAGAAGAGACAAGGTGGTACTAATGAGGGACTACTAAGGCAATTGACCAATGAAAAGCTGCCATTTACAAAGGACAGGACCAGGGCGGAAAGTGGATGGAGCTTTATACCCATATCCTGAATATAGCAAGCGCTGCCCAGGCAAGACCTAAAAAAAATAGATAATGCCACAAAAAAAAGGACACTGGGACGTTAACGCCAGCTTTTCAAGTAAAAATTCTTGGGTAATTAGTGCAGGCAGGAGAGCTTTAGAGTCTCTCAGACCCAGACATGTGCCTTCAGGGGGCCTCCCATAAATTATTATAGCAAAAGACAACCAGGATTTGCAATGCAATAGGTCTCGCATTTGCAAGAGTTTGAGTTGATGGCATTGTAAATGTCAGTGCCCTTTATATATGTGCTTTGAAAACCTGCAAGCGGTGCATAAATACGCACTTTGTACTTATAGTCCTTGCTTACGAGAAGAGAGGCTGGCAGTAACTGTGCCTCTTTTACTGCCAGCTTTGCTTCTGGTAAGCAAGGATTATAAGTACAAAGTGTGTGTATATGCACCCAGTGCTTAATTTGTTAAAAAATAAGTGTCAGGGCTCTCATCACGAGGCCACTGCAGCTTGCACCACGCATTGCCCCTGACAGTGCTGCCAATGACAGTAGAAACACTACTAATAACCATCACACTCCTACAAATGTGACACTATAGACAATTCCAGGCCCCCAAAGCTATAAGAATGGCTTGGGAGGCAGGTAATAGTATTTTTTTTTAAAGTACATTTAATTACTAATTGACTGTTGTTGTGGTCATTTCAGGCAGCGCCACCTTGTGGCAGACTGTCACAAGCGCCGGTGTTGACAATTGAGTGCCGGTGCCGAGCACCGGAAACCACTGGCTCAAATTAAACACTGTACTCACTGCTTGCAGGTTTTCAAAACTAATAAATAAAAGGCATTGACATTTACAATGGGTTACAGAATTCATTGACAAATTTGAAAATATTTTTGGTTGGGCATGTAACCCCAGAGAAGTGTTGGGCTTGTGTGACCTCTTTCCCTTTTTCATGTAAGTTCTGTAGAGTCTGGATGGGGAGGTGAGTAGAGAGGGTGTGCGGGTCACTCTGTGTGTGTGTATGTAAGTGTACACATGTGTGTATATGTGTGCAGATGTGTGTGTATGTGTGCATGTGGGTGTGTGCATGTGTGTGCACATGTGTGTGTATGTGTGTACATGTGTGTATGTGCACGTGCAAGTGTGTTTGTGTGTGCACATGTATGTGTGCACGTGTGTGTGTGTGCTGCTGTCCTTGCAGTTCCATTTCTTTGTGAGAGGAAACCTTGAACTGCTGCTGACATATTATTCCTGTCCTATGTGTGCTTGTGACACTTGAGAGACTCTCCAATCTATATGAAAATGCAAACGATTGGTTTTCTTTTCTTGATGCTAATCAGATTGCAAACTGACCTTCTCAGTGCCCAGGAATTATGTGCCACTCTAAACAAATTTATTATAGAACAGCAGAGAAGACGTTTGGTGAACTGGGAAACACCCTTCACCCTCCATAACATGATAGATACCTCCCCTTGCCGTCTGTTTACTGTTCAAGTGCAGAGTTGCAGGGGCCGACTGATAAAAGTCACGCAGCAAAATGGAAAGGCAGCAGCAGGCCTCGCAGCGAAGGAGGGACGTGGCCACATTTTGGGGGATTCTTAGCGACACCTTCAGCTACCAGCCTGTCGTTAGCAGCTCTAAAAATAAGAAAGACGTCTCCCCTTTTGAAGTTCCCAATGTTCGAGCTGCTTCCACTTCAGCATAGTGTATCGTGCTTCAACAGCAACAACTGCCCAGTGGCATAACGAAACTTGACACCCCCCCCCCCCCTGCAAATTACATGGAGGGGCCTGTTGTGATTGTGCTTACATTTGCTATACTTGTTCACGCAAGCGCAGTCCTAGTTATATATAACTGTTTTGCATAATATAACCTGATTGGTAGAGCTGTATTATGATGAAGATATTTTAGAATGTTCAATCCACATATATATGACGTATTAGAACGTTTGTGTCATTACCGTTTTTTAGCTTTCTTTATTCCACTTGTTCCTGTTCCACCTGCGTGTGGGCCCTTTAGGTGTTTTTACTTAATAAACATCTTACTTCACTTATGTGACCACGTCTTTGACTTAACACCCAGGAGCGCTCAGGCCAGGGTACTGTGCTGAGGAAGGCCCCCTGGAGCTCGGCGGGCCTCCGCCCTGCAGGGCTGCAGGGGCCTTTGTTACGCCTCTGCAACCGCCAGCACGCAGCCCTGGCCCCGCCCGTGCCACGTGAACTAGAACTGCCACCAAATTCCCTATACGGCAGAGGTCTTCAAACTTTTGTAGGTTGAGCCCCCCAACTGAATTTTTTGAAATGTCGGGCCCCCCCACCACCTGACAGAAATTTTTGGAATCTTGTACACTACATAATTGACTGCCACCCGCATATCCAGGGCCATATCCGGCAAATAATGTTCAACGCAATGGGAGTTTAGTGAACTGTAGGTTTGTGAGTGGGTGTGGTTAATGACAGGCGTATTACACAGCTCAAAACAAACAAAATGTTCCAAGATAAAATGTGTGCAAATTGTTTTTACTAGGATGCTTTGTTTTACACATGACAGATTGATAATAACACCACCAACATTAATGTGACGGGTGTGCCTGTTTTTCACCACAGAGACGGTCAATCTGTGGATGGATTTTTGCTACTGCCGACGGTGAGTGTAAAAATTCAGGACAAAGGGTCAAAATTCAGGACACAAATTCAGGACAGGAGGTCAAAATTCAGGACAAAACTTCAGGACAATAGGTACGTTTTACAGACACATCAGAGGCGGTCACGCCATAGTATATAAGTAAGCCCAGCCAAATCCAAACATATTCAACCATTTGCAAACCTATCCATCACGTATCCTTCCATCTATCATTTCACTCAACCATTCCTTCATCCATCCTTTCACTCATCCATCATCCATCCATCCTTTCACCCTATCCATCTGTACACTCATCCATTCGCTCTTCTACCCATCCATTCACTCATCCATCCAGCCATTTACCCTTTCACCCATCCAGCCATCCTTTCACTTACTCATCCATCCACCCAGTCACTCATCCTTCCACCCATCCACCCTTTCAGTCATCCATCCATCCTCCCTTTCCCTCTCCATCGACCCTTTCACTTAGCCATCCTTCCTTCCATCCATCCACCCACCCATCCATCTACTCATCCCCTCATTAATCCATCCATTGACCCTATCACTCATCCATCCTTTTTCTCATCCATCTATCCTTTCACTCCTTCACTCATCTATTCATCCTTTTGTCCATCTACCCTCCCTTTCACTTACTCATCCTTCCATCCATTCACCCTTGCACTTATCAATTCATCAATCCCTCCAACATTTCACTCTTCCATCCACCCACTCACTCATCATCCAACTTTTCACTCATCCATCCTTTCACTCATCCATCCTTTCACTCATCCATCCACCCTTTTACCCATCCAGCTACCCTTCCACCCATACATTCAGCTATTTACTTTTTCTCTCATCCATCCTTCCACTCACTCATCAATCCATCCATCCTCTCTCATTCTCCAACTATTCAATCTTTCATTCATCCATTCACCCTTTCACTAATTCATCCAGCCATCCACCCATCCCTTCACTTACTCACTCGCCCACCTTTTCATATTAATTTTGAGCTGAGCCTTTTTGAGAAGAGGCCCATCAAGAACTTCACCCTCGCTGCAGGAGCCATTCCAGGACTGGGACAGGATCCACCAGGGTGGGCACAGGGGTGGGCATGCAGTTTTCAAGTATTCCAGGGAGGGGTAGGGCTCCTCACCCCCTCCTGGACAAGACAACGAGAAGACAGGCTCTCTTTCCAAAATGTTAGTTTTGCCATCCCCCACTTTGATGTACAGTACTTCAAGGAGATACTCCAAGAGAACTGATTTAACTGATTGTCCTCCATACTTTGTTTAATCAGTGTGGGTGCGATTGTGCCATTTCTTTATTATATTCCAATTATAGACTGCATGTTTGCAGAACCGAGGTTTGCTTACAATTTAGTGACAGTAATTAATCTCTGTGAAGAGAACCACGTGCTGCCTCGGTATAATCAGGGCCGGTTCTAGGATGTTTGGGGCCCTGGGCAGAAAGGGAATGTGTGAGGCCCCTCTAAATTGCAGAGCTGCATTCAGGGCTGTTTGCATCTGAATAGATGCCCCTGCGCCTGAAGCTGCAGCCCCTCCCGCTCAGTCACCTTCAAGCACCTCTTAACAGCTCATCAAGGGCTGAAGGTGTGAGGGTTGCCATCCCGCTGTGTACGGCCGAATATCAGCCATCGGATTTTCGTGTGGAGTGCGCGCCCCCCCCTGGGATGGTGGCGCGCCCCCCCTGGGGGTCGCGCCCCACAGATTGAAGAACACTGTATAGTATACGGAGAGGCAATTGGATACCTTCAATGTGACCAAAAATGGCCTTTCTACGCCCCTGTATAACTTCCAAAAAATTACCTAGAGTCGACTGGATCCCCATCTGGGAGCTAATAGAAAATAGGTTCATATAACCCCCCCTCCCCACCCAAGAAATGTTTAAACACTGGCCATCAAAGACCAAGACACAAATTGCAAAAGTTTCTAGTGAAAGGTGGGCTGAAAATTCTTGACACACTGACGTATGAACGAGTGTACTAAAGGGAAGCCAGTTATCGTTATACAGTTAAGCTGTGATCAGATCTAAAATAAGAAATGTGTTTTGCAATATGTGTGTGATCCTGTCCACAAGTCACAATCTGGCCCTGCGCAACCTTAAAAGCAACTAAGGGGGGCCTCTTCCCCTTTAGTTGGTTTCAGTTTCAATTCCTCGATTGGAAGGTCTTAAACAGTTCATGAAAAACGCAACTCAGTGAAGCAATTGTTTTACAATTCAACAGAAAAGTAAAATGTAATTAGACTACACTGATGGAACTATGCCGATTAAAAAAAATATGAAGCACAATAGAAATACAATAAAAACATATACAACTTTGGTTTAACAGAAATCATTTACCAGCTGTTAGCATAATCGTTAACCCCCGGGTCCTATAAAAAAAAAATCAGAAAGTACGCTTCATTTGGTGTATGTTTGTGCTCTTTGCCACAAGCCATCTGACTGCCTAATGCAAGAATATAGCAGGTTAAACATCTGAAATATTCACAACAAGGACTACAGGGAATAAAAAAAAAACCTGTTACGTGAATTGTTTATAGCGTGGCGCCCAGGGGCGGGGCGGCAATAAGGAGCAAGCTGCTACGCTGCCAAAAAAAAAGAACCAAAGGGGCATGGCCGCAATAGTTAAAGTGTGCCATGTTTGCAAAAAAAATAAATAATAATAATAATGCAGATTGAAGGGAGCAAGTTGCATATAAAGGTGCGCGGCCGCTATAGTAAAAGCATGCTGCATTGGCAAAATTTAAAAAAATTACGTAGATGAAAAGGTGCAAGCAAAGCGACGCCGCTGCTGGAAAGCATGTGGTGCCTGCAATAGGAAAAATAATTAAAGAAAATAGTGCTCACAGACTGTAAATAAGATATACCATGTAACAACAGAAGTAAAAGAGCCAGTCCTCATAGAAGGTTACAAATATAGACAAGGCAGTACTAAGGAGGGATTTACAAGCCTAATAATGAATCAGACACCAATATTTTGAAAGGACAATGATATAAGCCAATGAAAAATTTGGGCGGAGAGTGGGCGGAACTTCAAGTCTATACCTGAATACAGCATGCCTCACAGAACAGCGCATGCGCTACCCAGGCTCGACCTAAAACGGCTGTTTAACACTGCTGTTGCACAGCTCATTAGCTGCAGCTTCACCTACAACTTACCTTTCAAGGTCAAGCACATTTTGAAGGTTGCTCAAATGGCCTATCAATATACAAAAAATGTCTAGGCAGACCTGGAATGAGTATAGATGTTTACAGCTATCGTTCACAAATGTTCCGGTAGGACCAGTGCTATGTGTAATTGACAACCTCCAGTAATTTGCGCCAGGTTTGGTGGCTCATTGAAATAATAATTTCAGCCCTGGCATCCATGTTTGACCCCATTGGTCTTGGGTTGAAAGTCAGGTGGGTGTACGTGATCTTTCATCCTTCCGACATTGATAAAATTAGTACCACTGAGCTCAGTAACAATAAATATCTGTTACCTGTTAACAGTGCCGAGAGACCTCCTCGGGGGTGAACGAGTGCTCTGCAAGAACACCTACTGTCTGTTTACCTGCTGTATAAATGTATCTTCTCAGATAAATGACAATATAATTTTGACATTATGTGGATAAATTAAGGGATAATTCATAGCATTTTACCTTTACTTATCAAAGGATTTTTCAAAAAAAGGAAACAAAACTGTACACTTCAAAAAACACATTGGAAGAAATACATTTTTGAGAAACAACTTAGAAGCGAATTCAGGGTACATTCCCAATTATTTTCTTCAAACAATGAACTAAAGGATGCACTTTAAATGTATCTGCAGCCCAGCTGTGTCAGTGGAATACATTTTGGAGGAATGTTATGTTTTATGAATGATTTATGAGGCAAGCTTTTACTCAAAGGGGAACTGAGGTCTTCAAACCACACTACTACGTGGAAAGGCTATCACCGATAAAACAGGGTCTTCAGTGATTTCCGAAAGATCAGACAATTGGGGTTACGCCCATGGAGATGAGGGAGTGAATACCAGTGTTTATAATCCTGCCCCTAAAGAAGCACCCCTCCGACGCGTTCTCTCTTGCAGAGAACAATCATCAGTCTACATAAATTGTATCAATCCAAAGCTGTAGTACTGTGCCTGGAGTGGTAAAAGGCTTTAATTATTTTGCAGCTTGGCATGAATAGCACTGTGATAATCCTAAGCCTAAAAACTTTGCTAGAAAAACAGGCATTTGAGGTGAGCAGATTCAGAGTGTCGCTGGTGTTTTAGGGTGCTCTATAGGGGAGGTGCTCCTAATCCTGGGATCTACCAAGAGTTCTCTGCTTCTTTTTTGCAAAATTTATGTGGCACTCCAAGCCTGAAAAGGTATTATACATAGACGATCTCTTTATTGTCTGGCGCGCCAATTCAGATAAATTTACAAGGGGCCACTAGACACGTAATTTGACGATGACAATATGTGGGGAGACATGCGTGGATTTTGGGCATGAACAAACACTTTATTATTAATCTGAATGCTAATATTGACTTTTGTTTCCAACCCCATTAGGGTGAATGCAGGCTACAGGGACTACATTACCCAGCAGGAGCTGGGACTCATCTGAGTAGCCCATTGGAAGGCGTGCATTTAAATAAAGTCCTGTGGCTAAGCAACTGTTTGGAGTCAAGCCTATGATTAAGGGATACATAACCGAAACACGTTAGACTGCTGAAGTGCTTGTTCCTACCTGTGCATGATTTCTTGTCTCTCGAGTGCGCCCATGCTGCAGAAGCAACCGTTCCTTGATGTTCACATGCCGGCTTAGGGCGTGAAGGGCTGCACCACCCAGAGGATTTACAAGGGGCCACTAGACACGTAATTTGACAATGCCAATATGTAGGGAGATATGCGTGTATTTGGGGCATGAACGGACACTTTATCATTCATCTGAATGCTAATAGTGACTTTTGTTTCCAACCCCATTAGGGTGAATGCAGGCTACAGGGACTACATTACCCAGCAGGCGCTGGGACTCATCTGAGTAGCCCATTGGAGGGCGTGCATTTAAAGAAAGTCTGGTGGCAAAGCAACTGGGGTCAAGCCTATGATTAAGGGATACATACCCGAAATGAGTCAGGCTGCTGAAGTGCTCGTTCCTACCTGTGCATGATTTCTTGTCTCACGAGTGTGCCCTTGCTGCAGAAGCAACCGTTCCTTGATGTTTACACGCCGGCTTCGGGCGTGAAGGGCTGCACCACCGTGAGGATTTACAAGGGGCCACTAGACACGTAATTTGACGATGCCAACATGTGGGGAGACATGCGTGGATTTTGGGCATGAACAGCCACTTTATTATTCATCTGAATGTTAATATTGATTTTTGTTTCCAACCCCATTAGGGTGAATGCAGGCTACAGGGACTACATTACCCAGCAGGCGCAGGGACTCATCTGAGTAGCCCATTGGAGGGCATGCATTTAAATAAAGTCCGGTGGCAAAGCAACTGTTTGGAGTCAAGCCTATGATTAAGGTATACATACCCGAAACGTGCATGCTGCTAAAGTGCTCGTTCCTACCTATGCATGATTTCTTGTTTCTCGAGTGCGCCCTTGCTGCAGAAGCAACCGTTCCTTGATGTTTACACACCAGCTTCCGGCGTGAAGGGCTGCAGCACCCTGCGGATTTACAAGGGGCCACTAGACACGTAATTTGACAATGCCAATATGTGGGGAGATATGTGTGCATTTGGGGCATGAACGGACACTTTATTATTCATCTGAATGCTAATAGTGACTTTTGTTTCCAACCCCGTTAGGGTGAATGCAGGCTACAGGGACTACATTACCCAGCAGGCGCTGGGACTCATCTGAGTAGCCCATTGGAGCGCGTGCATTTAAATAAAGCCCGGTGGCAAAGCAACTGGGGTCAAGCCTATGATTAAGGGATACATACCCGAAATGAGTCAGGCTGCTGAAGTGCTCGTTCCTACCTGTGCATGATTTCTTGTCTCACGAGTGCGCCCTTGCTGCAGAAGCAACCGTTCCTTGATGTTTACACGCCGGCTTCGGGCGTGAAGGGCTGCACCACCCTGAGGATTTACAAGGGGCCACTAGACACGTAATTTGACGATGCCAATATGTGGGGAGACATGCGTGGATTTTGGGCATGAACAGCCACTTTATTATTCATCTGAATGTTAATATTGATTTTTGTTTCCAACCCCATTAGGGTGAATGCAGGCTACAGGGACTACATTACCCAGCAGGCGCAGAGGCTCATCTGAGTAGCCCATTGGAGGGCATGCATTTAAATAAAGTCCGGTGGCAAAGCAACTGTTTGGAGTCAAGCCTATGATTAAGGGATACATACCCGAAACGCGTTATGCTGCTAAAGTGCTCGTTCCTACCTATGCATGATTTCTTGTTTCTCGAGTGCGCCCTTGCTGCAGAAGCAACCGTTCCTTGATGTTTACACACCAGCTTCGGGCGTGAAGGGCTGCAGCACGCTGCGAATTTACAAGGGGCCACTAGACACGTAATTTGATGATGCCAATATGTGGGGAGACATGCGTGGATTTTGGGCATGAACGGACACTTTATTATTCATCCGAATGCTAATATTGACTTTTGTTTCCAACCCCATTAGGGTGAATGCAGGCTACAGGGACTACATTACCCAGAAGGTGCCGGGACTCATCTGAGTAGCCAATTGGAGGGCGTGCATTTAAATAAAGTCCGGTGGCAAAGCAACTGTTTGGAGTCAAGCCTATGATTAAGGGATACATACCCGAAACGCGTCAGACTGCTGAAGTGCTCGTTCCTACCTGTGCATGATTTCTTGTCTCTTGAGTGCGCCCTTGCTGCAGAAGCAACCGGTCCTTGATGTTTACACGCCGGCTTCGGGCGTGAAGGGCTGCAGCACCCTGCGGATTTACAAGGGGCCACTAGACACGCAATTTGACAATGCCAATATGTGGGGAGATATGTGTGGATTTGGGGCATGAACGGACACTTTATTATTCATCTGAATGCTAATAGTGACTTTTGTTTCCAACCCCGTTAGGGTGAATGCAGGCTACAGGGACTACATTACCCAGCAGGCGCTGGGACTCATCTGAGTAGCCCATTGGAGCGCGTGCATTTAAATAAAGCCCGGTGGCAAAGCAACTGGGGTCAAGCCTATGATTAAGGGATACATACCCGAAATGAGTCAGGCTGCTGAAGTGCTCGTTCCTACCTGTGCATGATTTCTTGTCTCACGAGTGCGCCCTTGCTGCAGAAGCAACCGTTCCTTGATGTTTACACGCCGGCTTCGGGCGTGAAGGGCTGCACCACCCTGAGGATTTACAAGGGGCCACTAGACACGTAATTTGACGATGCCAATATGTGGGGAGACATGCGTGGATTTTGGGCATGAACAGCCACTTTATTATTCATCTGAATGTTAATATTGATTTTTGTTTCCAACCCCATTAGGGTGAATGCAGGCTACAGGGACTACATTACCCAGCAGGCGCAGAGGCTCATCTGAGTAGCCCATTGGAGGGCATGCATTTAAATAAAGTCCGGTGGCAAAGCAACTGTTTGGAGTCAAGCCTATGATTAAGGGATACATACCCGAAACGCGTTATGCTGCTAAAGTGCTCGTTCCTACCTATGCATGATTTCTTGTTTCTCGAGTGCGCCCTTGCTGCAGAAGCAACCGTTCCTTGATGTTTACACACCAGCTTCGGGCGTGAAGGGCTGCAGCACGCTGCGAATTTACAAGGGGCCACTAGACACGTAATTTGATGATGCCAATATGTGGGGAGACATGCGTGGATTTTGGGCATGAACGGACACTTTATTATTCATCCGAATGCTAATATTGACTTTTGTTTCCAACCCCATTAGGGTGAATGCAGGCTACAGGGACTACATTACCCAGAAGGTGCCGGGACTCATCTGAGTAGCCAATTGGAGGGCGTGCATTTAAATAAAGTCCGGTGGCAAAGCAACTGTTTGGAGTCAAGCCTACGATTAAGGGATACATACCCGAAACGCGTCAGACTGCTGAAGTGCTCGTTCCTACCTGTGCATGATTTCTTGTCTCTTGAGTGCGCCCTTGCTGCAGAAGCAACCGGTCCTTGATGTTTACACGCCGGCTTCGGGCGTGAAGGGCTGCAGCACCCTGCGGATTTACAAGGGGCCACTAGACACGCAATTTGACAATGCCAATATGTGGGGAGATATGTGTGGATTTGGGGCATGAACGGACACTTTATTATTCATCTGAATGCTAATAGTGACTTTTGTTTCCAACCCCGTTAGGGTGAATGCAGGCTACAGGGACTACATTACCCAGCAGGCGCTGGGACTCATCTGAGTAGCCCATTGGAGCGCGTGCATTTAAATAAAGCCCGGTGGCAAAGCAACTGGGGTCAAGCCTATGATTAAGGGATACATACCCGAAATGAGTCAGGCTGCTGAAGTGCTCGTTCCTACCTGTGCATGATTTCTTGTCTCACGAGTGCGCCCTTGCTGCAGAAGCAACCGTTCCTTGATGTTTACACGCCGGCTTCGGGCGTGAAGGGCTGCACCACCCTGAGGATTTACAAGGGGCCACTAGACACGTAATTTGACGATGCCAATATGTGGGGAGACATGCGTGGATTTTGGGCATGAACAGCCACTTTATTATTCATCTGAATGTTAATATTGATTTTTGTTTCCAACCCCATTAGGGTGAATGCAGGCTACAGGGACTACATTACCCAGCAGGCGCAGAGGCTCATCTGAGTAGCCCATTGGAGGGCATGCATTTAAATAAAGTCCGGTGGCAAAGCAACTGTTTGGAGTCAAGCCTATGATTAAGGGATACATACCCGAAACGCGTTATGCTGCTAAAGTGCTCGTTCCTACCTATGCATGATTTCTTGTTTCTCGAGTGCGCCCTTGCTGCAGAAGCAACCGTTCCTTGATGTTTACACACCAGCTTCGGGCGTGAAGGGCTGCAGCACGCTGCGAATTTACAAGGGGCCACTAGACACGTAATTTGATGATGCCAATATGTGGGGAGACATGCGTGGATTTTGGGCATGAACGGACACTTTATTATTCATCCGAATGCTAATATTGACTTTTGTTTCCAACCCCATTAGGGTGAATGCAGGCTACAGGGACTACATTACCCAGAAGGTGCCGGGACTCATCTGAGTAGCCAATTGGAGGGCGTGCATTTAAATAAAGTCCGGTGGCAAAGCAACTGTTTGGAGTCAAGCCTATGATTAAGGGATACATACCCGAAACGCGTCAGACTGCTGAAGTGCTCGTTCCTACCTGTGCATGATTTCTTGTCTCTTGAGTGCGCCCTTGCTGCAGAAGCAACCGGTCCTTGATGTTTACACGCCGGCTTCGGGCGTGAAGGGCTGCAGCACCCTGCGGATTTACAAGGGGCCACTAGACACGCAATTTGACAATGCCAATATGTGGGGAGATATGTGTGGATTTGGGGCATGAACGGACACTTTATTATTCATCTGAATGCTAATAGTGACTTTTGTTTCCAACCCCGTTAGGGTGAATGCAGGCTACAGGGACTACATTACCCAGCAGGTGCTGGGACTCATCTGAGTAGCCCATTGGAGCGCGTGCATTTAAATAAAGCCCGGTGGCAAAGCAACTGGGGTCAAGCCTATGATTAAGGGATACATACCCGAAATGAGTCAGGCTGCTGAAGTGCTCGTTCCTACCTGTGCATGATTTCTTGTCTCACGAGTACGCCCTTGCTGCAGAAGCAACCGTTCCTTGATGTTTACACGCCGGCTTCGGGCGTGAAGGGCTGCACCACCCTGAGGATTTACAAGGTGCCACTAGACACGTAATTTGACGATGCCAATATGTGGGGAGACATGCGTGGATTTTGGGCATGAACAGCCACTTTATTATTCATCTGAATGTTAATATTGATTTTTGTTTCCAACCCCATTAGGGTGAATGCAGGCTACAGGGACTACATTACCCAGCAGGCGCAGAGGCTCATCTGAGTAGCCCATTGGAGGGCATGCATTTAAATAAAGTCCGGTGGCAAAGCAACTGTTTGGAGTCAAGCCTATGATTAAGGGATACATACCCGAAACGCGTTATGCTGCTAAAGTGCTCGTTCCTACCTATGCATGATTTCTTGTTTCTCGAGTGCGCCCTTGCTGCAGAAGCAACCGTTCCTTGATGTTTACACACCAGCTTCGGGCGTGAAGGGCTGCAGCACCCTGCGAATTTACAAGGGGCCACTAGACACGTAATTTGATGATGCCAATATGTGGGGAGACATGCGTGGATTTTGGGCATGAACGGACACTTTATTATTCATCCGCATGCTAATATTGACTTTTGTTTCCAACCCCATTAGGGTGAATGCAGGCTACAGGGACTACATTACCCAGAAGGTGCCGGGACTCATCTGAGTAGCCAATTGGAGGGCGTGCATTTAAATAAAGTCCGGTGGCAAAGCAACTGTTTGGAGTCAAGCCTATGATTAAGGGATACATACCCGAAACGCGTCAGACTGCTGAAGTGCTCGTTCCTACCTGTGCATGATTTCTTGTCTCTTGAGTGCGCCCTTGCTGCAGAAGCAACCGGTCCTTGATGTTTACACGCCGGCTTCGGGCGTGAAGGGCTGCAGCACCCTGCGGATTTACAAGGGGCCACTAGACACGCAATTTGACAATGCCAATATGTGGGGAGATATGTGTGGATTTGGGGCATGAACGGACACTTTATAATTCATCTGAATGCTAATAGTGACTTTTGTTTCCAAACCCGTTAGGGTGAATGCAGGCTACAGGGACTACATTACCCAGCAGGCGCTCGGACTCATCTGAGTAGCCCATTGGAGGGCGTGCATTTAAATAAAGTCTGGTGGCAAAGCAACTGGGGTCAAGCCTATGATTAAGGGATACATACCCGAAATGAGTCACGCTGCTGAAGTGCTCGTTCCTACCTGTGCATGATTTCTTGTCTCACGAGTGTGCCCTTGCTGCAGAAGCAACCGTTCCTTGATGTTTACACGCCGGCTTCGGGCGTGAAGGGCTGTACCACCCTGAGGATTTACAAGGGGCCACTAGACACGTAATTTGACGATGCCAATATGTGGGGAGACATGCGTGGATTTTGGGCATGAACAGCCACTTTATTATTCATCTGAATGTTAATATTGATTTTTGTTTCCAACCCCATTAGGGTGAATGCAGGCTACAGGGACTACATTACCCAGCAGGCACAGAGACTCATCTGAGTAGCCCATTGGAGGGCATGCATTTAAATAGTCCGGTGGCAAAGCAACTGTTTGGAGTCAAGCCTATGATTAAGGGATACATACCCAAAACGCGTTATGCTGCTAAAGTGCTCGTTCCTACCTATGCATGATTTCTTGTTTCTCGAGTGCGCCCTTGCTGCAGAAGCAACCGTTCATTGATGTTTACACACCAGCTTCGGGCGTGAAGGTCTGCAGCACCCTGCGAATTTACAAGGGGCCACTAGACACGTAATTTGATGATGCCAATATGTGGGGAGACATGCGTGGATTTTGGGCATGAACGGACACTTTATTATTCATCCGAATGCTAATATTGACTTTTGTTTCCAACCCCATTAGGGTGAATGCAGGCTACAGGGACTACATTACCCAGAAGGCGCCGGGACTCATCTGAGTAGCCAATTGGAGGGCGTGCATTTAGGTAAAGTCCGGTGGCAAACCAACTGTTTGGAGTCAAGCCTATGATTAAGGGATACATATCCGAAACGCGTCAGGCTGCTGAAGTGCTCGTTCCTACCTGTGCATGATTTCTTGTCTCACGAGTGCGCCCTTGCTGCGGAAGCAACCGTTCCTTGATGTTAACACACCAGCTTCGGGCGTGAAGGGCTGCAGCACCCTGCGAATTTACAAGGGGCCACTAGACACGTAATTTGATGAGGCCAATATGTGGGGAGACATGCGTGGATTTTGGGCATGAACGGACACTTTATTATTCATCCGAATGCTAATATTGACTTTTGTTTCCAACCCCATTAGGGTGAATGCAGGCTACAGGGACTACATTACCCAGCAGGCGCAGAGACTCATCTGAGTAGCCCATTGGAGGGCATGCATTTAAATAAAGTCCGGTGGCAAAACAACTGTTTGGAGTCAACTCTATGATTAAGGGATACATACCCGAAACGCGTTATACTGCTAAAGTGCTCGTTCCTACCTATGCATGATTTCTTGTTTCTCGAGTGCGCCCTTGCTGCAGAACCAACCATTCCTTGATGTTTACACACCAGCTTCGGGCGTGAAGGTCTGCAGCACCCTGCGAATTTACAAGGGGCCACTAGACACGTAATTTGATGATGCCTATATGTGGGGAGACATGCGTGGATTTTGGGCATGAACGGACACTTTATTATTCATCCGAATGCTAATATTGACTTTTGTTTCCAACCCCATTAGGGTGAATGCAGGCTACAGGGGCTACATTACCCAGAAGGCGCTGGGACTCATCTGAGTAGCCAATTGGAGGGCGTGCATATAAATAAAGTCCGGTGGCAAAGCAACTGTTTGGAGTCAAGCCTATGATTAAGGGATACATACCCGAAACGCGTCAGACTGCTGAAGTGCTCGTTCCTACCTGTGCATGATTTCTTGTCTCTTGAGTGCGCCCTTGCTGCAGAAGCAACCGGTCCTTGATGTTTACACGCCGGCTTCGGGCGTGAAGGGCTGCACCACCCTGAGGATTTACAAGGGGCTACTAGACACGCAATTTGACAATGCCAATATGTGGGGAGACATGTGTGGATTTTGGGCATGAACGGACACTTTATGATTCATCTGAATGCTAATATTGACTTTTGTTTCCTACCCCATTAGGGTGAATGCAGGCTACAGGGACTACATCACCCAGCAGGCGCTGGGACTCATCTGAGTAGCCCATTGGAGGGTGTGCATTTAAATAAAGTCCTGTGGCAAAGCAACTGTTTGGAGTCAAGCCTATGATTAAGGGATACATATCCGAAACGCGTCAGGCTGCTGAAGTGCTCGTTCCTACTTGTGCATGATTTCTTGTCTCTCAAGTGCGCCCTTGCTGCAGAAGCAACCGTTCCTTGATATATATATATATACAATTACCACTCCAGAGTGCTTCCAAGCACCGAAAAGAGAGACGGATGACTTGATCAGCTCAGTTGCTTGCCGGTATGGCGTTTAATATTCAAATCAAAGTGCAGTCGATCATAATATATATATATTAAGGCTCTGGGTAAAAAAGCAAAGTTTACCAGCACTATTGTCACTATTGACAAAGGTGGTTGCCGAAACGTGTCTTGTTGTGTTCTGTTTTGACCCAATAAAGCTTGGGGTTTAACTGTTTCCATGAGTGCTGGTAAACTTTTTTACCCGGAGCCTTAATTAAATTCACGGTGACCATCTCTGTGCTGCACAGCACCCGACCGCAAGTGATGGGAGAAAAGACGGAAGTGGAGCGTGATATATATATATGTATATATTCACTGAAAAAACCATAGGTTTCAGAGACGTTATAGTTAGTTGGACATTTGACTCATATAAAACCAGAGAAATTCGCCTGTTATAGTTAGTTGAGCTAACTATAACTCGCGTGCCCGCAGTGCACTGATGATGACGTCACATATTACATCACTCATGACATGGTCAGTGACATCACTGATGACATCACTGTTTACATCTCAAATGACATCACTGATTACATCATCCAGTGAATGTGTGTTTCGGTAAATATTTTTCATATATATCTATGCCAAGGTGTATTGAAGAAAGAGTGAATTTACAAGTCCCTGAATGGATTATTTAGTAGGTGCATGACTGACTATATAAGTGAGTGATTGAACATGTGTTACTGAATGTATGTGTTAGTGACTAAACTGTGTGAAAGTCTGTATTAGTGTCTCAGTTGGTGTATAAGCAGCTCCATGGGTTGGTGAGTAGCTACATGAGTGTCTATATGGGTTATTGATTTGTTGTCTGAGTATCTGTATGGGTGCCTGAGTGTCTGTATGGATGGGCGCGGGGTGTGTGACTCTGTGCATACATGTCTGAGTGTTTGATTCACTGGTTGTATGGATTAAAAAGTGCATCTGGGAAGGGCTGTTTGGGTGAGTTAGTGTGTGTATGGGTGTGTAGGTGAGTGAATGAATGTCTCACTGGTATATGTGTGAGTAACTACATATGTTTTAAGGAAGTATATGTGAGTGTTGGAGTATATAAATGACTATACTTGAGAGTAAGTTATTTGAAGAGTGGGTGTATAAAAGAGTGTCTACTTGTATCAGTGATTGTATAAGACAGTAAGTATGTGTTAGTATCTGCATAAATAAGTGATGTGGTGTGTGTATAAATAACACAGTTGGTGTATAACATAGTAAATGCCTATGTGATTGATTCTTTGCATGACTGACTAGGTGTGTGAGTAACTCTATGGATGAGTGGTGGACTGTGACTATATGTATAGGTGTATGAGTGCATATTATAGTACTGTATTGATGAGTAACTGCATGTGAGTGGATGTGAGTGTAGACCTAGGAAATAGTGGGTGGTATGTAGTATATGGCATTGTTGTGTGTATGGTTTCAAAAATAGTAGTCTGTATTTTAGAGTGCGTGTATCAAAGTTTATATCAGGCCATCAGTATGTGCATCAGATTATCACGTGGATGATGTCATCAGTGATGTCATTTGAGATGTCATCAGTGATGTCATCAGTGATGTCACTGACCATGTCATGAGTGATGTAATATGTGACGTCATCACCAGTGCATTGCGGGCGCGCAAGTTACAGTTAGCTCAACTAACTATAACAGGCTCATTTCTCTGGTTTTATATAAGTCAAATGTCCAACTAACTATAAAGTCCCTGAAACCTATGTTTTTTCAGTGAATATCTAAGGTTTTTTAAATGCTAATTCCTAACTATAACGTCTGTAAAACCAATGGCTTTTTCAGTGAATTTCAAAGGTTTTTTAAATGTTAATTTAATATTTTAATATTTATAAATACTATATTTTTTCTATTTTTTTGTAATATTTTGCAACTCTATTATCCTTTTATTTTAAAAATGTAAAAATTATGTAATTTTTTATATCGTCCCCAAAAAGAATGTATATATATTTTTTTTTTTTTAGAAAACTAGACTCCCGTACTGGTAGTGTACCAAGCTCCATCACCATGTGAATCCTATCCGCGATATTGCGAAACTCGTTAAGGATGCGCATTTCGTATCTGACGGCTTCGTAGCACCGTGTCCCGCCTAACATCATATACGTATACGGTCGCACCAGCTCCTAGTTTGGTATGCGATGGCTGCTCGGTACCAATACGCGCGTTACGTCATCTACGTATAGGGTCGGGCCGGCTGCGCATTCCGTATGCGACGAGTGCACGCTGCCAGGCCCTGTGTTACATCATAGACGTATGGTATTGTGCCGGGTACGCCATTCCCTCATTAATTTTTTTATGTCTCAAAACTATATCTAAATAAGTTTAAAGTGTATATGAGAACAAGCGATAATCTAAAATATTTTCCACATTTATATATTTCTAACTGTAATAAACTTATATTATGGTAAATATATTTTCTTAAAATCGTGTCGGGTGCGGCCTCCTTGCGCGCTCGGTGCACGCTTGCCATGTGACCTTAAAAAAAAGCTTTTGATTGGTTCATAACATTTCCCATTGTAACAGTTGGAGGACCCCACTGATTTTAGTCATTCTCTCTACAGCGTTTGATGAGAGATACCTCTTCTGCTTACAGAGCTTTTCTGAAAACTTTTTTACTGTGTACATATAACTTATAGTACACACAATATGCAATGATCATCTTGATCAATAATCATGCTCTGAACAGTAGCCTTCCACGTGTGATAGCCATGCATCTGAAACGTTACATCAAAAAACAAATGTGTGTTACACGATGCCCCTGGTGTGTGTGTGCGCGCATTATTGTGCTGCCTTTCAGACTGGGTATTGGTGGCTCGAAGGGGTATCATCAGCCACGGGCAGAGTGCACATCCTAGATCACATGTGACAAACAGTAAAAAGTCATGTGTAGATTTGTGTTGCAGTATGCTCTGTTGTCAGCCTTTACCAGTATAGTAGTGTGTCATATGTGAGACTTTCAGATTCACGTTTGACATGCATTGCTTGACTGTAATGAGCGTTATCACTGTGTATGACGTAGCCTCACTGCTGATCCTCCCTCCATCCAAGCACATTCACATGTGTGCGCTTCGCGATAGCAACACTTTCAATAATACCACACACCATTGACATGCGTGTCTGCACATACCCACAAGCTTGACAACGACATGTGATGTTGTCCATTCAATGTTTTCGGACAGCATCTCATTAGCGAAAGTTGCCGTCTTCCCGGTACATGTTACATTAATGTAAATTGCGGATTATGCGATGTCAAAACTGCAACAGGGACACACACATAAGTACACTTCCTGCCCAGGCAGGAACTGAACAATGCCCAGTGGGGCCTTGGTGCACAGGGGCTGCAATTGAGCGCGGTGCGGCAGAAGGGATGGGGTGCATCAGCCTGAGTGCACAGGTGCAAACAAGCGATGTTGCTGTGCGTAATGATGTGATCTCTGACCTCATTCAGTCACATCTCTGTCTCATTTTAAGGACCTGTTGGACCGTACTGTAGACCTGAGCCAGCGGGCAGCGCTGCCCTACAGACACGTGGCATTGGCTTTTGGGGCACTGTAGTGAGCTGATTACTAAGTGTACATGCACACAGGCTTGTCCAACTGCATTGCATGCGCACATTATCCTTCTAGCATGCGCTCTGTTCCTTTGTATGTGAACATTGGCATAATATATTATTATTTACCCTTGTGCATTCTCGTGCACTCCAACTCCTCTTTGAACCACGATTACCACTAACAGTTAGTAGATCGTACTTCAAGATGGAAGGATGCACTCAACTGGTGTTCTCTCTTAAGCTTGAAATAAACCTTCATTTACCTTAAGACGTTTCCACCATTATATTATTTCTCCCTTTTCAGACACTGAGTTAGTTGCACGAAAAAAGCACGCAGCAGGTGCTCAACCGGTGCCGATGCTCTGGCCTTTCTGACGCCTTCCATCGTGGTATCAAGACCGTTTGTGGCAGGTGAGTGGTGAAGCCTCAATGCGCAGAAGCTGCAATTGAGCACAGTGCGGGGGAAGGGGCTGGGGTGCAGCAGCCTGGGTGCACAGCTGCAGACAAGCGATGTTGCCGTAGATAATAATATAATCTCTGGCCTCATTCATATCTCTGTTTCATTTGAAAGACTTGCTGGACCGCACTGTTTCTCGCGGACCCCAGCATCCCAGACACATGGGTGACGGGAGATGAACAGTGAGGGCTGGGTGCAGTAGGCCGACGCTCTGTCTCCTCCTCCCTCTGTTCTTTTGACTCTCCCTCCCCTTCCACCCACTCGCTCTCTGTCCCATTCTCACTTTCTTCCTTTCATTCTGACTACCTTTCTTTTTAGGTCTCGCCTATGCAGTGCGCATGCACTGCATAGGAGACCTTTAGTCGTCGTGTAGCTCTTTTTACAAAGCACATACTCGTGCTTGTGGCAGCATACGGCTTGCGGGAGTGCGCAGCCACGTGCCACAAGCACAAGTATGTGCTTTGAAAAAGAGCAGGATGCGCGATCACACACCCACTCATCACCAGCGCACTCACTCAAGCGCCTCTGAGCACCACTTGCGTGCTTTTTTAAATTTTCTTTTAGTGCGTGCGCACACACAACTCCTGGGCTTGTTATTTCATTGTATTTATTTTGACGTTTTTAGAGCGCCTAAGTGGCGCCTTACGAGAACTTCAGCGCGCGTGCTGGTATTGCCTCTTTTCTGATGCCAGCTCATGAGCGCGACTTAAGGCTGCCTGTGGTCTCATGCGGTGAGCCAATGGTGGTGAGTTTTAGGGATAGGAACCTCATACTGTGAGCAGGAGCCAGTGTCACTGGCAGGGTGCCTTGGGTCAAAGGGCAAGGAACCTTTAGTCTCGTGCAGAGGCCGCTTGCTTGAAATGTACAGTGCGCAGGGCTTTAAGTGGGCCTGGTCCCTCCTGGTCGTAGACATGCCAGCAATTGACAAGCATTTGCAATGCAATAGGTCTCGCATTTACGCGAGTTTGAGCTATTGGCAATGCAAATAACAATGCCTTTTATTTTTGTTTTCGTTTTTAAAACATCAATAAAAGGCATTGTCATTTACAATGCCAATAGCTTAAACTCGCGTTAATGCGAGACCTATTGCATTGCAGATGCTTGATCTCTTGGACATATGCAAAATCAACAGTTGATGGACAGAAAGCAGAACAATGTCATACATTCACCCCAGTACAGAGATCTGGGCCTAAATCCATAGTTTTTTTGCTCACCATGCCATTCCAGTTTGAACCCAGCCATATGCAAATCAGTCTTGACCCTGTGCCCCATGGGAACAGTCCAGCCCGAACTGCCAAGCCAGGTCCTCCCTGGACTGGAAACAAGCATCCTAGGACCGGTTTCGGGCTTTCAGCCCCTCTTCAGCCAGGCTAGCTTGATTCCAGTGGCATGGAGAGCACGGGACTCACGTCTGAGCATACCCATCCCACTCGGGGTGACAAATGCAAAATCAACAGTTGATGGACAGAATGCAGAACAATGTCATACATTCACCCCAGTACAGAGATCTGGGCCTAAATCCATAGATTTTTTGCTCACCATGCCATTCCAGTTTGAACCCAGCCATATGCAAATCAGTTTTGACCCTGTGCCTCATGGGAACAGTCCAGCCCGAACTGCCAAGCCAGGTCCTCCCTGGACAGGAACCAAGCATCCCAGGACCGGATTCAGGGTTTCACCCCTCTTCAGCCAGGATAGCTTGATTCCAGTAGCATGGAGAGCACGAGACTCACGTCTGAGCATACCCGTCCCACTCGGGGTGACAAATGCAAAATCAACAGTTGATGGACAGAATGCAGAACAATGTCATACCATCCGGATCCGCTTTATTGAAGCAATACGAGGTTTTCCTTGTCTCGCTTCAACGAGGCAAACAAGAATTTACTATCACAGGGTGAAAGCAACACTCCCGCCCTGTAATAGCAAACATAAATGTCCCGCGGATGCACACCCCGGGACATTGTATGACCTGCGCCTGGGAGGTGGCGCTCCATGGGGCCATGATGCGTTGGTTAAAGCATAACGACAGAATTAGTATAAACGCATACTAACACTACTTGCACACGTGTAGTACAGCAACTAGAGTGTAGTGAAGAAGCAGAGGAGGCCCAAAATCAAAAAATATAAATCCTACCAGAGGTAGGATCACATAGTTCAATCAGCCGACGACCCTGGGATGAGTCGAAACAGCGTCACCAAGAAAACGGGTCTTCAGCAGAACGCAAGCAAGCTCAAAATCTTGGTGAGTGCTGCCTTCTTTTTACCTTCTCCCGCTCATCGCCAAATTTATGTAGTGAAGAGGAGGACAGCAGTGGATCCGATAAGTAGATTTATTGCAGGAAAGGAAGACAGCTTAAACAGCCACCAACAGGACCAGACAGCAAGGCAACCGTCTTCTCCAGCACCGTGTACAAACTCCCCAAGATTCCCCTCATGACAGCCCTACATTCTAACATTACATACTTACATTATAGTGGCATTACATACTAACATTCTACTATGACTTACATTGGAATACTACACAGAGCACATGACTTTTCAGCAATGAGCTCATGGTTTCATCCACGAGTCTTGAGACGGGTAGGGTTGAGTAATTCGCTTCCCATTCCCTGTATTGTATAAACGCAAACTAACACTACTTCCACAGGTATACTACAGCGCCCAGAGCACATCACTTTACAGCAATGAGCTCATGGTTTAATCCCGAGTCTTCAGACCAGTAGGGGTGAGTAGTTATCTTCCCACTCCCTGTATAGTATAAACGCATACTAACACTACTTACACAGTCATACTACAGCAGCCAGTATGCTACAGCACCCACAGCCCATCACTTCACAACAATCAGCTCGGTTTGATCCCCGAGTCTTCACACCGGTAGGCGTGAGTACTTCGCTTCCCACTCCCGGTATGGTATAAACGCACGGTAGAGGTCAGTAGTTCGCTTCCCACTCCCTGTATGGTATAAACGCCTACTAGCACTACTTCCACAGGTATGCTGCAAACACCAGAGCACATCACTTTACAGCAATGACCTCACGGTTTAGGCTCTCAGTTTCATACCCGAGTGTAGCAACATCTCATCTCTGCACCATGTCACTCTGAGCAACACCGCACTTTCAGTCCGGCAGCCAATAACCAGCAAGCTCGTGCTCGTAACGCCTCAGCCAATCAGATGGCAGAATTCCCAAATATCGATATCTGTAAATTTCCATATTTCTCCAAAACTACTGAACGGATTTATACCAAATAAACAAAAGCGTGCTTTCTAGACCAAGACCCTTCTCCCTGCCAAATTTGGGGTAATTCTGTTCACCCGTTCGACCTGTAGCCTTGTCTAAAGTTTCCTATGGAAATTAACATGGAGAAAACACGTTTTGGGACCCCCCCTTTTTCTCAGCCCCCCTTGACGAATCACCCCCAAACTTTCAACATAGGAGCTGATATGAACAAAGAATTGGTTTGCAAAATTTCATGACGATTCATCAAACGACGCCAAAGTTATAAGCAAAACAAAAAATGTTCTTCCTATGGAAACTTGGTCCGAACTATAACTACCTACTGGCGACCGTAATCAGGTTCAATCTGGGCGCACTCTACTGCGGGTGCTGGCGACGGGCTGAACCTTTAGAGCCCAAAGTAAATTTTTCACACAAAGACACCGCACTCAGTACATCCTTAGTTATTATTCTTTAATGGTGAAAAACACTACTCCACCAACGCGTTTCGACCTCGCAGGGTCTTTTTCATGGTAGGTGAGTCTTTCTTCTCATTCTAAGCCCATTATGAGGCATGATGGGAGTTAAAAAACATTATTTTGCACAGTTATCAGCATGTTGGAAAATAAAGGTAGGATACGATTACCACACTGTGCCAACCAGTTCCTAAACAATGCCGTGTTTTTTTATCTTGATCGACAGTTCGTGAGCAGAGGCTGAGGATGAGCTAATTTGTGGATAAGAGGCAGGCATAGAGACATGTGTATAAAGAATAGCTATGGTTTCAAAATGGATGTCGGGTTTAGGCTAACTTAGCAAGTAAATAGCGTATTTGCATAGGCAATACATAATCCATCCCTGGTTAATGTGGAGAGGTAAGGGCCAATAATGAAAACAGAGTTCAAATGCCTAAGCATACTTAGAAAGTTATTATATGAAAATAGTTCAATTGAAGTGTATTAAAACATTTAATATCAAAAAGTCAAAAAAGTTGGAAAAAATCAATCCAAGAATAAAGTGAATTTCTCACAAGTCTTGGAGATTGCAGTCCGGAAGTTCTTCAGCGGCTTGAGATGCGAAATGTTCCAAGAGGCGATTGTTGCCATCGTGTGACAGTAATGTTCCTCGAATGTTGGAGCGGCAATTTGAATTCGCAGGCAATCTGCGATGTTGTCAAAGGTCGCACGTTGCAGGAGATCTTTCGCGGCTGTGCAGATATCCCATTCCACCAGGATACCTTTTTGCGTTGCATCCGCCATTGCTCCACTGTCCGAACAATCAAGTTCATGGTTTTCAAGATAGTCCATTGCCTGCTGGATATCGGGAGTGTTTGCTGGGATGTTGGCAAGGCATAGATCGATTTGTCAGTCGATTGGGCAAGTTTTGCAATAAAAAGATGGTTGCACGCAGATTGTATATGTGTAAATAAATGTCATGTTGTAGCTGGCTCCGATAATAGATAGAGGTAGGCAGCCGAAAAGTTGTTCCATATTTTCACGGTATTGATGTAGCTTCGCGTAGAGGCGTATTCTGTCGGACATGCTTGTTACCACAGGGAGCATAGCCAGTTTTAACAAGCTAAAATAGTAGTAGGATGGCTGCAAACAGAGCGAGAATTATGGGCACTGTTGCTGTTATTCCAGAGATGGTCGAATGAATGAAGTCTGGTATTAGACTAAAAACAGTTTGAAAGCCTGTGAGAAGGCCTGAGGAGACAATGTTGAAAAAGTGTGCCAGACCTTAAATGTCAGATGTGTTGAAAATTGTGTAACAGTTCACAAAGTATAATGGGAGATCTGGGAGATTTGTATTTAAAAGGGAGTGTATTTTACTTGAAGTTTGTGCTATCTGCAGTCGATAAATTACTTTTGGAGAAGTGAAGGACAC
The DNA here is from genome assembly GCF_964204655.1 of Triturus cristatus. Lineage (NCBI taxonomy): Eukaryota > Metazoa > Chordata > Amphibia > Caudata > Salamandridae > Triturus > Triturus cristatus. The sequence goes on along the minus strand of NC_140590.1, from coordinate 1,660,797,942 downwards.
TTCTGTTTGAAACAAAAGCGCTTTCAGTTTGCTCCGTTTAATAAAATCTGTTTTCAAAGTAGGTATTGAAGGCCAAGTTGAACTTTGGGAGTTACTTTGTGTGGGTGGGAATAGAGATTGCCAGAGGAAGTTATCCGGTTTGAAACAGTAAGGACATACGGTATGCCAGCTCACATTGCGTAGCAGTCCATGTTATTACGAAGCAGATAACTGCCGTTAGAAAGCTGTGTGAATGTTGGTCTGATTGTGGGAGTGGGTGTGCTATTAAGAAAGCACGCACGATTGGGGGCTGTAAGCTTAGAAGCGTTGTGCAGTTGGACATTCTTGCATAGTAATGAATGATTGCCATTGTGGTCCCACTTTTCACCTGTGAGAAAAACTTTGGTATCCTCTTTAAGACAGCGATATGTAAATGGGAAAAACCACTGATCGTAAATAAACGTGCTACCTTATATAATCACATACAACATGACAAACAACATGTACACCTAGCAGACACAACAACACTATGTACTGTGGGAACCGTGGCTAGCCATATACACAAACCAAACATGACATGGCACCTCTGCCACACAATGCAGAATGCGGGGAGAGATGGGAGCAAAGTATGTGCAAAGGTGGCAAGTGATTCTCGATTATAAAAGTATACAATGCAAAGTGTTGAGGGGATGTGCAAGACAGACTTGAGTATGCAGAGCACAGACATTTACATGTCAACATACACTGATGGTCAATTGAGTGAAGTCTACAGTGGACACAACCATGATAGTACAGTTAGTAGGGAAGATTACGAAAACATAGCGCGTACGTGCCCCCTCCCCCCCCAAATCTTTAGCGTAGTGGGCTGGCTCAGCGTACCCAAGGCTAGCGTAGGGGTGTGAATAAAAGGCACGTTTCTCTGGGTGTGGTTCTCTTCCGAAATGGCGAACATGTCTGTCAGGTCTGCGCAGCTTACACCGCCACGAGACTGACGCCGTGAGCGAAGGTGGCTGCGGGAATAATGCTCTCAGCCTGCTGCTACCCAGAAACCGTCATGACCGTTGCGACGCACATATGCCCCACAGTTCACCTTTCGACACCGTCGTATGTGAAAGAGGGCCCACCACGTGCCGGCAGAAGCTTTTGGGCCGAGGTCTGCGAGCTGGGAAGGCTCCTGAGATCAACGTTGGCTACCGCGACACAGGCAGACAGCGCCCAGCCTGAGGCCCAGCACCGTGAAGTGCTCTGTATACTGCTAACACAGTAGTCGAAGAGGTACCAACAGTGGAACGGTGTCTTGATCCCACAATGGACGATGTTAGAACTGCATCTGAGAGTGCAGATGAAGGTACTCCTTTCGACCAGCTGTAACCAACTCTAGGTCCCAACAGTGGAACGGTTTCTTGATCCCACAATGGACGATTTTAGAACTACATCTGAGAGTGGAAATGAAGGTACTCCCTTCGACCAGGTGCAAGCAACTCTAGGTCCCAACAGTGGAACGGTGTCTTGATCCCACAATGGACGTTGTCCGATATTACGTGCTGCTTGTGGATTTTCACAGAAGTCCCTGCGTTGACGTGCATCAGACTCTATGCTTCCGTAGCTAAGTGCTGCACATGATTATTGTGCTTGGTTGACACCAGTCGGTGGAGTACACCGCGGTACAGCAGGTTTGAACAGTGGAACGGGGTCTTGATCCCAGAATGGACGATGGCAGAACTGCATCTCAGAGTGCGGATGAAGGTACTCCCTTCGAGCAGGTGCTGCCAACTCTAGGTCCCAACAGTGGAACGGTGTCTTGATCCCACAATGAACGATGTTAGAACTGTATCTGAGAGTGGAGATGAAGGTAGTCCCTTCGACCAGGTGCAACCAACTCTAGGTCCCAACAGTGGAACAGTGTCTTGATCCCAAAATGGACGATGTCCGATATTACTTGCTGCTTGGTTTTGAGAGAACTCCCTCCGTTGAGGTGCATCAGGTCGGAACAGTGAAACGGGTTCTTGATTCTGTGATTGAGGATGTCAGAAGTTAAAGTTTGTAATGATTTCTCTGTACCCACTCCAATCAGGTGCAACCAACTGCGTGCTTCCAAATCCAACGGCACGTGGCTGTGAGGCATTAAGGACCACTGCCTCTGGCCTACAGTGCCGTCAGCAGGGATCCTAACTATAACGTCTGTAAAACCTGTGGTTTTTCAGTGAATATATATATATATATATATATATATATATATATATATATATATATATATATATATATATATATATTACCTACTGGCGGTCGCCAGTAGGTAGTTATAGTTAGGACCCTGTTTCCATAGGAAATCCGCAACATTCTATTTTGAATAACTTTGGCGCCGGTCGACGAATCCTCGCCAAATTTTCAAAATAGGTGGGGCGCTGCGCTCCGCTCCTACCCTGAAAGTCTCGAGGGGATTCGTCAAGCGGGGGCTGAGATAAAAGGGGGGTCCCAAAACGCGTTTTTCCCATGCATTTTTCCATAGGACCTTTAGACACAGCTACAGCCCGAACGGCTGAACAGAGTTACTTGAAATTTGGCAGAGAGGTAGTCCTCAGGTCAAGGAAGTGCCTTTTGTAGGTTTGGTGTAAATCTGTTCAGTAGATTCTGAGAAAATAGCCTTTAAATCAATATATATATCTGAGCCAGCTTACGGTGCGCTTACCGTACGCGTACGGTGACGTGCGCGAGCGCGATTCTGATTGGCTGTTAGTTCTTAGTAAACATTCGAATCGTCCGAAACCAGGAAGCGGCGGCCGCCATTTTCTCTCTCGCACTCTTAAGCGGAGAGGAAAAACAAAGGCAAAAAACATGTAAAGGGACTGTTTAGACAGCTCTTTACCATCTAGCCATGACTAATGGGTCCCCACAATTACCCCAAGGTCAAAAATTCATATTATTTGTTTTACGGAAAATCGCCGATTACGCTTACCGTACGCGTACGGTAAAAAAAAAAAAAAAAAATTTAAAATATCCAAATTCTCCCCACCCCGTGTGCAAATGTTGCCCGAAGGGCACCATTTGTGCATTGCATATTAATAAAGTTGTAAATGTAAAAAATTACCTTTCACAGCGAAGCGCATAATATGTCCTCCATGTGCGCACGGTGCGCGAAGTGCATCGTGCGTACATGGCCCATCCACGGAACGAACTGCGTTAAGTGGGCGCGCACGCCACAAATGGCGCAAAGTAACTTAGCATTTAAAAAACCGTACATACGTATGTAGTAAATGTAAAAACTTACCTTTCACAGCGAAGCGCATAATATGTCCTCCATGTGCGCACGGTGCGCGAAGCGCATCGTGCGTACATGGCCCATCTACGGCACTAACTGCGTAAAGTGGGCGCGCGGTGCGCGAAGCGCACCGTGCGCGCACGGAACGAACTGCGTTAAGTGGGCGCGCACACCACGAATGGCGTAAAGTAACTTAGCATTTAAAAAAACGTACAAATTCACTGAAAAAACCATAGGTTTCACACACGTTATAGTTAGGAATTAGCATTTAAAAAACCTTGCAAATTCACTGAAAAAACCATAGGTTTCACACATGTTATAGTTAGCTGGATATTTTACTGATAAAAAACCAATGAAATTCCCCCGTTATAGTTACTGTAGGCAACTATAACTCACGCGACCGTAATCCTCTGCTGATGACATATGTGTCTTTATGAAAAAAAAGATATTTGTAATATATGTATAGCTAAAATTTAATGGAAGAAGACATGGGCAAATAAGTGTCTAAATACAGTATTAGCATCAGCAGAGGATTGCGGTCGCGTGAGTTATAGTTGCCTACAGTAACTATAACGGGGGAATTTCATTGGTTTTTTATCAGTAAAATGTCCAGCTAACTATAACATGTGTGAAACCTATGGTTTTTTCAGTGAATATATATATATATATATTCACTTAAAAAACCATAGGTTTCACACACGTTATAGTTAGGAATTAGCATTTAAAAGCCTTGCAAATTCAATTAAAAAACCATAGGTTTCACACATGTTATAGTTAGCTGGACATTTCCCTCGTAAAAAACCAATGAAATTTCCCCGTTATAGTTAGTGCAGGCAACTATAACTCACGCGACCGCAATCCTCTGCTGATGACGTCAGATATTACATCACTGTATTTAGACACCTATTTACCCATGTCTTCTTCCATTAATCTTTAGCTATACATATATTACAAATATTTATTTTTCAGAAAGACACATATGTAATCAGTGATGTAATATCTGACGTCATCAGCAGAGGATTGCGGTCGCGTGAGTTATAGTTATATATATATATTCACTGAAAAACCATAGGTTTTACAGACGTTATAGTTAGAATTAGCATGTATAAAACCTTAGAAATTCACTGAAAATACCATAGGTTTCAGGGACGTTATAGTTAGTTGGACATTTGACTCATATAAAATCAGATAAATATATATATATATACGGCATAACGTGTTTCGGCTTCCACAAGCCTTAATCATATGCAGATAAAGATGGAGGCTTGTTTGTTCTTAAAAACATGATTCTAAACAGTGAAGAAGGACCAAGGTGTTCATACATTACAATATTTAAAGGGGTAGAGCAACCATTTATAAAAGGTTTTAATGAAGTCTGTTACACAAAGACAGTGAATATTTCATTGTTTTTTGCACAGGTCAATCCTTTCAAATTCCAACAGCTTCGCATTCTCCTTTTCGGCAGTGTCTTTATTTATTGTGCACTGTGAGAGTTCCGACACGTCAGGACCTCAGAACGCATGCGCGACAGAGAACGGCTTCCCGCCGGAAGGACGGAGCGGTCTAGTGTCCCAAGTCCTGCTTACACACAATCAAACGTCACCCGCGTCACAGAGACAGGATTGGTGCAGCGGTCAAATGAAGGAGGAGACAGAGGCAGTGCAGGACGGAAAAGGGGCGGAAAACGAGGGAGGAGGCGTCCACCAACAGAGAGAGACGGGACCGGAGGAGGCGAACGGTGAGAACGGAGAAGAACACGCGTCGGACAAGAAGCAAGTACCAGCTGAGAGACCAGAGAAAGGGGAGCCCAGCGGTATCAAGGAAGAGAAGAAGACGGGAAAGGAACACCTCGACAGACCCGAAAACACACCTGCATCCGAAGAGCTCCAAGGTCCCAACGCCGCGGCCCTATTCCGGGGTCGTGGCCCAAGGCAAGTGACCGCTCGGGGATCGTTGTGGTGGTGGGCGGGGCAGGGTTGCATGGGGCTATAAAACGGGGCACTAAGAGTGTTTGGGGTGAACATTGCCGCCACTGCCTTATGTTCCTAGCATTGAACAGCACCCTGTCCCCCCCTTATACCCCGCTAAGCACTAAACCCTTGTACAGTCACGCACCCTGGTGAAGGTAGCACAAGATCTAAAGCGCACGAACAAAGCAGTAACCCCGTTTATTTTGTTATTTTTATGTCCCGGGGACCGGAATCTTCTGCAAGCAACAAGAGAAGAGAGCAGCGGAAAGCGGGACCGAGTGTTGGACCTTACTTCCAGAGACTTTTTGCCTTACTGAACGTCACGGATTGTTTTCCCCTTCCCTTGTTTAGACTTCCATATTTACGTTACACCAGTTCTGGAAGAAAAGACATTAAAGAAGCAGATACTTCCTTAATCAAGCCTCTATTCTCCGTCATTCTTCCAACCATCCAACCACTTCCCCGAGGGGGAGGGTCATCGCGGTCAGGGGTCACAGCCCTACTGCCCACCGGGCTATTACATGCACATTTCTCACTGTGATCACGACCACAACATCCATGATGCATTGCTCTGGCTTTCTTTTCTTTTCCCTAATCCTTCACTGTTATTAGTTACATTAACTGCTCCCATCTGCTTCTTAAATGCCTTTAGAGGATCAAATTCCATACATGACTAAAGCATTTGGCTGCAGTCTAATGACATGAGTATATCACTCATCCCAAACTCAGTTCATGCATGGTTTATAACTTACCCAGAAAGCACAACGTGCGAGAGTAAAATACCCCTACAAACCCTGGTCGATCAGAAGTTTTCCAAGTAAGGGCGGGCCTCTCAACAGTGGCCCTGCCATACACACTCCATCCACATCCTGGTCTTCGGCCAGCGGGCATCCCTTTGTCCATATAATCCAAAAACCTGTGGTGCTAGGCAATCCCGAGCGCCACAGGTATTTGGAATATATAGAGATAGATAGATAGATAGATAGATAGATAGATAGATAGATAGATAGATAGATAGATAGATAGATAGATAGATAGATAGATAGATAGATAGATAGATAGATAGATAGATAGATTTATTCTACTGGCAGTCGCCAGTAGGTAGTTATAGTTAGGACCATGTTTACATAGGAAAAGCGTTTTTTGTTTTGCTTATATCTTTGGCGCTGGTTGAAAAATCTTCATGAAATGTTCCCCAAAAAGTTCCTCGGTGATTCTTGTTGTGCATGTAAAGTTTTGGGGTGATCCATCAAAGGGGGGGGGGCCAAGAAAAGGGGGGTGTCAAAAACGTGCATTTCTCATGTTAATTTCCATGGGAATTTTAGACATAACAACAGCCCGAACTGAATTACACCAAATAAGGCAGAAAGGTAACTGTTGGTCCAGAAAGCGACCTTTTTATAAATTGCTGTAAATCTGTTCAGTAGTTTTGGAAATATTAAGGGAAATCTAAATTTGTACCTATAGGGAAGTAGATCCGCCAAGGATCCGACAGTCCCCATGCTCAAATCTGATTGGCTGCCAACACTTCAACCAGGAAGTGTTGGCAGCCATTTTGGGACTCGGCTTGAGCTGAGCCCCACGACAATTTTTTTTTAAAGAAAAGGGGCCAACATAGGGACAGTCTGAGCCCCTAACCCTGGTGCAGGGGTTCCCAGAGACCCACCATGGTTAAAAGGCATTTAAAAAAAAGAATTTCAGAAAACTCCGCTCGTAGATTAGCAGGTTTTTCTGAGATTTAAAAAAAAGAAAACGGTGTCCTGCACTATTCCTTTACTTTGACCCTGGGTGGGCCAGGTCCCATGGGAATTGGGGGCTGAAAAAAGGAGGGTGGAGTATGGGGCCCCTCCTAGGGCTTATAGTAGCCCTGGGGACCACCACTGTCCTGGGGCTATGATAGAAAAAATTGTGGGGGGGGAGGGTGTGCATCCCCCTGCACCTCGGTGACCACCACCTCCTGGAGGCAAAAGTTAATAAATGAATGCGGCGGAGTGATGTGTGCCCTCCTGCATCCCCAAGGACAGCCACTTCCCCAGGGCAAAGCTACTTTATTAGAAGCGGGGTGGCCTGCGTGGCCCCCTGCAGCACCAGGGACTGCTACCTTCCAGAGGCGCCCGTTAGATTGTATGGAGGGCTGCATGGCCCACGTGCACCGAGGACCACCACCTCTCTGGCTAAAATAAAATAATCAAGGGTATCCATCGCCGATCCCTGGGGACCCCCACCTCCCTAGGGCTAAAATAAACATTGGAGTGGTGTCACGCTGCTCCCCTCAAGGAGCCATTGATGTCCCCGAGGACCAACTTCCCCCAAGGCCGCCTCCTGTTACCTTCCCAGTTTTCATCTGTTTCCTTGCACGCAAATATGCGTGCAGGGAAAAAGATGAAAACATTGTTCCCAGAAGCAGGGAACTGCTATTTAAAGCAGCTACCTGCTTGCGCAAGCAAAGACGGCTCCTGTAGGAGATGGGAGATGGCTGGGACCGCAAGGGGCTTGAGATTCCCCTGCCGTTCCCTGGGGAGAGGACAAAGAGGCAATAGAAAGGTCAGAAACCAGCAGAAACAGGCAGAATAAAGGTCAGAAATGATCATAAAGAGGCAAAATAAAGGTCAGCAACAAGCATAAAGAGGCCTAATAAAGTTCAAAAAAGAGCAGAAAGAGTCCAAATAAAGGTGAGAAATGAGACGAAAGAGGCAGAATAAAGGTCAGAAATGAGCAGAAAGAGGCAAAATGGAAGTCAGAAACGTGCAGCAAGAGGCAGAAAAAAAGTTGGAAAACAAGCAGAAAGAGGCAGCATAAAGGTCAGTAACAAGCAGAAAGAGGCAACATAGAGGTCAGAAACGAGCAGCAAGAGGCTGAATACAGGTCGGCAATGAGCCGAAGGAGGCAAAATAAAGGTCCGCAACAAGCAGAAAGAGGCAAGGTAGAGGCCAGCAATGAGCAGAAAGAGGCAAAATATAGATCAGCAACAAGCAGAAAGAGGGAAAATAAAGTTCAGAAACGAGCAGCAAGAGGGTAAATAAAGGCCAGCAATGAGCAGAAAGAGGCAAAATAGAAATTAGAACCGAGTAGAAAGAGGCCCAATAAAGGCCAGCAACAAGCAGAAAGAGGCAAAATAGTGGTCCGAAAAGAGCAGAAAGAGGTAAAATAGAGATTTTAAAAAATCAGAAAGAGGAACAAAAAGGTCAGAAAAGAGCCGAAAAAGGCAAAATAGAGGTCAGAAAAAAGCAGAAAGAGGCAAAATAAAGGCCAGCAATGAGAAAAAAGTAGCAAAATAGAAATCAGAATACGAGCAGGAAGAGGCAAAATAAAGGCCAGCAATGAGAAGAAAGAGGCAAAATAGAGGTCAGAAACAAGCAGAAAATGGCAAAATAGTCAGCAATGAGCAAAAAGAGGCAAATTAAAGGTCAGAAGTGAGCAGATAAAAGGCAGAGAATGAGCAGAGAATGAGCAGAACCCACTCAGGTACTTATGCACCCACTCACAGAACAACTCAGACACACCCACTCACAGACCCAGTCAGATACCCATGTATCCACTTACAGAATCACTCACACTCTCTCTCATACAGAATCACTCATACTCTGTCTCAAGACCCACAGATCTACTCAGAGACTCACACTGACTCACAGACCTACTCAGAGACTCACACACCCACTCAGAGACTCATGCACCCACTCAAACACTCATGCAGTCACTCACAGACTAACTGACACACTCATGGAGGCACTCGCAAACCCACTCAGACACCTTCACATCCACTCACACAGCTACTCAGACACTCATACACCCCCTCACAGACCTACTCAGAGACCTATGCACCCACTCACAGACCCATTTAGATACTCATGCACCCACTCACACACTCAGTGAGACATTCACCACCCACTTACAGACCCAGTTTGACACTCATGCACTCACTCACAGACTCACTCACACACATAAGGAGGCACTTGCAACTCCATTCAGATACTCTCACATGTACTCACAGACCCACTCAGACACTCACACACCTAGTAAGACACTCATGCAGCCACTCCCAGGCCCACTCAGACACTCACACACATTGAGACACTCACACACTCACTGAGACACTCATGAATTTAGTTACACACTCACTCTAAAAGGTTACAGGTTGAAGTTAGGAAATACAATTTAAAAACCCCAGAAATTCACTTTAAAAACCAAAAGTTATAAGGTTGTTACAGTTAAGAAATAGCATTTAAAAACAGAAATTGACAGGAAAAAACAAAGGTTAAAGGGACGTTACAGTTAGGCTCAGATTTCACTTGTACAAAACCATAGAAATTCAGCAGTTATAGTTACCTGAGCTAACTATAACTTGCGCCCTCGCAAAGCACTGTTTAGGAACTCACATATTACCTCACTCATGACATGGTTAGAGACATCACTGATGACATCTCAAATAACATCACTAATGACATCATCCAGTGAGTGTGTATATTTTCAAAAACTTTATGAGTGTTAACCATATATACCAAGGCACTACATAAGTTAAAATAGTATACTTTCTATACTACTAATGAGTGATACTATTTCTAACATATATTATGTGAGTGGCTGTGTGACTGTGTATCCGTGTGTGAGTGGGTATCTGAGTACCGGTATGGGTGTGTGAGTGGCTGTATGTGTATGTGAGTAGCTGTGTGGGTGAGTGAGTGGCTGTGTGAGTGACTGTATTGGAGAGAGAGTGGGGTGTGAGTGGCTGTATGGCTATATGAGTATCTGAATGTATTTTTTTATTTTTTCTATGATATTCACAAATATGTCACGATTGGGTCTGTGATTGGGTGTGTGAGTCTTTAAGTGGGCCTGTGAGTGGGTGCATGAGGGTCTGTGAGTAGGTCCATGTCTGAGTGAGTCTGTGAGTAGGTGTGTGAGTGCCTGAGTGGATCTGTGAGTGTGTGCATGAGTGTCTGAGTGGGTCTGTGAGTGGGTATGTGAGTATCTGAGTGGCTTCTGTGACTGGGTGTGTGAATCTCTGAGTAGGCCTGTCAGAGGGTGTTTGAGTGGGGCTGTGAGTGGGAGCATGACTGTTTGAGTGGGTCTGTGCTTGGGCGCGTGAGTGCCTAAGTGGGTCTGTGAGTGGGTGAATGAGTGGGTGCATGTGTTTCTGAGTAGGACTATGTGTAGATGTGTGAGTGTCTGAGTGGGTCTGTAAGTTGGTGCATGAGTACCTGACTTGGCCTATGAGTGGGTGTGTAAGACTCTGGGTTGGTCTGTGAGTGGGTGCATGAGTACTTGAGTTCGTCTGTGAGTGTATGCATGAGTGCCTGAGAGGGTCTGTGAGTGGGTATGTGAGTGTCTGAGTGAGTCTGTGACAGGGTGTGTGAGTTTCTGAGTGAGTCTGTAAGTGAGTGTATGAGTGTCTGAGTAGGTGTGAGTGGGTGTAAGAGTGTGAGTGGGTCTCTGAGTGAGTACATTAGTGTCTGAGTGAGCATCTGAATGTATTCTTTTTTAGCGATGTTCGCAAATATGTTGCAATGTTACACAGGAGTGCATCGAGTGTTGCGGCAAATTCAAACCTGGGAATTATTTTTTCAATCTGTTGTACACATAAGGGGGCCCACAAACACTCCTATATCCCACCCATGGGGTCAGGATACCTGTACCATGACATCTTCTATTACTCTCAATGTTTATTTTCAGACCTCGGGGACCATGTCCCGTTACATACAATGGCGACCACAACTTTCTACAAAGGTTGCGGCCAGCAAATCACAGCATTCCTGTTGCCATGCGTATTCACGATGCGTCACAAAGTATTCATGAATGTTTTGCGCCTCTAGATTTACAAATTTGCTTTACCATTAATATCTCAAAAACTACTGAATGGATTTATACCAAATCACAAAAAGGGCTCTCTCTGGACCAAGAGCTACCTTTTTGACAAATTTGGTGCATGCTGTCCAGCAGTTTGGGCTGTAGTAGTGTTCAATATCCCTATGGTAATAGAGATGGGAAACACACTTTTTTTGCCCCCCCATTTTTCTTTGCCCCGCTTGACGGATCATCCTAAAACTTTCCATGCACAATAAGAACAAGCAGCACATTTTTTGGAAACACATTTCGTGATGGTTCATCAATCAGCCAAAGTTATAGGCAAGTCAAAATACGCTTTGCCTATGGAAACTACGTCCAAGCCAGAGACGTATTAAGGCATGGGCAAAGTGGGCTCTGGCCCAGGGCCCCAGGCTTTCAGGGGGCCCCCTGAGAGAGTATTGCCCAGTTGACCTTGAATAATTCTTAAACCGATTGTTGTCGATAGCGTTTTATTTGATTTATTTTTAATGTGGGTAATGTGTGAGAGTCTATTACAGACATTTTTCAGACAAATGATGTGCTATTGTTTCATGCAATGTCCATAATTTTTTTTTCCTTTAGATCAAAACAGTACCTCATCTATGAGAAATGGGAGGGTGGTAACAGAGAATATTTACAGTAATATTAGTGAACTGCTGCTGTGTTACAATATTGAAAACACATATCACTAACCCTGAATATTAGATGTAAACTCATTTAGGATTTGGACCAGTATGCCTGTGCACTGGCAGTGAACTGGCCAAACACGGCATGAAGGAGTTGAAACTGGATAATAAATTCAAAGCCGTTCCGAAATATGATTGGCCCAGGGCCCATATATATATATATATATATATATATATATATATATATATATATATATATATATATATATATATATAGTCTTTGCAAACATGGGAGGAAGTGCCTGCATCATTAATGCACATACACTTAGGCATTCAAGATATTAATAGTAGTCTCAGTTACCATTTGCAAACTTATGTTCGGGCTGGTCTAGAAAATTATCTTCTAAACACTCATCACAGGATCCTTCTTGTGAGGACTATCATTCTTTCCAGGCTTGGCTATTCAAAATGCACATGTAGGCTTAGCAGCTCTGGACACTGAAAACCCTCAAAAATGGCAACACAGCCAAGCTCAGAATAAAATCTACAGAACGGATGCATCAATCCCTTGTTTGACTGCACCTGCAAAAGTCATTCCACTGGTATCAACCGTCGCAATCCCTAAAGGTTGAATGTGAGAATATCGAGGTTAAAAGTAGCGGTATACAATATCGACTACCATTTTACCATCATGGTAACTATATGTAGATAAGTGTGGATTTGCTATACTTAACACCGTTTCATCAGGATAAGTAGACGTGGAGTTAAGAATAATAAATCTGTGCTTATGTAGATATGCTTGCATTGAAGAAATAGTGGTAGTTACTATTCTGGAGTAGATGTTGTTGCAGCTCGAAATCTGATGGAAACATCTTGGCATTCCAAGGATCAAGATTCTGAATCAACCTTCCTTTCACACTAGGGAAAGAAAGTCCTGTTTTATTTACAGTACATATTGGAAAGCTCCAAAATACGTTCAGAAATGTTCTAAAATAGCCATTGTGATCTTCAAATTAGTTTTCCAACATGAAATGTGGATTCACAGACATAAATAAGAAAAATTGGTAATTGAAACTTTGCACCCCTTGATACTAGAAAACCTGGAGTTGAGTTTTTGGGAACAAAAGAAATACAATAGTTTCAGGAAAAAAGGAAGACGAAAAAGGTTTAGCTCCCACGGTCCACGAGGATGGGTGACTTGCATCAGTACTGATATGTGTTGCCTGGCTGTCATTGGCTTACTCTTGCATTCTAGACCAGTACTATGAAGTGACCAATGCCAACATATGTAGCAGGGTTTACAAAAATTATACAATGTGTTGTAGCATAACTGCATGTTAGGTGACATCATTCATCTGAGATAATAAAGGATTGCGGCTATTGAAATAGCATTCCCAAGGTTCTGAAAATGGCAACTTGTGTTTGGGGTGCACCTAAAGTTGAGACTCTGGCTTTATAACCTATTGGCAGAAGCTCTGGCTGGGTTCCTGAAGGTCCTTCTCTACAGGTTTTTACAAGGTCATCTAAAGGTTGTAGTTAGAGCTTGGTGGGACCTAACCATACTAGGTGGATTTTGGAGACTCAGGGGCTGAGTGCATTGCATGGCAAAAGGTCCTATCAAACCGTCAGGGCTTGCTGGACATGACCGAAGTCTGACTGTTCACTGCCAGGGATTGGCTGCAGGCGATATATAAGGGTGTGAACATGACTGTCTGCATACAGAGGTCACTGAGCATCACTAACGGCCAATCAGTGTGAGCCTTGAAGAACTTGGAATGGCTAAAGAAAGTGCCCCAAAGAGCCCGCGGGCAGGGTGCCCTTTGCAGTGCATGGCCAAAGGTCATGCTGAGCCACAGGCACTCACTAGGCAGGAATGAGTCCATCCATCCTGGACTCTGTGTGGGCAGGGAGAAAATGACACAAGCTGAAGCAGAAAGTCTTGCTGTGTGCCACTAACCATATGCCTGGTCTGGTGGATCAGTGGAGTAATGCATCCACTCCCAAATTCTCTGTTTCATCTCATGGCCATAGGTTCAAATCCCGGTAGGGTCCACTCACTCACCCCTCCGATGTCGATAACATGATTATCATTGACTTGGGTAATAATAAACCACTGTTGTTTAGTGCAAGGTGCATAACATTGTATGTTCTGTTTACCCTGTAGCTCGTGCAAACAATGTGATTGACACAGGGCATGGATATGCTAAGAATCTTAAGAGTCAGTGAAGGCCATGCCCTGTGGATACTTTAGCAATGGGAGATTTATATCACAACAAAAACAAAGCAAATAATTGAAAATATAGTTGGAGGTTGTGATCAGTGAGCCATGAGGGCAGGGCTAATGAGTGCAAGGTATGTTTAGCTGAAAATCGTGCCCTGAAGGATCTGGGGGAAGGGGTAGATGGAAGAGGCGCACAGTGTCTGTCAAAGGACATGACCAGCACCCAGACCCACTGGTAAACGCATTCTACCTCACCCAGTGGATTCTGTAGTAGGGGATTGGCTACAGGACATGGCCGAAGACCGTGCCCGGCCATATCTTGGGGCAGAAGAAGTCACGAGATTGAGGAAGCCATATGTGATGTCTTCTGTAACGTCATCCGCAAGGTCTTGAGAGGTTTATTGTGGCGCCAATAATTCACATAGCTAAACATTAGTGAGGAATGTCAATGTTTGGAATGTTACTGATCAAAATCGGAATATCATTTAAACTATAAATTGTTATGGGATTTTTACGCATCTTATTACATTGTTTAGTAATTGAGCATATGACGATACCATAACTTCAATTAACAAACGTTTTGCCTGTGAATATATAAAGATATTGTAATTATTTAAATGCTCTTTTTAAGAATTGCTCAAAATGTACCTGTAAACACTAACTCCAATATCTAGTAGGGTCAGCCTGAACATGAACTTTTGCCATGCTCAATGGGCACTGGGCACAAGGTTTGCTTTTTTAATCCTAATCTAAAGCTAGGACTGCTGCCTATTTTGCCCGCTGGGCAGAGGGCATGGCCTGCATGCGTTTGCTTCCCAGCTCACTTCCACGCTGTGGCCATTGGAATTAAATGTTGTGCAGCAATTTTTGCGTTCTCGCTTTCCAAGAATTCGCTCTAGCGATTTCAATGGAAAATGCAATTTGGGAGCTCCCCACTCTACATGACCAAAAGGAGCCCACATTTCCAAGATTAAAGGTAGGTTGACATGTTTTTATTAAGGTTTGGTGCAGAATTTAGTTATATGGTGCCATAGGTTGTGTAAGCAATTCATAATGGTATTGTTATACTGCTACAAGCAGTGTCAATGTGCTGTAATATTAGCTGGTACTGGGGGCATTGCATACCCTTCGAGAGCCCGGCATGGAGTACCTAAGGGTACTAGTGCACAGCTAGGATTTCTGTTAGGGGTATGTAATAGCATACAAAAAAGGGTTTTTAATGTCTTCATACCCTAAGTGTGGCAGGGAAGTAAATTCTTTTCATATTAGTTTGTGACCTAAAGTTCAGATTGCGAGCTAGGTCCAAAGTTAGTCCTTTGTTTGTGAAAGGTTTCCCTTCTTGTATGGAGAGTATTTCTACATATGGCCTCACAAATGTTTTCCCTAGAAGACTTGCAAACTGCTTTGTGAACTTGGAAAAAGCCACCAGCGATAAAGTGATTGGCTCTTTTCACCAGATGAGATTCAAGGCTTTTTTATAGGAATTTTGTTTCTAAACAGGTTCACATGCTTTCTAATTATCTCTCTAGTTTTGCTTTATAATTTCCTCAACTACTACTGAACTTATTTACATAAAAGTAACAAAAATCCTCTATTGATATAAGCAAAATCTTAATGCTAGTTTTGTGCAATTCTGTGCAGCATTTTTTGCTGCAGCAGACAGAAAATCCTGTCCATCTATCCAAGGTGTGGATTGTCGCCTTATAGCATTCTCCCCCCCCCCTCCCCCTTCAGCACTCAGCACAAACCTTTACAGGACAAACTATACGTACACATTTGCTTTTTGGGATAATTTCCTGTGGATTTATGAGACAGGTTTAATGTTTGTAAACAACCATTTTATCGGTGTCCACAGAAGCTCTATTTCAGTGATGTTCAAAGTACAGCCCTGGGGGCCACCTGTGGCCCTCCTTACCTTCACATGCAGCCCCCGGGTTAACAGCACTGGGCTGCTGTTTACTTCAGAGAGCATTAACATTCAGAAAGATGTTAAATAAATGGGGACGCTTTTATTTACAAGCTTACTAAAGTAAAGGAAAATAATCTAATAAAGCATCCTGCAATATTTGTCCCCCCACAAAGCCCCTCTCCCATCCTGCTAGCATCAATGTGACCCTCGGGCTCACCACAGACCATACTTTGTGAGCCCTCGGACAATGTTTGTATCTATGCTCTATTTTGTCTGCTGTCGTATGAAAGAGATGAAAAATAGAGAACGAGAGAGACAGAGAGAAAGAGAGTGAGGGAGAGAAAGTGTGTCAGACAGGGAGAGAGCGAGAACTAGAGAGGAGGGGGAGAGCCAGAGAGAGGCAAAAAAGGATTATGAGAGTGATGGGGTACAGCAAGAGAGAAAGACAAAAGAGAAAGGGAGAAAGAGGGAAAAAGAGAGGGGAACAATTTGAGACAGAGACAAAAGAAAGTAAGGGGTAGAGAAAGAGAGATAGGGAGATAGTGAAGGGGAGAGAGAATCATACATTCTCTCTCTCTCTCTCTCTCTCTCTCTCTCTCTCTCTCTCTATATATATATATATATATATATATATATATATATATATATATATATATAGAGAGAGAGAGAGAGAGAGAGAGAGAGAGAGAGAGAGAGAGGGGGGGGGGGTTTAGGTTTAGGTTTAGGGAGCAGTGATTTAGTAAGGGGATCTTGGGCCCTATTGTACAGAAGTAAATTGGGCCTCCCATCTCCTGGTCTGGCAGCAAATTAAACAGCCACTATTTGGGCTGAAGTGGCCCCTTAAACCCCTGCTCCTCAGTACCACTGCCCCTGCCGCACTATTGATGGCTGCGCCCCTGCATAGCTGCTAAGGTTTCTGGAGTAACCTACTCCAGTTTCAGATAACTTTGTTTGACATTTTCATAATTTCAGAGTTAGGAAGGGAACTTAAGCTGCAATTAGTTGGGTCCCTTCCCAATAATGTGTCGCAGCTGTTTACTTGGTAAAGGACATTGCATAATCGAGAAATTCCCCCAAACAAATGTTAATTTCTTCCAATTACAGCCAGTACATAAAGAGCTGCAAATTACTTGATACAAGTAGCAGCAATAACACGCTACGTCAACAACCTTACAGGCAGACAGAAGTTGTTCGCTCGTTCAGTTCTAAGCCCCTGCTAGGTCGGTGACATCCAGCACCCAAACTGCGGAACGAGGCGCTTCCCGCCTTTTTCCGACCTTCTAAAGTGTCTGTCAGCCGCCTTCGAGCGCGGGAGTTCCGTGAAAGCGCGCGCGCTAGGGGGCGGGGTTCCAGATCAGCTTTCCCAGCTCCCCCTGGCCCGGCCTGCCGGCTCTTCGCGCTAATGCTTGTGAAAGGCCTGTGGCTGCCTTGGCTCCTGTTCTGGAATGACTACAGAACAAAAGGCCAGTAATAACATTGCCAAAGGCACAGCGTGACTGCCAGCTCGCGCTTACAGTAAATACCGCTCCCCTGCCCTGCTCTGTGCACATGCAGCGGGGAGAGGAAAGTATTATGTATGATTCGGTGCCAGATTCGTAGCCTTCAACAGTGCAGCAGGTGCAGTGGCACCGGGGCAGAGGGCTGTGAGGAACCTACTGCACCCCAATTAGTGTTTTTACTGTAAAACAAGGGTCTCGTGGCAGTCTTGACCGCTTGGCCACGGGTTTAAATCCCAGCAGGTTCACTCAGCCTTTCATATTTTCCTAGGTTGATAAAGTAAACACCACTGAGTTGGGTAGCAACAAACATCTGTTAATCAGCGCCAAGATTCCTTTCTGGGTCAACGTGCGCTTTAAATTAAGCTATGAAAGGGGGATCAGTTCCCTTGCTTGCATTAGGACCCCAGACACCTTTGCTATGTCACTGATTTTCGTTGATTCACAAAGGGAAATGAACATGTAAGTTTGCCTTACGAACACAAAAAGACTTTTCATCAGTGCAAAACCACTGTCTGAATGCACAAAAATATGTTTTTTGCTGGTGGAATGATTTACACAAACAAAGATTTTTTGAGTGAGTAAATCTAGGCAGGGTGCAGAAATTGTGCATTCTGGGGCTGGAATGCCTGGTGAGTTTGTGCACCACCACACACGTTCGTCAGTATTCACAAACTCTATGTGTTCCTTCTCACCCTGAAAAAGGTTGGAAGTTTACTCCTGACAAAGGCAGGAGTAAATCTCCTTCAGGGCGTGAAGGGAATGGGAATACTCCCAAAATTGTTGTGGGTGTAGGAAGGGAGTTTCTCCAAAGGGAATATTATTTTCTCAGTGTGGAATAAAGAAAAGTGTATGTGTACTTGCTCAGTTCATTTTCGCAAGAGCTAACGGCCAAAAGTACATTTATTCATATAAGAAGGCAACATACAAATGTTTTTCAGGTGGATGCTTAACCGATGAACTATTACAGGCTTCCAGGTGTACTTCTGAAACTTTTCTGAAATCTTGAAAGATAAAGGTGCAGATTTACACATTTCTTTACGAATCGTGGCCATTTACTTCTCTGCAATGTATTTTCAAATGCAAAGGTGCGAGGCTTTTAGGCAACATTTCATTTTGTGCAACGTTTCATTGAAGCACAGGGTGCTGTGCGAGGTAAAAGAAATTTAAATAAAAGACAGATTTAGCCTGTAGGAATATATTCCTCATTCAGTGGACACATTCAGATATTTGCTCTGACTCCAGCATCATTGGCCTGTTGTCAGGCAATAGGAATATTTGAGTGAACTGATTTTGCATACATCTTGTTACTCTTCTATATTAATAGAGACCAGTACAAGGCAAGGACAGCTCGGTGGGTCCTGCAAAAGCTGCAGAGCCCATTAAAATCCACCTAACTCAATCCAAATGACATTCAAATAACACTGGAGCGCTCCCTTTTGGCAAAGGTGGCAGTGTAAATGTATAGAATTAGGGGCCTGATGTAAAGGAGCCTCCAGGCGAACAGCCACCCAACACTACTCATGAGTGTGGAGTCAAACTGGCAGAGGGATCAAGTCCAGGATGCAAAGACGTGTTGGGTTACTGGGAAACACCTTGTGATTGGCTTCAGAGTACGGCAGAAACATTGAAGACTGTGCATTATTGTTTCTTTCAGAGTCAGTAGCACCCAGAGCTCCAGGGAGGGTGCACCAAGAGAATTTGTATGGGACTCTAGCTTAGGGTGACAGTGGCACCAAAGGCTCAACTGACGGCAACTCAGAAACTGTCCATCAAACGAAAATGGACAATACGGTTCCAAGTTCAGCTCACTGAATAGCACTAGATAAATGCTACTGTGCCTCTTGGGCTAGAAAATGAGAGATATGGATAATCCAAGAAGACTAAGAAGGTCAGTCGGTGCTGGCAGATGGCCGTAGGAGAGTCGAAAAGAAGATAGTTGTCCTGTTGCGAGAACCCCAATAATTTGGGTAGCACATGCAAGTAGAGCCTCAACCTAAGGCACCATATAACTAAACTCAGCACAAAACTTTCTAAAAACGTGTCAACCTACATTTAATCTTGGAAATGTGGGCTCATTTTGGTCATGTAGAAAGTTAGGTGGAGACCTCCCAAGTTACATTTCCATTGAAATCACTAGAGCGAATTCTTGGAAAGCGAGAACCTAAAAATTGCTGCACAACATTTAAGTCCAATGGCCACTGTGTGGAAGTAAAGACTCAAATCAGTTTTCCACCTGACGGTATCTCTCATGGCAGCCAGTCTTTCTATCTGCCTAACCGCAATTGGCAAGGACTTTTATACCATTCTCCAATTGAGAACACTAAAAAGCAGGTAGGACCATTGTTCTCAAAAACTGCGTTTGCAACACAGTATTGAAACAGTGGGATATATTTACAAGGGGATTGCGCCAAAACAACATCACTTTTAGCGACATCCTGGTGCCGTTATGCCCTTCTCCATATTTACAAAGTGGTTATAAGTCACTTTGAGTGGCTTAATGCCAGCTTGTAAATACAGCCCCTTTACATGCATCACTTTGCGTTAAAGGGCTGTGCAATGGATGTTGCTGTGTGCGTTCCACCGCAACACCCATTGCATTTTGACACTGCCCCAGATTTAGAAGGCTGTGTGAAACTGAGGCAGCGCCAACAACGAATGCCATTCAATAGCAGGCGTTAGAATGGCACAGCAAGGAGAAATACTTTCATTTCTCCTCGTCTTCGCTTTTTCTATGTGTGCTGCATTTGCTGCAGAACAGATAGAAAAACACCATTAATGATTGTTTATGTGCAGGAAGGTGTCCCAGGCTTTTGGGAACAGTGTCTGAAGGAAAAGAAGCATTAAGAATGGAGGCTATCGCAGGAGTGACCACAGGGAACAATAACTTAAAACAACGAGTCTGGGCAGATATGATGAGATCCAGAATTAGAAAGATAAGCAATACCAGTACCACCTGTTTGGAAATGTAGGGGGAAGAACCTCCTGGGTTCTGTCCAGTAACTGATCCTTCTGCTCAGTGGAAGTGGCAGAGATAGTGTCACAGGGAATATTACTACCGTAAATTAGCTGTATTTTATCAGTAAAGCACCTGGTAAGCTTGGCATGTCATAAAGTGCCTACGGGGGAGGGACTGCAAAGATAAGGCTGATGAATTTGTTAGCAGCCTTAAACACAGTTTGATAAACTGGAGGCGCACAAGATCAAATCAGGAAAAACAGGGGTTTTGCCAAGAATAAGCAGTGCTTGAATTGGTTCAATGTAGTATTAAGGACAAAATGAGAATCATCAGAAAATGCAAAC
The DNA here is from genome assembly GCF_964204655.1 of Triturus cristatus. Lineage (NCBI taxonomy): Eukaryota > Metazoa > Chordata > Amphibia > Caudata > Salamandridae > Triturus > Triturus cristatus. The sequence goes on along the minus strand of NC_140590.1, from coordinate 1,660,777,356 downwards.
ATTACTTACACACAGCTTCACATACTTTGAGACTTTCAAGTATTAAACTGGGAGTGTACTGGCAATTCCTTGGCCTCTGTAACCACTTATTATCTCTCCCGTAGAGAAGGACCTGGTTGAATGCCCAAGCAAGCCATCTTTAAAAAATTGTCCCATAAGTGGTTAATGAAAGCAGAAGAGGGACCACCAATGAGCTTGTTCCTGATACAGTAAGGACTGTTCCCTTAAAAGAAGAGGGCTTGACAATTCTCAGGAATCATTGTTTCAACTTGAATTATGAAATGGTGAGACAAGGACATAGGAAGGATCTTGTTGATTCTCATGGTGTCTCTTGTGTAGCAAATGTCACGTTAGCGGCATGCACAGCTTCATGCATCAGACAATGCACCTCACGAAAGAGCTCATGAGCCCATCTTGCCTCAAAAAGAGCGAGGGCTTGGTCAGAGAGAGGGTCTTCGGCTAAAACATTAAAGTCTTCGAAGACTACAACTATTGCCTCTTTGTAAAAAGACAAAAAAAGCTGCATAGGAAAATCCCCAGGAGCAGCAGGGATAACATACAAGGACAAAGTTAACATTGTAAGATTAATAAACCACACAGGAGCTGACCAACAGTTTTTTCTACAGCCATCTCCTCCGTAATCCGTGGGAATATAGATGAGACTTAAAAGAGCTACCACCTCCCTTCCTAGCTTTTCTGTTGCATTGGAGAACTGTGTATCCTTCAGGGAACGCAAATGGAATACTAAGCTGGGTTATCAGATACAGGAGAGTAAATCTCCCAGCAGTGTTTCACCAAAGAGTGAACCTTAAGTAGCACATCAGATATAGTTGGTATCTGTAGGAAATCTGCCTTTTCTTCGTGGTGACCCCACATTTTTTATCTTTTTCTGGACCCTTTTTTTGCCAGACATCGAACCTGCTAAACAGGAGTAAAGTGCACGTGCACCCCCTTTAAAAGATGGTAAAATTGACTCATCCCTAATTGACTTATCTAAGTTGCCTATATGACCCTAGAATAAGGTATAGATTATGCGCCCATGGCCCAGAAGTTAAATGCCACCTGTTGACTGCATCACCTATTGTACCAGCCACAGAGTGGGCCTGAAAACAAGGTACGGTGCATAATATTTAAGAGTGAAACAAGTGTTACATTAGAAAAGGCATGTTCCCCCATAGCCAGGCACAAAGTGACGCAGGCTGCAATTGGCATATAGGAAAAGTCAAACTTTAGATTATACATGGTAATCTATAACTTTTGACCTATACCAGCAACAAGCTTCATTATTATATTTAACAAAAGTCTGTCTAATGGTGAAGTTGGGTTTCTATTCACTATATTGGAAATGTAACTTTAAAAAAAGTTACCTTTACCCTGCCGCAATGTATTGCTGGCCAGTTTGCATTAGCTTTCCAGCCACTGCCCAGCCTTTACTTGGCCTGAATGAGGTGATGTGCAAAAGTGGTAAAAGCTGCTCCCAGAACAGGTACAATGCCGGGTGTGGGAGGTGATTTCTTACCCTGGCAGCAAGACCAGTTGGGGTGGGCAAAGGAACTTAATCAACTTCCAAGGAACCTACCCTGTGACCAGGGCCAGACTGGCCATAGTGGAATCGGGTGTTTTCCTGGTGGACCAGAATAGTGAGGGCGGGTTTTGGAGCAGTGGGGGCCGTTTTTGTTACAGGGTACCAGTTTTGCAGAAGTGCTGCAATATCAGCCTCCTGTAACAAAAGCAACAGCAGTGCTTCATTCTAGCCACCCCTCTGCCACCCTTTTCTCCCCCCCACCCCACCCGCCGGTCCGGTTTAGTGGCATTTCCAGGGCAGGTTTGTGTTCCCATTCCGGCCCTGCCTGTGACAAGTAAATGTTAGGTGGCTCTTAGAAAGTCCCAGCCTCTGTCACGCTAGTTACGCTGATACCCAGCCTAGTGGGAGGAAATCTACCCCCAGAACCAGTTTTGCCTGACCACTGACCACTGTGGGTACAAAGTTTCTGCACAAGGGAAGAATGATTCCCCCATTTTGAGTTTTGTGAGTGAGGGGCACTATAGCATTGCTTGCATTAGGGCAAATAGAAACTGCTGCAAAAGTGGGTAGGGGTGCACCTAGTAACTTTTACCCTATTGGCTAGGGAAGAGCTAGGAGTCACCATCACACACTAGCTGGTGTCAGCTGAGGCACCATCTTCAATACACTTTCTGGACCTGAAGAAGATCAGAAGAGGTCTGGGCTTGCTGTCTGTGACCTGAGAGGATCCCTGAATCACCCTCATGTATCCAGGACAAAGATGTGGACTCGAAAATTCAGTTGACAGATTTCCTGTGTGGCTAGAGGGACACAACAAACTGCAAGAACCATTTATTTTCCCTGAAATGCCCATCTCCCCAGTGGCAACTGGACCTGGACTGGACTTTGCTATTGGCATCGTACTGACGTCCTGAGAGTCTTTATGGGCCCTGCAGTGAGGTCCTGGGGCTTTCAAAGTTTACCCCTTTGGTTGTTTGGGAACCAAACGAAAGTTTGGAAACTTTTGAAAACCTTTTCTCCAGAGCTTCAGCAGGACTCGCTGAAAACAGTATCTAAATGGCAGTTCCACAGTGTCAGATTCATTTTCAGTTTTGCACCACTCATAGGTCTGCACACCTCCAGAAAAAACCTAAGCCCCGTTCTGTGTTGGGACTTACACAATTTTCAGCGAGAAATCTCCAAAGCTCCAGCTCATGCCTCTGATATCCATCCTTCGGTTCAGCAGCAGTGGCTGCAATTTCAGTGGAGGCCTGCATGGGGAGGATTTATCTTCAGAGAAAGTGCCATTCTGCATTGGAGTTTAGGAGAAATTTCAACACTTTCCTTAAAAGCAAAAGTGAAAAAGTCCCGCCCTGAAGTGAGACTTAGAAACTTTTTGGAAAATTCTGGTTTCCATACTTTCACTGGGACTAAAGAACTTGGTGTATCTAACCAGGGCTCCATCGCTGTCCGCCTCAAATCGCTGTAAGTACCGGTCACCACTTCCATAGACTGTTATTGACATGTAGTGATTTTTTGAAATTTAAATCTCCTTAGTAACATTTTTAAAGAAAGAGGAGGACAGTCATTAGCCCATCCTCTATCCAAGGATGGGTTCAAACATAGGCAATATTCAAATTGTGGTTACAGAAGTCTCTTTAGCATTTCAGCAACAGAGCCTTCGTAAAGATACATGGATTTGTCCATGCAATCCCCGTTTTTACTCCATCCACATCCTCTGCGAACCCCAACTTGGAGAGGATAAACACCCCTACAGTGTCCCCCCCCAAAAAGCGATTACTACCTAGTCGACAAATGCCATTGTTTTTTGTCCCTGCCACCGCACTCAAAATGCAAGTGTTCGTGCAAGGGTGTAAGCTCCTAGTTTGGCATTAATGGAAAAGGCCCAGGGTTCTCCAGCATGGTTAAAGAGCTGAATTGGTAGGCCCCGACTGTGGGGCTGATTCACAAAGGTAATCTGAGACAAAAGTCTAACTTTACGACTTTTGGTATTCACAGAAATCATTTACGAGTCGTATCTTTACATCTGCATTCGGCCTGGAATCTCCGCACCCGGGCCGTACTCTCCGCACCCGGACCTTACTCTCCAGCTCGGACCATACTCTCCGGTTCGGGCCGTACTCTCCGGCTCGGGCCGGATGAAGTGTGATAAATGAGTCAGAATGCAATTAACACAAAAGGGAACATTAGGAACGTGTGATAAATGGTAGTGGAAGTCATGAAAATCAGTTTGGGCGGGGAAAAGGGTGTGGCAGACACTACATTATATCCCAGAAAAGCTCCTTTGCATCATGGTACACGAGGTGCACAATTTGCTTTTTCCTCAGTGTTGACTGTAGTGTCAACACTACAATCAACACTGAGGGGAGCGCAAATTGTACTATGATGCAAAGGAGCAAACGTTTCTGGGATATGATGTAGTGCAGTATAGTGCAGGTTACGCCATTATCTGCTGATCCGTGCAGTCTCAATGAAGACAGTTGCAGGGTGGCCTGCATTTGTCAAATCTACACCCATCCTGCAAGCACCCTCCTTTAAATAAAAATCAGCAACGTGGCACGTGACTCAAGGGACTAAACCGCAGGTCTGGAGTCTGACTGTATTTGTGAGGCAAGGTATACCTAAGATCCGAACAACAAGTCAGAAGATAATTAGAAAATGCTTTTTTTTTTTAAATATCAGAAGGCACAGAGGTAACCTTTTTTCTACTTTGAATTCCACCAGCATGGAAATGCACAAGGTCAATCTGCAGACGCTACAAACACCTACTGCACATATTCAGCACAGAATGAATAAAATTGTTCTCTAGCTGATGCAGCATGTACAAAAATATGTGAACCTTTGCACTGTGGTCTATAAGCTTTCAGGAAAACTGATATTTATTGAGTCCTAGAACACGCATGAAAAGCAAAATCGTATCGTTTCATCCAATACACAAACATGGCCTATGTTGACAGGTATCAAGCCCTATAATGCATGCTAACATTGTCAAACATACAGCAAAGCGTGCTTACCAATGACAGCTCCACATAGTACACAATCGCTAAGCATCACTCGTCACTGGCCTGATGCTCACTACCAGCCTCAAGTAGGGCAGTGTTCTGAGAATCTGCAAGATGGAAAAGAAGGAGAGGAAACTTGTTAGTGGGAGTACCTGGTCAATTTGACTTTTGAAGCTTTCAGCTTTATCTTTTCTAAAAAAAGGCATTTGTTCTGTGGGGTCTTTGATCTGCAGGGTTGCAGGTTTTGGAGGATCTAGTGCTGACTCTACCTTTAGTCAATCTTCTACAAAGATGGAGTCTCACTGGGCCAGCAAACTTCCAGTTACAGCACTCCAGCTCCTGTTCTTCCAGCAGGGCCAAACAATCAAGCAAGCCAATAAAGTTTTCCCACAAGTCCTTGAGGCTTTGCCCAACTTTGCAATAATGTACTTGAAAACATTCTCCTCAATTGCCCCCGTAGTGTCCTTCAAAAAGTCCAGAGTTTTGCTCCACACTAGTCCCAGCGGGGGCCTGGCTGCTCAGTACTGATACAAATTTCCAGAACCAATCAGAGAAGTGTCACTCCAAAGAAGCTTCTAGCAACCAAAGGTTTTTCTTTTCAGGGCAGAGGGGAGGAACCGAGAAGGGCAACAGGTGTACAGGGTATCTGATCCGGATATCTGCAAAACAAGAAGGCAGCTTCCCGGTGAAGCTGTCAGGGGCTAATTGCTCAGCAGATGTGTGGTTGACTAAAGGGTTGAGGTCAAACTCAGCCAGGGCGACAGCATCAGGTGGATCTTTAAAGCGTAGTGATAGCTGGTGGCAGATGAAAGCGGTGGGGCTTTATGGTGTAGCAGCAGGTAAGCCATTAACGTTAACACGCTTGACTATCAAGAGGGAGTTGGGGGCAAATAAGAAGAGTTTGAAAAAGGAGACAAACTCTGCTTTTTAGATCATATTTCCATATACCAAATCCAAATATTTTATTTGATATGAAACTCCTATGGAGGTCCACAAAAATACACAAACATTTAAAGAAAAAAGAAACACTTCATGTACAATACAAAATCCTTCCATATTCAACCATCAAATATTACAATATACAAAAATATCATTAAAAATTATCTAATAAATAACCAGAAATGATTTAATAAATTGATAAATCTTAAAACATACCATTTCATTTGGAGGGGAAAAAACGAATGAACGGGCCTCTTGGGCAGAACAAATCTTATATTTAATAAATACAGGTCTTAAATACATACGCCTGGCCTTTTGTAACTGTGTGCAAACAAATAACACATGATTGGCACATTTCGCAGATTCTCTCCTCACTAGGAATTTTGTCCCATATAACAGTGACATCTCTTAAGGGCAACAAATTAGTTCGTTATAAAAGAATTAGTCTTCTGATTCCGTGGGGAAGGTTCCAGGTTAAATAAGACTGTGGCCTATTCCCAAAAGCACTCCCTCGGACCACCTCATTGCGGGGCTTGGTCTGACTTAAGTCAGAGTCTCTAGCCAAGCTGATAGAAGATACAGACTTCTTTATGAACAGCCTTAGTGCAGTTTTTGACATAGGGGAATCAGTATTCAAGGTAAGCCCAAATTAATTATTTGCTTGCACAAAGGGCCTAAACAATGTTGAATGTTCTCTAAATTTATAAAAGAATTCTGTTCTCAAAGCAGCCCTAAGAGTACCCTCCTCCCCCCAACACAGAGAATTACCCTATCTCAAAACCGCAGCCCAAGATAAAATATATGAAGAGGCTAAACCAAATTCCAAACGTAAGACATGTACGGCAGCTTGAGAATTTAAATTACAAATTTGGCGAAGGATTCGACCTTCAGCCTTATCAAAGGAAAGACAGTATTTCATATCCAATACCTCAGCTGCGTATATTAATGAGGGGGGAATTTTTACCTTAAAAACTGACAAGACGTGACCAAAATGGCATTTCCCACAGGTTTTATAGAATCTATTTTAGGCTCCAGCCTGGGAGAGAGCCTTGCTAACACAAAGAATAATGTGCTCTAGATCACGCCCTGTTTTCGAGAAAACCTTCCCCAGATATAAATAGGAATCAACCAATTCCAGTTCTTCAGACCGCAGTAACCACTTAAAAGATCTCTTTAAACTATGTCCTCTCTTGCAAAAGACAACAATTTTGCTCTTGGCAATATTAATTTTCAAAAAATGAGCTTTTTGCATAGCCAGTTAGGGCCAATGGGCGTTAAGTCAAAAACTGCAACGTCATCTGCATATAATAAGGAGCCAACGGACATTATGCCAATCTTAGGGGCATCCCCCCCCGCACTGAGTTCAAAACGGCGGGAAGATCGGATATATACAAAGAAAATAATCAAGGAGCCAACAAGAGACCCTGCTTCAACCCATTATACGTTTTGATCTTACATGATAGCCCCAACAAACCTCCCATCAGAACTTGGCACCAAGGATTTGTGTGTAGTTCTATAACAAGACCCAAAAGGTGCTGTGGTATACCAAGATGGACGAGCTTTCTCCACCGCGTTTGGCGGTCGACTTTGTCAAACGCTGTGGAGAAATTAATAAATGCCGTATAAACTGGCATACTTCGCAAAAAAACATATTTTTCTACAATGGTCTGTACGACTGCAGTGTTGTCCAGAGTACCATAATTCTTTCTAAAGCCTGCTTGCTCTGGTGGTAAAATATTCTTATCTTGGACACATTGCTGCAGATGACATAAATTACTCTTTGCGAATAACTTGCCCGAGTCATCCAACAAAGCAATCTGTCTAAAACTAGCTGGTGTAGTTTTTGGACCCTTTTTGCACAAAGGGATGATAATACTCCCCTTCCAAGAGGGCAGGATGCTGCTCGTTTGAAAGCAATGTTTGAACAGTGGAGCTAAAAGAAACCCCCATGCCACTGACTCCTTTTTGATTAGCGCAATCGGAATTCCGTCCGGCCCCTGTGCGCCAGAGGATCTGGCATTCTTTATAAAACCTGCTACCTCATCCCCCGACGGGGGACCATATTCAAGGAGAGAAGACTCGTCTATGCGCAAAGTTACTGCCGCAGCTAAGCTGTTGTTTTTATATAATGAAGAAATACAATCCCCCCACTCCCTTTCTGGAATCGGTATAGGTACAGCCTTCTGCCTTGAGTCGCAGTATTCAGCAATCAAGTGCCAGTACTTTCTTGAGTCTTTGACCCTTGCAGCTTCCCTCAACCCAATCCATTTAGCATCAAGCTCTCTTTTCAGTAAATTTACGACGACTTCTTATTCACTTGAGGCGATTGATTTACTGCTGTTGACCTATTGAGAATTGGATATGTGTATTCCGAACTAATCGATTAATTTCTTGGTTTAACAGTTTCAATGATGACATAACTCATTTAGGCAAGCGGGGACCAGCGGATCTAGAACTTAAATTCCGTATCTCTTCCATTTGGGCCTCAAAGTGCTGTATAATATTTGCATATGCATAACCCTCCTGTTCTGCATGAGCCTTCTTCACTAGTAGACTCACTTCAGTAATATTTTTGAGCATCCAGAAAGAGCGTCCATTTGTTTTATTAGAGACCGCCATGCCCTGACCCGGATTCCCCGGGTCCAGTGCAGGAAGAGCAAAAGCCATTGACATACCCACTATTCTGTGGTCACTCCATACATTTGCTATGAATGCCATAGATTCTAGAAGGGCACTCATTAAATATTCCAGTTATTTCATAGGGTGCGGACTTAGCTTGACCCTCTTCAAGAGTGTTACAGATTATTTTAAGAAAATGGTCACTAAATGGAACACTTCCATTACAGTCTTCAGTTTACAGGAGCAGCAGCAGAACAGCACATGATGTGCAATGGGTACATGCAGTCAGTTAAACGCGTATTGAGTCCATTTCGGAAGAGTCAGAGGAGCACTAGATGGCGTACACTGGTTGAAGGCAGCCAGATGAATGCCCATTGAGTTCATCCAGAAGAATTACAGGTGTAACAAATGTATGTTTAAGGGTGTACTTTATCAGGCTCTTTCTGGGTGGCACAGGAAGATTGTTTCTTGTAGGTCTTAAAGATGGTGGCTATTTTTGGTTCTTGCTGACAGCGGTGTGACATGACATTACAAGAGCCGGCATTCTGGCACAAGGTCCTTTCAGGCCCTAATGGGCACAAATAAGAGAGGAGCTAATTCTGCACTCCACCATGCTCTAGTTGTGTGTCTAATTGACTGGGAGTGGTGTTAATCCCTATACAGACTTTGGTGCTCCATGCTGAGCCTGTGTCTCATTAAAGCATTCTAAATGATCATTTTAATTGAGCCCATAGAGCTCATTTGGTCCTGCAAAAATGACAGACAGAGAGGTCTTAAACCATAAAGGTTTCTTTTCAGATTTTATCACACAGAATCAAGTAATATAGTCAGAATCAATTGATCAATAAATCAGAGTGCAAAGCTCAGTGAAAATACAGAATTAATCAAAGAACTCAGTAAAGTTCACGTCATTGAAATACAGAGTTTATAATGGGACAGCAATCCGGCATGGAGTCGCCTCCTCAGGTCGTTAAGAAAGGGGTTTCTAATACATCCAAAAAAAGCACACTTTTATAGGTTTCTGAACAATGGATATCGTAGATTCACTGCAGATGTACACGGTTGCCAGACATCAGAAAAATAAGAATAAGAGTGAAACGGTTAAAAGGAAATACATTTAGAAAGTCTCACATAATTCTACAACATGGAGCTTTTCACGAACACTAGCTGTGCTAGAACAAATATTGCTAAATTAATGTAAAATTCCTCTAGGACAGCTAGGTGCAACCTTGAACAAAAGCAGATGTACTGAAGCAACATTTTATTATTCTTGTGAAGGTCATTGTCTTGTCTCTAAAATGTACATTCAAACATTATTCTATGAAGACATGAAAACACAAGTTTATCCACACAGGACATTGGAAACAAATGTCACAGATAGGATGGAGTATGAGGCCTAGACTTTCTGATAGCTAGAGTTCAAGTTTCACTTTGTACAATGCATTTAACTTCGGAAAAGCAATGTTATCAACTCCCCCTCCCCAACGATTCACTAGAATCATCACAATTTGCTGTTCTAAACATATTTTACAAAATAGAAGTCATCAACTTTGGATTCTTTCGTCTGGATTCTTCCAACTAATTCATTTTGCTGACTTGGCAACTCTTCCAAGTCAACCTCATCTCATTTCCTTCTTCTTCTGCTCACTGCTAACAAATTCTTTTTCCCACAGTTTTCCCACCCTTTTATGAAATGTATCCAACCCCTTTAAGAAAGAGAAGAACACAGGCTGCTCCAATTAAGATGATTAGTATGGGCATTAGAATCAGCTTATGCATTCCAACTCCTACACTTCCAAAACTCGCAACTATCTTTGAAAACAGTCTTCCAATTGAACTAGCTAAATCGACTGTTCCCTCCCATGCACCAGTCTCTTCTAACTCCTTTATTTCATGAGGAATGTTGGTAATATTAATCACAAAATCGTTAATCTGGTTATCTACTGTAGGAATGAAAACACAGCGCCACCCTCTTTTGTGAATAGCATGTCTAATGCAAGTCTATTTTGCATTATCATTGCTCTCATAGCGAGCAACTCTTTATTAATGACTGTTAGAGTAACCTTCAGTATTAGTAGCAGGCCTATGCACTAGGGTGGATAGTTTTCTAATCTTTACATCATTTAAAGCTACTCCTACAGAAGGCATAAAGCGTCACAAATATCTCCCAGTATTTGTTCAAATCTCTGCTTACTTCTCCTTAGATAAGTATTGTTCTCTCCATTCAGGTTATCTGTATGATATATTCTTGGAAAGACTAAAGCTGCATGCCTGCATCCCAGCCAATTATGTGGCAACTGAAAATAATTTGCCACACGCATAACATATTCCCCTTATACTAGTTTTGTGTCCTGTTAGTACTGGATCCTTGGTCTCTTTCCTTTCCTTTTTACGAATTACGCAGAGTTTCTCTCTCTTTGCCAAGTCCAAATTTAACTTTGGATGTATTTCTTTCCTTTTCACCTTTTCTTCCCTTTGCTTTGACTCTCCCTTCATTTCTTCATTTGAGATTGTATTCTCCTTCCTTATTCTCTCATTATGTTAATCTATAATCTGTCTGATTTTGGATGAAAGCTAATTTGCAATTGGGTTAGGTGCGTTAGATTGCACAACAAGCTGGACATATTTTGGAATATATTCCCTTTACTCACCGTTCCATATACCTTTGAGAATCCAGAAATAGGATCAGTTATCCATATGTACTAATTTGAAGAATTTGCAACAGGTACTTTATATAAAGGGGGTTTGTAGTCAGAATAAAACAGCTTACTTGTATCTTGGTGATAAAAAAAGATCTCAAAACACATTATACGAAAAAACATAAAACAAAGGAAAATGAAAGTAGGTAGACCGCTTCAGCTGCAGAGATAGGCAAATAAGAGCAGACACGTAATTCCTACTATCTTCAGCCTTTCATATTCAGTTAACATTTGATAATAAACAGTATAACCAAAGATACATTCAGAATTAGATTTATGGGAACATTTCCTTTCCAACTTTTCTTTATCATTTACTCGTGTTTGATTTACTTTGTCACTGGGTGAGGCATATCCCTCCAGAAGATAAAGTTCTGACAATAAGCATTCAAACGAGATTGCTAGGGCAGTTGTTAAAACTACTAGAGACATTTTGAAGCATATATGTGGCCTTAAACTGCATGTTCATTCCTTTACATCTCAAGGCAGAAAAAATTAAATATCTGTCTCTTTAACGTTCAGTAACTCTATACTTCAGTCTCTAACCTATCTGGGTATCTAAAGTGACCATCGTCTTAGCTGAATACCTAGGGGCTCTGTAGTCCTTTAACTGTTGGCCTCAGATACAAGTGTCTCAAAAATTGCTGTTCCTTTCTGTGAAGATGTGCAAGCTCATACAACGTTTCACCTAAACTACAGTCTCTGCATTTCATAGGGGCTATTAAAAGAAAATGTGATAGTCATTCAAGTCAGCGTCACTTGTCACAAAGTAAGTCTTGTCAGGGCTCGAGTACTTTTTTCTAGGTTTTCTCAATCTTCTCTGTCTCTTGATTTCGGGCTGTTTAAAATTGCTGTCATTTAGCTCTGCCTGTTCTGTGTCTTCCTGTTCTTCTAGCTGTCTTTCCTCTCTAATGGTTTCTGGCCTCCTTAATCTAGTCAGCACTCTGCTTTTCTTATTTTTATTCCATGGCCATTTACCTTCACGATGCACTCTTTTTGAGGTACTTGTCACTTTCTGTTCATGGTGCAGGTCATCCCCTTTAGAGTATGAATTTACCTCTCCTGCTTCTCCTGCATCGTCTTCAACCAGGTTCCTGCTTGACTGGTCTCTCTTCTCCAGGACTCTCCAGGGACTCTGCAGATGCAGCACTTCAGTCATAGTCTCTGCGTTTCTTTGCGAGCTGGAAATCCTGGTGTTTCACTTGGGCTCCACTCTGACTACTGTCCTTGCGAGTGGGGCTGTGGACTCTCAGGTAGACCTCTTCTCCTTCATTACTCTGATGCCTCAAGAGACTTCCAATTGAGCTGGACTTGGAAATTCGTGGGTGTTGCCTCCAACTCTTCTCTGTTCAGTAACCCTGCACATTTCTGGCAGTGTTGGACACAAGGATTCCTTGATGAAGCTCTCTCCAGCGCTCTTCCAGACAAGACATGTGCACCAGCTCCTTCACGAGAACCCAGTCTCCTGGGTTCAGGTCTTAACAAGAGTCAGTCCTCACACCTGGAGTCACCAAACCAACTTGATGAGAGATAGAATGCACCACATCAGCCAGTCCTTTGCAATAGTAGAGAACTATGGGCCCAGTTCATATCTTGGCAGAGCGGGAACTCCATTGTGACTGTGTTCCGTCCCCGCCAAGATTATGGTCCACCTGCCCAATTTCAATGCGGGCAGGCTACCGTCTCTGCTGTGGTCAAACTTTTCGATGGCCAGACAGAGTAAGTATGGCTAAATGTCTGTCTATCTTATTTAGATGTGAAAAAATATAGGGCCTCATTACAACTAGGGCAGTCCTATGGTGGCGGACCAACCTCTGAAAGACTGCAGCACCATGTGCTGCATTACGAATGTGGCTCTTGGACCGCTGCAACCCTGCAGATAATGGATTTGACCGTGGTCTCACAGCGGTCTGAGGCCAAATAGGCTGGTGGTGCCGCAACAGCACCACCGAACATATCAGCCTCATCCCCACCCTTGTGCTCCTCAGCCTGGTGGTGCATGCAAGGGGGCACGTGCAGGAACGTGCTGCAGCAATGCCATGGCAGTGCCTGTCTATGGCTCCCCTATGAGCCTTAGAATGGCACCGCAATGACTTGGCCACAGCACCGCCTGCCTGCCTACCAAGGATTACTATCTTATTCCAGCGGGCACCCTCACTATGGGTCTGGCAGTCTTCCGGAGGTGCCCTGGCGTTCCACAGGAGGACCACCAAACTCAGAATTAGGCCCATAGCCATTTTTCAATGCCCATCATCGCCAGGAAAGACCTGGTGGTAAGGGGCACGAAAAAGTGTGGAAGGGGGCTTTGTTTTTTTTTTATTTTCAAAAACATAATCCTACTTTGGTAATTTTGCTGTTGCTCTGTCATGTTGACAGAGGCGTACAGCAAAATGACAGTGCATTGGCAGGAGCCACCATGACGGCGGACATTTCTAAATTTAGCTGTTGGCACCTCTATCAGGGCGATGGAGTAATTCACTCCAGGGCCTTGGTGAGGGACGGTCTGACCGACAAAAAATAAATCAGGCCCTATGTCATCTGTAATATTCACAAGCGCAGCTGCAGGAATGGAATGGATTCTCAAAGCAATTCCCATCAGTATTTTGTGGTGGGACAGGGGGTGATAAGTACCAGTGGGGGGGCATCTGGACATTTAAGAGATGAGGAGGCGCATGCTTTTGCTAACTTAGCTTTAATCATCCCCTTGACCCTCTCAACCACTCATGAGGTTTCCAGCCTATAACTGCAGGGGACCTACTGGACAATGTCCAAGGCTATGAACAACAGCTGCATTACCTCATTTTCAAAGTGACTGCTTTGATCTGATTCAAGATAAACAGGCATACTAAACCTTGGGATCAACTCCCTCAAAAGTAAATTTGCAACCCTCAGACTATCACATTGCCTTGTTCGGTATGCCTCCACCGACCTTGAGAACAAACATACGACAATAAGGATATACTACAGCTGGTTACAGTGGTGCAGCTCCAAGAGGTCGATTTGAAGATGATTTAGTAGGGCCTTTTGATTTTCCTATGCGACTCATGGGCACAATAGACTTTCTTCCTGCGTTATCTTCTGGTACATTATATACCTTTGACACAAAAGTATTGGTTATGCCAATAGCACTTAAAGCTCTGCACCATTCCCTTTTGGCCGACGTGGATCAAGTCATGTAAATGTCGAACCATAGCCGGCAACATGTAATCCAGCAGAACTGGTTTCCAGTCACTTGTCACTCATTAGAGTTTTTCACATAAATTGCCCTTTCCCATTATTCTTTCTCAATTTCTGGCACCTCATTCTGGAGCTCTCAAAGCTCACTAAAGATCTGCACAGTGTTTAACTGCTTTGGTGCTGATGATGGCCTGGAGCCATCCTCAGCACCAGTGCTTGTGTGCTCAGGACGGCTCCAGGCCACCCTAGCACCCGAGGCAGGAAATCCTTCTGGTGCGAGCAACAGAGGGAATTCTTTTCATTATTATAGCCTCAGGAGCTAGGAAAGAACTTCCCTAGATCCCAAGGCTGATTTTTCTTCTCAGAAGTGATTAATTGCACACGTGGCACGCTAAGAAAGTGAAAGTGAAATGAGCGATCGGCTCATTTCACTTTCACTGCTACAGTGCTCAGGGCATATCACAGCCCCAAACACTGAAGCAGACAGGAGAAGTATAGATGAAAAGGGGAGAATCACCCCTTTCCAATGGTACCATTTCCTGGTGGATCCATGCTTGGGGATCTCTAATCAGGGATCCACCCTCTAGACCCCCAGGAACTATTTTTAAGGGGGGAGAGCCCCCCTGGCAATGGGCAAATGCTCTCCCCCAGACATAAAAGTCTTTCTGCCCCCCTCCAGGGGGCAGACTGGAAGTTCTTTCCTCTAATCTGCCTACGGGGGGTAGAACGCCCACTGGACACCAGGGATTTTTTTTTTTTTTAAACTAAATGGGTGGGGTGGCACGCCCAGGCATTAGGCAGGAGAGCCAGAAAGCCCACTAGACACTAATGAGTTTTCCCATCTGCCCACACATAAGGCCTATGACATTTCTGAAAACTAGACATCCGAGGAAGTCCATGGTGGTATGTCTTGCATGGATCCTAGAAAGCTTTCCTACCCACAATGCCCTGCAAGCCTCAACCTTTGCCTAAAATTGGACAATTACCTTGCATTTCTGTGATGTATACTACCGGAATCAGCAGAAATCCACAACATTTCTACCACCCAGCATTCTCCCACTTGTCCCGGTGAAAATGCTACCCCACTTGTGGGACTTGGCCTAGTGCTCCAGACAGGCACAAATCAAACCAGGGTCAATGAGAGCCGCTCTGCTTGACTCCCATTGGCCTTGATTTGATGCTTGCCTAAATGCTGCTATTTTTTGGCTATTTTCATAGTGCCCTCCAGGGAACTACAAATATTGCCAAAATTCTCCTATTTTCATAGTCCACCCCAGTGGAATCTACAGACCTTGAGTACCTTTGGAATCCCCAGGATGTTGGTAAAAAGCACACAAATTTGGGTTGGATACATTATGCGGAGTATGATTTATGAAGGCTTAGTACGAACTATCACAAATAGCCAAAAAAGGACTTCGCATTTCAGTGGGAAAAGGCCTAGCAGCGAAAGGGTAACAGTGAAGCCAGGACAGTCTCATTTTCATCACTGCATGGGTTATCCAAGTTGAATGCGCTGAAGTCAAGAGTGCAGTACCTGGCAAACTCCTCTGCGTATCTATTCCTGCTGGTGATAAAATCATCGCCACTCTTTTGGGCAGCACGGTTCATGACTCCTATGTCCCTGTATAACTGGAGTGCATTCATCAAGTTCATTACATACATTATTTAAAGGGGGGCCAGAGGGTGTCAAGAACCCTCCCTGTGACCACAGCTGCCTGAAGTCCTGTACCATGCTGAATCCATACTCTCTGTAAGTACAAATGATAACTCTCAAACCATCAGATGCACAGCATGCCCTTGTCAAAGCAATGAGTGTGTGAGAAGGTTGCACGAGTATGATGCTTCCACAACTCCATTAGTACTGCAAACGGAATATGCTACTCTCAAAATTCTGCATCTGCGGAAGTGGTACATTCAGAATGTTTGGTCTCTTCGTAGTGTTTAACTCTGGTGATTGAACAAAATATAAATAAAAAAATATCGAGAGACAGAAATATCAGAAATTAAATATTGTGACACACAAATATCATGATGCACAAATATCATTGAGATGAATATCGGTTTTAAAGGTAACATCGTTTTAAAAATAATATAAATATTTTTCATATTGTTTTCACTAATATAGTAGTTAAAAACATGTTTTAATTATTTTAATATGTTTTAGTTAATATATTAATGTATGTGTTGCTATTGTTTATACACATATGTTATTCATTGCTTTTAAAATATGGCTTGTAAATTTAAGTGATTTAGAATTTCTTAATTAATTTTTAATAGTATTTTATAGTGTTACAGTTGGTTGTTGGCTTTGTAGGAGGATAGGTTGGGGTGTTATTTAGGTAATATTTAAGTAACAATTATTTAATACATTTTATTTATTTATATGATTGATATTTATTATATATTTATTCAATACTGATTTTGTTATTTGTGGCCCGTTAGGTTTCTAGAGGTATAGGGTGGGAAGTTAATTAAGAAATAATTAAATAACAATTAATTATTAATGAATTGTTTAATTGATTTTCAATTATGTAAAATATGGAATAATGATTTATTTTACTAATATTTTAGTTGGGGGATACTAGATTTGTAGGGGTGTAGGGGGAAGTTAATTATGTAATAATTAATAAACTTATGTAAGATATGTAATAGTTATTTGTTTAGTTATATGTTGGGGCAGGCAGCTAGGTTTGTAGGGGTACAGGGTGGGAAGTTTTTAATCAATTATGGAAAAACAACTAATCATTAATTGACAATTACTTTTTTATTGAAAAGTAATTATGTAATTTGATTAATTGTTATTCGTTTTTTAATACATATGTACATAATTATTTTTTCGTTAATTCTTTTTTTTAAGAGTTTGATATTTTTTCTACATTCATGGGCTTTCTCAAATATGTAATGTGTTTGAAGTGAAGTATTTTCCCTTCTCTTTCTTAGACTGCAGTAGGAATAGTAAAATTTACCTAATTGCAGCTGAGCACTCTCTCTACTGTTGCTCTGTTTGGAGTGGGAATAGTAAAGTTCACCCCTCTGAAATCCAACGCTTTTCCAACTGTTGCCGAGACTGGAAAGAAAATAGTAAATTATACCCCTCTGAAATCCAATGCTATCTGTTATCTAGACTACAGATTGTTCAGAATTCGGCGGCCAGAGCCATCTATGGGCTGCCTAGGAGAGCTAGCGCCTCTGTGCTCCTGGCCAGGCTGCACTGGCTCCCAATTTCGGGGAGAATTAGATTTAAGCTCCTCACTTTGGCATTCAAAGCCCTCTATGCGATTGGCCCTAACTATCTGAGGAAGCGTATTGCTTTCTATGTGCCGCGGAGGTTGCTGAGGTCGGCGGACCTGGCTAAAATGGAGGTGCCTGTGGTCAAACGTGTTCGGATGGGAGGTCGTTCCTTTCAATACGTGACGGCCTGCTTGTGGAATGAGCTCCCACTCTCCCTTCGGAAAGCGAACAACCTCCTGGCTTTTAGGAAGGAGTTGAAGACGCTGCTCTTCACCAAGTAGCCCGCTGTGACTGTAGTAGGTTTGCCTTTGGTTTTCTGTTTCTCTGGGCCTCTTTTGCTAAAGCGCCGGGACACCCTTTTGGGGTAGCCGTGCGCTCAAAAAGTGCGGCTTAACATAACATAACAACATGCTTTCCCTACTGTTGCCCTGTTTGGAATAAGAATTGTAAATTTAACCCCTCCCAAGTTCAACACTATCACTATTTTCGTGTTGTCTGGAGTAGGAATAGTACATTTAACCTCTCTCAAGTCCAACACTTTCCCTACTGTTGCATAGATTGGTGTAGGAATAGTAAGTTTTACCCTTCCAAAGACCAGCACTTTCTCTAATGTTGCTGCTCTCTTTCGAGTGGGAATAGTAAATGTAACCACTCCATAGTCAAACACTTTGCCTCCTTTTGTGTAGACTGGAGTGGGAATGGTAAATTTCACTCCTGTGAAGTCCAAAGCTTTCCCTACTGTTGCTTAGAATGGGGAGGGAACAGTAGCAGCTGGAATTTGGGCAAAGTGGCAGGGTGGGGGTAGGGGGAAACCAGGGATGGACAACAACATTTAAAAAAAAATACTTACCTGCATCCACAGCCCGATCTGGCTCCAATACTCGGCACTCCGATCAGGCCCGTGCACTGCAGTCACAGGCTTGCAGAATCCCCTGAGGCCAATCCTGACGCTGCATGAAAGCAGCTTCCGGATTGGCCTGAGCACAGTGGATTTGCACTCACAGGTAGACTGGGAGCCTGTGTCTGCTCTCTCCAACCCATGAAAGCAGCTGGAGTTGGAGAGAGCTTCAGTGAGCATGACGGCTTGGCCGACATGAGACGACTGGCCAAACCATCAAGCGCACTGATTACTGTACAAAACACTCCACCAGCCTGTCATCCCAGGCCCCGCCCCAAGCCTCGGCCCAGACAGAAAAACAAAAACGATACTAAACAAGCGATTATTATCGTTTTATTTTACATTTTTTTGGCTGCTTTTGGGGCGGAGCCGCCACTGAGTGGGAATAGTACATTTCACCCCTTCGAAGTCCAATGCTTTCCCTACTGTTGCACTGACTGGATTGGTAATAGTAAATCTAACTACTCCTAAGTCTAACTCTTTCCCTATTATTGCGGTGACTGGAGTGGGAATAGTAAATATAGCCCCTCTCAAGCCCAACACTTTCCCTACTGTTGCATAAACTAGGGTGGAAATAGTATATTTAATATTCTTCGAGTCCAACTGTTTTCTTAATATTGGTTAAATAACTTTTATAGCATTAATTGTTTTATCTTGTTATATTTTGTATTATTTGTTTTTATATATACTTTAATTTATTTTAATGTTTTTATAGTACTTTAAGTCAATTTGTTTTGGGGATTTTTAATTTGCGATATTGTATTTATTGTCTACATTAATTAATATATTTTCTCCTATTCAATTGTTTATATTTTTATGGTTTTATTGTGCATGCATTTTATGTGATATTATATATATATATATATATATATATATATATATATATAGCTATATATTCATATATATATATATATATAGTTTATTTTGAAATAATTAATAAAAAGATTTATTTTACATTATATATCAATTGTATTGTTGTTTTAGACTTATTGCCATGAGTATGTATACATATATATGTTCATATTAAGACATTCAAAATAGTAAAATAATTCATATATGTAAACTAAATATTTGCATAAATTACACTATATATATTTTTTTTAATAGTAATACATTATAGATGTACAAAAAACTAATAGAATGTAAAATAAATATTTTTGGAATTATGTGTACTATATATTTACATAAATAGAAACACTTACATATGGCCCGACGAAGTACGTGCCGTCAGAAGTTAGCCACCCGCATGAACGTCCAATTTAGAGTGGGTGACCGGATGGCTTTTATTTGCAGTCCATCACTGCCAAGTAAGATCTAATGGTGAGGGATAGTAAAAAATAAAATAATGATCCCCATGGTCAGGGATCATTAGTTTTTTCATTTTTTTCAGAAACAACCTCCTGCTATAGGAGTTTGTTTTAAAAAAATGAAAAACTTTGTGAAAGTTTGGCGGAGAGCCACGATGATGGTTTCTGCCAAAGTTAAACCTTTACTGTTTGCCTGGTGGACAGCTCTAGATTTGGCGGAGTTCCTCTAGGATGGCTGAGGCAATGTGCTCCGCCATCCTGAGAGAAATCTCTCTGGTCTCTTAACTCAAATCAGTCCCCTGATTGCAAAGGGCTCAAACGGAATGACTGGAAAATGAAAGGACTGTACACAACAGGAGATTTTGTTGTAAAAACAAAGGTCCCTATTCACAAAGGTAAATTCACATGTATCGATTTACTCCTGTGTAAATCTGCTCCAGCACCCAATGTAAGTTTACATTTTCCACTATTCAACATTTCGGAGTGTAGATTTACACCTATGTATAAACTTGTATGACCCTCTCCCCTCAGTTCACAAATTCACAATATGAAAACAATTTTAATGTAAAATATACATGTAAAATAAATGTAAATATTTTTTCCTCGAACAAATATTATAAAACATTAGAGTACATTAGCATGGCACAGTACATGTTTATAATCATTTAAGTTATAAATATTAACCTTTGTTCATTCATATCCATTTTGAAACATACATTATTTATTCATCTTTAAACAAAATAAAATAACCTTCACTTGCCTTTTTATTTTTAATTAATATTTAGTTAATTTAGTAAACAGTTGTGATGAATAAAATTAATTTGTAATTTTCAATAAAAGATCAAAAATGTAATTTGATGTTTTTTAAAGAAGCTTTCTATAAAGCTTTTAAATAATAAATTATGTATTATTAATATTTTATCATTTTCATGCTATATATATAGAAATATCTATATATATATTCACTTAAAAAACCATGGGTTTCACACAAGTTATAGTTAGCTGTACATTTCACTCGTAAAAAACCAATGAAATTCCACGTTATAGTTAGATCAGGTAACTATAACTTGCGCGCCCACAATAAACTGCTGATGACGTCACATATTACATCACTCATGACATGGTCAGTGACATCACTCATCACATCAATGATGACATCTCAAATGACACATTGTGGATTGCGGTCGCGCAAGTTATAGTTACCTGATCTAACTATAACGTGGAATTTCATTGGTTTTTTACGAGTGAAATGTACAGCTAACTATAACTTGTGTGAAACCTATGGTTTTTTAAGTGAATTTGCAAGGTTTTTTAAATGCTAATTCCTAACTATAACGTGTGTGAAACCTATGGTTTTTTCAGTGAATTTGTACGGTTTTTTAAATGCTAAGTTATCTATTTATTGTTAATTTTTGCCACCAGCAATGCCGTGAGTGGCTGGCCGCAACCTGAGAGGAAAGTTACTATCACCATTTTATATTTTCCAACTTGGTCCAGAGGGGGAAAAATACGCCAGAAAAGTGTATGAGGGGATAAAGTCAGATGTACCCTGACCCCATGGGAGTGATGGAGGGATCTGCGAAGGATGCGGGGATCCATCGTGGTACTCATCGCAACCCCCATGTGAATGCACAATGAATATAGTGCTCAATTAAAAAAATAACACACACTCACACTGCTACTCACATACACTCTCACACCCCTACACAAGCACTCACACATCTACTCACAGACCACAAAACCACTCACACAACCACTTACACACAAGCACTCACATATGTAGTCACAGACCCACACAACCACTCACACACCCACTCATACATCCATGCAGCAGCTCACGCACCCACTCACAGACCTACACAGCCACTCACAGACCCACTCACCCACCCATACTGCTCCTCACACAGCCACTCACAGACCCACAGCCTCTCACACACTCATACAGCCACACACACTCACAGACCCACTAAGCCACTATACACCCACTCATATACCTATTCAGCCACTGACACACCCATTCACAGACCTACAGAACCACTCACACATTTACTCACCGACCCAGAGAGCGACTCCTATACTCTCTCACAATCTAATATAACCACTCACACACCCATTCACACACTGACCCACGTACACCCATACATAAGCACTGACACACCTACTCACAGAACCACACAGCCCCTCACACACACACTCTTATACCCCTACAGACACTCATACACCCACTCACTGACATACAAAACCACTCACACACCCATTTACTGATCCACATGGTCAATCACAAACCCACTCACATGCCCATTCAGCCACTGACACACCCATTCACAGACCCACACATGCAGTCACACACCCACTCACAGACCCAGAACACCACTCATACACCCACTGTGAGACCAACACAGCAAACCACAACCCAGTCACACACAGAGACACTCACACACTCTCTAAAGAACCCACACAACCACTTACACACCCACTCACACATTCATTCAGCCACTCACACACGCATTTACATACCCATTCAGCCACTGACACAACACTCAATTAAAAAAGATACACACACTGACACTCATACTCACACGCTCTCTCACACCCCTACACAATGATTCCCACTCACAGACCTACAAAACCACCCACACACCTATTCACACACCCACACAACCACTCACACAACCACTCACAGACCCACACACCCACACAAACACTCACATACTCACTCACAGAGCCACACAGGCACTCACACACCTACTCATACATCCATACAGCCGTTCACAGACCCACACAGCCACTAACAGGCCCACTCATAGCCATACAGCCACTCATACACCCACTCACAGACCCACACAGCCTCTCACACACCCATACTAGCACTCACACACCCACTCACTGACCCAGAAAAACACTCACACACCCACTTACAGATCCACACAGCTGCTCACACATCCACTCACAAACCCACACAGGCATTCACACACACACTCACAGACCCAGAAAACTACTCACACATCCACTCTGTGAGCAACATACCAAAGCATACACCCAGTCACAACCAGACACAAACTCTATCATGCAGCCACACAACCACTCTCACACACACACCCATTTGCACACCCTCACAGCACTCCCACACCCACTCATAGATTCACACAGCTAGTCACAGACCTACACAGCCTCTCACACATCCACTCATAGACCCATACAGCCACACGCACGCCCATTCACAGATTCACAAAACCACTGGCACACCCACTTGCACACCCACTTACAGACCCACACAGCCTCTCACATACCCACCCACACAACCATTCAGCCACTGACACACCCATTCACAGCCCCAAAGAACCACTCACAGAACTACAAAACTACAAACACATTCACTCACACAGTCACTCACAGACCCACACAGCAACACGCACACCTAGTCACAAACCCACACAGCCTCTCACACTCCCATTCATACAAGTATTCAGTCACTGACACACACATTCACAGACCCACAGAACCACTAACGCAACAAATCACAGACCTTCAAAGCCACTCGCACATCCACACAGCCACTTACACACCCAGGATATATAGTTAGGAAATAGCATTAAAAAACATCGAAATTCACTAAAAAACCAAAGGTTAAAGGGACGATAGTTAGGTTCAGATTTTACACACAGAAGACCATAGAAATTCAGCAGTTATAATTAAAGTTATCTCAAGCAACTATAAATCGTGCCCTAAGGTAACTTTAACTGGTGCCCTTGCCATGCACTGCTAATTACCCCACATATTATATCACTCATGATGTATTCTATGACATTATTGACAATATCAGTGCAACATTTGCTATAAAATTATTGATGAAAAAACTGTGCATGGTGGGGGTGTATATATAGATATATTTGGAGATCACTAAAATGCATTGCCATGATTAAAACTAGTGAATCGCAATCAGGACTGCTGGCATTTTTCTTTGTGATTAAGAGTCTGAGGAGCTTATTTGCAAGCCCCTTGCGCTGCCAGTGCATCACTTTTTGTGACACACCGGCAGTGCAACCTGCTGCCCTATATTTACAAGAACATGTAAAGCCACCCTGCGTGACTTTTCATGTCCTTGTAAATATGGCCCCTTTAAATGCAACACTTTTTTTGAAAGGGGCATGCCATGGGTGTTACTGTGGGTGTTGCCACGCAACAATCATGACTTCTGCCGCATTTCCAGATTTACGAGAAATCGAACACCTGGTAATGCGTCAAAATGCTACGTGAGGCGTAGGGAGGCGCAACGAGGAGAAATGTTTTCATTTCTCCTCGTTTTTTTCCTCTCTCTATGCATGCTGCATTCTGCAGCATACATAGGAAGAGGAAATCACCTCTTGTGATTATTTTTGTGCAGGAAGAGGTCTCTTCCTGAACAAAAACCATCATCCTCATGACGCAGGCACCCTTGCCTCATAGTGCAAGGGTGCCTGCGTCAGTGCATGGCAGCTAATTTTGCACCAGCGCAGGGGAAAGCAAAGGGATCCGTCATATCGTTGTAGACATGATGCATCCCTTTGCTTCGGAATTAACACAGCACGGCGCAGCCAAATGGTGTGCGGCACCGCGCTGCGTTAATTCCTTGTAAATAAGGCCCTGAATTTTTTGTGAATATCTGAAAGGGTTGCCGCCCGTTACCAACACCGATGCCGTGGGGGATGAGTGGCTTTATGGCAAACTTTGTGAAGATATATCTATCAATGCAGACTTCTAAAAGAAAACAAGCAGCTCACAAGACAAGCACGTGTCAATGTGCTTGTATTTAATAAAAACCACAACACATTGCAACCTCACGGTCTTGTTCAAACGTGAGGTCAAAAGGAGTCTGTGGTATTTTCTGAAAAGCTTATGCAATTTGGAAGTGAAAAACACTTGGAGTTCTCAAAGAATTATGAAACAGGGAAAATCTCAGAGTTTGGAAGTTAAATGGAATTGAATTGGAACTATAGCACTTTACAGTGGATATTCTAAAGTACAGCTATCATAAGGATGAACTTGCATTGCAATTGATGGTATGGCAAAAATAATAAACGACTGGAACAGTATAGGATTGCGATTTACAAAAATTGGGAAAGCTAACCTGTGGTCAGGGAATTAATCAATGACATTGCATGTGCATACTGTACTGAATCAAAGCCACCTAAATCTGCCTTTATGGACTTTGTTACAACACAAAATGCCAAAGAATATTGAAAAATAGGAAAGCAAAATCTTAATGCGTTCTGCTTCTCTCATGAGTAAAAGATTTCATGGAAAATGCACCACTCTGTATTTTCCTCTGAGAAATCATGTGAGTATATTTTCCCACAGAGAAGTAGTCTTTGCTTTGATGATTTATGAATTTTGTGATATGTTCTTGGTGAAGCAGGCATCAAGTTAATTGTGTTTTTTTTTTAACATTTCCATTCCATGTGGCCAGTCTCATTCATCTGTATTAGGGAGATGGGAGTTTTGTAGCTGTCCGCACAGTGACCTCACCTCTAAGCATCACATGCTAGTCAATGGAGTAAAGCCGGATTATGTGCACAGTACAGGCTAGACGTGGCTTTCTGGATCATTACTTCAGCGTGGAGGGGGTGTTTCCATCTGAAGTCTCAAACTGCTCTACCCTAGCAAAAGATTTGTTTAAAAAATAAAAAAACTATTGTCGGACTCTGATTCCTGACCGCTTTTCCTTTCAGCAGTAATCTCCAGATCCGTAAATGCGCATAGCTAAGATTGCACAATAATGTAATCTTTTTGTACCATGTTGACAGAAGCTACGAGATTCAAGGTTAGAATTACGTGTGTTAATTTGCTTAGGGTCGATGCTTCTTAATTGTCACATGCTCTCCTCAAGGCCATTTCCCTGTCCGTCATCTTGCAAGCCCACCAGGTGTTTCCGTATTATTCCTATATTGATCGTTCGGGTGTCGTCACACCAGTAGTGTCCTGCAGGACATGTAGTTTGTTTCCAGCCATTCCCCTATGGCTGGCTTAACACCCACACCACGCCCATTCAACACAAGCATCACCAGTTAGGTGACCATGTCAATAAAAGGACCCGCAAGCACGTGCTCGTGCCCAGTTGTCTACCCCACTAACTTGTACGTGTGTGGGTCATTCTTTATATGGTATGTGGGCCTAGGGCCCTGAACACCAAATTGGCGACGAGGCAGAATGCTGCCAGCATGCACCTGCAACTCCTGCTGTGGCTGCTTCTTGCTGCCTGTGCCAGCCGTCTCTTGTCCTGGTGAAGAGGGAGAGAAGCGGCGTCATCGATGAGGATTCAGCAGAGAGCGCAGCCTGGCCCCGCTAGAAGAGAATATCATGTTCTGCAACCCCACCATGAAGGAGGAGCAGCAGCACCGCCACTGCCAAGAGTAAGATGGGTGCGCGTCCTTCAGGCAGTTTGGGGAGAAGTTGCCCCATGTGGCCCAATTACAGCGCGGCCAGACTGAGGGAGAATGGACTCCAGCTGGGTCCCGTTAGCAAGAACATCGACAATGTGTCATCCACTCTTGGGGTGACTTGACCATGGTTCTGTCAGCAATCATGCAGCAGCCCCTGCACAGCCCACATGCAGACCAGCACAGTCCACGCAGTGCTGGTCTGCATGTGGCGACCCATCAGACCCATCAGAAAGGACCTCAAGGGAATCTCAGCACGAGAGATGGTCTGGAAGCTGATCCACCAATAAAGTACCAGGCGGCTCCGGGACCTCAGAGGAAGACATCCAAACATTGTTGATACCCTTCCAGTCCTAACAAGGTTGTCTTTCACCGAATCATGACACCCCAAGAGAGAGATCTGCAGCGGACCCCCATCGATGTTCCTGATGAACCCCGGCTTAATCTTTTTGACACAACCACTCATCAGCGAGAGCACGCAGGACTGACCAACGTTGTATGGGTGGACTGTAATCCCAACAACAGGCTGTTGAGGAATCCGGACTCCATCTACACCCGTGTTCGTGCCCAGAGTCTCCTGGTTAGACCATGGATGCATACAGGGGTGCCCGGGTGTTGCCAGCTGCACCTGTCCACCAGTCCAGTGCTGTGCTGCGGACTGCCTTTCTAGGCTATGAGACTTAGTGGTGTCTAATTTGTTTTATTCATTCCCACAGGTTGGACTCATTTTGTTTTTCATTAAAGTTTGGGAGGAATGAGGAGTCCAGCTGGACACGTAGGTTGTTTCCAGCCACTCGCCAAGGGCTGGCCTTACACCCACCCCACACTCATCCAACACAGGTATCACTGGTCAGGTGACCCTGTCAATAAAAGGGCCCGAGTGCACCTGCACCTGGCCACCAACTAGTGTGTGTGTCATTCTTTATATGGTATGTGAGCCTAGGGCCCAGAATACCACTACGCCCCTTTCAGAGTCTCCTTTCCCAGCCCTGTTTATGTAGCATTTGCCTTGCTAAGTCTAAGTAGTGTGACCTGTGACAAATGCAGGGCACATCAAATGCAAATGTAAACAAAGGATATTTTCATATCACCTCACATTAATGTTGGCACATACAGTTTCGTAATGCCAGGGTGGTTTTGTTTAATTCTAATTTTCATTTTTTCCTATTCTACATCAGTTATTGGCTCTGTATCCTTATCCAGTTAGCAGAGTGACAGGCCAAATTTAGACCAGACCTGCTGGTTGCCAAGTGTGTTGAACAGAAACTGCATGCGTAGTGGTACACTGAAAAAAGAGCACCCAGCAACTGGAACAAAAGAGAAAATTATGTTTATGTTCCCAAACTACAATAGATTAAGCATTTGCTGCTCTGTGTGGCTTCTGTCTCCAAACGACCTCAGAGTTCCATCCTCCCATATTCTTCCTCCAACATCATTCCACACTTCAGACAATAATACATCTGGAGGAGTGTGAGTGGTATCTGAGCGCATCTACAGGTTACCACACACCTTACCCCTTAATAATAAATTCCCAGTACTAGTGTATTGTAATTCTTTTCATAACAGACAAAAGAACTGGAATGGTGATAAATAATAACATTGACGAAATGGAGATGTTCATAGAAAATGAAGATATGCAATACATTAGTACATCTCATAACATAATCCTTCAATGTTGAAGGAACTTTACAACAATGCATACTTCTCCCAATAAAAGGTATTCTGTCATTGGAATGTATTTCCTTGTTTGCTGAATTACTACAAACTAAATTAAAACAGGGTCTTCTAACACAGTGGGTGCACCAAATTCACTTGCTCTGGATACAATTGGTATGCCCATATCACTTGCCACATATA
Organism: Triturus cristatus; assembly: GCF_964204655.1. Lineage (NCBI taxonomy): Eukaryota > Metazoa > Chordata > Amphibia > Caudata > Salamandridae > Triturus > Triturus cristatus. The sequence continues at coordinate 1,660,749,689 of NC_140590.1, read as the reverse complement.
GGAACACATTACTGTCATCCCTGCTGTGTGTAATGGTTTCCCCATGGCCTCCTCTTTGATTGATTGGATCCGCTTCTTCGCCCTATGATTACACACTCTGTTGAGATTCCACACTGTCCCACCCTGTATTCTAACAGAATTCTTGAAATCCTTAGTGTCAGTCGTGGGATCAGATCATTGTACATGCCTTTTCCAGAGTCAGAGAATTGTTTCAACCTCACCCAATCTCCTATCTTTACACTACATTTACTGAATTTGCTTCTTTTTCTACTATGCATTGAGATTTTCATCCTACATTTATACATAACCACAATGTTTTTCATTCCTTGTATTGAACCTCAAAATCTTTGTCAAACTTGTTCTTTAACAACCATGGAACAAGTTTGGAACCTGCTTGTGTCCTCTCAACAATTCAAATTGTGTAAACAAAGTGACTGGTTTGGGTGCAGTTCTGTATGTAAGCGAAGAGCTTGTAAAGCTTTCCTCCGCTCAATTCCACTCTTAATAGCTAATGGAAGTGACTCGTGTATTAATTAGTCTCTTGAACCTTTACACTTGACTATTTGCTTCATGATGGAAAACTGAAATCCTTCTATGCTGTACACCACACTTATTTTTAAAATTCTTCCGTATGATTAGATGTAAATTGCAGATTATGGTTTGATACCATTAAGTCAGGTAGACCTTCTCCGTCATTCTTACCTCAGGCCATTTCGAATCGTAGTCTACGACAACTATTCCATAAACCTCCTGTTTAGAAAGATCGAGAAATGGGCTAATAACATCAATACCCAAATTCTTCAATGGACAGCCCGTGAAAGCAATAAGAATAGGTTCAGATTTATTACTTGTAACACACACAATGATGCATTGGTCTACCATAGTGTCCAACCCAAGCCACCAATACTGTCCACGTACTTTCCTACTAGTGCCCAATATACCAATATGGCCTTCATGAGCACATCTCAAGTCTTTGTCTCATACTAAAATGAGGTAAAATATTATCCCCTCTTAAAACGACTCCATTTTCAACACCTAACTCATCAGTATTTTATGAAAACTCATGGGTACACCAGCAGTACATTGATCATTTGGCCATCCATCAAACATATATTGCTTTACATTACACAGTGACTTATCTTTCTCCACTTCTTCAAGCCATTCTGTTTATGTTCTTTGAATACATTCTCACTGTGCTGAGGACCAGTGCGGTTTCAACATCTGCTGTTTGTCGTCCTTTCTCATCTACCACTTTTCTACCTAATCCTTCAGTTCTTGAAAACAAGGAGAAGTTGACAAGAACAAACAGTTCATGGACTCCTTGGCCTAACTGCAAAGGCCAGGGTTTGTACAGCTGCAGGGTTAATGGAATTACGATGAAGACGACAATATGAAGGAACATAAATATCTAATTTATGCTCCCACAAGGAGAGTGTTTCAGAATTATGTATCATCCTAAAACCGTACAACATAATCTACTTGTTTCTGCCATCACATTGCACTAGTACAGCACCTAATCCACAGTTGCTAGTGTTAACAGCAATTACACAACAAACAGTTTTAAACATGGGGCACTGCTATCTCATTTTTTAACAAATCAAATTACTTGATCTGGCATCCTCCCATACAAACTCTGTATCTTTTTCAGAAGAAACCTCAATAGCTCCACTTTAGTTGCATAGCTTTGTCCAAAATTAGAATAAAATGTGGGATACTAAGAAAGCCACTCATTGTTCTTTAGTAGTGGGAATAGGAGCATGCACCATATTTTTGATATGGCAATGTTTAGGTTTTATGCCCTTACTATTGATAGTATGTCCAAAATACACAACCTGTTGCATACAAAATTTACATTTTAAAAGATTCAGAGTAAGACCTTTGCCAAGAATAGTTGTTAATAACATATATACCTTTTCATCATGTTTCTTTGTGTCCTTACCAAATACTAAAATATCATCTTGAAACACTACTGACCCAGGAATACCATCTAATTACTCTTACATTAACCTTTCAAATACAGAAGCTGCTAACTGAAAGGTATCCTATGTTAGCGAAACATCCCTTCTGGGGTGACATATGTATCTACACATTTGGAGTCATTATCCAAAACTACCTACAGGTAAGCACTAGCCAGGTCTAATATTGAAAACATTGATGCTCCAGCCAAGGTAGATACAATTTCATGAAAGTTGGGCAATGGATGTGAGTCTACCAAGATCCCTTCATTAAGACTACAAATGTCTAAGCCTAATCTTAATTCTCTTGACCCCTGATAGATATAACCACTAGTGATACCTCTGGTGATGATGATTCTATGGCACACTTGTGCTTTTGTTATCTAATTCAGTAAACAACTCTTTTAATTTACCTCTATAAATCAGAAGAACATTCCTCACTCAGTGTCTAACTGGCACCACATTATCCTTAAGAATTATTTTATGTTTGAACCCTTTCTATTCACCCATATTGTCATTAAAGACTGTATCAAACTCCGACTTTAATTTTCTAATACATTTTACTGATTTGGTAATATCATCTTTTCTCAGATTCATATCCTCCATTTCAGCAGAGTTCACAATGAAAACCAGAGAGTTGGTTCTAGGATCTACCTTGATCCCAATTTATTCTGATGAGACCAGCTTAATAAAGACTGTCAACTTTCTGAGACATACATTTTCTATCTGGCGGATGGGGGCGCGTTTGCAGAGTGTCGTCCCTGGGGGCCAACTAGCCCACAAGGTACCTCTAGTAAGCACCACAGAGCTGCGTTGCAGAGAGGTGTAAATAGGGGCGTGGCCTCTGAACACCTCTCCGCAACGCAGCTCCCTGGCGCATACTGGAGGTACCTGGTGGGCTACTTGGCCCCCAGGGACCCTCAGGATTGAAGAGGAATTATTTTCCCAACTTAAAACGGCCACAGGGCGTGTTTGCACACATGTCACCTCAGGCCCCTCCCCCTTCCTTCACCACTGTGCAAATGCGCCCCCTGGTAAGTTGTAAGTTGGGGAATTAACTCCCCTTGAATACTGAGGGTCCCTGGGGGCCAACTAGCCTACCAGGTACCTCCAGTATGCGCCAGGAAGCTGCGTTGCAGAGAGGTGTTCAGAGGCCACGCCCCTTTTTACACCTCTCTGCAACACAGCTCTGTGGCGCTTACTGGAGGTACCTGGTGAGCTAGTTGGATCCCAGGGACCATCAGGATTCAAGGGGACTTTATCCCCCAACTCAAAACGCGCCACGGGGTGCGTTTGTGATCAGTGGTGAAGGGAGGGGGCTGGGCCTGAGGTGACATGTGTGCAAACACACCCTATGGCGTGTTTTAAGTTGGGGAATTTATTCCTCTTCAATCCTGAGGGTCCCTGGGGGCCAACTAGCCCACCACTTACCTCCATTAAGCGCCACTGCGCTGTGTTGCAGAGAAGTGGCCCAGGCCATGCTCCTTTTTACACCACTCTGCAACGTAGCTCTGTGGCGCTTACTGGAGGTAAGTGGTGGGCTAGTTGGACCCCAGGGATCTTCAGAACTCAAGGGGACTTAATCCCCCAATTTACAACTCACCAGGGGGTGCGCTTGCGCAGTGGTGCTGGGAGGAGGCGTGGCCTGATGTCACAAGTGTACAAACGCGCCCTGTGGCGCGTTTTAAGTTGGGGAATTAAGTCCCCTTGAATCCTGAGGGTCCCTGGGGGCCAACGAACCCACCAGGTACGTCCAGTAACGACTTGCGATGTAATCGTATGCGATGTTACAAGGCAGTCGTTGTAACAACCGTGTTGTAATGACATGCGATGCAACGCATGCGAAGTACACTATGTCTCCCGGAGCAGATCTCTCTCCTGGGTTTCCCCGAGTGTAAAGCTTCACACTGAACACTCTTTTATTTCCCTTCAAACTTCTACTGAAGCTCAAACTCATGCTAACACGTCTATGCTTCCCCTTTAGAATTCCTTGCCTAGAGTTCTCCGTCTTAGCATATGCTTAGATTAGAAAGGGAAAGTTTCTTTATGGAACATCTGACTGTGACAATTTGTTTCCTCTGCTTTTGAGGTTCTGAAATTTGTCGTTTCTCGATCGCACCCAGACTCTATCTTGTGTTTTCCGCCATCTTAGGTTGCCCTCACTCAGGCAGCTGGTAAACAAGATGTTTTTGTCATTTCTGCCCTTGCGTGTCAGGTAAGGGTGGGCGTAGTTCGCGAAGTAGCACTTCGCGAAGCTACGCAAAGTGAAGTTCGCACTACGCGAGCTACGCGTAGCACTTCGCGAACTGCGTAGTAACATGTTCGCACTGTGCAAGATGTTGTTTTCAATGATTGCACAGTGCGGACAAGCAACCGGCACTGTGCAATCATTGAAAATGGCATCTTGCACAGTGCGAGCTGTAGTTTTCTGCTGCTCGAGTAGATTTTTACTCGAGCGGCAGCTTTCTCAACACGAACTGGTAGTTTCTCATCGCGAGCGGTCGCGAGCATACGCGACCCCTCGCAATGAGAAACCTGACCTCCTCGCGTTGGGAATCTCGCCAGGAGGTTTATTTTCCATACTCGCGATCGCGAACAAGGAAAAAGTCTCGCCGGGATGTCATTTTGCTTGCTCGCGGTCGCCAACTTGACGTTGAGGACCGCGAGCAAGCAAAAAATGACCGCAGCACTATGCAACACTACGCTACGCGTGTTCGCACTGTGCTACGTGCAGTTCGCGTAATGCGAAGTAGCGCGAACTTCGCAAACTACGCGAGCGTAGCGTAGTGCTTCGCCCAGGCCTAGTGTCAGGTAGCCTTTCGTCCCGTGTTTATTAACTAGTGTCAGGGTCTGGCCGAATACACTAATTCACATCTGAACTGGATAACCCCCGCCCAAACTATCTGTTAGCTCACACCATTCTTTCCTCTCGCTTATCTTATCTACTGCCCTTCGCTACACATCTCATGCATTCTCTGGCTTCACGACTGTCCTTCTAGAACATACAACCATGTTTTCTCTCCTTGTAAACTGTATCATGTGGATTCTCTTTGCAATTTGCTTAAAGGGGCCAGCAACAAACATCACCTGGAACCCGAGTCAGTTTTTAGCTTAAACCATTGTTGGTGACATTTGTCGATGTCTCAAATTCTATATGTTTTTGGATATCCATTGTATCCATTGTATTTCACTGTATAAAAGCTTGTGCGCCACGGAGGTCAAGGAGCAGTCTCTTCTGAACCCATCCCTGTGTGACTTCACGGAAAAATGTCCTAGCTGCAGCTAATAAAACTCGATCTTTTACGCCAGACGGAGTGTCCAGTGTCTCTGTATTGCAAGGCAGGAGAACTAGAGGATTTCAGGCGTACTCTGCGCCGCTTGGCCCTTAATGGTCAGGTTCCTCAAATGGCGTCCACGAAGGGACGGCTTCAGTGGTAGCGGTGCAGCCAGAGGATCGTGAGGGGCCCGCAAGGAAAATCCGGAGGAGGCGCCCCACGTGATTGACCCCTGTATGTCGGAAGTGGACCGAAGGATTTTGCGGCGTGGCTTCTCCTTTCAGACGGCTACTGCGACTGCTGCCCTGACTGCCGTCCTGCCTTGGCCCCGGTTTTTGTGACGATTTGGTAGAGCGAGACGATAGACGGACCTCCGGTTGGCGTAAGAAGATACTTAGTTAAGTATTTGATTGGTGGGTCGCTCCCACGAATTTTGTTTTTGGGTCTTTGAGTTTACTTTTTGTATTTCAATTGTTGCAATAATTGAAGCCAAGGGGTGAGTACGTTTGTGCTGTTTTTGTTAAGAATTGACACCCCCCCCCTTTTTTGAAGTTTGTAGAATAGTCCAGAGAAATAACGATGCCTGGTCTAAGTAAGTTTCGTCGATTTTGTTGCTTAGGTTGTACTAGGGACTCCCAGCTCGAGGACTCTTGTCCGATTCCTCCGGTTGGAACTCCCACTTATGAGCTCTATTCAAAACATGGTATTGGCCCCATTACTTTTAACAAAACATGGGTCCGATATACCAGAAGAGACGGTGTTTTACAGTGGCCACAAAATGGCAGTTTTGAGCCCAATATATTAGATAATTTAGAAACCACTTTGTTTAGAAGAAAAGCCCGGCCGGCAATGTTTGACTCGTTCCGCCTTTGGCGAAAGGAAGCCAAGCAGAAAGAAATGAAACAAGCAAGAAGAGATCAAAAGGATAAAAATATGTCGATTTTACAGGCTGCCCAGCAGTTCAGAAATAACGAAGTAGACTCTGCTAGGGAGGTATCAGAAAGACAACATCGCATGGCAGTAGATAGATGCTATCCGGTGTTGCCTACTTTCCCTTCAGAGAAGAGTAAAAATATAGAGGAAGACCCTTTAATGTCTTGTTTGTTGAATTCAACTCCACCATATGTGCAAACTCCTAATGCACCTCCTATGGCTCAGCCAGCAGCTGCTCAGCGACCTGCTCAGCCAAATAATACTTCACTTCTTCCTCAGCCTTTGTTTTCTCCTCCTCCTGTTATTCCATCTCCTTTAAATTCCTCTCTATCCCCTGCTCTGGTGAGAAACTCTCCAGGTACACCGAGGAGACTAACAAATGCTGTCACAAGTTTCTTTTCTCCCTTAATTGGAGCCCTGAATCTCTCTCCGTCTCTTTCTAGACGACACTCTCGTTGTCAGCTTCCTATTACGGAAGAAAAAGCAGTATTAGGTTCCCTCGCCCGTAAATGGATTGAGAAAGGTCCAATATATAGTGCACGGGATATTTTGAGCACCTTCTGTCAATGGACAGAGCCCATTCAAAGATATGTTTTTGACGTAATGTGCGACACACTCACTAAGGGTTGGGACGATATGGAATTAGACACGGCTCCTATGGAACTGATGAAGCTCCAAGCCGATTTTGATAAAGGTTTTATAGTAGGAGCAGACGTTGAGAAAGCGGTGATTATGCTGATTGAATTTAGGACTTCATTTCTCTCTCTAAAACTCCCCGAAACTGATCTTATTGACAAAACTAAACACTATCCAATGCGTGAAGTTCCCCCAGTATGGAGAGAGGCGGTAGGTGGTGCTCAGCCGGTGGCTGCTCATTTCCAGCGTATATGGGTACATGATCCTTGGAAAAGAGCCGAAGTTTTAGCCCTTAAACAAACACTTCCAGACCCACGTAAAAATCCTGCTGGCTATTATAAGGAGCTATCCCAGACAGTTGAGGCTTGCGTTATGAACTTAGCTGACATTGATATGTTATATGGGAATGTTGTTCCACAAGCAATATGGGCGAAAATTCGTAGGGAAGATCATGCTGCCGAACTAGGTGGTGTTTGGGCAGCTATTAGAGCTGCTGATACAGCACAAGTTGGCGGCGCAAAGCCTGACGATCTGATTACAGCACTTCCTGGTAGAATCATTGATTTAATGAAGACTCTTATGCCTGCAGTACGAGTAAATTGGGATAAGTTAACCGCCTGTAAGCAAAAGAAAGACTAGAGCGTCTCCGATTTCTTCACTCGTTTTGAGGAGACCTTTCTGGATCATAGTGGCCAGGATATGAGCACGGAAGGTGGACAACGCTTATTTGTGGACAAGTTCGTATTTAACTTGCTTCCCGAATTATCGAATAAATTAAAAAGTTCCGAGAGTGCATGGGCTATTTCTTCTACTGCTAAAATATTGGCTACAGCACAATATTATGAAAACAGGGGCAAGGAAGAGAAAGATAAGCAGGAGAAGAAAAATAAAGATTTAAAAACAAAGGTTCTTTTACAGCAGGCTTATCCTCCACGTCCTGTTCAGCACCAGTCTTCTCAGCCCCCACAGTTTCAGAAAGTGTTTCAGAAGCCCGAACATTATGTACCCCGATCTATGCTAGGTCCAAACCAATGCGCTTACTGTAAGGAAGAGGGACATTTTAAGAGCAATTGTCCAGTTTTGCTCCAACGTAATAATGGAGTTTTTGTCACACGAGGCCGTGGTAATTTCCAGTAAGTCTCCAGGGGTAGAGGTAGAGGTACATCCCTCCAAGAGAAGCGTTCCTTTCCCTCCCCTAACGCTGTGAATTCTTTTGACCAACAGAGAGTCCAGTCTACACAATATTATAGTGACTATTATGTTGAAGGTGGCGACGAAAGTTTCCAAAATGAATAGGCCAGCCATGGACAAAGTAAGGGAGTAGTATCAATTCCAGTAGATCAGAATGGTCCTTATGTCACTGTCAATGCAATGGGTATTTCAGAGCCATTTCTTTTAGATACTGGTGCAATGAGAAGTTCTATTATTCATTCTAAACTCCCTGGGGCACCTTTGTCTGGCTTAATAAACATATCTGTAGGATTTTCCGGCGCCCCAGTTCGTAACCCAGTCTCTTGCCCTTCACCTGTTTCGATTGGTCGATATGACCTGGAAGCATCACTTATCCTTACAACTGGTTGTGGTGAGAATCTATTGGGTTTGGATCTGTTAAAAAAGTTACATGCCACGTTACACTGCTACCCTTCTGGTGTGTATCTTTCACTAGGTAAGAAACTGACATCGTCAATGCATCTGTCTAGAAATAAGTTTCCACCTGAATTACTATCTCTTCCTGAAAGTCTTTGGGCTACAGGTCCGAATGATGTGGGTCGTCTTGCGATTCCACCATATGTTGTCAATCTCAAGCCTAATGTTAAACTGCCACGTATAGCTCAGTATAAGATTTCCAATGAAGGTGAAAAAGCATTATTGGCTATTGTTCAAGATTTGGTCCAGAAGGGTGTGGTGGAAGAAACGAGAGGAAATGTGTGTAACAGCCCTATCCTTCCGATTCTTAAGCGAACTGATCCTTCTCAACCACCAGTCTATAGATTTGTGATTGATCTTCGAGAGGTGAACAAAATTGTTTCACCACAGTTCCCTGTTGTCCCAGACATTACAGCCTTACTGACGATGATACCAGCTTCAGCATCTTGGTTCACCGTGATTGACTTAAAGAACGCTTTCTTCAGCACTCCTATTGCTAAAGAGAGCAGAGATATTTTTGGATTTTGTTTAGGAGGCCGAAGCTTCCGATTCAAGAGAGCACCACAAGGCTATTGTGAAAGTCCATCCATTTATAGTCAAGCTCTTAAATCACAGCTTGATACATTCCCTTTGCCTCCAGGAGCCACTCTTATTCAGTATGTGGATGATTTGTTGATCGCGACTGATTCAAAGGATGTGTGTAAAGATGTGACTGTGGCATTGTTGCGGCATTTGTCTGATCTCAATCATAAGGTATCACCTTCTAAATTACAGTACGTGTGCCAAGAAGTTACATACTTAGGTCATCTCTTATCAAAGGAGGGAAGGCGACTAACCCCCGAACGCATTGAAGCAATTACGCACATGTCGGTACCATCGACGCAGAGAGAAGTACGTGCTTTCTTGGGCATTACTTACTACTGCAGACAATGGATACCTAAGTTCTCTTTATTGGCCAAACCTTTATTAGCACTTACACAGAAAGACACGCCCCATCCACTCCCATGGACTGATGAATGTCAGAAGAGTTTTTCTGACTTACGATCAGCCCTGTGTTCTGCTCCTGTGTTAGGTACCCCTGATTACAGTAAATGTTTCACGCTCTATGTCCATGAGAGAGAAGGTTGTGCATTATCAGTTTTGACACAACATTTTGGAGACAAACAGAGGCCATGTGCCTACTTTTCTGCTACGTTAGACCCAGTAGCTAAAGCATTACCTAGCTGTCTCAGAGCTACGGCGGCGACAGCAATCTCTATTCGTCAATCAGCTGGAGTAGTATTGGACCACACTCTCACTGTCATGGTACCACATGCTGTGGACACTTTATTGAATAGAACTAAAACACAGCATCTCACGAGTGCTCGGTTGTCTGGTTACGAGTTGACTCTCTTAGCAAGCCACATACGTATAAAGCGATGTAACACCTTGAATCCAGCTACTTTGTTACCACTCCCAGATGAAAGAGATACTCAGGATCATCATGACTGCTTTCTTCGCACAGAAGAAGAAACAAAAGGAAGAATAGATTTAAAGGATACTGCGCTCGAGGATCCGGATGGAACCTTGTGGGTTGACGGTTCCTGTTTCAAATTACCCAATGGCGAGACTACCTCAGCTTATGCAGTCACCACATTACATACAGTAGTGGAGACAGCATGTATCCGATACAATTCAGCCCAGGCTGCAGAATTGATAGCCTTGACTAGAGCATGTGTGCTGTCGAAAGGGAAAAGAGTGAATGTTTACACAGACAGCCAATATGCTTTTGGCGTGGCACACAGTTTTGGTCGTTTATGGAAGGAAAGAGGATTCTTGACTTCCCATTGAACGAAGATTCAGCATGGCCAGTTGGTCACCGATCTTCTTGACTCTCTCACATTACCTACCCAAATTGCCATCATAAAGTGTAGTGCACATAAAAGAGTCACAGATGACATTGGTCGCGGGAATGCTTTCGCAGACGAGGTAGCGAAAAACACAGCTAGGGACATCACAAGTCACATGTATGTTGCAGGCCCTGCAAATCAGATCCCAGAAAGAGGAATGTGTGAGGACACAATTGAGAGCGTAAGAACGATTCAGGAAGAGGCTACAGAGAAAGAATTGAGTAAGTGGAAAGAAAGTACGGGAATGTTGGATTCGAATGGATGTTGGACAGAATTGTCAGAGCATCAGCGATGGATGTTGCCAGATGCATATGTATTACCTGTAGTAACTATGGCTCATGGACCAGCTCACATTAGTGCTAAAGGCATATGCAAACTCCTGGCTCCAGTTTGGCAAAATGAAGGAATTCCGAAATGTGCAGACAATGTGGTAAAACATTGCATCATATGCTTAATGCATACCCAGGGAAGGGTACTCCAACTCCTGCAGGCCATTTCTCTCCCCCTACGTACCCCTTTGAAGTATTACAGATTGATTATATACACATGGATCGATGCAACAATCTCAAGTATGTTCTGGTGCTAATATGTGCATTCTCTGGATGGATAGAGGCTTACCCCTTAAAAGATAACAAAGATAACACAGCTGTATCAACTGCTAAAGTATTACTTAAAGAGTTTTTCCCTAGATTCGGTTTGCCGCGAATTGTCTGGAGTGACAAAGGAAGTGAATTTGTAGGCAAAATCATGCAGAAAGTATGTACGGGTCTTGGTATTAGGCAGAAATTCCACGCGGCAAACCATCCACAGTCAGCGGGTTTGGTAGAGTGCTACAATGGCACTCTCAAACTGAAATTGGCAAAGATTCAGGCCAGTACAGGTCTTGCCTGGCCTGACACTTTACCATTGGCCTTACTATCCACCAGAACTACTGTACACTCTCGTATGGGACTTAGTCCATATGAAGTGATATTCGGACGCCCCGCCAATATTTGGGGAGTTCCTCGCCCTAGGAAGTACTCAGACATACCGTACCCTATGCTTATTGATTACCTTCATGACTTGACTGCTAAATTAAGTGTTCTTCGCCAACAGGTTCAAAGTGCTCTGCCAGAGGCCTCAACAGACCCAGGTCACTCTATCAAACCAGGAGATTGGGTCTGCACCAAGAACTTTCAACGAAAGAAAAATCTTGATCCTTGGTGGTCGCCTCCTCGCCAGGTTCTACTGGCTACGCGGACAGCAGTAAGGATAGAAGGCAAGAAAAACTGGGTCCATGCCGTGCATTGCAAAAAGGTACCCTTGCCCTTGCCTTTTGACCAGTGGGTCCGCGGGGCCATAGGTGAATCTGAAGGAGACAAGACTCCCCGGTTCGTACCATTTAGTAACGCACGGCTGGAAGACACCCAGACCGAGGAAGAAAGTGATGACACTCTTCGAAGAACCATCCCATTACATCTACAAGTGAACACTACTAATCCGGAAATAATCTTTCAGGACCAAACGACTCCAACAAAGAAACGATACAACCTGAGGACCAGACCTGAAGCAAAGACTTGAACATTTGTTACTTTTTGCCACCAATGAACTATTTTTCCTTTTTTTTTTTTTTTTTTTTATTTGTAAACAGGCTGACAAAAGGCAAAAGAGACAATATACATTGATGCATACATTTGTAAATATAACAAAAAATAAATAAATAAAGAAGAATGTTTCGTAGTACTAAACAAATCACAATAGCCGGATCATTCCATAAAAGTTCCCCAATTCTTTTCGTATTTGCTCAAGGAGCTTATCCCTCTTAAATTTGCTAATGCTAACTCCATCGAGTGAATCTCAGTTACCAATTTCCACCAATCCCATACCGTAGGTGGATCAGGGCGAGTCCAAGCTCTTGCCAATGTTAACTTAGCGCAAGACATGAGGATTGAGGCCAGGCCTGCCTGTGGAAAAGAGATGGGATATATATCCAGCAAGACCGAGGCAGCGTTGAATGAGGGTAGTTGAACCATCTTAATTTTTAAAACTCTTTGAATGTCCCCCCAAAAGGTCCCAAAAGTAGGGCATGAGAACAGCATGTGTACCAGATCAACGGCCTCGGCCGAGCATTTAGGGCATTTTGTTCGATCGCTATATAAATTGTTGTGAGACCACTTAGCTATTATTTTGGGCGTGTAATATAACATACAGCTCGTTCTGAACTGTTGAAGTCTTAAACTAGATGAGCGGACCCTTTTATTGATATTTGACAAGGAACACTCTATCTCCCTCGGTGTAATATTTACGCCTATTAACTTTCCCCATTTATCAGCTAATTTAGAGCAGTCATTTGCTTTAAAGCTGGTTAGAAGACGATAAGTGTCACTTATTACTGATTTATTTTTAGCTGAATATAGGTAGTTCAATATATCGCTATCTAAGACCGTCGTAAGATGTTTTTTATTAATCAAGTAGTCATGTATCTGTAAATGTTTATATCTCATAGTTTCAGGAATATCATATAGCATCTTAAGGGTATTAAAATCTAAAAACCCATGTGTACCATAAAGGTCTCCTAAGACACTGATACCCGCCCTAGCCCAGCTATAAGCACTGTTATCGTTGAATATTCCCGGCAGACCCGGGTTGCCCCATAATGGTAACTTTGAATGAAAATAGGTGATTTTACAGTGTTTTGATATATTGCCCCAAATCTTTATTAGAGCTTTAGCAGTCTTAAATTTCACTTTTTTGTAGTAATTCGGGTCGTTAGCTCGTAGCAGAAACATATTTGAATCCTGTTTTAACATAAAAGTGTGAAAAAAAAGTGTTCCTTCTTTTTTAAGTAGAGAGCGAATACGCAACACAAAAGCGGACCAAAAATACATCTTAAAATCAGGAAAGTCAAGACCTCCCATGTTTAAGTTGTTTTTCAGAAGATTCAGCGATCTTCTTGCTTTTTTAAAGCCCCAAATAAATCTACTAAATGCAGCATCTAATTGTTTAAAGAACATATTATTTAAAATCAGTGGAATAGAACGAAATAAATACAAATATTTAGGTAATATTTTCATCTTTATCAAATTGATTCTCCCAATTAGATTCAAGGGTAATCTGTGCCATTTTTTTAGTAATAAGATAGTCGATTTTGTAAGTGTATTATAATTCAAATTGTTGATTTCTTGAATTTTAGCTGTGAGTTTAACACCTAGGTATGTAGCATTTTTGCAAATCTCGGGGACCGAAGAGGCTGGGGTGTAATTAGCGATAACCTGAGTCTTTTGATAGTTAAGTTTATACCCAGATATATCCCCAAATGTATTAGCCTCGAAAACAATACCTTTCAATGCTTCCTTAATATCTTGTGAGTAAACTGCGATATCATCAGCGTATGCGGTTATTTTAAGCGTTTGTAAGCCGGAATTAAAAGGTGCAATTTGGGTTTGGGACTGAAGAGCAGACAAAAACGGTTCTAATGAAAGGGCGAATAGCAGAGGTGATAGAGGGCATCCCTGCCGTGTGCCACGAAGTATTAAAAACTCTGAAGAGGTCAAACCCCCGTATCCAATACAGGCCGTTGGGTTGTCATATAAAGCCTGTACACCCCTTAGAAATTGACCCCTGAACCCCATCTTAGACAAGACGGACCATAAGTAGTCCCACCCCACTCGCTCAAAAGCTTTCTCCGCGTCTAGCAGGATCATACCGAGTGGGGTGGACTCCTGCTCTGCTACATCGAATGCCGTGATAGCCATATTAACATGTATGGTAGTGTCTCTCCCAGTTATAAATCCGTGTTGTTGTGGATTGATGATTTTGGGGAGAATAGGGGCCAGTCTCAGTGCCAGAATTTTAGCATATATTTTTGCGTCCGAGTTTATCAAGGATATGGGTCGGTATGACCCCCTCTCCTCCTTTGGTTTATCTTTCTTTAGAAAAAAAATGATTTTCGCCCTATTCCATGACTTAGGTGTTTTCCCATTGAGCCCAACTGATTGCAATACCTTCAAAAAGAGACACTCCAGTTCAGCTAAGCATACTTTGTATATTTCCAGAGGTATTAAGTCCTCCCCCGTCGCCTTCCCTGCGGGTAGCACTGATATAGCCTGATGTAGTTCTGCCATTGTGATGCTGTCCGACAGAGAGTCAATCCCCGGTATGAGTTGTAAGTTAATTATATGTTTGTCCAGATAGTCCCTAATTGCATCTGGGTTGGGGGTGTTTTCTGGAGTATATAACTTTCTATAATAGTCAGCAAATTGTTTTATTATATCTGTTGGTTGATTATAAATTTTATAATTTTATCCCCTCGAATTCCTGTAATCAGAGTACGGGCTCTGTCCTCAGCAACTTTATAAGCCAAAATTTTCCCGATTTTGTCCCCTCCCTCATATTGTGCTATTTTAAATTTATGTATATTAATGCTGCTCTTTTGAATGAGCTTAGTTTTAGCTTCGTTTTTTAAAATTCCAAGTTTTAGTCCTACTTCTGTAGTCAGTGGTGAGTTTGATTGAAGCGCTGAAGCCAATAATTCTTCTTGGGTGGTTATTTTTAATATGAGTTGGGCGTTACGATTTTTACGTTCCAAATTTTGTCTAAATGTATATGCTTGAGTGAAGCCCCTAATACTTGCTTTACAAGCATCCCATACCGTACTGCACGAGGCTGAGTCTATATTAATGTCTATGAATTCTATGAGATGTAGTTTAAGCTGTGTCAAATATTGCGAGTCTGAGATCAAATATCTGGGAAAAGAGAACGGTCTAGGTAGAGTCTTATTGTGTGGTTTGGCAATTGTAAGAATTATCGCATTGTGATCAGAGGAGATGCGAGGGCATAAAATCATAGTGGTAATCTTTAACAAATTATCACTTATTAGTGCCATGTCCAATCTTGAGCACATTTTGTGGGGTGCTGAGTAATATGTGTAACCTGGTAATTTTGGGTATAAGTGTCGCCAAGCATCTTTGATGTTATGGATACGACATAGGTCAAGAATAGATTACCTAGTTTTACGCATCCTTTGAAAGGAGCCGGGCCTAGTTGTGTCTATTTTATAATCCATTATGCAATTAAAATCACCCATAACGATAAGTTCTCCCTCCCAGTCCAAGAGTTTAATATTCAAATGATCAAAAACCCTTGGTTCATCTGTATTAGAGCCATAGACCACACATAGGACATATTTAAAATTCTCGAAACAAAGCTGGGCAATCGCCCATCTACCATCATTGTCACTAAGAGTCTGTAATACCTCAGCTCTGAAGCGTTTATCCTTTAGAATAGCCACTCCTCTAATAGAATCTCCCAGGCTCGAATAGGTCACAGTATCATAACCCAACTGATTAAGTAGTTTCTTGTATTTCCCGGCTATATGTGTCTCAGAAAGAAGAACGATATGAGGGTTGTGTAATTTTAATTCTTCTGTGATTAGGGATCTCTTATTTCTGCTATTCAGTCCTGCTACATTCCAGGCTAAACACTTTATTTCATTCATTGTTTAAGTGAGGAGCAAAGCCTACCTTCCAGCGCAAGATCAGGCATGAGATACCCCAATACATTTCCTATTACTTGTAATATGATTGGTCTCTATGCAAGACCTGGTTATTTTTAACCTCTATCTTAGAGGGACAAAGGGGAAAAGGTCGCAAGTTTTGGCCACTCTGGATTCTCTTATGGATACCTACGGCAGTACGAAGGGCAGGATTATTGCGGGAGATTTTAATGTTACGTTCGAACCCCTTTTAGCCTCGGATTCAGAATGGGGTCTTGATCCTGAGGAGGATCGTTTGTGGGATATTCCAGCCTTGGCTCTCCCCCCAATTAAACGTTGGTCCGAGGTCATAGTCCAGGTAAATTCTCTTTGTTATGAGCATGGTCTTAGGGCTTTGAATGGTAGAACCCAGGGTGATAAGTTGGGCGCTAATACTTTTGATAATGGTCGCTCCAAAAGTAGAATTGATTATGTCCTCTGCTGTAATAATTTATGGCATTCCATTAAAGATATGGTGGTGGAATCTAGAGCAGAGAGTGGCCATAATCCCATTTGTGTCACCCACCAGTGGTGGAGCGGTACTTCTTCTGTAGCAGGTACAATTGAACTCCATCCGCCAGAAGTTGTTCCCTCTAATAATATGCGCAGGGTTAGATGGCGGGAGGTGGCGGCTAATGATATGTCCCTAGCAAAAATAGATTCTGATTTGGCTGGTGCCATCTTGCATTTAGAGGACGTATTGGCCTCCGACGAAGGTTTGTTCCAAGTTACAGGTATTCATGAGCTATTCTTTGAAAGATTAAAGGGTTACTTTTTGAAGCCAGTTGTTAAAAGTAAAACACGCCCTTCTGGGCGGCTTCGTTGGTTTGATAGGGAATGTAGAAAGGCAAGATCGAATCTAGCTGCTGCCCTTTCAAGTGGCAATAGGACTCGCACCCAGCTGGCAAGGCAGGCTTACAAAAAATGCCTTGTGCATGCTAAAAAGAATTGGGACGAGCTCTTTTGGCAAGATTTGAAGGGAGCAAGCTATGGGAATGACCCAAGAAAGTTTTGGAATATTATTAAATGGAATAGGGGTGGCTTGCCCGATACTCCTTCAAATCATGTGGCCCAGGATGAATGGCTTAGGTACTTTAAGCCTCAATATGCCTGTAGTGTTTTATATAGCCATTTGGATACAATCCCACATGTTTTTTATAACAAAGGTCCTTTCCGCCCCAAAGATGTTTCTATAGCCCTGGCCTCGGTAGCCACCGGACGTGCACCTGGATCCGACGGGGTTCCGTCTGATGTCTTTCTCCAGAATAGAACTTGCTGGAGCAAGTACATTGCACTAGTGGCTAACGCGGTGGCTGAAGGTGCCCCTGTACCAAAATCTTGGGGGGGCGCCATTATTATCCCAATCTTTAAAAAAGGTGATAAGGCTCTCCCGAGTAACTACAGACCCATTAGTCTGATAGATACAATACAGAAGATCATCGGGAGGATGGTCCTGAATTTAATATTAGACTGGGAAGAGGATAATGGGGTTTTATCTACATTTCAAGCTGGATTCCGTAGATCTATTAGTACAGTGGACCAGGTTTTTCGTTTCATCCAATTACACTGGAAGACTGTGACTCTGGGGAAAGGCAGTCTCTTTGTGGCTTTTGTTGATCTAAGAGCTGCCTTTGACCTAGTTCCACGTTCAAGGTTGTGGCTTGTTTTAGCAAAGCTGGGGCTTCCTCTGGAAGTTCTGACTCTGGTTATGAGATTACACGAGTCCAATTTTGCTAAAGTCCAATGGGGAGGTTATGATGATGTCACTCCTGAGTTCCCAGTCGAGCGCGGTGTACGCCAAGGTTGTACTATGGCCCGACGCTCTTTTCCTTGTATATTAATGGGATTGTAGATCGTATGCTCAGTGTTTCCACAGATGCTCCTAAGTTGGCGGGGATAGTCACCCCAATACTGATGTTTGCGGATGACACTCTCATTGTGTCAAAAACACCAAGTGGTTTGCAAAAAGCTTTGTCTGTTTTTGATGATTTTTGTCTAGCCCATGGATTGGAAGTAAATGTCTCTAAGACCAAACCTATGGTTTTCAACCCACCTCCTAGTTACAGAGTAAGGAAGTTCTTTATGAATGCCCAGCCACTAGAGGAGGTTAACAGCTTTATATATCTTGGTATGCACATATCTAATGACAATAAGTGGAACAAGCATGTCATGATGACCTCCTTGAAGTTACAGCAGACTACTGGGGTTTTACTCAAGGAGTTTAAAACCTCCTTTACTAAGCCAATTAAACCTGTCCTTCAAGTTTATGAGGCAAAAGCTTTAAGCTCTGTCTTGTACGGGGCAGAGCTATGGGGTTTCAACTCGTTGAGATCCCTAACGGTAGTCGAAAATAAATTTTTACGTAGTATTACAGGCCTACCGCAGAGTACTCCATTGGTCCCCTTAAGATACGATTTAGGTAGGAGAGCTATCCTGGAACTAGCCAACCCCCGTCCTGTCTTATACTGGCGGAGGTTGTGGTCTACTCCGGAGCTCTCCTCCTACGCCAGGGGACTCTTGGATGTTATTAAGTCTGATACTTCTCATAAGATTAGCTGGCTTAGGAAGATACATGCTGCCCTGGTTGACTTGGGCTTGGTGGGGCTGTGGAGTGATCCAATGACAACGACATTCCCTTCTAAGAGCTCCTTGAAAATGTTGTATTGGGAACATATTGATTTTAAGATCTGGAGCCAAGTTAATAGCTCCTGGATGACTAATTGGTTCCTAGTGACAAAAATTACTCCAGCCCTAGAAACTTATTGGGACCTGATTACTAAACCTAGTGACAGGAAATTATATTTTCAGCTACGAATAGGTTCCTTGCCACTCAGGTCTCTGACTAGTAGTTGGTCAAGTGCTGGTAATGATACATGCCCTGTATGTGGCATGCAGTCTGAATCGATTGGACATTTTTTGTTTGTATGCCCCGCTTATATTGTCCCAAGACGCATTTGGTTGTCTCCATTGTGTAGGGCTTTGGGCACTAGGAGTAGTATTGTGGCCCTAAGGATCTTACGCATTAATACCCTACCAATTATTTCCATTGGTCTTGCCAAATATTTGGGCTGGGCATGGTACCTAAGGAACAAATTGATACGCTCACTATGTTATTCTTAATTGAGCTTTGTATACTAGAGCTATGGAATATTCTTGCTGTTTTAACTCCCCTTATTTTATATGACATTCTATCATCTAGTCATCTGCTTTATTGTTTAATCTTTTTTTAATATCCATTTTAATATTTATTATATGATGTATTTTATGATTCTTTTGCATCTATTTTTGTGTTTTTAACGAATTGTAATTTTGTGATACTTGTGTCTTTTATGAATTTGAACTTTCGAATAAAGACTATGATGATGAATATGAGCAAAAATAGAGAAGAAAAGAAAAGAACTGATATAAATTCACAAAATCCATCTTCGTCAGCCTGCATACCTTTTTTTAATGTGTTTCCTCCACCCCCCAACCTCCCCCCCCTCCCTCCCTCCCCCCCCCCCCGGTTCCTACCCCCGCCGGGGAAGAACTGCCCTTGAGTAACAGCTGCCGCTGGAAGGGCAGCCGCAGTGGCTGGGCACCCAAGAGGCTCCCCGCTGTCGTCAGGACAGCACTGCACCAGAACGCACCCCCAAGGGCCCCCCCCCCCGCATCCAACCGAGAACCGACATCCAAACATAAAACTAAATGTGTATTACAAGAGTCCCCACCAAAAAAGTACCACATATATCTTAACTCCTGAGGGCGAGATCCAGAAAAAGAACCCCCCCATATGCATTAACCATTACAAATCCCACTTTCATTTCTTCGAGGGATGTTGCCACTTGAGTAAACTTATTTTAGCCTCCTGTTCATTAAAGAAAATGTGCGAGTGACCATCTTTGATCACTTTGAGGCGGGCAGGATCCTGCAAAAACACTGACGCACCGACAGCCTTAAATGGATCCATGAGCTGCCTTAACTGCCACCTTCTGTCCATAGTTTGTTTACACAGGTCGGAGCGGACAAAAATCGACATGGATTCATATTGTATTGGAGTAGTTGGTCTAGCCTTAAAGAAAATGGCTTGCCTCAACAAAAAGTTCCCTATATAAACCAGGATTGGTCGAGGAAATTTTGAGGACCGGGAAGTGCTTGCTGAGAGAGGGAGCCGGTGCGCTCTTTGTACTTGCGAATCCATGTCCCAGTCAGTGAGATCTGTAAATACTTTAGAAAAGACGTTGACAATAAATGCCCGAGCGTCATTTCCCTCTCTCCCCTCAGGTACCCCAAAAACCCTCAGGTTTTGACGTCTCTGCCGGTTCTCCAAATCCTCGACTTTGGATTGCATGGTCAACATCAGCTGCTCCTGAGCTTTAATTGAGGCGCATGTAGCGATATCAACCTCCTCCACTTCAGCGACCCGTTGTTGAAGGTCTGTTACTTCAATACCAAGATTAGAGACTTTCGTGACAACCTCTTCCAGGGCATGTTTGATCTCCTGCCTGTCTGTACTGGCCTGTTGAAAGTAGTGCTGTGTCTCCTCATGTTGAGCTGCCAGTACTGAGAGAACAGTAGAGAGAGTAGGCTCCGGTTGCGGGGTTGTCAAACAATCCGATACGGCACCACTAGAGTCCTTGGTTGGTCCAAGGACCGCCGCCAGACACGCGGGTGATAGGCCGGGAGTAATTAAGGTGGTTGAGGAAAGTTGTAGTGCTATTGCTTCGTTCAGCTGATCTTCTTTTCGTTGTAGAGGAGCAGCAGGAGGCCTATCACTTTCCGGTTCTGCGCAATAGGTAGGGGGTGATACACCATCAGTGACGTCGTTACTAAGTTGGTCATCCGTCGGGGAGCAAAGTGCTACCGAGGAGTCCGGGGTAGCAGGAGCTGAGCTAGACTTCTCAAGCCTAGTTGCCGATCCTGCCGATCCTGTTGATAGATGGCTCTGTCTGGCAGGTAAGCCGATATTGGAAAGTCTGGCAACCAGGGATTTCACCTCGCCTTTAGTAGAGACCCATTTACGTAATGGACTTACTCCTAGATCTTTATTCGGGGTGTTGGCAGATAGTTTTCTAGAGCTTTTAGCCCCGAGAGTGAATCCTGCTGCCTGGACCTTCCCCTGCCCGCGGCCCCTTCCGCCCCTGCCTCCGACGCCATGAGTTTTTGAGCTTTTACTTTTATGTATTTTTGACTCCATAGGCTCCGTTGGTGGTAGAGCTGGATTTTTCGCTCCCCCAGTCGCTCCCCCATCTGCTCCTGGTGATTCAAGGCACTCGACATCAGCACCAGCGCCATCCAGCATTGCGTCGCAAAGCGGGGACAAGCCAGCGTTTTCCACATCTACGCTCCCGGACAGTGGACTTGCTAGAGTGTGACCGTTATCTGTACTTTCAGGACGCACAGTACAGGGTTCACCCCTATCTTTAGCCATCCCGCACTCAATAGCGGCATTAAGAGTCTCGGCTATTGGAAATCCCGGAGTGGAGGCTTCCAAACCGACAGCTTGAAATAAAACTGAGGCTTGCCCAGACTTTAAGAAATTCACAATGGGTTTGCCAAGGTTGCCAAGGTTGCAAGTAGTGCTAATGTTTGAAGGAGGGCAGCCAGCGGCTCCAATGAGACCCCCCCTGCCTTCTCTAAGGGGCCCCACAGGACTATGTAATGCAGTGGTGCTTACCGCCTCTGAGTCTTCCTCCTCGTTAATCTCCGTAGCGGGCTCATGAGGAGGTTCTTGACCGGCCCGGATTCGTCGAGTATTTCGAGGGGGGGCCATCCTGAAATGGAGAAATGCACTCCGCGCTTCCCCTGGTAGAGTCTTTGTAGGTCCGCGACCGGACCGCCACCTCGCGCTGCGAGCACCAAAAACTGTAGCGCTAGCTTGTGTCTGACGGCACATTGGAGACAGCTGGGAACAGCCTCAGTATCCTTGCGTCTTAGCCTCACGTCTCAACCTTTTCGGCTCGCACCCCTCTCCTGCTCCAGAGGACGTCAGGTGGGGGAAAATTTGCATAGCCGTCAGTCGGCCATCAGTCGGACGCGGAGAGAGAACCCCTTAGGCAGCGCGCCTCAGCAGCGGAGCCGCGTCCGCCATCCTGCCCAAACTATTTTTTTTTTTCCTTTTTAGATAGTATTTGTGCCATCTGTACCCGTCGCAGGGTCTCGGTAGGAGTCTTGGACTGAACCTGGTTTATGGTCAAGATCCGCTAGGTTTAGGATTATCAAATAGCCAAGTGATTGAGGAAGATTGCCGCGAGCGACACATTTTTCTAGCCAGGATGGATGGTACATCACGTCAGGTAGATAGGAGACAGAATATGCAAACCAAATACCGTAAATCATTACGTAGTCGTTTTGGCGTAACCTTGTGTGTGTTGCTGATTCTATGTGTTTTGCTAGCATGTATAGGTTGGATTGTCCATGTGTTACAACTAAAAACTGTTCCTTTATCTACTTCTGTACCTTCTCGTCCCACTAAAATTCAACACAAGATAAGTGCCCTTTCCTCACATGAACAAATAAGAAGGATGGAGTATCAAAATAATTCGTTTATCCAGCTGTTACACCAACACCAGTTAGTTGTCAACATATCTGACTGTTGGGTATGTGGACTCATGCCTCACACTGCCCATAAAGGGATGCCCTATTTAGTATTGCCTTTCTCATATGAAGGTTCAGCATGGGCTTACCTGGCCATGTTTTCGGCTGCCTACCACAACAGACTTCGATATCCGATAGGTACATTTGAGAAAGGAATGGATTTTAGCCACAGTACTTTGATAAAGGGTATAGTGGCCATGGCTAAAATTCTAGGGAAGAGTAAGATTCCATTGGATGAAAAGAAAGCCTACGAAGGTTGGAATGTAACTCATTACATTTCCAGTCTTAATAACAAGACCAAGCAAGAGAAGTCTTCCCCAGCATGGACTGTACCCCACCAAGGCAACTTTTGCCTCCGAATCAATAGCAAGGAGAATGACACTCAACAAACTGTTCCCAGATATATGTATTCACGTCTCAAAATAACCCTGCATTGATCCCATCACAAGGAACCTATTTTGTCTGCTATGACAAAGCATATACATGGCTCCCCTCTGACTTTTTGGGAACATGTTACATAGCATTCTTGCTGCCCCCAACGTATACTGCACCCTCAGACAATCACAGACACAGATATGGTAGAGGCGTATTTGATGCCAAAGACACAGCTGGCCAGGAGGGAGGAGATTTCTTCAAAGGATTCATTCCCTTCTGGGGACCAATGATTAACAGCGGAAACATTAGGCGATTAGTTCGCGTGGTTGAGACAACCATCGATGTTACTGCAGGTGCCTTAAGTAACATCACTGCAGAACTCCGAGCGGACCGTCTCATGACGTTACAAAACAGAATTGCGCTATATGTGATCCTAGCAGACCGAGGAGGAGTCTGTAAATTAATTGGATCAAGCTGCTGTATATACATTCCTGATGACGCCCCGACTGTATATCAGGTCATCTCAAAATTACATACCATCTCCGCATCGATCCATCAGGACGAAGGAGATTGGTCCCTCATGGGATGGTTATGGGGATTGTTATCTACCTGGGGATGGAAGATACTAACATTCCTTGGAGCAATTCTGGCCATCATATTCTCTTGTTGCTTGTGCATACACTGTGGTCCTGCTATCTGTGGTCTGTTCGCTACCTTATGTGTATCAAAGCGTGTAACCCAACAAACAGAGAATAGTAAGATGATGGTCCAGCAACAGTTAAACGACCTTATGGCAATTGATATCGACTCAGACTAACATTAGCCCAGTCATTGTGTTATTGCCTGAGTAATGGCAAAAGGAGGGGCTGAGGTTCTGAAATTTGTCGTTTCTCGATCGCACCCAGACTCCATCTTGTGTTTTCCGCCATCTTAGGTTGCCCTCACTCAGGCAGCTGGTAAACGAGATGTTTTTGTCATTTCTGCCCTTGCATGTCAGGTAGCCTTTCGTCCCGTGTTTATTAACTAGTGTCAGGGTCTGGCCGAATACACTAATTCATGTCTGAACTGGATAACCCCCGCCCAAACTATCTGTTAGCTCACACCATTCTTTCCTCTCGCTTATCTTATCTACTGCCCTTCGCTACACATCTCATGCATTCTCTGGCTTCACGACTGTCCTTCTAGAACATACAACCATGTTTTCTCTCCTTGTAAACTGTATCATGTGGATTCTCTTTGCAATTTGCTTAAAGGGGCCAGCAACAAACATCACCTGGAACCCGAGTCAGTTTTTAGCTTAAACCATTGTTGGTGACATTTGTCGATGTCTCAAATTCTATATGTTTTTGGTTATCCATTGTATCCATTGTATTTCACTGTATAAAAGCTTGTGCGCCACGGAGGTCAAGGAGCAGTCTCTTGTGAACCCATCCCTGTGTGACTTCACGGACAACTGTCCTAGCTGCAGCTAATAAAACTCGATCTTTTACACCAGACGGAGTGTCCAGTGTCTCTGTATTGCAAGGCAGGAGAACTAGAGGATTTCAGACGTACTCTGCGCCGCTTGGCCCTTAATGGTCAGGTTCCTCACTTTGTGGCTGTTACTGTTTTGTACCTCATTTTATTACAACTTAACTTACTGGAACATTTTGGCTTCCAGACTGAATTGCTATATCTTTTAAATATGTTCCAACTTTGCAACTATACTTGTTGAATTAATGTTTTAAACTAAATCTTTATTGTTGAGATAACTGAGTCTTGGTCTTTATTGTGGAGTTGATGGGCTTCACAGAGATGGAAATGTATTTCTGATGTTAGCTCCCTTACATCGCTCCAAGTCGACTACCAAAGGTCCATACAACTAGAGGGGAAATCTGTTTGTTGCTTTCACTAAGAGATTGAGGCTTAGCTACCCATGCTCCATCATTTTCATTTCAATCGGGACTTGAAGCATGGCCTTCTCTCTGGTGAGATAGGTCGCTAAACCGGCGATAATGTTATTGCCGTTCTTGATAATATGTCCCCTAGCCTTTGCAGACAAATTAGTCGATCATCAAGGGTGGTACCTAGTTATAGAAGATGCCATGCTCCAGGCTCAAAGAACATAACACAGTTCTAGAGAGAAGGCAAAGAAAATAACGATTGAGAAGCAATGGGTTCAGCCATTTCATTATAGACGGTCAACCTTGCGTAGAGTATCATCAAACTCAGTGCATTCTGGGGAGCTCTTTAAAAAGCAAAAACAAATTGGCATCCAGCCTCTAATATAAGGGTACAGACTTTTCCTCGGTTTGAGATATTCAGGGGCTGTTAAAGAGGCCAATTAAGCTACTGACATACCATCTCAGTGACTGAAACATAACTGCAGTTCAGGCATCTGTTCCTGGTCCTTCCAACCTGACTGACATTACTTCAAATCATCTGGGTTGGTAAAAAATGGATGGCAGGAATACATGGCCCAAGTCAAGAAAACAGGTGTTACTTATCCTATGTCTGTCTTGCTGTCTTATATGGTAGTTACATATAGATGATCCCAACAACATTGTGTGCACTTTGAAACAAACAGGCATAAGTAAATAGTATTTACAACAACAAAAAATCCCAGTTATTTACCGTTTGCTAGTTTCCCTAGCCCAACAGCTATCTAGAAATTAGGAAATTAACAAGTTTAATTGAACATTTGTTATTATTTTTCTTTTAGCTTGAAAGATAGATGTGGCTGACGGTCACCTGAGCTTGCCACTGTGAAATCTAAAGGGATCCTACCTGAATTTTTGTTCTCATGTTAGTTCACAGAGTCCCAGAAGTGGGAGAATTTGGCAAGGAAATTATGGTAATGGCAATAGTGCATCAATCGTCCCACATCTCTTCACTGCACACAGGGTTGAGCACACTAAAAGTTCTCCAGATGATCACAGCACACCTTCAAACCTCATGCACCATACCAAAATCCTTCCCACATAGACCACACTAAAAACACTCTACGAACTATGCACAGCAAATAGAGCAGCGTCATACGTGACCACCTGAAATCAATCTGGGGCCTTGTTAAGCGCAAGAAAACGCTGTACAATTGAACACAAAGGGGCATATTTACTAAGAATTTATGCTGTATTTGAGTCACAAAAGTGACAGAAATCAGCACAAAATCTTCTATTATGATTTACTTTCCAGCGCTAAACCTGTTTAGCACTGGAAATAACGTGAGAGTAACACTAAGCAGCGCTATGCGCTGCTTTCCATTACTTAGCGCCAAGGGGGCACACCAGGGGTGGTGCATGGGCGTTACCTTGCAACCACCCAAGGTTTCTGACGCTAAACCTAACTTACAAAAAAAAGTAGACAGGGTTTAGCATCAGAAAATAGCGTACTCTTGAACCAGGCTCTATTAAACAGAAATGCTTTTTTCTCCTTTATTTTCTGACTTCCCATGTGTCCTGCACTGTACAGCACACATACAAAGTGGGAAAATATTTAAAATGAGTATAAGCATAGTATTTTGTACTGGAAGGATATCCTTCCAGTACAAAACCTATGTTTCACTCACGGAGACACCCTTGCACTTTGACGCAAAGGAGTCTCTGTGGCGTACCACAGCTGATTTCAGTGTCGGTGCTAGGGAAAGTGGAGAGAGTGCCATATTTCTGTAAACATGACGCTCTCCTCCTCTCTCCTTTTCACACAGTGCAGCATTTACGGTGAGACTGGTAAATCTGGCCCAAAGTATTTTCCCCTAATGTGTTTTCCTTTTATACCACCATTGTGAACCTAATGTAATTTTTGTACCTTCTAACACTACCAGCAATACTTGCAACAGGATCACTGTTGGATATTTACCATAGATATGCTGAAATGAAATTTGTGGAAAATGCATGTAGACTTGGTGGGGAATACTTACTTAGCTGTGCCTGAGTAAGTGTCCGCATATCTGCATGAGAAACATTGAAATATAACATAAGCATTCCTAGGTAAAAAAAGTTACAAATTAAGATTTCATATACACCAAGTCACCTTGGACTTTGGACAAACCTCTATGGAGAACTCTGTGATGAATCTGCTAGTTTATGTTTTTTTAGCTAACAATAAGCAAAATAAAAGAAGTGGTGTTGAATTATTCACTCTGTGGGACGAAGTAACACCCAACAATCGAATGAAGAGCATTAGTTTTAAAGAAATTATGGTGGATTGTGCACTGTTGAAAATTTGCAGGTTTGATTTTGTATGTTAGGAGAGTTCAAAAGAGTATGACAGCAGTGAAATTAAAAAGTTCAAAATATGATTTTAATATCATATCAAATTTAGTTCATATCAACCTTTGGCATTTTCTGGCCCTCCGGAGATATTTAATGGAAATCATGAATAGGAGAAGACATGCTCGTAATATCATCTCTGCTATCCAGAATAGTGCATTATGGGAGTATTGAGCTGTGTACCCTTAAACTAACCTTGTGTAATTTGTAGGCAAGATTATGAGTTATTAAATCACTGTTTATGTATTTGTCCGGGTAATATCAGGTTTCGGTTCTGTAAATTGAGGGCCCGTCTGCAATTTATGCTTGTTTTTGTAGTGGTCTTATCAGTTGTATGTGACATTGTACAATAAATGTACTATGGTTGTTTACCTCCTGAGGCACAGCCGGGAGACGTTTGTTTTGCTTTTAAAATTGAAAATTTCATGTTTTTAACTTCACTCTCCCCCTGATTCCTGCACACGATTACTGTGTGCAGGCACTTGTTTATTGCCTAAAACGAGCGCTGGGAAGACCACAAGTACCTCGCTAAGGAAAAGACCATTTCCCCCCGCCCGGAGCAGGACACGCCCACTCCGAGGCCACACCCCCTAGAACTTTGCATAAATAGCGCGCCGTCGCGCTGGGCGCCTGTTAGTTGTTTACCTCCTGAGGCACAGCCGGGAGACGTTTGTTTTGCTTTTAAAATTGAAAATTTCATGTTTTTAACTTCACTCTCCCCCTGATCCCTGCACACGATTACTGTGTGCAGGCACTTGTTTATTGCCTAAAACGAGCGCTGGGAAGACCACAAGTACCTCGCTTAGGAAAAGACCATTTCCCCCCACCCGGAGCAGGACACGCCCACTCCGAGGCCACACCCCCTGGCTTTTTAGTCCATAAGAATGTGTTTGCACAGGAAGCGCAGCGGACGAGCGCAGCTGGCGCGACGAATGCGCGCCGAAGGCGCGCATAAGGCAAGCTCGTCTGCGCTCGTCCGCGCCGAGACCGGGCTAAGGGCCACCCCCCCTGATCCTTCATCTCCTTATCCCGCAACCAGCACCTTACCAATAACTTACACTCCGGATCAACTCCTCAGCATCAAACAAACAACCAGGTACCCTCATTCATTACCAAACTTTAACTACAACGATCCTAGGTTCGGACCACTCAAGTGTCCCACTTGCACTGAGACGCCACCCATCTCTCCCCCTATACCTCCCCCTCTTGTAACAGCAGCCCTTATCAATGCAAGATCCCTACCAAAACATAAATTTGAAATCGCTGAGTTCATAGACTCGCAACAGATAGATATTCTATTTATCACTGAAACTTGGGGAGACGAGGCCTCTGGCCCTGATTTCAGAGACGCCACACCAGACAACTACTGTGTGTGTAAACTAGACAGACCTATAAGGAAGGGTGGAGGAGTCGCAATCATGTACAAAGATCACCTTAAAATATCTATTACAGATACAACCTATCCTGAATGCGAGGCCCTCCTCTTCTCAATAGGCCTATCCAGTAAAGCAACATTTAAAGGTATGTTGATTTACCGCCCTCAAGGATCCAGAGCCAAATTTCTAGCACGCCTGGATCACATAATCGAGACATCTATTGGAGCACCACAGTTCACCATTCTAGGTGATTTTAACTTTCACCTCGAAGTTTCAGAAGACTCTGACACTAAAATGTTACTTGGAGACTTAGAGACTGCCGGTCTCACACAAATTGTTAAAAAACCCACGCACAAAGCAGGCCATACGTTGGATGGAGTATTCACCAACTATCCCGAAATCTCCATCACAGAGGTCATTCCTCTAATCTGGACTGATCATTCTGCTATATGCTTCTCTATCCCTACTAAACCCACGCCCCCTCGGCTGTCTCTTTCCCACTCTACTACATTCAGAGACTGGAAGAACTTAAATCTTGAACGTCTCACTCAGATGATTCAGGATAGTCCATCACTTAATGAGCATGATCCCATAGCAGCGTCAGACACTTATACGGAGATTCTGATCGAAGCCTGCAACAAATTAGCACCTCCTAAAACCTCCCACCGTACTAGAAATCGTCCATCAGCCCCCTGGTTCTCTGAGCCGCTCAGACTTCAGCGTCAGTACTGCAGAAACCTTGAACGGCAGTGGCGCCGTAACTTTAACACATTTGACAAGATTAGTTACAAAAGCGCTCTCACTAACTATAAAAAACTCATAAAAACAGAAAAAACTACATACTATACAAGCCAAATTAATGAGGCGAAAAACTCCTCAGGGAAACTATTTCAAGTAGTAACCTACCTGTCCAATCCATCTGTTCCTCAGTCAGAAGGGTCTCAAGCCCTTTCTGATACATTAGCCAATTTTTTCGAGGACAAGGTTAGAGCTATCTTTAACTCATTTACACCTGAGGTAGCGACCATTCCCTCTCATTCCACAGCTGACACTGGCCCTTCATTCGCAGGTTTTGAACCTACCTCCTGTGAATCTATTCAACTACTGATCGCTCGAACCAAATCCGGCTCACCTTTGGACCCTTGCCCTCCAAATATCCTCAACCTTATTTCGGCGGTTATTGCCCCTCCCCTAACCACCATCTGCAATGCAATGTTTGAATCCGGTGTATACCCCCCGCAGTGGAAAAAAGCAATAATCAAACCGCTGCTTAAAAAACCTAGTCTAGACCCTCTCCTTCCTGCTAGTTATAGGCCTATTGCCTGCCTCCCATTCCCTGCAAAGATCTTTGAAAAGATCATGAATATCCAGCTGTCAAATTACATCCATCACAATAATCTACTGGATGACACCCAATTTGGGTTTCGACAGGGCCACGGAACAGAGACGGCACTGTTGAAAGCAGCAGATGAGATTAGGTCCACAATGGATAATGGAGGAGCCGCAGTTCTAGTACTCCTGGACTTATCTGCGGCCTTCGACACGGTCGACCACGCCACCTTGATCGACCGTGTCGAAGCCATAGGAATCACATGCAAAGCAAAAAACCTCCTGGCCTCATTCCTGTCGAACCGTCCACAAACAGTGAAACTAGGCAATTTCACATCCCAGACCTTCTCCTTGCCATGTGGAGTACCACAGGGATCCTCGCTAAGTCCGACACTATTTAATATCTATGTGTCGGACCTGGCGAGGGTCATAAAATCCTGTGGAATCTCCCTCACTACCTATGCTGACGATACCCAATTGGTGTTATCGATACATAATGACGGAATCTCAGTAGCAGCCAATTTCCAAATGGGAATGAAGGCAATAAGCTCCTGGATGTCATCCAACTGTCTTAAACTCAACTCTGATAAGACAGAAGTGATGACATTCGGGAGGCTTCAACCCACCTGGTCCCCTCAATGGTGGCCTCACCAGATGGGACAACCGCCAGAACCTGTGACGAAGGTACGCAACTTGGGCGTTATCTTCGATAACAAATTGACATTCCAGCAACATGTCAATGCTGTGGTTTCTTCTTCCTTCCACGTACTAAAAAGGATAAAAAAACTAATCCCATACCTTCCGTCACATGCAGGTAAAACCTTGGTCAGTACACTAGTATTCTTCAAAACTGATTACTGCAATGCATTGTTACTCAATACACAACAAAAGGTTCTTAATAAACTGCAAACTGTTCAGAACGCTGCCGCTAGAACACTGCTACCTATCCCGAGATTTGCATCAGTTTCCCCCTACATCAGACAATTACATTGGCTACCGGTGAGGAGCCGCATCAAGTTTAAGGCTTTATGCATTGCATATAAGGCCATTCACGATCAAGGACCCTTATTCTTAAGAAAAGCCTTCCGACCGCTTGAACATACTAGAACTCTGCGGTCATCCTCAGCGCACCTACTCATGGTCCCCCGTACAAGAAGGGCCAACTGGGGCGACAAACGCTTTGCTGTTGCCACGGCCAAAATGTGGAACGCACTTCCTCTAAACATTAAGATCGCTCCGACCCTTCTTAACTTCAGAAAGCAACTAAAGACATGGTTGTTCCCTGCCTAATCCTCCCCCCCTCCTCCGGAGAGTTCTGCAACTACAGCGCCGAGACACCCCAGGGTATTTGCGCGCTCTAAAAATCGCCAGAAATAAAAAAATAAAAAAATAAATGGTATATTGAATAATTAATTTAGTACATTAAACGTGGCATGATCAACTCAATGTTAGGCTTTCTTAGTAAGTCATAGCAATGTTTGTCTTTTTTACTATTCATTATTTTGGAACAGCTTTCAATTTGTAACATGAATGTATTATGGTATGTACTGCCATAGTGTGTAAATAAACTTTACTTACACAAGTTACTTACTTTTGGGAAAACATCTATTACATCGCAGGCATTACATCGTAGTGCCTTTAGAACGCAGTCAGTACCACAACTGGGACGTTACCACGAGTTCCATTACAACGCAAGTCATTACAACGACTTGCTTTAGGGAATGCGGTGTTGGACTGGTGTCGGATTTGAAGTCCAAAACCTTCCCTCCTGATACACCGACTGGAGTTGGAAAAGTAATTTAAACTATTCCAAAGTCCAGCGCTTCCCTAAAACAAGTCGTTGTAATGAGTTGCATTGTAATGGAACTCGTGGTAACGACACAGTTGTGGTATTGAATGTGTTATTTAGCCACGCGTAGTTTTGGCCTGCGTGGTAACAGATGCTATTCTTACTTTTGATCATGTAGAGTGAGGGAAGAACCTGGGAGGGCTATCTGGTTTAGTACCTGGCCTGGAATGGGCTTTTATTCCACTGGAAATTTCTCCAGTGGGACAGAGCTCTTTGAGACAGATTTTGGAACCCCTAGGACAATCCTGCTGCCCCAGCATCCCAGAGGTAACTGCAGAAAGCACTGAGAGGCTTCACGAGAGTTATAGAGGGAGGAAGGGAAGGTAGAGAGAAAGTGACCAGAGAGGGAGAGGAGAGAAGAGAGAAGGAGAGATAGACGATGGATGGATGGATGGATGGATGGATGGATGGATGGATGGATGGATGGATGGATGGATGGATGGATGGGTGGATGGATGGGTGGATGGATGGATGGATGGATGGATGGATGGATGGATGGATGGATGGATGGATGGATGGATGGATGGATTGTACCAGGAAGGGAAGGGAGCGGACTGGTTTGAGAATTTTTTCCAGGACTGCTTTTGGTTCCCCAGTCCGGCCCTGGTTCGTGTGCAGCACATCTCAAGTGGTTTGCCAGTGGTCTGTAGACGTGAGAAGGTATTTACAGGCTAAGGTCTGCCTGACGTGGACTCTTCCAAATGAGGGATCTGCATGGCGAAAGTTTTTTGTGCATTTGGGAGCGCACTATAGACCAATCAGCCAGCTAAGGAGGACCCCAGGTTGTACGAAGAAGCGAGTGCCTAGTGGCTCTTGGTATTATGGGCACCAAAGCTGACTGACTTAAGAAAGGAGTTCTGAGTGTGCCTGGTTATTAAAAGGAGAGGTCTGAATGAGTCTGGGGTCACAACGGCGATGCATCCAGGGCTAATAATCTGGAACCTGCTCTGTGCAGGGCAGTGTACTGCAACTCACAACAGTAGAAGACTAGAAGGATAATGGTCCACAACAAAACTTGAAGCTTTGAGGTAATCTTGCGAATTTAGCCGTGACAAAGAGGAGTGTTTGCTTGAGCCAGGCGGGCTTAACTGCAGAGGTCATCACTTCAAAACGTGCACACTGTGAGCTAAACTACCAGGTGCAACAGCCTCCTCTATGTTTAAGAAATCAACATCCAGTGCCTTGCTGCACTTTTTCCTAGTGCTAATGAAGGCACTACGTTAGTCTGTATTCATGCAAACCCAAGAGGGAGGAGGTGGAGGGACTATGCGCAAGGCATATGGTCATACCTAATAAAAGACACATGGCCCGGAAGAAAAGTTTAAAAGAAAGCGCCTTGGTGGAGGGAAGTGCGAATACAGATTGTCAGTAACTGCAGGCTTGTCTTCAGTTATTGCTTGCCCAACAAAGTAGCATGGAGCAGTTGAGGGTACTTGGTATGGAAATGCAAGCGTGTGCTACTGACCAGGATCAAGACATAGGGCCTTATTTAGATCTCAGCGGATGAACTATCCTGATGGGTATCCCGCCCGCCATATTACGATCTCCATATGATATAATGGGATCGTAATATGGCAGACGGGATATCCGCCACGTTTGTGACAGAGTATTTCCCTCTGCCAAGATCGAAATCAGACCTACAGGGCCTTACTTAGATATCGACGGATGTCCCATCTGCCGTATTACGATCTCCAAAAGATATAATGGGATTTGTAATATGGTGGCCGGGATAGCTATCACGTTTGTGATGGAGTATCCCCTCTACCAAGATCTTAATCATGGCCATACCAAACCGTATTGGTCTAAATATAGGCATTTTAAGGGTTGCTGCAAATCTGGATTGGGCTACGTCGACAGCTCGTGGATCCAAATAGCAAAATATCTGGAGTGTAACTACTCACTGCCTGATTCACAAAGAGCCTCTGCAGTCGGGGCGGAGGCTCTGCAGTCGTGGCAGAGTCTCTGCACTCTTGGCAGAATCTCCACAATCAGAATTCTCTTTGCATATATCTTGTCACGACTGGGGAGACTCGTTGTGAATCGGGCCCTCAGTGTGTGCTCATTTTCTGGGCTGCGGTGAATGTAGTAATTTATAAAGGTTAGGAGTGATGTAGGCAACAATCTTAAATTTTAGCATCTGCGCTATACTGGGCCTTAGACCTATACACAGCTCTGCCAGTGACCCTTGCTCCTATCAGCAGCAGCCCTCTATATTTAAGACTCTGGAACCACAAAAATCTTTGCTTCCCCCCCTCAATAGGTGGTCACTGACTCTGTTGGGCCATCTGCATGCCATGTGTCACTGTGGCAGAGGGGACTGAGCAGCCTCTGCTTTAAGGCCGCTGCAGGCAGCTGCCTGAAGGCATGCAAAAACAACAATTGATGGACAGAATGCAGAACAATGTCATACATTCACCCCAGTACAGAGATCTGGGCCTAAATCCATCGTTTTTTTGCTCACCATGCCATTCCAGTTTGAACCCAGCCATATGCAAATCAGTCTTGACCCTGTGCCCCATGGGAACAGTCCAGCCCGAACTGCCAAGCCAGGTCCTCCCTGGACTGGAAGCAAGCATCCTAGGACCGGTTTCAGGCTTTCAGCCCTCGTCAGCCAGGATAGCTTGATTCCAGTGGCATGGAGAGCAAGGGACTCACGTCTGAGCATACCCTTCCCACTCGGGGTGAAAAATGCAAAAACAACAATTGATGGACAGAATGCAGAACAATGTCATACATTCACCCCAGTACAGAGATCTGGGCCTAAATCCATCGTTTTTTTGCTCACCATGCCATTCCAGTTTGAACCCAGCCATATGCAAATCAGTCTTGACCCTGTGCCCCATGGGAACTGTCCAGCCCGAACTGCCAAGCCAGGTCCTCCCTGGACTGGAAGCAAGCATCCTAGGACCGGTTTCGGGCTTTCAGCCCTCGTCAGCCAGGATAGCTTGATTCCAGTGGCATGGAGAGCACGGGACTCACGTCTGAGCATACCCTTCCCACTCGGGGTGAAAAATGCAAAAACAACAATTGATGGACAGAATGCAGAACAATGTCATACATTCACCCCAGTACAGAGATCTGGGCCTAAATCCATCGTTTTTTTGCTCACCATGCCATTCCAGTTTGAACCCAGCCATATGCAAATCAGTCTTGACCCTGTGCCCCATGGGAACAGTCCAGCCCGAACTGCCAAGCCAGGTCCTCCCTGGACTGGAAGCAAGCATCCTAGGACCGGTTTCGGGCTTTCAGCCCTCGTCAGCCAGGATAGCTTGATTCCAGTGGCATGGAGAGCAAGGGACTCACGTCTGAGCATACCCTTCCCACTCGGGGTGAAAAATGCAAAAACAACAATTGATGGACAGAATGCAGAACAATGTCATACATTCACCCCAATACAGAGATCTGGGCCTAAATCCATCGTTTTTTTGCTCACCATGCCATTCCAGTTTGAACCCAGCCATATGCAAATCAGTCTTGACCCTGTGCCCCATGGGAACTGTCCAGCCCGAACTGCCAAGCCAGGTCCTCCCTGGACTGGAAGCAAGCATCCTAGGACCGGTTTCGGGCTTTCAGCCCTCGTCAGCCAGGATAGCTTGATTCCAGTGGCATGGAGAGCACGGGACTCACGTCTGAGCATACCCTTCCCACTCGGGGTGAAAAATGCAAAAACAACAATTGATGGACAGAATGCAGAACAATGTCATACATTCACCCCAGTACAGAGATCTGGGCCTAAATCCATCGTTTTTTTGCTCACCATGCCATTCCAGTTTGAACCCAGCCATATGCAAATCAGTCTTGACCCTGTGCCCCATGGGAACAGTCCAGCCCGAACTGCCAAGCCAGGTCCTCCCTGGACTGGAAGCAAGCATCCTAGGACCGGTTTCGGGCTTTCAGCCCTCGTCAGCCAGGATAGCTTGATTCCAGTGGCATGGAGAGCAAGGGACTCACGTCTGAGCATACCCTTCCCACTCGGGGTGAAAAATGCAAAAACAACAATTGATGGACAGAATGCAGAACAATGTCATACATTCACCCCAGTACAGAGATCTGGGCCTAAATCCATCGTTTTTTTGCTCACCATGCCATTCCAGTTTGAACCCAGCCATATGCAAATCAGTCTTGACCCTGTGCCCCATGGGAACAGTCCAGCCCGAACTGCCAAGCCAGGTCCTCCCTGGACTGGAAGCAAGCATCCTAGGACCGGTTTCGGGCTTTCAGCCCTCGTCAGCCAGGATAGCTTGATTCCAGTGGCATGGAGAGCAAGGGACTCACGTCTGAGCATACCCTTCCCACTCGGGGTGAAAAATGCAAAAACAACAATTGATGGACAGAATGCAGAACAATGTCATACATTCACCCCAGTACAGAGATCTGGGCCTAAATCCATCGTTTTTTTGCTCACCATGCCATTCCAGTTTGAACCCAGCCATATGCAAATCAGTCTTGACCCTGTGCCCCATGGGAACAGTCCAGCCCGAACTGCCAAGCCAGGTCCTCCCTGGACTGGAAGCAAGCATCCTAGGACCGGTTTCGGGCTTTCAGCCCTCGTCAGCCAGGATAGCTTGATTCCAGTGGCATGGAGAGCAAGGGACTCACGTCTGAGCATACCCTTCCCACTCGGGATGAAAAATGCAAAAACAACAATTGATGGACAGAATGCAGAACAATGTCATACATTCACCCCAGTACAGAGATCTGGGCCTAAATCCATTGTTTTTTTGCTCACCATGCCATTCCAGTTTGAACCCAGCCATATGCAAATCAGTCTTGACCCTGTGCCCCATGGGAACAGTCCAGCCCGAACTGCCAAGCCAGGTCCTCCCTGGACTGGAAGCAAGCATCCTAGGACCGGTTTCGGGCTTTCAGCCCTCGTCAGCCAGGATAGCTTGATTCCAGTGGCATGGAGAGCAAGGGACTCACGTCTGAGCATACCCTTCCCACTCGGGGTGAAAAATGCAAAAACAACAATTGATGGACAGAATGCAGAACAATGTCATACATTCACCCCAGTACAGAGATCTGGGCCTAAATCCATCGTTTTTTTGCTCACCATGCCCTTCCAGTTTGAACCCAGCCATATGCAAATCAGTCTTGACCCTGTGCCCCATGGGAACAGTCCAGCCCGAACTGCCAAGCCAGGTCCTCCCTGGACTGGAAGCAAGCATCCTAGGACCGGTTTCGGGCTTTCAGCCCTCGTCAGCCAGGATAGCTTGATTCCAGTGGCATGGAGAGCAAGGGACTCACGTCTGAGCATACCCTTCCCACTCGGGGTGAAAAATGCAAAAACAACAATTGATGGACAGAATGCAGAACAATGTCATACATTCACCCCAGTACAGAGATCTGGGCCTAAATCCATCGTTTTTTTGCTCACCATGCCATTCCAGTTTGAACCCAGCCATATGCAAATCAGTCTTGACCCTGTGCCCCATGGGAACAGTCCAGCCCGAACTGCCAAGCCAGGTCCTCCCTGGACTGGAAGCAAGCATCCTAGGACCGGTTTGGGCTTTCAGCCCTCGTCAGCCAGGATAGCTTGATTCCAGTGGCATGGAGAGCAAGGGACTCACGTCTGAGCATACCCTTCCCACTCGGGGTGAAAAATGCAAAAACAACAATTGATGGACAGAATGCAGAACAATGTCATACATTCACCCCAGTACAGAGATCTGGGCCTAAATCCATCGTTTTTTTGCTCACCATGCCATTCCAGTTTGAACCCAGCCATATGCAAATCAGTCTTGACCCTGTGCCCCATGGGAACAGTCCAGCCCGAACTGCCAAGCCAGGTCCTCCCTGGACTGGAAGCAAGCATCCTAGGACCGGTTTCGGGCTTTCAGCCCTCGTCAGCCAGGATAGCTTGATTCCAGTGGCATGGAGAGCAAGGGACTCACGTCTGAGCATACCCTTCCCACTCGGGGTGAAAAATGCAAAAACAACAATTGATGGACAGAATGCAGAACAATGTCATACATTCACCCCAGTACAGAGATCTGGGCCTAAATCCATCGTTTTTTTGCTCACCATGCCATTCCAGTTTGAACCCAGCCATATGCAAATCAGTCTTGACCCTGTGCCCCATGGGAACAGTCCAGCCCGAACTGCCAAGCCAGGTCCTCCCTGGACTGGAAGCAAGCATCCTAGGACCAGTTTCGGGCTTTCAGCCCTCGTCAGCCAGGATAGCTTGATTCCAGTGGCATGGAGAGCAAGGGACTCACGTCTGAGCATACCCTTCCCACTCGGGTGAAAAATGCAAAAACAACAATTGATGGACAGAATGCAGAACAATGTCATACATTCACCCCAGTACAGAGATCTGGGCCTAAATCCATCGTTTTTTTGCTCACCATGCCATTCCAGTTTGAACCCAGCCATATGCAAATCAGTCTTGACCCTGTGCCCCATGGGAACAGTCCAGCCCGAACTGCCAAGCCAGGTCCTCCCTAGACTGGAAGCAAGCATCCTAGGACCGGTTTCGGGCTTTCAGCCCTTGTCAGCCAGGATAGCTTGATTCCAGTGGCATGGAGAGCAAGGGACTCACGTCTGAGCATACCCTTCCCACTCGGGGTGAAAAATGCAAAAACAACAATTGATGGACAGAATGCAGAACAATGTCATACATTCACCCCAGTACAGAGATCTGGGCCTAAATCCATCGTTTTTTTGCTCACCATGCCATTCCAGTTTGAACCCAGCCATATGCAAATCAGTCTTGACCCTGTGCCCCATGGGAACAGTCCAGCCCGAACTGCCAAGCCAGGTCCTCCCTGGACTGGAAGCAAGCATCCTAGGACCGGTTTCGGGCTTTCAGCCCTCGTCAGCCAGGATAGCTTGATTCCAGTGGCATGGAGAGCAAGGGACTCACGTCTGAGCATACCCTTCCCACTCGGGGTGAAAAATTCAAAAACAACAATTGATGGACAGAATGCAGAACAATGTCATACATTCACCCCAGTACAGAGATCTGGGCCTAAATCCATCGTTTTTTTGCTCACCATGCTCATTATTGCCATGTCTGAACTGGGGTGGCAGAGTGGGCTAAAGAACGGTGATGGATTAAACCCAGATCAGTTGACTGGGAGTGAGTGCTTGCAATGTTCAACACTCCGTCCATCATTTCCTTTGGTTTTTGCTTTGT
The DNA here is from genome assembly GCF_964204655.1 of Triturus cristatus. Classification (NCBI taxonomy): domain Eukaryota; kingdom Metazoa; phylum Chordata; class Amphibia; order Caudata; family Salamandridae; genus Triturus; species Triturus cristatus. The sequence goes on along the minus strand of NC_140590.1, from coordinate 1,660,710,949 downwards.
TCGCCATAAGTTGGCAGGGTATGCTCAGACGTGAGTCCCTTGCTCACTTTGCCACTGGATTCAAGCAAGCCTGGCTGAAGACGGCTGAAATGCCAGAAACCGGTCCTAGGAAGCTTGTTTCCGGTCCAGGGAAGACATGGCTTGGCAATTCGGGCTGGACTGTTCCCATGAGGCACAGAGTCAGACTGATTTGCATATTGCCATGTCTGAACTGGGGTGGCAGAGTGGGCTAAAGAACGGTGATGGATTAAACCCAGATCAGTTGACTGGGAGTGAGTGCTTGCAATGTTCAACACTCCGTCCATCATTTCCTTTGGTTTTTGCTTTGTTCGCCATAAGTTGGCAGGGTATGCTCAGACGTGAGTCCCTTGCTCACTTTGCCACTGGATTCAAGCAAGCCTGGCTGAAGACGGCTGAAATGCCAGAAACCGGTCCTAGGAAGCTTGTTTCCGGTCCAGGGAAGACATGGCTTGGCAATTCGGGCTGGACTGTTCCCATGAGGCACAGAGTCAGACTGATTTGCACATTGCCATGTCTGAACTGGGGTGGCAGAGTGGGCTAAAGAACGGTGATGGATTAAACCCAGATCAGTTGACTGGGAGTGAGTGCTTGCAATGTTCAACACTCCGTCCATCATTTCCTTTGGTTTTTGCTTTGTTCGCCATAAGTTGGCAGGGTATGCTCAGACGTGAGTCCCTTGCTCACTTTGCCACTGGATTCAAGCAAGCCTGGCTGAAGACGGCTGAAATGCCAGAAACCGGTCCTAGGAAGCTTGTTTCCGGTCCAGGGAAGACATGGCTTGGCAATTCGGGCTGGACTGTTCCCATGAGGCACAGAGTCAGACTGATTTGCATATTGCCATGTCTGAACTGGGGTGGCAGAGTGGGCTAAAGAACGGTGATGGATTAAACCCAGATCAGTTGACTGGGAGTGAGTGCTTGCAATGTTCAACACTCCGTCCATCGTTTCCTTTGGTTTTTGCTTTGTTCGCCATAAGTTGGCAGGGTATGCTCAGACGTGAGTCCCTTGCTCACTTTGCCACTGGATTCAAGCAAGCCTGGCTGAAGACGGCTGAAATGCCAGAAACCGGTCCTAGGAAGCTTGTTTCCGGTCCAGGGAAGACATGGCTTGGCAATTCGGGCTGGACTGTTCCCATGAGGCACAGAGTCAGACTGATTTGCATATTGCCATGTCTGAACTGGGGTGGCAGAGTGGGCTAAAGAACGGTGATGGATTAAACCCAGATCAGTTGACTGGGAGTGAGTGCTTGCAATGTTCAACACTCCGTCCATCATTTCCTTTGGTTTTTGCTTTGTTCGCCATAAGTTGGCAGGGTATGCTCAGACGTGAGTCCCTTGCTCACTTTGCCACTGGATTCAAGCAAGCCTGGCTGAAGACGGCTGAAATGCCAGAAACCGGTCCTAGGAAGCTTGTTTCCGGTCCAGGGAAGACATGGCTTGGCAATTCGGGCTGGACTGTTCCCATGAGGCACAGAGTCAGACTGATTTGCATATTGCCATGTCTGAACTGGGGTGGCAGAGTGGGCTAAAGAACGGTGATGGATTAAACCCAGATCAGTTGACTGGGAGTGAGTGCTTGCAATGTTCAACACTCCGTCCATCATTTCCTTTGGTTTTTGCTGAGCTGCCTGAAGGCATCACAACACTGGCCATAAAAAAGTGCCAGATTTTATTTATTATTTGATTCAGTAGTTTTGTATGGTGCAGACAAGACTAGATCGATGGCACAGTGATGTACAGTGGCAAAGGTTTCATGTTATAATTTGTTAAATAAAATGCATAATGAACTAGGAGAGCCATTAAAGTCCATACATAGATGTTGAAGTGGGGGTCCTTGTCCCACACCATTGTTCCCAGGTGCGAGATCCGGAACCCCTCGTTTCAACATAACCCCTCCAAATCATTTACCATGCTAACCACTACCCAATCTTCCACTCTGGACCCTGTTTGTTTACCCCTAATGTCCAATTCCCTCATGCTTAACTCATGAGCGAGGAGAGTCCTCTTCTCCTCCAAGGCGACAGCATTCCTGCTCTCCTCTGCTTGAGTTTTAAGTTTTAACACCTCCAACTCATGCAGCTTGACCCTTTGGTTTTCCTCCAAATCCTCTGGTGAAAAGCTCCTCCCCGAATGGCTACTACCAGCCCCTACGGCTGGTCCCTCCACTGGCAAAACCTGTGGACCAAATCCATTCCCTGGGTCACCCTCATCCACCTCAACATCACCCGTCTCCTGAGCCTCTTTGGCTTCCCACCAGGCCCTCAAAGCCACTTGCAGCTCCTGCTTCTTGGCGCTACTCTTCATGGGACATCCCAAAGCTCTGCAGAATTTCCTCAACTGATCAACCTTGTAGGTAAACAGTGCCTCAATGTTAAACTCTAATTCTGCCGCCTCACCGGCTATCTGGCTCTCCCCCTGAGACATGATGTTTGGATTAAAGGTTACTCAACACTAGAACCAACAATTCCAGAAACACAATATGTGGTCTGCGATCAATTTATGATGTACATCAATTACTGTGAGTGATTTTGCACATACGCATTTAATTTGCATTAGGATCAAATCCCACCGCTCTGCCACCAAATGTTGGAAGTGGGGGTCCTTGGTCCTCACCGCCGCCACAAAATGCTGGAGGCGGTAGTCCCTGTCCTACACCGCTGTTGCCAGGTGCGAGATCCAGACCCCTCGTTTCAACGTTAGGCTAAGTAAGAACACCGTCTGAGATAGCCCCGCTCACCCCGTTAGTAGTTTGGCGCAAACAGCCAGGCCTATCTCCAAGGCACGAGTGTACAATGTGTGCAACCACATTCACAGCAACCCACTGATGTCACCACAAATAGACTCCACATGAGTTTTTATAAAACGAGTATAATCTTTATATAGGAAGATATACAATATGACCACATGCTACAAAACCAGCATATAATAATGGGTAGTATTTCTTCAGGTGGATTGGTAGGTTCTAATCCCAACCACCGTTTCTAACAAACAGTTAAGTTTACTTCTAACTGTTCCCAAAAGGTTAGGCAGGTCGTTTTGCTAGAATCACACACGTTGCAAAAGAAAAGAAATACTGCAATGCAAGGAAGAAACAAAGTAATGCGTCACGCTACAATCATGTACTTACACAATGGAAAAACACCACAAGGCGCCATGTAATAATCCTGTACTATGAGATGAAGAAATTATGCAATGTGCCACATTACAATCATGTACTCTGGAAGGGAAAAATAACACAGTGCATAGCGCACCCAGCATGTAGCTCGTCAGGCACAATTAAGGTCAGGCGTCATACGACAGTTCGATAGTTCGTTAGCAGCAGTAATGCAAAGTGTAATACGACAGTTTAGGTGCTCCGTTAACAGTTGCCCCCAATCATGGATCACTGATGACACAAAAGTACCGCTTCTCACCTCAGTCCCAGTACTGCCCCCTCCTTGGGTCAGCACGGGCCTAGATCCGAGCCGAAGGAACAGGCTCGAGCAGCTGACAGAAGCGAGAGGCCGAGAGAGTGTCCCTCAGGGCCCGCATCCCACCCCAGGTGGTGATCCACGTTACCTGGGGGGGCGCAACCCCACTCTCCTCTCCTCCTTCAGCGACTTGGGCCTTGATCCAGAACTCTGTCAATTGGGCACGGAGAGCTTGGGCCGGTGGCTCAGCTCCTCCAGGACTGCTTCACTCCGAAGGCCCGATGACCTGGCCCTCTTTCCAGCGGTCTCAGTAGACACCGAGACCCGCCCTCAGCACTGTGGAGACTTCGATTTCGGTGCACACACCACGCACGCACTCCTTACCAGCGCCTGTGGTTGCACCGCGACATGCACTCTGCACAGCTGAGACTTGCCTATTTGGTGCAAACGATGACCAGGCGCTCTTCACCAACGCCTCAACTTGTACCTCGACACGCACCCTGCCCGTCCGAGTCTCACCTCTTCTCCCAGTGCACACGATGACCAGGCGCTCTTCACCAACACCTCAGCTTGCACCACGACACGCACCCTGCGCATCGGAGTGTCACCTATTCTCCCGGTGCACACGAAGACCAGGCGTACTTCACAAACGCCTCAGCTTGCACCAAGACACGCACTATGCGCGTCTGAGACTCACTTCTTTTCCCGGTGCACACAACGACCAGGCGCTCTTCACCAATGCCTCAGCGGCACCACGACACGCTCCTTGTGCGCCCAAGTCTCCTCTCTTCTTCCGGTGCACACAACAACCAGGCGCTCCTCACCAATGCCTCGGCTGCACCGCGACACGCTCCCTGCGCATCCGAGTTTCACTTCCTCGCTCAGTGCACACAACGACCAGTCACTTCTCACCAACGCCTCGGTTGCACCACAACATGCTCCTTGCGCGTCCGCGAGTCAGTTTACTCCTGTGTGCCCACAATCACAAGGCACAACTTCTGAGGGTCTCAAGCTGCAAAAGCACGCACACACCGTGTTGCTTGGAACTTCTCCGGAAACATTTATGTTCCTATGTTTCCAAACAGGGAGCCAGCTCACCTCGGGCCCTTGGGGTTCAGGATGCAGCACAAAGCAGTCCTGTGACACCACCCACTGCACTGTCCCTTCAGTCTCTTCCTTAGTAAAAGCTACAAACTGCAGGCCAGCCCCAGATCATGAAGCAAGGGTCAGTCCTATCCAACAGTCTCTTCAAAAACTCCTTCCTTGGCAGAGGTTCTTCTTGATCACGAAAGAGGCCAAAGCCTTTGCAGACTCGACCTGTCCATTTCGCCATTCAAAACTACACCAAATTCTAGGGGTTTCAGTTCTCTCAGTTATACCCCTTCATGTCTTTGAAGTTCTTTGTGCTCAGGGGTCCCTGACCCCTCCCTAAATCAGTTCTGGGTGTCTCCCTCCCAGTGTCACCTTTCTCCCTTTGATACTGGGGGTCTGGATCCTTAATCACGCAGCTGGAGATGGGTCAATTGGTTTATAGCACAAGCCCAGGTCTTTTCACCTCCCGGGCTTCTCCTCCCCCTACTCTCCAGATGCAGGCAGCCTGGTGCCATCTCAACCCCTCCGTGGGTCAAGACCTCTCCCAGCTCCTCTCACATCACAGATCCAGACAGTCAATCCACATTTAGCAGAGACACACAGAAATGCTTAAAGCACAAACTCAGCTACTTTCTGAAAGAGTGTTTTATGAACACACAGTGACAAAACAACTTTCACAGAAAGATGTGTTATGACACTGTGAGTTCATACATACTAAACTTCACCTCTCCATTATAAACTTACAGGAAACTAGGCTACCAAAACACAATACCCAGCCTTCCCCATTCTATCCTATGGGCAGAATGGCCTTTCACCAGTGAATAACGAAATGGAGTGTTTTTCACTCTCAGGCCATAACACACACCTCAGTAGATGTCCTGCCTTTTACCATCACTGTACCCTGCCCAGGGGTTACCTGGGACCTACCACAGGGGTGCCCCATGTGTATGCAAAAGGGAAAGTAAGGCCTGACAAGTGGTTGCACTTGTCAGGACAACATGCTAACTTAGCACTCGGCCCTACACTGGAGGCCTGAGTTCCCTTCTCTGCGCGCTTTTGCACAACTAGCCCCTGCACACACAGTGCACATCACTAGGGACTTTACTAGTAAGGCCAACATACTAATCATGGCCAACCAATTACCACTACACTTTACATAGGGAACCTTTGTACTTTGACACTGATTAGCAGTGGCAAAGTACCCAAGCATCTAAATTGGCAACTCTATGTCAGGAAAACGGTCTAGGGGGAAAGCAAAAAGTTTAGGGAACTTTAGCCAAAAAGCCAAGTCCTACACTAGCCTAGAAATAGTTGGAGTAAAGTCTATATACAATATATAGCCAAAAGAACATAAAGTTATGGCTCCAAGGGCTTGACTACAAGTCTCCTGGAGGGGTAGGTTTGAATTTATCGCAGGTAACAAAATCTGACTCCTGATGATCAGAATTTGTGGTGTGCAATAATTTTCAGCTATTCTGACATTTTGGTGAATAACATGCACTTCACTCACCAAAACTGTCCCATTAAAAACCAGTCCTTTTGTGAAATGGGGAATTATGACAGGTTTGACCTGTCGAAATTTAATAGACGGTGTGAACTCTATGGTACCTGGCAATTAATGCTGCGATAAACATCACACTAGTTATAATTGTGATCCCTGAGCATATACGGTAATTATAGCTGTGATAAACACCACACAACTTATAATTGTGATCTCTGAGGAAATACAGTAATTTTCAGGCAAGATAAACATGACCACCGCGTCCATCTTCCCGTCCCATTCCTTAACAATGAGCATCTCGCCTGCTCCGCAGAAACCTTATACCTAGCAGAGGTCAAACAATTCCTCCAATATGGTGCTGCCTACCCACATGCATAAAGGGGGAAGTGCGTCACCATGACAACCTGAGAATACCAAAGAAACTCAAGGAAGAAAAAAACACAAAACAATTACCAGAAACAACAACAAGGAGGGAGGGAAGGGCTCAGGGATGGAACGGGAAGACCAGGACTAGGAGTAATGAAGATTACCGGTGAGTAACCGGGCATCACACTAGTTATAATCACAATTTTACTGGCCTGTTGCAATCAGGCTCTATATTGGTCCTGGGTTCGGTTTGGAACATGTTTAAGCAGGGAGGAAAGCGGCAATGTCTTAAGTGTTTTTTTTACTCTTTTTTGAAGCAGAGGTAGCAAATATTTGGTTTGATGCTGGAATCTGGTCGTCTCAGAGTCATAGATGGTTGCCTGTCCGGTTTCTTCAAGATGCCGAATGCTGAGAGAAACACTCAGTCTGAAGTGTTTGCTAGTGGGGGCCAGAGCTGTAGTACATGCCTACAAACAAGCTGATAACGTGGAGGCCGGAGAAGCCCAGAGTGAATCCCATTGAGTATGAAAAGCAAGAAAAAACGCAAGGTAGAAGGCTGCAAAGTGATTTTCGGAAGAAAAAGAAGCTGTGTTTTCGATGTGGATTTTCCTTTCAACATGAAGGTAAATGTCCCGCCAATGGGCAGATATGTAAAGTCTGCGGTAAAGGGAACCATTTTGTAACAGTTTGCATAGAAAGAGAAAAAGTAAGTGAATCACATTGTGAAGACAAAATGGCTGCCGGTGTGTCACGTAGTGAAGGGAAAATGGCTGCCAGAAAGTTCTAGAAGCATTGCAGTCACGCCCACCGAAGTAAATTACAACATCAGTTGAGGCAAGTAGAAACTAAAAGATGCCAATTGTCATCTAATTCCACATCGTAAGGTTCTTCGATGTCACTGTCGAGCGACAGTGAAGAGGATGGGTTTGCGATGTCGATGTTGACTACTGAAAGATTTGCGCATGTAGGTCAAATTTCTTGCAAAAAAGAATACAAGTCAGAAAAGAATCGACAAGTGGAGTCAGTCAGTCAGTCAGTCAAATACTTTTATTCGATTAATAAAAATCAAAAAAGACATAACAAAGAGAAAATCACATAGGATACAGGACAAAAAGTTCATCAGTTACAATAATAATGACATTGTCAAGATTAAAAAGGATTGAAGTGAACATATTTCATAGGTCCAGTTCAAAGTTAAAAAAATAAATAAAGTACAGTAATATAGATTCAATAAAAAGTCTAACAGGAATTGAGACTCCATAGATAGAAACCACCAACCCATTCACACCAAAGCAATCATGAAATGTCTTAACCGTGCACTAACACGCTTCTTGTTTATACGGACAGCCGCAACTAGAAAACTTGCTACATAAAAAGCAATGGTAATGCTAGGTAAAAGTTGCAGAAACAAGAGCGCTGGCCGGACTTGTAAGAAACCAGCCCCTTTGAGAAGAGGTAACAGGTATTTTTTCCTAATCTGTGCATAGTGCTCGCAGAACATAATGAGATGTAGTGTATCTTGAGTAGAAAAATTATCGCAATCACATGGGGTTGCATTTTCAGGGGTAGCCCATGTGGGATACAGACCAAGCACAAGATGTATCAAGTTTAAGCGAAATTTGATTAGGAGAAACCTGTGAAAAGGACTGGTTACAAAGGCCAGATAGGGTTCCAGACCAGGAACAGTTAGGAGCACATAGTTCTTTCTAACTAATGGCTTTTTTAGTTCCAGGTCCTCCCTCTCAGCCATAAGTTGAGTGACCAGAGCAGTCTTAATCCCTATAACATCTTTCTTGTTGATACATTCAGGGGAATTAAATAGCTCTGGTCTACCCACTATTGCCAACATCTTTTTAACATAAGCCAGCCAGGGGATTCTATGGGCTCTGTCCAAGGCTAAACAGTCCTTATGGATCAGATGGTTTAAAGAAATTTCCTGGTTAAGCCAGGTTTTTAGCCAACAAATGACAGGTGCCACTTTAATTAGGTCTGCAACATACCCCACACCCAACTCTGAATGTATTGTAAAAGTGGGTGTGGACTGAGGGACGGACAGCAAAGATCTTAAAAGCATATTCTCCGCCCTCTGAATAGAATCGGTGTTGGTGTAGCCCCATATGGCAGAACCATAGGCGGCTATGGCCAAAGATTTGGCTTTATAGACTTTCAAAATTGCCTCCATGGGGCGAGCTTCCAACCGTTTGGCAAATCCGAGTATTGCGGCGGCCGATTTTGCCACAGAATTGCCTTTTTGTTTATGTTGCGGGCCCCATGTTCCTTTCTCGTCAAAAATTACCCCTAAATAAGTAAAAATGGGGACCCTTTTTACTTCACAACCTATGCAAAAAAAAGATTTAGATTTCCTTTTCCTGCTGGCCTGACCAGTGATCATAACCTGAGACTTTTGGGTGTTAATTTTTAGATCTAAGGATGTCATGAAATCACCAAAAGAGTCCAGTAATCTATCAAGGGCCACACCTGAACGTGCCAGGAGCACGGCGTCGTCAGCGTATAGGAGAACTGGGATCTTAGTATCTCCTACACGCGGAACGTCCACCGCTGAATTGGCCAAAGCAGGGTCCAGGGCATTTATATACAGTGTGAAAAGAAGGGGTGCCAATATGCACCCCTGCCTAACACCCGTCTCTGACCTAAAACAGTTGGTACACCTTCCTCCCTGAGTAACTCTCACCGAGGCTATTAAACCGCAATGAAGGTCCACCAAGAAACCAACCAGAGGGGGATCAACCCCCATGTCCAATAGGATTCTCCACAGCTTTGACCTGTTGACCAGGTCAAAAGCTGAGGAGAGATCCATAAAGGCCATATACAGGGACCCCTCCTTTGCGATGGTATATTTGCAAATAAGTAAATGAAGGTTTAAACATTGATCCAGCGTGCTCCTGTTAGCCCTAAAACCATATTGAGCATTTGATAGTATACTACTGCCCTCAAGCCATGTGGACAGTCTGCCCAAGATGACTCTGCCTAAGATTTTAACAGCAGAGTCAATTAAGGAAATGGGCCTATAACAGGCCGGATCGCCCCTCTGACCTTTTTTAAAAATTGGGATAATAATAGACTTAGCCCAGGACTCAGGGATATTCTTGTCTCTAGCAGCATTGAAAACATTTGTTAATATTTTGGCCCAGAATTTAGGAGCAGACTTATATAAGTCTGCAGGGACACCATCTGGTCCCGGAGCCTTATTTTTGGATGTCTCATAAATGACTTTTTCCACATCCTCCTCCCTAAAGACCGAGACTAGACCAACCTGTTTAAAAGGTAATGACCCTTCTAGATGCCCCGGTGAGTGTGAGCTATAAATCTTTTCGAAGTGAGCTAACCACTGCTCGTCAGGAATACTACATTCCATGGGCAAGTTCTCAATACCGGAGAAATAAGAATGATTAATCACTCCCCAGAATTTTGAACTATCCCGCAGGGTTTCTTGTGACTGTAAGTTATTCCAAGCATCTTCCTTGATCTCAAATTTACGGGCTGTGATGGCCTGTTTATATTGTTTCCTCAAGGATACAATCAATGGTCTGTTTCTCGGTGTTTCCTTTAATGCCATTAAAAGAGCAGAGTGGGCCTTAGTACAATTAGTGTCAAACCATTTTTTGCCTATTTGACCCCCTGATTTAATTTTTACCAAAAGGGCATTATCTACTTGTAGGCAAATAGAATTAAAGGCTTCAACTATCATCGAGTTGGCATTTGCATGATCTAAGCATATGGCCACCTCCAGTTCAACCTTGGACAAAACCTCTTGTAGGAAAGTAATCGGAGTCACTTTAGCCCATTTCAGCCTCCTATCCTGGTCTTTTAAGACAAGATCTGTTGTCCTTGCAATTCTTATATCTTTAAAAACCAGTGACCCTCCCGGAAGAGCCTCAATTATCACAGGGTTATGGTTGCTAAATACAGAGTCTTCTACCCTGTAGTTTAAAACCAAAGACAAAATCGAAGTCGAAACAAATATGTAATCGATGATTGATCCTGAATCTATACCTTTAAATGTAAAAGACCTCTCCCCTTTTGTGCAGCAACCGGATTCAAAGAGGTTTGAGGAAGCCAAAAGGCTCTCCAAAGCCTCACCTTTTTTAGTATGTTCAAAGTGTGTGGGTGATGAATAGGGAAGTCCCTCATCATCATCCACAATGCAACCCAGACTGCAGGGATGAATATTAAAGTCACCCATCAGGATGACCTCAAAGCTATTATGTGACGCTCTGAATTTGTCCAGAAGCTCCCCCAGAGATTCTAGATACTGGTTTAGACTGACACTATTTAAAGAATTATAAAAATTAATAAGAAACAGGGTAGGGGAATTTACAACCACTAGTTCTACGACCAGGCAATGTTGGGAACCTGATTCTAACTGTTTAGCAGAACCTTTTAAGTTCAATGAGACCAGGATTGCGAGGCCCCCCCTCCTCGCCCTACCCGCCAGGCTGGGTGTGGCTGGGATATAAAAATGGACATAACCATCCAAGAAGAAACTGTTCGAAGTATCCCAGGTCTCTTGTAGTGCAATAATGTCGTATGATTTGACATATCCAGCCCATATCTCGTCTTGGGTTTTAGATCTAATGCCCGCAATATTCCAACTTAAGATCTTACATGTGGTCTTAGTACAGGACTCATCTGCTAATATATTTACCTCACTTCTACCCTTAAACCCTCCTATAGGGGTGTTTAATATAGGGGATGTAATAGGGGGCAACCCCTCTAATGCCGGTCAAGCAAGGGCTACCGGATGACATACGTTGTTGGTAAGATCAGAGGAGTATGTAGCAGGCATTGGATTGATTCCCCATCTTGCCTGGTCGTGACCAGATCTTGCACAGACATTAGAATTAAAATTATAAAAATACCCCAAATCATGTACCCTTATTTCTGACCGGTCACATATGAATGAGTGATCACAAATAAAACGCACCACGCGTCTATCCGCAAAGTTAATAATGATGGAATCCCCTGGGACATCTTTAGGTCTAGGGCCCACCCAGCTAACTCTTCTGGCAAAGAGAATCTTCCCGTCCATAAAGTTCGGCATCGGTCTATTCTTACTTAGCCAGAAAATAACTTTATTTTTAAGTTGTTGGTAGGATTCCGCTATACCATCTTTCAGTTCAGGGACACCAGTCAGAACGATAACATAGGGTGTAGAGTCTGGGGGGAGATGAATGTGAATATTGGAGGGTTTATTAGTTCTATCCCCAGAATCCATATTTACACCTTTGTGCACATCCTTGGTTACAGTGTTAATGCCTGATAGACCCCTTATGCTAACCCTATCCTGAGTGCCACCTTGAATAGTGGCAGTATCTTTGGGCAGGGTACTAGGAGGAGCAGCCCTAGAATTTGTTTTAGAAGACGCAACAGGGGCAGAGGGAGAAGATGGCAGGACAGAGACAGTAGGATTAACCCTAATAAGATTATCACTTTCCTTATTGACTAATTTGATAACATTTTTCAATGAACAGAAATTATCTAAAATGGTTTGCTCAAGTCGTTCGACCTTTTCATTAACCACTTTTACCCTTTCCAAGAGTGGCAATAATAAAGAACGGACCATTTGCTCGATCTGAAAAATCAGATCGCCATGTTGAGGCAGGTCCGAATGTCTATTGTTAGTCTCGCCCAAAAGTGAGTTATCAACAGCTTGAGCCTCACCTGTTACCAATGACAAATTTGTAGTAATATAAGGGTGCTTTGCCTGTCTCCCTTCCTGAGTCAGACCATCTCTTTTCCTTTTAAGGATAGCAGGCTTAGCTACTTTTCTACTGGCTCTTGTCTGGGGGTAGGTAGAGACAGGTTTAGGAAAATTAGGAGCGCTACCTATTATAGTGGCAACTTCTCCCGGTGCATCAATCAAGTCTTTTTGGGCAGATGATATAACATTGCTATCCCCGGTATTATCCCGCTGCGCTTGTTCACCTAGAGCCTGCATACCTAAATTCTTAGGGGATTTTGCTAGAGCAAGTGCTCCCAAAGACGAGCGTTTAGCTTGAATTAGCTCTGAGGATAAACGGCGCTCAGTGATAGCCAATTCATGCTCTAGCACTGAAACTGCTCTGGTGATGAAATTATCAAGGGTGCCAGACACGGACCCACCCCTTCCGGTATGCTTCCCCTTGCCCGCCATCATATGCTTGGGGTGCACCAGTGGGGATATGGTATCAAAACAGTATCAACGGTACGAAAAAGAGCAAACATGCAAAAAGGAATTCACCATAAACCTTTCAAATCACTAAATATGACCTCAGATCTCAATTGCAAACGCAATGAACGCTACCATATGACGTAAACAGCGTGAGAGCACGATTCTACCCTCTACGCTGGGACACATATGACAATGTTAGGGGGTTGGCCCAGCCCAGTCAGGGACGGGCAAGGACGGGCCCGCCCTTGGCCCGGGCTTCGCCCGGGCGCTGCCCGCGCGCGTCCCGCGCTGCGGGGGCACCTAGCGGGCTTTATCCTGGGCCCGGCGCTGCCGGGCCCAGTTGTAGGCCGTTCCCCTCACGGCGGAGTTCAAACCTGGATGGCGCCGAAAACACAGAGTCCGCTGCTCAGGCTGCCGCTGCGCCGTTCCCCTCACGGCTGACCAAAGTTCTGTCCTCGGGTAAGGCGTCCCGCGCTGCGGGGGCACCTAGCGGGCTTTATCCTGGGCCCGGCGCTGCCGCGTAGCGTCGCTGGCGTGCACGGCCGCCAAGAATGCTGGGAGTTGTAGGCCGTTCCCCTCACGGCGGCGTTCAAACCTGGATGGCGCCGAAAACACAGAGTCCGCTGCTCAGGCTGCCGCTGCGCCGTTCCCCTCACGGCTGACCAAAGTTCTGTCCTCGGGTAAGGCGTCACAACATTCATTTGTACATTGTCCCAAAATAAAAGTGACGGTTAATGGCTGCTATGTACTGTTTGTCATAGACAGTGGTGTGTCGATAAATATCATGTCAGTCAAAAAGTATCATGAACTGTCTCCAGTACCCCATCACACACCATCAAAAACCAAAGTATACACATGAAACATAAAAAGACAAAGGTACAAGCCCCAATACATGTCCTTCAGGGCACTTTGTCGAGTGCAGCTTCAGCACTGCTGCTAACATGGGGCTCAATCCTGTGATTACAATATCAATGCTCATCACAACATAGTGAATCAGTTTCTGCCATTGTTTCATAGATTAGGAAAGTTTAAGACAATGAAAATGTAGCTCCACATTAATGAGGACATTCTTCCTGTTGCTCAACAACATCATTGAATTGCATTTCATCTACAAAAGGCTGTTGAAAAAGAAATTGAGACTTTGCTAAACCAGGATGTCATTGAGTGCTCTACTGCTCCAGCGCCATGGGCGTCACCAATAGTGGTGGTACCTAAAAAGGACAGTGGAAAGTCCCTGCGAATCTGTGTTGACATGCGTCAAGCAAACAAGGCAATCAAAAGAGAACAACACACAGGTCCTCACATTGCCGATATGATTACCCAGTTGAATGGTGCCAAAGTCTTTTCGCGACTTGATCTAAACAAATGATATCATAAGCTCGAACTGGAAGAAAATTGCAGGTACATTACTACCTTTTCAACTCATACTGTTTTGTTTGGATGCAAAAGATTGAGTTTTGGAGTGTCTTCAGCTGCTAAACTTTGTCAAGATGTCATTCATCGCATTATACAACCTGTCACCCATGCCTTCAATTACAGTGATAATATACTAGTATTTGGAGCCACATGAAAGGAACATGATAGAGCCCTCATACAAGTGTGCCATCTACTTGCTGATGCAGGCCTTACATTGAATGCTGGAAAGTGTGAATTTCACAAAACAAAACTAAAGTTATTTGGGAACATTTTCTTAAAAAAGGGGAATGACTCCAGATCAAGCCAAAGTTCAGGCTTTGTCATCTACCTTCCCTCCACAAGATGTAATCATGCTGCATTCCCTTCTTGGTATGGCCAGCTAATTTTCCAGGTACATCCATGACTTTGCAACTATGACTGCCCCATTGAGAGAGTTAACAAAATGAAATGTTTCATTTCAGTGGTCACAGGAGTGTGATCAATGTTTCAAGACGATTAAACATTCAATAGAAAATGCTACTGAAATGTCTTACTTTGATCCAAAATTGCATACAGAGATTGTTCTGGACGCCAGCTCAGTGGGCTTGGGAACGTTTCTTGCCTAACATAGTGGACATGCAAACGCACAAAGGCATATTGTAGCTTATGCTGGCTGAAGTTTGACAAAGAATGAACGAGCTTACTCGCAACCTGGGAAAGAAAGCCTATCTGTTGTGTGGGCTTGTGAACACTTTCACGTGATTTTGTATGGGAAACATTTTATGCTTGTTACTGATCACCAAGCATGGCTCACTATATTTGCCAATCCAGAGCCCAATGTGCCCCCTCGTATTGAGAGGTGAGGCTGTGACTGCAAGAGCATGACTACAGCATTGTGCACCGGCCGGGAAAAGATCAAAACCTTGCCGACTACTTTTCTCAAGTGCCCATGCAGTGCCAAGGTATCCCTTCCAAAATGGCTGAGATCCAGCACTCCTGCAGCTGTGTATAAGGAGCAAATACATGCTGCTATCAATGCAGACAGGAATATGCTCATCCTCAGAGACATTATTATGCATCAGTCTTGGAGAACACATGCTCGACCTCTTGACAGCAACAATGAATATCATATTTGTAAGAATGTGCATGATGAACTGTTTGTTACACAAGAAGGGATTATCATGCGAGAGTCGAGAATTGTCATTCCTGAATGTCTACGACAGCAAGTCATTGAAGTGGCACATGAGGGGCATCGTAGGATTTTCACCATAAAGCGAGCCCTCCGATACCGTGTATGGTTTGCGTTGTAATTTGTGTAACTGTCCAACTCCCAAAAAAACACACAGCATCCTTTGAGCATATCGGATCTTCCAAGACACGTCTGGGAGAACATTATAATTGACTTCTTTGGATGCCTTGAAAATGGCCATTACCACGAGGTAATTATAGATGAGTACTCCCAGTTTCCTCTGGTGGAAGACTTTTCTTCAATCACTCATGATTGAGTAATTGAAAGGCTGGAAGGCATATTTGCAACCTGAGGTGTTCCATCCATTCTAACATTCTAAAATCTGACAATGAAGCACCATGCAATGGTTAGAAATTCAAAGACTTTCTTACTCATTTGAAGATCAAGCATCAGAAAAGCACACCTTTAAGATCACAGACTTTATGGTGTTCATGTGCTAGAGGGACTTGAGCTCAAGTCCATTCTTTATTCTACTCTTCATGTCTACAGACCTACCCCTCATTCTTCAACCGGCAAAAGCCCGGCTTACCCTGATATTCGGGAGAGCCATGGGTAGCAAGCTGCCCCAGTGGACGACTAAAAGAACAATTCATGCTTAGAAAGTTTGACACACTGATTCATTTCACAAGTCCAGATGAAGACTTATGCAGACAAGCGTCGATGTGCTTGGGATATTACGTCTCAGAAAGGAGACCTAGTGCTTGTCAAGCAGAGTCAGAAGCGCAAATCTGATTCTCCATTCAATGCTGATCCATTGCAAGGTATGACTAGTAGGGAACACATGGTGACTGCTCACCTTCCTGGAAAGTCCATTATGTGTGACTCCTAACATTTCAACCACCAGCTTGGAGTCTGTCGGTTCCAGACATCCAGAGTCAGACTCTGTCATAAAGGGTCAGGAAAGCCCCAGGACTGCCTTTGTAGCTGACTCACCAGTGCCTTCTGTGGCTGTTTCTACTATGTCTCCTCAGCGTCACACTTCAAGATCTGGAAGAGTGGTTTGAGCACCTCAACAGCTCATTTAGCAACTATTAAGTATATGTGTTTTGTTTGTATCTTTTTATTTATCAAAGGGGGAGATGTAGTGCCTTCTGTATTATAGAGTGCAGGACCCTTATGTTCCTTAATAGACTTCACAGTCTAGTGACGTAGGTGATTGGGTGTGGTTAATAAAATTCATTAAGCAGTACGTTTCTTTTAATGGTTACACTCTAGAAAATAAAGATGTAGAATACCGAGCGACATGTGTGGCGTAATTCATTTACATGCTACCGGGCTGGGGAGGATGCTAAAACCATCGTCAAGCACACCCAACGCCCAAATGATGGAGGCTGTAGTCTGGATTGCGGGATAACATGAGGTAGTTGCATGAAGTGCTGTTTTGTGAGTGGATTTGCTTGATGGATTATGAATAAAGATATTGGAAAGGTGGGGAGGGTCCCACCAAGGCCCTGTTTGCCAGGTGAGAGATGACCATCAACCCAGACAACAACCTGATGGACCAAGATCCTTTAATGGCTTTGTGGCTAGTTCCCACCCTTTGTGTGGAGGGTTGTAACACGGTAGTTGTTCTCAATTCTGCAGGTTAGCATATTTAGAGGTATAAACATGCTTCTAAAGCTCTGTACCTCCACACATCTCTTGTTGACAGGGTGCATTAGTGCAGTGGAGGGGACATCTCACCCTGGGCACTGAAGCCTTCATCCTCCTTCATGCCAGTGGCTGAAGCGGCTTGACAGAGATCAGTGACAGAAGGGTTGACTGATAGAAAAATTGTGAGGTAGACTGAGGTATATCAGCCGCAGCTCAGGCAATGCCCATCATGTGCCTGGGAAAGCCTAACTCGTACTAACTGTGCGTGCCAGTAAATACAAAGTCAGGCATATGAAAGGTAGAACTTTCAGAGGCAGCAGCTTACCAAGGGGAACAAAATTAAATTCCCAAAAGGTGCAGAAACCTATTGCTCAGGAGCCATTCATTGCAATGACATTTCGTATGTGTTACTCGGCTACCTTTTTGGCATTATTGGAATTATTTAGAATCAAGTAAAAAGCGGTTAGTAAATGCGGGATAAAAAAAATGGACTGGATATTATCGGGGGAAGTATAGAACTGCCCATTCACATGGTATAATTACCAAACTGCAATATGGTGGTAGAGGTATATCTTTTGCAGCAAGCAGCAATCTCGGATCTGTTTTCTTTAATAAACTGCTTGATCATGGACAAATCATACCCTCCCTGTCATAAATGTATTGATCTGACAATATCTGTAAGCACTTTGAAACATGCTTTATGGAAGAAATAAGCTCCAATGTCATATTCTCAGTATAAGATCCCATCATATGTTTCATTCACTCATTCAGGGCTGTTTAATGGCAGGTGGGTGTTTATGCCTATCAGTAGTGCAATGAGCTCTGAGCAGCTTCCCCTGCAGCAGCTCCTACCTCCAGGCTACCTACAGGCACTCTTACAGCTCATAAGGAATGAAAGAGTGAGAGTTGCTTCTCTTTTATGAGGGTTAAAAGTGCCCGAAAACCAAAATGCTGGATAGTGGGCTTCTTGCAGTGGACAGCAGCCCCGATTGCAGGACAACCTTGCAAAATATGAGATGTAGACCACCCTGGCACACATGCAATTGGCTGTGATGGCCTAGCTGACTTTGAGACAGAAACCCTAGGAAATAACACTCACACTCTCTCTGGCACTCTCTTCATCAAGAGGTTTCCTTCTGTCTCATGCACTCTTGAACTTTCTATGTCAGAGACACTCTTTTCCAGACACATACTGTTCCTCAAGCCTTTCTGTCTTTCACACACTCAGACACACTCATCTATCACTTAATGTGCTGCTTTTGCTGAGCTGGCTTCAGGAGGACAGACCAGGAGGAGGCCACTATGCAAGGATTCTATCATGCCATGATGGAGATGGCCAACCCAGCAGGGACTGAAGGTCTGATATCGATATGATGAGGTGCTAATTAGGCAAGAGAAATACTCCCATAATGCCTGTGAGAGAAGGTACTCCGGCAGACCCGAGTCCCATATCTGAAATATACATTTTCCAGAGCAGGGCTCTTTAAAAGTGTAAGCGGGAGGCTGGGGCACAGAGGATACTGTACACAGTGCAGCTTTAAACAGTGTTTACAAAGCTTCCTTTCCCCCATAAACCCGCCCCTTCCATTGCACTCTGGTCACCACAGTTTAGCAGTGCAGTGTGAATGAGTGTCAGAAGAGGTCACTGCCTCGCGCCTGGAGAGCTCTCAGCTGTTTTGGATGTGTGCTTTGAAGCAGCTCAATCTCCGATGCAAAACTGGAATTTCATCTTTGCAAAAGAACAGGCCATGCATCTGAGGGACTCAAGGTCAAAGTAGTGGGGCAGGAACATGTGCTTTGTCAGCATGCACGCAGCTAATACGACCTGTATAAATGGGAACACTGACTTAAAATCGGTGCACACAATATCGAAACACAAAAACTATCGGAAAATAAATATTGTTAGCAAAAATATTGTCTTCCTATACTATCACCTCACACCATATCAACTAATAATATCGCCACAATTATTACATTATCATTATTAAACACAACAAAACCTACATTTTACTTTACACAAATAATTACAATAAACATTAAACAATATGTGTACATGTTTGAATAAAAAAAGAAATATTACATAACCAAAGGGCGGCCTCATCAATGGGCACGGAGCAGCCCATCCAGCAACAGCACAAAACGAAAATGAGGCCCAATACTGGAGACACGTTTGTATTGAAGGCCAGCAGC
The DNA here is from genome assembly GCF_964204655.1 of Triturus cristatus. Classification (NCBI taxonomy): domain Eukaryota; kingdom Metazoa; phylum Chordata; class Amphibia; order Caudata; family Salamandridae; genus Triturus; species Triturus cristatus. The sequence goes on along the minus strand of NC_140590.1, from coordinate 1,660,691,961 downwards.
ACAGCAGGTAACTCCCAACGTTTCGGCACGTAATTGGCCTTGGTCACGGGTCAAAGTACTTTCTGCAAAGTGCATTCATGTGCAGCCGCGGCCTGTGGAGGGAGTTCCATGGGGCAGAGAGGCGGGGCGGTGGAGGGGCAGGGTGGGGGGTACTATAAACCGGAATATGGATAATTGGAGGTAAGTAAACAATTAAATAAATAAAACGAATTTCGTTGCGCGTGCTGCATCGCAAAATGCAATGCAGCGCGCGCTACAAAATTTGTTTTATTTATTTAATTGTTTACTTACCTCCAATTATCCATATTCCAGTTTTTAGTACCCCCCCACCCTGCCCCTCCCACGCCCCGCCTCTCTGCCCGATGGAACTCCCTCCACGGGCAGTGACTGCACATGAATGCACTTTGCAGAAAGTACTTTGCTAGGTGAGAGCGTCTAGAGCGCATTCTGTAATTTGTTGCTTGCCATCCCGCGTACTACTGGTCTTTTAAAACGCCCGTTTTGTATTTTGGTTAAAAGTTGCTTTGCATTATCCCCTGTTTTTAATTGTGAGCCCTTCTATTTGCCCTCTTACCCGCACGATAAAAACGCTTATTCCACCGCTGTTGGGTGTATCCCTTTCCCGGATAAGTTGGAACTTGTCGGCCACATTGGGTGTACATTGGGACGCCTGGCGGCGCCATCTTGGACATCGGACGTTCTAGTCGTCACAAGGACGCTAGACGTTTTCATAAGGGGGGTAAATTAGGCGGAGAGTCTTGCTAGGTGAGAGTGTCTAGAGCGCATTCTGTAATTTGTTGCTTGCCATCCCGCGTACTACTGGTCTTTTAAAATGCCCGTTTTGTATTTTGGTTAAAAGTTGCTTTGCATTATCCCCTGTTTTTAATTGTGAGCCCTTCTATTTGCCCTCTTACCCGCACGATAAAAACGCTTATTCCACCGCTGTTGGGCGGATCCCTTTCCCGGATAAGTTGGAGCTTGTCGGCCACATTGGGTGTACATTGGGACGCCTGGCGGCGCCATCTTGGACATCAGACGTTCTAGTCGTCACAAGGACACTAGACGTAGACATAAGGGGGTCATGCTGACGCGCAGCGGACTCGCGCAGCGGGGTCGCCAGATTTCCGCCGGAGTTACGCCTGAGTTCAGCCCGTCTGCGCCCGTCCGCGCTGAGGACGCACTGCGGGATGGGCTGGGCATTGAGGATATGTATATGTTGCCTCAGGTACTATGTTCATATTCCTTTCAGGAGCTGATTGCATTAAAGCCTTCCTCTTTAGTATGTCACCATAGGTTTTCGCCTGAGGGCCTCTTACGCTCCACTGTTTGTCATACTTGTAATGGCACTTTATTGCCCTCTCGCTCTAATAATGGGGCGATTCATGCTTCTATCATCCAAGGGAATGATATTCAACTCAGAAAGGGCTTCCTAGTCAATGCTAGGTCTCTTATTAAAAAGAATGTTGCTTTTCATGAGTTTGTGACCGCGAGGAAACCTTCTTGGGTCTTTGTGACTGAAACCTGGGCATCTGACTCTGGTGGTCACGATTTACGGATGGCTATTCCTGATGGCTATGCGTTGCATAGACTTGATAGAACAAGATGTAGGGGAGGTGGGCTGGCAATTCTCTATGAAACCTCCATTGTTTGTAGTATTAAAGCCCTGTCCGAGTCCTCAGATTCTTTCGAGGCATTGTACTTCTGTATCTCTTGCTCCCCCTCGGTATCTTTTACAGGTATTCTTATTTACAGACCACCTGGACCTAGATCTAATTTTAGCTGTGAGCTCCTTAGAATTTTGGAACCCTACTTTGGTAAGTCCCATCTGATCATTCCTGGAGATCTACATTTTCATTTAGATGATTTGGGTTCTAACGATACGCTCTCCCTGGTTGATTCACTGGACGCGTGTGGCCTTAGCCAATTGGTAAGCAGTCCAACTCATCGAGCGGGACATATCTTAGATGGGGTGTTTTCCAACGATCCGAGACTGTCAGTTGGTCCCCCCCTACATTTGGTTTGGTCTGACCATCTGGCAGTGCCCTTAGAACTAGCATCTCCCCTTGTAGGGGCGCCTAAACTGAGTTCCATCAATAGAGTACCCAAAAGGAGCTACAAGAATATTACCAACGAATCTCTTGTTCCTTTCATAGGATCTATCTCACATTCCTCTACCAAGGAAGTAGGTGAGGCTGCACAAGAGCTCGCTAATTCCATCTCTAGAGCGGTTGATGTGTTAGCTCCCACTTCCCTTCGGTATGCAGCAAGACGTAAACCTTCTGCTCCGTGGTTCTCTGAGCCATTAAGGCTTCTGAGGCAGGGCGTTAGGAGACAGGAAAGAAAATGGCGGAAATTCTGGGACCCCACGGAAAGAGAGACATACAAACATCTGCTGCGAGACTATAAGGTCAGGGTGATAAAGGAAAAGCAGGAGTTTTTCTCTAATCTTACCTCATCCCTTTCGTCATCTAAGGAACTTTTTAAGATCGTGGACTCCCTTTGTTCCCTTCAAGTGCCTGATCCAGTGTTAGGGTCGCAAGAGCTGTGTAATAAAATCTCAGAGTTCTTCCACAATAAAATCGAGGACATCTATCTTGCCCTGGAATCACAGAGGAGTACCTTGGGAACTCATCTCTCCTCGGCCTTGGAAAAAATGGAGTCTTGGACTAGAGATCCTTCTAAGACCTTTACTCATTTCCCTCTGCTGTCCCTTGAGGAGCTTGATCTTTTGCTGAACAGGACAAAATCAGCCTCTCCTTTGGACCCTTGTCCCCTGAAAGTGTTGAAATCATGTCGGGACACACTATTACCTCCTCTGTTGGAGGTGATGAATGGTGCCATGGCACAGGGGATCTTTCCAGTAGCCTGGAAAAAGGCGATCGTGAGGCCCTTGCTTAAGAAGCCCACCTTGGACCCAGAAATACTGAAAAACTTCCGTCCGATATCTTTGCTGCCTGCTCCAGCCAAAATGCTCGAATCCCACCTGAATTTTCATCTGTCGGCCTTTCTGGACTCCTCTGGATACCTGGACAACTCCCAGCATGGTTTCAGAAAATTCCATAGTACGGAGTCGGCACTCACTATGGTGGTGAACAACATTCGACTGAAGGTGGACCAAGGTCAGACCACACTTTTGGTCCTATTGGATCTTACGGCAGCTTTCGATACCCTGTCTCCCTCAACTTTAACATCTCGTTTGAGGGAGTTAGGAGTAGCTGGCCCGGCCCTGAGCCTTCTGTCCTCTTTTTTAGAGCTAAGAGAGCAGAGGGTCAAGCTTGGAGAGTTCCTCTCCCCTGCCAAATCCTTGCAATGTGAGGTTCCACAGGGGTCAGCCTTGAGTCCGACCCTGTTTAACATCTATGTGGCCCCGCTTGCTAGGCTTGTGAAATCTCAGGGGATGGAGGTTGTGTCATACGCCGATGATACCCAAATTATGGTGTCCCTAGCTCATTCGGCCTGTACCTCCGCGCTCAACTTTAGGAACTGCATGCAAGCAGTCGCAGAATGGATGATTCAAAATTCCCTAAAGTTGAACGGCGATAAAACAGAGGTGCTGATTTTTGGTAATAATCAGGACATTTGGTCCAATGAGTGGTGGCCCCCATCTTTGGGAACCTGCCCTATGCCATCCCGCTCGGCCAGGAATCTCGGCGTTATATTTGACACCTCACTGAATATGACTCTCCAGGTAAACAGAATGGTGGCCACCTGTTGGGGGGTTATTAAGATTCTGAGGAGAATTGTTCACTATCTCTCCCCTCAGGCACGTCAGCAGACGGTAGTTGCTCTAGTGGGCTCAAGATTGGACTACTGTCATGCATTGTATGCTGATATCAACAAGGGTCTTATCTCTCGCCTCCAGGCGGTACAGAATGCTGCAGCAAGATTTGTTATCGCTGCACCCATTTCGTCCTCGGCTACTTTAGCCAGGAAGAGTCTGCACTGGCTTCCAATCCAGCAGAGGATTTCATTTAAACTTCTGAGCCTAGTGTTTGGAGCCCTATCTGCTGGATCCTCTAATGCATTAGGTTCTTTGCTAACCTATTATACTCCTAGCAGGTGCCTTCGCTCCTCTGAGAAGAATCTTCTGGTAGTCCCCCGTGTAAAGAAAGTTAGATGGGGCAGTAGAGCTTTCTCTAATGTGGCCCCCCGTTTATGGAATGCCCTTCCCGCAGAGATTAAGGCCCAACCGTCATTAGTCCATTTAAAAAAAGCGCTCAAAACATGGTGTTTTATTAAGGCCTACCAGTATGCAAGTCTATTTTATCTACCTAGCTTTTGGTTAGGCGCCTTGATGCCCACTGGGCTGAGTAGCGCTTTATAAATTTGTTTTCATTCATTCATTCATACTTTGACCCGTGACCAAGGCCAATTACGTGCCGAAACGTTGGGAGTTACCTGCTGTGCTGCTGGCCTTCAATATAAACATGTCTCCAGTATTGGGCTTCATTTTCGTTTTGTGCTGTTGCTGGATGGGCTGCTCCATGCCCATTGATGAGGCCGCCCTGTAGGGTCGGGGGCTCCAGAACAGGAGGATGAACATTGTGTATGATAGAGGAGCATGACCCACTCGCGCGCTTAACCTACTAAAGGAATGCCACTAGAGTGTAAGCTGTGCGCGTGAGGAAGGGATTCGAAGAGGATGACATCCTGCTTCGATCGTGCTGGAGACCGGAGTTCTTGGAGGGCACATATGGAATGACATCACCATGAAGCAATGTTGACTCACCTGGCTGTTTTTCAACAGAAAACTCCAAAATGCTACCAGTGCGTGTGCCAAGTAAGAACTGTAATATCTATCTATATATATATATATATATATATATATATATATATCCACGAAGAAAAGTTGCTCCTTCCGGATCGCTGGGACCCGAGAGAGGTGGTGCACACACCGGCGGAGCACGCCGGTAACAGCAATATCCAATTAAGAAAGTAGTGGAATGTGCGCTCTCAGTGAGACACAGACAGCCAGCAGGATGGTATAGTCCGAGTGTTTAATTCACACAACACGTTTCGGTACAGAACCTTGATCACGTGTGAAGTGAGCAAATGCAGACAGCCATAAATAAAGCATTACGAGCAATGTTCAAACAGGCATGGTCATCAACAAAGGACTACAAGGCAGTAACTGAGGCGGCCATCTTGGAAAGGGGAGATTAACGGTAGTGAACACCAAACAATGTTGGATACAAGGCAATAAAGTGCGCAAATGTAACAAAATTATTATAATAACATAATAACACCCCCAGGCCCCCACATACTCACATAGGACAATACCAATGTGATATTGCCACAGGCATGTGAAACAATAAATGGAATCACATATAACATCAGCCAGGTAAATGAGAGAAAATTAGTCCATGATGACAATACACTTGCAGAAAAGGATGTCGTGAATGCAAGGTATAGCAAAAAGTACGGGACCCCCCAGGTAAAGCATAAGGTCAGAAAGTGGTTGGGGCTCGGGAGGGAAAGGCTAATGTATATTGAGCCAATATCCATATGAATGCCATGGATAATGCATGCATGCCCCAACACCCCGGTGTCATAGTCTGAGGGCCAGTGCCCCTGCTAGCCGCCAAGCTCCCCATATCAGAACCTGGTCAAAAAGTGCCAAACAGAGTAATACTGATGCTAAATGCACAACCACACAACCCAGGTAACTCACTGTGTGGGCAAGTGCCCCTGCTACAACACCCGAATAGAATATCCAGGCCGGGTCAAAAAATGGCAAACAAAGTAATTCTAAAATAGAACTGATGCAGGTTAACAAAAACTTCGAGACAAAAAGTGAAATCGACATAGGTCGAGCTGACTTAACTTAAACCACAAGTGTGACCAGGGAACGTGCTCGTATGCTATAACATGGAACTGCAGGTGAAGATGATGAAGTGAAGATCTGAGTGACGAGTAGCAATATGGAGCAAAAGGGTAGGATGCCCGTGCCGGTGAATACAAGTGAGGGGCTCCTTCCTTCTCTCCTGCAAAAAAATACATACAAATGTATATAGATCATTATCAACACATAGCATAAATGTTACAGAATTATAACAGGAGTTAAAACGTTTTACTAGAGTCAGTGTGAGCAGAGCAAAAAGCAGCAGCAGGAAATGAAGAACAGAGAGAAGAAAAAGGAGAGAAAAAGGAGAGAAAGAAAACGAAGAAGAAAGGAAGAAAAAAGAGAGAGAAGCAGAAAAAGAAGAAGAAAAGAGAGAAAAATAGAAGAAGCATCAGCATGTCATAAAATACAGTACAGAGTAACCAAATGCAGACTGTAATCACTATTTGAGGTGGATTGACATTTCTTCATCCATGTTCAACCCACCCGGGCTTCTGGTTTGAAAATCAATAATATACCTGGACTCCCGTTGTCTTAAGATAAGAGTCCTATCTCCCCCTCTGGGATGTCTAGGAATGTGTTCAAGAATGAGATAACTCATGTCAGAAATGTTAGAACAATGTCTTTCATAAAAGTGGCGCGCAACAGGGTATTTCTGGTCATTGTGGGTTATCGCTCTCTGATGCTCTAGTACTCTCTTTTTCGCTGGACAAGTGGTACTCCCTATATACCAGAGTTTGCAAGTACACTCAATGGCGTAGATCACAAAACATGTACTGCATGTTAAGAATTGGGTAATTTTCTTGGATACCCCTCCATATTCCAATTTGTCCTTACTTTTGCTGTGTCTACATGCTTTGTAATGGCCGCATGGGAAAAATCCCACGAGGCCATGACCAGTGTTGGTGGTATAGTCAGTGATGTCATTCTTGACGACCATGTCACGTATGTTCCTATCCCGCCTGTAGGTCAGGTTGGGCCTTTCAGAGATCTGAGTGCCTACCACCCCATCGGATTTCAAAATGTCCCAGTGTTTGGCAAAGATGCGTTTGATCTTATGCGCATCGGAGTTGTAAGTAAGGATCATGCGAACGTCCGTCTGGTTAGTTTCCAACTCACTGTCTCTTTTATCAACAAGGGTATCAGCTCTATTGATAGCTTCAGCACGTTCCTTAGCTTTTTTCAGGACCCAATTGGGGTAACCTCTGGTTTGAAATCTACTGATGATGTTTTCCATCTCGACTGTGTAGGCCTCAGAACTATTGCAATTCCTTTTTGCCCTCAACAGCTCCCCATAAGGTATGCTTCATTTGAGCACATCAGGGTGGCTGCTGAGGTCATGCAGAATGCTATTCCCTGCTGTGGCTTTCCGAAAAAGTGTGGTGCGTATTTTGTTCTGCTTGATTTCAAGTCCTACGTCAAGAAAGTCAACTTTAGTGGCATCAACACTACCAGTCAGAATGATATTATAACTGTTAGTATTGAGTTTCCTGATGAATTCCTCAGCATCACAAGCAGGACCATTCCATACAATGAACAAATCATCAATGTAGCGACGCCACATGACAACTTTGCGCAGATCACTTGCCAGGGTACTGCTGGCTGCTATTTCCTGCTCCCAGTAACCCATGAAAAGATTGGCGAAACTGGGAGCAAAGCAAGAACCCATAGCAGTACCGTTCACTTGCCTGTAGAGGGCGCCATTGAAAGAAAAAATATTATTCTTCAGACAGAAATCAATCATTTCAACTATCATACGGCTATGTTCCCGATATCTGATAGGCTTTTGTTTAAGAAAGTGTTCACAAGCTTCCAACCCTTGTTGGTGATTAATTATAGTGTATAAGGATTGGACATCCAACACTATGAACAGGTAGGTAGGCTCCCAAATCAAATCCTCAATTTTGCAAAGAAAGTCTTTGGTGTCTCTCAAGTAACTAGGAAGTTGTATGACAAATTCTCTTAGAAAGTGATCAACATACTTAGAGATATGTTCACAGACACTCCCTATCGAGGAAACAATGGGGCGACCGGGAGGTTTGGTCTTGTTCTTATGCAGTTTGGGTAGCAGATATAATACGGGAAGCTTAGGATAGTCCCTCTTGAGGTAGCAAAATTCCTCCCACAACAAGAGGCCCTTATCCTTCCAAGTTGTAAGTTTGTCCCAGATGTCTGTGATACTCTGATTATAGATATCTCCAGATATGGTTATGTAAAAATTGGTGTCTTGGAGTTGGCGTAGTGCTTCACTGATATAGTACTCCTTGTCTAAGATAACCACATTGCCCCCCTTGTCAGCAGGGCGTATGACTAGACTGGTATCATTAGCTAGTGTCTTGAGTGCCTGTCTCTGGGTCTGCGATAGGTTGTTGGAAAAATTACGTGAGTGTTTTTTGCTAAATCTGAGATCAACTAAAGATTTAACAATGCAGTCATGAAAGGTATCAATGTTATCGTGGGGGAGTGGAGGTACAAAGGTAGATTTGACTCTAAAATCCGTACATGCTGCTGCCCCCAGATTTAGATCCATGTCATCCAGAACCTGGGTGGTGTGGATTTGGCTACCACTGGGCTCTTTATCAAGGGCTAACTCAGTCAAAGTAAGAAGATTATCGATATCATTGATCAACAGATTACTACCAACCTCATTATTAACAGTGTTATTAGTGTTAGTATTGCAGTCTTGTCCTTTCAATGTGTACCATTTTTTTAGTTTCAATTTCCTCACATATTTAAACAGGTCAATGCGAGTTTCGGTATAATTAAAAGAGGAAGATGGACAGAAAGAAAGACCCAAGCATAGGGTTCTCTTTTCAATATCCGACATAGGTCTCTTGGATAGGTTAACTACAGTTAGATTTACCATGTTCATATCCATCAGTAATTTCTGTTGGAGCGTGTTCTTCGGCTTCCCATGGCTCCTCTTGTTTTGTCTGTATTCCCAACGTTGTTGCAGTCTCTTTTTTCTGTTGCGGCGCTTCCCCTGCCCCTTCCTCTTCCTCTTCCTCGTCCACGTGTTCTCGGTTGTGGGTTGTCCCTCGTTGTTTGTCGATCCCTCTGCAGGACCCGAAACTCTTCTAAAAAATTAATCTGTCTGATGTTGCAATCTTCACCGGATGTATTGCCTTCGGACACATCTGATTCGACATCACTTATGACGGGTATATCCACCGCTGTGGTATTGTTGATGGTAGAGATGGGTGTCGTAGAAGCTTCCTGAGATAGGTAAAGATGGTCATATTTCTTACTGAATGTAAGAATTCTCCCTTTCTCATAGTCTGCATAGTCTCTGTTCATCTTTCTCTGTTTCCTGGCTTTGATCTCTTCCTCGTATTTGGTCAGTCGATCCTTCATGGGGTCTAGAACTTTTTTAAGGGCATCACAGTCCAACATCTGCTGCAACTCATCACTGATGACTTTGATCTGTTTCAAGAGCTCATCTCTGTCCTGCCAGGCATATTTGATCAATATTGTTATCAAGCCTTTGGAACTGGCAGCAGAATGTTCCGACCATTCCTCTAGCATCTTGGGATTGGGTGCCTCGTAGGTAGGAGTGATAAAAATTCTCAATCCTCTCGGCGCCATGTTCTGATCCACATAATTCTGTAGAGAAATTGCCTCCCACCATTTAGAAACTTCATTACGTTTGAGTTTCTCCAATTTTCTTATTTTGTCTTCCAATGGTTGGATAGACGAATCTCCTTTTTGGGTAGTATCATTCTTACTGTGAGTCCCCGTTTTTCTGCTGAAAAGAGTCACCGCTGCTGCTCTCCTTTCTGCTTCCTCCTCCATGTTTCCATAAACACTAGGACTCGTGTCTGCTGGTCTTAGTCTGTCTCACCCTCCCCATAAATGGGGAGTTCCTCCTGCTGTGGAAAGCTGGTATAGTCAGTGATAGGGCTGTGATGGGAGCCGTCGATGATACGAGTGAAAGTCACACAAGAGTAACTCTGAATATAATCAGGTGGACGCTCCTAGCACTGCGATCCTGAATGAAATCCTCTACGAGGTACACGGTAATCCATTAGCACCGTTAGAACAGGGATGCGGGAAGAACTGGGAAACGATCTGTGAGCGGTCACCCTCTGCTATCTGTCGCTGCCCCGAGGGATGAAATACTGTCCCGCAGCCTCCGATACGAGAAAATAACCCCCCACCAAGGGACGAACAAACAACAAGTAGGCTTACCTCCAGATACGTATTCCGACACTGCCGATCCTCTCCCCGCAGTAAACGTTACACAATCCCAACGGTCACCGCACAGCCGGTCCAAAATGCGATCCTCACATGAAATCCACGAAGAAAAGTTGCTCCTTCCGGATCGCTGGGACCCGAGAGAGGTGGTGCACACACCGGCGGAGCACGCCGGTAACAGCAATATCCAATTAAGAAAGTAGTGGAACGTGCGCTCTCAGTGAGACACAGACAGCCAGCAGGATGGTATAGTCCGAGTGTTTAATTCACACAACGCGTTTCGGTACAGAACCTTGATCACGTGTGAAGTGAGCAAATGCAGACAGCCATAAATAAAGCATTACGAGCAATGTTCAAACAGGCATGGTCATCAACAAAGGACTACAAGGCAGTAACTGAGGCGGCCATCTTGGAAAGGGGAGATTAACGGTAGTGAACACCAAACAATGTTGGATACAAGGCAATAAAGTGCGCAAATGTAACAAAATTATTATAATAACATAATAACACCCCCAGGCCCCCACATACTCACATTGGACAATACCAATGTGATATTGCCACAGGCATGTGAAACAATAAATGGAATCACATATAACATCAGCCAGGTAAATGAGAGAAAATTAGTCCATGATGACAATACACTTGCAGAAAAGGATGTCGTGAATGCAAGGTATAGCAAAAAGTACGGGACCCCCCAGGTAAAGCATAAGGTCAGAAAGTGGTTGGGGCTCGGGAGGGAAAGGCTAAACTATGACACCGGGGTGTTGGGACATGCATGCATTATCCATGGCATTCATATGGATATTGGCTCAATATACATTAGCCTTTCCCTCCCGAGCCCCAACCACTTTCTGACCTTATGCTTTACCTGGGGGGTCCCGTACTTTTTGCTATACCTTGCATTCACGACATCCTTTTCTGCAAGTGTATTGTCATCATGGACTAATTTTCTCTCATTTACCTGGCTGATGTTATATGTGATTCCATTTATTGTTTCACATGCCTGTGGCAATATCACATTGGTATTGTCCTATGTGAGTATGTGGGGGCCTGGGGGTGTTATTATGTTATTATAATAATTTTGTTACATTTGCGCACTTTATTGCCTTGTATCCAACATTGTTTGGTGTTCACTACCGTTAATCTCCCCTTTCCAAGATGGCCGCCTCAGTTACTGCCTTGTAGTCCTTTGTTGATGACCATGCCTGTTTGAACATTGCTCGTAATGCTTTATTTATGGCTGTCTGCATTTGCTCACTTCACACGTGATCAAGGTTCTGTACCGAAACGCGTTGTGTGAATTAAACACTCGGACTATACCATCCTGCTGGCTGTCTGTGTCTCACTGAGAGCGCACGTTCCACTACTTTCTTAATTGGATATTGCTGTTACCGGCGTGCTCCGCCGGTGTGTGCACCACCTCTCTCGGGTCCCAGCGATCCGGAAGGAGCAACTTTTCTTCGTGGATTTCATGTGAGGATCGCATTTTGGACCGGCTGTGCGGTGACCGTTGGGATTGTGTAACGTTTACTGCGGGGAGAGGATCGGCAGTGTCGGAATACGTATCTGGAGGTAAGCCTACTTGTTGTTTGTTCGTCCCTTGGTGGGGGGTTATTTTCTCGTATCGGAGGATGCGGGACAGTATTTCATCCCTCGGGGCAGCGACAGATAGCAGAGGGTGACCGCTCACAGATCGTTTCCCAGTTCTTCCCGCATCCCTGTTCTAACGGTGCTAATGGATTACCGTGTACCTCGTAGAGGATTTCATTCAGGATCGCAGTGCTAGGAGCGTCCACCTGATTATATTCAGAGTTACTCTTGTGTGACTTTCACTCGTATCATCGACGGCTCCCATCACAGCCCTATCACTGACTATACCAGCTTTCCACAGCAGGAGGAACTCCCCATTTATGGGGAGGGTGAGACAGACTAAGACCAGCAGACACGAGTCCTAGTGTTTATGGAAACATGGAGGAGGAAGCAGAAAGGAGAGCAGCAGCGGTGACTCTTTTCAGCAGAAAAACGGGGACTCACAGTAAGAATGATACTACCCAAAAAGGAGATTCGTCTATCCAACCATTGGAAGACAAAATAAGAAAATTGGAGAAACTCAAACGTAATGAAGTTTCTAAATGGTGGGAGGCAATTTCTCTACAGAATTATGTGGATCAGAACATGGCGCCGAGAGGATTGAGAATTTTTATCACTCCTACCTACGAGGCACCCAATCCCAAGATGCTAGAGGAATGGTCGGAACATTCTGCTGCCAGTTCCAAAGGCATGATAACAATATTGATCAAATATGCCTGGCAGGACAGAGATGAGCTCTTGAAACAGATCAAAGTCATCAGTGATGAGTTGCAGCAGATGTTGGACTGTGATGCCCTTAAAAAAGTTCTAGACCCCATGAAGGATCGACTGACCAAATACGAGGAAGAGATCAAAGCCAGGAAACAGAGAAAGATGAACAGAGACTATGCAGACTATGAGAAAGGGAGAATTCTTACATTCAGTAAGAAATATGACCATCTTTACCTATCTCAGGAAGCTTCTACGAAACCCATCTCTACCATCAACAATACCACAGCGGTGGATATACCCGTCATAAGTGATGTCGAATCAGATGTGTCCGAAGGCAATACATCCGGTGAAGATTGCAACATCAGACAGATTAATTTTTTAGAAGAGTTTCGGGTCCTGCAGAGGGATCGACAAACAACGAGGGACAACCCACAACCGAGAACACGTGGACGAGGAAGAGGAAGAGGAAGGGGCAGGGGAAGCGCCGCAACAGAAAAAAGAGACTGCAACAACGTTGGGAATACAGACAAAACAAGAGGAGCCATGGGAAGCCGAAGAACACGCTCCAACAGAAATTACTGATGGATATGAACATGGTAAATCTAACTGTAGTTAACCTATCCAAGAGACCTATGTCGGATATTGAAAAGAGAACCCTATGCTTGGGTCTTTCTTTCTGTCCATCTTCCTCTTTTAATTATACCGAAACTCGCATTGACCTGTTTAAATATGTGAGGAAATTGAAACTAAAAAAATGGTACACATTGAAAGGACAAGACTGCAATACTAACACTAATAACACTGTTAATAATGAGGTTGGTAGTAATCTGTTGATCAATGATATCGATAATCTTCTTACTTTGACTGAGTTAGCCCTTGATAAAGAGCCCAGTGGTAGCCAAATCCACACCACCCAGGTTCTGGATGACATGGATCTAAATCTGGGGGCAGCAGCATGTACGGATTTTAGAGTCAAATCTACCTTTGTACCTCCACTCCCCCACGATAACATTGATACCTTTCATGACTGCATTGTTAAATCTTTAGTTGATCTCAGATTTAGCAAAAAACACTCACGTAATTTTTCCAACAACCTATCGCAGACCCAGAGACAGGCACTCAAGACACTAGCTAATGATACCAGTCTAGTCATACGCCCTGCTGACAAGGGGGGCAATGTGGTTATCTTAGACAAGGAGTACTATATCAGTGAAGCACTACGCCAACTCCAAGACACCAATTTTTACATAACCATATCTGGAGATATCTATAATCAGAGTATCACAGACATCTGGGACAAACTTACAACTTGGAAGGATAAGGGCCTCTTGTTGTGGGAGGAATTTTGCTACCTCAAGAGGGACTATCCTAAGCTTCCCGTATTATATCTGCTACCCAAACTGCATAAGAACAAGACCAAACCTCCCGGTCGCCCCATTGTTTCCTCGATAGGGAGTGTCTGTGAACATATCTCTAAGTATGTTGATCACTTTCTAAGAGAATTTGTCATACAACTTCCTAGTTACTTGAGAGACACCAAAGACTTTCTTTGCAAAATTGAGGATTTGATTTGGGAGCCTACCTACCTGTTCATAGTGTTGGATGTCCAATCCTTATACACTATAATTAATCACCAACAAGGGTTGGAAGCTTGTGAACACTTTCTTAAACAAAAGCCTATCAGATATCGGGAACATAGCCGTATGATAGTTGAAATGATTGATTTCTGTCTGAAGAATAATATTTTTTCTTTCAATGGCGCCCTCTACAGGCAAGTGAACGGTACTGCTATGGGTTCTTGCTTTGCTCCCAGTTTCGCCAATCTTTTCTTGGGTTACTGGGAGCAGGAAATAGCAGCCAGCAGTACCCTGGCAAGTGATCTGCGCAAAGTTGTCATGTGGCGTCGCTACATTGATGATTTGTTCATTGTATGGAATGGTCCTGCTTGTGATGCTGAGGAATTCATCAGGAAACTCAATACTAACAGTTATAATATCATTCTGACTGGTAGTGTTGATGCCACTAAAGTTGACTTTCTTGACGTAGGACTTGAAATCAAGCAGAACAAAATATGCACCACACTTTTTCGGAAAGCCACAGCAGGGAATAGCATTCTGCATGCCCTCAGCAGCCACCCTGATGTGCTCAAATGGAGCATACCTTATGGGGAGCTGTTGAGGGCAAAAAGGAATTGCAATAGTTCTGAGGCCTACACAGTCGAGATGGAAAACATCATCAGTAGATTTCAAACCAGAGGTTACCCCAATTGGGTCCTGAAAAAAGCTAAGGAACGTGCTGAAGCTATCAATAGAGCTGATACCCTTGTTGATAAAAGAGACAGTGAGTTGGAAACTAACCAGACGGACGTTCGCATGATCCTTACTTACAACTCCGATGCGCATAAGATCAAACGCATCTTTGCCAAACACTGGGACATTTTGAAATCCGATGGGGTGGTAGGCACTCAGATCTCTGAAAGGCCCAACCTGACCTACAGGCGGGATAGGAACATACGTGACATGGTCGTCAAGAATGACATCACTGACTATACCACCAACACTGGTCATGGCCTCGTGGGATTTTTCCCATGCGGCCATTGCAAAGCATGTAGACACAGCAAAAGTAAGGACAAATTGGAATATGGAGGGGTATCCAAGAAAATTACCCAATTCTTAACATGCAGTACATGTTTTGTGATCTACGCCATTGAGTGTACTTGCAAACTCTGGTATATAGGGAGTACCACTTGTCCAGCGAAAAAGAGAGTACTAGAGCATCAGAGAGCGATAACCCACAATGACCAGAAATACCCTGTTGCGCGCCACTTTTATGAAAGACATTGTTCTAACATTTCTGACATGAGTTATCTCATTCCTGAACACATTCCTAGACATCCCAGAGGGGGAGATAGGACTCTTATCTTAAGACAACGGGAGTCCAGGTATATTATTGATTTTCAAACCAGAAGCCCGGGTGGGTTGAACATGGATGAAGAAATGTCAATCCACCTCAAATAGTGATTACAGTCTGCATTTGGTTACTCTGTACTGTATTTTATGACATGCTGATGCTTCTTCTATTTTTCTCTCTTTTCTTCTTCTTTTTCTGCTTCTCTCTCTTTTTTCTTCCTTTCTTCTTCGTTTTCTTTCTCTCCTTTTTCTCTCCTTTTTCTTCTCTCTGTTCTTCATTTCCTGCTGCTGCTTTTTGCTCTGCTCACACTGACTCTAGTAAAACGTTTTAACTCCTGTTATAATTCTGTAACATTTATGCTATGTGTTGATAATGATCTATATACATTTGTATGTATTTTTTTGCAGGAGAGAAGGAAGGAGCCCCTCACTTGTATTCACCGGCACGGGCATCCTACCCTTTTGCTCCATATTGCTACTCGTCACTCAGATCTTCACTTCATCATCTTCACCTGCAGTTCCATGTTATAGCATACGAGCACGTTCCCTGGTCACACTTGTGGTTTAAGTTAAGTCAGCTCGACCTATGTCGCTTTCACTTTTTGTCTCGAAGTTTTTGTTAACCTGCATCAGTTCTATTTTAGAATTACTTTGTTTGCCATTTTTTGACCCGGCCTGGATATTCTATTCGGGTGTTGTAGCAGGGGCACTTGCCCACACAGTGAGTTACCTGGGTTGTGTGGTTGTGCATTTAGCATCAGTATTACTCTGTTTGCCACTTTTTGACCAGGTTCTGATATGGGGAGCTTGGCGGCTAGCAGGGGCACTGGCCCTCAGACTATGACACCGGGGTGTTGGGGCATGCATGCATTATCCATGGCATTCATATGGATATTGGCTCAATATACATTAGCCTTTCCCTCCCGAGCCCCAACCACTTTCTGACCTTATGCTTTACCTGGGGGGTCCCGTACTTTTTGCTATACCTTGCATTCACGACATCCTTTTCTGCAAGTGTATTGTCATCATGGACTAATTTTCTCTCATTTACCTGGCTGATGTTATATGTGATTCCATTTATTGTTTCACATGCCTGTGGCAATATCACATTGGTATTGTCCTATGTGAGTATGTGGGGGCCTGGGGGTGTTATTATGTTATTATAATAATTTTGTTACATTTGCGCACTTTATTGCCTTGTATCCAACATTGTTTGGTGTTCACTACCGTTAATCTCCCCTTTCCAAGATGGCCGCCTCAGTTACTGCCTTGTAGTCCTTTGTTGATGACCATGCCTGTTTGAACATTGCTCGTAATGCTTTATTTATGGCTGTCTGCATTTGCTCACTTCACACGTGATCAAGGTTCTGTACCGAAACGCGTTGTGTGAATTAAACACTCGGACTATACCATCCTGCTGGCTGTCTGTGTCTCACCGAGAGCGCACGTTCCACTACTTTCTTAATTGGATATATATATATATATATATATATATATATATATATATATCGCTGCTCCGTTGGTCTTGCCTGCTGCCGCACTCGTGAGCGGGTGCCCGGTCCAGCGGTGGCAAACCGCTATATATCAAGCTCCTTACTTTTCAGTAAATTAGGGCCAGCACTCACATTTAGGTTGAATTAATTTAAGGCACGATATGTGAATAATAACATATTCTAAGATGGCGCTCGAAATCGAGCAGAAGTCCTTTGTCCATTGCACGCATTTGTTTTGAATTTAAGTTGCCACGACAACGGCGCTCGTCGACACTGACGAAGGCTGACGCCGAAACGCGTTTGTTGTTATCATCGAGTCTCGTAAATAAATCTTAATGGTTTATACCTAACGTGAGTGCTGGCCCTAATTTACTGAAAAGTAAGGAGCTTGATATATATATATATATATATATTACCTACTGGCGGTCGCCAGTAGGTAGTTATAGTTAGGACCCTGTTTCCATAGGAAAACCGCAACATTCTATTTGGAATAACTTTGGCGCCGGTCGACGAATCCTCGCGAAATTTTCAAAACTAATGGGGCGCTACGCTCCGCTCCTACCCTGAAAGTCTCGGGGGGATTCGTCAAGCGGGGGCTGAGATAAAAGGGGGGTCCCAAAACGCATTTTTCCATAGGACCTTTAGACACAGCTACAGCCCGAACGGCTGAACAGAGTTCCTTGAAATTTGGCAGAGATGTAGTCTACAGGTCAAGGAAGTGCCTTTTGTAGGTTTGGTGTAAATCTGTTCAGTAGATTCTGAGAAAATAGCCTTTAAATCAATATATATATCTGAGCCAGCTTACGGTGCGCTTACGGTGCGCTTACCGTACGCGCACGCCGCCGTGAGCGAGCGCGATTCTGATTGGCTGTTAGATCTTAGTAAACATTCAAATCGGTCGAAACCAGGAAGTGGCGGCCGCCATTTTCTCTCTCGCAGTCTGAGAGGGGGTTAAAAAACAAAGGCCAAAAACATGTAAAGGGGCTGTTTAGACAGCTCCTAAGCACCTAGTCATGTTGAGGGAGTCCTCAAAGATCCCCCAAGGCCAAAAACGGAATTTTAATTTTTTCGATAATTTCGCCGAATACGCTTACCGTACGCGTACGGTAAAAATTAATAAAAAAAAAAAAATTATCCATACTCTCTCCACCCCTTGTGCAAATGGTGCTTGAAGGGCAAGATTTGTGCATGGCATATAACATCAGTGAAAAATTAAAAATAATTAAAAAAAAAAAAATTATCCATACTCTCTCCACCCCATGTGCAAATGGTGCCCGAAGGGCACCATTTGTGCATGGCATTTAACAGATGTGAAAAATTAAAATATTACCTTTCACAACGAAGCGCATCATATGTCCTCCATGTGCGCACGGTGCGCGAAGCGCATCGTGCGTACATGGCCCATGTAGTGTAACGTGGGCACGCGGTGCGCGTAGCGCACCGCGTGCCCACCGTGCATGCATGGCACTAACTGCGTGAAGTGGGCGCGCGGTGCGCGAAGCGCACCGCGTGCTCACTGTGCGCGCACGGTGCGCGAAGCGCACCGTGCGCGCACGGAACGAACTGCGTTAAGTGGGCGCGCACGCCACGAATGGCGTAAAGTAACTTAGCATTTAAAAAAACGTACAAATTCACTGAAAAAACCATAGGTTTCACACACGTTATAGTTAGGAATTAGCATTTAAAAAACCTTGCAAATTCACTGAAAAAACCATAGGTTTCACACAAGTTATAGTTAGCTGTACATTTCACTCGTAAAAAACCAATGAAATTCCCCCGTTATAGTTAGTGCAGGCAACTATAACTCACGCGACCGCAATCCTCTGCTGATGACATATGTGTCTTTATGAAAAAAAAATATTTGTAATATATGTATAGCTAAAATGTAATGGAAGAAGACATGGGCAAATAAGTGTCTAAATACAGTATTAGCATCATCAGAAGATTGCGGTCGCGTGAGTTATAGTTGCCTGCACTAACTATAACGGGGGAATTTCATTGTTTTTTTACGAGTGAAATGTACAGCTAACTATAACTTGTGTGAAACCTATGGTTTTTTCAGTGAATATATATATATATATATATATATATATATATATTATCTACTGGCGATCGCCAGTAGATTGTTATAGTTAGGACCGTGTTTCCATAGGAAATCAGCAACATTCTATTTGGAATAACTTTGGCGCCGGTTGACGAATCCTCGCGAAATTTTCAAAATAGGTGGGGCGCTCCGCTCCGCTCCTACCCTGAAAGTCTCGGGGGGATTCGTCAAGCGGGGGCTGAGAAAAAAGGGGGGTCCCAAAACACGTTTTCCCCATGCAATTTTCCATAGGGACCTTTAGTCCAAGGTACAGCTCGATCGGCTGAACATAATTACTTGAAATTTGGCAGAGAGGTAGTCCTCAGCTCAGGGAAGTGCCTTTTGCAGGTCTGGTGTCAATCTGTTCAGTAGTTCCTGAGAAAATCAAAAGTAAAATCATATATATATGTGGGCGGAGCCTAACCACACATCTCATCGTGAGATCTGATTGGCTGTCAGCACTTCATCGAAGAAGTGTTGGCAGCCATCTTGGGACCAATATACATGATAGCACCTCATTAAAAAGCATTGCAGTTAATAAAAGGTTTTAAGACTTTAGTTACATTATAAATCATTTGTTGATGGTACCATACTCATTTTAGGAATTGTGGTATGTTCTAAGGTGATTTCACCATGTGAAAAAGCCTTCTGCTGGGATATCATGATTGAGAGAAAAATATTTTCTCATGCTTTTCCCACAAAGGTGTGGAAGGTGATCTATAAGCTAAACTGAGAGCTTATTTTCTGTAAATTCACATTATCTTTCTCAGTCATGTGAGAATGAAGTCTGACATTCTCAGTAAAACATGTACATCCAACAAGGGCAGAGACTGTCAGTTGATTCCTTTGTGTGCTACTGCAGCTTCCCAGAGTGTTCCAAAGAACAACTAGAGCGCTAACAGTCCTACTTATGATAAACGTATGGCACACCTGTAGCCATCTTGCTTGGATTAAAGTGGTAACTCTTAAAACATTTAATTTAAAAAGGAACACAATGAGGGGGTTCGTTTTTCCATAACAAGTATGATTAGTGCTGCAGAAAGAAAAACTAGGGCACATTTTGACTTCTGAAATCCTCTTTTATTTCATTAAAACATTCTGACATGCAGACTGAAACATGCACTTTCAATACCAGCAGCAGTTTTCCCTGGTGAGCAGTAGCTTTACTACAGTGATCTAATGAGCAAAAAGAGTGCTAACATTCTGAATTTATGGCAAATGTGTGACACATCTGAATGCCTTCTTGA
Organism: Triturus cristatus; assembly: GCF_964204655.1. NCBI lineage: Eukaryota > Metazoa > Chordata > Amphibia > Caudata > Salamandridae > Triturus > Triturus cristatus. The sequence goes on along the minus strand of NC_140590.1, from coordinate 1,660,671,892 downwards.
TGGAATCAAAGTAAAAAACTGAAAGTATTTCCTACTGAGGAGACTGCAGTAAATGAGGAAATTAGGAAACTTCATAACAAATAAGTCTCCCAAGATGGCCACCAGAGACAAAAGAGCACAAATGTAGCCCAAATATCACCCAGATGTAGCCCAAGTATAGCCCAATGACAGAATGTCCCAGAGTGTTCTTAAAAACAACTAGAGCTCTTACTGTCTTCATTATGACAAAAGTATGGCACACCTGAAGCCATCTTGATTGGAATAAACTGGTAACACTTAAAACATTTAATTTAAAAAGGAACACAATGAGGGGGTTCATTTTGCCATAGAAATTATGATTAATGCTGAAGAAAGAAAATGAGGGCACATTTTGAGTGACTTCTCAAATCCTCTTCTATTTCCTTAAAAAATTCTGACATGCAGACTGAAACATGCACTTTTAATACCAGGAGCAGACTTCCATGGTGAACAGTAGTTTTACTACAGTGATCTAATGAGCAACTAGAGTGCTAACATTCAGAATTTATGGCAAATGTGTGACATATCTGAATACCTTCATGATGGAATCAAAGTAAAAAACTGAAAGCATTTCCTACTGAGGTGACTGCAGTACATGAGGAAATTAGGAAACTTCATAACAAATAAATCTCCCAAGATGGCCACTGGAGACAAAAGAGACCAAATGTAGCCCCAAATCACCCAGATGTAGCCCAAATATAGCCCAATGACAGAAGTGTGCAAAACACTTATTATTTTGTGTTTTTGCAGTGTTATATAGTGCAGACTTCTCAGGTATTGGAGTGCTTTACATGAGCATTGGTTACATCACACAAGAACAAATTCATTTTGGTTGTAGACATGGGGAGACTAAGTGATTTGACCAGAATCACAGAATGTCGAGCTGAAGCAGAAACTCCAACCTGGTTCCCCAGTTGCAAAGTCTGCAGTTCTGGAAGTAACACCACATCCTCTCCCCTAAGTGCAACATTTAATCAAGTGGTCAACTGGATAAAAAAAATACAGATTACAAATAATTTAAAAGTGCTTTGTCGCTATTTGAAAACTCAGAAAATATGTCCTTATTTTAGTCTTTTAGAGCACTAACCATAATTTTGTTGCCAATAAGAGCCTCTCATATATGTAATTTCTAAAGGAAATGCTCTAGGTATTACAGTTTTGATTACATCAAGATGACGTCAGGCGTTCCACACTTTTGTAATAAATATAGAATGTTAGCAATCTAGTTGTTCATTAGGATACTGTTGAGAGGCAGAGGCCAGGGGCACGGACTCTGAAATTTGAAGGCAGGTAGGAGGGTGCAAAGGCAACAATTTAACCACACTGAGCAGGCAGGAAGAACCGTGGCAGCACAACAGACTATGGAGGGCAGTGGAAAGGGGGGCAGGGGCAACAAACCAACAATACAGGACTTGCAAGAGAGGCTATGGCAATGTAATAGACCATTGTGGGCAGAAGGAAGAGGCAATGGTAGTACAACCATACATGCCAACAGACCCGATTCAGCCAGGAAACGCCCAATGTTTTTAAGCTCAAATGGGCTTTATTTGATCTGTCTCCTGTCTACAATCTCCTCTTTTTCAATGTAACTCAAAGGGGAAAATCAATACCCCAGTTTTTTGTCAAAATCTCCCTCTTACCAAGTTCAAAATGATCGCAAGTATGGTACAAGGAAATGGGGTAGGGACATGGACTTGGATAACAGATGACAGGAGGGACATGGAGAGGTGCACCAAACCGACCCTGCAGGGCAGGCATCAGGGTTTGCAGCAGCACAATACACCACACAGGGCATGCGGGACTAAAGGTGAGTGCAGCACAACAATCCATAGAAAGCAAGAGGGAGGGGACAGGACTATGCACATGGACAACAGAGAACAGAGGGGCAAGAGGCAATGGTAGCTAGCTGACCATAATGGACAGACAGGAGAGAAAGCTGCAGCATAACAGACCATAAAGGGCAGGAGGGACGGATCAGGGGCATTACAATGGAACAGACAAGCCAGGAGGGAGGGAGTAGGGGTCTGCACATATAAACAGAGGGCTGGGGGCAAGGGGGCAAGGCAGGAGCAGCAAGATAGCCATGGAGGTCAGGCAGGATGGGCACTAGAAGCAAGACACACCATGAAGAGCAACAGTGAGACTGTGATGGCATACACACAGGCCATGGAGGGAAGATGGGAGGGGGTCAGGGGCAGCTAACTGACCACACAGGGAAGGTGGGAGGGGCCATGGCAGCACAGAAGACCATGCATGGCAAGTGGGAGGGTTAGTGGCAGCACAATGGCTATGATGGGCAAGAAGGAGGGTGCAGGGGCATGCACAAAGGACGATGGAGGATAGAAGGGAGGGTCAGGACCTGTGCACAGACAAGAAAGTTCAGGGGAAGGGGCCTCACAACAGACCGCACGGGGCAGGCAGGAGGAGCAGTTGCAGCACAATAGACCAGGGAGGGCAGAAGGGTGTGGCAGTACAATGGACCATGTAGGACAGGAGGAAGAGGATAGGGGCATGGCATGTGGACAGGCAGATTGGAGGTGGCAGGGACAGGTTACAGTCATCTGACAATGCTAGGCAGGTGGGAGGGGATTGGCAGCTCAACAGAACACTCAGAGTAGATAGGAGTGGCAGGTCCATGGAACATGGTGGGCAAAAAGGATGGAGCAGGGGCATGCACAAAGACATCGGAGGGCAGGGGGAAGGAGAATAGGGGCAGCAAGCTGAGCACAGAGTTTAAGCAGGAGGTCAATGATGGGGCATAGAATTGGGCAATGGAGGGCAGGAGGAGTGGACTGGTACATCATACTAAATTGAGGGCAGTGGCAGCACATCAGACCATGCATGGCAGGAGGGAGGAGGCTAGTCCATGGATTCACACAACAGAGGATAGGGAGGAGGGGGATGGGGCAGCAAGCTAACTGTTCAGAGAAGGCGGGTATTAGGAACTTTATTGTTTTTAAAACGTGTGTCTGTGCGAACTACTTAAAATATGAACAAGTATGCAGCATAATCTCACTTTTATTCAGGAAGAAGAGGACGTTTGTGACTGTGACTCCGGGCTCACTTGGCAGAAACACCCCCTGACCCTCCACCCCCTATCGCAAAATGTAATGCCCGTGAAAAGGGTAGGTGAACACAGTGTTATATAGAACATAGTCCTGAGAGCACGATTGAAAATGAAAACTAGATATAGTGTATGGTATAAACTATGCACCAAAAAGTGTGATATAAGATGAACCGGGCGTGAAATATAATATGCAATACATTGTGCGCAATGACAGATTCATTGGAGAGCGCGAGATAGCACAGGCACTAGCGCGTGCCATGCGATGTGCGCCTTGGAGTGTAATATGCACAAGGCAGTGTTGTGTAACCTAACTAGTCTCTAAAGTTGTAATATAAAATATGTGCTGGAGAGTGTAACGTTGCATATGCACTGTGACAAAGATATGGATCCCAGATTGTAATATGTATGGCATAGCACTGTGCGTTATAACATAGGCATCGAGGAAGGCACGTTAGATGGGGCAATATAACCCGTGCGAAGACAAGTGTAGCATGACATATTCACGGGGTGGTGTTACAGTGCACATGGGCTAGAGAGTGTCATAGCATATGCACTAGCTGGTGGAATACAACACAAAGGTGTGTGGCACTCGGCAGGCAATGGTGGGTGTAACACAGCATTGGGCTCTGCCAGGAGCGCGCTGTGACTCTCAAGTGATGTTCGTCCCCTTTCCAGAGAGTAAAATAAAAAGTATTACACATCCGGCAGTGGATGTGTGTTTTATTAACCGTGAGGGGGGTTTCTTACATAGTTTTGGTCGAATTTGTGTCGAATCCCCTTTGAATGGCTTGGTGTGCATGTGTATTAAATGTGCCCGTCAATAGCTACCCATGTTTGTATAAATAAACGACAAGGGTGTCTACCGGGATTAGGCACGGTAGGGCATCAGACATGTCAGAGCTTCACTAGTGGTGTAAATACATTCCACGTGGATTCATTGTATGCATAGTCGCCTTTTAATGAATATCACTCAAATCGTCATGGTGATAGGTGATAGGTACGTACGGTTTGTCCAGCATGTCCTAGGTTTGTCTATAAATATATTTTTTTTTTAAATAATAGAAAACAGTGGCCGGCCCTGGGGATTGGGGTCAAAAAAATATAATTAGGAGACAGGCCCTGGGGGATGGGGCCAATAAATTAGAATAAGAAGGGGAACCACACAGCCCCCCTTCTTAAAAAATTAAAATAAATAAAAGACTGGCATCGTGCCAGAGGCCACGCCCCCTCCTTGCAGCACTCTGCAAACGCGCCCCCTGGCGAGTTGTAAGTTGGGGAATTAATTCCTCTTCAATACTGAGGGTCCCTGAGGGCCAACTAGCCCAACAGGCTCCAGTATGCGACAGGGAGCTGCGCTGCAGACAGGTGTTCTGAGGCCAAGCCCCTTTTTACACCTCTCTGCAACGCAGCTCTGTGGTGCTTACTGGAGGTATCTAGTGGTCTAGTTTGACCCTAGGGACCCTTAGCATTCAAGGGGACTTAATCTCTCAACTTAGAACAGCCACAGGGCGCGTTTACACAGTGGTGAAGGGAGGGGACGGGGCCTGAGGTGACGTGTGCAAACACGCACTATGGCACGTTTTAAATTGGGGATATAATTTCCCTTCAATACTGAGGGCCCCTGGGGGCTAACTAGCCCACCAAGTGCTTCCAGTAAGCGCCACTGAGCTGCATTGCAGAGAGGTGGTCCAGGCTGTGCCACTTTTTACACCTCTCTGCAACGCAGCTCTGTGGCACTTACTGGAGGTACCTAGTGGGCTAGTTGGACCCTAGGGACCCTCAGGATTCAAATGAACTTAATCTCCCAACTAAAAACGGACACAGGGCGTGTTTACACAGTGGTGAAGGGAGGGGACGGGGCCTGAGTTAACGTGTGCAAAAACGCCCTGTGGCCTGTTTTAAGAGGTAGTTTTAATCCCCCTGCCCTATTATATACTAGGGGCTTACAGAGGAGGTCATGCTAATCACAGGGGGACCCCAACGCATAATGTTCCCTAGTGTATGTAGGTGTTTTCACTGTATTCTAAGTGTCTTTTAACACAGCACTGGCTCTAGGACTGGTTAGTCAGACTCAGTTACCACCAGTATCCGTCTGAAAAAGTTGAGGGTACAGGGTGATTTTGCAACAAGGATTCTTTCTGCTCTTCTTTTTGTTCTTTCTGCACGTTATCCTTCGTCCTGCACTTTTCTTCGTCTTTGAGGACTTCTGTTGCTTCTTTCTGCACTTCTTTTTTTTCTTCCTGTGCATTTTTTCTTCTTTCTTCACATGTCCTATCTCTGTAGGCATAGTTAGAAATTAGCATTTAAAAAACCTTTGAAATTCACAGAAAAAAACATAGGTTTCAGGCACGTTATAGTTAGGAATTTGCATTTAAAAAACCTCAGAAATTCACTGAAAAAACCATAGGTTTCAGGGGTGTTATAGTTAGCTGGACTTTTCACTTGTACAAAACCATTGAAATTCCCCCGTTATAGTTAGTTCAGCTAACTATAACTCGCGCGCCCGCAATGCACTGCTGATGACGTCACATATTACATCACTCATGACATGGTCAGTGACATCACTCATGACATCACTGATGACATCTCAAATGACATCACTAATGACATCACTGATGACATCATCCTTGTGATAGAGTGGCAGACCTCCTCTCACCCTAATATAACCTTTGATACACACATTCAAAAATAGAGACTAAAATTTTCAAAACAATGGACATACCAATACCAGTTACAACAATCCCTTCAGTAATTCTAAGATCCACATACACATCCATTCACCAACAGTCCTATACAGTCACTCATACATGTACTCACTCATCATATGTACTCCTACACCTATACATCCTGTTACACAATGCCACTCATCCATAGAGTTACTCACACACATAGTCACTCATGCTAATAAAGAATCAAACATACATTTACTTGCATATACAGTTATACACACACCACCACACTTACTTCTACGGAAACTTACACATACTTAGTCTTTTAAACAATCACTTATAGAAACACATACCTATTCATACAGGAACTCTTTCAATCTCTCACTCTCACATATACTCACTTATATACACCAATAGTCACATATACTAGTTTAAAACGTATGTAGTTACTCATAAAGAAACTATTGAGACAGTCATTCACTCACTAACACACCCATACACACACTCATCCACCCATACAGTCCTGCACACATGCTGTCTTCAACACATACAAACAGTGAGTCACTCATTCATGCACCTATGCACTACGTAATACCCCCCACCGAACCATGCAGACACTCAGACTGATACTCAAAAACCAACTAATAACCTATATAGACACCCATGTAGCTACTCACCAACCCATGCAGCCACTTATACACAAAGTGAGAGACTGATACAGATATTTACATATTTAAACATTACTCACTAAGCCATGTATTCACTATGATACACTCAATCAGTCAGTTACACAATCAATTTTTCAAAAACAAATCATCCATTTAGACACTTATATTCCCGTTTATTCTTCCATCGACCTTGAGATATACATATATAAAACATATTTAATTTTCAGAAAAACAGACATTCACTGGATGATGTCATCAGTGATGTCATCAGTGATGTCATTTGAGATGTCATCAGTGATGTCATGAGTGATGTCACTGACCATGTCATGAGTGATGTAATATGTGACGTCATCAGCAGTGCATTGCGGGCGCGCGAGTTATAGTTAGTCCAACATGGAGAGCCACGTACAGATGTGTGAATCCTTTATTCGGACGGGCAGCTCTGTACAGCAATCACTGAAGCACACAGGGACATTGTGCCATCAAGTCCTGACACGTTTCGGGCGTCCTTGCGCCCTTGGTCACAGTTGCTGGCTGTATAAACGAAGGCAGAATACCGCCGCTCTTTTTCATCAGCTGGGAACTCTTTTTTGTGATGCATATATATTATCTACTGGCGGTCGCCAGTAGATAGTTATAGTTAGGACCGTGTTTCCATAGGAAATCAGCAACATTCTATTTGGAATAACTTTGGCGCCGGTTGATGAATCCTCGCAAAATTTTCAAAATAGGTGGGGCGCTCCACTCCGCTCCTACCCTGAAAGTCTCGGGGGGATTCGTCAAGCGGGGGCTGAGAAAAAAGGGGGGTCCCAAAACGCATTTTCCCCATGCAATTTTCCATAGGGACCTTTAGTCCAAGGTACAGCCCGAACGGCTGAACAGAATTACTTGAAACTTGGCAGAGAGGAAGTCCTCAGGTCAGGGAAGTGCCTTTTGCAGGTCTGGTGTCAATCTGTTCAGTAGTTCCTGAGAAAATCAAAAGTAAATTCATGTATATATGTGGGCGGAGCCTAACCACACATCTCATCCTGAGATCTGATTGGCTGTCAGCACTTCATCCAAGAAGTGTTAGCAGCATTCTTGGGACCAATATACATGATAGCACCTCATTAAAGAGCATTGCAGTTAATAGAAGGTTTTAAGACTTTAGTTACATTATAAATCATTTGTTGATGGTACCATACTCATTTTAGGAATTGTGGTATGTTCTAAGGTGATTTCACCATGTGAAAAAGCCTTCTGCTGGGATGTCATGATTGAGAGAAAAATATTTTCTCATGCTTTTCCCACAGAGGTTTGGAAGGTGATCTATAAGCTAAACTGAGAGCTTATTTTCTGTAAATTCACATTATCTTTCTCAGTCATGTGAGAATAAAGTCTGACATTCTCAGTAAAACATGTACATCCAACAAGGGCAGAGACTGTCAGTTGATTCCTTTGTGTTCTACTGCAGCTTCCCAGAGTGTTCCAAAGAACAACTAGAGCGCTAACAGTCCTACTTATGATAAACATAAGGCACACCTGAAGCCATCTTGCTTGGATTGAAGTGGTAACTCTTTAAACATTTAATTTAAAAAGGAACAAAATGAGGGGGTTCATTTTTCCATAAACAGTATGATTAGTGCTGCAGAAAGGAAAATTAGGGCACATTTTGAGTGACTTCTCAAATCCTCTTCTATTTCATTAAAAAATTCTGACATGCAGACTGAAATATGCACTTTCAATACCAGCAGCAGTTTTCCCTGGTGAGCAGTAGCTTTACTACAGTGATCTAATGAGCAAAAATAGTGCTAACATTCTGAATTTATGGCAAATGTGTGACACATCTGAATGCCTTCTTGATGGAATCAAAGTAAAAAACTGAAAGTATTTCCTACTGAGGAGACTGCAGTAAATGAGGAAATTAGGAAACTTCATAACAAATAAGTCTCCCAAGATGGCCACCAGAGACAAAAGAGCCCAAATGTAGCCCAAATATCACCCAGATGTAGCCCAAGTATAGCCCAATGACAATGTCCCAGAGTGTTCTTAAAAACAACTAGAGCGCTTACTGTCTTCATTATGACAAAAGCATGGCACACCTGAAGCCATCTAGATTGGAATAAACTGGTAACACTTAAAACATTTAATTTAAAAAGGAACACAATGAGGGGGTTCATTTTGCCATAGAAATTATGATTAATGCTGAAGAAAGAAATGAGGGCACATTTTGAGTGACTTCTCAAATCCTCTTCTATTTCATTAAAAAATTCTGACATGCAGACTGCAACATGCACTTTTAATACCAGGAGCAGACTTCCATGGTGAACAGTAGTTTTACTACAGTGATCTAATGAGCAACTAGAGTGCTAACATTCAGAATTTATGGCAAATGTGTGACATATCTGAATACCTTCATGATGGAATCAAAGTAAAAAACTGAAAGCATTTCCTACTGAGGAGACTGCAGTACATGAGGAAATTAGGAAACTTCAAAACAAAGAAATCTCCCAAGATGGCCACCGGAGACAAAAGAGCCCAAATGTAGCCCAAAATCACCCAGATGTAGCCCAAATATAGCCCTATGACAGAAGTGTGCAAAACACTTATTATTTTGTGCTTTTGCAGTGTTATATAGTGCAGACTTGTCAGGTATTGGAGTGCTTTACATGAGCATTGGTTACATCACACAAGAACAAATTCATTTTGGTTGTAGACATGGGGAGACTAAGTGATTTGACCAGAATCACAGAATGTCGAGCTGAAGCAGAAACCCCAACCTGGTTCCCCAGTTGCAAAGTCTGCAGTTCTGGAAGTAACACCACATCCTCTCCCCTAAGTGCAACATTTAATCAAGTGGTCAACTGGATAAAAAAACATAAAGATAACAAATAATTTAAAAGTGCTTTGTCGCTATTTGAAAACTCAGAAAATATGTCCTTATATTAGTCTTTTAGAGCACTAACCATAATTTTGATGCCAATAAGACCCTCTCATATATGTAATTTCTAAAGGAAATGCTCTAGGTATTACAGTTTTGATTACATCAAGATGACGTCAGGCGTTCCACACTTTTGTAATAAATATAGAATGTTAGCAATCTAGTTGTTCATTAGGATACTGTTGAGAGGCAGAGGCCAGGGGCACGGACTCTGAAATTTGAAGGCAGGTAGGAGGGTGCAAAGGCAACAATTTAACCACACTGAGCAGGCAGGAAGAGCCGTGGCAGCACAACAGACTATGGAGGGCAGTGGAAAGGGGGGCAGGGGCAACAAACCAACAATACAGGACTTGCAAGAGAGGCTGTGACAATGTAATAGACCATTGTGGGCAGAAGGAAGAGGCAATGGTAGTACAACCATACATGCCAACAGACCTGATTCAGCCAGGAAATGTCCAATGTTTTTAAGCTCAAATGGGCTTTATTTGATCTGTCTCCTGTCTACAATGTCCTCTTTTTCAATGTAACTCAAAGGGGAAAATCAATACCCCAGTTTTTTTCAAAATCTCCCTCTTACCAAGTTCAAAATGTTCGCAAGTATGGTACATTGGATCATGGAAGGAAATGGGGTAGGGACATGGACTTGGATAACAGAGGACAGGAGGGACATGGAGAGGTGCACCAAACTGACCCTGCAGGGCAGGCATCAGGGTTTGCAGCAGCACAATACACCACACAGGGCATGCAGGACGGGAGTGCAGCACAACAATCCATAGAAAGCAAGAGGGAGGGGACAGGACCATGCACATGGACAACAGAGAACAGAGGGGCAAGAGGCAATGGTAGCTAGCTGACCATAATGGACAGACAGGAGAGAAAGCTGCAGCATAACAGACCATAAAGGGCAGGAGGGACGGATCAGGGGCATTACAATGGAACAGACAAGCCAGGAGGGAGGGAGTAGGGGTCTGCACATGTACACAGAGGGCTGGGGGCAAGGGGGCAGGACAGGAGCAGCAAGATAGCCATGGAGGTCAGGCAGGATGGGCACTAGAAGCAAGACACGCCATGAAGAGCAACACTGAGACTGTGATGGCATGCACACAGACCATGTAGGGAAGGTGGGAGGGGTTCAGGGGCAGCTAACTGACCACACAGGGAAGGTGGGAGGGGCCATGGCAGCACAGAAGACCATGCATGGCAAGTGGGAGGGTTAGTGGCAGCACAATGGCTATGATGGGCAAGAAGGAGGGTGCAGGGGCATGCACAAAGGACGATGGAGGATAGAAGGGAGGGTCAGGACCTGTGCACAGACAAGAAAGTTCAGGGGAAGGGGCCTCACAACAGACCGCACGGGGCAGGCAGGAGGAGCAGTTGCAGCACAACAGACCAGGGAGGGCAGAAGGGTGTGGCAGTACAATGGACCATGTAGGACAGGAGGAAGAGGATAGGGGCATGGCATGTGGACAGGCAGGGTGGAGGTGGCAGGGACAGGTTACAGTCATCTGACAATGCTATGCAGGTGGGAGGGGAGTGGCAGCTCAACAGAACACTCAGAGTAGATAGGAGTGGCAGGTCCATGGAAAATGGTGGGCAAAAAGGATGGAGCAGGGGCATGCACAAAGACATCGAAGGGCAGGGGGAAGGAGAATAGGGGCAGCAAGCTAAGCACAGAGTTTAAGCAGGAGGTCAATGATGGGGCATAGAATTGGGCAATGGAGGGCAGGAGGAGTGGTCTGGTACATCATACTAAATTGAGGGCAGTGGCAGCACATCAGACCATGCATGGCAGGAGGGAGGAGGCTAGTCCATGGATTCACACAACAGGGGATAGGGAGGAGGGGGATGGGGCAGCAAGCTAACTGTTCAGAGAAGGCGGGTATTAGGAACTTTATTGTTTTTAAAACGTGTGTCTGTGCGAACTACTTAAAATGTGAACAAGTATGCAGCATAATCTCACTTTTATTCAGGAAGAAGAGGACGTTTGTGACTGTGACTCCGGGCTCACTTGGCAGAAAAAAAACCCTGACCCTCCACCCCCTATCGCAAAATGTAATGCCCGTGAAAAGGGTAGGTGAACACAGTGTTATATAGAACATAGTCCTGAGAGCACGATTGAAAATGAAAACTAGATATAGTGTATGGTATAAACTATGCACCAAAAAGTGTGATATAAGATGAACCGGCATGAAATATAATATGCAATACATTGTGCGCAATTACAGATTAATTGGAGAGCGCGAGATAGCACAGGCACTAGCGCGTGCTATGCGATATGCGCCTTGGAGTGTAATATGCACAGGGCAGTATTGTGTAACCTAACTAGTCTCTAAAGTTGTAATATAAAATATGTGCTGGGGAGTGTAACGTTGCATATGCACTGTGACAAAGATATGGATCCCAGATTGTAATATGTATGGCATAGCACTGTGCGTTATAACATAGGCATCGAGGAAGGCACGTTAGATGGGGCAACATAACCCGTGCAAAGACAAGTGTGGCATGACATATTCACGGGGTGGTGTTACAGTGCACATGGGCTAGAGAGTGTCATAGCATATGCACTAGCTAGTGGAATACAACACAGAGGTGTGTGGCACTCAGCAGGCAATGGTGGGTGTAACACAGCATTGGGCTCTGCCAGGAGCACGCTGTGACTCTCAAGTGATGTTCGTCCCCTTTCCAGAGAGTAAAATAAAAAGTATTACACATCCGGCAGTGGATGTGTGTTTTATTGACCGTGAGGGGGGTTTCTTGCATAGTTTTGGTCGAATTTTTGTCGAATCCCCTTTGAATGGCTTGGTGTGCATGTGTATTAAATGTGCCCGTCAATAGCTACCCATGTTTGTATAAATAAACGACAAGGGTGTCTACCGGGATTAGGCACGGTAGGGCATCAGACATGTCAGAGCTTCACTAGTGGTGTAAATACATTCCATGTGGATTCATTGTATGCATAGTCGCCTTTTAATGAATATCACGCAAATCGACATGGTGATAAGTACGTACGGTTTGTCCAGCATGTCCTAGGTGTGTCTATAAATATATATTTTTTAAAAATAATAAAAAACAGTGGCCGGCCCTGGGGATTGGGGTCAAAAAAATATAATTAGGAGACAGGCCCTGGGGGATGGGATCATCAGGGCCAATAAATTAGAATAAGAAGGGGAACCACACAGCCCCCCTTCTAAAAAAATTAAAATAAATAAAAGACTGGCATCGTGCCGGAGGCCATGCCCCCTCCTTGCAGCACTCTGCAAACGCGCCCCCTGGCGAATTGTAAGTTGGGGAATTAATTCCTCTTCAATACTGAGGGTCCCTGAGGGCCAACTAGCCCAACAGGCATCTCCAGTATGCGCCAGGGAGCTGCGCTGCAGACAGGTGTTCTGAGGCCAAGCCCCTTTTTACACCTCTCTGCAACGTAGCTCTGTGGGGCTTACTGGAGGTACCTAGTGGTCTAGTTTGACCCTAGGGACCCTTAGGATTCAAGGGGACTTAATCTCTCAACTTAGAACAGCCACAGGGCGCGTTTACACAGTGGTGAAGGGTGGGGACGGGGCCTGAGGTGACGTGTGCAAACACGCACTATGGCACGTTTTAAATTGGGGATATAATTTCCCTTCAATACTGAGGGCCCCTGGGGGCTAACTAGCCCACCAAGTGCTTCCAGTAAGCGCCACTGAGCTGCATTGCATAGAGGTGGTCCAGGCCGTGCCACTTTTTACACCTCTATGCAACGCAGCTCTGTGGCACTTACTGGAGGTACCTAGTGGGCTAGTTGGACCCTCAGGATTCAAATGAACTTAATCTCCCAACTAAAAATGGACACAGGGCGTGTTTACACAGTGGTGAAGGGAGGGGACGGGGCCTGAGTTAACGTGTGCAAAAACGCCCTGTGGCCTGTTTTAAGAGGTAGTTTTAAACCCCTGCCCTATTATATACTAGGGGCTTACAGAGGAGGTCATGCTAATCACAGGGGGACCCCAACGCATAATGTTCCATAGTGTATGTAGGTGTTTTCACTGTATTCTAAGTGTCTTTTAACATAGCACTGGCTCTAGGACTCGTTAGTCAGACTCAGTTACCACCAGTATCCGTCTGAAAAAGTTGAGGGTACAGGATGATTTTGCAACAAGGCTTCTTTCTGCTCTTCTTTTTGTTCTTTCTGCACGTTATCCTTCTTCCTGCACTTTTCTTCGTCTTTGAGGACTTCTGTTGCTTCTTTCTGCACTTCTTTTTTTTCTTTCTGTGCATTTTTTCTTCTTGCTTCACATGTCCTATCTCTGTAGGCATAGTTAGAAATTATCATTTAAAAAGCTTTGAAATTCACAGAAAAAACCATAGGTTTCAGGCACGTTATAGTTAGGAATTTGCATTTAAAAAACCTCAGAAATTCACTGAAAAAACCATAGGTTTCAGGGGTGTTATAGTTAGCTGGACTTTTCACTTGTACAAAACCATTGAAATTCCCCCGTTATAGTTAGTTCAGCTAACTATAACTTGCGCGCCCGCAATGCACTGCTGATGACGTCACATATTACATCACTCATGACATGGTCAGTGACATCACTCATGACATCACTGATGACATCTCAAATGACAAGGGCAATATAGATCAAAATACATCAAATAATAACCCGACACAGTTCTTTAAATGAAATAATATGTTTATCTAATTAAAGAATAAGGAAATCATATAGCATTCAATAATTTTGGTTTGCATATTTACCTAATCTGGCTAAATGGCGTCCTCTATGTCAAATTCAGATCTTTCGTCTCTATGCCCTAAATCAAAGAATCAGTTCGTAAGTTAATTGGGCATCTGATCAGTCCATCAGAGTCTCTGGTAAGCAGCTGTCCAGCAGTGTCACCGTCCTCTCCATCAGCATAACGTCGGGCAAAGTGAAGGTGTGCGAGGTGTGGAGGTAAAGTCCTCTCTAGTCTGCTTTTATAATAAATTTCGACAACAAATGTTACAATACATGTTTTAGAACAAATTCGATTGGTTGAACCAGAATCATTCTTCCTGATTCCCATGCATTTAATGTTGCATTAGATGTAGTTCTCAATTTATTAATAAAATGGTAACAGTTTCTATTCCATCCAGGGCATGTTTATTCCCATGCAGGTTTGTGTTCATGGTGTCATCAATTATAACAGTTCACGGTTTAAGGAAGTTCATTGTTTGAGGCTTGAAACTCCTCCCGGTGCGTCCTTCACGAGTACAGTCTGCCTGGGGTCAGGACGAGGTTATTGTTTGCTCATCTTTTAGCGCAGGCGCACTTCACTCAGTGACTTCTGTATCTCGTCTGTCCGTCAAAATAGGGATGGCAGCCATTTTGTGGCCACTCCAGAAAGGTCAACTTAAGAAAAGAGACACAAAACGTAATTAATACATGGAAATGACTATTAAAATGGTATTCCCTCACTAACCCCATTATGTGTGTGTATTTATCTAGCAAAAGCAACACGCATTGCGGTTTATGCTCACAATTTAAAGCACGATCCACAAATCACATCAAAAAAGCAACATATAACATGCAAATTCTAACTATCTGACATTAGTATGCGTACGAAATTAGTTTACGTATCAATCAGGCCATGCAAATGCGATTCCCACGTGTATTTCCTAATTAGTAATATTGATTAATTAAACACAGCAAACCATTAATACTATTAATGTTAATCAATTATTCATGTTAACTCAAAATGATAAAATGGAGGAGGTATAGGATTCTTAGGGAAAACCTCGCTCCAGCAATCCCCCCTTTGGTGATTTTATCACCACAAAACACCCAAATTTAGTACCCTTTTACAGAAACTTGAAATGACTTCTTACTCATAGCTCAAAATTCAGTTTCTTCATATTCATCTCTTTTTGCGTTCTTATTCATATTGTCTTTCCACTCATCTAAGGCTATCTCTTCAAAATCTTTTTCTGGATCTTTTCCTTTTCTCTTAAGTTTATCTCTTTTTATTTTATTATTTGTTTTCTTTTTCCGGCAACACATACACCCTAATCTTATCACTAATACTGCAACTATCACACATGTTAATGGAAACAGAATTTTACCTATAACAGTACTACCTATTTTAGCTAAGAAATTTTTAATAGCAGCTATTTTCTTTCCCATTCTTGTCCATACATCTTCAACCTCCAGTGGTACAAGTTCATCGTGCAATCCAGTAATATTTTTAATGTAAACTTTTAGATCTTTACTTTCGTCTGGAATGTAAGTGCAACAATGTTGAACTTTCAGCATTCCACAGACTCCACCCTCTTTTGCCAAAAGAATGTCAAGGGCAAGTCGATCTTGCATTACCATAGCACGCATGGCAACCATTTCAGTATTAACCAATAAGAATCCATGAGCAGTGCTTGTTAATAAACTATCCACTACTGTAGATAATCTTCTAATTTTATTTGCATTCAGAGTTATTCCCACTGCCGGTATCAATGCACAAAAGATGTCACCCACAATTTCTGCCCAAGATTCTCTCTTTCTATGCACTAAATGACTATTTAAACTATTTACACCCTCTTCTCTGTCCATGTGAAAGATTTTTGGAAAAACCAGGCCTACATAACATGTGCCATACCAATGGTCTGGCAAACGATAATATGCCCTGTTCCCACAGATAAAATATATTCCAGGAAATACTGGATCTCTTCCACCTTTGAATCCCCATCCACCCATGATTCGGTATGTATCATGGCACTCACTATTACCTACAAACTGGTTATCATATGCAGTTTGATTCCTTCTGATACAAAGTTTTCCTTTCTGAGGCCTATCTAAAGCTATTGTTGGTGTTGACTCTCCTTTTGTCAGGTGTTTCTCCATTTCTATGTCCCAAGCTGTTTTCTCAACCTTTCCTTCTGATGCCTTTTTGTGCATCTTATGCCTTCTTTCCTCAACCTATATTCAAAAATGTCTTTTCTTCTTTCTGCAAACTGCATGTCAAATTATATTTAAACACAGCTTCTAATGTTAGTTCACTAGTCTCTAGGAAAAATTCACCTAAAACCCTTGCAGGTCTTACCTTATTTAACTTATTATTAGCAGGCACTAATGCAAAAATGTTATCTACATCTGAAAAATAATACTCTAATTTCCCTATCTCATAAAATAAGCTAGCTATTACACTACATGTTATTCCGTAAGTAGCTGGAAGGTGATGATAAGTCACTCCCTCTGCCACAGAAGCAGGTAACTGCATGCAGACGTAGAAGTCCCTTACATCCATAGTCTTTACATATTCATACAATAATTTTGAAAATACATTATTAGAGAAATCGTTAATAGACCCATCTTTATGCAAATGAATGTTTGTTTCTACAGTCGGTACTATCTTTGAGATTTTACCTATGTTAGTTTTGTTTTGACCATTTCCTTCTATTGTATCTATTGTAACTTTAAATGATATTACAAGAGCTAGGATGCTCCATAAAAGCATTAATAATCCTGTACAACAGCAACATGTTTTATACCATCTTTTCATGAATGTACATCTACTTTTACTACCATCCGTGTTAGCCATTTTACTAAATAGACCGTGTCTTTTGACTTAGCCTCTTCTACTTTGTGACCAGTTTCTACCCCAAAAGCTTCTAAGCTTCTACTTGGTTCTATTAGTTTTCTACTTCTTCTCTTTTATTATCGTTCTCCACATCAACAGCTTCTTTGATTATTCAGTTTGGCATCTCATCGTCCTTTGCCTCCTTCACCCAATCAGGATACAGAATTTCCTGAATCTCCGCTTCTTCTTCTCCAATGTCGGACAAGAGAACTCTCGGGATTTCTGATTCTTCTTCTTCTTTAACCACTTTCAGTAAAGCCTCCTCTGGATTTCCTTGACTATGTGCCTCTAGGGATTCTTCAGGCAGGGCCACGTACGTCCATTCCGGCGACCTATACTTCTGGTTAGGTTTTCTTGTTCTTCCGGATTCTTTTGTTACAACTGTTTCTTTTTCCTTTGATTTTTCCTGACTCGTGACTTCATTCACCTGTTCAGCTCTTGGTGATTTTAGTCGAGACAGTCGATATCTTAGTCTTTTTATTTTGTTCGGCCAAACTTCTGGTTTTACAGTTCTTCTCAATTTACTTTCTTTGACATTCTTTTCATTCTTTTCTTCTCTCCAAGCTCTCTGTCTCAGAACTCGACCTTCAGGTATTTCGTTCCCACTCTCTTCTGATTCTGTCCCAACTTGCTTTTCCTTTTCACCAGTTTCTTTATCCACCACTTGTTCTGGTTTCCCTACTTCTTTCCCTCCTCGGATCTCCGGCACGCAATCTTCCTGCTGACTACTTGTCCCTTCATCTAGCTGGATGTTGCAGTTCCCTACACCTCCTCGGGGGTCTTCCGCAATCTGTCCCTCTCTCTCTGTAACTGTCCCTTCTTCATTCAAATCTATTAATTCAGGTGGAATTTCTCTCAAATTTTCATCTGGGATTTGTTCTTTTTGACTTTCTTTTACTGCTTCTTCTTTGTCTTTTCCTTCCTTCTTTTTAGGTTCTTTACTGGGACCTTTCTTTCTCTGCTCGTCTTCAGAATCTGAGCTGTCAGAAATCTGTAATCTTCTTCTCAGAGAGACACTTCTGGGGACCAGAATCTGTTTTGGTTCGTTTTCCCCCCTTTCAGGATTTTCACGTGTTTTTGGTTCTTCGTGATCTGATTCAGTACTTGACTCTGATTCCTCATAGTACTCTTTCCCCTTGCAATCCACTGGATTTGGTATTCTCAGGGTGTGGCTGGCATGGATCCAGTTTTTCAGTCCAGCACACTTCACAGCTGTTGTCGTGGTCAGAATGACTTGTCTTGGTTTTCCCCACCTGGGAACCAAACAGTTTCTTCTTCTGTGGACCTTTATCCTCACCCAATCTCCTGGGCTTAGATCATGGGCTTGCTTCTTTTCAAGGGTGGTGGCATCCGCTCCAACCTGATGAAACACAGAATGAACTGCGTCAGCCAGGCCTTTACAGTATTCCAACACCATGTCATCAGAAATCGTCATCAGTTTGTTGACTGGTATGTAAGCATGCCTCATCGCACGTCCCATGATTATTTCACGAGGACTTAACCCTGTAGTTCTCTCTGGGGTTGCACATATGGTCATCAAAACTAGAGGCAAGACATCAGGCCATTTCATTCCTGTGGCTAAACACATTTTCCCAATTCTGTTCTTGATTGTACCATTCATTTGCTCAACCACACCAGACGCCTCTGGTCGGTAGGCACAGTGCAGTTTCTGTTGTACATTCAATGCTTCACTGACCAATTTCACAATCTCATTATAGAAGTGCCCTCCTCTGTCTGATTCAAGGGTCACTGGGAACCCGAACCTGGGGATGAATTCCCTCAAAAGCAGCTTTGCTACTGTCAATCCATCATTTCTCCTTGTCGGGTATGCTTCTACCCACCTGGAGAATAGGCAGACTATGACCAGAACGTACCTCAATCTGTTACAGGTTGGCATCTCAATGAAATCTATTTGCATTCTGGTAAAAGGCCCTCCTTCTCGGCCTATAGTTCCTAGGCTCACCACTGTCTTTCTCCCAGGATTGTACTGCTGACAAATTAAACATCTCTGACATAGGCTCTCTGATATAATTCTGAATTTTGGGTTGTACCAGGTCTGCTTAAATGACCTGATCATAGCATCTCTCCCTATGTGTCCCTGACCATGATACATCCGTGCCATGGTAGACAACATGCTATCAGGCATGACTGGTCTTCCATCTCGATAGACCCACACATGATCCTTTTCCCTTGGTGCACATCCTCCTTTTACCCACTGCCTTGTTTCCTCATCTCCTGCTTCCTCCTGCAATTGCCTCACTTCTTCCCATGTCCCTACAACGTTAGTAAACATTAAGGAATAGGAAGTCATTTCTTTCTCCTTTGCCCGATTGACTGAATAATGATTTCTGGCACAGTACTGTGCCATGTCATTGGCATAACGGTTGCTGACAGTAACATAATCCTCCCCTTGGTTATGGGCAGCACATTTCACCACATCCAATTGTTTAGGCAGCTGTATCGCCTCAATCAATTTTCCAACCACTTCAGCATTCTTTATAAGAGTTCCACTTGAGGTCAGGAAACCTCTTTGCAGCCACAACTGGCCAAAATCGTGGACAACTCCGAAGGCATCCTGGCTGTCAGTTATCACAGTCACTCTCACACCTTTCCCAATTTTGCATGCTCGAGTCAGAGCCACTAATTCTTCTACTTGGGCAGATTTCACTCCTTTTAGATAGGATGCTTCCATCACTGCTGAAACTGTGCACACTGCATATGCTGCACTCAACACCCCTTCTTCTGTTCTCAAACATGACCCATCAACAAACATTACATAATCATTTTCTGCCAAAGGTACATCTTTAATGTCTGGTCGTAGTTTCGTACAATACTCAAGCACATCCAAACAATCATGATCTGCTTCATCTCTCACTTCCACATTCTCACCATCTGGTAACAACGTTGCTGGATTCACATTCACACATCTTGCAAGGCTCACATTTGTTGCACCTAATATGACTTTCTCATACTTAGTCAGCCGACTATGTATCATATACTGAGTACGACTCCTTGTTAAAAGAATCGCCACATCATGGGGTACAAACACTTTCAAAGGATACCCCATCACGATTCCTTCACTCTGCTCCAAACTTCGACACGTTGCAGCTACTGCTTTCAGACAACCAGGTAAGCCTACAGCTACTGGATCAAGCATTGATGAATAATATGCAATTGGTCTCCTCAATCTTCCATGCTTCTGGATTAACACAGAAAGTGCACATCCATTTCTTTCACTGCAATATAACTCAAATTCTTTTTCATAATCAGGCATACCCAATGCTGGGGCTTCACACAATCCATCTTTCAATCATTTGAATGCTGCCAATTCTTCCTTGTTTAATTCAAGGGGATCTTTTACATCACTCCTTGTTAGCCGAACCAGAGGTTTTGCAATCAGCGAAAAGTTGCTGATCCACTGACGGCAGTACCCTACCATTCCCAGAAACATTCTCACTTCTCTTTGAGTCATGGGGGCTCTCATTCCTTTTATGATTCTGATTCTGTCTATTGTTATTTTCCTCAATCCTTTTTCAATGTTATGTCCCAAATGCTGTACTTCCTTCTTACAATACTGCAGTTTGGCGGGGGACACTTTTAGTCCTCCATCTGCCAGGTGATTTAGTAAAGCTACAGTATCTACTTCACAAGCTTCACGAGTTTTCGACGCCACAAGGAGGTCGTCGATATACTGCACTAGTATTGAACTCTCGGGCATTTGCAGACTTTCCAATGACTTTTTCAACAATTGATTAAATATTGAGGGGCTTTCTGTATACCCCTGTGGGATTCGGCACCATGCCAAAATACGGTCTCCAAACCGAAATGCGAAAATTTGCTGACTGTCATGATGCAATGGAATAGAAAAGAATGCATGGCACAAATCGATCACTGTATACCATTCTGCATCATGGGGAATCTGATACAAAATCACTGATGGATTTGGTACAATGGGACAACATGGTACAACGATTTTGTTTACCTTTCTCAGGTCTTGCACTATTCTGAACTTCCCATTTGGCTTTTTCAGGCCCATTATGGGTGAGTTACATGGACTGCTCAATATTTCTCTCAGAATTCCTTGCTTGATCATTTTCTCAATTATTGGAGTTACTTCTTCAATTATTTCAGGTGTCAATCTATACTGGGGAATGTTTGGATAACTAACTCCATCTTTTACAGTAATTTTTACTGGGTCCACGTTTCTCATTAGCCCTACATCTTCTCCGGTGAAATCCCAAACCTCTGCTTTTACAGACAGTTTCAATTCTCTGGGCAGTTCATCTGGATTAAATACTGCATATGTTCTAATAGTCTCACATTCTCTGTTAGCTATGGTCATTTTGTACAATACATCCTCATCTGGTGTTTCAAAAGCTATTCCATCTGGAGTACAAAATATAGTGTAGTTCATCTTGCACAGCAGGTCCCTACCTAGCAAGTTCACAGGACTGGTGACACACACCACAAATCGGTGCATTTCAGAAAATTTCCCTATACTAACCTTTACGGGTTCTGTAAGGTATGTTTTTAACTGTTGGTTAGATACACCAACTACTTGGATTGTTTCATCCGAAAGAGGAAGATTCTTAACATCTGTTGATCCAACAGTAGATCGAGTAGCGCCAGTGTCCACTAGGAAAATAATGTTATCATCATTAATCTTCCCATCTACAAATGGTCCTGTCTGGTCTACTTCTAGAGTTGCGCCAAGTACGCACTCTTCTTCCTCCCTTCGGCACCGTCAATAATCAATTTCTGAATCACTCTCATCATGTTGCAGCCAATACTGCGAAACAGTGCGAGCGCATGATGGTTTATTTACCTGTTCTTCATTGTAGAATCCCGATTCTTTACTATACTTCTGTGAGTTTCTGTTCTGTGGAAAAGGTGGTTTTGGCACCTGATTCTGGGAAGTAACCACCTGCTGCTGTTGATGCAGTTGACCACCCACCTCTTTCCGCACCTGTGGATTCAACGATTGATTTTCAATATTAGTATTTGGAGGGTTCTTACACTCGGATTTCCAATGCCCTAACTCACCGCAATTGTGACATGGGAATTTCTTTTTGGCTTCTTCTATATTACCTTTTCCTTTCCCTGTACCAAATCTTGGTCTTACTCCTGGATTGTTTGCTTGTCCTACCAACTGAGCTTCCTGTCGTTTCGGCTACCTTTACCTGTGCCCACATTGCCTTCTCTTTCAGTTTCCATTGTTTTGCCTCAATCTCATCGCTGAAATATTTTGCATGTCTCAAAACTTCATCTATTTTCTTATTCTGCCAATCAACTGTATGCTGCTTGATCATGTCACCAATTTCTGGGCGTAAACCATATACAAACCTGTATACTAAATGGCTCAAATCTTTATCACTCAGGTTCTCATCTCCACTGAACTGTTTAAAAGCTTGAATTAGTCTCTCATAATACAAATACGAAATAGGTCGCACACTGCTCGTCATACCAGCAAATAGCCCCATAGAACTCTGGATAATGTAGTGGCAGCGGTGAGTACGCCTATGCCACGAGTATGTCACTGTTATGCCATCCCTGGACACGTGTTTCGAGGTAATTGCCTCTCGTCAGCAGGGAGCAGGTAAGTATGTGGGGTGCCGAATAGACTGCCAAAATATCAAAGGTATAGTATCTCTCACGGCGCGCAGGTGCGGAACCAAGGCTCGTCAGCCCAAGTCGCTCGAGAGAGCTTAAATGCAAATACGAAATAGGTCGCACACTGCTCGTCATACCAGCAAATAGCCCCATAGAACTCTGGATAATGTAGTGGCAGCGGTGAGTACGCCTATGCCACGAGTATGTCACTGTTATGCCATCCCTGGACACGTGTTTCTAGGTAATTGCCTCTCGTCAGCAGGGAGCAGGTAAGTATGTGGGGTGCCAAATAGACTACCAAAATATCAAAGGAATAGTACCTCTCACGGCGCGCAGGTGCGGAACCAAGGCTCGTCAGCCCAAGTCGCTCGAGAGAGCTTAAATGCAAATACGAAATAGGTCGCACACTGCTCGTCATACCAGCAAATAGCCCCATAGAACTCTGGATAATGTAGTGGCAGCGGTGAGTACGCCTATGCCACGAGTATGTCACTGTTATGCCATCCCTGGACACGTGTTTCGAGGTAATTGCCTCTCGTCAGCAGGGAGCAGGTAAGTATGTGGGGTGCCGAATAGACTGCCAAAATATCAAAGGTATAGTACCTCTCACGGCGCGCAGGTGTGGAACCAAGGCTCGTCAGCCCAAGTCCCTCGAAACACGTGTCCAGGGATGGCATTATAGTGACATACTCGTGGCATAGGCGTACTCACCTTTGCTACTACATTATCCAGAGTTCTATGGGGCTATTTGCGGGTATGACGAGCAGTGTGCGACCTACTTTGTTAATGTATTTAAGCTCCTTTGAGCGATTTGGGCTGAAGAGCCTTGGTTCCGCACCTGCGCGCCGGTAGAGGTATTTTACCTTTAATATTTTGGCAGTCTACTTGGCACCCCACATACCTACCTGCTGACGAGAGGCAATTACCTCGAAACACGTGTCCAGGGATGGCATTATAGTGACATACTCGTGGCATAGGCGTACTCACCTTTGCTACTACATTATCCAGAGTTCTATGGGGCTATTTGCGGGTATGACGAGCAGTGTGTGACCTACTTTGGTTTTTTTTTGTTTTTTTTTTAAAAACCTTTATTCTTTAAAATCAGTGACACAGCTATTCAGCCGACAACCCGGAGGTACGGCAGCTTTAGAAACACAACATCTGTGAGTGTCCACATTACACAGACAGGAGAATCAAAGGTTCTATTTTAAATAAACACAAACCCAAACCTGAACATAAGCAAGGCGATAAGTACTGAAAGCACAAAAAGGGTTCCCATCGGGGGGGCGCGAGCCCCATTTCGTCCATCAGACACAGGTCTATGATAAGGGAAAGGAGGGGAAGTCAGAGACTCAAGAAGACAAACACATACCAGCGAGGAGTACAAAGCCGGAAAGAAAGCTAAGGGGAGAGCTGCTCCTCAGGCGGGTCCGGGTCTGGGGGCAGGCATATGCCCCCTCTGTATTGGTTCCATCGCCCCCATACAGAGTGCCATTTCCTAGGGCGCCCTCGAGCACAGTACACTGTCTTCTCCCTAAACATGCTCCAATCCATGTTTTCCATCCACGCTGTCAGTGTAGGAGGCCTAGGAGAGCCCCACAGGCGAGCGATGTCGCGCTTGGCTACCATGTTACCTAGGGTCACCCACTGAGTCTGCGCCGCGTCGTGGTCAGTAGGACCCCAAACATTCAGGAGACAGCACCGCGCCTCCGGCTGCATGACGATGCCAGTCACCTCCCCCATCACATCGTGGATTCGCTTCCAAAACTCCATAATCGCACCGCATTCCCAAATAATATGTAGGAAGGTGCCCACCATACCACAGCCTCTCTTCCATAAGCCCTCCTCAGAGAAACCCATATGGACCAGCCTGGGCCCTGTCACGTAGATCCTATGAAGTATTTTAAGCTGCACCAGCCGCAGGCGCGCGGGGATCGCAACCTCTTTGGGAGAAGAAACTGCATACTGCCAATCCTCATCATCTAGTTCGAGGCCGTCCCTGGTCCATTGATCACGCAACCCTAGAAGAAGATCCGCCCGAACATTAATAAGTTTCTTACAAATGAGCGAGATCGTACTCTCTGGCATATGGCCATCCAGGATCCGGTCCTCTAACGGAGAGGACTCGGGCACCTTCTCCCCTTCTACAAGGACTGACCGCAAGGCGTGGCACACTTGAGCGTATCGGAAGAACTCCGTACTCCCTAGCTCATATTCCTTCTGCAGCTCCTCGAATGACTTTACCCTACCCTTAACCAAAAGGTCTCCAACCCTGGATATACCGATCAAGTCCCATTTCTCAAACCCTTTTGTGTGCCATAGCTTTCCCAGAATATCGGAGTCAAACAGAGGGGTTGCAAGGGTAAGCTTACCCTTCCAGCCCAGTGAATCCGTCGCCACCTTCCATACATGCACGGCCACCCTGGTGGGCCCGGTAAGGGTTAAGTCCGACGACTTCGAGTACAACGCTCTGTGGTAATTACCCCCACGCAGCAACCATCGGTCCATGGCGTAGCCGGGGCTCAGCGCCGGACCATATACACCATGGTTAATCGCGCTCAACTGAGTGGCCCAATAATAACGTCGAATGTCTGGAAGCGCGATACCCCCGTCATACCACGGAAGCGTCAACTTAGCAATCGCTATGCGTGGACGCCCTTCCCACAAGAGCGCGCGCTGGTGGCTTTCGACCTCACGGAAATAACTGGCCGGGACCAGGTCAAGGGTATTCTGCAGGGCATAGAGGAAACGGGGAAGAGACATCATTTTAAACAGAGCGGCACGGCCAAGGGGGAAAAGCGGTAACCGCCGCCAGCCCGCCACGTCCCGTCGCAGACGTGCTAAGGGAGGGAGCAAGTTCTTCTCGTATCGTAAAATGGGGTCGGTGGAAATATAGATCCCCAGATACAAAAAGCCCTGCCGGGCTATCTGGATCGAACAGTTGCGCGGGACAGGCGGGACGTCCCCACACAGGACATACAAGTATGACTTCCCCCAGTTGATGAGAAGACCAGAGTTCCGACCGAAAGAAGTCAAGACGTCACAAACCACTATCAGAGATTTCTTAGGCGAGGCGAGGTATAGAGGAATATCGTCGGCGTAGAGTGAAATACGGTCTTCGTGGTCAGGCGACCAACGAAGCCCGCGTATATCCGGGTGCCATCGTATCCACGCCGCCAACGGCTCAAGGGCAAGGGCGAACAACAACGGCGACAGGGGACAGCCCTGCCGGGTGCCTCTCCCGAGCTCGAACGGTGTCGACGCCCGCCCATTTACCACGACGCTAGCAAGAGGCCCCTCATAGAGCAACCTCACCCAGCCTACAAATCCAGGCCCAAAGCCGAACTTGGCTAGCACAGCCCACAGGTATGCCCACTCCACCGTATCGAAGGCCATCGTGGCATCGAGGGACGCCACGATAGCCGGCTCTCGTATCGTGCCCGCCCTAGCAATCACTCCATGAAGGCGTCTAAGATTCAGTGCAGTGTTACGGTGCGGGATAAAGCCCGACTGATCCGGGTGGATCAAGTCGCCCAGTACCCGGACCAGGCGGTTAGCAAGGATCTTAGCAAGGATTTTCGGCTCGGCGTTGAGAAGTGATATCGGCCGATAGGAGCCACACTTGTCCCGGGGCTTACCGTCTTTATGTATTACCACAATCGTTGCCAGCCGTTGATCGAGCGGAAGAAACCCAGTCACCCGCGCCTCCACGAACATGGCGCGCAGGTGAGGAGCCAACTTATCCGGACGAAGCTTATACAGCTCAATCGGCAAACCATTTGGGCCCGAGGCCTTACCGGAGCGCAACGCACGGATGGCACACGCCACTTCGTCTACAGTTATGTCTCCATCGAGGTCATCCCTATCAATGGCAGAAAGGCAGGGCAGAGCGATATCGCGCAGGAGGTCACACGAGTCCTCAGTCGGCCTATCCGAAACCGAGGTGTATACCGTACGAAAATGGTCCGAGAAACACTGAACTATACCGTCGGGGTCAGTGACGACCTCTCCCCCATCCATCGACAACTCCGGCACCACTCGATTAACACGCTCTTTTTTGTCCAACCACGCCAGCAATTTCCCGGCCTTATCACCAACATCGTACAATCGACCCTGCTGCTCCCTATGGAGGGTCTTGGCAGCGTTCGTCACCAGATCCCTATATTCCAATTGCTTCAAGCTCAAATTATGCAGTGTGGCCGGTGCAACATACTCTTCCAAGGCCACTTCTAAAGCCGCTATCTCGTCCTCTACTTGCGTCACCTCGGCGTCCCTCCGCCGCTTGGCGGCCACTATCAAGGAAAGGGCCTCCCCTCTCAATACAGTCTTAAAGGCTTCCCACAAGGACACCGCAGATTCAACTGAACCCTGATTATCTCGGAAATAGTGATCAACAGTCTTCAGCAACGCACTACGCAGCTTGGGGTCACGAAAGTACCAGGGGTTAATGGGAGCCACCCTGCCCCCCACCACCCGGCCAACATCCAGACGGGCCCACACCGGCGAATGATCAGATATGCCCCGCGCCATGTGCCTAGCCTCAGACACCAATGAGGCGTTCGCAGCCAGAGTGAGCAAGTAATCAATCCGAGAGAGACTCCCGTGGGCCCCAGAATGAAAGGTATATTGTCTCTGAGTGGGGTGCCGTAGCCTCCAACAGTCTACCAGACCAAAAGTATCTATAAAGTCGGGAAGCCACTTCTGAGCACCCCCGGTGTCCCTGGGCGGGTACCTATCGAGCATTCCAGATCCAACCGCATTGAAGTCTCCTCCCACTATTAGCAGCCCCTCGGGGAGTTCCAACAAGGCCTTGCCCAGATCAGAAAACGTGGAGGCCTGCAGGGCAGGGGGGACATAAACAGAAACCAATACCAACGTTCTACCCTCCCACCTCCCCGCCACAGCCACAAATCTCCCCCTGTCGGCAGCGATGGTAGAGTCAACCTCAAATGGTAGGGAAGCTCTAACAAGTATGCCCGCACCCCTGGAGCCCGAGGAGAACCCCGAGTGAGCAATGAATTTATAACCCTTTCTGTTAAGTGCATAACATGTATTCCCTATAAGGTGGGTCTCTTGCAGGAGGACAACATCTGGCGAGGACCGTTTCAAGAATTGCAGGACTATCCCCCGTTTAATACGATCCCCTAAGCCATTAACATTCCAGCTAATTATGTTTAAGCCCCTATCCCCCATCCCCAAACACAAAGAGACCTCCACCCCCCCCCGGAGAACCACGATCGGACAATAATGAAAACAGTTGCTACGCCTTGCAAGAAAACCCCCCCCCAACAACAACCCCAACATCCCGAATCCCCCCCTCCCTGCACCCCTGCGTCAGCTTACAAAGCCCCCCCAACTTGCAGTGTGCCTGTCGCCCTATCCACAACAAATCTACAAAAAGTACCCCAAGGGAGGAAAGAGCTCCTATCGTCCCCCCGCCGCCCTCCCATTACTGCAGTAGGGTGCGAGTCACTGTCCGGGGCTGAGTCAAAACACCAGAGGTATCACTTTTGTCCATCCCTGTCGCCTTCCGCTCCATCCACTCGGTCCCGGCCGGGCTGTCGCCGAGGGAGCGCATCCAACCAGTCCCCTACCATGTCCGGTGATTCGAAGAAGAAAGTCCGATCCTCATACACCACACGTAGCCTGGCATGCTTCAGGTCCATCTCCCTAAGCCGCCGCTTCACCCCCAGAAAACTCTGCCTCTGTTTCTGCACCATCTGGGTGAAGTCAGGATAAAAACTCACAGAGGCATTCTGAAAAGGCACCGGGCCTGTCACCCTCGATGCTTGCAGGATAGCGTCTCGATCCCGAAAATTAAAGATCCGGGCGACAATCGGCCGCGGGGGGGCTTCCACCTTAGGCCGTCCACCAGGCACTCGGTGAGCCCGCTCAACCGCAAAGAACCTGCCGAGTCCCTTGGGCGCAAGATGATTCACCACCAAGTCCTTGACGAGTAAATCCACGGAGAGCTCATCCGAAGTTTCCGGGACCCCAATCAGGCGCACATTGTTGCGCCGGGCCCGACCTTCAAAGTCTTCGAGCCGGCGGGCGGAGAGGTAATTCGCGGTTCGTAACTTACGAACCTCAGCCTGGAGTTCCGAGACATCGTCCACAAGCCCAGTAGCCTTGAGATCCAGGGACTTGACCCGCTCGTTGGTTTTGCCCAGGTCCGCACGAATCAAGTTGACATCCACCAAAATCATGTCCACCTTGTGCGCCAGGGTCTCGAACTGTCGCCCAATCGAGGATTGCATCCCATCTATCGCCCCCTTGATATCCTGCAATGATAACTCCGAGGCTGGGGATGAATCGGCCTTCTGTGCTTCCAGCGACTGTCCCGATCCACCAGGTGACCCCTTCTGCTGGGCATAACGATCCATGTTGTTGGATTGGATATAGCCTCCCCGCCTGGTAGACTTCGGCTTGTCTGCCTCTGATTTGGTCGACATCTCGAACGGCTGGGCGGTCAGTAGCAAAAAGACGGCCCTCAGTCAGCCAGAGGAAACAGGGTCAATTAGGACTTCAGCAGCCAGCCAGGGTCAACTGGAGGCCTTCCAGTTAACAGGGGAGCGGCACGAAGCACTCCCAACCCAGAGCAAGCCAAGGGCGTGAAAGCGAAAGTGAAAGTGCAGCGGCACCCGTCCGCCAGTTCACACCTCCCAAGGCCGCTGTTGTTCAATTAGTGGCCGGGCATCCTGCCAACGCAAGCCCCTGGCATCCTTCGGAGGTAGGCCGCAGTCTTCCGCCATGCACAACTGCGGTCCCCGGTGGGCGATCTTAGCCCGGACAACGTCAATCGCCCCAGCTGTGACTCATCTGCAGGATTCCATGCATGAAAATCAGGATTTAGGACAGGATAATTGCAGGAGGGCGCGAGGGTCGCGGGAGCTCAAGGCTCACGCGGCCATCTTGATCAAGCGCTAGGCTCCTCCCGCGACCTACTTTGTTAATGTATTTAAGCTCCTTTGAGCGATTTGGGCTGACGAGCCTTGGTTCCGCACCTGCGCGCCGGTAGAGGTATTTTACCTTTAATATTTTGGCAGTCTACTTGGCACCCCACATACCTACCTGCTCCCTGCTGACGAGAGGCAATTACCTCAAAACACGTATCCAGGGATGGCATTATAGTGACATACTCGTGGCATAGGCGTACTCACCTTTGCTACTACATTATCCAGAGTTCTATGGGGCTATTTGCGGGTATGACGAGCAGTGTGCGACCTACTTTGTTAATGTACTTAAGCTCCTTTGAGCGATTTGGGCTGACGAGCCTTGGTTCCGCACCTGCGCGCCGGTAGAGGTATTTTACCTTTAATATTTTGGCAGTCTACTTGGCACCCCACATACCTACCTGCTCCCTGCTGACGAGAGGCAATTACCTCGAAACACGTATCCAGGGATGGCATTATAGTGACATACTCGTGGCATAGGCGTACTCACCTTTGCTACTACATTATCCAGAGTTCTATGGGGCTATTTGCGGGTATGACGAGCAGTGTGCGACCTACTTTGTTAATGTATTTAAGCTCCTTTGAGCGATTTGGGCTGACGAGCCTTGGTTCCGCACCTGCGCGCCGGTAGAGGTATTTTACCTTTAATATTTTGGCAGTCTACTTGGCACCCCACATACCTACCTGCTCCCTGCTGACGAGAGGCAATTACCTCGAAACACGTTTCCAGGGATGGCATTAGAGTGACATACTCGTGGCATAGGCGTACTCACCTTTGCTACTCCATTATCCAGAGTTCTATGGGGCTATTTGCGGGTATGACGAGCAGTGTGCGACCTACTTTGTTAATGTATTTTAGCTCCTTTGAGCAATTTGGGCTGACGAGCCTTGGTTCGGTACCTGCGCGCCGGTAGAGGTATTTTACCTTTAATATTTTGGCAGTCTACTTGGCACCCCACATACCTACCTGCTCCCTGCTGACGAGAGGCAATTACCTCAAAACACGTGTCCAGGGATGGCATTATAGTGACATACTCGTGGCATAGGCGTACTAACCTTTGCTACTACATTATCCAGAGTTCTATGGGGCTATTTGCGGGTATGACGAGCAGTGTGCGACCTACTTTGTTAATGTATTTAAGCTCCTTTGAGCGATTTGGGCTGACGAGCCTTGGTTCCGCACCTGCGCGCCGGTAGAGGTATTTTACCTTTAATATTTTGGCAGTCTACTTGGTACCCCACATACCTACCTGCTCCCTGCTGACGAGAGGCAATTACCTCGAAACACGTGTCCAGGGATGGCGTTATAGTGACATACTCGTGGCATAGGCGTACTCACCTTTGCTACTACATTATCCAGAGTTCTATGGGGCTATTTGCGGGTATGACGAGCAGTGTGCGACCTACTTTGTTAATGTATTTAAGCTCCTTTGAGCGATTTGGGCTGACGAGCCTTGGTTCGGTACCTGCGCGCCGGTAGAGGTATTTTACCTTTAATATTTTGGCAGTCTACTTGGCACCCCACATACCTACCTGCTCCCTGCTGACGAGAGGCAATTACCTCAAAACACGTGTCCAGGGATGGCATTATAGTGACATACTCGTGGCATAGGCGTACTCACCTTTGCTACTACATTATCCAGAGTACTATGGGGCTATTTGCGGGTATGACGAGCAGTGTGCGACCTACTTTGTTAATGTATTTAAGCTCCTTTGAGCGATTTGGGCTGACGAGCCTTGGTTCGGTACCTGCGCGCCGGTAGAGGTATTTTACCTTTAATATTTTGGCAGTCTACTTGGCACCCCACATACCTACCTGCTCCCTGCTGACGAGAGGCAATTACCTCGAAACACGTGTCCAGGGATGGCATTATAGTGACATACTCGTGGCATAGGCGTACTTACCTTTGCTACTACATTATCCAGAGTTCTATGGGGCTATTTGCGGGTATGACGAGCAGTGTGCGACCTACTTTGTTAATGTATTTAAGCTCCTTTGAGCGATTTGGGCTGACGAGCCTTGGTTCCGCACCTGCACGCCGGTAGAGGTATTTTACCTTTAACATTTTGGCAGTCTACTTGGCACCCCACATACCTACCTGCTCCCTGCTGACGAGAGGCAATTACCTCGAAACACGTGTCCAGGGATGGCATTATAGTGACATACTCGTGGCATAGGCGTACTCACCTTTGCTACTACATTATCCAGAGTTCTATGGGGCTATTTGCGGGTATGACGAGCAGTGTGCGACCTACTTTGTTAATGTATTTAAGCTCCTTTGAGCGATTTGGGCTGACGAGCCTTGGTTCCGCACCTGCGCGCCGGTAGAGGTATTTTACCTTTAATATTTTGGCAGTCTACTTGGCACCCCACATACCTACCTGCTCCCTGCTGACGAGAGGCAATTACCTCGAAACACGTGTCCAGGGATGGCATTATAGTGACATACTCGTGGCATAGGCGTACTCACCTTTGCTACTACATTATCCAGAGTTCTATGGGGCTATTTGCGGGTATGACGAGCAGTGTGCGACCTACTTTGTTAATGTATTTTAGCTCCTTTGAGCAATTTGGGCTGACGAGCCTTGGTTCCGCACCTGCACGCCGGTAGAGGTATTTTACCTTTAATATTTTGGCAGTCTACTTGGCACCCCACATACCTACCTGCTCCCTGCTGACGAGAAGCAATTACCTCGAAACACGTGTCCAGGGATGGCATTATAGTGACATACTCGTGGCATAGGCGTACTCACCTTTGCTACTACATTATCCAGAGTTCTATGGGGCTATTTGCGGGTATGACGAGCAGTGTGCGACCTACTTTGTTAATGTATTTAAGCTCCTTTGAGCGATTTGGGCTGACGAGCCTTGGTTCCGCACCTGCGCGCCGGTAGAGGTATTTTACCTTTAATATTTTGGCAGTCTACTTGGCACCCCACATACCTACCTGCTCCCTGCTGACGAGAGGCAATTACCTCAAAACACGTGTCCAGGGATGGCATTATAGTGACATACTCGTGGCATAGGCGTACTCACCTTTGCTACTACATTATCCAGAGTTCTATGGGGCTATTTGCGGGTATGACGAGCAGTGTGCGACCTACTTTGTTAATGTATTTAAGCTCCTTTGAGCGATTTGGGCTGACGAGCCTTGGTTCGGTACCTGCGCGCCGGTAGAGGTATTTTACCTTTAATATTTTGGCAGTCTACTTGGCACCCCACATACCTACCTGCTCCCTGCTGATGAGAGGCAATTACCTCGAAACACGTGTCCAGGGATGGCATTATAGTGACATACTCGTGGCATAGGCGTACTCACCTTTGCTACTACATTATCCAGAGTTCTATGGGGCTATTTGCGGGTATGACGAGCAGTGTGCGACCTACTTTGTTAATGTATTTAAGCTCCTTTGAGCGATTTGGGCTGACGAGCCTTGGTTCGGTACCTGCGCGCCGGTAGAGGTATTTTACCTTTAATATTTTGGCAGTCTACTTGGCACCCCACATACCTACCTGCTCCCTGCTGATGAGAGGCAATTACCTCGAAACACGTGTCCAGGGATGGCATTATAGTGACATACTCGTGGCATAGGCGTACTCACCTTTGCTACTACATTATCCAGAGTTCTATGGGGCTATTTGCGGGTATGACGAGCAGTGTGCGACCTACTTTGTTAATGTATTTAAGCTCCTTTGAGCGATTTGGGCTGACGAGCCTTGGTTCTGCACCTGCGCGCCGGTAGAGGTATTTTACCTTTAATATTTTGGCCGTCTACTTGGCACCCCACATACCTACCTGCTCCCTGCTGACGAGAGGCAATTACCTCAAAACACGTGTCCAGGGATGGCATTATAGTGACATACTCGTGGCATAGGCGTACTCACCTTTGCTACTACATTATCCAGAGTTCTATGGGGCTATTTGCGGGTATGACGAGCAGTGTGCGACCTACTTTGTTAATGTATTTAAGCTCCTTTGAGCGATTTGGGCTGACGAGCCTTGGTTCCGCACCTGCGCGCCGGTAGAGGTATTTTACCTTTAATATTTTGGCAGTTTACTTGGCACCCCACATACCTACCTGCTCCCTGCTGATGAGAGGCAATTACCTCGAAACACGTGTCCAGGGATGGCATTATAGTGACATACTCGTGGCATAGGCGTACTCATTTTTGCTACTACATTATCCAGAGTTCTATGGGGCTATTTGCGGGTATGACGAGCAGTGTGCGACCTACTTTGTTAATGTAGTCTCTCATAATATGCATGTACTGACTCCTTGCTTTCCTGTTGGGTTCTGTCAATTTTTACCCAATCAGTCTCTTTAGGGGGTACCTTATTTTTCAGAAATGCCATAACCTGCTCGTATTTCTTCATTACCTCTGGGTCGGGAGCTCCCGTCTTAGGGTCCCTAGGATACTCCTGAGTGGGCCAATTTATCATCAGCTTGCACTCCGTCCACAAATCTGCTGGTACTATTATATCGAATAGACTATTAAAATCTATCCATAATACCTTTGCCAATTTTACAAACCTGTCTACTTGCCGGTACCACTCGACAGGCTTTTTGCGTAGTCGAGGGAAATCAGTTGTGAAAGACAAAATGTCCTGTCTTGTCCATGGAAGATGGACACACCCTCCCCCTGGAATCTCTCTCATGGGGTATTCTGTCGTTACCTTTTCTTTCTCTCTAACGGGAAATGCTGAAACTGTCTTTTCTGTGATATTATCACGTCTTCTGCACCACTTACTTCTCCATCTATCCACATCTCCCCATTTTCTCAACAAACCGATTATGTCCTTAATTTGACCTATCCTTCCTGTGGTATTCATGTTCTCTATATCCTTCTCAGTGAAATCAACTCGATAGGATTTTTGCAGTGCTTTTACTCTGTCAAAATCTATTCCCATTTCATTTGCAATTTCATCTAATCTTTCATGCAGGTTTTTCGCTCTCCAGCTTGCACTCTTGCAGAGAAACAACAATTCCTCATCCTGGTAGTTTTTCAATTTTTCAGTAGGGATAGTTCCTACTATTAATTCTTCCAATACCATTCGTAATTTTGCCACATCTATTGACTGGGATTCTTTCTTTTTTTTTTTTTTTTAAACCGTTTATTACAGAATCCAAAAAATGTACAAAGATGGGCCTACAACCTTCAGGCCGGCCGCTAGCAAACAGGAAGAGCATAGAATACAAGCAGTAAAACACACACTGCGGCAGAAGAGAGGTCACAGGAGTTGAAAGAAGCGTCGGCAGCCACACCATCCGGACCCCACACCACGGTTTCATTTTTATATAAGAAACGAAAACACAAAACCACAAGGCAACCAACAGTCGAAATAGCAGCATGAGCTCCCCTGGGGGGGACCCTACCGATCCACAGGAATAGCAAGGGGGGGATAGGTCGGGGCGGAGACAAAGTGAACTCAATGCCCAGAACCTGGGAGACAAGCAGGCTAAGGAGACGGGGCCGGTGACAGATCAGGCGTCAGCGGCGGGGTACAGATTCCCCCACGGTTTGACTGGGATTCTTGATCCTTTTTCTGTAACTCTCTGAGCCATTCGCTTAATTCATCTACGGAAGGTCCTGCTGGATTGTTTACATTATTTTGTTCTGGGGCCTTTTGTGGTTCTAATAATGTTTCCATTGTCATTCTGCTCTTTTCAGTATAAATCTGATTTATAAATGGATTATTTGAAACATTCGGTTCAAACATATTTATTGTCGGTCCCCACGGATTGTCAATTTGACTCCATTCAGCATTTTCAATTGGATTTTGGCTTCTGTACGGCACTGTCAAACAATGTTCAGTATCTTTTTGTTTCTCAAAAATGGGCATTACTGGACCTATCGTTACTGGAACTGTTACAGCTTCTAGATTCTTGCTCAATTCTCTTATTTTCTCGGTTAATTCTAGGGTAGTTTTAGCCAATTCTACTGAATTCTCACCATTTACCCTACTTTCTGTCTGTTTTTCTATCTCTCTTGCAGAGTTACTTTTCCCTAGTTCTGGTGACATGGTCTCTGTTTTAATTATTCGTAATGTTTCTCTCATTGGGGCACTTGGTGACAATGCCTCTGGTTGTGGTCGATATGGTGGTGGGTTTTTGTATAACACTTCATCAAGAACATCATCTTCTGATTCATTCACTTCATACCCACTCGAATCCATATTCCGCTTTTTCTCAGTGCATTTTCTCCCTTCATTCTCTCCTATCATTCTCACAGGATACATACCATCAGTC
This sequence comes from Triturus cristatus, assembly GCF_964204655.1. Classification (NCBI taxonomy): domain Eukaryota; kingdom Metazoa; phylum Chordata; class Amphibia; order Caudata; family Salamandridae; genus Triturus; species Triturus cristatus. The sequence goes on along the minus strand of NC_140590.1, from coordinate 1,660,636,157 downwards.
ATACTTGCATTCCACCACCTTTTCATTCTGTCATCATGTGTCTCATGTCCGTATGATTTACCGAACATGTATCGATAACCTCTACCACTTCTCTGTTTTTCTCGTTCATGCATTTTGTCTTCCCATTCCGTCAATGCCTCAAACTGCGTCGGTCTAGGTCTTGGTTCTAAGTTCATCATTTTGTCTCGGACATTTCTCAAAACAGCCAAATTAAAGGAACCATGTTCTGGAAATGCCAGGACTCCATCGTCCTTGGTGTATTTTACCCAATTATCTAACCAAATACAAGTATGATACCCATATTTCGCAATCATTGTAGATGTGGGGGTTTTCGGTGGAGGAAGTAACTGTCCTTCCCTAGTCTCAACTACTTTATCTTTCTTAAACCATCTTTTAATTTTCCCAAACCACGATTTCTTCTTTTCTGGTGGTTGGTAATACATTTTCTCGTTTTCCGTATACCGTTTAGTCCTCTTACAATGGTACCGCTATTTTGTCCACTCACAGCGCGACTCTTACTAACGCACCAATCGGGAGTGTCTACATCACTATCACAATCCTCCAATCTCAGCGCGACTCACATTAACGCACCAATCAGGGAGCGTTTACGTCACTCTGTATTCTTCCACTCCTAGCGCGGCTTTACACTAACGCACCAATCCAGAGCGTTTTACACTTCCAATCTATTGTCCAATCCCAGCGCGGTCGTTCTGACGTCAGCAGCCGCTACGGCAACTCGCTCTGCTCTGCTCTCGTCTACCCCTCCTTTACAAGACCGCTCCGTGAACTCTTACTGTAACTTTCACGATTCGATTAGTAACAACACAAAAACATCTCCATTGTCTGCTTCGCTAACCAAAGAACAGCAAAAGACTTTTCTCACAAGAATTCCGTCTGTCCCGAGAGCAGCGCTTACCTCTGCCCTACTACGGAATCGTTACTTCCGTTGATAAAGTAGCACATCCCTCTACTTCACCCTTCTAGCAAGCTTTAGCTAATTGTTTCTCTGGTATTTTTGAAATAACCTAGAGTTTCGCAATCAACCCGAATGCCTTTTCATTCACACTCGTTCATACATGAAAATGCAGTACATACGCACAGAATCCTGTCTTTCCCGAGAACAGCGAACAGTCTGTCCTACTACAGAATTATGACACTCGTTAACAAAGCAGCGCTTCCCTCTACTTTGTCCTTCTAACAAGCTCAGAGAACACCTGCTACCTTTTCAGTGATAAGCGTTATCGGTATGCCAATTGGTTTCCTGGTAGTTAAAGACTAAAATTTCACAGGTAACCTTCGCTATCATACACACTCCTCTCACACAGAAAATGTCTCTATTGGTAACACACGACGATGTCACCGAATTGAACCCAGACAATGCGCCGTGCAACTTCACTTGTCACACGTTTCCCCTGTATACCTACTGGGCTACAACAATCCCGTCTTTCCCAAGAGCAGCATCTACCTCTGCTCTACTATGGAACTGTTAAAACTTCCGACTTCCTACATCCCAGAAGCCGTGCAAACAACATATAACTTGACGCGACTCAACATAAATTGTTAGTACATAAACCAATACCAATCAATAATCAATAAGCTATTTACAAGCAATCGTCGCTAAACCCAAAACAATAGCTAACCATCATTCTGCTACCAGAAAAACTGCTCCAGCGCTGAATACCAAAAATCCCCTCGCTATGTCACAGACCACAGATCTTCTTCGACAACCACATTCATTCACTCATTCACTGATGGGGCCCATAACAGCAATCATTCATTCTACCTTTAGATCAATGGTCCTCGAGAGAGAGAGAGGGGAAATTTCTTCTCCACTCTTAATCCATGCGCTGGAAACATATGGGAGGAAGATTGCACTGATCACCTGATGAGTAACAACAAGTTTACCTATTCCTCCCTACCTCATCAGGGTCTCAATACATTATAGCCTAGCAGTTCCTCCCATACTATTGGCCATGGATCAGCCAGTTGCTGGGAAAAGCGACATCTTATTCTTCTAAACAATATAGATCAAAATACTTCAAATAATAACCCAACACAGTTCTTTAAATGAAATAATATGTTTATCTAATTAAAGCATAAGGAAATCATATAGCATTCAATATTTTGGTTTGCATATTTACCTAATCTGGCTAAATGGCGTCCTCTATGTCAAATTCAGATCTTTCGTCTCTATGCCCATAAATCAAAGAATCAGTTCATAAGTTAATTGGGCATCTGATCAGTCCATCAGAGTCTCTGGTAAGCAGCTGTCCAGCAGTGTCACCGTCCTCTCCGTCAGCATAACGTCGGGCAATCTGGTAAAGTGAAGGTTTGCGAGGTGTGGAGGTAAAGTCCTACCCTCTCTAGTCTACTTTTATAGTAAATTTCGACAACAAATGTTACAATACATGTTTTAGAACAAATTCGATTGGTTGAACCAGAATCATTCTTCCTGATTCCCATGCATTTAATGTTGCATTAGATGTAGTTCTCAATTTATTAATAAAATGGTAACAGTTTCTAGTCCATTCAGGGCATGTATATTCCCATGCGGGTTTGTGTTCATGGTGTCATCAATTATAACAGTTCATGGTTTAAGGAAGTTTATTGTTTGAGGCTTGGCATTCCTCCCGGTGCATCCTTCACGAGTACAGTCTGCCTGGGGTCAGGACAAGGTTATTGTTTGCTCATCTTTTAGCGCAGGCGCACTTCACTCAGTGACTTCTGTATCTCGTCTGTCCATCAAAATAGGGATGGCAGCCATTTTGTGGCCACTCCAGAAAGGTCAACTTAAGCAAAGAGACACAAAACGTAATTAATACATGGAAATGACTATTAAAATGTTATTCCCTCACTAACCCCATTATGTGTGTGTATTTATCTAGCAAAAGCAACACGCATTGCGGTTTATACTCACAATTTAAAGCACGATCCACAAATCACATCACAAAAGCAACATATAACATGCAAATTTTAAATATCTGACATTAGTATGCGTACGAAATTAGTTTACGTATCAATCAGGCCAAGCAAATGCGATTCCCACGTGTATTTCCTAATTAGTAATATTGATTAATTAAACACAGCAAACCATTAATACTATTAATGTTAATCAATTATTCATGTTAACTCAAAATGATAAAATGGAGGAGGTATACGATTCTTAGGGAAAAACCTCGCTCCAGCACATCTGCCAAGGAAATGATGGCAGCAGTGACCAACGTTCAGTGAAACGCTGCACTAAACCCCACATCCTTATATATGATTATTTTTTGTATTCAATATATTGTGATTAGAGGAGCAATTTTCTGCATGGTATTTATTTATATTTAGGCACATCTACTGCGCTACAGCCAGGTAGGTACCTCAGCACTCATTTTTCAAAGACCATTTCGGCAAATCACTAACCAGTCATGTAAAATCACAGGAGCCTTGTAGTGGAAAAGCCAGGTGTTTAGTAGCTCTCTAATAAAAATCTCAGCACAGTGTTCTCTTCTCAGATTCTGTGTAAGCCAGTTCTAGAGCATTGCTGCAGCCACTGAAAAACATATTTCCCCATAAAGTTCTCTGAAACTTTGGAACGGTGGATAACCAATTTTTTCTGGGCACAGACTGCATTTGGGGGTCTATAACCTAGATTTGAGGGTAAGAGGGCTATGTCCTACTGCCATATAATGCTTTATGAGCTAAGCATATGTATTTAAAGTTAACCCTCTGAAAAACCTGAAGCCAATAATGTTTATTTAGGCACTTTGAGAAGGACTGACGCAGTGTAAGGCAACGCACCGACTTGTTCTGCATTGCCTTATCTACACCATATCTAAGAGGCCATGAAAAGCCACGCAAAGTGACTTTGCGTGGCCTCGTAGATATGGGTCTGCTCTCTGCGCAACCAGAGCGTCATAAAAAATGACGCACCGGCAGCGCAAGGGGCTTATATATAAGCCCCTATATTTTGGAAGCAGCCTGTATATTTTGGAAGCACCATTTTATTGTAAAACATTTTTACTGCGTGTAATGCACGTATAAAATAAAGACTTACATATTCACAGTGCTCTCTGTCACAGGCTGTGACCTCATAGCACTAAAAATACACAGGTCACTATTCTCCATTGCACCAAACACGATTTAGTTCTGTGGCTCTCTGGTTTCACACAGACTTTTGCAGTGCATTAACTAATAGAGGTTTCCTAATTTATTATAGTGCTTTTCCTACTGAGTAACAACTTTTTAAATGTATTTATTATTCATTGAAGCTGCCCGTTATTTTATATGTAGCTACCTGATGGCAAAAGACTTAAAATAGTACGTATGTTTTAATTATGATGAATGATGTTCAGCTACCTCCAGAGACATGCATCTGTAAATGCCAAGCTGCCAGCATCCCATGAAGTATAGTATGGTTTTCCGCTAATGCTGTGCATTAAAGTTGCAGCCCATGCATTACAGCTATTATACCAAGGGCCACTGGAATTATGTGATTATGGGGCCGCAGCGATTTTTGTATAACTATAGATTCGCAGCATTTGCCACATAATCCATCATCGGCCGCATAATCTGCTGATTTTAACCAAAAGGTTTAAAAGTTCCTAAAAAGCAGCAACAGGTGTTGCCGCTCTAAAAAAAAGGCCCTTTGTAAAGCTGTACTAGTCCCCTTTTTGTTGCATTTTGCTATATTTTTGTTTTAAACGAGTACTAATGAGGTGCAACCACAGATTGACTATCTCTGGAGAACATTTATGGATGTCGATGATAAGGACTACCAGGTTCTAGAAAAAAATTTCAGGAGGGGGTCCTTACGCCTAGAAAATTTTGAAGGGGGTCTCGGCATCAAAAATTTTGAAGACGACTGCCCTAGAGCAACAGTGACTGTCACTGAGGTCACAGGACCCCTGAGAAGAGCTGGCTCCAGGGCAGTGCTACCGGTGTGACTTCAACGTGTGCTGACTGAGTGGGGGCGTTGTAAATTATGGTTTTAAAAGCACTTGCTGCCTCCTTCCTGGCCTACAGCAATTTTCGGCAATAATAAAAATGTCATGATAACTCCGGCGAATAAACTTCTTCCTAGAGAGAGATCAGAGTTTTGTCTAGTGGAAGTTTTGACTCATGGAAAGATAGCGCAGAGGGTTAATGTGCCTGCTGCAAAGAAAATGTATCATGCCCATCACAAAGTGCACATATTGTAAATAGGTCAGTGGGTTACTGCTTTTGTCAGTAAGATCCTTTTGTTACTTGCAGTTTATAAGTTAAAATCCTAACATAGAACAGTGAGCTATTAACTTTCATCTAAGAGCTGCATACAAACTGCAAGGTATAAACTAGAGCTTTATGTTTTTTTCCCTAACCCTATGATTATCCTAATGTTGCAAAAAGTGTTCATTTGGATGGAAATCAATAATGATTATTAAAGAGAACCCCCAATCATGGTATTAAGTTTTAAATTCTGAGTTTGTGTTTCTCCAGATCAATCACTATTAAACTATACTGCCTGCTAATATGGTTGTCATGTGACTCCTACATCTTGTAGTCCTTTGTCTTATATAACATTTCCTATACAGTGATTTACACATGTAAAATTGATTGTCTCTGTGTATATTGCCGACGACAGAAACTACATGGCTCGGAAACAAATGGCTTGTGCTTCCATTTTTAAGCATATTTGGGACATTCTGTGATTAGAAACATATCCCTCTTTGTGAATTTATTTTAATGTCAATAACTCATATTAATCGTTAAATAATCATGTGTATCCATTGGTTGAATTACATAACATAATAAGCTGTAACTGGTCAGTGAAATGGCAAACAAATACTAAAGATTAGGATGTTTTGCCAATCCTGGCCACACCTCTAACTCCTCCCACTGACCCCATCCTCGGGTTATTCCCGCCCTCTGATTCTCCGCCCACAGTTCCCCTACTTTTTTTCCCCCACTTCGACCACTGATTGCCTCCCCTTAAGGACCACCACATTAGAAACCGGCAACCATGTCAGTATGTCGGGCGGACAGGAACCCTCAGATAACCTTCCCAATTTCAAGAATCCGTCTCTGTCCAGCCAACGTATTGGTCACTGAAGGTTGGCAATGGCATAATAATATTTGTAATTCAGGGCTCCAAGGCCGCCCTCAGAGACCGGAGCGTCCAGTTTGGAAATCAACATTCTGTGTCTGCCAGGGCCCCATATTAGCAATATCAATAATGAGCGCAGCTCCCTGAAGTAGCCTCTGCCCAACACAACTGGGATTGCTGGGAAAAAACATATCAGATTTGGAAGAACTAGCATCTTGGAGATCGTTATTCGCCCCATAGGTCTGAGTGGTAAACCTGTCCAAAACGGAAGGGATGCCCAAATCACCAATAGAGCCCTACCTATTGGCCCGATTAGGATGGCGGTCAGACTTACGTCCAACCTCCATCCCTACGGAAACAGGACCACCCGACTAAGCTGTTGTTGGTCCCGCAACTGGAATCACGATGGAACCGCCATTCACGGCGGTCGCAATGTGTATCTTTTGTATTGCGGAGTGTGCTGCGGCCTGCAGGACACGCCGCAGTACGAAAAAATACACTCTATACATATCCCTGCACTATGTGGCAGGCACCATGTGATGCCTGCCACATGATGCAGGGATGTGGTGTCCCCCCGTGCCCATGTCAGAGGGCTGGGGGGGCCTGTTACAGCCCCCAATGTCCCTTTCTGTCTGCCTTTTCATGGCGGGTAAACCGCCATGAAACAGCCAGCAGAAGGGACATCGTAATCCCTACGGCAGTGGCTGGCAGGCACTGCCAGCATTGTAAGGCGTTCAGAATTTGTGACAGCTAAGCATCCGCCCGCCATCATAATGCGGCAGGCGGTAATGCTGGGTCCGATGGCGGTGAGATAGCCACCAACGGGTGACGCTGGCAGTCCCACCGCCATCATAATGAGGCCATGTTACTCTCTATCATGTCTTTCTTATTGTGATACACTCTGCCCCCTAAGTATTTAATAATGTAAATGCACCATGGGAGGGGAGTGACGGGGAGAGACAATCTTTGAGCATCAGACAGCTCTGTAAAAGGGTATAAGCATTATTTGTCCCAGTTCACCTTGAGACCCGAGACCTCACAGAACTTTTCCAGTAAGTCGATGAGGTGTTGTAATGCTTGTCCCTGTTCTTTGAGGTAAATTAAAGCGTCCTTCGCGTACAGTGAAATTGTATGTGCCATCAGCCATCCATTAGGCTCACCCAATCCGCCCCCGAGCCCAGAGTATGCAAGCCAGGAGTTCCATGGCTAGGGTAAGTAGTCAAAGACTGTCCTACCTTTTTTCACCCTGGTCATTGGGTCGCTATCCATGGGAGAAATTTGGATCTTACCCTCATTCTACAGAGCACCTCCATTAAGTAGGCGCACCCTAAAGTATCAAAGGCATTTTCTAAATCTAAGGAGGCAATCCAGGGGTGAGTCCCAGAGGTGTGCATCCAGTCCATGACCATGAACAAATGGTGTAAATTCATGAAGGTGTTGCTCCCGGGAATGAAACCATTTTGATCGGGATTAATCAGCATTTGTGCTATTTGGACCAGATGGTTAGCTAACACCTTTCCAAGGAACTTACAGTCAGTATTCAGTAGTGACAGTGGCCATAATAACCCACTAAGAACGGGTCTCTGTCAGCCTGAGGAAGGATCAAAACTGTAAACAAACGTAACCAATAACATCACACACACAATTAAATCAACAATATAAAAGGCACACCCGTCCCTCCCCCCCTAGTACTCTCTTCCTAGTATAGTTGCCAAAGCGAGACTAATGCCATTCTGTTTTGACGGAGGCTCAGAACTACCCCTGAATTTACTAACAATGCAGAAGCGTTCCAGGAGGCAATTAGGTTAGATAGATTTCACAAGATTGAATGGTGCAACAATATTAGAAAGATGCTTAGATCTCTAGGTCTGATTGCTCATTGGGATCTGCCACTGCTCGAGCCATTTCCCTCAAAAGAATACATCAAAAAATGAAACTGGTATTAGGTGTTGTCAGAAAATGTTTCCAGATTTTCCCTTACTTTAAAAATGTGTGCAGTTCAAGTATCGACCTTTATTAGAAGAACACTTTAACTCTATCTCTAACCCCCTAGATAGGAAGCTATATGTCCAGTTAAAGAATGTCTCTTTGGCCCATAAGACGTTTTCTGCAAAGGGGTGTCCATAATCTGCCCCTTCTTTGATGTGTCCGAATTGTAGAAAAGCCAAAGAAAGCATAGCCCATATGTTGTTTATCTATCTTTCTTATATTAAGTCAAGAAGGTGGTGGATCAGACCAGTTTGTGGATCTCTGGGCACAAGGAATTGCCAAGCGGCTATGAGGATTTTGCAATCTGATTGCAGATGCATGTGCTATGGCAACATTTTTGGGCCGGATGTGGCTAGTCAGAAAGCTCTAGCAATTGCTTAGTTATCTTGTATTGTAGTAATTCTAGACACACCTCAGTACAGATTTGATTAATTCTTTTGAGTGCCACCGAAGGGGTATGAATGTGCCTAACTACCATCTATTCAGTCAGGAAATGGAGTATTGACAATGTATGTAGCCTCATATCCTGTACATCTGGGTGACAAAGACTCGTTTGTTTGTTGTCCTGAGTGCTAAAATAGCAGAATATTCTATACTGAAGAATGGTTAGGAGTAGTTTGCACGTAGCACTTTATTTGAATAATTTCAAACCTGACACTATAAGGTCAAGCGGAAGAGCTTATTTGTTCCTAGAAATGATTTGTGTACTTTGAGGAGTTTACTTATTCTAGCCCATTGATACTCAAAGTATGGCCTGGGGGCCGCTTGAGGCCCTATTGACCTTTAAATGTGGACCTCTTGGTGAACAGCAGCTGTTTAGTTGCTCAGCAATACTATTCAGAAACAAATGTTAAATAAATGGGCAAGCCTTTATTAACCTGCAAATAAATGGTTGTCTGTTTATTTAACCCGTTCCATGCGTCAGACGGCCCTCGGCCATCCGACGTCACAGTGGGCGTGTGCGGAGGACGGCCGGGGGCCGTCCGAACCCCGCCCACTCAATAAATCACCAGCACTGCGGCGGAATTCGCACCGCGGTCAAGATGTTAACATGTTTTTGAACCTCCTTACACAATCCCTGACACACCCAGACCCCCTACCGCCACCCTGCTGGCATCAGTGTGGCCCTTGGTCACATCACAGACCATACTTTGTGGCCCCTGGAGCCTTACTTTGACAGTAGCATGTAGTGCAGGTCGGGGCAGAGATGCACTGGAAGAGTTCTATGGAAACACACTAGGATAGCAGTGCTTGGTGCAAGCAAGGTTAGCAAAACTCTGTGAGAACTGTGTAGAAAACTTAGTAGAATAGGTCTTGGTGGTTTAGGACAGGGTAGATCTGAACTGAAGGAGCTCCCTGGAAAATGCACTGGTGCAGCAATACAGGATACAGTGATGGTAGAAATGCATTGAAGTCTTAATGGGATAGCTGCTTGTAGTGCAGACCAGAGCAGACCTCCATCGAAAGAGCTCTGTGGAAACTTAAAAGAGATAGTGGAACTGAAGATAAAGATGCATTGTGAAAGCTCTGAGGAGGTCTTAGTTCTAGGATAGCACTGCATGGAACAAGAGAGGGCAGAAATAAATTATGACTGCTCCATGGAAATATTTGTCCTGCAAAAACATTGTAGTGTTCAAGTGAGGATAGAGGTGCATTGTGAGAGCTTCATGGAAGTATTAACCATGGTACAGTAGTGCTTGGCTCAAGTGAGGGTGGAGATGCATTGTGAGAGCACTGTGGACTTTCTAGTCCTGGAAGAGCATTGTATAGTACAAGTACGGACACAGAATCATTGTGTGACCTGCTTTGTGGAAATATTAGTTGTGTGGCAGCAATGTTCAATGCAAGGGAGGGTAGAGATGCACTGTTAGAGTTCAACAGCAATGCACGGAGCACACGCGGGTATGCTGTAAGTGAAGAAACTTGATCTGTGTGAGTGCTGTCTGTATTGTGATAGCATGAGAATCAACAACCCATACCATTGTAGGTTACACACTTCCATATGGTCACAATTAAAACTTAACAAAAGGAATCCTGATGTTTCCAAAGAGGAGCCAGAAAGAATTTTGCAGATGTCGTTTTGCAAGGTACAATTAAGAAAGACAGAGACTTTGTGTTCCCAGTGTCTGACATGAGTAGGTCGTACAGTGCAGATTTTACCAATGCATTCTGTTACTTGTGGTTTTCTTTCCTCCATTACACTGCACGGCTACAAGTAGCAGAATACAAAGTTACGCTTGGACTTAATGAACTTCCCAAGGCTGACCTGGGATACTTTGAGATCTAAGGAACCAACATAAGGAAGTGTCATCTGTAGTTTCTTCCACCCTCACCTGACGCTTACCGGTTTTAAGGGTTAGTGCTGCATTCGTTGTGAGAGGTCTCAGGGTGAGTTAGCTTCTGCGCTGGTAGAAGTAACGGTGCTCTAGATAATGAGCGAGGGTTCCATGATTAGGCATGGTGAGTGAGCTGTCTGTCTTGCGACCCCCCCTATCTCGTGTGGAGTGGAGATGCCAGCTGCATGTTAGAAGGACCATGTGCAAGAGTTCTGCATAAGTCTTGCTGGCCTCTGGTTTGGTTGAGGGTTTGGGGAAGGAGGGATCACTCACTCTCAATATGAGCTCTGTATCTTGATTGTAACATTCCCTTCGGAAGTGGCTATTTTTCCCCACGGATCTTCCCCTTCAAGTTACTTTTTTGTAAACTATATCGTTTTTAGCCCCTTCGAAGGAGGCCTCACCCTCTTCTAGAAAGGAAGGCTGCTGCATAAATACAAAATCAATAACTGTTTCAACATTCAGTTTCAAAACACGAGCCTTGTAGCAGGCCTCCTGTGAATGGAGAAAAAGCAGTGTTGTAATGTGTTCACTGTTAATGCCTTTATTACCATAGGCAAATTCAGAGGCTAGGGGTAGCAAGGATGGTATCAGGGGTTGCAAAAGGCAAGCTTGGGGTCGCAATTGCGACCCTAGGCAACCTCCAGAGGATGTAAATGGTTCAGCCATTTTGCCGCTACATCTGTCTAAAAAGTTCATGGAAAATGCATTAGTGGAAAAAAAATTATTGCGACCCCCCACCCCCTTTTTAAGTCAAGCCTGTAGCAGCGCGCATGCGCTGCTCTGGCGAGACTTTATGTAAACAGTAAAAGGGCTTTGGAAAGCTCACCACATGCTCGTGCGTGTGGTTTGTTTTTCGTTCAGAAGCTATTCGCCTTTGCGTGCGTCTTTCTGAGAAAGACAGCATGTAATTGGGCAAAGACGGGTGCATATCCCGCCTTGGCTCCGCCCACGGTCTATTGCTTGCGGTTACCTGCACAGGCCACACCTGTTTTGAATTATCGTGCACAGATGTGTGCGCGATAATGCAAACAGATGTCTCGCTGTGGCGCACGCGCGCACCACTCACGTGCTTGTCTAACTGTTAGCTTGCATTTTCTCTTAACATGACCCATCTTGACTTTATTACCATTCACTTTTGCATCCTGTATTTAATAAGCATGTTGATCAACGTCCTTGATGAATGTTATACAATGATGGCTAAATGCAAGCTTGCCCTTTCGAGAGTCCGTGCTTGCTGCTACTCGCTTCAGTAGGGTGCTTTGAAACACGGCCGGTCTGACCTGTGCTCTCCTTGCCTTTCATTAGGGACGAATCATGGTGAATAATCGGAACTCGGAGTCCACCACAACAGCGGTGAGAAGCAACGGCTACCCGCCCAAGCGCTGCGCGGGTTGCGGGGGCAAGATCGCGGACCGCTTCCTGCTCTACTCCATGGAGCGGTACTAGCACACCTGCTGCCTCAAGTGCTCCTGCTGCCAGGCCCAGCTGGGGGAGATCGGACCGTCTTGTTACACCAAGAGCGGCATGATCCTGCGTTGGAATGACTACATCCGGTAAGAATGCTTACTGCTTCCGGGGGAAGAGGGGCAGGATGGGTCCCTGACATCTGGAGTGGATAGGAGACGGAAAACAGTGGCGTAACCAAGGCTCTTCTCCCCGCCAGCACAGAAGCCTGGCCTGAGAGCTCATGGGGGGGGGGTCACCTTGTACTTTGCTGTCCCCCCTCAAATTTCTTTATGCCACTGTATGAAAATGTTGGCTTTAAAGCTTGAGAGGTGTGTAGCAGGTTGCAGAGGTTCAAAGGTCGCTCCTGTCAGCTCACCTCTGAAACTAGCTTGTGGAATCAGTAAACATGTACTTAATCAGGTCTGTTTTTTGGGGAATTTGCTGTAGAGTAAGGGTTCTTCTGGAACTGTCCTGGTGAATGACTGATTCAAGAATCCTACCCCTACTTTGCTGGGCCTCTCAGACTTGAGTGAAGATGCTCCACTTGTTCGAGTGCTGCTAAGCTCCATTTGTCCAAATTAACTGCAAAATAAAAGTGTTTCAGCGGCTGTGGAGAAGCTCCCTTCCATGTCTCCAGTCCGAAGAAGAACAAGCATTGGCATAGCCAATAGGTTTCGCTTTTGGGACCTTATAAGTATTTAGTTATGCAGCACAATATCCTTGGAGCAACAACATCAACTGTTGAATGGCTATACACTTATAAGGTCCCAAAGGCGAAACCTATTCGCTATGCCAATGCATGTTTTCTTTTAGACCCCCCTTAACTAATCACCATGAAAGTTTGTATCATCAGCCAATGTAGAAAGAGGAATAGGTCTGCGAAGTTTCATGGAGATAAGTCAAACTGTGGCAAAGTTAATGCCAATCACAAATCGGAGGAATTTCTATCTCTCTGAATCCCAACTAGGACTACATTCTTATACATAGTAAAAACTGAATGTCAACTTTGACTGTAAACTAGGCCTGTTCCCATTTATATTTGGGATATTATAGAAGTATGACAAAACCTCTTCTGGAGGTGACATTATTGCACATGCTAATTAGTCCCCCCACTATTTTTTTAAACTTACACTCTACTTCTTACACAAAAGTAGACAACAATCCATACATGAAACACATGCAAATGGACCTCATGCTGCATTTCTCAAGCTGGGTTACACTGTAATACAGGCCCCAGGAAATAATTAGGTTGTCACAAGAAAACCTAGGACTGTAAATAATGTCTGTGGTAACATGCCATGAGGTGGTCATATCCTATGTGGGGTAGGAGAAAGAGAATTGTACGGTAAGTTCATAAGGAGAATGGTCAAAGAGGGTAAAAGCTGAAGGATGGAATAATAACCCAATAAGACCCCCCCTCTAAGTAATGAACTACGTAAAATGGGTGGAGGTCTCACCTAATGATTAGCCCTGCACCCCACAACAGCCTGTGACATGTCTCGCTGTGGTATGTTTCTTATCTAAACCTGTGCCACAAGACTCTTTTTCATAAAAAAACATTTTTGAACCCCCACAGTCCTCTGCTAAACGCCTTTAGCTGTTCAATAATAACCACTGGCGGCCCTCGCGGCACAGCACCTGCAGCCCGTACTGCACTTGTTTAAGGCAGCGCCCGTTTTGCACACTCATCTTATTCACACCAACCTCAAGGCTGAGGAGGGGCTCAGGAAGATGGTCGCATTGCTCTTGCAAACCCCTTTTTAGCACCCCCATTTGTTTTTCCAAGTGGTGGGATGCTAGCCCATCAGCAGTGAAAAGCTTGCATTTTCATTTCAAAGGCTGACTACTATCAATATGATTTATGGTTTGAGGTAGTTGAAATAGATATATATTGGGTTTAAAATACGGGGAAACGGCCACTACAACGCAGCCGTTTCCACGCAAACCTTAACCACGCATACCTATACTACGAGACACGTAGTAAAGGCATGTGTGGTAAAGGCTAAAAAAATTTAAAAAGCGGCTTGGGGGTCTCCCCCCAAAAATAAAAAATAAAAAATAAAAAATAAAGCGTGGGGAAAAAAAGGGGGCTTGGGGGGTCTCGAAGTGGAGGCAATCTGCGTAGTTTGAGAGGAAACAGAAATATATATATATAAGGATTGAGGGTTCAGGGCAGGGGTAAATATAAGAAGTATTGGGGGCTGGGGGGTCACGTAAGGGTACAGGGGAGGGGTACAACCTTTACCAAGAGTATGCCCTTACCATGCATAAAGTTACAACGAAAATCGCTGTAAAGGTATGCGTGGTAAAGGAATATTCTTGGTAAAGGTTATGCGTGGAAATAGCATTCCGTTGTAACGCATGCGTGGTAAAGGCATGCGTTGCAACGGAATGCGTTGTAACGACATACAACCTAAAATACGTAATCAAAGTAGTGAATGGCTAGATGTGAGAGGTCAACAAGAATCATAGTTTAAATAATGAAGAAATAAAAGGTCACATTGATTGTCAAAGCCCATTCAGGGAGCAATGAGGTAAAGCAACCAAATGAAAGCCATTAGGCCGATGAAATATGTTATTATTGGTATATTGATCAATTGAATACAAAGGAAAGTATATTTTGATAAAAGTAATATCATGTATATGTACTGCTTTTGAACTTTTAAAGATGTCCGCCATGATTTTTGGATAACAATGTATATTCAAAGTCCGTCTTTTGTTCCCATGAAAGAGAAATTTGACGTATATATTGAAAGAATGAAGGGTAGCACGCTGACATTGACAAATGCCGTCATGGCCGAAACGCATTTGTCAGCCACAGTGGTTTTACGTGAATAAAACTTGAAAAGAAACAACTCGTGAGTGCGCCGCATACTTTGTATGAGCAGAGTGTTTTGGAGGAAATGAAAAAACGAAAGGTTAAAGTAATGTTATAGTCAGGTGAATAGTTCAGTGACAACATTAACATTTTGAACTAAATTAAACACAGAAATTCAACAGTTATAGTCAGCAGAGCTAACTATAACTTGCACCCCCACCATGCACTGCTTATGAACTCACACATTAGATTAGTCATCACAATGCTTGTGAGCAAGACTTGCAGCTGAATCTTTGGCTTTGATGTGGTTGGAAATGTCAAGTTAAAGACATTAAGCTTACGGCGTGCCTTCTGTGTGTTACTGGATTATTCTAATAGGGTGGTTTCCCCGAGAGGAGGCACCGGCAGGATTTGCTGTACACCGCAGCAGAGTATCAACCACTTGTTAGAGTGTATATATATGGTGGTCACTTGTCACCGGATGGCAATATACAAGATTCGCACTCCCGGGGGTATTTCAATCTGCTGAATTTATTTGTAAAAACATAGAGAGTACACGCCCAACACGTTTCGGTCCCCCTGCACCTTGATCATAGGATAAAAGTGCATAGTCCTTCACCACTGTTTATGTTCCCCATAGTTTGCTCGTCAGTTCTGCCTTATTTCCCATTTTCTGCTGGGAAATGGTGTTTCTTTTGTGACAATGGGGAATATCCCAAAAGTATCCGTTGTACTTAGTGCAAAATACTTCAAAAGTGATGAATAAAGTGCAAGCGCTTGTGCAAAAGCATGTCCACCTTCCTTTTGAGAGGTTCAAGATTATAAAATATTTAAAACATGTGCACCCATAAAAAGTCTATGCCCCAGTTGACTGTCCTGCAATTGAGCTGTAGCAATCCTTCATTTAATTTTTTATTACATTTCCAATGCTATGTTCTGTTTGCTCATATCAGAGTCTGAGCGCTGAGCTTGCTGATAATTGTAGTTTGGAAAACATGTGTATTTGTCTTCATTCTTTTTCTCGCTTTTTATATTTCAGTTATCTTATGTTTCATGCCCTTCTGTGGGCCAATACATCTCTTTCGTTTCTTGCTTTTCTGTTATCTCATATTCATTGCACTTATGTTTTTTTTGTTCTATTTATTCCTATCGACTTGTGAAAACTAACCTTACTTATGATTCTTCTTATCTTTTGTTTGAATTGCACTTTTCTACCTTATTTCCATCACTTTCACATTTTAATCATGTAGATTGTCATGCCCTCTGGTGGGCTGATACATTGAGTATGTTTATTGTTTGGAGAGAGATGTTAAATTTCCCAGTTTTTCACATAAAAGATGTTGGAGAAGTTTTCTCATTAGCCATTAATTTCGGCACCTTCATTTAATGCATTTAATTGCCCTCTTCACCTTTTACTATGTTGCCTATATCTGTTAATCGATATTATTTCCACAAATGTTATTACTTTCATTGTCAAAGTTCTTATGTTACTTCTCTCTTTCAATTAAGTTGTCTTGCCGGCAATTATGTTGTGTATTTTTCTCGAGATTGGTTCACACTCTGATATGAGCAATCAGAGCTTAGCATTGGAAATGTGATAACAACAAATACATACAATGCTATCAAACTGAAGGATTGCTAAAGATCAATTGCAGGCCAGACAACTAGGGAATAGTCTTTTTATGGATGCACTTGTTTTAAGTACTGTGAAAATTTAAAGGACAACCATACTTTGCATGTTGGAAGAATAATTATGACCCTCTTGAAGTGAAGGCGTTAATATTGAAAAAGTCAATGCTAATATGAACAACAATACTTTCATTTATGAGAACAAAATTGCATCCTTATTAACGAATTAGCCCGTTGTGAACTCCACCCCAACCCTGATTCTCAAATACGTAGTCAGGCAAGCCTAGGCCCAAGATAATTGATTTATAGGTCACAGGTGGGATGGCACAAGGGAAGAGGTGTGGCGATGCGGCCAGGGCGACTGTCTCCGGAATCTGGGGATCACGGTTCGATCCCCAGCGCCGGCAGCAGATTAGCCCAGCACCATGTGACTCTGGGCAATAGCTTGCTTAATCTGCCCGACGGCCCCCAGCACCTAGAGACCCATACGGGTGATTGTCGCGCTTTACAAACGTGGATTATTATTATTATTATAGCCGGCAGAAAAACGCACAGACAGGAAACCTTAGATCAATCATACTGATAGGTGCAGCGACACAACAAGGGTCAAGGGAGATTGGCCCCAATAAAGCTAATGTGGCTAGAGGGTGTATGTGCACTCCTAAAACACCATGAAGTCAGAGTCAACATAAGTTAGGAATATATAGCCAATCAGGACACAGAACACGCAGTTATCACGCGCTCCCCATGCGGACACCTGGACATATTAACCACTGGCCACATTGTGTCCACGCAAGGTCAAGGCTCACCTGTATTTTCCATTAGACAATTAATGTATGACTCCAAAAGTAGCAACTTACATTCCTCTTGCACAAGCACTTGCACTTTCTTTATTCAGCACTTTTGAAGTATTTTGCACTACTCACTACGGACACTTTATGGTAATTCCCCATAGCCACAAAGAAAGACCATTTCACAGCAGCACATGGCAAATAAGGGAGAACTGATGAGTAAACTATGGAGAACATAAACAGTGGGGACGGACTCTGCACTTTTATCCCATGATCAAGGTCTGGGGAACTGAAACGTGTTGGGTATTGTACTCTCTATGTTTTTGGTAATAAATTGAGGAGATTTAAATTCCCCCGGGAGTGTGAATCTTTTTTGTTGCCATATGGTGACAACCGACAGCAATAGTGACTGGCGTGGCCCTGCTGACTGAAACGCACCACCGCAAAGGAAAAAGAATGCCGCAATCAGTCCGCACAAGCAGGACCAAAACGGTAACATATAGGTGTGTGTGTGGGTGTGTGTGTGTGTTGCGTGCGCGCGTGTGTGTGTGTACACACATGCACTTACCTTACCTATACATGCCATGCAAGGTAAAGGCATCTGAGTGGTATAGGCATGCATGGTAAAGGTATGCGTGAAAAAGACTGCGTGGTAAAGGATGTTTCAATGTGGCACAACTTTGGCTGAGAACTTTCAGTGGTTGCTACAATTACAACATAAAGGAATAATACTATTACAAATTGTGCCTCATTATACAGTATAAATAAATTCCCTTTCATAGGTCCGTAATTCCGAAAACCACTACTGCTAGTGGCTCATCACATAATACTATCCGCCATTTCTCACTTTTCATCCAGCAGCATGTTGCATTGTGGGCTTGTAGTTTTAATGCAGCCATTATGAGTTCAAAACGCCAGCACACAAAAAGATGTTGGTTACATTGACAGAAGCGACCAATGGTGTAATGCATGTTATTAAGCCACTTGTCCACTATGCTTTTAATGCTTACAAAGTAATTTAGTCCATTTTAAAACCTGCTTGTTTCGCCTCTCAATCTAAAAGTAAAACTGTGTTCACATATTTTGTGAGGATTCACTCTTTCATTCACTTTATGTATTAAAACAAGCATTCAATGCGAATCATTTTGTCTTTTTTGTGGTGGAAAGTTTCATAGTGAGCTTCACTTCAAAAAAAGGTACAACATGCAGTAGCATAGTCAGTGTGTTTTGGGCCCTAGTGCAAGGAAGGATATTGGCCCCGTGGACACTGTTTTACCGGTGAAATACAGCAACAATCGGGGTTCAGTGTGCCCCTCAAGCC
Source organism: Triturus cristatus (assembly GCF_964204655.1). NCBI lineage: Eukaryota > Metazoa > Chordata > Amphibia > Caudata > Salamandridae > Triturus > Triturus cristatus. The sequence goes on along the minus strand of NC_140590.1, from coordinate 1,660,617,754 downwards.
TCTGGGCCCAATGAACCTGCACCTTCTGCACCAATGGAAGCTACTCCCCTGACAACATGGTTCAGCAGCAGGGCAACCTTTCCTAAAACACAGACTAACTAGCAGACAGGTTGCAGAAGCAGGAGGCACATCACATGGTTGTCTCAAACCTATGGAACAGCTACAACTCAGATGGCTAACCCACTAAAGAGGGATTGAGAGAAGTTAAGGACTCTTGTATACTCTCCGTAAACAGACATAAACATACAAGTAGTACAACAGTCCTGTAAGAAACAGTCAAACCTTTTACAGAACTAACATACATTCATATACTCACATAGGATGAGGAACCCTCATCTACCAAGTGCAGTATGCTTCATCAGTGGGTTCGACACCTACCACTGGGAAGCATCAGAGGATACTACTTTTTTTTATACAAGGAAACACACAACAAACAATCACAGATTCAATGTACTTTCAGAATTGGGTTACATGTCATGAATGCAACACCAAGCAGAGGAAGTCTCATCAGCAGAAATATACATTTCCAGGGTATCACTGAGCACAACCCCCCTCCCTCCACACCTCAGTCCGTTATCATCTGGTCTCTTTGCCTTGATGGTGGTATTGGTGTACATATCATACCTCAGTATTCATTACATTTCCCCCAAACTTTAGTCAATTTATCTGGGCAGCCCTACTTTCCTATAAAGTTTTTTTGGCTATTATACACCAATCCCTTTCCTTTTTCCATTCAGTCAACTTCGGGGTCACTTGGGCATCCCATAGTCTTGCGACATTCCGCTTAGCCAGCATACATCCCAATGTTACCCAAATGCGTTCCTTACTGGTAAGGTCTGTTTCACTCTAGATATTTAGGAGACAGCACTGCGCAGATTTCGGCATCACTGCAATGTGTCCCTCTCACATGCAAGATATCATCTCCTCCCAATATGTCTGTATAGCTGGACAGTCCCATATTATGTGAAAGAAGGAGCCTTCCTGTCCACACCCCCTAATACAGCTTGCAAAATCGAGTTTACCCATTTTTACTATGGTTGTGCGGGCAAGGTATGATCTGTGGAGTAATTTTAATTGTACCAGCCTAATCCGTGACCTAATGGCTACTTCCTTGGGCAAGGCTTGAGCTTCCATCCAGTCCTCGTCTTCTATCTGCCCTAGATTCTGTTCCCAGTGGGCCCGAAGAGTCAGCAAGGGATCTACTGAATTATTCATAATTTTGTGAAATATCAAAGACGTAGCCTTCTTCTCAAGACGTTCGTCAAGCATCCTATCTTCCAGTGGATAGGAATTCGGAAGTTCCACTCTCCTTGGGAGCTTAGCCCTTAATGATTGTCTCACTTGTAGGTATATAAAGGTTTCTGGTGGTGCTAACTGATATTCTTGCTGCAGTGTTGAGAATGATTTAACATCCCTCTTTGCCCATAGGTCACCCAGCCTTAAGAGGCCAATCAAGTCCCATTTCTTAAATCCTCCATGTTTTCCAAAAAGCACCAAACATGCCGAATCTCACAATGGTGTAATTTGGGTGAGTCTACCCTTCCACCCAAGAGCTGTAAGTGCCTCTTTCCAAATCCTCAATGTAGTGGCGATTGGCTCAGAAAAGGATTCTACCCTATCGCCTCCATAAATAGCCATCAATAGCCCTGGTTGCATATTATAGCGGTCCAGTTTATACACTTTTGACTAGTTGTGTAGTTTTATAGTTATAGGTTCCCTAGTGTGGGTGAGGTTATGTCCCTCAAGTTGACATTTATGTTCTCCCTTTGCTACACTCAGACCTATATTAAAATTGTGTGTGGGTGAGCTAATATGCTTTTTATTGCCGTCTCCCTACTCCAAGATTAAAAACAGTAGGGTCAAGTAACAGACACTGCTTCTCGTTTCCGTCACCGTGTTTTGCGCTTGACCCCTACAGGGTCGGTGCCTTACTGAAGACTACTGCTCTTTCTATCTCACATCAAATATTGTAGAACAATCCCTGATTCATATGGCATGTTATGAAAGTGCAGTCAATATATGCTTTGCTTTTTCAAAAGATGGGGCAATTGGTGTAGAAACAACCCTTTTCACAGAACAGGCACATCTTGGGCAGAAACATTGTAAGCTTCAGTCCTTCAGAGGACAGGTACAACTAGAACAGCAAGAGAGTAAACTTTTCCTGTCACAGAACAGACACAAAAAAGAAAGCAGTAGTGTAAGCTTTGCTTCCTCACAGAACAGGTACAGCATGGCAGTAGCAAAGTAAGCTTACCTATCTCACAGAAGGCAGCAAGTGAAATGTTTCAATCCCCTCAGATCCGATTCATAAGGTCACACTAGTACAAGCTTTCACCGTTCAAAGAAATTGCAAAGTTAAGGCATGAGCAGCATGTAGGTTACAGAGTTAAGCACTTCGGAGGGGTTGCCTAACTCGCTGAGAAGAATGTATATGTGGATGGGTGAGTGAACATGCAAGTTTTGACACCATTCTCACTTAGGTGATATTCCATGTCAGCTTTCTGAAAGTCTGCTGCTGTCACTGGGAGACCTGCTGTCACTGTTGTAAATCCTGGTATCGTATCCTTTAGCCTTGCTGCTGTCACTTCCTTTAGATTCAACTGCTGACATTTACATGCATATTTGTCACTTGACCTTAGTCTTCAAAGGCTGTGCCCTTGCTACCAGCCGCGGCCCATGCAGGTAAGAGCAGTGGGGCGGTGGGGCCAGGTGGGGGGGGAATTGTGACAGACGACGGTGAGGGAAAATTAATTTCCCTCGTGGTCTGTTGAATCCCTGCCAACCCGGCCCCACCGCTCTTACCTGCATAGGCCGCTGCTGCTTGCGACCCAAATACTTGTATCTTCCCTACTCATAGTGTGTAAGTGTATGTAATATTCCCAGAATGGCCCATTTAATGATAAAATAAAAACAGAAAAAACACTCCTCTATGCTTCTCTTTTGTTCTCCCCCTCCACCATTGTCCTTTCTGTCTTTATAATCCTCTTCTCTCTTTGAGATATTATTCTCACTCTCACTATTCAACCTCTATATCTATCCATTCTCTGTTTCGACCTTTCCCTCTCTTATTCTCTTTCCCTCCAGCTCACTCATCAGCACCACATTGGCTTCTATCTTTGCTCAGTCCCTTCTCATTCTCTCTTGCTTCACCTTCATTTACCTTTTCACCCTGTTCCTTGATTTCCAACACACTCGTCTTCATTCACACCGGTCCCTTTCTCGCTCTCTTCTATCCAATTAAATCTATTATACAGAACTCTGTCCAGCTCTTCTCATTTTTCCCTCTCACATACTCTTTGTCATTCTTAATTGTCTATACTACTTCTACCTCTGTCTGCACATCTAGGGCATGTATATTTTTGCCATCCCTTCAAGGTACATTTTTCTGTACCACCCCTTTTAGCAATGGTGCCACATTTGTTGCTTGTTCTAGAAATATGAGCCCCTGTCCACTGGTGGCAGCCTAGTCATATACCTAGTATTCTCTTGTTCAAATATTCCCCAACTCTCATGTCTCACACTGTCCTCTATTCTCACAACTACTCTCTTGAACTCAATTGTTGTCATTCATGTCCTTCCTTTTTGAAATGCTTGAGCCTCACACTTCATCTTTTCAGGCATACACCTTCCTTTCTCTGTCGCACATGCTGCCCTCTCACTTTTCATTTGAAAAGTAATTTTTGTCCATCCACTGAAACCATGCTTATTCTTCACTTCACTTCCCTCAGCTCAGCACACACACTACTCTTTCTGACAATCATCTCACTATTGTCTCTCATACATTCCTATCTCAGATCTTGTTTTCACATATCTTCTAATCTAACCTTTTCACACCCTTATTTCAAAGACACTTTTCAGTCCCACATATTTTGCTTAAAAACCCGCTTTCACTCACACTCTCTTACACCCTCCCCTCTCAATTACATGCTTCTCTCACAAACACATGGACACATTCCATTTTACTCTTTCAAATTGTTTCCCTTGCAAACTCCATTTACGCCCTTCTCACATACTCAATCTCCCAAACACTGCCTTCTCCTGCTCATATCACTCTCTTTCTCAGCTTCTGTTTCTCATAAGCACTTTTAGTGTTTTGCCCTCTCCCTCACACAAATGCAGACACTCCAGTGTGGCTGTTTTCTTGTATCTTATCAACAGTTTGCATGTTGAATGATAATTTTTGAAGATTACAATGGTGAAAACAAAGCTGTCTTGCATAATCTGGTAAAATCGCCTTAAAGGCCCTGCTTATGAGGTCTGAAGAGATAATCCTATGCAGGATTGTAGGCTATACTTAATTTTGGTAGACCAGGCTAAGAACTTCCCTATATTTTGACTTTCTTCATATAATTGTTGCTGAAAGGTATTGGAATTATTTATTTATTCCAGTGTGAAAAATCTCTGCTATAGCTAGTTAACCGGCACCGGGCTCTGACTCAACAGCCCCATCGTTTGCTTTTGTGGCATTATCTATCACTATCTGTAAACCTGTTATTTGGTGTGCACGTTCTCTAGTTTGGTTTGCTTTATAGGCGATAACTCTCCCTCTTGCTGTCGCATTGAAGGTCTTCCATACAACAAACAATGAGGCTGTATTTCTATTAATAATATAAATCTCAGAAATGAACCCTCTCATGTCTGCTAGGCACCCTGGATTAGACAGCAAGGATCTATCTAGCTGCCACCTCGGCCTATCTCTACTAGCTAAGCCGAGGTCTACGACAATGGAGACCACCAAGTGGTCAGAAAAGGCAGTGGCCCAAGTGTCCGTTTGCATCCTGTTTATTACCTGTGAGACTAAAAACAGAATCTAAGTGGAAGGCAGTTTTAAATCGGTGTGAGAAGCAAGTATATTGTGCCAAGTCCAGGTGGCCTTCTCTCCAAGGGTCAAACTGCTGAAAGCTTGATTTAAGCACATCAATCATTCATTTTTTTAGGTTTTGGTTTCAGCTGCTTCTTTGCTTTATTGGACGTAACCTTGGCCAGATCTTGGATGCAATTAAAATCCCCTCTACATATCAGCAGGCCAACTGCCCCCAGAGCTATATCATAGATCTGAGAGAGAGTCTGTATCTTCACTGACAGGGCCTTAATGATTGACTAAGTTAAACCACAGTCCTTTCAAAGGAGTTTTCACCCATAACTATCTACCTTGCGGATTGCGAATCACCTCCTGGACATCCCAGCCAATGCCTCGTCCCCCTTACTGCAGCTTGGGTGGAAGCAAAGAATGCCTGAGAGTATTTATGGGGAATAAAGGGGCATATCTACAAGGCGGCGATATAAAAGTATCGCCGCTTTTGCGGCCGTTTTCAGACGAAAAGCGGCGATAATTTTATCGCTATATCAGCAAGGTCACGCTATCGCGTGAAACCTTGCCTTAGCGCCTGAATTCCTAATGCCCATCTTTGCATCTCTAATGAGATGCAAAGTGGGCGTTCCTCCCTAGGATAACGGAAGAAATGTCGCTAAGCAACATTTCTCCTATTATCAAGCCTCACGCAAAGCAGCATAGCGACAAGAAAAGTAGCGATAACCTCTGTTATCACTACTTTTCTTATGCCTGCTTTGAAACTGACTTAGCCATGATATCCTATGGAAGGTGGATATCATAGCTAAGTATGTGAGGCCCTATCAACAAGCTATCGCCAAACTTCGTGGGATTATCGCTGGGTTTCCAGCGATAATCTCACGTTTGGCAGTTAGCGTTGGGATTTTTATCGCTTTTGAGATAAGTGTTGCTAACAGCGATAAAAATCCACGCTAGCCGGCGATAATTATTCTAGCGCTAAGTGCGCTTAGTGATAATTATCGCCGGTTGTTGCTGATATGCCCCAAAGATCTTTGGGATATTACTCTTGAGGTGGGTCTCTTGTAAAACAATAACTTCAGGTGAAAAAGATGAGAGCCACCTCATTGAACTCCCATATGTATGCTTACTTATAATGTCATTAGCATTACAAGAGAGAATCCTGGCTTTCAACATCTCAAGGGAAAGAACTCAAACGTCTCCTTTCTTCAGGCACCTTCAAATCTCCTGCTGCTAAGACAACTACCTCAGCTCTGTATCCATATTGGCGAGAAACTTCATCCTGTAAGCTGTCAATTAAAATGTTACCCACATTTCAATGATGCCTGCTTTTCCCCAACATGCACTCGCCTTTCTGTCAATCATTTTTCTGTTCTTATTTCTTTTTATACAAGTTCTCCCCAACCACTCAACTAGCCCCACCCCAACCAGCACAACCGCACTCAAGAACCGATGTGACCCCTTGGATAGCTCCCCTTCCCTGTGGGGGAGGGGGGAATTGCCTGCCTTACTCCCCTCACACTCATATTAACTTGTACCTTGGAGTGGCACTTGGGCCCTACTCTCCGGTGACGACTGCCACACATCCACTTATCTTACACAAGTTTCTGTTTTAAATCTTATAGCAAGATTAGCACAGCAATAAAGACATTAAATATTTTATACCTGTGGTTTAACGCTAGCATATGCTCGCATATACACCACTTATACACATAGATCATTTATCATGATTTAACTGCAGCAAAAGTTCATTCGCCTGCTGAATCGAACTAAAAATATGTAACTGTCCCTTCACAAGAACTTTCAACTTTGACTGTTGCACCATAGCCGCCCGACCCCCTGTTTCTTGAAAAATTCAGTATTAATTTGAACTCCTGATGGCCCCTAGGTTCCACAGCTGACATATCAGAAAAGATATTGAATCGACACGTATTTGGTGTCTGAAATCCCTGTTGCTTGCTTGCAGCTGCTAAAATTGATTCTTTTACCTGATAGTCTCCAAAGTTGACCAAAAAGGTACAAGGGTATTTCGCATTAGCCAGCTAATTAAACGGAACCCGGTGAGCCTGCAAAATTGAATAATGATCCTCGCTGGAGTCGCAGCCGGGGAGGACATGATTCTGAATTAAGTCCGATATTAATGTTATGGGATCTCTCCCCAACTCCTGTCCTTCCAGGATGCCTATAAAGCATAGATTTGAACGATTCAAAATTATGATGGGCATCTTCTAAATCCAATATTTGCCGTTCTGCCTACATGAGCCTCTGGTTTAGTTGCAGAATGTTGTCATTGATAGTTGCAAGCTGGATCTTGACCTCTCTATGGGCCTTCTCTTGTCCATTTTTCATCTCCCTTATTTCTTCCAAAATTATTTGGAGAATCTCCCCCAGCTGAGTTTTGTTGGCTGAGACTTCCACGGGGGGCCACTTATTTCGCGTAGGCATAGAGCTTGGGAGGTCGAATCAATGATGCCAGTTTTGTATGCTAACATTTCCTTTAAGGTTTTTACCAATTGTGACATCTGGGGTACTTGATCTCTGACTGGTTCCGGAGGAGCCAACTCCATTGTTCCTGACCCGAGTCACCAGGCATTGGTAGTGCCCTGCCATCTCATGCTAAAGACTTTGTCCCCTTAGTTCCAAACACTGGATCCGTCGGTTTCTCACTAGGCTTCATGTTTGAGAGTATCGTTGGTTTCAATGTCCAGCTTTTACCCCCAACATTATCTTGAATCTGCACAGAGTCATTAAGAGGGGCTACCCCCTGTACTGGGGGTGTTTTAGGAGAGAGCACCAACTGATTGATGACTGGGCCTCTGATAGTATCTCTCCATTGATTTAAATGTCGGTTTTACCATTGCTTATATTTGTTTTTGCAATGTACCAATCAAAATTCCTAATGGATTTTTTCAGGAGCTAGATTAATCAATAAGGATTTTTATTTGGAATAAAAAGACACCGAGGGTGAAACTGAACATGCTCCAACTATTGAAATCACAGGGTGGATTGGCACTTCCCCACAGGAAGAGTTACTATCTGGCAGCCTTAATGGATATATTACCAAGGTATTTAAATGGGAGCAGGGTACTAGATGATTTGTTTTACTAAACTGGTGCAGGAGTAAGAAATTAGTTTGCCAGTTTTTATAAAAACAGCAAAGCTACCTAAAAAGACCAGCTATAAGCTCCTAATGGAGCTCAGAGGATAATTCAGCGCTCTTAGTAAATTATATCAATTCCCTTTCGATTGTTTTTTTTACTGATTTAGGAGGGTAAATTCCTGGGGATACTGTTATTAAGTAGGGAGATTAGCTTTTAGGACTCGATAGGTTTTAAAACTTTGGGGGATTTTTTTTACAGGGTAAATGTATCTCTTGGGAGGAGCTCCTTTCCGGGAGTGGTGAACAATGCAAGAATTATTTCTTAAGCTTTGGGCGGATAGTGCATTTTTTGAATACTAAGATCCGAGGAGACAGTCGAGGACCGCATCCTATCAATAGTGCATTGGTAGAAGGTAAATTGACAGGGATAGGAAACTCTTACAGATTGTTGCGGAACCAGACCTCAAAAGAGGATATTAGTAGAGTTTTCCCAAGGTTACTGAAAAACCACAATGCAATTTTCTGAGATTGACTGGTACTCTATCTCAGAGATTGGATATAAATCCTTGCGAGCTGCAAACTACAAAAGAATGTCATTCCCATCTTGCTGTATGGCTTACTATACCCTGTTGTGTAGTTCCTATACAATCATTTGTTGTGGTGTGAGGCATGCTCTAAATAGTGCCTCAGTTCCCTGAACCTGCCATTCTTTAGACCCCCAGACTGATTTATTGTTTATAGTGTCTATCCATAAGCCAAAACCCTGTTTAGACAGTTGGGCAATAAAGGATGCAGAGTATATCTGTTTTGTGTTAATGAGCATACTTTTCTTTGCAGATGAAGTTGCAAGCATATAATAATATGAGCGTGGATCTGATGTATTGAATCCAGAAAAATAAGCAAACTTTTGTGCGAACGTTTGTAAACTACCTTTTGGTGGTGTTGGGCAATGTTCCCATTGGTGGTTTGCAAATACATTACGTGGTGCGCTTGTTTTATGCAAAAAATGATGACCATAGTATTGGTAACAGGGCATTGCATTCAAATCAGAAAAGTCATCAAACATTTCATTTGTCGAAAATGCTGCAGACAGTTCTAAATCAGACAACATGTTATTAACAGTTTTAAAATCCCACTCGTCAGAATATGTACTTGAGATGATGATATCATTTAAGGAAATTTTGAACACATGTGGTATTTTTAAAAGTTTAGTAGGACCAAATACATCATATGAAACTCTATCACAAACTATTCAGTGAGGAACTGGAACTGCTGTAATGTTCACATAGGACAGGTCTCTTTGTTCACGATGAGATGACGTATGAGGTTTCAATACCAAGTTCACTTTTGATACTGCAGAGCGTTCTGAGAGATAGTGTCCATTCACGATCAAGGAAAAGACAGTCACTAAACCTATCCAGAAAAGTACGAACAGTATACCAGTGATTATCCAGATCTGTAGCCATGGTGAAACTAGGTATGTCTTTTTCAGAAAAATGTAGAAATCGAGAAGTCATTTTTTGCGAGACACTGGAGCTGACGGTGACTCAGGTTCACTTGGATCCAGAGAAAAATTGTCGAAATCGATAAAGTAGCCAGATGCAGCTCAATCTATCTTTGGTAGCTCAGCAGGTTTTCTTGAACTGGCAGTTGTCTCCTGTAGAGGCATATTGATGTAGATGTTGGAGGTGAGCCAAATTGATATTTGTGTCTCACTTGAATTTTGCTGTTGTTCAATTTCAATAGGAACGAATTCAATTTCATTGTTGGAAACTCCATTACTTCTAATTGTAGACTCTTCGAATATTATAAGTCTTTCTGTCTGAACTTCTTGTATGGTAGCAAGAGGAGAGTGGCGGCTACCCATGAACCCACGTGGCCTGCATTTCAGGATCGGCCACATAGTGTGGTTTGATCAGATCAATTGAGATGAATCTCTTCTCTTTTTTGCCAGCAAGAGGCGGAAGAAGTATTGTTCTTGTTCCTTCTACAGCCAGGACAGGTACAGGCTTTCTGTTTTGTTTCCACAATTTTATCTCTGACCAGATTCCTGACTTTTGGGATACAGGCAGGTCTTGCTGTTACAGATTTCACTTCCTCAGTAGTGGTGCATTTTACTTGCATGTTGCTTTGTAGTGCCTGGAATTCATTAACATCTTGTAAAACAGCCAAACGTTTATCGATATCAAAAGGTCTTTAGTCTGCCACTTTGCTTTCATAATCGAGATCAGGTACCTACATTCTTGTTCCAAATAGGGCTTTGTAAGGGGTGACACCTCCTAGGAAACTTCTTGGCATATTATTTAGTGCCCTCTGGACCCCATATAGGTGATTTATCCAACTACCACCCGAACCTAATACCCTTGCTGTTAAAGATTGCTTTAAGTCCCAGTTTTGCCTCTCCATGACCGAATTTCCCTCTGGATGGTATGGAGAGGAGTACTGCAATGCAACACCCAAACTTCCCATAGCTTCCTTGTTAGCCCTAGAGCTAAATGAGGGGCCACAGTAAGAATGTAATGTGCCAACTGCGTATGTCCCTATGAAGACTTGAAAATCTTTCATAACAGTTCAAGCGTCAACCGAGCGCTGAGACCAAACCCAAAGGAATCTAGAAAATGAATCCACTGCCACCAGGATGTACCTTTAAGCCCCACCAGATTGTAAGGGACCACAGTGGTCCAAATTGACACATGCGAGAGGTCTGCCTGATATTAGTGTTTGTGGTGGACGTGCTACGGTCGAATGCTTCATCTGCTGACAGATGTCGCACTTAAGTACAAACACTTTTGTCTGTTTGCTCAGACCTGGCCACCAATAGCGTTGTTTCAGCAATTAAACCATCGCAGTAACCCCTGCGTGAGCAGACCCAGACCCTCGTATGCAGCTAGAATAAACCTAACCTGCGATCCCTGTTTGGTATTACTCTATCCCCTACTCCTGGAATTTGAGCATATGGAATATTTTTTGCATCCAACTTGTAGGAGTACTTGAGTGGAAAACTTTTCGGCAAGGCTGTGCTGTTTTTGCGTGAAGCAATGACAGCAACCATTGTGCTTCCATCTATTCTCGCGCTAGAACGAGTGATTGCTGCTACTGCAGCAGTTCGTACTGCCCCTCTTGCTGTTTCATCAGCCAATGAATTCTTTTCAAAATGAATATCATCACGTTGATGTCTCAGCGAGAGTATCATGTGAGCTCCCAGCAAGTCTTTTTTCAGCTCTGCCACTTGTTCACAAAGCATTTTGTGCTTTATTGTGCAACCTTTTGAGTCTTTAAACCTATTCTGACTCCAGTAATGAAGATATTTATTGTAAGACTAGGCACAGTAAAATGAATCGCACACTATGGGTGTGGGGATTTCTCAACCAGTTTGTGTTAGTGCCAGTAATAGTGCTGTTAATTCTGCCAGCTGTACCATGCAATCTCCTAGAGACTGCGTTTTCGTACTGCTAGGATGGAACTTGCCGTCCTGCATATGTCCTTTTACAATCGTACAAGCTGCGCTGTATTGCTGTTTACTTCCTATGGTAGGCTGAACAGAACCGTCAGTGTAAATAATGTATTCATACTGATGCATTTATGTACAAGTGTGGTTTGTATGCTATGGGTACTGTTTTGCCTTCATTGAAGGTTAGGTAAGTGTACCCTGATTGTACCGCTATTACATGGATCACCACATTTGTGATTTTTACGTGTGTGTAGGTGTTTTGAAGCTATCATGTCAGCTTGTAAGGAACAAAGTATTTCTGTGTGTTCCTGTGTCCAATCTCTAATTGAAAAATCAGGTCTGATTAAATCATAGAAAGGTTTTACTTTTTCTGCGTAATCCAAAATATATGTTCTGCCAAAATTTAGGAATCCCAATATGGATTGTAGGTTTTTCTGAGTTTTTGGAGGTTGGAGCAGTGCACACTTTTCTACAAAGTTAGCTGCTAGGCTTTTCCCTTCACTTGACAATGCATATCCCAAAAATAGGACATTGAGATGGGCTTTTTGGGGTTTTTAAAGTTGAATTTTAACCCCAAAATGATATTTCTCACCCTGGTCAACTGATCCTTTAAATCATCATCCATCAGATAAATATCCTCATCATATGACAATGCCTCCTCATCCAATTTTTGAAGTAACTCTGTTCCCCTAGCTGAGAACAACCCATGGCTATTTTCATACCCTTGGGGCAGTCTGTATAATTGACGGTGTGAACCAAGAGCTGAGAAAGCTCTCAAATATCTGCTTTCAGGCGGTATATTTTGGCAGAAAAATCCATTTGAGATATCTAGTATTGTTTTGTATTTTTTCCGCACAATGATATTCATCATTGCCAAACTGTGTGCGTTCTGTACTGCAAATGTCTTTGTGCATGTGTTCTGATGTCTATAGTCTAAAACTAGACAATATGAATTATCAGATTTCATTATGGGAAACAAAGGATTATTAATTGAAGAAGGGCAAGTTTCTATTACACCTTGGTATTCAAGTTGATCTAAGATCTCCCTGACCTGTTTCTTCACTTCTTGTTTAATAGGGCATTTGTCACTGTGGAGTTGGAGTAGTTTTTACTAGGATTTCATAGTGAGATGACTCAGCATCCCACCATACATGGTTGTGATATAACGCTGGAGCAAGTGCTACAGTCCACTCCTTCGCATATGCATGTTTTAAGTATATTGGAACAAGGTTGGAGAAAGCCAGTAAAATTACCGTTTCTCCCTTTGGGCAATCCATAACGATTTCAGGTGGCCAATCTTTTTCAGCCAAAAGGATGTCATAGCCGTAAGTCAGGTTCTCCCAAAAGAGACTTTTAATTTTCCTGGGTTTGTCCCCCTCCATTTGGATGTTATTTCATATAACGGGTGTGGGATACTTACCCTGGTATCAGGTGTCGCCACCGTGATATATTCATTCAACGCCACTGTCATCAGAAATTCCATCAGGTTCTGGTGAGCTATTGTTTAATCTGCTGCACTGTCTAGCATTGTCAGAGCCCATTCACTGTTCTGAATTAGAGTCCTCAGAATTCTGGGCATGTCTAACTTTGAGACCTGGTACCTTCTTCTTCTTAAATTGCGGTTTTGATTTTTGTTTATCTTCTTTTTTGATATTATAGTCCAAAGTATGCTGTGTGTCTCTGGACTTTGTCCGTTCTTTTTGTCTGTGTTCTGACTGTCCTTCCCTCTCAGAGTTTTTTGAGGAACCCTGAAAGGAATGAGAGGAACGTGTATCAGTTACTGATACCTGTCAGTTTTTTTTATGCTATCATGATTCCTAAGGTTGTACCTCCTTTCTGAGGGCTCCTGTTGAGGAGACCCACCCCTGGAATGTGACCTATTTTCTCTATTCTTTTGCTTTTTATTGTCCCATTTCTTCTTGGAAGAATCAGGTGCTTGCTTGGTGTTCTCCTTTTCAGGACCACCCATGAGTTGAGGTTTTGTTGCTCTAGCTTCCAAATTATCTCTACCTAATTCGGCATATGTGTCTTCGATAATTTTAGGTAACTCACGCTCCTGTTGTAGAGGAGTGAAGTCCCTCAGGCGTTGGCGTATTGCCACTGCTGTTGCCTCCCCTTTTACGTTTGCTAATATAATAGTTGAAACCTGTGCAAAATTTCCTTACAATTTCATCCCTAAGTTCAGAGCAGGTTCTGCTCCATACTCATTATGTATTTGTCTTAATACACCTGGTATTAGTGCTATTGAAGGGATACCATGGGCTCAGATATAGTTGGCAGCGAAAACTGTACCCCAAGAGGTACATTCCTCTATCTGGAGAGCTATCTCCATTGGCAAGCAGATTGTCAGCATTCTGTGTTTTCTTGAGGGCTTGTGTATGGTAACACTGTCTCTAGCTGTGTTATTTTCGGAGCTATCCAGAATGGCATTTGCTCACGTTTAGGGGGCATTTTCCCCATAACTGCGTTTAGCGTTTCTGGGGTTATTTTAGTTGTAGATCCCTGAATTTGTCCTGCTGGTGTAGCCCTTGTTGGCTAAAGTGTGAGTTTTCTCATAACAAACTGTATTTTATTATTTCTCTGTGTAGCGGACATAGGTCTGCTACTGGCATTGTGTCACTGTTTGGGTGCGGTTTATAAGCCGCTAGGACTGGCCAAGTCGCTCTGTCTCTACCGAGCGGACCGAGTCTTATTTTATCTTTTGTGTGTGGTATGGCGCCTTTAAACCAGTTTATGTGTTCCTAGTAGGTGGGAGGAACTTCAATGTCCTCATACGGACAGTATTCTTCTGGTGTGTAATCTTCAGTATAAGAATGAAATGTATTTGTGCGTGCATCTGCTGGTGGGAATTTTAACCCATGAATAGAATACCTCCGTTCTATATGATTTGTGTGCCTCAATCACGAATATTACTGTCCCACCCCTAGCTTTGACTCCATAGTCTGCTACTTTTTAAGTAAGGGTAGTTCTGACATTTTCTGAAATGTTTATTTTGCCTTCTTATTCTCCGTCCTCCTTTGCATTCACACGATATGCTGGCGCAGGGTTGTCTTTGTCAGACATTGTTGAAAGAGTTTCAAGGAAACTGAGATAAGGTTTTATGCACAATAGGAACTATTTGTCCTTCAAGCTTGAATAAACCTATAGCCAATACATCCGATATGCCTACTCAGCTGTGGCGGATTTCTTTCCGTCCCACTCCAGACATCTCTGGAATAATGTGAGTAGGAGTCTCTGAGAAAATCACGACTGATCTACTTCAGATCTAACCATTACATAAGTACCAAAACAACGCTGGCAGCTCCATGCTGTGTAGTTCCTATAAACCTATATAGGATCTGCGCGTTTAGACACCATAGACTGTGGGATTGGTGTCCAGACTGATTCCAGACACCCCCACCGGGTATTTTTGCCTGTATACCAGCTAGCTCACAGTGCCACTGTAAACTCCTCTTACCAAGGAGAGAATAGTTCTTGCCAACTATCGAACATGACAACTCTGTCCCATCAGGGTTCATGGAAACAGTACAGTACTTTTCACTCAGTCACTCGTACTCACTTTGTCTCAGAGAGATACACAGAAATAAACGGTGGTGAAGTTTTCAATAAGTATTTATTGCACCAGTGTCATTCTACTGTAAAATAGGTGTCCTGAAACAACTGTAAGACAGAAACGGATATAAATTATGGTAAGCACCAACAGAGTAAATGGATAGTAGATTTCTATCATAGTGCTAAAGCAGTGGATATATGCAAGCATATAAATACATAACAATAGTAATGCGTACTCCTATGATGCAACCCTAACTAGATGTACATAAGTGTACCTAGCATGTATGTAGCTGTAGAGCCAAGAATCCCCCTAGGCTGAAGCCAACCCCATTACCTTAAGTGAAAGACTGTGGGACCCCCTCTTAGTCTCGAGATGGAGACCCCCCGAGGGATATCAGACCACTGCAAGCTGGAGTGTCTGCATGCAGGAACCTCAGCGTCTTGCGTCAGTGTGTCCGAATGGAAGTCTTTCTCCTCTGCCTGCCTTGGCAAAGATATGGTGTATATATACCCAAAAGGTACCCTCAGGGGATTCTACCTTGCTGTGTCATGTCGGCCGAGGATTACGAAAGGGATGACCCTTATACATAGTTATTATGCAGAAGATGGTAATCCTGCTGTGATTCGGGGAAAACCACACAACATTTTATGCAGTGCTTAACTAAGCAAAAGGTCAATACCAAAACCCGTTATGTAGTGTAATGGTATGTTAAATGTAGGTGAAGGTTTAGGGGACTACTCAAGCCTATATTGGGGTACCCTATGAAACATAACAACCCCAGAGGCTCTTCATAAAATATACTCGTCAGTGGCAGACAATTGCTTCCGCTGTCATCAGCATGGTGCAGGAGGCTGGCTCCATATATTTTTTACCTGCCCGCGACTTACTATGTTTTAGCTGGAAATATTTGAAGTCATTAGTCAGGCTCTACAGTCCACTATACTTCCAGAGGCAAGACTAAAGTTATTTGGGTTCTCTAAAGTAAGCCAGCAGCAAAATAAGAGAGGTCAGAATTTTTTATCTATCGTATTGATGACTGCACGCTTCTTTATTCTACAGAATCGGAGTACCAGCCAGATTCCATCAGTTCAGGGCTGGAAGGTAAAATTATATGCAACATGAAATTTGAGGAGGCTTGCGCAAAGCGGGTGGGGGGGGTTTGAAGAGGTTTAATGCTATATGGCAATATTTGAAGCATTTTGAAGGTCAATTGGAACTTCCAATTTTATAATTAAAGTTTCGTTATTTCTTTTCCATTTCTATTTATTTTTATATCTATCAATGTTAGGTAGTTTGGTATAGGAGCTGGAGTTAATTTGTAGAATGATATTTCGAACTTTGCACATTGCACTTTGTATCCATAAATGCACTTTATATACAATGCACTTTAATTCATTAAGAAATATGATAGGTTGAAATGGACAAGATGCTCCTACCCGGTGGCGACTACAATCGAGCGCTCTACGCTAGTGTGCCCGATTCCCGCTTGACGGGACCCACGCGTGTCATGGTGCGAGTATGGCACGCGGCTAATGCAGCTATGGGCTGGAAGGACCGTTTGACCCGGGCGTCACCGCTGTATGCGTCTGAGAGGTTGGGCTCTCTGTGGACCTCGAAGGGCTTTGAGCAGTGGGACACTATCGGCATCAGTACAGTGGGGGATCTCTGGACGAGGGGAGGATTTAAAACATTCGAGACGTTGCAGGCGGAGTTTCAGCTGCGGGGCAGTGAATACTTTCGGTACCTGCAGGTCCGTCACGCGCTGGGCTCCGTCTTCCCAGACGTGGCCTCCATCCCGGAGTCCTCCCCCCTGGAGGATCGAGTGCTAGATGGCCATGTTCCGGACAGCACGATCTCCCTCATTTACAAGAAATTGATAAATGATCGTTTGGGCTTACTGACTGGCCTCCGCGAGGCCTGGGTTGCCGATGGGCTGGAGTTGGACGACGAGGACTGGATTTCCGCGGTGGCCTCTCCGAAGGAGGTGGCCATCCCGGCTCGCCTTCGTTTCGTCCAGCTTAAGATACTCCACCGGGTGTACATGACGGGGCCAAGGCTTCTGCGTATGGGCTATGCCGAGGACGGATTGTGTAAGCGTGGGTGTGGTGCTTCAGCGACCTTTTTGCACATTTTGTGGGAATGCCCGAGGGTGGAGCGATTCTGGCGTGGTGTGCATGAGGTCCTGCGAGCGGTTACGCATGTCGCGCTGTTGCCTGAAGCGAGGAGATGTTTGCTGAATGTGTGGGAACCGACCGATTACTCGGTTCCGCAGACGCGATGGGTGACTCTGGGCTATATGGTGGCTAAACGGGACGTTGCACAGCTGTGGGGATCCCAGAGGTCCCCGGCGGTGTCGGCCTGGAAAGAACACATGGATTGGTGCATGTTCCGAGAAAAGGTGGTGTATGTGGCGCGGGGTAAGCCTGGGGCATGGGTGAAGATATGGGGCCCCTGGAACGCCTACCGCGGGGATATCTGCGAGCCGCCGTTGTTGCCTCCCGCTTCACCAGCTCCATCCCCCTAGTTTGCTCCCTCCCTCAGTTCCGAGCACAGTATTCTCCCGGTCCTAGACCTGTTTCCCTTCCCCTCTCGGGGGTTTTCAGTGGATGGTTTTGGGTCCCCCATTTGAGGAGCACGTGCTGCCACTTTCGATCGTGGGTTGCCTTGCGGGTGTGTGTTTATTTCTGTTGTTGTGTTGTATAAAATGAAACCGTATTGTGGGCTCAGAGCCATATGGCCCGCGTTGTGGATACCTCCTGCCTTAGTGTCTATGTAAAGCTAAGTGCCTCATTGTATGTATGTCATTTGTTATCGTCACTTTAGCGGCCGGCCAGAAGGTTGTAGGCCCCTACCTGTATATATTTGAGATTGCAATAAACGGTTTAAAAAAAAAAAAAAAAAAAAAAAAAAAAGAAATATGATAGGGTATTCCAGCTCTGGCTGGATAGGTGAATAATATTTGCACTTGTGTATGCCTTTTAGCACAGACAATTGATTTATATTAATGCTTGTTAAAGTTCTAATCAAAGAAAAATTATTTTTATTGGTATAATGTATTATTGTACGAATCCCTGCTACTTTCTTAAAAATGATTCTGTATTAATTTCTGCTATCTGAAAATAAAAATTAACAGAAAAGCAGTGCTTAAAATGGAAACATAGAAGCGCAGGTACTCCGTATCTGTATTTTTTCTGAGAAGTGCCGGTACTCTCCAAATTAAAAGTATTACGTCTCTCTTGAGAATTGCAGGTACTCTCCCTCTCAAAATAAAAAAGTGCTGGTACTCAGTACCGCCCATTTAAAGCACTGCTGAAAAGTAAAAAAAAAAACAAGTATTGTCTTCTAATTAACGCAGTGATGATTTCAATATGAAACATGGATCATCGGAAATTGAAGCAACATGAAAGTTTGAGGCCATTAATAAGATAATGCATTTGTGTTGAATGTTTAGTGTTTCACATATTGAGAAGTAGCCATTGGCTAGTAGGTTATTGCTGACTGCCGCTGCCCATCTGCAGACTAGGTAACAATGTTGCAGACAGGCACAAGTGTCACCTCCTTAAAAATGGTTTGACAGCACTCACACCAGGCCCCGTGCAATCCCAGCCTTAGTGCTGCACCTGTTCATAATGTTGAAGGCCGCCAGCGATGATAACCGAATTAGAAAATAGATTTCCGTGAAATGACCAGTCCACATCCTATACGTTGCTGCAGCGTCTCTGGCCAGGCCAGCGGTGTCTATCCGGCCGTCCCTCAGGCCAGGGGCATGCAATGGTATTGTCTGCCCCTCTGCTTCCTATGGTGACTGTTACTCTGAAGAGCTGCCAGTGGCGCGATTCGGGGCTTCCACTTGCGCATATCCCCGCCTTTTCGCGCGCACCCACTGCCCTTCACTGACTGGGAAGAGGAACGCTAGACTGAAGGAGGGGAGTCCTCGTGCCGGCGTCAGCGTCAATATGTGCATCATACGCAACCCACACGAAACCCTCCAACGGCCACCTGCGAACCTTGCGGTTGAAGCAGACGCTCGAGCCTGTCGCTTTATCGCCTCATTGGCTGGGTTGGAGATAGGACCACTGTCCGCACTGTAAGATGATTGGTCGAAGGGGATGTCTGACAAACTGGGTGGGAGGTGCTTAGTGAGGCGGTGAATGAGAGGCCGAGCGAACGAAGCACAAGAAGGGAGATGCGCCGAAGGGAGACGAGAAGGCTAGCAGGTGAGGCCGCGGGGAGCATGGGCAGGCCCTTTGGCGTCCCACAGGGGCGGCGGGAGCGTTATGCTATAAATACACTAGGTTTGGTGGGGAACGGGCATATGGGAATGCTGGGGCAAGGTGTAAGGAGCACAATATATCTCTTTATTATGAATGAAGAAAGCTTCATTCTTCCAGCCTTAGGCACAATATGTAACGTTAATAACGCATATGACAGTGGTCACTGGATGTGTGGAGTGGTGAGGGAAGCACAGTGACCACACGTGCAGCCTGCCACACGAGGAGCCTCCTGCAGTGCGTTCATCCCTGCATGACACACCCTCTGCTGTCAGCCTGGGGTTAGGCGGTGGGGAGGGGGGATTTCCACTCATTACTCACTGACTTACATTATGCTCTTATATGGAAAGCGTGTGTGGTTATTCACTGCCATGTGAACACGTATGTATTTCGCCTGCTTCTAATATCCTTATAATTTCACATACCTTATGACACCTTTAGTGTTATTTCCGTGATGACATTTACCTTGGATATCCTGGGGGAATCACCATGCTGATCTCTTGTTTCTTTTGACTCATTACAATGATACCCAGAACCAGGTCATATCACACAATAATGTACCACGCCTTGCAACATCGTAGTGATATCCGGCTCTCAAAGTACACAAAGAAAAGTATGGGAGCAGTGACCTGGGGACAGTGTGGGCGTGGTCAGCGATTGTGTGGCTGGGTCAGAGTCATGGCTAAAGGTGAAAATATTCTGCTTCTTTTTTGTTGGTATTTCATCAGCAGGTAACTGCTTATAACGTACAATGCCCACGCTTTAAATTAAAAATAAATGCAACATAAATGTATTTGTGGCAAATGCATGTTTCTGGTAGGACAGTTCGGTTGGTTAATGTGATCACTTCAGATTTCTGTAGGTGTAGCCGGACGGTCAGGTCACATGGTTTGAATACTGATCTGTGTACTGAGGAAATAGTGACACAGTGGCATGTTATAGTACTAAGAGACCCAAGCCTGTGTACAGAAAGCACTGTGAATAAGTACGTCGGTTTAACATTTTATACAGTATAATATAGGCTGCACACAGTGAGAATAGGCTTTTGCAAAATGTGCAAAAATATTTTATTTAAATAGATACACTGATTTCTTTCAAAAGTTACGTTTAAATTAGTACACTGATTGTAGCTAGTGTAAACCCTTTTGATTGGATTTACTTAGAAGGACCACTTCCAGATTCCTATATTAAAGCACACACTGTCTCCCAAAAAGTCTTCATATCTGCTGATTGTCCAGTTCCACATATTTATATTTTTTTCCAATAGCAGGCACCTTGGAAAAAAGGCTTGTTTCTTCTGTAGCTGCCTCTCCCAGCCCTTACTTTACAGAATGAGTCTCTTCTCCCTCTTTTCATCCTGCAGCAATTCAACAGTCCAGGAACAGTTGTATTTCCATCAAAAGTATGGGAACTCTTCTGATCAAATTAACAAAGTTTGGGAACGTTATTTCTCTGGCCAATTCGATCTCTGGTGATACCCAGCGCCATTTGACATATTGGTTTCCTGCCAGAAGTATGAAAATGGCACATGCTCGTT
Source organism: Triturus cristatus (assembly GCF_964204655.1). Taxonomy (NCBI): domain Eukaryota; kingdom Metazoa; phylum Chordata; class Amphibia; order Caudata; family Salamandridae; genus Triturus; species Triturus cristatus. The sequence goes on along the minus strand of NC_140590.1, from coordinate 1,660,597,032 downwards.
GACTTCAGTTAAAGGTGGGAAATCTGTTAAATTCCCTGGGAGAGATGAGCTAGAGCTATGTCACAGGTCTGGAGAGATCCTAAGAGCCAAAACACAAGTTAAGCTCACATCAGAATTATCCTCTACAGCAGCGGTTCTTAACATTTTGAATTCCGTGGACCCCTACTGAGTCATTACTAGAATCCGGAAACCCCCGCACTAAGCAATTTTTATGCTTTAAACTTCAAAACAATATTCAAACACAAAAACGTGTATACATTAAACACATTTTCGAATATTTTAATTCACAATCAAATATAGAAAAAGCTTTAGCATTTTCATTTTTCATTCTCTAGTTGTATATACGTTATTCATTTTAATATACTAATTTTAATGTTATTTTGTTTTTGTAACATAGTCACGGAGGGAAACAACCGTTACAACGCATGCTTTACAATGCATGCTTTTACCCTACATGCCATTACAACAAAATGGTTTGCTGTAGTGGGGTATAAGGTGTTGGATTTAACCCCAACACCTTCCCTACTGTTGCACAGACTGGAGTTGGAATTTTTTTCACCGGTTTGTGAGAAGGTTTAGGAGGGAAACATGGAAGACCGGATGTATCCGGAAGTGGGCAGGCAATCGCAGTTTTACTGCTACCGGGTTTATGTGCTTGATTACCCGATAAGGGCCAATATACTTGGGATTAAACACGCTATGTTTCTTGAACCTGATATGCCTGGTTGATAACGATACCCAGTCCCCATGCTTGTACACATGACCCGGTTTACGATGTTTGTCGGCCTGTGTTTTGTACCTCTCCTTGGCTCTCAGCAGATTGTTACGTGTCTCTAGCACAGTGCTTAATTTGTGCCGGTGCTTTCCGGTGCTTAGCACCGGCACTTATTTCTCAGGGCCGGGTCTACACTCTAATTGAGTCCACATGCAATATGAATAATAATTGGCTGCGCGCTGCTCAGTGTAGGTGCCATAGTTCCAGGCTCCACCCCCATCCCCGTGGAGAACTGGTATCCACATGAATGCATGCGCGCAAAATATTTCAAACTGAATGCAGGGGCTCTGCCGCCCGCCTAAATGCGAGCTACACACATCACATTACCGCCAGAAACTGAAGCTGCCTGGGTCCCTGTCTCGGCGTAGGTCACCAACACTCACGCCCCATTTCCATGTTCCAGTTATTCATTGGTAGCTGCTAGCGTTGTGCACTACCAATTAAAGATTGCAAACTATATTAGTCGCCTGGCCCCGTCCCTCCTTGGCGAATCATCATGTTTGTGCGCGGAATCGGACCAATGAGTATTGTTTTCACCCTCGGCCTGCCCAGCATACTGCGCAGCTGCAACGTAAATTAATCATAATGCAACGACAGAAGCAATCAGAAAGTCGATCAGCAGGCCTCCTCCCTCGCAGATGAATTACAACTAAAAAGTCTATCCTGCAGAGCCAGTAAGTAATGCCTCTCACCAGCGCCATTTTTTTCTACATTTTCAGCTTTTGAATGTATGATTATGCTAAATAAAGTTTTATAGTGCGGGGTCCATGGCTGCAGCTCTTCCTGTATTGCTGCTGGCTTTTAACTTTTTCGGAAGAACTGCACCCGTGGGCCCCACACGATAAAACTTTATTATGCACAATAAGCATGTTGAATGCTTTGTAGACCGATATAATATTGAACACTAGTACACAGCTGATGGCCGAAAAACAAGACTACTTAATGTGCCACTCGATGCAAAATTGATTCTAGTGGCACATTCAGGTAATCTTGTTTTTCTGTAATCAGCTTTGTGCCAGCGTTCAGTGTTATATTTGCCTTCAAAGCATTCATTTGGCTGATAATGCTAAATAACATTTTATAGTGTGTGGGGCTCACGGCTGCAGCTCTTCTCTACTGGCTTTCAACTTTTGCAGCAATTTTTTTTTAAAAGTTAAAAGTCGGTAGCAGTTGCGAAAGAACTGCAGCCGTGAGCCCCACACAATATAAAACGTTATTTGGCATGATAAGCCATTTGAATACTTTATAGAAAGATATAACACTGAACGCTGGCACACAGCTGATGGCAGAAAAGCAAGATTACCTGAACATGCCACTCGAGGCAATTTTGCGTTGAGTTGCACGTTCAGGTAGACTTGGTCTTCTGCCATCAGCTGTGTAATAGTGTTCAGTGTTACATTTGTCTACAAAGCATTGAAATTGTTTGTTATGTTAAATAACTTTTTATAATGTAAGCCCACGGATGCAGTTCTTCCTCCACTGCTGCAGGTTTTTAAGTAGAAAAAAAAAAAAAAAAATTGCCTTGAGTGACACATTCAAGTAGTCTTGTTTTCTGCCATCAGCACATATTCTTGCAATATTGTAAAGTAAAACTAGAAGTCCTACAATGCAATGTGCTGTGCTAGTTCTTCAAAGCCTTGTACTGACTAAAGCTAGCACACTTTATGGGTCCAATTGGCCGCTATTGAGGACAGTTCACCAACCTAGCCGTACCATAATGCTGATACATAGACTGCACAGGCAGTTATCACTGGCGTTTCACCTTCCTACAGTGCGGGATCCCATCCATTGGTGTGCTTAACGGAGTGTGGCGGAGTGGTTTTGGAAGTGGTGAGCCGCCAACTGGTAGTGTCTTGTGCAACTACCTCCTCTGCCAGTCTGTAATTGTTAGTCAAGACCACTTTGGATTCAGGGAAATAGGTGGGTGACGCCAGTGGAGGAAGTGGGTGAAGCCGGAGATGTGGGTGTGGCCTCATACAAAAATTTGAGCACCTGGACTTAATATTTTACAAATTAAGCACTGCTCTAGCAGTGTTTTACGCATAAGGGCTAGCCTTTCACGCAGATCAGGGAGCTTGGTGTTAGTGCCAGGCAGTACCAAAGGATTGAATCGTGGGTGGAACCCATAGGTACAGAAGAATGGGGTGTGTTGTGTTGACGAGTGTATGGCATTATTGTAGGCTATCTCTGCTGCCCATAACCAGTCCACCCACGCATCAATATTAGTATTGATGTAGCTCCTGAGGTATTGCTTGAGGGTTTGATTCAACCTCTCTGCCTGGCCGTCTGTTTGGGGATGGAAACTCTCGGAGAGGGAAGAGGTGATATGTAACTCTGAACACCAGGTCTTCCAAAAACGTGCTGTGAATTGGGCTTCTCTATCAGACACTATGACTTGGGGGAGGCCATGGAGTCGGACTATGTGAGTGAGCAGCAGCTGGGCCAGTTGGCTTGCCGTGGGTGCCTGCTTACACGCAATGAAATGGCCCATTCTGGACAAATAGTCTATGACCACTATGATAGCGGTTTTTCCCTGGTCCTTGGGTAACCCCACAACAAAGTCCACTGAGAATCTTTCCCACGGCATCTCGGGCGTGGGCATAATCTGGAGTAATTCCTGAGCTTGCCTGTGGTCTGTTTTCATTTGAGCGCAGGTGGTACAGTCTCTCACCCACGTGCTACGTCCGGGCGAACAGTAGGCCACCTGAATTGACGCAACACCTTCTCCAAAGTCTTCGCGCCTCCCATGTGTCCTGCGCAAGGAAGGTCATGACACCAAGCAAACACAGTATTTCGTAGCGTTCGGGTAGGGACTAGCACTTGCCGGCCTTTCATGGGGAGGCCTAGACGCATCCGCCACTCAGTATGGTACTTGAGCAATTTCTTCCACTCAAAAGTCTGCATTCCCCGTCTGGTTTTCTGCAAGAAGTCGTATGTTTGTATCATACATAGCACTCTGCTAGGCTCGATAATAGCCCTTTCGGGAGAACCGGCCTGTTGTATCGAGCTTTCTGCCTCGTAAGGGCGTCAGCCTTCTTGTTGTTGATGCCGGGTCGGAAGGTCACGATGAAATAAAATTCGGCAAAAAACTGCATCCAACGAAGCTGGCGTGGAGTGAGGTGTTGAGCAGCTCGCATAAACTGAAGGTTGCGGTGGTATGTGTAAACCGTTACCTGATGTGATGCCCCCATTAGCCAGTGCCTCCACTCTAGAAAGGCGTCCCTTATAGCCAGTAGCTCCTTTTCGGCTATCGTGTAATTCTGCTCCGCGGAGATTAGTTTCCGGGACATGAATGCAATGGGATGGAGGTAACCCGTGGTCCCGTGTCTTTGCGATAGCACGGCTCCCACCGCTACTTCGGATGCGTCGGCCTCTACGATAAAGCGCAGCTCTGGATTTGCATGGGTGAGGATCGGAGCGGATGTGAAGGCCTCCTTCAGGAGATCGAACGCCTTCTGTGTTTCCTTGGTCCAAAGAAACTGTGTCTTCTTCCTAGTTAGTTTGGTCAGGGGTGTTACCATGTCTGAGAACTGTCATATAAACCTCCTATAGAAGTTTGCAAATCCCAGTAGGCTTTGGATGTCTTTGACGTTGTGTGGACGTGGCCAGTCCACTATGGCCTTGACCTTCCTCTCTGCCATGACCTGACCAGAAGGGGTGAGCATGACCCCATGGAATTCGACGGTGGTCACATGGAACTCACATTTCGTGAGTTTACAAAACAACCGGTGTTTGCGCAATGCCTGCAGCACTCGGCACACATAGATGACATGTTCCTCTTCCGTTGCTGAGTATATGAGGATGTCGTTGATATAAACGACTACGAAGATATCCAGATATTCCCTCAGAACCTCGTTGAGGAGGAACTGGAACGCCGCAAGGGCATTACATAGCTCAAAGGGCATAACAAGATATTCAAATGGCCCATACCGCGTCTTAAAGGCGGTCTTCCATTCATCACCTTTGCGCATCTGCACAAGGTAATATGCCGCTCTCAAGTCCAACTTCGTATAGATGCCTGCAGCTCTCACTTGTTCTAAAAGGACGGGGATCAATGGAAGCGGATATTGTTTTTTTTACTGTGATGGCGTCTAACGCCCTGAAGTCGATGCAGCACCTCAAATCCCCATTAGCCTTTGGGATAAAAAAGAGGGGAGAGGCTGCCGGAGATTGTGAAGGACGAATGAACCCCAATTCCAGATGCTTGTCCAAGTAAGTTCGTAGATACAGTTTCTCTGGTTGGGTAAGAGCGTAAATACGACCACAGGGAACTACTGCCCATGGGACTAAGTCAATGCGACAATCATAGTCCCGGTAGCCTTGGTATCACTGAATACCTCCATGTATGCTTGGTAACATTCCGACAGGACCACATTCTTTTCCGCCGCCGTCGCGATGTGATGCCAGGTAGCTAGAACCTCCGAAGGTCGGATTGGCAGCTGGTTGCAATGGTCTTGGCAATAGGCTGATTGCAGTTGCACGGTCTTGCTGGCCCAGTGAATGGTAGGCTCATGTTTTTGTAACCAGGAAAGACCTAGTATCACCCCGTAGTGAGGGGCTTGAATGATATTAAACGACAACCATTCCTGATGATACCCCTCATAGGTGAGTTCATATTCCAGGGTGCTGTGACTAATCGGTCCGGATACCAGCTCTTTGCCATCAACTGCGTACACTTGTTCCGGGGTGTTCTTGCAGATGAGTAACACCCCTAACCTTATTGCTTCTTCCCTTTCCATAAAACAGCCGGTGGCCCCTGAATCCACCATGGCTCTGATTGGCTTTTTCTCTTGGTTTATTCCTATGTCCATGGATATAAAGAAATGCTCTGCTTCCAAAAAAGCGGCAAGGTTCACTGAAGGGATAGTACATCCGCTTGAGGGTTACCCTTCTGGTGCTCTCAAGCGCTGAAGTTTTCCTCCCCTTTTTCGGCCATTACTGTAACCAGCTGACCAGTTTGTGACTGTTGGAAAACGAGGCAGCATCTGTGAGGCCTGCACAAATAACATGACTACATTTGTCCTTCACTGGGAACCAAACACCCAATTGTAGTGCCTGACTCTCAGAGGGTAGCGTTGCAGAGCAGTCTGATGCTTACTCAAGGGAGGTGGTGTGGGCTAGTAATCGCCATTTGCAGGTGCACAAAAATAACACTCAATAATTGATTGTCCAGTCTGTACTTTGCTTTATAAAAGTAAGAGTACATTTATTAAACACACACACTACTCAATACTATGCACCAATTTACAAATATACATAAGCTGTTGGAATTACTTTGTGACATTGCATAACATCACCACCCCTCCCGCAGGGGGGGTGGGGTCTAGTACCACCACTCCCATGTATGCACATCAACTTGCCCCCAATGCAGATAGTTGAACATAACCTGGAGCGAGGGCCCTGCGCACTGGCACCGTCCCAGTGGCGACCCACCCCATTACCACAACAAGCATTAACAAGCATTGGCATAGCCAATAGGTCTCGCCTTTGGGACCTTATAAGTGTTTAGCTATGCAATAGTTGCATAACTAAATGCTTATAAGGTCCCAAAAGCGAGACCTATTGGCTATGCAAAGCGGCCGTGTGGCCGCGAAAGTGAAAGTGATCGTGATCTCGATCAAACATCAAAGCGAAGCAAAGTGAAAGTAATTGCGGTAAAGCGCGGCGCGCGCTCCCGCACACATGCACTGTAGCACTTTTTGGAGCCCTCTGAATAAGTCTCGCCAGACCAGCGCATACGCTGGGTCAGGCGAGACCTAAAAAGGGGTAAACCTGCCTTGGTGACACATGACCCTGACTGAGCATCTCCTTCTGACCATAAAGTATGCACCTCTATATCTTAAGGGCTAGCAGTCTGGGATCTTCACCTAAGCGCAGCAGCAAGAATCCATGTTTACGCACACTTTAGAATGACAGTACTCATCACCTTGGTTGATCATTTGAATGCATTGCAATTACAGCCCCTAAAGGCATCACAGATGAAATCACAGGATTGCGCATATACAGCCAGAGACACCCTAGCAGGACTGTCTGGCAACATAACCCCACTTGGCTTATGACATCTCCTTACACATGTGACTTACAGTCCCTTCAAAAGAAGTACTCCTGGCAACTACACTTCTCCTGCAGTGCGCCTCTTCACTTTAAAAGGAATCACAGGTAAAAGCATGGGATTACGTAAATACAGCCAGACCCCCTAGCAGGAAGGTCCAGCAACATAACTCCATTTACCTTAACATCACCTTACACAGGTACTTCACTTTACACATGTGACTTTCAGTCCACCTAATAAGAAATAACCACTAGTAAATGCATTTCGGTGCAATAACACCATTTCACCTCCAGGGGATGCACTTCTTCACACATCCCCAACTCAGCCCTTCACTTCATGATGCACTTCTCCACACACCCTCAGCTGTAGAACAAAAGTTCCAGCTTAGAATGTGTTTAAATGCTAGCTGAGCCCTTGAGGGGTAGTTTCCTGTAGGTCCCCATGACACTGAGGGTGGGACTTTTCTTCGTGCTGGGGGGGGGGGGAGACTGCGCTTCTCCAGCAGCTCCCCCAGCACCTTTTCACAAGTGAGGGTGACCCCCCTCCTCTGGGGGCCACAAAGCACCAGAACAGCAGATTTCCAAATGCCTGGCGAGGCATTATGGGGCGCTTCATGCTCCTCTTTACCAGCCCCAGCCACTGGGAACACTCTCCTCCGCCCTCAGGGTCTCTGAGAGGGTAGATTCAGCAGGGTGCTGTCTTCACTGGTTCCCTGCGCCAGCCTTTCACCTGGCTGTCCTCCTTGGCCTCTCTTCTCCCTGCGCAGAGGCCACTGCTTCTGCACACCGGTACTGGGCTCTTCTTCTGATGCTGTTAGGGTCCTGGGGGCAGTCAGTGGGTCTCTTTTCTGAGAGGGTGGATTCAGCAGGGAGCTGTCTTCACTGGCTCCCTGCGCCAGCCTTTCGCCTGGCTCTCCTCCTTGGCCTCTCTTCTCCCTGCGCAGAGGCCACTGCTTCTGCGCACCGGTCCTGGGCTCTTCTTCTGGTGCTGTTAGGGTCCTGGGGGCAGTCAGGGGGTCTCTCCTTCCAACTGCCCATCGCGCCAGGTTCCAGCACCTTCAGCCTCAGCAGACCACACCCCAGAGAGAGCTTCTCTTCCTGTGCAAGCACTTTTAAAAAGTTGAGTAGGGGCTGGCAGGAAGTCCCTGTTGGTCCTATCAAACAGCGACACATCACTTTCCTGCCCCTGCTCCCTCCTTCTTGTCCAGCCTCTGGGTTTGTTCAAAATGGCGTCGTCCAGTGTCTCTGGCCACATGGCCTCTGAAACCCAACTCCTTCCCTCCTTGGTGCAGCCTGGTGCCTGGCACCTAGTGATGGATGAGCCTGTAGCCCCAGCCATCATCTCTTCCTGGAGAGGAGACCCTCGCTTGTGAAAGAAAGGTTATCAATCCATCCAGCTGAGGTCAGCCCACAGCCTGGGTCTGGTCATGGCTGGCTCAGAGAAATATGACAGTTCTGGATGACCCGAAAGCAGTACAAATATGACTTTTGACTCTGCAGAATACTTATTTTCACATTCGCTACATTGGACTTAAGTCCGTGTCTGGAATCTGTAGGCCTAATGGAAGTTAATCTAGCCATGGGCCCCACATCCCCATAGGGGAATAATGAAGTGAAAACACAGTAAAACACACTGACTTTACCTGGCATGTTTCTTTCCAGTGTATAAAGCCTATTCCATTTCACCACCCAATACTGCATAAGTCCTGCCACACCATTCACTTTGTAGCTGCTCCTGGACTGCGCACGCTAGGAATCTCCCCTGCGCAGCCCGTACACATGTGCACACGCATGTACACATGTGTCTGCATGTAACCAGCCCGGTGTCCCTTACTCCAGCTGCTGCGCAGTGGCCTGGTCAAGCCAGGGGAACACCAGTAAAATCCCCATGCAGTCTCTTACATCCTGAGTTCACTGTGGGTGGAACCCAACTCATGAGGCTCCCCCACAGTAAAAGCTCAACAATTAGGTGCTCAAAAAGCGAAAAATCCGGGCGGCCCATAGTGTCAGAACCACCTTCTAACAGTGACCTGCCATATTTTGGCTTGACGGGACATTCCCTAAGGAAGTGCCCCTACTTTCCGCAATACAGACATAAGCCCTCTTTGCGTCTATGGTCTCTCTCGCTAAGCGTTAATGAGGCTCTCACCATCCCGATTTCCATGAGTTCGGTTTGTGCTGCTGTCTTCTCAGTTGGGAGTGCTCGATCACTCAGTTGAACATACCTCTCCTTCCGTTTGTGCTCCCCCTTCCGCTCTTTTAGTCTGTGGTCCAAACGTAGCGTCAGTTCGATGAGAGCAGCACAGGTGCTTGGCTGTGGTTAAATTTGGGCGAGAAAATCCTTCAGTTCCTCGGTGAGGCCTTGATAAAATATGGCGGATTGTTTGGCTTCTGGACAGTTGGTTTCTGCTACCAGCCTTCGAAAGTTGTTTAGGTAACTGACCAAGTCCAAAGAGCCCTGTTTGAGTTCAAGCAAATCCCTGTCCGCGGTGAAGGTTTCTGCCCGGCGGTCAAATTTCTTCTCGAACTCACTCTTAAAGTCATCCCAGTCGTAGAGCAGGAGATCGTCACTCCTTACTATGGGGACCGCCCTCTGCGCTGCCTCACCACTCAGATAGGAGATCAGGAAAGCCACTCGAGCCTGGTTAGTTACAAACATCTTTGGTTTACAAGTAAAGTGGAGCAGCACCTGGGTCATAAACACCTGGACATTTCTTATGTCCCCATGAAACCTCTCTGGGGGTCCAAGGGTACCTGGGACGGCATCTCCACCACTACTGATGTTGGGTTCCCCCAGCATTGAACGGGTTTCGCTGTAGTAGATCTACTCTAGATTGTAAGGCTGCTGCTTCCTGGCGCGAAGCAGCGAGCTCTGCCTGTACCAGTACTAAAGCAGCCATCACGTCTTCCAAGGTGGCCATCCTTGACCTCAACACAACCAGGAGGAAATAGAAATACGTGGGCAGATAATTCTGTCAGGCTCCTCCGTTCTGAATCCTCAGGACTGTGTTGATGCTCTAAAGGGGCCCACCTCTGGACAACCCCAAGTCTGGCATATAAGAAAACACAGACTGTTGGGGTAATCGAGCGGGGGAAGGAAATGGTAGGGACTGCGGGAGGGAGATCTGAGAAAGACACAAGAACACAGTATGAGCACAGCGTATAACAAAAATTTCTCCAGGTATGTAAACGATAACTAACACCATGCACAATGTCTCCCACACCCACCTGAAACGTAAAGAAGGTGTAGCATGATAATACAAAGGAGAGCATAGGGCTGTAGCAGGATCACCTCATGAAACTAGTGTTAAGACAAAAAAAACACACATTGGTATGGACTTAGGGATCACAACACACTGGGAAACGCGCGTTCTGGTTCCCCCTTGTTACACCTACCAAACTTGTACTTGAAGTGAGGCCAATATGCCTAGCCTAAGTGGCAACACACAATCTCCAGAAGCTCTCTCCTATAGAAAGTATAAGAAGAACAAAACAACAAAAGAAAGAACTGTGAAGGCTTGTTTCTGTTTTTCGGAACAATAAAAGTCTTGCCCTATCCAGTCTGTGTTGTGCTAGTGCTTGTTTATAGGCTCACAATGCCACCAGCATACTAGGCTTAAACGACCCAATTCATAGAATGACTGAGGCCACAGCACTCTGATTACGTCCTTCGGCAGTGTCATTGAAATATTCCAAATCTGCAGTTTTTTAACCAAAACTAACACAAATGCCCAAAGATACGGAAAGACTTTCTTATACCTCCCCGCATGAGACCAGGGAATTCACGTCTCTCCAAAGGGGGGGGGTTCAGCCCTTCGAAAATCGGCTTCGGGAACACCTAGGCTCCTCTGCAAGAGACCGGCTTAGCGGGTCTCGGCCAACAGAGGAGTACAGAGGAGGAATCAGCAAGGTTCACATTACACCATCACCTTCCTCAAGAAGTGGCGATACGATGGATTGTGCTTTCGCACTCTTACTGCCCGTAAGTCAGATGTCTGCAGGAGAAGTCTGCTACGGGTATTTCCAAAGAATTATCGGCGACAAGGGAGTTGTAGTCCCGCGAGGGTGTGTACTGATGTCAGCCATACACGCAACAAGGCAGTCAGTGCATAACCGGCAGCGGGAACATGACAGGAATAGTAAATTATACTATTCCTAACTCCAGCGCACCCCGACAGCAAGTCGTTGTAGAAACTTGCGTTGTAATGGCATGCGGGGTAAAAGCATGCTTTGTAACATCATACAACCAGTCATGGATCCCCTGAGTAGGCCTCGTGGACCTCCAGGGATCCTTGGACGACAGGTTAAGAACTACCGAAAATGGTTAATTTGTTAATAATTATGTCTTCAATTTAGCATAGTAGATTGTATTATTCTATTGGATGTCGTTTTTTAGAAGTAACAACTTCTAAACACAGAAAGATTTAAGAAGTTCTTGACTACAGCGGTACTGCCCTTTTCTCGGACAGTGGGCAAACCAAAATTTGGTGCCTCGCTCCCACTTGTTATCTTTAATTGTCAGTGTGTTGGGAAAATGGAGTGACAAGTAAAGGGAGAGAAGAGCCGGAGTAAGAAGAAAACAGGTTTCAGAACAGTGCTTCCTACATTTTTTTAGAGGCAGTTTGGATTTAGACAGCTGCAAGCTGCTCCTGCCACCCTCTGAAGGTTGAAGCCACAGGCGTGGGCCCAGCTTGCACATGCTAAAGTCCAACCTTGGTCCCCAGAATAGATCGTCTGTATTATCCTTCAGTACATGCAGAAACGTAACAGTCTATCAAACCATGTATTAGATTTGAGGAAAGCCAACAAATTAATAGGGAGATCAGAGCCAGATCCGAGACAAGGGATGAATCTGAATTGAAAAGTCAATAATCGAGCCGAACCCGTGAAAATATTTTGCATGTAAATCACGCAACAAACATGTAAAAAATATGATAAGATGTAATAAAAACTCAAAAAAAGTGTATTTCTTTAACGTGCAGTAGTTTTTCGCCTCAGTACATCAGATTATATCTCTGCATTGAAAAGCATTTATCGAAAGTGAGTTTTTAAACTTGAACCTAGAAACATTCCTGCCCTCTCCCTGTCAGTCATGAGTCAACTAAGAGGCAACTCACTTTTCATGTGTACCCTCAATGTGACATTAGTTCTTAATATAAATGGAGCAACATAGCATGCTATTAATTCAAACCAAATAGAGGTTGTTGTACAGCGCATATCCTGAATATGCAGATTTTAAGGTGCTCTCATAAGTCATAATGAACAAAATGGAGGTTCGTGAAATAAGTATTAGGCTAGGCACACCCCATTTGGTCAAGCTGGAAAGTTGAGATTGATCCCAGATTTCACTTTAGCCACTATATGCGTATCTTACACATCAAAGGTTAATGCCTTTTCCTTAATTCTTGGAGGATGAGATTAGAGCGTGGGGTGACAGGCAGAATCCACATTGATTGATTGACTGATTGGTTTCTTTATTCGATTGTAAACATATAATCATAAAAGAACAAGCATAAAAAGCATGCATTAAAATACAATACGATTCTGCCTAAAGCCATTAAAAACATTAAAAATAAAGAAAGTGTTAATGATTAAATTATAGCTGTTCCGCGTAGCTACACCCTTTGTAGACAATCCCCCTTTCGTACAGGTGATTTAATTCTAAAAAACAGCCAATAACAGATTAAGTACTTTATACACATTTTATGGGGGGAGTTTTACATAGCACAAACCTTGCCCAAGGACATCTTCACAACACACACAGACTGCATAACACTTGTTTTTTCAGCTTAATGAGATTCGCCAGTGTTCACACGATACTGTGCCAAAGCCAGGATTCAAACCTAGTTCTATATGTTGCATATTTGGCAGTTGTAGCCACTTGGCTACATCACCTCGTGTGAAAGTTTGGCTCGTTTGGGCCTGAGTTTCCAAAAGTACCTTGAGCTGAGCAAAAGCTTTCAGTGGCTCACTCTCCTCTACCATATATACGTATTATCTGTAAAGTGCATTCAGAACTGAATCACTTATAGGTGCTTCCAGATGTTACAGTAAAGCAAAAGAAGGCTTAGGAGGAGAAGCTTTGACTTAACTGCATTTAAACTGCTGTATCAGTGGAAAACGTTCACAAAGAAACTCACACTCTTGGATTGATTTTTGCCTGCATGTAGCTGAGAATCCTGCTGCCCTTGCAGGAAGCTGAATTTATTTTCTTTCATAATTGCATTATATATAGTGAAAGGACAGGAACAGGGTTCACCTTGATGCTACCCTAAGTAGACAGACAGCACTGGAAGAGATAGGGCTTTGCCTTCTGTGATCTAGGCCCTAAGCAAGGGAGCTCGCAACTGTTTTTGTTATGTTAGTGTCCCGGAGAAGAGTTATGATATTACTTTTTGAGAAATATTTTATCTCTATAGACCTACCTGGAATGTCTGTTCTTTGTCTTTTAAGTTAGCACAAAAAACTTCACGGGGAGTACTTTCTAGTATGGTAAGTAAATAACTGACTCCTAAAGATTTTAAAGTACAATGATTTGTGCTTCCCCAAATTAACAATTTTTTATGTAAAGAGATTCTGTCTGATGACACCTTCAGAATAATACTTTGCGAATGGAGATGTTCAGTGCATGGAAATGCTACAATTACATTCTGTCACATGGTGATAATACCATGCACCCAACAATATGATAATGTTGTGCACTGTGTGATGATGATAAGACCTGGCGATATAATGATATGTTGGGTCTTTTGATATCCTAATAATATTGTCTGCTTGGTGATATGATGAAGGAGCACATTGACTTTATCAAAAGTATACTGTTGCTTTTTTGTGGTAATTTACCACATCAAAATAATGCTTTGTGCATGGTGATGATATCACAGTCATGCGTTGATATGGTGTAGTGACTTTAACAAAAGAATACTTTGTTCCCACTGACTTTATATGAGTAAATGTTTAAAATGTACCCCACAAACAAGCCATCAGTTAAATCATCTGCTTGGCATCAATCAAAGTGCATTTCTCCCTTCAATTTCCATACCCTTTGGTCTCCTATTTATTACTAATTTCAGCCTGCAGCTAAATTTACACTTTCATATCCTGCTAAAAAATATAAATACTAGACCCATAAAAAATGTAGTGTTTAATGACATGGTACAATGTTTGTGGGGGGATATCATGATAACCCTTGCCCATTCGCATGATAAAGATCTTTTGCATCTAGTGACATCATCCACGTGATACATTGTGCCTGGAGACAACATAGTGTCCTGCTTCTCCTGATGAGACAGTCGAGATGGCAAGGGAAATAACTGAGTTTGGATGAGGTTTGTTTTAAAGGTTCATTTTAATGTGCTCCAGTATGAAGCACATCTCAGGTTGAAGCCAGTGGTGGTCTGTAGGAAAAATGTCCTGAGTTGCAAATATGGGGAGGGAGATTAAGGGTGGCATGGTTGCATTTGAGTTGTAAACCATCGAGGTGAGTTTAGCCCAAAAATGGAGATTTCCTGCACCTAGTGTGCTGTTGCACAATGTGAGCCAAGGAGTGGAACTCAATCTGGTGAGGATGAGCTGGGAGTGTCTTTGGGTTTTCTCAAAGGATTCAGAGGTGTAGTGTTGGAGAAAGAGGAGGAATCTCTTGAATAGTGTATCTGACTGAGAAGTAGGGTGTTAATCATGGTCCTAGCGATGTGAAAGATGAGGCATGGCATATTATAATAATATTGGTAATTCGGTTACCAAACAATAGTAATGAGCCTGATGTTGTAATGCCTGACAGGTAGGACAATCTACCAGCTGGAAAACTGCTATTTGCACATTGTTTTTTTCGAATTTTAAATTGCTGATTTGCACACTGTTTTTACCGTGTACTGAATTTTAGCTGCCTATTACTTGCCTTTTAATCGTGCCCACATTGCAATCTGACAGCCTAATCTTGAGCTTCAACCTCGTGACTCGCCTTAGCTCCGCGGTAAAAGCGGAAGTGATTTTTGGTCGAGGCAGCGAGGTTGGCAGTCTAGTTGCTCTGTAGTGTGGCCTATATCTTTCGCGCTGACGCAACCGCGCAGCGCTTGCCTTCCTGGTCAGAGCTGTGTTGTAATGCCTGACAGGTAGGACAATCTACGAGCTGGAAAACTGCTATTTGCACATTGTTTTTTTCGAATTTTAAATTGCTGATTTGCACACTGTTTTTACCGTGTACTGAATTTTAGCTGCCTATTACTTGCCTTTTAATCGTGCCCACATTGCAATCTGACAGCCTAATCTTGAGCTTCAACCTCGTGACTCGCCTTAGCTCCGCGGTAAAAACGGAAGTGATTTCTGGTCGAGGCAGCGAGGTTGGCAGTCTAGTTGCTCTGTAGTGTGGCCTATATCTTTCGCGCTGACGCGACCGCGCAGCGCTTGCCTTCCTGGTCAGAGCTGTGTTGTAATGCCTGACAGGTAGGACAATCTACGAGCTGGAAAACTGCTATTTGAACATTGTTTTTTTCGAATATTAAATTGCTGATTTGCACACTGTTTTTACCATGTACTGAATTTTAGCTGCCTATTACTTGCCTTTTAATCGTGCCCACATTGCAATCTGACAGCCTAATCTTGAGCTTCAACCTCGTGACTCGCCTTAGCTCCGCGGTAAAAGTGGAAGTGATTTTTGGTCGAGGCAGCGAGGTTGGCAGTCTAGTTGCTCTGTAGTGTGGCCTATATCTTTCGCGCTGATGCGATCGCGCAGCGGACGCGCACAGCGGGCGCGCCGCTGGCGCGCCGATGGCGCGCCTAAGGCAAGCCCGTCTGCGCCCGTCCGCGCTCGGTCCGGGCTTAGGGCATGTCCCCCTGGCTCTACCACTACAAGTTCAATTAGGTTTTCTAGAGAGGCACTCCTTCGGTTAGATCCCAAGAGAGGCATCATGTGTTGTCCGAGAATACACCCTGAGACACTCTTAAAAGGAGATGTGGCTCCATGTGTAAGGTGCTCTGACAAACTCCCGCTTCCTTCCGTTGGAAAAGTGAATAGAAGTAAACCCAGGTTCAGTGATAATAAAACTACGCTACCTTTTAAAGCATTACTTCTCAATGCCAGGTCACTCATCAAACATAGTGATGAATGTGCATTACTAATTGAGCAGCACTGTATTAAAATGGCGTTTATTACGGAATCTTGGTCAGACGAAGCGTCTGGCCCTGATCTGGTTAAAGCGCTACCTCCAGGCTATCTATGCTACACACTAAATAGACAGGGCAGGAAGGGGGAGGATTGGCAATAATCTATCACAATACCTTAAAACCCACCTTTTGTCCTGTATTAAACATGGCATGTGAAGCTTTGGCAGTGGATGTTAATATCTCTCCCCATGATACCTTTCATGCTATTCTTTTATATCGTCCACCCGGTACAAGGGGTGCGTTTTTAGAGTCAGCGGGACTGTTGCTTGAAGAAGGATTATGTGTAAATTCTTTTACCATTTTAGGAGATTTTAACTTTTATTTGGAGGATGAGCAGGATGCAGATAATATCAAGCTTCAGGAGATTTTTGGTGGGGGGGACCTCATTCAATTAGTCTCTGTCCCTACACACAAGGCCGGCCACACTCTGGACGGCATATTTTCCAATAATCCTCACATTAAGATCAACATGGTACTTCCTATCTCTTGGTCTGACCATGCAGCTATACTTTTCGAGATTCCTACTACGGAGCCCCCTAAGCTAGCTAGTGTATCTCTACCCAAAGTTAATATTAGGGCCTGGAAAAATATTAACATCGAGAACTTCGGAAACCACTTGGAGTCTACTCTGAATGTCTGGCCTTCCTCCATTGATAAAGCTGCTGTGTTGTACACAGAGTGGATAGACTCGGCCTGTAATAATGCGGTCCCTATCAAAGTCTGTACACCTAGGAGAGCAACACCTTCTGCTCCTTGGTACAATGACAGTCTTAAACACAAAAAAATAGAATGTAAACATCTTGAACGTATGTGGAGGAAAGACTACCTGCCACTTGCTAAAAAAACATACAGAGACTGCCTTCTCAGCTACAAAAAACTGCTTATGGAAGCCAAAAAACTGTTCTATGGTGAACAGATTAATAATGCAAAATCCTCCATAAAAGAATTATTTAGTACAGTTCTAAAACTTACTACCCCAACTTCGGCCAAACCTAATAGCGACCCTGAATTGTGCGAACTCCTGGCCTCTGCCTTTCAGGATAAAGTGGACTCAATCTTTTCCTCCTTCAGTATCTCACAGGCAGAAGAGTCAATAAAAGATACCGGGGACTATCCTGCTGGTAAAGAAACACTGCCTTTGATGAACCATTTTGAGAATATGAGTGTCAACGACACTATAAAGCATCTGCAGGTAATCAAATCCGGCTCTCCTTTAGACCCCTGTCCTGCACATATAGCTAAACTTGCATCGAACACCATTGGAGCTGCTCTTACCTCTGTTTTTAATAACATATTTAAGCATGCACTGTTCCCTAAAATCTGGAAAAAAGCCTCCATCCTTCCTCTTCTCAAAAAGGCAAATTTGGATCCCAAAGTACCAAATAATTATAGGCCCATCTCTCGACTCCCACTACCAGCCAAGCTAATCGAAAGAGCGATGAGCAGCCAGCTGAGCGAGTTCATTAAAAATAATGAACTTCTTGACTCTACTCAGTTTGGTTTCCGCACCGAACATAGTACGGAGCTCGCGCTAATAAAGTCAGAGAAACACTAGACCAAGGTGGTTCGGCTATCTTGATTATGTTGGATCTGTCGGCGGCCTTCGACACGGTACACCATGAGGTGTTGATTGACCGATTAAACAGGAAAGGGGTCACTGGCAAGGCACTTGCTCTTCTAAAATCCTTTCTTTCTGACAGACATCAAACTGTAGACATTGGGACAGATTGCTCTAAACCTTTTTCCTTGCCCTGTGGGGTTCCCAGGGCTCGGCGCTTAGTCCCACACTTTTTAATGTATACGTCTCTCCTTTGGCAGCTATCATCCGTTCTTTTGGCTTCCTACCTACCTCTTATGCCGACGACACCCAAATTGTGATGTCCATTCAAAAAGGCAAAGAGGATGAAGCCGGCCAGGACTGTTACAATTGTATGCAATCCATTGCCGGTTGGATGACAGCTAACTGTCTGAAGCTTAATGCTGGAAAAACCGAGGTGGTCATCCTTGGTAAATCCTCAAATCTTTGGTCACCTAGCTGGTGGCCTCAATCCCTGAGTTTACTTCCAACTCCCACGGAAAAAGCTAAAAATCTGGGAGTTATTATAGACTCCAGTCTGTCCTTTGCTGACCAAATAAGTAAGGTGGTTTCATCCTGCTTTTTGATACTCAGGATTATGAGGAAAATCAAATGTTTTCTTCCTGACGACTGCCTCAGAACAGTAGTCACAGCACTGGTTATGTCCCGCTTAGACTACTGTAATGCTCTGTACATCAATATCCATAAAAGGCAGCTTAGTCGATTACAGACAGTACAGAATGCTGCTGCCAGACTCCTTCTGGGTATCCTTAAGTTTGTATCAGTAAGAAAGGGACTCAGGGACCTTCATTGGTTACCTATGAGACAGCGGATTGAATTCAAGGCCCTTTGCATTGCTTTCAAAACCCTGGAGGGATGCGGATCAGAGTTTATGAGGAAACATCTACTCTGGTATACTCCTTCCAGGGCACTCCGTTCAACCTCAGCAAGGCAGGTACAAGTTCAACGTGTTAAAACAGCCAGTTGGGGAGGCAGAAGTTTCTTCTATTGTGCCGCTAAACTTTGGAACAACCTCCCCTTGCAGCTGAGAAAGGCTTCTGACCTCCTGGAGTTTAGGAAGGGTCTTAAAACCTGGCTTTTCTGCTAACAGCTCCCTTCTTCTCACCATTTCAACCTCTCAACCAGTAGGCAATGCATTTCAGCGCCAGGACACCTAACGGTAACAGTGCGCTTTACAAGTCTCATTAACATAACATAACATAACATAACATAACAGTGTTGAATGCATTTGATATCCGACGACCTAATTTTATATCATCACTGACTGATGCGTTTATTTAGAGTGTGAGGATAAAAACAGGGTTAATATCATACATTAGTAATAATGTTACTTTATCGTAATAAGACTTTCGCTGACACTGTAATAGCTTGCCGTAACAATGTTACCTCATTTTTGCAATGTGTAGCTTACATTGGTTTTCACCTCTTCTTTGTTCTTAATACATATTACCATTAAACTTCAAACAAGATTGTCTTGATCGATCTATTTGTGTTCCCTCTATAGTGGATCCGCAGGTCAATATTTCAAGTGCTACACCATCTTCATAGACCCAAATCTTTCAACTGTTCAATTACAGGTGGGAGCTCTTGAGGCCATAGGCACCCGTCTGTGAGGCTGAGTGCTACAAGGGAAAATTCAGTAGCTGATTCCTGTGAAAGGTGTGTGGCGACAGTGCTTAATTTGTTAAAAGAATGAGTGATGGAGCCTAAAGCTCTTCTGAGAAGTGTGCGGCTGGCACCGTTAAATAAGAAGGCTGCATGGTCTTGAATCCGCCTCATGCCTCTTTAATGCACTACCAGACACTCCTAGCATCTTTATCTCATGCTTGCAGTTGCTGCTTTCTTCCTTTCTGACGATTGTTCTGTCTTTCTCTTAATCTGTCTTTTCACTTTGTGTGTTTATGCCAGTGCTTGAAATGGAAAAATAGTGCCTTTTACTCTGTGCCAATGTACCTGCTTGTTTCTGAGAAGTGCCGGTACTCTCCAATTAAAGGTATTGCATTTCTCTTGAGAAGTGCCCTTACGCTGCTCCTCAAAATAAAAAAGTGCTGGTACTCCGTACCGGGCAGTACCGGCCGATTTGAGCACTAGTTTATCCTTGTCTAAGTGCTGGACCCCACAAATGAGTGTTGGTGGGCCCCACTGGCAACATGGAATGGATGGACGAGCAGACACAAAAGAAACAGAAAGATAAGACACAAAGACAAGAACAAGCAATGATGTAGTCACAGCGATACATAAAATATTATTAATAATCATGTGCTAAATAGGCAAAGCACAATACAGATCGTTTCTCTATAACAGAGACCATCCCTGCATGGTTGATTGCAGTCCCTTACCAGCAGCCGTCTGCTGTAGTTTTAACATGTAATAAAGAAAAAAAGAGGTCCCTCGTAGAAGTGTGAACCTCTCCTTACCGGATTTTTTGTTTTATCCATCAACAGATTGGTTACATTCTAAACAAGAAAGCCAAATAGTTCTTATGGAATTCCATATTATGAGTAAGCAGAAAGAATGATATTTTTTGGTGGCATGCACGAATCCAAAAAATGAAACTAAAAATATATCAGACTTGTGATGCTGAGATTGAAGGCGGTGTAAATGTTCACGGCAACGACTTGTGATCAGAAGTGAGTGAAACGAATCAAAAATATCCCAAAGTGCAGCTTGCAGTTCCATTCTAGATTTACAAGATGCATGTGAAATACTGCAATAAAATTTGAGCAATCCCCCAGAACTACCCAACACAATTAGAAGCAGCAAGACAAACGATGATCTAGAGGCAGACAAAATGGCTGGAGCACAGTCATTCAATCGAGTCTGCACTCAATGAAGGCCTCAGAAAGCTAAGGGAGTCAGAGACATATACCATATAGAAAATATGCAAGGAAATCCTATATCATAATAACACAAGACATAGTATCTACCCGTGATGGAACAGCCCACAATCTTGCTACCCATCACCAAAATGTACCGCTTTAGACTACAGTTCAGTATTTAATACATTTCTAATTCAGTAAGCAAGAAGATTTTTGAAGCCACAAATTAAATCGCTCCATGTACGCGTCGAACCACTCGGAAAATTTGTAAACAAAGGCAGGTTGCCCCTTTGGAAGACTGACTAGCCCAGGATCACACCAGTCTGCTAAGGCCACAAATACTATGCAGCCATTTTACATCCAAAATCATCAATTCAGATACTAACTGTCGGTTGTAAGTAGTGCTGTTTATTTTGGAATAAAGTGGCCCTTTGGTGACTTAGGGGCTCATTACGATGAAGGAGGGACTGCCACCGCCAGCCGTGCGGTGGCGTGCCCTCCGCCATCTGGCAGCAGTTTTCCCCCCGCCAGATTATGATGGCGGGGGTAATCCTCAGAGAAGCGTGGCAGACGCAAAGACGTCTGCCACGGTTCCTTAAGGTGGTCCTTCTCCGCCCGCCTTGCAGAACCAAAACATGGGCAGCATTAAGGCGGTGCCTTGCAGGCACTGCCGTAGGGATTACGATATCCCTTTCCACCTGTCTTTTCGCGGCGGTCATCCCACCGCGAAAAAAAGACTGGCGGAAACGGATTCTGGAGCCCTTAGAGGGCACCCCTTGTGTTGGGGGGAGGCAGCTGTGCACTGGGTGGGTACCTATGGTACCCCCTATAATTACCTGCACTGTGTGACAGGCACTGCATGGTGCCTGCCACGTAGTGCAGGGAAATGCACAGCATGGCTATTTAACATTGCGTACGGTGCTGCAGGCAGCAGCACCGTCCGCAATGTTAAATGCCCTGGATGCGCCCGCCAGTATGGAGGGCGCATCCTAATTGCAGTGGTGGGACCGCAGCATGTTTGGCGGGCAGTCCCAAACACCGCAACGATGGCGGGCGGACTCAGGTCCGTCCGCCATCGTAATGAGCCCCTTAGTTCCTCAATCTTCAAAGTCATTTGGGAGGAATTTTTTCAAAGTGAAAGTACTAGTAAACACAACGCATGAAGTGAGCCTGCTGTACATAAAATGTTTATACCTCAGACTAAAAGGTCATGGTCCTTAAAATACCAAGAACAGTACACATACATTTTGTCATGATGTTGATAAGATCCAGCTTAAGCCTTCTCACAACAGGAGGGTCTACATGTCGCTTTTGGTATTACAATGACAGTAAGGCAACAGATGAAACAATAATTCTGTGCCCCACTTTGGGAGATATAATAGGACACCTGAGACACTGCCATATGTATTAAAGGAACGTTAAAGGCCATGAAAGGATTGGCCTATAGGCTATGGGGCTGATTACGACTTTGTGGGTGCTGGAGCGGGGTGGCATGCCACCGTTCCGCTCCACCAAAGCCAACCGCCGACTTCCACCAGATTGGGAGTTTTCTCCTGGTCTGGCGGGCGGTCCTTTGGCATTCCCACAGCGGTGCCTTTAAAAAAGGCACTGCAGTGGAAGCGCCAAAACAAGTTCCTGGAACTGGGCGTGCATGCACAAGGGGGCATCCCATGTGCCTCCCCTGCAAGCATCCCAGTTTACTACGTCAACAGGGGGCCCTTTGGAGCCCTCTTTGTTTCCCCACCGCCAGCCTTTTTATGGCGGGCTCACTGCCATTAAAAGGCTGATGGTGGGAAAACTCAGAATATGCTTGGCTGTGCCAAGCATATTGTTGCCCAAGAATTCCATACCACCGTCAGGGAATGCGGTTCCCTGGCGGTTGCGTAGTGCCCAAAACGGTCCGACAGCCGTAGTTCTAATACGGCGGTCGGACCACTGGTGCAGCGGTCCACAACAACCACCGCAGGTATGGCGGTCCGATGGACTGCCAAACTCATAATCAGGTCCTGTGACTTAAAGTTTGGAAAAAAGGCGCAATGACGCGGCC
This sequence comes from Triturus cristatus, assembly GCF_964204655.1. Lineage (NCBI taxonomy): Eukaryota > Metazoa > Chordata > Amphibia > Caudata > Salamandridae > Triturus > Triturus cristatus. The sequence goes on along the minus strand of NC_140590.1, from coordinate 1,660,574,581 downwards.
AGTATTGACTGTGTCATAGCGCTTTTTTTTCTTTAAGGGATGTTGCATAGCAGCATGTGCAGCTGTGTTCCATTTAAACAAACAACAAACAGCAAGGAGGTCAGGGCAGGCAGTAAACACAGGGAGGAAGTTGGGAGGGTGAGTAAAGAAATTACGGATAGCGGGAGAAGGGCGGGGGATGGGTAAAATAAATGAATGGTAGTGGGAGGCAGGCAAAGTAGCGGCGGGTGAACAAACGACAGAATAGCAGGAGGAAGGCCGGGGTTGGTAGGTAACCAAATGACGGATAAGGGTAGGAGAGCAGGCGGGTGTTTAAACAAATGATAAATAGTGGGAGGAGGGTGAGGGGTGGGAAAGAAATGACGGATAGTGGGAGGAGGGTGGAGGTGGGTAAAGAAACTACAGATAGCGGGAAGAGGGAACCAGACTGCAGAAACATGCACTAGTGGAGTGCATGTTTAAAATTGACAAAGAGTACCTGCAGGAGACTGCGGCCAGTGGAAGTACAGGAAGCTGTACTTGGTCCATGCTCAATGGCAGAGAAACACAATGACACTCCAAAAGGAAGCCAGGTGAGGAGGAGGCTCTGACCAATGAGAAGCAAGGAAATGGAAGTGATATAGGAGCCAACCAATGGTAAGGAATGGGCTGGCTCTAAGCCCTTTGGAGAGGATGTAGCCTTACGGCTAGAGCAGTCGACGTCGAAGCTGGGGAACCGGGTTCAAGTCTCGGCAATGACGCTCAATCCTTTGATTCTGGGCAAATCACTTAATCTCTCTGTGCCTAACATTTTTTTTTTAATGTGTCCTCATGTAACAAAACTGGTACTATGTAAAGCGCTCTGATACCCGATATCTTCGGGCCTAGTTCACGCTATATAAAACTCTAAAAAAAAAAGAAAAAAGCTTTTTTGTTTTTGTTTACAAGAGATTTTGCATGCACTGTTAAGTGCTGTACAAGCGAAACCTAAAAAGGCTATACCTCCACTATCACACTGCCATCAACCAAGCAGTCACCGCTGAACCATGAGAGGTGGATTACTCCTGGTGAAAACAAGAAAGACCACTTTGAGTATTCCTTGATCAGGCAGATTCTACAACTCTGCTGCCTTTCCACACGTGGGAGATAGTTTTTGCTACATTTGGAGCCGCGAGGAGAATGCTCTGAGAATAAAAGTACCTGCATAGAAGGATACATTTGTCAGGAAGACTTAAATAAGTACCATACAAAGATACTTAGTTTCTATGTGGATGGATACAGCATTATAAGAGAGCCTTACAGGAATATTTACAATTGGCCCATGCTGTTTCTGTATAATGGAGATACACATTCCTGTGACCACTAATAAGAACCTTCCATCTGACTTGTGCTTCCAAAGAATAACATTATACTATTACCTCCTCCCAATCCCCCTCCCCGGGCCACTCTTAGAGATATTCTCATACAGTGTGGTCCTGAAGAAGGTGTCTGGACAAAATAAATTTTCCACACCAAAACGTGCGCTGACCATTTTAAATAAAAGTGGTCTCATCCCACAACGAAAGAGAAGCACTTTCCCAGTTGTTTTACTGTCATTTGTATGTGTGTTTGTGCTGACATGTGGTATGTAAGGATAGTATGATAGGTATGTTTGTTGTTTGTATGTATGAGTACAGGGTGGGGGTTCTAAATGTATATATTTTCTAGCTTGTACTGTACAGTTTGTGCTATTTAAATGTCTTATGTTGATGCAAAAACAAGATCAATATTGTAAAATCAATGAATATATGCGAATAATACATTTATTGATGATATTCAGCTGAATTCATAATGAAAAATATAAAAAAAATCAAATGATAATAAAAAACCTTTTCTTACAAAGTATGTTAATTGAATATTGTTTCTCCAGGTCAGAACATAGAGTACTATTCAGACATAATAGAAGAAGTACAGGTCGAGTAGAATTCTCTTCTTTTGCTTCGCAGCACAAGCGCCGGACAAGCGAAACCTAAAAAGACTATACCTCCACTATTATACTGCCATGACCCAGGCAGTAACCGCTGAACCATGTCAGGTTGGTTACTCCTGGTGAGAACAAGAAAGACCACTTTGAGTATTCATTAATAAAGCAGATTCTACAACTCTGCCAGCACCTTAGCATTGGTGCTTCTCAACAATTCTCACATCTGAAACTACCTACGTAATAACCAACAGGGTAAATTGAAAACAGAGAGTGGTACATCTGTTACAGCTGCCACCTGCTTTCTGTCGTCACAGTATAAGACTACATACTGAAATGAGGCACCGAGAGTAACGTATGAAACACAGTTGTTAGGAAATGTGCTTTCACACCTCTTGTGAATGCATCCAAGAATCCACAGGAGAAGGCCTGGAAGTGCGAGCTTCTAATTAAAAAACAACAGGGGTATGATAGTGTTCTCTCATTCTTTGCAATTGTGTAGTCAACTTGCTATGTTATTCCTTTAAAATTGATCATGTCCACTTTGCCACATGGACTTAGAAATGTGTGTCATCCCTTTAATTTGGCTTCACTCTTTTTTAGAAAATCAACTTCAATCGGTTGATTTGCCACCTTATCGAGCCTCAGTGAGTTGCACTGGAGCTGACCTTCATATTTAGAGAAATTAATAAACATACAGTTTTTTAGACCGCTCATTCGGGCACTTTCCTAGTACAATAATTGGCAAATACTGGAGTGTAATTGTATTACTTTTATTATATACGTTCCCAAACGTTTTCATAAGGTGAATCCTGACTCAACATTAGGAAATACAGATATTAACTGTAGCCAATGGGTGTTTCGATCTTGGCCAGTAAGCTTTTGAACAAATTAAAATAGTCTGCATTTCTTATCATCGCATTTGGAACTTGTCACTTTTAATCTTCATTCAGCATCTGGTCCCTTTCAGTCTCCTTTGTTATTCAACTTTGCCTGGTTCATTTGGATGAAAATGTTCCTGTCCCTGTGTTTTGTCTCCCAACCAACCCATAGCTTCCCGGTGAGTGGGGTTTTCTGAATTAAAGATTTGATAGGGTAGTTGGATCTTTTGAGATTTCACAGCAACTCATTACTTCTCTAGTGTACAAAATATTTACCCAATGCACCTTAGGTTCCAAAGAGTTTGGACCGGCGTAAGTTAGGGCCCACCCTTTATTTGTCGTGAATATACTTTTTATATACACATCAGTCCAGTTCAATGAAGCGCACTCTCAGGAGAATTGCAGATTCAGATAGAGTTCAATCGTTTCTGTAATGCGTTTCAACTGTTTGCACAGTCATGTTCACACACAGAATAGAAATCGAAGCATGGTTTATATATCCGGATTAGACATGAAAGAGGGACTAAAGCACGCAGTAGTGCTCAAAGCAGTGTAATGGTGGTGGCCATTTTGTAATGTGCAAATAAACACGTATACAAATGTATACTGATGTACATAATCAATGGTTTAACATATAATCAATTGTAAAGTACAATTATTTTTGTCACATATGGATCTCCCGCAAGATGAGTTGAGTTACATGTTATTCCCTGCAATTATATACATTAGTAAGAACATAATCATTGTGATTGATAGTGTAAAATCAAAATCCAAAAATGAAAGAATAAAAGGAACCTCACAGTTGTATGCAAGACAATAGTGTCGGTGTGTAACCGATGAACATTTCAGATTTGAAAAAGTAGCCAAATAACCATATATTGTACATTTTAGCCTAGGGTTGAAGAAGTATGTACACAATCCTGGGTAAGGCATCCTGCATACGAATACTCTATGGATACCAACTAGATGGCATAATGAAAATTAAGTAGTGTTCCATTGGTATCCATAATGGCTAAAGTACCACTGACAGGTCTCTTGGTAGTTAAACAAGACTGTAGCCCTTAGTAGGTAAGCCACACAAGGGGAAACATACCTCCTGACAGGAGAACCTGTATGTAACTACTAGTGAGTTAGTCATAGATGCAGACTATCCTATGTAAAGGGTTTAGCGTACAGATGCGTAGCCAATCAGGTAATGACGACTAAACAGTTCTCGTCCGTAATCAAACTAGCTTGTAAAGAGAACCAGAAAAGAGCCAAAGAAACTAGCAAATCCTGAGGTCTCATAGGAGACATACAATGTGATCCATATAGTGAAAACTACTTATATTAAAACCCAGTGTACAAATCTTCACAAAAAGCTGAACATTTCTTATCTCACGATGTTGGTCACATGTGGAAATCTGGAAGAAAAGGGTAGGGAACCCAGTGCCCCCTGAGTCCAATCATACGAGGGCCCCTTCCTTTCCTCCTGGAAAGATATAACAGAAAATATATGTTTAAAAACAGACAAAAAAATATAGTCAAGCAAACAAACATGTTCGTATGGCGGGAAAGAGATTTTAGATAAATGAAAATATTTTATCAAGCAATGCACATAGCAAAATGCAACAAATTAGAGTGAAAACCTAACTAGTATATTCCTCCTGCACTCACGACTTCTCAGCAGGCCCTCAGGTTTTATTAATGTATATATTTAAATTATAGCACGTCTGCTTTAACTATAGCGGGCATGCTTATTTATTTATTTTATTAATAGTGCAGGCCGCTTTTGTTAGAGCCAAGCAAGGTGGGTGTGGACACAACACGCAGCACTGGGGGACATGCCAAACACGCAGCACTGCTATTTCCAATCCCCCACTGAAGAAGGAAAAAAAAACATCTGTATTGTAATAGGAGTTGCATTTACGCGCGTTCAAGCTATTGGCATTGAAAATGACAATGCCTTTTATTTATGTTTTAAAAACCAAAACCTAAATAAGAGGCATTGTCATTTACAATACCAATAGCTCAAACTTGTGTAAATGCGAGACCTAGTGCATTGCAAATGCTTGTTCATGTAGCTACTACGGCAAGCCTTGCAGTGGCCACATGTGAAAAAATACCTGTAAGTTGTGCTCGTTGGGAGGACGTTGGGCCGTAATGTCGCCATGAACAAGAATATAATGTATGTTGCGACCCCTTCTGTAGGTGACCCTGGTCTTTCATGCATGGTGGGGCCAATAATGGGGTCAGTGGTCAAGATGTTCCAATTCTTGGTAACTATTTTCTGTATTGCCTGTGAGTTACTGTTGTATGTGAGAATGACCATTGTGTTGTTGGATCATACATCCAGTTCTTTAGTTGTGTTGTCAGTAAGGGTATATTCCCTTGAAACCTTACTGGCTTTGGTTATTGCCTTAGTAAGAACCCATTTGGGATAGCCATGTTCCTGAAATCTTTTCATCATGTTGTTCTTTTCTGCATCATAAGCTTAATCCGTATTGCAGTTTCTCCTTGCTCTGAGCAGTTCCCCATATGGAATTCTCCATTTCAAATTGTCTGGTTGACTGCTCAGAGCATGAAGGAGACTGTTACCTGCTGTGCGTTTGCAAAACAAGTTAGGGTGTATGGTGTTGTTCACAATGTTAATGCTTACGTCAAGGAATTCAATGTTCTCTCTACTCATGTTATATGTCAAATAGAGCTTGTAATCATTACAGTTCAATTTGTTCATAAAGATTCTGGCACTGTCTTAACTGCCTCTCCATATAATGAAGAAGTTGTCAATATATCGTAGCCAATGGGTCACCTCACCACCCTCTGCCAAATCAGGATGTATCACATGGAGCTCTCCTCCCACACCCCGAGGAACAGCTTGGCAAAGCTGGGGGCAAAGCATGTGCCCATCACTGTCCCCAGTACTTGCTTATAGATGGTACCATTGAACATAAAGATCTTGTTGCTCAAGCAGTGTTTAATCAGTCAGTCAGTCAGTCAAAACACTTTATTCGATTAATTAAAATCATAAAAGTACAAAGTTCATAAAGGAAAAACAATCCAGGACATATACTATACAAATGTAATTACAATAAGTCCACAGAATAAAAACAACATACAAGCATACAAAAAAGGCATACATTAAAAATTGCTCATTGATTGCACAGGTTGGAAGGATTTTTTCGCTTTGGAGCGCATAGCTGCCACCAAGAAATTTGCCACACTAAATATGATATGAGTACTACTCGGCTGTTGGAGAAATAACAGAGCAGGTCTAACTTGTAAGAAGCCAGCTTCCTTCAGAATTGGGAGCAGATATTTTTTACGGCTTACAGTGTAGAACTATCAAAACATAATCAAATGCAAAGTATCTTGGGATGAAAAATCATCGCAATGGCATGGCGTGCTACATTCGGGCCTACCCCACGACGGATAAAAACCAAGTGAATAGTGGATCAAATTAAGAGAAGCAAAAAATGCGCTCTCACACTAGGTTTTAAAAGTTCGCTCTCCTCGCGATCCATTGTGACCCTGTCTAAAAAAGACTGCCTAATCCAAGCAATATCTGCCTTGACTATAAGTGATGGGGATGAAAAAAGCTCAGGGCGCCCAATACGAGAGAACGCCGCTCTGACGTACTCCAGCCAGGGTATTCTTTTGGCATGGTCTAAGGCTAGGACGTCATTCAAGATCCGATGGTTAAGAGAGATTTCCTGGTTTAACCAGGTTTTCACCCAGAATAACAATGGGGCTAACTTCGGTTTATCGGTAACATAGCCCAAACCAACCTTCGCATGAATAGAAAAAATAGGGGGCGATAGCCAGGCTTTTTGAGGTATAGACTTTCAGCAGAGCCTCCATTGGCCTTGCCCCCAGCTTCTTAGCAAAACTCATCAGTGCTGAGGTAGACCTGGCTACAGAGTTACGTTTAAGCTTGATTTGCGGGCCCCAAGAGCCATTCTCATCGAAAAGAACTCCCAAGTAGCAGAAAACCTTTACCCTGGTGATCTCTTCCCCATTACAAAATAGAGATCTAGAATTAGACTTTTTACTCTGTTTCCCCGCCACCATAAAATGGGATTTCTTAATATTCACCTTAAGATCTAGAGCAGCCATAAAGGCACCAAAGGCATCCAGCAGTCTCTGGAGCCCCACCGCAGTGCGGGCCAACAGGACAGCGTCGTCCGCGTACAGAAGAACTGGTACAACCAGTTCCCCCACATGCGGCGCGTCTGCTCTCGGGACCCCCAGAGACCCCTCCAGGCCGTTAATATAAATAGTAAAGAGGAGTGGGGCAAGGATACACCCCTGCCTCACCCCTCTCTCTGACTTAAATTGCTTAATTCATTTCCCATCCTGAGTGACCCTCACTGATGCAGAGAGATCCTGATGCAGTGCTGCAAGGAAACTTACTAAAGGAGGGTCAATACCTAAATCCAGCATGATGGACCATAGCTTGGACCGATTAACTAAATCGAAGGCGGAGGACAGGTCCATGAAAGCCATAAAAAGGGACCCGTCCTTCGCCACCGTATATTTACTGATTAAAAGCTGAAGATTTAGGTATTGATCCAGAGTCCCCCTATTGCTCTAAACCCATATTGGAGCTTCGATAAAATGCCCCGACTGTCTAGAGCATCCCTGAGTTTAACAAGTAAGACCCTGCTCAAGATCTTGACCGCAGAGTCTAACAGGGAGATGGGTCTATAGCAAGAGGGATCATCGCGTTGGCCCTTTTTAAAAATTGGTATAATTAGTGTGGTAACCCACGAAGCAGGAAACCTGTAGCTCGAAACAGCGTTAAAAACATTGACTAAAATCCTTGCCCACAAACTAGGCGAGAAGCCAAAAAGGTCTGCTGGTACTCCGTCAGGGCCCGGCGCCTTATTACTAGCAGAATCCTTAATGGCTCTCTTCACATCCAGCTGCTCAAAGAATAAGGAGGGCATGGAGCGGAGTGCTAAAGGGGTGGTGCTACTAGTAGGACTAGAACCACATGCCCCATAGATTTTACTGAAGTGGTCGTACCATAGCTCATCCTGAATTACACAAAGTGTTTAATCATTTCTAACAGCATATTGGCATGCTGTAAAAAAACAAACAATGTTCCTATTTTTGAGGAAATTATAGCATGCCCTAATCCCCAAATTGTGGTCAATGATAGTGTACAGAGAGTTCACGTCCATGGTAATGAGAAGGAAATCCTGTTCCCACGTCGCCCCTCCAATTTTGCCCAAAAATCTTTAGTATACCTGACATGCGAGGGTAATGAAGTGACAAAATCCCAGAGGAAGTGGTCTACGTATTTGGATATGTTTTCCAAAGCACTTCCTCTCGAGGATACCATAGGTCTTCCCGGAGGGTTTTCTTTGTCTTTGTGAATTTTTGGGAGTTAATATAGTATGGGAAGTTTGGGGTAATCATTCTTGAGATAGCAGAACTCTACCCACTCTAGGATCCCTCTAGGTCAAGGTAGAGGTACCCTGACCCCATGGGAATAAGGGAGGGGCCTGTGAGGGACCCCTCATGGTCAAGAAATTGTCCCAAACCCTTTTTTCCATGCTAGATTCCGTGGATCCAGACCCTAAATAAAAAAAAACATGCACTCACTCATAGACCCACAAACCTACTCACACAGTCACACACACTTACCCACACAACTTCTCACACCCACACAGCCACTCACACACCCACTCACAGACCCTAAAAACCACTCACTCACAGACCAACAAAGCTTTCACACACCCACTCACACACCCACACAGCCACTCATACACCCACTCAAAGACCCCCAAAACCACTCATACCTACTCACACACCCACACAGCCACTCCCACGCTGACTTACAAACCCACACAGCCAGTCACACATGCACTCACTCACACACCGACTTACACACCGACACAAACCATAGAAATTCCCTGAAAAAAAACACAGTTACAGAGACCTTATAGTTAGGTTCAGATTTTACACACACAAAACCATACAAATTCAGCAGTTATAGTGTAGTTATCTCAAGTTACTATCGCTCGTGCCCTAAGGTATCTATGACTCACGCCCTCAACATGAACGCTAATTACCCCACATATTACATCACTCATGAAATCTATGACATGATTGATAATATCACTGTAACATTTGCAGTGAAATTATTGATGAGAAATCTGTGCATGTCAGGAGCGTGATCAGGCCCTCTTCACTAGCTTCAACTTCTCTAAAATATTGTAGCCAGTATTTTGATCAAAGTAGGCATTTGCATTTAACGGGCCATTACAGAACGTCCTTGCCATGACATTGTTGTGGAAAGATGTGTGCATTATTCACAATGCGTGTTCTGGCATAGGTCATTATACTTTTAGCAGTCAAGACGATTTGTACAACAAGAGGATATCAGAATGTGTTGTGTGATTACTATACCAGTGATGTCCATTGATGAGAGAATGCTCTTTGCCAATGGGACTTAGGTTTGGCAAATTGCCGCCCATGCTGCTGGCTCCCTAGACAGATGCGGGATGTTTTCAGCCAGTCCATGCCAGCTGTGGCCGCAACATGAATTTTTGCAGGCTCAGCCCGCTAATGCCATTGGTAACCTGGGGCTGGCGGGGAGTCAACTGGGCGTCCAGCAGAGGCGGGCAAGAGGACTTAAATACAAGGGCAACTTTACCTGCTGTCACCTTGCTCACTGGTCACCCCTGACGGACCTAGATGTATCCGCCTTGCCAGCAGCTGCCAGGTCACCCTGCTTTTTTGCCCGAACTCTGCATCTCTTGGCCCCAGCTTCCTTTTTCGGTCTGTCTACAGCAAGTGTCTATAGCCTTAGCTTATGCTGCCCCGATGGGTGTTTGAGGGTTTGGGAGGTCTAGATATGGCACAGCCCATCCTGGAATGGTGGCCCTAGCATGGTGAATAATACTGCTGGGGGACCTGTTCGATACTGGCCCAGGTTTCCTTTATACTGAGGGGACAGGTGGATTTGCCTTGTAAGAACAACAAATGGAACCACCAAAAAGCGGTGTTTCCCCTTGGTCCAGGACAATGGAATACGTGTGATGTCACAGGAAATAGGACCTGAGGGGTAGTCATGCATGATTCTACAGCCAATATAGGCTTGAATGAGTTGGTTTCTTGCAATGCACTTGCAGTGTAAATAATGTAAATATTTTCCCCTTCATTGCTCTTTCATGCTATGTTGATATGTTCTATATCATGTTTATGATACATAATAAATACATCCTGAGAATATATTTTCTGTAATGCAACAACGGCGTAGTGTACTTAGTAGTCTTTTCAGAGACAGAATGTACAATGCTTAGGTTAATTTTGATGGGGGAGGGGGTTAGAAGCGTGACTGGTCTGAATGCGGTCCTCTCCTGTGGCAACCAGGGGCCACATCGTAGGCTGGAAGACCCCTGAGACAGGTGTGGGTCGGATTTAGCCGGTCCAAACCAGCGGCCAGCGGTGGCCAAAACTTCGAATTTTCACGAGCTCAGCCCGCACTGCCATTGGCTACCTCGGGCTAGCTGGGGTCGCTGGGCGTCCGGCAGGGGGACTTAAATACGGGGGCAAATTTACGTGTTGCCACATCACTTCCTGGATGCCCCTGACGGACGCCAACGCAACTGCCTTGCCAGCAGCAGCCAAGTCGCTCTGCTTTTTTCCCCACCCACCATTCACCGCGAGGGGGGCGAGGGCGTAGAAGGAGTTGCATTTGGCTGCAAAACAGGTGGACGACCTTGGCATCATTTATAAGTGCAGGTGAATCCGGGAAAGAATTGGCCTTAAGTTGATGTCCCAACACAGGGGACGGCTACACAATTTTTAGAGAAGGGCTAGTGTCGTCTGCTACAGCAAGTGTCCATAGTTTTGCCTTATGCTGCCCTGATGGGTGTTTGAGGGACTTGGAGGTACAGGTATAGCCCAGCCCATCCTCGGATCGGGCCCGGGGGATACCTTAGTGAGTGATCCTGGCACGGTGAATTATGCTGCTGTGGGACCAATTTGATGCAGGCCCAGATTTCCTATATACTGCGGGGACAGGTAGATTCACCTTGTAAGGACAACAAATTGAACCACCAAAAAGGGGTAGTTCCCCTTTGTCCAGTACAATGGAATACAGGTGATGCCACAGGGAATGGGGCCTGAGTTGTACTCAAGCTTGACTCTGCCGATGTAATGTCAACTTGAATGTGTTGGTTCCTTGCAATAATGTAGCATTGTAAATAATGTAAATATTTTCCTTTCATTGCTCTTTAATGCTATGTTGATATGTTCTATGTCATATTTATGATGAATAATAAATACGGCCTGAGAATATGATTTCTCTAACACAACAACGGTATATTGTACTTAGTTCTCTTTCCAGAGACAGAATTTGCAATGCTTAGATCTATTTTGATGGGAGGGGGTGGGTGTGAAACCTGACTGGTCTGAATGCGGTCCCTCACCTGTGATATTTATCCAACTTTATTGCATTGCTGTCCGCAGAAACCCATAACAAACACGGAAAGATAAAATTTCATTTAAAACATATTAAAAATTGAATTCCATAAAAAGGAACTGTAAAGAGGACGAAAATAAAATTGGAAATTAATTTCCACATTACATAATGCTAGTTTTCTAAGGTATAATGCTCTAAAAGTCACCTCTCGTAAAAGCAATAATTACTTCAACAGTAATGCTTTTGATTGCCAGAAGAAAAACGAACTAACCTGGGCAATGCATAACAATAATATTTTTAAAATAAAATCCTGGTCTCGTACTGAGTGGTAGCAAGTGAGTCTTCACTAGAATGATCAAATCAGCAGGAAAGTGCAGAATTTCTGGAGCAAATTAAGGTAAGAAAAGGCGACGGAAAGGTATATTAAGCCCTGGTTTTTGGACTGTGGGCAAGCTAGGAAGAGAGTAGGGTTTCAGATCCACAAAAATATTCCTGCCAAAATGTCCCCACCTCTGGTAATAACCAGTAGCGAATGTGCCCTCAATTATTGAATTGGTGGAAAAGTGCAAGATGCTTTGGATTCAAACTTTAGTGTGGGAGGGCGAAGGGAAAGAACTGACAAAAGGAGGAAGAGGGACTGAGTTGTTAGTCTTTGTGGAAGCCTAAACTAGGAAGGTCTCATAACACTCCCCCCTCATTCATTTCCCCGATTCAGAGGTCTGGATGGGCTTTATCGTCATAATCCATGCGGCGCAATGTAACTTTGAACAGTCATTTGGGCTAAACCAGTAAGCTATGTACTTTGAGAATACATAGGGTCTAAAGGCATCGCTTTATCCTGCCTGAGTGCCAATGTATAGGATTCATCTGTGCGTGTTCCTTTGAGTGCTTGAGGCCACTCAGTGGTGTGCAGCACAATACATAAAAGAACAAGCATTTGCAATACAATAGGTCTCGCATTTACGCGACTTTGAGCTATTGGCATTGCAAATGACAATGCTTTTTAGGTCTCAGCCTGACGTAAGCAGCCCATGCGTTGCTCTCGTCATACGAGGCATCTTGGAATCGATACGATTCCAGAAGCCTCGTCCCAGCTCCGCCTTCAGTTTTGATTCGTGCGCGTCGTTTTGCGTCACGAATTATGCCAAAGGCAGTGCAATGATTGCACTGAAGGCATGTCCATCGCTGCTTGTTGCCACCCTGTCTCCTTTTATCCACACCCAGCGGGATTGGACCTCTTACTGGCGGCAGGAGACAGTGTCTCCTAATTAGCCGCTACGCACTTTTTTGTTAGCATTCGCCTTTGGCAAGGCAGCCGCGTGTTTATTTTTGCATCTCGCTTTCACTTAAAGTGAAAGTGCGATGCAATTATAAACACGTGGCTGCCTTTTGCAAAGCCGAGAGCTTGTTTCTACAGCTCTTTTCCCTCAGCCCTCGTTTCCCTTTCTACACTTCTCACATTGTTTTTTGTTCTCCCTGCACCATCCTTCCCCATTCTTTCAACTCTATATATTTTCTACCCCACTCCCCCATCTCCATGCAATTCTTTCCTTCTAGTCCCACATCTCTTTTCTCTCTTCTCTTCTCCTTTATTCGCCATCAGCTCCCCACCCCTCCAGCTCCCATGACTTCTTTTCTTCTCCTCCTCCCTTCGTGGGTCCACCCCACCCTCTTTGTCTCTTCTTCTTCCCCTTTCATCTGCTCGTTGTCCCCATATCTCTCTTTTGCCACTGTCTGCTTCTCTCTCCCTCTGTTTTCGTGCCCTCCGCCTCCCCACCACTCCCTCCCCCACCGTACTGCATGTGCGCGCGTCCCCTACTTTCTTTAACCTCTTGTTTGATGTGATACATTGGGGGTCTTGTTCCCGGTAGGGAGGGGTGGGTGAGATATTATGCTAATGGTGCAGAGTCCGCCTCCCCTTCCCGGGGCAGCAGATGAACAAGGCAGGCAGCAGGCAGCAGGCTGCGAGGGGGACTGGAGCTGTAATCGCGCTAGACCCAGATGGAACCCGCGCAGTTCCACCCTGCTCCTACTGGCCCTTGTCTGGCTGGGGGCGCTGCTGTCCATGGGAGATGCCAAGGGCACCTACTACCACTGCCTGCTGACCTACGGCAGCCGCTACAACCTGTACACATTGGGCAGCAGCCCGCAGCACAATCCGGGCAGACCCATTTGGAAGCACGAGTAAGACAGCTCCTTTCTCCTGCGCCTGCTACCCGTCTGCACGGCTTCATGCCCTAAGAGCAGAGACATTGGGATTATGCGGCAGGGGAATACCAAATTATGCGGCAAGGTTGACTAATTTATGTAATAAGAAAAAGCAAGTTACGAAGCCTAATGAGATATATTTTTTAGAAAGAATTACTGCCTTATTTAATCATGTTTACATGTCAATACTGTCAGGGCAAATATTTCACTTCATTAGTACAACTTAAGGACCCAAATACAGCAATAAGCTACAGAAAGGGTATCAGTCAGCCCTTTCAAAGGGGCCTTCACTGCACAGCAACAGGCGTCTCGGGGTTTTGAGTAGCTTTTGATCTGTTTGAGCTAGAAACATTGTTTAATCTGCAGAGTATGCAGGAGATTATTGACTATGTGGCAAATGGAGCATCTCCTTAATTATGTGGAAAACCCGTGGCTACAAAAACTCCAGCGCTCTACTTAACAGTTAGGTCTAGTACTGGTTAAAAATAGGTCTCTCAGGGGCATTAGATCTAAATATGCATCGGGCGCATGGCACCGGGGCCCAGAGGCTACGGGGCCCATTGATCCTCCATTTTACATCCCATACGTCAGGCAGCAGGGGCACATTCTCCGTGTTTGCATTAGGACCCCTGGCACCCTTGCTCGCCACTGAGGTCCATATGGGGACCACTGCACGTCAGTAACAGCCACGAGGGACAGGATGGGGACTGAAGCAGGCACGTGGGAAAGAGTGTGATATACATTAAAATTCGCATTTCTCTCAGCTGGTTTGAATCTCGACTGAAGAACAGTGGTTTTGGAGGGTGACACTATTGGAATCAATGGACAGGACTATGTTATGGCGGGGGAGGGGAAGGGTTTCACGGTGAGTGACCCCCACTGAAGTTTAAGGGAAGTATCTCACTTATTTAAGAGAGGGAAGACAGGTATAGGGTGAATGGCAACTTCCAATCGAGAGATAGGTGAGAGGGGCATGTAGCAGTATGAAAGGAACTGGGTTGGAACCAGCATTGGCACGTTGCACAAAATTGAGCCCGGCGCAGCTTTGTGGCGTGCAGCCTCGCCGTGTGGCGGCCGGTAGGAGTCTTTGGCCAGTTGGGTAGATGGTGCCGAGAGCTCCGAATATTTGTTGCTGTAGGCGCTGAACCCGCAAATGTGCAGAATGGTCCCTAATGGCGCGCAGAACCCCTTCAGGGGTGATGTCTCGCGCGTCCTGTGCTGAGTTCTTGGAAGGCACGGGTTTCACTTCCAATCATCAGCCTTCGAGGGTCGCTGCAATACTTACCAAGTCTTGCGGGTCAGAACTCTTGCTTCCGATGCAACACAGTACATAGATGCCTCCATTGGGATATATATAGTGTGCTATAATGACGACAGTATTATTATTAACATTATTCTAACGTTCTCAACCGCCTGTTTTTTTTATCATTTGAAAAGGCAGTTCTATTTTTTCTTTCCCGTTTTGATTTACACAACTGACGAGCCCCCGACATTCTTGTACACTGTCGCCAAAAACAAATGAATGTGTCTTTGTGTAACGTAAGTGGCGCTCATGAAAGCGCTCCAATACCTTTGGGTCGAGTTTGCACTATATAAATCTGCAAAAACAAATGTTTCAGGAGCGCACTCTTCACTATTGGGAAGGAAATTTCACAGCATGGATGGTGCTGCAACAGCCCCACCAGAACTTCAGACCGAACTCGGCGAGATAGCTTAGTGAGTTCAGCGCTAGCTGCTGGCGCCTTAGTCCCATTATGGCACCAGGTCCCACCCTTACCACAACAGAGTATGCACGCATAAATAAATACACAACACAACTTTTGTTTGGGAAAAATATTGCTGCAGGTTTATTCCATACAAAAGTATGCAATATGGTGGGTTATCTTACAGGCAATCCAAGGGCAGGCAGCTGTATAAACCTATGCTGCCTTGCCCGCCTGATGAGCCACGCACTGTGGAGAAACCCAGCAGTGCTACCCTTATGGGGGTGATCCCCTTACTGGATCACGGGTGATCCCCTTACTGGATCATGTGACACATTGGTCCCTTATTACTCACGCCCCTTTCAGGGTGGAGCGTAGCAAGGCAAACCCCCGGTTGTTCAGGCCCACAACCGCCCGAAGGACTAACGGGGCGCCAACGTAGTTGTTCCAGGACCCTCCACACGAGGTTCCTGTGATTTGGCTCTGGCACCCCTATTGTGCTCTTGCAGAGGTAACCTTTCTGTACCCATATGCTTTCAGATCGCCCTGTAACTCCGCCTGCAGCGACAAAGAAAAACATTACAACATCCTATGTAATCCGCCTGCCATCCCCACGCCGGGTAAGCGGTAGGGTGGGAGACGGCGTGTCCGGCGCAAAGAGGACGCCAAGATGGCCGGGGGAGGCTTAAATACCTCCCCCTCCTCTTTGTGCCGGAAGTGACGTGTTCTGGCCAGGGGACTCTTCCTATAGTCCCCCGTATTAGTGGGGGTGGGGAAGTGCCCAAATGTGACTAAGGGTGGCCGCCCGCTGAGGGTGGCCCCCTGAGGGGGCCGCGGGCAGCCGCATAGTCCGATTATGGCACCAGGTCCCACCCTTACCACAACAGAGTATGCATGCATAAATAAATACACAACACAACTTTTATTTGGGAAAAATATTGCTGCAGGTTTATTCCATACAAAAGTATGCAATATGGTGGGTTATCTTACGGGCGATCCAAGGGCAGGCAGCTGTATAAACCTATGCTGCCTTGCCCGCCTGATGAGCCACGCACTGTGGAGAAACCCATCAGTGCTACCCTTATGGGGGTGATCCCCTTACTGGATCACGGGTGATCCCCTTACTGGATCATGTGACACATTGGTCCCTTATTACTCACGCCCCTTTCAGGGCGGAGCGTAGCAAGGCAAACCCCCGGTTGTTCAGGCCCACAACCGCCCGAAGGACTAATGGGGCGCCGACATAGTTGTTCCAGGACCCTCCACACGAGGTTCCTGTGATTTGGCTCTGGCACCCCTATTGTGCTCTTGCAGAGGTAACCTTTCTGTACCCATATGCTTCCAGATCGCCCTGTAACTCCGCCACAGCTCTGGAGGCGACCACCGTCGCCTAAAGAGCCCCACCACCAAAACAGTTCCTTTCTCACTGCCACCTGCAACTTCCCGGGCCATATTCATGTCCTGTAGGAACAGATCCAAGCCCACCTGCGCCAAGTGCACCCCAACTTTGTCAAACTAAGCTTTGGGATTCGCCCGGCATGGCTCATGCCTGATGAAGCCAAAGCCCCTTGCCCTGCAAATTTGCCATGGAGCGGTGCATGCTTCTCTGGGAATGGGCCAGTGCCTTGCATGCCCTGCAAGGATGTGATGGCCTCACAAGACGCACATAAGACATACCTTTGGCCATAAGAACTTGATTTGCTATGGCAGGGAACAAATTGTTGCATCTGGCACGCTCTAAATAGTGGCAATGTGCAGTTCTGTTGCATTCTACCCTAAAGGGTGGAACTACATAACCCACGGAATCGAGTATATTACCAGTGATACTCTTAGAATCTAAGGTTCCCAGAGTCAAATGATGGAAGCCAAAGCCCCTGCTCTGCGAATTTGCGCATGGAGCGGTATATGGTTCTCTGTGAAGGACCAGTGCATCGCATGCCCTGCAAGGATGTGATGGCCTCCCAGGAGGGGGCTCTACTCTTAACGCTGCTATCTTCCTGCTATCTTCCTTCAAGCTGAAGTGGCTCCCACCTCCTGAACCCTGTAGTTGCAGCTCTCTAGCCTTCTGTGCACCCTATCACCTGGTTCAATGGAACCGCAGCCCACTCGTTTATAGGACCGCTTCCACAACCAGCCCATATACGTGGCTATGTGGACGGGGCATTTCGTGCATCACTGAGGCGACCCGTAGCCCGACCCGGGAGCAGAGTGCACCTCTTAGTTGAGGTTGACCGGACATGAGCACAGACCTTCTCTATAATAATCCCTAGCGAACAAGACTGCTTTCCGCCTAGCGCACACTATTGCAGTCAAAACAACAAGGAGAGAACTTATGCCTACTACCAGACTTCCTTGACTAACGCTCTATCACAGATGCTAACGTCCCTGCTAACCAGCTGAGATCCCTGATGCTCTATAAGTCTTGCCCCACTCTATTTATGCAGTTTCCTGCAATGTACCCTTCTGCCCTTGTATGGACGGGAGAATACCTACGACATTGCAAAACTCACTGAACTCGCGTTCGCAGGCATTTCGGTGGGGGAGAGGATTTGCTCTGCTACATTGGCTGGCCTCCCAGCCGGCAAGCACCCTCGTCTGGCAGCAGCCTATCTGCAGTGTTGCCCATGCAGTATCCGCACCCTGGCGCAAGACGTCCCGTTCTATACCTCTGCTAACAGACTACCTTCAGTGAGGCATGGGTGAACGGTTGTATGTTGTGCGTATGGCCATAGGAACCTTGGTTTGCTTTGGCAGGGATCAAATTGCTGCATCGGTCACCCCCACAATAGTGGCATGTGCAGTTCTATTGCCTTCTACACTTCAGGGTGGGACCAACATACCCCACGAGACCACAGAATCGTGTGTGTCTTCCAATCATTATTATGATCCGAGGTTCCCGGTGTCAGTTGGTGACTATCCAACTGGTGTGGATGGGTTGTTAACCATGCCTGGCACTACGTACTACCGTAGACAAACCTCTCCTGACCTGCATCTATGTCCTTCTTACACATATTTACTGTTTTATGCCACATGGCACCCTGCTAGTTGGTGATACAGAACCACCTACCCAGCATAAGCTGAAAATCCTCAGGGGGATCTAAAGGAGCACACCATTATCCCCCGGACTTACATGGGGACTGGCTCCACCCAGCTGTAACGCCAGAGACACACCTCTTAACATCTTTACTCGTTATGCCACTTGGCCCCTTTCTGGTTGCAGCTTTTTGTATTTGTAAAGCGCGCATGCCCCCGGGGCACGCTGACTAGCCAGTGTATGTTACCCACTTGCTGATACTTATCTATCCTAACTGCCCGTACTTGGATTGAAGGGTTGCAGGATGCTACCCCAGGCCTGAAGACTTAATGCTCAAACCCACTTTGACCCCAGAACCTGGGGGCAACCCCAGTGGTGACCATGCCATACATGGTACATCACCCCAGCAATGTGTTAGGGACCCCAGTCCCAAAGATGCCCCTTCTATTGTCTGGTTCTAGCCCGCAGCTGGATAACCCGGGGGGGAGGGGGCAGACAAGTCTGTGTAACCAGAGGGGAAAGTGTGCAAATACCTACCCTTTCCTGAATTATGGGATGCCAAAAGGTAGAAAATACCCTGTCGCCATTTGGCACTGACGCAGTGTTTTGCCACACTTTTTGCGCCACAGCACACTTGTTAGCTGGCAACTACCACCACCCGTCTGCTGCCCTGGTTAAAGCACGGGTGGATATGTCATACTGAGGCTACCTGATACCGGCCCTTGGCTGCAGGGAAATACCCACCCAGTGTACATGGTACCTCTTTCCTGCATAGTATATTGAAAATGCTTCCATTCTGAACTGGTGGGACTGTCACCCAAACGTGTTGCACATTCGTTAAATGTCTCCCTTTGATGAATAGCAAGCTCTACCACAAATGGGACCATTACCTAATCAACTTCTGCAACCACCAGGCAGGTCACCTGCACATGAACAAGGTCCCAGGAAGCGGAAAGCGGGAGCCCTTCAGAAACGGAATAGTGGCGCACAGTCCCCGCGTTGGAGACAAAATTTTCCACGTTGTACTGCGAAAGAGGCACATGCGGAGACAAATTAACTATTCCATGCAAAACAGAGCCTGTCCGTAACTTTTGTCTATATTGGGACACGGATGAACCATGATAATATCACTGATCTAGTCTGAGATATGTATACGCTACCTCTGGGATCTATCTCATGATTCGCCATATCTGTCTGACACCAATCACTCATCCTGTGCTTTGTGTGATCTTGGCCCACTTTGGTGTGAACAGATCCCTGTGAAGTATACTTGGCTTCTAGGCCGATAATGCACAAGTGTTAGGTGAAAGATGAAACCATACTTGTCGAGCCCCGGCCAAAAACCGACAACCATTTTACCATTTGTCATCAGTAGAACATACCTCAATAAGACATTGATAAGGCCCACCTGCCTAACTCCTGGTGGCCAAAGGCCTTGTTGGCCAAGCAGCGAAATCTTTGCTCAATGCAAAATTACGAAAAAGACTTCTCACGGGGCACGCCACCCAGGCGCCGGACAGGACACCGAGGATTACACCGAAAATCCCAGATCAAAAGTAAAGGCACCACAAACCCAACCCCCTGCGCTAGTCCCTCATCGAGACACCGCTGAAGGGTCCGCCCCTGAACAATGCCTAACATGTTGAACATTCCTTAAATGTCTCCCTTCGATGGATAGCAAGCTTTACCGCAACTGGGGACCATTGCACTAATCAACTTCGGCAACAGCCTGACAGGTCACATGCACATGACCCAGGTGCCGACCGCGGAAAGCGGGGGCCCTTTGGAAACAAAATACGGCGTACCATCTCCGCGTTGGAGACAAAATTGACCTCACTGAACTGCGAACAAAGCCCATGCGGGTACAAAATAACTATTCTTTGCAAACAGAGCCTGCCCGTAACTTTTGTCCCTGTTGTGACAAAGGATGAACTATGGGGACATTTAAGTACTAAGACTGACACTTTATTGCGAGCCAACCAACAATGAAGATGAGGGTGACATATCGATATCCAAATACAAGCGTATAAGCAAGTAAACTTCTTCCGAGGAGAACATGTCTGTACCCCTAACTGTATTTGCATTGAGTGGTCCTATAATGAATTTAATCAAATTGTGTGCTTGTGTGAAGGCGTCTGCGAAGCATGGCTCATGTCGAGGCGCTCAAACACGTGACGTATCCTGTGCTGACATCGACACTGTGGGACTGTTGTTCAATGGACATGCTCATCTATGGCCTAATATTGGTCACACAGTGCAGCACACGACAACGGAAATAAATTCCACTATATCACACCACACTTTACTTTAGGCAGTGTATTAATTTTAAAAGAACTGTAAGGCCAGGGCCCTCGTCAAGTAACCACTCCAGCTTTCTTCACCTATTCCCTGTGCCCGCGCTGCCATGTACCTGTGTGTAAGTGCGACTATTCAGGGACTTCAAAGCCCCCAATGTATACAAACATCATGGGCAGTGGTCAGCCCGGTAGCCACTGGACCAGTATGTTAGTACCATCAGTGAGCTAGAGCTATCATCTATCTCCAGCAATGACGGTCACCTGCAGCGCAGAGTGGTTGAGGTTCTGCTCAGTTTACTTCTCTATGTCAACTGTGAAAGTCTGACCTAATGAATTCTGAAATTAGTGAACTCAGCTTAGAGCAAGGCATTAGGACAGAGTTGGGACTTCTGTGGAAGGGAAGGAGACGTGAGACCAAACCTTTGCTCTAACACAAATGTATCCCGCCTATCAACTGCACACCACATAATGCACATACCGTCTGTGCGTTATTAAATATAGCAGTAAAGCAGAGGTACGTGTAGCGACTGTACCCAAGGATGAAATGTGCCTTTAAATAAGAAACCGTTGACGCGATCAAGAGCTTCTAACCATGTCCCGGGGTCCAGTTCCCGAACCTGGCCTCCCTCACCATTTCTGAAAGCTTCTCAGACATTCCCCACGGTCTGCTGCTGATAGAACAATTATACTGCTGTATGACCAGTAGGCAAAGATTAGGTGCTATGCGATAACCGCATCAGCAAAACCTATACCGATGATCTGGGTTCAAAACACATTGAACAAAGCAGCCAAAGTTTAGATTGCTATGTGTGACCGTTTCATAATTCAGTGTAATTCGTGAGAATGCACAAACTATGAGTGATACTTTTTCGCGAGCGTAATCCAAACAAGACGACGGCGAAAACATATCTCAGCACTTGCATCAGTTTTAGAAACAAAACCCCTAGATGATCGCACCACTGCCGCAAGGCACCAGAAACAGAAGGGCCCTTAGTGCTAAAAGTTTGCAGTTTTGAAAGGGGCAGACTGACTGTGGTATGTGATCAGCCGCATGGCACGATTTTCCTTTTAAATACCACTTTAATCACAAATTTAATGAAGCTGCAACTGTAACTGGAAAAATATCCTCACAATCGACACAAACTCCCTCTCTCAATTGTGCCAGTATCACAGCACATCTTAAAGCTCAGACTTGGGCCAACAATCCCTACGCATTATCAATACTCATCTCCTTAATCCGAATGAAAGCCGATTCTGTGTGACACCCAGGGCATTTTCCCTTGCACTTTGAGGCTGACACTCGTTCCCACACATACATCAAAGTCACATCGGCTGAAATTATTTCTTCAAATCACTCTGCCTCCCCAGGCCTGCGCGGGGCAGGGGCCGAGCACCGGCCCGCCGTGATTATCGCAGCGTTACCTTAGACTATAAAGCGCGAAGCCATATACCTTTGCTCGAGTTGCCAGCAAGCGCCGCGTCCGATTCCCCGTAAATGCACCTCACGTGCGGGGCGGCCATTACTACGAACAAGCACATCCGTTGAAGGATCAAGGTTAACAGGTGGCAATTTGGATACTGATCATGCAACATAGCTACCCGATTATAGGTCACACTAGAAGGAGGCCTCCTTTGAGGCGCATTAGTGCTAACTGCGCGTCTGCACATGGTGTACTGCAGATGGAGTTGCACACGGATATTTGGCCCCTTCTTCAATCCCCGAGCAGTCTCCCCTGCTGGCGCTACCAACAAGACCCGGCACTCTGTTTGGGGGGGGGGGGCAGCGTTACCAACAGCTGACCCCTTCGCACTCACCACCCTGCAGCCCCCCATGCAAGTGGCCGACGCACGCCATGTTGCATTTTCGCCCAACACACTAAGTGCGAGAGAAACGCTGCGGTATGAAAGATAAAATACTGATAATAAAGTGCTATTCACAAATGCCATAGGAAAGAGAAACCCCACCACACTCAACATTCCATATAACGTTAATAAGAGACACCCCCTTCCAACGAGAACTACCACATACAACAAAAAGTTAATAGCGATGCATCACCGCGAATCATCGGGGTCCCAGGGCCACCACAAAACAGGGAAGAAGGCGACACTGAGATGCCGCCGCCCCCGTCCTGGCCCAAAGACACTCGCACAAACGGGTTAGAGAACCCTGGCAGCCTCAACACCCTGCAACCGCCCGATCTGCGTGGGAGGAGGGCAGCCCAGACTCACCGGCGGACCTGACGCATCGGAGCCCCCTCCGGGCTCAACGCACGACACCACGGACTCGGCTCCACTGGTGCGCAGCCAGCAGCTCTGGCCACAGAGGCTCGCCACCAAAAACACGGGCAGCCTAAACACAGGGGCCACCCTCATTCCGCCTGACTATTCCCCGTTCATTAAAGAAAGCAGGGATCGATTCCCCCCGCTCCCAAAAGCCTAGGGGGTAGAACTTAGCTTTTGGACCTCCTCTCGCGGTTGGTTGCCTTTCTGCACACCCGGTCAACCAAGCTACTGCCTCACGATGACCGACTTTGTGCCACAGCGGGTGCCCGGTGAGTCCCTGCCGTGCATGGCGTAGGTGGGGGAGCGAGGGTGAGCCGCACCGCCACCCCCCCTATAACTTTGAGGGCACTGCCATTACCACCACTCGACCCCACAGCTACTGAAAGTCGTTTTGTTTTCCCTTGTTGCAGCCCCCTTGGGAGGGCTCGCGCGTAAACTTGCATAATGCAGCTGTTCAGAGTGAGCGGCACAGGAGAGCAGCTGCTGCTGTGCATGATTAGGCCAAAAGTCACTCTGATGGAGGGACACGATGCGCTAAGGGGTCAAGGGGGGTATCCGGCCAAACTCACCACAAATCTACGAAAACGCCTGCAGACCAACCCGTGATCTCAAAACGGATGCAACCAACAGCATCAAGGGCAGCCCCAAAGGCGGCGTGTCCGGTGCAAAGAGGATTAGCATACCTGTGAGCATGCAAATGATAACCCGACAGTGGGACCGAACATGAGGGCCTCGAGGGCTGGGAATGAGACAATCTTGTGGAGCCAGGCGGCAGAGACAGACCAGGCGCACAAACGCCCGAGGCTGGAGCACGTGGCCCGATCGGCGCTGCAAACTATGGGGGGCTCCCCACTCACCACTGATAGCCATTTTGTACGTGCTCGCGCACCCCCTCGCACCACTCGCCGCTAGCCGCCACTCGACTGCGTGGGTATGCACCCGAAGGCGCGGACCCCAGACCCTCTCCCGCAGTTGGTGACCCGACAGAACAACATTGCAAACACGATTTCACTTTGTGCACATTTATATAGCGCGGACTCGACCCGAAGGTATTGGGGCGCTTACGAGACCATTCCTTTCACAAAGTCCTTCGAACCGTATTGAAACGGCGACCTAAGGATATCAGCTTACCCACTACAGTCCTCCGCTCAACCAACTGAGCTATAGTGGCCGCCTACACGGACCTATGCTGCCCCACAGGAAAACACCTTGACAATTCGAGCGCGACCCCCGTTCCATTATTGGGATATAAGGACCTGGTCACGGCGTGGCCTCAGAACGTCCGCCCCCCGCCCCCCCGAAGCCAAGCAGCCTATGCCGGGCTGCCCCGCCATGATGCACCAGCGGGGGTGACCAGGCCTGAGGGGGGGGGATTCTAGGCACTCACCAAAGTTTTTGTCAGACGTGGGATGGAAACCCCGCCTCCAGGAGAGACCAGAACCCCCGAGGCGCTGAGGCCGCGCACGAACCCGACGTGAACCGCGGTGTGAAGGGCAGCAGGAGGGTCCGCGGGCTGGACACACGACCCGACGTGACAGACAGCGTGTCCGGCACAAAGAGGACGCCAAGATGGCCGGGGGAGGCTTAAATACCTCCCCCTCCTCTTTGTGCCGGAAGTGACGTGTTCTGGCCAGGTGACTCTTCCTATAGTGTCCCGTATTAGTGGGGGTGGGGAAGTGCCCAAATGTGACTAAGGGTGGCCGCCCGCTTAGGGTGGCCCACTGCGGGGGCCGCGGGCAGCCGCAGTTCCGGGCCATCAGTCGCAACTTGAAATCTTGGCACCAGCGCCCGCTCAGCCTTTCCTCGTTCACGGTGAGCTTAAACTGAGCACCATCGGGCAGGTGCCTAAACAACACTCCTCTTATTTATAGCGTTTCCAATTGGTCGACCTGTAGGAGCAAGCGCTATAATGCCATGTATTATTAAATGTAGTAGCGGTATTTCTATTCTGTGCCACGACAAGTAAATTTGCTTTTATGTTGCTGCTTGCCAAGGGCGCTAACACCGCTGGGCGCGCAAAGCTAGGCTCACATTTCACTTGTCTACACAAGTGCTAATTTATTTGTATCCTTGTGCTTGTGTAGGGGGTACTGGGTAAACTAATTGCTTCTAGACGCTTGATAGAGCCACGCCGGGCCTGGGGTCGTGATTGCGAAGCTTGATTTGCCGGTGTCTTGCAGTAGTGAAGGAGTTGTAGGGTCTGTAAAGCCCGAGTCAGGGCCCGGTAGCGTCAGGGTGCTGTAGGTGAGCTCGGGTACCAGTCCTGGAAGCCCAACTGGACAGAGCAGAGACGGGCCAGACAGGGCAGAGAAGCACTTTTTTAATGTTTATTAAACACCAGGGGTTACTTTTTAATGATGGTACATGTCAGGATGATGGTTTATGTGATTGTTATATGTTTTTAATGATGCTGCTTTTCATGTTTTATGGACATTTGTCTTCATAAACTTTATTATTACTCCTACAACCAGAAGAGACTAGAATAGATAGGAAGCACTATACGCCTTCAAGGCACACACTCTGAGCTGGGGGATCAGCTCCTCGAAGCACAATGGCTCCACCTATTCAGAGTGCACTGAGGGGCAAAGTGATCCGGGAGGGAGCTCCTGAACTCACTCTTCGTGTGTTTGTGATGGCTGGGCGAGGTCCTGCTACCTCTTGAGAGATAGCTAACCGAAGATAAGCATTTTTTGTAAGCGTCTGCCCTCATACAGCTCAAAACTTGGAAGGATGTATCGTACGTTATGTAGCGCTTCAAACTCATGACAAGGCCACTAAGCACTCTGATGTGAATATGGGGGCACTGGAGACTGTGTCTGCTTCCCTTGCAAGAGGGCATCCTCCTTAAGAGCGCGCGAGGACGGAGGAGGGTTGGGATTTAGATTCTGGAGAGAGGAGAAGGGGAGGAGAGTACTGAAAGTCGAGGTGTCTGGGGAATAGAAGAGCGCGCGGAATGTAGACGTCTGTGTGAGGAGTTTGTAGGACGAGTCTGGGGAGTGGAAGAGACTGGGGACTGGGAGAGTCTGAGGAGTGGAACATGGAAGAGGGTGGGGGGAGTGTTTGGGAACTGGAAGAGGCTGCAGGTGAAGATTCTGGGTAGGGAGAGTCTGGGGAGTGGAAGAGGCTGAAGACTGGGGGAGGCTGCAGAGTGGAAAAATGCAATAGGTGTCACCTTTCATTAAGTTAAAGCCATTTGCTTTGCTATACAATACCATTAGCAAAGCAAATGGCTTTAACTTAATCGAAGGCGAGACTTGTTGCATTTTCAATGCTTGTTATTTATGTTTTGGTTTTTAAAACATAAATAAAAGGCATTGTCATTTACAATGCCAGTAGCTTAAACTCGCCGTGTAAATGCGAGACCTATTGCACCGCAAATGCTTGTTTCCAATTTCTTTACATGCTGAAAGCAACTGCCCGCCGTTTCCTTTCGTTTTCATTACCTTTGTTACAATCGTGTCAACTGCACGGTGCCACGATTGCATCAAAAGTAAAGAATACTAAAGTAAATAGCGGGCGGCCGCTTTCAGCATGTAAAGAAATAGGAAACAAGGGACTTTTTAAACGTGTGCGGCAGGGGAGCGAAAGCATAAATAAACATAGAACTTTTGAAAGGTGCGTGGCAGAGAAGTCACAAAGAGCTGCTGTGTTCGCGGCATGGGTCCATTTGAGTGAAAAAAGAGTCCGACAAACACAGGAAATACAATCAGAATGTAAGGGGACATGTAACATGGTGGGTGCCACAAAGTGAAAAACACACCCAAAGGCGGGCCAAAGATCAACTCTTGCCAATAAGAACAAAGGAATTAAGAAAAGCACAAGTAGGAACAAATGGAAAGTGGTGTGCGTCGTCTAACCGACCTGACTAAATACTACATGCCTAGCAAAGCAGTGCATGCACGCTGCTAGGCTCGACCTAAAAAGGCTAACACTAATCTAAAAGTGAGAGTAAAGCTAGAGCCTAAGAAGGAAAATTAGGAGAGTATAGCATCTACTGTAAATTGCCATATGTAGTGGGCCTGGGTGTTCTAGTCTTGGCTGAGTGATGCTAATCTGATGGAAAAGTATGGTTGGGTGGATCTAGGGTCCTTTTGTGCAGGGAATTAACGTACACTAGTAGGACATTGGTGTCCTAAAGTGTCTCAATCCTTATTTTCATCAGAATATTGTGTTAAACAAAATAAGTTCTCCCCCGCAGGTTTGTGCCCAGCACTGATGACATCGATGTGGCAGAAACCTCTGGGAAGGTTCATTTGTGTTGTGGTCAGTTTAGGTGTTTGCCTGGAAAACAAGCATTTGCAATGCAATAGGTCTCGCATTTATGTGAGTTTGAGCTATTCACATTGTAAATGACAATGTCTTTTATTTATGTTTTGGTTCTTAAAACAAGTAAAAGGCATTGTAACTGCAATGCTAATAGCTTAAACTCTCGCAAATGCGAGACCTATTGCATCGCAAATGCTTGTTTATACAGGAGGAAGGGCACATTTTCCTGTACCTTCCAGGACTGGACGGCATGCAGGAAGGAACCCCCACAGTTCTTCCTAGCACGGCCCCTGCATAAAGTATAACAAGCAGCAAACAGACCTAGAAACATCCAGAGTGAATAAAACAAACAGCTCGGGGGAGTACGGGGTGCCTTGAAAAAAAAGTAAGAGTGAGCGAGTGTGTGCGAATAGGACAAAGGTAGATTTATTTAGGCAATATACATGCTGCGTGAAGTAATTATTGGTTAAGATTACTGTTAATGTTGAAAGCAAAACCATGGTAATCAGTTGAAACCAGTCAGTACTTGAGGCCTACAGCATGGGCAGCGGATTCACTGACAAGCAGTAGAATGTGGCGAGCGGGACAACGGAAAAAACGACCATAACATAATTTTGGACCTTGCAGGGAGAAGTGCCAGAGAAAACCATCCAGCTGTGCCGCATTTTATAGTGAGATCGGGCCTATGGCGGTGGAGATTGTCAGAGAATAACAAGTTTAAGTACAGAGGCATCTCTACAATATGAAACTCAAATCTTTGTACAAGTTGGTGACAGTCAAGCAAATCGTACAAACAACATATAAAATAGAACTAAGCAAGGCGGACATCCCAAAACAGCGCTACCTGCTCCTGATAGCCCCGCTAGGATTACGCAGACCTGTGAGCATACTGTGGCTGCAAGCTTGAAGACAATCTTTGCAACCTCGGGTACCACAGGACTGGCGGCTGGTCCCACCAGGCCAAACTTAGAGGCTACAAAACACCTGGAGCACCCTTGGAACAGATGAGGCTTTGTGCGGCATAGACAGTCCCGCCTCCACCAACAAAGGGTGGTGGGCACTACCTATTCTCCCAATTACATATGGGACACAGCAGCACAGTCAAGCCCCCTCTTCCAGTGTAGAGGGTACCCCAAACCTGCGACACACTACAGACAGCTGTGTAGTTGCTGATGCGTTAGTTGTGGCCCCGCCTGCCACCCCATACTCAGGATACCCCAGGGCACACAGAGCGCGCCTTTCTTGATTCGGTGCTAGGAAAGCTTCCAGGACTGGATGTAAACTATGCTGATCTGCAGATGTGTTTCCTGTAATTAACCACCCAGAGTGCTGGCAGCGAGGGGCAGTAAAATGACCGGGAGGCTGTAATGCTCACCATGTGATTGGGCTACAGGCCTTCCCTCCCAAAACCGCAGCACCCCAAGAGACTAGAACACATTATTGCGGGCACAGACAGCGGGCCAGTCCCATTCACTAGCCGGGCATTTACATTCAACAGCAATTACTACCTGCTATCGGCACTGCAATGGGTGCAGTTCTGCCAGCTGGTATAGACCACATACATGGTGCAGAAGTGAGATGTACAGCTGCCTGTACCCAATACCCTCCTGCCCCTCATGCCCCCTCCCCCTAAGTAACACTGTAGCTAAGACTGGGCAAGCTTTCTTTAACCAGTTGGTCACCCTAGCTGACACAATGGTCGCAGGAACTTTGGGAGCCCCCCACAAACCTCAAAATCTGGGCCTCGGAACTGCCAGCGCCATCAATATGTGAAAGACAACCAACTCCATGCGCCCTACCTACTTGAGTGACTCGTTAGAACTTAGGGGACCCAGTGCCTGCCCCCAAAGTAGAGTCTGTCCTTCCAAATGTGGTGCTTTCTGCTGTTTTGGGAAGGAGTGCGATTTCCTCGAGGCACCTCGTTTAGCGCCACATGGCTTATTGTGAGTCAGACCACGTGACCATGACATCTCTGTGTTACACTAAGTCCTTCCCGTTGCTGGTGAGATCATTATCCTGTTTATATTATGAAATTTACGTGAGGAAAAGGCACTTTTTTACCCTCTTGGTAAAATCGGGTTATTTATGGTAGTCTGTGCCTTGCGGGCAGTGAAGGGCATATTGGGGCAGTTTGGAAGAGAAGAGTGTACCCCTAACAGTCTGAGAGGCATTCTAGCACAGCGCCACCTTTCTTTTAATTTGAGGATGCCCAGATCAAGGCATTCCCACCAAATGAGGGCATTCCTACCAGATTAAGATATCTGCAAATCATCAGGACTTTTTCATTCAGACCCTGCATTCCTTGCAAGCCATAGAACCCAAAATCAGAAAAAACATTGCCCACTCGAAAACTAGCATCAGATTGTGACGTTCCCTTCCTGTATAGGAGGAAAGATTGTCGGGTTACACGCTCGCTATACCGGGCTTCCACGACACTCTGGTTTGTTTCAAGTGCACCTCTTGGACAAGCACGTCTGGAAAAAAACCTCTCTAAATCCAGAAGTGGAACAGAGGTGTCCTTCCGGGAATGTTGTGAGCTGAGAGGTGCCTCAGCAGAAGAGGTGCAGCGCCTGCCCCGCTGGGGGACTGGCTTCTGGTTACTTACACATACAGCAGGACTCCGCGTCACATCCAGGGGGCTGAACCCCCACGTCTGAGGGGGGCTTCGAGTCAGGGAGGAGGCCACAGGCGCGAGTGTGGACAATATACAGGAAGAGAAGACCCAGTGCGTGCTGCGCAGAGCGGCGCAGCAGGAGGCTTCAGATAACAGAAAGGGCTGATTACTGGCGCGGCAGAGGGGTTAATCGTGTGTGTGAGTTGTCTCAGCGATGGGAGACAAAACGAAAATCTAATCATTTCTTATCACTATATGAATGGAGAGATCAGGAGTCACAAAGGGCCAAGTTTGTAGCAGAACCGAGGTGTCTCGATTACATGAACTAACATTACAACGCTTTTTTTAGCCTTCTAACTGTTGACCTATGGATAGAGTCCCGAATATCATTTCTACCGGCCCTGTCGTTATGTTTAGCTACGGCTCATGTGAAGCCCACACTGACGGAAACAGAGTTTTAGTTCTGATGGTGATTGGCAAATAATGATATACGGGGAGGGGGGAGGAGTCTGATTTCCACCCTCATCCTTTGGAATGCGATTGGTTCAGGAACCTGCAAGCTTTCTTTGGTGTTATGATAGCATTAGAAAATGCCACTGATGCTGCAAATTAGATGAAAGGGGACCTCCATACCAACCGTGTAACTATGAATTATACCATTTCCTAGTGTATGTGGGGGGTGGGGGGAAGGTGAGCGGGTTTACTGGGCATAAGCCATAACATGAACAGCAAGCGTGTAAGAGCAACAGCTCCGCCGCCTGAAATAACTTTGAAGACAGGCAGGAGAGTCAGGAGTGGCCTTGGCCCATGCATATTTAATTAACAGTGCGTCTCTACCTGCTTTGATTCGGTATCTCCGGAGCACCCTCTCACGGGCAGTTTTGCCCCCATACACATTAGCAGGAGCAGTAAAAAACATCTGCCGCCCGCACACCGGAGTGCCGCGATTACATTTCCACAAGCAATAATTAACAAAGAGTTCTCCAAAGAACAATTACCATGCTTTAAGCATAACAAGACTATAGTTAGGCGGTGCTGCTTCCGGGATAAACGGAAGTTAGCATTGGATCAACAGCCAATGAAAAGGCAGCTAAGAACAGCAATGCCACAGTTAAACTAATGGCAAGCGGCAGGACAGTTTACCCAGCAATGGGCGGAGTTGCACCCAAAATATAGATTACTTGATGTCTCGGAGACGCGCTGCCTAGGCGAGACCAACAAAAAAGTGCTCTCCACTGTTCTTTTTAGGTCTCGCCTGACCTAGCGCATCCGCTGATCTGGCGAGACTTTTAGTGAGGGCTTAAAAAAATGCTACCATGGCCGGCCTACAGCTTGCGTGCATGTGTGCGGGCTCGCGCTTACGAGCAGAGGCGCCAAATGGCGCATCGCTCGCCGCGCTTGATCACGATCACTTTCACTTTAGGCCAATGCTTGTTTGAGTTCCCATGTTACAGATGACTATGCTCGAGAGTGTGACCATTTCTTGATACATCCAGGCTGAAAGCGGTTGCTTTGGGTGCTCAATGTTAAAACGCACCCTCAACCCCCCCCACCCCCCGTCATCACGTGCTCCACACATTGAGCAACTAGGTCAGTATCCTGGCTCTTACGTTGGCCTTGTTTCATGTAACTAAAAAGAGACCATGCTTCACAAACATCCCGCGCACAGGGAAAAGCCCCACCCGGGCTGCTGCACCCTGCCCCCGTCTCTCGTGCCCACATTAATTACTTCCCACGGGGTGATTCCAAAGTGTCCAGAAGTAAGCACCCGGCCAGGCGGCAGACTCCCACACACACCGAGATCACCAAGCAGAAGAGAAGGCCTTTAGCGTCTCCCACAGCCACTTACAGCAAATATTGAAAATGTGATTGTACGTGATAAACAATTACAATCCCATCATTGAGCAGAGATACCACTCCCAGGCTTGATTTTTCTGGGTGACCAACATGCTTCCAATGTCACATGCCAGCATTTTCTGTTAGACGCTGCTCGTTTGTGTGTTTTGATACATTTTCCCTTTCTTACTAAAATCCTTTCACCCCCATAATTGGACTCCGGACAATAAATAATACCCCCAACAAAGACTCCATTCATGCACTATCCTTTTGTCAGCTATGGGACTTGTAGTTTATAATTGCATTTTTCCGTAAAAAAACGTAATTTAACCAGTCACGTTAAGCATCAATGTATATTGTTTCCGAGCGACCCAACTTCAGGGCCTAAATCTTTTCAAAGTTGCTCCACCAACGTATAAAAAGTTATTTCTTGGGCGCTCGTGTCCCACTACACCACCCACACCACCCCATATGAGAGTATGTTTACCCCCAACCTCTAAGGCAGAGCAACAGGATGACCTTGCCTTTTGCTCTCCCATTTCTCGCTAAGTTTAATTACCGTATGCTAATTTCCTTGCCTACTACCTGATTAATTAAAATCATATTTTCATAATCATTTGGCAGTGGCATTGTTTTAACATTATCCGATGGCTTGTGTGTCTGTAAATACAGCGTTAAGCGGGTGGAGGAAGCAGGACCTTTTATGTGTTTGTGTGCCTGCGATTGGCAACATAACTGGCTTATTTACATTTCATCCTTCGGAGGTTGATAAATGAGTTCTGATGAGCTGGGTAATATTAATACCCGCTGTTTAAAGGACAACAGAACTACAGGAGCCATCGCTGGGTAAAAACAGTTGATACAGTATCTTTCTGTATGACCGATCTGTAGAGTGGTTTGTAAATGTTGATAATGTTTCCTGTCAGTTACACTCGGACTGCTTCAAGTAATGAACCAACCTGTCCAAATGTGAAACCTGAGGGTCTGAACATTCGATGAATACTTTTGATAACCACAGTACGAAATGCTGCAGCCAGCCTATGAACAGCGCTTCCTGCAATCTGATTAAATATGCAAGATTAAAAGCAAGAGTGCTGACTCGGTCCTGGCAGTCATTCCCACTGCTGTAATAAACACAGCCCTGATCAAGCGTCTTGGTAATAATGTTTCATCAGAAACGTTTTATAAATTCTGATTTTCACCCTTTGCAAATGATCTGAAGTATGCTGGTTACAGTTATTTTTTTTTTATATATTTGCTCGACTTCTCTTGGCGTATTTATCATTTGCATTTCTTTTCTGTGCATAATGGCATTGAGCAGGAAAAGCACACCAACTTCTCTATGTAAAGTATATCTTCTGTAGATCAATTTTAGAAGTCACAAAAAACAATGCCTCTTAGCACACCTTCTCGCCAATCTTTAAACAAATTATAGACAACACTCTTCAAGCAATCAACCCCTCCAATCATTTCTCTGACCCCCTGCCCCCCGCCTTGTTCAAAATGTTAAAACCATCTATCCTACCATTATGGGCTAAAATTGTAAATGCCTCCCTAAGTCAAGGAGTCATTCCGGACTGCCTGAAAATAGGGCAGGTCACACCTATACTTAAGAAAGCTGATGCCACTCCATCTGATCTAAACAACTACCGGCCCATAACCAACATCCCTACTTTGGCAAAACTATTGGAGAAATGTGTACAAATCCAATTATGCAATCACAATGAACACTATAACCTCTTAAATATTCACCAATCGGGCTTCTGTCAAGGGCACAGCACAGAATCTGCACTCACCCATATTATGGATGACATCCTCAAAATACTTGACTGCAATGAATCATGCCTACTGATTCTTCGTCTTTTTTTTTTGTTGCATATTTATATAGCGCGAACTCGACCCGAAGGTATTGGAGCGCTTTACATGAGCACCGTATTTACATTACACATTCAGGCACGGGGAGATTAAGTGATTTGCCCAGAATCACAGGATGTGGACGCAACCTCGAGGCTCGAACCCTGGTTTCCTGCACCAAAGTCGGCAGTTTAAGCCGACGGACCACATCCTCTCCAATCCTTCTTGATTTGTCCTCTGCCTTCGTTACGGTCAAGCATGACAAACTTCTGTCCCTACTGGAACGAAGGATGGGCCTCTCGGGCACGGTGCTGCAATGGTTCTCCTCCTTCTTGAATAACAGAACTCAAAGATTCAAGATGAGGAACTCACTCTCGCAATCCTCTTTTCAACCTCCTAATGGAGCCTTTGGCAAACGCATTGAGATCTGCGAACAGCCTGTATCATTTATATGCTGATGACACCCAACTGTATCTGAAAATCACCTCGCCAGAAGATTTCATCGCCCTCAACTCTATTCTACTGAACACGCAAAGCTGGCTCACTAACAACCACCTCATGCTGAATACCCAAAAAACTGAATTCATCCTCATCTCGCCACCGAGCCACACACCAAAGCTAGACTTATGGTTAAAACACCTAAACTCCTTTGACTGCGTCCCCCTCATCATTGACTCCGCAAAATCACTAGGAATCACCTTAGACAAACATCTGAATATGCAGTCGCACATCTCTAATGCCTCCAAGGGAGCTAATTACAAGCTGAGTATACTAAGGAAACTCAAATCCTTCCTCCCTCAGGCTGATCTAAAAATGACAGTACAAGCCCTTGTGTTACCCAGTTAAGATTACAGGAGCACCACCCTCTGTGGTCTTCCTAAATACAAGCTGACTCCCCTAAGAGCAGTATTGAATTCTGCGGCCAGATTGGGATCTGGAACCAAGAGAATATGTCACATCTCCCCAACCTTGAAATCCTTGAATTGGCTGCCCTACGCGGCAAGAATACACCTTAAAGTTGCCTGCATGACACACAAAGCAATTCACAACAATACGCCTAGTTATTTGGCTTTAAAGTTGTAAATGTCTGGAGGCTGCAGGCGTTTTTGAAGTGCAAGCCCCCTCCTTCTGAAACCCCAATCCTTCCATAAGAAGAGAACCGGCTGTAGAGCTTTTTCAGGGATCGCACCAAGGATCTGGAACTCCCTACCTCCAGCAGTTTGTGGAATCAGTTCCCTTACTGCCTTCAAAAAAGAAGTAAAAACACTACTAATGAACAAATACATACCATAAGTCTGATTTCTATGATGTCACTGAGTCATCTTTATGATTGGAATACTTTTACCGACTTCAAGTGGAATGATTGAATCCTTATTATGTATGACGAATATCACTAACCTTACTGTTCAATTGCTGTATGTAGTGTAAAGCTTAGCTAGTGGTGGGTCTCTCTTGGGTTTATCTATACACCTCTTATCCACTGGGATACGATCATAGTTATAATATATATGTTTGCTAGCACACTCATCTAAGGTTCTTTAACTGTATATTGTTCTACGTCCTACAGTATCATGGTTCTCTATGTTTGTTAATCATATATCTTCTATTCCTTTTGTACAAATTGACACTTTTGAATGTATGTATACTACCTCAACCAATTTTGCTCTTATACTGTAAAGCGCTCTGGTACCCTTGTCGGTCACGTTCGCGCTGTATAAGACTTTATAAATATATAAAGAAATAAATTAATGTTAACTAAGTACGTGTGTGACAAACTGTCAGGATTTTCACAAGAAAGTGTGGGAAACACAACAATTAACATCTTTCACAAAGCGGGAAATATTTCCTCTAAAGCTTTGTAAAGGTTGCATAAAAATACAATTTGCAAGTTCCCACGCCCTTGCTCTTATGCAAATCTCTCCCTATGCACTATAACAGCCTGCGAGTAAATTAAAATGCAGTTTGTTGAAGGTCACATTCATGTCAGAAGTTTGATCAGCATGATGAAGTTCTATATGAAAAAGACAGCTATGTAGCCTAGTCAAATACATAAATGGTCAACTGGGAGCACAGTACGAAAGCAGGTTACTAACTACTGGCAAAAGGGGTGGAGAAACACATCAAGCATTAGAAACCATGAGGGAAACAACAGACACAATGAGATAGGGGGGTACACTCATCTCACATCCGCACAGGAAACAAAAATCCATGCTCCTGACACATGGACAGGAAAGCGATACATTCTAATGGGTTACACTTGTGACAAGTGGCGCTGTGTGTTATACACACATTTTAGGGGGTCTGACAGGAGATGAAATGTGAACTCCTCCCACAGACACACAAGAACGGACCACCGTTGCAGACTTAAAACCTGCACTGGTGCGTGATTTTCTGCCAGTTTACCCGCTAGGTTACCTCACAGAGTCTGAAGGCTCGAGCACAAAGGCACATTTGACATCAGAGAGGATGCTGGGAGTCCATCGCCTTTTTGGTTTATTTCCACGTGAAGGCGATCAATTTACAAGCTTTGGCATACCCAATAGGTCTCGCCTTTGGGACCTTATAAGTGTTTAGCCATGCAACAGTTGATGTTGTTGCACCAAGAATATTGTGCTGCATAACTAAATACATATAAGGTCCCAAAAGCGAGACCTATTGGCTATGCCAGTGCTTGTTTTACTGATGTGCCAGACACACATGCGGGGATTGGGTATGAGATCAGCGTTGGAAAACATTGTAATGACGAAATAATGAGAATCTGTATTTAATATGATGCGTTTCCAGATGTTTTCTGTAGGGTTCCAGCTGCACGAGCCCACCGTGTGTACTGGTTGTGTCCCACCTTTATTTCTCTGAAAAGAACTAACTGACCTCAAACACTGTTCTGGGGGCTCTGTATGCGCTCTGCCTCATTCTTGGGGTCTGGGAGAAGTAGTCTGGATTACAAGATGTTATTTGTGACTTGTTCGTGGATAAGATAGGCGTGGATATTAACCGACTCAAAGACTGCTTTCGGTTTCAGGATGACCGCACTTGGACAGCGCAGACCCCCCCTCTCCCCCACCCCGCGCGGGCTCAGCGAGGGCTGCACAGTGCTTTCGGTTTCTGAATGTCAAGCTTTGTCCAGGTGGGTTTCTTCTCCTGGCCGGGTGCCAGTCACGTCAGCCGATTGCCCCTATGTAGCCCACTCACAGATTTGGTTAGGTCCTCTGTGAAGGGCGGACTATTTGCGCCAAGTTTCACTGAGCAGTATTTAAAGGCTCTTCCAGGCCTCAGCCCCTATCCTGTGACAGGCTCTCCCTATCGATTCACTGAAAGGCGCCATCGACGCAGTGAACCGCACGCACAGCGGGACAGTATTCTGCTAGGACTGCCCGCGGCAGAGCTCTGAATGGCACATCTGAATGATGAACGCATGCGTGCAATCATTGTATATCTGCGAAGTGGGGGCATTTCGAAAAACAAATAGAGGGAATGTGTAAGCACCCTATATTGAAGCAGAACCAATTTTAGGCGGAAGACAGGTGAAGGTTGCCTCGCGCTGCGCAGCGCTCGACTTTTGCGCGGTCTGGCGAGGACAAGCCGCGTGCGTGTACGGCACTCAGCGGCATGTGGGCGGGAGGCGAACGCGTGGGCTTTGATTAGCCGTATGGGAAGGAAGCTTCCGATCCCTGAGCGCGCAGCCTGTCTGCCACGCCGGGGTTATTCTCGGTCAGACACCTGCCGGCGCTCCGGGCTCCGGCTCCTTTCATCTCTTATGCGCCAGGAAATTAACCTTCGCCTCTTCGGCTTTGTATCAGATGTGCATTTGGGAGGATGTGTGTCATGCAGGCAGGCTCGGGTTCTGATAGCATTTTAACCGGTGCACGCATATGTGTCCTGAAAACAGGACTCACTGAGTTCAAGTATAAGACATCGCGAATGTTCATAGAATCTATTTATTTCACTACCTCATACTTTTGATGTTTTTTATTATTCATTAGACTTACTCAAACTGCTTTTGCAAACCAGATGAGTAAAATATGTGTGCTTTTGTAAGGTACTTAGCTAATTTATTTTACCTCGTTCAGTGACTGATGTGGCTGGTAACATGTTGAGGAATAGAGCGCAAAAGCGGGACAGTTCGGTTTGTGCTCTTCATTGTTTGATATATAATGAAAGTGCCTACCATCGCGTGTAACTGTTCTCTACTGACAAGTGCATGCACTCTCCTGTTAAAAGTGTTGCACTCCTGCTAAGTAGTGCAAATGCTTTCCCTTTTAAATGAAAGAAGTGCATGTACCAGGTACTTGATTACCTGTCCATTTAAAGCACTGCTCTGCACCATGTGAATGGCCAAAGTACTGACGATAAATTATGGTTGTATTGTGTCGAGTTGAAAA
The DNA here is from genome assembly GCF_964204655.1 of Triturus cristatus. Taxonomy (NCBI): domain Eukaryota; kingdom Metazoa; phylum Chordata; class Amphibia; order Caudata; family Salamandridae; genus Triturus; species Triturus cristatus. The sequence continues at coordinate 1,660,536,868 of NC_140590.1, read as the reverse complement.
TGTATTGTCAATCGCTTACACCGACACATCCACCATTTTTACTGATGTACCTGTTCTTCTTGTGTCTTCCAGTCTCTTAAATGCATAGTCTCCATTCAATCAAAGTTAACGGGAACATTCATTTTGTTTGTTTTCTCCACGAGGTTTGGTATCCTTCTGATTTTATCAAGTGTTTGGCATGTATATAAAGTGATTATACAGATCTGTAGAAATGGGATAAAAGTGTTCCAATCTGCGGGCAAAATCTTAGAACATATTCATGTTCACTAGAGCTGTATTGTGGTACTGTAAATTTCGGAACCATGTTGGTAACACGGTCCTACCCTGCCGATTTTGGTATCAGCGAACCGCAAATGACTAATGCGGTATGTATGAGTGTTTTCGTCATGTTTCACCAATGAATTTACCGTGTATATGATACTATATGTCGAACTTTCGGGTTCCATTTTAAAAGGGTAACCATTTTGTGGTTGCCCTCACATAGGCTGCGCATTGAGGCCATGCCCAGGCCTAAAGGACACGCTATCTTTCTTTTGTTTCCGTGTGACCTATGCAAACTGACACCGCTGCCCGAGGTCAGTCCTGCCCGGCCGGTTCTTTTTACTGCGGCCTTATGGGATTAGCATCAGGGCCCAACACATCATAAAATCGTGTATCCCACGCGACTCCTGACTAATCCCTTTCACACTCTACTCTGTTTCCTACTTTATGGCTTGTTTTACGAGTAGGATGTGTCCGTTTTATTGGGGTCTGCTGATATCTGATGAGGGTTCTGAGCCTCGCTGGGTAAATAACCATGTGCTGACCGAGCTGAAATGTGGGATTATCATCATGACTGTGCTCTTCCTTTGAAGTGAAAATATGTGAACGACCACTTGTAAAACAGGGGCGGTGTTGCCCAGAGCGTAATATTCTGTATATAAGAAAAGACTGGTTTTTGGTTGGGAGCAGTCTCCTGAGAACATACACTGTGTTGTACTTCTCGGATACCTGTGATTGGTCTGCAGCCAATAAATACGATCTTTGACTTTACCTAGAAGACTCTGTGTTTCTGTGGTCCGAAACAGGAAGAACTCGAAGTCTTCGGGTGTGTCCCCTGGCACCGCTGGGTTGGTTCTGAAAAACCCAATACTTCTGTTGGTGCCCAACTCGGGGCGATTTCAGCGGTACCGGTCCAAGCCAGAGGTTCGTGAGGAGCTTCGTGTGAAAATTCTGGAGGAAGGCCGCCACTTCATCGACCCCTGCATGTCGACGTGGTCCGAAAGTCTTTGCTGCGAGGTTATCCGCGTCCCGACGGCTACAAAGGACTGCTGCCCTGACTATCGCCCTGTTTTGGACCCTTGATGATTTGGTAGAGCGAAACGATTTAACGAGTCTTCTGGTGGCGTCATCGATACCTCAGTTAAGTATAAGTGGAGCGTCTCCCAGTCCTTAGTTTGGTTTGGTATCCCTTTGGGATCGCTTTGATTTGGAACTTGCAAGTGCCAAAGCCGAAGGACTCGTGTATATTCGCTAATCCTTTGAAGTTTGAAACTAGACTAGTGACCGACGATGCCTGGTTCTAGTATATTTGGAAATTTGTTTTGTTTGGGTTGTAATAGTGACTCCCGATTAGAGGATTCGTGTCCGGTTCCTCCAATTGGAACTCCAACGTATGAGCTTTATATGAAACATGGCGTGGGCCCCATTGTGTATAATGAAGTATGGATCCGATACACCAGGAAGGATGGTGTTTTAAAATGGCCCCAAAATGGTAGTTTCGACACAGAAATCCTAGATAACTTAGAAGTTAAATTATTTAAAAAGAAAGCCCGGCCAGCGATGTTTGATTCTTTCCGCCTATGGCGAAAGGAAGCCAAGCAGAAAGAAATCAAATTAGCCAAGAAAAATAAAAGAGAGAAAGGTATGTCGATAATGCAAGCAGCATTGCAGTTTAAAGATAATGAAGAAGAGCAAATTAATGAGCAGCTGCACAGGCAACGTAAATTAGTGAGGAGAAAGATCCCCTAATGTCACATTTGCTGAGTTCGCCACCCCCGTATGCGCAGAGTGCTACAGCGCCTCCGCAGCCTTTAAATGTACGGCCTCCAGTTAATTTGCCGCAAGCTTTCCCGCAGCCGCCAGCTCCTCCTCACCCGGCTCCTATGCCTACGGCGCAGCCCTCTCAAGGGCCGCCGGTTTCGCTGCCTATCTCTTCTGCGCTTCCTGTGACTTTACCTAGTACATCAGCTGCCTCCCTCGGCGCTCTTCCTGATACGACCCCTGTACCTGTATCTGCACCCGTTTTTCTTCCCTCTGTCTTTCCCCCTGATCTTGCCTCAACTTCCCCTTCTACACGACAACGAATAGCTAGTGCGGTCACTAGTTTTATATCGCCTCTCTTTGGGTCATCTAGTACGACCCCTGGTTCACAACGTACGCAGTTGCGTAGTCAGCTGCCAGGTTCTGAAGAGAATGAAGTATTAGACCACATGGCATATAAATGGATTGTTTTTCCTTCAAGATATGATGTAGAGTCTGTTGTAAAGGTTTTTCATCAATGGGAAGCACCAAACCAGAGATACGTTTTTGAGAAAATGTGTGTATTCCTCTGTGAGGAATTGGAAGATCATGGTTTGGACTTAAGCCCGCAGGAATTGTGTCATGTACGGTTTGAATTTGGAAAAGGTACGATTGTGGGTCCCGATGTTGAGAAGGCAGTTGCGACATTGTTGTCTTTTAGGACCGAGGGCCCTTCTCAGTCACTGTTTGAACGTGAGTCTTCTGATAGGAAGGTTAGACAATACCCTATGAGAGAAGTCCCTCCGGTATGGAAAGACGCGGTTGCGGCTGATGCCGCTAACGGTATTGCTGCCATGCCAGCTCATTTCCAACGTGTTTGGGTACATGTTCCTTGGAAGCGATCAGAAGTTTTAGCCCTTAAGTAGACATTGCCTGACCCCCGTAAAAACCCCGCAGGATATTATAAGGAGTTATCACAGACTGCAGAATCGTGTGTCATGAACCTAGCTGACATAGATATGTTGTTCGGGAATGTCGTTCCGCAGCCTTTATGGGGGTTGATTCGTAATACAGATCATGCTGCAGAATTAGGTGGCACATGGGCTATTATCACTGCTACAGATACTAGACAAGTTGGTGGTGCGAAACCTGAGCCCTTAGTAGCAGAACTCCATGGTAGAATTATTACCTACATGAAGACTTTAATGCCAGCGATGCGTGTGAATTGGGATAAATTATCCGCATGCAAACAAAAGAAAGACGAAACAGTGTCTGATTTCTTCACCAGGTTTGAAGAAACATTTATCGACCACAGTGGTCAAGACATGAGTACGGAAGGTGGTCAACGGTTATTTGTTGATAAATTTGTGCATAATTTGCTTCCCGAGTTGTGTAAGAAATTAAAAGATTCAGAGAGTTCTTGGGCTGTTTCCTCATCAGCGCAAATACTGGCTACTGCACAGTATTACGAAAATAGGGATAAAGATGAGAAGGATAGAGCAGACAAGAAAACAAAAGAATTAAAGACGAAGGTTCTTTTACAGCAGGCTTACCCGCCACGTGGAGATCAGAATAACTATAAGCAAGATCAGAGTAACTATCGACAACCCCAACAGTTTCAGAGTAACTCGCAAAGGTTCGGGTATTCCCAACCGCGTGTTCCTGTGGGTCCCAATCAGTGTTCGTATTGCAAACAAGAAGGTCATTTTAAGTATAGTTGTCCTATATTGTTGCAGCGCACGAATAATGCTTATGGCGCGAGAGGTAGAGGTGGTCAGCAAGCTCCTAGAGGTAGAGGGCGTGGAAATGTTCCCCAGAACGCGCGTCCTCTTCCGCCTCAAAATACGATGAACAGTTTTGATCAGCAGGCCAATGTAACTGGTGGGACAGCTCAGTACTATAATAACGACTATTATGCAGAAGATGGAAATGCGGAAGGTGATGATTACTAGGACAGCCATAGACAGAGAGAGGGAGTTGTTTCAGTACCAGTGGACCAGAGTGGACCGTATGTCAAGGTGACTACAGCGGGTGTATCAGAGCCTTTTTTATTGGATACTGGTGCTGCAAAGAGTTCAATTATGCACTCGAAACTCCCTGGCGCGCCTTTGTCTGGCGAAATGAATGTTTCAGTAGGTTTTTCTGGCGCCCCGGTTAGGAACCCGATCTCTAGTCCTATGCCCCTTTCGGTCGGACCTTGTGAGCTGAAAGCACCCCTTATCCTAAAGACAGGTTGTGGTGAAAATCTGTTAGGATTGGATTTGTTAAAGAGATTACATGCGACATTATATTGTTCCCCCTCGGGAGTACAACTTACACTGGGTAGGGAAGTGATTTCTCCAATGTATTTGTCGAAGAATAAACTGCCAGCTGAATTGTCGTCTCTTCCGGATGTCCTTTGGGCTACTGGTCCTAACGATGTGGGTCGCTTGGAAATACCGCCATATGTGGTCACTTTGAAAGCCAGTGTTAAATTGCCACGCATTCCCCAGTACAAGATCTCTAATGAAGGTGAGAAAGCGTTGTTAGCGATCATCTATGACTTGATTGAAAAGGATGTAATTGAACAGACAAGAGGCAACGTTTGCAATAGTCCTGTTTTGCCTGTTTCAAAACGTACTGACCCTTCTCAGCCACCTGTTTACAGATTTGTGATCGATCTTAGAGAGGTAAATAAGATAGTTGTGCCACAGTTTCCAGTTGTCCCTGATATAACTCCCTTGTTGACTATGATCCCAGCTTCCGCTGCTCGGTTCTCAGTGATTGATTTAAAGAACGCTTTCTTTAGCATTCCGATTGCAGAGGAAAGCAGGGATATTTTTGGTTTTAGTTTAGGAGGTCGCAGCTTCCGCTTTAAACGCGCCCCGCAGGGCTACTGTGAAAGTCCATCAATATACAGTCAGGCTTTAAAAGCGCAGCTTGATACAATTGTCTTACCTAGCGGTGCTACCCTTATTCAGTATGTTGACGATTTACTAATCACCGCGGATACTGAGGAGATTTGTAGAGAAGCTACATTGTCATTGTTGCGTCATTTGTCTGCCTTTCATCACAAAGTGTCTCTCTCAAAACTGCAATATTGTCGACAAGAAGTGACCTACTTAGGTCATCTCTTGTCGAAGGAGGGAAGGAAACTGACCCCAGAAAGAATTCAGGCCATTGCACAATTGAGCGTGCCAAGAACACAGAGAGAAGTGCGTGCTTTCTTGGGGATTACTTCATACTGTAGGCAGTGGATCCCGAGTTTTTCTTTGCTGGCAAAACCTTTGATAGCATTAACATGCAAAGATACACCGAATCCCGTCCCATGGTCTGAAGTGTCAGAAAAGTTTTTCGGAATTACGTAAGGCATTATGTTCGGCTCCTGTATTGGGTACCCCCGACTACAGTAAACCTTTTACATTGTATGTTCACGAGAAAGAAGGTTGTGCGTTGTCAGTGCTGACACAGTCTTTTGGAGACAGACAGCGTCCATGCGCGTATTTTTCGTCGACTTTGGATCCGGTAGCCAAGGCATTGCCAAGTTGTTTGAGAGCCACAGCGGCAGCAGCTGTTTCTATTCGACAGTCTGCAGGGTTAGTAATGAACAACACGTTGATTGTGATGGTGCCACACGCAGTGGACACGTTATTAAACAGGACCAAGACACAGCACCTAACTAGTGCTCGATTGTCAGGTTATGAGTTGACACTGTTAGCGAGTCATGTGCACATAAAGAGGTGCAACACGTTGAATCCAGCTACTTTACTGCCGATTTCAGCAGACACAGATGAGATTGAACAGCATGATTGTCTGTTCAGAACAGAAGAAGAAACAAAAGGGAGAGTGGATCTTAAACATACTCCCCTGGTTGAGTGTGATGGTACCTTATGGGTGGATGGTTCGTGTTTCAAGCTTCCGAATGGTGATACGACTGCTGCATATGGTGTCACGACTTTGCACACGATTGTTGAAACTGCACGTATACCACATTATTCGGCTCAAGCAGCGGAATTAATTGCACTTACAAGAGCATGCGTGTTGTCGAAAGGAATGAAAGTGAACAGATATACTGAGAGTCAGTATGCCTTTGGCGTGGCCCATAGTTTTGGGCGCTTGTGGAAAGAACGTGGGTTCCTGACTTCGCATGGAACTAAGATTCAGAATGGTCAGTTGGTGAATGATCTTCTTGAGTCGTTGACCTTGCCATTACAGGTTGCGATTGTGAAATGCAGTGCACACAAGAAGGTTATTGATGATGTTGGTCGTGGTAATGCATTTGCTGACGAAATCGCGAAAGAAACAGCAAAAGATGTGACGAATCGAATGTATGTTACAGGCCCTGCAAGATGGGTGGGTGATGTTGGAATGTGTGAAGACACGATAGAGAGTGTGAAGTCCCTTCAAGCTGAAGCCACAGAGAAAGAATTGAGCATGTGGAAAGAAAGTAAGGGTAAATTGGATGAAAATGGTGGTTGGATTGATCTGTCAGAATGCCGGCGATGGTTGTTACCTGATGCATATGTGCTTCCAGTGGTCACGATGGCACATGGAATGGCGCATATCAGTGTGAAAGGGATTTGTAAGTTGTTGGCTCCAGTATGGCAGAACGCTGGAATTCTCAAGTGTGCAGAGAATGTGGTAAAAAATTGCATGGTATGTTTGAAATACAATCCTTGTAGGGGAACCCCAACTCCAGACGGCCATTTTGCGCCTCCAACGTATCCGTTTGAGGTTTTGCAGCTAGATTTCATCCACATGGAAAGGTGCAACAATTTGAAATATGTACTTGTTGGCGTCTGTGCTTTTTCAAGGTGGATAGAAGCATATCCCCTAAAAGACAATACTGCCTTATCCACAGCTAAAGCCCTTGTCAAAGAATTCTTCCCTAGGTTTGGAATGCCAAGAATTGTATGGAGTGATAATGGGAGTGAATTTGTGGGACGAGTGATGAAGAATGTATGTGAGGGACTAGGTATAAAGCAGAAATTCCACGCTGCAAATCACCCCCAATCAGCTTGACTAGTAGAGTCTTACAATGGCACATTGAAGCTCAAATTAGCCAAGATCCAAGCGAGTTCTGGTCTTAAATGGCCTGACGCTCTGCCCTTAGCACTCCTATCAACAAGAATGACTGTGCATTCACAGGTGGGACTTGGTCCCTACGAAATCGTGTTTGGCCGCCCGGCAATATATGGGGAGTGCCAAGGCCTACAAAATTCAGCGAGATCGAACACCCAATACTGCTTGATTATTTGTATGAATTGACGGCTAAATTGCGTGTTTTACACCAACAGGTGCATGATACTCTGCCCCAGGTCTCTGAAGCTCCAGTACACCCTATCAATCCTGGATCATGGGTGCTGGTCAAAAATTTCAAAAGGACAAAGAATGATGAGCCCCGTTGGACCGGCCCCCATCTCGTCCTTCTTTCCACGAGATCGGCTGTTCGAGTAAAAGGGAAAAAGAACTGGGTACACGGCGTTCACTGCAAAAGGGTCCCTTTGCCTTTGCCTTACGACCAGTGGGTCCAGAAAGGAATCGCTGACTCAGAGACTGAGACTGTGCCTCGTTTCCTGCCGTTTAGCGATGCACGAGTAAAAGGAACGCTTTCTGAGATGGAAAGCGATGACATCTTGCAAGAAACTGTGCCACCGTCAATTCAATTGGACACTACAGAGCCTGAACTCTTGTTTCAAGACCAAACAGTACCTACAAGAAGTCGCTACAATCTGAGGCAGAGAACTATGGACAAATAAAAATTCTTTTTTTCCTTGATATATTTTTTTGAGAAGTGCAGCTCGCTCTTCCATCTGAAAAACTTTCTTATTTTTGCTTTTTCGAACCGCCATCCGGGTTCAGCTGCAGGGTCGCGGTGCCAAGACTTCGGGGTACAAGCCGGAGACGTTAGGTCAACGGTCTGGTTGGTCTAGGGCGTTCCCTGGACTGACAGGTGTACTCCTTAGCAGAAGACACTCACCCGCCGCGAACAGCACGATTAGAGGATGGAGTTTTTCGAGATGAAGAGACCCGCTGAGGAAATAAATTTTAAGAGCAGAATGTGTAAAGTAATGAATAGCAAACGTTTTGTAATATTATGTCTGTTTGTCCTATTTAGCATGATGATGTTTTCTGTAGGTTATGTATTATTGTCTTTTCAAGTGCCGTCTGCCCCCACTATACAGCCCATACCTCTTCCTACTGTTTCCTCACACTCTTTCCACCCTCTGCCTGAACATGAACAAGCTAGACGTTCTGAGTTCGTAAACAATTTGTTTATTCAACTTCTGCACCAGCACCAACTAGTTATGAATACGACGAATTGCTGGGTGTGTGGTTTGATGCCGCATACCATTAATAAAGGTATCCCATATCTAGTGCTGCCGTTTAGCTATAATGGGTCATCATGGGCATTCCAGACTATGTTTCTTTTTGCACTTGAGACCTATTCCCCACGACCACCGCGTTCCATTAGACCTAGCACAAACAATAAAGCCTTGATGAAAGGAGTTGCTGACATGAGCAGAAATATCGATGCATATTCATCTATTCCCAAGGATGAGTTGCGAGCTTATGTGGGTTGGAACGCGACGGGGTATAGCATTTGTCTGGGCGAGAAACAGCGTAAAAGTTCATCCCCGATTTGGGTCGTACCCCACATAGGTCGGTTCTGTTTACAAGGTAATGGTCAAAATCCAAGAGCTCAGTTAGGGAAGAGTGACTGTGCTGAAATGTACATTTTCCCATCACAGTTTTCCCCTGCGTTTTTGGCAGCCAAGGGTACATATTTTTTTTGTAATGATCGAGCATATACATGGTTGCCCCCTGATTTCTCGGGCACGTGTTATGTTGCAAATTTGCTACCGCCGACATTTACTGCCGCCTCTGATTATCACAAGACCAGAGTTGTGAGAGGCGTTGTTAGTAAGGAGGATACTGCCGGTCAGGAAGCGGGAGACTTTTTCCTGGGTTTCCTGCCGTTTTGGCGACCAATGGTCAATAGTAGGAACCTGAGACAACTGACTCGTGTAGTTGAAACCATTGTTAATGTAACGGCTGGTGCCCTTGGTAACTTGACAGCTGAGCTTCAAGCGGATCGCCTCATGACGTTACAGAACCGTATGGTTCTAGATGTCATACTTGCAGACCGTGGTGGGGTATGCAAGGTTATCCAATCAAGCTGTTGTATTTTCATACCAGATAGCGCTCCGACAGTCTATCAAGCCATCTCCAAACTGCATAAGATTTCCGAATCCATTCATGTGAATAAAGGAGACTGGTCGATGATGGGGTGGTTCTGGGGACTGATATCAGCTTGGGGATGGAAGATTCTATTAGTCATTGGGACGATCTTAGCCATCCTTTTCCTGTTCTGTCTATGTGTACAGTGTGCTCCTGGGATGTATGTCGTTACAACGCACACTTTTACAACGCATGCACTTACAACGCATTTTTTACAACGCACAATCCATTACAACGCATGACATTACAACGCAGGACACTACAACGCATTTTTAAAAACTACCTTTACAACGCATTTCCATTACAACGCATACTACCTTTACAACGCATACCATTACAACGCATAATATTAAATTGCATTTAAGGTAAGTATTAGATAGTATAGGGGTAAAAATTACTATTCTAACTCCAGGGGGTGCAACAGTAGGGTAAGTGTTGGATAGTATAGGGTTAAAAATTACTATTCTAACTCCAGGGGGTGCAACAGTAGGGTAAATGTTGGATAGTATAGGGGTAAAAATTACTATTCTAACTCCAGGGGGTGCAACAGTAGGGAAAGTGTTGGATAGTATAGGGGTAAAAATTACTATTCTAACTCCAGGGGGTGCAACAGCAGGGTAAGTGTTGGATAGTATAGGGGTAAAAATTACTATTCTAACTCCAGGGGGTGCAACAGTAGGGTAAGTGTTGGATAGTATAGGGGTAAAAATGACTATTCTAACTCCAGGGGGTGCAACAGTAGGGTAAGTGTTGGATAGTATAGGGGTAAAAATTACTATTCTAACTCCAGGGGGTGCAACAGTAGGGTAAGTGTTGGATAGTATAGGGGTAAAAATTACTATTCTAACTCCAGGGGGTGCAACAGTAGAGTAAGTGTTGGATAGTATAGGGGTAAAAATTACTATTCTAACTCCAGGGGGTGCAACAGTAGGGTAAGTGTTGGATAGTATAGGGGTAAAAATTACTATTCTAACTCCAGGGGGTGCAACAGTAGAGTAAGTGTTGGATAGTATAGGGGTAAAAATTACTATTCTAACTCCAGGGAGTGCAACAGTAGGGTAAGTGTTGGATAGTATAGGGGTAAAAATTACTATATTATGCGTTGTAATGGTATGCGTTGTAATGGTAGTATGCGTTGTAATGGAATGCGTTGTAAAGGTAGTTTTTAAAAATGCGTTGTAGTGTCCTGCGTTGTAATGTCATGCGTTGTAATGGATTGTGCGTTGTAAAAAATGCGTTGTAAGTGTAGTGCGTTGTAAAAGTTGCGTTGTAAAGGTTGTTCCCCGTGCTCCTGTAGTGTGTAGCCTCTGTGTTACATCATGTGTAAGGAGACCTGTATCAAGGGACGAACTAAGCAATAGGATGATGCTACAGCAACATCTTCATGACTTTATGAATATAGACTTGGACTCAGATTAGTATGAGTATAGTTATTGCCTATGTAAGGGCAAAAGGAGGGTCTGTGGTACTGTAAATTCCGGAACCATGTTGGTAACACGGTCCTACCCTGCCGATTTTGGTATCAGCGAACCGCAAATGACTAATGTGGTATGTATGAGTGTTTTCGTCATGTTTCACCGATGAATTCACCGTGTATACAATACTACATGTCGAACCTTCGGGTTCCATTTTAAAAGGGTAACCATTTTGTGGTTGCCCTCACATAGGCTGCGCATTGAGGCCATGCCCAGGCCTAAAGGACACGCAATCTTTCTTTTGTTTCCGTGTGACCTATGCAAACTGACACCGCTGCCCGAGGTCAGTCCTGCCCGGCCGGTTCCTTTAACTGCGGCCTTATGGGATTAGCATCAGGGCCCAACCTATCATAAAATCGTGTATCCCACGCGACTCCTGACTAATCCCTTTCACACTCTACTCTGTTTCCTACTTTATGGCTTGTTTTACGAGTAGGAGGTGTCCGTTTTATTGGGGTCTGCTGATATCTGATGAGGGTTCTGAGCCTCGCTGGGTAAATAACCATGTGCTGACCGAGCTGAAATGTGGGATTATCATCATGACTGTGCTCTTCCTTTGAAGTGAAAATATGTGAACGACCACTTGTAAAACAGGGGCGGTGTTGCCCAGAGCGTAATATTCTGTATATAAGAAAAGACTGGTTTTTGGTTGGGAGCAGTCTCCTGAGAACATACACTGTGTTGTACTTCTCGGATACCTGTGATTGGTCTGCAGCCAATAAATACGATCTTTGACTTCACCTAGAAGACTCTGTGTTTCTGTGGTCCGAAACAGGAAGAACTCGAAGTCTTCGGGTGTGTCCCCTGGCACCGCTGGGTTGGTTCTGAAAAACCCAGTACTTCTGTATGAGTATTGTGATTTCCCTCAAGTCCTTTCCATTTTGTTTCTGAGGGCGGTATTGGCTTTTGTCAGTATATTTGTTGCTCTGCAAGAGTTCTGAAATTGGTTACAGGGTCATGTAAGAGGATAATATAGAGAACATGCAGAAGGAGAGGATGTACCCTTACAGCTAGAGCGGTAGACCTCGAAGCTGGGGAACCAGGTTCGAGTCTCGGCAATGACGCTCAACATCCTGTGATTCTGGGCAAATCACTTAATCTCCCTGTGCCTAACAAAACAAGCATTTGCAATGCAATAGGTCTTGCATTTACACAAGTTTGAGATATTGGCATTGTAAATGACAATGCCTTTTATTTATGTTTTGGTTTTTAAAACATAAATAAAAGGCATTGTCATTTCTAATGCCAATAGCTCAAACTCGTGTAAATGCGAGACCTATTGCATTGCAAATGCTTGTTTTATTTTTGGCAGATTTTATATAGCGCTAATTCGACCCGAAGGTATTGGAGCGCTTTACATGAGCACCAGTTACTTTACACAAGGACACATTCATTTTTGGTAGGCACGGGGAGATTAAGTGATTTGCACAGAATTACAAGATGTTGAGCTGACGCCCTCTAAAGTCGGCAGCTCTAGCCGTGAGACTACATCCTCCCCGTTCTTCTCACCCTACTCTTGAATGCAGGCGCATACTGCACCGTGAGCTCTAGACCGCCACACAATATTTCACAGGAAATCTAGATACACTGCTCCTCTGACCGGAGCCTGGGCTTCCCCCAGCGGGGCAGCTTTGCACCTCCTGCGCCGTGCATGCATCCAAAATGTCTTGGGGGCTCAACACGCATGTGAGTGGGTTACCTCCGTCCCTGCAGAAAGCGTCGAGGAGCCATCTAAACACAGCCAGAACTCTCATGGAAGCCGATCCTGGTCGCAAGCGTTGGTCTCTGGAGTGGGAGTGAGGAGGGGGTAGTTGATTCAAACATTTCAGGTGACTATAAATGAGTGCAGCTCGGGTTTTGCAGGGTTAGTGAGTCACAAATGAGTGGAAATTAATGCCACGCATAAACGTTACTGCCCTCTCTGGTGAAGGTGCTATTTGTCCCTTCATTATGCCTTTGGGCATTAACAGTGGCTAGTTGATCTTTCTCTTTAGTGTGCTTGGGAGGCCTCTACACTTGTTAAGTTACCACCTACCCACTCCCCATGTTAATTTGCCTTCAGTAGGAGCTCATAATTGCATGGTCATTAACAGTAGCTGTCAGTTATTAACAGACCGGCCACATATCATATCTTCGTCACTCGTTGAAGACACCCGTCCTCGAGCAAGCCTGGCCCTTGCCCCTACTCTGCACTTCCAGTGAACTTAAAAGACAGACAAACAACAGGAGATCACGACACTCCGAGCCATCTGATGGGCTCAGCCAGTCTAGGCGCTTGAAGGAGGGTGGGAATGACCAACAGAGAAACGCAAATCTCTCTTAGTTCTAACAAATGTGACTGTTTATCTAACCACAGGCCTCACAGATTTTCAGTAATTGTGAAACGGTGCCTACAAAGACACGCACACATATGTGTATAGGATATATACTTCACTGGTACAGTCAGCAATTCCTAAAACGTATTATCGTCCCATCCCCCAAATGAAATATACCACGCTCCCTTTATTTAGTCTGGGTGAGAGTGGGGGTGTAGAGGCTGTAAGCATTGCCCAGTGACACCGCACCAACGGGTAGCAAAACATGGCCACTTACTGGTGAAACGTTGTCAGCAAAGCAGAGGAACACACACTATTAGATTGCGCGTCCAGACGCTATAGATAGTGAAGCCTTTCCTCTGCAGTGCCTAACTCCGAGTATGGCTGCCCCAGGGTCACATGGTGCAGCAGGGACTGGGCTGCTTACGTGCTCAGATCTCTTTGAGGTGAGAGGTGGCGGTGCATGTTTCAGTCACAGCTACATTACAGCTTGTCGAAGAGTTTAAATCTAACTCACCGGGACAGTACCAGAGACGAGGAAAAATCTCACAAGCTAAAACTATGCAAATGACGATGGTGCCCTCCCCGCACCCTAACAACCAAATGGTGGTTCAGTTTAATGAGACACAGTCAGGAGGGTAAAGTGAGCGTCGCCGCTTCTTGCTTCTGAGTCGCCGCGTTGTGAGAGTCCACGGGGCCGCCAAGGTTTTGTTCCGCTCCAGGGCAGTGGGCACTCGTGCCTGCCTGTATGCTTCTAGGCGAGCACCGGCAGTCTCTTAGCCGGAAGCACTCACGGTATGAATGCACCACCGAGACAAGGACTGCTGAGATTACACTGAGAGAGAGAGATGGAATGGAAAAAGGGAGAGAGCGCGAGAAAAGGAAAAAGAAAAACACAGAGATGAAGATGGAGGAGAGAGCTGGAGAAAGAGAAATAAATAAATAGAGGTAGAGCGAAAGAAAGCGAGAGAGAAAAGCAAATGAAGACGGAAGAAAGAGAGAGATGAGAGAGAGAGAGAGATGACGACAGGAGAAGAATGCGGAAGAGAGCGAGGTAGACAGAGTGAGGTGAATACGGAAAGAAGGAAGACAGAAGAGTCGGGGTGAGAAACAGAACAGCAGGAAGGCAGGAGCGAGAGGTGTGTGGGGAGAGACAGAGAGCGAGGGGTGAGACAGAGTGTTCAGAGTCGAAACAGGGAGTCAGCGAAGATGGAGGAAGAGAGACTGGAATTGAAAGACAGTCCGATGGATGGAGTTTGAGAGAAGGACATTGAGGAGTGGAGGAGAAGAGGGTGGACAGAAAGAGTGAGTGCTTCAGAGGGCAGATTTAGAGAGAGGGACCGAGAGGTGATGGAGTCAGAAATGGAGAGGGGAAGTGAAACTATGGAAAGAGAAAGAAAGATTTGCTTGAGAGGAGAGAGAACGTGTAGACAGGGATTGGGGGATGGGACTGGCACGTTAATGGAAAGGGGCGAGAAAAATAGATAAGGGATAGTGGAGCGAGTGAAATAGAGCAAATGACTTTTGCTGCTCGTGTAAGCAGCAAGTCTTCGATCTCTTTTCTTTATGAGGCCTTGTGTTTCTAATTAGCGTGGAGGCGCGCACTGCCCGACCTCTCAAAGGAAAAAAATCTTGGTTTTGTCAAGATTTTTTTCCTTTGAGAGGTCGGGGGCAGTGCGCGCCTCTACTCTAATTAGAAACACATGGCCCGATAAAGATAAGAAAGTGCTTTGCGACAGACGCAAAGCAGACGAGCCAGTTCGGATGGGCTGGACCAAAGAGCGAAAGGGCGGCAACCAAAATACCCCATTTCCAATGGCAGGCCGCCGTTTAGCATAAACGGTGATGCAAGCCAATGGAAATGAGGGGCGGGGCTTCAAGTCCCTTTCTGAAAACCTCTCCTCCACAAGATCTCTTGCTGAGTGAGCAGCGCTTTGCACTACAACGCTAGGCGAGACCTAAAAATGAACGTGTCCATCTATAACGAAACCGGTGCTAATGTAAAGCGCTCTGATACCTGATATACTCGGGTCTAGTTCACGCTATATAAAACTCTAAAAAAAAAAAAAAGGGCTCCTTAGAATCCATCAGGACCTACCTAGTACCTTGCTCACCTCAAGTGCCATATTCAAGGTCTGCAGGGAAAGGCAGTAAGTACTCCTTCGGTACCTGGTTAAGATGATGATTCCTTCAATACCAAATATCCCTTTGTCCTTATTCTTTTATTTGCCTGAAGAATAGAGTGAAAGATGAAAATGTCTGGAATTCATTTAATTTTCGTTGTCCGAGTATTAGTTCACCATTATTGTCCCTAATTCCCCTCATCAAGACATATTATTTTAACTTTCAATCTTTGCGGAAGGACCTTGTCTAGTGAGTAATTATTTTCATATAGTTTTCCAATACAATAGTAGCCACTGACTGAAACAATCTTTGAGCAAATTCAGGAAGAAGCTCAGTATTCTTTTACCTGGTCTGTCAAACCTGCCTAATGCTCACAAAGCAACCGCAAAGTCTCCAGAGAGTGAGAATACGACTACGGTTGTCAGATTGCCCCATAAAACTAATGTAACACTGCCACGGGGCATTTATTCAATGAGCCCTGTGCCGGACCTCAGTTTAAAGAACTTCATTTGTTCCTTAATTCCTGTCTGTCAGTCCTTCCACAATTTTCAACTACATGTTGTTGCCTGTCTTCTTGAGATTTACAGATGGGCGGCAAGTAGGCCGTGATGTGTCACTGTAATGCTGCCCACAATAAACTCCAGGCCCGTGCACATTCTTGCTGGTTTACAGGAATAGACCTGTGCAAAAATTGTCTTTGCAAAGAAAAGAAGAACATTTACTCCTTCTCCCAAGGATATAGAGTTCTTTATGTATCGCACCGGGTCACATAAGTTAATATGTTTGTGGAACACTTGGACAAGATATCCACATGAAATGATTAGTTCCCTGACCTGTCTAGGTTACCATCCTTCTACATGTCAAAGAGCCCACCTGTTCGAAATTCTGCCTCTCAAATTCTAACAGCGTGCGTAGGAAGTGCTTGAGGAGGACCCAGCTAACAGTTAGATGCATATATTGAAACAACCATCAACATCATGTTCCTATCTCACACTTAGCCATGACTAACTGCTATGTTTTAAAATCTTTATTGGAGCCCAGTACAAAGTAGGCAGCATATGAACAAATCACTACAAAAACAAAAAGTCTAAATTGTAAGCCGCAAAAATAGAGGTTGTTATTAAATATCTTGCTGCAGAAATATGTGCCATTAATTCCACCATCACATTCAAAAGTGCCACAATTGGAGTTAGAAAAGAAGTAATTTAACTGAGCCCTTCAACAAGTTATAAGTGATTTTTGGCGGGCTTGCACATTTTTTAACATTTAGTTAACTGGTTGAATTTTTATTTTTGTAGTCTGAACCAGTGCTTCGAAGTGACTGTAAGGTGACACTGCAGCACCTCGCAACACCTTGTAAATAAAATAAAAGAGTCCATAATTTTGACGTGTATATTTTCACACCACCATTAATATTGAAGTCCCATCAATTAGTACTTCTAAACTCTACCTCGTCGTGGTGCTGCAAAATATATTTTTTCTTGAGATTTTCCTTGCCCCAAACTAGTCTGATCTCCAGCCTGTAGGTGCATCTCCAAGAAGTACGATGCAACCCCATTTTTTTTGTCCTTTAACAGTTTTCAGTACAGCCCTCTTTTGCTGGGAGAAATGGGAACTTTGATATACATGGTACGTTTTCAAAGTATTTGGAACGCTGTAGTGGTCTTATTTGTGTAATGGCCTTTAATCTCTTCCTCTTTTTCTCCTCCATACCACTAATCCTTTAACAGCCTCTGCGTTAGAAAACATTAGAGCAAAACCACGGCCATTTTATCGCGCTTTGAAGTGCAGTGGATTGCGTTTCCTGGCTTTTTTGATGATTGTTTCTTATTTGTTAAACATTTATTTTTGGCTCCTTTGGATTATTTGCTTTCGTAGGTTTAAGGTTAATATTCAGATAGCAAAGGTTCTGCACTGGGTGATTTTGTTCCTGACCTGCATTGGAGAGCATGGGTCGTGTGTTCTGATGAACTCTTGTGAAAGTCTAGTGTGTTGTATCTGTGTGGTTGTTCACAGTGCAGCCCTCCTACTATCCCTTGTGTTGTGTCTTTGTAAGGAGTTTCAGTAGACTTGGTTAGATTACAGATGAATACGTTTATTGATTTTAGATGTTAGATAAGTTTTCCAGTAAAGATGTAATAAGGCCTCACCAGGAGCAGAATCTGCTTCTCAGCCCAGGATCCAACTCACAGTCCCACTCACAGCAATCCACACATTCTAATGACATCATCATCCACACCAACATTCTACTCTCACTGGCTGAACAGCAGAGGCAGAGAAACAGGGAAGATGTAAGGTAAAAACCTTAGATATAACCCACCTTCCCCCTTTATAAAATGCTCAAAGCGAAAGCGAATATAAGTAGAAACATCACAGTAACATCACAGTAATACCAAAGAAACTTTCAAGAAGAAGAATTGCAATTGCACATAAGCTATGAAAAAACATGCTAAATTAAGAAAGGTGGAAAAGTGATATTATAAAGAAACAATAAAGGAAAAGAAAACATGTAGCAAAATAGAAAATGTAAACAGCATTGCAATAAGTAAAACACGAAGGTGGAGTAAAAGAATACGTAAACTAGAAAAGACACACATATCCTTCCTTAACAGAGCAAAAATTGAAACAAATTTCAAAAAGAAGGAAAATTGTCCAAAAACGCAAAAGTGAAAAGGAGAAAAAGACATACATGAACTAGAAAGAAGTATAGCATGAAAACAAACTAAGAAAGAGTGCACCAGAGTAAAATTGCAAAGAAGGTGCAATCTGGGTGGGCTGCACCCCACAGAAAATCAACAGTGCTATCCCACCTCAAATTAGATCACTCATAAGAATAAATGCCAGAAGACAAAACAACTACGCACAAGAGCAAAAAATACGCAGTAAATAGAAGTCAAAGGCAGCAAAGAAGGTGCAATCTGGGTGGGCTGCACCCCACAGAAAATCGACAGTGCAATCCCACCTCAGGTTAGACCACTGAAAAAAATACGCAGTAAATAGAAGTCAAAATGAAGGAGCAAAAGATTAAAAAGGAATATCCTATACATAGCAGTACAGACAGGAAAACATATGAAACATGCCTGCCAAAAGGAATGTAATCGCAGCACAGTAGAATGTAAATGACAATATGGTAACATTGTATGAAAAAATTAATTCAGGAATATCAGCAATATGATGTCAGAATTATACTAAACAGAATAAGAGATTAAAATCACATTCTATAATTAAGGAAATGGTACATAGCATAGTAGACTTGGAAAGGTATGAGATAAAAGCAGGTACAAGTAAAAGAAAGAAGTAGAAAATAAATGAAAACTCCATAGTTAAAGGAACCAAAGGATGACAGAAAGGTGCCGTCGCTTCAGTTACAAAGCGTAACCTGAAGTTCCACATGAAGAGATGAGGAGATAAGCAGATACGCACAGCAAAGAACACTGCATGGCGTCTCTGTTCAAACGGAGATGGGGCTGAAAGAAGGAAAGTAAAATGCCCCAAAGTACTTCACATACATGCGGCTCCACGGACATTAAAGAATCAAGATCATGGGAATATCTGGACTGAAGCATGAAGGATCGCCCCAATACAATGGCGGCACATAGATGAGACGCAAGCCAGATGGCTCACGGCACGCAAGAGTGTGAAAACGTCTCAAACATCGAAAGATTCTAGAACGGCAGATGAAACAAGCATTTACAATGCAATGGTCTCGGCATTGTTAAAGTTAGAGCTATTGGCATTGCTCATGACACTCTCAAATGCGAGACCTATTGCATTTGCACCCACACACACAAAGCCACCCACACACACAGAGCCACCCACATACACAGAGCCACTCTGCATGAAACGTAAAATACGATAAAGCTGGAGACAAGGTCGAGAGCAGACGCACAAGACTCCTGTCCTTGGCTACTGCGCAGCATCACACTCAGAAACTACAGCATCCATCACAGCCCCGGCTCAAACAAACTGCCAAACACTCCCAATGAAGAGCTCCAAGGAGCACACAGCCCTGGTCAAGGACAGGTCCAGCTAGCAGAGAGGCGAACACGAGCAATGCCTCGAAGACCTAAGCACTCTCGTGCAAACACAAGCTGCATTAAAATAGCACAAAATTCGAATATTTGCTTTTTGGTGGTATTGTACCAGAAATTAGACCGCGGCAGGAACCAAAATAAAAGGGCCCCCAAACCCTTAGCAAATCCGATCAGGAAAAAATGGCCCGCATTTGTACATTGGGACAGCTTTGAACTTGTGAAGAGGAGCTGTATAGGAATTTTGCTAAGTATGGGGAACTGCATTCATGTGTGCTCGTTGCAGGCAATGTTTGTGGTAATGTTGGGCAAATCGACAATAGAACAGGCCCACAAACAGCCAAACACACGGCACACATTCTGACCTGTCAGACCAGCTCCTCTGGCACTGCCAGATTGGCCTGTAGGCCAGTCCGACCCTGAGTGTCTTGTTCGAATGCTGTCGGGTATGTTTGATCCCCTGCCGAGCCAAGCAGCATTCAAAGAATACCTGCCCTCCCTCTCCTTGGCATATCTATCTTGCAGGATCTGCTGATGCGCCTCGATTCGTTGGGGTTTGTCACAGCGCTCGTTATCCCGCCTGCCTGGGCCGCCCGTCCGCCTCTTTCACATGCGGCTGCTCTTTTAGCAGCCGCCGGTCCTATTGTGATATTTATCTGAATTCAAACAAGGCTAATTAGAAGAGCCGCTGACAGTTGCCGTGATCCGACTTTGACTGGCGCTTGATGGTCATTATGGGTAAATAATGAACCAGGCCTGCAAATGTAGCAGCTGCCAACCCAGGCTGCAGGAACGGCGATTGCGTCCAATTTAGGGATCCATCGACCGCCTTCCCCGCTCCCCGCAGATCTTCCTGGGAGAACTAATGCTCGCTGCTTCTGTGTATTGTGGTTTCATCTGTTTCAGCTATAGCCCATAATTTCCCTCTTTAATATTTAACTTGGCGCATTATTAGGCCTTCACAGTTAACAACTCCATTTTGAGTAAGTTCTGCTCCTGTTTTGTACACAGTAAATAGGCAAACATATTTGAATGTCCTTTATGTGGCGTGCAATACTATTTGCGGAAGTGTTAATTTTGCAAACTAATTGCAACAAATAAAAACATCACGGTAGAATCGTACTCGGAACATAACATGTCAACAAATACCAGGTGGCATGTTCAGTTATGTTTCTGGGTTTTCGGACACGGGAAACACTAAAAACCGAGTCTGGAATGTTTTTTCTGTAAATTGCAGACTGCCCAATCTTTTTCGTCGCCCCGGAAGCTTGTTAAGCATATTGACGCGGCGTTTTATCAGGATAGAGAGCGGCTGATCCCGTGTATGCTCTAAGCACGCTCACCTCGTTTACTTGGGAAAGAGTGGGGGGGGGCAGCTGAAACGGCAGAGCAGAAGCGGACACTGTATTTTTCTTCTAGTAAGAAGGAAAAGACAGAGTCCTGTTACTTCTCTGCCGCCCGTGAACCATGTGAAATGCAAGCAGGAACAACATTGTTACCTTAACGCTTGTACTCACCGGACTTGAAACGCCGATCCAGCAGCAAGGAAGAGGCGACCCCACATCCGCTCCGACCGCGCACAAAATGGACGAATCTTCCGACGCCAAAAAAAAAAAAAAACACGCCCACCACGTGTAAAAGGGGCTGAAAGGGGCGGGGCTTCAAAAAAGCGAAAGAATCGAAAAAACACGCCCACGAATCCGAAAAAGACGGGGCTTGTTTGGAGAGACAAAGCTCTTCTCCAATGGCTGACCAGCATTTAAGAGGCCAGCCAATGGAGAAGAGGGAAAAAAAGGGGCGGGTTAAAGTCCCACTCCTGAAAACGTTAAGTCCCGCGAGCGAGACTGCGCAAGCGCTGCCTTCGCTAGCCAAGACCTAAAAAGACATCAAAGAACGCACACACAAAGGAAGGGAGCGTGTGCAGTGTCCATGAAGTCCTCGTGGGCATTTTGAACAACGCACAAGAGCAACTAAAGTGTCCTCGCGGATGGTGCACGTTAGAAACAGTAAGTGTGCGTGCACTGAGCCAGTTGATTCCAGTGCCACATGTGTACACAATATTTGTAAATTCGCCAATAAAGGCTGAAAAACAAACCCGGCTTGGCATGAAGAGAATAGGAGCAACGTAGTTCTTTCTCCCTCCCAAGCCAGTGGCAGCACATAAGAAACCAAATCCGTAATAAGTGTGCTGGAGAGAAAAGACCCTAGGATAAAACACATGCCAGATCAAGGGCAAGTGCACCGGGTAAAATGGCACAAGGCTCAAATCTAAATTTATGTAAGGTGCAGAGAGCACAGCACATAAAGTAAGTTTACCATCCCATCAGAACTCATTGCTTCAGTTGCAGTAAAAACGTGGCTGCGCTTACAGTAAAAAGTTTGCCTCTTGACTTGTAGTCAATGTAGAAATAGTAGGCAGCAAACGCATTATCAAAGTCAGCAGGGTGTCAAAGGCAGCATTTAAGAGGCAACAGGAAACAAACACCCAGTGAGTGGAAGCAGAGTGTCAAAGGCTGCATGAAACAGGCAGCAAATGAAATGCAGGATAGGCATTGTCAATGGTAGCACATGTCAAAGGCAGCAAGAACCATAGACCATGAAAATGGCAGCTCGAAACATACGCCCTGTCAGAAGCAGGTAGCAGGAATCAGGCAGGAAGAAACAGGTAGCAGGAAACATACGCCCTGTCAATGGGCTGTCTGGTGAAAGTGGACACTGGTGGGGCGGGAGGGCGTAAAATCCTTAGTTAGGTTCTTTTTTTAGTAAAATCTTGAATAAAAGCACCTTATGAAGCTTGAAGTAAGTCCTCACGTGTAGTTTTGATCCAACTCGTCACCAATTTATGTTGTGTCTTTGTATCTTTGTAAGGAGTTTCAGTAGACTTGGTTAGGTTACAGATGAATAAGTTTATTGATTTTAAATGTTAGATAAGTTTTCCAGTAAAGATGTAATAAGGCCCCACCAGGAGCAGCCTCTCTGCTGCTCAGCCCAGCATCCAACTCACAGTCCCACTCACAGCAATCTACAAATTCTAATGACATCACCATCCACACCAACATTCTACTCTCACTGGCTGAACAGCAGAGGCAGAGAAACAGGGAAGATGTAAGGTAAAAACCTTAGATATAACACCTTGTCAGCTACAACGTGTCATTGGCATAAGGATGGTGTGGTTTGTTCCTTCCAAATGACTTGTGTGGTGTGGGTCAGAAATTTTCTAGTTTAATGTGGATGTTGTGTTCTTGATCTAGGTGCTCATGGAAAGGCGTTACCCTGAGTTCTTTTTTCCTCTCTCCTTGCAGTTGAAGCAGATGATAGATCTGTTTTGCAATGGTTCTTAACCTGTGGTCCGCGGACCCCTTGGGGTCCGGTCTGCAAAATCTACTCCGGGGGTCCGCAACTGCTCAACAAAAATTAAAAAGATTTAAAAAGTTTATATAAATGAAGAAGAAAAATGTACAAATGAACATTTTAAAATGTTCCGTAAAGGTGAAGGAATTTGAAATTGTAGGCAAAAAATGAATTTAGTATTTGCAGATTGATTCATGGGAGCAGTGCAAGTGCATTAAACAAAATATAGTAGGGATGATGAGTGGCTTCAATTGTATTTGTAATGCAAATTTTGATTTGTTTTATATTTGTTTGTGAATTAAATAAACATTTTCAGAATTTCTGTATTTGTTTAATGAATGCATGTTTCTGTGTTTGTTGTCAATTGTCTTCCGGTTCAAATCATCGAAAATACTTACTTAGGTCCGTGGTCCCCGGCCTCCAGTAATCACTCAGTGTGGGTCTTTGGATTCCAATAATGACACATTGGGGGTCCCAGGGTTTCAGTAATGATTAATTGAGGGTCCTCAGAAGTTAAAAGGTTAAGAGCCACTGCTTTATTGTGCTCTTTCTGTTGGTGGATGCAACAATCTCCCTCCACCCAGATATTGTATGTAGCAGTGTTTCCCAGACTGTGGGTCGTGAGATGATTTTTGGTGAGTAGGGAAAGTCTGAGCTAAATAAAGTTCTGTAGTAGGGGATCTCTGTGTATAGTCATAATCTAGTGAATAGTCCCGCCCATGTGCGCGGACCCCGGAGCAATAAAAAATAATCTCTTAAGGTGTCAAATCATGCAGACCTGCATCCACCTTTGAGAGAGAATTTAATTTAAAGACAGATAATGCAGCCTATACCCACAGGCTACACTGTCCAGTACTTCAACTAGAATTCCACCAACATCCACAAACAGCACTGCCTGTCCAGCTTTTCTCCACACAGGAAAAAACCCTGCCTCTACCAGCAAAAGCCTCTGGAATGATAGAGAGGAAGGAATGGACAGACACGCCCCATAGGCTGCCATTATGTGGCTGAGAACAGGATACTGTGCCTTTAAGAAAACTTTCCAGATTTCCAGAACTTTCCCAGTATCCCAGAATGCACAGCAGGTCCCTTCTACTTTCAGTTCTTTTTTCCGGCTCCTGCTAGCAGGACCCTGGAGCAATAGCTCTTCATTTTTTGAGCTTTTATTAATTTTTAGTGATTTTTGTTCTGGATTTTGAAGTTTCACTCGACGTCTTTGGCCTTTTTCTACATTCTGCTGTGGTTTTTTTGGCAGAATTTCTGCAGTTTTCTTGTCTCTATACAATCTGGCAAGTGCTTTGACTGCGGTAGGAAATAAAGGCCAAAGCTGAAGCTCACAGAGTTTGTCTTCTGTGCTTGCCTGTGTCTTATGTCTTTGACACCTGTCTAGGCATCTTCTTCAGCCTCTGGGTAAGGAGAGGGTAGGTCCTCTACCACGACCCATGCTGTGGCCACGGGGGCTTTCCCCAGTAGGAACACGACTGTAAAACGACGCGATTCCGGTCAGCATCGAGGACGGTGACGTCGAGAGCAGGTATGACACCGAATGCTCTCCGTCGCCCCAGGAAAAAGCCCACGTCAATGACGTCGAGGGCTTGACGTCGAGGGCTTGACGTCGAGGGCTTGACGTCGATGCTTGACGTCGATGCATGACGTTGATGCATGACGTCTATGCTTGACGTCGACGTCGATGCTTGACGTCGACGTCGATGCGACGCTTGACGTCGACGTCGATGCTTGACGTCGATGCTTGACATCGACGCTTGACGTCGACGCTTGACGTCGATGCTTGTCGTCGACGGCGATGCTTGACGTCGACGGCGATGCTTGACGTCGACGTCCATGCTTGACGTCGATGCGACGCTTGACGTCGATGCGACGCTTGACTTCGACGTCGAGGCGATGCTTGGCGTCGACGTCGATGCGATGCTTGACGTCGACATCGACGTGATGCGATGCTTGGCGTCGACGCCGATGCGATGCTTGGCGTCGACGTCGACGCGATGCTTGACGTCGACGCTTGACGTCGAGACGCAGTGATGCTTGACGTCGAGGCGATGCTTGACGTCGAGGCGATGCTTGACGTCGAGGCGCAGTGATGCTCGGCGTCGAGGCGCAGTGAAGTGAGGGTCGACACCGCTGTGGTGGTGACGTCGCAGTGATGGTGACGTCGCAGTGATGGTGATGTCATGGGGAGGTCCCGTTCTGGACCTCGCTCCGTAGTGAGCCTATCATCATAGGCGGGGACTTCGTTTTCCCGGCAACGTCAACTCTCGACGCTGAGCTGGGGTTGGACGCCGAGGAACCCTTCGGAGTCGGGGGCTACTGACACGTGGTCCGCTCAGAAGCGAGGGACTTTGGTCCCTTCGCTTAGTTGGGAGTGTCTGCGTACCGGCTCACCATCTAGGTCGCCTCCTGCTCCGCCCCCACGGGTGATACCACGGGGATGCCGCGGAATTCTCTCCGGCTCATCTCCCACTCACTGAGGGGCCTGTGGCTCCTCAGCCGGCATCGGTCCCATGGACTCCGCTGTCTTCCATAAGGTCCCGTCGTCACCGTTATGGAAGGTCTCGGGTCAGGCATGCCAGGGATGCATCTTACGTGAGTAGGGAGAGGGGCTCTCCTGCTCTTACGAATTTCCCCCTTAGCGGGTTGTTCACTGGTGTGTGGTACTTGACTTCCAGTAAAGGAAGTTTCGTACGCTGTCACCGGCCAGTAGATTCTGGCTTCGGAGCTGCCTGTATAGTTGACATCAGTGATGCGTAAGACTCTACAGATGAAACCTCTTGCTGGGCCGTTGTGATAAATCCCTGTGTGAGTTCCTTCCCCAAAGGGTGGATCTCCTGCCCAGAGACAGGGATAGTCTAGAGGGCATGATGGTTGCGGATATCTTCTTCGGCTCTGCAGCAGATATTTCGCTTCAGGCGAAACCTGGGCATTGCCATGGTTTTGTTCTACGGTGACATACTTGTCTTCGTCTGACATCTCTGAAGCCTGCGGCACAGCATGGTGTTTCTAATCTCCCGTTCTCTGCCGCAACTCTTGTGCTCCCATGCGGATAGCGAGGTGGCCCGTATGAAGGCCAAGGCAGAGGCTTTGAAGGCTGTAGGTTGGGAGGGGCATGGAGAACGGCTTAAGGCCGCCTGCCCTCTCCAGCGGCGTTATGCCTCCCAGATTTTGTTTCTGCGGTCTCGGGCCGCCATTGAATCATTCAGGTGCTGAATGTCGTGCGACTCTTCCAGTTCTCCTCCAGCCCCTCCAACTCAATCGCGCTAGATGCGCGAGTTGTAGAAGGAGGCCACCACCCTCTTCCAGTAAAGGAAGATAGGATCGGCTCCTCTGGGACGGAATGGAATGGGATGGTACTCGCTGTTCCTTCTAGTGTGCAAGGGAGACATGACCGAGTTTGGACCCGTGTTCGGCGTGCGACAAGCCGACTCGTGGGGTCAAAGAGTAATAAATTCAGGTGGAGGTCCCTGCATTAGATTTCTTCTCAACTTCATCAGGGAGACGTACTATGCGCATTAGATCTGGAGGCCACAGATTCTCACGTACCCCTGGCGGGGAAATTAAGGCGAGTTCCTGCTTTTCACAGTGGGCAACGACCATTATCATTGCGTTGTGCCTCCTTTCGGCCTGAAGCCAACACCTCGGAATGTTCCATACGCAAGGACGTAGTGGCTGCGCATATGAGAGTAACAGTGTCTTTGTCTATCCGTTTCTGGACGACTGGTTGATCAAGGCAGCTACTTTCAGGTAGCGCGCCTGCATTTCACTCGGACTTTCTCTCTCTTACTTCGTTTGGGCCTCCGCACCAACCTCACGAGGTCTGTCTTGGCTCAACGACTGTGTGTCCTTCGGAGGGGAGACACTCTTCGATCCTTCGGAAGGCTCGAGTTCTCATAATCATGCCCTCCCCAACGGTGGGGCCGGTCTCGCCTCTGACGATTGGTTGATCAAGGCAAACTCCTTCTCGGAAGCACAAGCGCACTTCCAGAAGACGTGCGTTCTCTTGAACAAGCTGGGGTTGCACGTCGACGTGTCCAAGTCTGTTACGACGCCGGTCCAGTGCATACAGTACGTGGGGGCCTCCATCTCTACGCTGTCAGTAAGCGTGTCTCCTTCGGAGGAGGGACGATTGTCACTCCTTCGGAGGACTTAGGCCCTTATGACCGCTCCATCGACAACGGTGAGGAAGGTGTCTTCGCTGCTGGGATCGATGGCATCATGTATCTTCCTCACACACGGCTGCACATGAGGCCACTGCTGGAGGGCTTGGAGGATCAGTGGGATCAGAGGACAGGTTCTTGGGACGACAAGATACGGCTGTCGCTACATGCTCTTCAGGCTCTGAAGTGGTGGTGTTCGGCGGGAAACCTCCTCTGGGGGTTCCCTGCCACAAGGTCATTCCCACGAAAAGTGTTGTGACGGATGCGTCTCTCCAAGGCTGGGGAGCGCATTCCGGGGACTTGCAGATTCAGGGAACGTGGTCCCCGTTGGAGTCGACGTACCACATCAATTTCCTGGAACTCAGAGCTGTCTTCCTGGCACTGAAGGCCTTCCTGCCGTCTTTCCAGACCAACTCGCTGCTGATACAGACGGACAATACAACCACTATGTATTACCTCAACAAGCAGGGGGCGTCGAGATCGCGTACTCTGTCGCAGGAGGCGCAGGCGATCTGGCACTGGCTTCTGGCCCGAGGACTGACGATTACGGCCACGCATCTGCCAGGGGTGCAGAATGCTCAGGCGGAAGCACTGAGCAGGCTGCTTCAGGAAAACCACGAATGGGTCATAAACGACGAAGTACTAGGAGAAGTCTTCGCAAGGTGGGGGACTCCAGACGTAGATCTGTTCGCCACCGCCGAAAACAGCAAATGCCGAGACTTCGCCTCCAGGTACTACCAGCTTTCTGTACGCCTTTCCACCCATTCCCCTGATTCCGGCAGTGCTCATCAAGCTTTCCCAGTCCAGGGCGCGGATGATCCTGATCGCCCCGGAATGGCCCAGACAGTGGTGGTTCACGGACCTACTTCACCGGTCTCTCCTTCCTCACATACGGTTGCCGTGCAGGCCGGACCTTCTCACGAAGTTCGGGGGGCGGATGGTGCACCCCAACTTCTCGCCTTTGAGTTTGGCGCCATGGCTCCTGAAATAGTGCAATATGGCCATCTGAATCTGCCAGAAGATTGTATGGACATAATGAAGGAGTCTAAACGGCCTTCCACTAGGACGTCTTATGCCTATCAGTGGAAGAGGTTCTGTATCTGGTGTAAGTCCAAGAACTTTGATCCTACGACATGTAAGGAAGATGTCATCCTTCCGTACCTTTTGCATTTGGCGCAGTCTGGCCTTAATTTCCATTCCATTAAGGTTCATCTGGCTGCTTTGACTGCTTACAGGAAATGCCCTTCACAGACTTCCTTCTTTCAGATCCCTGTGGTCAAGGATTTTTTGGAAGGCTTGAAGAAAGTGTTTCCTCCTGTCAGACTTCCCTCGCCTTCCTGGGACTTGAATGTGGTGCTGTCCAGACTGATGAAGGAGCCTTTTGAACCCATTCACAAGGCTTCATTGCAGCACCTATGCTGGAAGGCGGCGTTCCTAGTGGCCATTACATCGGCCCGCAGGGTGAGTGAACTTCAGGCATTATGTTGTCAAGAACCTTATACTGTATTTCATGCTGCTAAGGTTGTGATGCGTACTCACCCTAAATTTCTTCCTAAGGTTATCTCTGATTTTCATGTCAACCAGACCATAACTTTGCCTACGTTCTTTCAGAATCCCTCTTCGCCAGCGGAAAGGTCTCTCCATTCCCTGGAGGTTCGGAGGGTGTTGAAATTGTATCTGGATAAGACCAAGGATATTCGTAGGTCAGACCAATTGTTTGTTAATTATGGATCAGTCAGGACCGGTCTCGCGACCTCTAAGCAGTCCATTTCTCGGTGGATTGTGTCCTGCATACAATTGTGTTATCAAAAGGCTAACAAGACCTTAGGGGGTACACCTAAGGCTCATTCCACCAGGGGCAAAGCTGCCGCGACGGCTTTGCTGCGTAATGTTCCAATTGCAGACATCTGCAAGGCGGCCACTTGGAAGTCGGTCCATACCTTTGCTGCGCATTACTGTCTGGACTCGGATGCCAGAGCAGATGCTCAGGTTGGGCAGGCTTCGCTGCGAAATTTGTTCGCACAGTAGTGGTATTGTCTTGTGTGTTCTCCACCGCCGTTGTTGTTTGGGGATGGGCTTGCCATTCTATTCACTAGATTATGACTATACACAGAGATCCCCTACTACAGAAGGAGTAGTTTCTTTTCTGTAACTCCAGTTCTGTAGTAGGGGTATCTCTGTGATAGTCATAAGCGCCCGCCCTCCTCCCCGGTGGAGAGATAATTCTTCATGTGAGGAATGCTACAGGTCTGGCGTGCTACGCCTTCAAAAAGAATTGAAAGTAGAAGGGACCTGCTGTGCATTCTGGGATACTGGGAAAGTTCTGGAAATCTGGAAAGTTTTCTTAAAGGCACAGTATCCTGTTCTCAGCCACATAATGGCAGCCTATGGGGCTTGTCTGTCCATTCCTTCCTCTCTATCATTCCAGAGGCTTTTGCTGGTAGAGGCAGGGTTTTTTCCTGTGTGGAGAAAAGCTGGACAGGCAGTGCTGTTTGTGGATGTTGGTGGAATTCTAGTTGAAGTACTGGACAGTGTAGCCTGTGGGTATAGGCTGCATTATCTGTCTTTAAATTAAATTCTCTCTTAAAGGTGGATGCAGGTCTGCATGATTTGACACTTTAAGAGATTATTTTTTATTGCTCCGGGGTCCGCGCACATGGGCGGGACTATTCACTAGATTATGACTATCACAGAGATACCCCTACTACAGAACTGGAGTTACAGAAAAAAAACTACTCCATGCCTTTAAATTCTGTCTTTATATTATCACGTTTGCAGTGCTTCAACGACAAAGGTCAAATGTCAAGCTGCGTCTTCTGATAAGTTGCTGCTTATTCTTATAATATGGGATTTGTGTTCACTTTTCTTTCTCTGACTGTAAAGTGAGAGGAGTTTTTAAAGTGAATTGCTTGACAGTCTCAGGGTGTAGTTTGTTTGCAACAGACAACATGTAAATACCAGTAAATGAACATGCATTCAACAGTTAGGAAAGCAAGAAGGAAGTGCATGTTTTTTTGTAATTCTGAAATATGTTGGAAACGGGAATTTTAACGGGATCAAAACAAATAAAGCCACTATAATCGGTGATGTGCAAATGATAAATATTCCCAGAAACCCCATTTCCACACATTATCATTTGAACGCTGTATGCTATATAGTTTAATCACTAAAACTGTATGTCTGTGCAAGTTCGTGTCTATTTCAATGGAAAATGTTATTTCTGTAAATGACAATGTGCTACCACATGATGCTTTAGTTACTTTAAAAAATCACCCCTCCTCATGTCCATTAAAGGTAGGTGGGCTGCAAAGGATTGTTATTCTAAAAAGTGGGTCGTGGTTCTAAAAAGTTTGGAAACCACTGGTATATAGCTTTTGTATAGTACTTACTACCCTATGTGGATCACTGAAGCACTTACCCATATGGATAGTGATCAGCACCATGCAGGGTGTATGGTTGGGAGGGTAAAGTTTCTGTTTTGAGTCTATGTGACAAGCGTTTGCGTGTACACTAAAAAGGGGGTGGGGGTAATCAGAGAAGGTCCAGTAATCCATATGGCAACATGCACCAGTCAGAGATGCTTTTGAGTGACTAAAAGGGTGCCAAATGGGTAAGAATGGGTATTGGAGGCAATAGCCATGCACCTTTGTTTATTTTAAAGGCAAGGATAGTGGCTACTACAGAACAAATACACCCCAAGAAGGAAGAAAGAAGTAGAAGCACAATGAAGGCTAGTAAGCTGAGCGGAAACCACACAATCTTTAAAATGTCAAGATTCCACCTACTAATGCTAAAGTGAAGGAACTCAAAACCTTGGCAGGGGTACATGCAAACTGCCCCAGTCATGTTCTCGATAGCTCCCAAAGGCAGACAATCTCTAGTTGGGTCATGCCGCTGGCTATAGGCTTACTGGCACCTTCCACATGCGTGAGAGAGAAAGCGCTTAGTAGGTTGCTGCTCTCACAGCACAAGAGCAAATTTGCCTGCCTCATGTAACCCTTCTGTCCTCAAATATCCATGCCTGCCCAATACTTTTCTCAGATCCTAGAGACCCTTGCTCTTTCTAGTTTTTACACCCAGAGAACTTCTACTTTCATCATTAGTAGTGAGCATATCTTGACCCACTCTCCTTGTGTTGTGAGCATCCTTGACCCATGTATCCCCACCACCTTCTTCCCTGTCCCACAAAGTTATCTCTGAGGTCCTATTTCTGCAGCAGAGTTGTCTGTGGTATTCTCTTTCACCATGGCCTTCTGTACTTTGTTTCTCTGGTTCCCCCAGATAGACAGAACATACAAGTAAAGGAGCTCACCTATCCAATACAGTTTGGGAGAGCAAGGTATAGTTCTCCTCTCTGTAACCAATGTGGGATCGATGTGCTGTCTGTTACAGGTGACAGCTAGCTCTGCTGTTTGAAACCGGTGTTTGCACCCAGCAAGATATCAGCCAGAAGAGCAAGGGAATGATCTGCCATAAGTGTGGGGAGGCTCAGTTGTTTTTGACAAATGAGGGATGTCTGTGAGGACTGGTTAGTGATGAGTAGCTTGCTGTCCGCAACAGGTGACAAATAGTTGCCCTGCTGGCCTGAGTGAGGGATGAGTAAGGTGCAGATTATGATTTGCTGTTCGTGGCAGGTGGACATGTCAGTCTTTTGCACCTGTCTCTGGACAAGCGATAATCTTTTCCCTGATACTGATGTGTTTTTACCTCTGCTTGGAGTTCTGCATTCACAGACTGGCCTAGCTGCTCCTGTCTACTACTGAGTACATTTCGCTACAAGCAGACCTCCCTGTTCTCACTCATAATCAATATATTTATCTATAGAGCCCAGAGTTGTAGAGAGTTTTATAAGCAGGGGAGCTAGGAGAATGCCAGTCATCCATTTCCCTAATAGTTTGGTGTTCAAGAGAGGAGGTGAAAGCTTGATTTACAGCATAATATGTATATTCTGCCAGCGAGTAAGTCAGTTTACTGATGGATACATCTGCCTGTGGATTCCTCACCTTTTGAATATCCCCTGCGCCAGCATTCCGCAGAAACATTTTCCTAGCTCTCCACACCAACGAGGTCGTCACAATGCCATGGTTCCGCATGTGACTCCGCATGACGTCACCGGAGCCATAAGAGAGCCTCCTCGGTGTGATGACGTCAGGTCCCTTTTATCCGCGCTTTCAAGACGTAACGGTTTTCTGCGACTCTCCTTACTGTTTCAAGTTTCTTTGTATTTCTCCAGAGTTTCAACTGTAGCTTTATGATGGCAACATCAAGAAAGTCAGGATTCAAGCCCTGTAGAGAGTGTGGGGGTCACATGTCCATCACTGACCCTCATGAGGATTGTTTGTGGTGTTTGTCGTCGGATCACGACGTGGAGGGCTGTTCATGCTGTCGCAAGGTGAACCTGAAGGCCTTGAAAGAACGTGAGGCCAAGCTCTTCATGGCTAAAGCAAGAAAGGAGTAGAGGGGTCGGAAAAGGTCCAAGTCGAAGTCATCGACTTCGCATGTTTCGAAGTTGAGGAAGCACAAAAAGAAGAGGAGGCATGGCTCTCGGCGTTGTTCGTCGAAGGGAAAGGCTTCGAGATCACCTTCTCCGGCGCCTCAACGTCGACAAAAGGACTTTGCGTCTCCTTCGCCATCTCCTCAGGTGACTCCGGTACATTCTCCTTCACCTAAAGGTACTCCCGTGCAGTCGCCGACGCCGAGGGGCTCTCCGGAATTCGGAGGGCTTACCGGATCAGTACGAACCTTCTCCTGTGCACGAGACTGTGCCTGTGGCTCCGCCTGTGGATCCGGCTGTTCCGACGTCGGAGGTTCCTCGTGTAGATACTGACTCTGCTCCGTATCCTCCATTTCCTGGACCTGGTTCAGATCCTACGCATTTTTTAAATGCTATGTATAGCTTGTTTGCCAAGGCAGCCTACCCCTCCGGAGCACCTTCGGGTCCTGTGGGTCCGCTGGCCTTCAATTCGTGCCTTTTATGCCGACGGCGCCGTCATGGCAGTTTCCGGCTCCTAGGTTTTTGACGCAGTATACACAGTCCCTGGCACCATCTAGTGGCCCTTCCTCTCGGCTTCGTACAGCTCTGGTTCCTGCATCGGATCCTCCTTTGATGCCGTTCCGGAGCTGTCGGTGCCACGTGTGGCGCCGCCGACACCACAACCGAAGTTGCGTTCGAGGAGAGAGGCACAGAGACTGTTGGAGGAAGAACAGTATCAAAGAGAAGATGTTGAAGAAGGTGAGATTGAGGAGTCTGTCGACGATTTCGAGGGGCTTCAGGAGGCTAGTGGCCTGGACACCTCACCAGAGTGGTAACTTTCTTCTTCAAGGGCCTCACCACCTCAAGAGGTGGCTCCCTATCATACTGTTATTAGAAAGGCTGCAGAGCTTTTGGACTTGCAATTGCCTACAGCAGAGTATAAACCAAATTTGCTCACAGATGTTTTGCATTCTCTGTCTTCGATAATTAAGCCACTGTTGCCGTTTAATGAGGCTTTAACTGAGCCTATCCTGGAAGTGTGGCGTAAACCTCTCTCTGCTCCTGCTGTGTTGAAATCTGTGGCAAGGGGATACAGGTCTGCTCCGGGAGACCCTGCCTTTCTCTCTTCTCATATGTCCCCTGAAAGTTTGGTGGTACAGGCGTCCTGTTCTGAACAGTCTACAGGCTCATTTCCTCAAGCTCCTGCTGACAGGGACTCTAAAAAGTTGGAGCAATCGGCTAAGAAAGTCTTTTCTTATTCTAGCATGGCGCTAAAGTCAACCAATGCTACTTGTTTGGTGGGAAGATACATACACGCCCTGATGGATTCTGCTAAACAATTAGCACCGAAGCTGCCTGATGAGGAGCGTGGTAATTTTATGGAGGTTCTGACGGAAGCACAGGCTGCAGCTCGTCAGGTTATACAGTCTGGTCTTGACACAGCTGATTCGGTGGCCAGGGTTATGAGTTCCTCCATATTTACCAGGAGACAGGCTTGGCTCAGATCCTCTGGGTTTTCTCCAGATGTGCAGGCTCCCCCCTTGATCTGCCTTTTGATTGATCAAAACTTTTTGGAGAGAAGGCTGATTCCGCGCTTCAGAGACTCAAGGATAGCAAGGCCACGGCAAAGTCCTTAGGGTTGGAGACTCAGTCAAGGGGGTTTGGTTATAGGAAGTATCTAGGATTTGGAAGGTCTTCCTTTCGTAGCCTACGACAGCCTCAGCAACAACAGCAGCAAAACCCTCTTTGTAAATCCTACAGAGGGAGAAACAGGGGTCGCCAACGTGGATCGGCCCGTCAACTCTCCTCCTCCTCTACCTCCCCTACTCCCCCTGGTAATAAAGGAAAGCAGCCCTAGATCCCCCATCCTGGAACATGTGGGTCCTGTGGGGGGTCGGCTGTTCCACTTTCTACAGGATTGGAAATCGGTCACTTCGGACCTTTGGGTTTTAAATCTTCTAGAGAATGGGTACGCCCTTCCCTTTCGGGAATTCCCTCCTCCTTACCCTCCTTGCCAAGGTTTCTGTTCGGAAGATCATTTACTTCTTCTCCAGAAGGAGGTCCATGCCTTATTCCAAAAAGGTGCGATAGATCTGGTCCCGGAGCAGGAAAGGGGTCTGGGATGCTACTCCCGGTATTTTCTGATTCCCAAAAAGGATGGCAGGTTACGTCCGATTCTGGACCTCACGGTCTTGAAATTTTACCTCAGACAGTAGAAATTCAAGATGCTGACCCTTGCTCAGGTTCTTCTGGCGCTGCAGCAAGAGGACTGGATGGTATCGATCGATTTGCAGGATGTGTATTTTTACATCCCCATCCTGAAGTTACACAGGAAGTATCTCCGTTTCACGGTAGGATCGTAGCACTACCAGTTTGCGGTCCTCCCGTTTGGTCTTACTACTGCACCTCGAGTCTTCACAAATGTGATGGAAGTGGTGGCAGCTCATCTCAGGAGGTCGGGGATTCCAGTTTTTCGTTATCTGGACGACTGGCTGCTCAAAGCGGAGTCGCCGGAGATGGTGCTTCATCATCTGCGAGTAACAGCTCAGCTGTTGTTCAACTTGGGCTTTTCAATAAATGTGCCCAAATCTCACCTGGTGCCCTCTCAGCGCAACCTGTTCACAGGGGCAGTACTGGATACTACTGTGTGTCGAGCTTTACCACCTCCACAAAGAATTCTCGGCATTCAGGAGATGATTCCTTTGTTTCACGATGGAGCGGTTGTCCGGTCCTGAAGGTTCTACGCCTGCTCGGTCTGTTCGCTTCCTGCATACTGTTGGTCAGTCATGCACACTGGCACATGAGGGCACTTCAGTGGTGCCTCCGCAGGCAGTGGTATCAACACAACGGAGATCTGAGGGAGTCAGTCAGAATCTCAAGAGACGCTGCAGCGGAGCTGACTTGGTGGAGTGTGCAGGGCAACCTGTCTCAAGGAAAGCCCTTTTAGCCTCCTCTGCCGGTGGCCACAGTGATCACGGATGCCTCCACTCTAGGGTGGGGTGCTCATCTGGGGGATCTGGAGGTCAAAGGTCTTTGGTCTCCAGAGGAAAGGTTGCTTCACATCAACCTTCTGGAATTGCGGGTGATACGTTTGGCACTAAAGGCTTTCCTTCCCTTCGCGGTCAGTCGGTTCAGGTCCTGACGGACAACACTACCGCGATGTGGTACATCAACAAACTGGGAGGTGTAGGGTCGTATTGTCTCTGTCGACTTGTTGCTCACTTTGCCACTGGATTCAAGCAGGCCTGGCTGAAGACAGCTGAAATGCCAGAAACCGGTCCTAGGAAGCTGGTTTCCGGTCCAGGGAAGACATGTCTTGGCAGTTCGGGCTGGACTGTTCCCATGAGGCATAGGGTCAGACTGATTTGCATATGGCCATGTCTGAACTGGGGTGGCAGAGTGGGCTAAAGAACAGTGATGGATTAAATCCAGATCAGTTGACTGGGGGTGAGTGCTTGCAATGTTCAACACTCCGTCCATCATTTCCTTTGGTTTTGCTTTGTTCGCGATAAGTTGGCAGGGTATGCTCAGACTTGAGTCCCTTGCTCACTTTGCCTCTGGATTCAAGCAAGCCTGGCTGAAGACGGCTGAAATGCCAGAAGCCGGTCCTAGGAAGCTTGTCTCCGGTCCAGGGAAGACATGGCTTGGCAGTTCGGGCTGGACTGTTCCCATGAGGCATAGGGCCAGACTGATTTGCATATGGCCATGTCTGAACTGGGGTGGCAGAGTGGGCTAAAGAACGGTGATGGATTAAACCCAGATCAGTTGACTGGGGGTGAGTGCTTGCAATGTTCAACACTCCGTCCATCATTTCCTTTGGTTTTGCGTGGTTCACATCCAGCCAGAAGTTCCTGGCCCACAGCCACATGTTTCCTGTAGATGTGAGGGCATGCGTGAAGATGGACGTGTTGTTGGCTTTGCGGAACTGTGGATGTAGGCCTGGAGATCTGTAGATGAGTGTTACTCTGAGGGTTTGCAAGGGGTTTGTGCCAAACCGGATTTGTGACCCTGAGTGCGTACTTGGGAATAGATATCATTTCATCCTCCGGGATTGTTAGTGCCGTCCCTGCGGGTGCTCTTGTATCCGTCTGAGATGGCAATGAAGAAGTTGTGTGCTGAGGATGCTTTTATCCAGGTCACTGTCATGAAGGTGATGTGTGGGCCTGTTGTGTTGAGGAGGTAACAGAGTCCAATGGCGTGCTGTTGGACGGAGCCGGTGTGGAGTAGGATGGACATGACCTGGTTGGTGTGACAGGGCATGGAAGGCGGGGCAGTGCTGTGTAGGCAGTTGGAGTTGCACACTCAGCATGCGAAGGTGTCGTGTGTGCACATAGGGTATGCCTGAGAGCAGGCGGTTGATTTTCGGTTGGACATTGCTTGGAGGGTGGCTGCAACATGAGACTGTTGTGTGATGTGGGTCATGCAAGGACATGAGGGTCGTGCAATGTGCACGTTGCATGCGCTGATGGTCCTGCCTTTGGATCCACGTGTCCGCAACAGTGGCACAGACAAGCTGATGACAGCCTAATGAATGGGTGGAGGGAGGAAGGGAGGAGCATCTTGGAGGCGTGTGGGTTGCAGAATCCGGGAACTTGGTGGGCCCTTGCCGCAGCAGCAGGCGGCATGTACTGGAAACTAGACCTAAAGTAGCACACAAAGACAAGGATTTCAGAAAGGACAACTGCAACAGTCGTACGTAAAGGAAGGAGTGTCAGGTTACTCATGGCTCACCCAGAGAAAATGGATGAACACGCACCAAAGATGACTGACACAGGATCAGGAAACAGAAGGCCGAGCTGCGCACAGGAGACACACCCTCAGCAGGCGTTGACGGCCCGTTGGGGGGAGCAACCTGCCCAAATACATACACAACCATGGACTTCATGCACAATAGAGATTATTAGCCATGAAGAACTGCATGCATGTTGCCGAACTACACATACACTCATATACACAATCTTTGACAACTATGCCAGAGATGACGCATGCAAAGTGGCAAGAGACCTGCATTGACAGAGATGAGGCACTTTGGAGGGTGAGGAACACCTTTATTACTCAAGCTCACACTAAGGGAAATGCATCAATATGAACAGACTCACAGGTCATTTGACTGAACATGTGGGACCTACGCTCGACACCCCTTTCACAACACGGATGTTGTAAATCCAAATGAACTGGCACACAAGTTAAGGGGATGAGCCAAACACCTCCTGCTGCACACGGAGAGGCTGCAATTCCCCATTGAGCCTGTTATGGGGATGTCCCACACTATGTCCACCCGTAGCATCCCGTATGTTTCAAAGGGAAGTTTTACACACATTGATGCCTTCATCAGAATCCACAATCCATTACAGATGACTGTCACGAAGGGTGACTATCAATTCATGGGAGTCATGCTACATGTTATGTGCACCATGGTGAGTCGACATGTATGCATGGTAACACAACATGCACAGAAGCAGTCCCCACACATTCCAAACACGTACCACCCCCAAAATGCCTTGCTGCAATCCTTACCCAAAATGACATTTCCCCATGTCCGTGCATTGAACGCTGATTCAGCACACGTTGCAATACTCAGGAGGAATAGCAGGAGGACAACGATGACACGAGCAGACAACATGCGCAAGAACCTGGGAATGACAGACACACAAGAAGTCAGCTAAAAGATTTTTCTCCACATACATGGTCATATACTAAACATGAACAATGTTGTCCCCATGCTAATTTAAAAGAATGTGTCTCTGCTCAAATGTGTGGAATGACATCATCACTCGAGTGAAACATCAGAACACACATCTAAGTCACTTAGCATACAGTCAGCTGGACATACACATTGCAACACATGCCACCCAAGGCTACAAGCGTGCACACTCAGAGCCAGTGACTCACCATTATGAAAAGAAGTTGCGTAGGAGCTGACTCCGGATATCCTCCTCCTCCTCCTCCTCCTCCTCCTCCTCCTCCTCCTCCTCCTCCTCCTCCTCCTCCTCACTTGCCTCGTGACCAAGCCCTTCATCCTCCACGGGTGGATGTTCCTGCTCATCCTGCTCCAGGATGAGTGGCACTGCCTTCTCCACTGCCATGTTGTGCAGCATGCAGCACACGAGGAAGATTTTGCAGACCTTCGCCGGTGCATATGGGAGGGACCCGCCTGTCTTGTGAAGGCACCGGAATCGGCTCTTCAGGAGGCCAAACGTCCTCTCAATCACTCGCCTGGTCTGCCCTTGTGCATTGTTGTACCGTTGATCTGCAGCTGATCTTGGGTTGCGGAGAGGTGTCATCAGCCATGGCATGTTGGGATATCCAGAGTCCCCTACATGGAAACATCATGTAAATAAGTGGGTCAGGAGATGCCATAAGAGCCAAAGATACCGCAACACACAGGACAAACAGAGTATACCCACCAACAAGACATGCTCGCTCGTTGTGCAGCCGCAGGATCATTTGTGGCACCCTGCTACGCCTCATGATGTAGGCATTGTGTGCTGACCCTGGAAAACGTGCACAGACATGGGAAATCAGCATGTTAGCAAGACACACCACAAGGGCATTTATAGAGTGGTAATGTTTACGGTTGCGATAGGCTACCTCCTGTGCCTGTGGTGGTACCAAAGCCACATGTGTCCCATCAATGGACCCAATGACATGGGGCATCCCTCCCAGGGCATAGAAATCACCCTTGACACCTGTCAATTCCTCAGGAGTAGGAAAATGGATGAATTCATCAAGGTGCTCCAACATGGCTGCCAAAACATCACGCAGGACACGGCTGAACATTGTCTGTGACATGCCACCAACATCAGCTATGGTGAGATGAAAAGTAACTGTGGCAAAAAAATTTAGGGCTGCCATCACCTTCATCTTGGGGGTCAGCGCAGTAGGATACCTGTGTCGCGGTTGGAGGTGTGGTGCCAGCTTGTCGGTCAAGTCCTCAATCAACTGTTGAGTGAATCTGTAACGTCGGAGGCAGGCACGTTACCTCATGGCACCCAAGTCTGGCATTGGTCGGGGGACAGGCGGTGCCCCTGCAGAAAATTGTATTGAATAACGAAGATTGAGAGCATAACAACATCAATGTCAATGAACAGAGCACATGCTAAACTGCTACTACACATCAGCTAAATATAGAGTCTGGTCTGTGCAATACATCCAGGACACGTATGCCAGCTTGGTGATACTCCTACGAAAAGCCAGATACACCCGTTGATTGGCAAGTCTACATGACATGCCCTGAAAGGAGCTGGGGGCCAGTCTGAGTGAACAGCCAGAGACATCACAGGAGTGACATACATCCACATAGCTGCATTTAAAGGATGTCATCTCATACAGACAGCTGACGGCAAACTAGACGCACAGGTCACATGGAATGTCAAATGTACAGATCAAACACATTGCGATGAAGGGGTACACATGAAAATAGAAAACACAGACATTGAGACGACGCAGATATGTCCTCATGTGAAAATATCATGTCCGATGCATACAGACCCTGCTTACGTGGGAATCCACATGTGGCATGGTGTGCGTAGATGTGTGCCATGCCCATCTCCACACAGACACATGTTGGATGCAGCAACAGCAGATGTAGTTGACAGAACACTAACAGCAAGCTCATGGGAACACATGACACACACATGACATAGTCACATCGGGGCACGCTGATCGTGAAATGTCAGTTGTTAGTGTCCCTGTCCCTGGCATCAGGGGACAGTTGCGGGTGGTGGTGACTGTGCCATACCAGTGATGCTGTGCTTGACACGTTTGTACTACAGGCACACATGTGCAAAGTGTGAAGGGGAAGTGTGCCACATAGTGCCCCATCACACATGACATGTGTACACAGGTCATCACACATCAATTGTGCAACTACATGAGGAGACATGTGCAATATCACTGCCTGACAAACCTAGGCCCTGCACATGAAAGTCTGCAATGACAATGACTTGATGTACAGCCTTGTGCGAGTCGGAGACCTCCATTCCTTTCGTGTGCGCCTCCTATCACCAGTGTAAGCATGTGAAACGCACCGTACACACGCTCTGAGAGCGTGTGTACGGTCCGTATCACTATAGTAGTGGTGCCGTAGGAGTACGCGTGTGTACGGTCCGTATCATGCGTACCCCCACGGCACCACTACTATAGTGCTACGGACCGTACCCACGCTATGGATGTGTGAGTACAGTGCGTATCACTATTGTAGTGTTGCCGTAGGGGTACGCGTACACGTCCACTTCCGTTGTTGCGGGATGCAGGGATTGGTGGACACGCCCCCCGGAGTGACCAGACCCTGGAGGTAATGTATGTCCTCAATATTGTAGGTTTTAATTTGGGTAGGGGTTATGTTTCCTGCCTCTCACCCCCCCTTTGGCCCTGGGTGTTGTTCTCATCTTCTGCGGCATGTGCGTCGGGTTCGGTGCACCAGGTCATAGGCTAAGAGGGCCGGGATGACACGTAGGATGGGGTCCATGGCTGTCCATTGCGTACCGGGGCTCCGTTTTCCCGTCGGACTCAGTTTTCTGGCATTTTTTGGCTGCCGTAAAAAAATAGCTGTGCGGAGTGAGGTAGAGACGAATCGTACTTTCTGGTCCAGCAAACGCTGCCTGACTCCGTACGCACGTCGTGTACGCGCTGTCCAGGATCAGACTCGTAGGTATTTTTTAGCCGTACGGTGTTTTGTACGATTCATACGGAAATGCTATTTGTACGGTGGATTTACCGGGTACGAGTCGTACGGAGAATACGCTCCGTATGACGAATCGTACCCGGGTTTTACAGGATTGGAATCGGCACCTAAATAGACTTTGAAAAACTAAATAACATTTTTAAAATGTGCCACTTATCTTTATTCTATGACGATGTGTAAATAATGCTATTTTTGACAAATATACAACTAATTGCTTTTGAAATTATCTTTCTAAACACCAACAGTACTAATTAATTGACATAAACTACTACTACATAGAAATCCAATTTAACAAAAGTATTTCACACTAATATGGTTAAATTAAATATTCACACTCCAATGTACACTATTTTTTAAGAAAGGGTTGGAAACTAAAGGGGTAACATTTACAATTCCACTACAATCTAAACCAATTTGGGGAAGGTGTTGGACACTAAAGGGTGACATTTACTATTCCCATTCCAGTCTAAACCAGTTTGGAGACTGTGTTGGGCACTAAAGGGGTGACATTTACTATTCCCACTCCAATCTTAACCAATTTGGAGACTGTGTTGGACACTAAAGGGAATATACTTACTATTCCCATTCCCATCTAAACTAGTTTCGGGAAGGTGTTGGATTCTTAAGGGGTGGCATTTACTATTCCCGCTGCAGTCTAAATCAATATGGAGACTGTGTTGGACACTAAAGGAGTGATATTTATAATTCCCATTCTAATCTAAACCAATTTGGGGAAGGTGTGGGACACTAAAGGCGTCACATTTACTATTCCCACACCATACAAAGCAATTTGGGGAAGGAAATGGCATTTACTATTCCCACTCCAATCTAAGCCAATTTGGTGAAGGTGTGGGACACTAAAGGGGTGACATTTACTATTCCCACTCCAATCCACACTAATTTGGGCAACGTGCTTGACACTAAAAGGGGGGACATTTACTATTCCCAATCCAATGTAAACCAATTTGGGGAAGGAATTGACACTAAAGGGGTAACATTAAGGGGCCGATTAGGATGTCGTTTGGAAAGGCTCCGGATGGGATACGGTATTGCAGAGTCCAATTCGGAACCCCTTTGTTCCGAACGAATAATACACATTTCCCAACGACCGATTACGATGTCTGGAAACCATTTGGGTAGTCCGAATCATTTCAGAAAGGCATTCGGACAGCCCAAGTCTTTCGGAGCCGAATCCTCCAGCTCTATGGACACGGTTTCCGAACGAGCGATTATGATGACCGATTCGGACAGCCATTTCGATTTCGGTCTTCCTGACACGAAACAGCTGTTGGAATCTGTCTTTGGGGGACAGTTGCGGGCCCCACATCACCCGAAAGCATCCGATAGGGGCCCATGGGGGTACCCAAGGACCCCTCTTCCCAACCATGCACAATGTGGCAGGCACCCTGTGGTACCTGCCACAGGGTGCAAGGTTTTCCCCAAGCACCCCTTTTTTCAGTGGGAGCCTGTGTTCTCGTTTGGAACACAGGCTGCCATTGAAGTCAATGCAAATCTGCCCGAACGATGTTGGAAAGCATCGTAATCGGTCGTTTGGACTCGCAGGACCCGATTTGTACAGAAATGATTCCAAGACGGATGAGTTTGGGGCAGTTTCCCAACGACATTGTAATCGGCCCCTTAGTTTCCCACTCTAATCTAAACCAATTTGTGGAAGGTGTTGGATACTAAAGCAGGGATGTGGAATTCCTATAGCCCGACGCCCAGGACATATTGTTTTGGGTCAGGGGCAACAAGTTTTCATGTGTATTTTGTCCTTGGGACAAGTAGGCCCAACCCCCTGCAGCACAAACCCTTTGGCTGCCAGTTTGTAGTACCACATTATGTATCAGGGAAGGGCACTGTCTGCAGTTAAGGTAATATTTTTGTCCATATGTTAATGCTTTTCAAACTTGTATTTATGGTTAATTAATTGAAAGCCTTTATTATTAGGGTGAGCGCTCTAAGTTAAATGTTGTAAGCTCTGACTGCACTACTGACAGTGGTTCCAGTATAAAAATGTGTACACACGTTTTAAAGTTTAGCGGCTCCCAGAATGCTCACTGATTTGATGCAAACATTTGCAGAAGCTTGAAAGCAAGATTGATGATTCTTTGTTTTCAAATTAAATGTTCATAAAAAAAATGAAAAACAGGAAAAAAACATTTAGCTAAACTACTGAAAAGAAAATTCAGGTACCATTTCTTTGCAGCATCATTTAGTAACGTGTTGATCCATGCTAGTATTATCCAAAAATATTCATAATGGAAAATCAGTGTAACCAGTTTCAATAAGATTATAGGAGACAAAAATAAACCAGCATTGGCAAAGGCAGTAGTTCTGAAATTGGTGGTCAGCTTTTTAGTTTTGTCAATGTGTGACTTGTTTTGACATGGTTTTTGTAAAACCTCGTTGGTGTGGGAGCTGCCGGACCCTCACCATTATAACAAACATTGGCAAAAGCAAAACATTTTTTGGTCTCAAAAAGCACACATTGCCACAGTAATTACTGGCACTGAACAAAAGTACTTTGACTGCCGATATGCTCCTTGTGAAAGAGCAGAATGCTGTCACTCACAGTGAAGTCAGCCGATACACAGAGAGAGAGAGAGAGAGAGAGAGTTTTAATAAACACAAAAGGTCATGGTCAACGCCAGACCAAATTAGGGGCCCAATTATTAAGGAAAGTCTCAAATGTGCACCCATGGTATATATCCTTGTATTAAGTGCAGCTATATGGCTTTCGTGAATTCCCAAGAATTTACAGAAGAAGGACAAGAAATAGTACTCCTAGAAAATATATGTGAACTGTACTTTAGCATGAGCAAATATACATATGTAGATTTGCTCATGCAAAAATCTGAGTGTTTGCAAGTTCACTTTCCCTCCAACCACTTTTTTCCTAACGCTGGAAGAAGGTTTA
This sequence comes from Triturus cristatus, assembly GCF_964204655.1. Taxonomy (NCBI): domain Eukaryota; kingdom Metazoa; phylum Chordata; class Amphibia; order Caudata; family Salamandridae; genus Triturus; species Triturus cristatus. Next base: position 1,660,493,102 of record NC_140590.1, on the reverse strand, counting down.
CGTCTGCCATTGTCAGGAGTACATTTCCAACATTTGTCAGTATGGGAAAAGATTAGAGAAGAGTTGTTCAAAACTCTTAAAACATGTACGTTAGGAGGTTTGCACAGACTCAAAAGGGCACACTAATCCTGGAACTATTGCTTACCACTACCTTCAGCCCCAGTATGTAGATCTGCGGAAACGTGGCAACATAAGGGGATTGCAAATATTCAAACACTACTATAGTATGAACCATGGCATAATCAGAGAGGCTATATCAGAGCTCTTATATAATGACATTGCTGCTATAATTTGTTACCGCACTACATGGCACCAAAGGGACAAGTAGATATTTTATTAAATTCCTCAAACCTGCTAAAGGGGTGACATTTACTATTTCCACTACAATCGAAAGCATTTTAGGCAAGGTGTTGGGCACAAAAAAATGTATACACACTATTAATAACCCATGCTCACACAGAATTTTGATGTATAAAAAATACACATTACTTAGAAGACATAATAATGCAACAAAAAACCTATATAATTAAAATTTTACATCAACATGTAAAAGAATATGTTAATCACTTGATAATTATTTTTATTAATTAATCATATTCGCACACTTTGAAACATAACATAAAAAAATCATAATACAAAATACAAAATAGTAAAATTGAAAGAAACGAAATCTCAAAATTTATACAGAGAGTAATTTGTATTACCATCACATTATTACATATGAAAATATAAATTCCCAATAATAAAAGTAATAAAAAATGTGATTATTCAAATTGTGTTGAATACATTTTAAATAAATAAACCTATAACATAAACATACATCTTCATTATACATAATAAATAAAACATAATTATTGTATTTTCATAATTTAATACTACAACATTTAAAAATGTTTTTAAATACATGTTAAAATAAAAGTAAACATTCTTTCAAACAATTTATTAACTGGGACATTATCATTTACAATATTTAAAAAACACATAAAAAAGGTATTGAATGCATTTTTTTAAACTTAATTTACAAACATTTTTACCTGAATTTCTATAATTCTAATAATTTAAATGTTTACAATAAAATACAATTCTGTTTACATTTAATATAATTTATCAATACATTGAACATAAATACGAAATTTTAGGACAATTAATAATATAACAAAGTTAATTCATACATTTTCAATATTAATTTGCATACCATTAAAATAATTACCAGTACATTTAAATTAGAATATTCACTTTTTAAAAAACCACCCACCCTTATCCCCTGAAAACCCACTATTCCGATACTAACAATATATATATATATATTACCTACTGGCGGTCGCCAGTAGGTAGTTATAGTTAGGACCCCTTTTCCATAGGAAATCCGCAACATTCTATTTTGAATAACTTTGGCGCCGGTCGACGAATCCTCGCGAATTTCTCAAAATAGGTGGGGCGCTACGCTCCGCTCCTACCCTGAAAGTCTCGGGGGGATTCGTCAAGCGGGGGCTGAGATAAAAGGGGGGTCCCAAAACGCGTTTTTCCCATGCATTTTTCCATAGGACCTTTAGACAGGGCTACAGCCCGAACGGCTGAACAGAATTACTAGAAATTTGGCAGAGAGGTAGTCCTCAGGTCAAGGAAGTGCCTTTTGTAGGTTTGGTGTAAATCTGTTCAGTAGATTCTGAGAAAATAGCCTTTAAATCAATATATATATCTGAGCCAGCTTACGGTACGCTTACCGTAAGCTTACCGTACGCGTACGGTGGCGTGCGCGAGCGCGATTCTGATTGGCTCTTAGATCTTAGTAAACATTCCAAACAGCCGAAACCAGGAAGCGGCGGCCGCCATTTTCTCTCTCGCACTGAGAGCTAGGTTGTTAAATAAAACCAATAAACATGTAAAGGGGCTGTTTAGACAGCTCCCACACACATAGCCATGTTGAGGGAGTCCCCAAAGACCCCCCAAGGCCAAAAATGCAATTTTTATTTTTTTGCTAATTTCGCCGATTACGCTTACCGTACGCGTACGGTAAAAAATGTAAAAAAAAAACACTATCCACACTCACCCCACCCCCTGTGCTTTTGGTGGCCGCAGGCCACCAAATGTGCAGTGCTTATTAAAGGTGTGAAAAACCACAATATTTTAAACAAAAATAATAAAAGAAAAAATTAACAACACTCTCTCCACCCCACTTATAAAAATTACGAAAAATTAAAATATTACCTTTCAAAACGAAGTGCATCATATGTCCTCCATGTGCGCACGGTGCGCGAAGCGCATCGTGCGTACATGGCCCATCTAGCGTAACGTGGGCACGCGGTGCGCGTAGCGCACCGCGTGCCCACCGTGCGTGCACGGCACTAACTGCGTAAAGTGGGCGCGCGGTGCGCGAAGCGCACCGTGTGCTTACTGTGCGCGCACGGTGCGCGAAGCGCACCGTGCGCGCACGGAACGAACTGCGTTAAGTGGGCGCGCACGCCACGAATGGCGTAAAGTAACTTAGCATTTAAAAAACCGTACAAATTCACTGAAAAAACCATAGGTTTCACACACGTTATAGTTAGGAATTAGCATTTAAAAAACCTTGCAAATTCACTGAAAAAACCATAGGTTTCACACATGTTATAGTTAGCGGAAATTTTACTGATAAAAAACCAGTGAAATTCCCCCGTTATAGTTAGTGTAGGCAACTATAACTCACGCGACCGCAATCTTCTGCTGATGACATATGTGTCTTTATGAAAAAAAAATATTTGAAATATATGTATAGCTAAAAATGTATGGAAGAAGACATGGGCAAATAAGTGTCTAAATACAGTATTAGCATCAGCAGAGGATTGCGGTCGCGTGAGTTATAGTTGCCTACACTAACTATAACGGGGGAATTTCACTGGTTTTTTATCAGTAAAATTTCCGCTAACTATAACATGTGTGAAACCTATGGTTTTTTCAGTGAATATATATATATATAATATTTTTACACATAGCTAAATAAACTAAAGATAAAAAATTTAAAAAGTAGTAATTAATAAATTATCTTATTAAACACCCAAATAAAAAAAAATTATAAACATATAAAATCAAACACACTGCAATAAAATACATAGAAAACAACACTTACAAAAGATATTATGTACAACAATATTTTCTAAATCAATATTTTTTCAATAATATTAAAAACAACACGTAATCAATATTTTTTCAATGATAATAAAAGCAGCACTCAAAACTATCTTCCTCCCTGCGATATTCCTGCTGAAGATATTTTTGACATCCCGATATTCTTGAAACAATATATTTGTATCACGATATAGGATATTGTGTATTCGATTTTTTTGTCCAAACACCTTCAGCACAATAGTTTAGCAATATGTTTACAGAATGTTTTTGATGTTTTATTTTGAAAGCAAACCATCACCAATCTTGCTTTCAGGTTTCTGCAAGCTGAGCTCACACCTTATTAAATAGCTTAGAGCACTCACCTTAATAGTAAAGGCGTCACTGAGCCCGATTCACAGAATTAACTTAAGACCAAATCCTAAACTTACTACTTTGTGGTATTCACAGAATTCACTTACTACTTTTGGTATTCACAGACTGCACTTACTACTTTTGGTATTCACAGAATGGATTTACGACTACTAACTTTACGTCCGCACTCGGGCCGGAAATTCCGGCCTGGAGGCGGAGCTTCCGGGCCGGAGGCGGAGCTTCCGGCCCGGAGGTGGGGATTCCGGCCGGTGGCGGAGATTTAGCCATGGCCGAAATCTCCACCTCCGGGCCGGAAGCTCCGCCTCCGGCCCAGAAGCCCCGCCTCCAGCCCGGAAGTCCCGCCTCCGGGCCAGAAGCTCCACCTCCGGGCCGGAATTTCCGGCCCGAGTGCGGACGTAAAGTTAGTAATCGTAAATCCATTCTGTGAATACCAAAAGTAGTAAGTGCAGTCTGTGAATACCAAAAGTAGTAAGTGCATTCTGTGAATACCACAAAGTAGTAAGTTTAGGATTTAGTCTTAAGTTAATTCTGTGAATCGGGCCCACTGTATTTAAACTTATATATAAGTTTGAACAACTTGTTCCTATGGATACACATCTTACCTCAGTTGCAGACAATCCTCTTTCAGAGATCCATACCGTGGTACTAGAAGCTAGCAGCTAAAGGGTTTATGCTGCAGGGGATTGTTCAGTAAACTAAATAAATATGACAACTTTTTGTCTTTGACCCCAAAGATTATGTCCAGAGGATGGACACATCTGGTGATGCAATCTGAATAAACTCCCTCGTGACCTATATTTCTTTTGTCAAACTGAAATTAAATTCAACATGGGCTGAATATAGGCTAAGCAACAACAAAGTCCAAAAACATAACCATGTTTATTAATATTCACATCTGGTGAGGCCAATTTATCATGAGCAAGAAAACATGCCAAAGCCAGGTTACTGTTATGCCACACAAGCAAATGCATTTAAGTTCTAATGCAACTCTTAGCGGTGGTTGTAAACTGCTGCTACACAGACAATAATATGGCAGAGATGATCATAGCCAACCTGTGATGGAACAGAACATATTTCTCAGGCATAATGCTAAAAAATGAATAGAATTGCCCTGCTTAAACTTGACTTCTTGTTAAAAAGAAATGGTTATAGGAAAATGCACGATGATGAACCCATCTGTTGTAATCTGATGAAATATGGGAGGAACAAGAGCTTAACCCCTTCAGTGCCCATGACGAGATGGTCTCGTCATGGAGCGCGGTTGCGCTGTGCCCATGACGAGACTATCTCGTCATGAACCCCGCCCGCTAATGCAACGCCCGGCACAGGGCGGGGAAAGGGCGGGGCACTGAAGAGGTTAAGGAGAAAGGGAATTACTTTCTTAGCTTTGAATGCATTACCATGTTTGGCAGTAATGATGTGACAGATGACAGAAGCAAAGCACCATGAGTTTGTCTTTATTCTCTGATATCTGGCATTTCCATTGGCAATATATGTCAATACATATGAATCCTGCCTTTGCATCCATAAGAGTAATCCCTCTAGCTCATAAAAGGAGGCACCAGGAAATCTATAAAGATTGTATCTTATACATATATGTAAGTATCTTTGCTTACAAGTGTAAACAATTCAACGTTTTCCTTTTAAATTTTTGGTAGACTGTAAAAATGCCATTTCATTCCAAGAGGGAAGAAAGTGTAAGAGGTCCGCCACCTCTGGACATTTTGCTTCTTAGAATGCAAGCGAAACGGCCAATTCACAAACCTTTTCTTTGAATTATATGTTACTCCTGTGTAGGTGTATAACATTCCTAAATGTTCAAGCCTGCTTCTCTCAACATTTTCTGTGAGTAGTTGTGTATTCCCTCAGAATTAGGTGTTACATGGTCATGAGTTTCTGGGAGTTAGATATGTTTATACACAAGTCTTTTTCCCTGAATGTTCATGTTTTAATTCTTGAAATTCGAGATTAAGTTACCGCTAGGTCTGAAGTAAGACACCACTACTTGCATGCCGATCTTTGTGTTTGGGGCCAAAAATCTGCATTTTGTATGTTTTTGCATGTTTTACCACAAATATTCACGCTTCATCCAATCAGTTTGCTAATTCTGAATCCGAATGCTGCATGTATTTGTGGAGTCGGATTTGCCACAATCTACTGCACCTGGGAGCAGCAGGACTAGCCAAAGTGAAGAGCTCTTGAGCTTCTGGGCAAAATACTTTGCCCACACTTGAACCTCTTCAAAGAACTAGTGTATCACACATTTGTCTAGGTTTCAGGAAAATATTTTAAATCTCTGCATGAGAAACACTCTTGGGTTTTGCAGCGGTGGTGTGTTGTAGTTTGAAAAAACTAGATATTGAAACACCTAAGTATTCGTGTATGTTCTTAAAACATATCGCTATTGGTCCGTAATCATATATTATTGCTATTTAGTGTTTCTATTGTTAAGCTTCACATTTTTAGCGGGTGTTTATTTTTTTCGGCTCAAAAATTAATTGATCGAAATAATCACGTAGAACCATTTCAATCTGTTGTGAATAATGCAAGATATAGAGCACCATTTAGAGTTTGGAGGGAACTAACATTTCTCCAGTCTCTGTTTGAAAGTCTTAGTACAGACTAGATTCTGCTATCTTCTAATAGAGTAGAATTCACTTGCTGCTTTTGCTCCACGTTGGGAATGGTATTGTGTTTAGTACATCACATACTCTAAATACCAGTTATTGTATTTCATTAAATCAGTGGACATTTATATATAACCATAGATGGTTGAGAGCCTTTGGCACCAGAATGAGGATACTCTAGAAGTAATCCCGTAGTTGAACTGTCCTATATGAAATTGATGCTTTCGAGGTGTGGCGCAACTGATAGCCCGGTGGGAATAAGGGCAGAGTCTGTCTATTGCCAGAAAACCTGTTGAGAAATAACTTGATTTGTCAATAGGTAATCAAAGCAGAGAAAAATAACCTCCCCAGACATTTTGACTAATTAACTGATTTGCCGCCACTAAAACATTTTGCTAGATTGGAAGTGAAAGCTGTGAGAATATGTTACACACAACATAGGATATTGTGTGTAGCTGTGTAACACAAAGCTCTTAAATCAAGGTCCATGCTCGAATATTATCCAAATTGTTTTAATGCCATAAATAAGACAGCAAGCCACAGAACGCATAGAAAAAACGGACTGGATGAACTAATAATGCATGGACCTGATACATTGAGAGCAATGCTAATAGTTATTGGGCACTACTGGGTCTGACATCCCTTCGGCATCTGTACTCATGTTAATCTCCGCACAACATCACAAGACCTTGAAACATCACTTACTTCTTTTAGGCAGAAAAGCAATATTGCAAACCTGCTTAACACCTCCTGAAGGCAAAACATGTTGGTCCATGAATAAATATGCATATGCTCCGCTCTGTCCTCCTTATGATGAGATTTACATAGGGCTTTTTGGCACACAGCAGTGTTGAGTTTTCCTAGAAGCCTTTCGCTGGCTCTGCTACTATCTGGGATTATCGAATATCAAGGCTCCCTAGTTATGATTCCACCACATACCCCTATTTCACCACTATACTTCTTGGCTCTTTATCTCCCTTGTGTAGGTGATTTTTTTTATCTCTGCTTTCTCCCATTTCAGTCTTTCCCTATCTTGCTCTTTGTCATTCCTTCAACTTTCCCTGCCTTTCTCTAGCTCTGAGTCCCTAAAAATGAGTGCCTACGACCTTCAACTTCTGCACAGGCTAAACACTGGGTTTCAGTAACAAAACCACAGGTGTTCAGTCATTTGTCCAATTTGAATGACACAGCTCAGCTCGTTTAGTTTTTGCACCATTGATTTCCCAGTGATATGGCTTCTCTTCTTTGGTGACTGGTAGGCCTTGTAGACCGAGTACAGAAAGCTTGCAGTCAGCTCTTCTCTTAGAGAGAGGCTGAAAGCCCCATTGTTTTTAGAGGGGAGAAAAGAGTTTGTCTTCTGTTCCGTTTGCACTATCATCTCGAACACTTGGCATGACTTCATGTGCTTTGTTCCTATCAGATTGCTTGCTTTCGCTCGAAAGTTATTTCCATTACTGCTTTACTATTGATCCACACCCACTTCACTAGACTAATGCACCACTAATCCTTCTCTGGCTCCTGAGTTGTGTGCTACTCCTTGAAAAGCGCTTCAACACCTCGCCAGGAGTAGGAAGCGCTATATAAATGCAAACCTTTTCTTCTTCTATCCCTCCACTATCCTTCTCAATCCAAAGAACAGACTAGCATATCCACCGCTTAGATTACTTTCATATTTTACTATACTAATTCACCATTAATCCTTTTTGGGTTCCGGAGTAGCGTATTACTCACCGAAAAGGCACTTCAATGCCTGGTCAGGGGTAGTAAGCACCATAATAAATGCAAATACAATACAATACATGCCGAGAAGAATCTCAGAACACAAGTATGCAATCTAGAGAATTCCTTGTTCATGTTTCTTATGTCTAAACGAGAAAGTTTTTGAGAAACCATGTTGACAACCAGTCTGAGGAATGATTGATACCATTTACATTATTTCAGTAGATCTTTGTTTATCAGAATTCTTATTGTGCTCGAAATGAACCAGATTTCACATAGTTTTTTCGTCAGATCTTCTTCACTGACAATTGAAAATAGACAAGTGCGCACAGATAGATATGCCATGTTTGAAATTTGTGTTTTAGGAATGGCCCAGAAGTGCGGTGGGCCAGAGCCATTTTTGTTGCAGATTGCCTCACGTTGTGTGAGGTCTGACCAATAGCAACACTCACACAGAGGACGGCCCAATACAGATTGGGAACATACGGCCTTCATTGTAGGTCCCCTACACCACCCATGATAGATTACATGATTTTTGTGGAATAAATATATCCACCTTATGTCAAAATTAGGGATGGTCATGAAATCACAAACATTTTTCTGTTTAAATGTTTACCAGACATCCTAATAAGTCTCCGGTCAGGTTTGGTTCGTGTGAGTACTCCATCCAGTTCTAATTTAAGTTTAATTGCTTGTACCCTTAGTTTTACTCTCTCTCTCTCTCTGTTCTCTTTCTCTCTCACTGTATCTGTCTCTCTCTCTACATGTCCTTAGTTAAGAAATCTGCACTCACTTTGGCATCAAGGTGATGTACTCACTTTGTCGATTTAATTAGTCTCAGAAAAATGTGGACTAAACCAAGGAACCTCATGACTATATCTTTATACAACAAACTTTAATAAGGGTATTTTTTCACTGTATGGAAGCTATATTTTACACCACTTTAACTTAATTATTTTGAAATTAGGACAGGAAGTGTCACATTCAGTGACACGGATCATGCTATTTTTTCAGTTTATTTTGGAACACATTATATTTACATATTTACTCAATGACTTGAACAGGATTGATATCCGAACTGCAGCTTGTCATTCTTGAGATTCATAAGATAGTAAACTCTCCATACGTGATCAGTAACCTTTTTTTGCTTTACTAATTGTTGATTGTTCAGTGTTTACTAAAGTGCGGTTCAGTCCATAGACACCTTATTGAGTGTTGCATCAACAAAAAGCAGACATTGATCGCCATTTATACAGCAAATACTTCACAGGCTTCCCTTTGGAATAGAATGCTATAGTCATACAAGTCGAAAATTGGTTTATTGTTTATTTTATTATCTTATCTTTAATTTCTTCTCTATTTTTCCCCGAATCCATGTACAGATTTGAAAACAGTGATCTTCTTTAACTTTTTTTTTCTTCTTATTTATCTTTTTTTTAAAATATCGATTGACAAGACACTGCCCATTTGTCGATTGCATGTTAGTGTAATACTGACCCCCTGCTTGAAGATTTGTAGGGGCTAGACCATCATCATCATAATCCTGCTGTATTGCCAGGTGGCAGGTAACTGGAGTGTGGCCCTTTGGCCCCCCCTGTCTTTACTAATGATGCTGTACTCACATACTTGTGGTCACTTTTTGAAAAGTTTCTAAATGTCACAAAGTGACCCATGGTCTTTTATGAGTTGAATTGGTCTATTGCCACTTCAAATCAAATAAAGTTAATAAGATGCTAGTATGGGACTTAATTAAACCAAGACTAAGCGACAAGTTTTTGCAAAATATTTGTAAGAATGTTTCAAATGTATCAACAAATTCGTAAAGAAAAGATGAGACTTCACTACCATATGCTGTCTGATAATTTGTGATTTTATGGTTGCGTTTCTCTAAAAACGTTGTTAGATATTGGAACACATTGTGCTAATCCAATCAAATCAGGGACATTTGTATGGCGCACATATTACTCGGAAGTCTCATGGCGCTTGCAGACGGCTCCCATAAGATACTTGCTTATTTGTCAAATAGCCAAGATTTCAATTTCTTTCGAAAACAGTTGTGATCTGAGATGGTGCGTAGGTGAAGAGGGAGTTTGTTCCAGAGCGCAGAGGCAAGATGGGAAAAGGACCTTCCTCCATATCTTACCTTGCATATTCTAAGGGGCGTTAGGAGGGACTCATTACTTGATATAAGCAATCTACCCGGCTGGTAACCAGGGCCTTTCCCATACATGTTTTTGTGAGTCAGACAGAGGGTCTTAAATTGGACTCTCTGTCTGACAGGGAGCCAGTGTAAAGATCTCAGACAGGGAGCAGACGAGGATCTAGGCAGAAGGTTCAGAACCAATCACGCCACTGTATTCTGCAGGATTTGGAGTTTAGTTAGATAGCTTTCATTTATCGATGACAGCAAGGCATTTACATAATCCAGGCGGTTTATTATCAGGCCCTGTACTAGTGGTTTCCTGGCCTCCATAGGGATCCATTTGAAAACCTTCTGAAGTTGACAAAGAGATAGGCCTATAGTTCAGACATAGTTTAGGATCAGCTGTGAGTTTTTTCAAGATGGGCCTAACCCTTGCCGCTTTCCATAGAGTTGGAAATTGTGCTTTCGACAGCGATTTGTGAAATAGGTTAGTTAGAATTTCCAATACTACCGGTGCAATCTTTGGAAAGAATTTAGGAGGCTCAGAATCGAAGTGGAAGAGCCAGATTTTATTTTCTGCATAGCTGTTTCAACTCAATGCTACAACATGCAAATTCGTCCAGGATATACGGGAGGTCAAAAAGTGGATTGGACGCATTTTCTAGTAAGTCATCATTTGCATTTTGAGGCTGAAAAGAACAGTGAATGATAGAAATTTTATCCTCGAATAATTTCGGTAGGGAATCGGTCCAGTCTTGGGAGTTAGGGGTTTGTGATTGAGTGGAAGGAGATGGGAATTCTTTTAAGATTCTACAAAGCTCCCTACAGGAGTTTTCTGCCTTGTCTAATCAATTTAGAAGATAAAGTTATTTGGCTTGCTTAATGTCCTCCATGAAACCATGGTGGATTTTTTTGTATATTTCGTGGTCGGCCTTATCTTTTCTCTTTCTCCATTTTCGTTCCGCACCTCTACATAAGAGCTTTGCAGTGTTTAGTTGTTCCGTAAACCAGGGAGCGATCCTCTGTTTAACTTTTACTTTAGAGAGGGGGGCTATTTTATCTAATGCCACCGTAATGGCCTCTTCAAAGGCTGTTGTCGCAAGATTTATTTTTCCCTTCTGGCTAGACTGTTGCAGACTTAAATATTTAGAGAGTAAAGATGGAGTAACTTTGCGCCAGGATCTCCGCAACAGTAGTTCGCTTTTTGGATCATCTTTAATCTTCTGGGCAGGGATGATAAAGTTATATAAGATAATGATCAGACCATAGCAGCGGGTGGCGGTTGCAACATTCATATCATACAAATTAGAAAAAAGAAGATCGAGCGTATGGCCTGCATCATGTGTGGGACCTGTTATCAGTTGCGATAATCCAAGCATATTGATGTTGGTGATCCGGCTTCAACAAGGCTTCACCATGATAGTTAAAATCCCCAATTAGGAAGAAGGAGTCGGTTGCCAATATTTGTGGGGCGATTTGTCTTGGAAATCGTTTTTTGGGCCCGGGGGTCGGTATATTAAAGCTCCCCTCCATGTGCCGCCAACTAGGCCTTCAATCATAAAGATACATAGTTCCAGGGGGCTAGTGCTAATTGTTTCTAGGGAGGTAATAGTCAGACCGTGGATTGCAGCTATAAGTAAACCTCCTCCTCTTGTCTCTTTCCTGTCCACTCTAATTACATTGTATTGAGGTGGAAAGGCAATCTGTACGTCAGTAGAAGTATGGTCGTGTAGCCAGGTCTCTGTGACAAAACAGATATCAGGAGACTCCATGTCGATAAGGCTCCATATCTCCACTGAATGCTTCGGAATGGAGCGTGCATTAAAATAGATAGCACTTAGTGCTACCACCCCATTGGGATGTGCTTGAAGACTGCACAGGGTATGGAAATGCTAATCCAAACAGCCTATGTGAAGAGAATACATAGACCCAAGTTCTCCAATATTGGATCTTTCATAGATTCACGAGGTTGAATGATCGCCGTCGTCGAACTGGGAGTCCCACAGTGGACATAGTGAGCAGTACAATGTTAAACATATATAGAAAAGCTTTATCATAGTCACAACAGTAGCCTATGCGCATTATTCTAAGAGACTCACCCAGTCAGGCAAAGCACAGTGTTCACATTTCCCCACCAAGGCTACCATAGTTCAGATTTTGCAGCACAAGTGTTAAGGTAAGTTTTTGTATAAAAGTGTGCCTGAGGTGGGGAGGAGGATGGGTTGCATGTGAATCTATGAAAGATACCAATACTGGAGAAAATTAAGTACAGGTTAATTACTTTTTCTTCTGCAATATGGAATATTTCATAGATTCACATGCTTGAATCCAAATAGCAAGCAGTAATTATTAAGTGGTAGGAGGGTAACAAGGCAAAACTACCTTACCTTTTTTAAATAGATGATGTTGAACTGCTTGTCCTAAAGCCACATCCGTTTGTACTGTTGAATCTAGACAGTAGTGTTGAGTAAATGTGTGTCCTTTTTTCCATGTTGCTGCCCTGCACTTATCTAGTGGACACACCAGCAAAGAGGGTTGCACATGTAGACACACCTCTTGTAGAGTGCGAATTCACTATCCCTTGGAGAGGATGACCTGCTTCTTTGTGACAAAACACTATGCCTGAAAACACCCGGCGAGCTATACTTTGTTTCAGTAGCGATTGTCCTTTCCGTGAGTGACCATGTGCCACAAGCAGTTGGTCAGATTTCCTAAATTGCTTGTTTCTGTCAATGTAAAGCTTCCAACACCTCTTAAGATCCACAGTATAAAGTGCTCTTTCTGCTAGAGTTGTCTGGTTTGGAAAATATGTTTTCAAAATCACTGGTTTGTTCAAATGAAAGTTTGACAGCACTTTAAGTATAAAATGAGGATTAGTACTCAGGTGAGTCCATCATCTCTAAACTGGTGGAATGGTTCCTTAATTGTAAAGGTTTTAACATCGCTGGCTCTTTTAGCTGATGTTAGAGCTAAAAGAAGGAGATGGGCTACCTTCCAACAGAGATACTTTAATTCTGCCTATGTACTGTTTCAAAAGGAGTTTTCATGAATGTAGATAGCACCACATTTAGCTGCCATTAAGGTGGAGAATCTCTTATTGGTGGAAATACTCTAAAAGGGTTGTAAGAAACTTCTTAATACGTCTGTTAGACCAAATGGATGATCAGTTCAATGTTCTCTTGAAATTGAAGCTAAATGAACCCTGAAGGATGCGTGTCAGTCCTGACTTTGCCAAGTACAGAAGATAATGGTAATATCTGCTGATGTAGTGAAGATGTAAGTTTCAGGCGATGTGCATCACACCAGATGCAAAAAAGTTTCCATTTTGTTGTGTATGTTATGTTGGTGGGTACTGCTCTGGACAAGATTTTTTTGCAGTCTTCTGGAATGTATAGCATTGGAATACATTGACTTCAGGAGCCGAGCCGATAACTTTAGTGAGTGAAGATCCAGATGGAATGTCAGCTTAACCATAACGTTTTTAAACTAAAACAAAATCCTGAAATTTAACAGTTATAATTATTTCTAAAATTGATAACTTGCGATCCCGCCATGCACTGCTTATGACCTCACATATTACAACACTTAAGACATGTTCTGTGACATCATTGCTAATATTACTGATGGCAACTGAACTGACATTATTGACGACAATACTGTGCATGGTGGGGCGCAAGTTATAGTTACTTGAAATAACTAAGAATTTCATTTTTTTTTAGTTTAAAACATTCCGTTACATTTCCACCTACCTGTAACCTCACCTTAATCTTTGTGTTTTTCAGTGAATTTTTCAGTGAATTTTGAGGTATTTTTAAATGCAAAGTAAGATATTTTTTCCATACCTAACCATAACGTCACATTTTTAAAAACTGGAGGAAAAGCAAACACATCTTGAGGTATCTCAAAACTGTACATTGAATTAAATTCTTTTAATATTTATAAATGAAATTATTATTTCTGAAATACGTTTCACTCAGGAAACTCTGAACAGAATTAAAAAAGAATAAGGTGGTGTCATAATGTGAAGGGAAATACTTGCCATAGTTTAATTTACTTTCTACAGGATTTAGTCATTTGGTTCTTTGTGTTAGCCCAGGCAGCAGTTGTATGGGTTTTCAGGAGACATGACATACTAAGTACACCTTCTGCCTCAAACACCAGCAGAGAGTGAGTGCAGTGGACAGCCCTTCCTCCAGTGCCGTAAAAGCCTTTGTGTGCCTACGCTTGTGCTTTCAGACTTAATTAAAAATGTAGGAGATAAAACAATACAACCTTTAAAGTCGGCTCTTATGCCATGCCCCAGCAGAAATATCCCTGTTGCTGTGCTTTTATAGACAAGCTGGGAGTTGTGGAGAGTAACACAGTGTGAGGACACAGGTATTTGGAGGGGAAAGCAGCAGTCAAGGATGAGAGCTAAAAAATGCACACACTTTCATGGAATGCTGAATTAAAAAGAAAAAAAGTATCTCCCTAAATGTGAACAGTTAAAGGGTACAAGTTAGCCAGGCTATGTTCCAAGGGAGGCACAAACACAGGATTAAGAAGCAAGCAATTCAGAGTGACAATGAAGCCAAACAGCAGTAAGCAGTGGGAAGGCTGTAAGCCGAGGGTAAGCCCTCATTACGATGGCGGTGGGACGAGCTTCTGACCACCATTGCCGCGGGCAGGTGTCCGTCCCACATTGTGTCGGCCGTCCCACCTGCCCGATTTGGATAGAACCGCTGGCACGGCATTCGGATTGTGCCTTTTTTTACTGTGGCTTGTGCTGCGGCCCAGGAAAAGGCCTGCAGCATAAGCCACAGTACAAACTGGCATGTTTCAAACATCCATGCACCTAGCAGTAGCCCACGGGAGACAGGACCCTGCTTGGGGCCACCAAGGTCCCATTCCGACAGGGAAATGGACATCCTAATCCCTATGGCGATGCATGCACAGGCACCGCCTCCATTGTAAGGATTAGTGTCTGACCGCCGCCCTGACGGGCTCCTTAAGCCTGTTGGAGGCGGCGGTCTGTCCCCCAGATCAGTGCGGTCCAACCTTCTGCATTGTAATGCAGCGTCTGACTGATGGCTTGGATGCCGCTGGTACTGCCACCGACGGCCTATCGGTGGGGGTGCCACCCAAATAATAATGAGTCCCTAAAGGGCTTATTACGACTTTGGCGGTGTGTGAGCGAGGCGACATGCCACTGCCCTGTTCCCGCAAAGCCAAAGTCGACCTTCAGCCGCCCGCCAGATTAGGAGTTTTCACCTGGTCTGACAGGCAGTCCTTTGGTGTTCCCATGGTGGTACCTTTAGAAAAAGGCACCACCATGGGAACGCCAAAGCAAGTTCCTGCATGGCATGGACTGTTAAGTCCATGCCGTACATTAACTGGGTGTGCATGCACACAGGGGGGCATACCATGTGCCCCCCTATATGCATCCCAGTGAACAGGGGCAACCGTGGGCCCTGTAGGGTCTCCTTTGTTTCCCCACCGCCAGCCTTTTCATTGCAGGCTCACCACAAGGAAACGGCTGGTGGTGGGGCAACTCAGATTATGCTTGGCAGTGCTGCAGCGGCACTGCCAAGCATATTGCTGCCCCAGACATTCACACCACCGCCAGGCACCGCGGTTCCCTGGTTGTTGCGGCAGTCCCAAAACGGTCCGACCGTCGAACTTGAAATACGGCAGTCGGAACACTGGTCCTTTAGTTCCTGATCACCACTGCACCTCCACCATGGATTCGGCGGTAACTCATAACCAGGCCCTAAGTCTTTTGCAACCAGGCAGCTTGTGCTGCTTGGTAGTAAAGAGCCAACAACCTGCAGCATTTGAAACATGGTGTGAGCTTCATTTCTAGGAGCGAAGTTCACTCACTGGATGTGGGTGCCATACTTTGGTCTCATTTATTTGGTGTGAGTTCCTCACTTTAGTGCACAGTCTCTCTCATTTGCTGTGACTCTCATACCTTGGAATACTGTCTCCCTCGCTTGGTGTGAGTTTAATTTCTTGAAGCACAGTTTCACTTTTGGCGATTCTGAATGCTCCCAGTGATTTTAACACCCAAGATTCAACCCTTGATTTTGGTCAAAAACTTCCTCAAATCTACGTCCTGTGCACTCTTAACCATGAAATCGCTGCTGATACCTTCCCTGTGGTCTGGTGGCGATGTGTTTACCTGTGGTGAAGGAAGGAGCCCAAGAGGTGAAGTAACCGACAGTAAACCTCAAAAGTCACTTCTGCTTACAGTGATCAATGCAAAAAGGTGGTGGTTCAGCCGAATATGGAGATGAACCACACCAGCTGCTGTGCTTCAGGAGTTCGAACTCCTGATTACAGAGATGTCCGAGGAAGACTGAAAACAGAAAGTGGATGATCAGAGGGGAGTCAAATGAAAAGTGAAAGAGGGAGCCACAATTGTAGCTGGCGAGGGAGTACTTTAAAGAGAACACAAAAGGCGGAAGAATGAAAAGAATGTCTTTGGGAGAAGCATGTGAGATAAGAATGAAGAGACTGGGGGAAAGGAGGCTCATATTGAAAAGAGAAAGAGGATGAACACCCAGAAGGGGAGCGTTATTAACATCATTATTGTCATTATACTTCATCCAGACAGAAGAGAAAATTCAGAGTAACAAAGAAGCCAGGATGTCATCTTTGATTACAGCCCCTGAAATTAGTAGCTTAGCAGCCACAGAGCAGGTAAGGTGGCTGTGAAGGGTGCAGCATGGTGGGAGATCTAGCCTCTCCTTAAAAAATTTCCCTACATGCTGCTACAGCATGGTGGCAGCAGTATTCAGAAGGTGGTAGGAACAGCTTATGCAGATGGTGCAGGTTTGTAGGGCAGGAAAGAAGAGTCTGGGAAAGGGGCACAGAAAATCAAGAACATGCAACAGCCTCCACAGCATAGCACTTGCAATATGCACGGGACAGCCTGTTTAGAGGACAAAGCAGACTAGGAGAAGGAGGGGGATTCAAGCAGCAGTTGGACAAATAAAGACAGCACACATGCTGTGACTTGGAAGTAGAAATAAGGAGAAGTGACATCTTGGCTGCAATGGCTTCAAGTACGCCTGTAACTAAGCCACTGTGGAGAACATATATTGGGGCAAGAGGACAGATTATGGAGGGTATGTTGGCCATCACTGACATTTATATTGCATTATGCAAGTAAGACTTCCCAAGGCTTCTAGTCTAGTGTACGAATGTTTACATAACCCTTGCTTATTAGAAGGCTATCAAAGTCTTGATAACATCCCTGAGGCTCTTTCGGTTTGGTTCTTAAATAGTTTGGCACTTACCTCATTATTTTAAGTTGCAGCGTGCCCTCATGAAGTGTTCGATTTTCTCGTTCTACGTTGCGAGCTGGTTTAGGCATCAAATTCATTGATCGTAAAGGGGCAAGGGTCTTTATAGAACAAGAAATATTTCGTTTTTGACCACATTTGAATATAGTGTGCTTGGTTTTTACATTTTTACGTTTTCTCCTGCAGGAAAAGCTTATTATCCTAGTCAGCATTTTTAAATACTATTGAGACAACTGGTCTGCCAGAATTCTATCATATTGATCCATGGCAGTGTGCCCGTGTCTAGAGTTATCCCAGATTTTTTACTATCCGTTTTCTGAATTTGACCTCATTCCAGCTCATCGCCCTACTGTCCAGAAATGAACCTAACGACAAACCATCACCGTAATGCCAGGGGAAGCTTTGATATCCACTTTTTAAGGATCCCCACTGCTGCTCCATTTTAATTTGGAGTCTCCATTCACTTCCTAACAGGTCTTGTCAGAAGATCCAGAACAGCAGCCTGTCTTCATGAATGTGATGGCTCTGGCAGCTCGCTTGCTACCAGGAATCTCCGTTATGCTACTCATCCATGCATCCAGTGCTGATCTCTTCCATCTCAGACAGCCCACCACCTATAGTTTTATTATTTTATCCATTGATTATTTTGGCTGCTTTCTCTATTTTTGATTTACGACCACATGCCACTCCAACTCTGACTGGTATAACTCCACATGGGAAATGTCACTTTAACAAACGTTCCCAGTCCATGAGCTGGCTCCAATGAGTAAGACCAAGGCAGCATTACACAGTGAAATCTACATCAGCCAATCAGCCAAGCTAGTTTGTAATATAATTCAAGAAACACAGCTCATATTCGGCAGAGGAATTCAATTCCGGCATTTAACCAAACATCAAATAGATCATATAAATATGATTCTAGTAAATCACTTTGGGGCATATTGTCAAGGGCCATTTCGCCGCTTTTTTGGCTTTAAAAGCCAAAAATGAGGGGAAATTTACATCGCCCTATTTACTAGGCGGCGCTAACATGCATTAGAGCATGTTAGCAGCCGGATTCCTAACGCCTCGCATCTCCAATGAGATGCAAAGTAGGCGTTCTCAGAGGCAAAGTAGGCGTTTCCATGCAAATACAACATGGAAGAGGGCTCCACCACTACAGCGCTGTATTTACAAGGTGCCCCTGGACTTGAGGAGCGATATAAAAACTCCCGCTAACCGCGGATATCGCCGATAATGTACGTCTGAAAAGTTCCCGACTTAGCCATGTGCATAAAGGGAGGTGGATTATAAGGTTGCATCCACTTCTCCCTATTTACAACATTCCCTTCAACGCAGTTCTCACATCGCTGGTTTTCATGCGATATTGATGGAAATCGCCCGTATATCGCCGGATTTCACATCGCCTGTTGGCAAATTGTTACAAATACGCTGCTAACATGGCGATGTGATCCGGCGATATACGGCGATAATGAGAAACGCGCTAGACGCGTTGAATCTCTCTCTGTGCAGCAATTTACAAATGTGTGCAATGCGCAATATGTGACTGATATTGTAAAACCACAGTACATTGTGCTGTGTCAATTACTTATTCATGCTTCCACTCCTCTCCGGAGCGTTTTTTAAAATGTAGTTTCAAATGGACCGCACAAAGCACAACAAAATTCCGTGTACAGCACCTCATGTTTGTGATGCTCCTGCAGACTATTCTCGGGAACGAGCTAGGTCTGCATTATATCAAATTAGAAATTAATAAATGTGTATTATCTCTGAACTTCATTAGCGAAATATCGTATCCTAACATATTGTTTACAAAAATATCACTCTTTGTGTGTAGCATAAGTAACTCAAAAGAAGCAATGATTTTGGAAAGGGTATTTAGATCACAATATTTTGGTTACGATATTCCGACCATCATTGTAATAAAATTGCAGGTTTTACTTCTTGACATGGCTGCTCTGCTTAAGAGGATTTATCTTCCCCAGTTTGTTAATATCTATCAACAGGTAAATGAGGCGTCCAGGAGACTGTTGAGGCCTGGATCTACTCTGACTATTTCATCACCCACTCTGCACCAGTCAGTCGAGTCAGAAAACATATCTGACTTTTCTGAGAGATACTGCTTGGTCTCCCTGTTGAGTGTACTCAGTGAAATGGCCTGGTCTCCACTGGGGGATTATATGGTGCATGAAGATGGGTTCGCCATCAGTCATAAAACTTAACTACAATGCATGTATGGAAGACGTGGGATCTGATAGTTAAGTGTTATCCTATGCATAACCAAGGGCATGGACTTGACAGGCATAACTAAACTTGATGATTTTACAGATTATGGTTGTATTAAAAATAAAGGATCTTAGAGCTGAAGTTGAGATCCAATTTACAGATTTCTATATACATCTTATGATTAGACATGCTTTGCAGGGGAGTAGTATTAACTGTGAAGATGTACAGGATCACTTGTGGGTAGCAGCTAGGGAGCTGTGCGAAGAACTATTGAGTGGGACAATATCCAGAAATATAACTCTCTTGTATATGATGTGGACAATTTACTTGGGCTCTGTGCAGGAGAAAATTGGATTTGGATATTTTTGAAGATGAGGACGGGAGACCACCTCGATACACCCAAAAGAGGTAGCCATACATTGTAGTAACAGACCGATTCAATTTAAAATACTGCATAAGGGGCCAAATGTACGACCCTTTCATTTAGCACTTTGCAATTTGCGACACATTGCGAGTCGCTAAATTAAATGTACAGCAGTGTGTTTACACTGTTTTGCGATTCCCAATGGGGTCGTAAATTGCGAGGCGCATTGTGAATGCCATCCCTCCCAGGGATGGTGGCCTGCTGGGCTCAGCAGACAACCATGTCTGGGACTACTTTTTAATAAAGAATCATTTTTTTTTTTTTTAATGCAGCCGTGTTCCATAAAGGGAAAAGGGATGCATTTTAAAAAAAGAAAAAAAATGAAATGTTTTTGTTTCATTTTTTAAGGGCAGGCAGTGGTCCCTGGGACCACTGCCTGCCCTTAAAAAATTATTTTGCATGCCTTTGCAAAGGGGAAGGGGTCTGTGGTCGCGTGCTCACATAGGACAGAGAGGCAGGGAGGCTGATATACGGATATTTAATGGTCAAAGAAACAAAACGTGGAAGGGAGACAAAAAAAAACACACACAAAAAGAGAAGAAAAGAAAAATGTCCACGAAAGTCCGGGATTTCGATCCACTAGAGGACTCCTTTGTCCTTGGTCTCTAGGCTCCTGGGTCACTCTACCCTCCCTGTATCTTGGTTAGGAGACGTCCTCATGTTTTCTTCTTTCTGCACCGCTGAATGTAGGAGGAGTCAGTAGGTAAGGCCCTCGGGGAAAGAAAGGCAGATAGTGACCAACTATGTACTGCTGGGGATAATCAGTGTACCGTCACCTGGGGTTGATGGTGTGGGGAAGGGCTGTGGGGGTAGGTCGTCAGGGAACATACATGAAAGGGGATAGGTGGCTGGGTGCACATGCACACACAGGTGTCCTTCACCTCCCTGACCTCCACCAGCCCGTGGAAAAATAAGGAAAGAAGGGTGCTTGCCTGTGGCCATGACCCTCCTGGGCCGTGGCAGAGGGAGCCTTGCCGTCCTTCTCCTTCTCTGACTGGCTTGGCTCTAAGACCGTGCCGCTAGGCGGTTTATCCAGCGTCGTGTCCTCCTGCCGGGCTCCTTCTCCTAGTGTTTCTTCCCCCGTCCTCAGCTCCGTAGGGTTCTCCTCCTCCGGTCGGTGTCTCTACCCCATCGCCGCCGTTGCGTTGTTTTCTGTCTCCTCACGCCCCTCCTCTTCCTGCACTCCTGTGCAGTCCGGGGCTAGACTGCCGATCTCCTCTTCCTGGCGCCCGATCGCGGGCGCCATTTTGAGTTTATCGGCCGCGGGAGACGCCGCGGGAGATGCCGCATTACACTGCCTTCCCTCCAAGCATGGACGATTGGGCCATGTAGTTGTTGGGTATTGAGACAAAAAGTCCACATTTCCTTGAGTTCATCCGGGTGTATGGAGAGTCTGGAAAGAAAAGGGTTGTAAGGAAAGGAACCATCGGAGTATCTTGGGGTTTGTGTCTTTGTGAGCGGAGAGCCATGTGAGAGGTGCATGGTCAGTGACGAGGAAGAAAGAACGTCCCAATAGATAATATTGTAGGGCCTCCATAGCCCATTTGATGGCTAAACACTCTTTTTCTATGGTAGTGTAATAGGTTTCTCGAGGAAACAGTTTACGGCTAAGATACAAGACGGGTCGTAGTTCTCCTTGTTGGTCAGGTTGTGATAGGATGGCTCCCAGACCTCGGTCAGAGGCGTCTGTTTGTAAAACAAACGGCTTCTCAAAGTTGGGGCACATTAATACAGGGTCTTGACATAGCAGGGATTTTAGAGACTGGAAGCTCTGTTCTCGGTTAACAGTCCATTCTATCTGTTTATCAGGGTGTCGGTGGGATAACAAGTCCGTGAGAGGACATGCTAGGGCTGAGAAGTTTGGGATAAACTGCCTGTAATAACCTACTAAGCCAAGGAATGCTCGTACATCCTTTTTGGTGGTTGGTCTGGTGATATTTTGTATGGCCTCTACCTTGGTATACTGTGGTCTTAATGTCCCTGCATGTATGGAGTAACCCAAATACTCTATCCGGTCAGTTCCTAGAGTGGTCTTTTTGGGGTTCAGTGTAAGTCCTGCTTGGTGTAGAGAGGAGAAGACGCCTTGCAGGTGTTGTAGGTGCGTCTTCCAATCAGGGATGTAAACCACAATATCATCCAGATAAGCTACGCATATGATTGATGGGCTCATAGAATGACGTCCATCAATCTCTGGAATGTCGCAGCGGCTCCATGTAAACCAAAGGGCATGACCTTAAAGTGATACAGGCCAGAGGGAGTGGAAAAGGCTGTTTTTTCTTTGGTAGATGGACTGAGAGGAATCTGCCAATATCCTTTTGTTAGGTCGATAGTAGACATCACATGGGCCTTGCCCAGTCTTTCTATGAGCTCATCTACTCTCGGCATGGGATAGCTGTCGAATTTGGAGTGGGCATTGAGTTGGCAGAAGTCGATACAAAAGCGAAGGCTTCCGTCAGGTTTGGGTACTAACACTACCGGGGAGCACCAGTTACTCTGTGAGGGCTCTATGATATCTGCCTGTAACATTGCGTCCAAAAAACAGAAGCACATTCCCCCCACTAGCATAGTATATATAGGCAATAAGTCCATAGATTGAGATGTGCCCACAGACCAAAAAAGGATATTTAAATTATTTTTTCTATCATTTTCATTTATTTATCAAAAATAATGCTATACATTATAATATGAATGCTGTAGTGAAATCACTACTGTAATTCATTTGTTACATGTAAAACCAAGCACATTGTAAATTCAACTTTGACACAATAAGTGATTTAGAGAAGGAAAACAATCATATACCTGGCACTAAAAAAAATCAATTAAACAAACAAACAGTGTATGTAATAACTTCATACATATAAAGACAAAAACAAAAAAAACAAAAAAAAATACTATGTAGCGTCCATAAAACAAGATGAACAAGACAGAAAAGCGCCGACGCGCGTTTCGGAGATCCCAAGATATTCAATGAGCTCCTTCCTCAGGGCGCAAATGACATGACAGTCTAAGTAGAAATAACCAAATGGATTGTTTGGGACTGAGTGATAATTTACATGTCGGGTTTCAAGCACATGACACGTTGAAGGTCTGTGGAGCACAAAACCAAAATTTAGAATAATAAAAATACATAAGACACAAAAACTATTGAAAACAAGGATGCAATCCCAAAAAGAGAAAAAGATAACAATAAAATGGGAAAAGTAAGATCCATCACCAAGGAATCGTGTAGAATGTAAAGTTTAGAGTAACATAATGTGCACTGTCACGCTTGTGAGTTTGCCATTGTAGGCCATGTCCTTGTTTGGGGCAAACAAACTTTCACCTTTAAGAACATGACCAACTGCTGCACCAGTAACGTGATTTATCTCATCCTGTGCCCCTGCCATAAAGGCTATGTAGGTGAAACTGGCAGGGAGCTCAGGGTGAGATTTAGAGAACACAAATCAGCTATACTCAATCACCGCACTGGAGCACCAATGGTATCCCATTGGTTGGAGTGTGGACATTCAGTGAAGGATTTGCGTTGGACTATTCTCGAACATGTACTACCTCCCAAGGATGCCAATATTGATGCCTTAAGGCGCAAAAGAGAGGTATTTTGGATTTACACTCTCCAGACATTTGATAATGGACTCAATGAGTCCCTTCCTTGGGAAAATGCCATTATCTGAATTTTGCTTCCCGCCGTGTTCATGTTTTACTCATTCATCACCTCTATATGGTCGACTTCCGTGTTGCATACTTGTTTATTCATTTTTGTTCATTTTTTCTGCTCTTTATTGGTCGATTATTCGGCTTCAATTATTGTTTTTATTTACCTTGTTAATAAGGCCGATTTTTCGGCTGCCGATTTTCTTAGGTTTACTCTCTGTTCCCGTTTTGGTCCGCTTTCTATTTCCATGAGTGGGCCCTTCTTTCACTAGTCATGTGATCTCTCTCCTCTAGCTGCCGGGTATTTTAGCAGCGCACTCTGAACCCTGGCTCTGATGCTATCGGTGGCCAGCTGCGGGACTCCGTACTTTGACCATGGTATTCTTTTGAGGATGTACGCGGTAAGTTTCCATTGCGCTCGCGAACCGCTTCTCCCGATATTTTGAGATGAGTTAATTCTGCTTACTTACACTGGGATTTACGGGTTTGTTTACAGATCTCAGAGATGCCCGAGGGACATTGTGCTAACTTTGTCTTTATCCTACCCACTTTTATCACCGACTAGCCCATCACAATCGTTTGGGCCGTACGTGGTGAGTTCCCAGTATGCCTGTTAGTCGTCTTCTTTTCTTACATTTATAGACGAATTAATCCTGTTCATTCATACTTGGATTTACGGGTTTTTATCTATAGATCTTAGAGAATCCTGAGGAAATCTGTACAATCCTGTTATTCATCTTATCTACTCTGACCAGCCACCAGCTCGTGGTTTTTTCAGTCTTGGGGCAAGATAGATTCTCTCTCTCCATTCTGACCATAGTATGCTAGCGAGTATCTCCAATAGAACCTGCTGCATTTTTCGTTACTCTGTGCGGTATGTAGTTTATCGCCATTTTAATCTGTATTTTTTTTTCGTAATTGGGTTATGGATATATCTCCTTTTATTTACATCAAAATACTTTGGTTTCTCTTTTAGTCTCTGGATGCCACCTTTCATCTGCAGACCCGTATACATTGAGTCATTGCGTGTTCCTCCTAGCTAAGAATTGGTCTTCCGGCTTGAGTCTCCAGCTTCAATTGACATACTAGGTGTTTAAGCTACGCTCACACCAGCGATTATTAACAAGTTCTGCCGGGATGATTCCCATTTTAAGTATGAAACCCCTTTCTTATGTATCACTCTTTTTCCTTTTTCTTTTTTCTATAAATCGTTTGGTCTTAATAATGAATGCTACATTGTGCACATTATGTTACTCTAAACTTTACATTATACACGATTCCTTGGTGATGGATCTTACTTTTCCCATTTTATTGTTATCTTTTTCTCTTTTTGGGATTGCATCCTTGTTTTCAATAGTTTTTGTGTCTTATGTATTTTTATTATTCTAAATTTTGGTTTTGTGCTCCACAGACCTTCAACGTGTTATGTGCTTGAAACCCGACACGTAAATTATCACTCAGTCCCAAACAATCCATTTGGTTATTTCTACTGAGACTGTCATGTCAATTGCGCCCTGAGGAAGGAGCTCATTGAATATCTTGGGATCTCCGAAACGCGCGTCGGCGCTTTTCTGTCTTGTTCATCTTGTTTTATGGACGCTACATTGTATTGTGTATTTTTTGTTTGTTTTTGTCTTTATATGTCTGAAGTTATTACATACACTGTTTGTTTGTTTAATTGCCTTTTTTTTATTGTCGGGTATATGATTGTTTTCCTTCTCTAAATCACTTATTGTGTCAAAGTTGAATTTACAATGTGCTTGGTTTTACATGTAACAAATGAATTACAGTAGTGATTTCACTACAGCATTCATATTATAATGTATAGCATTATTTTTGATAAATAAATGAAAATGATAGAAAAAATAATTTAAATATCCTTTTTTGGTCTGTGGGCACATCTCAATCTATGGACTTATTGCCTATATATACTATGCTAGTGGGGGGAATGTGCTTCTGTTTTTTGTATTGATTATTCCCTGACTCCTTTCCCCTCCTACTTATTGACACAGGGTCCCTCTATGTTTCGGTCTCGGCTCGAAGGCTGCGCTTGCGCAGTCTCGATCCGAGATTTAATGACTTGGAGAAGAGGGGCTTGAACCCGCCCCTCTTCTCCCCTGTTCTCCATTGGCTGGCCTCTTCAATGCTGGCCAGCCATTGGAGAAGAGGTCCCGTCACTCCGATCAGGCCCCGTCCTTTTCGGATCGGGGGGCGTGTTTTTTGCAGAAAGTCTAATTATCTCCTCCAGCCAATGGCAAGAGGAGATAACAGCAAAACACGCCCCCGAATCCGAAAACGACACTGCGTTTCTCCGAGGCATTTCTGCTTCGCCTCGGAGCAAGGCAGTGGTGTCCCGGCGCATTTGTTAATTTCCAATACTTTGCCTATGGGTTTTGTGGACAGCCTGCTGTGAATAGACTCGCTTGTGAGCTGGTTTTTTTTTAGCGTTGGAAGATTTGTCCATTTGTGCGCGGTCGGAGCGGGACGTGGGGTCGCCTCTTCCTTGCTGCTGGATCGGCGTTTCAAGTCCGGTGAGTACAAGCGTTAAGGTAATTATGTTGTTCCTGCTTGCATTTCACATGGCCCCTGCGAGGTTTTGTTGCTCTGGTGAGGACGTCGAGTAAGACGCGCGGCTACAATATTTCTCTCTCTGTCCCCACTTTTCATTTTTCGCTCCCTCCTAAAAGCCCAGCCCCTGGGAACCAGCCCCAACAAGAGTGCTGACTAACAGCCCCCTCCACCAATCCCGGCTCAGGCTTCCCCTTCCCTCCCACCCACACATCCTCGCACGACTGGGAAAGTTTGTTCCGTTGTTGTTGCAGCCATGAGTCGGGTCTCAGGGTGGGTCTAAAGGCGGCAGCTTGGATATACGGTGGCCTGCTTCGACCCAGTGAACTCATTTACAGCCGGACCAGGATCACTGCTAAAGTTTGATATATGGACGCCCTTAGCTAACCTCCCTTTGAAAAGAATTGCGCCGCTGGGTGGTGGTTTGATTTATCCCATGTGCCCTGCGCAGACTTTCCAGTACTGTTATGTTTGGCTTTTTGTTATTGCCTTTGTCGCACCCCCTCTCTACCCCTAGCTTGCCTGGCTTATTTATAGTTTTAATTTAAATATTTGTTACCGTTGCTTGTAAATACTATTTTGGTGGATACAGCCATGCTTGCGAAGGGCTGACGGGACTGGCTCCTTCTCTGTTAATCAACAGGCAGCCAAGGAGGTGGTACATGATGCGTGGAAGCAATCTGGGGCAGCTTCTCTCGGAGACGAACCCCCTCCATCCCACCCACCCACCCACATGTCAGCTGTGGCAACCCGAACTAGAACACCTTTCTCAGAGGATGAGTGTCTGGTGGGGAGGGGTCTTAACACCTGTCTCCACATGGAGCACCTCGCGGAGTTGTTTGGGGAGTTATCTTCGGGGAAGCACATCTGAAAAAAGGGAGTCCACCTCTCCGAGTAGAAACGCACAAACATAATGGGCAGTGTACTGTAGAAAGAAACGCGCTGGGACTATCGTAGCCAAGGCGCCAAGTGCGAGGCTCTAACTCCAGAGACAACGCTGCCGAAATGTTCCGTAAAAAGGAAGCATTTTTCTCAGAACAAAACGCATCAAACGATTATTTTTTATTTTTTTATTTATTTATTTATTTTTTTTAAACCGTTTATTTGCAATCTCAAGTATATACAAGTATGGGCCTACAACCTTCCGGCCGGCCGCTAGAGTGACAGGAGCACCTGACAAACTTACAAAAGGGCACTTGGCGTTGCAGAGAAGTAAATCAGGAGGCATCAACGACGTGGGCCACATAACTCAAAGCCGACAATACGGTTTCATTTTATACACACACAACAACATAGAAAAACCACACCCGCAAGGCAACCCGCAATCAAAGGTAACCACACGTGCTCCTCAAATGAGGGATCCCGACCATCCACAGGAATCTGAAGAGGGGGAAGGGAAACAAGTCCAGGACTGGGGGAACTCTGTGCCCGGGGCTGGGGGAGGGGGTCAACTAGGGGGACGGAGCCGGTGAGGCAGCAGGCAGCAGTGGTGGCTCGCAGATACCCCCGCGGTAGGCGTTCCAGGAGCCCCATATTTTCACCCACGCCCCAGGCTTGCCCCTCGCCACATACACCACCTTTTCTCGGAACATGCACCAATCCATATGTTCTTTCCAGGCCGACACCGCCGGGGGCCGCTGGGATCCCCACAGTTGAGCGATGTCACGCTTAGCTATCATATATCCCAGAGTCACCCATCGCGTCTGCGGAACCGAGTAATCAGTTGGTTCCCACACATTCAGCAAGCATCTCCTCGCTTCAGGCAACAGTGCGACATGCGTAACCAGATGCAGGACCTCATGCACACCACGCCAGAATCGCTCCACCTTCGGGCATTCCCACAAAATATGCAAAAAAGTCGCCAAAGCACCACACCCACGCTTACACAACCCATCCTCAGCGTAACCCATACGCAGAAGCCTTGGCCCCGTCATGTAAACCCGGTGGAGTATCTTAAGCTGGACGAAGCGAAGGCGAGCCGGTATGGCCACCTCCTTCGGAGAGGCCACCGCGGAAATCCAGTCCTCGTCGTCCAACTCCAGCCCGTCGGCAACCCAAGCCTCACGGAGGCCAGTCAGCAGGCCCGAGCGGTCATTAATCAATTTTTTGTAAATGAGGGAAATCGTGCTATCCGGAACGTGACCATCCAGCACTCTATCCTCCAGGGGGGAAGACTCCGGGATGGAGGCGACGTCTGGGAAGACGGAGCCCAGCGCATGACGGACCTGCAAGTACCGAAAGTATTCACTGCCCTGCAGCTGAAACTCCGTCTGCAGCGTCTCGAATGTTTTAAATCCCCCTCTCGTCCAGAGGTCCCCCACTTTACTGATGCCAATCGTGTCCCACTTCTCGAAGCCCTTCGAGGTCCACAGGGAGCCCAACCGCTGAGGCGCATACAACGGCGACGCCCGGGTCAAACGGTCCTTCCACCCCATAGCTGCATTGGCCGCGTGCCACACCCGCACCATGACACGCGTGGGCCCCGTCAAGCGGGGATCCGGCGCGCCAGAGTAGAGTGCTCGATTGTAGTCGCCACCGGGCAGGAGCATCTTGTCCATTTCAAATGCCGGGTTCAAGGCGGGCCTATAGAGGCCGTGATTAATTGCAGCTAGCTGGGAGGCCCAGTAATACCGCTTAATGTCCGGGAGGGCAATCCCCCCGTCATACCACGGGAGCGTCAACTTCGCCAGGGCTATACGCGGCCTCCCGTCCCAGAACAGGCGGCGCTGTAGACTCTCCACCTCACGGAAGTAGCGCGCCGGGACTAGGTCCATAGTGTTCTGGAGAGCGTACAGGAAGCGCGGCAACGACATCATCTTAAACAATGCCGCCTGGCCGAGCGGCGATAGCGGCAGGCGCCGCCAGCGCGCGACGTACTCCTTCAAGCGCTGGAGGGGGGGAAGCAAGTTTCGCTCGTAGCGGGCCTCCGGGTCCAACGTGATATAGACACCCAGGTACCGAAACCCCTGCGAGGCAATCTGGATCGGACATCCCCGCGGGAGGACGGGAGCCTCCCCGGAAAGCACATAGACACATGATTTAGCCCAGTTGATGACAAGGCCTGAGTTACGGCCAAAGGAGCGCAGGACATCAACCAGGACAATCAGTGATTTGCGCGGGGAGGCAAGGTACAAAAGGATATCGTCAGCGTAGAGGGACACGCGGTCCTCATACTCGGGGGTCCAACGGAGACCACGGATGGAAGGGTGCCACCGCAGCCACTCCGCCAGGGGTTCCAAGGCCAATGCAAACAGGAGCGGCGACAAGGGGAAACCCTGTCGCGTGCCCCGTCCCAGCGCGAACGGGGCCGAGACTCGCCCATTCACTACCACCTGCGCTAACGGGCCCGAGTACAACAATTTGACCCAGCTGATGAATCCCGGTCCAAATCCGAACTTCGCCAGCATCGCCCAAATGTATGGCCATTCGAGCGTGTCAAACGCCATGGTGGCGTCTAAGGACGCCAAGATGGCCGGCTCCCGCACAAACGGAACACGCGCGAGCACCGCGTGCAAGCGCCGCAGATTGAGGGCCGTGTTGCGGTGGGGGATAAAGCCAGACTGGTCTTGGTGGACCAAATCGCCCACCACGCCGACCAGCCGGTTGGCAAGCACCTTGGCAAGGATTTTGGGCTCCGCATTCAAGAGCGAGATAGGCCGATAGGAGGTAACCCGATCTCGGGGTTTCCCCTCCTTGTGGATCACCACGATTGTAGCCAGACGTTGGTCCGGCGGGAGGGAGCCCCGCGAGTGGGCCGCCAGGAACATCGCGCGGAGGTGGGGTGCCAGTACGTCCGGTCGCAGCTTACATCAAACGATTATTGAGGCCCTCTGCACCCTCCCTCCCTTATAACGCTCCCTTGAGGACAGAATTCTTTGCAGGACTGTTTTTCAGAGTGGTATTTGGGTAACTACAATCCATTCTCCTTTATCCTCCTCTCTTTCGACATCATTGCTGTGCAGCTTTATTGCCAGGTAATTATGAAAAATGGAGCGTTTTTCAGTTTCCAAGATCCTGTGCAGATCCTAGACAGTTTGGTGTTGTGGAGGTGTTTGTGGTGTTGGTACGGCACAGTCCGCTTCACGCACAAGAAACTGTTCAGTAAGATGTGCCTTCACCGTTCTTATCCCCTGACACGCTTTATGTGAGTGATAGGAACTTTTCCCATCTAACCATTTCTGTTCTGAGGCTTTGCAGCGGGTGGAAAGGTGTAATGTGTAGCTCTTAAGAGACGTTTCTTTTTCAACACCTTCTCGCTTTGTAGTGATGGCCTGTTTTTCATAGATGTTTGCAAGTAAATTAATGTTTTAAAAGCGCTTGCTGCCTCCTTCCTGGCCTCCAGCAATTTTCGGCAACAATAAAAATGTCAAGATGACTCTGGTGTTTAATGTTCTTCCTACAGAGAGATATGAGTTTTGTCTAGTGGAAGTTTTGCCTCCTGGAAAGGTAGCACATAGGGTTAATGTGCCTGCAGCAAAGAACATGTACCATACAGATCACAAAGTGCACATAATATAAATAGGTCAGTGGGCTACAGCGTGTGTGTGTGTGTGTGTAGGTGGCTCTGTGGGTGGCTCTATTTGTGTGTGGGTTCCTCTATGTGAGTGGCTCTGTGGGGGGCTCTGTGTGTGTGGGTGGCTTTGTGTGTGTGGCTCTGTGTGTGGGTGCAAATGCAATAGGTCTCGCAATTGAGAGTGATTAAGCTATTGACATTGTAAATAACAATGCCGTTTCTTTAAATGTTTTAAAAACATAAACAAAAATAATGTCATGAGCAATGCCAATAGCTCTAACTTTAACAATGCCGAGACCATTGCATTGTAAATGCTTGTTTTCTAATGTAACATTGCGTCCACCTCGTCCTCTACCGCTTGGCGTCTGGCAGCTGGTATGCGATAGGGTTTTAGTTTTATCACTGTCCCTGCTTCTGTCTTTATATCATGGGTTACTTGGGTGGTTTTTCTCCCCGGATGGTTGGAACTAAGCCCCGGAAAACAGTCCAACAGGGAGTACAACTGTTCCCTCTGTCTACTGCTAAGCGTTTCTCCTGTCTTTGGCCATTCCTGAGACAACAGGCCAGAAGGCTGGAAAGGTATTTCTGTGGGTTTTGAACAGGAAATACTCTGAATGGGAGTAACATCGCAAGTGTTTTGAGGGGATTGTTCTTCCCATATTTTTAATAGATTTATATGGAACACTTGTCCTGTGGACCCTGTTCTGGGAATCGCGATTCTGTAGGTAACAGGGGTTACCTGCTTCACCACAGTGTAAGGTCCTTGCCAGGTCACCAGTAGCTTTTTGTCCGAGGAGGGCAAAAGTACGAGGACCCTCTCACCCACTGTTAACTGTCTTAACCGGCTGTTTTTGTCATAATACTTCTTCTGTCTTTGTTGGGCCTTCTCCATGTTTTGGTGGACCTCCTCCCATAGAGTAGCGAGTATTTTTTTTAAGGTAGCAGAGTATGCTAATAGTGGTTTCCCCTCATCTTCCTCCTCCGTCCACTGTTCAGCTGCCATGTCTAAAAGGGTGCGTGGTTTACGTCCAAACACTAACTCAAAGGGGCGGAACCCTGTGGACTTTTGCTCATGAGTTCGTATGGCGAATAGCGCCAAAGGGAGCTTCCGGTCCCAGTCTTTTCCCGTATCGGTGATACACTTTCTCAGTATAGTCTTAATAGTCCGGTTATAGCGTTCCACTAAACCGTCTGTCTGGGGGTGATATACCGCTGTTCGGATTTGTCGAATACCCAGAAGGTTACAGACTTCTTTCATTAATCGAGACATGAAAGGGGTTCCCTGGTAGGTCAGGATTTTGGACGGAAATCCGACCCTAGAAAATAATGAAATGAGGGCTTGAGCGACAGTTAGAGCGGTCATGCTTGTCAGGGGTATTGCTTCGGGGTATCTAGTGGCATAGTCTACCAGTACTAATATATACTGGTGGCCTCTGGCTGAGGGTATAAGAGGGCCCACTAGATCCATTCCTACCCGTTTGAAAGGGACATCTATAATGGGTAGGGGCCGTAATGGGGCCTTTGCGTCTGTTGAGGGGTTAACTAATTGACACCTGGGGCACGAGGCACAGAACCGAGCTACTTCCTTATATACCCCTGGCCAATAGAATTTCTCCAGTAAATATCGGAGAGTATGTTCTTGACCATAGTGTCCACCCCCAGCCTGACTATGGGTTATGTGTAGGACTTGCTCTAGGAATGCAAGGGGAACAATTAACTGCTCCTTTTTATCTAGCTTATCCCTACTATTCCTATAGAGAAGTACTTTCTTGATGCAAAAGTATGGGCCTACCTTCTGGGTTTCTTCTTCACAGGCTTGGTTCAAGGTGTCAGGGTGCTGTCCTCCCGTTGCGCTGTCCTGAAACTCCGGGCTGGCGGCTCTCTCTCGTCTGGGAAGGAAAGAAGACAGGTAACAGGGGAGGACAAAGCGCTCTTTTTTCTGCTCTGGTCTTTGGTGTTTTGGTCGCTCTTTGGGTTATCTCAGCTGAATAGAAAGGGGCTTCCTCCAACCAGTTGGCTTCCTGCTTTTCCTGGGCTATGTCTGTCAAGTATTCATGGAAACGGGGTATGTCCGTTCCAAGGAGAACTTTTTCTTGAAGGGCCGGTACCACCCCTACGCGATATACCTTTGGGTCCCCATCTATCTCCATTAGGACATTAGCCACTGGGTACAAACGGATATCACCATGCACACAGGATACTTGTATTTGGGTCTCATCGGTGATGTGATTGAGAGGGACCAGTTCCCGGGAAACAACTGTATGGTGGCATCCGGTGTCCAGCAGGGCGTCTATGGTCTTTCCATTAAGACGGATGGTTTTCCTATATCGGGGCTGGACACCCCCTGTGGCGAGTACTCGTCCCCGAGTTAATCCGACTTCCATTGGCTCAATACCCTCATGTAGGAGAGTAGGGTCTGCAATCCTATGATCACCCAGATTTTTTGCTTTTGCTTCATTGGTTTACGACTTTCTCCGGCTGTGGGCCTGCCAATCAGACCCACAGCCTAGCTGTTCTCTCTCAAAATTAACACACATGTACGTTAGGTGCATCCACTAATTGGAACTGGGCCGCCTTGTCAGTCCCTGTCTCAGCATACCACAGGTATCCAGGGCATCGGTGTACCCAGGGCCTACCAGGGGCGGAAGCATGTATTATGCCACCCCTGGAATGGCCGCCCAAATCTGACACAACTGGCTGCACGACAGCTGGGGCCACGTGGTGTAATCACCCGTTGCTGTAGGTGTAGTATTCCTACACCTAAACCCTAAAATGGACACATGGATTCCTATCAGTCACTCCTATAGCAGGCCTTATCAATCCTGAAGGCAGAGTGCAGGGAATCATGTGGGACGGTGCTCTGGCGCGAGCTGAGCCCGTCGACGGCTTGCGGAACCAAGTCCTAATAGCCGTTCCATGGTGACGCGGGCCAACTACTTTTAATGCATTATAATCCTTGCGGTTATTTGCTAACTTTGGCATCGCATCACCTATACATGTCGAGTAAGGTGTCATACGAATGGGAATACGAACCCCTCGCCAGTCCTGGTGACGGGGTTAGCATTCCCCCCTTTTAGAGGGACACGACATGGAAGTAACCTTGAACCCCGGTTAAAGTTGACTCAAGCCTCAGCATCACAAAATGGATGCTGCCACCAGACACAAGTCTGACCTCCTGCTGCTGGGGGACCTTCCAGCAAAGGGAGCTTGGACAAAGGGTTTCCTGTCGAGGGCGGTGTTAGCACCATCCCAGACAGGGTTTGTGTATCCCAGGTAGGCAGGGCTGAAAGGAAGGTGATTGCCAGTGGCACCCCGGTGCTCACTGTGCATAGCCCGGCTCAAACCAGTTTCGGGGGCACACCAGCCCCTGAGCTGGCGCGAAGCCGGACAAAGGACAGGGGTGTAACCACCCCCCTCCTGGCTCCACCCATAGGTAGAACCTAGTCACGGGCCAGCCCCTTTTCTTAGAATAAAGGTAGGAGCGAGTCCCCTTCCCAAATTGGATAATCAGATAATCGGATAACTCCGAATCACGAACTACTTTCCACGAAAGGAACTCTTGACTATTTCTGAAGACTCTCCCTTGTGGCTAAGGAGTAGCCACCCTGCACCAGCAGGCACCATCTAAGCGCTTGCGGTTTGCTGTAAGTCTCTCCTACGGATCAAGACTGCCCAGCTCGACGAGACCCGAGTACCCTGCCATCTCTGACCTTTTACCTACCTCATCAGCCCAGCTGAGAGTCGTAGGTGTGACGAGACCTGCGGGACCGGCTATCTTCAGAACCTGCACGACGCTTATCTAGCACGCCCACCGAGGGACCCTCGAGTGAGTGCACCTAGGGTTTGAGAAGCCCTAACCCTGAGCAGCTCCAGCATCGAAGTCTGCCTCCCCAGCATCCCCGAGATCTGCGTGGGGGCCCTTCCGCTCCTTGTTGTTCACCGCGTTGTTCGACCACTTGCCGACCGGCTTGTGGTCCTCTTCACGACGCACCACGATTGTTTCATCACTAGTCTGGTTGCTCCAGACTGGCTCTTGCTCCCCTTCAACAGAGGAGTACCACGGACCCTCCTAGTCCACTCCCGACGCCATCTTGACTCCCCCGCTTGGGTTGCCACTGCCAAGATCCGCTGCCCCTGCCTGGGCCCAGCATCATCGACAGCAGACACCTTCGTGGGACAGCTCGCCCTCCATCCTGGTCGCCGCCGCGCCTCCTGGTCCGAGGAACAGCCGAGTCCGACGTCACCCACTCACCTGGTCGAGGTGACTTCAGCCGGTACCCTCCTGGTACCCACACGATCGCTGGCTAGCGGTTGAGAACTGAGTCCCCTCTGCTTTCAGGTTTCCTTCATCACCGATCCAGGCTTGGATCGCTCCGAACGTCGTCACTGGTCGCCTGCCAGCAACTTCTTCTTTCAGGCTCCTGAGACTACACGAGGACTCCCGACATCTTGCCGAACTTCACGCAGCCGCAGCCTCCGGGCTAGGTAACTCGAGCATCTCGGTGCTCCATCGCAGGTTCGCTCTACAAGTGTCCAGTTCCTTTTTCGTTTAGTCCCACTGAACGGATCACTCCGGAATCAGTACCTCCAGACTCTAACCATTCGCATTTCACTGTTAGTGTAGATGGTTTCTCGTGCCCCTCGGGCATTTGTGTAAATTGTGCAACTGAAGTATTTTCCTAAGAGTTTTGTAGTGTGCTTAGCTCCCTGACTCATAAAGAGCCAGGGTAGTCTTGTTATAAATAAATATCCTTTTATTTTCATAACAACTTGTGTGGTGTCCTTTCGCTTGGTGTTCAAGGGGTATATGTGATGGTAAACAGCTGGCTTAACACGCCCTCTAGAGTTTAGCCTAAAGACTGCTCGTATCCACGCTACTAGGATAGCTGGTCTAAAAGGTTGACTTACAACCAATCATCAATAAGGGTCGTTTGGAATGATACACAGTGATCACTAGAATAGTGAGCACTACATATCAGGCCAACTTCTCTCATTGGTGAGCAGCGGGTGGGATTTGAGCTTGCTGTTGTTTTACCACACACGTATCCTAAGAATATCGCAGTGAAAGATCACATAAGTACCCAGGTACATATAACTTAACTTAGAATACTCCGAGTTCTACTGAACCGGCTGTTGTAGTGTAACAGGGCTTAGCACACCCTGACTACAACTCTTAGCAAGGGATCAGTAGGTAAACCCATAGTGTAGGTAGGTGCAACACTTACACCTCACTAGAAAAGCATGTCGATCCACGGAGAGTCTTCGCAGACTCCCTTAGTGGTCAGTGACCCTCCACAGGTCGTGTCACGATATGCAACTCTTAGCTTCAAGGAGATGCGACAACTGTGTGCCTCCAGGAAGCTAAACCAGGGATCTAACCCTACCATCGCAATACTGATAGGTCTCTTAGAGGCGTACGATGCTAGGAGGTCCTCTAACCCAGGTCCCCCCAGTGCAGATGGGAACATGCCTCCCTTAGAGGGAACCCTCGGTGACCCAGACCTCGACCTCCACACAGAGGAGGAGGACGAGGACGAGTTATCGGGAGACGAGGCAGACAAAGGTCCAGTGGTAGTCGGCAGGCTTACAAGGACCAACTTAAGCAGGCATGAGAACGGAACTGGGGGAGCCCCGGGCCCACGCTCAAGCAGGCTTAACCTTGGGAATGGACGAGCTAGGTCTCTCTCCAGAGGCTCTGGCAGATCGGTTCATACACATGTCTCTCAGGCACCTTCTCAGAGAGGAATGACTTCCCCTCAGAGGAGGGAGCATGAAGCGAAGATGCGGGAGGTCAATCTAAGGATCGAGCGGGAAGAACTTGCCCTCGCCAAAGAAAGACTTGCCTTAGCCCGAGAGCAGAAATTAAGTGGGTTAGATCCCACTGGTGGCAGCATTCTCAATAGAGAGAAAGACAGGGGTATAGACACTAGACACCTGAGTAAAATAGTGCCCCCCTTTAAACAAGGGGACGACATCCACAAGTGGATAACTGCCTTGGAGAGGGCCTGCACTGTCCAGTGCGTCCCCCCAAGTCAGTGGGCAGCTATACTGTGGCTTTCCTTTGAAGGTAAAGGAAGGGACAAGCTCCTCACTACAAGAGCTGAGGATGCTAACAACTACCAAGTCCTGAAGAACACACTGATTGATGGGTTCGGCTTAACCACGGAACAGTACCGGGTGCTGTTCCGGGACACCCAGAAAATTCTGTCTCAGGATTGGGCTGACTTTGTCGATTGTGCCACTAAGGCTTTGGAAGGCTGGTTGCTGGGTAGCAAGGTTACTGATTACACAGGATTGTACAATCTTATCATGCGAGAACAGATTTTAAACAACTGTCAGAACCAATTGTTGCATCAGCACCTTGTCGACTCGGATCTGACCTCTCCCCAAGAATTGGGAAAGAAGGCAGACAGATGGGTCAGAACAAGGGTCAAGCAGAACCAGAATCAGAACCAGGGTGGTCAGAAGAAAGCAGACCAAAAGGGTAACAAGAACGAACAAAATGACCAGAAGTCTTCGACAGGCCCCCAACAAACCAAAGAGGGTGGGGGTCAGGCTTCACAGAAGAAGAAGACTCAAGAAGGCCAGTCAAAAAGGTGGTGCCAATACTGTAAAAGTAAGACTCACTGGTTTAGTGAGTGCACCAAGAAAGGAGGGCAAACTCCTACCACTGCAGCCCCTAAGGCACCTGCGCCCCCTAGTACAGTCAGCAGTGGTAGTGCGCCTCCCAAGGCATTAGTTGGGTTAACCTTGGGAACCGAGGGGAGTGACGACTTAGTCGGCACGCTCACTCAGGCCGTCCTTGTCTGTACCGGGGATATGGATATGTCCCCTGATGCCAGTCCCAATACTTTGGGCAAATACAGACAGACACCTTTGATAAATGGAAAAGTGGCTCAGGCCTACAGGGACACGTGTGCCAGTGTCACCATGGTGACGCCTAACTTCGTGGACCCTGGACAGATCATGCTAGGTACCAGTTACCTAGTGACCAATGCCAGCAACGTCACTACCAATCACAGTATGGCAGTTGTTGATTTCTCCTGGGGAGGGGTAAGTGGCCCGAAAAAGGTTGTGGTTAGTTCAGACCTCCCCGTAGAATGTCTGTTGGGCAATGATTTGGAAACGTCACAATGGTCAGAAGTGGAGCAGAGGACTCACATGGAAATGTTAGGTTTGCCAGCACATGTCCTTGCTGTGACCAGGTCACAGGCCAAAAGATGCCCCACTGAACAGGTGCTGGATCCTGGAAGAACGGACCAGACACCTTCCAAGAAAAGGAGCAGTAAGGGTAAGGCTTCGCCTTCCCCCTTGCCCCAGGTCGTGGATCAAGTCTCCGAGGAGGCTGACCTTAAAGAACTGAGGGAAACTGAGCCGCAAGAGCTTGAACCTGGTCAGGTTGAGTTTCTGGGCTCAGGGGGACCCTCCAGGGAAGACCTGGGGAAGGCACAGTTAGACTGCCCCTCACTTGAACCCCTCAGACAGCAGGCCGCTGCTGAGGCTGCAGGGAACGCCACAGGTACCCACAAAGTGTACTGGGACGATGGACTCCTGTACTCCGAGGCAAGAGACCCCAAACCTGGTGCGACCAGGAGGCTGGTCATCCCCTTGTCTCTGAGAGGTTTCCTTCTCACCTTGGCCCACGAGATTCCCCTTGCAGGTCACTTAGGCCAGAATAAGACTTGGGACAGAATTGTTCCACACTTTCACTGGCCCCACATGTCCGAAGATACGAAGGAGTTTTGCCGCTCCTGTGTCACTTGCCAAGCCAGTGGTAAGTCAGGTGGCACGACAAAGGCCCTCCTCATACCACTACCAGTGGTGGGGGTACCCTTTGAACGAGTGGGGATCGACATTGTCGGACCAATGGAACCCCAGACAGCATCAGGGCACAAGTTTATACTGGTGGTGGTGGACCACGCCACCAGGTATCCTGAAGCTATTCCCCTTAGGACCACTACAGCACCTGTGGTGGCACGGGCCCTACTTGGAGTGTTCTCCAGAGTGGGCTTCCCTAAGGAGGTCGTCTCAGACAGAGGTGCAAACTTCATGTCGGGATATCTGACTGCTATGTGGAAGGAATGTGGTGTCAACTACAAGTTCACCACACCCTATCACCCACAATGCAATGGGCTTGTTGAGAGATTCAACAGGACCCTAAAAGGGATGATTCACGGACTACCTGAAAAGCTTCGGCGGAGATGGGATGTCCTGATACCCTGCCTCTTGTTCGCCTACAGAGAGGTCCCGCAGAAGGGGGTTGGCTACAGCCCTTTTGAGCTTCTGTTCGGACATCCTGTAAGGGGACCCCTTTGTTTGGTAAAGGAAGGATGGGAGAGACCTCTCAGAAAGCCGGCATCAAACACTGTGGACTATGTGCTCGGTCTCCGCTCGCGGATGGCGGAGTACATGGAAAAGGCGTCTAAAAACCTGGAGGCGAGCCAAGAATTACAGAAAGCTTGGCACGACCAAAAGGCTGTCCTGACTGTGTACCAGCCTGGACAGAAGGTGTGGGTGCTGGAGCCAGTGGCCCCAGCAGCACTCAAAGACAAATGGTCTGGGCCCCACACGATCATTGAGCAAAAGGGAGAGGTCACCTACTTGGTAGACCTGGGAACTCCCCGGAGCCCCCACAGGGTGCTCCATGTAAACAGGCTCAAGGCATATGTCGACAGGGAGGACATGGGCTTGCTCATGGCCACAGATGAGGGACAGGAGGAGGAGAGTGACCCTCTCCCAGACCTGCTCTCTCAGAACCCTGACGATGGATCAGTAGATGGTGTTGTCTTTTGTGGCAGCCTCTCTGGACATCAACAAGAGGATTGTAAACAGGTTCTTCAATCCTTTCGACATATGTTCTCTCTGACACCCAGTCAGACCAAGTGGTGTACCCACGAGGTCGACACTGGGGACAGTCTGCCCGTAAAGAGTAAAATCTATCGGCAACCTGATCATGTCAGAGACTGCATCAAGACAGAGGTGCAGAAAATGTTGGAGCTGGGAGTCATTGAACCCTCGGACAGCCCCTGGGCTAGTCCCGTAGTGCTCGTGCCGAAACCTCACACCCAGGGCGGTAAGAAAGAGATGAGGTTTTGCGTGGACTACAGAGGTCTCAATGCGGTCACTAAGACCGACGCCCACCCGATACCAAGAGCAGACGAACTTATCGACCGGTTGGCCTCGGCCAACTACTTAAGTACGTTTGACCTGACAGCTGGGTATTGGCAAATCAGGTTAGCTGAGGAGGCCAAGCCCAAAACAGCATTTTCTACCCCGGGTGGGCATTATCAGTTCGTGGTAATGCCCTTTGGTTTGAAAAATGCACCTGCCACCTTCCAAAGGCTGGTGAATCGAGTTCTCACTGGGTTGGACGACTTCTGTGCGGCGTATCTGGACGATATCGCTGTCTTTAGCTCCACCTGGGAGGATCACCTGGTCCACCTGAGGAAAGTGTTAGAGGCCCTGCAGAAGGCAGGCCTCACTATCAAGGCCACCAAGTGCCAGATAGGGCAGACACAGGTTGTATACCTGGGCCACCTTGTAGGTGGAGGACAGGTTCAACCATTGGAGAGCAAAATACAGGCCATCCAGGACTGGGCTCCTCCAACCACCCAGACTCAGGTTCGAGCTTTCTTGGGCCTGACTGGTTATTACCGGAAATTTGTCAGAAATTATGGGTCCATTGTGACCCCGCTAAACGACCTGACAAGTAAAAAGATGCCGAAAAAGTTCAGTGGACAGCAAGCTGTCAGAAGGCATTCGATGACCTAAAGCAGGCCATGTGCACAGCACCTATCCTAAAGAGTCCAGACTACTCCAAACCATTCATTGTCCAAACAGACGCTTCGGAGCTGGGTGTGGGAGCTGTTCTATCGCAACTGAATTTTGATGGTCATGACCAGCCCATAGCTTTTATTAGCAGGAGGCTGACCCCCAGAGAGAAGAATTGGTCAGCTATTGAGAGGGAGGCCTTTGCTGTGGTTTGGGCCCTGAAGAAGTTGAGGCCATACTTGTTTGGCACTCACTTCAAGATTCAGACCGACCATAAGCCCCTCTTGTGGCTAAATCAAATGAAGGGTGAAAACCCCAAACTACTTAGGTGGTCCATTTCCCTACAGGGGATGGACTTCACAGTGGAGCATAGACCTGGCACTGATCATGGCAATGCAGATGGGCTCTCCAGGTATTTCCACTTAGAGCAAGAAGACTCACCTGGTCGAGGTTAGCTTATTGTCCCAAAGTTTGGGGGGGGGGGTCATGTAGGAGAGTAGGGTCTGCAATCCTATGATCACCCAGATTTTTTGCTTTTGCTTCATTGGTTTACGACTTTCTCCGGCTGTGGGCCTGCCAATCAGACCCACAGCCTAGCTGTTCTCTCTCAAAATTAACACACATGTACGTTAGGTGCATCCACTAATTGGAACTGGGCCGCCTTGTCAGTCCCTGTCTCAGCATACCACAGGTATCCAGGGCATCGGTGTACCCAGGGCCTACCAGGGGCTGAAGCATGTATTATGCCACCCCTGGAATGGCCGCCCAAATCTGACACAACTGGCTGCACGACAGCTGGGGCCACGTGGTGTAATCACCCGTTGCTGTAGGTGTAGTATTCCTACACCTAAACCCTAAAATGGACACATGGATTCCTATCAGTCACTCCTATAGCAGGCCTTATCAATCCTGAAGGCAGAGTGCAGGGAATCATGTGGGACGGTGCTCTGGCGCGAGCTGAGCCCGTCGACGGCTTGCGGAACCAAGTCCTAATAGCCGTTCCATGGTGACGCGGGCCAACTACTTTTAATGCATTATAATCCTTGCGGTTATTTGCTAACTTTGGCATCGCATCACCTATACATGTCGAGTAAGGTGTCATACGAATGGGAATACGAACCCCTCGCCAGTCCTGGTGACGGGGTTAGCATTCCCCCCTTTTAGAGGGACACGACATGGAAGTAACCTTGAACCCC
Organism: Triturus cristatus; assembly: GCF_964204655.1. NCBI lineage: Eukaryota > Metazoa > Chordata > Amphibia > Caudata > Salamandridae > Triturus > Triturus cristatus. The sequence continues at coordinate 1,660,451,501 of NC_140590.1, read as the reverse complement.
GGTTAAAGTTGACTCAAGCCTCAGCATCACAAAATGGATGCTGCCACCAGACACAAGTCTGACCTCCTGCTGCTGGGGGACCTTCCAGCAAAGGGAGCTTGGACAAAGGGTTTCCTGTCGAGGGCGGTGTTAGCACCATCCCAGACAGGGTTTGTGTATCCCAGGTAGGCAGGGCTGAAAGGAAGGTGATTGCCAGTGGCACCCCGGTGCTCACTGTGCATAGCCCGGCTCAAACCAGTTTCGGGGGCACACCAGCCCCTGAGCTGGCGCGAAGCCGGACAAAGGAACCACCCCCCTCCTGGCTCCACCCATAGGTAGAACCTAGTCACGGGCCAGCCCCTTTTCTTAGAATAAAGGTAGGAGCGAGTCCCCTTCCCAAATTGGATAATCAGATAATCGGATAACTCCGAATCACGAACTACTTTCCACGAAAGGAACTCTTGACTATTTCTGAAGACTCTCCCTTGTGGCTAAGGAGTAGCCACCCTGCACCAGCAGGCACCATCTAAGCGCTTGCGGTTTGCTGTAAGTCTCTCCTACGGATCAAGACTGCCCAGCTCGACGAGACCCGAGTACCCTGCCATCTCTGACCTTTTACCTACCTCATCAGCCCAGCTGAGAGTCGTAGGTGTGACGAGACCTGCGGGACCGGCTATCTTCAGAACCTGCACGACGCTTATCTAGCACGCCCACCGAGGGACCCTCGAGTGAGTGCACCTAGGGTTTGAGAAGCCCTAACCCTGAGCAGCTCCAGCATCGAAGTCTGCCTCCCCAGCATCCCCGAGATCAGCGTGGGGGCCCTTCCGCTCCTTGTTGTTCACCGCGTTGTTCGACCACTTGCCGACCGGCTTGTGGTCCTCTTCACGACGCACCACGATTGTTTCATCACTAGTCTGGTTGCTCCAGACTGGCTCTTGCTCCCCTTCAACAGAGGAGTACCACGGACCCTCCTAGTCCACTCCCGACGCCATCTTGACTCCCCCGCTTGGGTTGCCACTGCCAAGATCCGCTGCCCCTGCCTGGGCCCAGCATCATCGACAGCAGACACCTTCGTGGGACAGCTCGCCCTCCATCCTGGTCGCCGCCGCGCCTCCTGGTCCGAGGAACAGCCGAGTCCGACGTCACCCACTCACCTGGTCGAGGTGACTTCAGGCGGTACCCTCCTGGTACCCACACGATCGCTGGCTAGCGGTTGAGAACTGAGTCCCCTCTGCTTTCAGGTTTCCTTCATCACCGATCCAGGCTTGGATCGCTCCGAACGTCGTCACTGGTCGCCTGCCAGCAACTTCTTCTTTCAGGCTCCTGAGACTACACGAGGACTCCCGACATCTTGCCGAACTTCACGCAGCCGCAGCCTCCGGGCTAGGTAACTCGAGCATCTCGGTGCTCCATCGCAGGTTCGCTCTACAAGTGTCCAGTTCCTTTTTCGTTTAGTCCCACTGAACGGATCACTCCGGAATCAGTACCTCCAGACTCTAACCATTCGCATTTCACTGTTAGTGTAGATGGTTTCTCGTGCCCCTCGGGCATTTGTGTAAATTGTGCAACTGAAGTATTTTCCTAAGAGTTTTGTAGTGTGCTTAGCTCCCTGACTCATAAAGAGCCAGGGTAGTCTTGTTATAAATAAATATCCTTTTATTTTCATAACAACTTGTGTGGTGTCCTTTCGCTTGGTGTTCAAGGGGTATATGTGATGGTAAACAGCTGGCTTAACACGCCCTCTAGAGTTTAGCCTAAAGACTGCTCGTATCCACGCTACTAGGATAGCTGGTCTAAAAGGTTGACTTACAACCAATCATCAATAAGGGTTGTTTGGAATGATACACAGTGATCACTAGAATAGTGAGCACTACATATCAGGCCAACTTCTCACACCTCACTCTTAACAGGGCAATTCCTAGCAATATGTCCCCACTCTAGACACTTAAAGCACTGCCGGGGTAGGGACGGGTCTATGGGCGTTCTCGTTATTCCTTTTCCCTGTGCGGTAGCCCTGTTCTCATTCTGTCTAGAGACAGCCCTCTGGGATGTCGAGGTTGTAATTCTTGCAGGTTGAGCCCTAAAGTCGGGGGACCTATGGTAGGCACATGCGAGCTCCACAGCGGTCTGCACTGTTAAGTGGGGGTGTTGTTTTAGCCATGCCCGGGTGTTGGGGGGGGAGTGCCTCTAAAAACTGCTCTAACTACACCTTCTCCGTGATTTCCTCAACAGGGGACTTACTGGGCTGTAACCACCTTTCTCCTAAATCCCTGATACGGTAATATAGTGCCCTGGGGTTGTCGCCCGCCACCCACTTTTCCCTGCGGAACTTTGCCCTGTAATATTCTGAATCAAACCCGAACCTCTTGAGAATGGTCTTTTTAATCTCAGGGTAGGGTGTAAGGCCTGAGGGGTTGGCGGCCTGATAGGCGGCCTGGAGCTCACCGGAGAGGAGGGGGGCTATATACTGGCCCCATCGTTCAGGAGGCCAGGCGGCTGTGGTAGCTACTCGTTCAAAATTGACGAAGAAGTAGTCAGGGTCCTCCCACTCCTGATATTTTTGTAAGACTGAGCTGGGTATGTTGAGGTGGACCCGGATTGTGTCTATTGCGTCAACGAGGCGTAGGATGGCAGTGTCTTGGGCCTGTTGGTTGGTCATAAGAAGAGCTGCCTGCTCCTTGAGGGCGGTTTGAAAGGCTTCCCTTTTTTTTGTGCCTCTTCATTCTGGCGTTCGAGGACTAGCTGCAGGTGTCTCTGTCCTTCGGCCAGCTGAGCGACCATCGCTTCCATGGTGATGGGTTGGGTCATGGTAACCGTAAAGGACCCAATCTCACTTCTGGCACCACTGTGGTTGCGTGCTCACATAGGACAGAGGCAGGGAGGCTGATATACGGATATTTAATGGTCAAAGAAACAAAACGTGGAAGGGAGACAAAAAAACCCACAAAATAAAGAGAAGAAAAGAAAAAGGTCCACGAAAGTCCTGGATTTCGATCAACTGGAGGACTCCTTTGTCCTTGGTCTCTAGGCTCCTGGGTCACTCTTCCCTCCCTTTATCTTGGTTAGGAGACGTCCTCGTGTTTTCTTCTTTCTGCCCCGCTGAATGTAGGAGAAGTCAGTAGGTAGGGCCCTCGGGGAAAGAAAGGCAGATAGTGACCAACTATGTACTGCTGGGGATAATCAGTGTACCGTCACCTGGGGTTGATGGTGTGGGGAAGGGCTGTGGGGGTAGGTCGTCAGGGAACATACATGAAAGGGGATAGGTCGCTGGTTGCACATGCACACACAGGTGTCCTTCACCTCCCTGACCTCCACCAGCCCGTGGAAAAATAAGGAAAGAAGGGTGCTTGCCTGTGGCCATGACCCTCCTGGGCCGTGGCAGGGGGAACCTTGCCGTCCTTCTCCTCCTCTGACTGGCTTGGCTCTAAGACCGTGCCTCTAGGCGGTTTTTCCAGCGTCGTGTCCTCCTCCCGGGCTCCTTCTCCTAGTGTTTCTTCCCCCGTCCTCAGCTCCGTAGGGTTCTCCTCCTCCGGTTGGTGTCTCTCCCCCATCGCCGCTGTCGTGTTGTTTTCTGTCTCCTCATGCCCCTCCTCTTCCTGCACTCCTGTGAAATCCGGGGCTAGACTGCCGATCTCCTCTTCCTGGCGGCTGATCGCGGGCGCCATGTTGAGTTTCTCGGCCGCGGGAGACGCCGCATTACAGGGTCCCCTGGGGACCCCATCCCATTTGCAAATGCATTACCACCTACTTGAAGTAGGTTGTAATTGCGAGTGTTTTGCGACCGCAATTGTGGTCGCAAATCATTGGTACATTATTTTGAGACTCGCTATTTGGGAGGGAAGGTCCCTTCCAAATAGCGAGTCACAAAAACCTATTTAGCGAGTCGCAAAAAAATTGTGGCTCGCTAAATAGGCTATGTACATGACCCAATATGTTTTTGCATGCGCAAACGCGTTCGCAAATCCGTTTGTGCATGCAAAAACAGGTCGTACATCTGGCCCAAGATATACTAAAAGAGATGCAAATAGTGAGCCATGGAATTGGTGTTTTAACCCTCATTTAAAAGATGTGGTAGGGGCTGGTACGTTCTGTCATACATTGTGGGGGTGCTAGGAAGTGAGTTCTGGGCTTTCAGTAGTTACAGGCTGCCGAGTGGAGCCAACAGCTAAAATGCGACTGTGAAATTTTGCAGGATTTTGGCATTTCTAATTACAAGTTGACTCAGTAGACTTCGAGAATCATGCCGGAGAAGGGTGATCCAAAGGTGACTGAAATGGTCAACTGGAGAAGGGGAATCAATCAGTGGATGCTGGCTAAGATATCAGTGTATGAGGGTCATGGTTTTATATGGCTATACTCTGAAGTTAGAGAACATTTCAATACCATGGAGGGATGCCTGACCCATTTTGCTCAAGAAGGGAGGGTGAATTTCTGTTGTGTGCGCTGTGCTCCGTTGCTCTGATCTTGAATGATTCCAATTAAATATAGACTTCTTATGGAGGCATAGAAACTACTACGAGCAATCCTTTCTGTTCTACACACAGAAGAAGTTCCTGTACAACGTGCTTTTTGTGTGTTTTTAAATGTTTGCTTACGAAAATTGCAAAAATTATTTATTTTAAAAATACTCTAATTAAGTGTTGGCTGCATGAGCATAAAATGCTAAATATTTGTAATAATATTGCTTTGCAGCAGCATGGTGGGCACCTCTTGAGCACAGACAGCCATGCGTTAAGCATGCCCAGTGCTTAATTTGTTGGGAAAAAACGAAAACTGTGTTTACTGTGTTTCTTAGACGGGTGACTCCCACTGGCACTCCAGGAACAGCCGACTGGTGCCGCCGGCTGTACAGAGGGTCTCCTTAAGGGGAGTTATTCTGTTTAGGACTGAGGAGGCTGGAATCAAAATAACGTCTCAGCAATGAAGTACCTCCCAGACCATAAATTACCATAGGTTGTGGAGCATGGATCTGTAATACTATCCCTACTCAGGTCCTATCACTGAACTCTTTTTACTTTGGGGCAGTTTTTCACAATCTGTATAAATCACCATTTTCTCAGCTTTCAGGGACTGACTGACTTTTGTCAGAAAAGCCATATTTTGTACACAGTTTTGGCATTTTACTGGGACATAGCCTATTTTTACTATTTTTTATGCTTTCAACCTTCTTCCAGTTAATGTTAGAAATGGGCATGAAAGCAATAATGGATCCTGGAAAACTATACATTTTAGAAACATAGACAAAATTCTGAATTCAGTAAGGGATCATTTGTGTAGATGCTTCAAGGTTTCTTTATTTTAGTAATTCATGATTGAAAATAGGAAAAATTGAAAATGTGTTGAAAAAAACAGCCATTTGTGCCAAAGTTTTCACTTGCAACTTCTTCTAATTATGACAGATGTTTGAATGCAATATACCGTTACATCCGCTGTACCTTTCTGGTTGAGGGGATGTATAGGACTTGTAGCTTCACCAAGAACCCAACGAATCCAGAGCCAATTACTGATCAGCGTTTTGCAATGGTTTTGTATTATGTACTCGGTATATAGCAATTCATTTGGGAAAATATATACAGTGAAAAATCGAGATGAAAGACACCTATGTATTTCTGAAATTGGAACAAAATATAGAATTTAGAAACAGTAGGTATTTGCACATTTCCAAAATTGTGAGTACCCATACTAGCATGAGAACTAAAGAACATTTTTCAAAGTGACTTCTTTTTTACACATTGTCTTTCATTTGGAAGGCAGAAATTCATCGAAAGTCAATAGGTAATAACAGTTACTCTACAATTCTGTGTTACCCGAAGTCTCCCGATAAAAATGGTACCTCACTTGTGTGAGTAGGCCTAGTGCCCGCGACAGGAAATGGCCCAAAACGCAACTTGGACACACTTCATTTTTACAGTGAAAACGGACATTTTTTTTGCAAATTGCCTTGCTGTAGATTTTGAACTCTAGCTCTGCCCGCACCTAGGGAAAGCTAGCAAACCTATACATTTTTTAAACCTAGACACCCAGGGGAATCCAGGATGGGGTGACTTGTCTGGCTTTTACCAGGTTCTGTTACCCAGAATCCGTTGCATACCTCAAACTTTGTAAAAAAAAACAACACATTTTCCTCTCATTTCTGTGGTAGAAAGTTCTAGAATCTGCATGGATCCACAAAATTCCACCCACCACGCGTTCCCCAAAGTCTTCCGAGAAAAATGGTACCTCGCTTGTGTGGGTAGGCCTGGTGGCCGCGACAGGAAATGGCCGAAAACCCAATGTGGACACACCACATTTTCACAGTGAAAACTGACCCTTTTTTTGCAAAGTGCCTAGCTGTAGATTTTGATCCCTAGCTCTGCCGGCACCTAGGGAAACCTAGTAAACCTGTACATTTTTTAAAACTAGACACCTAGGGGAATCCAGGATGGGTGACCTGACTGGCTCTCACCAGTTTCTGTTACCCAGAATCCCTTGCAAACCTCAAACTTTATCAAAAAACCCACATTTTCCTCACATTTCTGTGGTGGAAATTTCTTGAATCTGCATGGATCCACAAAATTCTACCCACCCTGCATTCCCCAAAGTCTTCCGAGAAAAATGGTACCTCACTTGTGTGGGTAGACCTAGTGCCCGCGATAGGAAACGGCCGAAAACGCAACGTGGACACACCACATTTTCACAGTGAAAAGTGACCCTTTTTTTGCAAAGTGCCTAGCTGTAGATTTTGAACCCTAGCTCTGCCGGCACCTAGGAAAACCTAGTAAACCTATACATTTTTTAAAACAAGACACCCAGGAGAATCCAGGATGGGGTGACTTGTCTGGCTTTCACCAGGTTCTGTTGCCCAGAATCCCATGCAAACCTCAAACTTTGTTAAACAAAACACATTTTCCTCATATTTCTGTGGTAGAAAGTTCTAGAATCTGCATGGATCCACAAAATTCCACCAACCCCGCGTTGCCCAAAGTTGTCTGAGAAAAATGGTACCTCACTTGTGTGGGTAGACCTAGTGCCCGCGACAGGAAACGGCCCAAAACGCAACGTGGACACACCACATTTTCACATTGAAAACTGACCATTTTTTTGCAAAGTGCCTAGCTGTAGATTTTGAACCCTAGCTCTGCCGGCACCTAGGGAAACCTAGCAAACCTATACATTTTTTTAAACTAGACACCCGGGGAAGTCCAGTGAAGTATGGCTTGTGTGGGTCCCGCAACGTTTTCCTAACCAGAATCCCCTGCAAACCTCACATTTAGCTGAAAAAATCACTTTTTTCTCAAAATTTCCTACCACCTAGCGTTCCCCCAGGTCTCCCGATAAAAATGGTACCTCACTCGTGTAGGTGGGTCAAGTACCTGTGACAAGCAAGGGCCCAAAACCTATTGAGGCGACATCAAGTAGTATTTTATTTAGCATAGTTACTTGAAACCATTGCTACGGAGTATCTCATAGCGTTTCATTTTTAAATTACAATTTATTTTTAAATATTATAAGACAGTTTGCTAAAAATCAGTGCAAAATATTTGTTTGGCAACATCCAACTCTTTTCCTTTTGGCTATAATATTGTTCTGTTCTGAGTTGGTAGCCGGAGGTCAGCATCTCGAATTTGTAGTATTCTCTTCTCTACTATTCTCAGATATTTGACCAGGTGGCAGTTCAGCTGCGTGTCCTCGGGTGCGAAGTACGCCAGCACAGCCTGCCTCCGTGTGCGGATACCTCTCTGATTAAAAAGTGGCTTTAAAAGCTGTTTCCGTCCCTTAGTTAGTTCTTTGCGCGTGCAGAGCAGGTGCAGCATGTCTTCATGTGCTGCACCACACAGGCAACAGTTGGAGTTGGATTGGTTTTTTAGCCAGTGTGGATAGTTCTTTATGCATGGTAGCAAGACAAGTCGGTACCTCATCAATTGTATTTTAGTGGATTTGGCAAACCCTAGGGCTAGATATTTTTGAGCAGTGAGAGAGGAGTAGGAGCTCAGGATCATCCAGCCGTGCGACCTTCTGGATAGGGCTGCCTTGTCCTCGATCGGCTCTTTACTGTGTTCTTTGTTATTTTTTCAGAAGGCAGTGGCTTATAGGTGTTTCCCAAAGCTCGATGAGACTCAGGGAGGTCAAGCTTGCTAGTAGGTATTTTGTTGCTGGTGATGTTTTTTTCTGTTGTAGTTCTGACCATAAATACCAATTTAGGGCTCCTGGTTTGGATTTTCTTACTTTATCCCAAACGATGATTGTTGCACCTTGTCGTGCAAGAGCAAACTCAAGCCTATTCTGTGCTGGGGAGACTCTTGTTGGTAGACCGAAGATTATTCTGTGTACTTTTGCCACCACATCATCCAAGATCTTGGAGTCCCTCCCTTTCTGTGCCTCGCTCCCATAGGTTATTGTAGGCAGGAGTTTTGCCCGTATTACTTCGACTAGTGGGGCAAGTGAGGGGCCGCTCAGTTTAGAGTTAAGATTCCTCAACGAGACTGCTAGGGCTATTCCCTTGTTTTTGATTGTATCCCTTTGGGCTGCAAAATGCCCTCCTTTGTCGATAATCACCCCCAAGTATTTTATACTCTATTGCTGAGTCTTTGCGGGTCTTGCCCCAAAACCAGACAGGTGTTTTCTTGAAGTTATTTTTGATTGTCATAGTTTTGGTTTTCTCCAAGTTGATATTCAGATTATTTGCCTCAGAGTAATCAAATGTAAAGTTAAGAAGATTTTGTTTATTGAGGTGACATCAAAATTACCTATCACAATACAACCTGGTTTTGCAAGGGGGGTCCCCGGGTTTTTGGCCTGGGCTCGGCGGGCATCTTGGGAAACTACCCAACCCACACATTTCTGAAAACTAGACACCCAGGGTAGTCCAGCGAGGGATGGCTTGCGTGGATCCCCCAACGTTTCTCTACCCAGAATCCCCTGCAAACCTCACATTTTGCTGAAAAAAAACCCTTTTCCACATATTTTTGTGTGGAATCACCGTGGTGGCACAAATGTCCTACCCCACAGCGTTCCCCTCAGTCTCCCGAGTAAAATGATACATCACTTGTGTGGGTGTCCATAGCAGAATTGGCTAAAAACGTATTATTTTTAAATTTACCGCTTAGAATTCTCGGTGCTATACCCTTAATCCCTATGTTTTGGGCTCTTCCCAGTCACAGGCCTTTGGCCCACCCACACAAGTGAGGTATCATTTTACTCTGGAGAACAAGGGGAACGCTGGGTGGTAGGACATTTGTGCCTGCACAGCGATCCTACGCTAAAACGTAAGGAAAAGGTGATTTTTTCTAGCTCAATTTGAGATTTGCAGGGGACTCTGGGTAGGGAAATGGAGGGGGATCCACGCAAGCCATACCTCGCTGGTGACCTTTAATGGGGGGAAGGGCCAGCATACTCTGGATAGATATATTCGGGTTCTTCACTTGAGTATTCACGTGCACCAATTTATCTTTAATGTTCTTGTTCCTTTTGAGCGCGAAGAGTGGTACTTCTCTCAGTTGCTCTAAACCTTTTACTGTGTGCCAATTTCTTATGACTATTTTCTTGACCTCGTTGGTAATGCCCGAAAATGTGTATACCCAACGGTGTTTCTTTTTCCCGACTTTTGGGGACCAGTAATGCTTCCCTCTGGGTGTACCAAGCCTTTTTGAGGGATCTTTTGAGCAGTTTCCTTGGGTTGTTTCTTTCCAACAGTCTCACCATCAGGATGTTTGCGTTAATGAAGTAGTCCTCCTTCTCTGTACAGCTACGTCTGATTCTTAAGAACTGGCTGTACGGTAAATTCTCAAGTAGGTTCCTTTGGTGAAAGCTTGAGAAGTGGAGGAACGTGTTCCTATCAGTTTGTTTGGTGTATAGGGTGGTGTATATTGCCCCTTCATCATGTTTCACTAAGACTTCTAGGAAGTTGAATTCTTCCTTTCTTTTATTTATTGAAAACAGAATATCTTGGTTTCGGTTGTTCAGCCACTCGTGGAATTCATGTAGTGTTTCAGGGGATCCTCTCCACAGCATGAACACGTCGTCGATATATCGACGCCATATCCGTCTAGAATAGACCCTAAGAAAATGTTCAATATTTCCAGAAAACACGGTATGTGAGCAACAGTATCACGGTAAAAATATCACTACACTGTAATCCTCATGTGACACCCCAGAATGTTTGAAATGTCCTTTAATATATCCACAGTGTCCAAAAAAAGGTTACATGGCTCTGAAGAAGACCTTCCACATAAATATCTGCAAGGTCCACCACTAAAGGTCGAAACGCGTTGGTGTATTCCATAAAAAAGGTCGAGTCCAAACGAACAATTAACAAGTGCACACAAGGCACCTGGTAGAAAGCATGATTAAGGGCGCTACAAAAACGTATCTACTAATAACTCTGACCTTACTAGAACCTTTCAAGTATACAAAAAAGCGAGAGGACACAATGGTATCCGGTCCCAACAATAAACAAGAATAGGACACATGATACCCCAATAAGGCACTTTTGCAATCTGTTAGAGGAACAAATCACTTGTAAATACTTAGAGGAAAAAAGCAGTTGTAAATATATGTTATATATGTGTAACGTAAAAAGACATGTCTCTTTGTTTATGGACTGGTTTTTTGTGAGTTATGTAACCATATATTGTCAGTTATCGTCTCAATTGTGAATCTGTTTCAATTATGTGTACATTGTCACAGTGAAATGTGTTACATATTTATATTATTGAAAAATGTGGCATTTGTTTACATATTTATGTGAAATGATGATACAGAATCTTTCAAAAAAACAATAAGAGAGACAACAAATCAAACAAAGACCTAGTGTGAGAGTATTTATTGAATAAGTTGGGTCGTACTTAAAAATATGGATATGGAGATTTATACAGATTGTGAAAAACTGCACCAAAGTAAAAAGAGTTCAGTGAAAGAACCTGAGTAGGGATACTGTTACAGATACCAGCTCCACAACCTATGGTAATTTCTGGTCTGGGAGGTACTCCATTGCAGAGATGCCAGCTCTACCGGCGTCACCCACTGTATTTGGTATTAACACCAAATCCGCCTGCAAGCATTGTTGATGATCTTTTATAGTGGTAGTGCATGACTACCTACCTCAAATAGCTTCATGTGAGCAAGTGAAAATACTCTAGAGGAAGGTTCTCCTCCTTAAAAAAAAATAATGACAAATTGAATGCACAATTTTCACATGCATACAGTAAAAATTCAGAAGATCTGTAGGTTTACTCATGAAATGTTCCAATACATTTGTGGTGGCCCAGCCAAGCCTAACTTGCCACAGAAGTTATTGGGGTTCAGCAAAATTTCCTTAAATAATGCGTGCTCTCACACAGGCTGTAAACAATTTTTATGGCATTTCACACGGCTTATAATTTATCAAACTATATAATACCATGTTTCTTCACTTCATTTCTGTAAGTCCCCTTGGTAAGGCAGGGTGGTCAGAAGCTATACAGATCTCACAATCACATGCCATGTACACCAATGATACATGCTAAGGTCCCTGACAACAGTAATGGGTGATGTACATTCCTGAACACCGGGTACTAGCTTACCAAGCTCATGGTTCTGGAACACTGTGAGGGCTCTCATGGGAAAATGTTGCCTCCATTTTGGACACAGGAGAGATATAGGGTGCATTGCTTAGTCATTCTTGACATTTAGACCACCACACAACAACACATTGCGTGCCCTGATCTGCAAGCTCCATTATGTCTTTTAGTTTCCGTATCTCAATGTGCAATTGACAAGGATTAAAAAGGTAATTTATGTAATACCTTAATGTTTAATGGAAAGTGAATTCATTAGCTTCATTAGATTTAGGCTATGATGTAGAGTCCATGTGGTTACTAGTAAATAGTTTGAGTTTGTGGTCACAGATTTGAATTCCAAAGAGATGGGATCTTCCCTATAACCTGATGACCACTCACATGTAAGTACAAATACAGAGCTTTGCTAAGTAACATATTTCTCCAGTATTGGGGTGTCTTTCATAGATTCACATGCTTGAATATTCCCCGTCGTCGGAGTGGGAGTCCCACGGTAAATAATATAGCAATATATACAGCCATAAATATATATATATATATATATATATATATACATATACATAAGTAATCATATAAAACAGAGATATAAGTAAGTAATAACATCAAGAATGTCCCTATATGAAATTTCCATAGATACATGGAAAGAGAAAAAAGACATTCATAGTCTATCTGTCATTATGTTAGTCCGAACTCCGGCCAATCAGGCGCCAGCTCCTCTCTAGAACCTTCTCCTCAGAGCTCCTCACCTCAGATTTTCTACCGCACGTCGTGTGAAAGGGAGTCTCCCTGAGCTCTGCTCAGTTTTTTCTCTTCAGGATGACTTCAAGTAAGAAGTCTTTGTTTAGACCTTGTTCTTTTGTGGAAAGCTACGTTATTCTCAGAAGATCCACACAGTAAGTGTATTTACTGTCTTTACCCTACCATGAAGTGGGTGAATATAAATTCTGTAGAATTTGTTCTACAAAAACTCTGAAAGACAGGGAAGGCCGTCTCTTGTTGTGGCTCCAGAGACTTAAGGATAAATATGAAGTAATTTTCTGAGGTAGAAAACTTTACTTCTGGCCGTTCCCACACAGCCTCAAAACGCAGTAGTGTACAGGAGTTACCTACTCCTTTCCTTAAAAGAAGAAAATGTCTCTGACTATGACATCTGCCACTTCTTCTTCTTTGAATACTGCTGTGTCGCCCACGAGACATAGTTCTCAGGCTAGTGAGGTTTTCAACTTTCCAGTTTTTTCAAAGATGGCTCCGTCTACGATGGCTCCGTCTACGATGGCTCCGTCTACGGTGGCTCCGTCTACGGTGGCTCCGTCTACGGTGGCTCCGTCTACGGTGGCTCCGTCTACGGTGGCTCCGTCTACGGTGGCTCCGTCTACGGTGGCTCCGTCTACGGTGGCTCCGTCGACGGTGGCTCCGTCGACGGTGATTCCGTCGACGATGGCTCCGTCGACGATGGCTCCGTCGACGATGATTCCGTCGACGATGATTCCGTCTACGGTGGCTCCGTCTACGGTGGCTCCGTCTACGATGATTCCGTCGACGATGGCTCCGTCGACGATGGCTCCGTCTACGGTGATTCCGTCTACGGTGATTCCGTCTACGGTGATTCCGTCTACGGTGATTCCGTCTACGGTGATTCCGTCTACGGTGGTTCCGTCTACGGTGGTTCCGTCGACGATGATTCCGTCGACGATGGTTCCATCGGCAATGAATCTTTTGATGGTGGTTTCCGTCGACGATGGTTCCGTAGACGATTCCATCTACAAAGATCTCTTCAATAGCCTTCTATGCCTCAGAGCCCGTCGACTGCAGTCTCATCGGTAAAAATAAGGGTTTAAAAAAGACGACTTCTGCACAGAGGTCATTAAAAATCCAAATCTCTTCGACATATTCAGCGACTACTTCGTCCTTTGCTGCTGTTCCTTTATTACCATTACCACCGAGTACTTGACAAGAAAGGTCGGGTGAGGTTATATCGGTGGAGGATTCCCGCCTTCCTTAACCATTGTTTTACCACTGACTCAGATCAAGATTCAGAAGAAGGTTTAGCTGAATCGGTTGTGACAACTATAATCGGCGGTTTTTCCTTTATCACCACAAGTGTCTGTGGTTCCGCTTACTCCAGTGGTGCCAACAACTATATCGGAACCGGTACCGGCTCCAATACTTTCTGTGGTAATACCTACAGTACCGCTGAGACATTCTTCAACTCGGACAGTACCTCCTCATGATACTGAAGAAGAAGAAGAAATTCCTCAGGACAGGGAGGATGGTGAGATTCTCGATGATGGTGGCGATGCTGATGATGATGATGATGATGGTATGGCGGAGTGGGATAACTATCATGCCCAAACACCATCTCCCTCTCCGGTGCTACCTGGTGACTCACCACCTGTTGATATGCAAGTTCCACCAGTTAAGGGATAGGACAGCACTAACGTTCAAATTAACGAAGGATTATTTCCTGTACGATTTCAAAGATCAGCCTGTTAAACAAACACATACAATCCCTATAATCGAATTTATTGGGGAGGAAGGCAAAAAGATTATGGAGGCCTCATAGTCTTCCAGCACGGGTGCCTAGATTGGAGAAAAAGGTACAAATCACCATTAGGAGCACCAGCGTGCCTCACTGGTGAAGCGAAGCCAGTTTCTGTAGTCACACGCCGGGCTAGAAACCCTGCATCTACGATCACTGCACCACCTGATCGTGGTGGATGTCGTTTGGATGCCATAGGGTGAAAATTCTCTTCGATGGCTTCCACCATGGTGAGAGCGGCTAATGCTTTGGCCATCCTGGGTCGTTAGGACCGTCAAGTATGGGCGGATATGTCAACACTAGTTGAGCAACTGCCGGAACCGTCAAAGACCATGGCATATGACGAAGAAGAGGTTTTATTCGGAGATCAGGTGGATGAAGCTCTCCAATCGATAAAGAAAGATACAGATACTGCTCGCTCTCTGGGCACATTGCAATTTTGATAACAACCCTTTCGGGGTGCACGCGGACGCGGCACCTCCTCTATTTTCGAAGAGGAATCAATCAATATCGACCTTATAACCAGGGTTCAAACCGATATTCCTCTAACCAACAGCAAACTTCTCGACAGCAGTCTTCCAAGACTTACAGAGGAAAATCCTCTTACAAGGGTTACACTCCTAAGAGACATGACTTCCATCAGTCCCAGAAAATTGGAGATCGAATCTATCGGTGCTATTTTCAATGGTCCTCCATACAAGGAACCGTTGGGTTTTGGAAATTATAGCAAGAGGTCACACTTTGGAGTTCATCGAATTCCCTCCACCCACACCACCTACCGGACTGCCACCGGCTCATATCAAAGAACTGTTACAACAAGTTCAATTTCTATAACACAAGGAAGCCATAGGAGTAGTACCAAGATTTCAAAAGAGGGAAAGGATTTATTCCCGATTCTTCCTTATCACCAAAAGGAAGGGGGAATGGAAGCCCATTCTAGATCTGAGGGCTCTCAGCAGGTATCTAAAGAGACATTCTTTTCGTAGGCGAACGCATGTAGAGATCTTGCGATTATTTTCACAAGGAGATTTCATGGAAACAATCGACCTCCAAGATGCATATTTACATATCTCCATACTATGACAACATCGGAAATTTCTTCGTTTTCGAGTGGGTCGAGGGGATTTTCCAGTTCAAAGTTTACCATTCGCACTGCGCTCGGCCCCTCGAGGGTTTACAAGGGTGCTAGCCCCTGTGGTAGCGTACTACGTTCCAGGGGGTTCAGATCTTTCCATTTCTGGACGACTATCTCCTAAAATCGCAATCGAAAGTTCAACTTCTACAACACACACATCTTTGACAGGAGATGTTTTCGCGCCTTAGGGCTCTCCATAAATACCACAAAGTCCCATCTACTGCCTTCTCATCGCACGGATTTTCTGGGAGCAACCTTAGACACAGTGTCAGCAAGGGCACTTCTCTCCCAAGACCGTCTTCAAAAAATTCTCCGACTGGTAACCCTTATCAGATCAAAAAGACCCGTTTCTGTAAGAATATTGAAGTCCTTTCTGAAAATGGCGTCATCATGCATTGCATTGATCCCTCATTACAGATTACAGACACGCCCCATCCAAGGAGTACTGGATGTCCAAGAACGCCAGGTTACAGGTTCTTTAAACGATGTTGTAAACGTCACAGATCGGATGAAGTTGGCGCAAAGGTGGTGGACGCAACCGTTAAATCTAACGGAAGGCATTTCTCTTCTGACAATGGTACCAGACATGACAATAACAGACGCCTCTCTGGAAGGATGGGGTGCTCATTTGGAGGTTTTATCAATAAAAGGAAAATGGTCAATATGTCAAAAAAAAAAAAAAAAAAAAAAAAAAAACCTGGCACTTCTACAGGTTGGATCTCATGGCTATATATTGCTGGCTCTCAAAGCTTTTCATCCTTTAATCCAAGGAGAATCAGTCCTGATACAGACAGACTATACAACCTGCATGCACTATATAAACAAGCAGGGCAGGATAAAATCTCCAAAACTGTCTCGACTAGCTCAGTCGATTTGGGATTGGTCTATCAACCATCGCATCACGATATGCAGCAGTTAATCGACCGGGGGTATCCAATATCCTGGCGGATTCCCTGAGCAGGTCCTCCTCATCGACCCATGAATGGGAGTTGCATCAACCAACTCTAGAGAGGATATTTCAACGATGGGGTCGCCCACAGCTGGATCTCTTTGCCACACTAGAGAACCGGAAATGCCGAGATTACGCAAGCTGGCATCCCCACAAAAGATGTCTGGGCAATGCCTTTTGATGGACTGGTACGATCTGTTTGACTACGTTTTTTCTTCCCCCAATCCCACTCGTACCTCGAGTTTCTGTGGTAGATGCGGAGGCAACCTTGCCATCTACTTCTATAGCCCCCCGTTGGCCTCGGCAGGCATGGTTCTCAGAGCTACTCCTACTGTCTCAATCCGAACCAATCATTCTACAGCCTCGTGCAGATCTACTCACGATGGACAAGGGGAAAATTGGTCATCCGAATCCCTCCTCACTGAGCTTATCAGCTTGGAACCTGAGCACTGTGAATTTGCCCATTTGGATATTCCACAGGACTGTAGAGACATTTTAGCTCAGGCGAGGGCTCCTACGGTGAAAACGTACAAATTAAAGTGGAAAAGTGTTCCCCACTGGTGTGCATCTAATGGGGTGCACCCGTTTTCACTCCACACCAGCACAATTGTTACCGTTCTTCTTGCATTTAGCTAACTCCGGGTTCTCTCATGCAACCTTTAGGGGTTTTTTCTGGCGGCAATTTTCCGTTTCCGTCAGGATGGTTCAACTTCCCTTTTGTTTCTTCAAGGATTATCCATCAATTCGTCTAGGGGTTATTTTGCAAATCTCCTCCATTGTGGCATCTGAACATCGTATTGGCTCAACTAATGAGACCACCGTACGAACCGATTCACAAGGTCGAGTTGTAGTATCTAACATGGAAGGTGGCTTTTCTTCGGGCGCTAACGTCTTCACGTCGCGTCCGTGACATTCATGCATTTACAATAAATCCACCTCTTTCCTACAGTTCAAACCAGATTCTGTAGTATTGCGTACAGATCCAAATTTCTTGCTGAAGGTGCCTTCAGACTGTCATATTAACGAACCAGTGATTTTAAGAACTTTCTTTGCTATCCGCAAACTCCTACGGAGCAGAGATTACATTCCCTGGATGTGAAACTAGGTTTAACATTCTACATCAGCAGAACGGCTGCTTTACGAAGGATTGATCAACTATTCATAGTTTATGGACGCTTTCACAAAGGTCGTCCAGTGACGAAACCAACTATTGCACGTTAAGTTTCAGCTGCCATCGTCTTCTGCCATCAAAAGGCAAACAAGCCATTGCATTCACCATTGAGGGCTCACTCCACCAGAGCAATGTCTTCCTCAACTGCTTTATTTGCTGGAGTGCCTTTGCATCAGAGCTGCAGAGCAGCTAGGTGGTCGAGCAGACACACGTTTACAAGACACTATTGCTTGACAACTTTAAACGAGGAGGATGCTGCAGTTGGGCAGGCAGTGCTTCGCAATCTTTTTAAATAAGATGAGCCTCTTCCTTCCCTCCTCCATATTGTTTCCATTTATAATTGACATAATGATGCATTTATACTGTTACAGTTATTCAGTACTGTCATATGCATAAGAAGATTGATTGTCATTACAATTTAGAAGCTGTGTGATCATGGAAACAATGATATTGTTACTGCTAGCTATTCTATATTCAAGCATGTGAATCTATGAAAGACACCCCAATACTGGAGAAGAACAATTGTTACTTACCTGTAAACAGGTGGTTCTCCAGTATTGGTGTCTTTCATAGATTCACATGCGACCCTCCCTCCTCCCTTCAGAGGCTCTTTTCTCCTCATACAGTCTGAGTAACTATGGTGCTACGAAAATCTGAGGTGAGGAGCTCTGAGGAGAAGGTTCTAGAGAGGAGCTGGCGCCTGATTGGCCGGAGTTCGGACTAACATAATGACAGATAGACTATGAATGTCTTTTTTCTCTTTCCATGTATCTATGGAAATTTCATATAGGGACATTCTTGATGTTATTACTTACTTATATCTCTGTTTTATATGATTACTTATGTATATGTATATATATATATATATATATATATATATTTATGGCTGTATATATTGCTATATTATTTACCGTGGGACTCCCACTCCGACGACGGGGAATATTCAAGCATGTGAATCTATGAAAGACACCAATACTGGAGAACCACCTGTTTACAGGTAAGTAACAATTGTTCATATGTTTGTTGAAAACAAAATATTCAGAAGTAATTACACAGGGTGTCCTCTGGGTCACTGGAAGTCCTAGAGACTACCATTCAAAAGTTCTAGTGTAGGCGCAGCAACTCTCATTTCTCTGCTTGTGCTGAAACAAACCGTTTGATCTTTGTCTGTAGCTTATAGGTTTGATATGAGGAGTAGCCTGGCTTTTCTCACTGCTTGTGTTAATCCAACAGCAGAACATTGGCGTTTATTCTAGAGAAATAGCAATTGCTGTTATTTAAAAAATACTGGATGGCCCAGGTGGGTTCTTTCGGACCTAAACTTTTCTGCTTCTTTGAAAATACTTTTCAACCTATGATTTATAATTTTGTATTCTTATGTTTTTTGCAGAATTATTGAAATACAGCTTCTCTGAAGATTTTTATTCAGGTCTGCTCCACAAATTTTAAAAGACTGGTGAATGAACACTCAGTGACCATCACAGCTACTCCAGTAACAAAATCAAGCAGTTTTCAGCCTAGAACGTTCTGTTGATGGCAATGCCACACAATTTGACAATAGAAAATTCTCATCAATCCAAAAAGGATCTTCTGTGTTTCAATGGCTCCTCTCCTGGCAATGGGTTTGAATCGGACTCGCCGAGCTTAAACGAAGCATACAGCACGTCATTGTGCAATGGGAGCTTACATTCCAGCTCTTGCAGCCCTTCAGACTCCTACAGTAAACCCCTCTGTAATGGAACACCCACAAAGAAGACACAGTACGACAGTGATGAACCATGTGGAATTAAATTTGTCCCATCTGAGAAGGAGTACTTGTGTGGATGGGGCGCCTATACACCTAGTTTCTTACAGTATTTTAATACACCAAAAGGAGTGCTATTTTTCCTCTGTGTTGCTTCCTTTCTGCAGGGTATGATCGTCAACGGCTTTATCAACACTGTCATCACCTCCATAGAACGGCGATTTGACCTTCGCAGCTATCACAGTGGGCTGATCGCCAGTTCCTATGACATTGCTGCATGTGTTTGCTTGATTTTCGTCAGCTACTTTGGGGGCAACGGACACAAACCTCAGTGGTTAGGTTGGGGGGCACTGATCATGGGAATTGGCTCTGTAGTGTTTGCATTACCCCATTTTATGACTAGCCAATACGAGGTGCACCTCTCCGAACAGACAGGCATGTGCCATTCCAACCAGACTTTGCACTGTACAGAGAGTGCATCCAGTCTATCTAACTACAGGTTTCTCTTCATGTTTGGACAGTTCCTTCATGGTGTTGGGGCAACACCACTCTACACACTTGGAGTGACATATTTAGATGAAAATGTGAAGTCCAACTATTCTCCGGTTTACATTGGTAAGACACATGGCCTTTGGAGGAGGGAAACATTTTGGATTTGGTAACTGTGATGTTCATTAAATAGAAAGCCAGTGATTGCACGCCAGCTGACCAAGGCCGCAGGATACTTTTACTCTGTAGTTTTTGTGGGATTATAGAGAGCAGCCGCTCCTCCGGTATGGTGAAGGAGTGTCGCCCCACGGCCTCAGCCAGCAGATAAAAACATGTAAAATCAAATGATGATAAAGCAGTTTTATTATCATTTTATTTTACATGATGGAGCCTGAACCGAGTCTTGAGGGCGGGCCATGCTCTGACAGCAGCAGGAGGAGTGGTTAGCACAAGGCACTGCAAGTGTGCATTACGGTTGCATGGTTGCCTTAGGACAGCCAAACCATCATGTACACTTAGATATCTCCAGGCTATAGCATGGAGAACAGCCGGCACAGGCTCCCAGTCCCTCTGGGAGCGTAAAACCAGCCCGCTCTGTTCAATCCCAGCGCTACTCTCATGTTAGGTAATAGTATTACCAGCATGAGAGCAGCATCTGGATTGGCGCAGTGAAGTTGTGGAGCCTGTAATCAGAAGCAGAAGAGCACAGAGGCAGCAGATAAGTTTTCATTTTAATGTATTTTTTATTGCTGCTCACCACCTTTCCCTGCTGGCAGCCACCACTTTTTATAGATATGGGTAAAATAACATGGATATGTTGCATGTTTGAACATTTTAATTTCAAATGGTCACCTTCATATAATATACAATTTGAGACATAGTTGATAGTTGTTTATTTTTGTACTGGTACTGGTTTTGGCTATGTGAGGTAGTTTATTCAGAGAATCGGTGTGACTCCTAAGTATGATTCAAGTACTTAACACTCTCCTTTAGATTGTAAAGAAAGTTTCTGTAGCCATAGAAGATCAAATGACATTTGTGGATTATTGGATTTCATCTAAAGTCTTCAGTCGACTAAAAGCAGACAGATCTGGTTTCCAGTGGTTGTGGACATAATGAGGATCTTTTTATGTGTACCTTCTAAAGGTGGAAATGCAAACATTAGTAGTTTTACAGTGAAGTACACAAGTAGGTACATTACAAGAGGATGGATGAGCAGTTCAGTTACGGTTCGCTATTTTCTAAGCCTGGGCAAAGTTTGCAAAAGTGCAAAAAAAACGCCACCGCGCTAAGCAGAGCTCCGCAAGCAGCGGAGTGCGTTAGAGAAATGCAGTTCGCAGTCATTTTAAGCGACGGATGTTTGTCCTCGCTGTGAAATTATCACGAATGGCACCATGCACAGTGCAAGCGGGCGCTGCTTCCTTTCTGACGCTCGAGTAGATTTTCTACAAGAGTGGCAGCTTTCTGATCGCGAACGGATGGTTTCGCAACGCGAGCAGTTTGAGCATATGTGGCCACTCGCATTGAGAAATCCGACCACCCACATTGAGAAATCATCTCGCCGGGAGGTTGATTTTCCCCGCTCCCGCTCGCAACTTGATGTTGACAAGTGCGAATGAGGAAAAATCTTGCCGGGAGGATGTTGTCGAGTGCAAGCGAGGAAAAACGAGCAGAGCAGAGTTTTTCGAAACTCCACGAGTTCCGCATAACACGGAGTGCGGAAAACTCCACAAACTCCGCGAGTGGAGCAGAGTTCCCTGCCCAGGCTTACTATTTTCTCCACCATGGCATATGTCAGGTGTCAATAAACTATAATCTCTGACGAATTTATAATTAATTTTTTATAATGTTTAACACTTGTTAATTTTGATAGAGCTTAGGGGTTAAAATGCTTCAAGGGCTGTGCCAAAAAAGACTCCAAGGCATGGACTCGGTAGGTGGTTGATCTCTAAACGATTACTGCACTTAAATACAAATATGTACAAAAATGAGATCAGTTTGAAGAATCAAATTAGTCCTGCAGCTGTATCACAGATAATGTGTGCACAGGGCTTGTAAGTAAGTATGTAACTTGTCTATCTCTGCAGCATATCTATGCATATAAAAACTCTATAAAAGATCTGACCCCTTCAAAATAAATGATTCCTGATTTCCTGATATCCACCAGAAGCAGAAAGCAGTGTCGTTCAGGGGAGCCACTCTTCGAAGCCCTAACTCTACCTGTAATCGTTCACAAGTAGATTGGATTTCTCAAAAAGTCTTAATACATATTCACTCTGTCGCTTTGTACGCATTTTATGTTGCGTGCTTTTTTGCAAACTTGTGCTATAGTTACACACAGCAGGAATGGTGACATTTAGGCCTCTTTATCATGTGTCAAAGTATCCCAGCTCATAGGAAAGAAAGATTATGCAAATAGATAGCATTCTGTTGCCCTGTAGAAAACTCAAGTGCAGCCACCAAATGCGGAGCGGAGGAAGTGGGTCGTTATCAACAGAGGCGATTTGTTTATTTCTCAATAATTATACAAGTCATATGTCACTGAGGGGGCTAAAATTGTTGCTCCTGACATCTTCTCATATTGTACTGATATATCCCATATGTTTTGTGAGTCTGTGGTCATATCACAGAGGCAGCAAAATCCCTGTGGGCTCTCACTAAAATTCTGCTGAGGATCAGACATGAGAGAGGAGACATGCTTGCTATAACCCTTCCAAAGATTGCCTCATATATTATTCACAGGCTGTGCACAGAGAACCAAATAAGGGTACGAGCTAGAGCGCCTAGCTTGGAAAGATTAATATAATATAAGTATGGATCTAGTTAAGTCCATAATATCATTTAATATTACATGAAAAAAATGAGGGGTATCATACTTCCAGTGGTACTTCTTCTTTTCAGATCATTCTGATACATCTAGTACGTATTTCAGAGAGACTAAACGTTAATTAGCATTACCGATTAATAACATTGGCACAGACCTTTAACATGCCATCGGTTTATTAAAAAAAGGTGGATCTTGAGTTAATGAATGATATATAGATTCCGAAATATGCCTTTGCTCATAAAACTAGATGATGCCACAGCACTAAAAACTGAATTCACTTGTTACGTAGTAACCATTACTCAAGCAGTTTATCAAATTGTTTAGAAAAAGTGTCCATGGAGGCTGTTACTGCTTATCCTTGAGGATAACGATGACAAGAGGTCAGTGAGCCATTCTTGTGTCGTTCATTTTGCCCATCAGAGCTTGAAGCAGATCTTACCAAGTTGGATACCAATTTCCAGCCCTCAGGATTTGATATTTCACATAAGCATCGCCTAGATTATATCACTGACAGATAGACTTTTTTTAATCCTCTATTTGCTACTCAGTAGATAATTGCAACAGAAAATTAGGCTTACCCTGTGTCACTTGGGATTTCCATTTTCCTAGAGGTAGAAAAGGCTTCCTAAGACGTGAAGGGAGGCTACTCTACTGCAAGAAATCTGTGGAATGGTTGTCTTTCTCACACTATCTGGTAACCTGGCTTTAGGAAAGCTTAAAAAATTAGTAGAAAGACGAGCCATGTATGTCTGCACTAATGCATTGGCAAACAGTGAACACAAAAGCAATATTTTTTTTCACAAATGCTCATTTTCTTCTGAAACATTTTAGTTCACAAGGGTAAAATGTAGATATTGGACTGGAGCTTGTAACAGTGAAAAGTGAACGTGCGGTACCGAACAACATTCCATACAGTGAGCAATGACTTCCAGAAATTAGCAAGAGATCATATCACTGAGAGGTGAGTCCAGGAAGGCACAACCCTCGCCAGTGAGTGACAATTACAGAAAGACAGCTCACTCCAGTGAGAGATGAGTTCACTTGGGCAACTCATGACAGTGATAGATGTGTACAGAAAGACTACCTGTACCAATCTCGGTTGAATACATGGAGGCAAATCATACCAGTGAAAGATGATTGCTGCAAGGCATGTCATCACAGTGTGGGATTAGTGCTGGACGACAGCTCAAATCAGAGAGAGATTAGTACAGGACGTCAAGTGACTTTAGGGAGATGGGAAGGCAGCTCAAGTGACACTTATACAGGCATACAACCAATTTAGTAAGCGATGAATACCAGGAGGTAGTACAAACTAGTAAGAGGAAAATAATAGACACAGATCATGCCAGTGAGTGGTAAGTGAAGAAGACCGCTCAGACCTTTGTCAGATGAGTATAGGAAGACCACTTATGCCAGTGAAAGAGGAGTACACAATGCCAATATACTCAAGTGAAAGGTGGGGCCAGGAATGCACCATATACCACTGAGAGATGGAATCTACAATGGAGCGTATATCACTAATAGTGTTTGTCTGTACCTCAGTGGGCTATGTGTCCACCCTAGGTTTGAGAGTGGCCTTCATGTTTCAGTGCTTTCCCAGAAGGGACGGAAATCCTGGCAGTTCATGGAAGCAACATAGAATGCCCTGTGAGTCATAGTAAAAAGGGTCGATCTTCCAAGATAGAAAGAAGTTCATGTTGTTAAATGATCAAATTAGTCAAAGAAGAGGAACAAGATTAGATCCAGAGCTCTAAGGACATCAACGAAGCACAAGACTTCCTTGTTCTTCCTTTATCGGAATCCCAATTAAAAGTCTTGAACCAGTGCAAAAACACATCGATTCTACAGCTTTCAACATGCCAGAAATGCTGCTGTGACTTACCTGCGACAGGAAGTTGGCATGGAGCAACCTGTAATCTTCAAAGCGTTCGATCTCCATCTATCTTCTTTATTCAGTTCTAATGAGAAACAATTTATTTAAATGATTTCGGGAACCCCATGTACTCACACCCCTTGAGAAAGAAACTAAAATGCCACAGAGCTGGTAAAAAAAGGACATAGGCATGAGTGTGCTTAAGGGAAGAATTAGACTGTACTCTAGAAATCAGCCAATCGTCGACTCGACCTCTACTGCATTTACGTTTATTCCTAGCCATGCTCATATTTAGTCTTCCAGGACGACAGAATGAAATCCAAAGGCAACTAGTAATGATTCCTATAAGCAAACTTCGATCTCTCTCTCTCTCTCTCTCTCTCTCTATATATATATATATATATATATATATATATATATATATATATATATATATATATATATATATATATATATATATATATATATGAACATATATATTTATATATATATTTTTTCACTGGAAAAAGTTATAGTTAGGAAATAGAGTAAAAAAAACTTAGACATTCTCTGAAAAAAACAAAGGTTACAGGGACGTTGTAGTTATATTCATATTTTACACACACAAAACCATAGAAATTCAGCAGTTATAGTTATCTCAAGTAACTATAACTGTAGAAGTGAGATTCCAATCAGTCTCACTGGTGCAGGGACACCCTTTGTCTACGGGTTCACAAAATAAGGATCGACACTGGAGTGGAACGAAACACAAGTTTATTACATCTCATGAGAGGAGTCGATCATACAGACACTACAAGTGCCTGAGAGGGAACTGACCAGTACGGTTTCAAACCTAGTATTTATACTCATTTGGTACAGTAAGACAAGCACTAAAACCCCTTTGTCATTGTTACACAACCCCTTACACTATGCTTACATGCTGAACTGTGGAATGCTGATAAACCCCTACCCACGTCATCTTTGTAGATAGACAAGAGAGGTTACAGGCGTTGGTGGGTAACAGATAAAGCATCTGTTCACTTAGGCCCTTCGCCAGGGCAGGTCTCCTTACTGTGACACGGGAGCCTTATCAATACAACCAGCTTTCAGTGAACACGTAACTTCTGACTTCACGAATGTCCCCGCAGAAACACAAAATGGGGCTGGTGGACAAAATGGCTGAAAGCGGAGGCTAAGTTAACAGAATACATTTTTTACCATTTACCAGTCCTTCCTTTTAGCCTCTGCTAAATACATTTTGTCTAATTGATAGTATATTTCAAACACATATATATATTAAAAAACTTTGCGAATACTGAATACCTAAAGAGTACCAAACCAAATCAACGTTATACTGTAACAGTTGAAGGTGCTCTATTTGCATTGTTCAAGCTTCCTGTATCTATTTTCATAAATTTATCTATTTGTTGCTGAGGCATAAGCTGCTTATTAACATCACAAATATCTACTTTCTTAGGGATACAGGACGTGCATAAAGAAGTAGAGAGGGGGCATATAATAAGCATACATTGAATACAAAGGCAACAACCTAGAATAGCGCCTACTATACAGGCTGCTATGACAAGTAATTTCCATCCCCATGACATAACAATGCCCCAGAACCAACTTGACCAGGTCCATGTTCCAGTGTCTTGGTGTATCTCGGCTGCTATATGTAATTTGGAAATGGCCTGATAAACGTAAGGTGCATTGTCTGGTATATAAACACAGTAACTGGCACCGATAATTTGGCCTGCACCCCCACGAACCATACGATTCTGTAAAACTACAAGTCTTGCTGCCTGGAGATCCTCAGTGATGTTACCTAGAGCTGTCGTAATCTGATTAACTACTGCCTCAACTACTCTAGTGAGTCTTCATATGTTCCTACTATTAAGAGGTGGACCAACAAAGAAAAACATACCCAAGTTCACGTCAACATATTCTTGCAATGAGGTGTCAGTCTGATCCATAACTGCCTTAATATCTATCATTCTCTTGGTCTGAGCTAATAAAGGATTGTGAGGTGATAATCCAGTCTTATGATAAGAAGCTGGAGCTAAATAAACGGAAGGTAGGAGGAAAGATACGCAACATATCCCTGACCATCCTGGAGGTAGATAGAAATAACCTTTATTCCCGCAAATAAAATATGTATTTTGGGATGCTAGAAAACTACTAAGAGTTGGACCTGTTATAGTCAATATAGTGTTACAATCACTATTACCTACAAAGATGGGACCAAAACTTTTTACACATAGGGGGGCTCGTGTGTCTGTTCTGTTATAATAGGGAATCCTTTCTCTAGTTTAGTCCGTGTCCTTGCAAAGACATATCTCGTGGCAGAGGTACCTTCAGCATATTCCTCAGTTTCCCATTCCGATCCCTTTGCTTACGGATTACCATCATCATCTGGGTAACATTGTGTATTCAATTTCTTAAGACCACCTACATCAGCTTTAGAAACGCCCCTAATTTTTGCAGCCCACAAAAGTGCAAACCAAGCACGACAACCATTGTGGGAGAATGGGAGCGGATGAGAGGAGTTCCCCCTGCACCCTGGTGAGCAGGTAAAAATCCGCAAACCCAACAATTAGAAACATTAATAATGCTATGAGTATAATGTAACATTCGAATAAATGAATTATTCTTGTAGGAGAGTCTATGCCTTTTATCTAACGTTGACAGCGTAAAATGGTAATGTTCAAACGGTGTGGGTGTTGAAAGTACAAGCATATGTACAGGAAATTTCACATGTAAAAACCAAGCTATCGCACAAATTCCTATAACACTAACTAAACTTGCTGCTAAAGAAATGGACATCCGTTTTCATTTTTTCGCTCTCGACATAAGGTGTTGAATATCCTGGCGTTCTTCCTCCATATTTGGCATCCAAAAATCAACAATGTCTTTAACTGTATTGTCTCTTAAAAACGCTGCACAAAAATGTTCTTTTTCAAAAATGTCGATAGTTTATGTCCAATGCATATGTCAGTCAATGGGGAATTTCAGAAAGAAAGCAAACATTTGAAACAATCAAACAATATTTTCACCTCAAAGTCCAAGCTAAAACAAATCAAAAATCGTTGAAGACTTGCAGTTGAACAAAACCACAGAAAAGCAAAAGGAAGTCAATATAGCAAGTATCCAAGAAAGATCATCCACAAGTTCATTCCCTACAGCCTGAAGGATCATTAGATATATTGCCATTTTTAAAGGATGCAATTTGGGTCCCCTATAAAATCCAGTTGGGGAAAAATCAGGGAACTGAAGCTGTGGGCCAAGGCAAAAAAAAGCTATCTTACTTCTGACCGGATTCCTTGGCCTAGAAGTGGAAAGTTCTGACTCTATCTCCAGTCCTGGGCAAAGTAGATTGATGAACACTCGAATAGTGGCAGGGGTTTTCTGCACCGAAAACCCTCTGATTCTCTCCATTCAGATACTGTGGGACAGATTTTTGCCACAAAAATCAAATCGTAGTTCAGAAATTTGGGTTCTTTCACGGATTCAGGATATCCATGTCACAAACCGCACCAAACCTAGTTCGGCAGCTTCTGCAGCACAGAGTCTCCTGCCAAGTAGGCCCTCTAACCGGACCTGACTCGCTGCACCCTTTTCTCAAAGTCTTCGTTCAGTGGGTAGCACGAGGTCTCAGATTGTACCTCTCTCTTCCAGTTACTGTTGGATCAGTAAACAGCAGTTCTTCAGGTGAGGCAAAACAGTGGTCTATCTTTTCTTTGTTGCTGAGAATATTGTGTGCAATTCCTGCTTTCTCAGTTTCCATAATCTGAGTCAGATCAGCTGGCACGTTCTTGCAGTAATAGCCATGGATCCAATTCCTTCTGTTTGTAACTCGGACTGCTGTTCGTGTTGCCAAAAGGACATGTTCAGGCCCCTTCCAGCGAGGAAATTCTTTGTTACAACCCAATCACCGGGTTGTAACGAGTGCCCAGGACCTTCAGAATTGTCAGGAAGTGAGTCTCACACCTGTTGGTGAATCAAAGAGAGATTGTAAATTCTCTCATTTTCTTGGGACGTGGGGGATCCCATACATTCATTGGTCTCCCAAAAACCACCTCATAGGCCGTAAGGCCAGACTTGCTATGTGCCACTGCACGTGCAGGCATGAGGGCTAATGGCAAAGCATCAGGCCACTTAAGCCCTGTCGATGCCAGCACCTTAGCTAATTTAAGTTTCAAAGTCTCATTATAACGTTCCACCAAGCCGGCAGATTGTGGATGATTAGCAGCATGACATTTTTGACGTATGCCCATACTTTCAGTAATCAATTTAATAACGTGCAATAAAATGAGGTCCATTATCACTCCATAAAATTCTACAAATCCCAAATCTAGGGAAATATTCTTTCAAAAGGATCTTAGCTGTGGTGAGTGCAGTATTATCTTTCGTAGGATATGCCTCCACCCACTTACTAAGGGTATTGAACCTTTCCAGTTCAATGAAATCCATCTGCAGGACTTCGAATGGCGCACTAGGCGGAGAGAACCCTCCTTTTGGGGTAGTCACTCCCTTCCCCAGATTGCGTTGCAAACAAATCATACAATGTCTGACATGGAGTTTCGCTGTTTTTCTTATATCTGGATGCTCCCATACTTGCTCTAGTTGTGTGGCTATACTTTTTGCACTAACATGTGCTCGACCATGTGCCATAGTAACAAACGGTAGTACATGAGAAGTGGGCAATTTCCACCTGTCCCCCTCTGGCCCTTTTCTCCAACAATTTTCACTGTCCAATATTTCTGTCTTTTCCCTTTGTTCTTTTTCCTCCTTTGTTGCCATCTGTTGAATCTCTCTTATCTCTTTATTTACATTATACATTTTCTCTGCAGAGGAATACATTACATACATTTGTCCTTGTTGGCTACATGCTGTTTCTTTTGCCGTACTGTCTGCAAAAGCCTTGCCTCTTCCCACATCATCCACTACTTTCTGGTGTGCACTACACTTAACAATAGCCACCTTCTTTGGTAATGTTAATGCAGTCAACAAATTCTGAATTAATTCTCCATTTTGGATCTTTGTTCTGTGGGACGTCAGAAACCTTCTTTCCTGTCATAAGTGTCCGAAGTTATGTGCAACTCCAAAGGCATACTGACTGTCTTTATAGCTATCTACAGAAAGTCCTTGACTAAGCTCACAAGCTCTCCGGGGTGCAATAAGTTCGGTAGCTTGTGTGGACTTGTAGGGGATTCGAGCCGTCTCCACAATGGTGTGCAGTGTAGTGACAGCGTAAGCTGCAGTCGTAGTGCCATCAGGTAACTTAAAACAAGACCCATCTACTTACAGTTCGCCCTGGGCATCAGACAGAAGAATATCGGTAAGGTCCACTCGACCTTTGGTTTGTTCTTCAGTGGTAAAAATGCAGTTGTGTATGTCACTAGGTTATTCAGAAGGCAAATGCAACAAAGTAGCTGGATTCAAGGTCATACATCGTTTATGAGTAAAATGTGGTGCTAACAAAGTGAGTTTGTACCCGTTAAGACGGGCACTCGTCAAATGTTGTGTTTTAGTTTGAGTCAATAATACATCAACTGAGTGGGGGACGAGAACCGTCAATTTGTGGTCCAATACAAGTCCTACTGATTGAAATGGCAGTTGCTGCCACAGCTTTCAGGCAACCAGGGAGTGCCCTGGCCACAGGGTCCAGAACTGCAGAAAAGTATGCACATGGGCGTTGTTTGTCCCCGTGTGGCTGTGTTAGGACAGACAATGCACAACCTTTTCGTTCGTGTACATAAAGAGAAAATGGTTTAGTGTAATCAGGTGTTCCTAATACAGGAGCAGAACATAAGGCTGCTCGGAGTTGCTGATATGCATTCTGACACTCAAAAGACCAAGGCAAAGGAAATGGGGTATCTTTAGTCGTAAGGGCAAGAAGAGGTTTAATGATGAGGGAAAAATTAGGGATCCAATTACGACAATAGGAGGCCATGCCAATCAATGCCCTTACGTCCTTTTGCGTCTGGGGAATTGGTGTGTGTATGATAGCCTGAATTCTGTCTCTGGTCAGCGTTCTTCCCTCCTTCGACAAAAGTTGACCTAAATAGGTAACCTCTGGTCGACAAAACTGCAACTTATTCTTCGATACTTTGTGGCCCAATTTCGCAAGGTGAGTCAACGAGAGCAAGGTAGCCTCAATACAAAGTCCAGTGGTGTTGGCTGCTATTAGCAGATCATCCACTTACAGTAAAAATGAAGTGCCCGGGGGTAACTGTGAAGTATCAAGTTGACGTTTAAGGGCCAGACTATAAATGCTCGTACTCTCTGTATACCCCTGAGGAGCAGGACAGAATTGGAATGACCGCCCCTTACTAGAGAAGCCAAACAAATACCTGCTAGAGGGTGCAATAGGAATGGAAAAGAACGCATTCTTAAGGTCAATTACCGAGAAAACACACGCTGTGGCTGGGATAATTGTCAATAGAGTAATATCTGGAACTACGGGAAACTGTGGCACTACTACCTTATTAATTTCACGCAAATCAATTATGAAGCGATAAACTTTTTATCTTCAGAGATGGCAAGATAGGGCTGTTACAAACATTGCTATCAGTTTCTTCCACTACCCCTTTTACAATAAGATCCTCTATGATCTGAACTAAGGCGCTTTTGCCTTCCTGCGATATTTTATACTGAGGTATTCGGGGCAAGGCAGCATTCTGTTTAACCTGAATATGTACCGGTTCAATAGATGATAAACCTACGTCAGTATCGCCCTCTGCCCACACAGAAGGCGGGACAATGGACAATTCATGTGGGACTTTATCAATAACATACTGCCTATTACGTATCGGCCTACCAAACGTAATATATACACCATCCAGTGAACAATAGATGTGTGCATGGAAGTGTTTGAGTAAGTCGAGGCCCAGCAGATTATCAGGACAATTTGGTGCAAGAAAGAACGGTGAATTACCAGTGAACGGCCCAATAGTAAGATCCAGGGGTTTAGACACGGGGCTAAGAATAGGCTTACCAGCAAAGCCTACAGACAGGTTATTATGGCCTGACGAGGGAGTCCCAGGGATCAGTTTTTTAGAAAGTGCACTACATGTAGGCCCAGTATCCACCAGAAACTTCTGCAAGGTCCCCAATACTTCAGCAGCATCATATGGCTCTGTCTGATCTATCGGTTTGGAGACCTATCCCTCCTCTCATCCTATGCTGTCCTAGTTAAACTGCATACCCGTGGCATCGGATGCACTGAAGTCGTCTGCATAATAGGCTTTCGCCGGGGCAGGAATGTCAAAATTATTCTGTCTGCTACTAAGACCAGGACGCTGTTGCGGGACCCTTGTCATTCTCAGTCCCGTACCTCTACCTTGTTCGTGGAGTAATGGCCATTCGGATCGCCAATGTACGTCTTGTTTACAATACGCACATTGATTTCGCCCCAACGGACTGAACATCTGAGAGTCTTGATTATTCCTCCTTGGGAGGTCAGCTCTAAAAATTCCTTGACCCCTACCTCTCTGTGGCCATAAACCTGTTGGAACAACATCTTAGTTTTTAATTCCTTATATTTGCCCTCTTTCTTATCTCTCTCATCATTTACTTGATTCTCATAATACTGAGCCATGTCCAAAATCTTTGGTGGGGTAGAGGAAGCCCACGTACTTTCAGCTACTCATAATTTTTGCGAAATCTCAGGTAACAAGTTAGCTACGAATTTGTCTACAAATAAATGTTGACCTGTATCAGAAGTTGTGTCTTGACCACTGTAATCATGCAATGTCATTTCAAAACTTGTGAAAAAGTCAGGGACCAACTCATTTTCCTTTGTTTGCAAGCTGCCAATTTCGCCCATATTTCCTTTGGTGGCACTATCTCTTTCAAATAAGTAATGATGAGACCCGGTAAATCTAATATAAGTTGTGTTGGTTTCTCCCCTGCTTTCCTATCAATATCCGCCCCTTGTAATTGCGCCCAAGTACCGCCGAAAGCTGCAATGTCCTGTTTACGGACAATACGCCAAAGGTCAGGGGGCAATATCAATCCGAAAAACATATCAATATCTACCAAAGTCATAACACAAGAAGTTCTGGCAGTATTCAATTCATCATACAAGGCACTCGGCATTTTCCTAGAGTCAGGCAAAGAATTTTTAAGGGCCTGTACGTCCGATCGCTTCCAAGGGGAATAAATCCATTGGAACCGGAACCCAGCCGCGTTGACACCCTGACCGTCTCCTACGGCTGCTTGAAACACGGGGGTCGCTTCCCGCATAGGGAAAACTTTAGTCGAGGCTGACATGAGCCTTTTAAGTTTTCTTTTTTGAGTAAATATATCTTCTACCACTAATTTTAAGGGAGCAGCAGTCAGCACTCCTTCATTTGACCTTTTACATATCCTATTCAATTCATGAGGGGCCTCCTCATTCATATTAGTCCTCCAGGCCACTATTAGCGCATTAGCCATTTCCCCTACAACATATTGCTGAGTCATTTGTGGGTATTGAGTCAAAGTCACGATAACCTCGTCTAATCGTATGTCGTCATGTCTCGGACCCATTCACAGGCCCTAACTAATAACACCAATTTGTCATCTTCCGTAAGGATAGATCTATGACGTCATCTAGAAGACTCAGGTGAACAAACTACAACCCCCCTATCAAGTACAGGAGTTGCAGCAGAGGCAGCAGGCAATGGAGGATACACTTGAGGTAACTGGGGAGGCGCAGTCGGGTCCGCATTGTTCCCAACGGGATTTGGAGCATAAGGAGGCGGGGCTGGTCTGCAAAGCATTTCTTCTAGTTCTGATTCCTTCTCCTCTAAACCCTTAAGTACTGTTTCTTCCTTAATCACATATACTTTCTGCAATTGAAGTTTCAATCGTCTCTCATCACTTTTTCCACTTTCTTCTTGCACTTTTAATTGTAATTATTTAATCTTCTGCACAATCGCCTGTTCTTCACCTTTCTTCTTATCCTTTTCTTCTTTAATCTGCTTCTGTTTAATATATTATCTCCATAATCCTAGAGCATCAAACATACTCTGCCTACTTTTCTTTTTAAGAAGCTGTTCTTCTATATATTGCAATTTATTTAAATCAAAGGTATCATGAAGTGGCCACTGTAAACTAGCATCTGCCTTTGTATATTTGTTCCATAATGCACTAACCAGTATGGAAGAAATACCATATTTAATGTACATTTCATAATTCGGAGTGCCTTCTAGAGGCGCTGACTGTCTTTCTTCTAGAATACTATTCTTGTTGCAGCAACAGCATAGTTCACGAAGAGTGTTCAAAACAGGCATGTTTACCAAATACTTCTTAACAATAACGTTAAGCGACTCTCATACCAAAACCTAAATATGAGAAAAAATTCTCACATTAACTGTCAAAGACATTTGCAAATGACTTTATTACTAACAAAAAGACCCCAAAAAAGACAACCAATTCGATCCTACCTGATCGTAGTACTCCAACTCCCACCTGCCGATCCTCGGATCAAAAGATCACCTACAAAATGCCAACCAAAGAGCCCCAGTTGAGACACACAGCTGCCACGAAGGTCAGGTCAATAAGCTGAAAACCACCTTGGCCGCGAGAGCAAGTCTCATTCTGCGGGGCGCCCCTTAGTGTTTCTGTCCTGTTGAAACGACCTCCTTCTGGTCCAGCTGTGTCCTTCAATGGGGCCCCACGTTGCCGGCGCCAATTGTAGAAGTGAGATTTCTATCAGTCTCACTGGTGCAGGGACACCCTTTGTCTACGGGTTCACAAAATGAGGATCGACCCTGGAGTGGAACAAAACACAAGTTTCTTACATCTCATGAAAGGGGTCCATTATACAGACACTACAAGTGCCTGAGGGAACTGACTAGCACGGTTTCAAACCTAGTATTTATACTCATTTGGTACAGTAAGACAAGCACTAAAACCCCTTTGTCATTGTTACACAACCCCTTACACAACCCCTTACACTATGCTTACATGCTGAACTGTGGAATCCTGATAAACCCCTACCTACATCATCTTTGTAGATATGCAAGGGAGGTTACAGGTGTTGGTGGGCTAACATATAAAGCATCTGTTCACTTGGGGCCTTCGGCAGGGCAGGGCAGGGCTCGTTACTGTGACATACGAGCCTTATCAATACAACCAGCTTTCAGTGAGCACGTAACTTCTGACTTCACGAAAGTCCCCACAGAAACACAAAATGGGGCTGGTGGACAAAATGGCTGAAAGCGGAGACTAAGTTAACAGAATACATTTTTACTGTTTAACATAACTCATGCCTTAAGGTAACTAACCTGCACCCCGCAATGCACAGATTTCTCATCATTAATTTCACTGCAAATGTTGCAGTAATATTATCAATGATGTCATAGAAGGCGTTATGAGTGATGTATTATGTGGGGTAATTAGAAGTGCATGGCGAGTGCGCGAGTCCTAGTTACTTTAGGACCCTCACAGACCCCTTCATCAGTCCCATGGGGTCAGGGTACCTCTAACATGACCCCTTCTATCACTTTTACATTTTATTTTCCTTCCTTGGGATCGAAATCGCGACCACAACTTTCCTCTCAAGTTGTGGCCAGCCAGTTACAGCATTGCTGTTGGAGCGTGGATCCACAAATCCATTGCTGCTGAAACGTGGATCTACAAATCTGCCCAGATCCGCGGAAGATCTGCGGCGGATCCTTCTCTCTAGATATACATAAATCTTTTTACTTTAATAAACCCAAAACTCGGTTTATACAAAATTACAAAAAGCACTCTTTCTGGACCAAGATCTAGCTTTCTGCCAAATTTGGTTCAATTCTGTTCAGTGGTTTGGGCTGTAGTTGTGTCTAAAATCCCTGTGGGAAATTTCATGGAGAAAACGTGTTTTGGGACCCCTTCTTTTTCTCGGCCCCCGCTTGACGGATCACCCCAAAACTTTCCATACAGCTGCTGAAGTTACTGGCAAACTAGTTAAAAAAGATTTGTGAAAATTCATCAAATGGCCTCAAAGTTATTAGCAAAACAAAATGCTTTTCCTACGGTCCCAACTATAACTACCTACCGTCTGGCAACCGCCAGTAGGTAATGTAATATATATATATATATATATATGCACTCAGCAGAGTCATATAGACTTTGACGGAGCGGGAGCATGTTCCTGCTCTGCGAAACATGAAGCTTGAAGTTCCCTTGCTCTGTTTGGAGTCAGTGGAAGCTTTTGGTTTATAGTGGCAGAGCCTCCACTGGCCCCGCTGGGATAACCCTTTGACCTGACATCCCATCTACTACATAGCCTGTCAGGGCTAAGTGACGTTTCCCCCACCCTATTTAAGATGGCATGACTGACACTCATTTTTTCTATCAAGGAATGCCATGCAAGGTGTTCCATGTAGGGAAAATGTGGACCCATCCCCAAGTGCAGCGAGATAACTCCCTTTGAAGCAGGACCATTATTATTTATTTATTTTTTTTAAACTGCCTCTTTGGGACTTTTTTCTTCAAAACAAAAACACTCAACAGTGCAGATGCAACAAACATGGTGATTGCTGGCCAACGTTTAGTGCATTTATCAAAGCCACTGGTGTGGTAGCCCAGCTGAAGGCACAAATGTCCACACCTGCCTGGGGAAAGGACTTCTAAATATGTTAGGCGGCCTTCCCCGGGAGAACAGAGGCCATGGCTTCTAGTGACCTTGCAGTCTGGTGGGCTGCCTGGCTCAGTTTAAATGACCCCATAAGCATCGCCTGATGCACAGCTAAGAGTTAACTTCAGTTTTGACTTACCAAAATTGGAAGAACATTTGGACATTAATTCATATGTGAAAGGAAATGTATTCTTCCATTGCATAAATAGAAGTCACAGACTATTATCCCTCTACGAAATGAATGCAATAATTGAATTATACTCAAGTATGAGATGGGTAAAGTAAGACAATTCATACAGTAACAGGTAAGCATAGGAGTCCAGCTTATGCTTGTGTATAATTAATAGTAGATGACGATACATATCAGTGAAGAATGGCTAAAAATAGCTAGCTTGTTCTTCTTGCAGATGTAAAAACAGCAGATAGCAGTGAGCAGTGGTTAGAGAAAGGCTGTTCAACCACTCTGAAGTGTGTAAAAGAAAAAAGCACAGACCTATTACCTTTTCATCAACGTGCAGATGAAGGCAGCTCATGCCAGAGAGGGATTATAGTAGAAGAATTGTTCCAGTCAAACGGGAAGAGAAATGCAGCTCATAAAGTTGAATCTCATTTCAAAGAAAATTACTTCGATAGAGATAGTAAGAAAGAAAATCGATAATATTTTTACTAAGAATAGCTAGAGCTAGTCATTAGGAAGCATCTGTAGCTAACAGGTCAGTGAGCAAGGCAAACACGTGAAAATGGCAGACTAGAAAAGTCCAAAATAAGATGAAGAGCAGCAATATTAGTGCTGCATTTTTAAGACCAGAATTCATCGCATGATTAGCAATGTCTATGCGCTAAGAATGTTATAAAAGAGGTTGCTTTTCTTTGCTTTCAGCGATCTTCTACACAGCAGCCATCATTGGTCCTGCGGCTGGCTACCTGCTTGGAGGGATTTTTCTGAACATGTACACAGAATTTGGAACAGAGTAAGTTACTAGAATTTCCTATGATCCTTGTTTTACGACACTTCTGTAATTG
Source organism: Triturus cristatus (assembly GCF_964204655.1). Lineage (NCBI taxonomy): Eukaryota > Metazoa > Chordata > Amphibia > Caudata > Salamandridae > Triturus > Triturus cristatus. The sequence continues at coordinate 1,660,414,648 of NC_140590.1, read as the reverse complement.
TGATTGTTTCTGGCCCCGCAGGAGATTATCAGGAGTGGGGCTGGGGATAAAAGGCAGAAAATTACCTGACTTGTAATGGGCCCCTCGGGAAGATCTATTATACACAGTGCATCAGGCTTAGTCCTGGCAATGCAGAAGACAGTTAGGACCATCACCACACACATATACCTTAGTAACACTTGAAATGGTGGTGTATTTCCAAGCAGCTACATTAGCAAATTAAACCTGGTATTTTTGCAGTAGGGATGCAGCAACTTCTACAGTGATATGAAAGAGAAAGTACTCCCTCTCAAGATGTTATGCTTTTACTTAAGACATATCTTACCTATATTTAGTCCAGACAGTAGATGAATTTAACCTGATATAACCATAGCACTTAAGATTTTTATTTTGGCATCAATTAACCAGATAAATCAACCAACATTTAGTAGGCGTGTGTGAACAAAAAATAAGTTCATACAGAGATCCAGTACCGTGTGGAATACAATGAAGTAAACGGATCATGTAAGAGTTTTATCAGTTTCAAACATCACTTTTAGGAATTGTGCTCCACTCCCCTTTACAGAACTTATGCTCGGTGATGTCTTAATATTTAATCCAAACAATGGTTCAGAATGTTCATAAAATTATCATAACACAAACATATCACATGTTATATGTACCAGCTTACAACTCTGAGCCTCTTGACATATTTTATTGAAAAAACTTTGTATGTTTTTTCTTATATGGGCCCTTTTCCTCTTTTCCTTTCTTGTATTTAATGTGTGCATCGTTATACTTATAATTTTTGTTTCATTAATTGTTTTATATATGTTTGTGTTATGATGATTTTATGAACCATTGTTTGGATTAAATATTGAATACCCCTGGATCAGGTGGTTAGGGCTGTCCCTGTGGTGGTTAAAGGTGATGTCTTAAGGCATTTGTTTATATACAGCTCTCCCTAGGACCCACCACAGCATTTTAGAAGGGTTGATGTCTGGATTTAGACTTGGCTACACCAAAATCCCAATTTTTTTCTTTTTCAGCCATTCATTCTTAGATTTAATAGTGTGCTTTGAATCACTGTTCTTTTGCATGATCCACCCTTGGCTAAGCTTTAGCAGTTGTGAAGATGGTCTCATCTTTTCACTAGAATGTTCTGGTATAGAGCAGTATTAATGTGGCCTCGAATCCTCACCACTCCGCCACAATGAGGTGTGAAGTTTTTGCGGTAATACACAGTAATTGGTGCTCCCCAAAGATGTTATTATCCATTATAACCAAACAACTCCACTTTGGTCTCATGTGTCCAGAGTGCACTGTTGCAAATGGCTTGTGGTTTATTCAGGCACTGCTTTGCAAACCTAAGCTGCACTGCAATGTTATTTTTGCAGAGAATGTGTTTTCGTCTGACTACCCTTCTATGAAAGTCATACATTTTCAGCCTTTTCCTAATGGTAAAATCATGAACTCCAGCATTTACTGTATTGAGAGTAGCCTGTAGATTCCTGACTGCAGCTTAGGAGTTCTGTTTGATTGCTCAGAACATCATATATTTTCGTTGGGGATTTGCAGGGAAGCCTACTCCTGGGTATATAAGCAGTTGTCTTGATATCTCCCCATTTATAATTAATCTTTATAATATGAAGGACTATTGCATGGAAAGGGCTTTCTAAATAGGGTCTCGGTTACCGTTTTAGTGATATTCAAAGATAAATGTAGACAGATTACAGTCAATTTACCACAATGTATTCGTTTTTAAGCATGGATAAAAACAGAAAATATTTATTTTCAAGTGATTCTGAATACTGTCAGTCATGACACCCAAGCCAATAGCTGTGTCAAGTGACAACTAACAGATATAAAAATAAGGTTTTCTAAAGAGTTAAAAACAGCTGAAGATGTGCACACGGATGATACTAAAATGTGCATGCATTTTGATCAGTAAAACCGGTTCCCATCTTTAAATCCCTTACCAGAAAAAGAAGCCGAAATTATCAGATATCTTGTGACTCAGGCAAGAAGTGTTACCACAAACCGGAATGCTCCAGACCAAACTTACATATTTTCTGATTTTATGTACAGATGATAGCTCTTTCTGGTCTTCAAGTAATCAATTTCACTTGTTTAGCAGTAGACGATTCATAACTGACACGTAAGGATGAAGTCTGCATGTACATTTCACACAATGTTACTAAATGTGGGCTGATTAGTTTGCTTAATAAACAATGCTAGGGAGAAATGTGTGTGTGTTATTGGTAATGAGAGCTGTATCTAAATGTAGGACTTGCTGAGGACTAAATTAAGTCAAATATGTCTTAATATGTAAAACCAGAGAATCTTAAGAGAGTAAACTTTCTTTTTTTACATCACTCTATTTACACACCAGCATCACTTTGAATCTTACCTTTTAAATGGTTCTTAAAGTAGATTAAAATATTAATGCAGCACAGACATTACAGCCTTGAATATGTGTTGGAACCCACTCATAAACTAGCATAAACCTGCTGCTGCTGATGCACTGGCAAATCTGCAAACAGAGGCGCATTAACAACTTTTCAAAGAGGTAACTTAAACCCATTATAATGTGAGATTTTTATATTTAGTGATGTTTTTTATTGGTTTTAATCATTAAATATAATCATACCTTTCTCATATCAGGTTACAGTGAGGCACATTATAAACTACAATGAGTAAACTAAAAAAAAAGAAGATGAGAAAGAATGGTTAAATTCCAGTCCATCAGGTGTACTTCTCTTTCATCGTGTAAATTGGAGAAGAATTATCGCTATTCATTAGTTTTTTTAATAACTGCTTTTTACTGGTACAATTAATAATTTTGAGGTAGTCCATGGGTATTAATGGTATTATTACAACTCTAATTACGATGGTTGTCATCTGATTTAGGGGCGAGTGCCAGTATTAGGGTGTCCCAGTTCACCAGGCCTGCTTTCCCTCTAGCTCTATTTCTATAGCGTCTGCACCATTCACCCTTAGCTAATGGCCAGCTTCCTGTCAGGACAGTAATCTGTGTGGGGACCTCCCTTAGGAAAATCTGGATATTTGGACATGCCTAAGCCGTGTATTAAAATGGGGCTTCACCAGTGTTGTGTGGAAGAAAACTGACTCTGGGAGCAACGAGTTGTAAGATGGAGAAATGCATTTATATGTCTCGCTTGCAGTTCTCCCACCTCAGAAAAACCAACCATTAACCTTTAGAACCTTTGGACTCCTCACGTTCTAATTGCAAGCCAGGCCTAACTAAAATAAGGAACAAGAAAGGGGAAAGAAAACAGGCAATGCGACAAGGGAAAAGAATGCATGTTATGAAAAAGAAAAGAACGAATGCTATGCATATAGTACAGAATACAACACATCTTCCTTTTTAACAAATTATAATAATGAAGTTTAATCATCAAATAAAACTTTCCTTGAAGACTTCCTTAACCTCGGTGCAAATTTCAGTCTGTGAACCAAAGTAGTTTCCTCTGTGTCCACTATCGTGTCACTGCTTGGTGGGAAAGCTGTTGGACTGGCATCATTTTCTTACGGACAACAGTCCACACAACCATTGTTCCCTGAAGGTGAGTATTGACATTGTTCAGCATCACTACCAATCACACCATCAGAGGCTGAATCATCTCTTGCATCACAATGACTTTGGTACACATCATTTGGGATTCGTGGTAACTTGTCACATTTCTCATGAGTTTTGCACTTTGCTATTCACCTGAAAAGCCAACATTTGCCATCCTGAGTAATGACACTACCCTTGCTTGTTTTGACCATTTTCATTGGTTTGGAGAATTTACTTTTCCCCTTTTCTACCTGTCTACATGAACGAATTCTGAAAACATAACTAACTGAAATATAAGGTGTAACTTGTATGTATATTGTCATATTATTCCTTTGATCTACTCTTAGCTCTTGCCACTTTAACCTCTCCCGCATTCGTATTATGCTCAACTTGAAATTTGATTTTAAACCACCAGGGGCAAATCTGGGAGGTAGGTTGCCTTTCTTTCATTAAAACAAAAGGTGAAACTCCAGTTACAGTATGCGGAGTAATCCGGTAAGACCACAATCTTTCTCTTATAGCCCGAGCAAAAGGAATCCGTCCCATCATGGCCATGACTCTTTCCTTTAGGAACCTGGTAAATCATTACACTAGTCCGGAGCATTGGGTCTCGTACCATGCTGTCAGTATGTGCTCAGTGTGATGAGTGTGCAAGAAATTGGTCATTTTCACAGATTAAAATTGAACACCATTATCTGTGACCAATTTTTCAGGAAACCCTGCTCTACTGAAAACGGTCACAAGAAATTCAAGCACAGTGCTTGTAGTTACTTTCTCTACAAACATCACTCTGGGCTACTTGGAGTGATAATCAATTAGCACAATAGCAGATTGTAGGTTATGTGGCAAGGAGGAACTAAAATATCCAAACCAAATTCTGGCCATTGTGTGGGTTGCATGGGGGAAATGTGGGTATTGCAGTTTTTGTCAGCTACTGCACATACATCAAACATGCGCCCTAATTAGTCAGCTTCAGCATTTATCTCCAGCCATCCATATAAACTTTGCATCTGGCTCTTTAAAGCTGGCATCCCCATGTTACCCCTGTTCCATAAATCAAGTAATTGTCCACAGAAACCTGCTAGGGGTACACACTTGTCATTACGAAACAAAAACATACCATTCATTGATAACTCAGATGCCACTTGCGCAAAAGAATGCAGGGAGCCTTCCAAACGTTTAGACTGAGGGCACCCACCCATTAACCCCTTCAGTGCCCCGCCCTTTCCCCACCCTGTGCCGGCCGTTACATTAGCGGGCGGGGTTTATGACGAGCTGGACTCGTCATGGGCACAGCGCAACCGCGGCCCATGACGAGTCCAGCTCGTCATGGGCACTGAAGAGGTTAAGTGTTTCCTTACAAGTTTCAGTTTATTATCTGTCTCGTACTCAGCCATACATTGACTCTCATCCATGTGCATTCCATTTACCTCGCACACATCACTAACAGTTTCCACCACGTCATAGTCTTCATCGCACCATTCATTCTCTCCTTCCCTGTTCCATGGTTATCTAGAAAGAAAGTCTGGAGGTTGGTTTTTCTGACCTTGGACAAATACAATGCTGAAATAATACGTTTGAAGTTTGAAACGTAATCGCACAATACAAGCAGTAGAATTTCACCCACCTCCCGGGGACAAAACTGCAACCAATGGCTTATGGACTGTTTCTGGATGACAAATTTGTTGCCTCAAACAAAATGTCAGAAATGACTGGTTGCCCACACACAAGCCAAGAGTTCTCCTTCAATGAAAGAATTTTTACGCTCAGTTTCATTTAAGGTTCTGGAGGCATATGCCACCACCCATTCTGAATTCAAGGACTTCTGGGCTAGCACTCCCCGAGTCCATAAGCACTTGCCTCGACAGAGATGACACAGTTAATGCCATTCACAAATGGTTGTAAAGTAAAAGCATTCAAAATCTGGGTATTTGATGGAAACTATTAGTTGTAGATTTCTTACCTTAGAATTTCCTTCTGAGGTGTCAGTCTGGATCCAGAGAATTTTCAACAGCAGTGCCCCTGCGCGTCGGTAGGTGGCGTTGTTCGGCTCCACATCTGTTGTTGACGTCGTGGGCACCGGGATGATGTCGAGGGACCTATATTGACACCGCCCATGCACACTGACGTTAGTTCTTTCTTTTTCCATGCCAGCCTAAGCGCAGATCCGGAGAGAGCTACCCCTTAACCCGTTTTTGGCTTGCCCTTTTCAACCTTTTGTCGACTTCTTTTTCGAGTTTTGGACTCCTGGTGCGTTGAGGATGACCCAACGTAGGACCGGCTTTAAGCCCTGCGGCTCCTGCCACTGGATGATGTCTGTGACAGATTCCCACCTTGTGTGCCTCTGGTGCCTGCAGCGCGACCACAGCCCAAAGTCCTGCTCCAAGAGCCGGGCCATGAATCCGAAGGCTTTACGTGAGCGGTCCCGAAAGTTGTTAGAGGCCCGGCACTCAGTGTGCATCTCTCCCGTTCTCGTTTGAGAGGAAGGTCCCGAGAACGGTCGTGAAGGCCGCACTCTTAGTCGTATTTCTAAGGCCCCAGGGCAGTTAATGGGCAGTTTATGGTGGGCCAGATGAGTGAAACCCCAGTGGGAGATACCCCCAAGGGGAGACGTGTCGATTTGCCTTCTCGCCCACCTCTCTCGGGCATCAACGTTGGGTCTTGTGGCTTAGTAGACTAATGCGTCCACTGTAGGGACCTATGTTTTAGCTCATGGTCACAGGTTCAAATTGCGGCTTGTCCTCTCAGCCTTTCATCCTTCTGAGGTTGATAAAATGAGTACCATTGAGTTAGGTAACAATAAACATCTGTTATTCAGCCCCAAGATACCCTTGGGTGAACGTGCGCTTTACAAATACACGTTATGTTATGTCATTTTAGGTGTATATAGTTTGGTGGGGGGGGGCATCAGGTAGTCCTTTCAGGTATGGTCTTTCTTCCCTAATGCCCTGGTACCTGCGTGTCTTCTCATCTGCAGCCGCACCTCAACAGTGGGCCATCACTCTGTGATAGAGAAAAGGCAAGCCGCATGTCCATAACTACCAGTCAGGCTCCGCCGTTAGTGGATGGAGCCTCCTGCACTCGCTTTTCCTTCTCAGGCGTGTGCCAGGCACCATTTTTTTTGTTGCTGTTTATAAGTATGAACTCGACCCGAAGGTATTGGAGTGCTTTACATGAGCACCAGTTACATTACACAAGGACAAATTAATTTTTGGTAGGCACACGGAGATTACATGATTTGCCCATAATCACAAGATGTTGAACCAACGCCGAGACTCGAACCTAGTTCCCCAGTTCCAAAGTCCAGTCACCCGCCAGGAGGGCCAGGCTCTTCTCCTGGGTGTCAGCTTCGAATCTGGCACCCACTCAGTTCCCGCACGCCACGGGTGCTCTCTTTACACCTGCAGCCACCTGGGGAGCTCCCCAGCACCTGCAGTGCTTTCCGCTCTATGTGCAGTCTCAGGTCAGGCTGCCCACCTCTAGAAACCACCTTGCCACTGCAGCATCAACCTTCCCAGAGCCGCTCCTGTTTAACTCATTTCTGCCGCCTGAGCTGCGGCACCCCTGTGGGGGGGCTCTTATGGTGTGTATAGTGCCTGAACGCTGCAATTTAACTGGATTATCAGGGATCTTGCACAGATCTCAGATAGATGTGAACAGTGGGGTCGCCATCTTGGCCTACTACTGATTTAGATAATAAAAGCACCAAATATTTACAGCGCTACTAAACAACAAGACGGCAGTAAGAAGGCTACCTACATTTAAAAAAGGAAGTACATATGTGTATATGTTTACAACAATGTGTATATGAATTATGTTTGAACAAGGGTGCTGTAAAGCAGTTTGGCACTACAAATGAAAGCTTATTAGTGCCCAGATTGTGCTACAAAGAGGAAGGGCAACATGCTGACAAGTGAATTCTGGCTCCAGTGTTCCACCTCTGCCCTATTTATATCACTGGCCCCTAGGTAATGTATGGGAGTGGTGAATAAAGCTATATTGTGGAAGGGTTGGGAGAGGGATATTTGAAATCTCAATTGACACGTTCACCCTTCCCCTCCGATCATTTTGGTGCCTGTGGATAGCAGCCAAGTGGGGAATAATTGTGTTTTGAGGGTGGGGAGATGTGCATTTTTGAATAAAAACGAGTATTAAATACTCCTTAGGCGAATCCAACCAGCTTGGTACACCCTTTATCAATGCACCTGTCATTTTGAAGCACGGGCCAGCATGTCAGTCTCATTGAAATACATTGAACTGCATTGATAATTTGAACATGTTCAATAATAAACGTAATTCTTTTTATGAAAACATAACCTGACCAGCATTTTGCACTTTGTTTTTAAAAGGGCCATTTTTACTGCTATGACCCTCCAAGTTATTCCTTCAGTTGATTGCGTTTCAGTATAGGGTTCAATTTACAGTCCATTAACATCAGAGGAGCAGACTAAAAAAACTGAAAGTTTGAGGGCTATAGGGCAGGCAGACTCAGTGGCGGCTCCTCCGCTATGGTGGAGGAGCGTCCCCTCCCCAAAAACGTCAAAAAAGAAGAAAGAAAACATATGTTTTATTTCTCCTTTCCTGTCATCTTGTGGGCGGGGCCTGGGGGTTGACAACACTGAGGGGAGTGGTGTGTGCACTACCTTCACTACACATGACGGTTTAGCCAGCCATCTCAGGCCGGTCAAACCGTCATGCTCAGTGAAGCTCTGAGAGAGCAGGCACAGACTCCCAGTCTGTCCTGGAGCGCTAATCGAGAGCGCTCAGGCCAACCTGAAGCTGCTCTCATGCGAGGGCAGTTTCAGGATTGGCCGCGGGGAAAGCTGGGAGCCTGTGCCTGAAGAAGAGATAGGAGCAGAGGAGCGGGACGCGGCCGGCTGCAGGTAAGTTTTTTTTTTTAAAGTATTCTTTCCCCCCCCCCCCCCCCTTCGCGACCCCTATGCCACCATCACCCCGCCCGCACTGCCACTCGTAGCAAACAACGGCCGTGACTTATGTTATAGGTCACAGTAGGACATTGTTAGCATACTTTGGCTTGAGTTGATGTTTTAGTTGATGTTGGCAGGGAGCCTGGCTTATGGGAAAGGTTGTTACCGTGTCCCTGCGATATGTTTACTAATAAAGAACTAAATATCTAATATTGTTGCTTACTTCATTTCAGTTATATTCCGTGTATAAGAAGGCTGTGTTTCAACAAGCGTCGCTCCATGTCTGCTAAATCATTGACAGCTACATAAGACCATACCTCATAGTACAGCTACGTAGTTACTTATTCTTCAAAAGGCCATTGACATTAGATCAATTAAATATTACTTTGTCATTCTCTTGGGTCTACACGTTATGCAAAATTTTAATTGTTTGAAGAAGTTAACTGGAACCGGAAAGGGATGGTAGAAATCAGAAGAATGATAGAAATAAGAAAGCATGAATCTACAATATCATAAAAGTACTCAGAAAAAATACAACTGAAAAAAGATTTGTTTGGCAGACCAAGTATCGTCCTGAAGAAAAACATAATAATAAACATTTAAATTTCAGTCCACCACTAAAACATCTGTTTGGATTAATGACACTGTTGTAACCTTTCCACACTTTTATGTAAAGGGTGTATTCTTTCATTTCTTTCAGCACTGACCTTACCCCTGAGAATCCCCTCTGGGTTGGGGCCTGGTGGGTGGGCTTCCTCGGAGCCGGTGCAGCTGCTTTTCTGATCTCTGTTCCACTCCTGGGATACCCTCAACAACTTCCAGGTATGGACTCATACATTCAACTTTCAATTTTTGAAGGTCTACTAGACAAAAGATGTGTATTTTGTGGTTGGACTCCAGCATTTTCAGTCCAGTTGTGAGCAGCAATTGAGGAATCTGCTTAAATGAACTACTTGATGGCACCTATGCTGATAAAAAACACAGGATGAGCCATTTAAGGCAAATCTAATACCTACTATAAATTAAAGGAAAGCATCTTTAGAGGTCACCATTTTTGGATTTGTTATCCTCTGGATGATGTCATAATGCAGCTCTTCCATAAAGAAACAAGCACAAAATTGGGTGACAAGAAAGAGGCACATTTTGCTTAACTGTGCAAGTACAAAAACAACATCAAACAACACATTTCTGCTTCTGTAAATTTATTTTTGAAGGGCAAGGTTTTCTAATTGACTTTAATTGGCACCAATCCAGGGCCTAATTTACAATAACATTCACACTACACATTATTGGCTTGTACAGTGCTGGTGAAAAGTGATTAAGAATGTATGTATGTTTGTATGTGGTAGAGTGAGACCAGAATATGATTGTCAGAATATCAGCCTCCATAAATATTGTGTCGGAAATATTGTTTACAAAAGTATCTTTCTGTTGGAGTTAATAACACAAAATCTACACCCAGTGGGATAATATTTTGATAAACGTTATTTAGGACAAATCATGTATCTCAGACAATATTTCTGTATACTATATTCTGACATATGACTGTATGTTTTTTGCATAGCTCAAAGGCAGGAAAGTGCTTTAAAGAGTGAAAGACAAAGATACACAAAGAGAGTATAAGTCTAGGCAATGGGCGAACGGAAGGGTTTCCCTGTTGGGCACAAATGCCTCTGCAATTACATGTAAATGAAGAAGGCTTGGAAGTGCGGCGATGTTTATTTGCTGCATTTCCAGGCTGATTTAATTTACTTGAAACTCTTGAAGTGAGAACTGTGATAGGAGTGCCTTGGGGGCGGGGGTTAGTGAATGTGCTGGCAGGGTCAAAGAGGTTGATTAAAAAAAAATGTTTTGTATTTTCATAGTCATGTAAGTGCATATGAAATAATGCACTAACAGCTTAATTGAAAAATTAATACAGGTCAAACTAACGGGTGATAAATGTGCTCTTTTAAATTATGAAACCTCAGTTAGTAGCTACCATCACTGCAAATGTCTGTATGTGTTAAAGCTCAGTGATAACTAATTGAACCCTAGTCGGTGTGGGGTAATAGTGACCTTTGTATTATAGTCAGGGCCTCTGGAATTATGCAATTGTGCGGTTGAGGCGTTTCTCGCATAAGTATAGATTTCCTGCATTTGCCACATTCTCTTCCAGGGGATGTTCACCAATAGTCTTAAGCTGGAACCCTGGAGCATATACAATAATATATACCATATAAAAAACATAGGTTTCAGGCCTGATATAGTTAGGAATTAGCATTTAAAAAACCTTTGAAATTCACTGAAAAAACCATAGGTTTCAGGCCTGGTATAGTTAGGAATTAGCATTTAAAAAACCTTAGAAATTCACTGAAAAAACAAAGGGTTTTAAGGGTGTTATAGTTAGCTAGACATTTCACTCGAACAAAACCATTGAAATTCCTCCGATATAGTTAGTTGTACTAATACATCTCGCGCGCCCGCAATCCACTGCTGATGATGTCACATATTACATCATTCATGACATGGTCAGTGACATCACTGATGACATCTCAATTGACATCTCTGATGACATCACTGATGACATCATCCAGTGAATGTGGTTTGGTTCGTTATTTAAATATGTATGATATATATAGCAATTTGCATTGAAGAATGAGAGGATATATAAATATAAATATCTGGATGGAGGATTTAGTAGCAGTGTGATTGACTGTTTACTTGACTAATTTATAGTGTCTCACTAAATATATTGGATAGTGACAAAACTGTGTGAATATCTGTATCACTTTGTCAGTTGTTGTGTAAACTGCTGCACCAGTTGGTTACTAGCTACGGGAAAGTCTATATTATTTATAGTTAACTGAGTATTTGTATGGAAGAGTGAATGTGTGTGTGGTTCGGTGGGGGGTGTGTGACTGCCCAAAGATGTGTGAATAGTTGATTCAGTAGGTATCTGAAGTTAAAACTGCATGTTATAACAGTTGTTTGGGTGAGTGAATATCTTTATGGGTGTGGCGATGAGCCAATATATGTCTCAATGGTACATGTCCAACAAACTAGAAAAATAAAAGCCAGTGTATGTGTCAGTTGTTGTATATAAATAAGTATACATAAGACTCAGTGATTGTATGAGTGACTGTATGGATAACTGTATAGTTGTAATAGTGTTTTTATAACACACTAAGTATGAGTTAATATTTATATGAATAGATGAAGGGGTGTTTTTATAAGTGTATAGCTAAGTAAAAGTAAGTATGATCCATTGTTTGCATAAGTGAGTAGGATGACTTCATAAGTGATTAGGATGTGTGCTGGTGTGTAATGTCGATATAGGTGTATAAGTATATTAGATACTGTTCTATTGATCATTGACAGCATGTATGAGTGTAGGTAAGTGATTAGATGTGTGTATAGATCTAGGAATCACTGAGTGGGAGTTTAGAAACTTGTATTGGTGTGTCAATGGTTTTAAATCTGGCACTCTCTATTTTACAGTGAGTGATGAAAGGTTATACTAGTGTATGATGAGGTGTATCTGATTGTTACGTGGATGATGTCATCAGTGATGTCATCAGTGATGTCATTTGAGATGTCATCAGTGATGTCACTGACTATGTCATGAATGATGTAATATGTGACATCATCAGCAGTGGATTGCGGTTGCGCAAGATGTAGTTAGCACAACTAACTATATAGGAGGAATTTCAATGGTTTTGTTCGAGTGAAATGTCCAGCTAACTATAACACCCCTAAAACCAATTGTTTTTTCAGTGAATTTCTAAGGTTTTTTAAATGCTAATTCCTAACTATATCAGGCCTGAAACCTATGGTTTTTTCAGTGAATTTCAAAGGTTTTTTAAATGCTAATTCCTAACTATATCAGTCCTGAAACCTATGGTTTTTTCAGTGAATTTCAAAGGTTTTCTAAATGCTAATTCCTAACTATATCAGGCCTGAAACCTATGGTTTTTTCAGTGAATTTCAAAGGTTTTGTAAATGACAATTTTTAATGGATTAATTGTTATACTGATTTTTTTATACTGATTTACTACATTGTTTAAACTGTTTATTTTTAGATATTTTATTTTTTTATTTACATTATACATTACAATACAAAATATACTTTCTCAGAATGAATTACTTTAGTTTAAATACTTTGGAAATAGGCAATAGACTTTAAGTACAGTAGTTACAGTTGTTGCAATGGGCAACACAATTTGAAACACAATGCAACATTAAGCTCAATGGGAATTTCTAGTTAAATGCAATTAGTTAATTTATGGATTACTTTTCTAACCACAGGACTGGATGCTAGATTCAGTCTTTGGACATCTCCTATAAACAGTTGAGTAAAAGCGTTTTGGTTACAGGAGTGATTTTTAAGGATTATTATTGTATTTTAAAAGTTGACAGAACATTTTTCACATAGAATCACCAATGTTATCCTATGGCAGAAAATTCACTTAGCAGGTAAGTACTGTTATCGTTACTTTTTCTTACTCAGTGGTGGATACTGGATCCAGCACAGGTGAATCTCCTGTAAACAGTTGAAAGAATGTGTTTAAGTCATACAGACGAATATTTTTAGTTTGTGAAAATAGACACTTAGAAACTTTTCTACTTAAAACCACACAATGGATTCCTATGGAAAGAAATACAAGTTACTGGTAAGTACGCTTAGAATTACTTTTCAGGGTCAGTGCTGGTCTAAAAGATGCAGCACTGGGTTCTCTCCTGATAAATGGTGAGTAAATCGAAATTCGTAGTTCGGCTGAGTTTAGAGGAATATTTGTACGTTTCAAAAATGGACACTTAGAAACTTTTCTGCTGAAAACCACACAATGGATTCCTATGGAAGGAAATACAAGTTACTTTTAAGTACGCTTAGAATTATTTTTCAGGGTCAGAGCTGGGCTAAAAGATGCAGCCCTGGGTTCTCTCCTGATAACAGGTGAGTAAATCGGAATTCGTAGTTCGGCTGATTTTAGAGGAATATTTGTACGTTTCAAAAATGGACACTTAGAAACTTTTCTGCTGAAAACCACACAATGGATTCCTAAGGAAAGAAATACAAGTTACTGGTAAGTACGCTTAGAATGACTTTTCAGGGTCAGTGCAGGTCTAAAAGATGCAGCCCTGGGTTCTCTCCTGATAACAGGTGAGTAAATCGGAATTCGTAGTTTGGCTGATTTTAGAGGAATATAGGTACGTTTCAAAAATGGACACTTAGAAACTTTTCTGCTGAAAACCACACAATGGATTCCTATGGAAAGAAATACATGTTACTGGTAAGTACGCTTAGAATTACTTTTTAGGGTCAGTGCTGGTCTAAAAGATGCAGCACTGGGTTCTCTCCTGATAACAGGTGAGTAAATCGGAATTCGTAGTTCGGCTGATTTTAGAGGAATATTTGTACGTTTTAAAAATGGACACAGAGAAACTTTTCTGCTGAAAACCACACAATGGATTCTTATGGAAGGAAATACAAGTTACTGGTAAGTACGCTTAGAATTATTTTTCAGGGTCAGTGCTGGGCTAAAAGATGCAGCCCTGGGTTCTCTCCTGATAACAGGTGAGTAAATCGGAATTCGTAGTTCGGCTGATTTTAGAGGAATATTTGTACAATGGTAAAGGAAGGGGGCGGGGCCTGAGGTGACGTGTGCAAACATGCCCTGTGGCGCGTTTTAAGTTGGGGAATTAATTCCTCCTCAATCCTGCGGTCCCATGGGGGCCAACTAGACCACCAGGTACCTCCAGTATGCGTCATGGAGCTGCGTTGCAGAGAGGTGTTCAAAGGCTACGCCCCTTTTTACAGCACTCTGCAACGCAGCTCCGTGGCGCTTCCTTGAGGTACCTGGTGGGCTAGTTGGCCCCTAGGGGACCTCTGGGTTGAAGAGGAATTAATTCCCCAACTTAAAACGTGCCACAGGGCGTGTTTGCACACATATCACCTCAGGCCCCGCACCCTACCTTCACCACTGTGCAAACGCGCCCCGTGGCATGTTTTAAGTTGGGGGATTAAGGGCCCTTGAATCCTGAGGTCCCCTGGCGGCCAACTTGCCCACCAGGTACCTCCAGTATGCGCCAGGGAGCTGTGTTGCAGAGAGGTGTTCAGAGGCCACGCCCCTTTTTACACCACTCTGCAATGCAGCTCCGTGGCGCTTACTGGAGGTACCTGGTGGGCTAGTTGGCCCCAAGGGGACCTCTCGATTGAAGAGGAATTAATTCCCCAACTTAAAACGCGCCACAGGGCGTGTTTGCACAGTATCACCTCAGGCCTCGCCCCCTATCTTCACCACTGTGCAAACGCACCCCGTGGCGCGTTTTAAATTGGGGGATTAAGTCCCCTTGAATCCTGAGGTCCCCTAGCGGCCAACTAGACCACCAGGTACCTCCAGTAAGCGCCACGGAGCTGCATTGCAGAGAGGTGTAAAAAGGGGAGTGGCATCATTACACCTCTCTGCAACGCAGCCCCCTGGCGCATACTGGAGGTTCCTGGTGGGCTAGTTGGCCCCCAGGGTCCCCCAGTATTCAAGGGGAATTAGTTGCAAACGCGCCAGGGGGCGCGTTTGCAGAGTGGTGTAAGGAGGGGACGTGGCCTCCGGCCCGATCCCGTTTTTTTTGTTCCTTCTTGTTTTTTAGAAGGGGGGCTGTGTAGCCCCCCTTTTTTTCTATTTTATTGGCCCTGGGGACCCCATCCCCCAGGGCCTGACCCCAACTTTTATTTTTGGAAAAAAAAATCGGGAAGGGGGCCGCGTGGCCCCCCACCCGAGGCCATAATTTGCCCCGGGGACCCTATCCCCCGGGGCATGGGCCTTTTTTTAAAAATTTGTTATGGAGGGGGGCTGCATAGCCCCCCTCATCTGGCCACTTTAAGGCCCCGGGGACCCCATCCCCCGGGGCTGGCCATTGTTTTTTTTTAATTATTTTTTTTTAAATTTAATTTGGGAGGGGGGCCGCGTTGCCCCCCTCCCAGGCCACTTCTGGCCCCGGGGACCCCATCCCCCGGGGCCTGGCCTCTCGTTGGAGACGTGGGGGGGGTCCCCAATCCCCCATGGTCCTAGCCGGCTCCCCGCCTCCTGCGGGAGCCGGCACTGCTTTTCCACATGGGGAGCAGCTAACATGCTGCTCCCCATGTGGAAAAGCAATCTGCTTTGCTTCATTGAAGCGAGAGCAGGTTTCCCTGCTCTCGCTTCAATGAAGCAAATCAGTTTGCAGTGGCAGGGTGGGAGCCGCGAGAACAGCAAACAGCAGTGTCCCGGGGGTGGGCACCCCGGGACACTGCAGGAGCCGGCCCTGGGGGGTGGCGGTCCCCAGGGCCAATAAGAGGCTCCAGGAGGGGGGCCATGCCAACATGTCTAAGTTGCCCCGGGGGGTGGCGGTCCCCGGGGCTTGGGGGGACTCAGAGCCCCCCCACATCAAATAGTTTTAAGCCCCGGGGGTGGCGGTACCCGGGGCTGGGGGGGCTGCGAGCCCCCCACCTATGATAACAAAGCCCCGGAGGGTGGCCGTGAGCCCCCCGCATATACAATCTCGGAGCCCCGGGGGGTGGCGGTCACCGGGGCAGTGTGGGGAGGATTGGGACCCCCCCACACGTTTTTTTTTTAATTAAGCCCCCGGGATTTGTCCCCCGGGGGCAAATTAGAATATTCAGCGCGGGAGACCGCGCTGAATTTTTATTTTGTTTTTCGGGTGCACGAATCTCCCCGATTTATTTTTAAAAAAAATTTTTTGGGGCCCTGGGGGTCCTTGTGGGACCCCCTGAGCAGGCCTAGGGTGTCAGGGTGTTTCTACCCTGCCCCCTTATCGCGTTTTTTGTGTTTGTTTTTTAGGCTTCTTGTGCCTCAGTTCTACCGAGGCACAAGATGGCTGCCAACACTTCCTGATCTGGAGTGTTGGCAGCTAATCAGAATACAGCTCGTGCACGGCAGGGTGCGTGCTGGGTGCAGGGAGGGTGCGCGGATCCTCCGAGGCCATAGATATCACTAACATTTTTACCCTAATTTTCGCAGGAACTACTGAACGGATTTACACCATTTAAGAAATAGGCACGAGTCTGAACTGAGGACTACCTCTTTGCCAAATTTGGTGTAATTCCGTTCAGCAGTTCGGGCTGTAGCTGCGTCAACAGGTCCTATGGGAAAATGCATGGGGAAAATGCGTTTTGGGACCCCCCTTTTTTCTCGGCCCCCGCTTGATGAATCACCGTGAAATTTTCAGGCTAGGAGCGGACCGGAGCTACCCAAAAGTTTGAAAAATTTTGCGAAGATTCATCAATCGGCGCCAACGTTATTCCAAATAGAATGTTGCGGATTTCCTATGGAAAATAGGTCCTAACTATATCTACCTACTGGCGACCGCCAGTAAGTAATATATATATATATATATATATATATATATATATATATATATATATATATATATATATACATATATATATATAGCCACATCTAATACATGTGAATTGACTAGTGAGGATATGCAACCTATCACATTAATCACTACATACTGCAAACAAAATAAGACCGTTCGCAAAATAATTTACAAACACTGGCCAATCGTTTTGACTGACATCACTCTGAAATTTTTACTGCCCACTTTACCCAACATTACTTTCAGGAGAGCTCCCTCTATGAGGGATGCTCTGATTAAATCCAGTCCTGAATCTGTGGCCAAAACTACCTGGCTGTCACGTTCTGGCCTCTTCAAATGTTCATCTTGTTGTGCCTGCAAATTTGGAACCAATGTTTCTGAATATCATACAGCTTTCAGCAACATTCCGGTCCAAATAAAAAATCATTTTACGTGCCGCACGGATTTTGCAGTTTATGTACTTGAGTGTACATGTCACCTCAAGTACAATGGCAGTACTAAGTTGCCGGTTTTCAATCGCATTTTGCAACATCTTCGTGCGATTGTCAACTCGGATTCTACGTACCCTGTTGCCTAACATTTCAAAGCCATTCATTCCAACCAAATCTGTGACCTCAAATATTATGTTATTGGGGCAGTACCCCCTTCAATTCGTGGGGGCAACAGAGAAAAACAACTACGTCAGTTAGAGTCCTCCTTCATTCTATTACTTGATACCAGAATGCCTAATGGAATGAACACGAGTGAAGATCTTCACAATCTTTTGTAAATATTCCTTTTGTAGTTCTGTCAAGTTTGCAGTATGTTAATAACACACTAATATCCATGTCCATCTTTTTCACTGGCAGCCCTACATCACAAAATCAACAATGCATTTAACTCTGTTCAATTTTGAACAGTCATTTTACTTTTGACTTCAGCCTCACCCTTTTCCCTCCCCTATTTTTTGCCCCTCTTTTTCTTAAATTTTTTTTTTCTCTTTTTTATCAATGATATTACAATGTTTTACATTGAATTCTATCAACTTGTTATTTTGGGAGCATCATCAAGTTCATCCATTAGAAGAAACCAATTAATTCAAGATCTATCTTTCAAATCCAGTAAACTCTCGTGATTAAATGACAGTGTTAGAATCATTGATCTCAAGCTGTTATTGGATACATATTATCTCTAGCATTATGGGGCACTTGCCATGATTCTTTGCCGTCTTCACCTAATTTCGATTTTCATCTATTATAGATTTGATTTGATTTGGTCCAATATCTCAAAGTTATGAATTTGGGTTGAACACAAATGGTATATTTGCATTATTTTCTTTGCACTATCCTCTATGATGTTATACTCCCTCATCTTAGTATGTTGTTTATGTTTATTTTGAGTAACTTTCTGATTGGGTGAATCTGTCTTTTTAATGGGAGGTCCGGCATCAGCGTGTCATGTGATCAAGATCGCGGAGGCGATCGAAACGCGTCTCAGGCGGACACTCGTCTGATGAAATAAAAGGATTGGAAACTTTGAAACCGCATGTGGAGTATTTCTTGGAAGATAACATTGTTTGTGGTCCGTACCTGTCTTAAACCCCTCAGTGATATTGAAGGGTCAGGACTTTGTGCTTTATATATATATATATATTACCTACTGGCGGTCGCCAGTAGGTAGTTATAGTTAGGACCCAGTTTCCATAGGAAAACCGCAACATTCTATTTTGAATAACTTTGGCGCCGGTCGACGAATCCTCGCGAAATTTTCAAAATAGGTGGGGCGCTGCGCTCCGCTCCTACCCTGAAAGTCTCGGGGGGATTCGTCAAGCGGGGGCTGAGATAAAAGGGGGGTCCCAAAACGCGTTTTTCCCATGCATTTTTCCATAGGACCTTTAGACACAGCTACAGCCCGAACGGCTGAACAGAGTTCCTTGAAATTTGGCAGAGAGGTAGTCTACAGGTCAAGGAAGTGCCTTTTGTAGGTTTGGTGTAAATCTGTTCAGTAGATTCTGAGAAAATAGCCTTTAAATCAATATATATATCTGAGCCAGCTTACGGTGCGCTTACGGTGCGCTTACCGTACGCGTACGGTGACGTGCGCGTGTGCGATTCTGATTGGCTGTTCGATCTAAGTAACCATTCGAATCGGTCGAAACCAGGAAGCGGCGGCCGCCATTTTCTCTCTCGCACTCTGAGGGGGGCAGCATAAACAAAGTCAAAAAACATCTAAAGGGGTAGTATAATTAATTCTTAACCACCCAGCATCGATATAGGTGTCCCTCAACAACCCCCAAGGCCAAAAAAACAATTTTAATTTTTTTCGAAAAATCGCCGATTACGCTTACCGTACGCGTACGGTTAAAATTATTAAAAAAAAAAAAATTATCCACACTTTCCCCACCCCGTGTGCAAATAGTGCCCGAAGGGCACCATTTGTGCATGGCACATATGTCAAACAAGGAAACTAAAAATGAATACCTTTCACAATGAAGCACTTAATATGTCCCCCATGTGCGCACGGTGCGCGAAGCGCATCGTGCGTACATGGCCCATCCCGCGTAACATGGGCACGCGGTGCGTGCAGCGCACCGCGTGACCACCGTGCGTGCACGGCACTAACTGCGTAAAGTGGGCATGCACCGCGTGCTCACTGTGCGCCCACGGAACGAACTGCGTTAACTGCGTTAATCGAAAAATCGCCGATTACGCTTACCGTACGCGTACGGTTAAAATTATTTAAAAAAAAAAATTATCCACACTTTCCCCACCCCGTGTGCAAATGGTGCCCGAAGGGCACCATTTGTGCATGTCATATATAAATCAAGGAAACTGAAAATGAATACCTTTCACAACGAAGCACATAATATGTCCCCCATGTGCGCACGGTGCGCGAAGCGCATCGTGCGTACATGGCCCATCCCGCATAACGTAACTGCGTAAAGTGGGCGCGCGCGCCACGAATGGCGTAAAGTAACTTAGCATTTAAAAAACCGTACAAATTCACTGAAAAAACCATAGGTTTCACACACGTTATAGTTAGGAATTAGCATTTAAAAAACCTTGCAAATTCACTGAAAAAACCATAGGTTTCACACAAGTTATAGTTAGCTGTACATTTCACTCGTAAAAAACCAATGAAATTCCCCCGTTATAGTTAGTGCAGGCAACTATAACTCACGCAACCGCAATCCTCTGCTGATGACATATGTGTCTTTATGAAAAAAAAATATTTGTAATATATGTATAGCTAAAATTTAATGGAAGAAGACATGGGCAAATAAGTGTCTAAATACAGTATTAGCATCAGCAGAGGATTGCGGTTGCGTGAGTTATAGTTGCCTGCACTAACTATAACGGGGGAATTTCATTGGTTTTTTACGAGTGAAATGTACAGCTAACTATAACTTGTGTGAAACCTATGGTTTTTTCAGTGAATATATATATATATATATATATATATATATATATATATATATATATATATATTATCTACTGGCGGTTGCCAGTAGATAGTTATAGTTAGGATCGTGTTTCCATAGGAAATCCGCAACATTCTATTTGGAATAACTTTGGCGCCAATTGACGAATCCGTCGCGAAATTGTCAAAATAGGTGGGGCGCTCCGCTCCTTCCCTGAAAGTCTCGGGGGGATTCGTCAAGCGGGGGCTGAGAAAAAGGGGGGTCCCAAAACGCGTTTTCCCCATGCATTTTTCCATAGGACCTTTAGTCCAAGCTACAGCCCGAACGGCTGAACAGAATTACTTGAAATTTGGCAAAGAGGTAGTCCTCAGGTCAGGGATGTGCCTTTTGCAGGTCTGGTGTAAATCTGTTCAGTATTTCCTGAGAAAATAGCATTTAAAAGCATATATATATCTATAAGCGTGCACCGTGCGCGTACGGTAAAACTTACCGTACGCGCATGCTGCCGTGCGCGAGCGCGATTCTGATTGGTTGTTAGATCTTAGTAAACATTCGAATCGGTCGAAACCAGGAAGTGTCGGCCGCCATTTTGTCTCTCGCAGTCTGAGGGGGTGAAACACAAAGGTGGATAACGTGAAAAGGGGGCAGGGTGGACAATTCCTGACCCCCTAGCCTTTGTCAGGGGGTCCCAGAAGGACCCCCAAGGGCCAAAATTTCTTTTAATTTTGTTTCGAAAAATCGCGGAGTGCACGTAGCGTGCGCGTACGGTAGAAACGGAAAAATTCCGCAAACTGCATAACATGGGCGTGCGGTGCGCGAAGCGCACTGCGCGACCACAGCGCGCGCACGGTGCGCGAAGCGCACCATGCGCGTACGGTACGCGCACGGTGAAAATCCTTAAAAATAAATAAATAAATACATAACTTAGCATTTAAAAAACCGTACAAATTCACTGAAAAAACCATAGGTTACACACACGTTATAGTAAGGAATTAGCATTTAAAAAACCTTGCAAATTCACTTAAAAAACCATAGGTTTCACACATGTTATAGTTAGCTGGACATTTCACTCGTGAAAAACCAGTCAAATTCCCCCGTTATAGTTAGTGCAGGCAACTATAACTCACGCGACCGCAATCCTCTGCTGATGACGTCAGATATTACATCACTGATGACAAATGTCTTTCTTTCCCTAATATATGTATAGCTAAAAATTAATGAAAGAAGACTTGGGTAAATAAGTGTCTAAATACAGTGATGTAATATCTGACGTCATCAGCAGAGGATTGCGGTCGCGTGAGTTATAATTGCCTGCACTAACTATAACAGGGGAATTTCAATGGTTTTTCACGAGTGAAATGTCCAGCTAACTATAACATGTGTGAAACCTATGGTTTTTTAAGTGAATATATATATATATATAAACACATTTGTAGTATCTTCAAACATATATATATATATATATATATATACACACCCAATGCTAATCTTCATAAAAATTAGCGAGACACTTGCTCCGGGTAAAACAAAGGATTTAATGAGCAAAATCAGCGCTGTCCTTACAGTCCGTGAAACGCTTGGGCAGACGCGTTTCTAGCCGGAAATGGCCGTCATCAGTGCCGGTCTCACAGGCTGGTTCGTAGTCCTGGAACTCAAAGACCACTCCCTTTAAAATGGTTTCTCGACTCCTCCTCCCATAGACAGGTGTGTTGAATGCGCTAAAGGCTCCAGGCATAATGCATGATGGTACATGCAGTCTTTTGAGGTTCCTCATTACAGTGAAGTGGAACTCTAAACATCAATGATGCTCCCAAATATTTGGCGTTGGACTGCATACCAACACAGAATTCCTGGATATGATAGTCCCGCTCACACCTTTGTTTAAACCCTTATCAGGCAGCTCACTGCTGCCTCCTCTCTCCCCTTGCGAAAATAATCACCCAATGGTAATGTCTCTACTCGGGGGGGCACCGCGATGTACTCAACATACTCCAACCAACGTTTGCCAATATTCGCGGGGCTCCAGAACGAGAGGGCGTGTCCCAATGCCGGTATTAGCAAAAACCGGCTATATATACACACCCAATGCTAATCTTCATAAAAATTAGCGAGACACTTGCTCCGGGTAAAACAAAGGATTTAATGAGCAAATTCAGCGCTGTCCTTACAGTCCGTGAAACGCTTGGGCAGACGCGTTTCTAGCCGGAAATGGCCGTCATCAGTGCCGGTCTCACAGGCTGGTTCGTAGTCCTGGAACTCAAAGACCACTCCCTTTAAAATGGTTTCTCGACTCCTCCTCCCATAGACAGGTGTGTTGAATGCGCTAAAGGCTCCAGGCATAATGCATGATGGTACATGCAGTCTTTCGAGGTTCCTCATTACAGTGAAGTGGAACTCTAAACATCAATGATGCTCCCAAATATTTGGCGTTGGACTGCATACCAACACAGAATTCCTGGATATGATAGTCCCGCTCACACCTTTGTTTAAACCCTTATCAGGCAGCTCACTGCTGCCTCCTCTCCCCCCTTGCGAAAATAATCACCCAATGGTAATGTCTCTGCTCGGGGGGGCACCGCGATGTACTCAACATACTCCAACCAACGTTTGCCAATATTCGCGGGGCTCCAGAACGAGAGGGCGTGTCCCAATGCCGGTATTAGCAAAAACCGGCTATATATACACACCCAATGCTAATCTTCATAAAAATTAGCGAGACACTTGCTCCGGGTAAAACAAAGGATTTAATGAGCAAATTCAGCGCTGTCCTTACAGTCCGTGAAACGCTTGGGCAGACGCGTTTCTAGCCGGAAATGGCCGTCATCAGTGCCGGTCTCACAGGCTGGTGTGTAGTCCTGGAACTCAAAGACCACTCCCTTTAAAATGGTTTCTCGACTCCTCCTCCCATAGACAGGTGTGTTGAATGCGCTAAAGGCTCCAGGCATAATGCATGATGGTACATGCAGTCTTTCGAGGTTCCTCATTACAGTGAAGTGGAACTCTAAACATCAATGATGCTCCCAAATATTTGGCGTTGGACTGCATACCAACACAGAATTCCTGGATATGATAGTCCCGCTCACACCTTTGTTTAAACCCTTATCAGGCAGCTCACTGCTGCCTCCTCTCCCCCCTTGCGAAAATAATCACCCAATGGTAATGTCTCTGCTCGGGGGGGCACCGCGATGTACTCAACATACTCCAACCAACGTTTGCCAATATTCGCGGGGCTCCAGAACGAGAGGGCGTGTCCCAATGCCGGTATTAGCAAAAACCGGCTATATATACACACCCAATGCTAATCTTCATAAAAATTAGCGAGACACTTGCTCCGGGTAAAACAAAGGATTTAATGAGCAAATTCAGCGCTGTCCTTACAGTCCGTGAAACGCTTGGGCAGACGCGTTTCTAGCCGGAAATGGCCGTCATCAGTGCCGGTCTCACAGGCTGGTTCGTAGTCCTGGAACTCAAAGACCACTCCCTTTAAAATGGTTTCTCGACTCCTCCTCCCATAGACAGGTGTGTTGAATGCGCTAAAGGCTCCAGGCATAATGCATGATGGTACATGCAGTCTTTCGAGGTTCCTCATTACAGTGAAGTGGAACTCTAAACATCAATGATGCTCCCAAATATTTGGCGTTGGACTGCATACCAACACAGAATTCCTGGATATGATAGTCCCGCTCACACCTTTGTTTAAACCCTTATCAGGCAGCTCACTGCTGCCTCCTCTCTCCCCTTGCGAAAATAATCACCCAATGGTAATGTCTCTGCTCGGGGGAACACCGCGATGTACTCAACATACTCCAACCAACGTTTGCCAATATTCGCGGGGCTCCAGAACGAGAGGGCGTGTCCCAATGCCGGTATTAGCAAAAACCGGCTATATATACACACCCAATGCTAATCTTCAGAAAAATTAGCGAGACACTTGCTCCGGGTAAAACAAAGGATTTAATGAGCAAATTCAGCGCTGTCCTTACAGTCCGTGAAACGCTTGGGCAGACGCGTTTCTAGCCGGAAATGGCCGTCATCAGTGCCGGTCTCACAGGCTGGTGTGTAGTCCTGGAACTCAAAGACCACTCCCTTTAAAATGGTTTCTCGACTCCTCCTCCCATAGACAGGTGTGTTGAATGCGCTAAAGGCTCCAGGCATAATGCATGATGGTACATGCAGTCTTTCGAGGTTCCTCATTACAGTGAAGTGGAACTCTAAACATCAATGATGCTCCCAAATATTTGGCGTTGGACTGCATACCAACACAGAATTCCTGGATATGATAGTCCCGCTCACACCTTTGTTTAAACCCTTATCAGGCAGCTCACTGCTGCCTACTCTCTCCCCTTGCGAAAATAATCACCCAATGGTAATGTCTCTGCTCGGGGGGGCACCGCGATGTACTCAACATACTCCAACCAACGTTTGCCAATATTCGCGGGGCTCCAGAACGAGAGGGCGTGTCCCAATGCCGGTATTAGCAAAAACCGGCTATATATACACACCCAATGCTAATCTTCATAAAAATTAGCGAGACACTTGCTCCGGGTAAAACAAAGGATTTAATGAGCAAACTCAGCGCTGTCCTTACAGTCCGTGAAATGCTTGGGCAGACGCGTTTCTAGCCGGAAATGGCCGTCATCAGTGCCGGTCTCACAGGCTGGTTCGTAGTCCTGGAACTCAAAGACCACTCCCTTTAAAATGGTTTCTCGACTCCTCCTCCCATAGACAGGTGTGTTGAATGTGCTAAAGGCTCTAGGCATAATGCATGATGGTACATGCAGTCTTTCGAGGTTCCTCATTACAGTGAAGTGGAACTCTAAACATCAATGATGCTCCCAAATATTTGGCGTTGGACTGCATACCAACACAGAATTCCTGGATATGATAGTCCCGCTCACACCTTTGTTTAAACTCTTATCTGGCAGCTCACTGCTGCCTCCTCTCTCCCCTTGCGAAAATAATCACCCAATGGTAATGTCTCTGCTCGGGGGGGCACCGCGATGTACTCAACATACTCCAACCAACGTTTGCCAATATTCGCGGGGCTCCAGAACGAGAGGGCGTGTCCCAATGCTGGTATTAGCAAAAACCGGCTATATATACACACCCAATGCTATATATACACACACATCTAAACATGCAGCCTAAGACCATACAACAGGCTACGATGCCAAAATTGCATTGGATTTGTCATTTAAATTAAACATATTTACAAAGCATTTTCGTCCATGAAACATGCACTCCTTACTGTTTTGACATAGACTTAAAGTAATGTCTGCGATCATTTGATCAAAAGTGCATTCCTTCTGGAGTCTGGTTGGTAGAACCTGGAGGCAAAGATGGGGCATTTTGCATTTGTTGTGAGCTTTGACGAAGTCCCGACTTTGAGTCTGCATGGACATTGAGAATACCCGAGAGATGAATTGCAGAAATGGTTAACATCCTTGCGAGAAGCCACTTCCATATGGTTTGAGCCTCCTGTGAGAGGGGTCTTGACCTGGTTCCTTCCTGTTTGTTCAGGTGATACATAGTATGTATGTTTGAAGACTCTACGTATGTGTTTTTCGACAACCTACATATATATATATATATATATATATATTGGTATATATTTGTATATGTTCCAGGGTCTCCTCGAATGGGCGGGACTATTCAGTGCTTATGACTTTGATGAGCATACTGTGGTAAATAAAAATACCGGACTGAATTTCATACGGAATCTTAAAATAAAGTAAATAGCTCAAAATAACAAGAGGCAGAATCCGTGGTATAAGAGGTTTTCTAAATGGGCTTTATTCCATTCAAAATGGCCGACTCGAGTCGCGGCCTTCAGGTTCCGTCACCACGAGGGTTCAGGAAGTGAAGTACAATACTTTATTGACAGACATGTATTTTTATAATAAGTGCATTACAATGAAACGAATGTAGAAGGCGTAACATTTGATGAGAAAAGTGACAAAATAGGTACGTAATTGAAACTAGGCGTAATAAGGAATAAAAGAAACATGATTGGTTAAGATTATCAGACATAGGTGGATCTATAAGATAATACTTGGCATAGATGCGCGCGCGGCAGCATGACGTGTAATTGACGTGCAACTAGGGGGTGAAGGGGACTTGACATTTAGCTCTACATGTGGAGACGAAAAGTCTGGGGGGTCAAGTCAACCTAATCCCAAATCATATCTACCATCCTATGTTTAGAGAACTATGTTATCCACAAGGAAGGACTCTCGGACAGAATCTATTCTATACTAACTGTGTGTGCGTGTACAAGCGTCTAAGTGTCTATATGAGATGCGAGGGGCAGAAAACTTTCCATGGCAACAGGGCTATGAATCACTTGCAGGAGGACGGAAAGGCTGAGTCCTTTGCTTGTGAGCTAAAGGAAATGTTTACCTAAATTACTGGACAGGAATGCATCGGCTGAAGAGCAAAATAGATAATTCGAAGGTGAAATACAGCTTCTTGGCAGACATGCGAAAACTGGCCGAGGCAGGCACCGTTAGCTGCACAGGGAGTAGGACAAAGTTCATGGATACAGATGCGAGCTCAAGCTGAAGCTGTCAAAGACAGAGAGCAGGGAAAGGCTTTGAGGACAGAATCGGGCCTACTTGCCTGAACTGTAAGAATGTAGTAACTTAGCCATATAAAGTCGGTGGCCTTTCATGTTTAGGAATCGAATATCCAGCCCTTTGATGGCGGATCTGACAGAGAACATGTCGACGGTAGACACACATATGTTTGCGTCTTAGAAACTGGAACTGGAGGGAACATACATGTACTTGTAACATGCATATAGAACCGTTGGGGTCCAAGATAGGGGACATAACTGATCAGGAAAATCCACAGTTCCACATTCCCTCCTTGTCCCCTTCTTGCCCTTCAAGAGATATCAATCTTCATCATTCCATCGATTTGCTCATGGAGCATCATTTCTTCTTCCTTCTTCTTCCGGCATTTTGAACGAGAACTTTGATATGGGATGCATGATGTGGCACACAGACCACAAATCGCTGGTCCACATTGCAGGCATAAACAACAACTGAAGAGCATAAGAAGGCCAATACCTAGGAAGGATAGAACTCTCCATCCCCAGGCTGATATCACATTCCAAAACCACCCGGACCACGTCCAAGTGCCTGGATTCTCGTGTATCTGGCTTACAATCTTATGAAGGCGTGTTATAGCTTTATATACAGATGGCGAATTTTCTGGTATGAATATGCAGCAGCTGGATCCGATGACCCTGCAAGCTCCGCCCCTATCGGCCAGGATGACGTCAAGGACAAGACGATTCTGGAGAACAACAATTCTCATCACTGATTGTTCCTCTGTCAGATTGCCTAGGGCGGCTATAGTCTCGTTTACTACAGCTTCAAGAGTCTTGGTTAGTCTACGTATCAGCTTACTATTTGATATTGTACCTATATAGGGAAAGATACCTTTATTGAAATCTACATACTTGTCCCATGCCGTCTCAGTATAATCGACAACTGGGAGATCTCTACGCTCTCTTTTATGTACTAAATGAACATTTCGATAATAATCAGGGGGAGCTAGGAAAACAGGTGGCAAAAGGAATGCTATGTAACAGGTACCATCCCAATCTAGAGGCAGACGCATATATGCCGTCTGGCCACATATGAAGTAAGAATGGCGAGAAGCTCTAAATGAAGATTTACCTTGATCACTATATTCTATTGTAGTAACACATTTACTATGGCCCATATGTATGGAACCAACTTTTCTCACACATAATTCACCCTTAACTGGGAATACTGACATAGTGGGCAGAATTAGTTCAACTTCGGATTTGACATTTAAAATCATAAGATTAGGCGTAAAATTACCTAATTTATACACTTCATTTTCTAAATCAGTTCCTGTTCTACTGGGGTGACCCTCCTTATTAGGGTGACAGATTTTGAATAAAACTAGATTCAGATTTCCCCATATCCAATGTTGTTGATAAACTGCTGTGTCTGGGTCTATGGAATTTAATAAACTAAACCATGCTCCACAGGAGCCATTGTGTGTGAACGGATGTGGAAAGAAAGGCAGAACTCCTTTGTTATTCTGATAGGGAGGGAGTCGGCCACACACCCAACAATTGGTGGCATTACTAGTCTGATGGGAATGATGTAACATACTAATGAATGTGTTATTACGCAGCGCAAGTCTATAGGACAACTCATGTGGGGGTAGGTCACTAAAAGAATGTTCACCAGTTATATTGAAAGTACGTTTAGAAACAGGATAATACATATGCAACAATATACTTGCAGTAACTATTAAAAAACTCAAGGAAAACAAAATTAATAAAGTCACAATACAGTGGTTACGCAGTAATTTACAATAAGCATGTCGTTTCATTATGATTCTGGACTCTACATCATTCAGACCTAAGGGATACATGTCGGGACAGATTCAACCGCTTCACCTTGGAGAGGACTTAAACAATCAAATCGTCCGACAGCTTGGATCTGGACCTGAGTTTCTGCTTATAGAGTTCGGTGCTACTGGCCTCAGCCAAAGGTAGCTTTGAGTCAATGGGGGAAGACACACGGGAAGTACTGTTTGTGTCAGGAGGAAGTCCATGAAATTTTTTTATATGGCTGGAATGCACCCATCCTTTTCTTCCTTCGATCTTCACAGCTGTTCTGGTCGTCAGCAGGACCAACTTAGGAAGCCTCCACCTTGGCTCCAGTTGGGTTTTCCGATCAAAATTCCTGACGAGGACATAATCACCGGGAATTACGTCATGAGGTTTCACCTCGGTGTTGTCGGGAAAAGCTGCGACTACCTGTGAACGACAAGATTGTAGTGCAGACATCAAGGAAGCCAGGTAATCTGTCAGCATATTACAGTCAACATCAGTTATTTTACGGGGTATAGGCGTCCCCCACATATTCGGTGGTCTACCAAAGATCACTTCATAAGGGGATAGCCCTGTTCGAGAGTGTGCTACCATTCTCATGTAGAATAGCGCAACTGGTAAGGCTACTATCCAGTCCACACCTTTTTCCTGACATATTTTAGACAATCTGATTTTTAAAAGTTGATTATGTCGTTCCACGAGACCTGCTGCCTCGGGGTGTCGGACACAGTGGAATTTCCACTGATATCCCAACAAAAGTGAGACATGTTTCATTAATTCGGATGAGAAAGGCTGGCCGTTATCTGAATATACAATACGTGGTAAACCGTACCGTGGGAAGAATTCTCGAACTAGCTGCTTGGCAGTAGTCGGGGCA
Organism: Triturus cristatus; assembly: GCF_964204655.1. Taxonomy (NCBI): domain Eukaryota; kingdom Metazoa; phylum Chordata; class Amphibia; order Caudata; family Salamandridae; genus Triturus; species Triturus cristatus. The sequence goes on along the minus strand of NC_140590.1, from coordinate 1,660,385,146 downwards.
GTGTAATCTGATACGGGATACGCCTCTGTCCAACGGGAGAGAGCGCAGACAACTACGAGAACATATTTGAATCCTCGACAACGTTCCATCTGAATATAATCCATCTGGAGGACTTCAAAAGGATGGTCAGGAGGCTGAAATCCACCCTGCTCTACGGGAACACTCTTTCCTGGATTAAACTGACAACATATCATACAGGTACGAACTTTTTGTTTAGCTGCTGCTCGTAAATGTTTATTGAACCAAATGTGCTGAATGCTGTCTAGCATAGCCTTCTCTCCTAAATGTGCTGGACTGTGAACTGTAGCTATAATGGCTTGAACCATGGAATCAGGGAGAAACCATACAGATTTCTCCTTCGTCATCCACCCTTGATCTGTCTGGATCCCTCCTAGTTCAGTCCACTTCTTTATTTCTTCTGCTGTGGCATGTGTCTGTATGTCAATTACGTCAAGTGTGGGATCCTTAATTGTCATACACTGTGTTGGTGTCTGAACTATTGGCTTTGTCATGTCTAATGTGCGATTCTGAGCAGTCTGTTTAGCTGTTCTGTCAGCGAAATCATTGCCTTGAGAAATGATATCAGTAACCTTCGTGTGTGCTTTACATTTCATAATCGATATAGCAGTGGGTAGATGTATTGCGTCTAACAAGGCATGAATGAGGGGTCCGTGCTGAATGTGGGCACCATGGGAGGTTAAATAACCTCTCTCTCGCCACAGCACGCCGAAGTCGTGTACAACTCCGAATGCATAACGTGAGTCAGTGTATACATTAACTTTCTTATTTGTGGCTTGAATACAGGCTTGCGTTAGGGCAATAAGTTCTGCTGCTTGGGCTGACAAAGTATCTATACAATTTGTCTCAATAACTTCAGTGTCTGTTGTGACTGCATACGCGGCCACTAAATCTCCTGTACTTGTTCTCATGCACGATCCGTCTACATACAACGTCAGGTCTGGATCTAACAATGGAACGTCTGTCAAGTCTTGTCTAGGTTTCGTCTTTATTTCAATGATTTCAACACAATCATGAGCTAGTGGGTCTGTTCCAATTACAGGTAATAGTGTAGCAGGATTCAATGTATTACACCGTCGGATCTCTATGTGTGGTTGAAACAATGTCAGTTCATAACCGGTAAGTCTTGCTATGGTCAAGTGTTGTGTTTGTGTTCGGTTCACAAGAACCTCTACTGCATGTGGTACTTGTACTGTCAATGGGTGTCCTAATACTATGGCATCGCTTTGTCTGATTGCTAAAGCTGTCGCTGCCACTGATTTCAGGCATGCAGGCAAAGCCTGAGCTACGGGATCTAATGTACTGGAAAAATAAGCACATGGCTTGCGTGATCCTGCTTGATCCTGAGTGAGTACTGACAAGGCAGTACCTTCGCGTTCTGTAACAAAGAGTGTAAAATGTTTGCTATAACATGGTGTTGCTAAAACAGGTGCTTGACATAAAGCTTCCTTTAGGCTTTCAAAAGCTTGTGTATGTTCCTGAGTCCAAGGGAGAACAGTCGATGTGGCTGCCTCCTGTGTGGTTAGCTGAATGAGTGGTTTTGCTAGAAATGCGTACTGAGGGATCCACTGCCTACAATATGAAGTGAGGCCTATGAAAGCCCGCACCTCCTTTTGTGTCTGGGGTATTGACATGTTAGCAATTAACTGGATGCGATCTGGTGTAAGCTGCCTTCCCTCCTTGGACAGCGAGTGACCAAGATAAATAACTCGCTGGACACAGAATTGCAGCTTAGAAGGAGACACCTTGTGCCCCTTGTCGGCTAGAAAATGTAAAACTGTCAGAGAAGCCTTTTCACATTCAGGTCCGCTTCTCGCGGTGATCAGCAGATCGTCGACATATTGAAGCAGTGCAGTATTGACTGGCATGTGGATACTGTCAAGTTCTCGTTTCAGTGCTTGGCTGTAGATGCTGGGGCTTTCTGTAAATCCTTGGGGAGCGCGTGAGAATTTAAAACTGCGCCCATTTAAACTGAATCCGAACAAGTATTGGCTTTCCGGATCTATTGGGACGCTGAAAAAGGCATTCTTGAGATCGATTACAGTAAAGAATGTTGCTTCGGAATCAATTGCTGTCAACAATGATGATATATCAGGGACCACAGGGAATTGTGGTACAATACACTTGTTTAGTTCACGCAAATCAATAACCAATCGGTACACTGGTGGGGCAGTAGGATCAGTTCGTTTAAGAATCGGAATTATCGGTGAATTACATACATTGGAGTCTGTTTCTACAACTACTCCCTGGGCAATCAGCTCATCAATGATTTTCAGCAAAGCCACTACAGCATCATGCGGTAACTTGTATTGTCGCATTCGTGGTAGTACCACTCCTGCTTTCAGTGTGACTCGATAGGGTGTAATGTTCATGCAGCCAACATCCGTAGGGCCTTGTGCCCATAGATGTACTGGTAAAGTCTGTAGTCGGGGATCCATGTCTCTAGACACATAGTGACCTTTAAAATCACGCAAAAACAACCTTACTCCTTCCGGAGAACAACATATTATGGCTCCTAGTGCTTTCAGAGTTTTAATTCCTAACAAATTTTCTGGGCATGATTTAGTAAGCAATAAATCTGTAGTTCGTGTCAAAGGTCCTATCGTAAGTGGTAGAGGCTGTGATACATCATTAACAATAGGTTTTCCCGAAAAACCAAGGGAAACATTTTGAGAGCCTGAGAGGGGTGCCCCTGGAACTTCACTACGTTTTATTGTTGTTCGACTTGCCCCTGTATCGAGTAAGAATTTTCTATTTTGACCTAATAATTCACTATGTACATAAGGTCCTTCTTGATCTACAGGAATCTCGATAAGCGGTAAGTCATCTTCCCTCTCTAGGCTGGTTCATGCGTAACGCTGATATTCAGGGTATTCATACTGTGCAGTCTGATACATTTGTCGTGTTGTGGTTTGTGTGGCAGTAGCAGGCAACGGTGGTGCAGCTGGCACAAACTGTATGGGTTGCTGTGAGGCTGGCATGGACTGTTGCTGAACTGGCATGGACTGTCCATGCTGCATAGCTCCTTGTTCATTCTGATCTTGTCTAACTAATCGTGGTCTCTCTTTTGCAATACCTGTAGCTATATTACGTTTCAGGACTGGACAATCATGTACATAATGGCCTAGTTGTTTACAGTAATTGCAGGTTCCTTTTACAGGAACTGCAGAATCACCAGAGTGTGTCACACCCTTTTTGTGACCATCTGCTGGTACTGTCTGAGAAACTAGCATTTTCATTTTTGTATCCTTCATGCGTCTATGCTCGTGTTCTTGTTCATCCCTAATTCTATTGTGATGATACTGTAACATTTGTAGCATTTGCGACGGAGTGTTACTTTGCCAGGTACTCTCGAATTTCAATATTCTATTCTTCACTGGGGGCAATGCATTTTCCACTAATTTTGTCACAAATAGATGTGGATATGAGTCACTACTTGCTTTTATACCACTATTTATACCAAAACATTTTTCAAATCGAGCATAATAATCGCTTGTGTCTTCATCTTGCTTTTGTTTGCAGGCTGTGATTGCACCCCAATCTTCCTTTTTTGTAGTTAATAAACGTGGCAGTACCTGTACTAGTAAACCTGGTAACAGTTTAACTTTATCCCCGAGCCCTGAACCTGCAGTTCGGGCCCTTTCTTCCTCTGCTAATGCTGTCCAGTCTATCTTTTGGTCTCCCACTTCCCACTCTTTTTCTTTCAGTTTTTCATAAATGCCAGCAGGCAAAAGCACCTTTAATATCGTCATAATATCAGGAAAGGTGTACTCTCCCATTAGTAACATGTCTTTAATTTCTCGGTGGAAACCCGCTGGGTCTTTATCATGACTAGGTACTACTTTCTTCATTTCTAATAATTCCATTTTTGATATGGGTGTGTAAACAAATACACGGTGAAACTCATTGTCTTCGCCTTTTATTGGGTGCACTTCTCGTAAAGGATTTTGTCTATCCATATAGTACGGTGCTCTTTCTCTGCGGGGCAGGGAGAGAGAATCTGGATTTACAAAAAGGACATACTGTTTACGTGACACTAATATCTCCTTAATTAGCTTGTTACTAGAACCTCTCCATCTGTTCGTGAGTAGTTCCGTTAATATATCAGGTAAAGGACCAGGGTCAGCATGTTGGCTCTTATATAATATGAGGAGTTGCTGAATCATATAGATTCCAGCTAAGCGTTGTTCATCTGTACTGAGATTAAAAAAACGTGTGTGCTACGGTCTCATCACCGTATTTTTCAGGACTGTCAATCCAGTGAACAGCTGATCTGGCTAATTCTTGCTCATCCATGGAATCGAGGAGGTGGTAACCCCTTCGTTCTCGTAGTATTTTATCTGCGGCTTGAAACGAATGTTCAGGAGATTTCAGATTTATTACAGGCGTCGGATACGTTCTGCTATTATTTGGACATACAGAGTGTATGGGATCAGAAAAACATCTAGCATTATCACAGGATCTTCCTCTGCCTACATAGGCTATGGTCTCTGACTGTCTTGCGGAATTCCCTGATTCGGACACTTCATCTTGCTCAAACTCGTCTGTTCCCAATCTTTCTTCATGAATACGCTCTATTTCTTTACGTATTTTTCGGCACATGGCTATTATACAATTTTGCTTATCGTGTCTCCCTTCTGATATATTCTGACTCCATCTTGTAAGAATAAGCATTGCATTCGGGTCTACCCCCGAACGATCTTGATTTCTGATTACACAGTTTATGAGGAAACGTAACAGTTCCCCCTGTATCTCTACTTTCTGGAATTCCATAGCTCTGTTAATACATCCTGGATCTCGTCCTGTTTGAACAAAATGATATATGTTATCCAGATGCGTAGTCATCCCTGGTAACCTCGCTAAATACTCTGCGGCTCGCCTGATACGTAATGATGCCAGGACCATTTCGTCCTCTTTACCAACCACCGGGTCATATCTACAATTTACAAGAAGTTCCTTAAGCGTACGTTCACTTACGAATTTAGGTGTACGTGAATGTGCTGACTCTTGAAAGACAAGTTTATTTATTCTAGGTGGTGTGAAGGTAATGCTAGCCCCTCCCGTGGCCCCATCTGGGGCGTCGGGTGTGAATGGGTTCGTTGAACGTGACACAGCAACTATGGGTGTTGATACCCCTGTAGAGTCGACTGCGGAGACAGATGCGGAAACAGATGTGCTTGCCGAAGCTTGTGTCGGGACTTGCTGTTGCACGGGGACAGATACCTGATCCTGACGTTGAACCCCTCCGCCAGACGGTCTATGTGGTGCGGCGTTAGCATACTCGGGAGCTGCGTCGTCTAGATATGAGGAAAGAAAAACATCTTCTGCGGTTCTGGGATGCCCTTTTGGATGTACCTTAATTGGAAATAATGGGGGTGGCAAGTCTTTTGGTATCTCTGGAGCAGCCTTAGGTAATCCTTCGGCTAGTAGGGGATACATACCATTCATAAGAGCATTTCTTTGTCTATTTACTTGTTCTGATTTCACTCGGATACCTTCCTCAATTAATAGATTTTCTTGAACTTTATTTGAACTTTCTTTACTCCTCTCTTCTTGTCTACGTGCTTTTTCTGTTCGTCTATGAGATTCTTTACGCCATAACTCAACAGCGTCTTTCTGTGACTGTCTGACCTTTCTTTTCCATAACTCTTCCTCCACTTTCATGATGCATTCTGCATCCCAGGTTCCCGCTACGGGCCACCTTTGACTTTCCGGCAATCCCTTGGTATAATCTACCCATAGATCAAGAAACAATATGGCATCTAAGCCATGTTTATGGTACATAAAATGCCCTGGAGTGTCCCTAGGAGGAATAGGAACTGCTTCTTCAAGCACCCCTTTTCTGGTAGTAATCTGTCTTAACTTCGAGAAGAGCGGCATATTTACAACTGATCTGATACTTACTCTTGAATTTTCTTAATACGAAAAACACAATAAATGAACAGTGAACAATGAACAGTCATTCATACCACAATATGCAAGACATTTCTGAATACTTTAAACATTAAACATTAAACATTATAACAATGATCGACAATGATGACAGTCTGCCTAACTAATCACCACGCTGAATTCTTGACAATAACTGAATACTTCGGAATACTTGATATACTGCTAAACAGTACATATACACTGCTAAACAGTGCAGACCGGATTTGTGTACCCAAATCCGTCTTGACCGGCACAACCTATGTGCGCGTCAACACGCCTCCCCGGCGATGGTACTCACCGAGTAGCTCCTTGAAACGGAAGGCCTCAGAGAATGGACAGGACTCGATAACTGCGGACAGCGGACCCTCTGGACATCGGGATTTCGGAAAACCTGGTGGGCCTCTGTATACCTCGGATCTTGCTCTCTCAGCTAGGCTCTGGTCGGGATACTTCGCACTTCTCACCGCCTCGTCTGGGTTGATCGCAGCCTCAGTCGCCCCCGCTTGACCGGAGGGAGCTTACAGGAAATCCTGCTGGTACGCGTTTATGGTCCGTCCAGCTGTGGCAGGAGACCGGGCCTGCAACGCACCGCCGGCGCGTGAGATGAGAAAGTGTCCCTATTCGGGCGCCATTATGTGGTAAATAAAAATACCGGACTGAATTTCATACGGAATCTTAAAATAAAGTAAATAGCTCAAAATAACAAGAGGCAGAATCCGTGGTATAAGAGGTTTTCTAAATGGGCTTTATTCCATTCAAAATGGCCGACTCGAGTCGCGGCCTTCAGGTTCCGTCACCACGAGGGTTCAGGAAGTGAAGTACAATACTTTATTGACAGACATGTATTTTTATAATAAGTGCATTACAATGAAACGAATGTAGAAGGCGTAACATTTGATGAGAAAAGTGTACGTAATTGAAACTAGGCGTAATAAGGAATAAAAGAAACATGATTGGTTAAGATTATCAGACATAGGTGGATCTATAAGATAATACTTGGCATAGATGCGCGCGCGGCAGCATGACGTGTAATTGACGTGCAACTAGGGGGTGAAGGGGACTTGACATTTAGCTCTACATGTGGAGACGAAAAGTCTGGGGGGTCAAGTCAACCTAATCCCAAATCATATCTACCATCCTATGTTTAGAGAACTATGTTATCCACAAGGAAGGACTCTCGGACAGAATCTATTCTATACTAACTGTGTGTGCGTGTACAAGCGTCTAAGTGTCTATATGAGATGCGAGGGGCAGAAAACTTTCCATGGCAACAGGGCTATGAATCACTTGCAGGAGGACGGAAAGGCTGAGTCCTTTGCTTGTGAGCTAAAGGAAATGTTTACCTAAATTACTGGACAGGAATGCATCGGCTGAAGAGCAAAATAGATAATTCGAAGGTGAAATACAGCTTCTTGGCAGACATGCGAAAACTGGCCGAGGCAGGCACCGTTAGCTGCACAGGGAGTAGGACAAAGTTCATGGATACAGATGCGAGCTCAAGCTGAAGCTGTCAAAGACAGAGAGCAGGGAAAGGCTTTGAGGACAGAATCGGGCCTACTTGCCTGAACTGTAAGAATGTAGTAACTTAGCCATATAAAGTCGGTGGCCTTTCATGTTTAGGAATCGAATATCCAGCCCTTTGATGGCGGATCTGACAGAGAACATGTCGACGGTAGACACACATATGTTTGCGTCTTAGAAACTGGAACTGGAGGGAACATACATGTACTTGTAACATGCATATAGAACCGTTGGGGTCCAAGATAGGGGACATAACTGATCAGGAAAATCCACAGTTCCACAATACCCCTGGAAGAGAACTAGGATTACAGGTAAGTAATTTATCCTAATCCATCATCTGCATAATTTGCAGATTGTATCCAAAAAAAAATCTAGCTCAAACTGCTCAAAAGTTACTAAAGATACAGCAACATGAGTTGTCCCGCACTAGAAGGCCCTTTGAAAAGGTTGACTGGTAACCTTTCTGTTGCTTATTGCTATATGTGGGTATTAAACTGGTACTTATAAAGGGCAATAAATGCCAAGACAGTGCTAACAAGTGTAAAAATGACAAAATAATGCATTAATGCTATCACAATATGCCCAGCATAATTTGTCTTTGTTTGCTGCAAAATGTAGTCACCCTGCTACATAATTTAGCCTTCTCCTGCCACATAATTGAAGTGGCCCTGCTTATATTGCTATGTGGTCCCAGCCTGTGGCAGAAAACACTGAAAATATGTAAGTCAGTATTTTAAAAAGGTATTTCATATAGTTTAAGCTAGGCTGCTGCAAAATGATGTAGTGTTTGAGATAGCACAAGTTCTTACAAAATATAGTTTTTTAGTAATAAGTAATCAGACTGTATATAATGAAGACATTTTTGTGTGTCTCCATTATTCCAGAACTCACCTGATTGTGACATTACACCTCAAACAGAATACATCTTTGCCACCATGAAGCTATAAGCAGAGCCACTGGAATTATTCAGCAGAAGAGGACCACATTCTGCTTCAGGGTTGACTAAATTATGGAGCAAGAAAAGATAAATCATGCGACACAATCTCAGCACACATTGCGGTTAGCATGACTCCATTATTTTGACATTTTAACTCATGGTAACATAGTCAGGGAAAATACTTACTCTCATTAAACATTTAACACCGAAATACAGCAATAAGCAGCTACAAGATTACTAGTCAGTCAATCTTTGCAAAGTGCCTTCCACTGCTCCGGAACACTTTGCCATGTTTTAAGTAACTTTTGCTCGATTTGAGCTAGAATCAGTTTTTTAAAAATAAAATCTGCAGCTTATGCAGCAGATGATGGATTATGTAGCAAATGCGGTAAACTCATAATTATGTGGAAAACACTGCTGCTTCAGAAAGTCATAATTCCAGTGGCCCTGGCTTTAAGTGACTCAATCAATTTGGGCTGGTAAGATGGCTGGTTTCCTCTTTAACTTTCTGCACTAGCGCCACACCCTTCGCTTTCAGGCAGAGGTACCTCAAAGTCTGCATTAACCGTTATGGGGCAGTTTTTTTGTGATACCTGAGTCCATTCGGTGGCAGGTAGAAGGCCAGCATGGTTGCATATAGAGGCAGAGCCCTAATCCTCTCGACACCTGGGGCCTCAGAGTAATGGTCCAGGAGAAAGAGGAAAGGAGCACAATTCATGGATATTGGCAAAGAGATGGCCCAGTTTAGAGATCACTGTATAGGAACTCATTTTTGTTTACAAATGGCCAGAGCCAGCTTCTTCAGAGAGATACCCCAAAGAAGGGGCGAATATAAGAGGCCTTTTTATAAAGGGCCATTCATCAGTGCAGCTGGTGCTACTGCCAGAGGTGTAAGTGGCCACTGCTAGTTATCCTTAATGAAGCAGATGCAGCAGGACTGGGCCCAGGTGTTTAAGGGGTCCACGGCATCACAATTATGACTGTCTCCCTTTTTTTAAATGGGGCATGGGAGCTTATTTTCCTCTCCAGCATTACGACCAAGAGCACCCTTGCAGAAAAAAGGTATCCAAAATGTGGGTGCTCTGTTTTTTCTGAACGGGACAGAGAGCTTGTTTCAAGATTGGAGTGCCTGTCGGGCATGGTGGGGAAGCGGTGAAAGATGCAGCGACGATAGCCTATTACTCAGGACTGCAGTTATCATTAGTGCAGTAGATGTAGTTGCATTGGGGTCCAAGAGTGTGAGGGGCTCACAACACCCCAATTATGTGGAGCAGTATCTTTGGGACAATACATGTTTTTGTTTGATGCATTAGATGTTTTATAATATCTCATTTTAGTATGGTTTATGAGCTATAGAAAAAGTACTCTTGAAATCATCCAATAAGCCCCGCCCCCTTCATGCAGCCATGTCCCCCCCGCTCTCCCAATCCTTGCCATAAAAGTTTGGAGGGGGGCTGACCTCAAAACATTTTGCTTTGGTGGGGCTCAGAGCAAAAAAAGCTGGAAGACCTCTGAGTTAGTGGGATGTATAGGAGGTTGGGTCTGTGTATATACAGTATGCTTCGTGTTGGTGTGATCCTGACCTGAAAACTCACATGGTGCCTCCGTGTGTCACACAATTTTGGCTCCCTTCACACAGTCACCTGGTGAGGTGCCGAAATGCCACAGTGGCAGGCAAGGCGAGCTGGAAACTAATCCAGATAGTGGATTTGCAACTCATCATTGCAGCTGTAAGCCCTCCAATGTCTATTAAGAGGTGTGAAAATACCCCAGGACATCAGCCTCAGTGACCTCTTGTTTTTATTGGAGGGGGCAGGATGGTGGAGGACAGAGGGCCAGATGTACGACCATTGGAAATTGCAAGTCGCAATTTCCAATGTACAACAGTGTCTGAGTCACTGTTTGCGATTCCTAATGGGGTCACAAATTGCATGCCTCATGAATATTAATGAGACAGTCACAATTTGCGACCCTATTGAGAATGGCTTGCCCTCCCAGGGATGGTGGCCTGCAGGTATTTTTTTAAATGCAGCCTGTTTTCCTTAAAAGAAAACGGGTTGCATTTAAAAAACGAAAATTTAAAAGTTTTTGTTTCATTTTTAAGGGCAGGCAGTGGTCCCTGGGACCACTGCCTGCCCCCAAAAAATATTTACGCATGCATTCACAAAGGGGAAGGGTTCCCCTGGCGACCCCTTCTCGTTTGCAAGTGGCTTACCACCCTTCTGTGAAGGTTACTAAACTGCGACTGTTTTGCGACCCTATTGGGAATGGCTTGCCCTCCCAGGGATGGTGGCCTGCAGGTTTTTTTTTAAATGCAGCCTTTTTTCCTTAAAAGAAAACGGGTTGCATTTAAAAAACGAAAATTTTAAAGTTTTTGTTTCATTTTTAAGGGCAGGCAGTGGTCCCTGGGACCACTGCCTGCCCCCAAAAAATATTTACGCATGTATTCACAAAGGGGAAGGGTTCTCGTTTGCAAGTGGCTTACCACCCTTCTGTGAAGGGTACTAAACTGCGACTGTTTTGCGACTGTCATAGGTTCACGAGTCACTATGAGGAATGGATGCCCTTTGAACGCCCCTTCTTAATAGCGAGTCACAAAACCTATTATGCCAGTCACAAATTAATTTGCGACTCGCAAAATAGGTTTTGTACGTGGGCCATAGGTTTTTGCATGCGCAAACAGGTCTAAAACCCATTTGCGCATGCAGAAATCCGTCGTATATCTGTCCCAGAGTGGCCTTTAGGTAGTCCTTGGCACAAGACCCTCCCCCCTCCTCACATGGTGACATTTATTTACAGGTTAGCAGATTTGGTGATCTGGGTGTGATTGTGGGGACTGATTGTGAATTGAATGAAGCCTTACCTTGTGGAGTGCTTGCTAGGTTTGTGGTGGAGCAAGGGTTGTGGCCCAGGGCTCTCCCAGACCCTAACAGGTCTAAATAGGAGACAACATTATTTATGTCTGCCCAGTCAGGAGATGCCCTGCAAGGAACACCCAGCAGCGCATGATTGCACACAGCAAGCCAACTGCGCTCACAGCATTGGGAAACAAAACAATGTCAGTTTAGATAAAAGACAAAAGAGGAATGATCAATGAATACCTTTGATGACCACAACTCAAAGATGAGTGTTTATGCAGTGTCTAGCAACATTGGCTACCTAGTATAATGCAGACTCAGCGCAGCGGATGCTTCAAGTACATTATGTGAATAGTTGTGGGGCCAAGTAAGAGGAGCTGTGATGGAACCAAACGAGAAAAGAAAGACTGAGATAATAAAGTGAGATTAAGTGGCTCAAACAACCTCCCGACCTCAGATTACACACCCAACTGCCAGGCTTGCCTCTCCCTGAATCCTATGAAAAACAAAGGCTTTTGCTGCTGAAACCATAAGATAGTCTTAGTGAGGGTACCAATTACCTCTATATGTACAATCTTGTAGTCTCTCTGGTGATCAAATGAAGGAAAATCAGAATCCCACTTAGCACAAATATGTGGACTATAAGCCAATAGTAATATTTTAAACAAAGGCACAATCCTGGCCAAATAGAGGCTCCTCCACACTGTCTGCAAATTTACTGTTGTTTTTAAGTTGAGCCTGCCAGTCAGCAGTCCCTCTAAATGTCCTTGTTTTGTAGGTCTCGCGTAGCATTGCAGCGCAACGTGCTGCTCGCTCCGCGAGACCTCTTGTGATCAAGGAAATTTCAGAAGGGAACTTGAAGCCCCGCCCCTCAATTTCATTGGCTGGCGTCATCGTTTATGTAAAACGCTGGCCTCCGATTGGAACTCAGCCTTTTTGGTTGCTGCCCTTTCCCCTTTTCGTCCGGCCCATCCGGACTGGATCGTCTGCTTCATGACTGTCGTGAAGCAATTTCTTATCTTTAGAAGGTCCATCTGTTTCCAATTAGTTCATCGCTTGTTATATAACTGTGCTGCACTAACAGTAGTGTCGGAGCGCTTTAAATTTGAATAGAGCAGATGCACCACGTGCCAAACTGGGAGCTATTATTTAAGATGAAAGGGGGAGTCCAAGAATAGGACACAATTCTTTTTTCAGAAATCGCAGGAAACGACGAGCTGTTCAGTGTCTGAAGGACGGACCTGCACCGCTCACACCAAGAGATTCTCAGGGTGCTTGGACAGCAAAACTGACAATGAACAACAAACCGAAGCAGTAACGTCAACACAAAGCATGTACTCGAACCTTAAAACACATCTGCCAGGAGTGACTGATGGTGGGGGGTGGGAGGAGGGCCTCTTCCCTGGATCCCAGGCACAGAGTTATAGAAAAACAAAGCAGATGTCTCATTAAACACTTCCTTATCAGCTAATGGCTGTGAAGTGTCCTGGCGGAAACACGAGAGGCTTCACAGCAGTAAGCAGAGCTCACTCGCCCTTCTTAACGTATAGAGGAGTCAAGCGCCATTGTACTCCGGCAGATGCTTAAGGCGCTGCGTCTGCCGGAGGTCTTGTGACGTCAGAGGGGTCTCCTGGTGACGTCAGAGTATACACAACAGACCTATTAACGAGAGCATGTACGCACTTCAAAGAGTTTGTGGTATATAAATGGTCGGGCCGGACTGGCCACCCTGGCATTGTCCCCGGTGGCCTGCGGGTTAAAAGGCTTGTTCCAAGGCCATCACACTACTAAACCCCTCCCCATGGCCCTGGTGTAGCTCTCGACCCTTACAGCGTGCGGCCACGTTGAAAATGTTTGCCTGCACTGGTTTCTGTTTCCAGTCCGGCTTCACAAATGCCCCGGATTATAGAGCATTATACAGTTTTTGTATATTTTTTTACGAGTAGTTGCTTTAATGGCAGTGTGCCCAGGCGGTAGGCATTGCTTTGTTTCTCATTGCACCTTATACAAAAAGAAGGGGTCCGGAGGGTTGGATACATGCAACCTCGTGTGAAACTCTTGTGAACTCACTTGTACAGATTGGCTTCTGATTAAAACCGGGAGCAGTGAGTAGTGGACGTGGTGTACCGGGTGTAGGCCACACTTTGCATCCCACTGTACTTCATGCCCCGCCCCTAAAGACTCTTCCCAGTGCTTCACTCCACCCAGACAAGCACAGCTCCTTGAAGTACCTTTAGGGCGCCGTGCAGCGCTATAAAATCGATCACTTAACTAGACTCTTTAAATGATATAACCAAACAATTCCCAGATCCAGGCAAGCTCTACGGTGTCATAGTAAATGCAGGAGGCGCTACTGTAATCTGTAAATGTAAAAGTGCACTTTCCTTCCTGACACCTCTGTGCTGCCAAGGTGCCACCTCGGAAGAGTTTTGGTAGGGCACAACCAAGGGCGTGACACAGGCCTCTGCAGCAACACTTCAGGTCCCCTTCATTCTTTCAGCACCGCTCACCCCCACATTCACCCCAGTGCCAATGAATATCTGTAAGATCTGGGAGACTCAAGGGGTCCTCACCTCAGTCTGCTGGGGTGGACATTATTTTATGCTGAGCCCGCCCTCTTCGGGTGCAGAGACCTTGAATTGAACTATTGAACTTCTTTTTCTTCACTCCAGCCCATCTGGCCTACATTCCCCGACAGTAAGCTCCCTCTGCCACTACCGGCAGCACCTCATGGGGCCCGGCCAGCCTGGCAGAGGAGCACGAAGGGGCTCTGCCTGTGCTGTCGGAGATCACTCGTGGGGTGGCATAAGCCGCTGCTCAGATGCGCCTCGATATCCACAGCCACCTTCGTACTATGGTCCTAAACTCACCTTCAAATGAAGGCTGGTGTTTCTGTAGAGTCTGCAAATATTCGGATTTGAAATCATCCCCTGCACACGCCTGACTCTTCACAGTTGAAGGAAGACCATGCAATATTTTCCTAAATATACCTGTCGGGTGTTTTTTTAATCTCTCGCGGCCTCTGTTCATTTTTAGGCCTAATATGCTTGAGCAGCACGTGTGTGACTGTGTTCAGTTTTCATTGTGAAATGAACTTGAAGTTGCCAGGCCAAATATGGCTTCCAGGGGCGGCTGGTGTATAGGGGCGAGATGGGCGTCGCCCTGCCACTCTGGGGGAGAGAAAAAAATGAGAGATGGAACACTGAGCAGCTAGCAATTAATTGTGCTGGCTGCTCGGTGAACTAACATGTAAATCTGGGTTTTTGTTTAAGGGCGTGGGGGAGGATGGCCCTTGGCTCTGTGCATATCTTGGCTGGGCGAAGATTTCTTCGACCTGCAGCCAGAAAGCAGGGCAGTGACGACACACTGGTGGGCCTGGTCAGTGTATCACTGCCAGAATAATGTTTTAGTTTGGGCGTTATTCACGTAGCCCAGGGAGGAGTCAGAAGATTACATTAATTTCAATGGCTGGGGGCAGGGCAGTCAGCTTAAACAATGTAGGAGTGGGGGTGTGTCCGCTTCTTCCACGAGACCCAGCAATACTTGTTCCTTTGTAAAATGATTGGTGGGCTGGTGTCTGGGGGAGGAGTTCAAATCCAGTATTTTCCAGCTCCTTCCAGGCTGACGCCATGCTGTCTGTCGTTCAGTCATGCAGAGGAGCCTGGCACGAGAACATTCTATTGGTGAGTAATTTATTTGGTTACCGTACGTTATATTGATCAAGAGAGAGAGACTGTTTTAAAATGACCGAGCCCTCTCCAAGGCTTTTATTCACCAACTGCTCTTGAGTGCTAGCTCTGCTGTCAGATCCCGAGATAAGGGTAATTAAACTAAGACGTGTGTGTGTGTGTGTGTGAGGCCTTTCCTGTCAGGAAATTTTAAATGTTTAAATTGTGAGGCCTTTCCTACCATGCGTCCTTGGGTTCTTTTTTGTGGAGTGTTTGTGCCGCATAGCCTCCCTCACATTTCTGTATCGAGCTTGTTTACATTATGTAAGTCCGAGCGCAGAAAGCACAACATGGCGTGAAATACACATATCTTCAATTAATGGAGAATATTTGCTGTACGATAATCCTTAACATCTTGGGCCTTGACTTATTTTGGCCAGGAGAAATGGCGCGCTCAGACCAGCAACGTGCGGCAAGGCAGAGGGGTCGGGGAGGAAGCAGGGGCTGCCAGGGTCCCAGCACTGCGAGGGAGAGGGAGGAGGTGGGGGAGAGCAAGAGTATACAGACGGGAGACCAGCAGGAGAGACATAAATGTGGTAGTGAAAGAACACGAGAGGTTTGCAGAGAGCAGGCGAAACAGAGGCAGCGGAAGCAACGGAGAGAGAAGGAGAGTTGTAGGGCAGGAAGATTAAACCAACAAGAGAGCATGAGGGAGAGGAAAAAAGACGATAAAAGAGCACCTGACAGATAGGAAGAGAGGAGGAAATAGAGAGAGCGCAGGAGAGAGACAGGTACAATTGGGGTGAGAAGTGAGGGGACGGCGAGATAGAAGGAGAATAAAGAGAGAACAATTGAGGGAGTGCACGAGGTGGAAAGCGGGCAAGTAAAGAAGAAAAACGGAACACTAGGGTGCCAATTACGATCCGGTAAAAAAAATTCCTGTACGACTCGTATCCGGTCTTTTTACCGTACGAATCGTACAAGTGCCGTACGAACTGGCAATCACGATTCGCATGGTAAAAAGTCCATACGAACCGCCTTGGGAATTAGTCCCCACACGTCCTTGGGTCGGAAAATGTGTCCGACACGTCCTCGGACGATTTACCATACAAACGTGAACAGTCAAGTCCGACCGAGGAATCACGATCCATCCCGTGTGTCCGATCTCACAACCGTATGGTTAAAAGACCGTCCGCACCGAACTCCCATAGCAACCATGGAGACGTCCAAACAGGTGCCCGGTACGCGCCGTACCCCCCCCAGCCCCCGCATGTACGCGCCGTACCCCCCCCAGCCCCCGCATGTACGCGCCATACCCCCCCCCAGCCCCCGCATGTACGCGCCGTACCCCCCCGAGTATGTACACCCGAGTACGTGTCGAACTGTACGGGTCGAACCCCCGTGTATGTACACCCGAGTACGTGTCGAACCCCCCGTGTATGTACACCCGAGTACGTTCGAGTCGTACCCCCACCCGTGTATGTACGGTGCGTACCCCCAGCGCGTAGCGCTGGGGGTACGCACCGTACATACACGGGCGGGGGTACGACTCGAACATACCGCGTACTCGGGTGTACATACACGGGGGGTTCGACACGTACTCGGGTGTACATACATGGGGGGGGTACGGCGCGTACATGCGGGGGCTGGGGGGGGGGTACGGCGCTTACCGGGCCACCTACTCTGGTCGTTTCGCGCCGTACTTCGCATTTCCGGCACTTTTTGGGTGCCGTAAAATTATTGCCGTCCGGACTGCTGTCGGTTCGAATCGTAATTCCTGGTTCGTGAAACGCGGCCTGAGAGCGTCCCGAAGTCACGTCGGCGCCTTCCCCGGATCCCATTTGTATGTCTCTTTTCGTCGGCCGGTGTTTTGTACGACTCGTACGGAAATGGGGTTTCCGTGCGAATCGTGATTGCATGTTTGTGAAGTTTTACGACCGGGTACGAGTCGGACGGAAAAAAGCCTCCGTCCGACGGTTCGTACCCGGTTTTTGCCGGATCGTAATCGGCACCAATATAGACAGGAAGTAATATATGGAGAGAGAAGAAGGAAGGCGGGTAAATCAGAAGAGAGATTAAAGAGCAGGAGAGTGCATGAATCCCACAGGTACCAGAACTTAATTTGTCAGACAGAGGTTGCTTTGAAATGGAAGAGATCTTTTGAACTGCATGCTCACTGTATTGAAATAGAAGCTAATTAAGTAATGCCAATAAAACGACAACTATCTTCACTGAGTTTAATTCATTTAGTTTTATTCGTTCCCCACACGCGGGCCGTGATCCCCCCCCCTCCCCTCGAGCATGCCGGCCGCCGCTGCAGGAATATAGTATATACGTCACAAGCTGGAGTTCGAATTCCCCATCTTGCTGCTTGCTTGACTACTAGAATTTATCTCCGACCTGTGGTGGCATTTTAAAATTAAAATACTGATCTTCGTGTTCTGCTTTGCAGTGCATGGTGGTGGGTAATGGCGATCCTCGTGTTCCATTTTACTGTGCCTGGTGGTGGTTAATGGGTTGCCACTAGGGCGGCTGACCCTTGTTTGAGTGGGTCTTCAGAACCCGTGCTCTCGTCACTCCCAAGAATGTCATTCTGATCAATATACTTCAATGTTACGGAAATAGTTTCTTTCCGTGGGACCAATTTGCTTTTATTTGAATCTGATTGTAAACAGATTACTGCAGCGGAGCACATTCAGCCGAAATGGGCTCCGTACCTGCTGCACAAAGCTGTTGGCACCTGGATTTAAATCAAACCCAAGTGGTCGCACGGAGAGAAACTATTTCCGTAACATTCAAGTATATTGTTTCAAGTTTCCATGTAGTTCAGTTCAGTTTACCTCATACTTTTTACTCTTGGCAGAGGGAATGCAAGGTGACCCATTTTATTAATATAGCTACGATTATTCAAAGTTTTGATTGTATTTTATGTATAAACATGGCACTTTAAAAAATCGATAATAATATTCTTTTCAGAATAGAGCAGGTTACTTGTAGACTAATTAGATTGCACATGTGATGCTTTTACTTAAGGAATCGATAGATGATGAAGAGGAAAACAAACTGCAATACTAAACATTAAAACATTGCTATTAGTACACTTTACGTTATCTTTAGAAGATAGTTAGCAGGCTTCACCTATCTGACATCAAAATGGGATTTGTGAGCTGGTGTAAAAAATTGCAACCCAATTGTTTCACTTCTAATTACTTAGCATTATTCTGGCCACTTTGCACTCAATTTTATTCCAAGCAAGAACCAAGCATCAGTAGATTTCATTTTTAAAGTTATATCAACAAATAAAGAAATATGTAAGGTACTCATCATTGTTATCTCAAAGTCAATTATGAAGTTTTTGTGGTTATAATGAATAAGCAGCTACCAACATCATTATTACATGTAATCTCTTTATATATTCTGTAACTGCACTTTCGCAATTGCTTTATTAGTCTTCTTGCTTTCTCAAAGATGCTTGAAAATGCACCATTTGCACACTATTTTTTCAATTTTTTCTCGGGGGGACCTCCCTTATGACGGTCGGGCTCACTGTGCTCACTCACCACTTGCCATTCATCACAAACGTTTACGCCCCACGACTTTCAAATGTCACCAGCCGCCACTGATGGCTTCAGTTTTTAGATATTCGCACCTTACTGTAAGAATTGCATCCACTTTACTCAAAATAGACCCATCAGACTTCTAACTGATGCAAGTTACTCCTAAAGATATATGTAGTGACACTTTTATTTTAGCATCGACACAAAACAACTTTCGTGGCTCTAAAGCAACCAATGACTTCATAGTGTTTCTTCTCTTGAAGGCGAAGCTTAGAGTGGCAGGGCTCCCATACAAACACACCACTGTACCTAGAATCGAGCACAGCAGATGATGTAACACGGCGGCTGCCTTCGGTCCCCCACAAAAGCTGCATTGTTCGATGGGCAGTGGCGGCCGTGCACGTCTTCCCGCCACGGCACCTGACGGCCTGTTCTGCGAGCACCCGCGCCCGTGGGTTGTTCACATGCTGTCGGAATCCTTGGATCACGGTCCCTGTCGCAAGGTATTGCACTAAATCTGCCCGCGCTGCCTTTTACCTCAGACAGTGCCGCACGGAAAGCATATCTACCAGCATGCAGAATAGCATCACGCCTATTTTTCTCTCTCTCTTACACACATATTTACCCTCTCTGCTCCCACACCCATTTCTCACAGCTGTCTGTTCTACCGCCGCCTTTCTTTTTTCTTGCCTGTCTGTTCTCTCATCCCTTCACCTTAATCTTCCTTTACCTCTTATCTCTCTCTCATCTGTCCCTCCCCCTTTCGCTCTCTCTTACAATTCATCTTTTTCTTCCCTTCACACTCTTTATCTCTGCTCATTTCTGTCTCTCTGTTAATGTCACTCTCCTTTCCACACTCTCCCACTAAACTGCAATTCACATGTTCATTATGCTTACTAAAGAAGATGTAGTTTATTATACAAAGCCTCTGCCAAGCCAATTTGCAATGCAATAGGTCTTGCATTTACGCAAGTTTAAGCTATTGGCATTGTAAATGACAATGCCGTTTATCATAAATGCAGTGCAATATGTCTCGTATTTATGAGAGTTTAAGCTATTGGCATTATGAATATCAATGCCATTTATTTATGTTTTAAAAATGAAAACAAAACTAAAAGGCATTGTCATTTACAATGTCAATAGCTCAAACTGGTGTCAATGCGAGACCTTTTGCATTGCAAATGCTTGTTATTAAATGGCTTGTCTTGTGTTTTCTCTCCTGTGGAGCATAGCTTCTTTTTGATACTTTTGACTGGCTGACTTGTATCCTTCAATTGCTCACATTTCAGATATTACTTTTTCATTCAGTACTTCATGAGTTTAAACATGTTTGTTAGCTTTCGGCCTCTTGGGCTTCTTCACCACTCAGATACCACTCCCTGTCCACCTCTCTCAGCTTGTCTTTGAAAGCACTGCAACAGGAATATTGTTGCTGGGGTATGCTAGGGTATGATTGAAAAGAAGACTTTAAGAGCTTGTTTTTTAATCTCTTATATTCTACAAAGCACAGGCTTTAGCACACAAAGGCCTTAAAGGTGCTGGCAGATGGGACATCAGCTACACGCACCCAGCTCTTTAGGCTAATGCAGAGGAGCTAATGGCTGAATCCTGTGGAGAGTAAAGTGGTCATTGGGAAGTGTATGCCATTTAAAAAAATTGAAAACAGTGAATTAAAATGTACAATTGTGAGATATTATGAAATGTGTTTTTGCTTTTCTTCCAGTATTTTCAATTGCTTTTTCTTTAACTTTTTTTTAAACAATTCTTAACAGACATGCATTGGCAAAGCCAATGGTTTGGCACTCGCATTAAAAAGGTGAGACCGCTTGGCTTTGCCACGGCATGGGAAGGATGTCCAATAACCTTTTGGTAAAATCAGTTTAAACTTCCTTCCACAGGGCCTTGTTCTAACCCTGATTCTCTGTATTATATGAGTGTGTGTGTGTATGTGGGACTGTGTGCCTTTATGCTTGTGTGTGTCTCGGCTAATTACATTATATGACAAAAAATGCAATGCTCACACTTGTCTCTGTATCTTCCTACACTAAGCACATCATACACATATTACAACATCTGTTGTATGCGTGCGTGTCTGGGTGCAAAAATTACAAGATATAAACAGGTTACTGTTTACAGTTCTTTTGTGTTTTTCCCTGAACTTAGAACATAATATAAGTAGTGCAGTATTTATTACATTAGAGAAATATTATGTTACTTTTGTATAGCGTTACCATCACTGCTAGGTCTTTGCAGTGCATTCTGTATCTGTGCTCACTTTCGTAAAAAAGTGGGGTATGGATGCATCTACCCACATGGTGCTTCTTTATTAAGAACTATGCAAATCCTGCGTATATAAACATAATGCCATATATTAACACGGGTTGACAAAGCCTAAACGTCTGGCCTGGGTAAACTCGTGCAGTGATTACATTTTGTTTAAAAAAATAATACAGGCGTATGTTGCAAAAATAAAAATAAAATATGCTGATCCCTAAATGTGAAAACAACATGGTGATGGATTGAATGCTTGAATTAATCTCAGCCACTGGCAGTCGCTCGGGCTGCATTCCAATGCCTCACTTTTCACCCACCATGACATCTCAGTTTGGGCCCAGGCATATGCAAATCAGTCTTGACCTGGCTCCTCATGGGAACAGTCAGCCCGAATTCCCAGGCCAGGTCCTTCCGGAACTGGAACACTATCAACCCAGGGCTGGTTTTGCGTTTGTTATGGGCTTTTCAGCCAGGTATAGCTTGGTTCTGGTGGCACAGTGAGCCCAGTACCCACGTCTGGGCACACCCAGCGCACTTAGGCCGTCAAATGCAAAAACAAGGTGATGAATTGAATGCTTGAATTAATCTCAGCCACTGGCAATTGCTCAGGCCATATCTCAATCCATCGTTTTTCACCCACTGAGCAACTTGAGTTTGGACTTAGCCATATGCAAATCAGTTTTGACCCTGCTCCTCATCAAAACAGTCCAGCCTGAACTGCCAGGCCAGGTCCTCCCTGTACTGGAACACAAGCAACCCAGAACTAGTTTCAGCCCATCATATTGGATATTCATTACATTGAGCGATGGGAGCCCTACCTGCAGCCTCTCTAGCTTTCACAAGCTGCAAATTTGCTGGCACTCAGAGTGGGTGAAAAAATCAACAAATTACAGACAAGTGGAGAGGTCCATTCTCTCAGATAAAATCCTGCCAGCTGAGGCCTTACTAGAGGATTCCATCTGGCAATTCACTATTGACTTCGATTTTGTTTATGTCTTTGAAGATGTTTACTCCCAAAATTTTAAGAACTACAATAATTATATTTTCAAAAGAAGAAATCAGTTTAAATTTTTGGGTAAAAAATTATTATCTTTCTTCAAACAGAAAATACTGTTGGCCCAGACAGGCCTGCTGGGCTTAGCTCTTCCTATGTGGTGTCTTTGTGCCAACCTGCAAGGTTTGTCATCAGCATTCAGTCCCACAGGGATAATTCCTAGAAAAGGATTTATGTAGGAGAAAACATTACTATTTTCACCATATATAAGGTCGACTCTACAAAAGCAGCTTCCCCGCTGCACGCAGCCAGCCTTGTTGGCATTTTCACTCGTGCCGGTCATTGTGCAGGCTTTGACATAAGATTTCTTGAAACTTCTGGGTGGGAGGGACGTGGCGATACGAAGTCCATGCTAGCCTTTTCTCGCCATGCTGCTTATTTCTAGGAAATTGTGTTCCTGGGGACAATGGATAGGAACTCTAAACCGCTTTCCTTCAAGCTTGTTGCTATGCAGTACACTGTGGCTTTTCCACTTCAAGGCCATGTGGAAGTTCATGTTATATTCACTGCATGTCTTTGCTTACAAACATATATTTAGCTCTCTGCTGGTTCTAACAGGTCTCCAGGGGCAAAACAGACTTTTCCACCGCTGCCTCACCATTGTTTTTTATCACATAGGATCCTTTTTTCTTTACCAAACAACAAATATCCAAACTTTACGTCAGTAGGGTCATTTCTACGCTCGAGAAAACTTCCAGTTTTATGCAATGCTCCCATGCATCCAGGAGTAAACACAAAAATCCATGGCTGTCGTGTATATCCATGCACATTCAGCTGTATATGCATTTCTGAATGATGAACTGTAATAGATGTTCAGCTGTACTCAAATATACATTTGTACATCTAACTTTTTTTGTTTCTCTACCGGGAGAATAATTTTCCATGTGGAATAATCCTTCCCCTACATGTTTAGGAGCGCTTCCTTACCCTTCTCACCATGGAAACATACATGCTCTTGCCATCCCAGTGAGTAATTCAACATGCTTTTCTTGGGCAGGAGACTACCAGCAAATCGTTGGTGAATAACATTTGGCGGCTGACTTACCGTGGGCCTTCCAAACCCATCCCCATGGCCCTCATTGTAAAAATGAAGTTTTTCCACAATGCATCCAGGATTTCCAAATGGAAAATCATATTTGCAAGGGTAAATGTCTATTATGAAACTCATAATGTGACTTTACCATTTTACCTCACATGTAAAACAAGCATTAGCAAATGGCTTTTTGGATGTGAGGAGGGATACCCTCTTACTGCTGTTAGGCTCAACTTGCTACCTTTGTTGTCAATTTTGTGCCCTGCCGTCCTGAAGGTCTGGGCTGTGAGTGCCTTGCTTCATTTAGTCCCCCCATCGGTCGTCTCACCCTGCCATCAGGCATCCCCAGGTAAGTGACCTTCCCCTAGCACACCGCTCTCCCGGTGTGCCTCTTTTACCAACAAATGTACCTCTTTGTCCGCTCGTATTCCTCCTGCACTGCGACAGTGCTGCTGTTCGAATGTGGGTGGGCCTCGATACTTTCTTGCGTGCTGCCCCTGGCTCGCTTTTCTTACCCTGGAGGTAAAGGGGCTCCTCACCCCTTCTTGTATGGCATGCTACGGCAGCCCAACCCAGTATTTTCGGTTCCCCTGCAGCTGCTATGGTGCTGGCCCCTGATGCCCTGTTTGGAGGAGGCCTTTGTTATAACCCCCACACTTGGCCCACTCCAGCCACTACATATCCCACTTATACTTTTGTGGGTTCACTGACACAACATCGATGTAACAAATACCGATGTAAAAAATATAGACAACAAAATATCGACTCCTATACTTAAACAGGTAAGTACAAAAATATCGACTAAAAAATATTGATGTAAAAAATGTATTTGTAAAAAATATCGAGTTTTATTTAACTATAAAATAAAAGAATATATATTAAATATATTAAATATTAAATAGAATTTTAACAGAATAAAATTAATTTAATTTACATTTTATTAAAATATAACAAATAAACGTAATAAAAAAATGAACACACAAACATAATAATTTCTACATATATATTTACTTTAAAACAATTGGTACACTATTATTTTTAATTTATTTTAAAAGTTTAAAATAATATAAAAAATAAAAATAAATATTAATAATATTAATGATTAAAATATAAAAAAACTAAAATCTATAACAAATGAAACTATTAAACTATTAAAAGATGGTTGAACTTAAATGTCACAATACAATCAGTGCAACAGTAGGGAAAGTGTTGGATAGCGGATGGGTAAAAATAACTATTTCCACTCTAGTGAGTGCAACAGTAGGGTAAGTGTTGGATAGCGGAGGAATTTAATTTACTATTCCAACTCCCCTGAGTGCAAAAGTAGGGAAAGTGTTGGATAGCAGAGGGGTAAAATGTACTATTCCCACTCCAAAGAGTGCAATGTGTTGGATAGCGGAGGGGTAAAAATAACTATTTCCACACCAGTGAGTGCCACAGTAGGGTAAGTGTTGGATAGCAGAGGAATTTAATTTACTATTCCAACTCCACTGAGTGCAACAGTAGGGAAAGTGTTGGATAGCAGAGGGGTAAATTGTACTATTCCCACTCCAAAGAGTGCAACAGTAGGGAAACTGTTGGATAGCGGAGGAGTAAAAATTACTATTCCTACTCCCCTGAGTGCAACAGTAAAATAAGTGTTGGAAAGCCGAGGGGTAAAATGTACTATTCCCACTCCAGTGTGTGCAAAAGTAGGGAAAGTGCTGAATAGCGAAGGGGTAAATATCACTATTCCCTCTGCAGTGAGTGCAACAGTAGGGAAAGGGTTGGATAGCGGAGTGGTAATAATTACTATTCCAACTCCAGTGAGTGCAACAGTAGGGAATGTGTTGGATAGCGGAGGGGTAAAAATTACAATTCCCACTCCAGTGAGTGCAACAGTAGGGAAAGTCTTGTATAGCGGAGGGGTACAATGTACTGTTCCCACTCCAGTGAGTGCAACAGTAGGGAAAGTACTTGATAGCAGAATATTATTAATAAAAAAAAACTAATAAACATTAATTGACTACACACACTTTAACACTATAATATCTGCAATACACACCTAAATTAAACTATAAAATAATAAAACACAATTAAAACTTATTTTTAAATTAATACCTATTACTATTAACAACTAATTATAAAGTAATAAAAATGTATTTAATACCAACCCTTTATCCCTTTAAAAGTAAAAACAACACACATAAAAAAACAATTACCCAAAATAAATATCAAATAATGAACATTATTTAACAACTATATATTAATTTATGAACACAAATTACTTCCCACCCTTTACCCCTATAATCACCACAACACACACCTAAAATTAATTACACAATTACCATAATACATTTTTAATTAATTGAATGAATATAAATTAACAAATAATTATTAATAAACAATAAATAAACTACTTAACACCCTCTACCCCTATAAACCCCAAAACACACACCTAAAATTAATTACACAATTACCATAATTAATTACCAATTAATTAACAACCAACTATTAATTCATAAATTGCAAATAAATTACTTCTCACCCTTTATACCTATAAACACCACAACACACACCTACAATTAATTACCAAATTACCATAATTAATTACCAATTAATTATGTGAGATTAATTAACAACCAATTATTAATTCATCAATTAAAAATAAATTACTTCTCACCCTTTACACCTATAAACACTGCAACCCACACCTAAAATTAATTGCTCATTTACCATAATTAATTACCAGTTAATTAATTAAAATTAATTAACAAGCAATTATTAATTAATTAATAATACATTACTTTACACATTTAACACTATAATATCTCAATTAAACAAATGATTTATAAAATAATCAATTAGTTGAATATAATCAAATTAATTCCCACCCTATTCCTCCATAAACCCACAACCCACTACGGAACTAAAAATGCAAAATTAAAATAAAATAAATTAATAACTACTAAAAATGTAACACATATATTAAAAATACAAACAATTCTTATACAAAAAAACATACATCACAAACATAAAATATATGCTAAAATACATAACATTAATTAAAAAAACGATATTTTTAACTATATGTTTGCAAATGATATTAAACACTTCGATATTTTTAAAATCGATATTACTTATCTTAAGTCGATATTCTTCACCACAATATTCTTGCTGTCGATATTTCTGAACCAATATATTTCTGACTCAATATTTGTGGGACTTGATATTTTTTCTCAATATTCTGTCTCCACACCACTTTTGTAATTAAAAACTACACCAGCTGTATGTTTTTTGTTTTTCTTGTGGGAATTCTAGGAATAATCTATTTTACGTCATTGCCCTCATAAATCACGTTGGCTAGTCATAAATTAATATGACAGGGCCATAATTCATTATTACGGTGTCAAACCATTCAGTGTCTTAAATCATTCTGACAGGATCATAAATCATAACAAGTGGCTGGTCCTAAATCATAAACGAGTGACATCATAAATCATCTCTACCATATATCAATCAAGTCCTGTCATTTGCTTGTCATAGTTATGAAACCTTTTACTTGGTGAGGCAATCATTCACACCACTTTTTTGGGTCCCAAAGTTTCTTGTTGTTTTTTCTCTGATCGCGGGGGAGTAGCCTCTTACTGCTGTTAGGCTTAACTCGCTAACTTGTCTGTCCATTTTGTGCCCTGCCATTCGGCGGGTCTGGGTTGTGACTGCTGTGCTCCGCTTACTCTCCGTCGGCCTACTCATCCACCATAGGCATCCCAGGTAAGTGGCCTTCCTCTGGCACACCGTCCTGCTGGTGTGCCTCCTTTACCAACAAATGTATCACTTTGTTTGCCATGCTGCCTGTGAGGTTCACATCTCCAGGCGGCTCCCCCTTTCACCTTTTGGGGTTTGCTCCTTTTTTAGGTCTCGCCTAGCGTTTCTGCGCACATGCGCAGCTCGCTCGGCAAGATTTATTGCTTACAAGGACTTTCAGAAGAGGGCTTTAAGCCCCACCCCCCATTTCCATTGGCTGGCGTCACCGTTTATGCTAAACGGTGGCCTGCCATTGGAAATGAGGGTTTTCTGTAGACGCCCTTTCCCCTGCGAGGTGGACTGGCTCGCCTGGTTTGCTGCTGTCGCAAAGCACTTTCTTATCTTTATGGGGCCATGTGTTTCTAATTAGAAACACATGGCCCCATAAAGACAAGAGATCTCCATGCTCCGGCTGCAGCGCGGTCCTCTTTCACTTTCGGGACTGCGCTTGTTTCTGCTGGCCCCCTTGCTCCTACCCTCGTAACCCCAGCCCTCCCTGCATTTCTTTACTTCCATATATGAGTCGCCGTTCATGTCCAAATGTATTTTCTGCCCTGCCCTCCATTAACCTACATACCCTGTCCCCGCTGCACGTCCGTTTTCTCTAACTAAAATCTTCCTTGTGTCCTATAACCCACAACCCTGTTCTTTCTGCCCCTGTACATCCTGCCCCTACCCTGACTCTCTATCTAACGACCCAGCGCCCAGCCACCTCCCTCCCCATACACACCCTTCCCTCACCCGCTATCCCACCCTAGCCGTGAGTCAGAGTTGAAGCCGGGACTGGTGCGCACTACTGGAGTGGGCTGGCCGGAGAGGTGTGGGCAGGGTGGGCCCAGAAGTCCCGGAAGCGGGCTCAGCTCTTTCCATTCTCCCTCGGTATTAAAGCCCCATCGACGGCTCCCCACTCACTCCGACTGCTGCCGCCGCCCCTGTCTGCACAGGTAAAAACCACGCTGCTATCCCTTCCTTGAGCTTGTGGTTATCTCTAAGCGCATTGAAGCCGCGTTTAATATCTGCAGCCACTAGGTTAGAGGTACTCGCTGCATGCCCACTGCAAGCCACTTCTGATCTTTGCAGCCAGGGGGCTCTAGGGTACTTGAGTCTTACTGCATGCCCGCTGCAGCCCACCTTTACCCCTGTCGCTAAGGGGCCTCTCGAGTAATACACTAGGGTGCTTGCGCCGGTCTCTCTGCAGCTCACCCCCGCCTCCAGGGGACCTCTCTGATGTGGCAGTAAGAGGACTCCTCCTGTTTGGCTGCAGGGCATACCCACAGCAAGCCATCCTCACCCTTGGCTAGGAAGGGGTGGGCTGAAGCTTGGAACGTCGGCGTAGATGAGTGTGCTTTTCCGCTGCTGCCTGCCCTGCCACCTCCTGATCTGTAGCCCCACCTCGCAGCGAGGCACCCTTCCCCCATTTAACTTTTTTTCGCCTACTTTGTGTTACCTTATTACGAATGTGAACTTGAATGAAGGCACCTTTTATTCTGTACTGTGATGCAGACCGCACACATCGTCCACCACAAACATGCTATGCCCTCCTACTGCGCACTGTCATCTCCACAGAAATACACTCACTCTAATATACTGCACGGCTCATTCCCACATGAATTCTACTCCTCCCACGTACACTCTGGATGAATGAATGAATGAATGAATAATGAGACGTGCAAACGGGAAACCTGTCGGAGCGAATTAACTTTGTGTACTGTTTATCAGTTATCACTAACCCTTGCAACCGTGACAATTATGTTTTTCACTTCGGTCTTTCCTCGTCCCATATGGACCAATCTCTTTGCGAATGGGATATTGATGGCTGTAATTGGGGAGGGGGTGGCTGAATATTCTTACGGGCTAGGTTCATGTTTTACGTGACCCCAAAATAATAAATCTTTTAATTGATTTGAACTGAATGTTAACTTTGGCCAGCATTTTAAGACATAGAATTTCGTACTGAATGGAAGCGGGCATGGAGTTGTGTAGAGACAAGGGGCCGGGCACGGAGTACTGTAGGGACAAGGGGCCGGACAGGGAGTGCTGTAGGGACAAGTGGCCGGGCATAGAGTGCTGTAGGGACAAGAGATGTGCAGGGCATGGAGTGCTGTGCCAGGGAGGGGCCGGGCGTGAAGTGCTGCACCAGGGAGGGGCCGGGCATGAAGTGCTGTGCCAGGGAGGGGCTGGGCATGGAGTACTGGACCTGGGAGGGACAGGCCGTTGGGTGCGGTGTGGATGGCGCAGTCCATAGAGCGCTGGACGAGAGAGGGTCAGGCCACCGAGTTCTGGGCCAAAAAGGCAGGGCAGAGATGTGGGGTGGGGTGGGGGGGTGGGTTGTGCTTGCCCACGGATGGGCCGGGCACAGAGGCTTGGCCAATGGGTGCCGGGCCAGCCATAGAGCGGGCCTGGT
This sequence comes from Triturus cristatus, assembly GCF_964204655.1. Classification (NCBI taxonomy): domain Eukaryota; kingdom Metazoa; phylum Chordata; class Amphibia; order Caudata; family Salamandridae; genus Triturus; species Triturus cristatus. The sequence goes on along the minus strand of NC_140590.1, from coordinate 1,660,356,105 downwards.
TTGCTGGACCAAGGGCATGGAATGTTGGGCGGGGGCTTGGGGTACAGAGCACAGAGAGCTGGAATCCCGAGGAGCACGAGCCGAGGGCCCAGCAACCGCAGACAGGGCGATGAGAGGCGTAACAAAGAGCGGCGGGCATGCAGCGCTCTGCTGGGAAGGAGAGGGCCAGCAGAGGAGTCCAGGGCTGCGGTCTGGAGAGCGAAAGGACACCGAGTGCTGTCCTTCCAGTGGAGGCCAGATATAAAGATACAGACACGGGTAAGGCCGGTCTTAGCGTGCTGAATACAGAAGGGCAGTACATAAACCAAGAAGGGGCGATGGGGAGAGGATGTGGTCTGACGACTAGACTGCCGACTTTGGTGCTGGAAACCAAGGTTCGAGCCTAGGGGTCGCATCCACATCCTGTGATTCTGGGCAAATCACTTAATCTCCCCGTGCCTGAATGTGTCCTTGTGTAACGTAACCGATGCTCATGTAAAGCGCTCCAATACCTTCGGGTCAAGTACGCGCGATATAAAATCTGCTTGAAAAAAAAGGGGGCCACCACGGAGTGATTGATCAGGAGGATGTGGAGGTCAGTGTCGTGTGGCACCCTTGCCCGCACCTCACCAGCCCTCGCCTGGGGTCACTGTGTAGGGTCTTGGCAATGGTGAGGATGCACTCTGGGTGTGCCCCGCAGTGATGTGCAAAGGAAAGGCCAGCATGGAGGCCAGATACATCTTGTGGCGGTAGCCCAGGCCAAGAACAACCTATGCAGCCGTCTGGGTGTCCTGCCTGACCCCGAGACCCGTGCGTGTGACCCTGGGGGCCAATGCACATCATAAGCTATTGAGTGTAAACGCATACGACCCTGAAACGTGGACGCTTCAAAGATTTCACCAGCTGCCTCTTCCTGCAGCCAACGCCTGTCAAGTCCCAGGGGCTTTTCAGGGTGAAAAAAGATCTATAGGCAACAAGCATTTCGCCTTTGGCGAGACCTATTGGCTATGCCAATGCTTGTTCCCTTTAGGTTCAGCCTGTCATTGCCATGGCTGCCCATGTGCATCCCATCAGTTGCGTTAGTTTTGGGCATCTTGGGTTGATCAGGCCATGCCTGATGCTTTGCCTTGCAGTATTTGCTGGCTGCATTGTTTAATTTCCTTCTGGAGTCGCCCCCGCCCTGATAACCTTGTGATGATTTCTGACCATATGATGGTGGTGCTGTCAAACAACCTTGCTGCTTCTGTTAGCCCTAGCTGGATGTCGCGAAGGAGGTCCTTCCTCCCCAGCTGAGCGAGGTCATTGCCGCCCACGTGTATTATCAAGATATCGGGGTACCTGGAGGCTGTTGCCTGTAGTCTGCTCAAGGTCGCCGATAGTTGGCCCCATCTCATTCCCGGATAGCCCCACCACCTAATGGATGTGGCTTTTGGCCCACCTATCTGTGGCTGCTGAAAATCTACCATGTCTGCATCCGGTGAATGAAAGAGTGACCGATCACCTAAACCAATCTTGGCTAGGCCCCTGCCCAAGCAACAAGCACACTGTCAGAATGTCTTGCGGCGCGGTCCCTTACGTGTTCACGCCAGCTGAGGACTCATGTATGTTTAGATGCGTTGGAGAACCACCTGCCCACTGCCTTTATTCCTGCCTCTGGCTTTCCATACTGTGCAGCCGTTGTCGCCGCTCCTATCCTGAAAGAGTCGGAGGCATGCCTGTCCCAGTGCTTTGCGCATGACCGCCGAGAACTAAACTTTGCTCAGTAGGTCCCCATTCCTGTGCTTGAAAAGTGGGCCCTCTGCCGGTCTCACTGCCATGTAAGTGTACAGGCAGCAGTGCAGTGGTACTCCGGACCCCTTGTCTAACGGGTCTGTGTTAGACCTTCTCAGCAGCAGCTCCAAGCATGCCACGCCTGGATTGACATTTGCTGCTTGCAGGCAAGCTGTGCCCACGTCTTTTTTTGCTGGAGCGACAAACTTGCTCACCCTGAATGCCCTAAAAATGCTGTTGCGAAAGTTGCTTTAAACAGGGAAACCTCAAAAGAGTGATTTGATCCTCCCCTGTGCATCCATCACCTGGGTCAGTTACCTAAAGTCTATGGGCTACCTAGAGTCCTGATTCTTCCCTTCCAGGTGCTTCCAGCCCTTCATGGCTGCCCTGCTATAGTGTGAGGCTGTGGCCTTTTCCTGAGCTTAGTTTGGAATAGTGAGCCACCACCTCTAGGTGGGCCTGTGCTTAAGATTTTGATTTATTTCCGTTAGGTACGCCCATTCAATAAAGTATTCCACTGCCCTGGCTGTGACCCCTGGGTCCTGCAGTGACAGGAGCCATCCAACTTGAATCACGGTGCTCGCGTATCTTTTATGATTTCTTGCTGTGCCAGGCTTGGATGCATGCTCAATTAGAACCGACAAGTCTGTTCCACGAGCTCCAGAAAAATCTCCGGGAAAAGGGTCATCTTCTGCTCTGCTTCTGATGCTAGCCTTATGGTCTTGCTCATCTGAGAACGAGAGAGCGCATCTCCCAGTGAGTTCTCTACCCCGGGGACGTAGCTCGCCTTTATTTGAAGGCTTCCATCCAGCTGTAATTTTACTGTGCGCCTCATTAGCCTCAAAATGTCTGGACACCTCACTGTACTGCTATATATTGCCTGCACTACCACCTGGTTGTCTGACCATAATGTCAGTTTCATGTCCCTCAGCCTACCTTTCCACACTGTCAGGGCCACCACTAAGGGGAGCAGCTCGAGGAAGGGGATGTTCTTGGTGATGTCCAACTCCTGTGCCATGCACCTGCACACCACTCTTTTCCTAGTATTGTCCCAAATCTCTGGCTGTCAGCTGCATCTATGAAGAGGGCCATCTGTCTGGCCATCACCCATTCTTCTATCCATATGAGAAACCCATTAAAATCCACCAGAACTGAGTCCCACGTGACCATATCCCCCTTCTCTCCTGCCCCCAGCCTAGCATGATGATTCTTTTCCTGCAAACCTGCTGTCAGCTAGGTCAGGTGCCTCGAAAAACTCGCCCTACTGGTATGACCCTTGCAACAAAGTTGAGTTTGCCAATCAGTCTTTGTAGCTTGTGGAGTGTAGCCTTCCTACTTGCTGCACATTGTCCTTATTTCAAGTACCTTGTCCTCTGGCAGCCTGGATGTCCAGCACTGAGTCTAGTTTAGTTCCATCCCGAGGAACACTAGCTTTGTTGCCAAGCCCACTGTTTGCTGTTAGCGGCACATCCAGCTGGCTAGCTCCTGGAAAGCCTTCAGTGTTTCCCTGCAATCCCCTGTTCCTGCCGGTCCTACGAACAAGAAATCATCAAGGTGTTGCAGCTTCTCCCTGCGCGTGTCTCTTGTGCAGGGCCCTTTCTAAAAATGTGCTAAACGCTCAAAGTATGAGCAGGACACTGATTAGCCCATTGGCATTGCCTTGTCAAAGTATGTTTCTCCCTTGCACTGAAAGCCTAGTAGGTGAAAGCCAGTCGCTACCGGTGCAGGGCGGGGGGAGGGAGTCGACAGACAACGGAATAGGGAAAATTAAATAAATAAATAAAACTATTGTCTGTCAACTCCATCTTGGCCACACCCCCCTTCGCCCCGCTTACCTGCACTGGCCTCGACTGGTGAAAGCTATCTGGGTATACTGGGAGGAGTCGGAAAGTGGACTTAATATCTGCCGTTGCCATGAGTGACCCTTTGCCCGTTGCCCTTACCAAATCAATTGTATCCTCCACTATGGAGTACCCTACTGAGCATGCCTCTTAGCTGAGCCTATCATTCACTGATGTTCCCTCTGGGAAAGAAAGGTGGTGAATGAGTCTGCACTGTCCAGCCTCCTTCTTGAGCACCACCCCTAGGGGTCAGATCAGCAAACCTTTGGGGAATGGGAGGAAAAAGGGACCCTCTTTTTGCCCCAGTTCCTTCTCCTTTTTGATCTTCTGCCGTACTAATCCGGGTGCTTCTGGGCGGATTTTAGGTTCCTCACACTCCGCATAGAGATATGAGCTTAAACGGGATTTAAAAACCCTCCTCTAAGCCTTTAACTAGTAGGGCAGCATCATTTCTGTTATTGTACACACTGGCTAGCCTCCTGAACTGGTGCGTGTTAGGGGGGCTGGGTATCTGAAAACTTCTCCATTCCTCGTGGTCCCCCCTGCACTCCTGCCCCCGCTAGTGTTTCTCCTTCTACTATTTTAGTTGCTGTGGTGTTTGTTGCACCTTCCCCCTGAGGCCAGGCGCTCCCCCCATAGGATGTGCAAGTGTGCCTAAATTTGCTTGCCTCCCTCGAATATGACTCGTTATTTAGCATACCATTACTTCGCAGCTTTTTACTACGAAGTTTTTACTTAGCAGTTATCATTACTACGCAAGTTTTTAATTTGCATACCGGTACATTGCAAGTGTTAATGTATGCGAACTAAAAACTTGCCTAGTAATCAAAACAGACATTTACCCCAACACTACACTAAATACTAAATACAAATACATTACCCTACACATAACAAACTCTGATACACTACCCAAACTCCCAAACACAACACTACCCTACACTACACAAACACCACAACACTACCCTAAACCCTAAATCACTACCCCCTGCACGACCCTCCCCCTTCCCCAGCCCGCTCCCTACACTCAAACACTACCCTGCATGACCCCCCAACACTACCCTAAACCCTAAAACACTACTCTACACTACACAAACACAACTACACTACCCTAAAACCTAAAACACTACCCCCAGCACTACCCTGCCCCTACCTCCAGTCGTGTCCCTACTCCCAAACCCTACCCTGTATGACCCCCCTGACACTACCCTAAACCCAAATACACTACTCTACACTACACAAACACAACTACACTACCCTAAAACCTAAAACACTACCCCCAGCACGACCCTGCCCCTACCCCAGTCCTGTCCCTACTCCCAAACACTACCCTTCACAACCCCCGACACTACCCTAAACCCAAATACACTACTTGACACTACACAAACACAACTACACTATCCTAAAACCTAAAACACTACCCCCAGCACGACCCTGCCCCTACCCCCAGTCCTGTCCCTACTCCCAAACACTACCCTGCACGACCCCCGGAAACTACCCTAAACCCAAATACACTATTCTACACAACACAAACACAACTACACTACACTAAAACCTAAAACACTACCCCCAGCACGACCCTGACCCTACCCCAGTCCTGTCCTTACTCCCAAACACTACCCTTCACAACCCCCGACACTACCCTAAACCCAAATACACTACTTGACACTACACAAACACAACTACACTATCCTAAAACCTAAAACACTACCCCCAGCACGACCCTGCCCCTACCACCAGTCCTGTCCCTACTCCCAAACACTACCCTGCACGACCCCCGGAAACTGCCCTAAACCCAAATACACTATTCTACACTACACAAACACAACTACACTACACTAAAACCTAAAACACTACCCCCAGCACGACCCTGCCCCTACCCCCAGTCCTGTCCCTACACCCAAACACTACCCTTCACGACCCCCGACACTACTCTGAACCCAAATACACTACTCTACACTACACAAATACAACTACACTACCCTAAAACCTAAACAACTTCCCCCTGCACGACCCTGCCCCTAGGACAACACCCCCGGCTTACCTCTCCTGACGTCCTACTCGTAGGTGAGGAAACCTATGCGTGACTCCGTGGCCCAGCTCCCATTGAAGCCCATGGTGAGGCTACACAGCGCCTCTTTCACTAGTGGCCTCACTTCTAGTGGTTGACACGTCACGTGCGGTAGCACACAGCAAGGGATGGCAGTACTGATGTGGTGAAATGCGCCAAGCTCTCTCAGAGGTTCTGTTATTCTGTGCACGATCCTCTCTTGCACAAGCAGGAGCTGTGCTGGTGACGGGGCACATCTTGAACAAGATTGCATCAGCAGTTAGAGAAACGGGTGCTGTGGGAACACTACCGCACATCTCTGTCACCTCCCCCTGCCTGGGATGCTGCTCGCTACGCGCACCTTCAGCGTCACTTCCTGGGAGGAGTAAGTTGCCTGCAGTCATAGCGCACCTTCCTGTGTCAGCGTCGCTTCCTGATCCGCCATTGTTTACCCATTACGACGCATGCGTAGTTACAACACATGCAATGTAACACCTTGCGTAGTAAAGGCAATGCGTAGTTACATCGCATGCCTTGTAACGCTTGCGAAGTAATGGTATGCGGAGTAAAGCCTCCGTAGTAATGGGGGATTATCCCTCCCTCACTTGTGCACTTGTTGGAGTCCTATTTCATGCAAACTGCTGCTGACCTCCTGTTTGCCAGTGTTTTCCAGTTGTTTTATGACTTGGGCTTGTAAAATGACTTATGTTTGCCTGGCTCCCCTTAAAGGAAGTGCTCCGAAAGGGCTGCTCACCTTTTCCTGCCCAAACGTTGACCTTTTTTTCCACAATCATCTTGTGGATGAACCTGGATACATCCTCCTCATCCCATTCCATTTCAGGGTGCGTCTGCATTTTTAATATAAAGCCCTTATTTATAGTCCAACCATTCTTCAACTGAGAATTGCCTACGTGCTTTGTGTATTTTGGACTCATAGTGCCAGAGGCGTGCTGCACAGTGCAGGAACTTCTCAACAATAATGCATGCATTATCCTGAATGCATCGAGCCCGTTGTCAAAATTTCTTTCCTTTCTCACCCTTTTTAGGTCTCGCCTAGCGTTTCAGCGCATGCGCTGCCGCTTTGCGAGGCATGGTGTATATACTATACTGGGGAAGCTTTACGTAAGCTCCGCCCATTTTTCTGTTTGGCTTACAGCCGAAATGATACCTCCTTATTGGTTTTTGTCTCGTTAGTCCCTCCTCCTATCGGCCATGGCGTAATTTGTATGCTTCCGAGGCTTTTGGCCCCTTTACCGAACACTATTTTTTCTGCTGTGTCCCCCCCCCACCTCCTCAAGGCAGTCTGTGATTTTTTGCCAACCCCCTACCCCCCCCCCACTCCCGTTCCTGCCTTCCTGCCTTCTTAGAGGCCTGCACTCCCATTTTTAATGCAATACGTCTCGTGTAAATGCGAGTCGTATTGCATTGAAAATGCTTGTTTTAAAGTAGTGCGCAGGCATCCCAGAAATGACATTCCTGGGGTGCACCGGAAACAAATCCTCAGTTGCTCCGGAAGTCTTTGGGCCCTCGGTTCTCTCGCCATTGACGCTGCGGGGCGAGTAGTTAGCGGGCAGCTACAGTTCACATAAACTAGAGGCAGGCTGCAGGCAGTGGCAATGGCAGCGCTGCTCACACAATGATTAAGTTGTGCCGCGGTTATGTGATCAACTACGGACCCGACCTGCAGGCACCGCGCGGCCGCTGGAGTTGTTCCTCAGCACACCAGTGAGCCTCTCCAGCTCAGTGCTTAATTTGTGCCGGTGCTTTTCGGTGCTTTGCAACGGCATATATTTATCAGGGCCGGGTCTAGACCTGAGTGCCTGCCACTTCCAACTCACATCAATGACTGACTGACTGCATGTGTGTCACTGTGACACACAAATCTAATCACCTGTTGTTCACTCACGCTCTGTCTCCCCGGTGAAGTGTGCTTCGCCAATTACAAATAAAATCCATGCTTTCAGTCAGTGTTGCTGGTGGGCGGGATTCTGATTTGTGTGGTATTTGGCCCTCTGGGGCTGCCGTGACAGCGTGCGTAAAGCCGTAACCTTCCTAGAATCCACGCCGCCCCGCCCGCCTTATCATCATGAGCACACTGCAGTTGGGAGCGAATGCACTACGTGTCGTTGTGTAGTATGCAGTGTGCAGCTGAGCAGCAGGCCTCCAATAAGGCAGTGGCCGGTCTGTAACTGCAGTACCGTTACAAAACAGAGTAAGTAGTAAACCGTTACCAAGCCCGGGAGCCTGGAGGCTGGGAGCTGGGCTGGTTTTGAAATAGGCTGGTTTTGTTACTGGGCCTATTTTTTTTTAACCAAAATCGGCCCACAGTAACAAAATCAGACATCCAATGTTACAGTGCTGCTGCCTAAAAGTTTTCAAAATCTTGATGAATAAATCCCCCTAGGACCTTGCGTGACCCAAAATGTCAGTTTATTAAGGAAGATTAGATGTCTTCACGCTCCCTAGTTCAGATATACCAGGCAGCCATCTAATTCATACGTTCATCCTGGCAAAGCACTCCGGAAGGTGACTGTTACGTCACCCTTTTGTTTTGTTCCTGCACTTAAAACAAGTTTTCAGCTAGTGCAGAGCAGTGTTACTCCCCGTTTTTTCAGTTCGTATTCTTCGCTCGATGTTATTGTAAATGCATACATACATACACATACCTAAATGAGCGTGTTTCACAGTTGAAACTAGGCCTGCTTGCACTTGTCTCCTAAAATAAAGCAGGTGATCTGTGTGACCTTCTGAGTATTGTAACCCTCTCACTGCCCCTTTGTTTCTCAGCATGTTGACAGGGGGTTCCAGACAAGAGTGCAATTAGCATTGTTGATAACTGGCATACCTGTGCAGTGCGACGGGACACTGCAAAAGTGATAATATTATTTTACCTGTCATAACTCTTGCTGATGGTACAACGTTAAATAGGGAGATCCTGTGACATCCCCTCACCGAATCCAATGTGCTGTAATATTGCAAGCATGTACGGCAAATTCAGATGATCAAATTCTTTCTGATGTTCTACTGACTAGGCCAGGGCCTCCTGCTGCAGGTGCATTTGCATATTTCCTTCAAGAATCCAGAAGCGGTGTCTGAGGCTCAGTGAGTGATTAAAACCGTTCTAATGTTGGTGTAACAAGTGTAACAAAGTCGGCAAAAATAGATATTGACATCTCGCTGATATTTTGCTCCTTATCTTATTTTCTGTATTTATCATGGCCAAAGAGTGTCTACTAGGCAACTTCCAAAAGGTTGTGGTGTGGTTTAAATTGAAATTTAATAACAGTTTCCCAGGTAGACTTTGGAAAGTCTTCCAATTACAGTACTGTTTAGTACATATTAACCTACCTGAAGGCAGGGCCACTGGAATTATGCAATTGTGAGGAAGCAGCGTTTTTCACATATGTATAGATTTGCTGCCTTTGCCACATAATGTATTGGTTATCTGCTTCGTAATTTGCCTATTTCCACAAAAAAATATTCATAGCGCAATTGGTTCACAAGTTATTAAACATGCAAGCAACACGTTGCTGAGCAGTTGAAGGCGCTTTGCAAAGTTTGACTGGCCACCTTTCTTTTACTTATTGCTATATTTTTGTGTTAAACTGGTACTAATAAGGTGTAGCCAATGCCCAAGAAGTATCAACAAGTGTAAAACTGACAAAATAATGAAGTATTATGAAATGTCCCTCATTATGCTGCAAAATGTGCCTTTTCTTCCCACATAATTTGCTCAACTGTGCCACATAATTTGGCCCTTTCTTCACACAAAATTCCAGTGGCCCAGAGGAAGTGGGTGGAGCTGAGGAAAGTGGGTGTGACCTCTGACAAACATTTGAGCACCTGTACTTCATTTTTTACAAATTAAGCACTGCTTCAGCTTCTGCTGAGAAACACAATAGCTGGGCCGGTGTTTGCTGCGTCGTTCCGACGAGGTGCGGCCCGTATGAAGAGCGTCACAAAGTTAATGAGGTACAGCTCTCTGCTGCAACATGTATTTTAAAATGTTATTAATATCACTATCGCGCTGCAGTGCTGCCGCTCCGACTGTCTACCTGCTTTTTACTGCGAATAAGCTTGGAGAACTACAGCCATGATAGAGGGGGTCTAGGAAATACTAGGTCGGTGGTGTAGGTGAGCTATAATCATTTGACGTAATGGGGGTCTGTAAGAGTGACTGTCCGCCCTATGCGTGCAAAATGCAGCGGTAGCGGGAGCAAGAACGTCTACAGATGTGATATAACAGACAGCGGAAAAACAGTTATATAGCGCGAAACTGACCCGAGGGAGTGCTTTACACGGGCACCAGTCGCATTACACACAGTCACATTCATACTGTGGACATTAAGTGATTTTCCCAGAATCACAGGGTGCTGAGCCGACGCTGGGACTCACCTCGTTCCAAAGTCGGCAGCTTTGGTCGTAACGACACATCCTCCCCATCCAATGATGAAATCGGGGGCTTCTAAGTACTTTAGAGTCTGGGCACAGGCAGCATCAGTCAGAAGAAGAGAAGTCACTCAGCAGAGGAGGCACGCACCGAACATACTGATGATCGTTTGGCAGCTTGAAAGATGCGTGCTGGGGCCTCTAACATTCTGGGGCCGATTACGATCCTGGAAAAACCCGGTACAAACCGTGGGTCGGAGCTTTTTCTCCGTCCGACTCGTACCGGGTTGTAAAACTTTACAAACATGCAATTACGATTCGTTCGGAAACACCATTCCCGTACGATTCGGAAAAAAGACCAACCGACAGAAAAATACATACAAATGTGATCTGGGACACCGCGGACGTGACGTCCGGACGGAGTTAGGCATGTTTTTACGTACCAGCAATTACGATTCGCACCGACTGCAGTCCGGATGGGAAAATTTTTACGGCACCTAAAAAGTGCCGGAAAAGCTAAGTACGCAGCGATGCGAGCTGATTAGGGGGCCCGGTACGCGCCGTACCCCCCCCGCCCCCCGTATGTACGGAGCGTACTCCCACCCCCATATGTACGGAGCGTACCCCCACCCCCATATGTACGGAGCGTACCCCCCAGCCCCCCGTATGTATGGAGCGTACCCCCCAGCCCCCCATATGTACGGAGCGTACCCCCGTACCCCCCGTATGTACGGAGCGTACCCCCCAGCCCCCCATATGTATGGAGCGTACCCCCGTACCCCCCAGCCCCCCGTATGTACGGAGCAAACCCCCCAGCCCCCCATATGTATGGAGCGTACCCCCGTACCCCCCAGCCCCCCGTATGTACGGAGCGTACCCCCGTACCCCCCCGTATGTACGGAGCGTACCCCCGTACCCCCCAGCCCCCCGTATGTACGGAGCGTACCCCCACCCCCGTATGTACGGTGTGGACCCCCAGCGCTACGCGCTGGGGGTCCGCACCGTACATATGGGGGTGGGGGTGGGGGTACGCTCCGTACATACGGGGGGCTGGGGGGTACGCTCCGTACATATGGGGTGGGGGTGGGGGTACGCTCCGTACATACGGGGGGCTGGGGGGTACGCTCCGTACATATGGGGGTGGGGGTACGCTCCATACATACGGGGGGCTGGGGGTACGGCGCGCCCATCCGCGGGGGGGGCTGGGGGTACGGCGCGAACATACGGGGGACGGGGGGGAGTACGGCGCGTACCAGGCACTTGTTTGGACATCTCCATGGTTGCTATGGGAGTTCGCTCCGGACGGTCTTTTTTCCATACAGTTGTACAATCGGACGGATGGGACGGATCGTAATTGCGCATTGGGACTTCAGTTTTCCCATTTGTACGTAAAAATGTCCGGGGACGTGTCGGAGACTTTTCCCGACCCGAGGACGTGTGGTGGAATTTTCCCAATGCGATTTGTAGGGACTTTTTCCCATACGAATCGTAATTGGCAGTTTGTACGGCGCTTTTACCATTTGTAAGGAAAAAAGTCCAGATTCAATTCGGTTGGGGAAATTTTTTCCAGGATCCTAATCGGCACCTCTGTTTGGGAGACTCGACCCGGGTCCACATGGGACAAAGAGGCCCTGGACTCCAGAGGGCACAGCAGGATATGTGTGTCCAAAGTGCTGCCACTTTAGGGTGACCAACCGTCCGTAAATTTCACGGACAGTCCGTGAATTTACTGTTGTGTCCGTTGTCCGTGAAGGAAGTTTCCACGGACGGCATTTGTCCGTAATTTTAGCCTTGAGGCCAAACGACAAATGTTCAGCTGTTGAGATGGCTCAGCTCACGCAGAAGGGGGGTCTCCCGTGCAGTGATTCAGAGGGAGGGGCAGCCAGGGTGCCGGGCTGCTTCAAAGAATGTAAATGTGGGGACTGGTTAATCTGGGGATGTAAAGGATGCTTGAATGAGAAATAAATAGGTGTTAATTGACCTAAACTTGCCTGAGGTGAAAGATTTCTTCTTTCTCCATGGTATTGTTAAGGTGTTCCAAGCTGAACTGTGAAGTGTGTGCTTTGCAACTACAACTGAGGTCACAAACCAATGTTACATTACATTGCGATTTCATACCGTCTCATGTTTACAATTCGGAAGGAGTTGCAAAACCCCTTTCACAATTCAGAACCTCTTTCCCTGCTCTTAAAACAGGTTTTTTTTCTCGCTATCGAAGCGTGATTCAAAGACTTTGCAACTAAAAAAAAATCTTTATGACATGCGGCCCCTGGTGGATTGACCTGTCGTATTCTCCTTGCATTAAACATGATTTTTTTTCTTATTGCGCTTTTAACTGTGGAAATTCAGGCTCTGGATAGTGATAGTGTATTAGCTGCAGTAAAATACATATATCAATGTCACCTTTGGAACTAACATCAAAATAATCACAGATGGGATGTGAACCAATGCCTCATGAATCAGGATGCTGAACTAGGTCAGGGCTTTAAGTGGCCTGTGCTCAGTGCCGGGTGCAGTTCTAAAAAACAGGTGCTGAGATGGGTCCCTATTGGGCTCTCCATTTTTGCCCTAATCCTCAGGATGGAAACAAAATCTTAACTCTGCTGCACTTCCACCCTTCACTGCCTTTGATGTAACTCTAAAGAGACTGGTTACAGTTCTTTCACAGTCTCATAATTTTAGAACTGAAGCATTTTCAATATTATTTACAATGAAGCCAAAGTTGTTGCTTATTTGTCTTATGCAACTAACAACCATTGACAAAGCCAAAAGTCCTGGCTTGTTCTAGGTGGATTGTTACTTATTGTGTTATTTATCTGGATGCACTGACAGAAGCAGCAAATTTACCAGTCGGGGCGCAAAATATGCTTAGCACAGATTTCTTAGCTTACGTGTTTTTAAGCCACACCCTTAGTTACATCGGCCAAGCCCCTTTGACAGACCCCCCAGTTTTTTCATCCCACTTAAAGCCCTGAACATATGGCTATCCTGTAGCTCTTCTTCGTCATTTTACTACAGCAATCAGCAGAAACATATCATGCACTATTTGAGGTAATTTGTGTCCTGCAAGCTAGAGGCGGCGGAGACGTAAACCTTAGGGGTTTGCATGATGTCACCTCAGTACAGCTTCTGACACATAAAACAAGCCACAAGGAAGGGGGCCTGACATTTAAGGTTATACTGCCCCGCCCGTGATCCTCAGCTTCTTGGTATAACTATACTGCTCTCCTACCTTTAACCTGCTTTCGTCCACTCTTCTTGCTGACGCTCTGATTTACTAGTGTATATCTTGCTGGCATCTTTTTGGGCTGGATTCTTTTATACTGTCGACATTTCAATATCTCAAGGTCAGCATTGATCGGCAATTCCCTTGTCATGCTTCCATGTCATACACCTTCTGCACATCTATGTGGACATGCTACAATGATTATTGTTTCTATGCTAATGTGATCCTTCTAAATGTTTACTCTTGTTATGACAACACTTTATATGGCGCTCCGCAAATTGTTTCTCTGCACTCCTGCTATTGTGAAATCTATTGTGTCGTGCGCTGTAATAGTTTCATCATGTGCTCCCCTACCCTTCTATACACCTTTTACAGATCCCTCAAGCCAGTTTGAGTGGAGTCTGCACAACTGAAAAAAAGAAAATAAACTGCTAGGCTAGACATTTTTTACGAAGAGAATGTGCGTGTTTCATTTTTCACCAGAGTCTGCTCTCATTTTCTCATGCACAATGCATGGATTAAAGCATACTTTCAGTGCTCTGGAAATAGGAACGCACTGTGCAGCAGAGATGTGGTGCTATCCTTGTGCTCTCTTCTGCTGTTTATGCAACAACAGCAGTTCAGTGACTTGGTGCAATTTTCATATTTCAGATTGGGGGATGCAATGTCACTGTCATTAACAGCAAATGTACTTGCCCATGGACGTTAGCACAATTTATTAGGTCTCACATTAGCCAAGACCTTTTGGTTTTGCTAAAATGATATGTATAATATGACACAAAGCTGTCCACTCGGAGCATTGCAGTCTAATCCAGCAGTGCAGGACCCATTAAGCTACATCCTATGTGTGCTGCTTTACATCTCACAGTTCAAACACAAGGAGATGATTGACGGAGCGCTGAAACTTTTCAGACACTCACCCCCTAGCACAGATCTGGGTTGAATCCATCATCATTCTTTAGGTCACTTCGCCACCTCAGTTCAGACCCAGCTATATGCAAATCAGTCTTGACCCTGTGCCTCATGGGGACAGTCCAGCCCGAGCTGCCAAGCCAGGTCCTCACTGGACCGGAAACAAGCATCCTGGGACCAGTTTCTGGGTAACACACATCATCAGCCAGGCTAGCATGAATCCAGTGGCAAAGTAAGCAAGGGACCCATGTCTGGGCATACCCTGCCAACTTAGGGAGAACAAAGCAAACACAAGGAAATGATGGAGAGCTGAAACTTTTCGACACTCACCCCCAGTCACAGACGTGGGTTGAATCCATCATCATTCTTTAGCTCACTGCGCCACCCTTGTTCAGATCCAGCTATATGCAAATCAGTCTTGACCCTCTGCCTCATGGGAACAGTTCAGTCTGAACTGCCAAGCCAGGTCCTCACTGGACCAGAAACCAGCATCCTGGTACCGGTTTCGGGATAAAACCCCTCATCAGCCAGGCTAGCTTGAATCCAGTGACATCTGACACAAAGCTGGTCACTCGGAGGACTGCACTCTAATCCAGCAGTGCAAGACCCATTTAGCTACATCCCATGCGTGCTGCTTTATATCTCACAGTGGCACTCAGATATGAGATGCTAGTAATAAAGTTCATCCGAACAAATCTTCCTGACCACTTCTCTCACCACAAATGCTTGCTCAGGACCATGAACTGTAAACAAAATATATTAGACTGAACAACCCAGTGCAGTAACCTTATAGATTATGGTCATATAAAATTAAACAAAAAGACCTGTAGAGTTGCTCAAAACTACGTGCATACTGAAAAAACGTGAAGTGCATGATTGTCTCAAACTAATATAAACTTATTTTGACTTGTACTTATGTTGGTTGTCTATTTACTTGTATACCATTGCGCGATCTCCTCTGATGTGTCTGTAAAATGTACCTTTTGTTGCAAATTTTTGTCCCGAATTTTGACCTTCTGTCCTGAATTTGTGTCCTGAATTTTGACACTTTGTCCTGAATTTTTACACTCACCGTCCTGAATTTCCGTGCCAGTTGGTCACCCTATGCCACTTACTGGCAACCACATGTTTCTGTCTGTTTTTAACAGCACGGGCGGGCCGAGACATACATAGAACTCCCACAGTCTAAAGGCATGTCCTCAGCTGCCTGGCACCATCCGGGCACGGTGTCAGGTGAGTACACCAGCAAATGAATTTAATTCTTCAAATACACAGGCACAAAGAGTACAGACAGAACGGGGGCATGCATCTTTCATTCCGACCTTCAATGCTACCTGGGTACACATAGGGTCCCCCGCCATCCTTCACTGGCAGTAGCGTTACAAAGAGAGGTGGGGTTATTCTGCAGCTTCCACTGTGTATGCAGTGGCACAAGTTCACCCAACAGGAAAGTGAGGCAGATTTAACCGGAAACACGCACGCTTCTGAGTTCTCACTAGAACAAGGGCTTTTAACATCATATGGGTTTCCCAGCAGTATTTATTGTCTTTGCGTTTGCAGCCAGGCTGTTTTCAGAACTTCCGAAAAATGGCACAGTGAAGTATCTCTGAATGCTGTAGGACCTTTCAAGTTAAGCAGGCGAGATAATAGATTAGACGGCGTGATGTGGGTTGCAGCAGGCGTAATGCAGATACTCGGGGTTGCAGTAGACTGATAAGGCAGACACTCGGGGTTGCAGTAGATGGGATGATAAGGCAGACACTCGGGTTGCAGTAGACGGGATGATAAGGCAGACACTCGGGGTTGCAGTAGATGTGGTGATAAGGCAGACACTCGGGGTTGCAGTAGACGGGATGATAAGGCAGACACTCGGGGTTGCAGTAGACGGGATGATAAGGCAGATACTCGGGGTTGCAGTAGACGTGGTGATAAGGCAGACACTCGGGATTGCAGTAGACGGGATGATAAGGCAGACACTCGGGGTTGCAGTAGACGGGATGATAAGGCAGACACTTGGGGTTGCAGTAGACTTGGTGATAAGGCAGACACTCGGGGTTGCAGTAGACGGGATGATAAGGCAGATACTCGGGGTTGCAGTAGACGGGATGATAAGGCAGACACTCGGGGTTGCAGTAGACGTGGTGATAAGGCAGACACTCAGGGTTGCAGTAGACGGGATGATAAGGCAGACACTCGGGGTTGCAGTAGACGTGGTGACAAGGCAGACACTCGGGGTTGCAGAAGACGGGATGATAAGGCAGACACTCGGGGTTGCAGTAGACGGGATGATAAGGCAGATACTCGGGGTTGCAGTAGACGTGGTGATAAGGCAGACACTCTGGATTGCAGTAGACGGGATGATAAGGCAGACCCTCGGGGTTGCAATAGACGGGATGATAAGGCAGACACTCGGGGTTGCAGTAGACGTGGTGATAAGGCAGACACTCGGGGTTGCAGTAGACGGGATGATAAGGCAGACACTTGGGGTTGCAGTAGACGTGGTGATAAGGCAGACACTCGGGGTTGCAATAGACGGGATGATAAGGCAGACATTCGGGGTTGCAGTAGACGGGATGATAAGGCAGACACTCGGGGTTGCAGTAGACGTGGTGATAAGGCAGACACTCGGGGTTGCAGTAGACGGGGTGATAAGGCAGATACTCGGGGTTGCAGTAGACGTGGTGATAAGGCAGACACTCGGGGTTGCAGTAGACGGGATGATAAGGCAGACACTCGGGATTGCAGTGGACGGGATGATAAGGCAGACACTCGGGGTTGCAGTAGACGTGGTGATAAGGCAGACACTCGGGGTTGCAGTAGACGGGATGATAAGGCAGACACTCGGGTTGCAGTAGACGGGGTGATGAGGCAGATACTCGGGGTTGCAGTAGACGTGGTGATAAGGCAGACACTCGGGGTTGCAGTAGACGGGATGATAAGGCAGACACTCGGGGTTGCAGTAGACGTGGTGATAAGGCAGACACTCGGGGTTGCAGTAGATGGGATGATAAGGCAGACACTCAGGGTTGCAGTAGAAGGGGTGATAAGGCAGATACTCGGGGTTGCAGTAGACGTGGTGATAAGGCAGACACTCGGGGTTGCAGTAGACGGGATGATAAGGCAGACACTCGGGGATGCAGTAGACGTGGTGATAAGGCAGACACTCGGGGTTGCAGTAGATGGGATGATAAGGCAGACACTCGGGGTTGCAGTAGACGGGATGTTAAGGCAGATACTCGGGGTTGCAGTAGACGTGATAAGGCAGAGACTCGGGGTTGCAGTAGACGGGATGATAAGGCAGACACTCGGGGTTGCAGTAGACGGGGTGATAAGGCAGATACTCGGGGTTGCAGTAGATGTGGTGATAAGGCAGACACTCGGGGTTGCAGTAGACGGGATGATAAGGCATACACTCGGGGTTGCAGCAGACGTAAATCAGATACTTGGGTTGCAGCAGGCATTAATGAAGCAGGCGCTCGAGGTTGATGCAGGTATTCAAGCGAAGCCTACACTAACTTATTCAGATGCATTTACCGCGAGCGGTGGCCGGGGAAGTCAGTATTATAATATAAATCTGGCCTTCAAGAAACACTGACTGCGCACCACCGAAGTCAGTAGGGCCCGCGGCCGCTGCGGAGTGGTGCCAGGTACCTCAGCAGCCTGGCCTCTCTTCCACAGTCCATTGCAGCCAGTGAGAATGCAGCCAGGCAAGTAGCTCGAGTCCTCTCCACTTGTTCCGCGCTACTGCTGCACGTCGCGGCTGGGCCCGTCCTCCATGCTCTTTGACCATCAACGGTGCTCGCTGACAACAGTGACCACTGATACACTACAGCCCTGGCAAGCATGTGTGGCGTTTGCGGAGGACAGCTGGGGGGCATCGCATCCACCAGAAGTGGACCCCTGAGCCAGCAATGTGGTGCCAGCATGAGTGAATACACTGAAATGTGTGACTAGGAGGGCAGTGACATCGACTATGCATTGTTTGGGTTAGTGTCACTGAGCACAAGTTACATTACACAAGATATTTATTTTTTAAACCTTTTACCCCATTTCTGTTTTCTCTAAGTTTTACTTTCTGTCTTTTTGCCTTGTGTTTCCAATGGTCAGTGTCCATACGTTTTGCTTTCAGTTCCCTGTGCCTTTCTTCCCTGCGTCTGCATTAGGCTGTAGTAGAGTTTCTTATTCTGCAAATGGTTGTAATTTGTGATATTTATATATTTCCCTTGACTTCATTGCTTCATTTTGCTCCCAAGAAAATGTCACTCATATTCGTTGAAATGTCACTCATAATAACACTGAAATTATGAAAGTTTCACACATGGCGATATAAAACCTTGGCAACTATGATGCACTATATAGAGCATCTATCCAGCCGTCACAACAGACATTAGAACATGCACAAAGACGCTCAGCAGAGGGCCAGTGTCACTCTTGAGGTGGGTGGGACAGCAGTCAACCTCTTTCGCAGCACCCGTTCTTCTCTCACCATTTCTCTGCTTCTTTCCGGCCCCTCTTGTTCCTTGTCTTCACTAAGGTGCCGATTACGATCCGGTAAAAAATTTCCCCGTGCGACTCGTATCCGGTCTTTTTACCGTACGAATCGTACAAGTGCCGTACGAACTGGCAATCACGATTCGCATGGTAAAAAGTCCATACGAACCGCATTGGGAATCATTCCCCACACGTCCTCGGGTCGGAAAATGTGTCCGACACGTCCTCGTACGATTTACCGTACAAATGTGAAAGGTGAAGTCCGACCGAGGAATCACGATCCATCCCGTGCGTCCGAGGTTACAACCGGATGGAAAAAACACCGTCCGCACCGAACTCCCATAGCAACCATGGAGACGTGCCCGCATACGCGCCGCCCCCCCCCCCAGCCCCCGTATGTACGCGCCGACCCCCCCCAGCCCCCGTACGTACGTGCCGACCCCCCCCAGCTCCCGTACGTACGCACCGTACCCCCCCCCCAGCCCCCGTACGTACGCGCCGACCCCCCCAGCCCCCGTACGTACGCGCCGACCCCCCCCAGCCCCCATATGTATGCGCTGACCCCCCCCAGCCCCCGTATGTACGCGCCGACCCCCCCCAGCCCCCGTATGTACGCGCCGACCCCCGTGTATGTACACCCGTGTACGTTCGAGTCGTACCCCCCGTGTACGTTCGAGTCGAACCCCCCGTGTACGTTCGAGTCGAACCCCCCCTGTACGTTCGAGTCGAACCCCCCTGTATGTACACCCGTGTACGTTCGAGTCGTACCCCCGTGTACGTTCGAGTCGAACCCCCCCTGTACGTTCGAGTCGAACCCCCCTGTATGTACACCCGTGTACGTTCGAGTCGTACCCCTGTGTACGTTCGAGTCAAACCCCCCCCTGTACGTACGAGTCGAACCCCCCTGTATGTACACCCGTGTACGTTCGAGTCGTACCCCCACCCGTGTATGTACGGTGCGTACCCCCAGCGCGTAGAGCTGGGGGTACGCACCATACATACACGGGTGGGGGTACGACTCGAACGTACACGGGTGTACATACAGGGGGGTTCGACTCGAACGTACACGGGGGATACGACTCGCACGTACACGGGTGTACATAGAGGGGGGGGTCGGCGCATACGTACGGGGGCTGGGGGGGGTCGGCGCGTACGTACGGGGGCTGGGGGGGGTCGGCGCGTACGTACGGGGGCTGGGGGGGGTCAGCGCGTACGTACGGGGGCTGGGGGGGGGGTACGGTGCGTACCGGGCCACCTACTCTGGTCGATTCGCGCCGTACTTCGCTTTTCCGGCACTTTTTGAGTGCCGTGAAAATATTGCCATCCGGACTGCTGCCGGTTCGAATCGTAATTCCTGGGTCGTGAAACGCTGCCTGAAAGCGTCCCGACGTCACGTCGCAGCATTCCCGGATCACATTCGTATGTATGTTTTCGTCGGTCGGTGTTTTTTACGATTCGTACGGAAATGGTGTTTCCGTGCGAATCGTAATTCCATGTTTGTAAAGTTTTACGACCGGGTACGAGTCGGACGGGGAAAACGCTCCGACCGATGGTTCGTACCCGGTTTTTACCGGATCGTAATCGGCACCTAAGTCTGTTTTTAGCACTGCCACAGATCTGCAGTCCTATGACCACCTTCATCTAATTTCTGTTGCCTCTTTGGGACTCCTGGCCTCTGTTCCTTTTTCCATTGTCTCTCTAATGCTCTCTACCCTCTGCTAATCTCACAACCAACTGCTGTCTTTCCTCTCCCTCCTGTCTCCCTTCGTCGTGGTATTGGCTCCTCTTTTTCTACATCTCGCCATCACACTCTTCCTCCTCAATACTATTCAGTTACCTCCAGTGCTTTTAAGTGGAACGTGTCCTGCCGGTGCTCAGAACCGGCAGTTCTGAAAAGCAGGTGCTCATACGGGTCCCTATCGGGCTCTCCATTTTTGCCCTCTCCCTCAGGATGATTTTTTTTTTTTAACTCTGCAGTAGTGCCTCCCTTCCTTGCCTTTGAGGTAACTTCGGAGACTCCTTATAGTTCTTGCAGACTCATTATTACAGCACCAAAGCATTTTCAATAGTGTATGCAACAAATCCATAGTTAATGCTTATTTATCTTACACAACTGACACCCATTGACAAAGCCAATAGTTCTGGCTTGTTGTAGGTGTAATGTTACTTGCTGTATTATATTTATGGATAAACAGCAAAATACAAACAGCAAACAGCAAAATACAAGTCGGCCGCTCACTATGCTAAGCACAGATTTTTAGCTTAGGTGTTTTTTAAATTGGCCTACTTCCTATGTAGGAGTTATATGCCAAGGAGCACATTGTGCATGAGGGTGAGCTGGGGTTTCATGGGTGATTTTTCATTTGACTAATAGTCTTTCAGAAAGGCTTCATCTTCAGACAAGTGCGGCTAGAACTGGTGATTCTTAGCACACACACGAGGGATAAAATGAAGCTCCTTTGCAGGTACATGCTATGGCATGATGCTAGTGTCTCGTTCGGTAAATCTCACAGGAATTTTAAAATTGATTGTAAAGAAAGCATGCAAAATTAGTTACCCATGGCTGGCTCCTTTTGGAAGCCACTGAAAGTTCGCAAGTTCGAACCGCACACTTTACATGACAATTTGTGTGTTTTATGTATGACATTCTCATGCACTGTAATTCATTGTCATCAGTCTGCATTTATCTTGGCCCATAGAAGCGATGAGTGACATGTAGCAGGAGAGAAGCACATTGAGCAAGCAGAATGAAGTCACCTTGCCACTGACTATTGGCTGCAGTATTTACCATTACCGAAAGTGAGGCAGGATACTGGCATACTTACTGTTCATTCAGTTAAGTGCTGCCACCCACGTACGGTGTGACCATCTGCTCCCATACATGGCGTGTCATGCAGTTTGGTGCTTACTTTCCCTCCATGTTAAAGAACAGTAGATGTTTCAGCACCCAGGCTATTGTGCTGCATAGCTAAATGCATATAAGGTCCCAAAGGCGAGACTGATTGCATTGCAAATGCTTGTTCTCTCTACTGTCTGCCTCTTTCTTGTCACATAGTGTCAGGTCTAAGCTTTCCAACTGTATCTCTGGCAGCGTTAAAATGTCAATACACTCCTTCCACCAAATTCTTTCCTTTACTACCAGTGATATGAGGCTTGCCAACCCAGTTGCTCTTGTGATTATTGATGGCTGCCCTGGCAAGAGCCTTGTGTACGCTCTGGAGATTGCCCTAGTAAGGCTGGATTTCTCACCCTTGATGTGCTGCCCCCTGCTGTGCCACCCTGTTTTGGGTGATGTTAGCCCCCGCTGTTGACCTGCTCTGGGACCACATTGCCTTGCTCCTGGCTCTCCGCCTCCCCCCTGCTTGAGAACCTTGCCACTGTGTTTTCCTCCCCTCCCACTGGGAGGCCCTGTGGCTCCTTTGAGTGGGCCTGAAATGCATGCCCTGACCCCATCAGATTCCACGGGAGACCCGGCACACCTCCTTCTTGTGACAGCACACCTAGCATGCCCTACGCTTGCACCACGCCTGTGACACAAAACAACAAGGGTGCAAAGGATTTTAAACATGAATGCACTATTGAAGTGATATGCTCACTACTTGCTTCTTTACGGCTGCCTTCTTGCTGGATCCCACCATCACCAAGATGGCTGCACGCAGCGGGTCCATGCGCCATAGACCTTCCTTAGCCTCCTCTTTCTTTGATCCCTTGCTTGCGGTCGTCTGGCGCTCTTCATATACTACAAATGTGGAGTTACCCTGGGGTACACTTAATAGCCGTCTCAAAAAGTGATTTTCAGCTATTTGTAGATCGTCATGGGTGATATATCCCCAGATTTCACTACCATAAGACACCTTGGCAAAACAATTGGTCCTATAGATCTCCAAAAGAGCCCTGATCGGTCTTTTACCCAATTCACTTCCATAAGATACCTTGGCAATACACTTGGCCCTATAGATCTGCAAAAGAGCCATGATCTGTCTCTTACCCAATCTAGAGGCAAAGTTAAAAATAGCAGCATTGGCCTGCAAAAGATCCCCTTTCTTTCTGCTTTTTAAGGGCAGCCAATTCATGTTAACATCCAACAAAACCCCCAGGTAGACAAAACACTAGTCTTGGGGACTGGAGTGGACCCAACCTTAAAGGGGTAAGATTTTCTCGGACAAAGCCCCACCTGCATCACATAGTATTTGGAGTTATTAACCAACAGGTCCTGTTCCTCCATGAATTGAACAAAGGAGTTGAGCAGGGTTTGCATCCCCCTAGCAGTCCGGGACATGAGGACGCCATCGTCTGTGTACAGCAGTACAGGCAGACCGCGCCATCCCACCTGGGGGTAGTACACCTTGTTTTCTTTAGAATAGCGAACCTCCGCCTTCGTGTCTCTGTGGAGATCTCGTAAAAAAAAGGATGATAGCTCTATCCAATCCGAAGGACAACATAGTCTGACAGAGCTTGCTTCTGTTAACACGATCCAATGTGGAGCACAAGTCCATAAAGACCAGGTGGATGGTATCGGGGCGGGCAACTGTGTACTTGTTAAGGATCATAAACAGATTCAGACATTGGTCCACATTTGACCGTCCAGGGCGAAAACCATACTAAACATCTGCTAGAATTTAATTTTTGTCTGCCCAGCCAGTCAACCTATCTAATAGGACACATCCAACCACCTTAACCACTGAGTCCAACATAGAGATTAGCCTATAACAATGGGCACTGTCTCTGTTGCCTTTTTTAACAAGCATTTGCAATGCAATAGGTCTCGCATTATAAAAGTGTGAGCAGTTGGCATTGCTAATAATAATGCAACACTAGCTATCGACATTGTAAATGATAATAACATTTATTTATGTGTTGGTTTTATAAAATAGATAAAAAAGGCATTGTCATGAACAATGCTAATAGCTGAAACTTTTGCAAATGCAAGACCTATTGCGCTTGTTTCAGTACTGAAGGCTTTTTTAAAGTTTTAGTCACTACTCAAAATGAAATCCATTTTATCAGCGTTGCCTGTGCTCCTTTATGTTTAATGCCATAAATGAAACACAATGTTAGAGGCAAGATGGCGCCCGCACGGTCGGACGTGTCGGACGTGAGAGCTGACCTCTCTCGCTGACCCACAGGTCTATGGTATGGAGTTGCTGTAAGCGGCTTAACACAGAGCCCAAGGACGCCGGCAAATCTGGAGCTTGTTACATACCTGAAGGGTGGACGAGCAGCTTCTTTCATAAACTTCAACATTTACTGAAAAGTTAATAACGGAAAGGCGAAGAATGCTGAATGCTGAAGAACGTCAATGTTGGAAGTAGTTACGGCGCTGGTGAGATTCCGCAGAGCCTGGTGGGCGGTAACCTACACAGGTGCAGCGGCTTGGCTACGTGGTGAGCACCGTTTGAACGGTGACTGCGACTGTGTGGAGAGAGTTGAGAGAGAAGCAATGGCCCCGAAAAACACACGTAAACAACGAGGACAGGAATTGAATGCGGCGAATACGGCCGCATCAGTGACTACAGGAGGAGGTGAGAAAGATCTAAACGGGGCCGCTGCGCAAAAAACCGGGACGGGGACTCCCGGTGAGAATTCAGGGAAAGTAAAACAGACTATATCTGCCCTGTTCACCGCCGCAGAACAAAAACGAAAGGGGAAGGCGCTTAATGTGCAACCAGGACTTCAATCAGAAAGTTCTTTAATAGAGCCACAAAGCGCTATCACAGTGGCTATTTCATCAAATGAAAATGGAGGTATAGATAGCACTATGCGAGAAGAGGAGCGTAACACTGGATTAGAGGAAGGCAGCGTGATAAATCCCCCTGATGACTCAACTGTGATGGAAAAGTTTTTTGCAGGGAAATCGGCCACTGTTATACCTATGGAGGCTGAATCTGGGGATTTCTACTTGGTATCAGAAAACTCAGCCTCTTCATGTGAAGACCTAGCTGCACAATACTCTAAACAAATGTGTATGGAGGAGGCTGAGAGTGAGTGTGCCGATGATGAACTTGGTGAAGTTGGTGAAGAGGAAAGCCCGGCTACAGTGAGGGGTGGAGGGGATTTGTCTATGATAGAGGGGGCGGTTGGAGGGTTTCAAAAAGGTCTGTCGGACAATATTACTCTAGCTACGATATGTCAGACCATCTTGAGCCATATGGACAAAACCGAGCTAGAAAGTCACAAAATTCAGAACTCCTGCCGAAAGCTGCAAGGTTCCATTCGGAGGCTAGCAAAGGCACAGTCTGATTTCGGAGACAGATTCACTGAGGTGGAAACCAGAGTTTCTAACATTGAGGATGAACTGGTAAAACAGAAAGCGGTCACAGACACCTTAAGTGTTAATAAAGAGGATTTATTATGGAAAATGGCCGATTTCGAAAACCGCGCTCGGCGCAATAATTTAAGACTGATGCAAATTCCTGAAGGTAAAGAAGGGCAAGATCCGCGTAAATTTATAGTGGAACTATTTCAGAAGGCATTTCCGGATTTGAGCAAATGGGATTGGGAGCGGGAGATTGAGCGAGCCCATAGATATCCTTTTAATATCCATCTTCGATCTGGGCAGAATGCCACTAAACCTAGACCTTTTCTTGTGGCCTTCAACAACTTTCGTGCCAGAGAAGATGTATATATGCATACTCAACCAAACAGTAAATCTATGGTTGAAGGGTTTACCTTCTTTGCTACACCAGATTATTCTAAATATACAATGGACAATCGCTGGCAGCTGCGACAGCTGGTGAATCAATTTCAAATAAAGGGTGCTCAAGCCTATATTATGAACCCGGCGAAACTTAAAGTGATCTATAAGGAGAATGTTCGGTTCTTCACTAATGTTGCGGCAGCAAAGGAACATTTGCAGTCTATAAAGGACTCTTAGCTTCTCAGGTTCACTAAATTGGAACACTAGTTAATATAGAATTAGCCATATGAATTATATGAACTATATCATTGTTATTGTAGTATTAATAATGCCTTTTTTCTTCTCGTTTAGGCTCTTAGTTTAATATGATTTAGTTGTTGTATGAGTATAGAGGGCTGGCAGAAAGCTAAAAGTCAAGATGAACATATATAAAAAATATATATAGTTTTTTGTGGATAGCCCTGTGGGGAAATGACAGAGGGGGCGGGAAGCTCGCTACCATCAACAGGACCGTGAGTCCAATAGCCTCGGTAAAGGGGGGGGGGGTCGGGGGGATTCTTGGAGGGGGGGAGGGAGTGAGGGGTAGGAGGGGAGGTAGATGGTGGAGGGTACCGGGGGTAGAGGGGGGAAAAGGGGAAAAATCCATGGTGACTTCGGGTGGCAATACTGAAAAAAAAAATTTTTTGCCGGTATAGGGACATTATTCTAAGTAATCTAATTAAATTTACACGCAGGTGTTTATGTAGAATTAATTCTGATCAGAGGATTTTGACATTAATAGTGTATGTCACGAAATATTAAAATTTGTTCATTTAATGTATCCGGGCTCAATTATGGTAATAAAAGGAGGAGAATTGCAGCTGAAATCTGCTTTATTCAACCAGATATACTCTGTCTACAAGAAACCCATTTGGCATGGGACAAAAGGAAGCTCATAGTAGACTTAGGGTACACTTTAATTTCCGCCTCTCCACAAACTAATATGACTAGAGGGGTAATGATTTTGTCCAGACCGGGTTACTGCACTGCTGTTCGCAATTTAACCGACAAGTGGGGTAGATGGGCAATATCAGAATTAAAAGTGGGAGGTGGATTTTTTACAATATGTTCAATTAATGGGTCTAACATGGATGAGGCCGAGGTTTGGGGATGGTTAAATACAGAACTTGCCAATTGGAGATCTCCTTTAATTATATGTGGTGATCTGAGCATCAACTTAAATACCATGGAGTTAGCTGCAGGCTTAGAAAATTATAGGGGCCGCAAACCACGAGTTTTTAAAGCCTTACATAACTTGGTTACTGATCACGGTCTGGTAGATATCTGGAGTAAAAATCACCCGACACTCCCAGGATACACTTACTATTCTGCTCCGCAGAAGAAATTTGTCCGGTTGGACTATTTTTTAACTTCTACATCGATTCATTGTGGGACAAAGATACAGATATTCCCTAGAGTATCATCGGACCACTCCCCAATTCTAATTGAGTGTCCAATCCCAAAAGAGATAGATCGTTTAAGGAGCTTTTCATACGATAGAAAGCTCTGTCTTGATGAACAGTATAGAACACATATGAATAAGTGGATAGCAGAATTTTTTAATATTAATCTTGGCTCGGCCAACATTGAAACGGTATGGGACACATTTAAGGCTTGTTTTAGAGGGGTGGCGGTGAGTTATGCGATGTATCATCAAAATAAACTACGCTTTCAAATGCGGGAGCTGTATAACTGCTTAAGGGCAGCGGAAGAAGAGCTGATTAAAGAAATTGGGAAAAAGGATAATTTACTGAATATATCTGAGTAGCACGATGTCGGGCGAGTATAACTGGGGTATGGACTGAAGAGATAGCGTGGAAATATTTAGTAAATAGAAGGCATACTCATGAATATGGAGAGTTTATTGGCCGGTCCCTGGCTTTAAGATTAAAAATGAAGGCGACCTCTCGTTTGATCCCCAAACTACAGGATCAGTTTGGGGGTGATTCATGAGGAGCCGGGGGAAATATTAGATATACTCCAGCAGTTCTACACGGAACTATATACTCATCAGTCAAACTCTGCAGCAGGTCAGGAATGGGAAGAGGGCATGTTTAATAAATTAAATGATAGCGAGGCGGAATGTTTGGACAGCCCCTTGTCTATGGAAGAATTAGAGGTGGCAATTAGAAGTATACCGAATGGTAAGGCGGTAGGCCCTGATTTTATTCCTGGAGAAGTGTATAAATGTTTTTTTGAACCATTGAAAAAGGTTATGCTGGAGACTTTCAGAATGGCACAAAGGGGGAAAGCTCCAACCACATGGAATGATGCTTCAATTGTTGTATTTAGTAAAAAAGGAAAGCCTCCGGAGTTACCCGGATCTTACCGCCCAATATCTTTGCTTAATTGTGATAGCAAGTTGTATTCAAAAATGATTGCGAACCGGTTATCTAAGGTTATAACACCACTTGTAGCAATAAATCAACATGGTTTTATTCCAAAAAGAGGCACGGTTACACATATTAACAGGGTTATCACCTTATTTGATATAGCGGAAGTGGAAAAAAGAGATCTAGCGTTGATATTGCCTGATGCTGAGAAAGCTTTCGATCGTGTGGAGTGGTTATATTTATGGGAAGTGATGAGAAGGATGGGATTTGGGAAAGCTTTCTTGACTACAATTCAGGTTCTATATAAGACACCCAACGCTAGAATAATTGCTATGGGCTTAAAATCTGAAAAGATTATCATAACGAGAGGGACACGGCAAGGCTGTCCGTGTTCCCCATTGCTTTTTGCCTTATTTATTAATCCTTTTATTATTAGTTTGCAAAATTCACCTCATATCAAACCATTTGTAGTTAAAGAAATCGCATATTCGGCATTCGCATATGCGGATGATATTGCGATAGCAACAATCGATCCTGGAGAGGCAATGGGGGAGATTGAACAATTAGCTAGAGACTTTGTAGCCAAGTCTGGCTATAAATTAAATTCAGCAAAAACTCAAGTTCTGTGCACAGAGAATATACAATTTAATGATTCAAGGGTAACAACTGAGGTCACATATTTAGGTATAAAAATTAAAACTCAAATGCAGGAGATAGTTGACACTAATTGGGAAGAGATAACATATCAAGTTAAGCAATCACTAGAGAGATGGGGGCGATTGCAATTATCTATAATAGGAAGAGGGAACATCATTAAGATGAACGTTCTTGCTAAGATATTATATTTATTTCGGAGCATTCCACTGGAATTTCCATCAAAATATATACAACATCTTCAGTCCATGTGTTTGAAATTTTTTTGGGCCCCGGGAAAAACTCGACGAGCTATGAAATGGCTGACGCTACCGGAAGAAAGGGGTGGACGTGGTTTACCGGATTTTTTATTTTATTATTATATTTGTTTTCTGAAAAGAATGAGGTTTATGTTGACAGGAGAGCCTATGGAGGATGAAGCGGATGCACCCTCGATATTTTTTTTGCTATTAGGAGAACAGGCAAAAGGATGTTTATTAAAGGAGTTGGAGGGCAATTATTACAAGCATACCCGCTTCAAGGTATTAGATTCAGCTTTTAAAGTATGGAGAAGTGTTAGGAAACTAATTTGGGTAGAATTACATATTATACTCCTTTCAGTGCTGATAAAATACTCCCTTCTGTTTTTTGGGACAATGTGGCAAAGGGCTGGTCAAAAAAAGGGGTATGCAAAATTGGAGATTTATATGATATAAATGCAATATTTGTTACATATGGAAAACTTGTAGACAAATGTAAGCTGCCCCAATCATCGTTTTTTAAATACCTTCAAATGCGAGACTTTTGTTTAAAAAAACAGATCAAGCCTTCTCCTAATATATTAGTGGAGGGGATTCGTTTAAAAAAAAAGGATAGGTTCACTTTACTTGATTTTGATGGAGTTTAGAGAGGATGACATGCAAAAATACAACCTCTACTGGCAAAATCAGTTAGGAGACTCTGAATCGGATATTCAAGACACTTTATGTATGGCTAAGGAGATATGTCTGGCTGCTAACTTAAAAGCTCAAATTTATAAGACGGTTTTCAGGTTATATTATACTCCTAAGCGGATAGCAACCTGGGGTAATAAATACGACGGGAAATGCTTCCGTTGTGGTGACCCGGATGCTGATATGCCGCATATTTTTTTTCATTGTACTAAGTTGTCGCATTTTTTGACCTGCATTGAGACATTTATTTCAACGGTGCTGCATTGTCCGCTTAAGATTTCTCCGGCACTTATGCTATTGGGAGTAGGACAAAATGTATGTAATGATCTTACATTAAGTGAGCACAAATATTTTCTATTACTTGCGATGACTGTAGCGTGTTTATGTATTGCAACGGAATGGTTATTGCCGGAGGCTCCGACATTTGAATTTTGGAGGGCCAAGCTTTACAATATTTATGAAATGGAATGGAGTTTTATGCTCTGAAGGGGGCCAGCAAGAAACGAATTGGTTTGTTAATTTGGGGTGCTCTCACAGATTATTTGGAGGCATGATGAGCCTAGTAGTACTTAATATTTTACTTCAATTGCCAAATGTTTGATGATTACTGAATCGTATTGTCCCTTAAGATGCTTCTTGTGTTTTATTTTGTCTTATTTACAACTGTTTCAATTGTATGAACCTAATTGTTATTTTCATAATTGTATCAACTGCATGAATTTAATCAGTATTGTCATTGTTACCTCCGTGGAAATAAATAAATAAATAAATAAAATGAAACACAATGTTCTAAGCAGATTGCTAAATAGCATCTCCAGCCCCGATCACAATGTCTCACTTCATGCTGGACAATGGGCACCCTGTTTTCATGCAGCGACAAGACGGGGTGAACTAATGCACAGACTGAGGTCTATCAGCCTCCGAGGCTCAAAGCATTCCTTGCAACAGTCCGCTGTGTCAAGGTATTGCCATGTGTACAGCACACACTCTGCAACAGCAAGTGGTTTCAAAGTTGGGGGTGACTTCCCAAACTTTCCCGAGGTGTTCATCGTGTTTGGTGACAGCGTATTTATGCTGACAGCCCCAAAAACTGTTTGTGGTTGTGTGTTGTGTGTGTGTGGTTGTGTGTGTGTGTGGTTGTGTATGTTTGTGGTTGTGTGTGTGGTTGTGTGTGTGGTTGTGTGTGTGGTTGTGTGTGTGTGGTTATGTGTGTGTTTGGTTGTGTGTGTGGTTGTGTGTGTGGTTGTGGTTGTGTGTGTGGTTGTGTGTGTGTGGTTATGTGTGGTTGAGGGTGTGGTTGTGGTTGTGTGTGTGGTTGTGTGTGTGGTTGGTTGTGGTTGTGTGGTTGGTTGTGTGTGTGGTTGTTTGTGTGGTTGTGTGTGTGGTTGTGTTGTGTGTGTGTGTGTGTGTGTGGTTGTGTGTGTGGTTGTGGTTGTGTGTGTGGTTGTGTATGTGTGGTTATTTGTGGTTGAGGGTGTGGTTGTGGTTGTGTGTGTGGTTGTGTGTGTGGTTGGTTGTGGTTGTGTGGTTGGTTGTGTGGTTGTGTGTGTGGTTGTGTGTATGTGTTTTTTGTGTGTGTGTGTGTGTTGTGTGTGTGTGAGATGTTTTGTGTGTGTGTGTGAGTGTGTGTGTGTGGTTGAGTGTGTGTGTGGTTGTGTGGGTGGTTGTATGTGTGGTTGTGTGTGTGTGTGGTTGTATGTGTGGTTGTGTGCGTGTTTTGT
This sequence comes from Triturus cristatus, assembly GCF_964204655.1. Taxonomy (NCBI): domain Eukaryota; kingdom Metazoa; phylum Chordata; class Amphibia; order Caudata; family Salamandridae; genus Triturus; species Triturus cristatus. The sequence goes on along the minus strand of NC_140590.1, from coordinate 1,660,325,134 downwards.
GTGTGTGTTGTGTGGTCGTTTGTGTGTGTGGTTGTGTGTGTTGTGTGGTTGTGTGTGTGGTTGTGTGTGTGTTTGGTTGTGTGTGTGATTGTGGTTGGGCGTGGGTGTGGTTGTGTGTTTGTGTGTGTGTGTGTGGTTGTGTGTGCATGGTGTGTGTGTGGTTGTATGTGTGATTGTGTGTGTGGTTGTGGTTGTGTGTGGTTGTGTGTGGTTGTATGTGTGGTTGTGTGTGGTTGCATGTGTGGTTGTGTGTGTGGTTGTGTGTGTGGTTGTGTGTGTGTGGTTGTGTATGTGGTTGTGTGTGTGGTTGTGTGTGTGTTGCTGTGTGTGTGTGTGTGTGGTTGTGTGTGTGGTTGTGGTTGTGTGTGTGGTTGTGTGTGCTTGTGGTTGTGTGTGTGGTTGTGTGTGCTTGTGGTTGTGTGTGTGGTTGTGGTTGTGTGTGTTGAGTGTGTGTGTGTGTGGTTGAATGTGTGTGCGGTTGAGTGTGTGTGTGTGGTTGTGTCTGGTATTCCCTCAGTTACTCATTAAGGGACATCAGACGCGCAGTGATTGGACGACCCGCCACCCTACTCCAAACATTGCTCAGCCCAACACACACAATAGAGTGATGGGCTGGAAACTCCCCATTGTTTGCAGGCCAGGGGGCCCCCCTGTATCTATGCTGGGTCAGCAAGGGGGGGGGCGCTTGGGCTGCTCTTCCTCTCAAAGTTGAAGGGCGTGAGTCAGGCTGCGCTCTCACGTGCACAGTGCAGATTGCCTGGCCACGTAATGACATCACCAGCCCTCACATCACAGAGCCATCCAGGGTAGAATGCAAAAAAGCTATGGTCAGGGACTACCGAATTTCCCCCTCCCCCCCCCGGGCATAAACACATTTTGTTATGATGGACATGAGAGGTAATGACTTTTGGAGGCGGGGGTCGAACAACCCCCGGCCGTATTTATTAAAATATGAAAACAAATCAAAAGTTTCGAGAAATAAACATTATTTACACAATTTTACGCAGAAACATAACATGACATTTGATTACAATTAATATGCACAGATTTCAGATGGCTAAACTTAACATATCTCTAATACATAGTTTTCCTATCCGAATCTAACATAAAGATCATAATCATACATTAATTACTTTTCTGCGTATCCTATTTGGGCCTACGGCAAGGTCATTAACTGGTGTCAGATCCTTATCAATTTACCACGCCCCCCGTAGGGTTGCGCATGCGCAGGGGGCCCGTTTACCGAAAGGGTACTTCCCCCCCCCCCCGGTTACCCCCATACGTTCCCTGAACTCCACGCCAATTTGAGGGGTCTTGCACTCTGCGCCATTTAATGACGTTCATGCCAGTGCGGGGTGGCCAACCAGCCTAAAAGAAAGCGTGACTCCCCTCCTTCCCCGCACCCATCCAGCCAACCGGATGTCCCGCCCCTGGAGTGATAGGAGAGACCCCTTGTCCCTCCCCCTGGGCGACCCCATCCGAGAATGAGGCCGCCCCCTAAGGACCTTAAATTTACTGCTCACTAGTTATGACCTTACCGCCACAGGCCAGCATAGTTGCCCGACTATCTGCCCCCTCTCCCCCAAAATTATCCCTCAGAAAGGTCATGCCCCTTCCCTCAGACCCTCTAGCCAAGCCATGAAATTCTCTAACATTAAGTCATTACCCAACCTAGTCAAATGGACCCCGTCTTGTAAGAAGCACGGTTCCCCCCTAACACACCCATGTGCGATGCACTGTAATTTGGAAGATCGGAACAGTTTCCCTATTTTATTATTGACCCTCTTTACCGAGTGGTTCAAAGCTCTCAACTAATCCCCCCTCTCCATTTAAATCTGGGTACCATGTGTGACCAAGCTATGTAGGCGCCTTGGCACGCCTTGGCTAACCAACCAATCTCAGAGATTATGTTCTCAAACAAGACCCTCCTGCCCAACCTGACCAAGTCATTGCCCCCCAGGTGTAAAATAACGATAGAGGGAGGAGGACTGTGTCTCTTGAGCAGATTAGTCATAAAGCCCTTAAATTGACTAAGGCAAAGGCCCCCCTTTCCATGAAAAGATACTGTAAACCCCTTCTGCTCTGCCCGTTTCCTATAGTCACCTGCAAGAAAAACAGATTTCATACACCGTACATATGAATGCCCCACAATCCACACATTACTTGTCCCCGTGACCTGTAACTCTGTTGATCGATGCAGAAAATGTTGTTGCTGAGATGATGGCAGTTCCCTCCCTGCGTGACAGGATTGAGAAACTGTGAAGAAAAACGGCAGACAGAGAAGCATCAGTACACCATTACAATGTGTCATCACAACATGTCTAGCCGCACATAACGCTTATAACTATTGGAAACCCAACGTCCAATCCTCTGTACCTTACTGGAGTGCAACCCCCTAGCCGTCGCCTTAGTGGCAGCCCCTATCCTGAAAGAATGCGTCCCGAAAACACTTGGATCCATGCCTGCCTTGCTGATTGCCAGATCCAATACTGCTTTGAACTGGTACCTGGTAGTGTACCGTCCGCATGTAATAATAATGCTCCCCCCAACGCGCTGTTCCTCAGACCGAGGAAATTCTCGAGATGCATTACCGGGCAACACGGGTTGTTTCGCGCCCTATGCAGTACCACTCCTTCACCCCGAGCTTCCTGATCGGTTTTTGATTTTTTGATGGTCAAAAGCAAAGTGTCACCTTGTATCTTTACGTGTTCCATTAAGAGACCACCCTGTCTATCCTGCTTGTTGCGTGCCACCAATTCACCCACTCTGAATGCCCCATAAAAGGCTAAGGCAAAGGCAGCTCTGAATAATAGAGTCTCCCCCCCTGAACTGCAGACGGTGCCCACCGCCGCCAGCAGCGCACTCAGCCGCTCCAACCCTATCGGCTGCCTGGTGTCCGGAATCCCACCTTGGATTCGTCGCCACCCCCTCAATGCCTTCCTCACAATGAAACTATTTGTGGGGTTGTTTGTGCCTTTAATCTGCGCAAAGAAGGAAACTGCTGCTACATGTCACCTGGCCGCCGCCACTGTGCGCCCCCCCTTATGTAGGCTGTCTAAAACAAGAGGAATGCGCCTGACGTATCCCAACTCTCCGCCCAGCCTTCACCCAAAAAATTGCAGTAAGACCAAAACGCCCCTTCATAAGCTTTCCTGGTCCCGGGAGCTAGGCTAGCAGCCACGAGGTTCTGTAGTTGGGGGCACCAATCTGCCAAAGAACTTCGGGAAAGTGTGCTGATGTTGCCTCCGCAGATGGTAGATGGTCCCTGAAAACCTGCATCTTGAAGCGAGAGAGTGCATCAGCCGCGTTATTCCGCACTCCCGGGACATGCTTTGCCTTAAACTGTACATTTAGTTTCATACATAACAGCACTATCTCTTTCAACAGGCGAAGAATCATTTTACACCTTGCCGCCTGTTGATTGATGGATTCTACCACTGTCATGTTTTCAGACCAAAAGATTACAGACTGGGGCCATACCGTTAATGCAACCCAAATGGGAAACAATTCCAAAAAACCTATGTTAGCTGTTAAACCACGCTCACACCACCACCCCGGCCACAGCTGAGCCACCCACTTGTTCCCAAGTATGGCACCAAATCCCACACTACCACCCGCGTCAATCCATAAACCTAAGGCAGCCAAAGTAATGGGGGGACCTGGCCACACTACTCTGCCATTGAAACTCTCCAGGAATTCAATACAAATCCGCATGTCCTGGCGAACCTCAGATGACAGTCGCGTGTGATGGTGTTTCTCGTGTAAGCCTGCCATCGCCTGAGAAATGGTACGAGAGAATGGTCGAGCCATAGGTATCACCCTTAGTGCAAAATTCAACTGGCCTACCACCTGTTGCAACTGATGTAACGTCACTTTGTCTTTTAACAAACAATGCTGCAAAGCAGCACGCAATTTCATTATCTTTTGTTCAGGTAACCTAAAACAGCCCTGTACTGAATCAATTTCAATGCCTAGTAACTCAATCGTGGTTGTTGGCCCCACTGTCTTCCCCTGAGCCAGGGGGACCCCAAATGTACGCATGAGTCCACAAAAATCTTCCAAGGCCACAAAGCATTCCTGAAAGCCCGCCGGTCCCAGAAAGAGAAAATCATCCAGATAATGCATCACAAAACGATGTCCTGTCACCTGTCTGAAAACCCACTCCAGAAATGAACTACATTTTTCAAAGTAAGCACAGGAAACTGAACAACCCATGGGCATGCACCTATCCATGTAAAACTGCCCTTGAAATGAAAAACCCAGCAAATGATGATCCAAATGATGCACTGGCAACAATCGGAATGCAGATTCAATGTCAGATTTTGCCAGCCAGGCCCCCGGACCCAAAACCCTCAACATCTCTACTGCCTGATCAAAGGACGCATATTTTACACTGCAAAGTTCCTCATTGATGGCATCATTCAATGACTTGCCTCTGGGCGCTGATAGATTATGAATCAACCTAAACTCCCCCTCTTCCTTTTTTGGTACCACACCTAGGGGAGAACAGACAAAATTAGGCACCGGGGGGACATCAAAGGGACCCACTATTCTCCTTAAAACCAACTCTTTCTCAATCTTTTTGACTACCACCCTTATGCTTGACCTCACAGACAATTGGTTCTTGCACTCAGATGTCCCTTTGTAATCCCCAACAGGTATCCTGAAACCATACAAAAACCCTTCCTGCAGCATCCTAGCTGTAGCATGATCTGGATACCGATTTAACCAGGGATTCATAGCAAAGACATCAATTGGTGAATGCGTTACCTTTTTCATTTCATCCTCAGTCCTGTTTCTTACCCCCTCTTGGCCCCGAAAAGGTGTTCCCTTTCTTAAGACACTTTGACTCTGGGTGAGAGGGGTGATTACATATGGCGCATGCGTGCCTGAATTTACAGGTGCCTTGGGCTCTAGTACAGGACTTCCTATTAAAGTCCCAACAGACTCCCTTTCTCTTTCCCCCTTTCTCAGTGGCCGGTGCCGCCGCACCGGGGTGCCCTGAACAAAAAGGCTGATGTGGCGGCGGACTGTGTGCCTTTCCCCAATTCTGACCTACACTGCCCGACTGCCCTGGGCCAAACTGATCAAACCAGGAAATAGAATCTACCCTGTCCCATGTGAGTGACGGGTCAAACTCTTTAGCCTTCCTGAAGTTCATATTATATATTCCTTCCACCCCACACCACCATATTTATCATGCGCCATCGCCACCCTGCTTTGATAACAAGCCATTTCCGCTTGCATATTAGGTGTACGTTCCGCCACTATGGCCATATACACGGAAAATGCCCTTATCTAGTTTGTCCATGTCTCTTCGACCCTGAATCTAGCCATTTCCGCCCGCCACTCACTGGGAAGCATCAAATCCTTTTGTAGCTTTGCATAATTCATTTCCCTGTTATCCATCAACAAAGAAAACATGTCTACATATGCCCCAGCCCAGATCAATTCTTTCACATCTTTCGCAACATGGCGCGCTAAATACTCCTTCCCGGCGCCCAACAAAGGTAAAGCCAGCTCCTTACCCGCTGGCTCTGCCGTCTTGGCTTTCCCACTGTCGCTTTGCTGAAGCCCTGGCTGTGCTTGCTGGGTCTTCTCCGCGCCCAAGCTCTGTTCTCCGCCCGGGGCTGCCATGATCTTTGCCACCAATCTTTGTGCCTCAGCCAAAGGATCGGTGCCCGCCGCCAAGGGCAACACCCCCCCCCCCTTTCCTAACCATGGTAGAACTGCAGCTATTTGAGTGGCTAACTCCAACGGGACCTGCCCACCCCCTGCTGGAGATAGTACCGGGGCCACAGGATTCAATACAGGAGCATTGGGGCCTTTTGGGGACACCACTGGGATGATAATTGGCACTACCGGATCAATGACAGGGGCCACCGGAACTGGTGCTGGTACTGGCACTGGTAACCCTGGGGCGTTGGGCACTAAATCTGGAGACTCTGGCACTGCTGGAAGCCCGGACGGACCACCCCCACCCGGTGTCTCTAAAGGTGCCACTACCTTGGGGTCCTGAATCTTACCCTTCTTATGTCTAACCCTCTTAGGGAGAGCCTCCAATTCCCCCCTTGGCTTTGGTGGTACTATTGTCCGTTTCGGCCTCCCAGACTGCCCACCCTGGTCCTCCACCTTCTGCCTCAACTCTGCCAAGCTGTGGCCCATTTGCTCCACCTTGCCCCACCTCCTATCCATAGACGCCATCCTCCGCATCATTGCCTCTAGCATATGCTCCATGCGCGAACGTTTGGCTCCCCGCTTCCCAGACATGCTATGCTTTGATCCACACGCTTTCCCTTCAATACCCCCTGCTCTACCTTAATTCAACCCCACGCTTTTATCTGGAAAAACACAAGCGACAAAGGCGTAACGCAATACAAATAATCACAATATTACAGACTAAAAACCTGAACGTGACAACATGCACATTGAATTAAGTATCCAGCAGTTTCGGGAAAATTTGTGCAACAAACAGACAATTATAGCGGAATAGTTATAAACACTGTGTCACCAACAGCCCCCCAAATAATGGTTGTCAACCCCGTAGTTGCTTATGTCCCCCTGAAGCTATGCAAAGGCCAGACCGGAATTGCCAAAACTGTACGAATCAATGGGGCCCCCGTATATTTTTAACGTGCAGCCTGAAAAAAGCCTTTGAAATATTAAAAAATCGGCAGTTTTACCGACGGACCACAGGCTCTCTTGAACCACCTGCACAGAATAATGGGGGGGGGGGGGAGTTTCAATGCCCCACACTACCCTCACCGAATGCCTCACTCACTATCTCCTCCCAACACAACCGGCAATGCAACCAGCCTAAATAATGAGTTAATCTTTGCCCGGATCACAGCACAGCCCCCTGGGCCCCCCCCCGTGACGGTTACCGTATCGGCGCGTGCGTGCGCCACCGCCAACCTCACGAGCTTCTCGTCCGCAAATTCTACCGAATGCAGCCACGATACTTTGAACCACTGAATCCCGTTCAAGCGCCGACCAGGAGTCCGACGTCGCGTTGCACGCGCCTCAGCAGCACAGCGTCTCCTCTCCGACCCACGAAGCACAGCGTAGAAATCACCGGCGCTGGAACCTGGAGTAAGAAAAAGAAAACAAAAGAAGTTACGCACCCTCCTAGGGGCTGCGACCAGGTGCTGGGAGAGCGCGGGACAAAGAGACCGAGTCCCGCGCTCCCCAGCCTTTTAACCTACAACTTGGGGGGGCGGACCAGTTCTAACTGGTCTGACCCCCAGCCCCCCCACTCCCCCATGACCCGGAAGCGCCTTAAACGCTTCCAGGTCATGGGTCACTGTCGCGAGCCAATCCCCGACACGGCGCGCCTCACCGCGTCATGATGACGCGGTGGTGCGCGCCGCCCGTTGGACATGCGAGGGCGATAATACAGATTTAATAACAAAAGAAAATGAGAATTTCCAGGGTTGGAAAATATAAAGTAGAAGACACTTTTTGGGGGAACACCGAGTAGTGGGGTCATATTCTGTTTCGCAAATCCCTAAGGGGGGAGCCGACAGGGGAAATGTATGTTTGAGAACGATTGTGCTGGGGAAAGTGGGGGCGGAGCGGATACATTTTCTCATTTCATGTAAATTGCACGGGGCCTGAACACACTTGCCTTCTCTGGATTATTAACAGATGCTCCTTGCGCGCTGCAAATACGAGAGAGAAGATCGCCTTTATACTAGTAAGGAAGAGTAGCGAAATTCCTTTCCAAATAACTGGCTTAAGTGAAGTTCAGTACAGGTTATGATTATTCTCTACAATTCAGGTAATTACCAGAAACTCGCCTAGCCTTGTAACATTTGGTATCACTTGTCTGTTGAGGTCGGAGCATGCCTGTCAACTTGGAGGTTCTTGGATGAGGATGGGGTTAGATGTTTAAGAGGTTGATCTCGTTAAAGTGAAAAGAGAACCCATTTGTTGGGCGATGCAGGTTTTCAAAGAAGTTAACACTTTTGAACATTTATGGAGGGAGGCACGCTACTTTTTCCTTTATAGGAGTGTAAATATCGTTAATAGGGTGAATTGGAGGGTATGGAAAATTACTTCAAAGAATCCATTTCCTACCCTATTACAGGCACTTTCCCAACAGGTTGTTGTGGTGAGGCATTAATCCTGAGCGTATCTTATTGTCGCGTGTGAGTGCAAGAAAGTGGGGCACTTTATGCAGATTTGCAAGTCTAATAATTTGATACTGGTCAAGGTCCGTTTTATTCCTATGTAGAGTAATAAGGTCTTATTAGTACGGACAACTCCAACCGCTTGGTTATGTTTTAAATCCTAGCTTTGTTATCCCACACCATGCGCTCTTAACATATATTGGCTGCCAGTATGGACTATACGTGACTCCTACATCTTGCAAGCTGTTGCCGGCGGTAGCATTTTTTTCTTTCTAATTACGGCACCGGTGCTTTACTTTTAACATTAAAAGTAAAGCGCGAGTGCCGCGATTATAGCAAAAGTAAAGAAATAGATGTTTGTTTTTATTTCTTTACTTTTGCTATAATCGCGGCACTGGCTCTTTACTTTTAACATTAAAAAGTAAAGTGCGGGTGCCGCGATTATAACAAAAGTAAAGAAATAGATGTTTGTTTCTATTTCTTTACTTTTGCTATTATCGCGGCACCGGCGCTTCACTTTTAATGTTAAAAGTAAAGCACTGGTGCCGTGATTAGCAAGCTAAAAATGCTACCGCCGGCCACAGCTTGCAGTGAATGTGCGCGAGTGGTGCGCGCGCAGCAGTAATCACGCCATATGGCACCTCTGCTGAAGCGCGCGCCCGCGCACATGCACTGCAAGCTGTAGCCGGCGGTAGCATTTTTTAAAGCCCTTACTAAAGTCTCTCCGAGCAGCGCATGCGCGCTGACTCAGCGAGACCTAAAAATGGGGACAACAGTGATCTAGCCCAGCAATGTGGGGGCCGGCTTTACCTGCAGCTTTGATGATTGAGGTGAGCACTGGCACCCACAGGTTTGGGATGGAGTTATAAAGGTCGGGGGATCCCATCAGGTCCTGGTGCCTTGTTTCTGGACAGCTATGTCCTTCCTTACTTCCTCGCCTGAGAATACCAGGGCAGATTTCCATTCTCCGACTCCGCAGGCTGCACTCACAGCTAATGGGCACTGATACATTTCCTCAAAATTACTTATCCATTCATCCTCTATAATGTGAGTGTTGAGGGCATTCGCAGCATCTACTGCCAAATAAGGACTATTTATGATGCTCCAAAACTCGGAGCTGGTCTTTAAGGTGCTTGCCTCAGTAAGCTCGCTCCAAGCCTCCTTCTTCAGCTCAGCATTACGTCTTGCTAATTCAGCTTTGCACTGACTTCAACAAACCTTTATTAAACCTGGGTCCCTTGCTTTGATACGTAATGCCTCCTTCAGCTTCCGGGATGCACAAGAGCAATCAGAATCAAACCATCTTGGTGCCTGGTCCGGATGCCGCAGAGCCTTGGCCCTGAGTAGGTCTGCTATGGTACAAGAAATTACGGTAAAGGCCTCAATGATATCACGTGGCTCCGCCTGCGGGGCTAAGCAGATCACTAACTTCTTATGACACTTAGCTAATAAAGACTTGTAAAAGAAATCTGGGGTTATCCAGTATTGGGGTATCTTTCATAGATTCACATGCCTGAATCATTCCCCGTCGCCGAGGCGGGAGTCTCGGTAGATAAAAAAGTAGTGCCAAAAAATAATTAGTAGTAGTAGTAGTAGTAGGCCCAAAGAAAAAAGGCCCTAAGGCCTATATCTTAGAAGCCTATCTACTTCGTTATGTAAAATAACCCAAGAATTGGTAGCAACCAATCAGACATCAGCACCCTTCTAGAACCCTCTCAGCAGAGCCAGCTCTCCTCAGATTTTCACCGCACGTCGTGTGGAAGGGAGTCTCCCTGAGTGCCTACTCAGTTTCTTCTTTTCTTCAGTCATGTCTGACAAAAAGCTTTGTTTAGACCCTGCAGGACCTGTGATAAGAAGAGGGTCCATGTAGACGACCAGCATGAGGAGTGTATTTATTGTCTCCATCCTAAGCATGTTGCTAAGGACTGTAGAATTTGCCGGACTTTCCCTCCTAAGACCTTAAGGGACAGAGAGGCAAGAGTATTGTTATGGTTGAAATCTTCCTCGGCTGAGGAGGATGACAGGGCCTCGACATCTAGCAAGAGAGCTAGATCAATTGATAGTTCTTCCAGTGAAGGGAGAAAACATCATAAGGCCTCTCATGTAACTTCTGACCATTCACAGAAGTCACAAGACTCTGACAGATCCAAGAAGTCTTCAACTACAAAAACCGTGAGTAAATCTCAGGTTAAGACTTTGTCAGTGGGATCATCTTATACTATCTCTGTGACTTCTGCTGCTCCTCTGTCGACGGCTACAGTCTCCACTACTTCGATATCGTCACCTATCATGTCTCCTAGGACGTCTAAGACTCCGTCGACAATTGCGTCGACGTCGAGCTTGAAGGAAGTTCTGTCAACATCGTCGATGACAACATCGACGACGAAAACCCCGTCGATGACGAAAACCCCGTCGACGACGAAGACCACGTCGACGACGACGAAAACCCCGTCGACGACGAAGACCCCGTCGACGACGACTATTCCGTCGACGGCGAAGACCTCGTTGATGATGACGATCCCGTCGACGGCGAAGGCCTCGTCGACGATGCTCCCGTCGACGACGATGACAATCCCGTCGACGCCTCAAAAGACAGCAAGTCCGTCGATGAGGGGATGCCCGTCGACGAGAGGTTTCCTTAAAGCGATTCCACCAACTACCCATGTTACGCCTATTGCGTACACGCATATTCAGCTAAAAACTTTTCATAAACAGGATTACAGCAATATTTCTCCTTTGCTGCCTTCGCATATCCTGGACTCATATACGGAAGGTGATGATTTTGAAGAGGAGGATGATGAGGGTCCTTTCGGGATAGCTAGGCACCCCTCGGAGTTGCATATTAAGTGTCAAGAGGTGGATGAGGAGGATGACTATCATGAGCATGCGTACCAGGAAGGCCTTGCTGCACCAGTTTACAGGCATCCCTCAAGGGATTGGGATCATAGAGAATCGAGTCACCTCCCGCCTACACTGATTCAGGACCTTCAGGCCATGCTGGCGGATTACCGCCAACGCTTTCCTCCGCAACAACCTCTTCCTAATTTACAACCGACGGAAGAGTCACACACGGACATTCCAAATTCGCCGCTTCACCCTGCTGGTTCGGGGACACAATCGCACCATGATACCATTTCCTCTGATGAGGAAGATATCGAAGAAGGTGAAGTACCGGATAAAGACACCACTCTGGATCCTTGGGATGATTACATTATTCCCATGCCTTCTCCACCTATTCCGCAGCCATCGGATTCTCCTCCAGAGGATATAGGTGGCTTTCACAATTTAATGCAACGTGCAGCAGTCAGGTTTCAACTACCAGTCACTGTGGAGCATACGGATTGTTTCCTCCATGACTTTAAAGAGGAGCAAAGGAAAATTACCAGAGCAATTCCCATCATCGATTTTATTTGGAATGAGGGGTTAAAAATTATGAAGACACCTGCTTCTGTACCTGCGGTCCTCCCTCGTATTGATAAGAAATATCGTGCTCCTCCAGAGACGCCCTCCTGTCTAATCGGTCATCCCCGACCAGATTCCGTTATATCACAGGCTGCTCAACAAAAGTCCAAAAATCCGGCTATGCCGATATCAACGCCGCCGGATAGGGAAGGGCGAAGATTGGATCTGATCGGCAAGAAGTTCTCTACGATGGCGGCAACTTCTATTAAAGCTGCAAACTCCTTGGCCATTCTTGGTCGCTATGACCGCCAGATGTGGTCAGAATTCTCTGAATTTATAGACCTCATTCCTGAAGATCGTCAACAAGAGGCAAGGAAAATACTTCAAGAGGGAGAACGAGCCGCATCAGAGATCATAGACTGTGCTCTGGATATTGAAAATACCAACTTTAGGCAACTTGCCGGGGCTGCAGTTCTTAGGCGTCAAGGATGGCTTAAAGCAACATCTTTTAGGCCAGAGGTTCAAGCCAAAATCATTGATATGGCCTATGATGGAGAATCCTTGTTTGGGAAGCATATAGACGAGGCCCTCCTAGCGATCAAGACTGATACGGATACAGCTAAGTCACTAGCTGCTCTCCAATACAAACGGGGATCTTTCCGTGGTGCAAGAGGTCGAGGCTTTGTATCGAGGGGAAATTATCAAAGTCAGCAAAACAGACAATATCAGTCTCAATATAGACAGCCTTATGGACGATCATCTTACAGGCAATCTTCCTCGAATAGTTTCTCTCGTCAGGGAGGTAGAAGGCGATCGAACAATCAGGGTCGCGACACCAACAAGAAGCAATGATTTACGCTGGACGCCAGTCATCCCTCCTTCCCTCCCAGTGGGAGCAAAGATAACAACTTTTGCACACAATTGGGAGGAGATCACCTCGGATCGTTGGGTCATCGACCTAGTCAGAAACGGTCACACCCTGGAGTTCTCAAAACAACCTCCTACTGCCCCGCCCAGGGGTCCCCCTCCCCCTCGTCTTCACTTATTGTTCAAAGAAGCTTTAATAATGCTCCGCAAGAACGCAATAGAGAAAGTTCCTTCGCCCCAGAAGGGAACCGGGTTCTATTCTCGATTTTTCCTCGTAAAGAAAAAGTCAGGGGAGTGGCGCCCGATTCTGGATCTCCGCAAGCTCAACAAATTTCTAAAGAAGCAGAGTTTTCGGATGGTTACACTGGCTGAAGTTTTGAGCTGCCTAAACAAAGGGGATTTTATGGCTTCTCTGGACATGGAGGACGCGTACTTCCACATTCCTATCCTTCCCAAGCATAGCAAGTACCTGCGATTTGTAGTGGCTGGCGTCCACTATCAGTTCAAAGTCCTTCCGTTTGGGCTGAAATCTGCTCCAAGAATTTTTACAAAGTGTCTTGCACCAGTAGCAGCGACTCTAAGGTCACAGGGAATACAGGTATTTCCGTACCTGGACGACTGGCTGCTCAAAGGCCCTTCGAAGCAGACTACCGTAGAGGCAGTTTCAGCATGCCTAAGTCTATTCTCAAACTTAGACCTCACTCTCAACAAAAGCAAATCTCAACTGCTTCCTCTTCAAAGGATTCAGTTTCTGGGAGCAATGCTGGACACCAAACAATGCAAGACATTCTTGTCAGAGGAACGTCAGCTTCGTTTACAAAAGCTAGCACTTTCAATCGCAAGAAGAAAGTCAGTTTCTGTCCGGAGGTTTGCGTCTCTTCTGGGGATGTGTTCATCAACTATAAATCTTGTACCTTTAGCACGGCTCCGAATGAGACCTCTGCAGGAACAGTTACATCTACAATGGAAACAGGCCGTGGGGTCGTTCAACGACTCCATCAGGATAACACCTCACATGATGGTCTCTCTGCATTGGTGGTCACAGATGGAAAACCTGGCTCTGGGCCTTTCTTTTCTAACATCTCCTCCAGAATTCGTGGTAACAACAGACGCCTCCATGGAGGGGTGGGGAGGACATCTCCAAGATCTACAGATTCAGGGACGATGGTCCCAGGAATACCGCCAACAGCATATCAACAGACTGGAGCTTCGCGCCATTTTTCTCACTCTGCAGGCGTTCCTCCCGAGGATTGCAGGGGCCTCAGTGCTGGTCCGGACGGACAACACGACCAGCATGTATTACGTCAACAAACAGGGAGGAACGAGGTCACTGTCCCTTTCGCAGGAAGCTCAGGAACTATGAGAATGGCTTACAACACACAAGATAACCTTACAAGCGGAGCACGTCAGGGGCCTTCACAACACGTTGGCCGACAACCTAAGCAGATCTCTGGCAGGCTGTCACGAATGGGAGATAGAGCAGAAGCAACTAGACGAAATTTTTCAATCATGGGGCAAACCGGCACTGGATTTGTTTGCTACAAAGGAAAACAAGAAATGCCGCTATTACGCAAGCAGATTCCCTCAACAGGGATCAAGAGGAAATGCCCTGTCCATGAGATGGTCAGGGCTTTGTGCGTATGCTTTTCCCCCGATACCACTAATTGCGAAAGTGATCCGCAAAGTGAAGATGGAACATTGCCGCCTCATCCTGATTGCACCCCGTTGGCCAAGGCAATATTGGTTCCAGGAGCTGCTTCTTCTAGCTCACAGCTCCATCCGTCTAATACCAACGATGACGATGTTGACAAGGGAAAGGGGTCAAATACTCCATCCAGATCCACAGTCGCTGCACTTGCACGCATGGCTCCTGATTTCCTAGAATACAAAGATTTAACCATTTCACAGGAATGCCGTGAGATTCTATCTAAATCACACGCACAAAGTACTTTAAAAACTTATCGTTTGAAGTGGAATCGATTTTGTCATTGGTGCGAGGGGAAGGATGTCCATCCTTTACAAGCTCCAGTAGAGCAAATCCTTCCTTATTTGTTATCCCTAGCCAAATCTGGGCTTGCATTCTCATCAATTAAAGTTCATCTTGCGGCTCTATCAAGATTCAGGAAGAGTACTTCTAAGCCTTCGCTCTGTTCCTCTTCATTAATAAAAACAATTTATGAAGGGGCTATTCCGTGTTTTTCCACCAATTCGTGCACCTCCTCCAGAGTGGGAGTTGAACACAGTTCTAGCTCAATTGATGAAAAGGCCTTTTGAACCTATCCACAAGGCTGAGCTAAAATTTTTAACATGGAAGGTGGCTATTCTTTTGGCTCTTACATCGGCTCGAAGAGTCAGTGAGATTCAAGCGTTCACCATCTCAGAACCCTTTTTGCAGTTCTCTAAAGACTTTGTTACTCTCAGGACAAATCCACGATTCATCCCTAAAGTTCCACTTAAATGAGCCAGTGAAACTAAAAGTTTTCTTCCCAAATCCAGCCACTCCATCTGAGCGAGCGTTGCATTCACTGGATATAAAACGCTGTCTGAAATTTTACTTGCAAAGGACTAAGGACATCAGGCGGTCCAATCAATTGCTTGTAGCTTATGGTCAAGCTACACTTGGGTCTGCTGTGACTAAAGCGACTATAGCCAGATGGTTGGCTTCTACAATTCATTTTTGTCATGATAAAGCCAATAAACCATTACAAAGAAAGGTCAAGGCGCATTCTACTAGAACTATGTCAGCATCTACTGCATTGTTCGCAGGAGTATCCTTGGAGAATATTTGTCGTGCTGCAACGTGGAGGAATGTTCACACATTCACAAAGCACTACTGTCTGCAATCTACTCTGCAGGAAGATACAGCGGTAGGACAAGCCGTCCTTCAGCATCTTTTAAACTAAGGTCAGATATATATGTTTCTTCAATTTACTGTTTATAATTGCTATATTTTAAGCTACATTGTCTTTTCTTTATGTAAGATACATGTTTGGATTTTAACAGAAAACATCTTATGCCTTCTACTTATCAAATTGCGGGCGTAATTGGGAGTGTATCAGCAATAGTCTCCCACCATCCGCAAACGACTGTATGCTTGGCATACTGCTTGCTACTCTGATTCAGGCATGTGAATCTATGAAAGATACCCCAATACTGGATAAGAAAACAAGTTACTTACCTGTAACTACAGTTATCCAGTATTGGTATCTTTCATAGATTCACATGCACCCACCCTCCTCCCCGCAGAGTCAGTTCTCTATGTTTGGGATATAAGCTTCCCACTCGTGCTAGGAAAATCTGAGGAGAGCTGGCTCTGCTGAGAGGGTTCTAGAAGGGTGCTGATGTCTGATTGGTTGCTACCAATTCTTGGGTTATTTTACATAACGAAGTAGATAGGCTTCTAAGATATAGGCCTTAGGGCCTTTTTTCTTTGGGCCTACTACTACTACTACTACTACTACTAATTATTTTTTGGCACTACTTTTTTATCTACCGAGACTCCCGCCTCGGCGACGGGGAATGATTCAGGCATGTGAATCTATGAAAGATACCAATACTGGATAACTGTAGTTACAGGTAAGTAACTTGTTTTCTTATCTGCACCCACTTAAGTCTTCTACCCCCATCCGTAACTTTCAATGATCCCCTACCTCCTACCCCCCTGGTTTGAGCTAATAGAGGCCATTTAGTCGTGGTAAACAGAGAGTTATGGTCACTAGATACTTGCTTCTATAGAGAAATCCAAGATTAGATAAAAGAGAGGGGTTGAAGCAAAAATAAAATCGATAAACGAGTCACTTCCCCTCCCTGTAAAGGTGGGGTTGATGGCCTTCCTACCTGGTTTACGAATGTATGATGGAATTCCGAATGCATTTTTCACACGTGTCTTCTGAACTCCGTCATTTGAACAAATGCGTCTTTAGCATGCATGTATTCTGCACGCAAGTCGTTATAAAGATTGCCTTAGGGGGGTGCTGGATATTGGAATAGTTTTATTTACTATTCCAACTCCAGTCTGCGCAATAATAGGGAAGGTGTTAAACTTTAATTCCAACACCACTCCGCCATTGCGCCCCCCTAAAGCAAGTTGTTGCAAAAACTTGCGTGCAGAACGAATGCGTGCTTAAGAAGCATTCGTTCTGTTGTCGGCACTGTGAAGGCACAGTGTGATTCCGGCTTCGTCCTAAAGGACGTTCCCATACCTTACACATGGCTGAGGTTAAATCAAACTCATTCACTAAAACGTTAAGGGTTTCTCTCTGATTGGCATGTTTAAAGTGCATTCTCATCAAACAAGGACAACCCATATATCAAGGGATCATGCCACTCTGATCCCCGCACAAATGAATGTTAAAATCTCCTACAATCATTAGGTTACTATGGTGTAGGGTGGAAATATTCAACTTTCTTAAAAAGCAGCCCAACAGAGAAATGTTACAGACCTCTGGAAGAAATGTGGCGTTGTAAAAATTCAGGAGCAAAAGTTTACCTGACCCACTGGAGAATAGCAAGACTTGCAAGCATGAATTATCTGTAGGCAACACAACTGATCTACATTGTACTACTAAGGCAACATAAACAACAACACCCCCCCCTTAGGTCTACCTGCCCTCAAGGGTGTGGCAGGCCCGAAAAAGGACTTGTATCCCTCTATAAAAAAAACTGTTCTCAATGGCCCATGTTTCCTGTAAGCATATCACATCAAACCTTTTTTATAAAAGAGGTCCATCCATGGTCAGAGAACTTGCTTGCCAAACTGGCTATGTTGTACAAGATAGATTTACAGTCCTTGCCATCCAAAGAACCACAGACTGAAGAAACAGGAGCAATCTGGTGTGTGGGAATTATCAACTCCGCTGGGACTACCGCCATAAATCAATCACAATTATTCAACAAACCAAGTGGTCCAAAGCTGTTAAAAAGGGGTATGTTGGGAGTAGCCATCTGCCAACTGTGCTGTCCATGGTCAGGAATCTCCTAGGGTTATCGCCAAGAGATGTTGCAATACTTGGAGGTTTTGTAAACTTATCCCAGGGGAAGGTCCATGATGGTTGAAGTGGGGCCTATAGGGGTACTTGTGGTGGACGCAGAAAGGATTCTCTCTGCCACGTGGTGCCTGTTAAAATTGATAATGACACAGTCACATTTTCAGTTCTTTTTTATCCTCCCTACCCAATCAACTCTGCGCACCATGTTGATGTATCTCTCCATCCTTATTCCCAATGCCATGTTAGAGTTCAACCAATACAGAACTTTATTCTTTAGTTGGTAGAAGTCTTCTGAGATGCCCGGTGGGAGCCAAGGTATGTTCCCCAAGACCACTACATATGGTGTGGATTCGGGTGGAAGATGTAGAGTAATTGATCTCTGCCTGGGGGTAACCGATACTCCATCATTCCTTGAGCTATCATCCCCTCCTTTCGGTTGCTCGTCCATGGTAGGCTTGGCCATCCCCGATCAGACTTTCAACCTAGAATTCTCCATTGAAGAACCCCACCCTCCCCATCCCTTTATCCTTACTGCTGAATAGGCTGATTTCAATGGGGGCTGTGAGAGATGCATAGCATTCTCCAACACAGAAATGTATGATGA
Source organism: Triturus cristatus (assembly GCF_964204655.1). Taxonomy (NCBI): domain Eukaryota; kingdom Metazoa; phylum Chordata; class Amphibia; order Caudata; family Salamandridae; genus Triturus; species Triturus cristatus. The sequence goes on along the minus strand of NC_140590.1, from coordinate 1,660,307,141 downwards.
TGATTGCTCCTGAATCCTTGTACACTGGCCACCACGGGTATAACCCTCAATGCTGGTACAGCCGGTTAATGCCACAGGTCCGACATGAGGTGCTTTATCGCCCATAAAATGATGCTGATTGAGCTTGGAAAGTTCCAGTTCTATTGTTGCTAAGCGTTGCTTGATTGGATCCAATTTCAGATCCATTCCAGCCAACATGGAACTCAAGAGTGATTCCATCATGGCCGCCATGTCTACCTTGGCCAGGGCTTGCAAATCATGTGCACTATGCTGCGTGCCCTCAGCCCTCGGACGCTTTGCATTACCCCCGGTCAAGAAGCACGTTCTTTTGGCTCCAGTTCATACTCTAGTACTCCCTACTGTAGTTAAAGGTTGAATGGCCAGTGTCTTGGTGGTACCCTTACCCCGCACGTGAGAGAGGGATGATTCAACCCGGATGGCATCGTCCAATGGAGCAGGGAGGCCGGACTCACAAACTGTTTCCTGCCCTATAGAGTATCCTAAAACTGGCTCAGGGAGCAGGGATGATTGGACACTCGAGGGGCTGGAGAAAAGGTGATTTACAGGGGCGTGAGAAAGACGTTGAGTGACTAACTCTATCTCTGTATCTAATACCCCTGCTGCTCTTTGTAAAAAAGGGTACATCGTAGTTACTGCAGCGGCCATGGTGGCTGCCACTGCGTCTTGCGTTTCCCCATAGCTGTCCAACAAAGTCACTAAAGACTACAGGGATACATGTACAAACTGTACTACTAACCGTAACTGTGACCTGAACTGCCGAAACCGGGGGAGGTAATGAAGACAACAGTCTTGCCCCAAATGTAGGTGAGTCATTGTGTTCTATAGCAAGAGATAAAAGGCAGCCTCCTACCTGCTCTTGCTGCACTGTCCAGGTACTTCCCCATGAAGGACCTTTCTGCTGTAACTTCTGGATGCTACATCTGCCGTGGATCTACAAAACCGACTCCCAAAGATCAAGGGACCATGAAGGGTGGCCCAGCCCGGCCGCCTCCGATCTCTGACAGGCGCGGATGGGCCTGCTCTTGGCTATGCCCGGGTGCGGCCCGCGTGCATCCAGTGCCACGGTAGATAACCAGTACTTTTTAGTGCACAGAGCAGATGGCTTTAGGCTCCTCCTCCTCTAGATTCTTGGACACTGAGTCCCTGACTGCCGCAAGACTCCTCTAAGAGAAGAAATGTCCAGCGCCGCGGGAGATAACCAGCGCTTTCAGCGCGAAGCGTGGGGAAGCTGGCTGCAGGCTCCTCCACCTCCTCTTCTGGATTCTGGGACACCGAGTCCCTGTCCCCAACAGAAGAAACTGTAATTTTGATATTACGTGAATTATACTGGCGTAATTTAAATTTAGCCTGGGCCTAATAGCGATTTTTTCTGGTTATAAAAAGCCCCATCCTTGCAAAATGTCCCATGTCTGGTAAAAAGATGGCAGAGAGGATATTTTTCCACGATTCTGCTAATCTGAAAATAATGATATGCACATTTGTTTTCCTGCAGATTGGAAGAAGTTCAAGACTGTTAAGGATTAAAACAACATGTTTCTTCAGGACATAATCTATTACCTGCTACGCCATCTTTTTTAGATAGAGCCCCTGTTGCTTATTTTGCTAATAGAGGAAATAGGAAGAGAGGAAAGCCTAGGTCTTAACCTCCTGCCAAGAAACTGAGGGATTCTTCGTCCCTGCCTCCAGTTTCTGCTGAAACCCCTTCAAGCCCTTGTCTGTGTCTTTGAGAAAGCTACCAGAAACCCACAATCTGCATCAACCCTCTCCCGATCAGCCTCAATGTTTTGATGCATGTTTAGGACACCGTCATTGTAAATACAACCAGTAACATACAGGCCACCATCTACAGTACTCTATGCAACGTATTTGATCTCCAGGTCTTCATCACTCTCAAGCTACACAGTCCCAAGGTATTTTTAATTGAGCTTCTGGAGGCTGACATCAGATCACAGTAAAAAAGGCGCTGTTATGAGTCGTCCTTGTTTTGCGCCCAGAAGGTCTTTCCATTTGCAGTTTTCTCGTGTTACTCATAAAGCCACCTATCTTTTTGCCTCTGCAATTGTATGTCTCTTCGAAGCAATCATCACCTCTAGGACCTTATCATATGCTCATACCGGAAGGGTTACTTACCAAGAGGAGCCAAGGGGCACGACTGTGTTTCTGTGCGTTCATAGAGCTGTGTGGCATAAATTGTGCTCATTGTGAATGGTGGACCTAAAGAGGTGCATATGGACAATTTTTAGAGCCAGGATGGGTGAAAGGGTATATACAGTGGTAGTGCAGGATGGCTATTTTCTTTAGGTGGAGTTCCTTTTTCCCCGGAACTTTTGCAAGTTATACCAGCGATCATGATGGAAGGTGCATGAATTAGTCAAGACCACCTCAGTCTATTGTGGCCTCCCAAGAAACTGTTGCTTTCTGTCAGGGGTTTACTTTTACAAAAATAAACCAGTGCAGAGCTGTGATTCTTCACAAGTGATTCGGGTGCCTGTTTCCTAAAGCTACAGCCTTGGCAACATCTAGCGTTCTTGTAATTATCTGCCTTGCCTATTCCATGCAGTGCTGGTCAAACCTTTGCTGAGCTTCTGCTGCCCAGTTATGTCGGAAGAGCCTGATCCAACTTTGCTAATGTTTGCTATAAGTGAAAAAAAAATTCTACAGAAGACTAATTCTCTTCCAGGGGATATTCATCAATAGTAAGCACTGAATAGTCCCGCCCATGCACAGGGACCCCAAAGCATATAACTGCTGAATGGAATCAAACCAAATTTGGCAGGAAGGTAGATGTTGGTTTAGGGATGTGCATTTTTGTTATTTGGTTTTAAATCCCTTCAGTAGCTTTGGATTTATTTATTCCAGTTGTATCCGCTACCCCTCCCAATCTCGTGCTAAGATCTGATTGGCTGCCAACACTTCAAACCAGTCAGAAAAACATTTTAAAAAAGAAAAGGGTTCAGGGTAGAAACAACCTGATCTCCTAGGCCCCTTGGGGGGGTCCCACTGGACCCCGCAAGGCCAAAAACGCATTTTTCAAAAAGAAAAAAAAAAATTCACTGGGAGTCGCGCTGGGTCTACTACTTCCGCCAAAATCTTTGGTTTTTTTAAAAAAAAAGAAGAGCGGGCTCCTGCATGTCTTAATGAGGAGGCCCCGGGTGTGCCAAATCCGGGGGCATGGTCAAATTATAACTCATTAAAGGATGGGGCACACTGGGCCCCCCTCCTAGGGTATTTTTATTCCCCGGGGACAGCCACCTCCCAGGGTTTATTTTACCATATGGGGCTGCGCAGACCCCTGGAGACCGCCACCTCCCCAGGGCCAATTTGTAAGAAATAGGGGGGCCTCACAGACCCCCCAGGGAATATGACTCCTCCAGGGGACATTTTATATGAATTTGGGGGGCTTCACGGACCCCTATGATCCTAGGACCGCCACCTTCGTGGGGCTTAAATATTTGTAAGGGGAAACATGGACCCCCCGGGCCAAAATACCAAAATGAGAGAGGGGCCCCTCGGGACCACCACCTCCCCAGGGCGGCCGTTCTAAGTAAAATGAAGGGGGCGCTCGCCCCCCTTCCTGGAGCCAATAATGGCCCATGGGACTGTCACCCCCCAGGGCCGACTCCTGCAATGTCCCGGGGCGCCATTGCACTTTGCTATGGCTTGGCGGGAGCATTACCGCTCCCTCCAAGCCATAGCAAACTCTGCTCTGCTTCGAGTATGCAAGAGCATGTAAAATGCTTTCTCTTACTCGAAGCAGGGCAGAATTGCTTTTGGACAGAGGCAGCTGCATTTTCAGCAGCTCCCTCTTTCCAAAAGCATTGTCGGCTCCCAAAGGACGCGGGGTTCCGGCAGGGATGTGGGGGCCTTCAGAAAAGATAGTTTGTTTAAAAGCCCAGCAACTCATATACCCCACTCCCTTTCTTCACCACTCTGAAAAACCTGGCACGCTGCTGGTTGGGTGTTTAGACCCGAGAAGTTTACTGTGTTTATAGTGGGTGATGGAGTGCCCTTGGCTCCATAGGGTCCTTGAGGGGCCAACTAGTTCCTTCAGTAAGTCCCACACAGGGGGATTGCTGCAAGGGCTTTGGAGGCCATGCCCCCTTTCTCCACCACTCTGCAAACGTGCCTCCTTTCACACTACTCGTTGGGCAATAAATTCCACTTTACTCCTGAGGGCCTCAGCACTAAAGTGGACTTCTTCGCCCAACCAGTAGTGCATTTGCAGAATGGTGGATACAGGGAGCATGGCCTCTGACGGCCTCACAGCAGTCCCCTTTACTCCTGAGGGACCTTGAGGGCCAAGAAGCCCTCCTGGTACCTCCTGTAAGTCCTACACAGACTGAGAGCTGGTCGGAGGCCCAACACCCTTCCGCCACCACTCTGCAAACGCAGCTACTACTTAAAAAACCATAGAAATTCAGTGACAAAACAAAAAGTTATAGTGACGTTATAGTTAGGAATTAGCATTTAAAAAAAATAGAAATTCACAGAAAAAAACAAAGGTTACAGGGACATTATAGTTAGGCTCAGATTTTACTCGTACACAACCAGTGAAATTCAGCAGTTATAGTTAGGGGTGCCGCTCGCAGGCGTGGACATTTCATTTTAGAGGGACGAGTGTTTGCAGGTCAGCTCATCTTTACCGGGACTGCGAGGACCAGCGTGCTCTCTGCTCTGTGCGGCGAAATCATCTGCAGCTGGGGGACTCTTCCCGACCCTCCCTCTTTCGGAATATAACGCCTCGCGGCCTCCGCTTCGCGGGAGCCGCTCGCAGGCGTGGACATTTCATTTTAGAGGGACGAGTGTTTGCAGGTCAGCTCATCTTTACCGGGACTGCGAGGACCAGCGTGCTCTCTGCTCTGTGCGGCGAAATCATCTGCAGCTGGGGGACTCTTCCCGACTCCTCCCCCTATTTCTATTTTAGACACGCCCAACCACGCGCTAGCGGGACGCGAGCGGGGTGCAGTCCGGGGCTAAGCCCGGGCAAAGGGCGGGCCCTCTGTGGCCCTCAGAGGCACGAGGAGACCGGACCGGGCCCATTCCTTAACATATTGTGGAGGACTACGTGAGTACTTATACACTCCGCCTATTTTTATGTTATGGCCGCGATATTGGAGAAATATCCACCCTCAATTTCAGGAGGTACCAATAAGGGTACATTGGATGACTATTTCACCAGGGTCGCTTTGGATATTGGAAAGGAGACTGTGCTAGCCGAACGTAGGGCAGAGCGCCGTTGTTCCGTAGAATGTATGAAAAACAGACTGCCCTCGGATTTTTTGCTTCATACTACTCCTTCCGAACCGAGCCCTCTTATTGTTACCCAGGACTTATCATCCATTGATAATGTTTCCATACCTTTACGAGATACCCCCTCACCACCTGATATGTTTAACAATTCGCATGTTTCTAATAACATACCTCCCTCTAGTATCCCTATTACTGAAACTGATATGATTATGGATTCTTCTTTACCAGAGGTTAAGGTTGTTAAAAAGAAGGCTGGGAAGGTAGTTATGTCTAAAGCCCAAAGACCCCCTCCCACTAAAAGAAGAAAGAGGGTAGGTGACTTACAAAGAAGTAAGATTAATCATTCTGATTTTGGCAAAAGACCAAGGTCCATTGTAGATATTGTACCTATGCCAAAGTCTAGTGTATTACCTACTTCATCCATAGTGGCTCCTACGGAAATAAGTCCAAACCCTACATCTCCAGTTTCGCATGTTGCCCCCCTTGAGAGTATTGAACGATTATTAAGGTCATTTGTATTACCTATAATGGAAAGGTTAAAAAAGAGGGAGCAACGGTTGGGGGACCTAGAACTGGCCATCACTAATAAGGGGGTACTTAAAGACTCTGTAAACTCAGTACCCCCCCTTCTGTAGTACCAGTGATACCTTCCATTTCTACAAGTAAAAATGGTAAGGATATTTCTGGTAGTCAACCTAGGGTTATACCCCCCAAAGCAGTTCAACAACTAGCACAACATGACCCTGGTGAAGCAAACAAGGGAGTGAAAGAATTTCCTATAGAAAACATGCAAGATGAGAGGGGAGGCATTTTCTCAGCTAGGTCAGCAGACCACTTGAGGTGTCAAGTTGAATTACCCCCAGAAGCGGTCCCTTATGTGGTAGTGCTTATGAGAGTTCCGATACTGGAAAAGGGCAAAAAGGAAGGGTTTTTTGAGCTTAAAAATAAAACCATGCATTGGCTTACCTTAAACAAGCCCCTTCCCTTCAATATTAATGGAGAGATATTGCATGTTCGACGACTCCCTTGGTTGGGACGTAGAGCTAAGGATATTGAGGGGGATTTAATTGTCATTAATTTTAGAGACCCTAGAGCTGTCATCCACATTCTTAATTACACATCAGGCAAAAGTAGCGGCTCTATTATCCCTCGCGAACTGTCATATTTTTATCCAAGATCCTTAGTCACCCACATGACGCATTCTGGGGTTTCAGCTCGAACACAGATATACTTGCCTGTACCACCCATACCTTTTGACAATCAGCATACAACTTATGCACCAATTTCTGTGGCTTGTGAAAATGCATCCGATTGGGTCACTGTACCTTTTAGGAGCCACAGAAATGGTTTTAGGAGGACAGATTATCGGCCACCATTCACCCTGTTGGAAGTTGCAAATAGATTTGATGCCTTTTCAGGCTTTGATGATTGCGATTGACAGGGGGGGTTCCTCATTAATAAGCACACCATTATGGAGCATCAGGCCGAGAACATTGAGCCAACTTCTCTGGTGCAAACTTTATCACCAGAACAATCTATTCATCCGGTAATTGCTCCTTCTTTTTCTTTTGACCAGCATGTACCGTCCCATAAGCACGTGTCAGCACCTGAAGCTGGCTCTGCCATGACTAACGACCTCTTTGGTTCCTTGCACTATGATCCAACTAGTCGAGATCTACCGACTGCCCACGTTAAAATCCTTTCTTGGAATGTGGCGGGACTTAAGAGCAAATTACCCATTCCAGAGTGGGGCTCTTTTATGGCCCTTCATGATATTTGTATGCTACAAGAAACCTGGGCACTAAAAAATAGTTCACCCAGGGATTTGCTACGTTTGACATTGTGGCCAATAAGGGCGAGAGGCGTAGACCTGCGGGGGGATTGTCCATATGGGTTGGCACGCACTTGGGAGTCAAGGCAACACAAATTAGTACTAATTCGCCGGACGCTCAGTGCGTACTGCTGACTGTACCAAATGGGCCAAACATCGCCCTATTCAATGTATATTCAAGGCCAGTTAGGCGGGGCCTTGTGTCAGAGGCTATTGAAACCTTGTTGACCCTTATTCAGTCAATGGACCCTTCTATTGTGTTAATCCTGGGTGGTGATTTCAACTGTCATTTCGAGCCACTCATGGATTCAAATATGGGTGGCTCGGATGACGTTGATTCACTGTGGGCCATCCCTCAACCATTGACTTCTCGGGTCAAGGCTTGGACCCCTTTAGTTTTACAATTGCAGTCATTTGTGCTTACAACCTCATTACGAGCCTGCAATGGGAGGGTGGAGCCCGACAGACCAGGGAAAGCAACATTTAATCGGCTTAATCAGTCCTCAATAATTGATTACATTTTTTTGGAGGCTAGGCATTGGGATAGGGTGCATGAGTTCAGAGTTATTGAAAGAATTGACAGTGATCATAATGCCCTGGTACTCTCACTCAAGATGGGGAGCTTTGGGCTTAAATGCCAAATTTCGGATGATCATTCTGCCACTGTGCCTTTAATCATAACAAACTGTAGGCGTAGAGTTAAATGGCCAGATTTCCAGATGTCCGCTAGCAAGCTTGCTGCCTTATATAAGACTATTATCCCATTTATTGAAGAAATTGGGAAATTTGGTCACCTAGGCAGGGCATCTGAAATTCACATCAACTTGGTAGCAGCAATTAAAGATATTCTTTGCCCTGAGAGAAGGGTTATTCGCCCACGGACTACGTCTCTCCAGTGGTACAATGCCCTCTGTCGGGCTACTAGAAAGGCTCTCTTTAGAGCTTTAAAAACCAACAATAGGGAAGCCATTAAGGCACAGCGTACAAAAAGGCACTTAGTGACGCAAAAAAGGAATGGGAAGTTGCCAAATGGGAGAATCTGGGTTCTGCACTTGGTAACAATAATTCCAAACTATTTTGGTCTATAGTAGCAACTGGACTCAGTGGGCATAGCCCGGTTCCTGCCCCCAATATCGCCCCTTCCGTTTGGGAAAGCCACTTTTGTGCCCTTTATGGCACTTCTGAGTCTGGTGGTATGGTTGTTAATACCATTGAATCTCAGCAATCTCATAGTGCCTGTGGAACTGAAGAGTATGTACGGTCAATTGCCGCCCGCCCATGCCTTTCCACAGATGAATTAATCACCTTGCGTGAGGTAGAGATTGCACTAGGAAACTTGCTCCCAAACAAAGCTCCTGGCTTGGATAAACTGCCAGGGGATCTGTTTGGGACGCAACCAAAAATCTGGGCCCCGTATTTAGTCGCCTTATTTAATGGTATTCTGCAAGGGGACGATCTGCCGCCTACTTGGTTAGGAGCAGAAATTGTGCCGATCCTAAAAAAGGGCTGTCCTTTAACCCCTTCAAATTATAGACCCATCAGCCTAATTGATACATCACAAAAGCTGATGGGGAGGGTTATTCTTGATAGGATCCTTGGGTGGATTGAGGAAAAGGGGATACTGTCCACACTTCAGGCAGGATTTAGGTCTGGTACTTCTACCCTAGACCAGATATTTCGCCTGCAGGTCCTGTACTGGAAAACAGCTAAGGTGGAGGGTGGCAGCCTCTACCTTGTGTTTGTGGACCTGCGGGCTGCTTTTGATCTGGTCCCACGTGGGAAACTCTGGAGAGTGCTTGCGAATATGGGTCTCCCGCCCTACTTGCTAGCCATTCTCTCGAGGTTACACCTCAATAATTTTGCGCAGGTAAGGTGTGGAAGGTACGGTGAACTCACAGATCAATTTCCCGTTTTAAAAGGAGTCCGCCAAGGGTGCGTTTTGGCACCTACCCTTTTCAGCCTTTATATCAATGGCCTCATAAAACACTTGAATGGTGTGGTTAATAACGACGCCCCTAGACTGGCTACAGGTAGAGTGCCCGCTCTGATGTTCGCGGACGACACACTCTTGTTGTCCAGAACATCATCGGGCATTCAAAAAACTCTTGATGGTTTTGTAGAGTTCTGCCATCTCCGGGGGTTGGAAATCAATATAGGAAAAACAAAGTTTATGATTTTCAACCCCCCTAAGCGCACACGTCCTAACCCAGTACTGTATGGTAGCCCCCTGGAAAGGGTTAAAACATTTATCTATTTGGGCGTTACCCTTACAGAGAAATTTGATTGGCATAAGCAGATTGCTAGATCTACGCTTAGGCTAACTCAGCTAGCGGGGGGACTAAGCAAAGTTTTCAAGGAATCCACCTTCAGGCCAGTTTCCCCTGCACTTAAAATATACAGCCACCAAGCGAGAATGGCAGCAACTTATGGGGCTGAACTCTGGGGGCACAAGCAGACCCTGGATCTTAAAAGGGTGGAGCAGTCTTTTGTCAGAAATTTAATTGGTCTACCGCCTAGTACGCCTTTGATCCCTCTCAGATTCGATCTTGGGTTGATTCCAATTGAGGAGATCATAAGCGCTAGACCAATTATGTACTGGAAGAGGTTGTGGTCCGTTTCTGAATTGGCTGACTATAGAGTAGAATTTTCTGAGATTTGGCCTATTCTTAGACATAAAGCGATCCCTTGGCTTCAGCATATCAGTACAGTTTGCACTCGGGTTGGCTTCTCCGGACTATGGGATACTCCTGAGACTAATTGCACTGGGATATCTAAGAATATACTCCTTTCTCATATTCATATGCTAAACCATCAGATGTTAATGAGCTCTACATCATTAGGTAGGCTGTCATCTGAGTTCCTCTTAATAAAAACAGAGCCTAAGGCCGAGGAATTCATGGATTTAATTGAACCTCCAGCTGCCCGTAAGCTGTATATTCAGCTAAGACACGGCACCCTTCCCATAAGGTCTTTCACTTCTAAATGGACCAAACCGAACACTGTAGTTTGCCCCGCATGCACCTACAATATCGAGAACATTTCTCATGTTTTGTTTTTCTGTCCTGCCTATTCTGCATTTAGAAAACGTTGGTTGATCCCTATTTGCAGGAACTTGGGATTCCTGCATTTTACACAGGCTTGCAGAATATTGACTTACGATACCCATCCTCCTATTGTGTTTTTGGTTTCTCGCTTCCTGTTGTATATGTGGCGTAGTAGGCAGAACTTTTTAACTTAACTGTTGTATTTATTGCTTTATTTTTCCTTTTCAATGTTTTTTGTACTTTTTATGGTCTGTCGACCGAAATAAAGTTATTACACACTTATAGTTAGTGAGCTAACTATAACTCGCGCCCCGCAATGCGCTGCTTATTGCATCACATATTACATCACTCATGACATGGTCACGGATAATATCTGATGTGACATCACTGATCACATCATCTACAAAATCTCCAACGCACCCACTCACTACCCATGTAACCTTTCATACACCCACTCCAGCTTCCATACTGCCATTCTCAAACCCATTCACACACCTATACCAGTACTTACACACCCACTCACTGATTCATAGCTCTAAACACACATCCACTTACTCACCCCTACAGTCACTCATACATTCACTCACTCACTAATACTGCCACTGACATATCCCCTCATACACCTATAAAGGCACTCACACACTGTCAGTCACCAATAGAACTACACACACACCTTCTCACTCACTCATAGAGTCAATCACACAGCCACTTACTCACCCATACAGTTACACACACACACTCACTTAATCATACAGATACCAACACATACTCACTCACCTATACAGTCACTGACACAAGCAAACACTCACCCATACAGCCACTCTTACAATCACTCACTCACCCATACAGGTACTCATATACTCCAGCACTCACTTATACTGCCTTTCACATATGCAGTTACTCACCCATATACCACTGACACATCCACTTACTCACTGACACAGCCATACACACACTCAGTCACCCATACAGCCCCTCTCACACACACTCACTAATCCATACAGCCACTGACTCACCCACTCACTCATCCATACAGGCAGTCACACACACCCTCACCCACCCACACAGACACTCAGACACCCATACAGGTACTCAGGCAATCAATCACTCACCCATACTGCCACACACATACTCACTAACAAACCCGTACAGCCCCTTAGACACCAGCTGACACTGATACAGACATTCACACAACCAGTCTCCCACCCATACATTCACTGAGACAAGATCACTCACTGAATCATCTGTACAGGCACCCATGCACCCACTTATTCACCAGTACACCTTGGTATATATATTTAACAAACTTTTTTAAAACACAGTCACTGGATTATGTCATCAGTGATGTCATATGAGTGATGGCACTGATCATGTCATGAGTGATCTAATATGTGATGTCATAAGTAGTGCAATGCAGGGGTACAAGATATAGTTAGCTCACTAACTATAACTGCTGAATTTCACAGGTTTTGTATGAGTAAAATCTGAGTCTAACTATAACGTCACTGTAACGAATAGGCTAAAATTCCAAAACTGCATTGGATTTTATATTTTAAATAATAGAACATGCACACTTTCAAATTTAAAACATAGCATTTATTTGTAAAGAAAAAGGCAAGGTAATACCAGGCATTGTTAGCCAAATAGGCTGCATAGATAAATCACAACACGAGTTAAAGAAAAAGTAACTTGCTGGAGAGATCTGTGTGTGTTTGTGTGTTTGTGTGTGTGTGTATGAAGTGGACGGTTTGAGGCATCATAAGTAGCATAGAGTGTTTGCATGTCTGCTACAAAGCACGACATCTAACATGCGGTTCACAGGCTGTGCTTTATGTAGCTAGCTCAGTCGGGTACGTCTGTTGTCACAGAGATCCTTTCGCTAGGACAGACAATCCCAGTTACTGCGTTACGTTTTAAATTCTCACTTTGTGTTTCTCCACACTAAGCACTCTTAACCTATAATGTTTGCCATTATAAATGATATGTGTCTTTTACACCTTGTAATCCACGTAACATTTCTTGTACATTGTTTACACAGTTGTAAAGCGCTCTAACACACAATATTGTGAGTAGCATTGTAAAAGAAATTACATAAGAAAATACATTTTTAAGTGATAACAAGCAGAGTGCAATGGTTAACGGGAGGGCTGGTATTTAGTAGTGGGCAGCAAGTGATTAAGAGAATAAACCAATCTGATAGAGACTGCTAACTGCAAATTCCTTATCTTAGAATTTCCCAGGCGTCAGACTGGATTCGAAAACGTTTGCTAGAGCAGTACCACTGTGAGCTGCCGAGGGCTTTGTTCGGTTTTACGTGGCAGCATCAGCACCGGAAGTGACGTCGTAGTCACCTATATAGGCGCTAACCAGGCACGCGGACATTAGTTATTTTCGTTCCATGCCAGTTAGCGCTGATCCAGAGAAGAGCTATGCCTCTGTTGACAGACATTTTTTGTCTAAATTATTTTCTTGTGTGTCGAAAATGTACTCCAGGAACATAGGGTTTACGCTGTGTGCCGCCAGTCACCGCACCATGTTGATTACCGACCTGCACCATGTGTGCTTATGGTGTCTCAAGTGCAACCACGACTCGAAGTCATGCTCGAACTGTCGAGTCAGGGCACTCAAAGCTTTGAGGTAGCGGTTCCTAAAGCTGCTTTCGGCCCGGCAGTCTACGCCATCTAGCAAGACTCCTAGAAGGTCTTGGTTCTGATCAAGAAGAAGACCGCTCCAGGAGCCCCAAGTCCTCTTCGTCGTACTCGGGGTCCTCGGAACACTCTAGAAAGAGACACAAGAAGAAGTCTAAACGGATTTGACTTCACCTCGTCCGTCGTCAGCTGGCGAGGTGAGTGGGAAAACATCGACATTCCAGGCACAGTTCTGAAGAGCAGTGACAGGTCTAACTCGGCGCTGTCCCCCATTTCCAGGAGCAACCCCCACTCAAATAAAGGAATTTTACGAGTTCATGCACCGAGTGTTTGAGTGGGCCACCGCTTCTGGAGCGCCTTTCGGTCTAGGGTTGGAGGAGGTCTAATTAGGTTCCGCTCCGGTGGGTTTCTCATGGATCTGATCCGGATCGGCTACGGTCGTGCCAACGTGTTCTTCTCCGGCATCAGTCTCGACATCGATGGCCCAGGCGCCCACTGGCAGCACCATCTTCATTCTTTTCCCTGACATCAATGACCCGACTACTCTGAGTTGGAACGGTGTCGGTCTTGACTGACCATTTTGTAGAGAATACAGTCATGGTGGAAAAGTGGGAGAGGTCACTAAACCCTTCAGAACACCAGTTGTACACCCCTGGTGAGACTGTGGACTGATATGAGAAACTAGTAGAGGCCAGGGGACTGGAAACCTCTCAAGATACTGGTTTGCTCTCTCCCCCTACCATGGCATGGCTATGCAATGGTGGTGAAGAGGGCATCAGAAGTCCTTGACCTCGAACTTCCCTCTGTGGTGGTCAAGGCTAACCTATTGACCGATGTGCTTCAGCCTGGGGATTCCTCATCCAAGCCCCTATTTCCCTTAAACTGTCGTCCTTCTAGGAACTTGGTCCAAGCCTAGCACAGATCCCGGAGGAGGCCTGGGCCATCCTCTCCCAATCAGTGAAAGACGATTTGTGGCTACGGAAGGGGCATGTCACTGCGCCAACCGTATACGGGCTTCCCAAGTTGTGCAAGGATGTGGACGCTGTGCATTCTGGCTCCGTCAGCTGCAGCCTCTAAGTCCTCCTAGTTTTGGTCTACAAGACCATGGGTGCCCAGCTGGAGGGTGAATCCAACATCATCTCCTCCACTGGCACTGCATATAACATTAGACAAATGGGTCTTGCAGATCATACGAATGGGTTACTCCCTCCCTTTCCAATCTTCCCCCTCCTTTTCTGTCATCTCAAGAATTGCTGGCGGAGTATCATCTGATATTACTCCTAGAGGAAGTTACAGTTCTCCTGGCTAAAGGGGCTATAGAAAGAGTTCTGATATCAGAACTTAGCAGTGGTTGTTATTAATATTACTTTCTGATACCCAAGAAGTACAAGGGTCTTCGTTCTATTCTAGACCTCCGAACCGTCAATCTCTTCCTCAAAAAGGGGAAATTCAAGGTGCTTACTTTGGATCAGGTCTTGACTGCCCTAGACCAAGGAGACTTGACTGGTAGCGTTGGATTTGCAGGATGCGTATTTTCACATCCCCATCCTGCCTGCCCACAGGCATTACCTGGGGTTCAAGGTAGACCACAAGCACTTCCAGTTCACTGTGCTACCCTTTGGCCTTACCAGCACCCCTCAGGTGTTCACAAAGGTGATGGCAGTGGTCACAGCTCATCTGCGCAGGTTAGGGGTTTCAATTTTCCCCTCCCTCGAGGACTGCCTGTTGAAGGCAGCATCTCCCCAGACTGTAGTCTCCCACCTCCAGACTATGGCAGGCCTCCTGCATTCACTGGGGCTCATTATAAATGTGCCGAGGTCACACGTGACTCCTTCTCAGGCGTTCCCTTTCATCTGAACTGTTCTGGACACAATACAGTTTCAGGCATATCCTCCAGAGTGGCGAGTCGTGGATGTTCAGGTTATGATACCAACGTTTCAGCCTCTATCCTGGATTTTGGTGAGAATGACTTTGAGTCTGCTGGTCCTCATGGACTCATGCATCCTGTTGGTAAATCATACCAGATGGGTGCAGTATCAGGGGAATCTCTCCCACTTCATCAAGATCTCAGAGGGAATTGCAAAAGACCTGCAGTGGTGGCTTACAAACCGCCATTGGATCAAAGGTAGACGCCTCTCCTTTCCCGAACCAGACCTGATGGTAGTAACAGATGCATCACTCCTGGGATGGGGAGGCCATGTGGGAGAGGTGGAGATCAGAGGGCTCTGGTCTGCGGCGGAATCCAGACTCCATATCAATCTGCTGAAGTTCCGGGCGATCCTACTAGCATTGAAAGCATTTTTTCCTCTGTCAAGGGGAAGTTAGTGCAAGTGTTCATGGACAACACTATCGACGTGGTACTACAACAAGCAGGGGGAGGTAGGGTCATGGACCCTTTGTCAAGAGGCCCTATGTCTCCAGACGTGGCTGGAATAGCAGGGCATAACCCTGGTGTTACAACACCTGGCAGGTTCTCTGAACGACGGAGCAGACAAACTCAGTCATCGATGCCTAGTGGATCACGAGTGGTGTCTCCATTCGGAGGTGACACAAGGACTCTTTTAAGCAGTGGGGAGAGCCTTGGTTAGATCTGTTCACCTCCGAAGAGAACGTGCAATGTCAGCAGTATTGCGCGTTGGAGTTTCCAAGGAAGCTATTGCTCGGAGACGCTTTTTGTATTGAGTGGAGTTCAGGCGTCCTCCAAGCTTTTCCACCCATACATCTTCTGCTCATAGTTCTCAAGAAGATCAAGAATGACTGGGCCAAGTCATTCTTGTGGCTCCGGGCTGGGCATTAAGAGTTTGGTATCCCAAGCTTCTTCAAATGAGCATTGATCCTCTGAATAGGCTGCCCATTCAAGAGGATCTTCTGTCACAGCAGCAGGGGAGAGTACTCCACCCAAACCTGTCAACTATTCTCCTCCTTGTGTGGAGATTGAGCGGTGACAGTTGACAGCTTTTGACCTTCCTCTATACAGTTATTTTGGCGGCCCTCCACCAAAACAATGTACTTCTGCCATTGGCAAAAACATTTAACAGATTGTACAGAAAAGTCTATTGACCCTCTTTCTGCCTCTATTTCTGATATTCTTCTCTTCATTCTTACCCTTTCCCAGCAGGACTCTGCTCTGGGCAATCGTAGTAGTTATCTCTCTGCTCTGTCCGCTTTCCTGCAGCTGCCTTACCAACCCTCTTTATTTGAGTCCCCTATTATTCACAAGTTTCTGAGAGAGCTTGTACATTTGTTTCCCCCTTTGCCCTTCATCGTGCCTCAGTTGGATCTGAACCTGGTTCTCACTTACCTCATGTGTGTTCTCTTTGAGCCTCTAGACAATTGTCTTCACTGCTTACCATCAAGACAGCTTTTCTAGTGGCAATAACTTCTGCCCAGAGGGTGAGTAACCTTAGGCTTTATCATCCAAGCACCCTATCTTATGGTGATCCCGGACAAGGTGGTCCCTATCTTATGGTATTCCCAAAAAGGTGGTGCTTTGCACCCAGGCCTGTTTCCTACCTAAAGGGGTGACCCCATTCCATGTGTCACCCTGCCCACCTTTTATGCTCCTCCACATCCCTCTATAGAGGAGGAGCGACTCCACCGTCTGGACCCAAAAAAGAGCGTTGTCGTTCTACCTTGACCCCACAAAAGAGTTCCGGTGGACGACCAATTCTTTGTGGGCTATGTAGGAGCTAAAAAAGGTTGGCCAGTTCAGAAATGGACTATTTTGGGATGAGTTGTTCTCTGTATCAAGGTCTGCTATGCCCTTGCTAAAAAGAAGCATCCTGAGGGGTTACAAACCCATTTCACCAGAGAAAAAGCTGCGACCACTGTGTTAGCTCATGGGGTTCCATTCCTGGACATCTGCCAGGCAGAAATGTGGGCGTCCCTGCACACTTTTGCTAAACCCTACTGCCTGGACAGTCAGGTCTGCAGGGACGGGTATTTCACCCATTCAGTCCTTCAGGACTTCTTAGTATAGTCAATTTGTCCACAGCCCACCGCCAGGATGGTTTGGCATGTGTATCTATTCCAAGGTAAGGAACTTGCTGCTAGAAGTCTCTATCAGATGAACAAATTACTTTCCTTCGGTAACGCATTATCTGGTAGAGACAATTTCGAGCTGGAGATTTCTTACAGACCCACCCATGCCTCCCCGCTCTGCAGACACATTTCTAGGGCTAGGGTTGTTCCCCTTTCAAGGCCCTAGTTTGGACACACACTAATCAGTTCAATTAATGGCTCTGCGCTCCTGGCGTGGAAAGATGTGAAAGTAACTGACTTCTGCGCGCATGGGTGGCACCTCTATAGGTGACTGCGACGTCACTTCCGGCACCAACAACGCCGACTATGCTGTTCGAAACCGAATGAAGCAACCAGACAGCACGCAGGATTACTACTCACGCAAATGTTTCCGGATCGAGTCTGACTCCTCAGACATTCAAAGGTAAGGAATCTGCAGCCAGAAATTGTCTCTACCAGATAATGATGCTACTGAAGGTAAGTAACTTGTTCAACAGTGCAAACAAATCACTTTTCTCCTCCTACTTCCAAAAGGCAAAGCAGTGCAAGATAGCTGTAAACATCCAGTCATTTTGCCAAAGAATATGAGATGGATAGTGCGTGCGCCTTTAGGAGCTCTTTGAAAGCCACACAGCAACTACCACACAACATGCCTCAACCAAATCGCAAAGCACCTGTAACTATTTTTAGAGAAGTGGGTGGAGGGAAGAAGCAAAACGAATGGAGGGTGGGAGAGAGGAATGTATAAAAGCAAAACAGACGGGTGTAGGTTGGGAGTGAAGGATGAATACAATTAAAAGAGATGGAGGGCGAGCTAAAAGCAAAATGGATAGAGGGTTGGACATGGATGGAGGGAGGAATTAAAGCAACACGAACAGAGATTGAACGGAATAAAACAAATAGTTTCTGAATCACACCACGAGCAGTGGATGGACAGCAGAAGTACACTAACAAAACGAAAAGAGTCTAGTCTGTGCTTGGTCCGTGCGCCAAAGAAAGAAAACGGAGTGAAGCCCAGCAAGTGCTGCAAAGAGGAGTGACAATGATGTTAACGATTGTTAAGCAATGGCGGGCTTCATGCCCAATACTCAACACAGAAGTCTTGCAAGCAACAGCGCATGAGCTAGAGCATGCTCACGCAGGTGAGACCTAAAGATTATCCTCAACCATTTACCACCTGCTTCATGCAAGTGGTAGACAGCCGCAGATTTGTTCCCATTGTTTCCTCTTGAAGGAGGGTAACATGCAGAATTTGACCCTGTATTGCTGATTTCACATGTTATTCTCCATTCTGGGGGACACAACTTTGATCCCCGCTATCTCACTTCGCTATACTACTCGTATCAGAAATTCTGGCCCCAGTATCTCCCCGTGGAAATAATGGGGAACCAGTAATGTAACCCGGAGTAGTCAACCTCCTGTCACCACCAGCAAAGGAAATGGGATTGAGAACATAAAAAACAATTGTCAACAAATAAAGGGATGTTCAAAGCTAATCAATGGTATCAGCATGACACAAACTACAAAATGTGCTGCTGTCTCTCACACTTCTTTATCCATCACTCTGCCAAGCTCTGTATCCTATAACATGATCACTTCACCTCGGTGGTTATCACTCAAGACATGCGCTCAAAGAAACAAGTGTGTTGTGTGCTATCGATACGGATCAGCACTTCAACGTCCTACATATTGATAGTAAGGAGTATACAGATGCTACAATGCAATTACACTATTTCTTTCTACATGCAGTTCTGCATCCTCATTTTGCATGTTGTTTAAGAACGCCTAAACTCACAGTATTCTTAAAACCCTACCTAAAAGATTCCCCATAACTTAAAACTATTGTTTCCCTCTCCTTTCTATCAAATGACCCTCTCCTTACTTTCCATTCTCTCCATGCCTCCTCTCTCTGAGTTGGCCTACTATAGCCTTATTGCTCGCCGTAGCACGCTATACCGGGCATTAAAGGTCCGCTCCAGCATTAGAAGTAACCCTGTGTAGGTAACTCCACTCCGTCAGCGGAGTTTGCAGAGATTTGCCTTCTCCGCGCTCCGTGGCGAACGCGGAGTAGGCAAAAACTCCGCCTCTGTGGCGGAGCGGAGTTAGCCGCTCCCACCCAAAGGGCCCGATTCACAGAACTAACTTAAAACAAAATCCTAAACTTACTACCATTTTGGTATTCACAGAAGGCACTTACTCATTTTGGTATTCACAGAAGGCACTTACTCATTTCGGTATTCACAGAAGTTAGGAGTCCTAACTTTAGGACTCCTAAATGCCTTCTGTGAATACCTAAAGTCTTAAAATTAGGATTTTTCTCAATTTAGTAGTAGTAAAGTTAGGACTCCCAACTTTAAGACTCCTAAATGCCTTCTGTGAATACCGAAAGCCTTAAAATTAGGATTTTTCTCAGTTTAGTAGTAGTTAAGTTAGGAGTCCTAACTTTAAGACTCCTAAACTGAGAAAAATCCTAATTTTAAGACTTTCGGTATTCACAGAAGGCATTTAGGAGTCCTAAAGTTAGGACTCCTAACTTCTGTGAATACCGAAGTGAGTAAGTGTCTTCTGTGAATACCAAAATGAGTAAGTGCCTTATGTGAATACCAAAATGGTAGTAAGTTTAGGATTTTGTCTTCAGTTAGTTCTGTGAATCGGGCCCAAAGTCTTTAAAAATATAAAAGAAGCCACTTACCTGTTGTCTACCACCTTCCCTGCCTGGCCACTCTCTGTCCTGCTCCTTGCGTCCTTCTGTAATTAAAAAAACACTATGTTTTACGTCTGATGTGCGTGCGCACGTGCGTCAGACGTACAACGTAGTGTTTTTTTTATTTCAGAAGGACGTATGTCCTTTAAGAAAATTAGCCTCACCTCATTACATAAATCACAACTCCTTCTTTGAACCCATATTCTGAAAACTAATAAAGCTCCTCTACCCTATTTATTCACCCCACCAACTACCTGCATTAGTCTACCTACCCCTTTCCAATGATTACATCTAACTCCTATTAATTCTACCACAAGAACTAGAGCAAATTCTTTGAATAGTTTTCTTCAGAGCACAAGGCTTATCCCAGAAACCAATAACTGATGGATTAACCACTGAACTTCTATTCTGGAGGAGTGTGCTACTCACAGAAAAGTGCTTCAGCGCCTCTTTAAGGGTAATACGTTCTATATAATCGCAGTTACAATACAATACAATTAAGTGAGTATAAAACAGAAGAATACATCCATTGCATGTAACAGTCAAATAACATCTGAGCGTAGCACACAACAAAAGATCAATATTTGAACAGAGTTTGATCTACCATATTCATAATATATTGTTTGCAAATAAAACAGCCTTCCAAGTGTCCTACTGTCCAGGCGTGGTTTCTTTTTCTAAAAGTTAACATGTCAGCCAAAAGAGACTTTTGTTTTGCCAGTTTATTAAGAAGGTTCTTAAATGACACGAATGTGAGGTCAGATTACCACAGATATTCGTCTCATAGAAATGTTACGGCAGAATTCAGGAACATTGTCCATGAGTTGATTACATTGGAAGGCCCATATCTACCCAGATGTAATGTTTGAGAGAGGAATTGCGAGCATTTCTTAATTTGTGTGTCCTTTAAGAAAGCCACATAGTTAGCTATCAAACCTACTTCTAGCCTAATCTGAATTTGCACTGAATGTTGCACCGACCACGCACGCAACCTAGGGTTCATCCTCGACTCTACTCTCTCCATGACAAAGCAGTTCAACGCCGTCTCGTCCTCCTGCTTCAACACCCTCCGCATGCTCTGCAAGATCTACAGGTGGATCCCCACCGAAACAAGAAGAACGGTCACCCAGGCAGCAGTCTGGACTACGGAAACGCCCTCTACGCAGGAGCCTCGGCCAAACTCCTGAAACGACTCCAGCGCATTCAAAACGCCTCTGCTCGCCTGATCCTCGACATCCCTCGCCGCAGCCACATCACACCCCACCTGAGAGACCTGCACTGGCTCCCCGTCAACAAGCGGCTCACCTTCAAGCTTCTCACCCATGCACACAAGGCACTCCACAACACTGGACCAGCATACCTCAACAGACGACTCAGCTTCTACACCCCCAACCGCCATCTCCGCTCTGCCGACCTCGCCCTCGCCACAGATCCCCGCATCCGAAGAGTGACCTCCGGTGGCAGATCATTCTCCCACCTCGCCGCCAAGACCTGGAACACCCTCCCCATCCTCCTACGGCAGACCCAGGACCTGCTATCCTTCAGAAGACTCCTCAAGACCTGGTTATTCGAGCAGTAGCAGCACCCCCCACCCCCCTGTGCCTTGAGACCCTCACGGGTAAGTAGTGCGCTTTACAAATGTCCTGATTGATTGATTGATTGATTGATGTTGTGGTAGTCTGAACAATAGAGTATATAAATTACATCGAGATATGTTTAAAAAGAGCCACGTTTAGCCGGAAACACTTATGCACCATATGCAAGTGTAGGAATGAGCCTTGGTTTTGTCACTCAAATTGTGAGAGTTACTGACGGATTTCTGGTTATTCCCTTAAAGCCATTAAAGGCTAAACATACTGAAAATACTTTTGATTTGAGGGAATTTAGATGTTGTTGGTGACCCCCACGTTCTTCAAAGCAACTGCATAAATATTTGTATTTTGCAATGTTTTCAAGTTGTTGCTCCCCGAGATGTCTCAAGCTGGTCATGTGAACTTTGCTCCCAAAGATGGTGTTTTTCATTTTGTCAAGATTTACAGTTATTTGGTCTGCCTACCAGAAAGAAGCACATTTAAGAACTTCTAAAGGCTCACCCCTGTGAGATTGAATTGAAGATAAGTAATGTGCCGATGACCAACTCCGGGAGTATGAGAGCTGACAGCATCAAGTTTAATGCTCAAGTTGGCAATGTATCAGTTATAAGGTAATGGCGCAAGGAAACACCCTTGTCTGAGGCCTCTGTATGTGTGGATTTTGGTAGAGATGGTCTGAATGGTGCCCAACTTGTCCTGCACCTAGTTATCTGTGTATAGTAGCTGGATTGCTCGTAAAAGGTGGGGCAGAATATGCCAGTTATCCACTATTTTCCAGTGCATATTTCTGGTAAAATGGTCAAAGGCCATGCTGATGTCTCCAAAATTGATGTGGTGTTTGACGTTGCTTTAAAGCCCATTTGATTGAAAGGTATCACATTTAGGCTCCTTTCCCAAGCTTCTAGATTCTTCAGTAATATTTTAGCGCACATTTCAGACTCTGTATCCTTTAGGTATATCAGCCTGTAGCTGCTTGGGTTCGAAGTTGAGCTTTTTATAGCTGGGCTACAATATTGAGCTCTTGCATGAAGCTGGGATGGACACCGTACTTAGGAAGTGCGAAAAAGGCAACAAGTCACACCCATACTTCCAGATCCTGTTTGTATAGGGCAGCTGGTAGGGCATTCAGTCCAGAAGCACTGTCTCCTCTACTTGTCTTTATACTTTATTTGGTCCTGGTATATTCCATTGACAAGGGCATAGTGGGCAATCTGTAGAATGGGCCATTGATAAAGTGAGGGTTACCTCCTATAGTATGCTGATATTGTTTACCCATGCATCATGGGTTAAGTTGGTGCCATTCACCTGGGTGGGACCTTTTTCTATTCGATTGATATTCAACAAACATTTGCTTTGATTTTTACATCTGCAGGTGTCATATGCTCAAGCCATTTGTGTTCCTCCTGGTTCCTTTTAGCCTCCCAGATAGCTTTTTTGTACTCTTTCCATAGTAAGATTGATCTTCAGCTGCTGAATGGCCTCGTCTGCATCATTATTTATTTTTTTGATCTCCCAGTCTAAGGCGAGTCTCTTTTCTCTCAGTGAGTTCGGATACCAACAACTTTGGAACTTTTTGTTGGCCTGTGGTCTGGTCGGCTGTTGAGATTCCCTTCTTGTTAAAGGATAGTTAGCAGTTGGGTCCGAATCACCTTCCAAGCTGCAGTTATATCAGGTTTCAGTGAGCTAATGCAGAGCGTCACCTCTTCCATGAATTATATTTACTAATGACCTTAAAGTTCTATCTGACTTTTCCAGGAGACCTGGTTGTTAAGGTGCCATGTAATTTTTCCATTTTCTTGTTTTTGTTGGAAATAGTCACCTGCAGGAGTCGATCACTTTCACCACTGCTTTCTAAATTAAAGCTTTTAACATTGGCGAATAGTCAGAGATGCAACGGTTTATTAACATCCAGCTAATCATGTATTTGAATTGTGCGCATGCACCATTGATGGCCCTTTTGAAACCAGCCATTGAGTCCTTGGAGTCCTAAACTTTCATGGAAAGATAAGAACGAGGCTGCTAGTTGATCCTTTCCCTGTGGCCTGAATTCTTGGGTTGGCTTTCCCCTTTTGGCGTTTTTCTACAAAATACTGTCTGTCTCTGAGTGGATTAAGAATGAGATGTAAGTTAAAATCATCAATGATGATCCGGGAGTTCTTTCTCCCTCCAAGTTTCTTTAACATAGATTAAATGAATCTTTTGTGCACCAGAAAGAGATAACCTTGGGATCTGATAGAATTTCCATCTCGCCACCCACATTTCAAGAGAGAAGAGATACAGTTGTGTTTAATTTTACAAGCCGTTTGAAGTGATGCATTGTGCTTGAATCATTCGGTCAATATGTTCTGTTGGTGTATATGGCTGCAATGAGCCTCCACAGTCCATCTCTTTTGTCGCCTTCTCCTAACCTGCAGCTTCTTCCTTGAGAATGGTCCCTAGGACCTGTGTGGTTTCTGAGTATAGTCAGCCTTACATTGGTTGTTTTTGATGTTGTCAGACTCTACGGCTTGGATGAGTCGAGGTTCAGATGACCATTGAGTAAGAACAACTTTCTTTTTGTGTCTGAGACAGTTCGATCCCCCAATCCCCAAAGATTTTGTTTTTCGAAAGAACAATGCTAGCTATCGCTTCTGAAATCCAAGTGACTATTGTAGACTTGTTCTTTTTCCGAGCCCATCCGTGGGTGGTACTGAACAGCTGCTACATGAGTGGAGGACAGATGTTTTAAATCTTTATGTGTGGCAATTAATTTTGAGATATTTTCACTACCCTAAATGTCTACCTTTTCCCTTGAGTTATACTGTGAGTAAAAGATGGAAATTAGCTTGTCAGTACTTTTGTATGCAGTGTATTTTAGACTACTGTTAACTGGGGCAACATCATGATTTGCTGTTACTTGATTATTCCGAGTAGAAGATATGTGAAGAATAGCAATATTTTGATGGTAGGGAGAGCCTGCAATGAGTAAAGCAGTTATTTCTGCAAATTTGGACGAAGTGGTGTCATTCTGCCTAGCATTGGATGAATTAATGCTTTGATTCTAATGTTGTTTAGATTGGGGTGAGTATTGATTGGGACTTAAATTGGAGGCTAATTTAGATGTATGTTTACTCCTAGATGATGCCACATTGAGATGTTTAGTTGATGTAATCTGTAAATCACTTTGCAACGTTGGATTCCAAATTGTCTGATTTACATCTGTTGTGACAATTGTTTGGGCCTGATTACGATGTTTGGCTGACTTGCGTCTGCCCGACACATCTCAGTCCTGGGATCGAACAACCTCCCATCGGCTGTCCCGAACACCTTATTACAATGCGACCGAACACCATAGGGGCCACCTCACACCCAACCGGAGGCCGCAGGAACAAGTGGGCCCGATTGGGGGCCCCCATACACGCTTTCTGACATGGTTTCCATGTCGGAAAGACCGGCATTGAAACCATGTTAGAAACTGTGTGTCGTAATCCCAAGGGATTACGAGCCAGCTCCGACTGGCCGACGGGCCTCTTGAGCCCTTTGGAAGCCAGCCAGAATGACCAGCCAGGTTGGTTTCCGACCGCTAGCATCATAATGTTTAAATAGGTTTGAAAATTCAAAAGAATTTTCCTAAAGTGGCTCTTTACCGCTCAGAATTTTAGGGCTTTTTCTCATTTTTTTGTTTAATTTCCTAAATTTATTTCTCTTTCGTTTAGATAAATTTGTTGAAATAATACTATTGTTGTGCACCTCTGAGTTGTTTGCCTCAACAGTCAGGATAAGAATTTGCTCACTATTTCTGTCGACACATTGAGTAGTGCATCACTATCAATCACAAGTTAGTTTCATGCGTGAATCTGGAATAGCATGAACTTCTGCATTGTGTATTATTTGTCTAACTGCGGGGGATACCTAATCATGACTTGACATGTTATTTATTGATTGCACCACTCGAGGAGCATCATTTCAGTTTGTTTAAAGTGACTGTCTGCTGGGTTTTAAGATTTTTCACCTCCTGCATTAATGAAGTAAGTATTGACGGGACGGTAATGAAGTAAGGATTGACGGGACCGAGGTTAATTTGTCCTGCATTGGAGAGCATATAAACCTATGATTGACTGGAGGGGCTCTTTAAGTCGAGTCAGCGAGCTATTGTTGAATGCAAGTGTTCAGTCGCTCGAAGCGAGGGTCTCTTGCTGCCATGTACTGGGTTAGTGTCCCAAAAAGTGCGATTTGCACTTTATATTTATACAATTAAAAATCTAAGGCTTTTGTAGTAGTGTCTAGAGTAGTAAATTATTGTTTCCAGATGTATCGACTGTTTTCCTCATGGGAGATTTAAGGACTATGTGCTTTGTGGTTTAGCCAGCATTCAGTTTCACTGTAATTTCCTTCCAAGCTGGAAGACTTAATTGAGGTAGGAGCAACACGGCTCGTCAAAAAAGGACTGATGCATTGATCAGCTCCATCTGCGTCATGGGCATAGGGGGACACCCTAGTTCCACTTGCTCCATGGTAGATGGTGACTTTTTCCTTACTCAGTGGAGGCCGAAGCTGATACTTTGAGTCTCTCAGAGAGTCTTTTTGAAGGAGACAAGTTTTGAAAGTTGAAATCAAGACATTAAATCTCTCATATGTGTTGATGTGTGTACCCGTGTGCTGATCCTTGTTGTGACCGGTCTTTTGGTTCTTATCTCTGTCGCACCTACCTTGACGGTGAACAGTATGTTTTTGGCTCTAATTAATTTTCTTAATTAGAATCTCAGTCTGATGGTTGAATGAATTAAAAAGTCTCAGCCTCTAATGGATTATTGTACATAGGATGTCTGTGACTTGTCTTAAAGTGTTGCAATGGCTTGGAGGGACTAAAGCAGATCACTAGTGCTCCACGTTGGCATGGAACTCAATCGGTCCCGTTGGTAGTGGCATAACGCAACATTAGAGGATAACCCAGCAAGATAGAATAAGGAGGCCCACTATATCCCATTGTGTCTTGTCTCCTACTCCCTACCTTCAAAAAGCCACAGTGAGCCAACCTATTCCACAAGATACATAGACTCACAGGCTTTGGATTTAGAGTACTGTACTATAGGCTATGTTTCAGGTGAGTCAGAAGTTACAGACAAAACAGTTGTTGACTCATCCTTGGATCACTTTTTTTTATCTCTCTTCTAAAGCAATGTGACTTTCTTCCAGTGCTGTATCTATACCCACTTAGTTAAAGCATAAATATCTGAGGGATGCTGCTATCTCCGTTAGCAAGGTTAGAACCTAGAATCAATGCCATATCTTTCTTCCTTCCTCCTGCCACTTTCTCTCCTCTATCCTTTCTGTCTCCTACCTCTGGTCATCTTTCGTCTCTTTCTTTTTTCACCTACCTCCCAACTGTGTCAGTGCACTCTCTTTCTCATCTGTATATCTCTTCAACAGAAATCCCCCTCTCTCTCCAAGGTATCTCGCTCTATTACCTCTCTCTTTATATATCATCTGTCTCTCTGTAATCCCCTTTTACTCTCTTTCGCTGGTCAACATTTCTCGCTTGTCTGTCACTCTCTAGTCTTGTATTTCTCTCGGTATGTCACAAACACACACAGTAGTCTCTGTTACTTTTGTTTGCATCACACTCATTGGTTGGTCTGTGGTGTGCTCTCATTCTCTTAAGCTCATCTTTCCGCGGGTTGTCTTTACCCTTTTGCTTACTCCTCTTTTAGTATGCGCACAACGTGACATTCACTCCTCCCAATTGCCCAAGAAATCTCAGAATCGTGTTGGTCATGGCGTAGCCTTTTTATTCATGAAACAGGTAATTCACCAGTGACCAACAAGAGAGTAACTGTATCCTTTTTGAATATAAAGTTATTACAGCATCACTCTTTAGCAGCATTAACATGACGAAGGCTGCAAGGCAATTAGGCACAACATTACACTTGAACTTGAGCTTGGCCGTACACTTTAGTGGCCTTGACCTGTCAAAGGCAGTAAAGAAGATATGCACCACATTACATTTGATCTCTTGAACTTGGCCATACACTTGTATGTCCGTTTCGGCCCACCAAGCCCCCACTCTGCTGCGCACATTGTGCCAGCAGACCCCAACACGCTACAGCGCACAGTTGCACTACTTGAAAACCAGGGCCCCGCATGGCACACTGGCATGCCCATTGGGGTACCTGCACTCAGGCAGCCTCCCCAAGATTCAACTCAGTCCATACGTTGTGGTTTAGAGCAGAAGAGTCCAGGACCACCAGCAGGTCAGTCCCCCCTTCCGCCTACCCTCTACATATGTGGATCCTACCCCCTCCTGGGGCTATCCAGTCGCTGAACCGCCACAGGGCGGGAAGCTCCCTGGTGCACTCGCCCTTCCCCCCCTGCGCTAACTGTGCTCCACAATAGCCCCTAGTATTGTTCGTATAAAGAGCTACTGCCCTTCTACCAACATATGCCCTCCAACTTGATGCCACAGCTCTCTTTTATTATCTGGGCAGTCCTGTGATAAATTACCTACACCCTCTCAGTGGCCATTGAGTTGTGAATGTCCCCAGTTTACACTATTTCCCGCTTTCCTTGAAGGAATCCATTCCCCTCTGCCAGGAGCCTGTGACGAGCTGTATTTCCACCATCCTGTGTCCCAAAGGGAACTACTACCCCAGGACCTCCGATAAATTTCTGCTAGCGCAACCCTAATTAGTCTCCCCTGGGCATCTGAGGTATTACTGATCGCCTGGATCAGCTTCTACGCCACCTTGTCCACGTCCTTAACCGGAGCCCCCTTAACCTATACTGCCTGCGGTATTACTACCGACCACATATAGAGACTTCCCTTCGGACCATTGGTCATTAAGTGGCGGCATAATACCGAACCCTCTTACAGCCTTGTGATAAATTACCTGGGCCAAAAATGCTTTGTACAATTACGTCTTGGCAACTAACCTCCGGAACTGGCACCTTGTCCAGAAGCCCCTCATAGTGCCCATCGAGTTGGGAAGGCCCCCATTACACTATCCCCCAGTTTCACTTAAGACATCCACCTCCATACCCAAGGGAACTAGTACCCTAGGACCTCCAATCGACCCACCTCCCAGCAGCTCGAATCCCAAAGAAGAACTGCAGGCGACCACCGGTAGGACTACGAAGTCTATGCCCCCAGCATGACAATCCACTTTTCCTTCAGCCAGCCCCCGGGCTCCCAATACCCTCACCTGCTGACAGCAGCCATAGTCTCCTTACAAACCTGGCACCCCCTTGTGCATAGCAACGACTCAGCTATGCTGCATATTCCGTGTCCTTCAAAAGACCCTGTTGTGCAGAACTTTTACTGGCCTGTACTTCTGCACTACTGCCCTCTGTACTCTGCCCACTGTATGTTTATTGTGTTACACACCATTAGTCCTCACTAAAACTGTTGACACGTAAAAGGAAAGGAAAACTGTGGATTGAGTACAGCAACCCTAATGACGGTTGATTTGGTAGCAATTCCCTTTGCCCCGGGATTATGCCACAAATAAACCGTCCCCGTTATTGGGATGCACTTTAAAAATACATTTCCTTCCCAAGGCCCACTCCATGATAATTGTGTTGCACACCACCAGTCCTCCCCAAGGACTGCTGACGCTTAAAAGGAAATGAGAAACTCTGCATGTAAATATTTGGCCACTCAGCATTTCCTTCCCCAAGTCCACTTCATTAATTGTGTTGTACACCATAAGTCCTCACTATGGTCTGCTGACAAATCCCTACATTACCTGTGGATTACATCACAAATAAATTGCCACCTGTTATTGGGATGAGTTTTAAATGCATTTCATTCCCAAGGCCCCCTATTTGTGAATTGTATCGTACTCCATAAGTCCCTTACGAAAGACTGCTGTAGTTGAAAGGAAAAAAGAAGCTCTGCATAGAAATATTTGGCAATTAAGCAAGACCCAATGAATCTCCACATTTATTGGGATAAGCTTTTAAAATGGAGTTCCTTCCCAAGGCTCACTCCATGTAAATTGTGTTGCTCACCCTCAGTCCTCACTAAGGACTACTGGCACAATTCCCCACATTGCCTGCGGATTAATCCTAGGGATTATGTCACCCATACCTTTCTACACGTTATTGGGATGAGCTTTTAACATAAGTTGTAACCTCCTTTCTACCTCCACGGGATAATGAAATGCATAAGTATTTGGCAGTGTACGATCAAGTCATTGGCTACCCCTTACCCTTTTCCCTAGAAAAAGGGAGGGGGGATTTGTCCCCCTGCCACCGAAGTGACGCTGGTAGCGTCCAGCGCAAACCTTGCCACAACAGCTATAGATGTGGTTTTGCGATGTTCTGTGATAGAGTGTTAAAGCTGGGGTTCTGACCATCTGCTTGCGGCTATAGTGCTCTATATAAAGCTGGGGTTCTGACCATCCACTTGCGGCTATAGTGCTCTATATACTGGTAACAGGAGAGGGCATCAGCAACTGTCTTGTCTAAGCTTTCGTCCAAACATCCAAATCATGTAGATTGTAAGTGCAACTGAGCGTAAAGTACAACAGATCTCTTAATGACGCACACCAAACGGGGATCCCCCTGTGCCACCAACTATAGGCTACCTCAGCACCATAGGTAACTGTAATTATAATGTAATTAAGCCCGCAGATGGTAAGTGCAACACAGAGCTAAGTACACCAACTCCCTAATGCCGCACCCTAAAACAGGGATCCCCCTGTGTCACTAACCATTGGTTACATCGAACCATAGGTAACCGTAATTAAGGCTAGGCATGAATTCTATCTTTGTATTCTGGGCATAAAGATACTTGGCCAATGCTTATGTTCACAGTTTAAACCTACTGTACCCCCTAGCGATTTTAGTTGCTTAATATAGATCGCCCTACTAACCTCAGACGGTCACCAATCTGAAGACACATGCCATATAATAGAGCTTTGCAGAGCAGTAGCGACGGGTGTAGACTGTCACTACTCTGAAAGCAAATGACCTATAATAGCGCTATGGGGAGCAGTCGCGAAGGGTGTAGATCCCCGCTTTTTTCCCCCATAGTAGCCTAAAAACCCGCACCGTATAACCTGCCAATTGCCTACCTGCACAATAGGTGTTTATGATGAAAGGAAATCATTGTTGCCCATTTTTCAATAAATGAATCATACCAAACAGTCAATCTGTGAACGGGAACCCCAGAATATATAAGCAGGGAAATGTTGTGCCTCAAGCCTGCAACCCCGTTCAAACCCCCCATCCCAACTGGCAAAGGGTTACTACCAGGTTGCAGCAGCCCATCCAATTTTGACATATAGCATGACTCGTATCTGCACTGTGCACTTCCACCCCCAAAAAGGGGGGGCATCTTGGCATTGAATCATAGATTTGAATGGTGCTTAATTTGTCTACCTCCCCACAGATGCAAGGCTAAGTGTACCCGCCGGGAATGGCACCTGGGACCATGAGGCCAAACACCAGTCCCTGCAATGAATGTGTTAATCCACTAATCTACCCGGCCTGACAATGGAACTAGTCATTAATTAAAACCATTGATAAATTATTGTTTGACTAGTACATCTGAAAAATGTTTTTGCTTTAATTTGATACAGAAATTCAAACATATAATAAACAAGTGTCCGCGTTCCAGATTATTTAGCCATTCCCGTCTACCGTAAATTGTAGACTAAATGACTACATGTTCGGTGCATTTACTTGCAAACATGATAGAATTTGAAAGCGCAAAACACATTGGAATAACCTGAACCCCCGCGGCCAGTAGAGTTCTAAGGTCCCAGTGCTAGTGTGTTGCCATGTCATCCTTCCACATACGTATTTTATGTATTATTATTATTTTTACAAAAGAGCCCGCCCCTGAAAGGACTTGAACCCGCAACCCTCGGATTAACATACGGGCTCGAAAGTCGTACGCATTAACCATCCGGGTATCCAGCACTCGACTTGAGACCCGGTCTGAGAGGACCCGTCGGTTTCACTGAAAGTTGGCAATAGCTAAAGGATACGCAACACTAATTTCTACATCACGGCACAGAGGAAAGATCACGCTCTTTTTTTAAGACGCGGTTAATTGTCTGCACCGTTGACTCCTTGGGGAGACGCAGCGCACCAGGAGCCAGCAAGGGGAATCTGTCCCGTGGCACCCGCACTCGGAGGACTACAGGCACCAGGAGGTAGAGGGGCAGCGTCACCACAAGGGGCCCCTCCCTCCCGTCACGGGGGCGTACTTTAGGACCAACACCAACCGCCACGCGGGACGCGCGCGGGCAGCGCCGGGCTAAGCCCGGGCAAAAGGCGGGCTGTCTGTGGCCGTCAGGGGCCAGAGGGGGCCAGGCCGGGCCATTTCTCTTCCTCGTGGAGACCAAGGATCAAGAATGGGTAAGCAAAAGCTCCTTACCACCCAGGACCAGGGGGGGGCTAAAGCTAAAGTCCCTAGAAAGTCGGCCACTATTATATCATATTTAACTTCAGCAGTGGGGGTTTTAACTTCAGAAATCGCACAGGCTGAGAGAGAACTTGGACTTAATATCAGCGAAGCCCAACAAACTGGTCCTTTACAGCTGCCAGAGAAAAATCCCGTCCCACTAGAACCTGTTGTTACTGTTTGTCCCCCAGTCCAGGTACTGGAACAACAAACTGCCGCCGGAGAAGATTTGGTCCCCGATCTACCAACGATCACTCCTCAATTTACGCTCCATCAGGTCCCTGTAAAAAAAAGGCAATTAAAGCCCCAATCAAAGGGTACAAGGAGAGCGAGTAAAAAGCCAAATAAGCGAGACTCTACATCTAAATGTACCTTATTGGACCCCAGCTCAGGGATTACTGACTCCCTTTACTCCTCTGTTCGGGATATGATGGAGAACATTTTTTCTAGCCGACTTGAGGAGACCTTAGCCAGTATTGCTAAAGATATCATTGACACTTTGAACCTGTGTGTTGCTAGCCTTCTAGAGAAATGTGCTCAGATTGATTCCACCCTTTCAGCTATAAATAAGGTCCGTAATTCTACGCAAAATAGTACCTCTCTTGGATCGGCCTATCCGATAACAGCTGGTCCAAGTTGTAGGACAGTGGGGGATTCCTCTAGGACCTCGAGCCTAGCTGTGTCCCCCAAGTCGAGCATTAAATTAAAAACCCTAGAGGTAAGGGACACGGAGGGGTTCCCGAGTAGGAAAACTAGGTCTTTAGCCCAACTTAGGTCTCAGGATATACCTGTTAGCGGGCATACTCCCTGTAATACATTAATTCAACCTTGTATCAATCTTCCTCCCGAGGCCGACCCGTTGGTGGTTATTCTGGTTGGAGTCCCGCCATTAGTGCACGGTAAGGTTGAATCAACCGAAGCACTATTGTCAGTCACCAGGAAATGGTGTGACCAGAATTGTTCGGGCGATGCCAATATCTCTCGTAATATCCTAACAGCTAGGCGGGTTGGATGGATAGGAGGCACTAAGAAAAAATTTAAGGGGGACTGTGTGGTGGTCAACTTTAATAACCCCTATGTAGTAGCACGTATGCTTTGGGATGCCTCAGATTTGGTTGGGGAGGTTGGTAACATTAGGGCTGTCCCTTTAAGCTTTTTTTATCCATCACCCCTCAGATTTTTTAATGCACAAGGGAGATACCGTCCCGCACCAGGACCTGAGAACTTATTGGTTTCTGTGCCTTGTGCCGATCTTAGTGAAGAGCCTGTGCCCTGGAGTTCCCCTAAAGTTTCTTCTCAGGTCAACCCCAGAAATAATAGGATAGATAGGACTACAGATGTTATTGTCACATCCAACAGGTTTTTACCCTTGTCCCAGTTAGATGCAAATGACTGACTAGACCTCCCAGCCCCCCAATCCTGTAGCACTGGAAATGAAATATTTAACTCAGGGGACTCTGGAGTCTTTGTTAGGCTCATGAGTTGGAATATAGCTGGGTTACGCTCTAAACAAGTAGATGTAAACTGGTTAAAGTTCGTTGCAGGTTTTGATATTATAGCTTTACAGGAGACCTGGGCTAGGGAAAATAACCTGTGGATTGATGGTTTTAAATCCTATTTTCAGCCTGCCTTACCATCGGTAGCAGGCAGAGCAAAGGGAGGGCTGTTGTTTCTTTTCTCTATACAACTTAAGGCCAAGATTTCCCAGATAGCCACAGCCTCCCATAACTGTCAAATGGTGGAATTCATTACTGAGTCGCAATCCAAAATATTGTTTATAAACTTTCATAATGCTGGGGATTGTGTACCTGAGAATGAGCACTTTAGTTTTTTATCAAATTTTTTAGAACTGTATAATGCTCGTCAAACCACTTTTGTACAAATTATTTTTATGGGTGGTTTTAACATTCATCTCTGTGATTTTAATTGTAAGATTGCTGATCCCCATGGCCCTCCCCACTCCGTACCACCACACTTTGAATATTCCACCAAGGGCGAGGCTCTTGAAGAACTCCTTCAATTGGCGGATTTTTTCGAGCCATGTTTTTTAACTAAGAGTGAACGGGTAGCGACATTTGAAGCAAGGGATAGTGAATCAATTATTGATTATATTTTCCTATCCCCTGCTCTCTTAACGTTGGTCCATAGGTACACTGTTTTTCGCACATCATTCAGTGATCACAATCCTGTGATCTTAGAACTAGATAAGGGTTTCTGTCCTAAGGAGGTCCCATCGGCCCCAGTTCCCCCTGTTACCTTGGTCTCTTGTGACCAAGGAAGGAAACTAAAGTGGGCCAAAGTAGTTCCGGAGGATTTTATGGAGAATCTAATTGCGAAAACCAGAGATGAGTTTAGTAAGTGTATGGACCCTTCGATATCGGGTGGAGAGTTAATTTCTGCCTTTGATTCTATCTGCAAGCAGGTTGCCTCAGACCTAACTACCACTAGCAAACCGCGTCTACAGAGAAAAAAGTGGTTTGATACTAGTTGTTCCAGGGCCCATCAAAAACTATTAATTGCCCTAAAAAAGTCACCGCGGGACAAGGCCCAAATAGCTACCCTTAGGAAAGATTATGAACTTACTATCCAGGGCCGTAAAAACGAATTAAAAAAGGAGGCCTGGGATGCCTTAACCTCAGTAGAGGTTCTTAAGGATAGCACAAAGTTCTGGAGTATAGTCATAGTCCACTCTTAACGGGGAAGGAAAATGCGCCACTAGACATTAATATTCCTGAGGGGGAGTGGTTGACCCACTTTGAAGGAATTTATGCAAGTAATTTGATTCTTGACCTTTTTAAGGTTCCTGAAACCTACTCTCCCCTAAACCTTTTGATATTCAATAAGAATGATGTGGGGAAGGCCATAAAAGACTCGGGGCCCGATTCACAGAACTAACTTAAGACAAAATCCTAAACTTACTACCATTTTGGTATTCACAGAATGCACTTACTGCTTTTGGTATTCATAGAATGCACTTACTACTTTTGGGATTCACAGAATGGATTTACGACTACTAACTTTACGTCCGCACTCGGGCCAGAAATTCCGGCCCGGAGGCGGAGCTTCCGGGCCAGAGGCGGGGCTTCCGGGCCGGAGGCGGAGCTTCCGGGCCAGAGGTGGAGATTTTGCCCATTGCTAAATCTCCGCCACTGGCCGGAATCCCCACCTCCGGGCCGGAAGCTCCGCCTCTGACCCGGAAGCCCCGCCTCCGGCCCAGAAGCCCCGCCTCCAGGCCGGAAGCTCCGCCTCCGAGCCGGAATTTCCGGCCCGAGTGCGGACATAAAGTTAGTCGGCGTAAATCCATTCTGTGAACCTGCTGAACCTGGCGATCTGGCTCCTGAGATCTTAGAATTGCCTCCAGAATGTATGAATATCATCAAGGAGGCAAGGAGACCCACTACCAGAGCCTGCTATGCGGCTAAGTGGAAAAGATTTGTCGTTTATTGTAAAAATAATTACATCAATCCGCTGGATGCATCAACTCAAAACATTATCTGTTATCTATTACACTTATACCGATGCAATCTAGCATACAATTCCATCCGTATACATTTAACCGCACTGGCAGCTTACCTTCAGAACAGGCAGCACCTCTCACTGTTCAAAGTGCCTGCCATCAAAGCTTTCTTGGAGGGACTCAAACGTGTGATTCCTCCAAGACACCCTCCTTCACCAGTCTGGAACCTAAATGTGGTCCTCACCAGACTGATGGGACCACCTTTTGAACCTCTACACTCTTGTGAGATTCAATTTCTAACCTGGAAAGTAGCTTTCCTAGTTGCCATTACTTCACTAAGAAGAGTTAGTGAACTTCAGGCACTAACCATTCAAGAGCCATTTATACAGGTTCATGCCAACAGGGTCGTACTACGCACCAACCCTACTTTCATGCCCAAGGTAATTTCGCAGTTCCATATGAACCAATCCATAGAACTACCAGTGTTTTATCCTAATCCTGAGAATGTAGCAGAGAGAATGCTCCACACACTTGATATCAAAAGAGCTCTCATGTACTATATTGACAGAACACAAAATTTCAGGAACACAAAAAAACTGTTTGTTTCCTTTTCTCCACAGCACAAAGGCAACCCCATTTCCAAAGCAGGAATAGCTAGGTGGATCGTTAAGTGTATACAGATTTGCTATGAAAAAGCTAAGCGCACACTAACGATTCCTCCGAGAGCCCACTCCACACGAAAGTTAGGGGCCTCCATGGCTTTCCTGGGAAATATTCCTTTAGAGGAGATATGTAGAGCAGCCACATGGTCCACTATACATACATTTACCAAGCACTACTGTGTAGATGTACACTCAAGACAGCAGGCAGCTGTAGGACAGGCTGTTCTCAAAACTCTTTTTCAGACTGCTGCAGCTGGCACGGGAAGCCGCCGCTAAATGGAGGGACTGCTATATAATCTATTCACAGATATGAATTCAGCAGCCCACATGCCTCGAACCGAATATGCTACTTACCAGTATGCATCTGTTCTTGGCATGTAGGGCTGCTGACATTCATATCGCCCACCCTCCTCCCCGGCGCCTGTAGCAGCTGTAGCATTCAGTAATTACTAGTTAGCATGGTCATCATTCACTGTATTACACTCCATCTATGCCACAATGGCGAAAAACAATCTAAGGATGGAGGGGATGCCCATGCGCACTGTAGTCCAGGGGAGGAGCCACCTATCTCGTGATACTTCAAAGACTCTTCCAGGACAACAATGTACAATCATCCGGACCCAACACTAGGCGGCGATCTATGCACAGATATGAATGTCAGCAGCCCTACATGCCAAGAACAGATGCATACTGGTAAGTAGCATATTCGAACGTATTTAATTACCAGTATGAATTATTGTGGTGTACTTTTATGATTTTAATTAATCGATTAAAGTGGATTTGACTGACTGAGACCCGGGCCGCCCTACCTGGCTTCCCCGCCTATGTAAGCGGCCCGCTACTCCGGTAAGGCAAACCAGCCTCGACACAAGCAGTTTTTATTATCTAGTTAGCTTCGATATGACTACTACACTTTTGATCTAAAATTACAGCACTGGGGTTTCCTATTACCATACAGTGCAGTAATCCGGGAAATAGCAAACTCTCCCTTGATTAGCAGTATTGTTAGGACGTGTGCTAGTGTGCTTGACAAAGTAGCAGACAGAAATGCGTCTAGGTAACAGATTGTCTCTCAATGAGAGAGTTGCAATTACTATTTCACACCAGAAGAGGAGGGCGCTCCGAGCACAAGCTTTTGACTCGCACTGTATTGCTAAAACCAGTTTTCCGTTTTAGGTGCGGCACAAACGTGCGACGCATATATTGCAATTCAACACAGTCCCTTAGAATCAAATGATGCATTTCCCAAGCTTTCGCCTGTCGAAGAGACTCTCCTTAGAATGACAGGTGCTGCAATTACTATTTCACACCAGAAGAGGTGGGCGCTCCGAGCACAAGCTTTTGACTTGCACTGTATTGCTAACACCAGTTTTCCGTTTTAGGTGCAGCACAAACGTGCGACGCAGATATTGCAATTCAACACAGTCCCTTAGAATCAAATGATGCATTTCCCAAGATTCCGCCTGTCGACGAGACTCTCCTTGGAATGACAGGTGCTCCTACAGCAGCTCTTCCACTGAGGACCCTTGGGTTCTGACTTGATTAACAGCGGCACCGGGAAATCTGGAGGTAGCTGAACATCTGTTCTACCTATCGCGCGCCATCATTACCCTCTTGGCTTTTATGTGTAGTCATAAACACGCGGCCCGCACATATTGTTCTCTTCAAGAAGTCGTAAACACGCAGCCCGCACATATTGTTCTCTTCAAGAATAATTTAAACCCTTATTAAATAACACCGGATCTTTTACACCCGCCTACACTGACGCTCGAACCCAAGTCCCCCGAGCCTATCTCGTGATACTTCAAAGACTCTTCCAGGACAACAATGTACAATCATCCGGACCCAACACTAGGCGGCGATCTATGCACAGATATGAATGTCAGCAGCCCTACATGCCAAGAACAGATGCATACTGGTAAGTAGCATATTCGAACGTATTTAATTACCAGTATGAATTATTGTGGTGTACTTTTATGATTTTAATTAATCGATTAAAGTGGATTTGACTGACTGAGACCCGGGCCGCCCTACCTGGCTTCCCCGCCTATGTAAGCGGCCCGCTACTCCGGTAAGGCAAACCAGCCTCGACACAAGCAGTTTTTATTATCTAGTTAGCTTCGATATGACTACTACACTTTTGATCTAAAATTACAGCACTGGGGTTTCCTATTACCATACAGTGCAGTAATCCGGGAAATAGCAAACTCTCCCTTGATTAGCAGTATTGTTAGGACGTGTGCTAGTGTGCTTGACAAAGTAGCAGACAGAAATGCGTCTAGGTAACAGATTGTCTCTCAATGAGAGAGTTGCAATTACTATTTCACACCAGAAGAGGAGGGCGCTCCGAGCACAAGCTTTTGACTCGCACTGTATTGCTAAAACCAGTTTTCCGTTTTAGGTGCGGCACAAACGTGCGACGCATATATTGCAATTCAACACAGTCCCTTAGAATCAAATGATGCATTTCCCAAGCTTTCGCCTGTCGAAGAGACTCTCCTTAGAATGACAGGTGCTGCAATTACTATTTCACACCAGAAGAGGTGGGCGCTCCGAGCACAAGCTTTTGACTTGCACTGTATTGCTAACACCAGTTTTCCGTTTTAGGTGCAGCACAAACGTGCGACGCAGATATTGCAATTCAACACAGTCCCTTAGAATCAAATGATGCATTTCCCAAGATTCCGCCTGTCGACGAGACTCTCCTTGGAATGACAGGTGCTCCTACAGCAGCTCTTCCACTGAGGACCCTTGGGTTCTGACTTGATTAACAGCGGCACCGGGAAATCTGGAGGTAGCTGAACATCTGTTCTACCTATCGCGCGCCATCATTACCCTCTTGGCTTTTATGTGTAGTCATAAACACGCGGCCCGCACATATTGTTCTCTTCAAGAAGTCGTAAACACGCAGCCCGCACATATTGTTCTCTTCAAGAATAATTTAAACCCTTATTAAATAACACCGGATCTTTTACACCCGCCTACACTGACGCTCGAACCCAAGTCCCCCGAGCCAAAGGTGACCGCTCTACAAATTGGGCCACTCTCCTAACGCAGACAGGCTCAGCCTCATTCCCACATGGCCTTTAACCCGAAAACGCAGCCCGAACTCAAAATAATAACCGCTAACCTTTATTCGCCAACCTTAACATTAAATCGCACTACCCTATGCCACTGGCCCCCTCGAACCCACCGTGCTACAATCCGCCCGACAACCAGACCAAGGAGCAACGGGCGCGACCTCCACTGTGGTGCGGCCCCCCCAACCCTTCACCGCGCGCTCTCAATACCACCATACAGACGCGAGCCGTGAACTTTGATTATGCCGGTAACTAACCCTACCTCCCGCCTAAATGGTTGACTCTCACCGCACCACTAGAACAAAGGCACGTCCCCCGCATATAGCAGCGGGACACCTCATACCACGAGCTGCATCTCTTCTGTACCGGTGCAGCCCCCACTCCGGCACGGCCCCTTAATCCTCGCTTTCACCCTACGAAATGTTCCGCTGCTAACATGTTATCTGCGGGCATCTAAAAGGAAATGTTTATTTATATATATTTATATATATACCACCCCCCATAGTTGCGCGTCGCTCCGAGACCGAGGCGCGTCACCCGCTAATCTCAGCACGAAACTAGTTCCCCCACTCCTGGCGCTTAATACATTTATCATAAAATCTATTATTTTTCAACCGAATATTAACGCCCTATTATGTATACGACGCACTACGCCTAGGCCCCCTCAAACCTCCTGTGCCACACTCAGCACACCGCCAACTGGAACTCTCTCCTCGTCAACGATGCGCCCCTGCAGCTTGCCGGAGTTCCAAGGGGACAAAGAGGCTGAAGATCCAGGGGCGCGGACTTAAATATCCTTCCAGTGCATCCCGATGACATCACCTCATCCAGCCCCCTTTTCGGCCCCGGAGGAGGCTCAGTCCCGTGGTGCTACTAAGGGCGCCCCTCCCCTAGCGTGGGGGGTGCCTGTCATTCACACATGTCTGCTTGTTTTCTTTCTCTCGCTTTCTCTCAGCTCTCACTCTCTCTGTCGGTCAGATATTTTGTACTCACCTGGATCTGTAATGCTTACTTATCTCTTCTCCTCTTCTCCTGTGTCTCCTCTCCCGGGTATCTCCCTCTCTTGTCTCTGGTCTGTCTTGCTCTCCTTTCCTCACCTTTCCATTTTTGTCTACATTCTTCTTCCACTCTGCCTCAGCTGCTCTTTGATCCCCATACACACACTCTATAGCCTGCAGCTTTCTCACTCTCTCTCCTCCCTCTAACTCTTGACTGTTTGTAGTGTTCTTTTTCTAGTCTGGTACTTTCCCTCTATTTCTCTCGGTTCTTTCTCCCCCTCACACGCTCAGTTACAGAGAGAGACACACGGAGCTCCACATAGCCAAATAATAAGTTAAAACATGTAATTTTGTTTCTTCCTGCTCACCACCTAGCACATCCTACAAAGCAGGCTGTGGCCAGGCGGCAGCAGTTATTTTCCTTTATTTTGCCAGATAGCACTGACATTGCGTGGGTGGTAGCAGTTCTTAATTTGTAAAAATACGTGTGCAGGCCCCAGATTTACAGCACCACATACCACAGCAGGCAGGGTTGTCAGACATGTGGTCTCTCCTTGTGTTCCATTGCCACTCGAAGGTAATGGGACTGGCTTGTGGTCAAGTGGCTGGTAAGAGAACCGGGGACAGCGCCGCACCAGTGAGGGGGTAACACAAGTGGACTACAGTGCAAAGCTGGTGGTGAATTACACAAGTGAACAGCTGTGACCTGTCCTGCACAGCTGAGCTCTGTCACCACATGGTATCAGGAATACACATGGCCAGACTCTGCAAAAGGGAGTGAAAAGAGGTCCAGTCCTCTAAAAAAGGGCTAGTGGTGCCTCTTGTCAGCCACCTGCACAAATGAAGTATTGTGCCAGGTAAACAGACTTCGCTTCCAGGGGATACTCATCAATAGTCATAAGCACTGAATAGTCCCGCCCACGTGCGGGGACCCCGGAGCAATAGCAAATAATATGCATATATCTACATATATATAGATAATATGCATATATATACATATGCAGCCTGAAAACATGTTACTAGGCTCAAAACTGCCACAAATTGCAATATAAATCTTTTACATTTGAAAATATAAAGAAACATAAGTCATGATATTCTTATGATACATATAAAGAAAACTGCTTTGAGTTTGCTTTGAAACACACAACCTTTATTTTCAAAGGTAAAATGGCAAGATCATAGAGGCATATTAGCCTAGAGAGGCTGCATATAGAAACAATTGGAAAACTGACGCCGTGCCGTTAAGACCTCCAGGAACCCCTAGACTCCCATCATACACCACAGGTGACAGTTAGGTCAGTTCTTTTTTCCGGCTCCTTCTGTGAGGATCCTGGAGCATTGAGCTCGCCAGTTAGTGGTTTTTTATCACTATTTTCTGGTTTAAAGTGAATTTTTTTTGTTTCACTCGACGTCTTTAGTACTTAGCTTACTAATCCTGTTAGGTCTGATATTTTGCTATTTTTTCCTGTCATAATGCCGGCCTTATTTAATAAGTGCCCGGCCTGTGGAAAAAAGATGGCTAAGTCAGACCCACACTCGGTCTGTATTGCTTGTCTACCTTCATCTCACAAGCCAGACCAGTGTTGCCACTGCAGCAAGTTTTCAAAAAGAACCCTTAGGGAAAGGGAGAAGATTAAGCTGCACTCTATGCAGGAGAGAGGAAAGGAAACAGCAAGTGGCCGAGAAGAACATCCCTCAAAGAAGCCCTCCTCTCAACCAAGGCTGGAGTACAAAGAGAAATGTGAGAAA
This sequence comes from Triturus cristatus, assembly GCF_964204655.1. NCBI lineage: Eukaryota > Metazoa > Chordata > Amphibia > Caudata > Salamandridae > Triturus > Triturus cristatus. The sequence goes on along the minus strand of NC_140590.1, from coordinate 1,660,265,695 downwards.
AGGAGACGCCGGTCTCACACGCCGTTGAGGGACAGATTGACATCCAAAATACCTTTGTGCTCTGAGTCAGCGTCGAAACCGACGTTGAGGCGTCCTTCGTCATCGAAGCAACCGACTTCAGGTGAGAAGACCCATAAGAAGAAGTCGAAACCCACGCGTAGGCGGTCCAGGTCCGGCTCGCCTAGGATGTCAAGGGGCCGTGGCTCGTCGTCGACTCATCAACATCGAAGCCCACTGCCGAGAGGGTCCATGGTGATGTCGAGAACACCACCGACATCGAGAGGTCCGCTTGCATCGATGTCGTGCCGAACACCGAGGGCCTCGACACCAGTGAGACACAGTCGTTCGCCGCCGATGCGTCAGCACAGGCAGTCGCCGCCGAGACGCATGACGTCGACACATCTGTCTCCAAGTAGGACGACGTCGAAGATGTCGCCGTCGAGGAGATCGAAGTCGAGATCTTGCAAAACACCCTCTGGATCTAGGAGGTCAAGAAGATTGTGATCCAGGTCGACGTCGAGGAGACCAACGTCGAGGAGATCACATTCCAATCACAGGTCTCCTCTTGCCAACAGACCTAGGGCGACGTTGAGAGACCGCTCGACGCAGAGCGCCCAGGTTGTGACGTCAAGGAGTGCCTCTTCCTCCTCGGGACTTCAGATAGTGCAAGTCACTCCTGAACCCTCACCAGTGCCGACTCCAGCCCCTGCAACTAATATCTCCCCGAGATGGTTGCAGGACATAAAAGAGTGGAAGATTCGCAGGATTACAAGACTGCCACATTCCTCTAGCAGATCCAGGTCTCATATAATTTAATCAGTGCACTCATCTGAAAGAAATGAGCGACGTGCCATGCCATAAAGGTCCCCATCTTTGAGAAGGCACTCATCACGTTCTCCTAGAAGTCGGGCATCCTGATCTTGCCACCGCTCTCCTAGAAGACGAAGCCATAGATCTTATTCGTGGTCTTCAGATTCAAAGGCAGAATACTCTCCCACTCTTTCTTCCTCTCCTCCGAGTAGAATATCGTCCATTGATGGTATCCTGACCTCCAATGAGGTTTTATGTAGAGGGGCTGAGAATCTTCATATTGAGATGCCTGTTTCTACCGCTAAAACGTCAGTCATCTTCGAAACACTTCACCAAAGGTCTTCATCTAGACCATTGCTTCCCCTGGTGCCTGGCCTGCTCTTCAAAAATTCCTTACTCCAGCATCGGTGGGGGCAGCCCCTTCTCGGATCACTAAAAAGTACAAGACTCCTGTGAAGGACCCCTTTTTTCTGAGGGCTGACACTCCGCCGGACTCGGTTATTGTGTCAGCGGCACGGAAGAACCAGACGGGGGCAGCATCATCTGTGGTACCCCCGGATAGAGACAGTAAGGCCATGGATTCTGTCGGCAAGAGAATGTGTACCACCTCAGCATCATATATGAAGGTAGCCAACGCCTCGGCCTTACTGGGCCGGTATGACCGCTCTTTGTGGGACTCTCTCTCACGCTTCACTGAGAAGCTCCCAAAGGAAGACAACCAAGATTTCTTGGAGATCCTTCATGAAGGGGGTTTGGTGGCCAATCAGGTCATCAGTGCAGCGGCTGATGCCTCTGACTTAGCGGCCCATGGTTATGCACATGGAATTTGTGCTCGTTGCACTGTCTAGCTGAGATTGACGGGTTTGAAGCCAGGGGCTCAACATCGTATCCTCAATCTCCCCTTCAATGGCACATCGCTCTTCGGCTCTCATGCTGATGACGAAATGTCCAGGATGAAGACTGAACTGGATACGGTGAAGGCGGTTGGGCTCGAGAAGAGGAAGGACTTCAGGCGACGCTACCGCCCCTATGATCGACGCCAATACCTACAGAGAGTTCAAACCCCTCAGTGGTCATCCCAGCAACATCAAGGAAGATCACAGTCCTACCAGCGTCATCCTGGTAGAGGACGAGGAGGGAACTCCAGACAGTCCACACATGCTGCCAAGCAACAACAGAAGCAGTGAGTGGTTGCTTCCCCTAACTCCGTTACCCACTCCGGTGGAGGGAAGTGTCCGTTTCTACCTGGAAGAGTGGACCAAAATCACACTAGGCAAGTGGGTGCTCAATATTGTGAGGAATGGCTATTCCATCAGTTTCAAGTCCCCTCCACATTCTATTCCTCCTCGAAAGACTGTCATCCATCGCATAAATCTTCTGAGAGAAGAGGTGCCTGCTCTACTCCTAAAGGAGGCCATCGAGGAGGTCCCATGGCACCAACGTCGTCAACAGGAGATCTACTCCCAATATTTTTTGGTCCCAAAGAAAGGTCCAAAGAAGGAGTTCAGGCCTATACTAGATCTCAGCAGTAAAATCAGAAATGGCAAGGAGGAAAGAATATATGAATCTTACTCTTCAATAGGCGACTATATATTCCTCTATTGCCAATACACAGTCCTGTCATTCATTCCATTCCATTTTTACAAGAGAAACAATCACATACCAAAAAACACATGATTACATAATTTAATTAAACGTAATCTTGATTCCCTTCATCATAATTTTCGGACTTCTTTCAGCAGACTATATACATATATATACACACATACAACAATTATATACAAATCACAAAAGATTCACAACAATTATAGGTTTCTTCCACCTGATTCGTCAAAAAGAAAGTGTTCACCTATTCTATACAGGGAATACACTTCGAGGTAGTTTTATCTACACAATTGGTTCCAATTTCTCCAGAACCTTAATCAGACAATTGTGCATCAAATATTTCCAAACTAAATCAAAAAATATATCATCAGACTCCTCTTATCATAATCTGTCGACGCAGACGTGTTTCGGCCTTATAAAACATCTTGGCCTCCTCAGGACAAGGGTGAGGGAAACGACTTTGCGGGAAACAAACTGTGTGCCTTTAAATCCAGACCAGGCTAGTCAAAAATCAATATTCAGGTCGTGCAGCTCGGATTTATATAATGATGTGCGCATCCAAATAATTGGTGAAGGCACTCAAAACCACTGCTAAGTACAACTTGGTTCCACAGCTACAAATCTTTTTACTTTCCAAAGACTTCCGTGGTCATGTCTCTCTCGATCGTGTCTATCGTAGTAATGCCACATACTAGATCTCAGGCTTCTCAACAAGTTCATTCTGAGAGAGAGGTTCAGAATGCTGGCATTACATCAAATAATCCCTCATCTATATCAGGGGAACTGGATGTGTTCCATAGATCTTCAAGATGCCTATTTCCACATCCCAATCTCTCCAAAGCATCAAACGTTTCTAAAGTTTCGCATCCAGTCACACCACTTCCAGTTCACTATACTGCCCTTCGGTCTGAAGTCGGCTCCTCACACATTCTCAAAGTGCATGGCAGTAGTAGCTGCTTTCTTGAGGAGGATGCAAATCTTCGTCTACCCTTACCTAGACGACTGGCTTCTCAAGAGTGCATCTCCAACTCTTCTACAGCAGCAACTCACTTACTGCATCTAACAACTACATCAGCTGGGTCTACACGTCAATTAAAAAAAATCCATCCTCAATCCAACACAGAGGATACCTGGGCGCACCTTTGGACACAGTAAACGCAAGAGCGTATCCTTCAGAGGAGAGACTATCATCCATTCTCTACAAGTGTCAGACCCTCCTGAAGATACTTCAGCCAACGGCCAGGCAGGTCTCATCTCTACTGGGTTCGATGGCCTTGTGCATTTTTCTAGTTCCAAACGCCAGACTTCACATGAGACCTCTACAGCAGATTCTAGAGGATCAGTGGTCCCAAATCTCTAATCGCTGGGAGGACACTTTAACTCTGCCTCTGTCTGTCCGGCTCTCCATCAGATGGTGGATGCGACGGACTCGTCTCATCATAGGAGTCCCCTTTCAAGAGTAACTGCCCAAGCAGACCCTGGTGACAGATGCGTCCCTTCAGGGATGGGGCGCTCATATGGGGTCACTACAGATCCAAGGAATGTGGTCAGAGAGAGAACAACTATACCACATAAACATGCTGGAGCTCAGAGTGGTGCATCTCGCTCTCAAGGCGTTTTTTCCTTCCATCAAATCGACTGCTCTGCTTGTTCAGACGGACAATACAACAACGATGAACTACCTGAACAAGCAGGGGTGCACCAGGTCCAGACCCCTGTCGCTGGAAGCAAAGACGATTTGGAAGTGGCTTCGAGCACAAGACATGAAGATCTCTGCAATTCACTTACCAGGCGTCCTCAAAGTCCAAGCGGACGGCCTAAGCAGGCATTATGCAGAAGCACACGACTGGGTGCTAAAACAAGAAGTGGCGCAAGACATTTTCCACAGTTGGGGAACAACAGACATAGATCTCTTTGCGGATGCAGAAAACGCAAAATGCCGCGTCTTCGCCTCCAGATACCCGCAACCAGGATTCAAGGGGAATGCTCTGCTGATAGACTGGTCAGAGACATTACTCTACGCCTTTCCACCAGTTCCCCTCATTCCCCTGGTGATCAGGAAACTGTACGAATCCAAGACACCGATGATCCTGGTTGCTCCAGAGTGGCCTCGCCAGTGGTGGTACCCGGCCCTTCTTCATCTGTCCAAAGTACCACACAGGAGGTTGCCATGTGATCCGGATCTGCTGACCAGGACAGGCGGCAAGGTGTTTTATCCCAACCTGCCATCCCTGAGGTTAGCAGCATGGCTCCTCAGTTCATCCAATATGGACATTTAGGTCTCTCTCAAGACTGCATGCAGATCTTGAAGGAGGCTCGGAGACCTTCTACGAGGAAGTCTTATGCTTTTAAGTGGAAGTGTTTTTACATGTGGTGTACTGCTGAGGGTCATGACCCTACTTGAGGTCAAGAACAGGTACTGTTACCATACTTACTGTATTTGGCCAAAGCAGGTTTGAAATATTCCTCCATAAAGGTTCAACTGGCAGCGATAACAGCATATAGAAAGTCTCCCACTCCGACTTCTGTCTTTCAGATGCCAGTTGTTAAGGATTTCCTGGAGGGTCTAAAAAAGGTCTACCCACCCGTTAGGTTTCCATCTCCTTCCTGGGAGCTTAATGTGGTCCTCTCTGCGTTAATGGGTCGCCCATTCGAACCTATCCACAAAGCTTCCCTTCAGCATCTTTCGTGGAAGACTGCTTTTCTCGTGGCAATCACATCTGCTCGCAGGGTGAGCGAGATACAAGCCTGATGCTCTACAGAGCCTTATCTCGTTTTTCACACGAACAGAGTGGTGTTACGAACTCACCCGAGGTTCCTTCCTAAGGTGGTCTCGGAGTTTCACATCAACCAGTCGATTACTCTTCCTACTTTCTTTGCAAACCCTGTCACTCCTGCGGAGAGAGCTCTGCACTCTCTAGATCTAAAAAGAGTGTTAAAGTTATTTCTAGATAAAACAAAATGTGTACGAAAGTCTGACCAACTGTTTGTGAATTATGGTCCATTGAACACTGGTTTCCCTGCCTCTAAAAGGTCCATTTCTAGATGGATAGTGTCATGTAACATGTTATCTTATCAACTGGCAAATAAGCAGCTCCCGGGCAAGCCGAGGGCTCATTCTACAAGAGGCAAAGCTGCTACGATAGCGATGCTTAAAAATGTACCTATTCAGGAAACTTGTAGAGCAGCCACATGGCGTTTAGTTCATACTTTTGCATGCCATTACTGCCTTGATTCTGACACTCAAGCAGATGCTCAATTTGTACAAGCATCCTTGAGAAATTTGTTTGGGTAATATATGTTTTGGTAAAATGGTTTTTGATATGCTGGTATTCGTCCGCAGGGTATGGGGATGGGCTTGCTACTCTATTCAGTGCTTATGACTATTGATAAGTATCCCCTGGAAGAGAAGGATAAGTTACTTACCTGTAATCCGAGTTCTCTTCCAGGGGTATACTCATTAAAGTCATAAGCAACCCTCCCTCCTCCCCGGACGAATATCATGACCATATATATGTATCTGTTACCCATTCTGTGATTAAACTGTTATACACCGTCCAAAAGAACTGACCTAACTGTCACCTGTGGTGCATGATGGGAGCCTGGGGGTCGCTGGAGGTCCTAAAGGCACGGCGCCAGTTTTCCAATTGTTTCTATATGCAGCCTCTCTAGGCTAATCTGCCTCTATGATCTTGCCTTTTTACCTTTGAAAATAAAGGTTGTGTGTTTCAAAGCAAACTCAAAGCAGTTTTCTTTATATGTATCATTAGAATATCATGACTTATGTTTCTTTATATTTTCAAATGTAAAAGATTTATATTGCAATTTGTGGCAGTTTTGAGCCTAGTAACATGTTTTCAGGCTGCATATGTATATATGCCTATTATCTATATAAATGGGTATTTATGTGTATAGATATATATATATATATATTCACTTAAAAAACCATAGGTTTCACACATGTTATAGTTAGGTGGACATTTCACTCGTAAAAAACCAATGAAATTCCCCCGTTATAGTTAGTTCAGATAACTATAACTCGCGCGCCCGCAATCCACTACTCATGACGTCACATATTACATCACTCATGACATGGTCAGTGGCATCACTCATAACATCACTGATGACATCTTCCTTGTGATACAGTGGCGGTCGCACGAGTTATAGTTATCTGAACTAACTATAACGGGGGAATTTCATTGGTTTTTTACGAGTGAAATGTCCACCTAACTATAACATGTGTGAAACCTATGGTTTTTTAAGTGAATTTGCAAGGTTTTTTAAATGCTAATTCCTAACTGTAAGTTGTGTGAAACCTATGGTTTTTTAAGTGAATTTGTACGGTTTTATAAATGCTAAGTTATGTATGTATTATTATATATATTTTTTTAAGGTTTTTCACCGTGCGAGCACCCTGCGCGCATCCCGCGATTTAAAAAAAAAAAGTGTTTTTTTCACCCTTCGGGGTCCTTCAGGGACCCCCTGACAAAGGCTAGGGGGTCAGGAACTCTCTACCCTGCCCCCTTTTCACGTTCGCCACCTCTCTTTTTCAGTGTCACACCCAAAACAAACAAAATGGCGGACAACACTTCCTGATTTCGACGGATTCGAATATTGACTGACATGTAACCACCAATCAGAATTACGCTCGCGCACGGCACCGTGCGCGCACGATGCGCGCACGGTGTGCGCATATAGATATTGATGTACTTTTAACTGCAATTTTGTCAGGAACTACTGTACAGATTGACTCCATATATGCAAAAGGCACATGCCTGACCTGAGGACTACCTCTCTGCCAAATTTCAAGTAATTCTGTTCAGCCGTTCGGGCTGTACCTTCGACTAAAGGTCCTATGGAAAATAACATGGGGAAAACGCGTTTTGGGACCCCCCTTTTTTCTCGGCCCCCGCTTGACGAATCACCCCGAGACTTTCAGGGTAGGAGCTGAGCAGAGCGCCCCATTAGTTTTGAAACTTTCGCGAGGATTCATCAACCGGCGCCAAAGTTATTCAAAATAGAATTTTCAGATTTCCTATGGAAACACGGTCCTAACTATAACTATCTACTGGCGACCACCAGTAGATAATATGATATATATATATATATATATATATATATATATATATATATATATATATATATATATATATATATGTATATATATATATTCACTGAAAAAACCATAGGTTTCACACATGTTATAGTTAGCGGAAATTTTACTGATAAAAAACCAGTGAAATTCCCCCGTTATAGTTAGTGTAGGCAACTATAACTCACGCGACCGCAATCCTCTGCTGATGCTAATACTGTATTTAGACACTTATTTGCCCATGTCTTCTTCCATACATTTTTAGCTATACATATATTTCAAATATTTTTTTTTCATAAAGACACATATGTCATCAGCAGAAGATTGCGGTCGCGTGAGTTATAGTTGCCTACACTAACTATAACGGGGGAATTTCACTGGTTTTTTATCAGTAAAATTTCCGCTAACTATAACATGTGTGAAACCTATGGTTTTTTCAGTGAATTTGCAAGGTTTTTTAAATGCTAATTCCTAACTATAACGTGTGTGAAACCTATGGTTTTTTCAGTGAATTTGTACGGTTTTTTAAATGCTAAGTTACTTTACGCCATTCGTGGCGTGCGCGCCCACTTAACGCAGTTCGTTCCGTGCGCGCACGGTGCGCTTCGCGCACCGTGCGCGCACAGTAAGCACGCGGTGCGCTTCGCGCACCGCGCGCCCACTTTACGCAGTTAGTGCCGTGCACGCGCGGTGGGCACGCGGTGCGCTACGCGCACCGCGTGCCCACGTTACGCTAGATGGGCCATGTACGCACGATGCGCTTCGCGCACCGTGCGCACATGGAGGACATATGATGCTCTTCGTTTTGAAAGGTAATATTTTAATTTTTAGTAATTTTTATAAGTGGGGTGGAGAGAGTGTTGTTAATTTTTTCTTTTATTATTTTTGTTTAAAATATTGAGGTTTTTCACACATCTAATAAGCCCTGCACATTTGGTGACCGGCGGCCACCAAAAGCACAGGGGGTGGGGTGAGTGTGGATAGTGTTTTTTTTTTACATTTTTTACCGTACGCGTACGGTAAGCGTAATCGGCGAAATTAGCGGAAAAAAAAAAATTGCATTTTTGACTTTGGGGGGTCTTGGGGGCCTCCCTCAACATGGCTATGTGTGTGGGAGCTGTCTAAACAGCCCCTTTACATGTTTATTGGTTTTATTTAACAACCTAGCTCTCAGTGCGAGAGAGAAAATGGCGGCCGCCGCTTCCTGGTTTCGGCTGTTTGGAATGTTTACTAAGATCTAAGAGCCAATCAGAATCGCGCTCGCGCACGCCACCGTACGCGTACGGTAAGCTTACGGTAAGCGTACCGTAAGCTGGCTCAGATATATATATTGATTTAAAGGCTATTTTCTCAGAATCTACTGAACAGATTTACACCAAACCTACAAAAGGCACTTCCTTGACCTGAGGACTACCTCTCTGCCAAATTTCTAGTAATTCTGTTCAGCCGTTCGGGCTGTAGCCCTGTCTAAAGGTCCTATGGAAAAATGCATGGGAAAAACGCGTTTTGGGACCCCCCTTTTATCTCAGCCCCCGCTTGACGAATCCCCCCGAGACTTTCAGGGTAGGAGCGGAGCGTAGCGCCCCACCTATTTTGAGAAATTCGCGAGGATTCGTCGACCGGCGCCAAGTTCAGCTGAGGACAGAAGAAGGTGGCATGGCACAGGCTTTCAAACTGGAGTCAAATATGCATAGGCTTTTCCTAAATGAGTTGCTTTGAGGTGTTTGGTCCAGGCTGGAGTTAAATGGAGTTTAAGCTTATGAACCATACTGGGAATGCTTTTACACACATATAAAAGTAAAATAGGAAATTATAACAAGCATTGGCAAGGCCAATAAATCTCGGCAATGTCCGAGCTATTGGCCATGTCAATGTGAATGTCTTTTAGCCATGTGGTCTAGCAGATCTGCTGTTCAGCATGACTGAAAGTTACTGAAAGCCCAGAAGCACAGGATGTTAAGCCAACGATCAGTCTCTTTGCACCCCATGTTGAGTTTATTGTCCTGCCCCACCTAACACAAAAAATCACTATGATGTGGCCTGCTCTGGCAACATCATGGTGTTTTTTTCAGTGACTTTCAGCAATGCTGAACAACAGATGTGGTGCTAGGCAACATGGCTAAATGATATTCACATTGACAAGGCCAATAGCTCTGGGATTTTCGAGATCTTTTGGCTTTGTTAATGCTTGTTCGGTGTTGACGGGGTTTGCTGAACAAATGTGGAAGTGATAGTAAGAAACAGTTGGTGACCTTTGAAGTGAAGCGAGGATGTGGCATAACAGCCAGTGTTGCTGACAAGGGGAACTGAGGAACCAGGTTCGAAATTCAGGGTCAGCTGAACAATTTGTGATTCTGGACAAATCAGTTGCATTTCCCCCTGCCTACGAAAATGAATGTGTCATTGTGTAATGTAACTGGTGAGCACTTAAAGCACTCCAATACCATCGACTGGTGTTAGGATTGTGGCAAGATGGAGGATGGAAAAAGCTCTCCAATATCATCGGATGGTGCAAAAAAAAAGCAGCGACAAGGGAGGTAGTGGGGAGACGGGTCAAGCAGGGATGCAGGAAGGGATGGGGATATGGGTAAGCAGCAACAGGGAAAAAAACCTTAATTGAAGAAGGATCAGCGATAAAAATTCATGTGTTATTGTGTAATGTAACTGGTGAGCACTTAAAGTGCTCCGATACCATTGGCTTGTGTTTGCGCTATGGCAAGACAGATGACGAAGAAAGCGCTCAAATACTATCAGATCATGCAAAAAATAAAATAAGCAAGTGCTGTTCGTGTTTGAAGAACTTTTTAAGAAATGCATTCGTTTACGTACACGTGAATGCATGTTAGTGGTATGTGTGTATGGGTACAAAAACACAAGTACTCCTATGGAGTGCTTATAAGGAAAGAAAAAAATAGATCCACAAACTGGGAGCAGTGTAAAGAGACATGTACTTGATCCATGCTCTATGGGAGGGCCAAACACAAGCAGAGGGATGACGCTCGTATGCCATGACGAATGGCATCAAAGAAAATGAGAGCGACGCTGAAGTTTACCAATGGTAAGATTAGCAGCCTGTAAGCCTACCGATAGAGCACAGCATGTCTCTTCGAGACAGCACATGCGCTGTCTAGCAGAGACCTAAAAACTGTGCACTATAAAGAGAGCCATAAAATAGTGCCATAAAATGCAATCATTGCAATGATACAGCATTTCTGTATCTTTACAGGCTAGTGATCCATAATGTCCCTTGGGCCTCTGGAGGCAAGGCTTAGGTGATGCTACCTGTAACTACTCAAACCCCTCCCTTCTCCATGTAAAATGTACTTTAACTACAGGCTGGTGATGCCTAGGGTGATAGTAACAAACATCTTCATTAACTATCCACCTCTGATTCTTCCATGTTGAATATTTCATGCAACTGGTTTCGAGATACCACACCAAGGTCTACAACTGCTCGGGCCAACACACTGCACCCCACCTCCTTCTTAAGAGCATAACCATAAAATGAGCGTTCTGTAACCAGTTATTTTAGGCTCCCGAGTGTAAACATTTGAGTGACTGTAAATATTCTCCTCCTTTCTCTTACGTTCCCTGTTCCTTTAACCACCTCTTCCTCCTTGCAAGGCAACCCCAACCATCCATCCTTTAGATTTTAGTAAACTGAGCGCTAATGAATTGTAATACTGTAGCTCTGATGTTGCTGACTCCACCCAACTGGGTTTTAGAGTGCTGTCTGACGAAAAAATCGAAAACAGTCTGGCAAATATTGGTGCACAGGCAACTTAATATATTTGCAAAGCAAATAGGATAGACAATAGAACAAGTAGTTGTTACAACGAGACTTTCAGGGTAACAATACTAACATTTGATAATGCCCCGCTTACTTACTGGCAATCTTCATTACTCCTAGTCCAAGTCTTCCTCACCACCTTCATTACATAATGAGCTTTAGCTCCCTCCACAGAACTCTCTAAGCAAAAGAAACCGTTCTAAGTATTCCTATCCCTCCTCAATATGGCCGACTTCCTCTTCCTATGCCACTATTCACAAAAGGAAGTCACACCCTTCCCACTTCCTGTCCTTTCCCAAGCCTCAAAGATAAATGAAGCCACCAAAGAAAAGGAAGGCAGGATGGGAAAATAACTGTGGCGAGGAAGACTTGGACTCAACGTAATAAAGATTACCAGTAAGTAACCGGAGCATTACCTCCTTGCCAGTCTTCCTCACACCTTCATTACAGAATGAGCTGATTCCAAAGCCCCTATCGGCTTCATGATTGAAACAACAAATAAAATGCAGATTATTGAAGACAAGATTATGTTTTGCACATTACACACAAATATTTAATCAAGATAAATATTAACAAAATATCAAACAATATGTTAGAATCACATATCAAAAGCTAGTGCTTCCATTCAAAACTGCTGAAGCAAAACCCATGGATGTAGCATTCCCCAACTCCACTCTATAATGATCCACAAACATGAGAGGGGAGGCCTATGTTGCCCCATTACATATCTCCTCTATAGATTACCGTTTGAAAGATGCTCAGGAAACAGAAATCTTCCTTGTTGATCTTCCCTGCTTATAACTGCCCAACTCCGTTCCTTGAGACTCACAAGCCAGAAGAATAGTCTGTTTAATTCATCTACTTAAAGGTGGAGTTAGATGGCTTAAGGCCACCCTTCACTGAGCTGAATGTTACTAACAAGCTTTATGCCTTTAGAAGCGTCTCTGTCCTCTCCAAATACACCAGCCCTCTTCTCTTGACATCCAAAAGGTGCAGGGATTGCTCCTCCTCTGATTGAAGATCTTTGTGAAACGCTGGTCACCCCACTTCCCTAGACCTGTTCCACAGAGAAAGTACCTTGAGCAAAAACTTTGGGCCATATTATCAAGAACATGCGATAAATATCGCGCTAAGCGCGTTTTTCATTATCGCCCTCTATCGCTGAATTGCATTGCCGTGTTAGCGGCGTATTAGCAACGCTTTGCTAACAGGCGAAGTACAATCCAGCGATAGACTGCGATAATGATCATTAGCGTGTGAAATCCAGCGCTAATGAAAAGCTTGGTAATAGGGCAGTGTGTACTTAAACATACAATCCACCTCCCGTAGGCAATAATGCTAAGTCAGGTTTTATTCAGGCGTTAGAATCATGCAATAATGGGGGCTTACCGCACCTTTTGTCATCGCTTCGCTGTTCAAGGACAGCGTTGTTAATACCGCGATGTTGGTTTTGCGATCATTTCACATGTTGTCCTAGGAGGGAACGCTTACTTTGCATCTCATTAGCGATATCTATCGCTGTCATGAGATGCGTTGCAGATTCGGCCGCTAACATGCGCTAATGCATGTTAGCGACTCCTTGCTAATATTGAGATAGTAAAATCGCCGCTTTTTCGACGCTATGTGCGGAAAACGCGGAGATATATCGCTTGATTATATGCCCCATTGTATCTGACCTTAAAATTAGCCTGTACAGCAAACCCCTCAGAAAAGGCTCGGTCCTAAGAAAATACTCCAATTTCTCTCTTGTTCTTGCTGACACAATTACTACTAGAAAGGCCACTTTCAAAGTTAGGAACGTAAGGCCCACCTTAGCTAAAGGCTCAAAAGGTGAAGCTTGTAGAGCTTGTCATACTAGCGGAAGGTCCCAAGATGGAGCCTGACATATCGTTCTTGGTCTATGTAAAAAGAACCAAAGCCCTTTTTTTACTGGAGGTGGCGAGAAAGATTGGCAAGGATGTAATGAAAAGAAACAGGTTTCATGGAATTATATAATTTTAGGTGAAAGAAACGCATAGAACAGCAACAGAAATTATAAATTTGGACGCAAACGGATGACAACAGAAAAGGCTACAGGATTGTTGAACAGTGAGGGTACAACACAGTAAAATTTACAGTGCAGGTGATCAGTAGTAGGGACAAGCACATATTGGCAATAATATTATACAAAAATATTCGTGAGCTGAGCAAGCGTAGGAAGAGTCTAATTTGATTGAATGTAAAGTAGATAAGGAAGGAAATTTAATTCAATATAACATAGACAACACATCTTTGAAGGCAAAATGAGAAATATAGAGTGAGAAAGGAGACAATGAAGGTGAGAAGAGAGTCAAAAGGCCAGGCACACCAATGTGCCCATGACGAGACTATCTTGTCATGAACCTGTGTCGTGCAACGCCCGGCACAGGAGGGGGAAAGGGCGTGGCACTGAAGGGGTTAAAATAGGTAGTGGAGAGAGAGCTTATGTTTTTGTACCGAAGGGAGTTAGAGACATCAGCTGGAGATTGTTCTTGGGAGGATTAAGAGTGCCTGATATAAAATCCTCTATTATATTGTAGAGTCCCATGTACTGATTTGTATGTGGTAGTTCTATCTGTTCCTCTTTGCATACTGTGGTCTTATTTCTTATTGGTTTGTCACTGCAGGGTCTCAGCGCTATGTGGTTATGCGGGTCTCTGAAGCTCATCAGTTAAAAGATGGAAGTCACAAAACTGCTTCTGACCCAGACTTTGGAATGACAGTTAAAGACTTACCTCGGTAAGTGCCAATGAAATTATAAATTGAGGAAATGTCTCTTTCTAAAGATGTTGAAACTCATTCATCAGAATTATTAACTCATCTATTGACTCTTTGCTCATGAGTTAATTGTTACTAACACCTTTATTCCTTTTGGCTTAGGAAGACATATTTGAATATGCTTCCACATTAAAATCCCTCCCTCATATGAATTCCTAGAGTAAAAATAAATAGCTTGGCAGTTCCAGAAGGATTATAGGACGAAATGCCTGCGTCTGCATGCACATAGTCACCCGAGCTTTTACAGACTAGCATCTATAGAGTAATGTTGTATTACTAACTTATATTGTGCTTTAGTCCTCCTCCTGAAACAAGGTGGTGGAAAAGAGTAACAGGGAGAATCAAAAGGAGTGGTCATGCCGAAGGGAATGAGAGAGTTGCTTGGTGGGTTGAGTGGCTTCCTAAAAATGCCAGTATCTGACTGGACGCAGGAGGGTTTAGATTGTTACTGTTATGAGTAATGAGAGTGATGGAGGTAATGGAAAGCAGCAGAAGGCAGGAAGGAGCTAATATTAGCTAGTGCTAATTCTATGTCGTACGTCTCTCTAACCAAGCCCCACCATTCCATAACTGATGGAGCACCCTGTGAGATCCAAACCCGGGCAATTCTCAGCCTAGCACATACTAATAAGATGGTAATTAAATGATTCTGGGGGACCCGTTCATTATGTAAATTCAAGAAAATTTGGGGATCATTGATCTGAAATTTATGGAATATTTTCGTATAAGTAAGATGCTCTTTTGTTTCATAATCCAATTCCCTTTTCTTCTCTGAAAGATGCTATGCTTCGTCATTGTCATTACTATTTATTGTGTATACATTTTCTCATGTTGGTAAATAAAAAATTATTTAAAAAAATAAAAAAAATTAAAAAAAGAAGGCAGGAAGGAGCTTCAGAAAGAAGAGGGTTACAATTGGGTTGAGGGTTATTAGTGGAATGCATCAGGGCCTAACAAAGAGTTAAAGATTATAGAGCACTACTGGAGAGATACTGGGGCAAACCCTAGAGAGCGCTTGGGAGTCAGTGGCCCCCTTTGCAACTGTATCTGTTGTCAGACCACATACAGCCTCTCCCTATTACATACTGTTATAATCTCTCTCTGTTTTCCCCCTTGGTACGTTCCATCTCCACCTCCCTTTCCCTGTACCTTGAAATGCTCCGCTGGAGCTGGTGTTAGAATGTTGACAGATGACAGCTTGTTGAGAGTTGGAGGGCCAATAAAGTATACTTGGAACCTGCTCCGTTTTCTGTGCTTTACTTCCAACACGGGCGACGAGTTACTGCAAAGGGGGCAGTTTTGGCCATTTCCCCTCTGTGTGCTCTCTCCATTTACGATACTGGAAGAAGAATACTACGTTGAAAAATAATGTAACTATCTTCCCTTTATAAAAGTAAAAGAACAGCATCCAGCGTACAGAAATCTACGTGGACTCTTATGGCGGAGGTCAGACCAGGCACGTGAGAAGATTTGCCAATACGAGAGATTTTAAAAAGAAACCTTGAAGAATTGTCAAAGAACAAAGAAAAAAACTCACGACGTGGTAGTGTAGTGGTGAGTCCCCTGCTACGATCCATCACGTACGTGAGTGATACACAAAGGTGGCATCGCAAAGTCATAATCGTGTACCTGAGGTATAGCTGGTTGTCGGCCCATGAGGTCGTTTGAGTGAGCCATTGCGTATTGTGAAACCAGCGGGAGCGGACTCTGCTAGTCACCAGTGTGTGAAGAACTTTTAACTGCCGCATGTGTGAGGCGAAGAGGAACGAGTGAGTTGACGCCTGCAGGGAGTCTTACCGCGACGAGCGCTCCTGTCAGTCCTGCGTCTTTGAGGCAGCGTTTTGAGCGTGTGCGAGCAGGCGCCTTGAGGAGACACTATTCCCCTGTTCATGCGCAGTGCCTGCCAGCGCCCTCTGTGGTCGTGTTTGGCCTTGCCAAGTCAATCCGACTCGTAAAGAAACGTCCAGTTACCATAGTAATTAGTCCATCCAGATGACAGTGTTGTGAGATGTTACAGTGAGAAGACACCGCTCCATGGGGTGTGTGAGCAAGTACTGTTAGCGATTGTAGGTACCTTCTCTCTCCACTAAGAGGAACTATAGTGGGGGCTTTATTCATCTGGATGAGGATTGGGTGTGGAATTGGCATCAGCATATGATCTAGAGAAGCGCAGTGAGTACATAACAGTATACTTTGCCGTGGTATTTAGGGTATATGACATTGACCAATTTTGGATACCTATTTTTAACTTCCTAAACCTGGCAGACGGATGTGCATTGAATGTCTAGGGGCAGTGCTGTTTTTTTTGTGCAAGGTTGCGCTGCCATCCTTCCAGGTTCTTCCACATTACTGGGCAGAGGAGACTGCAACTAACCCGTCAACAAGTAATTCAATTGGGTCACTGACTTCCAGACCAACTTTCCATCGTCGCAGCAGTTGGGTAACCCAATATCATACCATGATGGCTGCGGCAAGCATGAGCCAGCCATCTCCCTTTCTATATGAAATAAGAGAACCTGAGATATGCTGGAAGGAGTGGGTCAAATTTTTTGAGTCGTACCTTATTGCCATAGGGGGTGAACGGTTCACTTCCGTGCGCAAACAGCACATACTAATTCCCAATTTTGGTGTACAAGGGCGCAAAATTTACGAAACATTGCCCGAATCAGAAAACCTCAATGGTGAGACAGTTGAAGGTATGGACGTTTTTGCAATTACCATGACAAGGTTTGGAACACACTTTGGGGACAAAATAATTGTAGTGTTGGAACGGCACACATTTTTTAGCAGGTCCCAGGGAAAACAAGAGTCAGTTACCAACTATATTGCAGCATTGAGAGGACTCACCCAATTGTGCGAATTTGGCAATTTGACAGACTCTTTGATTTGAGACCAATTGGTGCGGTGCACTAACAGTTTACGCATCCAAGGAAAACTGTTAGCAAAGAATTCCAGTCTTCAGGAAGCTGTGAGCATTGCTAAATCTGTGGAACACACTGCCAAATGCATTAAAGAGATGAAGACCACTGCAGAAGTAGTAGCTAATATTCAAGAGAATGTAGAGATGAGTGAAATAAATAAGGTGCAAAATAAGTGTAACGTGTACCAACAACCAGGGAATGAAAGGAATTACAGATGCTACAGGTGTGGTTGCAGCAACCATCTTGCAAACAACATTCATTGTCCAGCACGTAGCGTTACTTGCAAGAAATGCAATGGAAGGGGACGTTTTGCTAGGGTATGCAGAGAAGATGACCCCCATCACGGAGAGGGTGCGATAATAGAGGGTACCATGAGTAAAGAAATAAAATGTGTCATGCCTAGTGAGAGGAAGTACATTTTCCAACTTAAAGAATACTGGTACTGTAAATGTAATCTATCCTAAATGTGACGTAAAGTTGAACAACAAATTTGTTACCATTTTTGCCAACTCATGTTCTCCTTTCTTTATTGAACTGTAGAGATTTCGAATGCATAGACAACCAGGAAAGCAAAGCCTTGCTGGAACCTGACATCTTCCCCACAGGCTATAACAAAGAACATAATAATCAATACTCCTCTTAGGTATGAAAGAGATGCAGATTGAATTCAAGTGGAGAAACACCGTAGGCAAAGTGTATATCGTAGAGACAGGATCAAATCTGTTAGTGTGGCAGCACCAAAAAGAACTGGGTATCATCCTAAACCCCAATAAGGAAGAACAAGTTCTGCTGACTGATGAGATTTTGCCTAGTGCCAACATCTGTGATGAGTTCCCCAAACTGTTCGCAGACAGGTTGAGACTCCTTCGTGATTTACAACACAGAATTAAACTCAAGGTTAATGCTAAACCAGCTGTACACAAGTTGCGACCAGTACCACACCAAATGAGGGAGCCTTTGGAAAGAGAGTTGAAAAGATTGTGCACGATGGGGATCATACAACCAGTAGACATGTCTGAATGGTTGGCGCCCATCGTAATCGCTGCCAAAGCCAGTGGGGAGGGCATCCGTTTGTGTGTGAACTTACAAAGCCTCAACGAAAACATCTGGGTCGAGAGGTACCCACTCTTGAACATAAATGAGATGCTCAGCACCATGGGTCAGGCAAAATTCTTTAGTGTCATTGATCTGTCTATGGCTTACCATCAGGTAGACCTGTACCCTGACTCAAGGCCCCTCACTGCTTTCATAACCCCCCAGGGAGCTTACATGTTCAAGAGGATGCCTTTTGGGCTGGCATCCACCACAGCAGTATTCCAGAAGATAATGCACCAGATCCTAAAAGACGTAGACCACACAATGTGCTTCCAGGATGATATCCTGGTGTACGGTCGCACGGTGGAAGACCACGATCGCACCCTCAGACTTGTGTTCAAGAAGTTGATGGATGCAGGGTTGACGGTGCAGATGTCCAAGTGTCAAATTAGGGTGACATCAGTCGACTACCTTGGACATTCCATTTCCGAGCAAGGATTCAGACCAAAAAACAACCTACTGAGAGCTGTCAAAGATTCACCTTACCCTCAGAATAAGGATGAACGTAAGTCATTCCTCGCTCTAATGGAGTACATGGCCAAGTATGTCAAGGATTTTGCTTCTGAGTGCGAACCTTTGCGTGAGCTGCTAAAGAGAAATAAGGATTTTGAATGGCATGACCAGCACAAGTGCACTGTAGATGCCCTGAAGGAAGAGATATTGTATTCACCTGCATTAGGCACTTTTGACCCCACTAAAAAGACGATCCTTACCCCCGATGCGTCCAAAAAAGGGCTAGGGGCCACCCTTTCACAAAGAGATGGGAAGGGAGAAAAGATAATTGCCTTTGCTTCCTGGTGCCTTTCTAAGGCAGAGAGTATTTACTCTGTAATTGAACAGGAGGCACTGGCATGTTTCTGGGCAGTAAAGCATTTCAAGTTTTTCCTGTGGGTTTGAATTTTACTGTACGCACAGACCATAAGCCACTCGCTTTCATCTTTACAGGGAAAGGGATGGAAAACTGCACTCCCCAGATAGGAAAATTGGTCTTGGGACTGGAGAATTTCAACTATAGAGTTGAATATGTCCCTGGTGAGGATAACAAAATTGCTGATTACCTGTCGAGAGTTCCTTTGCAAACTGAACAACCCGAAGAAATGTTAGACAGTCCCATCATGGTGGAGGATGAGCAAGCACTAACTGAAGAGGAATGGGAAAAAGGAATGGAAGAAGATAAAGATTTACACAATCTTAAAGCAATAATGAGGGAAGGATGGCCTAGCAAGTGCAGCGATCTAGAGGATAATCTCAGGGACTTTTGGGAAGTCCGATATGAATTGAGCACTATAGGAAACAGAGTATACCGTCAAAATAGGATTGTACCACCAGTAAGCCTCAGGAATAGAATAGTGGAACTAGTACATGAGGGACACTTAGAACGCAGCTTTACTAAACAAAGAGTGAGGAAGAAATTCTGGTTCCCTAGAATGGACGCTGTGGTAGAGGATTGTATTAGCTGTGCCAGGAGCGTCAAAACCAAATCCACATGCAAGCTACCCCTGTCCCCAGTTGAAGTACACCTTAAGCCATGGAGTAAGCTAGCCATAGACATCATCGGACCTATGGAAAATTTGGGTATTCAGAAGAGGTTCATGTTAATCTTAGTTGACTACACTTCCCATTGGATCACACATACATTTGTGCATCACATCAACATCTGTGCCGTTCTTGAGTTCCTCAAGGACGTTTTTGCGAAGGAGGGTATACCATCCTCCCTAGTCATGGACAATGGGGTACAGTTTACGTTGCAGCATTTGATTGACTTTTTAGCCAAACTTAACATTAAGCATGAGAAGACTGCCCTGTACTGCCCCAAGGCCAATGGCCTGGTAGAAAGGACCAATAGACTTATTAAGGAACACATTCAGCTAGCCTCTACAGATGGTTGGGAATTAGAATCATCCTTGCGTGACTGTTTGTGGACATATCACTCCTCCCCCAATCTGGTAACAGGAATTTCCCCTTTTGTTTCCCTCAGGAGGAGAGAACCCTGTACTAAACTTAACCCCAGTTGGTTTGAGGGTGTCAATGAGGCTAATCCCAATTCTGTGGAAGCTAGCGAAAAGGTCAAACTGCACCGGCAAAATACAAAGTTTGGTATGACAAAAAGAACGGAGTCAAAGCCCCAGGGTGGAGGGTAGGCGATGTGGTGCAGGTGAAGAAGAGCGTAAAGGCCCACACAGCCAAAGCAAGTTCTACCCTCCCTGTCTTATAGCCAAAACATTTAAAAATTTGGTCCTTCTTGAAAATGTACAGTATTGGAGCTGTGACAAGATTGTAAAATCTAATGTGTTTTCTGTTGGTAAATAAGGGAGATGTGTTATAATCTCTCTCTGTTTTCCCCCTTGGTACGTTCCTCCTCCCCCTCCCTTTCCCCGTACCTTGAAATGCTCTGCTGGAGCTGGTGTTAGAATATTGACAGATGACAGTTTGTTGTGGAGAGTTGGATGGCCAATAAAGTATGCTTGGAACCTGCTCTGTTTCCTGTGCTTTACTTCCAACAGATACATTTATTTGTGTACCTTTAGATGAAAACGGAGTCAAATGGAGGAAGAGCTGGAAGATTACTCCTTTCTCTTGGTGCTCTCACTTTGACAATTACAGAGGCATCAGGGTTCATGGATGAGACTTCCAGAGGATGTTTGAAGCCTAACACTTTCCTATCCATGTGTGACTTGCACTTGGTTTCTAGGCAAAAGTGTGCATTATAAGCTGCCTAGCTGAATTCTCCAGAGGGCCCCACATGCTTTTAGCTCAGTTAGGTCTACAGCAATAAGTCACATTTGTAGGTTCTGGACCTTGCGAGTCGAGCTTTTGAGTACAACCCAGTACAAGTTAAAAAAGCCTTATTGGCATGAGGAGTCTATCCAAAGTGAATACTTGGTGTCCTTAAGTTTTATATAAAGACAGGTTTGTGTATTGCCTCTCCAAGTGTTTTCCTGGTGAATACGTTTTTTCCTACGCGTCACACCTGTTCTCTATTGAAACTTGCAATGCTACCTTTTTCTACCTGACATATACTGCCCTTGTCCAAGATTAGTAGTTCATGATGTACATACACACAGATCTCTATATAGCTAGGACTCCAAGCCCACAGGCCTCTCTCGCACCAAGCTCTATTCATCTGGTGTCCCATCACTTATTTGTGCATTGTCTTAATTTGCCACTGAATCTTTCTAGGCTCGCCTTCAGAACCATAGGGTGTGTGTGGAGTACAAACATGCAGTGGGCGCCACATGATAGCAGAGAGTGGCAGGAGGTGTTTTTCCAGGGATTTGAGGATCAGGGGAGGTTATTTGGTTAGCTGATGGGAAGTGTTCCCTTGTCATGGGGAAGTGGATGTACCAGGGCAGGGTATGAGGGAGGGGTCTGCTTAGTTACTTGAAGGGGGCACACGTCCTTTCCATCTGGAAAGGGCACTGAAACCACCATAGGGCTGGCTTTAAAAAAATCCACCTCTAGTTAAATAGATCAACAACACAACATGAGAGGGCAATAGTAGGAAATCTCCTGTGGACCACAGAATGTGAAAGTGTTATACAAAAATCTAACAGCATGTTCTGTATCCCTCAATATCTGACTAGTACTGGTCCACTATTAGACAGGTGGCTTTGCTTTGTGACTAAGAGTCAAATGAGCTAGTTAGTCCAAGTAAATAAGACATCATATTTTGAATGTAAGTGGTAAGATGCAGCTGTGGAAATAAATCTGTCTAATAGTGGACAATTGTTAGGCATAGATGTTGAAGTTGGAACATAGGAATGAGGTTGCAAACCTATACAGGGCCACTGGAATTATGCTGAAGTTGTGCAGCACAGTACCTCTTTCCATTTAAAAGCAACTCCGTAGCACACTATAACACATGTTAAATGTAATATATAGTGTGCCACTGTAGGAGGCTGGCTTAGTAAATGTACTCTATAATCAAAAACATGGGGCCATGAAAAGAGGTGCAAGCCTCTGTGCCCAATTGAAATAACTGCATTCTTTGAGAATATTTATCAGTGATGTGACCACACATTTGTGATAATTGTGAAAAAAATATGATCAAGGAGTTATTCGATCCACCTGGTTTGAATTACATTTAAGTAAATAAGATTTTTGTTTCCTGATGCAAATCCTCAAATTGGGATGTGCATGCTCTGTTGGAATCATTGTCACATCATTAAATGGATAATTACAGCAGTCAGCATCTGAAAGAAGCCCACTTAACCTACCTAAATTAGTCTGCCGCTGCATTACAGCATGTGTACAGTATTTTAACAGTGTTTGTGTAGTCAAAAGTAGAAATGTTTTTTTGCTAAAATATGCAAAGGATACGGCATGTGATGTATATAGTCTGGCAAATTCCTATTTATCAAGAAAATGTCATGGACACATAATCAAGCCCTTCCCATAGGCATGTCCCTATTTCGTGGAGCACAGTGGCTAGTTTAGGGTGGTGAGAAGGTTATAAGTGTTGAGCTATTCCATTGAGTGATCATTCCCTAGGGCTATGGGGATGACCCAGTCAGTAAGTCAAATAACTTTATTCGATTCAAATGAATCATAAAAGTTTACAGAAAATCATACATTCATTTAAAATAAGATTTCTACATACAGTTTAAAAACAATGCACAAAATAAAACCAGGTTAGGTAAATTCAATAAAAGCAATTTACTCTAGTATTGGAGCTTTCATAGATTCATAGATTCACATGCCTGAATGTAGTCTCCGGTACATAAAAAAGCATTGCTTAGTAGTATAGCAAATTGAAAAGAGGCCTAGGCCCATTTCCCTTTTGCAACCCATAACCTTTGTTATGTAAAAAAGGACCAAACTTGTCTCTGAACCAATCAGAGCCTCTCACCCTCTAGAACACTCCTGAGAGAACCTCTTGCCCCTCAGATTTTCTACAGCACGTTGTGCTAGGGAGTCTCCTTTGAGCACTGCTCAAATTCTACAGTTTATTTCTACTTCACTCTGGATTTGAGAGTTCTTCAACTGCTTTTTTCTTCACCAATTACGGAGAATGGCTGACAAAGAGAAGAAAGGTTTATTTAGAGCCTGTGCTACCTGTTCAAAGAAAAGGCTATATACAGACGACCCTCATAAAGATTGCATGTACTGTCTTTATCCAGACCATCAGGCAAAGGACTGTAAGGTATGTCGTACCTTTTCTAATAAAACATTGAGGGATCGTGAAGGAAGGCTTTTACTATGGCTTTAAAAACTTAAAACCAGGAAAGACGTCATGTCTAGTGACAGTGATGAGGCATCTACAACTTCTAGGAGATCTCAGAAAAGAAGCAGATCTCCTCAGGCTCATACCTCACTCGAAAGACCTGAGAAGGCCCTTAAAAAGACCACTATTGGGTCTTCTGGGCGCAGTCCCTAAAAATCCACTCCACGTAATGAAAAGAAGAGCAAGGGTCATGCTTCAGGGGTAAAACATACAAAGTGGACAAGCTCAGAGCCCTCAAAATCACCCCCTAAAGTTAAACATTCATTCAAGAAGCTGGCCTTCACAACTCCTGAGGAAAAATTGGAGAAATCTACGTCGTCGATGGGAGCGCCGACGAAGAAAATAGCGTCGTCGTCGAAGAAAACTGAGGTAAAACGTACTTCTAAAGCTATATCTCTGTCGACGGTGGCATCGTCGACGGCAGTGTCGACGCCGAGACCTTCGACGACGACGACCACGATCACGTCGTCGACAGGATCGTCGACGGCAGCAACAACAGGATCGGCAACGACGATGACAGTAACAGCAGCGGCGACGGCAGCATCGACGACGATAGTTTCGTCAGCGGTTTCGACAGTGATGAGAGAAAAACCCCCAGAAAAATTGTAATTTGCCAGGAAGAGGAGAATTACCCCAGAACTTACCTCTCCAAGTAAGGTGACGCTTCTAGTACCATCCCACCTGTTAGAGGAGGAAGAGTCACAGGAGGAGGAGGATGATGATGATGGCCCTTTTGGCTACGCCAGCAGCCCGTCGCATTTGCATGTAAAGTGCAAAGAGGATGACTGGGAAGAAGAATATGAGGGGTTTCAGGATCGTCCCCAGCAACACTATCGCAAGGAGTACCAAGAAGAGACGGTGCGCGTTCCGTCTTCATTGCTAACGGATCTGCAGTTTATGTTAGATGATTATAAAAGGAGGCATCCTATACCTCATACTTCTCAAAAGATACCAGTGACTACCTCTCAGCCACGCTCTATTCCAAGTATGCCAGTGCGACGGCAAGAGGTTTCACCAGAGTCCTTGCCTATATCACCACTACCAAGGTCTCAACAAGATCCAGTGACCTCTGATGATGAACAGGAAGAGGGAGAGATAACGGACCCTAGTAAAGAGTGGGACGATAATCTCATTCCGTCGCCTTCGTCTCCTTCACCGAAACCTGTTGATTCTTCTCCGGAGGATATCGGGGGGTTACATAATTTAATGGAGAGAGCTACAAACAGATTTGCGCTCACCATGTCATATGACAAAACTGAATGTTTCTTGTACGATTTCAAGGAGCCATATCGCAAGGCAGTTCGGTCTCTCCCAATTGTCAGTCACATATGGGAAGAGGGTCTCAAGGTCATGGAGACACCAGCAACGGTTACTCCAGTACTCGCCAGACTGGACAAGAAATATAAAGCGCCCTCGGATGCTCCAGCTTGTCCACTAGGCCACCCCAAGCTGGACTCAGTTATAACCCAGGCGGCTCAGCAGAAATCAAGGAATCCATCAGCTCCGTTTATGACACCTCCCGCCAAAGAGGGTAAGCGCTTGGACAATGCGGGAAAGAGATTTTCTTCCATGTCTGCCCTTCTAGTTAAGGTGGCGAATGCCCTGGTCATTCTGTGAAGGTATGATAGACAAATGTGGTGCAACCTCTCGCCTTACATAGACAGCATTCCAGAAGCTGATAGACAGGAGGCCAAAAAGATCCTCCAAGAAGGAGAAAAGACTTGCGCAATGAACATTGCAACCACGGCCTTCAGATCTTTGGGAGGAGCGGCAGTCTTACGCCGGCAAGGATGACTGAGAGCAACAGCGTTTAGGCCTGAAGTCCAGAATAAAATCTTGGACCTTCCCTTCAATGGAGAGGATTTGTTCGGAAAACACATCGACGAGGCTCTGCAGAGTATCAAGATACCGACACCGCAAAATCACTGGGAACGCTGCAATATAGGAAGATTCCTTTTCGAGGCTCTAGAGGTAGGGGCCAATCCTCCTATAGAGGTGGTTACCAACAAGGCAGATACACTTCTTACTCCACCTCATCTCAGCCCTACTGTCAGCAGTATACAAAACGACAAACAGGAGGTTACACAAAATCTACTCCTAGAGGTCGAGGAGGTCGTCAGGGGAAGGACAACACCTGACGATAATGACAACTTTCTGACTCCGTCTACACCTATTCCTTTGATGTCACATGTTCCCCTGGGTGGAAATATTGCTTATCATCTTCAAAATTGGCAGCAAATAACTACGGACCAATGGGTCCTCAACATAATACAATTCGGACACACTCTAGAACTTCTGCAAACGCCCCCTTGTACACCGCCGAAACATCAAGAGGTCAAACACTTACATCAGATGCGTCGGGAGACTCGGGCAATGCTCCAAAAGAGAGCAATAGAACCGGTACCGAACTCCCAGAGAGGAATGGGATTTTATTCCCGTTTTTTTCTAGTCAAGAAAAACGTTCTCCAATGGCGTCCTATTTTGGACCTCAGGTCCCTAAACACCTATCTCAAGAAACAACCTTTCAGAATGGTTTCCCTCCAAGATATTCTGCTGCTCCTAGACCCAGGAGATCATATGACCAAATTGGACCTAGAGGATGCGTACTTTCACATCCCCATCCAGCCTTCCCACAGGCAGTACCTTCGGTTCACGGTGGCCGGAGAGCATTACCAATTCAAGGTACTTCCTTTCGGCCTGAAGTCAGCCCCGAGAATTTTTACGAAATGCCTGGCCCCAGTGGCAGCTGTTCCAAGGAAACAGAAACATCAAGTATTTCCTTACCTCGAAAACTGGTTGGTCAAAGCGCCATCACCAGCATCGGTCCGGCGTCAACAACGGCTTGCGTGAAACTGTTTGCCAGGTTAGGTCTGACTTTAAACAAAGAAAAATCATCTCTTCAGCCGACACAAAACATCACCTTCTTGGGAGCGATACTAGACACAGAGGTAAACAAAGCATTCCCCTCCAAGGAAAGACAGCTGGGAATAATATCTCTATCCCAGAGTTTTATAAGAAGAAAGTGTATTTCAGTACGCAAGTACAAATCATTGCTGGGAACGATATCATCTTGCATTCCCCTCGTACCTTTCTGCAGGCTAAGGATGCGTCTGTTGCAAGAGCAGCTGGATCTACAATGGCATCAGGCGGAGGGATCCTTCAACGATATAGTCAGCGTAACATCGACCACGATTCACGCAGCAACATGGTGGACCCAAAAGCGGAACATCTCTCAGGGTCTTTCATTCCTTACACATCCAGCCCCAGTGGTGACTACGACAGATGCCTCCTTAGAAGGCTGGGGAGCTTTCCTTCAGGACCTCTAAGTCAGCAGTCGCTGGAAGTTGCACGAACAGCAAATGCACATCAACCTCTTGGAACTCAGAGCCGTCCGCTTAGAATTGCTAGCGTTCCTACCAAGGATACAGGGATCAGCTGTGTTAATAAGAACGGACAACACGACTGCAATGCACTACTTAAACAAACAGAGAGGTACAAGATCACTCTCCCTGTCTCAAAAAGCCCAGAAGGTATGGGAATGGGCGCTGCAACACACGATATCCATAACAGCGGAACATCTCCCAGGGGACCAGAACGTCAAGGCGGATTCTCTCAGCAGGCTCAAATACACCTGCCACGAGTGGGAGATCGACCAAGGGAGTCTGAACAGCATCTTCCAAAGATGGGGAAAACCAACAGTAGACCTCTTCGCAACAGTGGAGAACAAAAAATGCCAGTTCTTCGCAAGCTGGCTTCCCCAACGGGGATCTTGGGGGAATGCGTTTTTTAAGGCATGGTCAGGCGTCTTTGTCTACGCCTTTCCTCCAATTCCCCTCCTGACACGTGTTCTTATGAAGATCAAAAAGGAACCGTGCAAGATAATCCTGGTAGCACCATGGTGGCCCAGGCAACACTGGTTCACGGAACTTCTACTACTGTCGGAGGAACGCCCGATTCGCCTCCAGCCAATACCGTCACTCCTGATGATGTTCCGGGGAGAAGTGCTTCATCCGGACCCGAAATCACTGCACTTAGCGGCCTGGCTCTTGAACACTGTGAATTTCAGCATCTAAATATCTCAGCGGAGTGCAGAGAGATACTATCGAGAGCCAGAACGGATAGTACGAACAAAACGTACAGGATGAAGTGGAAGAGATTCTGCTTATGGTGCAAAAGATGTAACATTCATCCTCTGAACTCGGCAGCGCACAAGATTATTCCATACATTTTGCTTTTGGCAAAGTCTGGTTTGGCTCATGCATCTATAAAGGTACATCTAGCCGCAATATCACGCTACAGAAGGACTTCCTCGGGACCATCTCTGTGGTCCGCAAGAGTCATCAAACAATTCATGAAGGGATCGTTCCGGGTTTTTCCTCCAGTAAAGCCTCCACCACCTCTCTGGCAATTGAACATGGTTCTTTCCCAATTAATGAAATAGCCCTTTGAGCCAATACACAGGGCAGATCTTAATTCCTGTTGTGGAAAGTTGCACTTCTCATCGCGCTCACTTCAGCTAGGAGAGTGGGGGAAATACAGGCTCTCACGATCCAAGACCCTTTCTTACAATTCAAAGAGGACGGAATGATACTCAGGACTAATCCAAAATTCATTCCAAAAGTACCAACTGATTTTCATTTAAATTTGCCACTAATTCTCTAACAGTTCTTTCCTCAACGAACAACAGTGGCGGAAAAAGCTCTCCACTCGCTGGATGTCCAACGCTGTCTAAAGTTCTGTTTGCAAAAGATTAGACCTTTCCGCAAGTCCTCACAACTTTTTGTCGCCTTCATCGCACCCAGGAAGGGTTTCTCTTTGTCAAAAAGGGGAAGTGCCAGATGGATTTCCAGTGCGAAAGAGTATTGTCATCAGGCAGCTGGACGACCTCTGAATGCACAAGTCCGTGCCCATTCGACAAGAGCAGTGTCCACCTTCACTGCTTTGTTTGCGGGAGTGCCGATCCAGGATATCTGCAGGACAGCGACCTGGACAAGTACGCACACCTTCCCCAGGCATTACTGCTTGGATGCAGCCACAGGAAGAGATGTGGCGGTGGAAGAAGCGGTGCTGAGGAACCTTATCCAGTAACGGTGAGCCCTCTTTACCATCCCTCCTTCCTTTATTGGTCACATTTGCACATTTTATTGTTATTTATTGTATTATATGCAATTTGCAGAGTGTTTTTTCTGTGTGTATTTGTATGGGAAGACCGTTTTTATCACACTACATATGTTCCCTTGTTCCAGGTCTTGGGTAACAAAAAATGTGCTCTGATTTACTGCTCGCTATTCTGATTCAGGCATGTGAATCTATGAAAGCTCCAATACTGGAGTAAGAAAACAAGTTACTTACCTGTAACTGCAGTTCTCCAGTATAGGAGCTTTCATAGATTCACATGCAACCCACCCTCCTCCCCTGAGAGGCTCACCTCGGATTTAGCACAAAAGGTGTTATGGCATAAGTGCACGAAAATCTGAGGGGCAAGAGGTTCTCTCAGGAGTGTTCTAGAGGGTGAGAGGTTTTGATTAGTTCAGAGACAAGTTGGGTCCTTTTTTACATAATGAAGGTTATGGGTTGCAAAATGGAAATGGGCCTAGGCCTCTTTTCAGTTTGCTATACTACTAAGCAATGCTTTTTTATGTACCGGAGACTCCCGTCTCGACGACGGGGAATGATTCAGGCATGTGACTCTATGAAAGCTCCAATACTGGAGAACTACAGTTACAGGTAAGTAACTTGTTTTCGTACAATTCGTAACGTTTCCTAATTAGAAAAACAATTTTGATAAAACTAAGCACAGAGCTGCAGAACAGGGACGAATGTCCCTTAAAATAGGCTTAATAAAACGAGCTCTTGGGTCTTTATAGAGTGTGCAAAAAAGCCTAAGGTGCATTGTGCTCTGTTGTTCTACATTGTTACATGGACGGAGGGAAGTCTCACACCAACCCCCCTGTTTCGGAAAAGCCACAAGAAAGTGCAGCGTGCTTAAACAAAATCTAGTCATTAGAAAATGTGAATGGACCTGGGTGGTAAAAGACAAATAAAATTGTTGCTGATTTAAAAGTGCACGATCCACTGTGTCACTGACCTGGTTAGACAAGCTTAAAACATTATGATATGAGTTTTTAATGCCCATTTTCATATTGGGTTGAATAGACTCCGGGTTGTCATAAAAATCTTCAAGGCCTATCTTATAGAAAGTTTCTTTAACATAACGTAACCAGGGGACCGCCATTGCATTGTCAAGGTTCATACAGTCTCTTAGGATATCTCTTGAAACTAATAGGTCCACTGAGGTCCAAATGTTTCCCCATAGAAGCAAGGGGGCAATATGAATTCTGTCAGTCACATAATCAATATGTACTTCAGAATGACAGAATTGAGTGGGGGAACGACTGGGGATAAGTAAAAGTCTTTTTAAAAATGTGTTCACTAATATTTGAATCTGTGCACTTTTATGATATCCCCATACTCCTGCCCCATAGGTGGCCACTGACAGACATTTGGTTTTATACAATGTTTTCAATTCAGCTACCGGCTTATGACCAAGTTTGCTGGCAAATCGAAAAAGCCCCTCTATAGTTCTACTAGTTTGTTGTAACCTTGTCGTAATCAAGTGGTCCCAACTTAGTTTACTATTAAAAAGGTTCCCCAAGTGGGTAAAATTTGGCACTTTGTCAAAAGCAATATCACTTACTGTATATTTAAGTGTTTTAGTTTTGTTTGGACGGCAGACCATAATAAAAGTTTTACTAAAATTAACCATAAGGTCCAGTCCTGTCATAAACTCAGCGAATGCATTCAAACATTTTTGTAGGCTATTGGCTGTTAAGGTCATCAGGACTGTATCGTCCGCATAGGACAATAAAGGTACCTGTTTGCCTCCTATTCTCGGAAAATCCAAGTGTTGTTGTAGTAAAAAAAATTCTAAGGCGTTAGTATATATTAAAAATAAGAAGGGAGCCAATATACAGCCCTGGCACACTCCCTCGGTTGAGGCAATTGGGTCTTTTCCCCCCCTGGGCAATACCGGATAGCTACAGTAGTAGATGCGTGTAATCCACGCAACAGGGTGACAAGTGGTTCCTCGAATCCCTTAGTGTCCATAATTGACCACAGCTTTCCCCGACAAACCATGTTGAAAGCACTGGACAACTCCATGAAGGCCAGATGGATTGAAACACCCCTGGCCTTCATGTACTTGCCCATAATCATAGACAAGTTGAGGCACTATAATGCCAGAAGTATTGGCCCATGACTCCAGGCGTGCAAGAATTACCCTTCCCAGCAACTTGCATGAAGCATCGATTAAAGAAATCGGCCTGTAGCATGTAGGGTCATTTCTATTTCCCTTTTTAAAAATCGGAGCCACCACTGCTCTTTTCCATGATGATGGAATACGGCCCATGACTGCTGCTTTAAAAACCTTAAGTAACAGTGGGGCCCATATTTTTGGGTTGCTTTTAAATAAATCCAGGGGCACACCGTCTGGCCCTGGAGCTTTTACGGGAATACCCTTTCTCAGGGCCTCCTCCACTTCGCTTAAAGAAAGTGATGCACTAAGCTGTTGTGCAGTTTGTATGTTGATACTTATTTCGTCCTCGCATTCACTTGGTGAAACGCTCTTTGGGTTAAATATATTGGAGAAGTGGGTCTCCCAAACCACCCCCGTTATATTAGTATCCATGCTCCTTTTTTCATTAGTAAAAAGGGGGCAATTTAGCTCCTCCAAAAAGCTCCTAGAATCCTTCAGGGCACTTGCTCTTTCAAGATCATCCCAGGCCTGCCTTCTCAATTCATCCTTTCTCTGCTCAATTACCTTTTTATAGGTCTGCCTTGCTACTTTTTTCATATCTCTATCTCGGGGACACTATGTAATGCCTTTTTCAATTTATTTTGCACCGCCGAACACTCGGTATTGAACCATCTTATTTCGGGGAGACTGCCTTTTCCTTCTGGTCTGAGCAAATTCTTAGCCACGTCATCACAAATAATTTCAAAACTTTGTATTATTGCATCTGGCTGTGAAGTATCGGTTAAGCAGGTCATTACTTGAGTTAGATTTGTTTTAATAATAGTCTCCTCAAAATCCTTATAATTTATCGCGTTCCATTTGAACCTTATCCCTTGGTTGCGATTATAGTTCATTAGGCAATCAGAGGCCTTGCCCTTTCGTGCCTCAATATGTAAGGAAGAAGTAAGGGGGTTATGATCACTGGCAGGGTTGGGTTCAACCGCAAAGTTATCAACAAGGTGTGAGTACCTACTAGAAATCAGTATAAAATCAATAGTGCTTACATGACCCCCCCCCCCCCCCCACAACCCACCCCTGAAATGTCGGATATTGCACCACTGGGGTGCTAACCAGAGTGTCAATCATACGTAGGTCATTCACAACAATAGTGGAGTTTAAGGCGTTACCCTGTATGGTATGTTTAAAGTGGGTCATAGGTTGATCATCAGTATCTACTAACCCACAAACCTTGCTCCCGCTATGCTGCCATAAGGTGCAGTTGAAATCTCCTACCCAAATAATACACAAAGGGAAGACCTTCACTGCTACCTTAACAATCTCCATGTCAAGCGAATTGATAACTGCAACATTTTGTGTATCAAAAATATTGTAGTACCAATTGACTAATAATATGGGTAAATTAATCAAATTAAAACACAGGATCAGCTGATACCATGGGTATTCAATTACTTTTTCTATTCTTAGCGACTCATACCGTACCAAAATTAGGGTCACGAGGCCTCCCTTTGCCCTCCCTACCAATGATGGTTCAGCTTGGACAGTTAATGCGTTGTATCCGTCCAGAGAGACATCATCCCTGCTCCAAGTTTCTTGTGTACAAATAATGTCAAATGTTTTGACATACTGGAACCATGTCTTGTCTAATAACCTTCGAGAAATGCCTGCAACATTCTAAGAAATTAGACGCAGGCTGCGGCTATTAGGTTGGCAATTTTGCACATGTAATGGGTTGCCATCCCCACTATCCGATGATCGTTCAGCTTGAGTGGCATTAGAATCTATCCCAATAGTCCCAGCTATTTCCAAGCTTCTATTATGGTACAGCTGCGGGGAGCAATAGCTGTGTTTAGGGTCTATGGGGAGTGTATTCTCTTTATCACTCCCACAAGTATTGGGAATAATCTCAGATACATGGGTATTGTCCTTGGATGCACTCGTTTTTAGCTTTAGTCAATCTATATCAGCAAGACCACTTGGCGGCTCAAAGCGATTTTCATGATACTAGGGTGGAAACTGTGGATACTGTTTTGTCCTTAATGAGCTCTCTTCTTCCACTAAATGTGGTCGCAGTCTAGGTGGTCGATAAAAAAAACCCAATTGTAATATAGAGATCTTTAATTCCTTCATAGGTTGGTCAGCCATCCTATCTAAAATGAATCTTACCAGGCCTGGTGGCCTGAAGGTCAATACAATGCAATCCTCGTCAGTGACTTATTTGTTGAACCCACCCACCTAACCCTGCGTGCCATCTTAAACTCAGAAAATAGTAGATTATTATTTATACCTGTCTTTGCGTTAACACAATGCAAAGACTTATTCCTCAGAGATGGCTAGTCTTCTCTTTCACCAGGCACCAATGGGGGGACATTAGCTAAAACGACAATATAAGGTGTTGTTTCTGGAGACAGATGTAAGTTTGAATTAGTGCCACTGAAAGGGGAATGACCTGAGTGATAATCTACAAGGGTACGTGAGCTTTGGGGCCTCTCCTCAACATTGTTACGAGCCTTTTTCACTTGATCAGTGTTCAGGGGATTTACAAACTGACAATCACTTTGGGAGGATCCTTCTGTCTGAAATGAAGACACAGTGTCTTGTGGACAGTTACATTCCGGTTTCCCTTGGTGGGACCCCTCTGGTGTCATGGTTCTCCGAGAAGGTTATGGGTTGTAAACACCCCCTCTATTGACTCCACCCATGGGCTTATTTAGCCTAGGTCTGTGCTCTATAGGCAATGAGGGAACACTAGGTGATTGTTTTTCTAAACATGATAACCTGCTTTCGATATCCGTTAATTTTTGAAGGATGGGATTTAAGAGAGCTGTAATTACAGTTTACAATGTATCCCAGAAACCCTCCTCCAAGTTGTGAATTAAAGTCGGCTCAGGAACCACCTCAACTGGAGCTATGACTTGGTTGGCTTCAGGTGTAGTCTCCCTGTCCACTTGGTTGCTCCTACCACCTAGAAGTTTAGATGTGAGGTGGCTTTGTTTGTACGACTTAATTACTACCTGCCCTTTCTTTTACTTTGGCGGGGGCGCAGAGCTACCACCGCCTTTTGATTTAGATTTCGGGGCTCTCGTAACTACATTTGGCATAACTGAAGTAACCTGGACATTAGCAAGTTCAGGGCTTGGGGAATGTGACCTCCTAGTTTGTGGTGCTTCGTCAACCAGGTTCGTTTGTGGGCTTAAAGTGCTGAGGGTATGACGACCAGATAGCACTTGAGGATCCAGGGATAATCTGCGCTCCGTTAATTCAATTTCGTGCATGAGAGCAGATTCAGCCCTTGATAAGAAGGCATCTAGTGTAACTACAACCCCTTGACCAACCCTTTGACCATTCTTAGGTTTTGTCATGTTTGATTAAAACCCTGCCTTACAACACAGCACAAGATAGTAACAGTCAAATAAGAAATATTATTGAGTAAAACCTTCAGGGTTCAGGGCTAGGTACCTAACAATCACATTTAGACAGTAAGACAATAAGACAGTATAGCCAGCCCGGCTTCTTTCTGCCTATGACGTAATTCAGACCCAATACCTTACAAGCACAGTCCAAATCAAGTTCAGCAAGTTGTCCTTTGGCCACAACCAGACCCGTCCTGTGAATGTTAATGTTAATAGCCTGGCCTCAGTCCGGCCTCTGATGAGCTCTGACGGGCTCGGATGCACTGCGGGAGTGCCTGGGGTGCTATAAGGGCGCAGGAAGGATAGCGTCACTTCCTGCGCCGAATGCTCACCGGGGGCCTGCTGGGGGACCGAATGTAAATGTAAATGTGCAGATATTTATATAGCGCAAATCACCAACCGGTCTCTAAGCGCTTGCTTAGGGAACCCGTCCTGGTATTCCCCTGTGAGATAACCCAGCAGGGCATCCACAAGGTGAAAGCCAGGCATCCCGCCGCGAGGGGCCATTGTGGAGATTAAGCAAGCTATTGCCCAGAGTCGCAGAGTGTGAACCCATGAATCGAGTATGCACTGGAGCGAGAATTATCGAGTCCATGGACAATTCATGGACTCAAGACCCAGCCGAGCCGGGAATTGAACCCTAGTCCCGGGCTGACCTCTGCTTCCAGGTCTGCCTACTCTAACCAGTGAGCCACACTTCTCCACCCCCATCCCCATCTGTGTTGCTGGCTCACCAGGGCTGCTGGCTGCTGTTCCTGCGTG
Source organism: Triturus cristatus (assembly GCF_964204655.1). Taxonomy (NCBI): domain Eukaryota; kingdom Metazoa; phylum Chordata; class Amphibia; order Caudata; family Salamandridae; genus Triturus; species Triturus cristatus. The sequence goes on along the minus strand of NC_140590.1, from coordinate 1,660,230,935 downwards.
GGACCCCCCCCTTGCCGGGCAGAAAGAAGGCAATGCGTAGGGCTCACAAGCCTTTACCTTGTCCTGGGCGTCTGGCCAGGCCTGCTGATCCTCTGCTCCTCTGGCAGGTAAGTCCCGCTCCCTATCCAAATCGGCGCCACTCCGGCCTCGAGTGCTGCCTCAGGCGCCCGCTCTGGCAATCCGGCAATCCAACCCAGTCCGGTCCAATCCAGAATCATAATCAGGATCAGAATCTGGAAGGACCTGTCCTGTCACCTCCTCCGCTGCTCTACAAAACTCATTGGGCCTTCCCGGGGAGTAGCACCGCTTCAATGAGGGCAGAGCGGTCTGGGGTCCCTTCGCAGTGCCTTCTGCGCCAGGCCTCCCACTCTCTTCGCCCCCTCAAGTGCGCCTCCAGGCTACCTCTGCACGACCGGAACCTCGACCGAAATCTCGCTCGGCCCCCTAAGCCATGATAGCGCGTCTTCCAGCCAGTCTGTGTCACCTGGCGTCCTCTCACACCGCCCGTAGTTACCTTGCGGGGTCCGGCCCGATCATGCCGCATCTTCAGACCATCTGACTCAGACTCGCGGCGGGCAGATGATATCCCAGGAGAGGTCACGACCGGCACCGGGGCTCCAGCACCCGCGACCAGCCTCCAATGGCCCCACACGCGAAGGGAAGCACTATTCTTCAGCCACGGCGAGTAGAGCTCCTCAGGCTCGATGTTGCTCCGCCGCCACCGCCATCTTCAGCAATTGGCAAGATGATCCATAATTTGACAGTTGATGGAAACACAAATGGAATTGTCTCCTGGGTATGATTGACCCAAGCAGATAAATCAAATTTTGCCTCACAGAAAAAGAAAGACCCTCTAAAGAGACACAATTTACTGCTGGGTGGTTGTGAGTCTCAGCACTGCTGAGAGTCTGCCTCCTCTTTGTTTCTCTCTCTGAGACAAAGTCCGTCATGCATCAATGTCAACCAGGTCTGGTTCTCCGCACCAAGTTCTACCAGTTTACAGCTTCCCTACTGCAAAATATTCACTACTTAAGAGCACAAACCTAGCAAAAATGTATCTTTCAAAGGAGAGGCAAATTTTCAATTACAAGAGGTTTCTAGCCCTTCACATAAAATCCCACTCAACGTCTCCACATATTTTGTCTCTTCACACCTCAATTCCTTCTTCTATATGTAGCCAATGTCAGACTCCAACTCTGTACTCTAGCATTTATGACCAATCAAGTCAGCACTTGGTAATCTAGGAAGACCATTTTACTTTTATTCACACCTTTGCAATGAGAATAAGAGCATGTCATTAAGTATTTCTGTGCCCTCTCACCAGTGAATTATGCTCACATTTCTGTGCCAGGTTTTTAGATTTCTTTTTGTGTTTAGCATTTTTAGCATTCATTCAGAAATTTGGAACGGATATGTAAGACAAGGCATCTGAAAATAACTCAAAATACAGCACATTATGTTAAAGCCTTACCTATTAGACACCTTTTAGCTGCCTGGTTGTGGAAGACCTCTTGTGGAATTACTAAAAACACACAGTGGGCATACAGCCATCTGTTGCTTACCATTGGTTGACTTTATTGTCACTCTCATTTGCTAGCTTATTTTAACGGCTTACCTTACTCTTTCTGAATTTGTTTCTCCCCTGCAGCAGATTCTCTTTACCATCTCTTTGATTGGATGACTTGTATCCTTAAATGGCTCACTTAAGGGAGCTACTTTTTCTTTTTCAGCGCTTTATGGAAATTCATGTGTTTTTCTACTCTCTTTTCCTAGTGTTGCTTCCCTCACACATGCCTGCACACTTGGTGATGCTCTCCACTTCTCTCACAGGTCATCTGTAAAAGCACAGGTAGATTTTTGCAGGGGTTTGATTTAAGAGCAGATTGTATCAGGTTGTGTTTGTTTTATCGCCTGTGTTCCGTAGGTTGCAATTAAACCCAGGTCTGGGCACACAGAGGCAACATTTATTGCTCTATGGACAGGCAGACAGCTGCACTCATCTCCAAAAAGGAGATTCATCTTCCACCAGAGGCCCATAAATCTGCTCACGGGGCTTCTGTAGCAAACCAAAAAGGCAGTTTCAGTTCCGAGTTGCTTGGAAAGTTGATTAGGCCTTGGAAAGCTTTTGCCTGACAGTTCATTGTTGACGGCCTAACACATCTGTTATGTTGTTTTAAGTGCCTACGTATAGCTCTCTTTGTTAGTTTAAAGCTGGATCACACGCAAAAGGTTTTTTAAATTCTGTTCACTTTTCTGCCTGATAAGTATTCGACTAACAAACCCTGCGGTTAATAAAGAATCAAAATACTGAATTAAGAGCCCATTTCACAAAGGGACACTTAGACCCGAAGTTTACCACTGAAGTCTCAGTTTAGACCTGAAGTATAAGGGTCAAAGTCTCAGTTTAGACCTGAAGTATATGGAGTCTAAGTTTACCTCCACAAAGCTAAACGTAAACTTGTAGTCTACGTGTACCTTTGTGAATTGGGCCCTTAGATTTCAGGTTTATACTTGGACCTCAGGTCTAAACTTAGACTTCAGTTCAGGTTCGATACAGCAGTGGATGTGTTTACTGCGTCTTCAGTATTTAGAGTTTTTAAAACAACATTTGGCAAAGTCAATAACCTGGCACTCATAAAAGTGAGACATATTGGCTTTGCCAATACTTGTTTATGCATTATAGTGCTAAAATTGTAGATTCCATCAAAATTAATAATTTCCCTGTTTTAAAAAGTGCATTATTAAAGCAGTTCCAATCTGAAAGAAACACGTTAGTTAGATTCCTCACCTTAGAATATCCCCAGGCGTCAGGCTGGATCCGGAAAGATTTTTGTAGCAATACCCCTTGCGCGTCGGTAGGCGTCGTCTTCGGCTCCGCGTCCGTCGTCGGCGTCGTGCGCCAGAATGACGTCGTCGGAGTACTTAGACGCCGCCCTCGCGCGCTGACGTCAGTTCTTCTTTTTTCAGCGCCAGTAAGCGCCGATCCGGGAAGAGCTTACCCCTAGTCATTTTTTGACTAACTTTTTTTACTTCTTTTGGTCTATCGACTCGACTCTGGTGCCGGTAGGATGCCTGGTTTCAAGGCCTGTGACGCCTGTCATCGCCTGATGTTGGTGACGGATCACCATCGCCGGTGCCTTTATTGCCTGGGGCAGACCATGACGCGGAGTCGTGCCTCGATTGCCAGGCCTTGACGTCGAAAGCGAGGCGGGAGCGGTCCCGTAAGCTTCTCGAGCTTCGGCACTCGGCTCCGCGCCGCTCTCGTTCCCGGTCCAGGAGGAGGTCCAAGAACCGATCGCGGAGCCGCAGTCATCGTCATCGCACGTCGGGGTCTTCGGGTAAGTCGAAGCACTCCACTCCAAGAAGTCCAAGAGACGACATCGCTCTTCGGACTCCCCTCGCCGGTCGCGTGACTCCGCTGAGGGTCAGGGTGGTCCCACCCCCGCGGCTCCGTCGGAGCCGCAGGAGCCGTGTCCGTCCCCATACCCGCCGGTCCCTGGGTCTGACGCGACTCCAGCGGAGGTCAGTGCCTTCCTCTCGGCCATGAGGGGCCTGGCTCCGCCGTCGACGCCTGTAGGCGCGCCTTTGGGCCCCGCAGGTTCGACTGGGCGACCTCGCGTGACGGCGGCTCCGGCCCTGATGCCGCAGGTCCCCGAGGGATCCAGGCCTGGATCTCGGTCGGCGCCGGTCGACCTCACGATGCCTCCTCCGCCGGCGCCGACACCGGTTCCACCTCCGGCGCCGTCTCCGGACGACGCCGTTCCCCGGTTTAGCCCCTGTCTGGACCCGACGCCGGCACGGCGCCGTCCGGCGCTGCACCCGACGTCGATGGATGACCGTTTCATCTACCGTCCGCCTCCGATCGTTCCTCCTGTTTATCAGGAATCGGATGACGGGGGCGACTGGGAGGGGTCTGAGGACCCTATGGCCCTCCAGGGTCAACTTTCACAGGACTGGGCAGACGAACTGGGGGATGCCAGCGGTCTGGATACCTCCCCGGACGCTGGTTTAATCTCTCCTCCGACTGTGGCCTCGGAGGAGGGTGCAGCCTTTTCAGTGGTGCTGCGCAAGGCGGCCGCAGCCCTAGGGCTGGAGTTGCCTGCTGTGGCCGTGAGGACTAACGTCCTCACAGAGGTCCTTCAACCAACAGCAAGCTCCACTGAGCCTCTGCTGCAGTTTAATGAGGCCCTCATAGACGTTCTACAGGGCTCTTGGTCCAAGCCCTCCACAGTTCCTCCTGGCGACCGTAACGTTGCCCAGTTTCCTCTCCCAACACCCCACCCCCGAGAGCCTGGTTATCCAGGCCTCAACCTCCCAATCCTCCTTCACGTCCGCTCCTCCGGATCGGGAATCCAAGAGGTTGGAACAGTTTGGCAAGAAACTGTTCTCGTCCCTGAGTTTGGGGCTGCGGTCTTTAAATACCGCTTGCCTTTTGGACTGTTATTCCCACTCTTTGTGGGATACGGTGGAGGACGTGCTGCCCTTGTGCCAGGTGGAGGCCCGGGCACAACTCGCTCAAGCACTTGCTGACGGTCGAGATGCAGCACGGCATGCCATACAGTGTGGACTTGACACCACGGACTCGCTGGGTCGGGCGATTTCCACCACGGTGGCGCTTCGGCATCACGCCTGGCTGAGGTCCACGTCATTTTCGGGGGATGTCCAGAGTTCCCTCATGGACATGCTCTTTGATGGCACTCGCCTTTTTGGTGAGAAGGCGGACAGTGCACTGGCTCAGTTCAAGGACTCCCGGGCCACGGCCAAGTCCTTGGGTCTTTCGGCCCCGCGGCCGCAAACTTCCGGCTTTCGTCCCTTTCGTGGCCAAGGAAGGGGCACCTCCTCACGTCCGCCCGGCGGTACTGGAGGTCAACGTGCCGGTCAGTCCACATCCACCCCGGCAGCATCCGCCCCAAAGCCCTCCTAGTCCGAGCTTTCAGGCCCATTCAACGCCAGTGGGCGGCAGAGTTCGCCATCACCTGCTCCACTGGCGCTCCATCACGTCGGACAGGTGGGTGCTACAAATCGTCCGAAGGGGCTACTCCCTCCCCTTAGAGACGACCCCTCCAGCCATGCCACCGCTGAACCACCGTATGTCGGGGGATCATTTGCATCTTCTTCGAGAGGAAGTTTCGGCCCTCTTGTCCAAAGAGGCCGTTGAGCGCGTTCCTGGTCCAGAAGTAGGTCGTGGTTGTTATTCCCACTACTTTCTGGTTCCCAAGAAGGGCAAAGGGGGCCTACGCCCGATCTTGGACCTCAGGAGCGTGAACTCCTTCCTCCGGAAGGACCGGTTCAAGATGCTCACTTTAGCTCAGGTTCTGGCTGCCCTAGACCCTGGAGACTGGATGGTAGCGTTGGACTTGCAGGACGCTTATTTCCACATCCCCGTCCTGCCGGCCCACCGGCGTTACCTGCGGTTCACGGTGGGTCAGGAGCACTTTCAGTTCACCGTGCTCCCCTTCGGCCTCACCAGTGCCCCTTGGGTGTTCACAAAAGTGATGGCGGTGGTCGCAGCTCATCTGCGTAGATCAAGGGTTCCAGTCTTCCCCTATCTCGACGACTGGCTGTTGAAGGTGGCCTCGCCCCAGCAAGTCGTCTCCCACCTCCAGACTACGGCCGACCTCCTGCACTCGCTGTGGTTCTCCATCAATGTGCCGAAGTTGCACCTGAGTCCCTCCCAGAAGCTCCTTTTAATTGGGGCGGTTCTCGATTCGGCACAGTTCCGGGTCTATCCGCCGGAACAGCGGGTCCTGGACATTCAGGCCCTGATTTCCATCTTCCGGCCTCTGTCCTGGGTTTCGGTCAGGTTGGTGCTGTGGCTTCTGGGGCTGATGGCCTCCTGCATCCTGTTGGTACCTCACGCCAGGTGGCGGATGCGGGCTCTGCAGTGGGACCTGAAGTTTCAGTGGGCCCAGCTTCGAGGCAACCTGTCTGACCATGTCTTGATCTCGGAGGGCACTGCGCACCAGCTGCAGTGGTGGCCCACGAATCGCGATTGGGTCAGCGGCAGATCCCTCTCCCTACCCCAACCGGAGCATGTCGTAGTGACGGATGCGTCCCTCCTGGGATGGGGGGGGCCATATGGGAGAGGCGGAGATCAGAGGACTCTGGTCTCCGGTGGAGACTCGACTCCATATCAACTTATTGGAGCTAAGGGCGATCCGACTTGCACTGAAAGCCTTCCTTCCCACTGTTCGGGGGAGTGTCGTGCAGGTGTTCACGGACAACACCACCGCCATGTGGTATTGCAACAAACAGGGCGGGGTGGGGTCGTGGACCCTTTGTCAGGAGGCTCTGCGCCTCTGGACATGGCTGGAACATCAGGGCATCACCTTGGTGGTTCAACATCTGGCGGGCTCTCTGAACGCCAGAGCAGACGAACTCAGCCGCCGGTGCATGATGGATCATGAATGGCGTCTGAACTCGGACGTGGCGCAAGGTCTCTTTCTGCAGTGGGGAGAGCCTTGGTTAGATCTATTCGCCACCGAAGAGAACGCGCAATGTCAGCAGTTCTGCGCGTTGGAATTTCCAAGGCGGCACTCGCTCGGAGACGCTTTTCGTCGCGAGTGGAGTTGCGGTCTGTTGTACGCCTTTCCGCCTATACCACTTCTGCCCAGAGTGCTGAAGAAGATCAGGCACGACCGGGCCCAAGTCATCTTGGTGGCTCCGGATTGGGCACGAAGGTACTGGTATCCTGAGCTACTCAGTATGTCCATCGATCCCCCGATACGACTGCCTCTTCAGGAGGACCTTCTGTCGCAGCAGCAGGGGATGGTCCTCCACCCGAACCTGTCCAGCCTCCACCTCCATGCGTGGAGATTGAGCGGCGACAGTTGATGACATTTGACTTGCCTCCTGAAGTCTGTGATGTCATTCTGGCAGCCAGGCGTCCCTCCACAAAGACGGTATACGCCTGCCGGTGGAACAAATTTTTGGCATGGTGCACAGCAAAGGCTGTGGATCCCCTTTCTGCCCCTCTTTCTGAGGTTCTCCTCTTTCTTCTTTCTTTAGCCCAGCAGGGCTCTGCTCTGGGCACCTTGAAGGGTTATCTTGCTGCAATCTCTGCTTTCTTAAGGCTTCCTGATCAGCCTTCTCTTTTCAAGTTCCCTGTTGTTTCACGTTTTCTCAAGGGCATTACTCATATGTTCCCTCCTGTTCCATTCGTAATGCCTCAGTGGGACTTGAACCTTGTTCTCACTTTTCTGATGTGCGCTCCCTTTGAGCCCCTTCACAACTGTCCCATTCGTCTACTGCCTTCCTGGTGGCTATCACCTCCGCTAGGCGAGTGAGTGAGCTCCAGGCTCTGTCAGCTAAGCCTCCCTTCATTTCGGTTCATCCGGATAAGGTTGTCCTCCGGACACGTCCTTCTTTTCTTCCTAAAGTCGTGACTCCCTTTCACATCGGGCAATCTGTCACGCTGCCCACCTTCTTTCCGCCTCCGCATCCTTCAAAAGATGAAGAGAGGCTCCACCGTCTGGACCCAAAATGTGCGCTGTCCTTTTATTTGGACCGCACAAAACAGTTCCGGGTGGACGACCAACTTTTTGTTGAATATGTAGGTGCTAAGAAGGGTAAAGCTGTACACAAACGGACCATCTCGCAATGGGTTGTGTTGTGTATTAAACTCTGCTATTCCTTGGCGAAAAAGGTCCCTCCTGTTGGGCTGAGACAGAGAGCCCATTCCACCCGGGCCACAGCGGCGACAACTGCCCTGGGTCGGGGAGTCCCCTTGCAGGACATCTGTCAGGCGGCGACGTGGGCTTCACTGCACACGTTTGCAAAGCACTATTGCCTGGACAGCCAAGTCCGGAGAGATGGCCGCTTTGGCCGTTCTGTTCTCCAGGACTTTCTGGTGTGATCTTGGTTCGCAGACCCACCTCCGGGCTTGGTATTGCTGGGGTATCTATTCTAAGGTGAGGAATATAACTAACGTGTTTCTTTCAGATGAACAAGTTACTTACCTTCGGTAACGATGTATCTGTAAAAAACATTAGTTAGTTAGATTCCTCACCGACTCACCCAGCCTCCCCGTTCTGAGACCCGACATCTAGGGTTAAGGTTCTCCCTTTCAGGGCCCTAGATTTTTTGGCACCAGTGTCGGTCTCTTGCATGGCTCAGCGCCCTGGCGCGGAAAGCTATGTATAAGAACTGACGTCAGCGCGCGAGGGCGGCGTCTAAGTACTTCGACGACGTCATTCCGGCGCATGACGCCGACGACGGACGCGGAGCCGCAGACGACGCCTACCGACGCGCAAGGGGTATTGCTACAAAAATCTTTCCGGATCCAGCCTGATGCCTGGGGATATTCTAAGGTGAGGAATCTAACTAACTAATGTTTCTTACAGATACATCGTTACCGAAGGTAAGTAACTTGTTCTTCTAGCAGCTACTCCTATCTCAAACCATATTGATTGCTGCCTCTCTAAGTTGATGGGGAGTCTGCTTTATTGAGCTGCAGATTCAGTTGTATCACATAAGCATACTAGATCTGATGTTAATTCACCTGTTCTTAAAGTTCTTTGGAACAAAAACAAACAAGCTGACACTCTTTAAACAGAAACTTTACAGAAAGCTAACAAAGGGTCATCTGTGACAAAGTCATGCAAATATTCCATCACTGCCGTTGGGCGCAGAAAGACCTTTGCACAATGGCTAAAAGTGTAAAACATAATATACTTTTGATGAACTAGCCAGAAGTATCTCTCAATGCATTTTCATTTTCTTAAGGACCCTTGATCCAAAAGGTGAATATAATATTGACACAGGCCAAGATAAGAATGATCTAAATTGCCCTGTGAAGGCCTTACCAGTGGTATTTAGAGATCTGCCTTCCTTATGAGAGTAACCAAGCAGGTGATTGACATGCCAGCTTGGCTTAAGGCAGTATCATGCAACTTACAATTATTGAACTTGGTAGCTCGGCTCCAGAATTCTTTAATTCTGCCTCCTGATAATGCTCCAGCAAACTAGCATATGACTCCTATGCATGGACCTTTTCAAAATCACTCTAAGTGTTCTTACTAGTAGAGCACTGTAGTCTTCCACTGCCCACCGCTAGATCCTCAGTCATCTTTGAGATGCTACAACAATGTGCTTCATCCAAACCTCTCTTCCCTTTGGTGAAACCAAGGAACAATATCACATCTGACATAAGAAAAATAAGCTGACAAGAGTGGACTAAAGCTAAATTCCATTATTGTACGTGCTGAGAGGAAGAAGTATGCTTCTGCTCTGCCATCATGTTCACCAAAATGAAACAGGCTGGAGGAAGGACAGTGCTGGATAGAATTGTTTTGGCATGACTACCATAACCATGAAGACTGAGCAACTCCTCCAAATTAGGCCTTTTTGTTAGTTCCTTGTGGATGTTTGTGGAGAGGTGCATGTATAATTTTCTAAAAAATCAGAAAAGACTTTCGAGAGTTATGTAATGAGGGTCTCTTGGACATGTAAGTGCTAAGGTTGGATCAGAAATTTCCAACAAGGAAGCCCAGTGCTACTGCTCTTGAATCTCAAGCACACAATCCTCCCAACAGGCCGGAGACCAGTGCATAACACAAACCTTTCTCCGGGATGTGAGACTCATCCAGTCAGTGAGATAGTACTCCGAGATTTGGAAGTCAGACAGCGCTATGTTGTGGGACCCACACCACTTGAGGGAGACCGACTTTGACATTTGCATCCTTGAACTGTAAGTTTTGGAGATTGTGCTCCAAGATGTAAGATTTACAGTTAGTCAAAGCCTAACTGCCCTGCACACGGTGACACACCTAACGATTGAGACTGTGCTCCAAAGGGTGATCCTCGCACCCTGGCAGAGGAACTGTGCATCAAGGTGTGAGGCTCAACGCAAATGAGCAGGCTGTGCAGCAAGAAGTGAGACTTTCAAACAGTGAGTGAAACTGCTTTACAAAAAGTGAAACTGGCTCCCCATGATTGATCCTGTGCTTCAACGCTTGAAACTTGCACCGAATGACAAATGCTGTGCCAAAATGTTTGAGATTTGCAAACAATGAGAGAAACTATACTACAAGGTTATAGATTCAAACCTAAAGTGAGAGACTGTGCACCATGGTATAAGACACACCCAATGACAGAAACTTGCACCTAGGTGTGCAACTCACACCCAGTGAGTGAGATTGCACTTCAGGATGTGGAGCTCGAACCAAGTGAGTGAGACTGTTCACCAAGTTGTGGAACTTGCATAAAATTAGTAAGTCTGTACTCCAAGAAGTGAGATTAAAAAACAGTTCTGCTCCAGGAAGCTGGTGTTACACACAGTGAGTGAGACAGAGTTCCAGAGCATGGCACTTGCATTGAGATACTGACTGCTAGTTTCTCATTTGCTGTGTCCCTTATTTACTGCTTTACACTCTCCTGATTGTGTGCTTCCCTTTAGTGTGTGTTGTTTTGCTTTGTGCTCTCTTGCCCATCAGACTCTTCTCTGTGTGTTCCTGCTTCACTACCGAAGTTTCTGTCTGGTGGACTAGCTTCTGTATGCAAGACTGAAGCACTGAAAACGACACCCGATGATTAATGTAACAGATATAAATTCACATAAAACGTTTCCTCTTTTATCATTTGTCTTTGCCAGATCAGTACTCTTGCTGCTGAAAAACCCAACATTTGTCTTCCTATGCCTAGCTGGTGCAACTGAAGCAACACTCATTGCTGGGATGTCAACATTCGGACCCAAGATTCTTGAATCACAGTTTAGCCTAAGTGCCTCAGAAGCGGCTACATTATTTGGTGAGTGATGGGATCAGGGTTCTCTAAATTAAATTAACTTTGAACAGGAGGTTTATTTCTGATGAATACATCTACCTGTTGATTCCTCCACTTTGGAATATCCCAATGCGCCAGCATTCCACGGAAAGTTTTGTTTACAGCTCTCCCATGTCGATGAGGATGTCATAATGCCACGGCTCCACATGCTTCCCTGCCTGATATCTTCGGAGCCATAAGAAGCCCTCATTGGTGTGCTGACGTCAGTTCTCTTTTTTTCTGCGCCTTTGACGCTTAATGGTTTTTTCTAGGCTTTCCATAGTACTAGAAGCTGTTGCAAAATTTGTTCCAGAAAATTGCAACGCTGTTACAAAGTTAGAATGTCACCTCCGAGTAAGTCTGGATTGCAGCTTTGCAGGGAATGTGAGGGTCAAATGTCAATCACAGACCCTCACGATGACTGTCTTTGGTGCTTAAGATGACTCCCTGAAGTTCGAAGCCTCATGAAGACCGAGGTGAGATGACTCTGACTACATCTCCTGGGGTCGCTACAATGTCCCCCTTGAGTCCAAGAGCCTTGACTCCACCTAGACTCCCTGATTCCGAGTCTGTTCCTGATCCAGTTTTGCCGCTGCCTATGCCTCCTATATATGAGCATTAGTATCCATCGTTTTCAGCTTCGAGGTCTTACCCGTCAAGTCTTCTGAATGCTATTTATAGCATTTTCAGTAGGGCGATGGCTCCATCTGGTGTGCCAGCGGGCCCCATGGGTGCGCTATCTTACTCTTTAGGTGGTTTTCCGGCAGACTATAAGCAGGCTCCGTTCCTGCCATTTATGTTGATGGCCCAAGTGTGCTGGCCTCCTCCGACGCCAAGATGGGTTATGCCATTACCAGTGGAAGAGGTTAATCGAGAGTCTCCGGCGCTGGTTGAGCCTACGGCATGCCGCTCCACTCCGATGACACTGACATCTGCTGATCAGGTAGCTGTGTCCCTGGCGCCATTGCTGACTTTGCCGGTATTACCTTCAACAACGCCGATGGTCAAACATAGGCCTCGGAGAGAGCCCCAGAGGCTTTTTGAGGAGGAGCAGTATTTTTATGATAAGCTATGTAAGAGGGTGAAATAGTATCTTTGGATCCGTAGTTTGAAGGCCTGGAGGTAGCAAGTGATTTGCACACCTTCCCAAAATGGTAATTGATGTCTCCAAAAGAGATTCAACCGCCTGAAATCACAACATATCACTCTGTGATTAAATAGGCTGCCGAGATGCTGGAGTTACCTTTACCTTCTACCGAACTTAAAAGACATTTGCTTACAGAGGTATTGCATTCTTCATCTTCCTCTACAGAGCCCTTGCTGATTTTCAAAGAAGCTCTTGATGAGTCGATTCTTCAAATCTAGCAAAAACCAGTGACATCGGCTGCAATTTCTAGGTCTGTGTCAAAAAGGTATAAGCCTGCTCCTGTTGATCTGCCATTCTTGTCTTCTCATGCTGGGATAATTTCCAACGACTCCTGCAACTAAGGAGTCCAATAGAAGGGAGCAGTCTGCAAAGAGAGTGTTTTCTTCTGGTAGCATGGCTTTGAAGTCAACTAATGCTACCTGTTTGTTGGGGCGATAAATCAATGCGTTAATGGAATCAGCCAATACAGTGGTCCCTAAGTTGCCTGATGATGTTCAGGGACATTTTTCAGAGTTATTGAACGGTGGTCAAGTGGCTGCCCATGAAGTCATTCAGTCGGGTTTGGATGCCACTGATTCAGTCGCCAGGGTGATGGATTCTTTAGTTGTTACAAGGAGACACGCTTGGTTAAGCAGGTATGGCTTATTGCCGATGTGCAAGCAGCTTTAATGGTGTTGCCATTCAATGGTTCAATGCTGTTTGGGAGAGGGGAGATTCTGAATTGGAGAGATTCAAGGAAAGCAAGGCAACGGCAAGATCTTTAGGCCTTCAGTCGCAGCCTAAAGGTATATGCAATTTCGTACGTTCTGGGGGTTTAGCCAGAACCCTTCCTTTCGAGGCAGAAGCCAAAATCAGCCATAGCAGAAGCAGCAGTCATCCAATCCACATTACATAAGTTATAGTAGGTGGAGTAGAGGCAGGAGACGTGTAGCTGCCCATCAGCCTTCTTCCTCTTCTCCCTGGCCAGTGTCACATGAAAGCAGCCATAGTTGAGCTATCTTAGAGCATGCTTATCCAGTGGGAGGGCAGTTGGCCTATTTTCTTCCTCCAATGGAGATCTGTGTCAATAGATATTTGGGTTTTGGACATTGTGGAGAATGAGTACTCCCTATCCTTCCAAGTGCTTCCCCCCACCTTTTCCTCCGCAACAGGGTTTTTATTCAGAAGAGCATCTTCTGCTCCAACAGGAAGTTCAAATTCTGCTTCAGAAGAGTACAGTAGAGTTGGTTCCAGAGCAGGAACAGGAAATGGGATGCTATTCCCCGTATTTCCTGATTCCCAAAAAGGACGGTCGCTTGCGGTCAATCCTCGACCTCGGGATTTTAAACTGGTTCCTCAAGCAGGAAAAGCTGATTGTGCAAGGGTCCGCAGCTTTCATAATACTCTCCAGACTTCCACCTTTCAAACAAGACTTACTCGCCATAACACCCCTAATAGAATGCGCTTTGTATTTTTCAATATCTACATCAGCCTGACTCATAACACATCTCACCCATCTTGAAATTGTAGCAGTACTAACTGCTCTAAAAGGTTTGACAAAAGAAATCAACAATTGATGTTGACCATCCCTTCTGTTCTCAGCATCTCTACACTCATATTCTCTTAAACAATCCACCACACATAATTTTCTGCACTCCTCATACCTAGGATAGAACACAGATGATGACATAGTTGTAGTTCTTTTAAAAATCTCAAAATACACACCATCTGGAATAAAATGTCTATTATTTAACTCTAAACATTTCACACCAGATACTCTTTTGCAAGAAATCAAACATAACAGATGAAGGACTGGGTTTTCTTAAGACCCAGCGGTGCCAGGGGACAACACCTGAAACCTTCGTGGGTTACCTGTTCTGGCGTACAAAACACAGAGACACGGGACACTTCCAGCGACGTCAGAGATCAGCGTTTATTTACTGCAGGGATACAGAGGTCACAAGAAGTACACAGCGTGTAGGTTCTCGGAGACTGCTTCAAAATCGTAGAAGTGGGTCGCTCCTTTTATACACGTTTTTGCCATAGCACAACATAGTGAACAAAGATTTAACTCAGTTCCCACAATAAACTTCAAAAGGGTCGCATTCATGTTTCAGGAGGCCGGAACATAATTACAACAGTCTTGCCGGTTCCCAACTGTAAAAACATATCCCCTCCGCAATAAACACATTTCCTCTTAACCATAAACACATTAAGGAAGGACGAAAAAAACAGAATGCGAGGAAAGGATGAGGATGCACAACAGGTTAGAAAAGAGTGTTAGGGTAATAAAGGAAACTCGATAGAGGGATCAAAGACCTCGTGTCTAATGTATGCGTGACTGAAACAATAGACCGGAGCGGCAAGATGAGCCTCGAGCGGGGCCATCTGCCTTACTCGTGTCATTCCCCTCATCGTAAAGTCACCTCAAAGAAACACGTGTCCTTCGTACTATCTTGGAAGTCCCAGGGTCACGAAACGGACAAAAGCCCGTTCGCTGGCTTACTTGAGGGCAAGAAACAAAATGGACGCTGTATCTAAAATGGAACCCGAGGGTTCGAATGAACGAACACAAAAATGAGACGAACCTTACAAGGCTGCATAGCGAAACTTCGCACACCCACTGTACTCATCATTTGCGGTTCATAGATACCACACTCGTCCATATTCGTCACCACTCGAAAAGTGCCGTCCCGTCTCACACGGAACCTCAGACGCTCCTTTTGCCCTCATGTAGGCAAGCACTAGTCTAAATCGGAATCTATATCGATATTCATCAGATCGTTCAGATGCTGCTGAAACATCATTCTATCCATCAATGTCTCCTTGGTAACAGATGGCCGCCTTATACACGTCGCAGCACATAGGCCACATAAGGCAGGACCACACTGCACACAAAGACAACACGTGAACAGAAACGCTACAACAGCCCCTACAATCATCAGAATACTCCAACCCCAAGTTGACATCAGGCCCCAAAACCATCCTAGAAGCGTCCAATTACCTTCGTCCACGTGTATGGACTCGGAAATCTTATGCAACTTCGAGATGGCTTGATATACAGTCGGAGCATTGTCAGGGATGAAAATGCAACAACTAGAATGGATAATTTTACACACACCCCCTCGATCTGCAAGAACAACGTCTAGAACCATACGGTTCTGCAACGTCATGAGTCTATCCGCCTGTAGTTCCGCTGTTAGATTACCAAGGGCGTTTGCAGTAATATTAGCAGTCGATTCCACCACACGGGTCAATTGTCTTAGGTTCCTACTATTAACCATAGGTCCCCAAAACGGCAGGAAACCCTTAAAGAAGTCTCCTGCTTCTTGACCAGCAGTATCCTCTTTGCTGATTACGCCTCTCACGACTCTGGTTTTGTGATAGTCCGAAGCAACTGTGAAGGTCGGAGGTAAGAGATTCGCAATATAACAGGTACCCGAGAAGTCGCGGGGTAACCATGTATATGCGCGCTCATAACACACAAAATAGGTGCCCTTGGCGGTCAGAAAAACAGGGGAGGAGAGCATCGGTAGGACATATGTTTCCGTGCAAGCACTGTTCCCAAGTTGTGCTCTCGGATTTCGACCCAAACCTTGCAAGCAGAAATTACCAAGGTGCGGTACAATCCATATCGGGGACGAGCTCTTCAACTGTCTATCTCCCACTGACGTACCATACTCAGCCTCACTCAGATCCTTATAAGCCTGCACTTCTTCGTCTGGAATGAGTGATGGATCGAAAACATCTCTATCCAGATCTGCTATGGCCATCGCCAGAGGCTTGTGGTACGGACCAGGACCGGACTTGACAGATCGTGGCTCTCGACTGGGGTAGGAGTCTAGTGCACTGCGAAACATAGTTTGGAATGCTCGAGCTGAACCCTGGGAGCTGTACGGAAGGACCAAGTACGGAATACCCCTATCCATGGTGTGTGGCATTAACCCACATACCCAACAATTTGTAGTATTCACCACTAACTGATGCTGATGTAGGAGTTGGACAAAGGAATTATTCCTGAATTCCGCACGTCTAACCTGTTCGTGTTGAGGCAAAGGATGAAAAGAATGTGGGGAAACAGTAGTGAGGGAACTTAGGTTAGGAGAAAAGGTAGGCGAAACAGAAGGCATGAATTGCGATACCCCAAAATACACTCCGCCCACCAATAACATAGATACAGTTAGGAATAACAAAAACACCTGAAACAGAAAACATTTTGTTCGTGCGACCCTCAATAACTCTGATCTCTGTGCCAATACCCTTTCTTCTTCCACCAGCTTCGAGAATGCCATCCTCTACAAACCGTCCGTGACGTTCTTGACGCACTTTGTTCTGAGCAGCGATTATCAATCCCCAGGAGTTCCCAGGAATCGACAAAAGTAACCAACCTAGCGTCAGAAACCTGCTAAACAGAAAGAAGTACCCGCACGGCCCTACGGTAACCCAGATGGCGAGGTTCAAATTTATTACAAGTCTCTTAGCAGTGGAAAACACGAAAAACTTAAGAAGAAAGGATGTAATTGTTCATAACATTCGTAACGTCGAAACCACTATACTATCAATTTTTATTAGTCCTTGAAGTCCTTGAACGAAGAAAGTATCGACTTCTTCCAGGTTGAGTTTGCTCTACAAACAATTGTTCAGATGGCGCAGCAGTGTTCAATGAAGCAGACGACGAGTCGGACCTTGGGTTTTCTGCTACTAATGACTCCACTTGTGGATCTGGCAATGACGAATCCTCCACAAGTTGAGCGTCACTGAAAGGCACAAAACGCGAAGGAGTCTCAGTCTCTTCGGCCAAAATCCCAGTTCTCACCCAACCATCGGTTGGTAAGGGGATCGGTACCTTCTTTGTATGACTGGCGTGGACCCAATTCTTCCGGCCCTCCAGTCGAACCGCTGTCCTCGTCGTCAACAGAACTAAATGGGGTCCAACAAATTTTGGCTCCAGATTACGCTTCCGACCGAAATTTCGGGTGACTACCCAGTCACCTGGCCGGAGCTGATGTCCAGGACCCTCTGTCTGCGCCGGTAGAGCTTCAAAGACCTGTTGATGAATTAGTCGTAGTTTAGTGGTCAAATCATACAAATAATCGATCAACATTGGATATTCAAGACTATCAAAAGCCCTAGGTCTCGGGACTCCCCAAATATTCGCAGGGCGACCGAACACAATCTCATATGGGCTGAGCCCTACTCGAGAGTGTACCGTCGCTCTGGTCGATAGGAGAGCCAGAGGCAAGGCGTCAGGCCATGACAGACCAGTCGAAGCCAGGATCTTAGCGAGTTTCAGCTTCAGGGTACCATTGTACCCTTCAACCAAACCCGCTGCCTGAGGATGGTTGGCACTGTGGAATTTTTGCTTTATTCCAAGGCCCTTACACACACTCTGCATTACACTTCCCACGAACTCACTTCCATTATCCGACCACACAATCCGCGGCATTCCATACCTAGGGAAGTATTCCTTTAACAGGATTTTTGCAGTGGACAGGGCAGTATTATCCTTGAGAGGATAGGCCTCGATCCATCTGGAGAACGCGCAAACCACAACCAAAACATACTTCAGGTTATTGCATCTCTCCATATGGATGAAGTCTAGCTGGATAACCTCAAAGGGACAGGTAGGAGGAGCGAAATGACCAGGTGGAGTGGGGGTACCCTTTCCGGGATTGTGCATCAAACACACCATACAATTCTTAACCACTCGTTCGGCACACTTAGCGATACCATCATTCCTCCACACAGGAGACAAGAACTTGCATATTCCTTTCGCACTGATATGTGACAACCCATGAGCCATTGTCACAACAGCTAACACGTATGCACCTGGAAGCATCCATCTCTGACATTCCGTCAGATCAACCCAACATCCATGCATATCCAATTTCCCTGTACTTTCTTTCCACTTGGTCTTTTCAGCTTCAGTAGCTCCATTCTGAATTTCCTTCACACTCTCAACAGTATTTTCACACATACCAGTCTCTTCCGGCCATCTCACTGAACTCGTAACATACATTCGAGTCGCAAGATTCTTAGCCGTTTCTTTAGCAATCTCATCCGCAAATGCATTACCACGACCAACATCATCCGTCACTTTCCGGTGCGCACTACATTTCACGATCGCCACTTGTTTAGGCAATGTAAGTGCATCCAAAAGATCATTCACTAGTTGCCCATGTTGGATCTTCGTACCATGCGATGTCATGAATCCTCTCTCTCTCCACAATCTTCCAAAGTTGTGCGCAACACCAAATGCGTACTGACTATCGGTAAACACATTCACACGCTTTCCTTTCGACAGAACACACGCTCTCGTTAATGCAATTAATTCTGCCGCTTGTGCTGAATTCTGGTTCAATCTCGCAGTTTCCACAACCGTGCTCAATGTCACTACAGCATACGCAGTCGTCACATCACCATTCGGCAACTTAAAGCAGGAGCCATACACATACAAAGTACCATCGGGATCTGACAAGGGAGTGTTTTTCAGGTCCACACGACCTTTTGTTTCTTCCTCAGTTCGTAAATAACAATCATGGGACAGCACATTATCTGATTCCATATTAATCGGCAACAATGTCGCCGGATTCAGTACATTACAGCGCTTAATCTGAATATGACTTGCCAAAAGGGTAAGCTCATACCCAGACAACCGTGCACTCGTTAGATGTTGAGTCTTTGTCCGATTCAAGAGCGTATCAACTGCATGCGGAACCATTACTATGAGCATATTGTCCATGACCAAACCTGCGGACTGTCGAATAGACGCCGCAGCTGCCGCCGTCGCTCTCAAGCAACTTGGCAACGCTCTAGCTACCGGGTCTAAGGTCGAGGAAAAATATGCACACGGACGCTGCTTATCACCAAATTGTTGCGTTAAGACACTCAACGCACAACCGTCCCTCTCATGGACGTATAATGTGAAAGGCTTACTGTAGTCAGGAGTACCTAACACAGGAGCCGAACACAGTGCATCACGTAGTTCAGAAAAACTTTTCTGACATTCCTCCGTCCAAGGCAAAGGAGTCGAAACGTCCTTGCACGTGAGAGCTACCAATGGTTTCGCTAGCAGTGAAAAATTCGGGATCCACTGTCTGCAGTACGATGCGATACCTAAAAAGGCACGCACATCTCTCTGAGTTGTCGGCACAGTCATTCGAGCAATTGCTGCAATTCTTTCAGGGGTCAACCTTCTTCCCGCTTTTGACAATAAGTGACCGAGGTAGGTTACTTCTTGACAACAATATTGTAGTTTGGAAGGTGACACTTTATGATGTAAATCGCAAAGGTGCTGTAACAAAGACACTGTAGCAGATTGACAAAGCTGTTCAGTATCAGCAGCAATTAACAGATCATCAACGTACTGAATCAAGGCTGCACCAGCCGGTAACACAAACGCATCGAGCTGACTTTTAAGAGCTTGACTGTAAATTGATGGACTCTCACAGTAGCCCTGTGGAGCGCGTTTGAATCTAAAGCTACGACCACCTAATGAGAAACCGAACAAGTCTCTGCTTTCGACAGCAATCGGAATACTGAAGAACGCATTCTTCAGATCAATGACCGAGAACCATGATGCAGTGGCTGGAATTAGAGTCAGCAAAGCTGTAATGTCTGGCACCACAGGAAACTGTGGAACAACAACTTTGTTTACCTCTCGCAAATCAATAACTAAACGGTACACGGGAGGTTTGGAGGGATCCGTTCGTTTCAGAATAGGCAACACGGGACTATTGCACACATTACCTCGTGTCTCCTCAATAACATCTTTACCGATCAGATCGTAAATGATCGCTAACAGTGCCCTTTCACCATCAAGGGAGATACGATACTGAGGTATACGTGGCAAACGCGCACCCACTTTCAGTTGGACAACATAAGGTGGTATATCTAACAGGCCCACGTCATTGGGACCTGTTGCCCACAAGGAATCTGGAAGAGACCTCAATTCCGGTGGGAGCTTGTCGATCGATAAATACATAGGGGAAATCACGCTCTTACCCAACGTAAGCTCCACACCCGTAGGGGAACAGTACAAGGTCGCATGTAGCCTCTTCAACAGATCTAAGCCCAAAAGATTCTCACCACAACCAGTAGTCAAAATCAAAGGAGCTTCCAGCTCATAAGACCCAATTGTAAGGGGCAAAGGGCTAGAGACCGGATTGCTAACGGGGGCGCCAGAAAATCCAACGGAAACATTCGTTAAGCCAGACAAAGGCGCGCCAGGGAGTTTAAAATGCATGATGGAACTTTTCGCTGCACCAGTGTCCAACAGAAAAGGCTCAACAACGCCCAAAGTGGCTACTGCAACATAAGGCCCTCTCTGATCAACCGGAACTGATACTTCTCCCTTCCTTTGTCTACGGCTGTCCTAGTAGATACCATCCGCATCAACATCACACTCGACATAATGATCGTCCACATGATACTGTGCAGACCGACCGGACGATGATTCGCGTCGATCGAAGCAATTTTGCGAATCCGAAGACGTCGCAAAGCGTTCGGTCTGGTTCTGAGTAACTCCGCGACCTCTACCACGAGAAGTCTGTTGAGGACCACCACGTCCTCCTCGAGCCGACACACCATTGGACCTATCACGGAGAACCGGACAATCGAACTTCAAATGACCTTCCCCACGACAATATGCACACTGATTATATCCCAGCGCAGCGCGAGGCGCAGGCGGAGCATTGCGCTGCTGTGGTCTAGAGAACTGTGATTGCGATCTGTTCGACTGCTGCGTATCAGTGAAATTCGAACGCGGAGGATAGGCTTGCTGCAACAAGACCTTAGTTTTGAGATCCTTAGTTTTCTTCTCTGCACGCTCACTTTCTTCTTTTCCTCTATTCTCATAATATTGGGCCGTAGCCAATATTTGGGCAGTGGTAGAAACAGCCCACGCACTCTCAGAATTCTTCAACTTGTTGCTCAAGTCGGGCAACAAATTCGATACAAATTTGTCAACGAACAACCGCTGACCACCCTCAGAACCCATATCCTGACCGCTATGATCAATGAACGCTTCTTCGAACCTAGTAAAGAAGTCGGACACACTTTCATCCTTCTTTTGCCTGCATGCTGATAATTTGTCCCAATTGACGCGCATCGCTGGCATAAGCGTCTTCATGAGGGTGATAATCCTCTGGGGCAAAGCCGCAATAACCTGTTCAGGTTTAGCCCCACCAACCTGCCGGGCATCTGCCGCTGTAAGGGCAGCCCAGTCGCCACCTAACTCGGCTACATGATTCTCATGACGGATTTTCGCCCAAACCGGCTGAGGCACCACATTACCGAACAGCATATCAATATCGGCTAGGTTCATAACTGTAGCATCCACCAATTGGGACAGCTCCTTGTAATAACCCACAGGGTTCTTACGAGAATCAGGGAGGGATTGTTTCACTTGCAAGACTTCCGATCGCTTCCAAGGGAGGTGTATCCACACTCTCTGGAAATGCGGTTGGACAGGAGGGTTAGCACCAGCATCACCTGGCATCCACACTGGGGGAACTTCCCGCATTGGATATTGACCAGGTTGTGCCATCCATTCCGTAGTCGCATCTTTAAACAGTGCACGTGGTTGCACTGTACATCGAAATGACAACAAACGTTCTAAAGCTTCTCGGACTTTATCGCCTACGATGACGCCCGTGGCAAACCGGAGCTGTAGCTCGGAAACCTCAGGTGGGATATCATCAGTCATATCATCGTCCCACTCCTCTTTCAATGACTTACACAATTCGTCGAACACAAATCGTTGCGTGGGCGCATTGAACTGAGAAAATGTTTCGAACACTACACGTGGGGTGTATCTAACAGGGTTGCGAATCCATCTGCGCGCCGTCTTTACCAACGACTCACGTTCCCTATCATCAGGAAGCTGACTGCGTCTTTGAGCAACATCCGAAAGAGTCGAACCAAGTATCGGCCCAAAAAGCGGAGAATAAAGAGAAGCAACAGCAGTCAAGAGACGACTACGAACAGAAGGAGAGGAGGAAGAAGACGAAGGTGTAGCAGCCATAGGGGCAGAAACAGTAGAGGTAGATGCAGCAGCAGGAGTAACGGGAACAGCAAGTTGAGGAGGGACTGGGAAAGGCGCAACAGGGAGAGAAGCCGGAACAAGAGGATGTACGATCTGTGGCCCAAGGGGATTCGGGAGCACAGGGGGAACGGCAGGCTGACCAGCAGCCGCCAAAACAGCAGGTTGAGGAAGAGGGGGATTAACAAGACCCATAACATCAGGAGCATAAGGAGGTGGCGATTTCATCAGATAAGACAAAAGCGAATCTTCCACCGATTCTTCTCCTGTCTTATCGATCGTAGAAGGTAGCGTCGGGTAACATTTGTCCACCGACATATGATGAAGCCGAGCACTAACTTCTTGCTCCTTCTCATTCTTATCTAACTGATACTGTTCTGCATTACGTATCACCGTAATGACACCTTCTCGTTTATTTTTCTTGTTCTGTTTGATTTCTTTCTGCTTGGCCTCTTTCCGCCATAACCGGAAGGAATCAAACATGGCCGGCCTAGCTTTCTTTTTAAATAATTTCGCTTCCAAGTTATCTAAAATGGCAGTCTCAAAACTACCATGAGGTGGCCAACTAAGGACACCATCCTTTTTAGTATAGCGACCCCAATATTCATTATATACGATAGGACCCACGCCATGGCGACTATAGAGCTCATAAAGCGGAGTTCCAACCGGAGGTATCGGGCAGGAATCCTCCAGCCGGGAATCCATGCTGCAACATTTGAGAAACCCAAACAAAGTACTACGGCCAGGCATCGTGCACACTAGCCAAGTATACAAACTTCAAGGGCTATCGAATTACGATGTCCTCGCAAAAATGCAAGACCCTCGGTTTTTGGCAATTGCAATCGTCAAATAAAACCCAACAACTAAGAACCAACAACTAAGAACCACGAATGCAATGGAACCATGCAAACAACAAAGCAACACTGGGAGCGACCCACAAATACTTAACTGAGAGAGAGCAATGGCGTCACCAGGAAGGCCCGTCTATCGTCTCGCCGTACAAAGGACTACGCCAGGCGCCAAACAGGTCGACAGTCAGGGCATCGGTCCGTCGCAGCCGTCAGGAGGCGGGGGATCTTCGCGGAAAGGACGTCGGGCCACTTATTTCGACAACTGGATCGATGAAGCGGGGTGCACCTTCCCTCGGAGATTTCACACGAAGTTCCTCACGATCGTCGGGCTTTGGACCGGTACCGTTGATGTCGCCCCACGTTGGGCGCCAACTGAAGGACTGGGTTTTCTTAAGACCCAGCGGTGCCAGGGGACAACACCTGAAACCTTCGTGGGTTACCTGTTCTGGCGTACAAAACACAGAGACACGGGACACTTCCAGCGACGTCAGAGATCAGCGTTTATTTACTGCAGGGATACAGAGGTCACAAGAAGTACACAGCGTGTAGGTTCTCGGAGACTGCTTCAAAATCGTAGAAGTGGGTCGCTCCTTTTATACACGTTTTTGCCATAGCACAACATAGTGAACAAAGATTTAACTCAGTTCCCACAATAAACTTCAAAAGGGTCGCATTCATGTTTCAGGAGGCCGGAACATAATTACAACAGTCTTGCCGGTTCCCAACTGTAAAAACATATCCCCTCCGCAATAAACACATTTCCTCTTAACCATAAACACATTAAGGAAGGACGAAAAAAACAGAATGCGAGGAAAGGATGAGGATGCACAACAGGTTAGAAAAGAGTGTTAGGGTAATAAAGGAAACTCGATAGAGGGATCAAAGACCTCGTGTCTAATGTATGCGTGACTGAAACAATAGACCGGAGCGGCAAGATGAGCCTCGAGCGGGGCCATCTGCCTTACTCGTGTCATTCCCCTCATCGTAAAGTCACCTCAAAGAAACACGTGTCCTTCGTACTATCTTGGAAGTCCCAGGGTCACGAAACGGACAAAAGCCCGTTCGCTGGCTTACTTGAGGGCAAGAAACAAAATGGACGCTGTATCTAAAATGGAACCCGAGGGTTCGAATGAACGAACACAAAAATGAGACGAACCGTACAAGGCTGCATAGCGAAACTTCGCACACCCACTGTACTCGTCATTTGCGGTTCATAGATACCACACTCGTCCATATTCGTCACCACTCGAAAAGTGCCGTCCCGTCTCACACGGAACCTCACAGAGTTGCTAATTTAATAGAAATATTCTCATTACTCAAATATTTATTTGAAGACCATTCACAGAACAACTTTAAACCAAATTCACATCCCACGTAACATCATAACGAGACCTGGGAGGTCTCTTCAACACTCTACAAACCAAAACATTACTCCCAATAGACTTTCCTCCCACCATAGCATGGCCTGCCGAAATTGCTGACCTAAAACAATTTATGGTCCGATAACTCAATCCTTTATTAAAATGCTCCACAAAATTTTTTACAAGCTCTACAACAGGGGCCTCCACGGGATGCAAACATCTCTCCAAGCACCAACACATCCAAATTCTCCCTTATACCTTCTCCTTGTCCCTGGAGCACAAAATTCTTCGAGCAACTCTGCAGCCTCATTCGAAAAGTCCCTCGATGCAACCGGATCCCCTGACACTTTCCAGACAAGAAGGTCCAACACCCCACTCAAAATCAGAGGATGAACTTCTCCCTGCTCGTTTATCAACAAATCCTCTTCTGCTTTCATAAAAAAAAAATCGCACACCAACTCCAGCACCGCCGGAAACCAAGCCTGAGTAATCCAAAAGGGAGTGACCAGAACTATTTGACATCCTTCTCTCCTCACTTTCAATAATACCCTCTGTATCATTGCAAATGGAGGAAACGCATAACCCTTCAGATTCAACCATGTCTGCTGAACGGCGTCCGTAGCCAGAGCTTCTGGATCCGGCATCCAACTGTAAAACTTCTCCAACTGGCGAGTCAATCTCGTCGCAAACAGATCCACCTCCAATGGACCCAAAGCCTTCAGAATTTTCCTGAAATATTCCTTTCCCAACATCCAATCGCTGTAATCTCTCACATGTCTTGAATTCCAATCCGCCACTACATTTCTTACACCTGGAACATACTCTGCTCTCAACGCTACCTTGTTCTTCAGACAAAACATCCACAGCACTTTTGCCACATCCGAAAGATTCTTTGACCTGCAACCTCCCATTCGGTTTATATAAGCCACAGCCGAAATGTTGTCCATCTTCAGTAGCTCAGTCTGACCCTGCAATCTTACCATGAAACTCTTCAATGCGTACAAAGCTGCAGTCAATTCTAAACAATTTATGTGCATTGTTCTCTCCTCCTTTTGCCAAGCACCACCTGTTTCTTGATGACCCAATCGAGCCCCCCATTCTAACAGGCTCTCATCCGTTTCCAGAGTAACATCCGGAAGGTAACCAAAAATTGCTCTTCCATTCCAAACTTCCAAAACGTGCATCCACCACTCCAGCTCTTCCTTCTCCTCCACGTCTGTATTGCCTTGCCCACTTGCGTAATCTAAACTTACGCACACCACTTACTTACACAGAACTCCAACACTCCTCTGGAGGTAAAATGAGCTTTATTAGTATCATAGACAAGGGCAATAAATCACTGAAGCTAGTAAGTTCTTAGGCACCACGTGAAAGGCAATAAACAATGAATACACCACACTATACATATATATTGTAATATCTTGAATATAGATATATAAACAGTTAATGTACAAAGCATCTCACCAGATGCGTCTGCACCGGAGTCTTCAACATCCCTGGCCAAGCACCGAAAACACCAAGTCGGGAACCCTGTAGAAACTGGGGCACAGGAAGTAATCTCTCCGGGCACCAAAGTCATCCCGCGAGTGCGTCCACTTTAAGACTGAGCTCCACCCCACAGACACCGCTTTTTATAGTTAAATCAACACGGTCGAGAACCCTCTAGCAGGCGTTCTCGCCCTTCTATCCATCATAGGTGCTGGCCGCATCTCTGCGTCAGATCCCCCATACAGACCTGGCCAGATTCTGTCTGGGTGCACCGAGGCAAAAGACATTCCTTTCCCTATCTCCGGCCTTGGAAAGCCTTGCACAGCGCATCCTCCCTCTGTCCTAGAGATAAGCATAGAATGCACAAAAACAAGCTCAAGGTACAAAATAACCTCACGAGATATGTCTCGCACCAGCTTGTACTGGTTTACGTGAAAAACATGTTTATGTTACTGCTGAAGTGTAACTACAGGGCAAAGCAGTACAAGATGGAAATGCAGTGCAACAAAATGGGAGATCAGAGCATCACATGAAATCGAGGTCAACGTGCAGTTTAGCACGTGTAAAATGGTGAATGCAGTACATTCCAGCCCTTGACCCTCGATTCACCCATCATATCCCATTGGTCTAAATACCATGGATCTGGGACGAAGAAGGGAGAGAAGATCAGGAATGCATTGAATACAACAACATAGTGAGATAGAAATGCAAATAATCACTACAATAACACCCAAGATATAACGAAGCTGTCCAAAATTAGGTAGCCACCCAAACAACCAATCCCACCATCCTTGATCAACGTTTTGGGTAACCCCTTTCACTAAATCTTTTAAAGCATTAATATGCGCATGGATAGATGTAGAATGATCAGATAAATTGAAACAACAGAGTCCATCAAAGTCCTCGCAACCGTGGTTGTGTTTTAACAAATAGTCCACAGCTGCCCTATTCTGCAAAATAGCTTTTCTCGTTCCTTGAACATCTAATAACAAGTCAGCTAAAGCGGCAGAAGTATGATTGAGATTCTTCACAATTAAACATGCAAGCTTAGCAATAGTTCTTGCATTATAAACGGACAGTCCTGGCACTCCTACAATGGAAATAGCCAAACTGGTATACTCTGCTCTAGAAAGCAAGTTAATATTGGAGTCACAATCCTCAGGTAATTGAACAGCGACTCTAGAAGTACTCATAAAGACTCAGATGTGTTTGAACATCAGTTTCCTCCACTACCCCATCAAAGTTAGTTTGGTTGAAGATGTGCAGAAGCACATGTGCAGGGGTAGGTACGGCAACAAGACAAGTGGATATCATATCAGCTGTACTCTGAAGATTTCTCATACAGAAGTGGGAAGTGTTCAGCACATTCCCAGCCAAGTAGGTCCAGATGTTATCCGGTTGCTGCAACAATGCTGTCATCCGACTCGGGCGGTTGATCCCCTTTGGCATCCCCGGGCCCTCCCGGACCCCTCCGGACACGCCCAAACACAGACCACACAGCACATGCATCACAGCGGCAAGCCATACTGTGATCTAAAAACAGAAAACAAACTGGTATACTCACTCTCGTAAATAACATTTTTAAGCAGGTACATTTTCCCACTTTTCCTGTCCGGGCCTAATGATGACAAGGATATTATCCTTTCCCTTAGCGATTAATTCTGCAGGTTCAGGAGGTTTGTTTGGGGACTCTACCCATACTTTCGCCCCTGGGTTCTTGTCAGTAGATCCGAACCCGCCCTTTCCTCGCACAGTTAGAAGGGCTGGGGCCGTCCCCTTCATGACATTTCCTCCATAAACCGGTATGATGATCATTTGGGCAACTCGGTCACCGGGTTGCACAATCAGATCATTATCTCCACTGTTTAATAGAATAACTTTGATCTCCCCCTGGTAATCGGCATCGACCACCCCTCCCAAACCTGGATGCCTTTAAGGGCAAGCCCAGATCGAGGGGCGATCAGTCCGAAATGCTCTGGGGGAATTTGAACTCCAATTCCTGTCTCAATCAAGGTAATGGCTCGTGGTTGCAATCGATAGAGTTTCAGGGCATGTAAATCAAGACCTGCAGCCTCTGGTGTGGCACGATATGGAGCTAAAGCTCCGGGAGCTGTCTCCAATACAGAATTGTGTTTGTGGCCACATGGGGCTTGATCTGCAAAGCCGGGGTCAACATGCGCATCAAAGGAGTCTCTGCATTAGCAAGGGGTCGGTTGTTCAAAATTTGCAATGCATCAGTCAAATGATCCCTCCACCCCTTCAATGACCCATCAGACAACTTTTTCAACTGCTCTTTCAACAAATCATTCATTCTCTTAATCAAACCCGCTGCCTGTGGGTAATAGGGTATGTGATAGATCCGCTCAGTGTTATGCTGCACACAAAAATCTTGCACCATCTTTCCTTTAAAGCGTGACCCATTGTCACTTTGGACCTGCAAAGGAATTCCGTAATACAAAATCAACAAATTCAAAGTTTTCAGAGTGTTAGACTGGGTTGCTCTCTTGCATGGAAAGGCGATGAGATAGCCAGAATAGGTATCCACCACCCTGCATGCATACTGACATCGTCGACTCATTGGCATTGGCCCGATGAAATCAATTTGCCATATTTGCCTTGGCAACTTCCCTCTGCCTAGCTGGCCTCTCACTACCTGTGGGACTGGTCTGTGTTGGGTATGCTGACAAACGGGACAGTGAATGATCGCAGTTTTAATCAAATCTAGGGGAATATACATCCCTCTACTTTCTGGCCAACTGCTAGTGGCTCGCTTGCCCAAATGTCCGCTTTTCTGATGCGCCCATTTAGCCATGCCCACCAAGTCAGAATCCTGCATCGCCACTTCAGCTTCACGAATCTTCGCTTCTTGGTCTGCAAAGGAATTGCACCAACGCTCCAGTGAGTCAGTCGGGCAATGAGCATCAACATGATAAACTGTGACTGTACTCTGGGACAACAATTCCGAAATCTCCTGCCAGAACTCCTTTCCCCAAACCTCCCTATTGTGAATCATCCAATTATGAGCATGCCTTATGGGAAGCCAAGTGGCTAACCCATTGGCCGTAGACTATGAATCAGTATAAATGTGACATGTACCAGGGAGCTCTTGCTTTAAAGCCTGGTAAACCGCGTACAATTCTGCGAACTGACTACTTCTTCCCTCTCCGGTAGTCGGCAACAACTTTTTGGTCACAGGATTGTATGACACTGCCTTCCAATGTCTCTTGGTCCCCACAAATCTGGCTGAGCCATCTGTAAACCACACATGCTTTTTGTCCTTCGCGGACAACTCTGAGAATGGCCCGCCCCATTTCACTGGGGACTCTCGTACTTTGGGTACATCTTGCAACATTTCTGCATCTGCTACCGGAGTCTGCACCACTTGTTCATGCAGCACTACGGTACCTTTAGGACCCACTCGTGCTCTGTCTTGTATGTACCACTTCCACTTTATGATGCTAGCCTCCTGTGCATGCCCAATCCTGTGTGTCTTGGGTGAGCTCATCACCCATTGCATGATAGGAATTTCAGGTCTCAAAAACACATTGTGCCCCAGGGTCAATTGCTCGGTATCCACCAGAGCCCAATAACATGCCAACAACTGCTTTTCGAAAGGAGTGTACCGCTCTCCAGCATCAGGTAATTTCTTTGTCCAAAAACCTAGGGGCACTTTCTGTCTCCCCTGTTTTTGCTACAGGCTCCAGGTCGCATACTGATCCTGGACCGTTACATTCAAATCAATGCTTCCCTCTCGTATAGGCCATAGATCCAGGGCACGCTGTATAGCCTCCTTCGCTGACTCAAATGCCTGTTGCTGGGCCTCCCCCCACTCAAACTCATGCTTCTTCCGCGTAACCTTGTACAGACGGGCCAAAATCTGACTCAAATGGGGAATGTGCTGTCTCCAAAAACCAAACAATCCAATGAAACGCTGCGCCTCCTTCCTGTTTCGCGGCACTGCAAACTCTTTGATCTTCTGCCTTACTTGTGGCAGCACCTCTCTATGCCCCTGATGCCACTGAATACCTAAAAACTTCACACTCTGGGAGGGTCCCTGCAGCTTCTGTGGGTTAATCACCCACTCTTTGCTTTGCAAATGCTCTACAATTCTGTCTAGTTGAGCCTGCACCTGTTCTTGGGTCTCTCCTTGGATTAACACATCATCAATGTAATGGCAAAGTTGTACTCCAGGAATAACTGACACCTCATCCAAATGCTCTGCCACCAACCAGTGACAGATCATAGGGCTATGTAAATACCCCTGTGGTAAAGATGTAAACGTGAACTGCCTACCACTCCATGAGAAGGAAAATTGTTCCTGGGACTCGGAGGCAATTGGAATCGTGAAAAAAGCATTGGCAATATCAAGTGTCCCATTGTGTTTCTGAATTTTCTCAATCAAAGTGATGGTGCCGGGGACTGCGGCTGTCAATGGGGGCGTATGCTTATTCAGCTCGCGGTAATCCACAGTCATGCGCCAGCTGCCATCGGGTTTGCGCACAGGCCACACAGGGTTATTCCACGCCGTGGTAACCGGTCTCACCCCCCCCGCCTCCACCAAGTCCCGTATGGTTGCGGTAATCTCATCATGTCCCCCTGGGATCCTATACTGCTTCATGTGAACCACTTTTGTTGCTTGGGGCACCTTCACTGGGGGAATCTTCAAGCGCCCCACCCTCACAGCAGCCACCGAGAGGTACTGCTTTGACCCAAACTGATAGCATCCATCATCTAAATATAGGGTCATACCTTTCAGAATGTCAATGCCAATGATGTACTCAGGAATAGGCACAATCAAGACAGTGTATGCTCTCTTGGGAAGTCTACCTATTTTCATCTGAATTACTGTTTGCACTGCTGGTGTTTCCTGTCCACCCAAACCAGTGATAGTAAAATACTGTCCTTTAAATTTTCGTGGATTGCCATGTATCAACGTGGCCTCCGCTCCGGTGTCTACTAAAGCCCGCACCTCCTGAACGTTTCTATTTTTCCAATAGATCTCAACCCTCACATGCGGTCTATTATCTTTGTGAGCCCATCCGTGCACCGGAGCTTGGCCCATTTCCTAATCTAATTTTTACCTGCGCAGCTCTGCATCTGCCCGGCGCAGATCCCGGCGCAGATCTGAATACATTGTCGGGTAATCCTTAGGGAACAACTCCTCCTCTTCCCGGTCCCCATCTGAATCTGTGCAATCTCGGTCCCAACCTTTCTCTTTTGTC
Organism: Triturus cristatus; assembly: GCF_964204655.1. NCBI lineage: Eukaryota > Metazoa > Chordata > Amphibia > Caudata > Salamandridae > Triturus > Triturus cristatus. Next base: position 1,660,200,084 of record NC_140590.1, on the reverse strand, counting down.
ACTTTCACATAGATTCCCTCTCTCTCTCTCTCTCCTGACTTGCTTTGTCGTACTTCTCCTCAGGCTCTGCTTCCCTACGACTTACTTTCTTGTTATCTTTTCTATTCACATGCCTACTCCCCTCCTTCTTATCCAGTCTTTGCTTACGGTACATTTCCCACATGCTTTTGGTCTCAATACCATCAATCTCACTTCTTGACACTCCATCCTTTAACAGCGCCAAAAACATGTCCCGTCGGGTCACTCGGTTGTTATCAGTGCTGGACTCCGAGCGCGAAGCCCTGTCTGGCTTATTCCATTCCCCACGCTCTCCCAGCTCACGGACCGCCTCGACTACTTCTCCTATGGTATTACCAGTTTGATTAATTAACAAAGTCATTATCACCGCTTTGTATGCAGGGGGTGCCAAACGAATGATTTTGTTCCGCATGGACACAGTCATTATCTGACCCATCAAATTATGCGCCTCACGTATAAGGATAGCCAACTTCATCCCCTCCTCCTTAATTCTCTGTGAGGTATCTTTTAGGGTAAACCATGGTTTTTCATTCCCAGGCCAGTCTGAATCTGTGGGGTACCTGTGACCACATCCCTGTGCGGCTAGCTGCCACAGGGTAGTTTGGTCACCATCGTGGAAAGTCCGAAAGTGTCCCTGCACAGTGGGATCAGTACTGAGAGTACAAAATTTGGAGCATCCCCCTCATCTAACATGACCCCAGAAGCGCCGTGATCATAGACGCGCACCAACCAAGTTAATAATGCCTCACCAGGCTTCTGTCTAAACCTCTGTAAAATATCACTGATTTCCTGTTGAGTAAAATCCTCTATACTATTTAACCTAACTCCATCCGGGTTCTGTGGACTGGCTTGAAGTTTCCGTCTTAGAATGGGCTGCAATTCCACTCTTTTACTATTTTTTACCTCCTCCTCCTGTCTTTCTCTCTGTAAGGGCTGCTCTCCTTCTGAGGAGAACTCTGATGATTCCCAGATGTTAGATTCCCAGGTGGATGGATCAAAATCTAAGCCTGCTTTGGCAATCGCTAAATGGATTTTTCTCTTACTCACTCTACCCCTCCTTTTCCTGTATCTGTTTTCAGCGACACGGACTGCAGCCCATTCTGCTATAGTTTGATATGTTTCTAATTTGTCTTGTAATAGCTTATTCTGGCAGGAAAGCATCGTAGACATATTCTTAGCTTCAATGAGTTGTTTTTCTAAGCTCAACTGTTCCCGCTGCAGAGATAAACATTTGTCAAAAACTTGACGGTAGGCATGCAACAGAGCCCAACCTCGACGGCTCACTGTCCATAATTCTTTACCTTTCTCCACAGGAACCTTCCGTAAACAATTTAAAACATCTTCTGGCGTTGCTTCGCCCAAACAGTCAAACCAGCTCTCACTTAATCCTGTGCTTTTAGAGTACTCACACGCCAGCGCGGAGTACGGCGTCGCCTCCCATCCAGGAATTTGCATGGGGGCGAAAAGGGATTTCACTTGGTGCCAAAGAACCAAATCCACCTTTCGTCTTTTTAAACATATTCCTACCCGCGTAACTTACGTATCCTGCCGACTACGCCAAAATGTATTGCCTTGCCCACTTGCGTAATCTAAACTTAAGCACACCACTTACTTACACAGAAACTCCAACACTCCTCTGGAGGTTAAATGAGCCTTATTAGTATCATAGATAAGGGCAATAAATCACTGAAGCTAGTAAGTTCTTAGACACCAAGTGAAAGGCAATAAACAATGAATACACCGCACTATACATATATATTGTAATATCTTGAATATAGTTATATAAACAGTTGATGTACAAAGCACCTCACCAGATGAGTCTGTACCGGAGTCTTCAACATCCCTGACCAAGCACCGAAAACACCAAGTCGGGAACCCTGTAGAGACTGGGGCACAGGAAGTAATCTATCCGGGCACCAAAGTCGTCCCGCGAGTACGTCCACTCTAAGACTGAGTTCCTGAGCTCCACCCCACAGACACCGCTTTTTATAGTTAAATCAACACGTTCGAGAACCCTCTAGCAGGCGTTCTCGCCCATCTATCCATCATAGGTGCTGGCCGCATCTCTGCGTCAGATCCCCCCATACAGACCTGGCCAGATTCTGTCTGGGTGCGCCGAGGCAAAAGACATTCCTTTCCCTATCTCCGGCCTTGGAGAGCCTTGCACAGCGCATCCTCCCTCTGTCCTAGAGATAAGCATAGAATTCACAAAAACAAGCTCAAGGTACAAAATAACCTCACGAGATATGTCTCGCACCAGTTTGTACTGGTTTACGTGAAAAACATGTTTATGTTACTGCTGAAGTGTAACTACAGGGCAAAGCAGTACAAGATGGAAATGCAGTGCAACAAAATGGAAGATCAGAGCATCACATGGAATCGAGGTCAACATGCAGTTTAGCACGTGTAAAATGGTGAATGCAGTACAACGTCCAACACTACTTTGTCCCCAGACCACAATCCCTTTCTCAAGGCATTCGCTTTCACTCTATGTAATGCTCGATAATGCAGGGGACCTGGAAAAATCGCTTGAATAGACGAAAAAAGCAAACGTAGAATCCTCGCCAAATCTCTCAGTCATGCTGTCTTTCTTCTGAGCCCTTAGCACTTCTTTCTTTATCATCTGTACTTTCTTCCTCGGCAACCTCATAACCTCCTCCTGTGTAACTATCGTGAAGCCAAGAAAATCCAAAATCTGAGCTGGTACAAAAACTGATTTCTTCTGGTTTCTCAAGAAACCCAAATCCTCCAACCTGTTTACTACCAATTCTAACTGAGCCTTTAATTCCTCTGCATCCTGTGACATCAACAATATGTCGTCTAGATAAACAATTAACCTGAAACCTCTCTCCCTGAAAAAAGCCACAACTACTCTCATTAACCTGGTAAAACAGCAAGGAGCCGAAGACAGACCAAAAGGAAGACAAAGGAATTGGTACAATTGTCCTCCCCATCTAAATTGAAGAACTTTCTGGCTGCACTCCTTCATTGGAACAGTGAAATAAGCGTCCTTTAAATCCAATTTCACTAACCAATCCCCTGATTGCAACATGTCTCTCAGAAGGTGAATCCCTTCCATTTTGAAATGTCTGTAAACTAAGGAATGGTTCAGACTTCTTAAATTTATCACAGGTCTCCAACCTTTCTCTTTCTTTTCCACCGAGTGCTCAAGTAAACTCTTAAATCGTCTTCTATCATACATATCGCTCCCTTCTCCAACATCTCTTTTACTTCCAAATCTACAATAGCCATCTTTTCTTTGCAAAACACTAACTCTTTTGGTTCTATACTTTGAAAGGGTTCTTCCACAAAATCTATTTCGAACCCCTGAACCACATTTATAACCCACGGATCCTGCGTAATCCTTTTCCATGCCTCTACAAAATACCTCAAACGACCTCCTACTTTTCTGCGGGAAGAACCAGAAATAGTCCGCATACTCACCCTTTGTTCCTTGATTCGACTGAATTCTTCCTCTTCCCCCTCTATATCTTTGGTATGTTCCTCTTTGAGGGAAAAAATTTGAGTATCCTTGGAAACCCCTTCCTGATCCTCTATTTGTATAGTTGTATTGTGAATAGAACTGGGACCTTTGTATTCTTCGGCCGGCATACGGTCCCCGTCTACCGGCCCTTCCAAAAACACAAACACCTTCTTCATGTTTGTCTGTGCTCTATCAAACGCAGTAAAAGTAGCTACATGTTTACCTAAGCTTTTTACAAAGCCATCTCCGAACAATAATCCTTTTGCATCCTCACAATGCTCCTTGTTTGCCAAATCACCTAATTTTGGACTTATCTTAAAAAGTACTGATTTACGTCTCTCTGCCAACAATCCTGAGTTTGCATTCCCTAACAACACCATTGCTCTCTGACTCCAACCACGTAATAACTGTACATCCACATTTTCTCCGTTTAAATAAGCCTAGTCTGTCATGCCTAAAATCTTCCCTAAAGGACCCAAAACGTCCAGTAAACGATCCTGACATATCTTTAAAGAACGTTCCAATCCCTTCCTAGGACCCTTTCCCAATTAAAAAAGTTACGATATTAAATCAGGATCTAGATTTGGTGTTTGGCACACCATGTAGTCTATCTGCGGTCTCGACCATTCTGCTCTCAAAACGCTCCTCACCTCTCTATCCAGAGGTTTTCTTAACCAATGTTTAATGAACTTGGCAACATGTTCTTGCGGCCACCAGTCTGCACTTCTCGGATGCCTTATTTCATAAGGATTAAGCATTTCTCCACCAAGTGGATCCTTTAAAATAACCTTAGAAGTTGAAGGATGGTCACTCTTAATATCATCATTGAGATCATCATCATGATCCACATCTAATACATATTCATCAATACATTTATTGTCTCTTTCTTCATCTCTTTCATCCACATCCATTGTATACTCATCATCAGAGTCATCTTTTGTGCCGCTAAGGACACCTTTCACTTTCGTACCGCCAAGGGTGCCCCTCTTTCTTTTTGAGTTTAATCCAGCTTTTCCATCCTTATTCAGATGTTTACTAATTTTTACTTTTTTCTATCCTTTCTTCTCTCTAACATCATCTTCCTCATCTGAGAAAGACCAAAAATCTTCATCTGACCTATTATCTTTCCCTTTCCTATCCATTACAATCTGTATCACTTCCCTCATAGAACATTTCACCTCAGTCTGAATTAATTTCCGGAGGTTCTCTTCACTGACTCCCTTCAACCACATTCTGTGAAACACTAGACTCCTCTGAGCTCATTTCAAATCTCTAAAATAACCTCAAACACCAACACCTAACCAAACTCACTAAAATCCAACAGCTAACTCCAGACGCTCCTCCAATAACCTTTTTTTTTTATTATTCAATTATTCGCGAACAAAACTACGCATCCATCCATCTAAACCATTAATTTCTTCCCAATCGAAAATGGCCGTCGAACTCTTGCGAGAATTCGGCGGCCAATAGTCTGACAATCCCCCTCTGTGACTCATTCACGCTCTTGCGTGATTACTTTTAATCCGTTATAACAACAACGGCAAACCAAGTCAGCGCGCGCTTCCAAGAAGACTCCTTGTGCCAAACACTTAATGCAATGGCAAACCAAGTCAGCGCGCGCTTCCAAGAAGACTCCTCGCGCCAACCACTTAATGCCTCCAACTCTAATGTAAATATGCGCGTGAAAACGCCTCTAACAAGTTTAATTGAGCTCAATCCTGCACGAGGTCGCATTCACTTAAAATTAAAAACGCAGTAAGACCTTTCAAATACTGTCACAAACATATAAATAATTAGTTTCTTTTCCTTACCTAATTTTAATCTTTTACGATCGTTTAAAATAAAAACATACTAGAAAAAACACCAATATTCAGACTAACTACATTCATTCCATTGCGCTTCTGAAAATTAGAAGCTATTCAACATTCTCCTTAATAAAATTAATCATCTCAACAAATCACGCGTTCAAAATTTAAATAATATTCAGATGTTTAAAAGAGTACTTATCTGTTCAGGAGCAGCATTTAAAAGAGGATGAGCATTCTGTGCAGGAGACATTTATTGGTTTTGAGTTGTTCCAATTCTGGATTGTTGTAGTTTAAGTTCTTTAAAGGAGCTGCTCAGGAGTGGCAATAAAAGAATGTATGCATAATGTTAGCGGTCTTGTAATGAAATCCCAGTATTCCCTTACCTGGATGATTGGCTGATCAAGGCCAAGACTCCAGAGTTGGTGTTGCATCATTTGCAGTTAACAATGCAGTTGTTGTTCAACCTTGGTTTTACTATCAACATACCCAAATCTCACCTATGGCCTTCTCAGTGCACACTGTTCTTAGGGGCAGTACTGGACACTACGGTGAATCGAGCTTACCTGCCACCTCAGAGAATTCTGGACATTCAGGTCATGATTTCCATGTTTCACAATGGAGCTATGGTTCCAGTCCTGAAGGTCTTACGCCTGCTAGGTTTGATGGCCTACTGCATTCTGTTGGTTTATCATGCACGCTGGCACACAAGAGCCCTCCAGTGGTGCCTTCACAGGCTGTGGTTTAATCACAATAGGGATCTCAAAGACTCCGTCAAGACCTCCAGAGACACTGTTGTGGATCTACAATGGTGGGGTGTATCTGGCAATCTGTCTCAAGGGAAGCCATTCCACCCTCCACCTCCGGTGGACACAGTGATAACGGATGCCTTCACCCTAGAGTGGGGAGCTCATCTGGGGGATCTGGAGATCAAAGTTCTTTGGTCTCCAGAGGAAAGATTGTTGCATACCAATCTTTTGGAATTGCAAGCGATACGTCTGGCTCTCAAGGTCTTCGTCCCTTCCCTTCACGGTCAGTCAATTCAAGTATCAATAGACAATACTACCGCGATGTAGTACATAAAGAAACAGGGAGGAGTAGGGTTGTATCCTTTCTGCAGAAAGGCTCTGCAATTCTGGCCCTGGGTCCAGGACCATCAGATCTGCATCTTGGCAAATCACTTGGCTGGAGTTCCGAACGTGCGTGCGGACAGTCTCAGCTAGCATTTTTCTGCCAATCACGAGTGGCGACTCCAACCGAAGTGGTACAACCCATTTTCTGGCTATGTGGGACTCCTCAGATAGACTTATTTGCCACTCAAGAAAATGCACACTGCCCGTTGTGCTGCAGCTTTCAGTATCCGTTGCAAGGTGCTCTGGGCAATGCGTTTCAATTGGACTAGGGGTGCCTAGCTGGTTTACATGTTTCTTCCAATACCCATGATTCCTTTGGTTCTGAGGAAGATTAGCCAAGAGCAGGCTTGAGTCATATTAATAACCCCGGATTGGCTGCGGAGAGTATGGTATACAGACATTCTTCACCTCTCTCCATGCCCTCCGCTCTGCCTCCTTAACAGGGCTGACCTCCTCTCTCTTCGTTTTGATGTGGTGAATGTTATACTATAGCCCAGAAGACACTCCACCAAGTCGGTTTATGCTGGCAGATGGGGAAAATTTGTAAAGTGGTGTGAAGAAAATTCCATTGACCCTTTAGAAGCCCCTTTATCTGACATTTTACGCTTTGTGGTGTCTTTAGCGAAGAAGGGATGTGCGGGTGCAACTGTTAAAGAGTATTTGCCCTTTCGGCATTCCTCTGCTTATCAGACAAACCTTCCCTTTTCAAGTCCTACTATAGTGTTAAGGTTTATTAAAGGACTTACTAACAAGTTCCCTCCCACTCCGTTTATCATGCCTCAGTGGGATCTTAATTTGGTGTTAACTTTTCTTATGGGTGTTCCGTTTGAACCCCTGCATACTTGTACCTTAAGGTTTCTTACTTTCAAAACAATTTTCTGGTTGCCATAACATCGGTTAGACGTGTTAGTGAATTGCAGGCATTAAGTGTGAAACCCTCTTTTATGACTCACTAACAGACAAGTTGGTATTGAGAATGAGGGCTGCTTTCCTGCCAAAGGTGGTTACTCCCTTTCACTTAGGCTAGTCTAATACCCTTCCTACTTTCTATCCTCCTCTGCATCCATCTAAAGAGGAGGAAAGGCTTCATTGTTTGGACCCTAAAAGGGCTGTGAGCTTTTATGTGGATAGAACTCCCAATCTCTCACTGGATGGTCAGCTGTTTGCTGGTTATGTGGGCAAGATGGAAGGAAAAGCAGTGCATAAAAGGACATTGTCCAGATGGATTGTCCTGTGCATCAAAATTTGCCACGCCATGGCTAACAAGGAACTGCCTGAAGTAATTAGTGGTCATTCTACTAGAGCTAAGTCTTCTACTTCTACTTTGGCTAGAGGTGTCCCTGTGGTTGATATTTACAAAGCGGCAACTTGGACCTCCCTCAACACTTTAACGAAGCACTATTGTTTAGACTCTGAAGTGAGGAGAGATGGTCACATTGCTCGCTCAATGTTGCAGGATCTTTTGGTATAGACAGACAGGCCCCCACCTCAGAGTGCGGGACTGATTCGGGATTCTATTCAAAAGGTGAGGAATCCACAGGTAGATGTATCCATCAAAAGAACAAGTTACTTTCCTTTGGTAAAGCTTTTTCTGGTGGATGCATTATCTAACTGTGTATTCCTCACTGACCCACCCGTCCCCCATTGCTTGTCTGCATATGCCACAAACAGAGGTATTTGTATGTTGTTTATTTTGTTTATACTTCTGAATGTATATAAGTGTATACATATATAAATAAACCCTTTCCTGCTTCAATACTCATGGAGTCTACGCCTGTCATTTTTCCTATGACAGGACTGGTCGCATGTGTGTGTGTACGTGCGTGTGTGTGTGTGTGTCTATATAGTATGTATATTTTTAAGACCTTTACTTGAGACCTACCATATGCTTCCACATATATACTGTTGGTTTCACCCGTTCGCCTCGAAGGCATGAAAGAAATTGGTAGAAACTGACGTCAGCACGCCGACGAGGGCTTCTTATGGCTCTGATGACGTCACACGGAGTTGGGTGCGAAGCCATGGCATTATGATATTCTCATTGACGTGGGAGAGCTGTAAAGAAAAGTTTCTGTGGAATGTTGGCACATTGGGATATTCAGAAGTTGAGGAATCCACAGGTAGATACGGTATCCGCCAGAAAAAGCGTTACTGAAGGTAAGTAGCTTGTTCTTTGTGACTTTTGAAAGAGTGCAATTGGAAAATCAGGACAGCTCATGCTGATTTTGGTTTTAGATGGACTTCTAGTCTCCATTTTGCTTTTGAGGAGTGTCTCAATTACTTCTTGCACAGAAACAGCCAAGCATTATTGAATGGATTTAGAGAAGAATCTTAAGTATACATTCAAATGATTTCGAGTCTGATTTATATATTAGTGGTTGGCCCATTTAGCCACCTGGGTGACGAAGTAAATTGCACTGTGGTGGTCCTCACAGAGGTGCTGCCCGCCAAATATGGAATGTCCAGTGGCCCAGCGGACATGCCTAACATTGACAGGAACCACTGTCACAGTGGTTTCTGCCAATGCATTATAAGTTTGCCGGATAGCTCTGTAAACAAGACAAAGTATGGCAAACTTAAAATATTTTTTTATTTTCATAAAGAACATCCCAAAGCGGGATGTTCTTTTTGGAAAATAAACTACGCCCTCCTCGCCATGGGAGTTTGCCTCTATGGTGAGTGGGGCATTGAGCACCATTCAGTCTCCACACCGCCGGGTTTTTCCTGCTGGTAATGCACATTGAAAATTGTCTGCATGTCCGCCCTTCTGAATTAGATGGACAGACATATAGCCAAACTTCTCACTGCCCTTACCCCATCGGGCCATCGGAGGGGTTTGACCACATCAGAGAAGTAGTCTCCGCCATCGTCAAACTTACGTTCGCCGGGTTCTTAATCGTACATTGTACATTTGCCGTACTGACTCTGTCATGTTGACGGAGCCGACCAGCATACTTAAAATGCATTGGCAGGATTCTGTCGATACTAGAAATGTTCTCTGGGCCAGGGGACATTTCTAAATTAGGGGGCAGCCCCTCTATCAGGGCACTACTAGCAACAGGGGAACCCTACTCACAAGGAACCGGGGTATTACGTTATATAGAAAAAGACAAGGGTTCCAGTGGATAATACGGAAATAGTATAAGCAATAATTCTGCACAATCGCAATAAATCTGTAAGGACTATGATATCGGGGGGCAAAAAGAATTCTCTACACAGTATATTCAGAATGATTTTTTATAGAAAAACAGCAATCAGTATATACACTTCTTTAAATCAAAAGCGCAAAACTTGTGCATAGTGTCCCCAAGTGAAACATGGAACCAAAAAGTGACTATACATTGTGAAACAAACACATTTCTTAGTACAGGGTTTCGATAATTTTGTGTAGAACGGCCATTTGAGTACAATTTAACAACAGTCCACATATACGATGATGCAGGCTGGATAATGGTCCGTCCTATGTACTGGTCGACGGCGTTTCGACCCTTCTGCAAATGTAGGGTCTCTTCAGGACTATCAATGTAGGGACATGTAAAATAAATTAATAGGAATTAGCAAAAGGCCCATATACCGGCACTGATGCGAGAAACTGTAAAAAGGACTTAATTATACACTAATTACCTGGATTATAAGAAGGAGCTAATCATAGTGACGCTGTAGTGCCTTAGTGAAAGTGAAAAAAGAAGAAAAAGAAAAGGACTCACGTGAGGACCCAGCCGGGTTCTTGATTAATGTGTTCAAGGAAAGAAAAAGGGATAATATTGCCGCTTGAATGACTCATGGCATTGATTGAGTTACATAGCACAGAAGTGCTAGTACTGCATATATATAATAAAGATACCTCACGAGATGGAGCGCTGGCTTTACGATGATGTATAGAGGTTCTTGCTACCGCTGTAATGCTTCCATTACAAAGCTCCACTCAATGTAGCCACATATTCATAGTTATTGGAATCTCAATGGGATAACTATAAGGTAAGGGAATAATAAACCATTAAAGAATGTTTTTTACGAAGGAAAGCAAATAACAAGGGGGATTAAGGGTAATGCAAAGCCTGCATCGCGTTGTCACTTACTTAATGCAATGCGGGCGGACGAATCTCCGCGAGTAACGCTTGTACTTCCTGGATCCGAGTACGTTCCTGGTGCAATGACCACGAACGACTGCGCTGCTGCGTTGATATGCAAACAGTTCAGCCTCCCCGTCGGCAGTGTGAACAATGGAGCGCCGAAAATGTGAGTGATCCATTGCTCACATACAAGTATTTTAATCCATGCTAGAAAATACAACTATAGCATTGAGAGCGTTATCGCCGTCTATGCATCAGTCTGTCCTTTGTTTTTATTCTCGCGTCATCCTGAGCAATGGATCGCTCACATTTTCGGCGCTCCATTGTTCACACTGCCGACGGGGAGGCTGAACTGTTTGCTTATCAACGCAGCAGCGCAGTCGTTCGTGGTCATTGCACCAGGAACGTACTCGGATCCAGGAAGTACAAGCGTTACTCGCGGAAATTCGTCCGCCCGCATTGCATTAAGTAAGTGACAACGCGATGCAGGCTTTGCATTACCCTTAATCCCCCTTGTTATTAATTGCTTTCCTTCGTAAAAAACATTCTTTTATGGTTTATTATTCCCTTACCTTATAGTTATCCCATTGAGATTCCACTAACTATGAATGTGTGGCTACATTGAGTGGAGCTTTGTAATGGAAGACTGAGCATTACAGCGGTAGCAAGAACCTCTATACATCATCGTAAAGCCAGCGCTCCATCTCGTGAGGTATCATTATTATATATATGCAGTACTAGGACTTCTGTGCGATGTAACTCAATCAATGCCATGAGTCATTCACGCGGCAATATTATCCCTTTTTCTTTCCTTGAACACATTAATCAAGAACCCGGCTGGGTCCTCACGTGAGTCCTTTTCTTTTTCTTCTTTTTTCACTAAGGCACCACAGCGTCACTATGATTAGCTCCTTCTTATAATCCAGGTAATTAGTGTATAATTAAGTCCTTTTTCCAGTTTCTCGCATCAGTGCCGGTATATGGGCCTTTTGCTAATTCCTATTAATTTATTTTACATGTCCCTACATTGATAGTCCTGAAGAGACCCTATATTTGCAGAAGGGTCGAAACGCCATTGACCAGTACAAGTAATTAGTGTATAATTAAGTCCTTTTTACAGTTTCTCGCATCAGTGCCGGTATATGGGCCTTTTGCTAATTCCTATTAATTTATTTTACATGTCCCTACATTGATAGTCCTGAAGAGACCCTACATTTGCAGAAGGGTCGAAACGCCGTTGACAAGTACATAGGACGGACCATTATCCAGCCTGCATCATTGTATATGTGGACTGTTGTCAAATTGTACTCAAATGGCCGTTCTACACAAAATTATGGAAACCCTGTACTAAGAAATGTGTTTGTTTCACAATGTATAGTCACTTTTTGGTTCCATGTTTCACTTGGGGACACTATGCACAAGTTTTGCGCTTTTGATTTAAAGAAGTGTATATACTGATTGCTGTTTTTCTATGAAAAATAATTCTGAATATACTGTCTAGAGAATTATTTTTGCCCCCCGATATTATAGTCCTTACAGATTTATTGCGATTGTGCAGAATTATTGCCTCTATCAGGGCAAGCAGGTCAGACCACTCTCATTTCCAGATCTCCAGTGATCAGCTACTCTCGTTAGTAGTTCAAAGTGAAGGAAAAAAGATAAGATTCGCGGGTGGGTTTTCTAGACAAAGGAGAACCTAGATTGGACCTAGTACAAGAGTCACTCTAGTTACTACCTTTTACTTGCTTGAATGTCCAGTCTCTCCTACCCTAGACCCACAGAAAATATCACAAACCATCTCCAACTGAAAGGGAGTTCCAAAACCTCACAGGAGGCTTCTGATGGTCCTCTTAGATGCCAGACAGATATCCTAAATAGTAGCATATGTAGAGCAATGCTAGTGGAAGCATTGCCACTTGATCTAAGATAGTGCTAAACTATAGGAGGCCAACGATTGCAGAATCACATGCATCCTACAAAAAGGCACCACAAATAATTTTGGGAATAATGGGAGCGAACTTAGCATCACCCTTGTCCGTGGTAAAAGTCATCAGAGATTCTGCATTGGATTATCAAGGTTCGGATAAACAGTTCAAAACAACTCCCTGCCCAGATCCTCAAAAGCTGTAGAAGCACCAGTCAGAGAGGAGAGATTCTAAGAAGAACATCTTTCTCACCATGGTTAGGAACATGACCTTGCATAGAACACTAAGAAAAGCAGAGGTGATTTATTAAACCACTGTAGTAGCAAAGAACTTACAATCCACTTGATTGTCAATGAAAGTGCAGAGAAACAATTAATGTGGCTCATCGAGAAGAAAAATGTCAGGCTTGCTTAAAGAAGAAGTGTCACTGGAAGAGTCAACACCAGAGGAGAAAATTGAGAAGACAGATCGTACTGTCAGGGAGTCCCACGAAATTCAAAGTGACCCCAGCTCTGCATGCAGCTTACAATGATCCCACAAAAAGAACCAGGAAACTTTCATCGAAGGTCTCAACTTTGACTGCATTGACGTAAATGTTGCAAACTGAGGAGATCAAAAGGGAATGAAAGATGTAAATCCATAGTACCAGCACATCCAGTGAGGATTTGGGCGTGTCAAATGTGGATGGATGGGCCTATTTGCAGTGTCTGCCCAGAGACCACTGATGCTCCAGTGTTCACTTCATATAAGGATGTTTACAGTGTGGCACAAAGGACATGTGAGCAGCCCAGTCCCTGAGGAAATATGAGAATTCTAAACAAGATGGAAGTTTTAGAGATTTTGATGCAGGTCAAACACACAACAACAGAAAAACAGGCAAGCCTCATTCAACCTTGGAAATTAATTATTGTCAAACGTGGGGGTGTGATCTAAATGCCAAACCAAGCCAGAGGTAAATACAAATGGGGGCTCTACCAGAGACGTGCATAGAGAAACTTGACCCTTAGGCTACAACTACCAACCAGTCTCAGGACAATCACGAATGAGGAGCCCCTTCAGAGAGGGAACCTGAGATAGAGCATCTACTCCTGTTCTCAACTCTCATCCAGAGCTGAATTCTCCTCCTGCTAAGCAGCAGACTGTTCCTTTGTTAGTAGAGGCCAACCCCTAAAAGAGGATTTAGGGAAAGCTCTGATCTCTCTTCGGGGAACGTTCAGGTCAGAATAGCACAGGAAGACCCATGAAGGGATTAGGTGTACCTACTTCCTGTAGGCAAAGTTCAACAGAGGTAGTCTCTGTAATTCTTACATTCTGGAAACCCTTCTTTACCACAACAAGAAGGAGGTGGAAATCCTGATAAGTTGAGAACAAGATTATTTGGGGAGAATTTCCAACAGAAAGACTCAGCACGGTTGGTGCATGAACCCTGGCTTGTCCTGCCTCTGTCCATTCAGCTAATTGGCAGCAAAGTCCCTTACTGAATTTGACCAAAGGAAAAGGAGTCAGTGAACTGGGCACAGAAGGCTTTGTCACCAGAAAGGCTGTTCTCCATGGAAGAGGACCTCTATCTCATAATTAACATTGGGTGGGAAGAGGAGTATTTTAGTGCCACAGCTTTGTTTGATCCAACACAGAATTCAGTATTCAGAAGCCCTCTCACTGCACATCACTGAACATTGTACTAAAAGACACCTGGTTGGGTAAAATACACAAGACCCAAAAGAAAGGCTTAATCCCTAAAATACCATAGTACGTGACATTCCACAGAAACCTGCAAAGGGTGGAGTTTCCATCGGTTTTGTGGCAGATTTCTTTCTGCTGTCAAGGCGGAAAGGAAAATCTTACAAATTTAAGGTACGCCACCAAAGTGGTAGTGATTTTTCCATGAAACCGGTTGCCTTCACCACAGGAGGTACCACTTTAGTTGAGAAACATTGCAGTAGAAATTCACTAATATCTGCCAACTTCCAATGCAAATTCCACGAGCAAAGGTGGGTACTGGAGATGTTTAGGCTTCTGTTCTTGAACCTCACATTGAAAGTCTGCAATCCTTTGTGTGGCTGACCTTCATGGAAGTAACTCTGGTTGACATGGTTGCACATTAGTATCTCAAAGATTCAGCACTTCACCAAGGAGATTCTGACAGCAGGACATTCACCCTTCCAGATCATCTTAAGTAGGGCGAATATACTGCCAGAGTCGTTGGTCGACTGTGTTTTTGGTTGCCAGCCTCCTCTGAATCAGGCTTCAGCCCTATAATAATACATGCACATTCGTCTGCTCTTCTGTGTACTTGTGATTTTTAAAGTGCATGCAAAGAGAGTGGAAGTTTCTCACTCAGGGAATCTCCATTGATATTCATAAGCACTAAATAGTCCCGCCTATGTATGGGGATCACGGAGTACTTCTTTAAAATGCATCTTCTTAAGAATAGATGTTCGCCTTACTTCAGGAAGACCAAGACTAGGATGTAATTTTGTTAATAAATGTTTAGCAGCCTATAAAGAAGGTTATATTGGTCAAGTAATTACATTTTAATATAAAAAGGTCAAAATATCATTAGTAAAAAAAGAAGAAATTCTCAGAGTTGAATAATTTTTTATTATCAATATTGTTCATAAACCTTTTTTTAAAGGAAATGGAGACGAAGGAATGGGGCAAGGTAACCTATAGGGTGCAGTAATGTAGTTATAAAAAATGACTCCGCACTTTTAAACGCTCACAGCCCTCCAGTGTCCCATCATGCCCAGAAGGGGCCAGTTATCTTAGTTCTTTTTTTTAAATCTAGTGGTGACAGGATTTTTGAGCTTTTTCTCAATAAAATCTTTCTCAAACTATTTGCCAACAACTTTAGGGGACATCTTTGAACACTTAAAGTGTTTTTCTGTCATATTCTTCCAGAAAAATAAAATGTTATCTTTATTTGTCAAATGTCCTACTTGTGGCAGAAAGAAGTTCAAATGAGATCCTCATGATTTCTATCGTCTCAGCCTTCCTGACAGTCACATTCCTGACAGATGTCAGCACTGCAGGACCTTCTCCGGACGTACAATGAGGGACAGGGAGAAGATTTGCTTTCATGGAGCTAAGAGCGGCGCAGACAAGCGGTGAAATCTGAAGGTGGGACTTCACATGAGCAAGGAGAGGGCCATTCCTCTACCAGGGCTTCTCTCCACTTCCCTCTGAGAACTCCATGAGAGGGAGATCCAAAATGAGGAGAACTCCACAAAAACAACGCTGTTCCTCGTCCAGAGCTGGGCGACGTTGAGGTGGAGAAGACATTCGACATCGAGACACAAAAGGTCAATGTGGAAAGATTCCATGAGGTCGAGACACAGGAGGTGTTCAAAGTCAAGAGAGTCCATGACGTCAAGACATAGACTTCTCTGCGTATTGTTTTGGTCAACAAAATCTACATTTGTGATTGAAAAGCTTTGTCGACGGCCTTCAGGCCTAACCACATTGGTCCAGCTCTCCGTCGATGGAATGGACTCCATTAAAATTCTATCCTCAATGCCACGCGAAGAATCCGGGCACAGACTCACACCATGTATGCAACTTGTGCTTGTCTCCGGGGCACAAAGAAGAAGACTGCAATGCTTGTAGATCGTTTCAGTTGAAGAAAACCCTGTGCGATCATCGAGCTCGATGTCGAGAGATGCAGCGTCAAAACATTGAAGAGACGCCAGATATCTTCGGTGAAGTGTCCAGGCAAGAAGAAATTGGTGCATCAGCGGCAGAGGAGGAAGAGGGCTTCTCCATGCCGGAGCTCGAGATAGACCTTGATATCGAAGAACTTCCGCACGGACAGTGTGACCTGAGTACCGAAGACCCCTTGTCCCATCAACCCACTCCCAAAAAACCTAAGGCTTCGACACCACCTCTGCCTTCTGGCCAAGGTCGGCACCGAGATGACGTTTCTGACTCCCTGCCTTCCGGCTCGGCACCAAAACACCTATTCAAGCCTTCCAGCTCGGGACCGGGTCGACCCAAATCCTCTTCAGAAACGAAGCCCTCCGGTTCGAAGTCCAAATCCAGCTCAGAGCCGAAACCCTCCACGCCGAAAAAGAAACAGCCTTCGGAGCCAAAATCTTCAGTGCCCAAAGTCCATCCCATCTCGGCACTGAAAACGTCAGCGCCGAAACCGAAAGATGTCCCTTTGGATCTACATTTAGACATTGTTCATCCAAAATTGGATCCCAAACAAAAGAGACTTTATATTAACCCAGATATGGGACATACTCATACCAAGCTGCCTCATAAACCCAAGCTTCCTGATGACGACATTCATTACAAGATCCCTTTACAGAAGAAGAATGTTGGTACCAGCCCTTTTCATCCACCACCAGCAACGCCTCCACTTCCACCTTCTTCTCCGACTTTAAATCCTTTACACATCACACCTCAGGATTCTCCACTATCTCAGCCTGACAGGGAAAATATTGATGAGGTGGACATGCAATTACCAGTAGATCCGTGGAAGGATTACACAATTGACCCTCCATTAGACAATGATCCAGACTTTTACCCTGCCAAGCCATCTCCACCTGATGACAATGCATCTTATCAAGAACTCATTGCCCGGGCCGTAGAATACCATGGGGTGGTACTACACAAAGAATACTTAGAAGAGGATTTTTTGTTTGAGACACTAGGATCCACACACAGGTCAACCCAAACACTCCCTATGCTACAAGGTATGATGAGACACGCTGGCGAAATTTCTAAAGATCCTGTGCGTTCAAGCATCTTGACTCCTGGAGTCAATAAATAATGTAAATCCTCCCCAACAGAGCTGGTATTTATTAAGGGCCAGATACCATTAGACTCACTGGTAGTGTTCAGTGCTTGCAAACGAGCTTATTCCCAAATCTCTGGGGATGCTCCTCCCCGGATAAAGAATCCAAGCTCATAGACGTTTCTGGCAAATGCATAGCTGCTCAAGCTGCCAATCACTGGCACATTGCAAACACGCAGGGCCTTTTAGCCAGATATGACAGGGCGCACTGGGATGAAATGGACCAATTGCTCCAATATCTCCCAGATGAGCATAAAGCAAAAGTGCAAGACTTGGTACATGAAGGAAAGCTAATTTCCAGTTCTTCAATAAGATGTGCTTTAGATGCTGCTGACACCGCAGCTAGAGAAGTCAACACTAGCGTCCTACTCAGAAGGCATGCTTGGTTAAGAATTTCCACCTTTAATCCGGGTGAGAATGGGCGGCAGCTCTCTGGCCTATAAGGCTGCCGTGGCTTGGAACGCACTCCCTCTGGAACTGCGCTGCATCCAAGATGCTAAGCTGTTCAGGAAACAGCTGAAAACACTGCTCTTTGTATATAAGTCCTCTGGCCGACCCCCATTCGCTCACAAGGTACCGCGCCGGGACACTCCTGAGTAGCCGTGTGCTACATAAATGCATATAACATAACATAACAACATAACAAGTGCAACAATTTATTTTAAATACACCCTTTGACAAAGAACATCGCTTTGGTCCTGTGGTCGAACCGGGACTTGAAAAAATGAAAAATGACACCCAAGTGATAAAGTTCATGGGAGCGCTCCAGCATTCTTCAAACAGAGGCTCCTTTCGCCGCTCCTTTTACCGAGCAGGGTTCAAAACCACACCTCTTACAAAGGTAATAAAACCAGACCTTTTCCTCCATAGACTTTTTTAGAGAAGGGTATAGATGAAACCCTCCAAAAGCAGGGGTAAGTGCACCACACCCTGTAACTCCCCTTCCCCTAAGAAGCAGTCACTTCCCCACGCTTCCCTCTGACCATTCCACACCTGTCTGGGAAAGACTTCATCAGTTTCTCCCCATTTGGCAATCTATAACAACTGAGAAATAGGTGATCGGAATTATCGAACATGGTTATTGCCTGAAGTTTACCGCTAATCCTCCAAACAATCCACCTCACTCTCACAAATTGTCGCCAGACCACTTGCAGTTGATCCAACAATCTCTCTTACTAAAGTAAGCCACAGAACCACTTCCACTACAGTACTAAGGTTCAGGGTTTTACTCTCTCTCTTTTCTGATCCCCAAAAAAGGACGGCTCCTTAAGTCCCATTCTGGATCTCAGAGAGTTAAACCAATATATACTGTCAGAGCACTTTCACATGGTAACCCTTCAACAGGTACTTCCACT
The DNA here is from genome assembly GCF_964204655.1 of Triturus cristatus. Classification (NCBI taxonomy): domain Eukaryota; kingdom Metazoa; phylum Chordata; class Amphibia; order Caudata; family Salamandridae; genus Triturus; species Triturus cristatus. The sequence continues at coordinate 1,660,181,493 of NC_140590.1, read as the reverse complement.
TTTACAGAAGGGAGATTTTATGTCTACTCTAGACTTAAAAGACACATATTTTCACATTCCAATTCATCCAGCTCATCGCAAATACCTCAGATTTGTAATAGCAGACAAATATTACCAGTTTAAAGTACTCCCGTTTGGAGTGACTACTGCTCCCAGAGTATTTATCAAATGTCTGGCAGTAGTTGCAGCTCATCTCAGAAGACAACATATTCACGTCTTCTCCTACCTAGACGGCTGGCTCATCAAAGCCAGCACTTACCAAAATTGTCTACGAAGCACTTAGACCAAAAAGGTCCCGATAAGTCCAGAAATGCATTGGGATTTCCTATGTAAGAATGATTATGTGATTGTTATAGGCTGTAATATGTAATCTGTGATTTAAACAGATCAAAGGATTGTAAAAAATGTACATGTTGTTAACGAAGTAACAATGAACACGGTATATGATTTTTGAGTATTTGTGCACAAATCTTTATTCAAATGTAAGAAATTGGAGAATTACACAAAATTGTTAGCATTTGCTTTTTTGCTACAGTGCACATTGGCACAAGTATTTGTTTGCACATTGCAGCGGTAGCTGCATATTTGCAAAACAGACAGCATTTATCACTATTCAAAGTTCCAGTAATCAAAGCCTTCATGGAAGGCTTGAAAAGGTTAATGCCACCAAGAATTCCCCCTGCACCAGTGTGGAATCTTAACATTGTCCTTACAAGTCTTATGGATCCACCTTTTGAACCATTGCATAATTGTCCTTTACAGTTTCTTTCAGCGAAGGTTGCTTTCCTCATTGCAATCACTTCATTGAGGAGAGTTGGTGAGCTACAGGCATATTAACCTGGGAAGAACCCTTCCTTCAGCTCCACAAAGACAGGATAGTACTTAGAACCAACCCCAAATTCCTTCCCAAAGTAGTTTCTGCTTTTCATATAGACCAATCAGTTGAGTTACCTGTGTTTTTTCCTCAACCTGATTCTGTAGCAGAATGAGCTCTTCTAACTCTTGATGTGGAAAGAGCCTTATTGTACTACATAGAAAGGACCGAAGATTTTCACAAAACAAAACAACTGTTTTTGCATTTGCTCCACCTCACAAAGGCAATCCCATCTCTAAATCTGGCATTTCATGATGGATTGTTAAATGCATTCAAACATGCTATGCAAAAGCTAAAATAATGTTATCTATACCCCCTAGAGCGCATTCCACTCACAAAATAAATACATATAATAGGGGCTACTATGGCTTTTTTAGGTGTCATTCCTCTAGCTGACATATGTATGGTAGCTACATGATCTACAAAACACACATTTACCAGACACTATTGTGTATATGTGTTAGCACGCCAACAAACTAATGTAGGCCAAGCAGTGCTTAAAACGCTTTTTCAAACAACTGCAACATCTACAGGTTAGCCACCGCTTTGAGAGTATACTACTTTATAGTCTATGCAAAGCATGTGTATCTACAGCACACATGCCTCAAACGGATTATGTTACTTACCCAGTAAGCATCTGTTCTTGGCATGTAGAGTTGTTGAGTCACATGCACCCACCCGCCTCCTCGGGCACCTATCGTTGTTGCAGTTCTTATACATTTATACGCATAGACATATCTACTACACTTACGTACTCCATTACCACACTCTTGTGGGAAAAGAATCTAACAATGGAGTCAATGCCCATGCGCAATATTGCCGAAAGGAGGAGTCACCTTACCTCGTGAAAGAAAGACTTCTTCTATGAAAAACAACTTGCAAACATCAGGACCCAACACTAGATGGCAGGAGTATGCAAAGCATGTGAATCTATAGCTCTACATGCCAAGAACAGATGCTTGCTGGGTAAATAACATAGTCCGTTCATTGCTTGCTCCCTCAACGTCTACGTCGGTGATATTTTTGATTCCTCACCAACGTCTTGCTTCTATACCTTTTCTGCCGCTGGTTCCAGGTTTGTTAGAATCAGCTATGGAACTTTTCCACATGCCAGCTTCAGCCACAACAGCTCCACCTAGGCTTCAGAAAACATATAAGCCTCCGGAGTAGGACCCGTAAAGCCTGTGGTCAGATCCTCCTCCTGATTCAGTTGTTACCTTAGCTGCGAAGAAGATTTGTTCTACAATTCCCTCATCCACGATTCCACGAGACAAAGAAAGTAGGAAACTAGACTCGGTGGGGGGCAAGGTAGTGACACAGCAGCTATGAACAGGAAAGCTGCGAGAGCGTCTGCCCTTCTCTGCAGATATGATAGACGCTTATGGGACTCCCTACAACAATTCACAGATGATCTCCCAATAGACCTCAGGGGGAACTTCATAGAAATTTTAAATGAAGGCATGATGGTCTCTAACCAAGTATCAGCACTGCTGCTGACTCATCTTTGTTAGAAACCCATGGATATTGCCACGGATTAGCTCTTAGGTGACATTCTTGGCTGCACTGAAGCAGGAATCTCAACACAGGATTCTCATCCTTCCTTTCTCTGGTAACACTCTATTTGGAAGTCATACAGACAGAGAGATGGATTGCATGAAACACAAATTGGAGACTTTAAAAACAGTTGGTCTAGAAAAATTGAAGAAACAGAGAAAACACCCTTACAAGCCTTACCAGAGAAATTTTTATCCGCAGAAGTTTCAAACCCCTCAGTGGTTTCAAGGACACCACCAACAGCAGCAAAAAAGGCCTTTTCAACAGCATTAAAGGCATCAACAGCAGGCAAGAGGTGGCCATCAATCTGCTCAAGCAGGAAAGCCTCCCGTAGGCTCCAAGCAATGGGTGTCTGCTTATGGAGAAAAAATTCAGAATACTAGCTTTACATCAAATTTATCCTCAAATCCATCAAGGAGATTGGCTCTGTTTCATAGATCTTCAGGATGCATATTCTCAGACACCCCAATAGATAGAAAACACAGCAAATTCATGAAGTTTCTAGGTAGTAGGCCACAATCACTACCAGTATAAAGTACTTCCTTTTGGCCTCAAATCAGCCCTCAGAACGTTTATCGAACTGCATGGCAGTGGTAGGTGCACATCTCAGAAAACAAAATATTTGTCTGTGTGTATATAGATGACTGGCTTATCAAGGTGTCAATGCGACAACAAGTACATCATTATCAAATCGCTGTCTCTACTCTCAGTCGACTTGGTCTTCATATCAATCGCTAGACATCAACCTCATCGTCAGTTCAGTCTCTTCGTTCTGTAGAAGCTACTATTGACACCATTAAAGTGTTCACTTCGGAGAAGAGACTTTTATCCATACGTCTGAAACGTCAATCTTTCATGAAATTCTTTCATCCAACGGTGAGGACAGTGTCAGCCTTTCTGGCTCAATGGCATCTTGTATATTTCTGATGTCACATGTCCGTCTCTACATGAGACGACTACAAGACTTTCTGGAAGACTAGTGGAGTCAATACTCAGGCAGTTGGGAAGACATGATCACACATTACCTCAAAGCAAAGCAATCCCTCTAGTGGTGGTGTCAACCAAAAATCTCCTACAAAGGATGCCTTTTCCATCAGGGTGTTCCCTCTCAAACAATAGTGACCGATGCCTCTCTGTTAGGTTAGGGAGTACACGGATCACCTTCAAACTCAGGGAGCACGGTCTGCGAAGGAAATTACTTACTGTATCAACCTTCTGGGACTAAGAGCTGTCAATTTGGCCCTGAAGTGTTACATACCATCCTTCAAGATAGAACGATGTACTATCTGAACAAGCAAGGAGGAACACATTCCAGAGCCTTATCATTGGAAGTCCTAACAAAGTCCAGAGCCTTATCACTGGAAGCCCAAACAATATGGAATTGATTGCTGGTCAGAAACACGAGGTTCACTGCACCCCATCTGCCGAGTGTCCAGAATATAGAAGCAGACTCCCTAAGCAGGATTCTTCAAGAAAATCATGAGTTGGTGCTGTATTACACCATTGTTCACGACATATGCACCTGGGGCTTTCCTCACATAGATGTATTTGCAACTGCAGAAAAAAAAAAGCCCAAACCTAGCCCGAGGTTTTACAATCCAGGGACAATTGGAAATTCCCTATAGGTCGACTGGTCCAACAAATTTCTCTACGCTTTTCCTCCTATTCCCCTGATTCCATCAATAATCATCAAACTGCCTTACTCCAAGGTCAGAATGATATTAATAGCTCTGGTGGACCACAGACCTACCCCACATGGGGAGAGGATGGGGCCTAACAGCTAGGGTGGTCGACCTCGAAGCTGGGTAACCGGGTTCGAGTCTCAGCAGGGACGCTCAGCATCCTGTGATTCTGGGCAAATCCCTTAATCTCCCCGTGCCTAACAAAAAAAAAAACACTGGAAATGCAATAGGTCTCGCATTTGTTTGAGTTAGAGCCTTTGGCATTGTAAATGGCGATGTATTTTACTCATGTTTATGGAGTGTATGTTTGCGGTGTGTAGTGGAATAATGTGGATTGGATTGTAATAGTTGTGGAGCATTATGAATCATAAGAAGAGTTCAGAGGAGAAGAGCAGTGTGAAGCACAAGGAAGGAGAGTGAGGAGCAGAAGAGTAGGGCAAGGGACAAGGAAGGAGAGTGAGGAGGAGAGCAGCGTGAGGCACAAGTACGGAGAGTGAGAAGAGCAGCGTGAGGCATAAGGAAGGAGTGTGAAAAGATCAGCGTGAGGCTCAAGGATGGAGAGTGAGGAGAAGAGCAGCTTGAGGCACAAGGATGGAGAGTGAGGAGGAGAAGAGCAGCGAGAGGTACATGGACAGATTGAGGAGAAGAGCAGTGTGAGGCACAAGGACAGAGTGAGGAGGAGAAGAGCAGTGTGAGTCACAATGAAGGAGAGTGTGGAGAAGAGAAGCATGAGGTACAAGCAAGGGGAGTGAGGAGAAGAGCAGCATGAGGGAGAAGGAAGGAGAGTGAGAAGAGCAGCATGAGGCACAAGTAAGGAGATATAGAAGAGCAGTGTGAGCATACGTAAGTTAGATTTCATGATCACTCCAAGGTTATTTGCAAAGGTTGTGTTGTATCCCCAAAAAATCTGAAAACTGTTTAATAAAAGGGAAGTGACACGTGATGGAGATATGATGCATGAGGACCCCACTGATTGGGGTCAAATCTTAGCTACTCAATTCTACACTATCAAATGTAGTTTCCTATGAAAGATTTTCTTCCCTGTGCGGTCTGTCGGCTGCTCTCTGACACGTTGTCTCTACCCTTTAGCGCATAGGGTTGTTCGAGGCTCTAGGGAGATGTGTTTCTCTAAGTACTGGGGCAGATGTCCGAGGCCCATCCAGGAGTGTGAATCTGCTAGCACCGCCTGCAACAAGGAAAGGGGACAAATTAGCTTCTTACTCACTCTGGACATACTGCAGACAGCCGTGTGATCGCTGACAGAAGCGCTGAATTTTTACCGACGCGCATAGTAAGTACAGGGCAGTGGGATTGCCTGCTCAAAAGTACCACTTCTGTACAAACAAACGGGCCCCAGAGAGCAGTCTGTCTGATTATGTACATAAGCACAGCAGGTGTGCACTCGCCCACCGCAAACAAAACTCAAACTGATAATGGTAACACCTATGTCGCCGACTGTGCACTGCCGAAGGTTAATATTAAGCGATATATACATATATACACATAAACATGCATATATACTATGGGTGCTTTTCCTGGGTAACAATATTTGCAAAATAAACGAAAAAATGAGTGTGCACAAGTTTATATTTTCTAATAATAGAGGCACAGATTTGAAACGCTGGAATTTTTATGAATATTTTGTAAAACAGCCCCGTACACACAAAAAAATAACAAGAATAGGGCATTTAAATAATCTCTTCAAACTAAAGGGAGCTATTTAAAAGCTCCAGTGACTCTGAAACAGAGCCTCTTTGGAAACGGATTGCTGACATCAAAACCCCCTCTCCTGATGCATTGGCCGCCTGCTTTATTTGGACACACGAGCTCTAAAGCACTCTTTGACAAAGCACACAAGATACTCCCCCGGCTGTCAGTGACAAACGGGCTGCGACGATCCGGCACACACAAACACCGCATCGCCCCTCCCTGATCACAAGGGGTAGAGCAGCGCCCCGGCCTTGCTAGCTCTGAAGGGCACAAGAGCGCTGTGCCCCCTGGGCAGCAACCCCAAACAAGGGTAGCTTCGAGCCCCCTGTCCGATCACGGATACAAGAGCGTCATGTCCCTAGCGCTGCAGCCAAGACCTAGGTAGCGCCAAGCCTCCTATCCGATCACCCCAGACTTAGATAGCGCCGAACCGCTATCCGATCGCGGGGTGCAAGAGTGTTGTTTCCTGAGGACAGACACCCCGGACGCAATAGGGTCACAAGTGCTGTGTACTTACAAAGAGAAGTTCTGCGGACCCAAGTGCGTCCTGGTCCTGTCCGTGCGTGAGAGAAGGCACCAGGCACTAAATATCCGTGAGTGTGTTGGAAAGCATAAAAGAAAAACTAGGGACTACCTCCCGCCATGCTCATCCGTCTGATTAAGAGAAATGCTGTATATGGGATGGGAGGGGTACGGGGGCAGAAGCAATGACGACGGAAAGCAACAGCGTGCACGGACCTGCACAAGGGAGGAATTTTCTTTTAATAAGTTGCAACAAGGGACTCCCCCATTAAACATGGCTACCCCAGTCCGTGCACATTCGCCATCTGATTAAGGTAAACCCTGTGTTTGAGCTGGGAGGTTGGAGGGAGGGCGAAAGCACTGATGACAAAAAGCAACCTTTAAAAACAAGGAGCGAGGGGTGGGTGTTGGTGGGGAGTGACAACACCGAGGAAAGCGGCCGTGCAACACTGAGGAAAGTCGTCGTGCGAACCAGGCGCCATGGCAAAAAATCAAGAAGTAGTCCCTACATTAAAAGATTCCGCCCCGCAGCGTAAGTTAACTGTAGTTGGTCGATGCTGCTTCCTCCAGAAACGGAAGAAAACGGAAGTGATGTATCGGACCACTAGCCAACAATGAGTGAGATAAGAAGAGCAATGCCAGATTTCACCAATGACAAGCGACAAAACAAAGAGAAACGCAATGGGTGGAGTTTCACTAGTAATACTGATTACTTGATGCCTCGCGAGACCTAAGTGAGAGGGTGCATGAGCAGGACCCCCCTGCAGCCTACGGAGTCCATTCTCCCAGGTTAAAAAAACACAGATGATACAGGTCACCCCCCCCATATGTTTACTTAGAAGAGGGGTTTAATGTGTGCAGGTGGTGGGCAACAGGTCTTTGTTTTAATCAGTTTGAGCAGGAGAGAGCAGGAGAGAGTAAGGCTGGAAAGGGAGACAACTATGGGGAAACATTGACAAAGGGCGAAGACAGGGATAAGGAGGCAAGCGCAGGCCGTGTAGGGTAGGAGGAGTAACAGGCAAGAGGTAGTACCTTGGTTTGGACTTAGCAGGGTCAGCGGTGGGCTCCTTCGAAAACTTTTTCCCCTGCCTTGACACATTTTTTTGTATTCATTTTATTTAATTACAAATTAAGCACTAGATAGCAGCTATATAATTTCAAAAAGAAAAATAACTTGACATGCTTGTTAACATACATCAAAAGAGTTAAGTCGTGGGTAATGGATGGTGTTGGGGGGAGGTGGGGATTGGAGTGCCTGAGAGAGACGAGGACTTTCACATGCATGCATTTTTAAACTTCAATAAACCAGACTGAGTGAGAGTGTGCAGCTGGGGCTAACAGGGAATCAGGGAAAGGTTCCACGCCGTCTTTGCTGCTGGCTTTCCAGTGTGTTTAAAGTAGCTATGGTGTGAACAGGCCCACGGTGGGTGAGGAGGCTCTGCGGCAGCGCTTAATTTATAATAAAAAAATAAATAACATAAATGTCAAAGCCCTCCTGATCAGGTCATTACAGTTTGCACCAATTTAGACTTCGAGGCCCACAAAGCTATAATAATGTCTTGAACGGCAGTTATTTGTTATTTTTAAATAAAGTTATTTAAAGGAATATGGCATGTTGAACTGTATGTTGGCATCATCTGCCGAGGGCTGGAATGTCTGGACTCGTAGGTTCTGCATAAGGCATTTCAGAGGAACATGCATCGAAACCTGCTGAGGTATCAGAAAACAATGAGTTCATAACACAATAAAGTGACAAACTGTTCATATTAAAGGCAAAAACAAAAATTCAAAGATCGAAAGCACACAGAACTGCGTCAAAAGAAAATCCAGACTCTGTAGCTTTCGAACAGATGAGCTGCCGTTCACATGCCAGAGTCAGAGCAATATTTTATTTTATCTGCGAATGAAATATTAACATCATTTAAATTTCGTCTAGTGCACTGCCGCACCCCTTCCCATATCTAAAGCCATCAACGCATTCCAACAGATTGTACGACAATGCGGGGGGTGTAAAGCAGAAAAACACCAGTATCCTTTTGCTGTTCCCTTGTGAAGTGAGTGAGCTCCCTGAAGGAAGCAAGCCCCACTCCTGCAACCCGAGGGAGCCGGCAGCCACGGACGCCACACTCTCTGGGACAGAGCAGCTGGGGAGGTGCGGGGCAGATCCGGACATTGCGATCATATTTGCTTTTCACAACTTGTGGGCAGAGATCGCCGTATGAAGAGAAAGTCAAGCAGTAAAAAAAAAAAGCATTCCTAATTGTCAACAGACTTGAGTATTTTGGAATCCCTGCCCCTTCTCACTTTTGTGACACACACACGCACGCACACACCCCAAACTATTTTAAGAAATCAGCATTCGAGTTTGTCCTAGGCGCCATGGCAAAAGAACAACGAAGTAGTCCCTACATAAAAAGATACCGCCCTGCAGCATAAGTTAACTGTAGTTGGTCGATGTTGCTTCCTCCAGAAACTGAAGAAAACGGAAGTGACGTATGTGACCACTAGCCAACAATAAGTGAGATAAGAAGAGCTATGCCAGATTCACCAATGGCAAGCGACAAAACAAAGAGAAACGCAATGGGTGGAGTTTCTTTTTTAATTCTTTCTTTATTTTATTTTGTTTCATATACAAACAAACATACAGGAGTAGGAAGGTAAAGAACTTTTAGAAAAAGTTGACATATTTAACAAAGGATCACTTTTCCTAAACAACACAAAGTTACATTTCTACACATGAGCATCAAAAAGATTCAACATTAATCAGCCCATTCAGCCTACTTTTTATTTTCCTTAACTTAATCCTTCAACCCAATCGTTCAGCGGGCTCCATATTTTGAGACCTAAGGCTCTCCCTTTCCTTCCCTTTTGTGCATATAATGCTTTTTCCAGATTAAAAATATGTAAAAGACGAGCTTTCCATTGCCCCAGGGATGGGGGAAGAGGGTCTAGCCAGGCTGAGTCTATAGACAGACATGGTGAGAAACACAAACTCTTTACATGGATCTTCTGGTATGGTTACACCTAATAGCATAAGCTGGGGAGTCAGCTGGATTTCCCTTTTTAAAACATGCTGTAGGAATCCAGAAACCTCACCTCTTAGATTATCTAGCTTGGGGCACATAGAGAATATACGAACCATATCCGCCCCTTGCGATTTGCACCTGAAACACCTGAAACAGTGAGTACCCTGCGTGCCCCCCCATTTAATAATCTTTGCCGGGGTGATATAAAGATCATAAAGAGTTTTAAAATGTTGGGCCTGTAGGTTCGCTGTGTATAACACTGTATTCGCCATTTCAATAGATTTAGTAAAACACAACACGGCGACACCCAGCCTGTCCTGCCATTTTATGGCGTGCTTTTCAATATCATCAGCTACCTCCTCGAGAAGTATACTATACACCGATGAGAATGACGGGTGACATATACCAGTAAGAGCTTCTAGCAATGGAATCACTGAGAAGCTTGATGTCCCACCAGTCTTCTTAAGGAGGAAATCCCTTATCTGTAGAAACTTAAAAAGTCCCTACGATTAATGTTAAATCTAGCCATAATTATATCAAAAGAAGCCACATTTTCCCCAGCCATTAGATCCCCTATCCTAAAAACACCTGCTCTCCCCCACCTCTGTAGATATTCATCTGCCAAGGTTGCTGGTATCTGATTGTTATCCAGTAGTGGAGTATACCTGCTAAACCTCCCGAGTCCTATTTTCTTTCTAATCCAATCCCAGTTTCGAAAAGCTGCCATAAGGGTCTTAAAAGGAGTCTTTTTAAAGTAATTAGGTTCATATATTTTTAACAAGCAGCCATTGGCACATGAGCCTATCAAATTCTCGAAGATAGAGGGCAAGTAGTTGGAGTTGGTAACCCTATTTTCAATAGCACCAAACAGCGGCCAATAATATTTTAAAGATGCTGTTAGATAATACAGCTTGAAATTAGGTAGGCCAAGGCCGCCCCTTTCCCTAGGAAGAGTTAGGAAGATGTTTGATCGACATGTCCGTTTATATGACCAAATAAATCTGGCTATTTTCCTTTCAATCAGCCCAAACCATATATTATGTATTTCCAAAGGTATTGTACGGAAAATGAATAAAAGTTTGGGCAGACTCACCATTTTGATAGAGGTTGCATCTGCCGATTATAGATAGTTTTAGATTATTCCAGCGGCCTATATCCCTCTTGATTTGACCAATTATAGGAGCAAGGTTTGCCTCCACCACATCCTCCTTCTCTTCCAGGGGATCCTCATCAATAGTCATAAGCACTGAATATTCCCGCCCATGTGCGGGGACCCCGGAAATAATAAAATCATATATGTAAAAAACATACATATATACAGCTCTGTATATGTATAAACATATTATTTTTTCCCAAGCAAATACAGCCCCTAAAAAAGAAAGGCTAGGCAATGTATAAATACACATCCAATAATACATATAGGTATAATAAAACACCTAAATCTCTTTTTTTTTTTTTTTTTTTTTTTAATGAGGTAAACACTCATGAGAAAGCAAAAAAGAGAAAACTGTGGGAAACACAGATCTACAACACATTGCTAGCCTGCAGGCTGCATTGCAATACAATACCATAGAGACTGAAAAGCCCTGTATAGGTAAAAACTGGCACCGTGCCTTTAAGGCAGCCCTGGCTTCCATATCCCATCATGCCTCAGGGGTGACAGTTAGGTCAGTTGTTCTTTCCGGCTCCTTCAGTCAGGACCCTGGAATTCAGCTCTCTTCTTTTTGACTTTTTAGTCAAGAATTATTTGCATTATAGCAATTTTTTGGACTTCCTCTTATTAATATCTGGGAAGAAGTCAGTATCCTGTATTTTTCTGACTGATTTTCTGCTATTTTTGTCAGAAATATGCCTTCTTTATTTATTCCATGTCCATCTTGTGGAAAAAAGAAGGCCTCTTCAGACACACATGACGTGTGTATTGTCTGCCTGCCGGATTCTCACTCTCCAGCAACATGTCATCATTGTAAAGACCTTTCTAAAAGGACTTTAAAGGAGAGAGAGAGGATTAGACTCTACGGCTTATCAGAACGGTCGACATCGAGGCAGTTGGTCCCTGTTTGCTCCCCATCGGCGTCGGGCTCGGCGTCGAAGACTCCAGCGGCGGGATCGTCGCTGAGAGGTGAGGAGTCCAGGGGTAGTCATGCTGCAAAAAGAAAATCGTCGTCGACTTTAGATACAGCGACGAAGCGGATGCGTTCGTCGTCGACGACTTCGACGTCTAAGAGATCGGCGTCGAAGGATCGGCGTCACAGGTCGACGTCTAAAAGGCATCTTTCGACGTCAAGAGAAGATCGCTCGACGTCGAAACAGAGACATCATTCGACGTCGAAGGAAGGACATCATTCGACGCCGAGGACTGTGAGAGATCAGTCGACGTCACAAGAGGTTCGTAGGCATTTGACTCCGAAGTCTACGTCGACGTCGAGACCAAGATCGCCGTCAAGACCAAGTTCGCCGTCGAGGAAAGATCGATCGTCGGCAAAGAGAATGGCGACGTCGAGGCATTCGTCGTCGGAGCATTCGACGTCGAGGCAGGCGCCTCCGTCAAGACCGACGTCGAGGCAGGAGCCTTCGTCGGAGTCGACGTCGAGGCAGGTGCCTCCGTCGGAGTCGACGTCGAGGCAGGTGCCTCCGTCCTCGCAGGTCTCCAAGGCTTTGGAGAAGTCCATAACGTCGAGGCGAGATTCCCCGTCGGGGTCTAGACCTCCGTTCAGACCAAGTCCTCCGTCGACGACGAGGTTCTCGACGTCGAGGCAAGAAAAATCTCCATTAATCATCGAGGAGTCAAGTCCCAGGTCTCCGGTGATAGGCCTATCGCCGTCGAGGCGGCCCTCTGCAGAGGGTTCTCAGGAGGTGTCGCATGTTCGCCTTACGAACCGGCCAGTCTCAAGGCGCAAATCTCCTCATAGACTGGTATATGCAACTTCGGAACATGATTCACCACGTCTTATATCTATCTCGCCTTCAGGATCAGAGGGCTCGAGTTCAAGGTCCGAGTCACCGGAAATTGTGAATCAATCTCCAGTGCCTGCAAGAGAAAATAGTCCGCTGGAAGAGGGACATGCTGTACCTCAAAGTCCCGCAAGAGATACCTCAGGACTCGGCTATGTCTTACGCAGTTAAGGCCTCACTAACAAGGTTAAGAGACATGGACTTCCCAGCGAGACCGGTCAGATCACGTTCTCGGGGAAGAGAATCTCGACGTCGCTCTCGAACACCAAGGAGGCGATCCAGATCCTCCTCCCACAGGAGAGAGTCGACCAGATCGGAGAGAAGGCGCCGTAGGACCCCTTCCTCCTCCCCGTCATCTAGATCATCCAGAAGGGATTATTCGCCGACACTCTCGGAGACACCACCCTCCAGGGTATCTCCGGTGGATGATATCTCTACTTTTCAGGAAGTGTTGTGTAGAGGAGCTACAAAATTAAATATCCCTATGCCGGTTCAGGAGATCACCTCCTCCATAATCTTTGAAACTCTTCATGAACGAGCAGTGTCACGCCCACTGTTGCCGTTAGTCCCTGGTTTGCTACAACCAGTAATGGATATTTTTCTCACGCCAGCGACCACCAAATCTGCACCGGCGCGGATTCTAAAAAAGTACCGTCCGGCTCCGAAAGATCCTCTGTTCCTAAGATCAGATCCTCCACCGGATTCTGTCATCACCGCTGCTGCCAGAAAGACGCATGCAGTAGCGGGGTCTTCAACGGTGCCCCCAGATAAAGACAGTAAGACGCAAGACTCTTGAGGGAGGAGAGTTTGCGGTTCGGCATCTTCTAGCTTAAAGGTGGTCAGCGCCTCAGCGCTTCTGGGGCACTATGATAGATCATTGTGGGACTCTCTCCAGAGGTTCATTGAAAAAGTTCCATCAGAGGATAGACGGGACTTTGAAGAAATTTTGCACTAGGGAAGTCTGGTTTCTAACCAGGTCATAAGTGCAGCGGCAGATGGGGCAACACTAGCAGCGCATTCTTATGCCCATGGAATCACAGCCAGAAGATCATCTTGGCTCAGATTGACGGCCTTGAAGCCGGAAGCGCAGGCGAGAATACTAAATCTGCCTTTCTCGAGCAGTTCACTTTTTGGGTCTCATGCGGACGAAGAAATGGCCCGTTTGAAAGCAGAACTGGAGACCATGAAAGCCGTCGGGCTTGAAAAGAGGAAAGAGTTTCGACGCCGCAGGGGAAATGACAGGCGTAACTACCAGCAGACGGTTCAAACCCCTCAGTGGCAGAAGAACCAGGACCAGCAAGGTCAAAAGAAACAGCAGTACCAGTCCCGCAGACCATCCACGGGACGTGGTAACAACAGGCAGTCAAACGCTGGAAACAAGGCTCCAGGGAAGCAATGAGGAACCGCTTCCTCCGATGCTGTCCACCGCTCCGGTGAGGGGAAGTGTTGCGCATCATCTTCCAGAGTGGCAATCCATCACAAAGGACATGGGTACTCGCTTCGTTTCCGAAGCCACCCTCCATCGATTCCTCCTGTTCATTCGGCCCAGCATCTAACGCAGCTCAGAGAAGAGGTGGCGACTCTTCTGCTCAAATCTGCAATAGAAAAAGTACCCAAAAACCAAAGAGGAAAGGGAGTTTACTCCAGATACTTTCTGATTCAAAAAAGGAGTGCGAAGGTAGAGTTCAGACCCATTTTGGACCTACGGATACTGAACAAACACATAAGAAAGGAAAAATTTCGCATGCTGGCGCTCCACCAAATATATCCTCTTCTCCGGTTGGGCGATTGGATGTGTTCGCTGGACCTTCAGGACGCATATTTCCATATTCCCATCCAACGGAATCATTGAAAATTTCTCAGGTTTGCGGTGGGGAACTCTCACTATCAGTTCAAGGTTCTTCCATTTGGCCTGAAGTTAGCTCCTCGAGTATTCACAAAATGCGTGGCAGTAGTAGCGGCTGCTCTGAGGCGGGCAGGAGTCTTCGTCTATCCCTACCTAGACGACTGGCTAATTAAGGGTCCATCGCCTCAGAGTGTTCGATCGCAGCTGTCGCTTTGCCTGAGCTTATGTCGCAAGTTGGGTCTCAGAGTGAATGCCAAAAAGTCAAATTTTTTACCAACACAGAGGATCCACTACCTGGGTGCAACTATAGACTCCGTAGTAGGAAAAGTGTTTCCTTCGGAGGAAAGACAGTCATCCATTATCCTCAAAGGCAGGCAGATTCTATCCAACAATCTGTCGTCGGCAAGACAAATCTCATCTCTGCTAGGGGCCATGGCATCCTGCATTTTCCTAGTGCCCAATGCCAGGCTAAGGATGCGTCCTCTCCAGCAAGATCTCGAGGACAAATGGGATCAAAGGAACTCCCTGTGGGAAGAAAAAGTTTGCCTTTCCTCAGCGGCCAGGCAGTCAGTCAAGTGGTGGCTGAAGCCACTGAATCTACAAGTGGGGATCCCCTTCCATCAAGAACCCCCAACTCAGACCTTAATCACCGACGCATCCCTTCAAGGCTGGGGTGTGCATTTCGGGTCTCTGCAAACTCAGGGACGGTGGTCCAGCAGCGAGCAGTTGTACCACATCAACATGCTGGAGCTCAGGGCAGTCCACCTAGCCCTCAAAGCGTTCCTGCCTGCGATCACGACGAGTACCATTCTAGTACAGACGGACAATACCACCACAATGTACTACCTGAACAAGCAGGGGGGTACTCGATCCAGGACGCTCTCGCTGGAAGCTCAGTCCCTGTGGCACTGGATCCTAGCAAGGAACATCTCATTGAAAGCGGTGCACCTACCTGGAGAACTCAATGTGCAAGCGGACTTACTCAGTCGTCATTTTCAAGAACCAGAGGACTGGGTACTAAACGACGAGGTGTTAGAAGACATCTTCGGGGAATGGGGGCGTCCGCAAGTGGACCTCTTCGCGGACGAGCACAACACAAAATGCCGAGGCTTCGCCTCAAGATACCATCGACCAGGATCCCTAGGGAATGCCCTTTTGATCAATTGGTCAATGACATTTGTGTACGCTTTTCCGTCTCTCCCACTAATCCCCAAGGTGGTGACCAAGCTGCAGAATTCATCTGCCAAGATGATCCTCATAGCACCGGACTGGCCGAGGCAGTGGTGGTACATGGATCTCCTGCACATGTCGATCCGCCCCCACAAACGGCTGCCGTACAGGCCGGACTTGTTATCCAAGATGCAGGGGAAGATTTACCATCCCAGCCTTCCCTCGCTGAGCTTAACAGCATGGCTCCTGAAGTCCTCCAGTATGGACATCTGAACCTCCCTCAAGAGTGTATGTCCATACTTACGGAAGCCAGGAGGCCTTCGACAAGACATTCCTACTTCTGTAAGTGGAAAAGTTTTTACATATGGTGTGCTCAGCATCATTATGATCCAACAAAATGCCAGGAGGATGTAATTTTGCCCTATCTTCTTCATTTAGCGAGGGCAGGGTTGAAATTTTCATCCATAAAGGTTCAACTAGCAGCCATAACAGCATACAGGCGTTCGCCTTCGCAGCAGTCATTTTTTAAGTTGCAGGTGGTGAAGGATTTCTTGCAAGGTCTCAAGAAAGTCTATCCCCCTGTTAGACCTCCCTCTCCTTCCTGGGAGCTAAACTTGGTTCTGTCAAGGCTCATGGGTTCTCCTTTTGAGCCTATTCATAAGGCTACCCTACAGCACCTCACATGGAAGACAGCCTTTTTAATAGCCATCACTTCAGCACGGAGGGTCAGTGAGATACAGGCCCTCTGTTCTAAAGAACCCTACACTACGTTTCATCTCAATAGGGTAGTGATGAGGACTCATCCTTCATTCCTGCCTAAGGTGGCATCGGACTTTCATGTAAACCAAGCCATCTCCTTACCAACCTTTTTTCCCAATCCCTCCTCTCCGGCAGAGAGGGCGTTGCATTCTTTAGATGTCAAAAGGGTCCTAAAATTCTATCTAGATAGGACTAAGAATGTCAGGAAATCTGATCAACTGTTTGTGAACTACGGGGTTGTCCGAATGGGCTTTGCTGCATCCAAACGTTCCATTGCTAGGTGGATTGTTTCAAGTATTACATTAGCCTACCAACTGGCTCAGAAACCATTGGGGGGGGCGCCCTAAAGCGCATTCTACGAGAGGAAAAGCGGCTACCGCTGCTTTTCTCAATAATGTCCCACTCTCCGAGATCTGCAAGGCAGCCACTTGGAGATCTGTCCACACCTTTACCAGACACTATTGTCTGGATTCGGACACCAGAGCAGACACTCAAGTAGGACAAGCCTCCTTGAGGAATCTGTTCCATACATAATCATTTTCATGATTTTCTTACTCCATGTGTGGTACAATCTTTTTCATTTGCCTGCAGGTGGAAGGTGAGCTTGCTACTCTATTCAGTGCTTATGACTATTGATGAGGATCCCCTGGAAGAGAAGGGTAAGTTACTTACCTGTAATCCTAGTTCTCTTCCAGGGGTATCCTCATCAAAGTCATAAGCAACCCACCCACCTCCCCAGGCAAATGAGAAGAAGTGTATTATTCATTATGGAAAGGATATATCTTTGTGTTTAGGACTACGGTCCCGCAAAGAACAACTGACCTAACTGTCACCCCTGAGGCATGATGGGATATGGAAGCCAGGGCTGCCTTAAAGGCACGGTGCCAGTTTTTACCTATACAGGGCTTTTCAGTCTCTATGGTATTGTATTGCAATGCAGCCTGCAGGCTAGCAATGTGTTGTAGATCTGTGTTTCCCACAGTTTTCTCTTTTTTGCTTTCTCATGAGTGTTTACCTCATTAAAAAAAAAAAAAAAGAGATTTAGGTGTTTTATTATACCTATATGTATTATTGGATGTGTATTTATACATTGCCTAGCCTTTCTTTTTTAGGGGCTGCATTTGCTTGGGAAAAAATAATATATGTTTATACATATACAGAGCTGTATATATGTATGTTTTTTACATATATGATTTTATTATTTCCGGGGTACCCGCACATGGGCGGGAATATTCAGTGCTTATGAGTTTGATGAAGATACCCCTGGAAGAGAACTAGGATTACAGGTAAGTAACTTACCCATCTTGGCTCTTACTTGTATGCCCAAATATACAGCCTCTTCCACAATCCTGCTATCAACAAAAGACACATGCTTATTGACCAGAATCGGAGTCTTTTCCGTATTGAGGCGATAACCAGAAGACAACCCAAATTGCTCGCCCATTGTTTCAACCTCAATCAAAGTGTTCTCCAGATCGGAAGTAATGACAGCCACATCATCGGCTTATGCCAATAGTTTTGTGTCTCTACCATGTAAGCTAAAAGGGGAGAGGTTAGCTGAGGCTTCGAGGCGCCTGAGGAATGGGTCCATATATAGCGCATACAGCAGTGGCTTGTGCCTCTTGTAATCGCGAAAAGCTCCGATACACCACCCATGATCTGAACCTGTGCTGTAGGTTTATAGTATAGAGCCTGTATCGCCTTAATGAACCCCGCGCCTAGATTGTTAGCTTCCATACATCTCCATAAATAACTCCAAGACACGCGGTCAAACGCCTTTTCGGCATCTAAAAAGGCTACTGCCATGGGTAATCTTAATACATCTGCCGCATCAAATAAAGATATGAGCCTCCTAATATGATCTTCAGTCCCCCTGCCCTGAATAAATCCATGCTACCAATCTGAAACTAAATACTGCATAACCTTATTCAGACGTGAAGCGAGGATCTTTGAGTATAGTTTAGCATCACTATTTAATAATGTAATTGGTCTATAGGACCCCATGTTCAGGGCATCCTTCCCTTTCTTTAAAAAAATAATGATGTTTGCTGTCCCCCATGATGCCGGAGGAATAGCCCCACTTTAATTACTTTGAACAAAGCCAGAATCTCTTGAGCAATCTCGTTAAAGAAGGTTTTATAAAACTCCAGTGGTATGGCATCCGTGCTGGTGGCTTTGGTCTGTGTTTCCCACAGTTTTCTCTTTTTTGCTTTCTCATGAGTGTTTACCTCATTAAAAAAAAAAAAAAAAGAGATTTAGGTGTTTTATTATACCTATATGTATTATTGGATGTGTATTTATACATTGCCTAGCCTTTCTTTTTTAGGGGCTGCATTTGCTTGGGAAAAAATAATATATGTTTATACATATACAGAGCTGTATATATGTATGTTTTTTACATATATGATTTTATTATTTCCGGGGTACCCGCACATGGGCGGGAATATTCAGTGCTTATGAGTTTGATGAAGATACCCCTGGAAGAGAACTAGGATTACAGGTAAGTAACTTACCCATCTTGGCTCTTACTTGTATGCCCAAATATACAGCCTCTTCCACAATCCTGCTATCAACAAAAGACACATGCTTATTGACCAGAATCGGAGTCTTTTCCGTATTGAGGCGATAACCAGAAGACAACCCAAATTGCTCGCCCATTGTTTCAACCTCAATCAAAGTGTTCTCCAGATCGGAAGTAATGACAGCCACATCATCGGCTTATGCCAATAGTTTTGTGTCTCTACCATGTAAGCTAAAAGGGGAGATGTTAGCTGAGGCTTCGAGGCGCCTGAGGAATGGGTCCATATATAGCGCATACAGCAGTGGCTTGTGCCTCTTGTAATCGCGAAAAGCTCCGATACACCACCCATGATCTGAACCTGTGCTGTAGGTTTATAGTATAGAGCCTGTATCGCCTTAATGAACCCCGCGCCTAGATTGTTAGCTTCCATACATCTCCATAAATAACTCCAAGACACGCGGTCAAACGCCTTTTCGGCATCTAAAAAGGCTACTGCCATGGGTAATCTTAATACATCTGCCGCATCAAATAAAGATATGAGCCTCCTAATATGATCTTCAGTCCCCCTGCCCTGAATAAATCCATGCTACCAATCTGAAACTAAATACTGCATAACCTTATTCAGACGTGAAGCGAGGATCTTTGAGTATAGTTTAGCATCACTATTTAATAATGTAATTGGTCTATAGGACCCCATGTTCAGGGCATCCTTCCCTTTCTTTAAAAAAATAATGATGTTTGCTGTCCCCCATGATGCCGGAGGAATAGCCCCACTTTAATTACTTTGAACAAAGCCAGAATCTCTTGAGCAATCTCGTTAAAGAAGGTTTTATAAAACTCCAGTGGTATGGCATCCGTGCTGGTGGCTTTGGTCGACGGGAGATCATACAGTGCCTTCTGGAGTTCTTCATAAGATATTTCATTGCCCAAAAAGAGGGCCTCCTCTTGTGATAGCTTCACCTTGGGTAAAAATTCTAGATCATACATAATCTCATTTTCGACTGGTGGGGCTGCTGCAGTGTATAGTACCCCATAAAATTCTTTAGAGGCTTCCCTAATCCCACCGACATCCGACAATATGTCGCCTTGCATATTCTTAATTTGTTTAATATAGCCAGCCGAAATCTGTTGTCTAGACCTAACTGCCAACAGTCGACCTACTGCCTCGCTATATTCATAGCACTGCTGCTTTTTAACGAGATACTTGCCGGCCAGTTTTCCTATATAAAAATCATTTAGGGCAGCTTTAGTTACCATAATTGAATCTGAAATTGTAGATAGATCGCTGCCATTATTCACCCCAGAGATTAATTCCGTCTCTAAACCAGCTAATTTCTGATAGTAGCATTTAATTTGATTAGAGCTTTTCTTTTGTTTATTAATGCTAAACCTCAGGGTCTCTTCTCTCACTGAAGCTTTAAACGCATCCCATACCATTCCTCGGGTTGCACTATCTTTATTGAATCTAAAAAATTTGCATATCCACCCTCTCATCTGGTTTGTATACTCTTGGTCAAGCAGAAGCGCCCTTTCAAACGTCCATTTTTTCTGTGGCCTTACTACGCCACCTGAAGAAAATTTAAATACTACAGGGTTATGGTCAGACATTACCCTGGGAAATATTTCTATTCTAGCTTCATCTAGAAGGGATGGTGACACCAAAAAATAATCCAGTCTGGCCAGTTTTTGATGGGGAGCTGAGTAGTAGGTAAACCCTGGATCAGTGCACCTCAGATTAGGCCATGAAATGTAAGGTCTTCTTGTACCCTCCTTCTTTTGTTCCCGCCAGTGAGGCCACACATATTTATAGTAGCTATGCGAATGCTAGCCATTATTCTTTACAAACATCCCTTCGAGAAGGCCCAATAACTTTATGAAGGCTTTTCGGACACCACAGCATATATTACTTATCAGTTCTCCAAAAGAGCCCTGGATACAGATTCTGACAATTTCAACATTCTTATAGATCAGATAGGATAAAAGAAAAAAAGCATTACATAATAAAGCATAACTTCCTTCAACTGTAGTTTGTTCACATCTCTGACATCAAAAAAATCATCACTCACCCCCTGGCCCCCCACCTCTCCAATCTACTCCCTCCCCGAACCCCTTCCCCTCCTCTCCCTCCCTCCTCCCTTTCAGCTTGGTATGCCCCTTGTAGGTTATCTCTATTAGCACCAGTATTGCTACAAAGATTAGAGTTGCCATTAATTTTCCCATCCCCCTGTCTGGCCATCGAGGGGACTGCAGTTCCCATAATGCACCTGCCAGGTGCTGTGGCTCCCTCGTTGGACTTGCTGGCTTCACTTTCCTCTCCTGGGGTTGCTGGCACACTAATAGTACCAAGATTTTTACTCATACACCCAGAGGCAGTCAATCGCTCTGTTCCATCATTCAAAAGAGTGCTCTTTAAGGGGCTCCTACCTGAGTTAGGATCAGCCATTGCAGTATCCGGACCCCCGGTAAAAGAGACAGAGACACACTCCTTTTTATCAGGCTCAATCTCTCCAGGCTGCGGATCCCCCGTTTTTCTGCTTTTCAGTATCTGTGCTTTAAGAAGGGACTGAACCGTCTGCTTCCCTCTGTTCGGCGCTAGTTCAGGCATCAAGCCGCTCCGCCGCCGACCGCAGATAGCACATCTTTGCCTACCCTTACCGGACCGCTGATGCTCCCCGGAGGCCCGCGAGTCCTGGCATTCCTTGGCGCCATTTCAAAGCCAGTGCGTGGAGGATACCCGAAAAGCACCGCAGCGCCGAGAAGACCAGCCCGGGTCACACCGCGGAACCACTGAGGATCCTTCAGTAACAGCAGCACCCAGCGCCAAACCATTCCTCATAGGAAACCGGCTGGCCTCAGCAAAACATCGGAGACGGGAGGGGTCGCCCAGGAGAGCACTCCGGACCCAACTCACTCGGCCGGCTGACTGGCCGCCATCTTGCCGTCCACAATGGGTGGAGTTTCACTAGTAATACTGATTACTTGATGCCTCGGAGAGGCAACGCATGCACTGCCTATGCGAGACCTAAAAAATGAAATTGTCCATCTGTAACGCAACTGGTGCTCATGTAAAGCCCTCTGATACTTTTGGGTCTAGTTTGCATTGTATATTAAAAAAAAACTCCACATGTTGGAACGTCCACTCATGAGGCTGCCGTGCAGACCAGATCTCATGAAGTTTAGAGGCTAGATGATCCATCCCAATTTCTCTGAGTTTATCAGCATGGCTCCTTAAGGCGTGCAGTATGGACATTTGAATTTACCTCAAGATTGCATGAACATTCTAAAAGAAGTTATATGTATATCAAGGCATACATTTTACTCTTTTAAATGGAAGAGATTCTGGTGTTCTGATAAGAACATTAATCCAACTACATGCCAAGAAGAATTCCTACTCCCAGACTTACTTCATTTGGCCAAATCTGGGTTACAGTTCTCGTCTGATAAGGCCCGCTTGGCAGCTATTACTGCCTCCAGATAATGTCCTTTACAAACCTCTTTTTTTTTCTCAGTTACTAAAATCTTCTCAGAGGGTATCAAAAAGGTTTTTCCTCCACTAAGCCATCCTTCTCCTTCTTCACCCCCTTTCAAACCTATTCAGAAGGAGGGCGCTCCTTCTCCTTCCTCGTGGGTAGAGCCTGGAATGCCCTACCTCTCCACCTCAGACAGACAAGATCACTCCCCAACTTCACGGGAAGTTTCAAGACCTGCCTCTTCGACAGACCCCCTCCTTGATGGACAGGAACCTGCACAACCCACCCGCCAGCGCCTTGAGACACTTATGGGTGAGTAGTCTCGCTCAACAAACTCCTGATTGATTGATTGATTGATTGATTGATATTCATAAAGCCTCATTACATCACGTAGAGTTAGTGACATTCAAGCTTTATGTTATCATATACCATATACAATATTTCATAGCAATAAGATGGTTATTAGAACTCATCTAAAATTCTTGCCCAAAGTTGTTTTGGATTTTCACATTAATCAAACCATTGTGAGAAGGGTCCTAAAATGTTATCTAGATAAAACAAAAGATATACGTAAGACAGATCAATTGTTTATAAATTATGGTCCTGTACGTAAAGGTCAGTGTCACTTTTTATGACTACAGTACTGCAGCCTATAGGTCTACATTGCCCATTTCCTTCTTCTCCATCTCCTCTTAAAAAGGTTTATGAATTATATTGATTAGAAAAATATTACTCAACTCTTGGATGTTTTTCTTATTTTAAAAATGATATTTGGACCCTTTTTAAATAAAAATTAAAGTAATTGGCCAATATAGCCTTCTTTATAGGCTGGTTTTTGTTTTTTTTCAAACAAAATTATGACATAGTCTTGGTATCCTGCAGTAAGGCGAACGTCTATACTTAAGAAGATGTATTTTAAAGTAATTGGCCAATATAGCCTTCTTTATAGGCTGATTTTTGGGGGTTTTCAAACAAATTTATGACATAGTTTTGGTATCCTGAAGTAAGGCGAACGTCTATACTTAAGAAGATGTATTTTAAAGGAAGTGCTCCGACATGTTCGGGACTACTCAGTGCTTATGAGTTCAATAGAGGTTCCCCTGAGGGAGAACTAGGATTACAGTTAATAAGAAACCATTCCTTCTTATACATCCTTGTAATACTGCTGTCCTTTATTTTCACACAGGTTATCTTGTGGTCCCGGCTGGAGGAGGGGGCACATTCCTTGGAGGATTCATTGTAAATAAGATGAAACTTCGTTGTTCTGGAATCATCAAATTCAGTTTATTGTGTGCACTGATCAGTCTAATGGCTATGCTTGTGTTCCTCATTCACTGCCCAAACATGCCTGTGGCTGGCATTACAGCTTCGTACGACAGAAGGTAAGCATTATTGTATTGCTCAAAGGTAGTTCTCGATGTTAGATTGCCCTGATGGGATCCATTACATAATAAAAGTAGCCCTATATAATTCTACATTCGCTTCTGCCAGTAGCATTGGAAATGTAATCAAGCCTTCATACTACTTCTTTAGCTGTCCACCGTAAACATAGCTTGTACCTTGTTAGCAGTCTAAGTCCACAAGGTCTCTTCAAAATTGTCTCTCTGAACACAAATTCACCTCTCTCCCTCACTAATCAAAAAGGCCTTTGTACACTGTTAAATTGAATTACAATATATATATATATATATATATATATATATATATATATATATATATATATATATATATATATATATATATATATATATATATATATATATATATATATATATATATATATATATATATATATATATATATATATTCCTCCTTTGTCCCCACAGGGCTTCCTCGCGCACACACGAGACCAGAGGCAGTTGTGCAGTGATTCAATATGCTTTTTATTTCATTTTCAGCAAGCCAGTTCACAAACTCTACGCGTTTCGGTTTCCCCTGAAACCTTGCTCACGAGACTGACAATGTTCACTTGACATTTTTTTCTTATAAAAACCACCCATGTGATTAATTGCGTCACTTCCTGTATTCTACCACTAAGCATTCTGGTAAGTGTAGTTTATTTGTTAAGATCTCCTAGATGGTGTAAAACTTCGACCATGTTCTTTTAAAAGTATCACAAATCATCCAACTTATTTTACTAATGTCCCTCCTGAGACTTATAATACACTCGTTGTTAATAACGACATTGTCCTTCCCTTTATACAAATTTAGCTTGATTGTTGTGCGTAATAAAGCCCTCCAGTGGGCCCATACTTCTATCTATTAACCATCAATATTTACTGTGTCTATTGTTACGCTAAAGCCCTCTGGTGGGCCTGCTATTCATTAAGGGAGGTTTTGTCAAATATGTTGTTTCATCATCATTCTCGTTGTCACCTCTTATCAATCATCTTACCATAATATACTTACAGGAATGTTTCTACAGAAAATAATTTTTCTAAAAAAAAGGATATAATGTCTATACATAAAGGAGACAAGATTTTTCAGCTCTGCTAAACAATTAACATTAGTTTCATCATGGAACATGTCTTCCACACAGTTCATAAATGATAATGAAGTTCCTCATCCTGGTTCAAACCATCAGGCATGAGTGTTCGAAAATTCAGAATGTGCCGTGATTCCTTCTGTCTTAAGATTTTTTCACGATCCCCACCTCTTGGGTGCATTCCCACTGTTTCCAACGCATCAAATTTTAACTTTTTCCAGTCCCCACCATGTGCCTTCTCCATATGCTTGGCTACAGCGTTGCTTCTGTCTGAATTGATAGTGGCTCGCACATGTTCCAGAATGCGTTTTTTCAATTTGCATTTCGTGCTGCCTATGCATTTCATTGCGCAAGGACATTCCATTACATATATTGCAAATTGGCTTTTGCAATTAATTAATTGTTGAATTTTCCACATCCGTTTGTTTGTCATCATCACCTCTTTTTTGTTTTGTGCAATTAAACAGACCTTACAGCTGGTACATTTAAAAAACCCTTTTGGTTTGAGCCATGTGTCTGATTTCTTTTGGTCCTGAAAGTGGCTGTGCACTAATTGATCCCGCAAATTTTTTGCTCTTCTGTAAGTGATGTTCGGGTGATCTCCCACTATTTCTGATACGGTGGGATCCATATGTAATACGTGCCAGTTCTTGCGCAAAATTCTCATTAGTTGTTGGTTTTCAGTGCTGTATGTTGTTATAAGCCTTATTTTGTTGTCTTTCTCGTCTGGATTTAGTTTTTCTTTTATCAGATCAGTTCTTCTCACCATGCTTGTGCGTTGCAGTGCCTCTTGGATAGTTTTCGAGCTATATTTCCTTTTCTTGAATCTTTGTATTGCTTTACCACGGTGTTGTATCCATTCTTCTTCTTGAGAGCATATCCTTTTAATTCTGAGAAATTCTCCATACGGAATGTTTTTAATTAAACTGGCTTGGTGAAAGCTTTCTGTGTGTATCACGGCATTTGTCGCCGTATCCTTACGATGCAGGGTTGTATGAACGCCTCATTTGCAATATAGATCTCAGTGTCAAGGAAAACCACACGTTCACTGCTGATGTTATATGTAAACTTGAGGTTGAAGTCAGAATTGTTCAAGATTTCAAAGTATTCGGCGAATTCATTCTTGGTCCCACCATCCCATGGTTAGGCAGGAATAGCTAGGACTAAATGAAAAACCCATTGCCGTACCTTTCACTTGGCGATCTCTTCCCCGAACATGAATGTATTTTGTTCCAAGCATGTATTGATCATTTGCAATAATATACTTCTTACCTAAGATCCACAAAAATCCCACGAAGCCACCAGGGAGACCCATAATATCTGCAAAAGGAGCACTATTAGAACCCATGGCTAATTTCTTAGATGTATTCTTATTACCTTACGTCAAAAACCTAGCGTCGTACCTTCAAGACACGGGTGATCTTCTGAGACACTTGCAGGAAACCCCATGGCAAAAAACATACAAATTGATCACAATGGATGTTTTATCGCTATACTCAAACATTCGCAACGACATGGGTATGAAAGCATGCGAACATTTTCTGCAAGAAAGAAACATACAGTACGCAGACCACAACAAAATGTTATTGCAAATGATCAATTTAGTCCTAGCTATGCCTGCCTAACCATGGGATGGTGGGAAAAGTCCTGGGCTTGGAAAAGCGAAAATGACCATTATGTCAACAAGACCATCACATGGCTAAGATATATCGACGACTTGCTGTTAATATGGGATGGGACCAAGAATGAATTCGCCGAATACTTTGAAATCTTGAACAATTCTGACTTCAACCTCAAGTTTACATATAACATCAGCAGTGAACGTGTGGTTTTCCTTGACACTGAGATCTATATTGCAAATGAGGCGTTCATACAACCCTGCATCGTAAGGATACGGCGACAAATGCCATGCTACACGCAGAAAGCTTTCAGCAAGCCAGTTTAATTAAAAACATTCCATATGGAGAATTTCTCAGAATTAAAAGGATATGCTCTCAAGAAGAAGAATGGATACAACACCGTGGTAAAGCAATACAAAGATTCAAGAAAAGGAAATATAGCTCGAAAACTATCCAAGAGGCACTGCAACGCACAAGCATGGTGAGAAGAACTGATCTGATAAAAGAAAAACTAAATCCAGACGAGAAAGACAACAAAATAAGGCTTATAACAACATACAGCACTGAAAACCAACAACTAATGAGAATTTTGCGCAAGAACTGGCACGTATTACATATGGATCCCACCGTATCAGAAATAGTGGGAGATCACCCGAACATCACTTACAGAAGAGCAAAAAATGTGCGGGATCAATTAGTGCACAGCCACTTTCAGGACCAAAAGAAATCAGACACATGGCTCAAACCAAAAGGGTTTTTTAAATGTACCAGCTGTAAGGTCTGCTTAATTGCGCAAAACAAAAAAGAGGTGATGATGACAAACAAACGGATGTGGAAAATTCAACAATTAATTAATTGCAAAAGCCAATTTGCAATATATGTAATGGAATGTCCTTGCGCAATGAAATACATAGGCAGCACGAAATGCGAATTGAAAAAACGCATTCTGGAACATGTGCGAGCCACTATCAATTCAGACAGAAGCAACGCTGTAGCCAAGCATATGGAGAAGGAACATGGTGGGGACTGGAAAAAGTTAAAATGTTATGCGTTGGAAACAGTGGGAATGCACCCAAGAGGTGGGGATCGTGAAAAAATCTTAAGACAGAACGAATCACGGCACATTCTGAATTTTCGAACACTCATGCCTGATGGTTTGAACTAGGATGAGGAACTTCATTATCATTTATGAACTGTGTGGAAGACATGTTCCATGATGAAACTAATGTTAATTGTTTAGCAGAGCTGTAAAATCTTGTCTCCTTTATGTATAGACATTATAACCTTTTTTTTAGAAAAATTCTTTTTTGTAGAAACATTCCTGTAAGTATATTATGGTGTATATTATGGTAAGATGATTGATAAGAGGTGGCAACGAGAATGATGAAGAAACAACATATTTGACAAAACATCCCTTAATGAATAGCAGGCCCACCAGAGGGCTTTAGCGTAACAATAGACACAGTAAATATTGATGGTTAATAGATGGAAGTATGGGCCCACTGGAGGGCTTTATTACGCACAACAATCATGCTAAATTTGTATAAAGGGAAGGACAATGTCGTTATTAACAACAAGTGTATTATAAGTCTCAGGAGGGACATTAGTAAGATAAGTTGGATGATTTGTGATACTTTTAAAAGAATATGGTCGAAGTTTTACACCATCTAGGAGATCTTAACAAATAAACTACACTTACCAGAATGCTTAGTGGTAGAATACAGGAGTGACGCAATTAATCACATGGGTGGTTTTTATAAGAAAAAAATGTCAAGTGAACATTGTCAGTCTCGTGAGCAAGGTTTCAGGGGAAACCGAAACGCGTAGAGTTTGTGAAGTGGCTTGCTGAAAATGAAATAAAAAGCATATTGAATCACTGCACAACTGCCTCTGGTCTCGTGTGTGCGCGAGGAAGCCCTGTGGGGACAAAGGAGGAATAGGTAACGACTTGGCTCTGTCGTACCTCGAACGCACCACCTAAGTGCACCCAGGAGCCGAAAAGTGGGCCGTTTTGGAAGTATATATATATATGTGTGTGTATATATATATATATATATATATATTTGTTACTTGCATTGTTGGCCTCAAAGAAGGGCTATGCTTGCTACTCTATTCTAGGTTCATAAATATCAGTGAGAATTATACGACGCAGAAGGAAATGTTCTCTTCCAGGGAATACTCATCAATAGTCATAAGCACTGAATAATCTACGCCCACGTGCGGGAACCCAGAGCATATACAAGAAATTACATATATATGTGTATGTTTTAGAAAAGGAGTACATAGTACTACATAAACACACACATATTCATGTATAACATAAAAATATACAGCCTCATACATATCCAATAGGCCATGAAGCCAAAGTTACATGAATTTCTCTAGTATGAAAATAACACATATACATATAATGCAAGAGACGGACATGCACAGTAATAGCATTCCGCAATAACCTTTTATTTTCATAAAGGAAAACAGGTAATAGCAGGCAATTAGCCTAAAAAAGGCTGCATAAATAAATAACATCCGTGTACAGAAAAGGAAACTGGCACCTCGCCTTTAAGGCCTCAGAGACCCTGAGCACCTTGCCTTTAAGGCCTCCAGGAGCCCTCTGCTCCCATCATGCATCACAGGTGACAGTTAGGTCAGTTCTTTTTTCCAGCTCCTTCTGTGAGGAACCTGGAGCTTGAGCTTAACTGATTTGGATCTTTTTCAGTCATAATTGATATTCTAATTTCTTTATTCGATATTTCTTGCTACTGGTGGTATTTACTAGTCTTTTTCTGACAAATTTGTAAAATTTTTTAGTCAGAAATGCCGCCTTTATTTTATAAATGTTCCTCCTGTGGGAAGAAGATGGACAAATCTGATCCTCATTCGGTCTGCATCGTGTGCCTACCTTTTTCTCACGACACAGAGACCTGCTACCATTGTCTTCAACTTTCAAGAAGAACATTGAAAGATAGAGAGAAGATCAGACTTCAAGGCTTGATGGAGAGAGGTAAACATCATAAAAGCGGCTCAGAGAGTCAGCATACTTCTAGAGGGCCCTCCTCGCCGAGAAAACGGCAAAGACCTACATCACCAGAAGCTAGAAGTAAGAAAAAACATCACAGCGCGTCGTCAACCTTGAAAGCAACTGCACAAGTGAGATCGACGTCAAAGACAAGATCGCCGTCGAGAAGTAAGTCGACGTCGAGGCCAACGACGCAAGGAACATCGACGTCAAAGACACGATCTCCGTCGAGAAGCAAGTCAACGTTGAGACCAATGACGCAAGTGAGATCAACGATGAAGACAAGATTACCGTCGACAGGTAAGTCGACTTCGAGACATGCTTAAGGCTCGAAGCATGATAGACCTCAGTCGACGTAGAAGCATCCATCGACATCAATTCAGAGGTCAACGTCGAGATCTCTGCCCCCTTCTCTAAGGTTGGCGTCCAGACACTCCAGATCACCCTCTCGGACCCGTCAGTGGTCTACGTCGAGGGCACGGTCGATGTCGAAGAAGCCGCATGAACACCAGCGGTCGACGCCGAAGAGACCGACGTCGAGGGCTTGTTCTCATAGATCTCCACCGCCAAGAGTGTCACCGCCACGGTCGTTGTCGATGGTAGCTCACTCCGGTTCGACGTCGACGTCGAGAGACAGGCAAGGTGTTCCTGCTGAAGACGTAGAAAGACCGACGTCGAGATCACGGCGCTCGACGTCGAGGGAATCTTCTTCCTCGCCTGGTATAACTATTATACAGGTTACACCGGAGGGCTTTCCGACTAGTGGGAACAAGTCTCCTCCTATAAACATGTTACCAAGATGGTTGGAGGACATCAGGCACTGGAAGATCCAACCCAGGCGTTCTGAGAGACCTCCTACCATGGAATGTGCACCGCCTCCCGCAGGTAGGTCCCCGAGGTGATCCAGATCTCCTTTAAGACGGCGATCACGCTCAACAGAGCGCGCAAGGTCCCGCCGATCGCATACACCAAGGAGAAGACGGAGGTCTCCTACAATGACCCTATCAACAAAGTCTTCGTATAGAGATTACTCACCGACTATCTCGTCAACGCCACCATCCAGGGTTTCCCCAGTTGATGATCTTGGAACATTCAACAAGGTGCTCTGTAGAGGTGCCAGCAAGTTGAATATAACCATGGCTGTTCCTCAGGTGAATACTTCCATCATATTTGAAACTCTGCACCATCATGCTTCGGCGAAGCCCCTTCTTCCTTTGGTGTCAGGATTGTTAGAACCTGCAATGAAAACTTTTTTGACACCTGCCACAGTGAGCTCGGGTCTTGCTCGAATTTCAAAAAAGTACAAGGCCCCAGACCAAGATCCTTTGTTTCTGCGGTCTGATCCGCCACCGGATTCCATTATAGTTGCTGCTGCCAGAAAAGCTCATTCCAATACTTCTATTTCGTCTGCTCCTCCAGAGAAGGACAGTAAAAACATGGATTCTTTGGGACGGAGAATGTGCAGTACTTCAGGATCTGTCATGAGAGTGGCTAGCGCAACCACTCTACTGGGACGATATGAACGGTCTTTATGGGACTCTTTAACAAGATTCACAGAGAAATTACCCAAAGACAAACAAAAGGACTTCCTAGAGATTGTACAGGAAGGTGGTCTGGTAGCAAACCAGTTCACTAGTACAGCGGCCGATTCTGCAGATTTGGCAGCCCATGGATACGCCCATGGTATTTGATCTCGAAGATCAGCATGGCTTCGACTCACGGGTCTCAAGCCCGATGCTCAAAGAAAGATAGTCAATCTGCCCTTTAATGGTTCGGACGACAAAATGGCAAAAATGAAAGCTGAGTTGGATACTCTCAAAGCTGTAGGCCTTGATAAGGCCTTGAAAAGAATGAGGAATTCCATCGTCGCTTTCGTTCCTATGACAAACGCTCTTTCCAGCAGCGTGGTCAATACTCTAACTGGTCATCGCAGACCCATAGTCAGACGCAACTAAGGTCCCAGTTCCGACAACGTAGACCGGGACGTGGCAGAGGTGACAAACAGCAGTCCACAGAAGCAATGAGGTGTGTCTTCCTCCAAAGCTGTTGTACACTCCGGTGGGAGGAAGTGTTTAGTTACATCTGGAGGACTGGAAACGTATAACAAAAGACAAATGGGTCATCACCATTGTTATCTTTTCAAGTTCACAACTCCTCCTCCAGCTACACCTCCGAGAGGCATTTCTCACCAAGCCCACCGATTGTTACAAACGGAGGTCAACACCTTATTGAAGAAAGGAGCTATAGGAAAAGTCCCCGCTCCTCAAAGAAATCAAGGAGTCTACACGCGTTACTTCCTTGTGCAAAAAAGAGGCCCCACCACAGAATACAGACCTATACTGGACTTGGGACTGTTGAACAAATACATCCGCAGAGAGAAATTTTGAATGTTAGCACTCCATCAAATTTTCCCACAGCTTCATCAAGGGGATTGGATGTGCTCCATTGACTTACAGGGCGCATACTTCCACGTACCAATATCAAAGAAACATCGCAAATTTCTACGATTTCGAGTGTCTTTTCAACATTACCAGTACTCAGTTCTCCCGTTCAGGCTCAAATCAGCCCCCCGAACATTCTCCAAATGTATGGCTGTGGTTGCCACTTTTCTCCGTAAGCAGAAAATATTCATATATCCTTACCTGGACGACTGGCTCCGGAAGAGCCCATCTCCTACTCTGCTGCAGGATCATCTCTCGTGCAGCCTTCAGCTTCTCAACAACTTGGGCCTTCATGTCAACTTCAAGAAGTCCATACTAAATCCAACGCAAAGGATCCATTACCTAGGCTCCTTCCTGGACACCGAAAAAGCAAGCGTGTGTCCTTCGGAGGAGAGGTTGTCATCAATCCGAGAGAAATGCCTGAACCTTCTTCACACGCATCTCCCGACAATTCGACAGGTGTCATCACTACTGGGCTCGTGGCATCATGCATCTTTGTAGTACCAAACGCACGATTGCACATGTCTCCATTACAACAATGCTTGGAAGACCAGTGGATACAAGTATCAGGGCGCTGGAAGGATCAGGTAATTCTCCACAAACAGCCAAAGACTCCATCCAGAGGTGGATGAAGCGATCGCACCTGATGAAGGGAGATCCTTTACACCAGGACCCTCCAACCCAGACTATAGTCACAGACGCATCTCTCCAGGGTTGGGGTGCTCATATGGGTCCTCTGCAATACAAGGTCTATGGTCCGACTCAGAAAAGAGTTACCACATCAACCTGCTAGAGCTGAGAGCCGTACATCTAGCTCTCAAGTCCCTGTTTCCGTCGTTCAAGTCTCGTTCCATTCTAATCCAAACGGACAAAACAACGATGATGTATTATTTGAACAAACAGGGTGGTACCCAATCAAGAACACTCTCCATAGTGTCTCAAACCATATGGAACTGGCTTCTAACGAGAGACCTGTCAAAAGTAGCCATTCATCTACCGGGCTCTCTCAACTCCCAGGCGGACTTCCTCAGCAGAAACTTTGTCGAAGCCCACGATTGGGTTCTCAACAACGAGGTCGCTCACAGCATCTTTCGAGAATGGGGAACGCCAGACATCGACCTGTTTGCACACGCGGTAAACGCAAAATGCCCCGTCTTCGCATCCAGGTTTCCCCAGCAAGGATCTCAAGGGAATTCCCTTTTGATTGAATGGTCTCAGAGCTTACTGTACACTTTTCCACCGATTCCATTGATCCCAGTTGTAATCAACAAATTATACAGGACCAACGCTAGGATGATACTAATAGCCCCGGAGTGGCCTTGCAGTGGTGGTTTCCGGACCTCCTTCAATTATCAGAAATGCCACACAGGAGGTTGCCATGCCGCCCGGATCTCCTATCCAACCAGGCAGGGAGAGTATTCCACCTCAACCTGTCCTCCCTCCGGTTGACAGCATGGCTCCTGAAGTCATTCAATAAGGACACCTCCAATTGAACCCAGACTATATGGCTATTCTTGAAGAAGCGAAAAGACTTTCCACGAGGAGATCGTATGCCTTCAAGTGGAAGCGTTTCTTCCTATTGTGTGTGGACAATGGACATGATCCCATCCGGGGTCAGGAACAGGTGATTTTACCCTACTTGCTGCATTTGGCTAGATCTGGTCTTTAGTTCCCTTCTATCAAAGTCCACCTTGCAGCTATCACAGCCATTAGGAAGTCCCCCAACCAGACTTCTTTGTTTAGAATTCCTGTGGTAAAGGATTTTCTTGAGGGATTGAGAAAGGTTTACCCACCAGTCAGGTCTCCCTCTCCTCCATGGGAACTTAACATTGTGTTAACAAAGTTGATGGGGGCCCCTTTCGAGCCTATTCATAAAGCTTCCTTACAGCATTTAACATGGAAAGCCGCGTTCCTGGTGGCCGTTACATCTGCTCGCAGGGTGAGTGAGATCCAGGCTCTTTGCTGTAAAGAACCTTACACTGTGTTTCACGCCAACAGAGTGGTTCTCGGAACACATCCTAGTTTTTTGCCTAAAGTAGTCTCGGACTATCATATTAACCAGACTATCACTTTACCTACTTTTTTTCCGAACCCTTCGAATCCTCCAGAAAGATCTCTCTACTTCCTAGATCTCAAGAGGGTTTTGAAGTTTTATTTGGACAGAACAAAGACACTGAGGAAATCAGAACGTTTGTTTATTAACTATGATCCTGTTAATACAGGTTCTGCAGCTTCCAAAAGATCCATTTCGAGATAGATAGTTTCTTGTGTTCTACTGTCATACCAATTGGCCAACAAATCCCTTCCGGGGAGGCCTAAGTCCCATTCCACTAGAGGGAAAGCTTCTACCACTGCTCTCCTGAGGAATGTCCCCATGGCAGAAATTTGTAAAGCAGCTACATGGCGATCAGTTCATACGTTCACTCGCCACTAATGTTTAGATGCTGACACGCAGGCAGATGCTCAAGTTGGGCAGGCCGCGCTGAGAAACTTGTTTGCTAATACCGTTTAACATGTGTACGTCAATTTATTTGCTGTTTTTTGCTCGTCCGCGAGGAAGTGGGTATGGGCTTGCTACTCTATTCAGTGCTTATAACTACTGATGAGTATCCCCTGGAAGAGAAGGATAAGTTACTTACCTGTAAGTATACCTCTGGAAGAGAAGGATAAGTTACTTACCTGTAAGTATATCTCTTCCAGGGGTATACTCATCAAAGTCATAAGCAACCCTCCTGCCTCCCGAGCATTAGCAGTTTATGCGGTATTTTTGCAGGTTCCTACAGGTTTTTTATACCGTACAAAAGAACTGACCTAACTGTCACCTGTGGTGCATGATGGGAGCAGAGGGCTCCTGGAGGCCTTAAAGGCAAGGTGCTCAGGGTCTCTGAGGCCTTAAAGGCGAGGTGCCAGTTTCCTTTTCTGTACAAGGATGATATTTATTTATGCAGCCTTTTTTAGGCTAATTGCCTGCTATTACCTGTTTTCCTTTATGAAAATAAAAGGTTATTGCGGAATGCTATTACTGTGCATGTCCTTCTCTTGCATTATATGTATATGTGTTATTTTCATACTAGAGAATTACATGTAACTTTGGCTTCTTAGTCTATTCTGGATATGTATGGGGCTGCATATTTTTATGCTATACATGTATATGTGTGTGTTTATTTAGTACTATGTACTCCTTTTCTAAAACATACACATATATATGTATTTTTTTGTATATGCTCCGGGTTCCCGCATGTGGGCGGAGATTATTTAGTGCTTATGACTTTGATGAGTATGCCCCTGGAAGAGAACTAGGATTACAGGTAAGTAACTTATCCTTACTTGTGATCCTAGTTTTCCAGTATTGGGGTATCTTTCATAGATTTACTTGCCTGAATCATTCCCTGTCGCCGAGGCGGGAGTCCCACAGTAAATACAAAAGTAGTGCCAAAAAATATTAGTAGTAGTAGGCCCCAAAGAAAAGGCCTGAGGCCTAGATCTTAGCAACCTATCTACATCATTATGCCAAAAGAATCCAAAAATTGGTACCAACCAATCAGCTATCAACACCCTCTAGAACACTCTCAGCAGAGCCAGTTCTCCTCAGATTTTCACTGCACGTCGTGTGGAAGGGAGTCTCCCTGAGTGCCACTCAGTGTTCTACTTTATTCCATGATGTGTGACAAGAAACCCCCTCCCCCTCGTCTTCACTTATTATTCAAAGAAGCTTTAATGATGCTCCTCAAGAATGCAATAGAGAAGGTTCCATCACATCAGAAACGGACGGGTTTCTATTCCCGATTTTTTCTGATCAAAAAGAAATCAGGGGAATGGCGCCCGATTCTAGACCTTCGCAACCTGAACAGATTCCTCAAAAAACAAGGATTTTGCATGGTCACACTTTCAGAGATTCTAGGTTGTCTCAACAAGGGAGATTTTATGGCTTCTCTGGATATGGAAGACGCTTACTTCCACATCCCAAGCATCGCAAATATCTTCGCTTCACTGTGGCTGGCGCCCAAATTGGACTAAAATCGTCTCCAAGGATCTTCACAAAGTGCCTAGCTCCTGTAGCAGCAGCGTTAAGATCCCAGGGAATCCAAGTATTCCCGTATTTGGACGATTGGTTAATCAAAGATCCTTCGGAAAGAGCAGTCAAGATTGCCGTTACAACGTCTCTTCATCTTTTCAACTCTCTGGGGCTAACTGTGAACAGGAGCAAATCTCAGTTTCGCCCGATGCAGGTCCTTCCATTTCTAGGAGCTCTGCTGGATACTGTCCAGTGCAGGGCATTCTTACCTCACGAACGGCAGGTTCGTCTTCAAAAGCTGGCAATTCTGATTTCCACGAGAAAGTCAGTTTCTGTCCACATGTTTGCTTCACTACTGGGAATGTGCTCTTCCTCAATAAATCTTGTCCCTTTGGCAAGACTCCGAATGAGACCTCTACAGGAGGAGCTACACCTTCAGTGGCAACAGGCCGTGGGTTCCTTCGACGACATCCTCAGAGTCACACCACGCATGAAAAACGCTCTGCATCGGTGGTCACAGATGCCCAACTTAGCAGAAGGACTCACTTTCATACAGGATATTCCAGATTTTGTTCTCACAACGGATGCCTCCATGGAAGGATGGGGAGGTCATCTCCAAGATTTACAGATATAAGGAAAGTGGTCTCCAGAGTACAAGAAACAACATATCAACAGTCTGAAATTGCGAGCAATTTTCCTGTCCCTGCAAGCTTTCCTTCCAAGGATTGCAGGTTCATCGGTACTAGTTTGGACCGACAATACCACCAGCATGTTTTACGTGAACAAGCAAGGAGGAACAAGATCGGCAACTTTGTCAAGAGAGGCTCAGGAGTTGTGGGTATGGGTCACATTCCACAACATAACCCTCAGAGCAGAATATGTCAGGGGTCTCCACAATACCCTAGCGGACACGCTCAGCAGTTCCTAATCGGACTGCCACGAGTGGGAGCTAGAGCAGACTCAAGTGCTCAGGGTGTTCCGAGCTTGGGTCGCGAGGTGCCCCGCTGTGGAAGTACAGCTCCAGGACGCGGCGAAGCTTGCAAACGTCCATGGAACGCCGTGACCGTGGTGGTTGGTATACTAGCAGGGACTCAGTGTTACTTCGTACAGCCACCTACGAAAAGGATTGTATTTAATTGAGAGACCTACCTGCAATCCACTTTGGGTTTTATTTTGCACATCATCAAGCGCACTACGAAGACCACATTGCTATTGTGGTACACGCCCACTGGGCGGAACGGTATTTCATCGCCGTGAGTATGGCGCAACATTCTTTGCAGCTGTGCCTCTCTGGATACCAGTGATCAAGGGCTTATCAGCCCAAAACATGTTTGGACATTCATTTTGACTGAGGAGGTGATGCTGTTAATCCCTGCAATCATGCCATTAAAAAAGGTTTGAAACACGAGCATGTGTGGCGCCTCAACGGTTGGGCTTCTTTCTTATGGAGATATGTATATATATATATATATTCACTGAAAAAACCATAGGTTTCAGGGGTGTTATAGTTAGCTGGACTTTTCACTTGTACAAAACCATTGAAATTCCCCCGTTATAGTTAGTTCAGCTAACTATAACTCGCACGCCCGCAATGCACTGCTGATGACGTCACATATTACATCACTCATGACATGGTCAGTGACATTACTCATGACATCACTGATGACATCTCAAATGACATCACTGATGACATCATCCAGTGAATGTGTGTTTTTCTGAAAATTAAATATGTTTTATATATGTATATCTCAAGGTCGATGGAAGAATAAATGGGTATATAAGTGTCTAAATGGATGATTTGTTTTTGAAAAATTGATTGTGTAACTGACTGATTGAGTGTATCATAGTGAATACATGGCTTAGTGAGTAATGTTTAAATATGTAAATATCTGTATCAGTCTCTCACTTTGTGTATAAGTGGCTGCATGGGTTGGTGAGTAGCTACATGGGTGTCTATATAGGTTATTAGTTGGTTTTTTGAGTATCAGTCTGAGTGTCTGCATGGTTCGGTGGGAGGTATTACGTAGTGCATAGGTGCATGAATGAGTGACTCACTCTTTGTA
Source organism: Triturus cristatus (assembly GCF_964204655.1). Lineage (NCBI taxonomy): Eukaryota > Metazoa > Chordata > Amphibia > Caudata > Salamandridae > Triturus > Triturus cristatus. The sequence continues at coordinate 1,660,143,765 of NC_140590.1, read as the reverse complement.
TGTGTTGAAGACAGCATGTGTGCAGGACTGTATGGGTGGATGCGTGTGTGTATGGGTGTGTTAGTGAGTGAATGACTGTCTCAATAGTGTCTTTATGAGTAACTACATATGTTTTAAACTAGTATATGTGACTATTGGTGTATATAAGTGAGTATATGTGAGAGTGAGAGATTGAAAGAGTTCCTGTATGAATAAGTATGTGTTTCTATAAGTGATTGTTTAAAAGACTAAGTAAGTAAGTTTCCGTAGAAGTAAGTGTGGTGGTGTGTGTATAACTGTATATGCAAGTAAATGTATGTTTGATTCTTTATTAGCATGAGTGACTATGTGTGTGAGTAACTCTATGGATGAGTGGCATTGTTTAACAGGATGTATAGGTGTATGAGTACATATGATGAGTGAGTATATGTATGAGTGACTGTATAGGACTGTTGGTGAATGAGTGGATGTGTATGTGGATCTTAGAATTACTGAAGAGGTTGTTGTAACTGTATAGGTATGTCCATTGTTTTGAAAATTTTAGTCTCTATTTTTGAATGTGTGTATCAAAGGTTATATTAGGGTGAGAGGAGGTCTGCCACTCTATCACAAGGATGATGTCATCAGTGATGTCATTTGAGATGTCATCAGTGATGTCATGAGTGATGTCACTGACCATGTCATGAGTGATGTAATATGTGACGTCATCAGCAGTGCATTGCGGGCGCGCGAGTTATAGTTAGCTGAACTAACTATAACGGGGGAATTTCAATGGTTTTGTACAAGTGAAAAGTCCAGCTAACTATAACACCCCTGAAACCTATGTTTTTACAAGTGAATTTCTGAGGTTTTTTAAATGCTAATTCCTAACTATAACGTGCCTGAAACCTATGGTTTTTTCTGTGAATTTCAAAGGTTTTTTAAATGCTAATTTCTAACTATGCCTACAGAGATAGGACATGTGAAGAAAGAAGAAAAGATGCACAGAAAGAAAAAAAAGAAGTGCAGAAAGAAGCAACAGAAGTCCTCAAAGACGAAGAAAAGTGCAGGAAGAAGGATAACGTGCAGAAAGAACAAAAAGAAGAGCAGAAAGAAGCCTTGTTGCAAAATCATCCTGTACCCTCAACTTTTTCAGACGGATACTGGTGGTAACTGAGTCTGACTAACCAGTCCTAGAGCCAGTGCTATGTTAAAAGACACTTAGAATACAGTGAAAACACCTACATACACTAGGGAACATTATGCGTTGGGGTCCCCCTGTGATTAGCATGACCTCCTCTGTAAGCCCCTAGTATATAATAGGGCAGGGGGATTAAAACTACCTCTTTAAACAGGCCACAGGGCGTTTTTGCACATGTTAACTCAGGCCCCGTCCCCTCCCTTCACCACTGTGTAAACATGCCCTATGTCCGTTTTTAGTTGGGAGATTAAGTTCATTTGAATCCTGAGGGTCCCTAGGGTCCAACTAGCCCACTAGGTACCTCCAGTAAGTGCCACAGAGCTGCGTTGCAGAGAGGTGTAAAAAGTGGCACTGCCTGGACCACCTCTCTGCAATGCAGCTCAGTGGCGCTTACTGGAAGCACTTGGTGGGCTAGTTAGCCCCCAGGGGCCCTCACTATTGAAGGGAAATTATATCCCCAATTTAAAACGTGCCATAGTGCGTGTTTGCACACGTCACCTCAGGCCCCGTCCCCTCCCTTCACCACTGTGTAAACGCGCCCTGTGGCTGTTCTAAGTTGAGAGATTAAGTCCTCTTGAATCCTAAGGGTCCCTAGGGTCAAACTAGAACACTAGGTACCTCCAGTAAGCGCCACAGAGCTGCGTTGCAGAGAGGTGTAAAAAGGGGCTTGGCCTCAGAACACCTGTCTGCAGCGCAGCTCCCTGGCGCATACTGGAGATGCCTGTTGGGCTAGTTGGCCCTCAGGGACCCTCAGTATTGAAGAGGAATTAATTCCCCAACTTACAACTCGCCAGGGGGCGCGTTTGCAGAGTGCTGCAAGGAGGGGGCGTGGCCTCCGGCACGATGCCAGTCTTTTATTAATTTAAATTTTTTAAGAAGGGGGGGCTGTGTGGTTCCCCTTCTTATTCTAATTTATTGGCCCTGATGACCCCATCCCCCAGGGCCTGTCTCCTAATTATATTTTTTTGACCCCAATCCCCAGGGCCGGCCACTGTTTTTTATTATTTTTATAAAATATATATTTATAGACACACCTAGGACATGCTGGACAAACCGTACGTACCTATCACCATGACGATTTGCGTGATATTCATTAAAAGGCGACTATGCATACAATGAATCCATGTGGAATGTATTTACACCACTAGTGACGCTCTGACATGTCTGATGCCCTACCGTGCCTAATCCCGGTAGACACCCTTGTCGTTTATTTATACAAACATGGGTAGCTATTGACGGGCACATTTAATACACATGCACACCAAGCCATTCAAAGGGGATTCGATAAAAATTCTACCAAAACTATGCAAGAAACCCCCCTCATGGTTAATAAAACACACATCCACTGCCGGATGTGTAATACTTTTTATTTTACTCTCTGGAAAGGGGCCAAACATCACTTGAAAGTCACAGCGCGCTCCTGGCAGAGCCCAATGCTGTGTTACACCCACCATTGCCTGATGAGTGTCACACACCTCTGTGTTGTATTCCACTAGCTAGTGCATATGCTATGACACTCTCTAGCCCATGTGCACTGTAACACCACCCCGTGAATATGTCATGCCACACTTGTCTTCGCACGGGTTATATTGCCCCATTTAACGTGCCTTCCTCGATGCCTATGTTATAACGCACAGTGCTATGCCATACATATTACAATCTGGGATCCATATCTTTGTCACAGTGCATATGCAACGTTACACTCCCCAGCACATATTTTATATTACAACTTTAGAGACTAGTTAGGTTACACAACACTGCCCTGTGCATATTACACTCCAAGGCGCATATCGCATAGCACGCGCTAGTGCCTGTGCTATCTCGCGCTCTCCAATGAATCTGTCATTGCGCACAATGTATTGCATATTATATTTCACGCCCGGTTCATCTTATATCACACTTTTTGGTGCATAGTTTATACCATACACTATATCTAGTTTTCATTTTCAATCGTGCTCTCAGGACTATGTTCTATATAACACTGTGTTCACCTACCCTTTTCACGGGCATTACATTTTGCGATAGGGGGTGGAGGGTCAGGGGGTGTTTCTGCCAAGTGAGCCCGGAGTCACAGTCACAAACGTCCTCTTTTTCCTGAATAAAAGTGAGATTATGCTGCATACTTGTTCATATTTTAAGTAGTTCGCACAGACACACGTTTCAAAAACAATAAAGCTCCTAATACCCGCCTTCTCTGAACAGTTAGCTTGCTGCCCCATCCCCCTCCTCCCTATCCTTTGTTGTGTGAATCCATGGACTAGCCTCCTCCCTCCTGCCATGCATGGTCTGATGTGCTGCCACTGCCCTCAATTTAGTATGATGTACCAGTCCACTCCTCCTGCCCTCCATTGCCCAATTCTATGCCCCATCATTGACCTCCTGCTTAAACTCTGTGCTTAGCTTGCTGCCCCTATTCTCCTTCCCCCTGCCCTCCGATGTCTTTGTGCATGCCCCTGCTCCATCCTTTTTGCCCACCATGTTCCATGGACCTGCCACTCCTATCTACTCTGAGTGTTCTGTTGAGGTGCCACTCCCCTCCCACCTGCCTAGCATTGTCAGATGACTGTAACATGTCCCTGCCACCTCCACCCTGCCTGTCCACATGCCATGCCCCTATCCTCTTCCTCCTGTCCTACATGGTCCATTGTACTGCCACACCCTTCTGCCCTCCCTGGTCTGTTGTGCTGCAACTGCTCCTCCTGCCTGCCCCGTGCGGTCTGTTGTGAGGCCCCTTCCCCTGAAATTTCTTGTCTGTGCACAGGTCCTGACCCTCCCTTCTATCCTCCATCGTCCTTTGTGCATGCCCCTGCACCCTCCTTCTCGCCCATCATAGCCATTGTGCTGCTACTAACCCTCCCACTTGCCATGCATGGTCTTCTGTGCTGCCATGGCCCCTCCCACCTTCCCTGTGTGGTCAGTTAGCTGCCCCTGACCCCCTCCCACCTTCCCTCCATGGTCTGTGTGTATGCCATCACAGTCTCACTGTTGCTCTTCATGGTGTGTCTTGCTTCTAGTGCCCATCCTGCCTGACCTCCATGGCAATCTTGCTGCTCCTGCCCTGCCCCCTTGCCCCCAGCCCTCTGTTTACATGTGCAGACCCCTACTCCCTCCCTCCTGGCTTGTCTGAACCATTGTAATGCCCCTGATCCATCCCTCCTGCCCTTTATGGTCTGTTATGCTGCAGCTTTCTCTCCTGTCTGTCCATTATGGTCAGCTAGCTACCATTGCCTCTTGCCCCTCTGTTCTCTGTTGTCCATGTGCATGGTCCTGCCCCTCCCTCTTGCTTTCTATGGATTGTTGTGCTGCACTCCCGTCCCGCATGCCCCGTGTGGTGTATTGTGCTGCTGCAAACCCTGATGCCTGCCCTGCAGGGTCAGTTTGGTGCACCTCTCCATGTCCCTCCTGTCCTCTGTTATCCAAGTCCATGTCCCTACCCCATTTCCTTCCGTGATCCAATGTGCCATACTTGCGAACATTTTGAACTTGGTAAGAGGGAGATTTTGAAAAAAAAACTGGGGTATTGATTTTCCCCTTTGAGTTACATTGAAAAAGAGGAGATTGTAGACAGGAGACAGATCAAATAAAGCCCATTTGAGCTTAAAAACATTGGACGTTTCCTGGCTGAATCGGGTCTGTTGGCATGTATGGTTCTACTACCATTGCCTCTTCCTTCTGCCCACAATGGTCTATTACATTGCCACAGCCTCTCTTGCAAGTCCTGTATTGTTGGTTTGTTGCCCCTGCCCCCCTTTCCACTGCCCTCCATAGTCTGTTGTGCTGCCACGGCCCTTCCTGCCTGCTCAGTGTGGTTACATTGTTGCCTTTGCACCCTCCTACCTGCCTTCAAATTTCAGAGTCCGTGCCCCTGGCCTCTGCCTCTCAACAGTATCCTAATGAACAACTAGATTGCTAACATTCTATATTTATCACAAAAGTGTGGAACGCCTGACGTCATCTTGATGTAATCAAAACTGTAATACCTAGAGCATTTCCTTTAGAAATTACATATATGAGGGGGTCTTATTGGCATCAAAATTATGGTTAGTGCTCTAAAAGACTAAAATAAGGACATATTTTCTGAGTTTTCAAATAGCGACAAAGCACTTTTAAATTATTTGTTATCTTTATGTTTTTTTATCCAGTTGACCACTTGATTAAATGTTGCACTTAGGGGAGAGGATGTGGTGTTACTTCCAGAACTGCAGACTTTGCAACTGGGGAACCAGGTTGGAGTTTCTGCTTCAGCTGGACATTCTATGATTCTGGTCAAATTACTTAGTCTCCCCATGTCTACAACCAAAATGAATTTGTTCTTGTGTGATGTAACCAATGCTCATGTAAAGCACTCCAATACCTGACAAGTCTGCACTATATAACACTGCAAAAACACAAAATAATAAGTGTTTTGCACACTTCTGTCATTGGGCTATATTTGGGCTACATCTGGGTGATTTTGGGCTACATTTGGGCTCTTTTGTCTCCGGTGGCCATCTTGGGAGATTTATTTGTTATGAAGTTTCCTAATTTCCTCATGTACTGCAGTCTCCTCAGTAGGAAATGCTTTCAGTTTTTTACTTTGATTCCATCATGAAGGTATTCAGATATGTCACACATTTGCCATAAATTCTGAATGTTAGCACTCTAGTTGCTCATTAGATCACTGTAGTAAAACTACCGTTCACCATGGAAGTCTGCTCCTGGTATTAAAAGTGCATGTTTCAGTCTGCATGTCAGAATGTTTTAATGAAATAGAAGAGGATTTGAGAAGTCACTCAAAATGTGCCCTCATTTTCTTTCTTCAGCATTCATCATAATTTCTATGGCAAAATGAACCCCCTCATTGTGTTCCTTTTTAAATTAAATGTTTTAAGTGTTACCAGTTTATTCCAATCAAGATGGCTTCAGGTGTGCCATACTCTTGTCATAATGAAGACAGTAAGCGCTCTAGTTGTTTTTAAGAACACTCTGGGACATTCTGTCATTGGGCTATACTCGGGCTACATCTGGGTGATATTTGGGCTACATTTGGGCTCTTTTGTCTCTGGTGGCCATCTTGGGAGACTTATTTGTTATGAAGTTCCCTAATTTCCTCATTTACTGCAATCTCCTCAGTAGGAAATACTTTCAGTTTTTTACTTTGATTCCATTAAGAAGGCATTCAGATGTGTCACACATTTGCCATAAATTCAGAATGTTAGCACTCTTTTTGCTCATTAGATCACTGTAGTAAAGCTACTGCTCACCAGGGAAAACTGCTGCTGGTATTGAAAGTGCATGTTTCAGTCTGCATGTCAGAATTTTTTAATGAAATAGAAGAGGATTTGAGAAGTCACTCAAAATGTGCCCTAATTTTTCTTTCTGCAGCACTAATCATACTTTTTATGGAAAAATGAACCCCCTGATTTTGTTCCTTTTTAAATTAAATGTTTTAAGAGTTACCACTTTAATCCAAGCAAGATGGCTTCAGGTGTGCCATACGTTTATCATAAGTAGGACAGTTAGCGCTCTAGTTGTTCTTTGGAACACTCTGGGAAGCTGCAGTAGAACACAAAGGAATCAACTGACAGTCTCTGCCCTTGTTGGATGTACATGTTTTACTGAGAATGTCAGACTTCATTCTCACATGACTGAGAAAGATAATGTGAATTTACAGAAAATAAGCTCTCAGTTTAGCTTATAGATCACCTTCCACACCTCTGTGGGAAAAGCATGAGAAAATATTTTTCTCTCAATCATGATATCCCAGCAGAAGGCTTTTTCACTTGGTGAAATCACCTTAGAACATTCCACAATTCCTAAAATGAGTATGGTACCATCCACAAATGATTTATAATGTAACTAAAGTCTTAAAACCTTCTATTAACTGCAATGCTTTTTAATGAGGTGCTATCATGTATATTGGTCCCAAGATGGCTGCCAACACTTCTTGGATGAAGTGCTGACAGCCAATCAGATCTCAGGATGAGATGTGTGGTTAGGCTCCGCCCACATATATATATGATTTTACTTTAGATTTTCTCAGGAACTACTGAACAGATTGACTCCAGACATTCAAAAGGCACATCCCTGACCTGAGGACTACCTCTCTGCCAAATTTCAAGTAATTCTGTTCAGCAGTTCGGGCTGTACCTTGGACTAAAGGTCCCTATGGAAAAATGCATGGAGGAAACGCGTTTTGGGACCCCCCTTTTTTCTCGGCCCCCGCTTGACTAATCACCCCGAGACTTTCAGGGTAGGAGCGGAGCGGAGCGCCCCACCTATTTTGAAAAATTCGCGAGGATTCGTCAACCGGCGCCAAAGTTATTCAAAATAGAATTTTCAGATTTCCTATGGAAACACGGTCCTAACTATAACTATCTACTGGCGACCGCCAGTAGATAAGATATATATATATATATATGTGTGTGTGTGTGTGTGTGTGTGTGTGTGTGTGTATATATATATATATGTGTGTGTGTGTGTTTGTGTATATATATATATTCACTGATAAAACCATAGGTTTCACACACGTTATAGTTACGAATTAGCATTTAAAAAACCTTACAAATTCACTTAAAAAACCATAGGTTTCACACATGTTATAGTTAGCTGGACATTTCACTTGTAAAAAACCAATGAAATTCCCCCGTTATAGTTACTGCAGGCAACTATAACTCACGCGACCGCAATCCTCTGCTGATGACGTCAGATATTACATCACTGTATTTAGACACTTATTTACCCATGTCTTCTTCCATTAATCTTTAGCTATACATATATTACAAATATTTATTTTTCATAAAGACACATATGTCATCAGTGATGTAATATCTGACGTCATCAGCAGAGGATTGCGGTCGCGTGAGTTATAGTTGCCTGCAGTAACTATAACGGGGGAATTTCATTGGTTTTTTACGAGTGAAATGTCCAGCTAACTATAACATGTGTGAAATCTATGGTTTTTTAAGTGAATTTGTACGGTTTTTTAAATGCTAAGTTATGTATTTCAAATTTTTTTTTTTTTCAGGTTTTTCACCGTGCGTGCACCGTGAAATGTAATTTTTTTTTTAAATCGCGAGGTGCGCGCACCGAGCACCCACGGTTCGCAGTGCGTGCCGTGCTCGCGAGGTGCGCGCACCTCGCGATTTAAAAAAAAAATGGTTTTTTCTCCCTTGGGGGTCCTTCTGTGACCCCCTGACCAAGGCTAGGGGGTCAGGAACTGTCCACTCTGCCCCCTTTTCACGTTCTCCAACTTTTTTTTTCACCCCCTCAGACTGCGAGAGACAAAATGGCGGCCGACACTTCCTGGTTTCGACCGAATCGAATGTTTACCGACATCTAACAACCAATCAGAATTGCGCTCGCGCACGGCAGGGTGCGCGCACCGTGCGCGCGTATAGATATTGATATGCTTTTAAATGCTATTTTCTCAGGAAATACTGAACAGATTTACACCAGACCTGCAAAAGGCACTTCCTTGACCTTATGGCTACCTCTCTGCCAAATTTCACGTAATTCTGTTCAGCCGTTCGGGCTGTAGCTGCGACTAAAGGTCCTATGGAAAAATGCATGGGGAAAACGCGTTTTGGGACCCCCCTTTTTCTCGGCCCCCGCTTGACGAATCACCCCGAGACTTTCAGGGTAGGAGCTGAGCGGAGCGCCCCATTAGTTTTGAAAATTTCGCGAGGATTCGTCAACCGGCGCCAAAGTTATTCAAAATAGAATTTTGAGATTTCCTATGGAAACTAGGTTGTAACTATAACTATCTACTGGCGACCGCCAGTAGATAATATATATGTGTGTGTGTATATATATATATATATATCTCCACCACCAATCCCGCCTCTTATCCAAGAGCGGGTCCGACACATGCTTTTGGACAGCTGCAGGTAAGGTTTAATTGCGACCATTAGACAGATAAGTACTTAAAACACCTGGCAGACACGTTTCGGCGAATGCCTTAATCATTGCCAGCATTGTGTTTTAGAAAAGAGTTCAAATATGCAGGGACTTTACATACTGTTCGTTATGTCCTTATTGGTACATGAAAGTCCAATCACAGTCATTGTTCTTCCATCTCTGTGGGCAGTAAGCGCAAAGCATGCTGGTAACTGAAGTCCCGCAGTCTGTAAAGGTCCCACGAACAGTGCAAGTCAGCAGTCCCACACCACGAACTCTGGTTCAGTGACCGGTCCGTGCATTCAGTAATATATATTTATTACTTGAATTGTCAGTCTCAAAGTAGGGATATGCTTGCTACTCTATTTTAGGTTCATGAATGTCAGTGAGAATCATACGATGCAGAAGGAACTGTTACTTACGTGTAAACGTGTGTGTGTGTGTGTGTATATATTAATTAAAAAAAGAAGCCAGTCATAAAATGTACATCACTAATAGAAAAAGTGACCATGTAAAACCTTTCAGAAACCGTTTTTAAAAGGAAAGGGAATGTTGGACAGTGGTAGCCAATGGGCTGCAAAGAAAAGCATAAGAGAGGAAAACTGGCACTATGCCTTTAAGGGTCTTACAGTACACCCTCTATTCTATCATGCCACACAGGTGACAGTTAGGTCAGTTCACGATTCTGGCTCCTTGAAACAGGAACCTGGGGCACTGAGCTCTTCCTGTCATACGCCATTCTGCCTTTGCTGTTTGTTCTCTTTTATTATCACCTTTTTCAGTTAGATAGATGCCATGAACTCACCAGTCTGCTTTGCACTGTTTAAAGGTCTCTTTACCTAAGTGCTAATGCAAACAGGTGGTGCTGATTATTTAAAAGCTTCTATTTTCTACTGACCTCAAGGTTGCTTGATATGCTTGTCTGTTTATTGAATCAAATACCCTAGTTAAGGACAAGTAATTTACAGAGACAGTAAACCAATGATAGTCGAAGGACAAATGATGAGAGGTTCACGCCAAGGTTGTGTCAGACTGCGATTGGAAGTGCATTTGTCTTGGGGTAACGACTCAGTAGAATCTGATAAAGTTTTTTTAAAAACTTTATGTATGACTTGTTGGCGTAATCCATTGCCGTGAGGGGAACGGCTGGCCACGCCCAACGCCGACGCTTACATCTCGCGCCCGGAGTCACATTTAAAACTGCAGCGGGCTCCCGAGACCGAACGAGGCTGGGCTGGGCCATTCCCCTTAAAAGTAGCATTGGAAGACGGTGACAATACGGGTGAGTGCTCTATTCAAAAGTCTGTTATTGACTTTGCGTTGCCATCCCTAAGCTGTTATTATGGGGAATCGCACTACATTACAACCAACACGTCCCATAACTACCAGCATTGACAGTATGCTTGAAAGGGCCATCAGTATTGTCTCAAGTGAAATTGAGCTTACGGAGCGATGCCTGTCCATGGGTATTGAGGGACGGACTGATATTACAATCTTTAGAGGCACTTTTGCAGACCATACGGAGGACCAGTCCCACTCGCAGCTGGAGGGTATTGGGACCTATCAATCTCCAACTGCTTGTGGGGGTGCAAGTAGGCAAGTCACAAGTGAGGAAGCAGAGCCGCCAACTGATATTAACATTGCTACATCAGTAGGAATGCCCGCTGTAAAACGGAAAAGAAAGACTGGGCCTGGGAAATCAATTTGCAGTAAAAGAAAGCAGCCTACTCGCAGTGCCCCCGTTCGTACCCAAACACGTCTTTCCACTTGGATATAGCCTTCATCAGGTTCTGATATAGCTGAAGCCCCTGATTCCTCTGCGCCCACACAAACTGTGAAACTGAGCAACTCTAGTAGCACACAGACTGAAGCAGCACCTTGCCTTGAGAATTATGGAGACATTCTTGCCAATATTGTCACAGCTTTGGTGACTAAACAAATCACTGAATTTATTGATAAAAAGTTTGCCTTAATACAGCGTCGCTAAGACAATTTGACTATACTCATGGGAGGGGCTGGCCAATGGATGGGAAATGTACAAATGTTGGTTGACAATGAGGATGGCGGGTGCGGGGCAAACATAAGCGAAGACATAGTAATGAGTATCCCAATTTCACAAACAACCAGAATCATTGCTCCCATAAATACCCCGTGCGTGCCACATGATCAATCAAGGGGTTGTCCCCAATTGCCCTTGGATAGACATGGTACCGTACCCCCCAAACCTATAACCGTCCCAAATATCCACCCTACTAGGGTTGACGTTAATAGGTTAAACAGACCCAGTGGATTAGACCAGATCAGGTCGTTTAGAACCACGAGCAACAATGTCCCAGTTGCCCCAAGCATTAACTGCCCGATGGCAAATCAGGATGTTTTGAGTCTGCCACCCGCTGCTTGCCCCATGTGCTGGTATTGGCAGGGGTACCAGCTTTGAAGAAGGATCAGCATGAGTCATGGGATCAGCTACGAAACAAATGCGCGGACTGGCTATCAAGGCATAGAAGGTTTCATGCATCCGAAATAAAGGATATTATTATGGCACACAGAGTTGGGTGGGTGGGAGTATCTAAGACGAATATTGAAGGGGACTGTATTGTTATTAACTTTCGCAGATCATATTTGGTGAGATACCTACTAAGGGATTGCGAATTTACTACATTCAATATTTCTAATATATGCTCATTACCCCTTGGGTATTTTTACAAACCAAGTTATGCCCCTCGTATCTACAAGCCCACTTTTACCACTCCTAATATGTTTCAGGCCCTGTCTGGATTAGATACCCAGGACTGACTACCAATTTTTGGGGAAAACATTGATTCTGTTATTATCTCACCTTATGCCCTGCCCGTAACTGAGTCTACTATTCCCCATACACAAATGAAGGTTACAGCTCCCTCGGACCTCCTCATTCTAAGCTGGAACGTTGCAGGGTTGTACTCTAAACTTCACCATCCAGACTGGGTACAATTTATTAAAGACCAAGACATTCTTTTATTTCTGGAAACATGAGCTACTCAAGATTTGTACATTGAGGAATTTGAATGTCATAATATTTTAGCCACAACCCCCAGGTACGGTCGACCGTCTGGGTACTTATCAATCTGGGTAAACATTGAGATGGGGGTAGCATAAAAATTGTATGCACAGATAATAATAATTTTCTTTTTTTTATTTATTTTTTATTGATGTTCCACATGTACAAATATACGAAAGTAGAAAAAGAGAAAAAAAAACAAAAAACATACAATACAGTTGACTTTTCCAACAGCTGCTAAGAAAAATGAAAGGAGAAAAAACTAATCAGAAAAATAATCAGTTAATGGTTGCCAAATAGCCAAACCAAATTTCCTTTTACGCGTTTTTTTTCAGCAAATACATGCAGCAAGTACATGCTAATTTCTAAATTATAAAGATTAAATAATTTGGCCCGCCATAGATCAAAACTCGGGGCCTCAGGTTGTAACCAAGCAGTAGCAATAGAAAGTCGCGTTACAGCAGCAATAATAAACAAAAAATATCCCACGGAAAAAACCCCGTCGATCCCTAATAAGATCATACTTGGGGAAACAGAAATAGGTTTACCTAGGACATGCAACAGAAAACTTTCAATTTGATTAAAAAAAGGACGTAAAGAAGGACAGCAAAAGAAAATATGTACTATATCAGCATTGCCTTCATGACACTGAAAACATTCCCCAGATTTTGATGCTTGTGAGACGTTGCCCCATTTCATGATAACCGCAGGAGTGTGATATAAATTAAATACAGTTTTAAAGTGCTGGGCTTTTAACGAAGCCGAATAAAAAATCTTATGAGCCATGCTAATAGAATCTTCGATATGGATAGAGGGAGAAGAGAGCCAAGTTCTCCACTTCGCATTTATTTTATCGAGGTCATCTAATCTAGAGTCCAATAATATGTGGTAGATGGAACCTATTCGTAATTGCGATCTTATAGCATCTATAATACGAATGGGAACAAGGTGAGAGGTGTGTTTCTGCAAAAAATCCCGAATCTGAAGGAATTTAAAAAATTGGATGTTAACTAAATCAAATTTCTTTTTAAGTTCATCGAAAGAAAGACAAACACCCTCTGTAGAAACAAAAGCCCCTAGCCGACTGATCCCTTTAGTGTGCCATTGGCGCACTATTGAGTCACAAAAGATTGAAGGTAACAAATGAGGAGCAGCAAGAGGAGTATAAACTGTATATTTAGGAATCTGAAGCATCTTTTTGAGGCTTTTCCAAACAGAGAAAGCTGAGGCAATAATTTTAAAACGTGTGCGTTTGTAATAACTGCCATCAACTTCAATTTGCAAGCAATTCTTAGCAAAAGAACCAAGAGCCATCTGGTAGATAGTAGGGGCTTCTGCAGGATTACCCACTTCTTCCCCTGTGAGAAGGATGCGCATTTTCAAGAGTAGACATGACATTTGATATAACGCAAAATCAGGGACAGCCCATCCACCACGAGCAAGAGGTAGCGTCATCAAACGAGAGGCTCTTCGAATCTTTCCAGGAGCCCACAAATACTTTTCGCAAACTGACTGAAGCTGCCGAATCTGAGGTTTTTTGACTAATAAGGGAACTGCACGAAAAAAATAAAGAACTCTTGGTAAAATAAAAAGTTTTAGCAGGTTGGATCTGCCCATAAGAGTAAGATGGAGACTCTGCCAGGAATCCAAGGTAGACTTAGTTTTATCCAAGATATCATTCCAGTTAGCTGAAATCGTGTCATCCAGATCAGATCTAATCTTGATGCCGAGGTACACTACTTCCTCCACTACCCTCGGATAGGATACTGTGGCTGGGTTCGTACAGAGGCATTGAGTCTTGGCAGTATTCAACTTATAACCAGAATATCTACCAAAAGAGTCAGCAAGCTGTTCAATGACCGGCAAGGCGGTATCAAGGTTGGAGGTAACCACAGTGACATCATCAGCATAAGCAAAAACAATATAGGGCAAATTCTGAACAACAAAAGGGGGGATCTGGGTATTTAATTCCAACATTTTCACAAAGGGATTAATATACAACGCAAAAAGAAGGGGAGAGCAGGGACAGCCCTGACGGGTCCCCCTGCAGATCTGAACCGATTTCGATTTAATTCCCATTGAACATATCTTCGCAGTAGGAGCCTGATAAAAGACCCGAAGAGCGCGGATAAAACCACCCCCAAACCCCATGCGCACCATTATCTCCCAGAGAAAACTCCATGCGACCCGGTCAAAAGCCTTCTCGGCGTCGAGCAGGACGAGGCCCAGAGACCTGGACTCGACCTGTGCGACGTCGAGAAGAGCTACAACCCGGCCAACATGGTCAACTGTACCCCGGCCGGGAACAAACCCATGCTGCTGCAATGAAACCAATCCAGCGACAAGCGGGGCCATTCAATTGGCAAGAAGTTTGGCATACAGCTTACCATCGCAGTTAACCAAAGAGATGGGACGATAGGATCCCGGCTGATCAGGAGGCTTCCCTTTTTTAGGAAATATAACGATGTGCGCTTCGTCCCAAGATTGAGGAGGGGATCCTTGTCTAGCCGCCTCAAAAGTGTTCATCAAGTCCTCTCGCAGTTCTTGGAAAATACCTTGTAAACCTCCATAGGGAGAGTATCAGGCCCAGCAGCCTTACCCGAAGGCATTTTAAGTAATGCCTGATCAATTTCCTCAAAAATAAACGGCATATCCATTTTCTCTACATCTACCGGATCCAGCTGTTCCCAAGTCAATGCGGGTAACCCCAGATCGAGAGGAAGGTCACCTATATTCGGTTGACTATATAACTCAGAATGAAAGTGGTGAAGCACCTTCATAATAGTCTGGGGATCATGAACTAGAGTACCTTGAGTATCATAGATAGCGTTAATCTTTGAAGCCTGACTTTTAGCACGTATTCTTTGGGCTAAGAATCTCCCTGAGGATTCTCCAAATTCATAAAGCTGTCTCCGGTAAAGCTGGTGCTTAAGTGCGATCTCCTGGGCCCATACAAGGTTGATATTAGCTTTACACTGGGCAAGCTTTGCTAGGCTTTCCTTAGGATCCACTGCTGCCCGTAACTGGGTAGCGAGGTCCAATTCAGCATTCTGTAGATGAGAAAAAAGCTCTTGCATTTTTTGTTTGAGTGACTTTTGAGCAAATAATCCATAACTGAGAACCTCACCCCTAAAACAGGCCTTAAAGGCATCCCATACACCAGCGGGGGAGGCAGAGCCACGATTGCACACAAAAAATTCTGAATCCATTTTTTCATATGACCCAAAAAAAGAGGATCATATAACAATTTTCTGTCAAAGGAGAAGGGCATAACACCTCTAGA
The DNA here is from genome assembly GCF_964204655.1 of Triturus cristatus. NCBI lineage: Eukaryota > Metazoa > Chordata > Amphibia > Caudata > Salamandridae > Triturus > Triturus cristatus. Next base: position 1,660,128,405 of record NC_140590.1, on the reverse strand, counting down.
AATAGTAACACTATGTAGGGAAATAACTAAGGGGGCATGGTCAGACAGTAATCTCAAAAAGATTTGAATTTGAGTGCTAGGAGCCCAAGCCACAGGAACAAAAAAATAATCTAAACGAAATAGTTTACTATGAGGTGAAGAGAAAAAAGTATACCCTGGATCTTGCGGATGAATCGTATTCCAGACATCCGCTAACCCATGATCGCCCATTAAATTATGGAGGGCTTGAAAAACTTTGGGTTTACGACCCTTATAGACATACGAGGAAGAGCAAGCCCAATCACCAGATAAATGAATATTCAAATCTCCACAGAGTATTAATGGAGTGGGCCAAAGAGCAAGTTCCCCGTTTAAGTAATTAAAAATGTTCGGTTCGTCTAAATTAGAGCCGTATATAGTACAAAGAGTAAATCTTGTCTCCCCACTAAACATTCGAAAATTGCCCACCGGCCATGAATATCTACCAGAGAGCGCCCTGAAAGAACTAGAGAGGATCGTGCTAAAATAGCCACCCCTCGCGTCGTATCAGATTGTTTGGAGGTAGCAAGTACAGTATATCCCAGATCTGCTAATTTCTGCCTGTGAGACCAAGAGATATGCGTCTCCTGCATACAGATAATATCAGGATTAATAATTTTTAATTCATCCTGAATCTTCTTGCGCTTATCATAGTTATTGAAGCCACAGACATTATATGTACCAATTCTTATCCTCGTGTTAGCCATAATCCAACGTGTAGTAAGTTACCAATAAGTTTAAGCCTTTTCATACATAAGTCGGATAAGCAAAAACAAAAAAAGAATACAAATCTGAAAGTGTACTGTGGAACAAATTTTTTCATATACCCCCCCTGAAACCTCCCTCTTCGACCACCCCTACCCCCACCCCACATGGCCCCCCTGCGGGCCCCCACCCCCCCACACCCTCCCTTTCCTGTGGCAATGGGACCTAGGTCCTTGTGATGGGAAGCTGGTGACGCTCCCTGCGGTGCCCCCCCCCCCCCAAAAAAAAACCAATATAGCATACAAAGGAAAGATAGCCTACAGAGAGAACCTATTTGTATGCCCAACGTATGCCATTCCTGCTATCAAGAGCCAGCCTTAAGTGAATGTAAGTACTCTTTGGCCTGAATTTCAGAAAAAATAACTTATTCTGGCCCTGATACACAATTTTTAACTTTGCAGGATTAAGAAGAAAAGCTTGCCCCCCCCCCCCCCCCCCCCCTTAGCTTGGAAGAGAGGTATTAGTTAGCGGAGCTGCCACCTCCGACCAACTGTCTCGTGGCAAAAGTCAGGCCTAACAAAAAAATTGACCCCTTTGGCAGATCTCTTCTGATTAGGTCTAGCTAGATCATAGACGGCTTCTCGTGCAAGAAAATTATTTATATAGATCAGAATGGCACGGGAGTAAGGGGTCTCTAGACCAGGATGAGTAGCTTGCGATTTGCTATGGAAGGGAAAGCGGTGAGCTCTCTGAATCCGAACCTCCCAGTCCCAGTGGGAGAGTTCAGGGAAGGCCTCAACAAACAGCTGGATGACAAATTGTCTCGTATCACCCCCTTCCGCCCCCTCTGGAATACCCAAAACCCGTAGGTTGTTACGTCTCATCCGGTTTTCCAATTTGGATAATTTCCAGGAGACATCTTCTCTTTGGGTCCTTAGCTCCTTGACTACTCCTCTCTGTGTTGCTACTTCATCCTCCAGGATAGATATGCGGGATTCTGTCTCCCCTACTCTGGTGCCGATTTCGGAGCATGTCTTGCTTATGCGTCTTATTGCGTTTTGCAGCTTGCGGCAAGCCCCCTGCACTCTGACATTCTCAAGTCTAGACTCAGCCCTGTGTGAGAGCAATGCTGGCAATGATTAAGGCATTCGCCGAAACGTGTCTGCCAGGTGTTTTAAGTACTTATCTGTCTAATGGTGGCAATTAAACCTTACCTGCAGTTGTCCAAAAGCATGTGTCGGACCCGCTCTTGGATAAGAGGCGGGATTGGTGGTGGAGATATATATATATATATATATATATATATATATATATATATATACACACACACATATATTATCTACTGGCAGTCGCCAGTAGATAGTTATAGTTACAACCTAGTTTCCATAGGAAATCTCAAAATTCTATTTTGAATAACTTTGGCGCCGGTTGACGAATCCTCGCGAATTCTTCAAAACTAATAGGGCGCTCCGCTCAGCTCCTACCCTGAAAGTCTCGGGGTGATTCGTCAAGCGGGGGCCGAGAAAAAGGGGGGGTCCCAAAACGCGTTTTCCCCATGCATTTTTCCATAGGACCTTTAGTCGCAGCTACAGCCCGAACGGCTGAACAGAATTACGTGAAATTTGGCAGAGAGGTAGCCATAATGTCAAGGAAGTGCCTTTTGCAGGTCTGGTGTAAATCTGTTCAGTATTTCCTGAGAAAATAGCATTTAAAAGCATATCAATATCTATACGCGCGCACCGTGCGCGCACTGTGCGCGCACCCTGCCGTGCGCGAGCGCAATTCTGATTGGTTGTTAGATGACGGTAAACATTCGATTCGGTCGAAACCAGGAAGTGTCGGCCGCCATTTTGTCTCTCGCAGTCTGAGGGGGTGAAAAAAAAAGTTGGAGAACGTGAAAAGGGGGCAGAGTGGACAGTTCCTGACCCCCTAGCCTTGGTCAGGGGGTCACAGAAGGACCCCCAAGGGAGAAAAAAACATATTTTTTTTTAAATCGCGAACCGTGGGTGCTCGGTGCGCGCACCTCGCGATTAAAAAAAAAAAAAAAAATTCACGGTGCACGCACGGAGAAAAACCTGAAGAAAAAAAATTTAGAAATACATAACTTAGCATTTAAAAAACCGTACAAATTCACTGAAAAAACCATAGGTTTCACACACGTTATAGTTACGAATTAGCATTTAAAAAACCTTGCAAATTCACTTAAAAAACCATAGGTTTCACACATGTTATAGTTAGCTGGACATTTCACTCGTAAAAAACCAATGAAATTCCCCCGTTATAGTTACTGCAGGCAACTATAACTCACGCGACCGCAATCCTCTGCTGATGACGTCAGATATTACATCACTGATGACATATGTGTCTTTATGAAAAATAAATATTTGTAATATATGTATAGCTAAAGATTAATGGAAGAAGACATGGGTAAATAAGTGTCTAAATACAGTGATGTAATATCTGACGTCATCAGCAGAGGATTGCGGTCGCGTGAGTTATAGTTGCCTGCATATATATATATATATACACACAAATCTGAGGGACTTGGCGAAGGAATCGAATATATCTGCGGGCACATCAAGCCAAAGCCTGTCTGCAGAATACCATGCAATGGATCGATCATTGGAAACCGACACTAATCTTAAACCTACTACTCCTTTCAAAGTAAAGTCTAAATTCATGCCCATTATGTCTCGTGATTCCATTGACGTCTTTAATGAACAGGTCGTGGCTCAAATCAAGAAATTGAACATTAACATCAATAAGCAAAAAAGGAAAATGACCAACCATGAACGACAATACAACAATCTTATGACAAAACTAAAAAAGAAAACAAAATAGTTATCAGAAACTCCGACAAAGGGGGAAACATTGTACTTTGGCCTATGGATAATTATTTGGAAGAAGCTTATTCTCAGTTGAATGATGTGCAATGTTATCGTAGAAGTACAACGGCAAAATATAAGACTATGATAAATCAATTTCATTCAAAACTATTGGCCTGGAAAAGTGTGGGACTGCTATCTATGGAAGAGTTTAAATATTTAAAGACAGAACACCCACAGACTCCATCCATGTACTTTATTCCTAAGGTCCATAAGAATATTCAGAAGCCCCCCGGAAGACCAATAATATCAGCTATCAACGGGCCACTTGAACATATGTCCCGCTATATTGACTTTTTTCTCCAAGACCATGTGAAGAAACTAAAATCATTTGTGCAGGACACTGGGGATTTTATCAAGAAAATCGCTAACATCCAATGGCAGGAAGGGTATTTTCTTTTGGCCTTAGACGTATCCTCACTGTATACATGCATTAGGAATCAGGATGGGCTAAAAGCAGTTGATCATTTTCTGACTAACAGACCATTGCATTATGTGCAACACAATAAGATGATAATGGATATGTTGGGGTTCTGCCTAGAGAATAATTTTTTTATGTTTAAACATCAAATATTCCAGCAAATTCAAGGTGTGGCTATGGGGGCCAGCTTCTCCCCTAGCTACGCATGCCTGTTCATGGGCTGGTGGGAGGAGCTGGTCCTCATGAAAACATATGAGCAGACTTATAAAGAAAATATTGTATGCTGGTTACGTTACATAGACGATCTCTTTATTGTATGGAAGGGAACCCAGGACAAAGCAATTGAATTTGTTAAGTCATTGAATGACAACGATGTAAATTTGCAGTTTACATCCACTATAAGCAACAAAAATATAACTTTCCTAGATGTTCAAGTGAATATAACAAACAACAGTATGAACACTTCATTACATCGTAAGGAAACAGCAGGGAATACTCTGCTTCATGCCTCTAGCGCCCATCCCCCGCATCTAATACATAGCATTCCCTATGGGGAAATGCTTCGAATACAGAGAATTTGTAGTGAGAAAGAAGACTGCTACATTAAGCAACAGGAATGTAGACAGCGATTCCTTGATAGAGGATACACAAATGCATCAATTAAAAATGCGATTGATAAATCTAACAGGCTTGCTAGACATGAGCTCACACAAAGCGTGAAAGCAAGTAAGGAAGAAGAACAGACTCATGCTGAACCCACCAGACTTATTCTGACTTACTCAAAGCAAGAGCAGCAAATAAGAACTATAATAAGAAGAAATTGGCCAATAGTTCATGATGACCCCATAATTGGTACACTATTGCCTAAACAGCCTGCTATCACATATAGAAGAGCGGCTACAATGGCCAATGTTCTAGTTAAGAAAAAACCTGAGGAAAGTGAGAAAGTGGGATGGTTGGTGGCAAGGAAGGGCTTTTTTAAATGTTCTGTATGCAAAGCATGTAACTATGCTTTAAATAGAACCACCTATCAGACAGCATTTAGTGGTGCGACAAGAGAGATCAGACAACATTTGACTTGTCGCACTGAGTTTGCAGTATATGTGTTGCAGTGCTCCTGCAACCTACTGTATATAGGTAGCACGAAGTTACAAGTCCATAAGCGCATATTGCAGCACATTAGAGCCATCACCAACAGTGACACAAACTATCCTGTAGCTAGACATTTTAAGGCACATCATGAAAATAACTTAAAACATCTTCAATATTTTGTGATTGATGCGATACCCCCACTCGGCAGAGGGGGGGATCGGGAACAAAAACGTAGGCGCCTCGAAACACGCTACATTTTAGAGTTAGATACCAAATTTCCAGGGGGTCTGAATACTAGCGAGGATTTGCACACATACCTTGACTAGAAATTGCGCATTAATCTGATTTTGGCGTTTTAGTTGCTCCTGCAGGCATTGTCAAGAAATGAATATTAACCAGTGGGCAGGTGGTGACATATGTTAGAATATGGATTTGTGGGTATGAACCAATAATTTTAAACATCATGTTTGTGTAATAATTGGTATTAGTATTTAATATTTAATATTTCACATTTAATATTTAATGTTTATTGTATATTATTCAATATTTATATGAAAGAAGTTATTTTTAAATACCTACATTTAAAGTTCTGCATATTTTACCACCATTATATGAATCTATGTCTCTCCTTTTTACTTCACTGATTTTAGAGTTAATATCTTACTGTTGGTTGATTGATTTGAATTGGTACAGACAATAATGATGGATTGATTGTGCTGGTATTTTACCTACTATGCAAGGAGAGGGTTTGTTTTAACGGATCACATGTGTATATTTTAGAAATCAATTATTTATATTCATATTTATTTATTTATTTATTTATATACTTGTATATTTCTTAATTCCACACATGTATTTTCGACTGCCCTTTGTCAAAGTATACCCAAACAGAGATCTGATACATTTGGCAGTCATCCAATCTCCTACAGTACATACGTTGTCTGTTCATAATACCACACCAGTCTCAACCAGCAAATGCATGGCACATGAACATCTCCAGTCCACGATATAATCTATCATAAGAGTCAGCTCAGACATCGAATAGTCTGTGACATAAGAAAACAAATCTTGTGACTATTATTTCAACCAAATGCTGAGGGAGGTTATATAGTCTCACAGTCCCTCAGCACAAGTTTTTAAGCACTTTTTGCACTTATTTGCACTTAAAATAATTTTTTTAAACACCGGTTCCTTCACTAATTTTCAAAACATTTATTACACGGGTATATTTTAGTTTCACACAGGTCCCATGCAAAACAATCTATACAAGCAATCGGAAAACATATAGGTATTAGGCATTTAAGCCATTATTTAATCGTTTGATATGACTCTATGAATATGAAGTTATATGAGTTTACCAATAATTGACATGACAAGTGGGTAATTTTATAAAAGGCTTGTTAGCGATAAAAAATTGTAAAACCTATACGTCTGTCTTTTAAAATTACACATTGTTGTAATGTTTTAATGTTTTCCATGTTTACTCATCATGTGACCATGTAATTTCACTTTAAAAATGTATCCTCCCCGTGTAAGCGCTGTCATGTGATCAAGGCAGAGGAGCTGCCGAAACGCGTCATGGTGGAAGGTGTGCTTGCATATTAAAATCTACTAAGCACCAAATTGGGTCCATTCTCGCTTTTTCCAGCAGCTCAGCAAGGAGAAGTAGAGCGAGCGTTCTGCTGATATATACACACACACACACACACACACACACACACACACACACACACATATATATATATATATATATATATATATATATATATATATATATATACATATATATATATTATCTACTGGCGGTCGCCAGTAGATAGTTATAGTTAGGACCGTGTTTCCATAGGAAATCTGAAAATTCTATTTTGAATAACCTTGGCGCCGGTTGACGAATCCTCGTGAATTTTTCAAAATAGGTGGGGCGCTCCGCTCCGCTCCTACCCTGAAAGTGTCGGGGTGATTAGTCAAGCAGGGGCCGAGAAAAAAGGGGGGTCCCAAAACACGTTTTCTCCATGCATTTTTCCATAGGGACCTTTAGTCCAAGCTACAGCCCGAACTGCTGAACAGAATTACTTGAAATTTGGCAGAGAGGTAGTCCTCAGGTCAGGGATGTGCCTTTTGAATATCTGGAGTCAATCTGTTCAGTAGTTCCTAAGAAAATCAAAAGTAAAATCATATATATATGTGGGCGGAGCCTAACCACACATCTCATCCTGAGATCTGATTGGCTGTCAGCACTTCATCCAAGAAGTGTTGGCAGCCATCTTGGGACCAATATACATGATAGCACCTCATTAAAAAGCATTGCAGTTAATAGAAGGTTTTAAGACTTTAGTTACATTATAAATCATTTGTTGATGGTACCATACTCATTTTAGGAATTGTGGAATGTTCTAAGGTGATTTCACCAAGTGAAAAAGCCTTCTGCTGGGATATCATGATTGAGAGAAAAATATTTTCTCATGCTTTTCCCACAGAGGTGTGGAAGGTGATCTATAAGCTAAACTGAGAGCTTATTTTCTGTAAATTCACATTATCTTTCTCAGTCATGTGAGAATGAAGTCTGACATTCTCAGTAAAACATGTACATCCAACAAGGGCAGAGACTGTCAGTTGATTCCTTTGTGTTCTACTGCAGCTTCCCAGAGTGTTCCAAAGAACAACTAGAGCGCTAACAGTCCTACTTATGATAAACGTATGGCACACCTGAAGCCATCTTGCTTGGATTTAAGTGGTAACTCTTAAAACATTTAATTTAAAAAGGAACAAAATCAGGGGGTTCATTTTTCCATAAAAAGTATGATTAGTGCTGCAGAAAGAAAAATTAGGGCACATTTTGAGTGACTTCTCAAATCCTCTTCTATTTCTAATTCTGACATGCAGACTGAAACATGCACTTTCAATACCAGCAGCAGTTTTCCCTGGTGAGCAGTAGCTTTACTACAGTGATCTAATGAGCAAAAAGAGTGCTAACATTCTGAATTTATGGCAAATGTGTGAAACATCTGAATGCCTTCTTGATGGAATCAAATTAAAAAACTGAAAGTATTTCCTACTGAGGAGACTGCAGTAAATGAGGAAATTAGGAAACTTCATAACAAATAAGTCTCCCAAGATGGCCACCAGAGACAAAAGAGCCCAAATGTAGCCCAAATATCACCCAGATGTAGCCCAAGTATAGCCCAATGACAGAATGTCCCAGAGTGTTCTTAAAAACAACTAGAGCGCTTACTGTCTTCATTATGACAAGAGTATGGCACACCTGAAGCCATCTTGATTGGAATAAACTGGTAACACTTAAAACATTTAATTTAAAAAGGAACACAATGAGGGGGTTCATTTTGCCATAGAAATTATGATTAATGCTGAAGATACACCGTACATACACGGTGGGGGGTACGGTCCGTACATACACGGGTGGGGGTACGCTCCGTACATACACGGGTGGGGGTACGCTCCGTACATACACGGGTGGGGTTACGCTCCGTACTTACACGGGTGGGGGTCCGCACCGTACATACATGGGTGGGGGTACGCTCCGTACATACACGGGTGGGGGTACGCTCCGTACATACACGGGTGGGGTTATGCTCCGTACTTACACGGGTGGGGGTCCGCACCGTACATACATGGGTGGGGGTACGCTCCGAACATACACGGGTGGGGGTACGCTCCGTACATACACGGGTGGGGGTACGGCGCGTACATACACGGGTGGGGGTACGGCGCGTACATCCGCGGGTGGGGGTACGCTCCGTACATACACGGGTGGGGGTACGGCGCGTACATACACGGGTGGGGGTACGGCGCGTACATCCGCGGGGGAGTCTGGGGGTACAGCGCGTACATCCGCGGGGGGGGCTGGGGGTACTGCACTTACATCCGCGGGGGGCTGTGGGGGTGGTTCGGCGCGTATGCAGGCACATGTCTCCATGGTTGGTATTGAAGTTCGCTCCGGACGGTCTTTATTCCATACGGGTGTACATTCGGACGGACGGGACAGATCGTACTTGCGTGCTCGGACTTCAGTTTTCCGATTCGTACGGATATTCGTCCGGGGACGTGTTGGACACTTTTTCCGACCCGAGGACGTGTGGGGGAATTTTCCCAATGCGATTCGTATGGACTTTTTCCCATACGAATCGTACTTGCCAGTTTGTACGGTACTTGTACGATTCGTACGGAAAAAATTCCGGATACGATTCGTACGGGGAAAATTTTTCCAGGATCAGAATCGGCACCTCAATGTGTACCAGCAGCTACCTATGAGGCAGAGGTATGGGGTGATGCCAAATGTTTTAGCGTCCAATCTGAGAAAAATAGATTTTGCAGGAAACTTTTGGGCGCTCCAATCTCCACCCCCCTGTACATATGCCACAGCGAATTGAAATTAGAATATATCGAAGACATTATAAGGGCCTGCCCCGCATTATATTGGCTAGCCATAATGAAGAACCCTGAAGCATCTCTCACAAGGGATATAATAGATGATTGTCTTCTTTGCGAGAAAGGGATGTATAGAGTAGGGTAGTTAAGAGTTTGGAAAGCGTTAATCTGGGTAGACTGTTTTCTAATCCGAATACAGCCGTAACAATGGATAAAAAAGTTTTAAAAGCAGCACTGTACTCACTTTATAGCATGGAAAGATTAGAAAGGGAATCGAAGAAACAAACAGTTGCAAAATGTATATCCATTGAGTACCCTGAGCGTTGTCTACCAAGCTACATTGCATTACCAATGTATCAATGGGAGAGAGGCCTCCTCTTCCGTCTACGAGCAGGGTCTGTGAGATACCTGCTTTGTTTTCCCTATGGGTATAATGCAAATTTAGACTCTTTGCCATGTCCGTGTGACGGTCACAGCGGACAAACACTTTTTCACTTTTTATTCTTTTGTAAATACTATATGAAATATGCACAATGGCTGTTTATTCCATATTTTAAAAAACGATCTCCTATTAATTTATCGGAAGCTCTTGATTGCATACTTAAATTGGACAATGCTGAACTGATCTTGCGTACCGGCACCTTTTTGAGAGTAGCTACAGGTGCTCGGAAAACGATGTGCGACCTATGAAGTTAATTGTATTTTGCTATTTATTATATGCACTTTACCTATGTTCATTGTATTTTGCTACCTTATGAACTTTGACATTGCTATTAACCCCTTCTGTGCCCGCCCCTTTCCCCGCCCTGTGCCGGCCGTTGAATTAGCGGGCGGGGTCTATGACGAGCTGGACTCGTCATGGGCACAGCGCCACCGCGGCCCATGACGAGTCCAGCTCGTCATGGGCACTGAAGGGGTTAATGTGTTTTTATCTGTATATATTTACTTTTATGGATACGCTGTTATCCGAATAAAGTCTTTGGAATGAAATGGAAATACCATAAAAGGTGGTGCCGATTAGTTAAAAATCTCTTTTTCCATCTGATCTAAAAGGTCCTCTGGTATGCTTGCTTGTTGTTTATTTTTTCAGCTGTCCTGCCAAATAATTAAAGGCCTCCACTCCCTGCTCCGGTTTCCTGTCAGAGACAGTGTCTGATTGACAGGAAACGCTCAATAATCTTCAGAAAAGCTCCAGTGCTTAATATGTTTTATTCAACCTTCAATTTCCTGGCACAGTCTCCCACTGTAGACAGCCTTCTGATTGACAGAAAACACTCAGTAATCTTCTAGAAGGATCCAGATAAACACTAGTACGTTAGACTTTCAAACCCAGCCCCCTGCTTGGCTTTATCAATCTGTATGAAGAGAGGGCTGTGTGTCTTATTCAACACCGTCTTTTGGTTCCAAGCCCTGCCGCCTGCAACAATAGTAACCTGGACAAATTCACTTGGAAGCTGGGGAGCAGCAACCCCTCTTGGAGATCAGCCCCTTCGTGATAGCTTCCAACTATCGTGAAATTCCAGTTTTTGATATACCCTTTTTTCTTCAAGGATACCCTAGCAATTTCAGTTTTAATATGAAATCGGTTTCTAAAGGAAAAGGTCTAGTTGTGTGAAGTAACGCAATGTTGACGACAGATAAAGATTTCTGAATGATCTGAGCAGAGACTGAAGAATACATGCTCAGGATTCCGCACAGGAGGTCAGTGCTCTAGGAACAAGGGTTCAAATTTCTTACAGTAATTCTTGTTTGGTATGCTTAATGAAAGACTCACATCTGAGGCTGATTCTGAAGTATTCATGAATGGTTGCCTGTTGGGTTGTGTTCTTATTGCAGAGTACCTCTCCTGTTTGATGGGATGCGCCTACCCACTAGAACTTGAAGACTCCAAATCAGAAGGATTAACAAACACACTTGCCATCCTTTTCACTGGCGATCCAGTTGCACCATTCACATCACTCTTATCTCTCTCTCTCTCTCTCTCTCTCTCTCTCTCTCGCCAATTCCCACTTCTCTCCAGGTTTAGTCACCAGTATCAGTCATTTCTTCTGATACTAGGGATTAACCTCAAGCGGGCGTGGTGGCAGATCTTCGCTTCTGCAGTAACCCAGGGAATTCAGGTGCTTGGCCATTGGTGTGACACTGCGCTTTTCTCAAAAAAATAATTGGAAACCTTTACAAAACCCTGACTTGTCAGTTACTCAACGTTTTTCCAGACATACAGCCGATTTAGACTTCTTTCTGACAGGAAAGTATTTTATTTTCCTGTCTAAAATGCCTCCACTTTTTGTGAGTTGCCCTTCCTTTTGGAAAAAGAAAGCACATTTAGACCTCCACAAAGTCTGCTTGCATTGCCTTCCAGAAGACGACCTTCCAGAATCCTGCCGCCATTTTCATAATTTTTCAAGAAGAATGCTAAAGAGCAGCGAGATGGTCAGGCTGCGTGGACTCCAAGGAAGAAAACTGCATTAAGAGACAGCTGGATCATCAAGAGGTTCCATAGGGAAGGTCAATCCTCCAACAGCGCACCCTCTTCCCACACCAAGGGCTCTACCAGGGCAAATCTAAAGAAAGAAGACACCAGAGGAAGAGTGTTGAGTTGATTCCCATTGTTGTCAAGGAGCATAACGTCTTGATGTCAAAGATGTCAAAGATAGGCAATTTGCCTACATGCTCAACATTATCAGATACGTCGATGAGACACCCAACGTCAAAACACCGTTTGACATTAAAAAACCCCACAGTAGTCACCGCCCAAACTTTAATCGATGTCACCATAGTCAGCGACGAATACTCCACCACCATGGACGTCGAAACCACCATTGTTAATGTGAATAACTCCATTTAAGCTACATTTGACATCTAGAACAAGATCTCTAATGCCTTCCGTTCAAATTTCACCACAGTGGCTTCAAAGCCACCAAAAAGTACCTGGCAGTCCTGATTCAGATTGTTCACGAACGTACTCTACATCTCAGGTAGTGGCTGAGATACATCTATCTAGTTCTTCGCCAGGAACTTCCATCCCCAAGGAGGCACCATGGTTCACTTCCTGGATCTAGATCTAGAGAGAGGTCTTCTCATTCTCGGTCCTGAAGATCGAGGAGACAATCAGGAGGACCTGCTCTCATTAAAAAAGACATAAACTATCTTGGTCATCCTCCTCCCATCTTCTATCAAAGACTACTCACCTACACTGACAGATATACTCACCTGCTGACCTTTAGGAAGGCACTGAAGACATGGCTGATTAACCTTTGACTCTGAGTTAAAACCCCACGGCATATGTTTACTTGATGAGCCAGCGCCTGGACACCTTCGGGTAATTGTATTGCGCTTTATACATTTCTTTTTCATTTCATTTCATATGCCTCCAACAAGAGTCTCACCATTTGACGACCTTATGACTTTCAAAGATGTGTTAGTGAGACGAGTAGCAAAATTAAACATTGGCATGGACGCTCCAACTACCTCAACATCAGTCATATTTGAGACCTTACATGAGAAAATATCTTCAAGGCCCTTACTTCCATTGGTACCTGGTATTCATATGCCTGATATGCAGCTGTTCCTCACACATGCATCATAAAGTCTGCATTTTTACACTCCTAAGAAAGTACAAACTGCCAGATCAGGACCTTCTGTTTATCAGACAAGATCCTGCACCAGAATCTTTTATTGTGGCTGCAGCAAGAAAATCGCATGAAGGTCGCAAGTGCTTCTGCTCTTTTGGGGAGATATGATAGTTCCTTATGGGATTCTCTCCCAAACTATTGTGACAAGTAGCCTAAAGAAGATAGGCAAGACTTCCAAAAGGTATCTGATGAAGGAATGCATGTCCCCAATCAGATGTTTGGAAGAGCAGTCGATATAGCAGATCTAGCGGCACATAGGTGTTGCCATGGAATCTATATGAGATGCAGTTCCTAGATTAGGCTGACGTGTCTGAAAACAGAAGCACAACATGCAGGAACTACATTGTTTGGCTGAAGTGCAGATGATTAAATGTCGCACATGAATATAGATATAGAGACCTTGAAAGCTGTTGGTTTTGAATAAAAAAAAGATTACGCAAGAATTTACACGCCCTATGATATGCAGTACTTCTCTCAGAGGGTAAACCCCTCATTTGTCGCATCACTTAAGCCTTAATAGCCTCGAAGACCCATCTGAAGTAGTAGAGAGAGAACAGCAACCACAACATGCCGTCACAAGGAAACCTCCTGCTAAACAATGACTTCCATGTTCCGCCTTCTCTGTTGGTCATTTCCGAAAAACATTGCTTTGAGTTGTTCATAATAAACACCATGGAACATGGAGCTGTATCCTGAGTAAACGCCCTTATTATCGTTTTTCTTTGGGATGGATTATCTTTGAGTTGGTGTGCTCCTCCAACCATGGACTCAACACCTCTGTGGGGCTGAGGGTGCATAACGGGAGCTGGAGTTTGTAAACTACAGAAACAAGTATGCATCAAACAGATACACAAAATGTGATATAATTTAAATTCACTAACAAAAAATATACAAAAAGCTACATTTTAATGTGCAGGTTGGAGATTTTTGAAATTTGTCTTTATTTTTAAGCGACTAGGAAATATGCTGGACTCTAGCCCATCACTTTGCCATTTTGGTTTTATTGCACTTACTCTTTATTTCGGCACATACTAGTACTTCAATTGAGGCCACAAATCATCCATACTTCTGTTTTCTGTTCTTGCACTTTTCACACAGATCATGTTAAAGATAATAATTGAGGGCTCGATTATGACCCTGGCGGTCTTTGAACCGCCGGACTACGAGCACGGCTGGCAGACCGTCACAAGATCGCCAACACCGTCAGTGGTGGCCCATGGAGGCGGTCCCGTCTGGCATTTCCACCGCCGGGTACATCACGACCTGCCTTTCTGCCACCATGAAAAGGTCAAAAAGAACAATTGATGGACAGAATGCAGAACAATGTCATACATTCACCCCAGTACAGATATCTGGGCCTAAATCCATCGTTTTTTTGCTCACTATGCCATTCCAGTTTGAACCCAGCCATATGAAAATCAGTCTTGACCCTGTGCCCAATGGGAACAGTCCAGCCCAAACTGCCAGGCCAGATCCTCCCTGAACTGGAAACAAGCATCCTAGGACCGGTTTCGGGGTTTCACCCTTCATCAGCCAGGATAGCTTGACTCCAGTGGCATGGAGAGCACGGGACCCACGTCTGGGCATACCCGTCCCACTCGGGGTGACAACAGGGCCGGACTGGCCGTAGCGGGCACCGGGCATTTCCCCGTTGGGCCGCTAGGATGGGGGCTTGTCTTGGGCCCCTGGGGGGGGGGGGGGGTAGGGGGGGTTGTTACTCGGGGCCAGCAATATAGGCTCCCGGTAACAAAATCAGCCGAAAGCGGCCCTTGCAAACAGCTCAGCTGCACCCCCTCAGGGCCAGCCGAGCAGTTTGCCAGTTTCAGTTCCCAGTCCGGCCATGGGTGACAAATGCAAAAAGACGTGGGTCCCTTGCTCACTGTGCCACTGGATTAAAGCTAGCCTGGCTAATGAAGGGTGAGATACCCTGAAACCGTTCCCAGGATGCATGTTTCCGGTCCAGGGAGGACCTGGCTTGACATTTCGGTCTGGACTGTTCCAATGAGGCAGAGGGTCAAGACTGATTTGTATATGGCTGGGTCCAAACTGGGGTGGCATAGTGGGCAAAAGAACAATGGATTTAATCCAGATCTCTTGACTGGGGGAGATTATTTGAATCATTCAGTATTCTGTCCATCATTTGTTGCAGTTACACTTTTTGCCGTAAGTGGGATGGGAATGCCCAGACGTGGGTCCCTTGCTCACCGTGCCACTGGATTCAAGCTAGCCTGGCAGATGAAGGGTGAGATCCCCCGAAATAGGTTCCATGATGCTTTTTTCCGGTCCAGGGAGGACCTGGTTTGGCAGTTGGGTCTGGAGTGTTCCCATGAGTCAAAAGGTCAAGACTGATTTGCATACGGCTGGGTCCAAACTGGGGTGGTGTAGTGCGTAAAAAAAACAATGGATTTAACCCATATCTCTTGACTGGGGGAGGTTGTTTGAATCATTCAGCATTCCGTCCATCATTTGTTGTAGTTTCACACCATGAAAAGGTCATCTGAAAGGCAGGTTTTGGGGTGCAAACATGTCTCCAGGGCAAGTGTGTCCTTGAAACATGTTACTGGTACCAGCTGGGTTTGCCCCTATGTCATTGGCACTGTTGCGCGCACTGTTTCTCCTGCAGACCATGCTGCAGGGAAACAGTGCACCCAACTGCCTGGGGATATTGCAGCATGGCCGGCATTTGCTGCAGGCTCTTTTCTAGAGCCACAACATGCTGCCTCCATGACTGCACTGCCGACACACCGCCAGCCCTGCAGTAAAGTTGTAATGCAGCTGTCAGGATGCAGCTGGCTTGGCGGAGTGTTATCGACCTCTGCCGCGGCAGGCTGGCGGTGTGTCTGCCACAGTCCTGATTGGGTCCTTAATTTTTAGCTTCCAGTTTCAAATTCCTTTATATTTACAATGTGTTTTCAAATGTTTGCTTTTTTTATTTACATGCACTTTATTAATCTACTAATATTGTTTAATTTCCTAAAAAGTCAAGGACACCCCGAGTAGGCATCACAGACCCCCCCAAAGATCCAGTGGCCACATGTTAAAAACCATTGCTCCATATCTTATCAAAAATAATATAGTTTTCAGTTCTTAATTACTTTTTGTTCAAAATGTCGACATGTTATTTTGCATGTGTTGGAATGCTAATATGAATATTGGATTTCTGTCCACACAATAATGATATGTGTGTTCAGAATTATTACAGCCCAATAAAGGGGAGAACAGTCAGTCTTGCTTTAACTCATCCAGTGGTGAACAAGCCTGTTAATTTCTTATGGGACATTAAACCTAGGTTTTTTCATAAATTTGTGAGAGCGCTTAACAGCAATGATTTTACCCCATACTTTCGTTATATAATTGATGAAAAATAAATTCAAATTTTAGAAAGGGAAACGGGATTAATAAATAAAACAAGCACATTATTCCAATTGATCAAATAAGGAAATCTTACATGCTCTTTTGTATTCTTTTTTTTGTGACCATGTATATAAGTAGAACCTCAAAGACTGGGTATAAATATTTTTCAAATTCTTAATAGAAATACAATACACTTCTATTAACATTCAGCATTTGCATTAGAGAAGCATTCTGGTTTCTACTCATTGAAAGGCCATACATAGGGATGAGTTAGTTAATTATAATTCTGTTGAGGCACAGGTTATACAGAGAGATCCAGCTTCTCAAAATTATAGAGGGAAAGACAGGGGAGCCTAAACACATAGAGGCAGGGCAGATGTGAAAAGACAAGCCAGAGGAGTTGAAGTTAGTGAGTAGCATTTTCAAACTTTAAACTTTGGGTCCAACAAAGATGCTACAACTTGGTAAGTCTCTCCGTGATGTGGCTGTTTTAAAGGGGTGTAGTCCTGTCAGTGTGCCTGTTTTTACCCAGTGCACCACGCTGAACTATACCACATTAAATACTTCTTCAACACACTCCTGAGAAGGAGGACAGTTACAAAGGTTTCTTTTTGTTGCATGTGCCATACAACTCTTCCTAACATGTGGAAGAGGCTGATTGTGTTGTGAGTTTGTTGAAGTGCAGATAACAGTGCTTTTCATTCTGTTTTCTGCAGTGTTCAGACTGAGCGCAGCCTCCAGCTTACAGCATCATGCAATTCAGGGTGCAACTGTTCAAAGGAGATCTACAGCCCTGTTTGTGGAACTGACAACATTATGTACTACTCACCATGCCATGCAGGCTGCTCGGGAGTCCACATCAACCATGCTGGTGGCCTCAAGGTACACATAATATTACACAAACCAAACATGGCATGTGATCACAAGAGAATGTGTTATATATTAAAATTACTCCTGAGATTGAAGTTGCATATATGAAAAGCTATAGAAAAATATGAAGTTATATGCTTGTGTTTGCTGGAGGTTCTACATTACATTTATGCAGTACTATAACATACAATCTACTGCCATTTTGCAGAGTAAGACATTATAGAATAAGTCATCCTTTTCCATACCATTTGTACATAACAGAAATGTTTGAAAATATGTTGAACACTCTGTGTTATGTGTACTCTACCAGAATGGTACAATTTTATAATATTTAGGTTTAATTTCGGAATTATGTAAAGATGGTGTTAAGGCTCTGCAAATAAGGGAAGCTCCTCTATGCTAAATCTATGGATTATTCCACATTCATAGACAGCAGGGAACTGGCCATTCTTGAAAATCTAGGGCATATTTACAAGGGCTTTATCTCCGCTTTTTTGGCTTAAAAAGCCAAAAAAGCATAGATAAAACTATCGCCTTATTTACAAGAGGGTGCAAACATGCATAATCGCATGTTAGCACCCTTCTTCCCAGCGCCTCCCTTTTCATCTCTAATGAGATGCAAAGTGGGCGTCAATGGGCGTACCCCGGATGGACTACCTTGCAAATATCACTGATGTTCACACCGCGATATTTACAAGGCAGCCCACAGGATTTTAGCAGACGTTAGATTTTGGCGAAAACAGCAGTTTTCGCCAAAATCTAACGTCTGCTAAAATCCTGACTTACCTATGTTTGACATAGGCGGTGGATTATGCTGAGACGACCACAGGGTCGTATCAGCAAGGTTATCGCCGTTTTGCAGGGAACATCGCTGGAAAACCAGCGATGTTCCCTGCAAACCGGCGATAATCTTGCTATCTCTCGCATTTTTATCGCCCTGGAGAAACGCGTTGTTAATAACGCGCTACCAGGGCGATAAATTCCAGATATAGCCTGTGATAAGAAATTTATCGCTAAGCACGGCCAGCGATAATTATCGCTGGCCGTTGATAATATGCCCCCTAGTAAGAACCAATTATGGCGATCCTTTGAGCCAAGTAAGCAAGTTTGACATATCCTCCCAAAGCCTGCGGACTATCAGTGCAGATATGGTAGTTGTGGTGGCAAACAATTTCTATTACTACTTGCATCATTGCTTGAAAGATTTGAATTCACGGAGATGTGTTTTTACTATGACCACTAGAAAAAGTGACTCTATTCAGAAAATGTATTTACTTTACGAGTAAAAGAGTATTCACCCTTGTTGTTTTTTTAATGAGTTTGTAAAACTCAAACCTAGTAGTGATGAATTTCACCTGCCAAAATAAAACTGTTAGATATAGAAATGTTTACAGAGATATATTCATATATTTCAACACATCAGCTTTCTTTCTCGCCTAGTACATTAGTACATTGTAAGCACAGAGATAAAGGATGATTTGTACTTGATCAAAATATGTGGATTTAATTTAAAATGTTATACAATTAAACAGTATGCAATATAGCAAGGTCATTGGTTCAAGTCCATGTACATTAATGATGAGCAATATGCCACTCTTATTCTGACTGCATTTATATATTTGTGAATGTGCAAACTATCTTATTTGGTTGTGAGTTTATCAAGCCTAATGCTTTAAAAAATAAATTAGGCATTGGGATATTAAGTGATTTACCAAGAATCACAGGATGTTGAGCTGACACCCTAATTTGAAGCTGGATCCCCAGTTTTAAAGTCGGCAGCTCTGGCCTTAACAGTGCTCCTAATTGTTGATAGATAACTGTAACTGGGTGTTTGGACAGAATATAAAAAAATATATTGTGATAAAAAAATATCACTGCAGGAATATTGTGATGTCAAAAATATTGTGGACATAAATATTGAACGCAAATGTATTGTTTTTAGTCTTGATTTTAATATAATTGTATAATACATTATTTACTAAAATATTGCTATATATAATGTTGTTCTTTACGATATTTTGTTAAATAGTTATGGTAGTTGTGAAATTTATTTTACGTGTTTCATTCTTGATTTTATGCATATTCATTTTCAAAAGTTATTGTAATGTTTATTGTATTTAATTTTAAAATGTGGTTTTTTTTTGCATTTTTATATAAAACTATGGGTATCACGGCAGTCAGGGGACTGTCTGACAGGCAGACGTCAGTCTGACCTCCCAATTTGAATCTGACTGACGGGTTGGCGGACGGAAAGTGCTCCTTTACATGGCGGCTAGTGCTGCTGGCCAGGAAAAGGGGCACACAGCACAAGCTGCCGTGCAAAATAGCACTTCTTGCACATCCATGGACGTGTGCCATGCCAATGTGGTGCATGGCACATGATGCATGGATGTGAGTGGGGGCACTATATGTGCCCCCAGGGCCACTTTCCTGTGGCCCACGAGTAACGGGGCCCCCAAGTCTGTTTTGGCTGTGGTAACAAGTATTGATCAAAAAATTAAAAGCCCTGGATGACTCTCCTGTCTGTTTCCCCAAGGCTGATTCCGTGGTCTCCCAAGTAGCACACTGCTGATCCCAAAATCCTGCTGCGCCACTATCTGCAGCTCCCAATAAGGATGGCAGAAGACTATTTATTTATTGACTTATTTTACTTATAGAGCGCCTGAATCACCCCCTAAAGGGTATCTCCGCGCTGTAGGAAGGACAGCTGTCAGACCAGTCCAGGAGCGGACAATTTAGAAGAGCTCGGTCTTAAGAAGTTTTCTAAATGAAGAATATTCTGGGCACTGACGGGGATGAATCGGGAGTTGATTTCAGTAGTATGGAGCTAAGTGGAAGAAAGCTTTCCCACTCCTGCGAGATTTCTTGAAACGGGGAATCAGGAGCAGAGATTTCTCCCCTGATCAAAGGCATCTAGTCTGCTGATATTGAATGAGTTTTTCAGCTAGATAACCAGGGCCTTTACTGTTTAACGCTTTGTGCACAATGCAACATATCTTAAATCTAACCCACTTACGTATCGGTAGCCAATGCAGATGTTGTAGAAGGGGGAGGGAGGCTGTTCTGGTTGCTAAGTTCTTAACAAGATGGGCCACTGTATTTTTAAATACCTGGAGTCTGTTGAATGATGACTCACACGCTGCAATCTGGAGGGCATTGTAGTAGTTCAGGCGGCTTCTCACCAGTGTCTGAACAAGTGTTTTACGGACGGTGAGGGGAAGAAAAGGAAATACTGTAGCAGTAGGCTTAGCATATGGAAGGAGGAACCTATGGTAGCTGTCACTTGATCTTTCAGCGTAAGTTTCTGGTCCAGGCTTATGCCCAGGTTCTTGACCACTGTCTTAGGGATAGGGGCAGCGCCTAGTTCAGGTGGCCACCACTCTGGGGACCAGAGCAAAGGCACATCACTGAAAAGCATGATCTCGGCCTTTCCAGCATTTAACTGAAAAAAATTATTCATCATCCAAGCAGCAATTGCTGTCATACGTTCTGCGAAAGCGAACACACCGACTGACCCATTAAGCCCAGGCTGACTTGTATCCCTTGTTGTTGCCGTTTGCCCACGCTGCTCCCAACAATCGCTGAGCTTCTTGCAATAGGCCGCCGACTCTCCAGCGATGCCTGAAATCCGCCAGGCCATTAGAGGCATTCTCCCTTGCTCGAGGAGGGGGTGAGGAAGACCTTGAGGGTCCCGCAGGAGAAGAGGATCGCGGGGTAGAAGGATTGGAGAATCCCAAGAAAGTTCCAGAAGAACTGGAAACCACACTTGCGACTTCCAATAAGGAGTGACCAGCACCACCTTCGCCTGCTGCCTGCGAACATGAGTTGTGAGCCACATGATCATCGCGACAGGGGGAAAAGCATAACCGGTGTCCTAGGACCAGTCCTGGAGAAAAACGTCAGTTGCGTTCGCTAAAGGGTCCGGCTTCCAACTGTAGCACTTTGGGAGCTGATGATCCAGCCTGGATGCAAAGAGGTCCTCCGAGAATTGGCCCCATGTGTCGTTCAACCGCTGGAAAACCCGTAGTTGAAGCTGCCACAAACTCATGTCCAACCAACTTCTTGAGCACCTATCCGCCACCACGTTGGACACCCCCGGGAAGTAGTCTGTCGTCACTGAGATATTGTGGGAAAGACAAATGGTCCACAGATCCTCCAAATCCGCCAATGCCTTGGACTTTGTACCTCCAAGGTGGTTGATATAACGCACCGCTGAGACGTTGTCCATCTTCAATAGGACGTTGCAGGATATCCTGTCCTTGGTCCAGCACTGTATCGCGAAGGAGCCCGCCATCAATTCCAGGCAATTGATGTGCAGCTGACCTTCTACTGCAGACCACTTTCCGCCAATAAAGGAGTCCCCGCAATGAGCCCCCCAGCCTGATTTGCTGGCGTCGGACTCTATCACTAGATCCGGGTTGCAACCAAAAATGGCTCTGCTGTTCCAGGCCTCCATATGGTCGAGCCACCATCTCATTTCCATGCGAAACTCCTCCGTGAGGGGGACCTGATCTGCATATTGCAGGCCTTTGAGGAGATGAGAGGCTTTCAGACGTTGTAGCGCCCTGTAGTGAAGAGGGCCTGGGAAGATAGCCTGGATCAACGAGGACAAGAGGCCCACCAGTCGAGCAATTTGCCTCAGCGAGGTGGAAGAACGAGCCAGAGTGCGCCTGAGCTCCCTGCGAATTTTGACAATCTTCCGCGAGGAAGGCTCAGGTTGCGGGCTACTGAATAGATGGTAAACCCCAGAAAGGTCACCTGTCTGGACGGGGTCAGAAGAGATTTCTTGTCGTTGATGACAAACCCCAGGCTCTGTAAAAGATCCGTCGTTTCCTTGAGCCTGGAAACCAGACGCAAGGGGCTATGCTCCAGGAGCAGGATATCGTCTAGGTAGACAATGAGACGCAGCCCTCTCGCCCGAAGGGTTTCCACGACCGGTTTGAGACCCTTCGTGAAGCACCATGGGGCCAACAAAAGGCCGAACTGGAGGGTCGCGAACTCGTAGACCACACCTTCCAGAGGAACTGAAGGAAATGTCTGTGAGGAGGATACACTTGTACAGTCAAGTACTCGTCTTTTAAATCCAAGCGCGCCATCCAATCGTTGGGTTGCAGCAGGTCGCGCAAAAGATGGATGCCCTCCATCTTAAAATGGCGGTAAACCAGCCACTGATTGAACTCTTTGAGATTTATGACAGGACGCTGCCCACCGTCCGTCTTGTCCACGATGAAGATGTTGCTAAGAAACCCTCTTGGATGCAGGGAGGAGGGAACAATGGCTCCTTTCCGCAGAATCTTGGTCACCTCTTTGTCGATAAGTGCGACCTTGTCTTGTGCGAAAAACAGCTGCCTGGGGCGAATGTCCTGGACGGGACGACCACAGAACTCTATTTGGAAACCCCTTACTGTTTGTAACACCCAGGCATCTGAGGTAATGGATCTCCAATTGTGCTTGAAAAGTGACAACCTGCCCCCCACTTTGAGGTGTTTTAAAGGTAAAAGGCTCACCTGTTGTGGCCGATGGTTGGCCTCGACCTCTGCCTCCCAGGCCTCTGTATCCCCATCGGGACTGGAAGAACTCCTGCCTGCCGGGGTCCATGGTCTTTTTGCCTCCTCATTGAGGGCTTTGGGTGTAGAATTTGCCTGCCGAACGCCCTCTGCCATGACCGGCGCTGACAAAAACACGAGGATGAAAGACTCTCTAGATTGAAGTCTGCGCCTTGTCGAGCGAGGTGAAAGTCGAGACAAACGTAGTCAGTTCCTTTTTATAAGGATCCCCGAAAAGGCCACCCTCTGCAACAGCACCTGCCTCCAAAGAGGCTAACTCCCCAAGCTTGGGGTCGACTTTCAAGAGGAAAGAGCGTTGCCTTTCCGCAGAAAGGGCGCAGTTAGCTTTCCCTAGAAAAACTATTGCCCTTCGCACCCAGTTAGAAATATGCTCCGTTGACAAGGAGGTACCTGTCACTTTGGCTTCCTCAGCCAATTCAAGGATTTTGGTAAGCGGTCCAGTCAGGTCCAGGAGCTTGTCCTGACAGTTCTTCCATGACCTGTCGATACACTTCTTAGGGTCCCGGACATACTTCTGAAGGAAGGTCGCCATCTTAGGGTCGACCTCCGGCGTTGTTGCGACTTTGCCCGGAAGGCTTGGACGGGGACACTCTGCCCGAAGGCAGGCCCTAACCTCCTTCTCGAGGGGTTTACGCAGGCGTCCAGCAACGAAAGCTGAAACCTTAGGGGAAGGCGTCCAGGCTGAGGAGCGTGGGTGGATTAAGTCCTCAGGGACCAACATGTCAGAGGATTCTTCACTCTGTTTAGCGGTATCGGGTGGGGACACGCTATGGCACCATGGCGTAGACAATCCTGCTTCGTCTGTGGAGTCCCCCGCAGAGTTGTCGTCCTCAGCATGCTCTAAGTCTGGGATATCCAGGACGTCTGGGGTCTTATCTTGCTCCATTGGAGGGGGTGTGGTCAGGAAAGCCCTTTTTAGGCACTCAAATGCCCCCAAATCGGGCATTGAGGTGCTCTTGAGTTTCTCTGCGCGCTGGGGTCGCTCCTGCTTGTATGGCATAGGCATACTTCCTTAGGCGGTGCTCAAAAGGACCCATTGCTGCCTCTACTGCCTGATGGATAGACACGTCTATAGCATCACAAAATTCGTCATCTAAAGGGATAACTTGGAGAGACTCCTCCTCAGCGTAATCCATTTCCATCATTAGTAGGTCCCCCACTTGTGACAGGGATAATTGGTACTGGCAGTGGCAGACTACCCACTCACGCGTGAACAGACAAGTCTAAAGTGATAGCAGAGTAATCTTACCAAGTGATAAACACTTGTGCCTCAAGAGACTAGCAGGAAAAAAGGTCTGCCTGGGGCTGACTCACCCTGTAATACAATGGGTGTCAGGAGGTCTGGGCCCGCCCCCACCACAGCTAGCAAGCGCTTAAAATCAGAAAAAGATGCGCCTTACTTGAAAATCGGCTCACGCAATGGGTCCGACCCGCAACGATTGCAGGTGTCACGCTGTGGCAAGAAAAGAAAAGAACCGACCTGCTTTTAACGCAGGTGTCAGGGTTCCCAGACCAGACAGGCCAAGAGGCGCGACGGCTTAAAATCGCGGGCTGCGCGTTTGAACTCACCGCTCTTCACCGCAGGGAGCGGCTCGGATCAACGAGTTCAAAGCTGCGCTGCACCTCAAGCCTGTGACTGAGGGGCCGCGAGTGGAGCTCATTGATGTTCCCGCGGCCCCCAACAAAGAGAAAACAAAAACAATTAGCAATCTAATACCAGGATAACACCGCTGAAGCGTGAAACGCCACTGCGAAGACACGGTTATAGCACACCGACCTCCTGACACAAACCTCTCTGCTCCGCTGTCAAAGCGCGGAGGTGAGTGAAAAACCAACAGCGCAAATACACATACACAGCGTGCTTCAAATACAGTGCAAGATCACAAATTTCACCACAAAATGAAGAGAGAAGAAAAATGTGACTTAACTGCTGGCAGCGAGATAGAAAGAGGAGTTGCCACAGGAAGCACACGCCTTCGGGGATGACGGAGGACGCTGATTGGTGGCTGTTATGGACTGCCTAAAAGCACCTTTGGAGTGCTAGTTTTTTGTTTAAAGGTTAAAGTTGAACACTGCTGCCTGTAAGGAATAAAGGAAGTTACAGCATAATCCTCGCCTCCGGTCCTGACATAGAACTGCTGTCATACCTTCTGCGAAAGCAGCCTGAGTGTTCCTAGAGTTTTTATCAAAGGATAGTAGAAGCTGAGTGTTATCAGCATATGAAAATGGGGTAAAGCCAAGCTTTCTGAGTAGTTTTGCCAGTGGTGCCACATAAATATTGCATAAGTTGGGGCTAAGCCAAGATCCCTGAGACACTCCTTTAGTAAGCTCCATAGTACGAGAGCGGAAGGAGCCAAGATTAATGGTCTGTGTCCGATGGGTTAGAAAACACGAGAACCATTAAAAGGCATGTCCACAAACCCCAATTTCTTTGAGTCTCCTTAGCAGGATAGAATGAGATACCTTGTCGAAAGCCGCAGACAGATCCAGCAGCACTAATAGTACTGCTTGGCTGTCGTCAAGGGAGTGTCTTATATTATCAGTGACAGCATTCAGTGCTGACTCCGCGTTGTACATTGGTCTAAACCCAGACTGTGAGGAGTCGAGGCATCCATTGGTTTCCATATACTCTGAGAGTTGTTTGTTGATATGCGTTTACTCAGAAAAGACAAAAGTGAGATCGGGCGGTAGTTAGATAGATCCTCTACTGGGGCATTAGTCTTCTTTTGGATAGAGATTATTTTTGCAGCCTTCCACTCTAGTGGGCGATGGCCCTCCCTCATAGAGAGATTAAGTAGTGAGCACATAGATGCAGCCAGCTGTTTATTTATTTATTTATTTGTTTATTTGAAAGGTTTTATATAGCGCTGGCTAGACCCGGAAGTATCATAGCGCTTTACATGAGTATCAGACCATAGTTGCAGGTTACATCGTTACAAAGGTTACACAGTTATTAGAGCATAGCTACATAGTTACATGTTCTGTCGAGACAAACAAGGGCATATGCGTAATGGAAAAAGCAGGCAAGGGGAGCGATTCTGGGGGGAGGAGATGGGGAAGTAGACAGCAAATGAAGGAGGGAAAGAGGAGGGGGAGGGTGAGAGACACAGCATGAAAAAAGAGGGTGGAGGGTGACGGGGGCACAAACCGGTAGACGAGTAAAAGCTGCGTCCATGCAATAGAGAAGAAATTCTATCTGTAATAAAAACCATAGGTGATCCGGACTTAGCTGTTTTCAACATTGGGCCCGATTCAAAAACGTAATCTGCGACAAAATCCTAACTTTACGACTTTCGGTATTCACAAAAGGGATTTAATAGTAGTAAAGTTAGGATTCCTAACTTTACTACTCCTAAATCCCTTTTGTGAATACCGAAAGTCGTAGAGTTAGGATTTTTCTCAGTTTAGGAGTAGTAAAGTTAGGAATCCTAACTTTACTACTCCTAAATGCCTTCTGTGAATACCGAAAGTCGTAAAGTTAGGATTTTGTCTCAGATTACTTTTGTGAATCTGGTCCATTGTCTTCACTATATCTACTGTGAGTGGAGTAAAACTATCCAAGAGATGACCATTGGTCAGAGGACAGAGGTTTAAAATTTCATTTGCGGGGCTCCTGCTTTCAGAAAATTTGTCATAGATGAGATTGATTTTATGTTCAAACTGATTGGCGATCTCATCGCAAAGTTCTTGAGATGGAGGAACTTCATTATTACAAGCCTTTGGGTTAGTAAAAGATTTGAGGATTTGATATAATTCTTTAGGAGCATTCCCAGCCTGGTTAAGTTGGGATGCAATATAAGCTTTGTGGGCATTTTTAGGTTCTTATGATCAGGAGCTATAGAGATCTTATACAGTTCTCTGACGTTCTGATCATGGGAGTGACTCCACCATCTCTCAAAATGTTTACGAAGGCATTTCTCCTTACGCAGATCCTGAGAATACCAGGCTGCATATGATTGTCGGGTCGTATTAGAATGTATTTTCAGTGGGGCCAGATTATCTATGGCTGATTTTACTGTGGTATGGTAGTCAATTAGGCAATCGTCAATGTTCCTTGATTCCTGGTTAATGTTTACAAAACATTTATTCATAAAGAGGTCAGGTGTAATTTTGTGCCATTATCTTCTGAAACTATTGGGAACAGTGGGGGGGCAGGGTCAACCCTAGGACCGCAGATTTGGAAATCAATTAGGGAGTGATCTGATTTCACTGTGTATATTGAAGTCCCCTAATAGGAGGAAATGTTTGGTGGAAATAGTGTGGGAGCAATCAGTTCCATCAATTGGAGTGAAAAGTCCCGATGGGGACCAGGGGGCCGGTATACAAGGGTGCCTTTCCAGCAGTAATGGGTCAGAAAATCTATTCTAAAAACATAGATTTCTATTTTATTATTGCAACAGTGCTCCAGCATTGATACCTTGATAGCATCTTTAAGAATAATAGCCATACCTCCACTGACATTAGATGCCCTATCCAACCTTTCGATACGGAAGCCCTTGGGGAGTGTCACCGCAATAGACGGGGTAGAATTAGGTTTAAGCCAGGTTTCAGTGAAAAACCCGAGGACAGGTTATCCTGAGGAGAGTATGTCCCAGACTTCAGTGGCGTACTTCGATAAAGATCTGACATTGCTCAAAAAGCATTTCCATCCCTGAGCGGGTCTGATAGGTAGTATATCCAGGGGGAGGGAACGTAGCTAAGTTATAATTCTTCGTCGCCTGATCTGAGGAAAGTTGAGCCACAGGCTCCTGCTTCAGCTCCAAACTTTGAAATTGGCAGCGTCTGCATGAAAACGGTCCCTCCATATCAAAAAAGACTAGACAAGATCGGGCCACGATTTTCTACAGTGTCTGCCCGGACCATTCTTGTGGCTAATTCTTTAGGTATCCTACGCTGCTACAAGAGACAAATGTGGTCTGATTTAGGGGCACTATTAGACCTTGTGCTCAAAGATACAAAATCAGATGATTTCATTATCTGAAATCATCGATTGTGCAATGGACATTGCTTCCACTGATTTTCGTCAGTTGGCAGTAGTGGCTGTTTTGCAGCAGCAGGGTTGGTTGAAGTCAAAATCATTCAGACCAGAGGTCCAGTCTAAAATATTGGATATGCCATACAATGGTGGTACATTATTTGGGAAAAACATTGATGACGCTCTTCTGACCATCAATACTGATACAGACATGGCTAATTCCCTTGACACATTGCAGTATTGCAAATCCCTCTTTTGAGGAGCTCGGGCAGGGGGTTTTCTTCTCACAGAGAGCATCTCAGCGATACCAACCATATCAGCCGTATGAATCCCAATATAGGCCTCCATCGCAACAACAGCAGTAGCGCCATCCGCCATCCGCTACCTACTCAAGGCAATCAAATAGGTACAAAAAGTCCGCACAGTCCAGAGATGTCCCGCGCAAGCAGTGACCTCGATTCCATGCCAACTACTATCCTTCACCCGTCGCTATGGGTGCAAATATCTCCAGTCATCTACCCCAATGGAGGCACATAACAAAAGGACAAGTGGGTACTAGATCTCCTAACCTACGGTCATACCCTCAAGTTTATTCAGGCACATCCAAACAATCTTCCAAGTGGTTTGCACTCCCCTTGTCTTAATTTATTGCGTCAAGAGGCTTTCATCATGCTCTCCAAGCGTGCAATCGAGTGACTACCCTTCAATCGGAAGAACAACGGTTTCTACTCTCATTTCTCCTAATAGAGTAGAAATCAGGACAGTGGATACCTATTCTAGACCTATGAGCGCTCATCAAATTCCTAAAGAAACAATCCTTCCGTATGAATACTCTATCGGACATCATGCAACTCTTAAATCCCAGGGATTACATGACCACCCTCAATTTCCTCATCCCCATTCACCCCAAGAATCAGAAGTACCTTCGCTTCACAGTAGCTGGCATCCACTACCAGTTCAAAGTCTTACCATTTGGCCTCAAATCTGCCCCAAGAGTTTTCACAAAGTGCCTGGCACCAGTTGCAGCTGCCATCATGAAACGCAGTCACCAAGTCTTCTCCTATTTGGACGATTGGCTCATGAAAGCACGGACACCAACGCAAACTGCCAAGTCCACCCAAGACTGCATTAGCCTTTTTCGCATTTTGGGCCGTTAAATCTTCAAAAGTCATCTTTTATCCCAAGTCATTGCATCGCCTTCCTAGGTTTTCCTCTAGGCACAACGATAGACAAAGCCTTTTTGCCCCTAGAAAGACAGCACAAGTTAGTGCAATTAGCGCTCAAGCTATACAGAAAAAAATCTGCTTCAGTGCGTCATTACAAATCATTGCTTGGGATGATGTCATCTGCAATCAATCTTGTGCCCCTAGCATGCCTGAAGATGAGGCCTTCGTAAGAAGAGTTACAGCTCCATTGGATTCAGATGGAGGGGTTGTTTACTACCTTATAAAGATAACACCAGGGATGGTCCTGGCTGTCACATGGTGACTCACATCTCCAAAGGCCTAACATTCCTCTCACTTATACCATACTTCACCATGGATGCTTCCCTCGAAGGTTGGGGTGGTCATCTTCGGGATCATCAAATTTGGGGCAAATGGTCTGCATACCAACTATCTATGCGGATAAACTGCCTAGAGCTCAAGGCCATCTTCCTCACTCTCCAAGCCATCTTGCTGCGCATTCAAGGATACTCAGTGCTGGTTCCTACCGACAACACAACCAGCATGCACCATGTGAACAAGCAAGGAGGGACACGATCCCTTCCTCTTTCCTTGGAGGCTCAGAACCTTTGGGAGTGGCTCACACTCACAACATCACACTCAAAGAAGAGCATGTTGCAGGAACAAGCGATTCTCTAGCACATGGCTACTCACAAACATTTAACCAGGGGCCACAAAGTACAGTCTGTGGTGAGTCCGAGGGCCATACTGATGCCAGCAGGATGGCAGTAGGGGTCTGGGTAGGTCAGGGACTTTGTAAGGAGGTCAAAAAATGTTAAATAAACGGGCAAGCATTTTTTTGCAGGTTAATAAATGCTTGGCTGTTAATTAAACATTTTTTTCTGAAAATTAGAGCTCAGCAACTAAATAGCAGCTTGTGCTGCTGTTCACCACAGGGGCCGCATTTAAAGGTCAAGAAGGCCACAAGTGGCCCCTGGGCTGCACTTTGAATATCACTGCTGTAGCAGAGACCCTCAGCAGATCTTTAGAAAGTTGCCATGAATGGGAGCTAGACCACCAAGAGTTGGACAAGATCTTTCACCTTTGGGGCAAACCGCATCTGGATATCTTCGTTCTCAGCCACAACAGCAAAGTTTTTACACCAGTCGGCACCCACTCCTGGGATCATGGGGGAAGGCCTTTTTTACAAGATGGTGCAGAATTTATACGTATGCTTTCCCCCCGTCCCCATGATCCAGAGGGTTTTCAGCAAGATGAGGCTAGAGAGATGCTGATTGATCTTAATTGCTCCCCGGTGGCCCAGGCAGTACTGGTTCCCCTAGCTTCTCCTGATGTCGGAAACCACACCAGTTCCACTACGGATCAAACCAACACTCCTGACAATGAACCAGGGCCAAGTTCCTCACCCGGACCCACGCTCTCCGATTATGTGCATGGCTCCTGAATTCCATGAATTTCATAATCTGAGCATTCCCCAGGATTGTAAAGACATTTTGGAAAGTGCAAGCGCACAATTCACCAATACATCATACAGACTAAAGTGGAAAAGGTTCTGTTTAAGGTGCCAACAACACAACTTACACCTGCTGGAAGCACCTCTGGAACAAATCTTGCCATATCGGTCTGGCTGATTGAGGTCTGGTGCATGCATCTGTTAGGGTGCATCTTGCAGCAATATCTAGATATAGATGTTCCCCTCAAGTTCCATCCATGTGCTCCACCTATATGATAAAGCAATTCATGAAAAGCCTTCTTTGAGTCTTTCCTCTGGTGCAACCTCTCCACTGGAGTGGTATCTTAATAGTGTCCTTTCTCAACTCTTTAAACCACCATTTGAACCGATTCATAAGGCGGACCTAAAATTCCTCACCTGGAAGGTAGCCAACCTTCTAGCTTTGACCTCTGTTTGAAGGGTAAGCGAAATTCAGGCATTTACTATCCAGGAGACTTTTCTCCGATTTACATAGGACACAGTCGCCCTTAGGACTAACCCAAAGTTCATACCAAAGGTGCTCACACTGTTTCATCTGAACGAACCAATTATTCGCATCTTTCTTCCCAATCCAACTACTCCAGCCGAAAAGTCTCTGCACACTTTGGACATAAAGAGGTGTTTAAAGTTTTATTTACATCGCACCAAAGAGTTCCATAAATCACAACAACTCTTTGTGGCCTATGGCCAAACTCAGCTGGGTAGATCTGTGACTAAAGCGACCATTGCCAGGTGGGTCTCTACCACTGTTCAGTTCTGCCATTCCAAGGCGGGCAACCCGCTTTCTTTGACTCAGAGGGCGCGCTATACAAAGGCAGTTTCCACTTCAAAAGCCCTGTTCATAGGCAACCCTATAGAGAAGATCTGTTGTGCTGCAACGTGGAAGAGCGTGCACACTTTCATGCAGCATTATTGCCTTTTGTAGCACACCGCAGTGATGAAGCAGTCGGACAGGCAGTATTACAACATCTATTCCAATGAGGTGAGCCTCTTATTTCTCAATTTTCTTCTTCTAAGTAAACATAATATTTACACTTTGTGTTGTTCCTAATTCAGCTATTGTTGTTTTATTCATATAATTATCATAATTGTGATCAATATTTTATTTGTATTCTTAAAGTTACAGTTCCTCTTACGGTTATGTGTATATATATATATATATTCAATGAAAAAACCAAAGGTTTCACACACGTTATAGTTAGCTGGACATTTTACTCGTAAAAAACCATTGAAATTCCCCCGTTATAGTTAGTTAAGCTAACTATAACTCGCGCGCCCGCAATGCACTGCTGATGACGTCACATATTACATCACTCATGACATGGTCAGTGACATCACTCATGACATCACTGATGACATCTCAAATGACATCACTGATGACATCACTGATGACATCATCCAGTGAATGTGTGTTTTTCTGAAAATTAAATATCTTTTATATATGTATATCTCAAGGTCGATGGAAGAATAAATGGGTATATAAGTGTCTAAATGGATGATTTGTTTTTGAAAAATTGATTGTGTAACTGACTGATTAGGTGTATCATAGTGAATACATGGCTTAGTGAGTAATGTTTAAATATGTATATATCTGTATCAGTCTTTCACTTTGTGTATAAGTGGCTGCATGGGTTGGTGAGCAGCTACATGAGTGTTTATATAGGTTATTAGTTGGTTTTTTGGGTATCAGTATAAGTGTCTGATGTCTTTATGGTTCGATGGGGGGTATTACGTAGTGCATAGGTGCTTGAATGAGTGACTTACTGTTTGTATGTGTTGAAGATAGTATGTGTGCAGGACTGCATGGGTGGATGAGTGTGTGTATGGGTGTGTTAGTGAGTGAATGACTGTCTCTACAGTGTTTTTATGAGTAACTACATATGTTTTAAACTAGTATATGTGACTATTGGTGTATATAAGTGAGTATATGTGAGAGTGAGAGATTGAAAGAGTTCCTGTATGAATAAGTATGTGTTTCTATAAGTGATTGTTTAAAAGACTAAGTATGTGTAAGTTTTTGTAGAAGTAAGTGTGGTGGTGTGTGTATAACTGTATATGCAAGTAAATGGATGTTTGATTCTTTATTAGCATGAGTGACTATGTGTGTGAGTAACTCTACGGATGAGTGGCATTGTGTAACAGGATGTATAGGTGTATGAGTACATATGATGAGTGAGTACATGTATGAGTGACTGTATAGGACTGTTGGTGAATGAGTGGATGTGTATGTGGATCTTAGAATTACTGAAGAGGTTGTTGTATCTGGTATTGGTATGTCCATTGTTTTGAAAAGTTCAGTCTCTTTTTATGAATGTGTGTATCAAAGGTTATATTAGGGTGAGAGGAGGTCTGCCACTCTATCACAAGGATGATGTCATCAGTGATGTCATCAGTGATGTCATTTGAGATGTCATCAGTGATGTCATGAGTGATGTCACTGACCATGTCATGAGTGATGTAATATGTGACGTCATCAGCAGTGCATTGCGGGCGCGCGAGTTATAGTTAGCTTAACTAACTATAACGGGGGAATTTCAATGGTTTTTTACGAGTAAAATGTCCAGCTAACTATAACGTGTGTGAAACCTTTGGTTTTTTCATTGAATTTCTAAGGTTTTTTAAATGCTAATTCCTAACTATAACGTGTGTGAAACCTATGGTTTTTTCATTGAATTAGCAAGGTTTTTTAAATGCAAATTCCTAACTATAACGTGTGTGAAACCTATGGTTTTTTCAGTGAATTTGTACGGTTTTTTAAATGCTAAGTTATGTATTTTTTTCTATTTTTTTTACATATTTTTTTAAAAATTTTCTATCCTTTTTTTAAGACTGTGGTTAAATTTTTAAAATTCTATAATATGTTCTTTTACAAATATTTTACAATACAAAAAGGTAAAATTTATTAGCAATACCTTTTACTCCTTTTTTTTTTTTTTTTTTTTAGTACGCGTACCGTAAGCTTACGGTAAGCGTACGGTTTACGCAACGCCCGTAATTTTTCTACGCTGTTTGCGTATAGTTACGCAATTTGCGTAGCCGCGCGTACTCCGCGTGGGACGCGTACGCGTGTACGCTACACGCGCACGTTACGCGGAAGTGTCGGGTAGTGACTGTTATGCGCATGCGCGCAAGCGCGTGTCTTTTTTACGCGCATGCGCACTTTTGCCGTAAGCGTACCGTAAGCGTACGGTAGGTCATGTGATCATGAAACACAACTTTTGATTGGTTGAAACTACTTTCAGTTCTAGAACTCTCCTACACCACACCCATTCCCCTCATTTCTGCTTGTGATCCCTTAGGAGAAGGAGCTGGGTTGTCTTTGTGATACGATGGCAGAACAGCAGAGCTCTTCTGAGAGTGAGGCTAGCACTAGCAGCACTACCTTGAGGCAGAGAGCGAGGAAACAAAAGACCTCTTATGTATGGGATTATTTTACTTTTCCTGAAGGCCAGAAAAAGGTAAATGCACCCTTAGTAACTTGCAAGCTGTGTAAGCGTGTACTTTCAAGAGGTAATCCTGACAGGAAGTATTCCTTTGGGAATCATACCATGAAGAGACACCTCAAGGATGTACACAGAAGGACACATGCTCGACTTTTTGGAGGTAACCCTTCAGAAAGTCAACCAAGTACATCCACAGCAGCTCAGCCTGGACCATCATCTGCAGGGCTGACTCCTTCTTCTGCAGGTCAGGTGAGCCCTTCATCTGTGGGGGGAGCATCTCCTTTTGCTGGCCCTCTGGAAATTAACCCTCGATTTCTGAGGGTTGATATTCGATGTGCCTCTTGTCATGATCTAATTTGTCATAGGGAGACCAGTGTTTCCCTAGTGGACCTCAAAATAGATCAGCACACTTGTCACAGAGACTAATTTTCCCATTCTTTCTTTCCTCTCTCCCTGCATGAACACAACGACTCTTTTAAGAGCCAACCTTATCTTTCATCTTTTTTTTATAGATATTTTTAAAAACTTTTTTTTTTTTTTTTTTACCGTACGCGTACGGTGCGCTTAATTTTTTTTTTTTTTTTTTTTAAAAACACTAAAAATCAATAATCACATTACAAGGACTTTGAAACACTACAATTATTATTATTGACTTACCATACCCACTCAAAAAAATATTTATTCATTTGTTTTTTTTTAAAAAAATTCCTTTAAAAATGGGTCTAGTTTTCGAAAATTTTCTATATCAATCTGAAAAAAAAGTATTAATATTTTTTAAACATTTTAAAATACAGTACTCGTATTTACATATTTTTAAAAAAATATTTTTGCCTTATTTTTGCTGTTTTCAGAATATATTGCATTTCACTTTAAATTGTGAAAGCAATTGCATTCATCATTTAACAGCGGGCAAAAAAAAAATAACAATCTCAAAGATTGTATTAAAAAAGCCCAGAATCTCTTCTCACTTAAACTTAACATTACAGAAATGCATAATATTCTAAAAAAATATCATCAAAAAACAATACTTATTTCTTTAAAATACCGTCTGATATTTTTGTTTCAGAAGTATAATCACAATATTATATCTCAAATAACTCCACAATACATCTGATTCCATTTCCTTTAGGCAAAATAGTAATTTAAAAAAATTTTTGGGATTAAATTTCCAACGGTAATCCAATAAAATTCTAAAGTTTAATTTGTCCAGATCTCACCGATTCTCTGTAACATTTTGGTTCAAGAATTTTTTTTTAATAATTTAATTAGTCCACAATAGAATTGGTTACTTTTCCGCATGGCCAAATAGTAATTTTTAAAATCATTTTTGAAAAAATTTCCAATGGCACTCCAATAACATTCCAAAATTTAAATTGTGCAGATGTTACCGATTATCTCTAAATTATTGGTTTTTGAAAGTTTCATTAAAAATTAAAAAAGTCAACATTACAATTGGTTATCTTTCCATTAGGCCAAATGATAATTTAAAAAATCTTTTTTTTAGAAATTTCCAATGGTAATCCAGTAAAATGGTAAAATTATTTTGTCCAGATCTTGCCAAGTTTCTCTAAAATTTAGGTTTCAGGAAGATTAGATAGGAATTTGCTAAATCAAAAGGCAAACGTTGTTTGAAAATCAATTGGGAATCATTACACAGTGTCCAGCCTTTTTCACATTTAAGATAAACTGTGTAATGTCCAGAAGTAACAGTAGGTCCATCATGGAAAATTATTGCAACAGTTACAAAAGTTTTTCCTGAAATTGATAATTGCTGTCCTGTAAACTTCTTTATTAAAGTATCCAATTTTGAACCATCAGCTCTACATCGTTGCATCATTAAAATTACATACTTTCCGTATTCGTTTAAAATTAATGTTGAAAACATGTCAGATTTACACTCACCGCATTTCATGCTATGATTAGCATCTTTAACTAATTTTGCAAAAGTGACTGTTTTACTGTCTGGCAATGTCAAATAAATAAATCTTTCATTATCAACATTAGAGCCACATATATTATAACAGTTTTCACAACTATGTTCCCATTTATAAGAGAGACCAAATACATTTTCAATGGGAACCCCTTCTTCATCCAGTACCTGAAGAAAATACATCAAGAATTCCTGTGCATCTTGCTGTACATTTTGAGAAAACTGTGTTCGTCCTGAACATATATCTAAAAGTTTTCTAATTTCAGTAGCACTTTCTATTTGAGTTTTATCTTTACTCAGCTTTTGAAAAAGGAGACTCAGCTCAGAACAGAATCTTTTTCCCTGATTTACTATTATCTGCTCTTGCAAACTTGCCAGATAAAATGCAACATTCAGCACTACATTTGCGTAGCAGTTGACACCAGAGCTATTTTCAAAATGACATCCTACAACCTGTTCTTCATTTTCCTTTTTCTTTTTGCTTGCAATTACATCACTCCTCTTTTTTTTTCCTCTTCTCTACATCTTCATTACAGATATTCTCATTTTTTCTTTTACGAGAAACTACACGTTTCTCCAACACAGGATACTGACCTAAATGAGGAGCATAGCTTCTTCTTAATCTATTATACTCCTTTACACAGTTTGTATCAGCACTAACTTTTGAATCATCAAAGTCTATCATGAATAAACCTGATAATGTTTTCACTCGTGACAAAGCAACATATGCCATACCTTCTTTGAATACAGTTGAACCAATGTTCACAAATGCACAATCTACAGTCAATCCTTGAGACTTGTGAATAGTTACAGCATATGCTAGAGAAAACGGAAACTGCTTCCTACGTACATAATATTATTATTATTATCTGTTCTTATATAGCGCTCAACTCACCCTTGGGCATCTTGGCGCTTGCATTGGGAACCCGTCCTGGTTTTTCCCTGTGAGATAACCCGTACTGGGCATCCCCAAGGTGAAAGCCAGGCATCCCGCCGCGGGGGGGCCGTTGTGGAGATTAAGCAAGCTTGTTGCCCAGAGCTGCATAGTGTGAACTCATGCTTAGAGTGGGCACCGAAGCGAGAATTATCGAGTCCGTGGACAATTGGGCTCCGGACCCTGCCGCGTCGGGAATTGAACCCTGGTCCCGGGTCTGACCTCTGCTTCAGGGTATGCCTCCTCTAACCAGTGAGCTACACTTCTCCATATAAGTCTTTCACAAGCATGAAACGAACTGTACAACGACAAATATCTTTAACTTCTTCTATCTGATCAAATTTTATTTTTAAACATTCAATTCCATCTTTTTTCTGATAATTAATAAAACCCACAACTCTTCCCATAGCTCCATTAACTAAACCTTTTTCAACATCCAAATTTCTTCTTAAAAATACTCTACAGTTCATGCAAACATATAGATTTTTTTCTAATCCAGCTGTTTTGGAGATGTTCTTCTCTAGTGAGTCCAATTTATTTTTCAGTTTGCCTGTTACTGTGACAGTAATTCTTCCATCCTCAATTTTGTCCACTGCTTCCAATTTCCTGATCTCTTCCTTTTCCAATTTCAAAAGCTCCTCATTAAATATTGAGCATTCACGTAGAGTTGGCATTAAGCAGATGACACTTTTGTTTTCTGCAATGTTCTTGTATATCTTCTCTGCAACTATTTCTTCCTTTGGAAATAAATTATGTAGCAGCCGACTCTGTAATGCTTTTTTGCCAACTTCTGTGAGTAGTCCAATTCTGATATCTTTCAGAATACTTCCATATTCTTCATCGCTTGCTTGCCTCATATTAGTAGTAAGTTCCTTGTACTCAAAGAAGGACCAAATATTTGTATTTCCGATGCTTCCCAATGACTTCTTCGTGTCTTCATGTGTGACAGTACTAAACACTGGTTGTCCTTTAACTGGAGTAAGTTGCAAAAGATCTCCAAAAACTATGACGTGTTTTCCACCAAATAACATGTCATAGTCTGTCTTCAAAATTTGCTGCATTCTTAAATGCACAAAGGCAAGCATTAAGTTTGATACCATGCTCACCTCATCAATAATGAGAACTTGCATCTTCTTCAATACTCTTGAAACTTCCAAGGATGCTTCTCCAGTTAGCTTGTTGTATTGTATTTTGTTCTCATGCTCCACTGGTAACATTAGCAAACGATGTAAAGTGATTCCTTTTATTTTATATGCTGCTAACCCAGTTGGAGCAGTAACCACACAAGACAAAGTAGAATCTGTTTTTTGCTGTAGGTAGCTTCTGATGACTTTTATAAGGAAACTTTTTCCAGTTCCAGCTTGTCCGCTTACATACATCCTGATTGGATGAAATGAT
The DNA here is from genome assembly GCF_964204655.1 of Triturus cristatus. Lineage (NCBI taxonomy): Eukaryota > Metazoa > Chordata > Amphibia > Caudata > Salamandridae > Triturus > Triturus cristatus. The sequence continues at coordinate 1,660,090,116 of NC_140590.1, read as the reverse complement.
GTGCATGAGCACTCTTTTTTTTCATGTAGAAATCCGTGTTCAATTTTGCTTCTGATCTCTTCATAAATTTGTTGCTGCTCTTGATTCAGTTGTCCTTCCAAATTTTCTAAGTATATAAATTCTTCTTGAGCTTGATTCATAGCCGTTTCCACTTCATTCATGGCTATTGATGCTTCATTTTCAACGATTGGTTGTCCTAGGGGATCTTGACTGAGTGTTCCTGAACTTTGGCTGTCCTGAGAACTGTCTCTAGCTATTTCTGCTGCAATTGTAGTTTCCTGTTCAATTTCTTCATTTAACATTTGCAGATAACTTGAGAATGTACTGCATTGTATGCTGTCTTTGCAAGCATTAAAAGAATCTTCATAGCTTTGAAATTCTCCCAGTAGTTCATCCTCTGTACGCCATGGTTTAAACAACTGTAAAAGAGCCAAGTAGTAAAATTCCTTCTTGTCAGTAGTGTCGCAACTCAGCTTCCTGTGATTTATCAAACTTCCTTTTGTTTGCTTCACCAAACATCCTTCCTCACCAACGACTTTATATTTTCCATTGTTGATGTCTTCTGCGGCTTTCCGTGAATAAATGTAGTTCTGCAGCACTTCATAGAGACACATGTTCTCCAGATGTTGACTTCTCTTGGGATAATATGTGTCCAACATGTTTGATTTCAAAATATCTGTACTTTCTGGGTCATTCTCGGCCAAATATTCAATTTCTCCAACAGATTTCAGTACCCGATTTCTCATTGCTGCAAGGCCTAAACTTGCCCAAATTCTTCTTGACTTCGAGTAGAGACTTGCAGAAGATAACCTATCTGAACATTCGTAGGATCCAATTTCTCAATGCGATAACATCTTCAAACTGAAACTGTACAGCTTCTTACTGACAGTCTTCTCGTGAGAAATCTCTTTCCACATTTCTTTCAATTCTGTTTTTTCTGATTTCGTAATGTAAGACGTTACATATCGAGCAACAGCAATGGAATTGTCAGCTACATACTGTATATCCATGTTAGCGTTCCACATGGATAAAATGACTGGGTTGTAGTCATTTATATTTTTGGATTCTTCTTTTCTTTTTAGGTTGTAGGTATTCTTAGGTGATTTCCTTGTGATAGTATGTCTCACAGCTGACATAAAACTGTTGACTCTTCCATTTGAAAGAACAGGTCTAGGAAATCCAAATCGACATTTAGTGTAGTATTTATCTTTGCTCTTGTATTTCCGTCGACAGTATTTTCCACACCGATGAATTTGGAAACGTAAAACTTGCTCCTTTAACTTTTTCTCTTCTGTGCTTTTTGGTATAGCACATGTTGCATATTCTTCAATGAAAGATAACACTGCTTCATCAGTATCTGTTCCAAACTTTGGGGCATCCTTGATCCACAACAGCATATGAATATGAGGAGCACCTCTTGCCTGGTACTCTTTTCTCCAAAAGAAATCTACTACTTCTCCAAGAGGTGGATTTTTTTTATTGCAGATGAAGGACATCATAGCCTCAAATCTATGATTGAAATATCTGCAAACATTAACCGGATCCAATGAGCACAGTTCTCCTGCTGTCTTGTATTCAATGTTTTTAATGTTTGAATTTGCCTCTCGTAGAAAATCCAGTAAATCATCCCAAGCGTACTCCGCACAGCTTAGGGTAACGAACCATGTTGGTGTTCCTAAATTCCGTAACATGCATTTTAGTTCACCATGGCGTCGGTACCAATATTCATTTGTCCCACGCTGACAAGCCATCAGATTGATCAGTTGTGTTTCCAAATGATCATCTCGGTGCTGCACTTTCTCCATAAAATCCTTAGCAGACACATTTTGTAAATGTACTCCACTTTTTAAAATGTGATTTACTGCATAAGACAGTGCAGACAAGTCGCTTTCAAATAAAAGATGGAACAAATAAGGAATACTTTGTCGAAATCTGGGATCTTCAGCATATAGTCTTGTAGTCCGATACTCAGAAGCTGGAATCTGTTCTGGACGTTCATCGTATCGTCCTCCTTTTCCTTTAGGAAACAGCTGGGGAAAACATCGAGCTTCCAAGCTCTCCTCCCATACACTCACGGGAGTTCCTTTTGCTTTCTTCATCTGAAAGAGATCAATATTATCTCCCATAACTTCTTTTGAATGAAGAGGATGTATGCTAAAATGTTCATAAATTTCTTCTTCCTTTGACTTGTCCACTTTTTCAATTTGTCCAGTTGGTGTTTCTGTGTCTTCTTGTAAATCTTCTTCTTCTTCTTCTTCTATATAAATTGATTCATACCATTTGTTATTCCTTTTCAAATACAAATTTGCTCTTTGTACTTTCCGCACATCTACCAGCTCCTGCCAAATCTTCTTATTCTTTGTAGGTACACCATTAACCAGAATAATTAATGGTTCAGTTTCCAAAGTATCCGCATCAATAGTTTCCATATTTTTTTTCAAATCCAAGGGCAAATACACCACTCTTCCTTTTAAACCTCTCAGTAAATCAGAAGGAGGCAATTTACCAGTTTTGGGCTCCATACGTACTATGGTCTGGAACGGATGAACACATTGAATGAGTATAGACTCATATGTATTTAATTCAGAAAGTTCAGCAGGAATAGCATCCAATTCTAAATTATTATGTACAGCTCTGGTCGGCATTCTATTTTCCTCTAACTTGTTGTAACAGTATTTACAAATACGCTGATCTTCACCCAAATCAAAACAATTTTCTAGAAATATATATGTGGCAAAATCCTTCCACTTATAATTATCTTCATTTTCACTCTTTCTGTAGAGATCAACATTCCTAGTTTGTTTTCTATAATGAGTTCTGCGGCAACAAATACAAGTAAAATTTGGTCTTTCATTAGAGACTATTGCAAATTTTGTTATATGATCATTAAATGTGTTACTTACAGAGGGTTCTACATTCTCTTCCACTTCTTCCTCATTTACTGTGTCCTTCTCTGCACTGTTTTGTTCAGGACCAAAGTAACAAAACTGAATTTCATCCACAACCTTCTCTACATCTGATACCGTTCCTCGGAACAGAGCCCTATTCAATTCATTTAACTTTATTGCTGGACTTTTGGCAAAATACAACCGTCTCACAAACTTTCTCATTTCAGTATGATGAACAGCCAGCATCCTAAAATGATGGAAAACACTATTGCACACTTTTCTAGATAGACAAGCCAGAGAATGACCCTGCAAACAAACCAGTATTCTCTCTCACTCTGCATGGATCCAGACTTTGAAGCACCTTAATCTTCTGTTTTATACTTTTTTTACTATATTCTCTTAGAAACTCTCGAAATTTGTCAATAGATTCCTGACGCACAGTGCAAATACTACTACAATTCCAAGTGTACACTGGGGCTTTAGGACGTCTCCCCATAGCCTCATCTGCCATCACTTGTACCTCATCTCTTGGAACCATTATCTCCTTCTCCATTATGCAACCATTTTTTACTTCGTAAGAACGACCTCTGGTGTCAACTGCATGCAGCAAACTATTACTTTGAAAATAGCTCTCTTCATTAAAAAAAGGTTCACTACTTGAACTATGCATCCACTTTCCTAAAAACACTTTACAAAAGTTTGTTCTGTTCACTACTCTTTTCCTTTTGCTATGTGATTTCAGTACATTAACCATTTTGTCTAATGTACGCATCCTATTCAAAATTAAAATGAATAGTTTCCTTTTTAATTCTAATGCCTTTGCTGCAATGGCTTCTATTTCTTTTTTTCTTTTATAAAACTTTGTCTTTTTCTTATATTTCTTCACATCCTTCATCAAATTGGACATAACTCTTCTCTGAAACATTTTTCTACGTATCTCTTTAAACGCTGTTTTTCTATTTATATAAATCTTTTCAGTTGCTGAAGGTATATTTGCATTAACTAAATTGTCAATTTTTTCCTCTCCTTTTTTGTTCCAAACATCCTTTTGAGTACAGACATTTTGTACATTTTTCATTCTTTTGAATATATTTTTTAGAAATTGTTTTTTCTGCTTACCAGAAGATTTTTTCTTTTTCCCAACATGAGCATCTTCTACTAACTTTGGTCCTCCAGTTGTCTTCAAATATAGGTTTTTTTTGTGCGTTTTTTGAACTCTGGATTTTGTAGGCATCTTAAATTTTGTCCACTGCTCTTCAGCAATACCTGAAAAAAACTAAAAAAAAAATCCTTTATTTTATTTAAATATATTACTACATTTCTTTTCACAATAGTCACAAAACGTAATTTCTTTGCCAATTTGAATGCACACTTACTGCTCTTTTTTTTGGCAAGTTAAAATCACTTTTACAGACTGACACATTATGAAACCACTTTTCAGTTTTTTTAAATTGCACATGTCCAGACTGGTTTTTCAGACCACCACCATGTGTATCCTCGGTGACTACCTACACTCCAGCAAGGGCAACCAGCCTTAGTGATGCTGAATGTATTTGCATTACAGACTGAAACCTCAAAACCCCACTCGCTTCTAAATACTGTGCATGATTCCACATGGTAAGCAGCTGGGTGTGTGCTAAGAGTCTGCTTCTTCCCCCAAAAAATCGCTCCCCCTTTTTCCTACTAATGCAACTGTGAAATCACCAGAGCAAAACGCAATAAAGCTCTGCCTGTAATTCCTATTTGCACACAGAGTCATGTTTTCACATTAGTCCCAAAACGAAATTTCTTTGCCAATTTGAATGCACACTTACTGCTCTTTTTTTTTTGCAAGTGAAAATCACTTTTACAGACTGACACATTATGAAACCACTTTTCAGATTTTTTTAAATTGCACATGTCCAGACTGCTTTTTCAGACCACCACCATGTGTATCCTCGGTGACTGCCTACACTCCAGCAAGGGCAACCAGCCTTAGTGATGCAGAATGTATTTGCATTACAGAGTGAAACCTGAAAACCCCACTCGCTTGTAAATACTGTGCATGATTATACATGGACAGGAGCTGGGTGTGTGCTAAGAGTCTGCTTCTTCCCCCAAAAAATCGCTCCCCCTTTTTCCTACTAATGCAACTGTGAAATCACCAGAGCAAAACGCAATAAATCTCTGCCTGTAATTCCTATTTGCACACAGAGTCATGTTTTCACATTAGTCCCAAAACGAAATTTCTTTGCCAATTTGAATGCACACTTACTGCTCTTTTTTTTTGGCAAGTGAAAATCACTTTTACAGACTGACACATTATGAAACCACTTTTCAGATTTTTTTTAAAAAGCCCATGTCCAGACTGCTTTTTCAGACCACCACCATGTGTATCCTCGGTGACTGCCTACACTCCAGCAAGGGCAACCAGCCTTAGTGATGCAGAATGTATTTGCATTACAGACTGAAACCTGAAAACCCCACTCGCTTGTAAATACTGTGCATGATTATACATGGACAGGAGCTGGGTGTGTGCTAAGAGTCTGCTTCTTCCCCCAAAAAATCGCTCCCCCTTTTTCCTACTAATGCAACTTTGAAATCACCAGAACAAAACGCAATAAATCTCTGCCTGTAATTCCTATTTGCACACAGAGTCATGTTTTCACATTAGTCCCAAAACGAAATTTCTTTGCCAATTTGAATGCACACTTACTGCTCTTTTTTTTTGGCAAGTGAAAATCACTTTTACAGACTGACACATTATGAAACCACTTTTCAGATTTTTTTAAATTGCACATGTCCAGACTGCTTTTTCAGACCACCACCATGTGTATCCTCGGTGACTGCCTACACTCCAGCAAGGGCAACCAGCCTTAGTGATGCAGAATGTATTTGCATTACAGACTGAAACCTGAAAACCCCACTCGCTTCTAAATACTGTGCATGATTATACATGGAAAGGAGCTGGGTGTGTGCTAAGAGTCTGCTTCTTCCCCCAAAAAATCGCTCCCCCTTTTTCCTACTAATGCAACTGTGAAATCACCAGAGCAAAACGCAATAAATCTCTGCCTGTAATTCCTATTTCCACACAGAGTCATGTTTTCACATTAGTCCCAAAACGAAATTTCTTTGCCAATTTGAAAGCACACTTACTGCTCTTTTTTTTTGGCAAGTGAAAATCACTTTTACAGACTGACACATTATGAAACCACTTTTCAGATTTTTTTAAATTGCACATGTCCAGACTGCTTTTTCAGACCACCACCATGTGTATCCTCGGTGACTGCCTACACTCCAGCAAGGGCAACCAGCCTTAGTGATGCTGAATGTATTTGCATTACAGACTGAAACCTGAAAACCCCACTCGCTTGTAAATACTGTGCATGATTATACATGGACAGGAGCTGGGTGTGTGCTAAGAGTCTGCTTCTGCACCAAAAATTCGCTCCCCCTTTCCATCTAATGCAACTGTGAAATCACCAGAGCAATACGCAATAAATCTCTGCCTGTAATTCCTATTTGCACACAGAGTCATGTTTTCACATTAGTCACAAAACGAAGTTTCTTTGCCAATTTAAATGCACACTTACTGCTCTTTTTTTTTGGCAAGTGAAAATCACTTTTACAGACTGACACATTATGAATCCACTTTTTAGATTTTCTTAAAAAGCCCATGTCCAAACTGCTTTTTCAGACCACCACCATGTGTATCCTCGGTGACTGCCTACACTCCAGCAAGGGCAACCAGCCTTAGTGATGCTGAATGTATTTGCATTACTGACTGCAACCTCAAACCCTTAAAGTATTCCTTATTTTTACCAGTACACCTTAATTTATCATGAAAAAATAGTCTATATTATTTTACATGTTCCTCACATTTAAATTTCTCCCAAAACAGAAAATAATAAACACAACTTCTACAAAAGGAATTCCAATTCTATTATTCATTTCTTAATTTACCATATACATCCCCTCTCAAACTCTAAACTCACCTTTAAAATTAGTTAGTTGTGAAAGAAATGTGGCACTCAAACAGCAGATTATCAGAGCCAGGATCTCTGTTCTCTACACCTTTCTCCTCTCAGCAGAACCAGATAATGGCAAACTTTCCCTCTATTTTTCCACACATATACATGTAAGTTTCAAATCTCAGTGCTTCCCCCTTTTTTTCAAATGTAATCACACATTTCTATTGGTTGAAAACCAACCCTTTTCCAAAAGTACCCTGCCCCCAACTTGACTTCTGCCTAGTACCCTTCCCCCAACTTGACTTCTGCCTGCTACCATAGCAACAGCTCATGGAACACTGCTGTGTGGAGTTAGGTCAGAAGTTCGCCACACAATGTTTCAATTCCACAGAGCAAGAGTGCTTGACTTTTCAAACCTAACAGCAAATCCATAGTACTGTTCTTTGGTAACACATTTTTTTGTACCAATACAAAACATGCTTCTATTAATTTACACATACAGCCTAGTTTTTATTCTAGAATGGTATGAAACAGCCAATCAGTTCTTTTTGTTTTGAAAAAAATATGTATGCCTCCATTTCCAAACTGTCCTTCTTTTCTTATTGCCATTCTACTGAAAGACACCTCCTGAGTGCATCCAGTTCTCCTTTGAAGATGTTCACAGTGTGGATTGTAGGGCACAGCTATGTCTTCTGGAGTGAAAAGTTTGCAGAGAAAACAGGTATGGTGAGAGACCTTGCTTTGCCAAATGTAGACATTAAATGGATTGGTCAGAGAGGGTTAAAGTGGCACCAATTGATGCCATTGGTGAAATCCTTCATGCAAATCCAACACCCTGACCTCATAATAGTGCACTGTGGTGGCAATGACCTAGGCACTTTGACTGGGGTAGGTCTGGAAATGCTTATGAAGGACACCTTTGCACAACTGTTTTCACTTTTCCCTAAAACTGCCTTTGTGTTTTCCAACATATGCCAAAGGCAAAAATGGAACTGGTCCAATCATTTCTGTCCGCAAATTGACAAAGCAAGAAAGCACGTCAACAAATCTGTTTCTGCTTTCCTCCGTGACTATGGTATGGGTGCCATTTACCACAACAACTTGCGTTATGACATGCAAGACATTTATAGAGGAGATGGTGTGCACTTCAATGATGAAGGGAACAGAGTCTTCCTCTTGAACCTTAGTCTCTGCATCGGTACTTACTTGTAGGTACCACTTAAAAAATCACTTCATAAACACAACGGCTCTTTTTAGAGCCCCCTAATATCTAAACTCTTAAATCTGCATTTCATTTCTTTTTTTATTTTTTTTTTCTTCCGTACGCTTACCGTAAGCTTACCGTACGCGTACCCCGTGATTTTTTTTAAAATTCATAAATGTTTTCTTTGTACTTTTCTGTCCTTCTTTGACCCCCTCACAAATGTAAGGGGGTCTGTAACTCTCCTCCTTGCCCCCTTTTCTTGTTTTCACTCTTTTTTTTCTGAGTGAAACACACAAAATGGCGGCCGCCGCTTCCTGGTTTCGGCCGATTCGAATGTTTACTAAGATCTAACAGCAAATCAGAATCGCGCTCGCGCACGCCACCGTACGCGTACGGTAAGCTTACGGTAAGCGTACCGTAAGCTGGCTCAGATATATATATTGATTTAAATGCTATTTTCTCAGGACCTACTGAACAGATTTACACCAAACCTACAAAAGGCACTTCCTTGACCTAGGGACTACCTCTCTGCCAAATTTCTAGTAATTCTGTTCAGCCGTTCGGGCTGTAGCCCTGTCTAAAGGTCCTATGGAAAAATGCATGGGAAAAACGCGTTTTGGGACCCCCCTTTTTTCTCAGCCCCCGCTTGACGAATCCCCCCGAGACTTTCAGGGTAGGAGCGGAGCGTAGCGCCCCACCTATTTTGAGAAATTCGCGAGGCCAAAGTTATTCAAAATAGAATGTTGCGGATTTCCTATGGAAAAGGGGTCCTAACTATAACTACCTACTGGCGACCGCCAGTAGGTAATATATATATATATATATATATCCAATTACCACTCCAACGTGCATTCATGCACTGACAGAGATGTGGACAACTTCGAAAGTTTTGTGCCCAGTGAAGCGATTTATTTTCAGTTAGGTGCAAAGTCCATCATGACGCGTTTCGGCAACACTGTGGCCTTGGTCACATGATCGCGTTACGTTGTTACATGACCTTTATTGGATACCTATCAGTCACATGACACCTTGGCTGCAACACAATGGAAATAAACGACATACTATGGTATAGGTGGTTGATCCTACAATGTATATATGGTTCAAACATAAGTTAAAAAAATTGCTAGTACCGCTAGGTCAATATTATCAGCTGCATACTACATTGGTTAACATATAGAATAATAATAAATAAATATTAATTTTACATAAAATGTAAAAAGCACAAATGCAGTTATTTTATATGCTAAAATGATCATAAAAGCAAACGTTATATGCGTTGTGAAGAACCATAAATAGAAATTTTAAGAGAATAACAACCACACTACCTAATCAATAGTCAATAAATATGTCACTAAATAACCAGTGCAAATACTGCAATGTAAACATAATTGATATACATATTATATTGGCCTCATTGGCTTCAAGTATTGCGCTCGATTATATTGTGAGCTATTCCAAAGTGCGGTGCTAATGTGCAGGGTAAGTGCAAAAAGTGCAAATATTATTGGTGTCTAAAGTGCTAAGATAAATATAAACTGCTACTGGCAACTGAAGACGAAAAAGATAAACTATGAAGAAGAAAAAAATTAAAATATGAAAAACATTTTTGATGTATAACTCATTGTCATGATTGTAAGGGAGCCCCCTTACAATAAAATGCTTCTGATTAAAAGCATCATCTTTGTTGGCACAGTCATTTGTAGCAGGCAAGAGCCTGATGTTGGTTATCAGGAAATATCCATTAGAATGTATATAGGGCCCATCTGTCATTTTATAGGTAGCATAAAACTGTAGAATACTATAGATGGTTGTGTAAATCTTCACCTAAGTTCAGACCCTGGGGGGACTTAGTATTGAGTTCGACAATGTATCTTGATTCTAATTGTCTTAACTTTTTCTCTCGATTGCCTCCTCTTGTTGACTGGAACAGTGTCGCTCACAAAACATTGAAGACAATTGAGATTGTTATTGTTTTCTAATTTAAAGTGTCGAGCCTCTGGATAGGCTGGGTCAGAATTCACTGTGGCGTGTAGATGTTGTAGTATACGTACATATACCTGTAATTTTGTGCTACCTATATAGCGCAACTCACATTTGCACTGCAACACATACCCAGCATATTCAGATCTACATCTATAGTGGCCTTTGAGTTCAATGCTTGTATTGGAGAAAGCCGTGGTATATTTGATAGTATTGATTCTGAATTTGCACACACAGCAAGAACTACACTTGTAAAACCCTCTTTTTGGCGATAACCAGCTAATTTGGTTGTCAGTTTCTGGACTTATTTTGACTAGGTCATTGTGCATGGAATATGCTTTGCGAAAAGTCGAAGTTGGTCTGTCAGGCAGTATTTGTTAGAGTGTAATATCTGTGAGAACAATAGGCCATTGTGTGTTAATAATAGATTAAATTGCATTGGCCTGCTTGCTGTAGGTGGTTATGAGTCTACACTGAGTTTCTAGTATGTTAGATGAAACATTCTCATAGGAGGAGTTATTAGATGAAACATCAAATGTGGCTCTTCTACTGTGGCCACTCAATAATGACTGCCTGTCTTTGCTATTAGCTTTTCTAATCGCTATATCCAATTTCCTGGGATTATACCCTCTTTCAATGAACCTTTGCTTGGCTGCCATTTGATGATATTCTAAATCATCACTCGAGCTACAGGCCCTATGTATTCGTAGAAATTCACTGTATGGTATACTGGTGATGGTGTGTTGTGGGTGAAAACTAGTAGCATGTAACAATGTGTTACCTGCAGTAGGTTTCCTATAAATGCAGGTTTCAATTTTGCCCTGGTTAATATTAACCGTGATATCCAAAAAGTTAGTTGAAACCTTATCGATGTGTGCTGTAAAATTTAAGTTCATATTGTTGCAGTTGATGTTGTCTACAAATAGTTCAGCTTGAGCTTGTGTTCCATGCCAAATTACAAAAACATCATCAATGTAGCGCCACCATTGAACTACATGATTAATCCAAGCACTGCAGTGTTCCACCTGTAGGACATGCTCCTCCCACCATCCTACATGGAGGCAGGCGTAGCTGGGGAGAAGCATGCCCCCATAGATACACCTTGCATTTGTTGGAAAATACTACCATCAAATGTGAATACATTGTTGAATAAGCACCATCTGATCATCTTAAGCAGCATTATGTTATGACTATACATTAAAATAGGTCTTTTTTCAAATAAAAGTCCACTGCTTTCAAACCATCATCATGCCTAATGCTGGTGTACAGGGCAGCAATTTCTAAGGCGAGAAACAAATATTCATTAGTCCATGTTTGCGTACTCAGTTTGAAGAGAAAATCATTGGCGCGCATATATAAGTTGGAAGATTGATTACATGTTCTGGTAGATAGTAATCGACATATCTTGAAGTGCACTCAAATAGACTTTTCTTGGCAGAAATGATGGGTCTCCCCGGTATAGGACTGATCCCTTTATGGACTTTAGGAATAAAGTAGATCGTGGGCATGATAGAGAACTCGTTGTTCAAAAAATTTAATTAATCCTTTGATATCATGCCTTCTCTTTTCCAAGATGTTAGTTTGCGTTTAAAGTTTTTGCTGATCTTTTTGACCTCCAAGGCATTGATTTTTTTACATCATTCTTGGTTGTTAAGGTGCCGAAATGCCTCTGCTTTGTATTCCTCTTTCCCCCACAAGACAATATTTCCACCTTTGTCTGATTTGTTGATGACCACCGTGGAATTATTTTTGAGTTTGGCCATAAGCTGGAAATATTGTGTGGTGTCATGGTTGGGGGTTTGGGTATACTTTTTGCAATATCGGTAGAGTTTTTTCAATTCTTCTGTCACTCTATCGTGAAAGATATCTACGGCATCACGGGGGATGGTAGGCACAAATGTTGATGGAGCCTTAAAGGGGCTGCGCCCGGGGGATGAAATATTAACTCCTTCCTTATCTGCTATGTTTTGAGTGCGGTTGCTAGTTGGATTGTAGTCATTTGGCTTTTCACGTAGTATGTGCAGTGTTCTCATTTGTGGAATAGCGCCAGCTGTTAGACCAATATTCGGTACGTCAAATTGCAGTTCTTTCTCTTTTGTAGTTTGATTTTTGGTTGTAAAGTACTTGTTTAGCTTGAGCTTTCGAATGAATTTAAAGACATCGATGCGAGTTTCACAATAATTAAAATTGCTTTCCGGGCAATAACTTAAACCTAAGGCGAGCAACTGTTTCTCAGCCTGGTTTAATTCAATGCCAGTCATGTTAATTATAGTTGTGTCCACTGAGGCGAGCGTTGTTGCCAACGTTTCTATTGCTGCCCCCTTCCTCTGGTGCCTGAGGCATTTGCGCCTTCGGATTTTTCTTTTTTGTTTTGCAAGATATTTGTATTCCGCGGTCGTAAAGTCTGTTTTCTCTGTTCTCTTATAAAATCCATCTCCTCAGCCAAAGTTAGGTGTCCCATATCTGATCTTAAATTGGACGAAAATTCCCCACTAAGTTCCGATTCTGTGTCACTAGGAATTGTACTAACGTCGGATGTAGAGGCATACGTTTCATTATTGACATTGGGGGTCGCTTGTTGTTGGCTTGGTTCTCGATTGGTCATCTTTTGTTTTTTAAGCGAATCATATTTGCGAGCGAAGGTGAACACTTGCCCTTGTTCGCAATCATTCTTATAGCGCGCAAATTTGTACGCTTTTCTATTCTTAATTATGTCCTCTTGTTTTTTTTAGACGTTCTTTCATTTCTTTAATGCCTTTTCCAATTGAATCTTTATTGCTGGTATTTTCCAGTTTCTCGAGCTCATTGTAAATACGTGCAATCTCTTTCATGTTAGTATCACGGTCAATTTTGGCATATTTTATAAGTAAGCAGGCTAAGCGCATTGAGGCATCCAGGTTACTTTCCGCCCATTCTTTTAATAAAAGCGGATTTGGGCTCTCAAAACTAGGGGCTAGCATGATACGAAGTCCTCTTGGAACCCTGCCAGCTTCATGGTATTTCTCTAATGATTTCACTTCCCACCATTTGGTGAGTTCACTTCTGCTGTTCTTTTCAAGGGCTTTCAATAAGCCTTTAACATCGGTGTTGTTATCGGAGTAATTTTTGCTTGCACTGCTATTATCAGTTACTTTGGGTAAATTGGTAAACAGTTCTTCAGCTGCCATTTCTCTCTCACGTAATGCGTCGTCCGACATTGCACCAATGGATATAACTGTTTTTTCAAATCGTGTTGAGTTCTAAGTCTCAACGGGCAAACAAGTCAGCCCCTCCCCACCTGCAATGAGTTACCCTCCAGACTTACTGCATGTGTTTTGGCGTCCCCACGAGTCCTCCGATCCCCGGAATCTACCTCCGACCCTGCATGCGTGGTTGGCGGTCGTGCAGGGGGCTGATCAGTAAAGCTCCGGTCGAGCAAAATCCTTCATGGCTTGTGCAGCGATCAGCCGTCTTTCCAGTGAGGGGTGCGTAGCGGGAAAACAAGCCTGTTTCCCAAGGTAATGTCCAATTACCACTCCAACGTGCATTCACGCACTGACAGAGATACGGACAACTTTGATAGCTTTGTGCCCAGTGAAGCGATTTATTTTCAGTTAGGTGCAAAGTCCATCATAATTGTGATCCATATTTTATTCGTATTCTTAAAGTTACAGTTCCTCTTACGCTTATGTGTGTATATATATATATATATATATATATATATATATATATATATTTCTTTTTATATTACCTACTGGCGATAGCCAGTAGGTAGTTATAGTTAGGACCACGTTTCCATAGGAAAACCTCAACATTCTATTTTGAATAACTTTGGCGCCGGTCGACGAATCCTCGCGAATTTCTCAAAATAGGTGGGGCGCTACGCTCCGCTCCTACCCTGAAAGTCTCGGGGGGATTCGTCAAGCGGGGGCTGAGATAAAAGGGGGGTCCCAAAACGCGTTTTTCCCATGCATTTTTCCATAGGACCTTTAGAACGAGCTACAGCCCGAATGGCTGAACAGAATTACTCAAAATTTGGCAGAGAGGTAGTCCCTAGGTCAAGGAAGTGCCTTTTGTAGGTTTGGTGTAAATCTGTTCAGTAGATTCTGAGAAAATAGCCTTTAAATCAATATATATATCTGAGCCAGCTTACGGTACGCTTACCGTACGCTTACGGTAAGCGTACGGTGGCGTGCGCGAGCGCGATTCTGATTGGCTCTTAGATCTTAGTAAACATTCGAATCGGCCGAAACCAGGAAGCGGCGGCCGCCATTTTGTCTCTCGCACTGAGAGAGATTTTAAAAATCGGAAGCCCAAAAACATGTAAAGGGGCTGTTTTGACAACTCCCTCCCACATAGTCATGTGGAGGGAGTCCCCAAACATCCCCCAAGTGCAAAAACGGTTTTATTTTTTTTTCGGCAATTTCGCGGGGTACGCTTACCGTACGCTTACGGTAAGCGTACGGTAAAAAAATAAAAATAAAAAAAACACTATCCACACTTACCCCACCCCCTGTGCTTTTGGTGGCCGAAGGCCACCAAATGTGCTGGGCTTATTACAATGGAAAAAAACACTATCCACACTTACCCCACCCCCTGTGCTTTTGGTGGCCGTAGGCCACCAAATGTACAGGGCTTATTATAAGGGAAAAAAACTTAGCATTTAAAAAACCGTACTAATTCACTGAAAAAACCATAGGTTTCACACACGTTATAGTTAGGAATTAGCATTTAAAAAACCTTGCAAATTCACTGAAAAAACCATAGGTTTCACACATGTTATAGTTAGTGGAAATTTTACTGATAAAAAACCAATGAAATTGCCCCGTTATAGTTAGCGCAGGCAACTATAACTCACGCGACCGCAATCCTCTGCTGATGACATATGTGACTTTATGAAAAAAAAATATTTGTAATATATGTATAGCTAAAAATGTATGGAAGAAGACATGGGCAAATAAGTGTCTAAATACAGTATTAGCATCAGCAGAGGATTGCGGTCGCGTGAGTTATAGTTGCCTGCGCTAACTATAACGGGGCAATTTCATTGGTTTTTTATCAGTAAAATTTCCACTAACTATAACATGTGTGAAACCTATGGTTTTTTCAGTGAATTTGCAAGGTTTTTTAAATGCTAATTCCTAACTATAACGTGTGTGAAACCTATGGTTTTTTCAGTGAATATATATATATATATATATGTGTATCTTTATTTTGGTGTATATTTGTGTATATATTCCTACCCACCATCCACAAGGAAATGCAATATCATTTATTAAAGTTGCACACTGCTTGCTATTCTGATTCAAGCATGTGAATCTATGAAGGATCCAATATTGAATAAGAAAACGGGTTTCCTGTCACTTTTGTAATTCAGCATTGGTATCTTTCATAGATTCACTTGCGACCCACCCTCCTCCCCTTAGAGGCTCTCCTCATATATCAATTTAAAATATTGCTTCACTTGTGCTCGAAAATCTGAGGAAAACAGTCTCTGGTGGGAAGGTTCTAGAGGGTGCTTTCGCATGATTGGTCATAGTTCGTGTTTTCTTTTTTTTGTGGTTTTTTTTAAAGGGCATAGATAGGCTCCGAAACTAACCTCCCATTACCTTTATAGCCTATTAAACAATTACATGCAGCTTTATTTTAATACCTTGGGACTCCCACTTCACGATGGGTTAAGGATTCAAGCATGTGAAGCTATTAAAGATACCAATACTGGATAACTCTTTACAGGTAAGTAACTTGTTTTCTTACTTTCCGTTTGCACTTTAGCATAGGACAATGCCATTCTCAACAACACTTGCATCCAGTTTTATAATACATTTAGCACCACCGACAAATGGCTTCAGCTTAGGTGCAGTCAAAATAAATTCCTTAACTTAGATGCAAAAGATGTTTCTTTTTCCTTATCCCACACAAACTTTGCCCCTTTTTGTTAGCAAACTTCTAAGAGACTCCATACTCATAGCATACCCACACACATACCAGCATAGTACTTATTCATCTCAAGAAAAAGTTGTGAGTTCGTCTTTATCCTTAGATACATGGACATTTCTTATGTCATTGACTAAATCATCCTTAGGACTTCTCCCTAGAAATTGCATCTAAATGCAAAGTGGAGAAGGCAATTAAAATTAGCTCTGATCCTAGCCCACTAGTAATGAAAATTAAGATGAGATTAGCTACTAGATGTAGGCATTGGACATTCCCCCGAACTTTGTTGTTAGATGAAAACATCTATCAATATATGACAGACCAGATCAAAGAATTTATTTTCTTTCATAGACACTCTGCTACACCAGCAGTTTTACTGCTACAATGAGGGTATCAGTTACCAGTTGCATTATAGCTGGAAAAAAGGGGGGGGGGGGAAGAGGATATTCAGCGGCACATTCTTAGATTGGAAGAGTTGAAGAAGAAACATATCTTAGCCATTTTTCGCCAACAGTCAGATAGGCATAGTATACTGCCCAAATTATGAAGAGAATGCAAGCAAAGAATGCTTGAAAATTTTTGGTATATTTAACCTCCATATATGAATATTGTAGGAAAGTAGGATCTGCTTTCATGGTTACCCTCATTTTTTGCCTGGTGTTGGTGTGTTTTGACTGTACTTTTTGCTGGGATCCTGCTAACCAGGACCCCAAGATCTGTGCTCTTTCTCCCAAATTGGCTTTGGTAAGTACTTTTGCACCTCCACAATTGGCTACTGGTGTCCCCTTATACGTCCCTAGGATATGGTACTAAGGTACCCAGGGTATAGGTATACCAGGGGTCTCACAGGGGCTGTAGCGTCTATTGTGCCACCCATGGGAGTGCACTTAAACTCAGACTACAGGCCTGTGATTGCAGCCTATGTGAGGTGGTGCTTTCACCTCTCACGACAGACATAAGTTTGCATATATCTGAAGTCACTACACTTAAAACCTATAAGTCACCCCTATGAAACGCCCTTCAGTCCTTGGGGCAGGAAGCTTGGTTATACGTGTAAGGGTACTCCTGCATGAGCAGGACACCCCTACAAACACCAAAGTCGATTCTCCAGGCTTTGTAAGTGCAGTCAGCCATTTTACAACATATAATGGATATCAGTCATTACCATATGTCTAACTCAGTCAGTCAGTCAACAAATCTTTATTCGGCTGTCAATTCAAGCATAAAAGACTGCGTAAAGCAAGTAATCATTTTGTGCATTTAACAAAACCAAATTTGTAACATGTATACAATAAAACCATTTGATCAATTGATAATAAAATCATTTTCCAACAAAGTTCAGGAGCCGAACAGTGGAAGAAATGTACTTATAGATCATTAAGCAGATAAATTCGTCTTTTAAAAGAAGGAGATGATGTAGCGCAGCTTTGCACTTTCTTATGTTTAAAAATCTTAATAACGGTTTTAAAAAAGAACGTCTTGGGATAGCATAAACTTTACAAAAAAACATAAAATGTAAAGTGCTCTGTTCCGATTCTGAGTCACAAGGACACAGGTCCAATTTAGCATCACAATGTGCATCACGTGGGTACGAAACCATTAAATAAGCAGTGCCCATCCTAAATCTTATGAGATAAAACATCTTAAGATGATTAAAATAAAAACAAAGATAGGGCTCAGTGCCTGGGGAGCAAACCAACAATGAGTGTTCAACAACCCTTTTCTTTGTTAACTCTTAATGATCTCTGACTGAGTAGGAATAAAACAGGAAAAACTCTTTTCAGCTCAGCTCTTGAGATTTTGACTATGTTTCTGGGGGTGTTGATACATTCTGATAAACCCAACTACCCCAGTAAATCATAGATATATATAATCCAAGGAATTTTCTTTACACAATCCAACTTTAAACAGTCAGTGATTATAGCACGGTTCAAGGATGTCTCGTCTTTTGCCCAGATGTTACGCCAGAGCAAAAGAGGTGCTAGTTGCAAACGAAAAGATAAAGGGGTCACACCTACTTCGTTATGACAAATTGTAGCAGCAGTGCTTTTCGGGACTGTCAATATTCTTTTCAAGAACATGTTTTCAGCCCTCTGCAATCCCGCAGCATTACAAAATCCCCTGACACCGGCACCATACATAGTGATGGCACACGTGCGAGCATTATAGGTGTCTATAATAGTTTTTATAGGCTGAGAGCCTAGTATTTTTGTAAATCTGAACATGGCCTCAATATTTTGATTTAAAAAAAAACAATTCTTGCCTCAATTAAGTGAGACCAGGAATTTTTTTGATTGAAAAGAATGCCCAAATAAGAAAAGGTGGATACATAAAGTAATTTTTCATTATTTATAAAACAAGTTCTAAAAATTGTGGGGTGTTTGCCCACCACCATACCATGAGATTTTGCAACATTTGTTTTCAGGCCAAGGTCACTCATAAAATCATTAAAACCAGTTAAAAGCCTCTGCAACCCTACCTCAGTTCTGGACATTAACACACAATCATCAGCATATAAAAGTGCTGGGAGAGGCCTGCGGCCTGTTAACGGTGCGTCTATATTTCCATTATCAAGATTGCTCTCTAAATCATTAATGTATAGACAAAATAAAAAAGGGGCAAGGACGCAACCCTGTCGGACCCCGCGATCCATCTTTATTGGAGCGGTTAATTCACCATTTGTGCCATACCGCACTCTACCCGTAACACCCTGATGCATTGCTACTAAAAAGTGGACAATTGGTGGTTCAATGCCCATGGATAGCATCTTCTCCCAGAGTCTCCCCCTCGGCACCCAGTCAAAGGCAGACGTCAGGTCCATGAACCCTAAATAAAGGGATCCAGGCCTGGCTAAGGTGTATTTGCCGATGACCAGGTGCAGGTTGAGGCTCAGTTCAACTGTGCCCAGACCTCTCCTAAACCCATATTGGGCATCGGAGAACTTACCCTTTTCGGCTACCCAGGTCTTCAAACTCTCCAATATAACTCAACCCATAATTTTACAGGTACTGTCAATTAAAGATATGGGTCGATAACACTTAGGGTCCGACCTGTCTCCCTTTTAAAAAATATTATTACTGTTCTCCAGGAGTTAGGGGGACCCTGGGCAGCATAACATCTCAATAAATTTGTTAACAGGGGTAACCACAGGGTAAGGTTGGCTAAGAACAGATCCACAGGTATACCATCAGGACCAGATGCCTTACTTTTTACAGTCTGGGATAGGGCTCTGTCCACTTCATCTAACGTCGGCGGTACCGGGGTGGGAGCCCCTATTGAAAATGCGGGCTATCATATGAATTAATGCAACTTTTGTAAAGGCTAGAGAAATGGTCTACCCAGGATTCAGGCATAATTGTCATGTTAATACTGCCATTTTTGGAGCTATTAAAGTGCTCCTGATTTACGATATGTCAAAAGAGCCTAGAATCTTTACTTTGACTTGCCACATGGAGTTGGCCCCACGCATCTTGCCTAATTTCCATTTTGCGTTTCTTCAGCGCATGTTTGTAGGCATACCGTAAATATTTTATCTCCATGGGATTTCTGGGTATTACTTTTAAGGCCTTTACCAATTTATTATGCTGTAGGGTGCATTCACTATTAAACCACCTATTGATGTTCTGTAGTTTAGAGCTTGATTTCTTAGTAAGTATCACCCTTGTTGTCTCAATTATTGCCTTGAAGGATTTCAACATGGATTCTGGATTAATGTTGTCTTCCAGGCAATCTAGAATTTGGTTTAAGTTTAACTCTATCATCTGCTTGAGGACAGAGTCAGGATATCTAACTATATAATGACTGCTCTGAACATGGTCATGTTTGGTATCAAACATGTTGGAATTATACCCCAACACCGATTCCGGTGTTGAAGGTAGAATCCCATGTACTGGGGGGCCCCTAAGGGAAGCCCCCTGTATTCCGGGGATCAGCCTTTCAGGGTCTGCCAGCAAGCTAATTCTGCTGCTGACCACAGACACTGTTCTGCCCTCCTTCTGCTGAGCTGAGCTTGAACAGGGCAAGGTAGAACTCGTATCCTCCCCTTGTCCAGCCCCTCCTCTGAGAGGGACCTCTGAGTCATTCCAACCCTTTCCTTGGGTATTTAAGGGCTCCCCATGGATGGGTCCCCAGATTCGTCATGGAACAAGCCTCTCCTCTGAAACCCCTCTTCGAGTCTCTAGACACTTGGACTCTGTTGGACTTTGCCTGGAACCGAGACTGCATCAAGGAAGACTCCTGCTGCTCCTGGTCTTGCTGTTCTGCAAGTATTCTGCCTCGCTTCGCCCAGCTTCTTCAGAAGACCTGTGGGCCTCAAAGACATCCGAAGAAACCTCGCTTGGAGAGGAGTCACTTCCCTGCATCTGCAGGCACTGCAACAAAGCTGGCCAGTCTGCTGCTCCTGTCGTCCTACAGACTTCCTGAGGCCCAGCTACACAGGTGGTGGTTCTGTGGCTGCCCAGAGGCCTGGCCTGTCTTCCCTGCAATTTGGAGGACAGTATCCCTCGTTAGAGGTGCAGGGACCAAACCCCTGTGCAACGCATCGACTTGCGATTGCCAAGGCTTTTGTTGGCTCTGCACTCCAGAGATCTTCAGGCTACAAGAA
Source organism: Triturus cristatus (assembly GCF_964204655.1). Taxonomy (NCBI): domain Eukaryota; kingdom Metazoa; phylum Chordata; class Amphibia; order Caudata; family Salamandridae; genus Triturus; species Triturus cristatus. Next base: position 1,660,069,575 of record NC_140590.1, on the reverse strand, counting down.
GCTCCAGCCTCCAGCAACTCATCCCTCAAAGATCAGCATCCTAACTGCATCACTTGCACCGTGGGCCTCCATCTTTGGTGAGCTGCCTGAGGTCCTCTTGCGACTCCTGTGTCTTCAGCCTGGGGGTCCTCTCGAGGGTCTTCTCCTGCTTTGGTAGGCTCCCCTGCTTGTTCGGGGTCTGCTCTGACTTTCCTGCTCATGGTGAGTCTCTTGGACCTTGCTGATCCCAATGATTGCATCTTGTTCTCTTCCGTGCCACTTGCGACTACCAAGGCTTGTCGGTTCTCCCACCAGACACCGACCACCTAGACACTGACATCCAACGTGGGACAGCTCGTGTACGGCTCCTGGTCTCACTCAGCATCTGAAAAGTGTCAGTGCTCCGTCCATCATCTCCTTGAGTTGGCAGGGTGGCGAAGTGAGCTAAAGAACGATGATGGATTCAACCCAGATCTGTGACTGAGAGTGAGTGTCTGAAAAGATTCACCACTCTGTCCATCATCTTCTTGTGTTTTCTTCGTTCGCCCTAAGTTGGCAGGGTATGCCCAGAAGTGAGTCCCTTGCTCACTTTGCCACTGGATTCAATCTAGCCTGGCTAGGTCCCAGGATGCTTGTTTCCGGTCCAGGGTTGCTTGGCAGTTCCGTCTGGACTGTTCCCATGAAGCACAGGGTCAAGACTGATTTGCATATAGCTGTGTCTAAATTGGGGTGGCGAAGTGAGCTAAAGAACGATGATGGATTTAACCCTGATCTGTGACTGGGGGTGAGTGTCTGAAAAGTTTCAGCGCTCCGTCCATCATCTCCTTGTGTTTGCTTCCTCCGCATCGCCTGGTCCCCACAGCTGCAGAGACAAGGTCCTCTTCAACTCTCCTGAGCTCCCTGCCAAGGGTGGGCCTTGTGCTTCCGTGCTGCCTGGTCACCTCCGAGTGGCATAGACCCTGTCCCCTCTGCTTGCAGGTTCTCCTATTCAAGAATACACTCTTGGATTCCACCGGACAGCTTCAGATACTTCTCCAGAGGCCTTTCTTACCAACTCTTCCATTGTCGTCTACGGGAGGTTCCGGAGTCACTTCACCCTTATGCACCAGGCTTCCTTGGTGCAGGTAAATTTGTTCATGGGACATCCAAGGGTGGGGTGACTCTCTAACCTTACGTCCTCCAAAGGGTTTCTTTGGGGTCCTCTGGTAAGGGTCCCTTTTCTTTAAAACTGCAACTTTGACTTCTCCAATTGACTTCCATTGAGCACGCGCCTGTGTTTCCACTCTGCACACTGCCTCCATGGGGTTTCTGGGTACTTACCTTGGGTGATTCCTAGTTCTCCCAGCTCCTTTGAGTCTTTTGGTCCATGTCCCGTTCTTCTTTACAGCTCGTATTCCACTCCTTTAGTATATGGTGTGGTCTCCCCCTGGAGACCAGTATTTATTTGTGCTACTTAACCTGATTTCTTTGAAGTATTTTCATGTGTATTGTTGATATCTCCGGCTAAGAGATATACCAGTGTGATAGTGATTGTGTTATGTAATAAATATACTTATTTTTTGTGAACACTGTGTGTTTTTTTCTCATCTAATCTACACTATTGATTAAATGTGGTAAAACAAGCTGCTTTACACTCCTTCAAGATAAGCCCGAAGGCTGCTTTCCACAGCTACCACTTTGAGAGCCTAAGGTTATCAAAGACCACTAAAATCACCATATGGGTTCCATGGACTGGTGCAAGGTGCATCACTCCTTTAAGTGTACACCATATACTAAACCAGCCTCCTACAAATATAATGAAAATGTGGGATGTCCTATCACATATAGGGCAAAGAACGAGAGGCCAGGGTTTATATCACAAAGATCAAGGGAATAATGCTCACAGACACAGGTGCTGTTGTAGAATCTTTTCAACATGATTATCTATGCCTATATACAAGACAGGTGTGTTGCATAGATTGTACTGTAAGCGAATGCTAATACATAGTATCACTTAAACAAAGGTAGACCCAAGATGCTACTCTCCTCTTCATTTACAAGAGATGAGGTGATAAATTGTATACAGACCTTAATTAACCCCTTCCCTGCTCATGACGGAACCGTTCCGTCATGAGCCACGGTTGTCGTGTGCTCATGACGGAACGGTTCCGTCATGACAATCCTGCCGGCGGCCGCTCCGCCTGCGCGGCGCTGTTTCCCCGCCTGTGCGGGGCGACAACGCAAATGGGCGGAGTCATGACGGAACCGTTCCGTCATGAGCACAGCTCAACTGTGGCTCATGACGGAGCGGCTCCGTCATGAGCACAGGCCCGCCGCGCTGCCCCCCTGCCCCCCCCAGCGCTGCAGCGGAATGTCCGCAGCAGCGAAGGGGTTAACGGAAAGCTGCAGGGCAGGACTCAATTCCTGCAGAATTCTACCAAATACGTATGCCCATAATACTCCTGCTTATCATGGATGTACTAAGTACCATTTATTAGAGTAATGCGCCCTCCCACCCCCCACTCCCCTGACTTGGGAATCAACTATGATTACAGTATTTCTAAAGTAAGGGAAACTGGTGGAAGAGAGAGGCTCATACCGGCCAATCTCAGAAATCATTTCAGATGCTAAAATATTACCAAAAATTCTGGCTAGCCGATTAGCATCTGTGATACAGGAATAGGGGTCCAGTGAGCAACATGTATTTATACCCGGTCGAGACACCACTTCTCACATTAACATGGCAATAACCATGTTTAATGTCAGAAACTTTCACAACAGGTCGGTATGGTTTTTGTCAATACTGAAATAGTATTTGATAGTGTATCTTGGGACTACATGTTAGAGCTGATAGCACAAATGTGGTTGAGTGCAAAACGTACATCATTAGTACGAAAACTATATATTCAACCCTCAGCTAATGTTAAATGATGGTGGAACAGTCTACAATAATCCTAATGCATACAGGCACACACCAAGGGTGCACTTTATCTCATGTTTTACTGTTTGCCCTGTACTGTAAAAGTTAGAATCAGACCACCAAATAATTCCAATATCTTTTAACTGCTGTACCTGGCAGGTGGCTGCCTGCGCGGACAATGTTGCAATCTTCACTAGCGACGTAGTCAAGGCGATCTCAGCAGAAGGTATAGCACTACAGTTTCACAAGTCCTCCGGATATTAGTTGAACACAAACTAAACAGAGTCCTGGCCAATTACAAGATACATGAGGAACTCTGTAATACCTAGTTAGTTCCTAAATATCTAGGGATAAATCTGATGGTTTATTCTGACAAGATTTTGAAGTTAACTATAACTCACTTTTGGTTAGTTCGATTGCATTGATAAAGCAAAGTGATAGACTACTGGTAACAGTAGAGGGCGGGTGTAATCTGATTAAGATTAGATATTTTATCCAGTGTACCTACTAGGGAATTTCTTTAGGTGAAAAGCGGCTATATCTTTTCCTATGTGGAGCTTCCAAAAAGTCTATTGAACGGCAAAATTCCTTAAGGTACCACAATTTCATCCGGGCTAGTCCTTATCTAGCTTACAGGTATATTAGTGGGTTGCAATGGGTAGAAGACTATCCATATTGATCAATGATTATCGCATAGAGGTGGCCCTAGTGTATATGAATTATGTTTGAGGAAGGAGGCATCTGGTTGGTTATTGAAAGACCTTATCCAAACTATTATAACAGAGTGAGGTTTAAGGTGCTGACGGATGCTAAAAGGTTGTGGCAACACTGGTGTAAATGTCTTCAGTTACCTTTAATTCACGGATACCTGCCAAGTGGAGAAAGATAATTTCTACTGGAATTTTTAATGGCATCACTCAAAACTGTACTTCTAAATTACAGTACCATGCAGTATCGCACAACTTGGAAATCTTTATAAATTCCATAAAATGTGTACGTTTGAGGATTTTGTGGAACAATATAAAATGCAGAGAGGGGTGTTTTTAAAAAATAATATTTTCCTCCAAGTGATTATTTGAGAAAATTGAATATACAGCCAGAGAAATTTGATATACTGTAAGTACTTAGTAGATCCAGAACGGTAACTATTAAGAATGTTTATACCATTTTTGCTTATAAATTTCTGAATTATAACACACAACTGGCAAATGCCTACCTAGGCTTGCGTACTGAATGTACTTCACAGTAGAGATGACTGAGCATATGTTTGTTTTGAAGAACAAATATCTCCACAGTGCCAACCTTTGAACTCAAAAAAGTTTATGCACAGGCTGTATTATACGCCAACTAGATTATATGCTTGCAAGTGTAGAGCAAATTAGAACAGCCCTAGATGTCTCATGAAGAATGCAAATGATGTCCATATGTTTCCTACTTGCAGCATGCTTCAAGAATTTTGGCACGCTATTGCATTAAAATATCCGACATTTTGGCCACTAATGTCAGGCTTACTGTGCCCTTCATATTGCTACATCAAGATGTAAAACGCATCCAATGGCGATTTTATTAATAGCCAAGCGCTGGCAAGACAGTAAACCACCCAAGGAGCATTTTATCAAGCACAGCGTTGAGAATTCCAATAGAAGCCCATGTTTACACCAGAACAAGGGCTTCTACTGGAATTCTCAAGGGCATATTATCAAGCCCATTATCGCCGCTTTAGCGGCAGTTTTCTGCCGCTATATCGTCGATACTTTTAACACTGTTTCTTGATAATATGCCCCCAAATTCTCATATTGGTGGCAGAGTATGTGTGATATTCAGGAGAACGAGATTGCAATATATAAACTCGAAAGAGATTGAAAATGGAAGGCAATGAAGTTGGGGCCAAATTCCACTGACAAACGTATTGAATGCTAAGCTGTATTGAGGATATTAACTAAAATGAATGATAGAAGCAATTTTCTCGCTGTTTATATGTGTAAATCCTAGCCAAGTTGTGCGCCGATGGATATTATGTATTGTCCTATATTTATTTTATTTAATTGGTTACCTGGGTCTCATTTTTCCTCCATAAATGTTTTTTTAAAGGACTTATCCCTTCAGAAGAGATAGGGTGTCCTACGTAGACAACACAAGCAGTGAAAACTTAACATTTTTCTGTTTTTTAAACTGTTTTTTTCCTATTCTTCAGTATTTGCGACACTGCAACACCGGGATATCATCCTGGAATGCTTGTACTCCCACAATTTTAAAGCAATGCGTAACAAAAACACAGTAAGCTTACAAAATATAAAAATAGCAGTAATGTATAAAAACCTATGCACATCTTGGACTCTCCTCTTCCTCATCGATACTTCAGGTGTTTAAGATTTGCTTGAAATATTATAGCTGCACCTCCTTTTGTAAACCGTAGCTCTTAATAATGACATTTTTTTTTCCAGACTTACCATAACTGTAGCTGTATCGGTGGCAATGTGTCCATGAATGTCAATCAGGCCAAAGCTGGAAAATGCTCATCTTCATGCCAGAAAATGTATGTTCTCCTAATTTTCATCTTTGTCGTCATTCTATTCACCTTCCTCTGCAGTATTCCTGCTCTGACAGCAACACTAAGGTAAGATGGGATGGTGTGGACCTTCAACATTCAAATGTCAATTACTGAGATCTACAGTACATACTCACCCCATTTCCGTCTTCTGCAGTAGTTTCATCTGAGTGTGCTAGCAGAATCATACACTGGGCCATACACTGTTGAACCTTGTCAAGAGGTTTGTAATCTGATGATGAAACCATTGTGCAGAAACCATTGCAAAAATCTCTTCTCTGGAGACTTGATTGTTGGACCAAAGAGAATGTCAGACACCATCGGACCCAATCCTCAAAAACAGGAATGCACATGGGAAGTTATTGAGTCTAGACTTCGATTATGAGAGTGCCTCAATTTGTATGTATAGGCATTGCAATTACAAGTAGTGGGATTTTTATGACACCAAGTAATTACAGAGTACGATAAAGACATCATCTTCAGATTTTTACCCTAATACATTTTTGCAGCCCCAACCTGCCGGATTTTACCAGGGGAAAAGGCTCAGTAAATATTGGGACATGCTGCTTTTGGTGAAAAAGGCAGAAAAAATCTGTTGTATTTTGTATTCTCCTTGTGTTTGCTTTGTTCGCCCTAAGTTGGCAGGGTATGGCCAGATGTGGATCACTTGCTCACTGTGCCATTGGATTCAAGCTAGCCTGGCTGATCTGGGGTGTTACCCCGAAACCAGTCCCAGGATGCTTGTTTCCGGTCCAGGCATAGGGTCAAGACTGATATGCATATAGCTGGGTCTGAACTAGGGTGGCGAAGTGAGCTAAAGAACGATGATGAATATAACCTAGATCTGTGACTGGGGGTGAGTGTAAAGTTTCAGCGCTCCGTGTATCATCTCCTTGTGTTTGTTTTGTATTCCCCAATACATTCCTATTCCTTGTATATATTTTTCTCGATGCAATACATATCGTCTACCCCTCCAGGACACTCATACTCTAGCCCTGTGTATGACATTCGCCTTCATATGCATTTTGCAAGCTGACTGATTTGGTACATGAATAGAATCACACAAAAAGCTTGCAATTCTGTTAGTGTGCATTAAAAGACTTAATTCCAACCTTGGCTATAACCATCAGGCCCGTAGCCCTTGATATACTGAAACTCAAGGGTTCTTTAATTGCCCTCTCCCATAGCTTACTGTCAAACCAAGCTTTAAAACTTCTGTCCTCCAAAACAAGAACAAAGAAATTAAGCAAAAAAATGCATGCTGGAAGAGGTGTCAAAGTCTGGATGTACCCTCTCTCTTCTCAGAAAGGGCAGCCAACCATGTCACTATAAAAAAAAAAATTAAGTTTACAAAATTGTTATTAGACTTAAGGTTCTTACACAAAATGACCAATTAAAACATACATACAATTTTTATGCTACAGTGCACATCATATATGGGATAAAGTACCCCTGCCTACATTATAAGGGTATTGCAAGCCTCTGACCATCAGTAAAGCTATAGCAGGTTGCCTTTTGAGAGTGCTTCCCAAACTGCTTCATTAGGACCAATAGACTTTTGTTCTAGGCAGAAGTATAATTGCACGCCTGCAGAGACTGGCATATATCCATCACTGTTGACAGTGGGCCAAATTACGAGTCTGGCGGTCCGTGGACCGCCAGACCCATTGTGGCACGGCGGTAGCAGTCCAGCCACTGGCGCACCGTCGGTCCGATTGCCCTATTACGACTTGGGGAGTCAGACCGTAATTGGACTGCCGGGAATTGCCATTCCGTAGCGAAGGCATGGCAGTCAGGGGCTGTGTAATATGCAGGGGGTGCCGCCATGCACATTACAAGTTTCAGGAGCGCCAGTGGTTTCATTTCCTCCATGAAAAGGCTGGTAATGCTGAAAAAAGTGGCACTACAGGGCCCCCTGTGCCCCCTCAGCCTGGGGGTGCATGTTGTGCCCCCCCTGTGTACATGCGCCCAGGTTCCTGCACGTCATGGACTTTCGAGTCCATGCCGTGCAGGAACCCTTTGTGGCATTCCCATTTCAGTGCAGCGCCGCCTTTGAATGACGCACCACTGCGGGACAAACACACCCTCTGCCAGACCACAAAATTGGTCGTAATCTGGAGGGCGAACAGCAGAGCTCCACCAAAATTTGTACTTAAGCCCAGAGTGTTTTAGCCACTAGAAAATAATGTTTACTTATGTGTGTTTAATTTAGCATAACTAGGCCGCAAAATTAATTTACCGGGACTGTGGCTTGTTTGTACTGACAGATGAAGAAAACAAGGCTGTCAAAGTTGCACAAACAAGTTTATGTGCATGATTTTTTCCACTTCTGTATTTTTCCATTTCATGAACTAGATAAATTTCATGGTGCTGTTTGCATGTACTTTGTGCCTTAGGAGGAAGCTATGTAGAGATGTTCTCGTATCTTGCAATAATCAAGGTTGTTGCTACCTTATGCCACAACTCTATTTCTATTCATTTTTAAATGGCTTGTTAATTAGTCTAGTTAAACAGTGTAAATTAATTTCCCTTGTGTGTAGGGTTAGAAGATCATTATTTTAATAATAATTTAGGTGGTCCCGAAAGTAACCTGTTATATATGACACAATTTCTCTAATGTTGATTGGTTTATGGAGATGGGTATGCCACCGGGCATCCTTGCACTTCTGATTAGGCTCCATGAAGAGAACTTTGCCAGGGTTAGATGGGGAAGCCAGGGACAGGTCACTGATCCCATTAAAGTACAACAGGGGTTCCTGGCACCAACCTTATTTGCACTTTACATCAATCACGTTACCGAGCTCCTATCCGCCATTCCAGCGGATGCCCCCTCACTAGCTAAGCTCATTCCTATTCGCGGACAATACTCTTCTCGAAGACCCCAAAGGGCTTGCAAAAATGATTTGGTCAATTCAAGCTCTTTTGCGATGGGAGGGGGCACAAAATAAATACATCTAAAACCAAGCTTATGCTATTGAATCCCCACAAGTCCTTTAAGGGAAACCTGCTCCTAGACAACATCCCCTTGGAGAGAGTCAGCTCCTTTGAATACCTGGGAATTAAACTATCAGAGCATATGGCCTGGAAGTCCCATCTCAGTAAGGCCTTCCTGAAATTTTCCCAGTTAACCGGGGCTCTGCATAAAGAACACTGTCTCTCCTACACTAAGCCAATTGCACCAGCACTGAAATTATATAGTTGCAAGGCTGTTAGTGAACTAGCGAAGATCCGCTCTTGCTGTTTTGGCAGCGGATGGTTACCACCCCGGAATTGTCGTTCTTTGCCGCTGCATTCCAGGAAATTTGTGCTTTAGACACCACACACAAAATAGGCTGGATTAAACATGTAAAAGCCTTTGTCTAGCATAGGCCTCGCAGGTCACAATATTGTCTGTCCAATATTGTATACTAGAAGACAGATTAAAACACGTTACTGGGAAGGGTTTGAGCAAAATGTATACAGTGATGGCAGCCAGGGCAGATTGACTGAATAATTTAGAAGCTGGAAGATCAACCGCACTCTAGAAAGCTACCTCCATATTATCAAAATGCCGGCCGATAGGAAGTTATATATCCAGATTAAGTCAAAACCAAGAACACTGTAGCACACCACAAGAGGTTATTGATTTAGTATCATCAAGTTCATTTGATTCACGTTGAGTTGTCACTAGTTGGCTTTTATTCCAAATTCATATAAAAACAACCATTTCCAATTCACTGCCATCCAACGCGCGTTTCGCCCAACGGGCTTCCTCAAGGCTCCAACACGGGATAGTTCTACATCTATTGTCTCTCATCAAGTATCCAATTCCTGCTAAATTTTATCGTGATAATTCTTGTCAGTTCTGGATATTTAGTCCCATCTATTGTCCAACTTAAATATGCGTGTGAATTTGAAAAAGTTCTTGTCATAATTGATGTGTATACATCATTCTTGGGACCATAGTACGTCCAAATCGTTGTCCAGAGTTGCGACTCTATATCGTCAGAGCTTGCAAAGTTGGCGTATCTAGTTTAAGTTTGGTAGCTTGCCAATTAATGCATTCACTAATTTGTGGTCGGTTAACATAGCGTAGCCAAAGGGCTGCCCCTGTTGTCCTAGTCCGCAGGAATCCACTGCCCATTTTCTTTTTGCCTGCATAGCATATGTAAAACCCAGGAGCAAATGGCTGTCTCCTGTTTGTAGGCACCTTGGCACCAGAGATCATACAGTGGCCTTGCGCTTACGGAAATCTGATGCAAGACCTCTATTTGCGTGCGCTGCTGCGAAATTTCTGGGCCACTCATGGGCGATTAGAAGGAGGGCGCTGACAGTCTCCCGGCCTATTCCTGAGAGTTGCTGATGTAACCATTTGTCTCATTAAGCGTAATTGCCACGATGGTTAGTAATTCTAAATCGCAAAGTGCTTTTTTATTTCTGGTCACAAGCAAATACTGTGACAAGTGGACGACTGGTGAATGTAATCACTAGCATTTAATGCATTCGACTTTAGAAATGGGACTTTGCAAAATTTGCACATTAATTCTTCTTGTTGGACAGAACCTGCGATGTAAACCATGACTTGCACAGCACCTGCAGCTTTTAACCTTTTTTACTGCTTGTTTTTATATTTTTAACGGATCCTAATTTTTTTAATTGTGCTGTTCAAACTAATTATATGCATTGTCTGATTTTACACTGATAAGCATGAAGCCTAATTTGAATCTGTGTTTCTTTTATGGTATTTCACCGAAATAAAGAGTTTTTGATTGATTGATCGATTGGCTTATGTCTTCTAGCTTTGCTAGTACATCCCTATATCACACTGTGTCGAGAGCGTTGTTTTATATTTCTTTGAACCTATAAAATGTGCATTTTGTTGAATGTGTACCAGACCTTTTCCTTGCTTTCATGTCAAGCAGTTACCATGTCGGATAGTTATCTGGCTTTATAATTAGACTTTTGCATTGATCTGACATCTCCATGTAAGACTGTCTGCTGATTTGTCTCTTTTCCTTACCAACTGAATAGATTTATGACCTCTCACAATTTGCTTAATTTTTATTCATTATTGATTCTGATTTGAATCTAACTAACTACTTTTTGCCTACTGTACAGATTTTTAATAAACCTTTGTGGTTATGAAATTTAATATTGTCCTGCAAATGTTGTCTGTATTTGTACTAAGGTCTCCATCCATTAGGACCTAGAGGGCCCAAATCTCGTGCATCGATCCTTTCAATTTATTTGTGAAAACCACTAAAACTGTCTAAAAATGAGTAGCGATGATTGTGATGTGGCATCTCTCAATATCGAGAGGGTGATTGATTCAGTGGGCTGGGTGCCTTTATACAAGATGTTGAAGGAGTATGGATTCCAATTGTTCTACTACTGGATTTGAGGGACCTGGAGGATTGGGGTTGTCAATACAACACGGATGGCACTCACTCTATTCTTATGGCACACTAGTATACCCAACCCGCGCTGTAGGGGTGATTCCATGCTTCCTCTGCTTATCAGAGGAGCTCCATGAAATGTTGGGTCTAAAAGCAAAGTAGGCCTGGTCAGCACTTTTCCCCTTTGGTGCACTGGCGTGGTGCGGGGACAGTGCATGACCTGACCTCAGGATGACATGCCAATCCCAGAATTTAGGGTGCCTGGGGATCCAGGTAGCACACAGAATGAGACAAAAGTACAATTTAATATTCCCCGAGTGTTAGACGAGATTTGTGGATCTATTGAATTCTGGGATTAAACTGACATTATCAATGCTGGAGTGGGTGGCGTGGCATTGATAAAGATGGTGATTTATCCTCATTGCTTACGTGTTTCAAACAATGAGTCTGGTGCCACGGTAGGTATTCAGGCAGTTAGACCACATGCGTCCTCTTTGATCTGGGCTAACTCCATCCTTGGAATAAAACAGGTAACTCTTAAGAGCCTTATAAACCGGGGACTGACAGTTGCCAACCTGGAGTGTTATTATTACTCTGCTCAACTGCTGCATCTGTCTTTATGGTTGGGTAGACTTACCACCAGGGATCACTCCTTATTGGTTGTTACTTACAGACAGATGCTGCTGTTCTTGCAGTTTTTGTAGCCACAAACAAAGGGTTTAGGGATACCCCAACAGGTGGCACACTGAATTTTGAGGTTAAAGAGGAAAACTGGACAGTACAGCTCAGGATGACAAAAGGGAAACCATACACCTTCACCTCCACTCTCTATTGCCAGATACAGTTCCTAAAAGAATTCTAAAGGAGTGAAATAGGTGAATTGGCATATAGATAGGTTGCAGGCAGATGCTATGGGCCTGATTCAGGAAAATGAAATAAAAAATATAGGCAGAGATTTACTTCTCCGTGTGAACTCATTTTTACGTTTATTTCTTATTCACCAACATTTACATTATTATGCCTTGAAAACTGCACTAGGTACAGGTTTTCAGGCATACTAGTGGGAATGTCAGGTCTCATGTCCCAAAGACTCCGATTTCCACTGTGTCAGTTCTCCATAGGAGGGGGAAGTATGGGAAAGTAGTACGCTGTGCAAAAACACCTTTTCCCCTCTCTTCCCAAAAAAACTATTTCCATCTGATAAAAACACTTTTTGACAGTGAACCTCCCCCCTTTCCATCCTGAAGGTGTGCGCATGAGTAAATCACCGACCATTTCCAGGAAGTCGTCGAGGGGTTTGAGAATGCCCACAAAGGTACATGTTACAAAGAAAACCATGCCTTGGATTGCTTACTTCTCACCACTTGAGTGGGATTTACTACAGTGGATTTCCCCATACTAGTGGTGGAGAAATCCACAATAGTAAATAGAGTTACACCTTCCACAAACCCCTGAAAAGATTCCTGGCAGTCTTAAAAAAAAGTAAATTTGGTTATACACAAGCGATTATGACCAAATGTATCGTTGTGGATAGGGTCTTTTATGGTTACATTAAAAAAAAAAAATCTGTATTTATCAGAGTCTTTGCATTAGCACTATGAATAAATATGGCCAAAGCATTTGATTTACTATTGGCAAGGGCCCGTTTGCATGCACCAGCCGAGCTCCCTTTTGTTTAAAAAACGTGTAAAATAACAAGTAGTATATAAGGCAAGTGTACTAACAAACCCATATTCACTAATTTAGTATTACAGTGCCAAAGTTCAGTTTTACTGACATGAGAAAATGCTGCTTACTGTCTTTGAGTATAACGTGTTACAATGACTTGACAGAGGAAGCAGTTCTGTTAAAAGTCACCAGACCTATCCATTCTGATTTCATCTCAGTGTAAGGATTTAACCCCTTGTATCTTAGTTCTGGCTAAAAACGTTTGTTACACTCCACATTGGCATATATCCTTTTTTTGCATATAGGTTAAAACACAGTTAAAGTTAGGTTATAGTTACAACATAATACCTAAAATTGCCTAAAATTAGTGAGTTATTGTTAGTTATAGTTACTCTCGCCCATACCATGAAAACCGTAACTCACCCACCATATGCACTGCTCATGACCTAACACATGTTATGACAGATAACATCACTAGTGAATGATGACATCACTGGTTATATGATCTAGCACCTTAGCATTAATGTTAAGGAATGATATTACGAATATAGCAGGATTTTCTTTGTTTAGAGAAGAAGTGTTAAGTAATGAAGCTAGGTTGTTCATTTCTATTATTGTTTTATGTACAGTGAGATCATAATTAGTGCATATGGTGGGAGTGTGATTATAATGGCAGTGGTGTAACTTATGGTTTTTGTACCAAACCATAACTGCCCAATTTCAAGGGATTTTTAGTTGTTATTTTGTAATCGTAACTTCACCTTAACAGTTCTTGTAGTGAAATTTCAGAATTTTTTTAAACATACAATAAAGTATTCTCAGCAGAAGAGGCCAAAATTACTCATTAACAACAGTTTTTCAGTGACCATCTTATGACATACTGCATTCATCTTCTATGAAAGCAACCTCTTTTGTGCACAGCTCTTGACAGTATGCGTCAGAGCTTGGCCACAGAGCCTGGCCTATATCCCAGCCCAGCATTTCCCAAACTGTGGATCACAACCCACTGTGGGGTCTTGAGACGATTTTTGGTGGGTCGCAAAAGTCCTGGTGTACACGTAAGTCATACTTAAAAGGATTAGCCTTCTTTGTGCACCAGTGCAAAGGTGCTGAACAATGCCCCTAAGTCCAGTTTTAAAACAAACCCTTGCCAGTATTCCCAAGCAGGACTCTGTGGAAACCTTCCACTATTTGTTGCTGCATTTTGTTTTACTTTACAAAGTCATTTCAGCAGAGAATGTGCTCACTATATGTGATGATACACAACCTTACTACTTGTGTATGACTTTCACAAATATATTGGCAAATGTGGTTATGACTTGAGAACCAGAGCAGCTGAATTAGATGTAGGAAAATTGCGTAATATCCGGTGCTTAAAATAAATTGAATCTGACCTTGTGTTATGTAATCTCTTGCTCATGAAAAGTGCTCAAATGCCGATGGGCTATGTTCCCGCTATATAAAACTTCAAAATATATATACATATGGAGAACACAATGAGTCACTGGGCCTCGATTCAAGAAAACAAAATGAATATATGTATTACCCATACTCTGCTGTAGGCAGGGTTTCTCAAATTTGCTAAGTCAGTGGTATTAATTTCAAGATTTTTCATAAGCGTTGTAATTATAGGGCCCGATTCACAAAAGTAATCCTAACTTTACGAATTTAGGTATTCACAAAAGGCATTTAGGAGTAGTAAAGTTAGGATTTTGTCTTAAGTTTTGGTCTTATGACAAAAACCTAACCTAAGTTTAACTTATGTTTAACTTAAGTTAGGATTTTGTCTTAAGACCAAAACTTAAGACAAACTTAAGTCAAAATCCTAACTTAAGTTTAACTTAAGTGAGGATTTTGTCTTAAGACCAAAACTTAAGAAAAACTTAAGACAAATTCCTAACTTAAGTTTAACTTAAGTTTAACTTAAGTTAGGATTTTGTCAAAACGTTACTACTCCTAAATGCCTTTTGTGAATACCAAAAGTTGTAAAATTAGGATTTTGTTATAGATTACTTTTGTGAATCAGGCCCTTAGTGAATAGAAGCCACAGGCCAGCACCCTACTCTGAGAAGCGTTTCAGCTCCAGATTCCAGTGCTGTTTACTATCTGCGACTTTTATGAGCAGATCAATATCTTGGCCACAGTCTTAAGTCAAAGAACTTGGTTAAGGTCATGACGTTTACAAACTATTGCTGTATAAAGATATCCCTGGTATCAGGCCCATTAAAGCTAGTTGGGTCACAAAAGGTTGTGATTCAAAAAATTGGTTTGTGGTTCTAAAATGTTTCAGAAGCACTGTCTGTGCCCTGTGTTCAACAATCCGTGGGCAGACAACCCCACTGCAGATTGCCTTTAGCCATGACTAGAGGGAATTGGCCCCAGGGTTTGGCCTTCATTTTCGTCTTCACATGTGCTAACCTTGGTATAGCTGCTGTTATGCAGAGGAATGGGCCACACCAATAATTTGGTGAACCTGCTCCCCTCAACCATCCAGGCTCGGGAGTCGTCACTTCCTTTTTAAACAGTAAGCAGTGTCTGTACAATAGCATTCCCATATGTGTTTTTCCACAGCTCTGTCAGAATATAATGAACTAGTTCCTAGGCCCCAGCCTAGTGTGGCTGGGATATCTCAAAAATACTGAATTTACAAGTCTAGATTTTTGATAAGAACCTGAACTTTAATAAATGCTACAGAGCTTAATGTAGGCAGCCAGTTACAAGACATTGTTTCGAAATCTAGATTATGTTGTTGAACGGAAGCAAAAAGTTAGAAATAAGTTCAAGGAAACTAACCATTAGGCAGTTCCTTCTGTATCCTAGGATGCTAGAATCAGAAAATTAGAGCCACTGAGTTGACTTCCAGCAAATGTTTAGCAAAAAGAACGAAACTAGTATGGCAGACTATATCTAATAAGTATATTTTTATTCTGTATGCAGTAAGAGGGAACAACATCCCACAGAACACCATGGTATAGTGTGCATCCTTGTCAGCCTTTTTGGATTTCTAGAATTGAATCATTGGATGTTTTATAGAGTCATATGATTTTATCACTGTCCGTCCTCCAGCTGGTAGTCCCCACAGTAATCATACATTACTAGTAAAGTAACATCTCCATAGAAACACTCTGCCAGCAGCCTTACTTTTGTAGCCTAAACACCTCTTTTCAGACAATCCAACATGAAACAAAATGAGTGAAAACAAAAAACATCACCAAGCGAGAGAGCGGTCTTCTGAGATGGCTTCATAAATGAAAGCAGCTGAATGGCCTTACTCATTCATCTCCATAAAGGCGCATGTCTGTCAAAAGGCATTTCCAAGGAAACAATCCCAAAAGATGACATCTGGGGCATCAACATCACAAGAATCACTGAAGTAGGCTACTAAAAGGTGTGACCGACAGCCAGAGAGGATAGGGCCAGCCATCTTCTGAGGCACATCTTGAAGTTAAAATGAAGTCAAAACCATGGTCGATAATATCTTCGATGGCTATTTCATTGTCATCTGCCTCTTTTTCCATCGCTGGCACTTTACAGTCAGCTAACAATTCTGTACCTGCTGTTTCCTCATCTCCAAAACATTCATCAACAACACCAATGACTTAAGATTATGCCTTACCCATGTCAACACCAGAGCTCTCTTTAGGAACACCCTCTTGCCTCTACTCACCATTCTCAATGCCTTCCTCACTAATGGCATCTTCCCAGAAGCTCTCAAGACAGGCCTCTCACTCCTCAAGAACCCTACACTAGACCAAACGAACTACCGGCCCTTCACTCACCTACCATTCTTCAGCAAGATCTGTGTTCACCTCCAATATCACATCAGTGATAGCCATCTCTGGCACGACTGCCAATCTGGCTTTAGCTCATGCTTAACCACGGAAACTGCTACCTTACACATCATGCTCTCTTGACAACAGATGAAGATGACCGCTGCCTCATGATATTGCTGGACCTTTCAGCTGCCTTCTAAACTTGACAGTCCCAACCTCACACACAGTTTAGAGTCTCGAATGGTATTCACCAGCAATGTGTTTCACTGGTTCTCCTCCTACCTTTCAAAACAATATCAGTTTGTACAAATGGGCACCTGTGGGTGTCAATGAATCCCTATAACCTGCAGTTTCCCTAAGGGTTTCATACTGTCCCCTGTCAATTTCAACCTCTACATAGAACCAACTCCAAACAAAGTTTTTCTTTTCTCTTCTAAGAAACTCCTAGACCCCAACTTCAATTATCAATACTATGGGGCCAAATTAGAGTTTGGTGAGGGGCTCATCCATCTTTTGGGGTTGCAGGGGATATTACATCTGCCACCCTGGCAGACTACCATCCAGCAAATTTAGAGATCACCGTCTGCCCAGTGGTGATCTCTGTGCCTTCAGAGGAACCACTGTTGCAGCTGTTCTTCTGAAGCCACTACAAGTTTGATGGATGGCTGCCATCTGATAGGCATCCGTTCAGCAAACATTTTTGTTTTTCAGAAACAAACTCTCAAAGTGGGAGTTTGTTTCTGAAAAACAAACAATTAATGCTCCGTACACACTGGGAGTTTGTGTTCTGTATGTGATTTCCAATTTGTCCAGTCTGTGGTGGACAGGAAAAAAGTCATCAAGCCATCCGCTCCGAATAGTAAGGGAGGTGGGATGTCCTTACTCTGATCACTACTCAGAAGATTAGAGGTAGAAAGTGAAAGACCTTTTGTATGAGGGAGACAAGACCTCTGCAACTACGATAGCCTCTATAGTGTTTCACCAGATGACCGGTGTACAGTTTGAAGGCACGATGGTCGCCTACGATACACTTCAGTTCAACACGAAGTGAATCATTGCATTTTAGATAACAAAAGCATCAAAAGTCACATTTCAGCAAATCTGCTACCCTCCTCAGCAGTGTTTTACCCCTATCATAGCTTATTTCAAGAAGCCAACCCAAAGCAAAGGGTATCAGGCCACCTAAGCAGCAGTATCCATCAAGACTGCATTGACAAACTGCAGGCCCCAGTTACTACCACACCCTCTGCTCCAGGTCCAGTAGGTCCAAAGTCAGAGATTTCTCCCAGGGTGTGGGGATCATTATTTTTTTTCTGTTTGTGATTGTCAGGTTTGTTCTTGGCGGTGACCAACAGAAAAAAAGACATCAGACCATCCACCCAAAATAGAATGGGTAGTCAGACCTCCTTACTTCATCACTGGTCCATCGCAGTATGTTTCCAATTGCGGAGTTAGCAGGGGCACTGCCATTGGAAAAATGATGGTCTGCCTGAATCCGAACAGAGCTGGCGGACCAAGGGTTTGGTGGCCATGGAACTCCCATCACATCAGTGACAGAGAACCCTGTCTGCCAAACTCTAAATTCGGCCCCTTGGCCCTTTTGCAACTTCATATAAAGTATCAAGAGTAGGATGAATAGGGGGATGATGAATGTGATTGGGCTGCAGATGCACCTCACCACTCTGGTCATGGCTACAGAGATGATAATGAAGAGTACAGACACAGGATATGGTCATCGTCACTACAACATATCTTATGACAAATGTTATGTGGAATCCACTAACCAAGTTGAACCAATGTTGAGAGTTCTGGTGGGTAATCAAGTTACATCACATGATGTCTATTAGGCACAGTTTTTGCCTTCTGTGGAACCTTCAAGACTGGTACACCCTCTCCAAGTTCCTTCCATTCCACATTCAGCCGGCCCTATGCAGACTCAAATTCAGTTTCATGAATGCTTTCTTCTGTGACACCTACTCCTCTTTTATCAGTATCATCTCTCATGAACACAGATTCACATGAAGAATATCAGGCAGCTGAGCTGGGGTGATATGGTTGCGTCCACTGGCTCGCTGGGGTGACATGGTTGCGTCCACTACACTCCATACTCCAGTGGTGTATGTCGACCTGGATATGTGTGTGGTCTGTATACTGCAGTCTGGCCATCACATCCGCGCCACACTTGGCATTGTGTACCTTCTCATTCATGGGTCACTTGCCTCCTTTGCACATGCCTGGTTCCCACCTCTCCCCACAATCCGCTATTGTGTGGCTGATGTGCCATGCCTTTGATGGCTCATGTACATGGCTGGCCCAGGTTGCCACAGTAAGTTGTGCCGTCGTGTCTGGTGGGTGGGCATGTTGTTGGGCATGTTGTATGTGAGTTTGGCACGTGTGCATTCCCAGTGTTGTGAGTTGCATGATTGTGGAGTTGAGGTGTGTCGTGTGTTCATTTGGTACTTACCAACGTGCAGTGCATTTCCATGGGTGCCATCCTGGTAGCGCCGGTTGCTGATGGACTGATGGAAGAAGTGGAATGAGGCACACTGCCTGGGTAGTTGGCGAAGACGTTGGTGGTGATTCCCCGGTGGTCCACTATTGCCTGCACATTGATGGAATGCATGTGCTTTCAGTTGAGGTAATTGTGTGCAGTGTCATCAGGGGGCACAGGTAGGACATGTGTGCAGTCAATTGCCCCCTAACACGTGCGGGAAGCTAGCTATGGCATAGACACCTTGCTTGGTCAACAGCTGTTCCTGCGCAGTGGGGGTGGATAGGTACTGGGGTACCAAGCTGATGATGGCATCCAGGACAGTTGTGATGAACTTGGATAGGGCTGGCTGTGAGACTCCTCCTACTCGGCCGGCAGTTGGTTGGGATGTTCCAGAGGTCAACAGGTGCAGCACAGCCAGCAGCTTTGTCTGAGGTGGGATGTTGGTTGTCCGCTGTGCTAGTGCCGTCGGCCTGTGGGCAATGATGTTCAGGATGCGGAGGATGGTTGTCCTTTTGGGCCTGTAGTGGGCAATGACATTCTCTGGTGTTGGGTCTGCGAGGTTGGTGCGTTTTTTGAGGGTCCGCAGTCTTTGTCTGCGCTGCCTCTGCGATGGTCCGGGGCGGGTGGGGGGAGGGCGGATCTTTGGGCGGTGGGGGTGGGTGTTGTTGCCCTAATGGGGCTCCGGGCTGCATGGTCAGTAGCTCCATGGCATCTGTTGGTCTTTGGGTGTGGCTGTGGTCTGGGCTCCCTTGTCTGGTGCAGGTTGTCGTCCGACTTTGCACCAGGTCAGAGCAGGTGTTAATTTCCTGCTGCTAACGCGCCTTGTCGCATGTTTTGTGTTCTTATCGCAGATCTGGCTGGTCTTTGAGAATGTTGAGGTGTGGTGTTGTTGTGGCTTTTTGCTCGGGAACGCCTACTCTGCATCTCATTAGCGAAAGTTGTCATGGTCATCCGTGGTGATTTTTTTTGCGGATGGTATAGCCGGAAAACTGGTGATATCGGCTGTTTGCACCAGCTTGTGAATGGGGCAATAAATTGATCGCGACATTGGCTGCGCTAAAGTGCCAATAACTCGCCGATAGCTCCTTGAGAATATGCTCCGTATGTTAGTTTCGGCACACTATTTAGTTTTTTTGTTTGATTGTTCTCGGCTCTTGTTTTCGGAATGTTGTGTTTTTGGGCATTTCAATCTGAATGCGCTCAGGTGACGGCATTTTCATTTTCCAACCACAGACGGTATTTATCTGTTTGAGATTGGCATGTCTGGGTTTTTTTGTTGTTACAACGGGGAGAGCACGCTGAGACAGTTCTAAAGTTGTCACCTCTGGATGTTATGCTACATTCTTTCTCCCAAACAATCGGCATATTTTTCACTCCAACTCGGCCGCTCAACGGGAGATGAGCAATTACTACTCTTTGATGCAGACTCCCACTTCTAGACCTTGGGACATTTGGGACTCTGTAGGTCTGGCCTTCTCCGTGGTGAAGTGGATAATCCTGAGGGGCCTGCTGAGGAAACAACCGAATAGCTACTTCGCTTATACCTTGTCTCTTGTTGGTCTCGATTTATCCCCTATTATCTTTTACTTTAGAACTATGCTTCTCTGTTTATCAACGGGTCTCTTCTTTTCACTTTCTATTTTATTTCTATGATCAGTATGCACTGCTGTGCTAATCTGCTCAAATATAGGGCTAAATTCTTCCACTGCCATGCACATAAAAATACTTATTATGTACAATACTTTGCCTTCTTTTTTGGAATATATCTATGCAACCTTTCTATTGCATGATTGCTAGTACTGTTTATACATGATTGTACTTGCTATTTTGAAATTGAAATAAAAAATTGTTTAAAAACACAGATTGCTGATGGGAAACGTATTGCAGCAGGAAAACATCAGTTTTTTGTAGCAATTTTATGTTGTTAAGTTGACTGTTGAATTTCATCGTTCACAATTATGACATTATTTTTTTTCCAGGTGTGTCTCGGACAGGCAGCGCTCATTTGCATTAGGAATCCAGTGGGTTGTTGTTAGAACTCTTGGTAAGTGGCGGCTGTGAGTAAAACATCCAATCTAGTAAGGTGTCTGTGTTGTTATATTCTGATAAAAAATTATTGCCTTTGCTAAATATAACATCACATTTTAGAAACTATTTAGTACTGTCAGTATTTGTCATTGTCCTCCCCCCAAGGTTTTTGACTACATGGGGCCTCAATGAATTGCGTACAGCATATATAAGAGCATAGCTTTATGTCTGTGGTAACAACTATGAATCTCATAGTGTCCACTTCACCCCTAATCTTGTCATGGTCTATTAAAAGGCATCACTGAGTTTTATCAGCAAAGTAGACTGGTAAGCCAGAAAATACTTTTTGACTCAGTGGTTAACCTCCACATGTCTCATGAAGTCCTATAACTGAACCAGGGCAGAAAAGAAAGCACTGGGCTTGCCACATGGCTCTCCCTGGTGCAGCTGGGTTTTGGTAGCCTTGGTTTGGTAAACAGTGCCAAGTCCACTTTGCTCAAGAGTTACGTTCTTCCCACTCTGAGAAGCGGAAGCAATTTGGGGGATATTTACAAAGAAGTGGTGGAGTGAGGCGTCAGAAACGCAAGGCTGCACCATATTTACAAGGTTCTCTTCCAGGGGATCCTCATCAATAGTCATAAGCATATGAATATTCCCGCCCATGCGCTGGGACCCCGGACACAATATATACATATATGTGAGAAACCTATATATATATATATATATATATATATATATATATATATTACCTACTGGCGGTTGCCAGTAGGTAGTTATAGTTAGGACCCCTTTTCCATAGGAAATCCGCAACATTCTATTTTGAATAACTTTGGCGCCGGTCGATGAATCCTCGCGAATTTCTCAAAATAGGTGGGGCGCTACGCTCCGCTCCTACCCTGAAAGTCTCGGGGGGATTCGTCAAGCGGGGGCTGAGATAAAAGGGGGGTCCCAAAACGTGTTTTTCCCATGCATTTTTCCATAGGACCTTTAGACAGAGCTACAGCCCGAACGGCTGAACAGAATTACTAGAAATTTGGCAGAGAGGTAGTCCCTATGTCAAGGAAGTGCCTTTTGTAGGTTTGGTGTAAATCTGTTCAGTAGATTCTGAGAAAATAGCCTTTAAATCAATATATATATCTGAGCCCGCTTACGGTACGCTTACCGTACGCTTACCGTACGCGTACGGTGGCGTGCGCGAGCGCGATTCTGATTGGCTCTTAGATCTTAGTAAACATTCGAATCGGCCGAAACCAGGAAGCGGCGTCCGCCATTTTGTCTCTCGCACTGAGTGTTATTTATCAAACATGATGCCCAAAAACATGTTACGGGGCTGTTTTGACAACTCCCTCCCACATAGTCATGTTGAGGGAGTCCCCAAACATCCCCCAAGAGCAAAAACGGTTTTATTTTTTTTTCGGCAATTTCGCCGAGTACGCTTACCGTACGCTTACCGTAAGCGTACGGTAAAAAATAGAAATAAAAAAAACACTATCCACACTTACCCCACCCCCTGTGCTTTTGGTGGCCGTAGGCCACCAAATCTACAGGGCTTATTACATCAGTAAAAAAACTATATTTTGGCAACATGAAATTATAAAATCGAAATAAAAAAAACACTATCCACATTGACCCCACCCCCTGTGCTTTTGGTGTCCGAAGGCCACCAAATGTACAGGGCTTATTAAAGTTGATAAAAACCGTGCACGGAACGCACTGCGTTAAGTGGGCGCGCACGCCTCGAATGGCGTAAAGTAACTTAGCATTTAAAAAACCGTACAAATTCACTGAAAAAACCATAGGTTTCACACGTTATAGTTAGGAATTAGCATTTAAAAAACCTTGCAAATTCACTGAAAAAACCATAGGTTTCACACATGTTATAGTTAGCGGAAATTTTACTGATAAAAAACCAATGAAATTGCCCCGTTATAGTTAGTGCTGGCAACTATAACTCACGCGACCGCAATCTTCTGCTGATGACATATGTGTCTTTATAAAAAAAAATATTTGTGATATATGTATAGCTAAAAATGTATGGAAGAAGACATGGGCAAATAAGTGTCTAAATACAGTATTAGCATCAGCAGAGGATTGCGGTCGCGTGAGTTATAGTTGCCAGCACTAACTATAACGGGGCAATTTCATTGGTTTTTTATCAGTAAAATTTCCGCTAACTATAACATGTGTGAAACCTATGGTTTTTTCAGTGAATTTGCAAGGTTTTTTAAATGCTAATTCCTAACTATAACGTGTGTGAAACCTATGGTTTTTTCAGTGAATATATATATATATATAAAATCACAAATGCAGCCGTCCATACAGAAAAGAAGAGCTGAGCAATGCTACAAGAATTTCCTTTGCACACATATATACATTCAACACGAAACAGTGAAAAAAACAAAGAGCATTTGAACTGCTTTAATGTGCAGCAGAAAAAACATAATCCTGCAAGGAGTAATGACAGCATAACCAGCTCACAGGCTGCATTGCAGAAAACACTCAGTGCGAAAAGCTGAAAAGCTAACCTCATAGAAACACAGAGGAATAAACTGACACTGTGCCTTTAAGTCAGCCATGACCTTTAGCGTCCCGTCATGCCTCAGGGGTGACAGTTAGGTCAGTTGTTCTTTCTGGCTCCTTCTGTCAGGACCCTGGTTACTTCAGCTCTTGCTTTTTCTGATTTCTGTCAGAAAATATCTACAATTTTTTGCCCAAAACATACTTACTTCGACATCTTTTGGCTTTTAAAGTAGATTTCTAATTTTTTTGAGAGAATTAGGCATATTTTTCCTTTCAGAAATGTCATCTCTCTTTGACTCTTGCCCTCCCTGTGGCAATAAGAAGGCTAGATCAGACTCACATTCTGTCTGTATCCTCTGACTTCCTGAGGATCATGATCCTAAGACTTGCAAACATTGTCAGTCCCTGTCCAGGTGTACTCTGAAAGACAGAGAGAGAATTCGTCTTTATGGACTGGCTGAGAAGGGTAAAGCTCCTTCTAGAGGTAGGTCTCCGGGGAAGAAGAGAAAGGAGAGAGCAAGATCATCATCCAGAAGTAAAGTTCCAGTTTGCTCTCCCTCAGTGTCAGGATCGGTGCTGAAAATACCTTCACCGGCAGTGAAAACGTCGACAAGAATACCATCGACGCCGGGCTCGCCGTCAAGAGAACACCGGTTGTCGATGAAGACTGCAGGTACGTCAAATCCTCGAGGAGTAGATCTCCATTGGTGCGGGCTTGCACAACGTCGAGAGTTGGATCTCAGTCGTCGCCACCAATACGGCATTTGACGTCGAGACATGCTCTGCCGTCGCCAGAAGAGCAGCGATCGGCGTCAAAGCTGACATCTCCGTTGCCGTCAGCCAGGCGGCGGTCAATGTCGAGACAGGCCTCATCGTCGCCAGTAGAACGACGATCGATGTGGAAACAAGTGTCTCTGTCGCCGCCAACCAGGCGACGGTCGAGGTCGAGACAGGCATCGTCATCGCCAGGTAAGAGGCATTCAACGTCGAAGCAGACTCCTCCATTGCCGCTGACCAGGCGGCGTTCAACGTCGAGGACCAGATCTTTTTCGTCGACGAAGAAAGATTCGTCATTGGGACCCAAAGTCAAGTATTCCAGATGGCGTTCGACGTCGAGATGGCAGTCTCGGTCAACGTCAAGGAAGGACACAACGTCGAGAAGGAGTTCTCCATCAATTCACACTTTAGCTTCTCCCAGACGCTCTGCGTCGAGGACGAGGACGATGAGGTTGATTGCTTCAACGTCAAGACATTCGACGTCGAAGGGGGGAGAGAGGTCGACGTCGAGGAGAAGATCCCTCTCAAAAGACTCACTGGTGCTGGTCACATATAGGCGTTCGACGTCTAGGCATTCCCCTTCGACGCCGCATGGAGTCATCGCCTTCAGCGGCGAGCTCTCCTGAAGTTATTTCGACGAGAAGCTCTTCTTCTCTGTCTCCAGAGGCACGACAATCACCAAGACCAACATCTCCAAGAAGGCAGAGGTCTCCTTTTGTACATCTGTCGCCAAGATGGCTCCTTCCTATCAGCCATTGGCAGAAAGATGCTTCGGGGCAAGCTAGACGGCCTTTCGACTATTCCAGTCCACTACACAGATCCCCGTTGGAACGATTAGTACAGGAGGTGGACAGATCACCTGTTCCTCCGACCAGGGATCGTCAGGACAAATCTCCAGAGCATAGACCATCTCATGCTCATCGGAAGAGAACAAGAACAGCATCTTGGTCTCCTTCTTCTTCTTCATCTCACTCTTCAAAAAGGGACTATTCATCTACCCATACAGATAGCCCTCCTTCTGGAGTGTCACCTATCAATGACATCAATACATTTCACAATGTCCTCACTAGAGGAGCACTGAAACTGAACATAGATATGTCAGCCACGCAGTCTTCCACCTCTATCATATTAGAGACTATTCATCAACGGTCTATGTCTAGACCTTTGCTCCCACTGGTTCCTGGTCTTATCGAACCAGTGATGGATGTTTTTCTCACCCCATCCTCAATTAAAGTTGCCCCAGCGAGGATTCAGAAAAAATATAAGCCTGCGGCATTGGATCCTTTATTTTTAAAGTCAGATCCCCTATCGGACTCAGTGATCATCGCAGCAGCAAAGAAAACTCATGCTGTCGCTTGTTCATTCTCTGTCCCTCCAGACAAGGAGAGTCAAGCCCAGGACTATTGGGGGAGAAAGGTTTGTGGCTCCGCAGCATCTTCCTTGAAGGTATCAAGCGCTGCTGCCCTGTTAGGACGATACGACAGGTCCCTATGGGATTCTTTGGAGCGTTTTAAGGAAAAGCTGCCAAAAGAGGACAGACAAGATTTTGCGGAGATTCTCCAAGAAGGGGTGCTGGTTTCTAATCAGGTGATTAGTACTGCAGTGGACGGGGCTTCTCTGGCTGCACATTCATATGCACACAGCATTTGTGCACAAAGGTTTTAATGGCTGCAGCTAACAGCTTTAAAGCCGGAGTCTCAACATCGGATTTTAAATCTTCCATTCTCCGGAACATCTCTTTTTGGTTCCCACACCGATGAAGAAATGGCCAGGATGAAGGCTGAGCTGGATACGCTGAAAGCGGTAGGCCTAGAAAAGAAAAAAGAATTCAGACGAAGATACAGGCCTTACAATCGCAAAAACTACCAACAGAGGGTTCAAACCCCTCAATGGCAGCATAAGCAGAACCAGCAATCCAGGCCTCAGTTTCAAAGCCGTAGAGGTTCAAGAGGCAGAAGAGGACAACATCAACAATCCTCCGGCGCAGCCAAGACTTCAGGGAAGCAGTGATCTTCTGCTTCCTCTAGCGCCGTTGCCCACTCCAGTGGGAGGAAGTATTTCGAATCACGTGGCAGAGTGGCGCAAAATAACAAAAGATCAATGGGTGCTAAATATACTGAACAATGGATACATACTGCGTTTCAGTGCACCACCAAAGAGCATTCCTCCACTAAAGTCACATCCCCACCGACTAAAATTGCTACATCAGGAGGTGTCTGTCCTCCTCCAGAAATTGGCCGTAGAAGAAGTTCCTCCGGCTCAAAGAGGAAATTGGAGTCTATTCCAGGTACTTACTGGTACCAAAGAAAGACCAACCACACAAATACAGACCTATCCTGGATCTGCGATCTCTGAACAAGGTCATTCGGAGAGAGAAGTTTCGCATGTTGGCGCTACATCAAATATATCCGCACCTACAAAAGGGGGATTGGATGTGTTCGATAGACCTCCAAGATGCGTACTTCCACATACCGATTGCTCCACGTCACTGCAAGTTCCTGAGATTCATGGTGGGCCCCAAACATTACCAATTCCGAGTCTTACCATTCGGCCTAAAATCAGCGCCAAGGGTATTCACAAAGTGCATGGTGGTGGTAGCCGCAGCTGTGCATCCTCAAGGCCTCTTTCTGTACCTGTACCTGGACGATTGGCTGTTGAAGGGTTCGTCTTCACAGATGGTGAAGGAATACTTTTGAATTTGCCTAAATCTACTTCACGGTTTAGGCCTTCACGTGAACCTGGACAAATCTGTCCAACAGCCCACTCAAACTCTACATTATCTGGGTGCTACCATAGACTCCGGTATAGGAAAAGTGTTTCCTTTGGAGGGACGACTGTTACCGAATAAACAGAAATGCAACTCTCTGCTTCATGTGCACCAACCATCAGTGCGGCAAGTGGCCTCTCTTT
This sequence comes from Triturus cristatus, assembly GCF_964204655.1. Classification (NCBI taxonomy): domain Eukaryota; kingdom Metazoa; phylum Chordata; class Amphibia; order Caudata; family Salamandridae; genus Triturus; species Triturus cristatus. Next base: position 1,660,042,604 of record NC_140590.1, on the reverse strand, counting down.
TAGGGTCGATGGCCTCTTGCATATTTCTCATCCCCAACTCCAGATTGAGAATGAGACCGCTGCAACAAGATTTGGAAGACAAATGGGACCAATCCCCAGGACATTGGGAGGATCAGATTCTCCTCTCCCAAGCGGCGAAGTCATCCATGATTTGGTGAACTCAACCGAAAAATCTTCTGGTGGGAGTGCCCTTCCACCAGTCTCTTCCACAGCAATCCCTGATCACGGATGCATCTTTCCAGGGATGGGGGGGGGGGGGTGCACTTGGGTTGTCTTCAAACTCAGGGCAGATGGTCGAGCAAGGAGCAGACCTACCACATAAACATGTTTCAGTCAGACTCGATTCTGATTCAAACGGACAATACAACCACCCTGTATTACTTGAACAAACAAGGTGGAACACACTCTCGCCCACTGTCCTCGGAATCCCAAGCGATCTGGCACTGGCTTCTGGCAAGTAATCTCTCGATCACAGCGGTACACCTGCCAGGAGAACAAAATGTGCGGGCAGACCTTCTCAGTCGGCACTTTGAAGTACAAGAAGACTGTGTGATCAACGACGACTTAGTGGCAGACATATTCCGGCAATGGGGGCGACCTTCCATCGACCTCTTTGCAGACGATCTAAACAAGAAATGCCACACCTTCGTGTCCAGATTTTACCAGTCAGGAACGAGAGGGAATGCTCTTTTGATCGACTGGTCCGGAACATTTGCATACGCCTTTCCTCCCCTTCCTCTCATCCCGAAGGTGGTGACCAAGCTCATCTGATCCAGGATGAAGATGATCCTGATAGCACCGGACTGGCCTCGCCAATGGTGGTATCCGGACCTATTGCAACTCTCAATATGTCCACACAGGAGGCTGCCGTGCAGACCAGACCTTCTGACCAAAATGGGCGGGATTATTCTGCACCCAAGCCTTCCATCACTGAGCTTGGCATCCTGGCTCCTGAAGTCCTGCAATACGCACACTTGAATCTCCCTCAGGACTGCATGAACATTTTGATGGAGTCGAGGAGGCCTTTCACAAGAAGTTCTTATTCTTTTAAATGGAAGAGGTTTTTCTTGTGGTGTATGCGTAATGGTTTTAGTCCAACTAGTGGGCAGGAGGAGGCAATCTTGCCTTATCTTCTGTATTAAGCCAAGTCTTTTTTGAAGTACTCTTCTATAAAAGTTCACTTGGCGGCCAACACGGCCTACAGACAATCACCTAACCAGCCTTCCTTTTTTCAACTCCAGGTGGTCAAAGATTTCCTTCAGGGGTTGAAGAAAGTTTTTCCACCTGTCCGACATCCTTCACCCCCTTGGGAGTTGAATATTGTTCTGTCTAAGCTTATGGTTCCACCTTTCGAGCCCATTCATAAAGCCACTTTACAGCACCTAACGTGGAAAGTTGCTTTTTAGTAGCTATCACGTCAGCACGCAGAGTAAGTGAAATCCAGGCACTCTGCACAAAGGAACCATATACGGTTTTCCATCACAATCGGGTGGTTCTGAGGACTCACCCGTCTTTCTTACCAAAAGTGGTGTCTGACTTCCATGTTAACCAGACAATTTCCATTCCCTCTTTTTTTCCCAATCCTGCTACTCCAGCAGAAAGGTCTCTTCACTCATTTGACCTCAAGAGGATTCTAAAATTCTATTTGGAGGTACCGAAATCCATTAGGAAGTCTGACCAATTATTCTTAAACTATGGTGTTGTCAGGACAGGTTTTCCAGCCTCCAAACGATCTATCTCGAGGTGGAGAGTGTCATGCATTAAGCTGGCTTATCAATTGGCGAACAAGCCTCTATTGGTTTCCCCTAAGGCTCACTCCACTAGGGGAAAAGCAGCTACACTAGCTTTCTTGCATAATGTACCGATGGCCAAGATTTGCAAGGCGGCAACTTGGAAATCGGTACACACGTTTACTAGGCACTACTGTCTTGATTCTGACTCCAGAGCAGATACCCAAGTAGGCCAAGCCTCCTTGAGGAATTTGTTGCAATGCTAATTTCATTGGAGTCATGATTTGTTTCTCAATACCTGTTTAGTTTATGCTTATCATTTGCCCGCAGGTTGAGGGTATGGGCTTGCTTTTCTATTCATATGCTCATGACTATTGATGAGGATCCCCTGGAAGAGAAGGATAAGTTACTTACCTGTAATCCTAGTTCTCTTCCAGGGGTATCCTCATCAATAGTCATAAGCAACCCACCCGCCTCCCCGGGCAAATGATTGCGATAAATGTCATTTCTTTGTGCCCTGGTCTACGGGTCTCCGCAAAGAACAACTGACCTAACTGTCACCCCTGAGGCATTATGGGAAGCTAGGGGTCATGGCTGCCTTAAAGGCACGGTGCTAGTTTCTTCCTAAGTGTTTCGATGAGGTTAGTTTTTCAGCTTTTCACACAGAGTTTTCTGCAATGCAGCCTGTGAGCTGGTATATATTGTTTCCAGGGTCCCCGCGCATGGGCGGGAATATTCATATGCTTATTACTATTGATGAGGATACCCCTGCAAGAGAACTAGGATTACAGGTAAGTAACTTATCCATATGGTGCAGCCCTGCGTTTTCCCCTGCACTGGCGCTACACTTAGGAGTGTAGCGCCAACGCAGGCACCCTTGCACCACACTGCAAGGGTGTCTGTGTGCAGGGGAAGATTGTTTATATACAGGATTAATGCAGCACACATGGAAGTTACAAAATGTCTTTTTTTTTTAAGGAATGTTTATGTGCAGGAAGGGTTATCTTCCTGATCATTTTGCGTTTTTCATGTGTACTGCAGCACACATGGCAGCACACATAGAAAAAGCAAAAACAAGAAGAAATAAACCATAAATAACAGCCATGGAGAGACTCCCTAAACCATACCAGGTGGTTTGGGAGGACATGCGGTAAAGCAATCTTTTAAAATTGACTTTGTGTTTTAAATTTGTATATTTTAAATCCCTCAATGTTATTCTACTTACTTTTGCTGACACACAGGGCACCTACACCTACTCACTTCCGCCGCTATGCGGTCTAGTTGTTGCTGGGACCTCAGCTGCTGATTGGTGGGGTGGGGTGAGGGAGAGTTCTGTAGCCGGGCTGGAGCGGACGCACGCAGCGGGCGTGTCAATGGCACCCTGAAGACAAGCCCGTCTGCGCCCGTCCGCATCTAACCAGGGCCAGGACTCAGGACCCTTGGTCAAATCCAGGCCTGTTCAGCAGAGGAACTACGGGCACTAGAGCACAGGGATTACCCCCTGGACAAGTTGGTGGTAGGAAAATTGAGATCAGAGAACATACTTGTTAAACATGGGATGGGAGAGAGAACTGCCACGCAGTCCCGTATTCCTAAGGGTGTGGGGAAAGGAGAACCCCCGGGATTAAGGGCAGTAGTACTAAATACCCGGTCCCGCCAGAAACATAACCTAGAGGTCTTCTCATTCCTACATGATGAAGCCCCTAGCACTAACAGAAACCTGGCTAGAAGGAGGTTCAGGGCCAGATATTATAGCAGCCCTTCCCATGAACTATAATGTCTTGAGGCATAGCAGGCAGGACTCGAAAAGAGGGGGGTGTAGCACTGTTTTACAACAAGCAGCTAGTAGTAGAAAGGCTTGTTGCAGAGAGCCTAGATGGGGCAGAGGTTTTAGGGGCAAAAATAAACTCCAAAACCTCCTGCCTGGCAATAATGGTGGTGTACCATTCCCCCCAACACCCCCCCCCCAACCCAGTGGACCCCCTATTCAATGAGCTACTCACCGAAATGGTCAGTGACCTACGCTCATGGTATCAACAACTCCTGGTTGTGGGAGATTTCAACTAACACTTGGACCGGATGCCTAGAGAGTCACAGGACAGTCAGCTGAAGGAGGCCATGACCACAATGGGGCTAAAACAACTTGTGGAATCCCCTACCCACGATAGGGGACACACCCTAGATCTCATTTGGGCCACTCAGCCACCGGCCAGTCTGACACACATCAGACCCTGCTGCTGGTCAGACCACTATCTGATCAGATTCTTGGTCCCTTTGGCTAGGCGGCCCACGCAGAATGGAGGGTAGTACGAAGGTGGAGCAAAATTGAGGCAGGCAGCCTAGGGGATGCTTTGAGGGGAAACCCGCCTAGGAGGACACAGCCTTATGACCTTGAACAGGAAAGTGAGTCTCTTACTAACAGGCTGAGAGATGCCGTCAATAAGGTGGCACCGGCCCGGAAGGAAAGGGTGAGGAACAAGGACAAGGGGGCCCCCTGGTTCACTGAGGAACTAAGGGGAAAAAAAATACCCTACGCCAAATCGTAAGACAGGGGCGTAAATCATACAACCCAGAGGCGCTCAAGGACTATAAAGCCATGTCAGCCATATACAAAAAAGCCATCATTGCAAGAAAGACCGAGTACTATGAGGCCAGGATTAGGGAGGCGGATAACATGTAGAAAGAAACATTTAGAGTATTGAAGGAACAAAGTCAAAAACAGGAGCAGAAAACAATTGGCAGTCCCGAAGACTGCAATCGGTTTCGGACCTTTTTCTTACACAAGGTCAAGGACATTTTAACTGACATAAACAACACCCACTACAATCAGAACCCCCTGGATGTGTAAGCACTGCCAGGGGACCACAGCGAGATACTCTCCACCTTTCCGATGCTAGACCGAGACTCTATGTCCCACATTATGACTAGAATCAAGTTAGGATCGCCAGCGGACCCCTGTCCACTAAGGGTGTTCAAAATGGCTCTCCCAGTGATAGAGAGAGAGATTCTCTCCCTGATTAATCAATCTCTGACAACGGGGACTGTCCCACTTACCTTCAAGGAAGCCAGGGTAACCCCTCTGCTGAAAAAAGCAGGGGTAGATGTCGCCAACCTGAAGAACTATTGGCCCATATCTAAGCTCTCCTCTCTGGCCAAAGTAATGGAACAACATGTTCTTAGCACCCTCTTACGATTCACAGAGAAACAGCAGTTACTTCAGGCATGGCAGGCAGGCTTTATTGCCCACCATAGCACAGAGTTGGTGATGCTATGTCGTTGTTGGATGAGCTCAGACTTACGTCCAACAGCAAGACGCCTTGTGCCTTAATTCCGCTAGACCTCACAGCTGTGTTTGACATGATGAATCATGATCAACTACTGGACCGCATTTATGATATGGGTGTCTGTGGGGTGGTGCATCAATGGATCTCCTTCTTTCTGACAGACGGGACACAAAGGATCCAACTAGCAGACCGCTTGTCTTACATAGGGGCACTGCCCAGCGGAGTTCCACAAGGCTCAGCGCTGTCCCCACTGCTCTTCAACATCTATCTCCAGCCACGGGTGGCAGCTCTGGCCCGAATGAACTGCCAGCTGTTCAATTATGTGGATGATACCTAATTAATCATTCAAACCTACAGTTTCTCTTAAGCCCATTGGTGTGTAACAGGGAATCCTCAGATACAAAGTCAACTGGATGAAGGCCAACTCGCTCAAAGTTAATCCTGACAAAACAGAGGTCCTAGCAATTACCATGGGAAGTAGCCCTTGGACTTACCTCTTCTGGCCACAAGAGTTTGATGCCACACCCACACCTGTGCCAGTTGTGAAGAGCTTAGGCATCAAAATAGATGCCAAGCTAACCCTGTTGAACCAAGTATCCACCGTGGTCGGGACCTGTGTGGGCTTGAGGAGACAACTGAGGAAACTGACACCTCTCCTATCATTTTCAACTCTGCGGATGGTGGTGTCAGCAATGATTGTGTGACGGCTGGGCCACGGCAATGCCCTGTTTATTGGACTACCAGAAAAGCTGTTAGGCAAGCTGCAAGTAACAATGAACGATGCAGCTAGGTTGATCTTCAAGCTCCCAAGACACTCACATGCGGCACCTTTGCTACAGCAGCTGCACTGGCTCCCCGTAAAGCAGCGAGCCAGGTTTAAGGGACTCTGCATCGCTCACAAAGCCCTTCATGGACAAGCTCCAGAATACATCAAGGAGCACCTGGGGAGCTACATGCCAGGACGTACCCTCCGCTCGTCCGAGGCAGGCTTGTTGTCCGGTCCGCGGTTCAACAAAACTACCGGGATGGGCAAGCTTTCTCTGTCCTGATCCCCCATCTATGGAAAAAGCTACCAGAACACCTATGCAAGGAAACCGCCCTTGTTCCATTTAGGAAGAAACTTAAGACCTTATTATTCACAGAGGCCTGGGAACAACACACACTCTGTGCAGGTGTACTGACAGTTCTCCAGTATTGGGGTATCTTTCATAGATTCACATGCTTGAAACATTCCCCTTTGTCGAAGTGGGAGTCTCATGGTACATAAAAAGCAGTAAGTAATTACTCTAACATTAAAGTTAATAGAGAAAAAAAACATTCGCTTTAATATCTCGTCCTAGTCATTAGGTATGGTCCAAACTCCAACCTATCAGGCGACAGCACCCTCGAGAACCCTCTCCACAGAGGCTCCAGGCTCTCAGATTTTCTACCGCACGTCGTGTGAAGGGAGTCTCTCTGAGCTCTGCTCAGTACTTTCTCTTGGACTTCTGATATCTTTCAGATCTTCAATCAACATGTCTTCTTCTTCGAAAAGATCTCTCTTCAGACATTGTAATTCTTGTGGGAAATTAAGATTCCACTCAGATGATCCCCACAAGAAGTGTATTTATTGCCTTCACCCTGAACACCATGTGAGAGACTGCAACATTTGTAGAACCTTTTCTCAAAAAACTTTGAGAGATAGAGAAGGACGTCTTCTTCTGTGGCTACAGAAGCTTAAAACCAAAGACAATCCTTTATCTGATGAGGAGAGCGATTCCTCACTTAAAACTACAGCGTCAAATAAAAGATCTAGGGCCTCATGTAGGAAGCCAAATACCGGTCGGTAACGGCCGAAATTCGGTAAATATCCCGTTACCGACCGGTATTTAGGCATTTGCGATGTAGGGCCTGATTTCTGGATTCGGTATTTACCAAATCGGAAATTAAGAAATCGGTAAAATACCGAATCGGTAAATACCGAATCCTGAAATCAGATGTAGGGAGCACTCTCAAGAGTGAAAATTAGTATTAAGAATTCGTTATTTACCACCAAATACAGGTTGGTGATAAATAACGAATACCTTGCAAAAAGCAATATTTTGCTGATTTAAGAGTGCCATGTGGCAGACATACATGCCCTTAGGGCATGTATGTGCGCCACATGTGCACACATGCAAGATTCAGGGGTGCAACAGGGTGTCAATGTGACACCCTGCCACCCTTGAATATGCTCCCCCATTACCGAATCGGTATTTACCGATTCGGTAATGAGGCATACCTTCCCATTGATTCCTATGGGCCTCCAGGCCCATAGGAATCAATGGGAAGGTATGCCTCATTACCGAATCGGTAAATACCGATTCATAATTACCGAATTATTCCGATTCGGTAAAATTTACCGAATCATTACCTACATCACATTTACCGATTCATAAATACCGAATCGGTAAAATTCGGTATTTATGAATCGGTAAATGTGAGGCTACCTACATATGACCCCATGTGAGGCGGAGCTGGTGTCTCCTAAGGCTGCTAAGGTGTTAAAAAAGCATCACCACACCTCAAAATATGAAGATCAGCCTTCATCTTCTGAAAAAGAACCGGTCTTCCTTAAATGCCAGTCTGTGCCCTCTATGTCTTCTCAAACTACTTCAAACATGAAGCAGGCGTCAAGGTCTCTTCCTGAGACAACTTTACCTCACAAAAAAATGCTCCTTCGATGAAACCATCAACGGTTCCTTTGTCAACGAAAATCTCTGTCGCCACGACTTTGACATCGACGTCGACTTTTTCGTCTCCTCAGACTATGATGATCATGTTGTCGGCATCATCTCCGTCGACATTAGTATCTAGAAGGTGAGACCGTCTACGATTACAACTTTGTCTTCATCGTCGACGAAAAAAAAAAGAACTAGAGAAGAAGGAGACTTGGATGAAGTATCTCTTCCCAACGAATGGGATGAATATCAGATCCAGACACCATCGCCTTCCACTCCACCTCCAATAGATTCACCACCTGAAGATATTGGTGGCTTCCATTCCCTCATGGAGAGAGCTGCAAAGAGGTGTCAGCTCCCCATGGTGACTAAGCAGGCTGACTGTTTCCTGTATGATTTCAAAGAGCACACAAAGAGACAGGTTTGTTCTATTCCTATAGTAGATTTTATATGGCAAGAGGGCTTAAAGGTCATAAAGACACCAGCATCTATTCCGGCAGTCTTGCCTAAATTGGAGAAGAAATATAAGGCTCCATATAACTCGCCTGCCTGCCTTATCGGGCAACCTAAGCCGGATTCTGTGGTTTCACAAACAGCTCAGCGTTGTGCCAGAAATCCTGCTTCTCCATTGTCAGCCCCACCTGATAGAGATGAAAGACGACTCGACTCCATCGGTAAACAATTCTCAACTATGGCTGCGACTACTGTTAGAGCTGCCAATTCTCTTGCTATTTTAGGCAGATACGACCGCCAAATGTGGTCAGACATTTCACCATATATAGAAATGTTACCGGAGGAATCCAAATCTGAGGCTCTCAAGATCCCGCAGGTGGCAGGAAGGATCTTGGCTGAGATCATCGATTGCGCAGTGGATGTTTCTTCCACAGGATTTCATCAACTGGCTGGAGCTGCGGTCCTGAGGCGTCAGGGCTGGTTAAAGGCTACTTCATTCAGACAGGAAGTGCAGACGAAGATAATTGACATGCCTTATGTTGGTGAATCTTTATTTGGGCAACATGTTGATGAAGCTCTTCAGACCATCAAGAAGGACACAGATACTGCAAAGACTCTGGGAACTCTACAATTCAAGAAGCAGCCCTTTCGTGGAGCAAGAGGACGTGGCTCGTCCTCCTTTCGGGGAGGTTACACTCAATACAAACAGTACCAACCATACCAGGGTCAATCAAGGTACCCATCATCACAACAGCAACAGTTGTTCAAACAACCTCCTGCCACCTCCTACAAACATTACAGAGGAAAGACTGCCTACAGAGGCAGCGATAACTCCAAGAAGCAGTGACAACCGCCCATTGACAGCCACTGTTCCCACCAATTCAGTCAAGGTTGGTGGAAGAATTTCCTTTTTCTTTCCGAATGGTCTGCAATAGATGGATTTTGTACATAGTTTCCAACAGTCACACTTTGTAATTCTTAAATATTCCTCCGAATTACCCTCCCAGAGGTCCTCCTCCTGCACATCTAAAAGAATAAAAATAATGTTAAAGAAGGGAGCGATCGACATGGTACCAAATTTACAGGGTTTTAGTCAAGGTTTTTCCTCATAAAAAAAGAAACCGGAAGAGTGGGGTCCCATTTTAGACCTTCGTTGCCTCAACAAATTTCTAAAAAAGCAATCCCTACGAATGTTGTCTCTTCAGGAAGTGCTTCAATTGATAAATCAGGAAGATTTCATGGTGACCCTAGATCTTCAGAATGCCTATTTTCACATCCCTATCCTCCCCAAACACAGGAAATTCTTACGCTTCAGAGTGGCTGGCAGGGTTTTCCAATTCAAAGTCCTACCTTTTGGCCTTTGTTCAGCGCCCTGAGTGTTCGCCAAGGTCCTAGCGCCAGTGGCGGCTCATCTACGTCAGGCTGGTATTCAAATCTTCCCTTATCTCGACAATTGCCTCATAAAGGTGAAATCTTTCACAGTGGCAAGCAGTCACACTCAAAGATGTCTTTCTCTCTTCCAACCCTTGGGTCGTTCAATAAATCTCCCAAAGTCTCAGTTAATCCCCTCAAAGGTGAGAACATTCTTAGGGGCAACCTTGGACACTCATCAGGCAAAGGCCTTTGCCTCACAAGAAAGACAATAAAAGATTAACAAGTTGGCAACTCTACTGCTCACAAGAAAGTCCATTTCAGTCCGCAAGTCCAAATAACATCTTGGAATGTTGTCCTCTTGCATTCCTCTAGTTACCAACTGTCATCTGCAAATGAGACCCTTGCAAGAGGAGTTGGACAAGCAGTGGCTGCAGATCTCAGGGTCCTTCGACGATGCTATCAGAATAACACCTCAAATGAAAGACGTGCTCCTATGATGGACTCACATCCCAAACATAGCGGCAGGCCTATCGTTCATAGTGGACTCACCAGGTTTCACAATAACAACCGATGCATCCCTCGAAGGGTGGCGAGCACATCTAGAAGGACTGACAGTGAAGGAAAAATGGGACAGCCATCATCGAACATTACACATAAACCTTCTAGAGTTGAAAGCAATATTCTTGGCTCTGAAGTCTTTTTTCTCAATAATATCAGGAGCTTCAGTATTAATCCGGACAGACAACACAACAGGCATGCACTATTTAGACAAACAAGGGGGGACAAGATCAACTATGCTATCCCTGCAGGCACAGCAAATCTGAGATTGGGCTATTCATTATCAGATAACACTGATGGCAGTGCATGTTCCAGGATTGGCCACATCCTAGCGGATTCATTGAGCAGGTCGATTACAACCAACCACGAATGGGAACTTCACCAACCAACGTTGTATCACATCTTTTGGTTGTGGTGCAAACTGAGTTTAGACCTATTTGCAACCAGTCGGAACCGCAAACGCCAATTCTTCACCAGTTGCCTACCCCAAAACAGGGATCGTATGGGAAAGCATTTTCGATAAATTGGTCAAGGATTTTTGCTTACGCTTTTCCTCCGATTCCTTTAGTCCCAAGGGTGCTTCGGAAGATGAGGAAAGAACCCTGCCTAATAGCTCTCAGGTGGCCTCTCCAATTCTGGTTCACAGAGCTTCTACTCCTATCGGAGTGCAAACCCAGGCTGTTGCGCCCATTACAGAACTTGCTGACAATGAACTGCGGCCAGGTCTGCCATTCGGATCCAACATCTCTGCGATTAGCAACTTGGCTCCTGAATACTATGAGTTTGCCGACCTAGTTATACCTGCTGAATGTAAGGGGGTCCTAGCTAATGCCAGAGCGCACTCCACTATCAAGACTTATAAACTCAAGTGGAAGAGATTCTGTCATTGTGTGCAATCTCTGAAGTGCACCCTATTCAGTCTGCGCCAGAACAATTGCTGCCTTTTTTCCCTCCAACTGGCAAAATCTGTCCTTTCTCATTCTACTATTAAAGTATTCCTTGCCGTGATTTCCAGACTTTGACGGCAGAATGGATCACAGTCTCTTTGGTCATCAGGAATAATAAAAAAATTAAAGGATTGTTTAGAATGTTCCCTCCAATTAGGCGTCCACCTCTGCCTTGGCATCTCAACATTGTTTTAGCGCAACTTATGAAAGCTCCCTTTGAGCCTATTCATAGAGCTAACCTTAAATTCATTTCATGGAAACATCACTTCTACTTGCTCTTACTTTAGCTAGACGAGTAAGCGACATACATGCTTTCACTACTCAACATCCTTTCCTTCAGTTCACTAAAGACTCTGTCTTCGAACAAATCCTACCTTTATTCCTAAGGTCCCATCAGATTTTCACTTAAACGAACCAGTCATCCTAAAGACTTTCTTCCCTAATCCACAGACACCAGCATAAAGGGCCTTACATTCCCTGGATGTTAAGAGATGTATAAAATTTTACTTGCAGAAAACAGCCTGTATCCATAAGGCTGATCAGCTTTTTGTGGCTCATGGAAAAATCAGGAAAGGATATCCAGTGACTAAACAAACTATAGCACGTTGGATTTCCTGTGCAATCTAGTTTTGCCATCAGCAAGCAGGCAAACCTCTACATTCAACAGTGAAAGCGCATTCTACGAGAGCAGTCTCCTCTTCAACAGCTCTCTTTGCCGGTGTGCCTATTCAGCAAATTTGCAGAGCAGCAACTTTGTCCAGCAGGCACACTTTTACCAAGCATTACTGTCTGGAAGCTGCAAGTAATGCTGATACAGCTGTGGGACAGGCGGTGCTACGTAATCTTTTTCTATAAGGTTAGCCTCTATCCTTCCCACCTTCCTTTAAATTTTGCTATATTCAAGGTAACTGTTTTTCTGTGCATAGGCATTTTCAGATTATTATATATGTATATAAATATATAAATAGGTGGTACATAAGTGTGATATACACTGGGTGATTTACAGTTTTCTTTCGTACTCTGTGTACTACATACTTTCTTGTATGAACATTCATACCTATGTGATAACTGCTACCTACTCTGATTCAAGCATGTGAATCTATGAAAGATACCCCAATACTGGAGAAGAAAATAAGTTACTTACCTGTAAACTGTGGTTCTCCAGTATCATAGATTCACATGCGACCCACCCTCCTTCCCATAGAGGCTCCCCTGTTTTATTGTACTTGTGCTCGAAAATCTGAGAGCCTGGAGCCTCTGAGGATGCTGTCGTCTGATTGGTTGGAGTTTGAACCATACCAATGACTAGGACGAGATATTAAAGTGAATAGTTTTTTCTCTATTAACTTTAATGTTAGAGTAATTACTTACTGCTTTTTATACACCGTGGGACTCCCACTTCGACAACGGGGAATTCAAGCATGTGAATCTATGAAAGATACCAATACTGGAGAACCACAGTTTACAGGTAAGTAACTTATTTTCATAGCCAATGGTGGGGTTTTAGCCACTCTCTCTTAGCGCTAAAAGACCTGCCGGTGAATATGCGCTATATAAATCCCAATTAACATGACATAACATTTCTCCTCATTTCGCCAAGTTAAGACCAGGTTATCCCTGGTCTTAATTTTGGCGCTGCCTCCTATGTACACTGCCCTTGTAAATAGGGGGCAGCGTCAAAATCAATGGCTGTTGCGGTGGAACACCCACTGCAACACCCACTGCCTACCCCTTTCATGCTAAGCATAGCGTGAAAGGGGACCTTATTTACAAGGCAGCGTTAAGTCTCGTTAAGTGGCTTAACGCTGCCTTGTAAATACGGCAAAGCTCTTATCGCCACTAAAATGTCACAAAAAATGACGTTCCCGTGGCGATAGGGGCTTGTACATATGCTCCTCTGTGTAATAATCTGCCTCGAGAGACATATACCAAAAATAACTGTTTAGCAAAGAAATTGATAGACTTACAGACATGCAACTGGGCATACCAAAATGTATTGAAAAACTAATTGTTAGTCTTAAGTGAACAGTAACACCTGTTACTGTCCTCCTATTTTGGAGTTAAAATGGAAGTGAACAAGAAGATGCACAGGGTACACACATGAAACAGAGCCAGAGTGTGTACCCAGTGTCCGATCCCTCTGTTGGTTCTGCACTCGCAATGGTTGATAATGAGTAGAAACACATGGACTAAAAGTATTAAGGGGTTGTTAATGTTATGCAAGAAAGTCTACAAGAGATGCCATCCCATGCGGCAATAGGGAATTCCTTGCTTCCCTAGTGATTCTTGTATAGTCATTGCAAGCCAGGTTTTTTTTCTGTGCTTTGTTTGGACTGCTTTGAAACCAGTGTAATGTGTTCTTCTGGAGGACAATGCCATGGTACCCTCTTCAGATGTAAAATTAACAGTGAATGTCCGTTGTTTAATTGTATTGCAAGACAACAGAAAATGTTTGGAGGTTTGAGTAATTTGGAGGTCAGATGTCTAGATAGATAATGTGTGACATCAGCACTTAAACCCTCAGTACGAGTGTCCCCGAGTGGTATTGCTGTGGGGACATTGCTTCGGTCCATCCTGAGTAGCCAGTTGTTTCTGGACCTGCGATTGTCTGGTTTAAAAATAGCAGACCTGGTAATCCTGGATACACGGAACAGGAATGTCTAGAAAACGTGTGAGCAGCTTCCATGTGACAGCCTTACATATGTCAGTAGCCATCTTTGCTTGTGTAGAATGTGCTATTGGTCTCGCATGAAGGCTTATAAGCCAACTGGAAGCAAGTGACTATGCAGGAAACGCAAAATCCGGATATTCGCACAGTCCTGGCCACGCTTCTCTAATAACCACAAAATCCTTGTAGTCCCTCAAAAGAACTGCAATTTCCAAGAAGGCATGTGCTTCTCAGCGACTGGACCTTGCCTGTGGAACAGCCTTCCTCAATATTTGTGTAACGCCATCGGCCTCCATTCTAAAAATAATAGGCAACTTCTTTATTCTAATATCTATTCCACTATGTCCAAATCACCTGTGAATGTCCTGCTAGTGCGTAGAGACAATTAAGTCATGTAATGTGGGCTACACAAAATATATAAATACATTTTTTTTTAATCTCTACATTGATGAGTGGGCTCACTTCAAATCTACCCAGGGAAAATGTAGGTCTACATCATGTTTTGACCCCTTATAAATTTGTCTTTAAAGAAGTTGCCTCCATGGCCGCTAGCTGTTAATAAAATTAGCTATTAGTAATTACATAGCTCAGTATTGTAGTCCAACCTCTTGCAAATCAACATTGGTCATGCCCCAATATAAAGAGTGCAGCCTGAAACTTTCTAGCCCTCTGAATTCAAAGAGTAAACCAACCCAAGACTGGTGTCAGTCTTGTGAGCCAGATCAGTGTGGTGCAGCTTGAATTTATAGCAAGTGAGCAGAGGACTCATGTCTGGGCATACCCGTGGCAACTACAGCATCTTAGTGAGAAAAACTGAAAGGTGATGGATGGAATGCTTGTTTTAGCACTCTAGGGCACATTCCAATCCATTGTTTTTTGCCTATTATATCACTACGGAAATGGACTAACCTTAGGCAAAACTGCCCTGGGCCAGCCACAATAGGAACAGTGCAGCCCGAATTACCAGGCTATATTCGATCTGTGAACTGGAACAAACACAACCTCAGAACTGTTTCAGCTTTGTTGGACTTCATTAGTGAGGTGCAGTTTGAGTTCAGTTGCACCGCGAGCACATGTTCCACATCTGCCTCCTCTGGAATTGCAGTTCTTTCCAGGGCCCTCATGACTTTGTAGTTATTAGAGAGGAGTGGCCTGGCACCCACTGTGCTTCTTGCTGAGAAAAAAAAGTGGTGTACTTTCCTGCACAAAAATCTGACGCAAGGGCACCTGTGTTGGCACTAGGTAGCCAAAAGTGCGCCAGCACTAGGAAAGGACAGGAATGCGCCGTATAATGTTAAATACGGCACATTCTTGCCCTTTCCCATTCACGCAGCACAGCAAGGTATTTGGCTGAGTTCCGCTGCATTAAAAATGTATAAATATGCCCCAAAGTGACTGCAGCATTTGTCATGGGAGACAGTAGTGAAATCTATGCCCTATGTTCACAAGAGCCTTTTACAGTTTTTCATTAAAACAGACTAGTAATGATTACTCACCCTACCTTTCTTGCGAAGGTAGTGTTGTATGTTAATGTGAATTAAACCATTTCCTTTTCATCCTTCCCAAACCCTTCAAATCGAGCAGAAAGCGTTTTTCACTCGCTAATGTCAAAGGGGTTCTGACATTCTATCTAGACAAAACAAAAGAGATCAGGCAATTTGACCATCCATTTGCAAAACGGGTCTAGTGGCTCAGTGGACTAATGCGTCCAATGCAGGGGCTTGTGTTCGACCTTGTGGTCACAGGTTCATTTTCCGGTAGTCCACTCAGCCTTTCATCCATCTGAGGTCGATAAAATGAGTACCGATAGGTAACAATAAACATCTGTTATTCAACACCGAGATACCTACGAGTGAACGTGTACTTTGTAAATACACACGTTAAACTATGGCCCAATGAGGACTGGTCTTGCCACATCAAAGCAGTCCATTTCTAAATGGATAATTGTTTGCTTCACATTTAGTTACAAGTTATCAAATAAATCCCTGCCTGGTAAGGGGCATTCAACTAGGAGAAAAGCTGCTTCAGTGTCTCTATTAAGAAATATGTCGATTTCAGAGCTTTGTAAAGCTGCTTTTTGGATATCAATGCACACTTTTCCCAGACATTATGGTTTGGATTCAGATTCGAGGGGTGATGATGCTCAAGTGGGCCAGGCCCCTTTGAAGAACATTTTTTGGGTGATATTGAGAGCTGTTTTGTTTTTTCTTCTTGTCTGGATATTATTGTGGTGAGTTTGCTTTTCTATTCAGTGCTTATGACTATTAACGAGGATCCCTTGGAAGAGAAGGAAACATTTCTAACCTGTAATCCTAGTTTTCTTCCAGGGGAATCCTCAACATGGTCAGAAGCAACTTTTCTTCCTCCCTGGCAAGAGGTTAAAATGGAGTGTCTTCCATTCACCCTGAATCATATTATCTTTGTAAAAATTAACTGACCTAACTGTCACCTCTGGGGCATGATGGGACACTGGAGAAAGGGTGAGGCCTTTAAAGACAGTGCCAATTTTAACGCTTTGCTTGTGAAGCCTACATGCTTGCATCAACCGGAATTCCCTTCATTTTTCAAAAGACATTTGAGAGCAATTATTTTAGTATAATTGAAAGTATTTTTTCAATTAAAACAAGTTATGAAATGTGTCAATTTTTAGCCTTCTTTAGGCTGCAAAAGCTATTGTTTTTAGGTCTATAAAAAAAGCTACAAAGTACTCTTCCCGGATCCCTCACATGGGTGGGACAAATCAGTGCTTATGACTGATGAGGAATCCCTCTGAAGAGAACTAGGATTCCAGGTAAGAAACTTTTCCTTACTTCTTGGAAAAAATAGCAGAAACTGTGGTTTAGATATTGATTTTCTAGTAGTTTTCAGGAGCCCAGGTATCACATTGTCTTCTGTTTTGCATGCAGGAGGTATTCCAGGACCTATTGCCTTTGGTTCCTTGATTGACATCTCTTGCTTACTGTGGCAGCACCAATGTGGGGAACAAGGCTCCTGCTACATTTATGAAAACTCAGCCATGAGTCAGTATACACTGATCGTGGGACTTGCTTACAAGGTAAGTTATTGCGAGTAGCGTGGCACAGCCGTTTTCAATGTACCATAGGTTACATGCTTGTCTTATCTCTTCTTTATCCTCCTAATTAAATAATTGCCTCTATTAATTAATGGTGCTGACATGCTAATTCTCTTCAGTTCTCTTTTTTGCTCCTCAGTTGCTGAGGAGCAGTCTATGTGGTAGACTGAATTGTGTTTGCCATGTTTTTTTCATGTACCTATCAGATCGCTCTCCAGGCACACATAGTGCTGCTGTTTTTATTGGCAATTGCTTCTGCCAAGGTCTCCTTTGAAGAACATGGCCCTGGTGGTGCCATAAGGGGAGCAAGAAAGACCAAGGAGAGAGAGAGGAGGAAGAATGTGTGAAAGGGTGAAAAAAAGCAAAAGAAGAATAGAATAGTAAGAGTGGGATAAAGGAGATAGGGAACACAGAGCAAGGCAGATAAGTGAGGTGTTAAAAATTATGAAAACTGGAAAAGGTGTTAAGAAGAGAGCAGGAACAGCCCAACAAAAGGGAAGATTGAGAGGGCAGAGGCAGAAGGCTAGAGAAGAGGATGATGAAAGAGGGAAGATGGTGAGAGTGGTAGAAAAGAAGAAGCAGGAGAGGAACATGGATAAAAGAAGTAGCAAAACGGGTGAAAGGGGCTGTCATAAAAGAGGATAGAAGGAATAAGAAGAAGAGATTAGGGGAGGAGTGCAATTAACAGAGATAAGATATAGAATAAGAAAGGTGTAACAAATGGGACGGAAGTTAGATAAAGGATCAAAGGAGAGTGATATTGGTGAAATATAAGATCAAGGGGAAATATTATAGCAGAGAATAATAAGAGAGTTAGGGTAACAGTGGTCAACCACCAAGTGGTGGATGTTCATAATGGGACAAATATTGCGTAAGAACATGATCCCATTTTCATAAAGTTTCAAGAATCCTATTGCAGATATAGTTGGGAGGAGTTTGCTTCAGTGCATTCTATTTGCAGAAGAGTGCTGCAGAAGTATTGGCCTATATACAATAGGTAGGGAGAAAATCATTTACTGGGAGACTCCCTCATGGTACATCTCCCGCTGGAGGAAGGCCACATGATTTTTACTTTGTCTCCAGAAATTGGATGAATGCTGTGGCATAATATGTTTTTGCCTTGGACATTGGCTCTGAGGTCAGTAAATACTGCTAGATCTGGTCCCCTATCCGTGCTTATTGTGGTCATTAATCGAGTAGGTGCCTCCTGTGTACTTGTTGGTCATTTGCCTGATGAAGAGGCTGTTAGTGGTATGGACTCAGTAGCATTTTTCCCAGCCCAGGGGCATGCAGATAAATTATGCCACACCGGAGCTGTGGTCAAACATTACTTTTTTTTCAGCATACACTCATGCACTGCGCATTGCATCATACTTCACATTTAACCACACCCTAACACCTCCCCGCATATTGAGTATGTTTGAGGCATGTGAGCTGTAGATTGCATGCTTTGCATACTCCTGCCATCTAGTGTTGGGTCCGGATGTTTACCAGTTGTTTTTCTTCAAAGAAGTCTTTTCAGTCACGAGGTAAGGTGACTCCTCCTTTCGGTGATAGTGCGCATGGGCAATGACTCCATTGTTAGATTGTTTTCTTCCGCCATCGGTTATGGACGTGTATTGCTGCGCTCCACTTCGAAACCGTTTCTTCGGGTTCCCCTCGGTGCGCAATCCACTCTACCCGCGTTGGTATTGTTTCGAACGCATATCTCACTTCTCCGCATATCGTATCCATCAAAGAAAACCTCTATTTCGATCGAAGATCCTCGGGAAGCCCATCTGGCCTAACCGCGTCGGTCTACTTCGCAGTCGATGGAACGGACTCCATTTAAATTCTGCCACCTGGTGCCACGCCAAGTACCCGCGCACCGACTCACACAAAGTGTGCAACTTGTGCTTGTCTCCGGAGCACAACGAACAGGACTGCGATGCGTGCATATCGTTCCGATCGAAGAACACACTCCCTGATCGCCAGGCTTGACATCACGAAACGCAGAGTCAAAACGTCGAATACACACTGGACTTCTTCGTCGAAGAATCGGAGCAAGAATTCGACGTACAAGTGGCCGAGGAAGAACAAGAAGAACTTGTCTCCATTCCAAAATCGGACTCCGAGATGGAAGTAGACTTGTTCGGTACTCAAGGTCAACGTCACTTAAAGTGCCGAACACCCCTTGACCCAAACTCCAACTCAGCCAAAACAAAAGGCTTCGGTCCCACCCCCGCCTTCGAGCAACAGTCAGCACAGACAAGATGTTTCTGACGCCCCGCCCTCGGCACCAAAAACGCATCACTAAGCCTCGCTGGTTGGGGATCGAGTCCTCCAAAGACTGGCACTGAGCCGAAACCTTCAGGCTAGAAGCCGAAAACCGGTTCGGAGCCGAAATCATTGGCACCAAAAATTAAACCTCCTTCGGATCCCAAACCTTCAGTGCAGAAAAGTAATTCTATCCCAGCACCTAAATCCTTGGCGCCGAAACCTAAAACTATTCCTCGGAAGCTGCAGGATCCGATCTTCGACGCCCCAACACCCAAATCGCAGCCAAAACAAAAGGAACTTTATTTAAATCCACATACAGGACATGTTCTTACTAAATCACCTTGGAAACGCAAACCTCAGAGGACACCCTTTAACATATTCCTTTGAAGAGGAAGAATGTAGGTACTAACCCCTCCCCTCCTCCTCCTCCACCACGTTCCCCTACACCAACGCCTCCACCTTTGCACCATTTACTGATTACATCAACTAACTCTCCACCACCACCACCTGATGATGATGATGGAGATGGGGGGGGGGGGCAATATTTTACCAATAGACCCCTGGAAGGATTATAACACGGATTCACCTTCAGAAAAAGACCCCGTTCTTTATCCTGCAAAGCCTTCCCCTCCTGACGACAATGTAGGATATCTAGAATTACTACAGTATTGGAACTTTCATAGATTGACATGCTTGAATCATTCCCCGTTGTCGAGATGGGAGTCCCCGGTATATAAAAAATAGCAATGCAAAGGTATTACAAACTAGAAACCAGGCCTACGCCCGTTCCAGTTTTGTAACATAGCCACCTCTTTTTGTAAAAGAGACAAACTAAAATCAACAACCAATCAGATCAGCCTCACCCTCTAGAAGCCTTCAGATTTTCTACCTCATGTTGTGCTAGGGAGTCACCACTGAGCTCTGCTCAGTTATTCTTTATTCTACTACTCTTGAGAGAATTTATCAACTTTATATTTTCCAGACTACTCTACAATCTTGGTCTGTTCTCTATTCATCAGGGCACCTGCTCTAAAAAGAGGCTTTTTGTGGATGACCCTTATAAGGATTGAATATACTGCTTGTATCCTGACCACAAAGCCAAGGACTGCAAGGTTTGTCGTACCTTTTCAACTTAAACCTTGAGGGATCGTGAGTGACGTCTCCTTACCTAGCTCCAGAAGTTAAAATCCAGGAGAGAACCGGTCTCTAGTGATGAGGCCTCATCTGCTTCATCTTCTGGAAGATCAGTAAAAAGGGGAAGATCTGACCCTACTTCTTCATAGGAGCGTCCTCAAACAGCCTCAAAAAAGACCTCCCATGGGTCTGACAGGCTCAATCCAACTAAATCTCCTCACTGAGGTGAAAAGGAGAGGAAAGGACTTAAAACAGGAGAAAGTGGAGTGATGAAGTCGAGCTCTGTTCCTCCTTCCCCTCCTAAAGGAAGAAAAATGTTCAAGAAACCCTCCTCTGTTTCTCTTGAGGAAAAACAGACAAAGAAATTACCACCGTGGACGAAGCAGTCGACGAAGAAACCGTCATCGACATCGTCGACGCGGAGTGACAAGGGACAGTCTCCTCAGTTTACAACAGTTCCGATGACTGGATCATCGCCGAGAGCTTCTCTGGCATCGGCGACCACAGTTCCGCCTTCGTCGACGACAGATACGACGACGGAGGCTATGTCAGCAGTGATGACGAAGCTATTGTTGTCGACGCTGTCGACGACGACAAAGATGACGGCGGCGACAACAACTACGTCGGCTATGACTTCAGCGGTAATGACGACGGTAGTGACAACAGCACCGTTGATGGCAATATCAACATCGTCGACGACCTCGTCGACGGGAGTGAACATTTCTGGAGAAAAGGTCAGGAAGCGTCAGGTAACTCCTGAGCTCACTTCTCCTAGCAAGGTGACCCCCCTACTATCTTCTCCATTCCTAGAAGAGGAAGATTTAGACGACAAAGGATTTTTCAGTTATGCCCATAGCGCTTCAGAGCTGCACGTCAAGTGCCAGGAGGACGATTCGGAAGAAGGATATGCAGGGGAGCAGGACTATGATCCTCCCCAGGGCTACCCTAGGGAAAATCAAGAGGTGGTGGTCTGTATGCCATCCTCTTTAAATTTCTGACTTGCAATATATGCTGTTGGACTACAAGAGAAGGTTTCCAATTCCATCTTTGATTCCGGAACTGGGTTCAGTTCCTACAAGGCCACCCTCAGTGCCGTCCACCCCTCGGGTGTCGCCACCACCGCTGCAAATAGTAGAAGGTCCTCCACCAACTCGGAAAACGGACCTTCCAGACCCGCATAGGGAGTGGGATGATTATATTATCCCCACCTCTTCTTCCCCTACACCAGATCCTGTGGATTCTCCACCGGGGGACATCGTTGGCTTCCACAATCTGCTGGAAAGGGCGGCCAAGAGGTTTGATCTGCCTATGCCTTCTTCACAGACAGAATGTTTCTTATATGACTTTAAGGAGCCCTCTAAGAAGACGGTGCGGGCCATTCTCATTGTCAATCATGTATGGGAGGGGGGTCTCAAAGTCATGAAGACCCCGGCCACGGTGGTTCCGGTGCTTCCACGACTAGAGAAAAAATATAAAGCCCCAAAGGATAGCCCACCTTGCCTGGTGATTCATCCGATACCGGACTCAGTTATATCGCAGGCAGAGCAACAGAAGTCAAAGAATACGGCAGCTTCTCACACTACGCCTCCGTAAAAAGAAGGCAGATGCCTGAACAATGCAGGCAAGATAGTGTCCTCAGTGTCAGGTTTACTGGTCAAAGCAGCTATCGCTTTAGCTATTCTGGGCCGCTACGACCGGCAGATGTGGTGTGATTTATCTCCTTACCTCGACCAACTGCCTGGGGACTGTAAGACCAAAGCAAAAAAGAGGGGAACAGCCCTTACTACAAATCCGTCACCTCGCATGTTGTTACAGCACGGTTGTTACAACAACCGCGTTGTAACAACGCATACCATTACCCCGCAAGTCTGTAACAACGACTTGCGGAGGGGGGCGAAGGTGTTGGATTTTAAAATCCAACACATTCCCTACTGTCCGCACACACTGGAGTTGGAATAGTAAATTATACTATTCCAACATCCTCCGCAAGTCGTTGTTACAGACTTGCGGGGTAATGGTATACGTTGTTACAATGCGGTTGTTGTAAAGACTGCATTGTAACAACATGCGGGGTGACGGCAAGCAGAATAAAGAAGCATATTCCAAAATAAATCCTCCAAGAAGGGGAGAGGGTCTCTTCGGAGGTCATTGATTGTGCAATGGACATTGCTACAACAACTTTTCGTCCCTGGCAGGAGCAGCAGTCCTACGTCTCCAGGGTTGGCTTCAAGCAACCTCGTTCAGACCTGAGGTCCAAAACAAAATATTGGATCTTCCATTCGATGGAGAAGCTCTCTTCGGAAATCATGTGGATGATGCTCTCCAAGACATAAAAAAGGACACAGACAAGGCAAAGTCGTTGGGGACGCTTCAGTACCTCAAAGTTCCTTTTCGAGGCGCAAGGGGTAGAGGGCTTCCTTCGTACAGAGGAGGGTACCAACAATGTAGATACTCCTCTTATACACCTGCCTCGCAGTCTTATCATCCGCAGTACAATCAGCGAAAAGGTCAATCTGCAGCCTATTCAAAATCGGTGCTCAGAGGCAAAGCGGGACTTCAGGGGAAGGATTCTTAAAGACGTCAATAGCGGCTTGCAGGCTCTGATTACTGTACCTTTCCAAAACCATGCAACTGTAGGGGGAAGGATTTCTTTGTGCTTCGATAATTGGCAACTAATAAGAACAGATCGATGGGTGCTCAACATAGTTCAATTTAGTCATAAGTTGGAATTTGTTCATCCTCCTCCATACACCCCTCCTCGCAGTCACATGAAAAAACATCTACGTGTCCTGCGCCTAGAAGTCCCGAAAATGTTGCAGAAGGGGGCAATAGAACCGGTCCCGTTATCTCAAAGAGGAAGGGGATTCTACTCCCGTTTTTTCTGGTTCGAAAGACTGTCGAAAAGTGTCGCCCCATCCTAAATCTGATGGAGCTCAATACCTATCTCATCAAGCAGTCATTTAGAATGGTCTCCTTACAGGACATACTTCGACTCCTAAATGCGGGAGATTTCATGGCCACTTTAGACCTAGAGGACGCTTATTGTCTAGGTTCATATAACATAGATTATAATACTTAAGTCCTACTGGACTTAGTGGTTGTAGGTTGAAGGGAGTAACACACCCTGACTACAACTGCCAGAGAGGTTTAGTAGAAACAACTAGTGTAGGTAGGTGCACACACCACACCCTCACTAGATCATGTCTCTGGGAAGAGATCAAGAAGATGCTCTCTCAGGAGGGGCAGATCTGCAGAAGACCTCCTCTAGATATGATACCCTAACTTTTCAGGAGATGAGACAATTGTGTACCTCCAGAAGAATCAAACAGGGTGCAAACCCTACCCTCCTTCAGCTAAGACAACTCCTAGAGGAGTATGATGCTCTTAAAGCCTCACAGGCAGGTACCCTAGGTACAAAGGAGGGTCTACCCAGCACAGATGAGTCAGATGGGACTTCAGATGAAGAGGTAGACAGCCAGGGCCAAGTAGGAAGACTTAGCCAGGCTAACCTAAGCTTACATGGGAGTTTGCATGGGGTCCCCCCATACAGACCCCCAAGTGGGCTTACACAGAGAAGCAGGAGGGACAGATCCCCTTCAAGGGAATCCATTCACTCCCATGTCTCTAGCATCTCTAATGCTTCCTCTCATAGGGGAATGACTTCCCCTGAGAGAAAGGAGCATGAAGCCAGAATGAGGGAAGCTAATCTGAGGATTCAGAGGGAAGAACTTGCCCTTGCCAAAGAGAAGCTTGCTCTGGCTAGAGAGCAAAAGTTAAGTGGGTCAGAACCCACTGGTGGCAGCAATATCCCTAAGGATAGAGACAGGCACTATGATAATAGAAACCTGAGCAAGATTGTCCCTCCCTACAAGTGTGGGGATGACATCCACAAATGGATAACTGCTTTGGAGAGAGCTTGCAAAGTACAGCAGGTACCCCAAAGTCAGTGGGCAGCTATCTTGTGGCTCTCCTTCTCTGAGAAAGGTAGAGACAAGCTCCTCACAGTTAGTGATGAGGATGCAGATAATTACACTGTCCTGAAGAGTGCTCTAATTGATGGGTTTGGCCTAACCACTGAACAATACAGGTTGTTGTTCAGGGATACCCAGAAGACACAGACTCAGGACTGGACTGACTTTGTAGATTGTGCCACTAAGGCTCTGGAAGGCTGGCTAATGGGAAGTAAGGTTAAGGACTATACAGGATTGTATAATTTGATCATGAGAGAACAAATCCTTAATAACTGGCAAAACCAGCTATTGCATCAACACCTGATTGATTCTGATCTGACTTCTCCCAAGAATTGGGAAAGAAGGCAGATAGATGGGTCAGGACTAGAGTTAAGCAGAAAAACCAGAACCAGGGCGGTGATCAGAAAAAGGCAGACCAGAAGGGTAATGATCAGAAACAAAAAGACCAGAAGACTTCACCAGGCCCCCAAAAGGCTCAGGGGGAGGGTGGTCCCAAAAAGGATAAAAAGAAAGAAGGCCAAAAGAAACCATGGTGCAACTATTGTAAGTCCAACTCACATTGGTTTAGTGAGTGCACCAAAAAGGATAAGACCCCAGCCACCATTGCCCCTAAGGCAACTGTACCCCCTAGTTCAGCTGTAAGTGGTGGTTCCCAGCAAAAGGGTGTAGTAGGGTTAACCCTGGGAACTGAGGAGGATTCTGGCCTAGTCAGAATACCTACTCAGGCTGTTCTGATCTGTGATGGGGACTTAGCTTTGTCCTCTACTGTAGGCCCCAGTAACCTGGGCAAGTACAGACAGACTCCTTTTATCAACCAAAGAATGGCTCAGGCCTACAGGGACACTGGGGCTAGTGTCACAATGGTGACACCTGCTTTTGTGGACCCTGGACAGATCATACTAGGTGAGAATTACCTAGTGACCAACGCTAGCAATGCCACTACCTCCCATACTGTGGCTATTGTTAACTTCTCCTGGGGAGGGGTAACTGGCCTCAAGAAAGTTGTTGTTAGTTCAGACCTTCCTGTAGAGTGTTTACTGGGCAATGATCTTGAAACTTCAGTTTGGTCTGAAGTGGAGTATAGGACCCATGCAGAAATGCTGGGGATAGATGCACATGTCCTTGCGGTGACCAGGTCACAGGCCAAAAAGTGCACCACTGAACAAGTGCTGGATCCTGAAACTATGGACCAGTCACAACCCAAGAGAAAGAGCAGTAGGGTTAAGGCTGTGCCTTCCCCCCTGCCTCAGGTGGTGGATCAGCCCTCCCAGGAGGATGATTCTGAGAGCCCTGAAGGAACTGTCCTAGAAGAACTTGAACCTGATCAGGTTGAGTTTCTTGGGACAGGGGGACCTTCAAGGGCAGATCTGAGGCAGGCGCAATTAGACTGCCCCTCTCTTGAACCCCTCAGACAGCTGGCTGCTGCTGAGGCTGCAGGGAATGCTCAAGGTACCCATAGAGTGTATTGGGATGAAGGGCTACTGTATTCAGAGGCTAGAGACCCCAAGCCTGCTGCATCCAGGAGGTTGGTCATACCACTGAAGTTCAGAGGCTTCCTTCTTACCTTGGCCCATGATATTCCCCTTGCAGGACATTTAGGCCAGAACAAGACTTGGGACAGGCTTGTCCCTCACTTTCACTGGCCCCATATGTCAGAAGATACTAAGGAGTTTTGTCGCTCCTGTGTCACCTGCCAAGCCAGTGGCAAATCAGGTGGCACCACAAAGGCCCCCCTCATACCACTACCTGTGGTGGGGGTCCCCTTTGAAAGAGTGGGCATAGATATTGTAGGACCAATGGACCCACAAACAGCATCTGGGCACAGATTCATACTGGTGATAGTGGACCATGCCACCAGGTATCCAGAAGCTATTCCCCTGAGGACCACAACAGCTCCTGTTGTGGCAAGGGCCCTGCTTGGAGTATTCTCCAGAGTGGGCTTTCCAAAGGAGGTCATTTCTGACAGAGGTGCCAACTTCATGTCAGGATACTTGACTGCAATGTGGAAGGAGTGTGGTGTGAACTACAAGTTCACCACACCCTATCACCCACAGTGCAATGGGCTTGTTGAGAGATTCAACAAGACCCTAAAGGGAATGATAAAAGGGTTACCAGACAAGCTTAGGCGAAGATGGGACATCCTTTTACCCTGCCTTCTGTTTGCTTACAGAGAGGTCCCACAAAAGGGGGTTGGCTACAGCCCTTTTGAGCTTTTGTTTGGGCATCCTGTAAGAGGACCCCTGTGTTTGGTAAGGGAAGGATGGGAGAGACCTCTCAGACAACCCAAACTTGACATAGTGGATTATGTACTTGGTCTCCGCTCCAGGATGGCAGAGTATATGAAGAAGGCTTCTAAAAACCTTGAGGCAAGCCAAGAACTCCAAAAAGCTTGGCATGACCAAAAGGCTGTACTGACTGTTTACCAGCCAGGACAGAAAGTGTGGGTGTTGGAGCCAGTGGCCCCAGCAGCACTCCAAGACAAATGGTCTGGACCCCACACTATTGTTGAGAAAAAGGGAGAAGTCACCTACTTGGTGGACCTTGGGACTCCCAGAAGCCCCCACAGGGTGCTTCATGTCAACAGATTGAAGGCATATGTTGACAGGGCAGACATGGGGCTACTCATGGCTACAGATGAGGGGCAGGAGGAAGAGAGTGACCCTCTCCCAGACCTGTTGACTCAGAACCCTGATGATGGCTCAGTTGATGGTGTGGTCTTTTCCGACAGCCTCACTGTCCATCAGCAACAGGACTGCAGACAGGTTCTGCAATCCTACAGACATATGTTCTCTCTGACCCCAAGTCAGACAAACTGGTGCACCCATGAGGTGGACACTGGTGACAGTCTGCCTGTGAAGAGTAAAATCTACAGGCAACCTGACCATGTCAGGGACTGCATAAAAGTTGAGGTACAAAAGATGTTGGAGCTGGGAGTCATTGAACCTTCAGAGAGCCCTTGGGCTAGTCCTGTAGTCCTTGTGCCAAAGCCTCACACCCAAGATGGTAAGAGAGAGATGAGGTTTTGCGTGGATTACAGAGGTCTCAATGCTGTCACTAGGACAGATGCCCACCCAATACCTAGGGCAGATGAGCTCATTGACAGACTGGCAGCTGCTAAGTTTTTGAGCACATTTGACCTGACAGCAGGCTACTGGCAAATCAGACTAGCTGAGAGTGCAAAGGCCAAAACTGCTTTCTCGACCCCAGGAGGACATTATCAATTTGTGGTAATGCCCTTTGGTTTGAAGAATGCACCTGCCACTTTCCAAAGGTTGGTGAATCAAGTCCTTACTGGGTTGGATGATTATTGTGCAGCTTATCTTGATGATATTGCTGTCTTTAGCTCCACCTGGGAGGATCACCTGGTCCACCTGAGGAATGTTTTAGAGGCCCTGCAAAAGGCAGGCCTCACTATCAAGGCCACTAAGTGCCAGATAGGGTAGAGCAAGGTTGTATACCTGGGCCACCTAGTTGGTGGGGGGTCAGGTTCAACCACTGGAGAGCAAGATCCAGACCATAAAGGACTGGACTCCTCCAACTACCCAGACTCAGGTCAGAGCTTTCTTGGGCCTGACTGGGTACTACAGAAAGTTTGTTAAGAACTATGGGTCCATTGTGACACCACTTAATGACTTGACCTCCAAGAAGATGCCAAAGAAAGTTCAGTGGACAGTAAGCTGTCAAAAAGCATTTGATGACCTGAAGCAGGCCATGTGCAGTGCACCTATTCTGAAAAGTCCAGACTACTCCAAAGAGTTCATTGTCCAGACAGATGCTTCTGAGTTAGGTGTGGGAGCTGTTCTTTCACAACTGAATATAGATGGTCAAGACCAGCCCATTGCTTTTATAAGTAGAAGGCTGACCCCTAGAGAGAAACGTTGGTCAGCTATTGAGAGGGAGGCCTTTGCTGTGGTTTGGGCCCTGAAGAAGCTGAGGCCATACTTGTTTGGCACTCACTTCAAGATTCAGACAGACCATAAGCCCCTCTTGTGGCTAAATCAGATGAAGGGTGAAAATCCCAAACTTCTTAGGTGGTCCATTTCCCTACAGGGGATGGACTTCACAGTGGAACATAGACCTGGGACTGACCATGCCAATGCAGATGGACTCTCCAGATATTTCCACTTAGAACATGAAGACTCAACTGGTCAAGGTTAGTCTAATGTCCCTAAGTTTGGGGGGGGGGGGGGTTGTGTAGGAGAGTAGGGTCTGCTTTCTATGTTCACCCCCACTTTTTGCTTTTGCTTTACTGGTTTTCGACTTAGATGTGGCTGTGGGCCTGCTAATCAGACCCACAGCCCTGCTGTTCTCTCTCTAAATTGATACTATGTACTTTAGGTGCATAACCCATTTGGATAGGATCACCTTATTGGCCCCTGTACAGTGTACCCTAGGTACCCAGGGCATAGGTGTACCCTAGGCCTACCAGAGGCTGCAGCATGTATTATGCCACCCCTGGCCTGGCCTTCCATTATGACACAAGTGGCTGATCACTCAGCTGGGGCAAGGTCGTGTAATCACCCCTTGCTTAGGTGTATTATTCCTATACCTAACTTACATATAGACACATGTGTACCTATCAGCCACTCCTATGGCAGGCCTTAACAATCCTGGAGGCAGAGTGCTTGGTAACATGTGAGATGGTGCTCTAGCATGAGCTGAGCCTGTCTGCAGCTTTCGGAACCATGTCCTTACAGCTGTTCTATGATATAGCCTACCATATACTCTTAAAGTGCCTTATAATCTTAAACGGTTATGGTAACTATGGTTTGGCTTTATCGAAACATGTCGTGTAAGGTGTCTAACACTGTGGAATAATACCCCCATACCATTTCTGGACATGAGGATATTATTCCCCCCTTCTAGAGGGAAAGACATGTTAAAATCATACTTTATTGTTAGCCTCTGACCAAAGCCTCAGCATCACAAAATGGATGCTGCTGCCACGACACAAGTCTGACCTCCTGCTGCTGGGAGTGATCCCAGCCAGGGAGGCCTGGACAATAGGTTTCCTACTTGGGGAGGTGCTAGCACCTCCCCAGACAGCCTTTAGTGTATTGGGGCAGGGTGGGCTGAAAGGAATGAGACATGCCTGGGGCACACAAGGTGTTCCTTGCATAGTCCAGTTCAAACCGGCGCTGGGGCACTCCAGCCCCAGCTCTGGCGCGAAACTGGACAAAGGGACGTGGGTGTAACCACCCCCTCCCAGGTACCACCCATAAGGCGTGACCTAGCAGGTATTCCAGCCCCACAGATTAGTATAAGAGTGGGAGTTGGGCCCCAGGACCTTAGATTATCCTGAACCTGCAACTTGAACAGAAACTCTGGACCTTCGACATTCGACGAAAGAAGAAGACTGAAGAATCTCCCTTGTGGCCAAGGAGTGGCTACCCTGTGCAAACAGGCACCATCAAGAGACTACCCTTTGCTTTGCTAAAGTTCTACGAGGGACCGACTGCAGAGCCCGACCAGAGCCTTGACTTCCAGACTTCTCCGACCCTGATCCACATCCACAGCAGAGCTGAGATCCGTGGAGGCGACGAGAGACGTGGGACCGGCTACCTGGGAAAAGTGGCTAGTATCTTCAAGCGCTGCTTCTGAGGCACCCTCGAAGTTGTGCACCGGGGATTGAGAAGCCCCCACCCCAAGCACCATCTGCACCGAAGATCAGCCCCCCACACTCCACGAGTCCTGCGTGGGGCCCTTCTGCATTTTCCTGCTTCCCGCGTCTGTCCGGTTGCTTGCCCGCTGGCTAGTGGCCTTTGTGACGACGCATCCTGTAATCTTCAGCGCTGGTTTGGCTCCTCCAGACTGGCTCCTGCCTCTTTGAAAAAGAGAAGCACCCCAGACCTTCCTGGTCTGCACCAGAAGCAAGTCCTCCGTTCTTCGTGGGTTCCGCTTGCCAAGGCTTGGTGAGTCCTAGTCCAACTTCGACGCCGCCGACAGCAAGAGCCTTCGTGGGACAGCTCGCCTCCTGGTCCTGGTCGTCCTCGACATTCCCTGGTCCTCGTGGCTACAGCGACAAGCTTCACCTTCACCTGCAATCTTCACGACATCGCCTGGTTCCTTCCTGGTTCCACGTGGTCACTGGCTAGTGACCTTGACTCTGTCCCTTCTGCTTGCAGGTCTCCTCTCTTCTTGATCCCAGCCTTGGGATCCACCGGACACTCTTCACTGACTGCCTGTCAGCAACTTTCCTTCAGGCATCCATAGAAGTCCACGACGAAACCCGACGCAAGTTCACACCTATGCACCCGCAGCCCGTGGGCTAGGTACCTTGGGTACTTCGGTGCTCACAAGGGTAGTGACTATCCTAGGGTCTAGTTTCCGAGTCTCGACTTTCTAGCCATACCAGAAGTGTCCTTAAACTGCTTATTTCTAAACTGTACTATTCCTATCGACTATACGCATTACGCGTGAGTGTTTCCACTCTGCACCTGAATCCCGTGGGCCTCCCACTTCCTAACCTTTGGTAGTATAGTGTAGCCCCAGCGATTCCCTAGGCCTAGGCCTATCCTATTTCCGTGACAGTGGTCCTTATACCACTTACTTAGTATATGGTTTGCGTGGCCCCTATGGCCTAACTGTATTACTTACCTGTGTGACTTAATGTATGCTTAAATAAGACTGTGTTGTACTTACCTCTAATCTCATAGAGTGCTGAGGGTTTGACTAGAATAAATACACTTTATTTTATATATATATCTGTTGTGGTGTCCTTTCATTTGGTATTCAAGGGATTATATATGGTATCACAGCTGGCTTCACATGCCATTCAGAGTTTAGCCTAAGACTGCTCTTGTCCATGCTACCACTAGGATAGCTGGTCTATAAGGTTGACTTTACAACCAATCACCATAAGGGTTGTTTGGACTGATATAAGGTACATTAGAACTAGTGACATCATACATCAGGCCAACTTCTCACAGTAGCCAAGAGCCACTTTCAATTTGAAGTCCTCCCCTTCAGTCTCAGATCGGCACCAAGAATCTTTACGAGAATTCTGGCTCCAGTAGCGGCCTTCCTAAGAAGACAACAGCACCTAGGGGCACATGCATCAACCTAAATACCGATCGCAAACAGGCCGATTCGCAGAATCGTCCCCTTTGTGACCGGTATTTAGGCAATTGGGATGCATCAACCCAAAACCCATTCGCAATATAGGTAATCGCAAATTTTCTGATTACCTAAATTGCGAATGCTTTTATGGAATCGCGAATTGCGCTTCCCTATTTGGGATGCATCGAAGCCTTTCCTAAATGCGACTTCGCATTTAGGAAATGCTAATTTCCATCAACTTCAAGTTGATGGTAATTTGCAAAAACTTTGAAAAATGCACAAAAGTGCATTTTTCAAAGTGCCATGTGGCGCACACATATGCCCTTAGGTCATATGTGTGCGCCACATGAGCATACATGCCAAATTTGGGGGTGCATCAGGCTGGCCTTAAAGGCCCCCTAGCACCCTTCAAATTGCATTTGCCATTTGCGAATTTCTATTTGGTACTCGCAAATTGCGACTGGCTTCCCATACATTCCTATGGGCCACTAGGCCCATAGGAATGAATGGAAGCCATTCCTTAATTGCGAATCGCAATTTGTGAGTCGCAATTAAGGAATTTCAAGGAATCACATTTTTTTTTTACGAATCCTTCATGAATTGCATTTTGCGATTTCTAAATAGTGATTCGGTAAAATTCGCTATTTAGAAATCGCTAAATGCAGGCTTGATGCATGTGCCCCCTAGTGTTTCCCTACCTAGACGACTGGTTGATAAAAGCCCCTTCCAAAGCAACAGCCAGGAATTCAGTGACGGCCTGTTTCTCGCTGTTCAAAGCTCTAAGTCCTACCCTCAACAGGGAAAAGTCAAACTTGCGTCCTTCCAAGAACGCCATGTTTCTGGGAGCCATATTGGACACGTCCTTAAACAGAGCACTTCCATCACTAGAAAGAGAAGCCAAGCTGATGTCAATGGCTTGTCTGCTTCTAAAAAGAAGGTCACTTTCAGTTTGCCTCTACAAGTCCCCTCTGGGATACTCTGATACCCCACTGCAGGCTACGGATGCGTCCTCTTCAGGAGCAACTGGACTTACAGTGGCATCAGGTGGCAGGATCTTTCAAAGACATGATCACTATAACTTTGCCGATGAGACAAGCTGTTTCACGGTGGATTCACAAAGCAAACATTTCACAGGGTCTCTCCTTTCTGGTCACCCCAGCACCTCAGATAATTACAACAGATGCATCTCTAGAGGGTTGGGGAGTGGTCTTGCAGTACCTCCAAATCAGTGGTCGATGGCAACACATCAATCTGCTGGAGCTAAGAGCAATTCGCCTAGCCCTACAGACTTTTCTCCTGAGAATCAGAAATTCATTGATTCTTATCAGAACGGACAATACCACGGCCATGCATTATGTCATCAAACAGGACGGCACAAGATCCCGTCTGTTGTCTGTGGAAGCTCAAAGTATCTGGGACTGGGCGATCCTACATGGGGTTTCGCTGAAATCCGAGCATCTTCCAGGTAATCTCAATGAGACAGCAGATACACTAAGCAGACTAAAGTCAGTTTGCCACGGGTGGGAGATCGCTCAGAGGACACTGGACGACATCTTCCGGCTATGGGGAACACCGACCATAGATCTGTTTGCGACACAGGAGAACAAGAAAAGCCCATACTTTACAAGCTGGCTTCACCATCTGAGATCCTTCTTCTCCCGAGACTTCGCAGGAAGATGAAAACGTAACCCTGCAAAATGATCCTCATAGCACCGTCCTGACCTCGCCAGTACTGGTACACGAAGCTTCTTCTGTTGGTGGAACAACAGATTCCCTTAGATCCTATCCCATCATTGCTGACGATGTCCCAGGGCCAAGTTCTGCATGTGGATCCCAAATCCCTTCAATTATCGGCATGGCTCCTGAGCACCGAGAGTTTCTCAACTGAATCTGTCCACGGAGTGTAGAGACATCCTTTCCCAGGCTCGTGCTCAGAGTACAAATAAGACGTACCAAATTAAGTGGAAAAGGTCCTGTCTCTGGTGCCAAAAGTCAGGGGTTCATCCTTTCTCTTCCTCGGCTCAGGAGATTCTTCCATACATCTTTCCTTGGTCAAGGATGGTTTAGCTCATGCATCCATCAAAGTTCACCTTGCAGCCATCTCTCGTTTCAGAAGAACGTCTTCAGGCTCTTCTTTGTGGTCAGCAAGGATAATAAAGCAATTCATGAAGGGTCTCTTTTGGGTTTTTCCTCCAATCAAATCTCCTCCTCCACTCTGGCACCTTAATGTGGTTTTGGCACAGCTCATGAAATATCCTTTCGAGCCTATCCATAAAGCTGAGTTAAAATTCCTTTCATGGATGGTGGCTCTCCTTTTGGCGCTAATATCTGCAAGAATGGTTAGCGAATTGCAGGCGCTCACTATTCAAGAGCCTTTTCTTCAGTTCAAAAATTATACAGTGGTTCTGCAGTATTTAGGGTGTCTTTCATAGATTCACATGCCTGAATCATTTCCCGTCGTCGGAGTGGGAGTCCCACGGTACATAAAAAAAGCAATAATTATGCATATAATAACCAAAAAATCTTGGTAACATGAAACCAGGAAGTAAAGTAGGCTAAGCTACAAGGAAAAAAACTTCCACACCTATGACTATCACAGTCATTATGTACAGTCCAAACTGCAGCCAATCAGGCAACAGCACCCACCAGAATGTTCTCCTCAGAGGCTCAGGCTCTCAGATTTTCTACCACACGTCGTGTGAAGGGAGTCTCCCTGAGCTCTGCTCAGTACTTCACAGTTTTTTCTGGATTTTTGCTTAACTTCATGATGTCAACTTCTAAGAGGTCTCTCTTTAGGCCTTGTGAATGTTGTGGGAAGCTCCGGCTATTCTCAGAAGACCCCCACAAGAATTGTATTTACTGCCTCTATCCGTATCATGAGGTGAGGGATTGTAAGATCTGCAGGACCTTCCCTCAGAAAACCCTCAGGGATAGAGAAGGGCGCCTACTTCTGGGGCCACAGAAGATTAAGGACAAGGATAACCCTTTATCTGAGGTGGAAAGTGCAGCCTCTGGGTCATCTATATCCTCTAGAAAGAGGATGGCTGAAGAAGACTTATCATCTCCTTCTACTTCTTCTTCTTCAAAAAAGGCTTCTCCACCTTCCAAGTCTAAGCCTGCTACGCCCCCGAGAAAGACAGGAAAGTCTCTGACATCTAAAAGACTTCCTGACAAGGAATTACCTCAGCAGAAAATGCCGTTGTCAACGGCTCCTTTGTCGATGATTATCGTCGTCGACGCGACATCTACGGCGACGGTTACATTCTCGTCTCCGAGACCGAAGATGATCATGACATCGGCTTCATCTCCGTCGACGCTGGTCTCCGTGGCTGTTAGACCCATCTCGTCGACGAAGGACATTACATCTCTCGTCAAAGCTCCGTCGACGGTAAGGACAAAGAAGATCACGTCGACTGCCGTGTCGACGGCTGCCTCGTCGACGAAGACTGATTCGTCGTCGATGAAAATTGCCTCGTCGACGAAGATTACCTCGTTGTCGACGACCTACTCGTTGACGAAGATTGCCTCGTCGACGGCTAACCTCTCGTCGACGAAAATTGCCTCATCGTCGAAGACAGCTTCCTCATCGACGTTCACTTTTTTGCGCCACCACCATCGTCGACGGTCCCGTCGACGGCACACTCATCAACGCCTCTTTTGTGTTCCTGTATGGATTTACAAGTTTGGTCTGCAACATCGGCTACTGCTTCATCCGCCCTGCCTTCGACGGCGGCTTCTCTACTACAACGTCGTGGCTCCTCATTGGAAGCCCTGTCACCATTGAAGCTACCTGAACAATTATTAGATTCTGAGGATGAAGAAGAGGAAGACGAATCTGGAGAGGATGATAGATTCCGCACTGCTAGGAGTCCATCAGAACTGCTTATAAAATACCAGTATGACGACCAGGAGGAAGAACCATGTCCTGAGCCTCAAGCTCCAACTCCTGTCACAGTTCCCTCAGCACAAATGCCTTTGGAATTGCTTAACAATTTGCAATGTATGTTGCAGGATTATTATCGCCGTTTTCCTCCATCGGAATCGGCGGAGTCTCGTCCATCCACGCCTATGCCAAGGGTTCCTTTAACCTCTTTACAATCTCCCAGACCACCTTCGCGGCCATCTCGTCATCCCCATGATGCAAATACAACAGATGATGACAGGGAAGAGGGAGAGGTGGATGACCAGTCAGTGCTGTCAGAGTGGGCCGAATACCAAATACAAACTCCGTCACCGTCAGCTCCGGCCCCTGTGGACTCTCCTCCGGTGGATATCGGAAGTTTTCATCTCCTTATGGAGAGGGCAACGAAGAGATTTCTCATCCCTTTGGAGGCAAAGAAAGATGACTGCTTTCTTTACGATTTTAAGGACCAACCGTGAAAGCAGATCAGGACAATTCCGATAATAGATTTTATCTGGAAGGAAGGATTAAAAATCATGGCGACACCAAATTCTCTACCAGCAGTCTTGCCTCGGTTGGACCAAAAATATAACGTGCCAAGTGATTCACCGGCATGCCTCATCGGCCAGCCGAAAGCTGACTCTGTCATCGCCCAAGCAGCGCAGAGAAGGGCCAGGGACCCCTCTTCACCTATATCAGCTCCGCCTGACAGGGATGGCAGACGGTTGGATTCAATTGGAAAGAAGGTCTCCACTATGGCTGCGACGACGGTTCGGGCTGCAAATTCCCTAGCCATATTAGGGAGATACGATCGGCAAATGTGGTCCGACATCTCCCCCTACATTAACATGCTGTCGGAGTCTTCCAAGGCCTTGAAGATTCTACAGGAGGGAGAATATACCTCTGCTGAAATCATCGACGCAGCCGTGGATGTGGCATCCACTGGATTTAGACAATTGGCGGGTGCAGCAGTATTGAGGAGACAAGGTTGGCTGAAATCAACATCTTTCCGCCAAGAGGTCAAAACTAAGATTATCGATATGCCGTTCGATGGGGAGTCTCTGTTCGGGCAACATGTTGATGATACCCTTCAGCCTATTAAAAAAGATACAGAGACGGTAGCCTGCAATTTCGTAAGTCGTCCTTTCGGGGTGCCAAAGGACGTGGATCCTTCTCCAACAGTGGAGGGTATAATCAACAACGATCTTATCAAACCTCCCAAACTAATCAAAGGTTCCAAAACTACAGACAGCAATCTTATGGACAGCAAGGTAACTCTTATTCGCAGTCAAGACAAAAGCTATCCTTTCGTGGACGGGAGTCCAATAAAAAACAATGAGGTCAGCCAACTACCACCATC
Source organism: Triturus cristatus (assembly GCF_964204655.1). Classification (NCBI taxonomy): domain Eukaryota; kingdom Metazoa; phylum Chordata; class Amphibia; order Caudata; family Salamandridae; genus Triturus; species Triturus cristatus. The sequence continues at coordinate 1,660,006,134 of NC_140590.1, read as the reverse complement.
TCTGCCGTCGCCCCACTCAAAAATTGGAGGAAGAATATCCCACTTTTACTCGAACTGGTCCAGAATTACTACAGACAAGTGGGTTTTGGATATAGTAGCCAGAGGCCATGCTCTGGAGTTCACAAAGATTCCCCCAAACTCGCCTCCCAAAGGACCACCTCCTGCTTTTTTCCCAAATAAATCTGATGATTCGTAAGGGAGCAATCGAAAAGGTCCCTCCGTTACAAAGAGGAACAGGATTTTATTCGAGATTTTTCCTCATTCGAAAAAAGTCGGGAGAATGGCGCCCTATTCTCGACCTTCGCGCCCTCAACAAATACCAGAAGAAGTTATTCTTCCGAATGTTAACATTTCAAGAAATTCTACAATTGCTTTCGGCGGAGGATCACATGGCCACCCTCGACCTCCAAGATGCTTATTTTCATGTACCGATCCTACCCAGACACAGATCATTTCTACGGTTCAGAGTGGCTGGCAGAGACTTTCAATTCAGAGTCCTTCCCTTTGGGCTTCGTTCAGCACCCCGGGTATTTACAAGGTCATAGCGCCAGTGACCGCACACCTTCGCCTTCAGGGCATTCAAATATTCCCTTACTTAAACGACTGCCTTATCAAGGCGAATTCTTTTCAAGCCACAACCGCACATATTCAGAAATGTCTGCTACTTTTCCAGTCTCTGGGTCTTTCCATAAATTTTGAAAAATCTCATCTGACTCCATCAAAGAGAAAGACCTTTCTAGGAGCAACACTGGACACAAGACTGACCCAGGCCTTTGTCTCAAAAGAAAGACAACTCAAGATCTGCAATCTCGCTCGCTCCTTGCTGTCAAAAGAGTGCGTTTAAGTCCGTTTGTACAAGTCCTTCCTAGGGATGATTTATTCCTGCATTCCTCTGATACCCAACTGCTGTAACAGAATGAGGCCACTGCAGGAGCAACTCAACCTTCAATGGCTCCAGATTTCAGGATCGTTCGAGGACATCATTGGCAACACTCTTTGGGTGCGGGAAACCTTTCATTAGTGGAGCCAAATGAAGAACTTAAGAGAAGGATGTGCATTTCTGGTCGAAATGCCGGATTTCACCATAACCACAGATGCTTCTCTCGAGGGATGGGGGGCGCACCTTCAAGGGATGACAGAAAACGGCAGGTGGACTTTCCAACAAAAGAGGTGGCATATCAACCTTCTGAAGTTACGAGCCATTTTCTTGGCTCTAAAATCAATTCGAACCATCATCAGAGGAACCTCCGTACTAATACGAACGGACAATACGACAAGTATGCATTACTTGAACAAACAAGGCGGGACAATATCAGCCCTACTATCTCAGCAAACACAAGAGATTCGGGACTGGGAGATTCGTCACAAGATCAGCCTCACAGCCATTCATGTCCCAGGAGTCACCAATGTTCTGGCGGATTCCCTCAGCAGGTCCACAACATCAAACCATGAGTGGGAACTACATCAACCATCCTTAAACAGAGTCTTTCGACAATGGGGGCACCCCGATCTAGACCTGTTTGCAACCAGCCAGAACCGCAAATGCCCATCCTTTACAAGTTGGGTTCCCCACAAAGACTCATTCGGAAATGCGTTTTCGATGAATTGTTCGCAGATATATGCCTACGCTTTTCAACCGATTCCGTTGGTTCCACGAGTTCTGCGCAAGATCAAGAAACAACCTTGCCGCATGATACTCATTGCTCCCAGGTGGCCTCACCAATACTGGTTTACGGAACTTCTCCTCCTCTCGGAGTGCGAGCCCATCCAGTTTCGACCAATTCCGAACCTTCTGTCCATCCAGAACGGACGAATCTGTCACTCGGACCCAGCATCGCTGAGATTAGCGGCATGGCTCCTCAACACCTTGAATTCGCACACCTAGATATCCCTCCGGACTGTCAGGAAGTTTTGGCTAATGCTCGAGCACCTGCTACGATTAAAACTTACAAACTAAAATGGAAGAGGTTTTGCTTGTGGTGTCAATCTGTCAATAGCCACCCTATTCAGGCAAGACCAGAACAAATTCTACCATTCTTTCTTCATTTAGCAAGATCCGGCCTCTCCCAGTCTACTCTAAAGGTGTCCTTGGCGGCAATTTCAAGGTTTCGGCAGGATGGTGTTAACTCTCTTTATTCGAATAGAGTCATTCAACAATTCTTCAAGGGGTTGTTTCGGATGTTCCCCCCTATTCGACGTCCTCCTCCTTCTTGGCACCTTAATATAGTGCTTACACAACTAATGCGACACCCCTTCAAACCTATTCACAAAGTGGACTTAAAGTTCCTTTCTTGGAAGGTTTCTTTGTTATTGGCTCTAACATCAACAAGGAGAGTTAGTGACCTTCAAGCGTTCACTATTCATCCACCTTTTCTGCAATTTACATCAAAATCTGTACTGCTGCGCACTAACCCAAAGTTCATGCCAAAAGTCCCTGTGGATTTCCATCTTACTGAACCTATAATTTTAAAGACATTTTTCCCAAATCCGCTCACAGCTGCGGAAAGGGCTTTGTATTCCCTTGACATCAAAAGGTGTCTCAAGTTCTACGTACAACGAACAGCAACAATACACAAATCAGACCAACTGTTTGTGGCATATGGTAAACTGCGCCAAGGACATTCTGTCTCAAAACCACCATAGCTCGTTGGATTTCTGCTGCAATTTGCTTATGCCATGATCAAGCGGGAAGACCATTGCAGGCAACCCTAAGAGCGCACTCTACAAGAGCAATTTCTTCATCTACCACTCTTTTTGCCGGTGTGCCTCTTCACCAGATCTGTAGAGCGGCAACCTGGTCCAACAGACACACTTTTACCAGGCACTACTGTTTGGAAGCCTCAAGCGATGCAGATGCATCAGTGGGACAAGCCGTTCTCCGCAATCTTTTCAAATAAGGTGAGCCTCTGTTCTCCCTCCTCCACTATGCTCTTTTCTATAAGACGCTTACTGCATACTGTTCTGTCTCTTAAAATTGTTCTGCATATGTTGAACACAGATGTATTTATCTATAATTATACATTTTGATGATGTGTATTTACTATGTATAAAAGGAGCGTCTTATGAGCATTATGTTATGTACTGCTATCTACTCTGATTCAGGCATGTGAATCTATGAAAGACACCCTGAATACTGGAGAAGAACAATAGTTACTTACCTGTAATCTGTGGTTCTCCAGTATTGATGTCTTTCATAGATTCACATGCAACCCACCCACCTCCCCTCAGAGGCTTTTAGGCTATTATGCTTTGGTTCACTCCTGCGCGAGAAAATCTGAGAGCCTGAGCCTCTGAGGAGAACATTTTGGTGGGTGCTGTCGCCTGAATGGCTGCAGTTTGGACTGTACATAATGACTGTGATGGTCATAGTTGTGGAAGTGTTTTTCCTTGTAGCTTTGCCTACTTTACCTCCTGGTTTCATGTTACCAAGGTTTTTTGGTTATTATATGCATAATTATTGCTTTTTTATATACCGTGGGACTCCCACTCCGACGACGGGGAATGATTCAGGCATGTGAATCTATGAAAGACACCAATACTGGAGAACCACAGATCACAGGTAAGTAACTATTGTTCTTCTTCGTACTAACCCCAAATTCATCCCTAAGGTGCCTTCAGACTTTCATCTGAACGAACCTCTGGTTCTTAAGACTTTTTTCCCTCAACCTACTACACCGGCTGAGAAATCTCTTCATTTTTTGGACATTCAACGTTGTTTTAAATTCTACCTCCAAAGAACTAAACACTTTAGGAAGTCACCTCAGCTCTTTGTGGCTTTTAGTGCCCCTCGTAAGGGTTTTCCCCTGTCTAAGCAAGGCATTGCATGTTGGATTTCCAGTTCTGTCCAGTACTGTCATCAATTGGCTGGGAATCCCCTCCAAGGAAAGGTGCGTGCTCACTCCACGAGGGCAGTCTCTTCATCTATGCCCCTCTTTGCGGGGGTACCTATCCGGGATATCTGCAGAGTGGCTACCTGGAAGAGAATCTATACTTTTAACAGACATTACTACTTGGATTCTTCGACACGCAGTGATACTGCAGTGGGCCAAGCAGTCCTGAGGAACCTGTTTCAGTAGCAGTGAGCTTTCCCTCTCATCCGTCCTACCTTTTCTTTCCTAAGATCCTCGCACATTCTTTGATAAAACTATTGTTTCTGGATATATATATTTTGTCTGCATATAAGCTTTGATGACGCCTTTTGTTTTCTTACTACTTCTTTGAATTTTCCGTTGGATTAGGCTTAATATAGTCTTGGTATTGTAAAGAAGTCTAAATTGAGGAAATGCTTTTCTTTTCTCTAATCTTTTCTGTGCATTATTTATGGTTGTTCAAGAAGATAAGAACAAAAAATGTGCTCATGACTGCTAGCTGCTCTGATTCAAGCATGTGAATCTATGAAAGTTCCAATACTGGAGTAAGAAAACAAGTTACTTATCTGTAACTTTAGTTTTCCAGTATTGGAAGCTTTAATAGATTCACATGCGACCTACCCTCCTCCCCTGGGAAAGCTCAACCTTCGCCATTTTTATGGTTATCCTATGGCACTACGGCTACAAAAATCTAAAGGTATGAGGTTCTCTAAGGAGGGTTCTAGAGGGTGAGGCTGATCTGATTGATTATTGATTTTATTTGGTCTCTTTTACAAAAAGAGGTGGGTATGTTACAAAACTGGAATGGGTCTAGGCCTGGTTTCTAGTTTGTAATAGCTTTGCATTGCTATTTTTTATATACCGGGGACTCCCATCTCGATGACTGGGAATGATTCAAACATGTAAATCTATGAGAGCTTCCAATACTGGAGAACTAAAGTTACAGATAAGTAACTTGTTTTCTTACTAGCTAGAGCTGCAGAATATCATGGGGTACAGTTACACAAGCAATCTCTAGAGGACGCTTTCCTATTTGAAGCGCTTAGTAGCACACAAAGGGCTAGCCACACTTTACCTATGCTTAAAGGTATGATGAGACAGTTACCACTAGACTTCTTGGTGGTCTCTAATGCCCGTAAACGGGCCAATTCACAGACTACAGGAGATGCTCCCCCTCCAGACAAAGAGTCAAAACTATTAGACGCCTCCTGTAAACAAGTAGCCGCTCAAGCAGCAAATCATTGGCGTATTGCCAACATCCAGGCCCTGCTAGCCAGATATGATAGGGTACACTGGGATGAGTTGGAGCAATTGCTACAACACCTCCTTTCGTCGCTCCTTTTACCATGAAGGATCGAAAACCATGTCCTCAGACAATACTGCCATCTCCTACAAAGGCCACAATCACTCTTCCACTACAAGAGGCTTCTTTAGAGGAGGAAACAGAGGCAACAACAACTAAGGACAAGGCAGGGGTTCTACACCACGTAATTCCCCCTTCCCCAACAAGCAGTGACTTACCTACACTTCCCCCCGATCATTTAACTCCTGTCGTGGGACATCTTCTACAATTCCTCCCCATTTGGCAATCTATCACCACAGACAAATGGGTGTTAGGAATTATCCAACATGGTTATTACCTGGAGCTTACCAACAATCCTCCAAACATTCCACCACGTTCTCACAAAATGTCACCAGAACATTTACATCTAATTCAGCAAGACGTCCAGTCTCTCCTGTCCAAAGGAGCTATAGAACCTGTGCTGTTACAACAGCAAGGAACAGGTGTGTACTCCCTGTACTTTCTCATCCCCAAAAAGGACGGCTCCTTGAGACCTATTCTAGACCTCAAGTAACTAAACCGCTACATACTTTCAGAGAATTTCCACATTGTGACACTTCAACAAGTGCTCCCACTTCTACAGTAGGGCTATTTTATGTCTACTCTAGACTTAAAAGATGCATATTTCCATATTCCAATGTATCCTTCTCATCGTAAATACCTCAGATTCATGATAGTGGGTCATCATTACCAATTCAGAGTACCACCATTTGGAATCACCACTGCTCCCAGGGTATTTACCAAATGCCTGGCAATAGTCGCAGCACATCCGAGAAGACAACACATCCATGTCTTCCCATACCTGGATGACTGGCTCATCAAAGGCAGCACTTACCAAATGTGTCTCCAGCACACTCAAACCACTATTCACTTACTTCACCAACTAGGGTTTACAGTAAATGCTTTGAAGTCTCATATACAGCCTTACAACACACAAACTTATCTGGCAGCCACAATAGATGCTCAGAAAGCTCTATCCTCTTCCAATACAGCCAGGATTCACAGTATTCAGTCCCTTCTCACCCAATTTCAGCCCAACCAATCATTACCAGCAAAAGTATTCATGCAACTGCTAGGGATGATGGGGTCTTGCATTATAATTGTTCCCCACGCAAGACTTCACGTGCGCCCCCTTCAAGAATGCTTAGCAAGTCATTGGAACCAGTCGCAGGGTCAGTGGACCAATCTAGTGTTGGTAGATGGCCGCACCCATCGCTCTCTGCAGTGGTGGAACCCAGAAAATGCATCAAAAGGGCGTCCATTTCTCGACTCTGTTCCACAGACTATGCTAACAGCAGATGCATCGCTCACTAGTTAGGGCGCTCACCTATAAAGTCACACAATCCAAGGATTATGGAGTCTAAAATACAAAATCCTCCATATAAATCACCTAGAGCTACTAGCAGTGTTTCTAGCGCTCACAGCCTTTTAAACTCACCTAATAGGCAAAACGGTCCTAGTCCGCACAGACAACATGACAGCTATGTACTATATACATAAACAGGGGGGGAAACACTCTCTTCAACTGTCACGCCTAGCACATGCCATTTGGAAATGGGCCATACATCACAAAATGTATCTCCTAGCAAAACATCTTCCAGGAGTAAACAATCAAATTGGAGACCTTCTCAGCAGACAGAGACAGCAAAATCCACGAGTTGGAACTTCATCCCCAGATTCTTCTTCCCTACTTTCAGGAATGGGGAGTTCAAGGCATGTGAGCTGTAGATCGCATGCTGTGCCAAGCCTGCCATCTAGTGTTGGGTCCGGATGTTTGCACTTAGTTTTTGTTCAAAGAAGTCTTTTCCAGTCACGAGGTAGGTGACTCCTCCTTTTGGTGATAGTGCGCATGGGCATCAACTCCATTGTTATATTTTTTTCTTTCTGCCATTGGTTTCGGATGTGAATTGCTGCGCTCCAGTTCGGCACAGTTTCTTGGGTTCCCTTCGACGAGCAATCCACCAGCCTCAACGGTATTGTTTCTCGATCGCGTTTCCCATTCTCCGTGTATTGTTTCCGCAAAGACCTTCGATTAGAAGATTTGTGAAGGGCCGTTGGGCCTACCCACGCAGCAGTCGATGGAACGGACTCCATTCAAGCTCTGTCCCGGGTGTCGCGCTATGTTTCCGCGCACCGACTTGCACAAAGTGTGCAACTTCTGTCTATCCCCGGAACACGCCGAAAAACACTGCGACACGTGCCGATCGTTTTGATCAAAAAGGACGCTTTGTGACCATCGGGCTCGACATCACGAAATGCATCAACAAAACGGCTCTGCACCGTATCTCTTCGGAGAGGACTCTGACCACGAGGAATCCCACGCACAGGAAGCTGAAGTAGAGGAAGAACACATATCGGTCTCTGAAGCCGGCTCTGATGTGGAAGACCAAGTAACGCCGGGTCAACGAGTACTGAGAATTCCTTCCCCTACCATTTGTTACACATGTAGGCTCAGGTCCCTCCTCGGTCCTTGGTCCAAGGTCGGCACCGACAAAAACTTTTGAGCGCCCCGCCCTTAGGTCCGGCGCTGAAGCACAAAGAAATACCTTCTGGTTCGGTCTGAAGTCGACCCCTTACCGGCACCAAGCCGAAACCTTAGGAGCTGAAGCATGTTGTGGTAACCATTCCACCGTTATCAAGTGTAAATCTTCGGAGCCGAAGACTTAGGATCCGAAAATCTCAACGCCGAAAAAGGTGACCAAAGAAAAGACTTCATCAAAAGAGCCTCAGTCCGACGTTCCACCTTCGGATCCAAAACAGAAAGAACTGGTAATAAATCCAGACACTGGGCATATCCATGCCAAGTTGCCGGAAAATAAGTCAAATGGGCCTGCTGGAGGATTACCACATTCCTCTGAAGAAGACAAGTGTGGGTACTAACCGTTCTCTACCTTATATTCCACCTCCTTCGCCCACTGATCCAAATTTACTCATCACACCCAAAAATTCACCACCACCACTATCACCTGACCCACAGGATGAAGGGGATGGGGATCAGTATATGCCACAAAATACTGACCCATGGGACCATTATTTTATAAAATAAATAATGGTATAAAGGAAAAGATACACAATAAATTCTGAGTAGAGTACATTTAATTACCCTCTCTTCAAATAATTAATTCTTGATGAATTGAATCAATACATGTTTTATATATAATCTACATTAACGATGGTTCCTAATCCAAGACAGGCAAAAACATAAAAATTACATATCACAACATTTATATACAGAATCATAAAGACATGAATGTATAATACAATAACCCTACAAAAATTATTTACAATGGTGTCCTCCTTACAGTTCTGGACAGACCACTCAGAGGTAGTCCGGATGACACACAAACAACCAATCAAATAGTATCTCTCATTTTAGTGTGACATCCTGAAATTCAAAACCGATACTATAGTTCCATCGACTCCGCCATAGCAGTGTATATATTTTGTATATAAATGTTGTGATATGTCATTTTTATGTTTTTGCCTTTCTTGGATTAGGAACCATTGTTAATGTAGATTATATATAAAACATGTATTGATTAAATTCATCAAGAAGTAATTATTTGAAGAGAGGGTAATTAAATGTACTGTTCACAGAATTTATTGTGTATCTTTTCCTTTATACCATTATTTATTGTATAAAATGACGTCCCTTACCCAGGTATATAAGGGTGATTGGGTATTCTCCTGTTGATTTTGATTTGCCATTGGACCATTATGACACTGACCCACACACGAATACTGACCCTGATTTATATCTGTCCAGACCTTCACCACCCGACGACAACGTAGGATACATTAAGCTATTTAACAGAGTTGCTCATTATCATGGGGTGGAGCTGCATAAGGAGGCTTTAGAAGAGGATTTCATATTCGCAGAAAAGTAACTCTTAGAGAGTTATTCATACACTGACAATGCTTAAAGGGATGCTTAAGCATACAGATGAGATCTTTAAGGATCCTGTAAGGGCAAGGATCATTACACCCAGGGTGGAGAAGAAATATAAACCTGCACCTACTGACCCCACCTATATCAAGGGTTAGCTGCCTTTAGACACTCTGTTAGTTTCCAACGCTCGCAAGAGAGTTAACTCACAGACCACAGTTGAGGCCCCTCTTCCTGATAAGGAGTCCAAATTAATTGATGCCTCGGGCAAAAGTGTAGCGTCGCAAGCAGCCAATCATTGGCTTATTGCTAATGCTCAAGCTTTGTTAGCTCACTACGATAGGGCTCATTATGATGAGTTAGAGAAGCTAATGCAATTTCTGCCTGATGAGCATATATCCAAGGCTAATGACCTTATTCAGGAGGGTAAATTAATCACAAATACCTCCATCAGGGGTGCCTTAGACGCAGCAGACACAGCAGCCGCGCAGTAAATACCAGCATATTGCTTCGCAGGCATGCTTGGTTGAGAATTTCAGGATTTAAACCTGAGGTGCAAGCCTCTATTCTCAACCAACTATTTGACAAGGAACACCTCTTTGCCCCAGCAGTTGACACTTCGATGGAAAAAATTAAAAAAGACACTGAGGTCGCCAAATCCATGGGGGCTTTGCAGTTACCTTCCTTTCGTCGCTCCTTTTACAGGGGTGGCTCCAAGAATTTATACACAGAGACTCCCTCCTCCTCTTACAAGGGCAACAATCAATCGCCCTCATCAAGAGGCTATTTTAGAGTTGGGTTTCGAGGACACAAGGGTAAGGGAAGAGGCAGAGGCAACTCAACATGCACTTCCCCTGCAAACAACAAGCAGTGACTTCCTTCCGCTACGCCCCGATCATTCCACTCCTGTCGGGGGATGTCTCTCCCAATTTCTACCTGTCTCGAATACTATCACCTCAGACAAATGGGTTCTACAAATTATCCAAAATGGTTACTGCCTGGAACTTACAGACACTCCCCCAAACATTCTTCCAAGATCACATGCACTGTCACAGGAACATCTTACCCTTTTAAAAAAAAAAGAAGTTCTCTCCCTGTTAGAAAAAGGAGCAATAGAACCAGTCCCATTAAAACATCAAGGGACCGGGGTATACTCCATGTACTTCTTAATTCCCAAGAAGGACAGCTCTCTCAGGTCTGATCTAGACCTCAGAGAACTACATCTATACATTCAATCAGACCACTTTCACATGGTCACTCTCCAACAAGTGCTTCCGCTCCTTCAACAAGGCGACTTTCTGTCCACTCTGGACTTAAAGGACGCCTATTTCCATATCCCAATACGTCCTGCTCATCGCAAATACCTATGGTTCGTAGTAGCAGGACAGCATTATCAGTTCAAGGTGCTCCCATTCGGAGTAACTACCGCACCCAGAGTTTTCACCACGTGTTTAGCAGTAGTCGCAGCTCCTCTTCGAAGACAACGCATTCATGTCTTCCCATATCTGGACGACTGGCCCATAAAAGCCAGCTCGCAAGAAAGCTGTCTCCATCACACTCACAAAACAGTGCAGTTGCTCCACGATCTGGGATTCACAGTGAACCTGTCCAAATCTCATCTACAGCCATCCAACACACAGGCGTATCTGAGAGCCACAATAGATACACAAAAGGCTTTGGCCTATCTCAATCCAGCCTGAATCCGCAACATGCAGATTCTACTCTGCCAGTTCCAGCCTCAACACTCATTGCCAGCTCGAGTGTTCATGCAGTTACTAGGGTTGATGGCAACTTGCATACTAATAGTACCTTACGCAAGCCTTCACATGCGCCCCCTTCAGGAGAGCTTAGCACGTCAGTGGAACCAGGCTCAGGGTCTGTTATCAGATCTAGTGTTGGTGGACGGCCGCACCCATCGCTCTCTGCAGTGGTGGAATACCCAAATCTTTCGAAAGGGCAGCCCTTCATCCACCCGGTTCCATAGATAGTGCTAACAGCAGACGCATTGCTCACTGGTTGGGGAGCTCATCTCCAGATGCATACAATTCCGGGCATGTGGAACCTGCAGCAAAAGCAGCTTCACATAAATCATCTAGAGCTGCTAGCAATTTTTCAAGCGCTCAAAGCGTTTCAAGTTCATCTAGTAGGCAAAGCGGTCCTGATCCATACAGACAACATGACAGCAATGTACTACATACAAAAACAAGGGGAGGAAAACTCTCTCCAGCTATCGTCAAAGACAACAGATCCACGAATGGGAACTCCACCCTCAAGTTCTCCTCCCATTCTTCCAAATGAGGGGATTTCCAGACATAGATCTTTGCCACAAACCTAAACTCAAAATGCCCAAACTTCGCACCCAGACATCCACACCCATTGTCCAAGGGCAATGCACTATGGCTGAATTGGTCAGGGATATTTGCCTATGCTTTTCCGCCTCTCCCACTCATTCCATTGGTGGTTCTGAAGATCACACAGGCGTTCCTGATGTTAATCCTAGTTGCTCCCACATGGGCTCAACAACCATGGTTCACAACCCTGTTGGAGCTCTCAGTAGTGCATCACCAAAAACTACACCTCACTCCCAATGTGCTCACTCAGAGCCATGGGGAGATAAGACATCCAGATCCCAGCCATCTCCACCTTGCGATCTGGCACCTGAAATCTTAAAGTTTGGCTACCTTAATCTTCCGGCAGACTGCATGAACATTATCAAAGAGGCTAGACGTCCTACCACAAGAGCATGCTATGCAGCAAAGTGGAAGTGATTTGTGATATACTGTAATGACAATCAAATAGATCCATTGGACGCTTCTGTTCAAAACATCATTTGCTATTTACTACATCTGCAGCGTTCCAATTTAGCGTACTCTTCCATATGCTCACATCTTGCTACAATAGCTGCATACCTACAGAACAGACAACATCTCTCTCTTTTTAGAGTGCTGGTCATCAAAGCATTTATGGAAGGACTTAAAAGAAACATTCCTCCAAGGCTTCCACCTGCTCCAGTGTGGAATTGTATTGTATTGTATTGTATTGTATATTGCTTTTATATAGCGCGGCTGTCACCCAACGGGTATCCTGGCGCTTGGAGACAAGATGATAAAAACACAATACGTGTTCAGTCAGCTAGACAGAAGAAGGTGCTATCTGTTCTTGGCGAAAAGCCAGGTCTTGAGGCCCTTTCTGAAGCCCAACAAGGATCCGGCCAATCTCAATTCTCGAGGGATCTTATTCCAGAGGCATGCGGCTGCCGTGCTGAAGGCCCTGCCACCCATTCTCGCTAGTTTAGTTTTGGCGACGGAGACTAGTCCTTGATTGGATGAACGAAGAAGTCTTTTAGGTTCATACCAAGAGAAACGCTCTTGCAAGGGTAACGGCCCTGTATTGTGTAAAGCTTTATGGACCAGAACCAGAGATTTAAAGCTGATTCTGTCTTTTATGGGCAGCCAATGTAAATCCCTTAATGCCTGCTGCGCCGAAGAGTCACGTTGTCGGTTCAGCGCCAGTTTGGCTGCCGAAGATTGGATTTGTTGCAGCCCCTGTACAATATATTGGGGAGCACCCAAATACAAGGAGTTACAATAATCCAATCTACTTAGAATTACACTCTGGACCACCAAAGGCCTTGCCTCACTGGGTAGGAGTGGAAGAATTTGACGGAGGGCTCTTAGCAGGGACACGCAGGTACTAATCGTTTTGTTGGCCTGGGTTTGCATCTGGAGGTTCTCATCCATCATAACCCCTAGATTGCGAACTTTTTTAGCTGCTGCTATGGGGGGATCCCCCGGACGGAGCCTGAACTCGCCCTGGAGAGGGTTGGATATTCTAGCAGCATGACAGAACAGCAACTCCGTTTTCTCAGCATTCAGCTGTAGGGAGTTCGCTTTCAGCCAATCTGCCACCTGCCCCATGCATTCTTGAAAAGAACTCATGGGGACCGCGTCATCACCTTCGAAAGAGAAGAGCAGTTGAATATCGTCCGCATAATTGACCACTTCGATCCCGAAGGATTTAATGAGGGGGATCAGTGGGCCCAGATATACATTAAAAAGGATCGGACTGACTGCTGAGCCCTGAGGTACACCGAAAGGAACCGGGGACCAAGGAGAGATGAAGGGTGTCATCATAACTGCCTGTTGCCGGTCCGCTAAGTAGGAATGTATCCATTCTAGGGCACGTCCCTGGACCCCTAAACTTTCCAGTCTTGACAACAGTATAGTGTGACTAACCGTGTCGAATGCGGCCGACATGTCTAGTAGTACCAATACTGAAGACTTTCCATTGTCGGCTCGCATACGAAGTTTGTCCAATACTGTTGTCAATGCAGTCTCTGTTCCATGCCCCGGCCGAAATCCAAACTGGTCCCTGTCCAGCAGCTGGTTCTCTTCCAGATAGTTCGACAGGGACTTGCTGACCACTTTTTCCAGAATTTTAACTGGAAACGGCAACATTGTCCTCACCAGGCTAATGGGTCCACCCTTGGAACCATTGCATAGATGTGAAATACAATTTCTTACTTGGAAGGTAGCTTTCCTCATAGCTATCACATCTCTGAGGAGAGTGGGTGAGCTTCAGGCACTAACCATAGAAGAACCATTCTTACTAAGCAAAGCAAAATGGCCGACTGGTAGGAGCTCTCTGAAGGAGCTCCATGCGCTTGGGATCCCTAAATCGGAATATCCCGGTTAGCGGCAGCAACAGAACGGAACTGAACACACTAGAGTAACAGGATTTACTCACTCATCTTACGGACCTATTATCAGAAGGATCGGGGCCAAAACAACACTGCTTACCCTGAGACAGCCTGTGGAGCAGATGAGTGTCCAGCTGACTTCAACGAGGCTCGGTCGGCGAGACGGTGGAGCCCTCCTATCCGCACAGTGATGTAGTTGAAGCTGATGGCAGCCGGAGGAGCCGTGACTTGGATCGCATGACCCGGATTGAAGAAGGAAGGGGCAGTTGGGCGTGTGATGCACAGGGCTAACCCAGGACCCCTGGACGAGGCTATTTGACGAGGAAAGACTGCAGGCGACCCCGGAGGCAGCGGTTGAGGGCCCCTACGACACACATCATTGCAAAAGTATAGCCCCGGACCTCTGCACGGACCGAGAAGGCAGGAGTGCCCGTACACGAATCTGCACATATCGCGCCCCATCTGCACGGGCCAAGGAATCGGGATCGCCCAGGCAAGATGGCAGGCTGCCCTGGATGAGGCAGAACCTTTTTAACAAAGGCACAGTTATCGCGCCCGTTCATTTCTGCCTGCTCTGCTTGCTCTTCGGTATGCGACGGAAGTAGTCTATAATTATCCCCGCCCCCAAGTCTCAGCGCACAACGACGACGAGTGCGCATAAATTGGATTTTTGCCTTTGCTCATGGATTTGTTGGAGTTATAGAATAAGCCCACAGCGACCCCGATACAACTTAACCCCACGGTCATCAAAGACTGGCCCTGCTGTAGCCCGCAGCTCCACCAGGCGGGGTACACATCCACTGCAGAGGCGGCATCATGGATGCCTTCACGGTATTGTCACTCATTCTACCTCTATTTTAACTTTTATCTTTAACTGTGCACTAGCCTAGCTAACATTATCCTTCGGTCACATATTCGCAAAATGGCCGACCACAGAAACAACAAGGGCGAGGGGTCCACCTCCGGCCACTGGTCACTCCTGTCCAAAGAATAAAATCCTAAGCATAACAACTGAAAGAGGCCTATTAACAACAAAAAGGTAAGGAAAGTGAAACAAGCTAATTTACAGTCCACAGAGATAGACACAGGACTGCATAGATATCCATGAGGTTCCTTGTCAATGGAGGCGGCCATCTTAGAATGACTCCAATACAAGGGTACAACACATATCCTATGACCAATGACCGACCTACCTACACGTTACAGGTCAGATTCTTTCTGTAAACCTCGCTTATTATAATCTATCCCTTGGCCACGGTGTACTCTGCCTAGCCAGCACCCCATCCCACCCCGCATTTAACGCCCATGGTTCATTTCATTAGGGCTCTAGAATCAACACCCTCTCCCCACCCAGACCCAAATCTACATACCACCACAGCTGTTTACTTCCCCCTTCCACAGCCACCCGTCTCCACAAACCCGCCACAACTTACAGCACGGACCCCAACACGAACCTTATACACATTTTGAGCCCATATCGTCTCATAAACTGTGCCATATCATGGAGCTCACAGGCACACATACTTACACCATCATTTACCCCCCCCAACCTATCAAAACAATCAGCCAAAAGCTTTAAACACAATCTTATAAAACTTCACCCTGAAGCACCCATTGCTGATCCCTACTTCTCAATGCACAACGGGCACACTACTACCGATATCATTTTTCATACGAAACGAAGAGCGCAATGGAGGAAAGCCTTCCTTACCTTATTTGCGGTCTCTTCCGCTAGGAAATCCGCACATGGCCTAGTTATTTACATCTCCCCCTCCCAGCTCTTTCACGCGACAGCAACCATCACCATTTACAATAACCTCACCATCCTCATGCAATCCACTGACCGTAATTTAATCCTCCTGGATAACATCTTCCCCATTATTAAAGAACAAGTGTCGAAATCCCAAATTGTCACCCAGGTCATCCCCACCACCACCACACAATATACCCCAGCATCTCTCCTCTCTGACAGCCATGCCCCATCACTATCCCCACCACTACTTCCATCCGAATTGGATGCTACTTCCACCCAGACTACCCCTTACTACAGCACACAGCACATCATTACATCAAACATTCCCCCCAACCTTGTTCCGCTATCACACCGACCATTAGGCACATTGGAGACACAGGCAACTACCATGCCGATTGACCCTCTCACAATACTCCAACCCAGCACTACCGCGGTAGCATACACACCACTAACAGATAATCAATCCCCCTTATTCACGAGCACAGCTGCCCCACTTGTCAACATCCTCCCCTCCATAACCAACACTCCAGCCACTCCATCCCCGCTACTCACCGAGACTCCTAGCACATACAGCCCCCAGTCCAGCCCACCACATCCAGTTCAGTTGTCAGAACATAATAAGACTCTCCATTACCACATTGATGACATGCCACCACCTGAGCTCTTTTTGGACCCAAGTACACCTCCTACACCCTCATCCCAGCCATCCACGTCAACAGATCAACCTTCCACATCCCCTACTCATCCATCTGCACCCGCTACACCACCTCCCACCCCACTCATACCTGCATTAGACCACAAACCCGACCAGACCACAACGCACCCATCCATATCCATATCACAGCCTACAACCCTACTCTTAAACACACCAGACCCCAGACGTGATGAGATCATGATCTCACTACATCAAATCAAAGAAGAACTCCAAGCATTTAATGAGTTGATATCGAAACAACCATGCTTCTCTAGAGCTACAAGACAGCCCAATGCTAGCGGGCTCCTGATGTACCTAACAAACACCTCAATTCCGATCTTACCCAGCTGGAAATCAGTTCCCTCCCATAATAATTCAACCCGCCCACTCCGAAGCACCAATTCGCTTTCAGAGATTGATCTACTATCTCTACTTCACTCATATGCACCCGCCCTCGCGAACCCTATCACGCCTTCTTCAATGACCATCCCAACTATCCCCCCCAACCCACACAGGACCATTAAACATAACATTAGAGGCGTCATTGACAGCAACCTAAGGAGAGTCCCCCTCATTCAAGAACCTACATCATCCCTCATTACGCCCCGTCTCAAATGCATCCTCTTAAATTGTAAATCGGCCTCTAGACACGCAGCGGACATAGCCGACCTCATTCTCACACAAGAACCGGACCTGATACTGCTAACCGAAACCTGGCTAAATGAATCCTCCTCACCTATCATTGACATACTAGTACCCCCTAACTATGACATCATCAGATTGGATAGAACTGATAAAACAGGGGGAGGCATCGCCTGTATACACAGGAGCAGTATCTCAGTTAACAGATCCATTGCACCGGTATTCCCTTCCTGCGAATACATATGCCTCAACATCACCAGTAATGACAAACCACTATGCTCTTTACACACAATATATCATCCACCAGGTGACAACCTAGCCTTCATCGAACACTTCATGGTCATGGTATCAACAAACACCGGGCGCCAAAATACCCAAATATTCCTCGGCGACTTCAATCTCCACTGGGACTACTACAAGGATGCAGTGGTTAATAGCCTAAAAAATGTCCTAGACGGCCTAGACCTCACCCAAATCTGCAACAGCCCCACCCACGACAAAGGCTTAATACTGGATATAATAATCTCTAAAAGAGATTGCATTCAGCTAGACTCGATCCAACCTTGTGACTGGTCAGACCATCATATCATTATCTTCTTTATCAAGGAAATAGTGAAACTGAACTCGGTTCAATCCACAAGACTTAAAGTTTGGAAAAGAGACATGAAAAAAATCAACCCTAACACTTTTCCATCATCCAGTTACAACTTACTTCTGCCCCCTGCGGGATCTTCGAAAGTCCATGACCTTACCAATCACTACCTTAATTCCATGACCAGGATAATAAATGAGGTAGCCCCCCTGCAACTAATGAGAGCCTCCATAATGGACTCTAAGCCTTGGTACAATGGAATACTCAACGAAGACAGACGCTCTCTCCGAGCTTCGGAACGCACCTGGTGGTCAATTCCTTCAACCAATCACCTAAATACTCTAAGGAAAAAGAGAAACGCTTACATCAGAAAGATCAAGCGCACTAAAGCAGAATTCTTCAGCCACCAACTAGACCAAGCAAGAAATCGTCACAAAAAACTCTTTAAACTAATCAAAACCCATTCTAAGGATGCACCTCAACGTCCACAACACATAGCTTGCCCGCAACCCAACTGTGAAGAATTCTCTGCCTTCTTCACTCTGAAGACAGACAATATCAAGACTGACCTCCTCAACGATCTAATCTTACACACGGGACCACACACGAAGACCTCCCCAGTAATGCCAATTGCACCATACCATATCCCATCAAAGCTTACCCTAAAAAGCGACGCCGACTGGTCATCCTTTTCTACATACTCCGAAGAAGCCATATGCAAAATACTTTGTGCCCTGAACCCTGCCAATCACTTCACCGATCCTCTACCCGCTAACACTGTTAAAGACTTAACTCCACTACTTCTACCTCTCTGGACTAAGATCATAAACAGTTCACTTCAACAAGGTTGCATCCCAGACACCCTCAAAGTTGGACAGGTTTCACCCATTCTAAAGAAACCCACGGCCGACCCTACGAACCTAAACAACTATCGCCCTATTTCCAACATTCCTACCCTGGCCAAACTATTGGAAAAATGTGTACACCTCCAACTGACAAGGCATATTGACCACTTTGACCTTCTTAACAAACACCAATCAGGCTTCCGAGCAGGTCACAGTACTGAATAAGCCATGACACATATAATTGATGACGCGCTACAAATCCTTGATCAGAATGGATCCTGCCTACTCATCCTGCTAGACCTCTCCTCAGCCTTTGATACGGTCAAACACGAGAACCTGTTAGATCTTCTGAAGCATAGAATGGGATTATCAGGTTCAGTGCTAAACTGGTTTACCTCATTTCTCCATAATCAAACACAACAATTAATGGTCAACAACACCATGTCCAAACCCGTCCCAGTAACGTTAGGGTCCTCTTTATCCCCGACATTGTTTAACCGTTTCATGGAACCCCTCACCGAAATTCTTCAAGCATCTAACGTGCAATACCACATGTACGCTGACGACACACAATTATACCTCAAAATCCACACCTTAGAAGACATCAAACTGCTCAACACAACGCTTAGGAATACCCAGATATGGCTGGCAGAAAACCATCTCAAATTAAATGCCCTAAAAACCGAATTCCTGCTAATAGCTCCACCCGCCCAAGTCCCCAAAATGCAAGATTGGATAAAACACCTTACGGCATTCAACGTTCAACCAATCATCGTTGACTCCACGAAATCACTGGGAATAACTCTTGACAGTAACCTCAATATGCAAAAACACATCAGCAACGCTACAAAGGGAGCTACTTTCCAGATAAACACACTGAGGAAGCTGAAATCCTTCCTGCCAATCAATGACTTCAAGCAGGCAGTACAAGCACTGGTTATCCCCAGAGTGGAGTACGGAAGTGTCTCTCTTTGCGGCCTACCCAAAGCAACAACGGCACCACTAAGAGCCTCAATCAATGCTGCAGCGAGACTCATCACTGGTTCTAAAAGAAATTTCCACATCTCCCCGGACCTCAAATCCCTGAATTGGCTACCCCTGGAAGCCAGAATTCATTTGAAGATAGCGTGTATGACGCATAAAGCCATGCACCACAAAGTGCCCAGCTATCTAGCACAGAATCTGACGATCTCTGGTGGGCTCAGATCTTCAAGAAGTGCGGAAAACCTATTACTAAAACCACAAAGATTCAACAAGAAAAAAACATATAACCGTACCTTCTCAGGGATGGCGCCCAGAATTTGGAATGCTTTACCACCCGAAACCAGACTTAACCCTTCTATTGTCTCCTTCAAAAAGGAAGTAAAATCGATTCTCATGGCCAAATTCACCTGAGTACGGTCCAAAGATATTTTGTGAACTACTATACCGTCGCTATTACCCTTACTATGACAAGGGACCATCTAAGCAATCTTGACATTCCATCTTCCTGTTTCCTGATGCAAGGGGATAACGTCTTGATGTACCTTACCACTTTGCTTTTACAACATGTTTTGTATATATGCTTCCATTTGCCTTTTATTAATGTATAAAGAACTTTATTTACTGTTAAGCGCTCTGATACCCGCAAGGGTCTTGTTCGCGCTCTATAAAACGTTCAAATAAATTACAAATACATCAAAACAAAGTGGTTCTTCGGACCAACCCTAAATTTCTACCAAAGGTCAATTCTGCTTTTCATATCAAACAATCTGTTGAGTTGCCTGTGTTCTTCCCTCAACCAGATTCTGTGGCAGAAAATGCTTTACAAACTTTCGATGTGATTCTTTACTATATAGAAAGGACAAAATCTTTCCGCAAGACAAAACAGCTATTTGTCACTTTTGCTCCACCACATAAATGCAACCCGATATCAAAATCAGGCATTGCAAGGTGGATAGTCAAGTGCATTCAAATATGCTATGCAAAAGCAAAAAGAACTTTAACAAGTCCTCCTAGAGCGCACTGCACTCGCAAACTAGGGGCTTCTATGGCATTTTTTGGGAAACATACCTATAGATGATATCTGCAAAGCTGCAACATGGTCTACACCTCACACATTCACAAAACACTATTGTGTAGATGTGTTAGCAAGACAACAAGCTAGTGTGGGCCAAGCAGTTTTGCGTACACTATTTCAAACCACTGCACCAGCTACAGGTTAGCCACTGCCTTGGGAGATAACTGCTTTTTAGTTTATACACAGCATGTGATCTACAGCTCACATGCCTCGAACGGAAAATGCTACTTACCCAGTATGCATCTGTTCTTGGCATGTAGAGTCACATGCGCCCACCTGCCTCCCCAGGTAGCTATATCTGTTGCAGTTACATCTTACTTAGATAATATATGCATGGACATATCTTACTACTCTTACTAACTCCATTATCACCCTCTGCGGCAAACAATCTAACAATGGATTCGATGCCCATGCGCACTATCACCGAAAGAAGGAGTCACCTATCTCGTGACTGGAAAAGACTACTTCAAACAAAAACAAAGTGCAAACATCCAGACCCAACACTAGATAGCTGGCTATGCACAGAATGTGACTCTACAGCTCTACATGCTAAGAACAGATGCATACTGGGTAAGTAGCAATTTCCTTTCCTCACATAGACCTGTTCGCCACAGCTCAAAACGCAAAATGCCCAAGATTCGCCTCCAGGTTCCCACACCTGCTTTCCAAAGGCAATGCCCTATGGATGAACTGGTCAGAGATATTTGTCTACACTTTTCCGCCTCCCCCACTCATTCCGCTGGTAGTTCGGAAGCTCAGACAATCATCCCTCAAACTCATTCTCATAGCTCCCACATGGGCACGTCAATCTTGGTTCACCACCCTGCTAGAGCTTTCAGTAGTTCCACACCAAAAGCTGCATCTCAACTCCAGTGTCCTCACTCAGAGCCATGGAGGAATCGGGCATCCAAATCCCGAGGAACTTAACCTAGTGATTTAGCTTCTGAAGTCATAGAGTTTGTTTATTTACAATTACCACCAGACTGTATGAATATCCTAAAGGAAGCTAGGAAACCTACAACTAGGGCATGTTATGCAGCAAAGTGGAAACGATTTGTTATATACTGTAACAATATCAATCCTCTTCATGCTTCAGTGCAAAGTATCATCTGTTACCCTTTACACTTACAGCAATGTGGATTAGCTAACACATCCATTCAATTGCATTTAGCGGTAGTAGCTGCATACTTACAAAACAGACAACACTTATCTCTATTCAGAATACCAGTGATTAAAGCCTTCATGGAAGGACTAAAAAGAGTAATACCACCACCTGCAACAGTATGGAACTTGAACATAGTCCTTACGAGGCTAAATGGGTCCACCTTTTGAACCAATGCACAAGTGTCAACTACAATTTCTCTCATGGAAGGTTGCTTTTCTTATTACAATCACTTCCTCAAGGAGAGTTGGTGAACTCCAGGCACTAACTTTCTACTTCACAAAGACAAAGTGGTTCTTCGAACCAATCCCAAATTTCTTGCTAAAGTGGTTTATGCTTTTCACATCAGTCAATCAGTTGAGTTACCCGTATATTTCCTCATCCTGATTCTGTAGCAGAACGAGCCCTACACTCACTAGATGTTAGAAGAGTTCTACTATATTATGTGGAAAGAACAAAAGATTTTCGTTAGACAAAACAACTCTTTGTAGATTTTTTGCCACCACATAAAAGCAATCCCATTCCTAAATCAGACATTGCAAGATGGATCGTGAAATGTATCCAAACATGTTATGTGAAAGCAAAAACAACCTTGACAATACCCCCTAGAGCGCATTTCACCCGCAAAATAGGGGCTACTATGACCTTTTTTAGGGAATATTCCCCTAGCTGACATCTGTAAGCAACATGGTATACACCTCACAAATTCACTATACACTATTGTGTAGATGTGTTAGCGAGGCAACAAGCTAATGTAGGCCAGGCAGTGCTTACAACACGTTTTCAAAAAACTGCAACAGCTACAGGTTAGCCACCGCTTTGAGAGTTTTCTGCTGTATAGTCCATGCAATGCATGTGATCTACAGCTCACATGCCTCGAACCGATAATGTTTCCAGTAAGCATCTGTTCTTGGTATGTAGAGCTGTAGATTCACATGCGCCCACCCGCCTCCCCGGGTACCTATAGCTGTTGCAGTGTTCTTACTTTACATACATACACAGGGACATCTCTATTTTATCTTTACTAACTCTATTCTCACCCTTTGCGGGAAAACAATCTAACAATGGAGTTGATGCCCATGGGTACTATCACCGAAAGGACAAGTCACCTTACCTCGTGACTGGAAAGACTTCTTCGAAGAACAACAACTTGCAAACATCTGCACCCAACACTAGATGGCAGGAGTATGCAAAGCATGTGAATCTACAGCTCTACATGCCAAGAACAAATGCTTACCGGGTAAGTAACATTATCCTTCCTCTTCAGAGTCCACCCAGAACCACAGGGGTCCTAGTGCAAATAGCATCCATATGCTACATCTCCCCGTTTGTTAAATAAAAGTTGGCAGACATCATTAAGATCACATTTCTGCAATTAGTCGGCAAGGTGCTCACAGTAGTCGCCAGCTCGGTGATCCGAGGCGATTGAGGTCCACACTGAATTGGCAGCAGCGACATAGGCTCAGGCTTTTGAGCCAGACCTGCTGACAGGGTCACCTCATTTGTGGCTTCAGAACGCGACAAGTGTTGCAGTAGGTGTTTAAAATGTGATGTGTCTTGAGTGATGGCTTGTCCAGGATGATGGGCTGTCACCATATGTCCCTTGCCTGCCACAACCTGCAAAGGGAGTGTCTATTTTCCATCTTCATCTCTGCTTAACCAGTACCCAGTTTCCTTTGTCAAAGGCTATCTCCAGGGCACAGCGACGCTGATCTGCATACGTTTTCATTTTTTTTTTCGAGTTGTGTTGATGTCTCGAGCCTTGTCAGTATTCACTGATCGATCTGGGGTCCATTGAGGCAGTTTTGTTCTGATGGCTCTCCCAAATAGTAAGGTGGCTGGACTCTCGCCAGTTGTGGAGGGAGGCGTTGATCGATAGGCCCGGAAGGCCCGCCATATGGCTTGGTTCAGATTGATTCCATCCATTAAATTACCTTCTAGAGGGTGCCCATGAATCATGCAACTACACCTTTGGCTTGGGGCTAGAGTGATGTACTCTTTTGGTGTTAAACTAATGATGATATTTTGAATAAAATGGATGAACTTGACAAAACCATGGAATACTCGTGAATACTGTTCACTTATGTGCATATTGCTGTGCAACTCCTTTTGACACGCACACAGCGTGCCATAACATGCATTCATGATAAATGGCGCTTTTTTGGGACGGGTCGCACAGGAGTCCTGCACGCTAAACGGAAGAAAATTGTGACGAAATTAAGTATCAAGAAGATGAGGGTGTGCTTCAGGATTAACTTTTGAAACTCTTTTGGTGTTTGACATTGAGTCGGAAAAGAAATTCATTGAATTCTTTGATGTTGAAGGGCGGACTATTGTTAGATTTGAGCATCTTGGGCATACCCTAATTTGCAAAGATGTCATCAAGCTGTTCTATGACTTTGTCATGGGATGCCGAAGATAGGTCTTCCACCAAGGGAAAACATGACTATTCGTCTATGACTGCCATGAGATGATGTCCATTTCCTAAAGGCCCAAAAAAGTAAACTGCAACCCTCTCCCAAGCATGGGCAGGAAGGTCAGACATTGTTACTGTGTGCTACGTCACCTTGGAGGACAAACAATTGCAAATGTGGCATATCTTCAGCTCCTTCTCGACTCGCTCATCGCTCTCTTAGGGCTCTTTAGGTGGCTATGATACCACGGTGTCCTTCATGGGCCAGCTCGATGACCCGCTGTCTTAGGCTTCCAGGTATAAAGATTCTTGAGCCCTGCAGTATTACGCCTTCTTGGGGGACTGCTAACTCATCCTGGTCATTTTTTTACTTTTGGAATTCAACCTCATTGGTAAGCGGCCCAGGTACTTCTCCTCCATGATTGCATGGTAATAGGTTGTTTGATTATGGTCATGTCTTTATGTGCGTTGGTGGAAGCAATGATTTGTTCCACGGTCAGAGCTGGTGTCCTGGATCTCAGAATAAAGTTGAGATATGCTTCAGCTGTCTTGGATGTCGAACTGTGACGATGTAGCGGAACTCGTGAAAAGTAATCTACTGGGTTTTGATTCTTCCTTGGTTTATGCATGATCTCATAGGCGTACTCTTGCAGTCTTGGCCCCCACCTCTCTATGCGAGTGGTCATACTAACCTTCAGGTTTCCAGAAATTGGAAACAATGGCTGATGATTTGTTATGACAGTGAATTGTTTTTCGTAGGGGAATACATGGAAATGTTCGCAAGCCTGAAGTATAGCACCAGGATAGGGTGCCTGGCGTCCCTGAGATGCACTCCGTATATATGTGACTTTCAACAACAGACTCTTTTAAGTTCCCTACCTGATAAGGATGAAATTTACTTTATTGATACATTGAATGAATACTTCATAAATAAACAAAGCGTTTTTGGATACCAACCCTATAAGAATTGTGAAATTCATTTTAACAATCCTAAGGCCCTCCGCGGACCTATACAGAATGCATCTGAGGGACGCCAGGCACCCTATCCTGGTGCTATACTTCAGTTTTGACTCAATCCCTTCCGGTCAGAGGGATATACCTCACTTGCACCCAAATCTACACTACAATTTGACAACGTCATGATTGACTTCTCGTCTACCTGTGTGCCTCACTACTTATCTTCATTTAATGTTCGCAAGCCCACACCACAGCCAGACTCTGTCTCAGGCTGAGAGTAGGCACGTTCTATTTCAGACAGACTTTGACTAGTATAGGTCACAGTGTGTCTCTGAGCATTCGGATGACCATTGTGTTGAGCAAGTATTGCCCCTAGCCCTACTGGGCTCACATCAACTGTTATGTTGGTATATAACTTGGAGTCAAAGTAGGCCATCTCAGGTGCATTCTCCATGACATGTTTAATGTCTTTTAAACTGTGGTCGCATTCCGGAGCCCACTGAAATGGTGCATTTTGCTTTGTCAAGTCCTTAATGGGGTGCTCACTGGAGCAGAGTTGCGAATGTATCTTGAGCAATAACTGGCCATGCCTATAAAGGATCGCAGCATGGTAACATCCTGGGGGAATCAAGTGGATGACGTTGCTTGCACCCTGTCTAGATCTTGAGTCATTCCTGCATCAGAGAATATGTGCCCCAAAAATTTGAATTTGGTTTTGTGAAACTCACACTTTGCAGCATTCCGAGCAAGACCTGCATCAGCAACTGACTGGCACTCTTGGTTAAGGGCTTTGTCATGTCCTTTCTGTGTTCCCCTAAAAGCCATTATGTCATCACTCTAATTGAAAGCATGTGCAACAGGTTGGATCACTCACCAAATGACATTCTGAAATATCTCAGCAGCCAAAGATACCCCAAAACTCAGTCTCTTATATCTGAACAAACCAACATGAGTCAAAAAGGTAGTAATGTACCTCCAGTTCTCCTCCAACTTGAGTTCATGTTATTCTAAATTCAGGTCAAGATGGGAAAACACTTTGGCTCTGTTCAATTCCATGATCATGACCACAATGTGCAAATGCGCACCACTCCGCTACTGTCCTTTTTTGGTACTACTATGGGCGAAACCCAGGGTGTGGGGCCTGTGGAGTGTTCAATGATGTCATGTTTTAAGAGTGCTTCCAACTCTTTCTCTACAGCTTCTTGTAGATGAGAAGCAACTCAACAGTGCTGCTGAGCAACAAGGTGAATGTCTTCATTGATATGAAGCTGGACTTTCATTTTCTTGAGTTTACTCAGGCCATGGAACAACGAAAGGACCCGGCTCATGATCTCAGAATGAGCTCAAAGGTTGTAGTTGAGGAATGTCAACTCCATGTCAGCGGCGGTAGCAAAACCGAGAAAGCAGGCACTTGACGAAGTCCTTTGTAGAGCAAGAATGGTGGCTTGCACCAATGTCTTTTTGTGACACACTGTCGCTGTGAACGACCCTTGGCTATGCAATGGCTCAGAAGCGCCCCAGGTATATTCCTGGCAGAGTGAGGCGAGGCACAGGGGGGGGTAGGATGTTAACATTTTCCACTGGAATAATATTAATCAAAGCACCACTGCCTATGATGAAAGGTATTGGGTGATAGTTCACTTCAATGTGATTTTAGGGACATTGTCCAAATGATGTTTGTCGCTTTGGTAAGCGTTCTTTGAACTGTGATCTTTTTTACAGGCAGCCACACGTGCACACCATCCTTTGGTAGTTATCATCAGCGCACAGCCATCTTCTTAGCTTTTACTCGATAGTGAAGTTGAAGAACTTTTGTGTGATGAGGTTGACGACAATTGATTTTGCCTGGTTTCTACTTGTCATAGCTGTTGGAGGTGAACTACCAGTGGTTATGTCTTTGGTATTATTATTTCCTGTCTTTATTTACTGAGGGGGCCTATTTTCTCCAGTCTTACATCTTATATAGATTTACATGCTTGAATCTTCCCCGTCGCCATGGTCGGAATCCCCCGGTAACAGTGTGGCAGTGGTTTATTGCTAAATCTATCTTTTGTCCTGGTTCTTTATCGTTTCTTATCAATCTTACTCATGTCCCATGCTAAATATACTGAGGAATCTACACCCTGGGTTTAGGGATTCTGCCACATGCCTGGTAACCTAGATGTCTGTAGTCAGAGTAAAAGCTGCTCATATTTAAAAGAGAAAGTATAATTTGCTAATGTCTGTATGTTTTACTTGGGATGTTTCATATCTCTGGCTGTTTACTTTTAACATTAATCTAAGATGTGGACATGTATAGTGATGTTCCCTACAATAAAAGTTCATGGCTCATCGCCACCCTTATTATTACATCAGTTGGTAGTTTTACGGAGAGTGCCTTTTGCTTGTAAATGCCAAATTTCATGATTACAATCTCCATGTACAATTTATATCGGGTCCAGCTTACGTTTATAAAGCTGTGTCATCTTTTTAAAGAAGTTCACAGTCCTCATTTTGTTATTGTGCAGTAAAGGCTATAAATCAGGATATCTTAAACAGTCTGTATTTGAATGTATGCTGAGGACCCTGATTAAGATGTATGGCTTGTCCCAGATCCTTCTTAAGTCTGTGCAGCATTGCTTTCAAAACAAAAGGAGGATCAATTACCTCAAATTGTTGTCCATTCTTTACCAACTCAGTTCAATATACCAACAATTAACATGTGTCTGACATATTCAACTGAGTTCCTGGCACCAGTACACTTTTGAAAAGCTGGCTAGAGAGTCAGTGCATTATTGTTGTGATATAGGGAGGGGAAAGATTGGTTATGAACACACTTTGCTAATATATGTCTTGTCAGCATAGAAGTATTAAATCTGTTAATTTATACAATTTGCTGGGGAGCCGATGATCTAAGCGTCTAGTTAAAGAAAGGACTATATTTTTTACAAGACGTAATGTAACTTTATTTTGGAATAACAAGTTATCCAGTATTGGGGTATCTTTCATAGATTCACATGCTTGAATCATTGCCCAATGTCGAAATGGGAGTCCCACGGTAATATAAATAAAGCAGTAATTAAAAAAACGTCCATGGGCTATCATGGAGGCAGCCATGCATTTAATAGCCTATCTACCTCCTTTTCTTTTTTTGTTTACATTTTTTATTGTTGTTTTTCATTTAATAGTACACAGCCGTTCAGTAGTTATATAACAATGTAAGGGTTCTTACCTCTCTTGCATCTCTTCCATCCCTTGTTACATCAACAGGTAGTCTGAGCGGTCGTACATAACAGTGTGCTATCATGAAAACAAAATTCTTTTTTTTCCTTTTTTCTTAAACAGTTTGCAACATAACAATTATGCAACAGAGTGAACAATACATTTCTCTCCTCTCATGTAGTGAACCAAAGGTATTTATAATGGGGGGCTCGTTTCCGAACTGTGCTTTCTTGACTGCCTTGCTGTTGGTCTACGCGCGTTCGCATTGGACATGGCTGCACTGGTGTACAGGTGCATACTTCTGCCAGACTACCCACTATCTAATGCACAAGTGTTATGCAACATAATATTGGACCTGGGTGTATGTCGGCAGGGGGGGGGGGAGAACGGGTCACATAGACCTGCCACGCAGCGCTGTGGCTATATCTTATGCGCTAGCTCGTCATGCGCTTTCCGACTGAGACTCCGGATGTTAGTTTGACATTTACTCAGACACAGTACCTGAGTCCTCAGAGGCATTCTACCATAGGTCGCGAAAGTCTGTCAGTATTGCTTCCCACTGCACCGCCATCGGCTGCCTCCTAATGCCCATCACGTCCTCTCGCCGCAGCGCCAGGCTCTCCGCCTGCGCCCAGCATAGTAGCGACTGGCACCAGGATTTCCCCGAGGGGGGTTCCAAGGATTTACACCATTTTGTAAGGAAGCGCTTGGCTACTATTAGTCCTAGGTCAATGTAACGGAATGTCACCTTGTGTCTTTTAGATCTCTTGAATAGCCCCAAGATACACACCTCCCACGACCAGGCTAGCATACGCTCAGTACACTGTGCCAAAATGTTGGTATTTTTGTAACCGTTTCCCAATATGTCTGTATGGATGTGCAGGATCATAGTACATGAAGTAAATCCCCACCTGGCTCGCCACAGCAAGGGCAACTTGCGTCAGAGGGATTGAAGTATTTGTTTATTTTGGCTGGGGTCAAGTACGCCCTATGACCTATGTAGTATTGTATAAGCCGAAAACTAGCATTGCGTGGGGTACGGGTGGGGCCCCGGAGAATATCTTCTCACTCGCGGTCAGTGCTGGGGTGCTGCAAATCTGCGACCCAATGAGCTCGAAGGGATTCCAGCTGCGGCATTGTGTGTATTCTTAAGGATTCCGCGAACCATCTGACTAAATGGCGTCCTGCCCCCAGTTCATGTAAATATTGCACAGACAGGTGCATGGCCGGCTCTTGAGCAATCTTGCCCAATGTTCTCCACAGTGCACTCACTACCGCTGCGTGTAAAAAAAAACTGACCTCTGGGAAGGGCCGTGCCCTCCACAAGGGTTTCATATGGCAGGAGTTTCCCATCGCTATACAAATCCCCCAAAGTCAGAATGCCCGCTTCCTCCCATTGAAGCAGCTCCACACTGGTGACTGGTCGGTGCCTCCTAGGCGTGCCGAGGATGGGGAGAGATGGCGTATACCGAGTCACATGACGCGTGATTCGCATACTGCGATGAAAGCAATAGTGAGCCACTTCCACTAGTAATTGGGCAGATGGCAATCCCCGTCTGATACAGTGTAGTCTCCGAGAAAGGGTACAAGCACGATTTGTCCCAGTTTACACAGAGTCCCGAAACGTGAGCAAATTCCAAAATTATTTGTTCTATCAAGGCACATGATGACCCAACATCCTGAAGGTAAATAAGCATGTCGCCCGCGTATAGTGAAACACCATAGATACCGTCACCCAAAGGGATACCCCACTCATCTTTCACCTTACGCAGTGACTCAGCCAACGGTTCGATGGCCAGTGCAAATAGCAGCGGCGAAAGCGGGCATCCCTGCCGCGTACCCTGTCCGATTGGGATCTGGCCTGATAAATGTGAGCCAGTTTTGACTCTAGCTAAGTTGTACTAGGCTTAGGAACTCTTCCCCCAAGTCATATCTGTGGAGGGAGCGAACAGGAATCCCCATTCCAAGGTGTCAAACGCCTTTTCTAGATCCAACACCGGGCATCCGGACCGATCCCAGCTCACCCTGACATAATGAACCACTCTAAAGAAGCGGCAGAGGTTTAGGGCCGTGCTGCAAGTTGGCACAAACCCATTCTGATCCGCGTGTACCAGCTGTGGAACCAATGGGGTCAATCTACACACCAACAGTTTGGCCAAAACTTTATAATCAGTATTTAAGAGTGCAAGTGGCCAGTATGAGCTCAGCAGCTCCGCATTCCTGTTTGACTTTGGCAACAACACCAGCAGTGACTCATGCAGCATACCAGACAGGACCCCCGACTCCAGCATGCCGTTATACATGGAAAGGAGCTGCTGTGCCAATGCTTGCTGATATGCTTTATAATATTCATCTGGGAAGTCGTCAGGTCCCAGATCCTTACCAGTGGCCAGCAAGCGTGTCGCCTCCTGTACCTCCAGCAAAGTGGTCGGCTCATTCAACTACCCGCACTGGTCAGCAGTGATACGCTGCAGGGGGAGCGGAGAAAGGAAGGAGTCCAGCACCTCGGTGGTCGCACTATGCACTGATTTATATACTTTGGTGTAATGCATCACGGATTCCTTGTGTATGTCATACTGATAGGTGAGCATTTGACCAGTGGCGGACCGCTAGCGCAGTTTAGGTGTCTGCGCGTGCTACTGGCGGATCAAGCTCGCGAGCAGCCTGCCACCCTATAAGCTGCAGCATGTGTGCGTGCTGCGTGTGAAGTGTAATTTAGGCATCGCAACCTCTCTAGTATCTCCATGTGCTTTTGCCTTTGCATGTATAGTGCCAGCTGCACGTTTCCGCCGCTGGCCAATTCGGCCTCTAGACTTGTGAGGGCGTGCTCAATGCAACTTATTTTGTCATCGAGCTGCTTTCTAACGGACCAGCTTAAAACCAGACACCGCCCTCTGATCGCAGCCTTACGCACATCCCATAGCATCCCTGTGTCTGTGACGGAGCCAGTGTTGTCTTCGAAATATGTGCCTATCATCTCATCTATTGCCTGTCGCAAGGGGGGGGGGTCTTCCAGAGCTAGAGGTTGTAATCTCCAGAGATGGTTGGTGGGCCCCTCTTATTCTCCCAGGAGCTGCAGTGTGTGGAGGTTGTGATCTGAGTGTGTTTTACCCATGTAATCTGCTGCGGTGCACTGTGCCAGTACCTGCTGGGTCACTACAAAACGGTCAATACGGAGACCATGTACACCATGTGGGTGAGAGTAAAAGGAGTCGGACAAACCCCAGTGATGCAGCCACTCACCCAGACCACGTGCATTAGACGCTGCATTGTTGTGCATCAGTGGAGGGAAGGACGTATCAATGCCAGTGTCAAGGACCGCGTTAAAATCACCGTCGAGCAACCATGGCACATCGCACCAGCACGATAGTATGTCTGACAACATAGCTCAAAACGCGCCCTGATTCGTGTTCGGGCGTAAATGGAGCCTAACACTTTGTGCTTCCCATTCAGTTGCCCTTTAGATAGGACATATCTGCCACAGATATCGATCTTGGTCTCCTCTGGCATGAAGAGTGTCCATGGCCTGATCTAGATTAGAGGCCCCCTGGTATATGAGGAATAGCCTGTGGCCAGGACCTGCCCTCTCCACAGCTGCTGCAGTCTGCAGATCTCAGGCTGTGCTATGTGCGTCTCTTGCAAGAACTTTATGTGAGCTTTGTGGCATTTAAGATACGCATAAATGTTGTATCTGCATGACGGTGTGTGTAGCCCCCGGACATTCCAGGTAATTAAGTTGGTGGGTGGCATACTTCAAGAGTGGAGTGTGGTACTGCGCACGTCCAACCCGGTATCCTTGGAGGCAGGTAATCGTGCATAGCGCAGTCAAGGAGCGCACAGTGTAGGTGTAGACAGTGCAAGTCCGCTTGAACGATGCCTCGTAGTGTTGGCATGAGAGGGAGATGTATGGGACAAAACTTGGGGAGAGCAGAGGGATTGCTGATATCTGCCCAAAACATCTAACAATGCCATTTGGCAACTGACGGCTGTGCATGCCGGTTCAAATATGTTGAGGAATGGGGATTGGTTGCGCGTGGATAGCCAGGGTATCATAGCACTGTGGGCCCGCTTGACTCAAGTAAACACACGGGGTGTGTCAGTTAGGTGCAGTGTATCGGATGCCCATTAGCCAGTACAACTGTGTATTTCATAACTTTATGAGGGCGAACACAAAGTTGTTGTTCGACCAAACTGCAGAGCCTAACAATGGCAACTAGTTTGCTAGGTGTGGGTAGCTGTTGGGGTGCGCATTACAGGTTTACGCGCTTTAGACTCTCCCTCGATGATGCTTTTAATTAAATGTTATTCCCGAATCTTTGGGGTATGTGGTGCCACCGCACCCTAGGTTTATCTGAATCTAAGGGGCATTCCGCGTTAATCTACTGATTCCTGCCCCACATCTGCCAGTCTGTGCCTGCGCACTAGGACGGGGGTGTTAAGGCAGATTTGCATTGTTATCGCAGCCTAGCAATAGGGCAGCGCTTTAATCAGATCTTATTACAATTTATACATTACTGTTTATTCAGATTATATCGTCCGACGTCTATGGCGTGATGTCTGATAGCTGTACGGAGTCTAGATCATCAGATCTGGCTGGCGACGATCCAGACGTGCTGAGGTATGGGACAGACTGAGTCTGTGGGTCTGAGGACAATGGTTTGTTACTGATTGGCACTGCCACATGTAGTGCCTCTTGCCTCTCCATTTGTCTCTGTTCCATATCGGGTGCTCTTACTTGTATTTTCGCCTGTTTGGATCATCCACCTCCTCCCCGGCGTCGGTTTCTTTTCTTCTGCCGGGGGAGCTGGTCCGCCTGGGCTCAATCAGCAGACCCGATTCCTCTAGCCAGTCCCAGACCTCTGATGGCACATCAAAGAAATGCGTTGTCCCTTTCGTGGCCATTCGTAATTTAGCTGGGAAGATTAAGGAGTAGCGAATGTTCAAATCGCAAAGCTTGCGTTTTACTTTGGTGAAGGACCCCCTTCTCGCCAGCACCTGGCGGGTATAATCTGGGAATAACATTATTTGTTGGTTCTGTACTTTAATGTCATCAAGTTTACGGTCTTCCCTTAGCACCGCGTCCCTACCTCTGAAATTCAACAAGAATAGACCTTGGTTTGGCTCACAGTGGAGGCCTGCATGCCGGCACACAGTGGGCGCGCTCCACGACAAATTGGGCCGATAGTGTGTCCTCCGGCATCAGATCTCTCAGCCAGCATTCAAAATACGCCACAGGATCCGGACCCTCCGCTCCTTCTGGAAGGCCCACCACCCAGACGTTGTTCCGACAGAAGCGTCCCTCTGCGTCCTCCAGCCTATCTTCTAGCGTATTTTCCCACTCCACCAGGTCCTGCAGGGCAGCAACGTGGCTTCTGGTGATCGGCTTCAGTTCTTGCAGCGTTTGCTCATTTGTTTGTACTCTATCCGACAGTTTGCGGTGGTCCACTCGCAATAGCCTGAATTCAGACACCACTCAGTCTATTTTTGTGTCTAGTGCGGCGCTGGTGTGCTCCAGAACGGTCCTCAGTTTCTCAACTGCATTCAGAACTGAATTCATTTTTGTGGAGAGCTCCATGGTCGGCCCCTCTGGCTTCTGCACAGGGGTCTGTTGTTGCGCCTCTGGTTGCGTGGCAGTTTGCTGCGCCTTGGTTTGCAGGCATCCCATGACCAGTTTTTGAGCATTTGGCATGTGGTTCCCTGATGCATCCCCTGCTTACTTCCCTAGGTGGATGCACTGGGTCCAAGTTGGCACGTCTCTGTGCAGTGTTTACCGCTCTGACGCCTGCAGGTTTACTTCGCATAATGTCGCTGCCTGGGGTGGGGACAGGCTGGCTGCAGCAGTAGCCGCACCTGTTGCTTTCTAAGTTCATGATCCCGGGCTGACACTGTTCCAGCGAGTGTCTCCACTAGCTTGCCATCGTCACAGGCGTTCCTGCACCTCCTAGGCTACGGCTGAGGCCTCCTTCCTTCTTTATTTGTTTCTCCTCTCTTATTCACTCGCTTGGTCTCGCCCTGCCGATTCACTGCCCCCGCTGCGGTTTCTCACTGTTCCTCTTGTGATGGCCTGGGTCTCCTCTCAGCAGTGCCCCGCTTCCTCTGCCACTACGTGATTGACGTGGAGCTACAGGGCAGTTGAACGGGGCAGTGTGTCTACTCTACATCCCCTTCTTCTCCCCTTAGGTTGCTCCTTCCCGCCTCTCAGGCACTATTTATTGCAGCGGGGGGTCTCGCCTCGCGGTCCCTGGTGCTCTGGGGTTCCGTTCCCGCATGTTTTTTTCAGTTTGACGCTTTCATGTGGCCTCAGGTTAGGACAGGCCCCTCAACTGCCAGCATGCCTTGCAGCTCGCTTTGCGATTAGGCACTCTGGTCGCAGGGCTGCCTGCACTGCTCCTTTTCTGCCGCTTTTTGCCCGCGGTCGCTTCTTATTCCAGTTGGGGTCCTTGCCCGCAGCTCCCGGTCCTCATTTCACGCCAGCCTGCACAGCACACGGGTCAGGGCAGCAGCGATACTCACTTCGGGGTGCCATCGCTGCTGCAGCACCTCTCTCACCTCTAGCGCAGCCCGGCCTCGCCATACCTCCTTTCTCAGCAGCCTCCAGTTTGCTCGAGGCGGAGACCACCCACCTCGCAGTCACAACCTGCCTCAGCATCGTCACCTTCAATGGCTCTGCCACACCGAAGTACGGGGCTTTGCCCCGCGGGTCCGCGGTACTGTTCCAGCCCGCTCTTCTCAGCTCGACACTCGGAGCCAGTGCCCCCAGGTGGCGTCAGGATAGGTCAGGCCCCTTAGCCGCCAGCCCGTTCTACATCCCGCATTGCAAATGGGCGCTCTGGCTGCGAACTGACCTGCGCAGCCTCAGCGTTCGTCCGGCGGCGATCCGCCAGTCCCCTGTGGCGCCCTGGGTATGCGGGACTTCAGGAGTTCATCGCGTGCCGTTATGGGGCTGTGTGGCACTATACTCAGTTTAATCAAGGATTCGTCCGAGCGGAGCTCTAGGAGTTTGTGTCTGCCATGATGGCTGGTTAGCCACGCTCCTCATCTACCTCCTTTTCTTAAAAAGGACCAAACCTAAATACAGCCAGTCAATAACCAGCACCCTCTAGAACCTTCCCAAGAGAGGCTGAATCCCTCAGATTTTCACCACACGTCGTGTGTGAGGGGAGTCTCCCTGAGTTTTGCTCAGTTCTTCAACATTTCTCTCAGATAAGTCTCATTTTGCTATCTGGACAATGTCTGACAAGAAAGGACTATTACGCCCTTGTAAATCCTGTGGAAAGAAGAGGGTTCATATAGATGATGCCCACAAGGAGCGCATCTATTGGCTCTGTCCTCACCATGAGGCAAAACAATGCAAAATCTGCTGCACCTTTTCATCCAAGACTCTTAGAGATAGAGAGGGCAGACTTTTGTTGTGGCTGAAGGAGACACAGGCAGTGTCTTCTGATGAGGAGAGCAACGCTTCCTCTAAATCACATAAGAGGCCCAGGTCACCTGAGGGTCAATCTGAGAAGGTCCAAAAACACCTTAAAACATCTCATCTGACCAAAGAAGCTCGAAAAAAGGAGAAAGAACATAAAGTATCATCAGTGCCTGTTTTGCCACATCATTCTGTGACTCCAAAAGCTAAACTGGAATCTTCAAGGTCTTCCAGGCATAAATCCAGCCACAGATCCCTTTCGGCATCAGTTTCACCGTTGATGTCTGCTTCTTCAACAACGCAGATGACAACTACTCTCTTGTCATCGAGACCATCGATAGTGCCTACGATATTGACGGCGGCTATCAATGCCCTGATACCGTTGACGCTCTCTTTATCATCTACGAAGACCTCAACAACGGGGATGCAACCGTTGACGCCAGCAGCGATGACGACACCATCACTGTCGACGACGGGCTCCACCTTCAATAAAGGCTCCACCATCAACGAGCACACCGTCGACAGCTTCGACAACGACATTATGAACAATTTTGCCCTCGACAAGAAAATCAGGGTCGCCGACGATCCCGTTGTCGACGGATCAATCGATGCTGCTCACGTCGACAAAGTCACTACAAATACAGTCCAAACCATCCAGACTGTCCAAAACATCACTGTGTCCTGATTTCCAATCACCAGGCAAGATTTCACCTTTACTCCCAAGCCACCTCTAGACACAGAAGAAACGAATGATGATGGTCCCTTTGGGGCTGCTCATAGTCCTTCCTAACTTCACGCCAAGTGTCAGGAAGATTATAAGGACTGATATGACGAGGAGCAGTACTACCAACACTATTCAGCTCCTCCTACACATTATCAACATTTTAGATATTATGTTGATCCTCCACGGCAAGAACCTGCTCAATTGCCTTCTTCTTTAATACAAGATCTACCGGCCATGCTCATGGACTACAGAAAAGTTTCCCGCCCCAAGAGGAACACATCACTGTGCCGCCGCCTTCACCACCACCACCTGTGGTGCCGCTTACACCAATACTGTCTCCTCCTGCTACTCCTAGGATGACGCCACATCCCATCATCCCTGTTCCTCCTAGAGAAGATCCATCCTCTTCGGAAGAAGAGTCTGAAGATGGAGAAATCATGATCTTCCTCCACCCACTGATGAATGGGATAACTATATCATACTTACACCATCTCCTCCTCTTTGTCATCCTTCTGACTCGCCTCCAGAGGACATTGGATGTTTCAATAATCTGATGGACAGGGCTACGTCCAGATTTCATCTGCCCACAATCATCAAGTAATCAGATTGTTTCCTTTATGACTTTAAAGAACAATCAAGGAAGTCTGTAAGATCTATACCCATTAGAGACCATATCTGACAGGAAGGACTTAAAGTAATGAAATCACCAGCCGCTGTAGTGCCGGTGCTGCCAAAATAAGACAAAAAATACAGGGCGTCTGAGGATTCCCCTGCATGCCTTACGTGTCATCCCAAACCGTATCCTGTGATTTCCCAAGCGGCTCAGTGGAGATCAAAACATCCTTCTACTCCTGTCACGTCTCCACCGGACAAGGAAGGACACCACTTGGATTCCATTGGGAAGAGATTCTCGTCTCATCAGGGCTGCTAATGCACTAGCCATTCTGGGCCGCACGATCGGCAAATGTGTCCGATATCGGGGCCATGCTGTTTTTTATACCGGAGGAAAATAAATAGGAATTTCATGAGTTTCTGGCTGAGGGAGAGCGCGCAGCGGCCGAAATTATAGACTGTGCCATGGACATAGCCACAACAGGTTTTCGACAACCTGCTGGCGCAGCTGTTTTAAGATGCCGGGGATGGCTTAGGGCAACGTCTTTCTGTCCAGAAGTGCAATCAAAGATACTGGATATGGCGTACGATGGAGACACTTTATTTGGAAAACATATAGACGAAGTTCTACCAGCCATTAAAACTGATAAAGACACAGCCAAAGCATTACGTACCCTACAGTATCGTAAAGTGCTTTTTTGAGGAGCACAAGGAGGTGAATTTTCAGGCTATAGAGGTACTTTCCAGAGCGCCCAAAATTATCAATCTTTTCAGCTGCAATATCGTCAAGGTTACCAACAGCAATCCTATCGACAGCCAACAACAGTTGGTTTCTCCAGACACAGCTCGCGCAGGAAACCAAAATCGCAAGCAAGCGACTCAGGTTTCAAGCAGTGACCACATTCGGGTACCTGCTACTACTTTCCCCTCTTCAACCGGTGCGAACGTTTCCGATCATATCCACCAATGTCGCAATATTACAACGGACAGATGGGTCTTGGACCTGATATCCTACGGCCACACTCTAGAATTTATCCAGCGCCCATCAAACGCTCCACCCAGAGGATCGCACCCCCCTCGTCTTCACTTACTCAAACAGGAAGCAAAAATTATGATACTGAAAAGGGCAATTAAGAGGGTTCCAGTAACACAAAGAAGAAAAGGCTTATACTCCCGTTTCTTCCTGATGAGCAAGAAATCGGGAGAGTGGAGACCTATTTTGGACCTCAGACGGCTAAACAACTTCCTCAAAAATCAGACCTTCACAATGGTTACACTCCCAGACATCCTTCAAGACCTCAACAGCGGGGACTACATGACATCGCTGGATTTAGAGGATGCTTATTTCCATGTTCCTATACACCCCAAACTCAGAAATGTCCTCCAATTCACAGTGGCTGGTACCCACTATCAGTTCCGAGTCCTATTTTCGGCCTCAGATCTGCTCAGCAGATTTTCACCAAGTTTCTGGCCCCAGTGGCAGCCACCTTGTGGAATCAGGTCCACCAAATATTTCCATATTTGTACGATTGGCTCCTGAAAGCTCCATCGGCTCGTCTAGCGGCTACAGCTACAAGAGATTGCATAGATCTGTTCTGCAAATAGGTATTTCTATAAACCAATGAAAATCATCGGTTTTTCCAAGCCAGACAATGATGTTCCTAAGGGCTGACCTGGCACCACTCAGAACAAAGCTTTCCTCTCGCAGGAAAGGCAGGACCGGTTGAAAACCTTGGCTCTCAGATTATCAAACAGAAAGTACACTTCAGTGAGGATATACAAATCTCTACTGGGTATGCTCTCATCAGCAATTGACTTAGTGCCACTAACTCGTCTTCAGATGAGGCCTTTGCAAGAGGAACTTCAATGTCAGTGGATTCAAACTATGGGATCCTGCGACAACGTAATAACTATCACTCAACGCATGAGGGAGGCTCTCGAATGGTGGACTTTGGATTCACATCTTTCTCAGGGACTCTCCTTTCTGCCTCTGATCCCGAAATTCATAATCACCACCGATGCTTCCACGGAAGGTTGGGGAGGTCATCTTCAAGAATTTCAGATTTAGGGAAAATGGTCCTCGTCTCAGCGTCAGATGCATATCAGAAGGATAGAGTTTAAGGCTATTTTTCTCTCCCTGCAACCCTTTTGAGCCCATCCATATGACAGACATCAAGTACCTGACGTGGAAAGTAACTCTCTTGCTTACCTTAACATCAACTAAAAGGGTTAGCGAAATACAAGCTTTCACCATAAACATCCTTTCCTTTGTTTTACAGATGGAATGGTCACCCTCAGAACGAATCCCTAATTAATTTCTAAGGTTCCTTCGCAGTTCCATTTAAACAAGCCTTTCATTCTCAGGACTTTCTTCCCTGATCCTTCTACACCTGGGGAACGAACATTACATACTCTAGACATAAATAGGTGTCTTAAATTCTTCCTGCAAAAGACTAAGTCTATCAAGAAGACAGATCAACTGTTCCTGGTCTATGGACAAGGTCGTCAGGGCACTGCGGTTTCTAAAGCGACCATTGCAAGATGGACTGCAGCCACACTTCAGTTTTGCCACAATAAGGCAACCAAACCGTTGTCAAGGACAGTGAAAGTGCACTCCATAAGAGCAGTCTCTACATCGGCTGCTATGTTCGCTGGGGTGCCACTGAAGAAAATCTGCACAGCTGCGACGTGGAAGATGACGCATACGTTCACACAACACTACTGCCTGAAGTCGACACAGCGGGCTGATGCAGCCGTGGGACAGGCAGTACTACATCATTTATTTCATTAAGGTGAGCCTCTTTAAGTAGAGGATTTCTGTTCTGTTGTCAATATTGATCTGCATTTGAAAATGTATCTTTATTGATTGGTTATAGAGGTCGGGATACTTGCCTACGCTGATAATAGAGATGTTTATTTCACATGCCAGTGCCTTCATATGCATTTACTTTTACACCAATACTTTCACAAGACACTCCTTTTGTGAATACATTTTGAAATATTATTAGCACTATCCGCCATCCTCTAAGGGTGCCTATTTGTTTTACATCACTGCTTGCTATTCAGATTCAAGCATGAAATTAAATGGAAAAGAAATTTATAAAGCGCAGTACAGTTACCGGCAGGTGTCAAGGCGCTAGCTCATCAGGTGAGAAATGCCGGACGGTCTTAATACAAAATCAAAGATTGAAGAGTCACATCTTTAACACTTTCCTGAAGGCCAATAAGTTGAGTTTCATCTTTTAACTTCTGTGGAAGGGAGTTCCAGAGTCTGGTTGTACCGACCAGAAAGCTTCTCCCACCCGAGGAACTTTTTCTGAACCTGGGTATTACCAGAATGTAGTGTAAGCTGAGTGTAGATGGCGAGAAGGAGTGTATAGCTGGAAATTCTGTTTAAAAAAGACAGGTCCTATGTCGTGAGTTGCTTTGAATGCTATACAGAGAGCCTTAAACTCAATCCATCTCTTTACTGGTAACCAGTGTAACTCTTTAAGCGCAGCGGAAGCAGATTTGTGTTTAGGAATGTTCAGCAAAAAGCACGCTGCAGCATTTTGCACAATCTGCAACTTAGTTAGACATATCTTCCGGAGGTTGATGAAAAGACCGTTGCAATAGTCGGCTCTGGATAGGATGGGAGCCCAGACCACTAACATCCGTAAATTCACAGGAATAAATGGAAGGATCTTTCTAAGTAATTTTAGTGTGTAGAAAGATACAGATGTGACCTGGTTTACGTGGCCTTCAAAGGAGAGTATGGAGTCAAAAGTGACTCCCAAGTTCTTTACCTTATTAGTTGGAGTAGGTAGTGAGCCCAGCTCCAAAAGCCACAAAGCAGGGGGCTAGAAATGAGTGTGGCTGCCAAAGAGTAGGACTTTGGTTTTACTGGAATTTAATTTCAGACAATTAGTGGCCATCCAGTCCCCAACCTGGCGGAGGCAGTTATAGAACTGTGCTGCTGTATCTGAAGGAGAGCCTGTCACTGAAACCACAATCTGGGTATCATCGGCATAAGAAATTGCAGAGAAACCCAGAGTTCTGATAAGCCTTGCCTGAGGAGGAACGTAGATATTAAAGAGGGTGGGGCTCAATGATGATCCCTCTGGGACTCCACATGGCAGTGTGGAATTAGGTGACTTGAATTCCGAAAGAGCCACAAACTGTTCACGGCTCATCAGGAATGAACTAAGTAAAGCAAGAGCCTTTACTTTGATGCCTATCCTCTCCAGGACTTCCAATAATTTTTTATGATTGACAGTGTTGAATGCGGCAGAGAGGACTAGCAGCACAAGTGCTGCGTTACCCCCTGCATCGACTGTCTGCCAAATCTGTTTGGATGCTGAAATCAGTGCAAGTTCAGTACTATGGTTCTCTCTAAAGCCAAATTGAGTGGCATCCAAAAAGGCATGTTTCTCAATATAGTCTGATAATTCCACATTCATGGGTTTTTCGACCATTTTTGCAGGCAGGGGGAGTCTTGAGATTGGGCAGTAATTATTGGGATCTGCCCCGTCTAGATTTGCTTTTTTTAGGAGAGGGAGAACAGATGCCAGATTCCAGTTGGTGGGGAATGTGCCTAAGGAAAACATTTGATTGAACATGGGAGACCGATGAGAAGCAAATATTTCGGGTAGAAGATGGAAGATTTGGGGGGGGACAAGGATCCAATTGGAAACAGATTTAGTAGACAAAAGAAGGTTAATGACCTGGTCAGAGGTCAGTGATGGAAAGAAGGAGGGGTCACTGATGTCTGGGGTAGCTTAGGAGATTGTCATTGTCCCACTGGGAGTGACTGGTGTACCCGAAGAGGGAATCGCCCCTTGAGAGAAAGAACTGGAAAAGCCACTATAAACTGCACTGACTTTGAAGACCCTCACGTACAGGTGGAGACATGGAATCGAATATGAAACTAAGGGCAGTGTATTATGAGAGCTACTAAACATTACTGGGATCCAAACTGGGAAATTACGGCTAAACGCAGCAGAGCGGCAGAAAAAGTGTATAAAAATTATATTAAGGGTTACAAGATATTTACTAATACGAATAGACTTTCGAAGTTATCAGTCCTTGTGGCAGCCCATGCCTTGCATATAAAAATAATTTCTCATTTTTGGAGGCCTTCATATATGCTAAATTATTGGTACTTCATTAGCATACATTGAGCTGGGTAGCTAACCTACAAAACAACGTGAGAGTTCTGGCGCACTAGCCTTCTGTAATATTATCGTGTTTTTTTCCCAACTTCTGTTTGTG
Organism: Triturus cristatus; assembly: GCF_964204655.1. Lineage (NCBI taxonomy): Eukaryota > Metazoa > Chordata > Amphibia > Caudata > Salamandridae > Triturus > Triturus cristatus. The sequence continues at coordinate 1,659,964,017 of NC_140590.1, read as the reverse complement.
ATTATATTGTATAATCGCAAGAGAAGAATGTGTTTGCAGTGTAATAAAATTATTTGCAGGGATAGTCCAAGTCCGCGCAAGTGTAAGATCGGACTTCGGCGTATAATTTGGAAATTACCTGCAGCCGCTTAAATTTTGGAATTTTGTCAGTATAATGTTGGTGCTTTTATATTGCAAGTGCAGTGCACTAATGAAGCTCTTACAATCTGGAACAGGGCCAAATACTTTATTAGTAATTACTATCATTACAGGAGCGCCGGAGCGGTGTTCTGTCACGATCGGAGTCCAGGCGCCAATGCCGATATCATGGCCGCCACCGGACTTCCGCCTACTTCACGCGCATAGTGCGCGAACGACTAGACCGCTACACCACACCTCCCCCCTTTTACAACAACCCAAAGAAACAGTACAGTCTTACTTGCTGTCCATAACGAACTCTCCAAACCTTCTGGGCAGATTGACTCTTCTGCCGCATCGTGTGCGACCACTGAGACCTCCCGTGCTCGGAGTGGCCTCCGTATGTCCCTGCTGGGGAGCATCCCCATCGTCCATGCGTCTTGCTTCCCTTCTGCTTCCCGGATCTGTTCCCTCTTGGGTGCCGATCGTCGGTTCTCTCCTGTCCTCTCTCTCCTCTTGCTCTGTCCCCCGTGATGGGCTGCTCCCCTCCTCCTTGGGACTCTCCGGGTTCCTTCCTCTCCTCGGTGAGGTGTGGACTGTCTCCTCTATGGTGCTACTCAGGCCTGCTGAGTTGCATCTCGCCATGCGATCTTGAGACCATATTTTCCCATCGCTGAGGAGTGCCGACCTGGAATATGGTTCTACCACTTGAAGCGGGGGTGTGAATTTACTAACTCCTTTCTTCTTCTGTGTTGGCAGCTTAATTCTCACCCATTCACCCTTCTCCAGTGCGACCTCTTTGGTGTTACGCCTGGTGTCGTAGTGCTCTGTGTACACTGCCTGAGCTCTCTCTAAGTTCTTGCGCACTACTGCCGGAGACCAGTGACTTTGCACCACGAGACGTTTCCAGGCCACATTGTCCTTCGTGAACGGTTCTCTTCCTCGCAGTATTCTGAATGGACTGTATCCTGTGGTGGTAGGTGTAATCCGATAAGCCCATATCAGCCTTTTCAATTCTTTCTCCCAGTCCATGCCTTGGCTGATCGCCGCCTGAACCGACCCCATGATCACCGGGTTAAATCTCTCCGCTAATCCATTTCCTGCCGGGTGATATATCGGTGTATGTCGCACCGTGATGCCATTTCTCTCCATGTAGGCCTCCCATTTCGATGACGTGAATTGCGGGCCATTGTCACTCAAGATACCTTTGGGTATTCCCTCTCTCGTAAAGACGTTTGTTAGGAAGGCTAGTATTGTTTCTGTTTCCGTGTTTTCACTCACGTCGATCTCCGGCCACTTGGAGTACCGGTCTATGACAACCGTGATATATTTCTGAGTGCCGTGCGCATCTTGTATGGGTCCCAGAATGTCTATGGAAATCTCCTCCCACGGATTATCCGGAACATCGTAGCTGCCTAGGGGCGGGCGTAATAACCTCTGTGTCTTGTCCGCATTGCAACACTGCTCACACGCCCTTACATGCCTTTCTATCATCACGTCCATCCCGGGCCACCAGTAGTCTTCCTTTGCCCTCCATTTGGTCTTTACGATGCCCAAGTGTCCTTCGTGCGTGAGGTCCACAATGAAGTTCCTCAGGGCGTGGGGAGGAACAACCTTTGTCCCCCTCAGCAGGAACCAAGGTTTGTCCCCTATCGACAGTTCTTCTCGGATCTCCCAATACTGTTTCAATTCTTCCTCCAACAATCTCTTGTCCGGCCACCCATTCGTCACATATGCTTTTACTGAGCTTAGTTTTGCGTCTTTCTCATACTCATTTTCCCATTCCTGGGCGCTTATGGCTTTTTCCGGGTCCCCTGTGAGAGCCACTGTGTACTCCTCCCATCCTCCTTCTCCTTGGTCGTCCGCTCGCTCCTTGGATGTCGCCCTACTCAAAAAATCCGCCACCTTGTTCTTGTGTCCAGGCAGGTACTCCACAGTATACACATAGCCTAGGAGTCTCAGGGTCATTTTAGCAATCCGTGGAGTGGCATGTTCATGCCCGCTTGACGTGAGGACCTTCACCAAGGGTTTGTGGTCCGTGCGCAGAAGGAACTTTCCTCCCCACAGGAACTGCCGGAATCGCTCAATTGCCCACACTGCTGCTAGCATCTCTTTTTCAATGACGCTGAATTTTTGCTCGTTGGGAGCCAATGCTCTGGAAGCAAAGCTGATCGTGGTGATCTCTCCCGCGGTGGACTGTTGCGTGAGTACTGCCCCCAAACCTCGATCACTGGCATCAGTGGTGAGTATGGTCTGCGCCTCGGGGTTGAATCCGTGTATGGGTACTGCGTCGCTGATGTTGCGTTTCATGTCTTCGAACTCCTGTTGTTCCCTTTCCGTCCAGTGGAACGTCGCTTTGTCCTTCAGAAGTAAGCGCATGTGATGGGTCTTGGATGCAAAGTGTGGAACAAATTTACTATAAAACTCGGCCATCCCCAGGAAAGTCCTGATGTCTTCCCAGTTCCTGGGTGTGGGAGCCTCTCTGATAGCTGTGACGTTGGATGGTTTGGGCTCGATCCCCTGTTGGCTTATTTCGTGCCCCAAATACGTGACTCTGCTCACTCCAAACTTACATTTGTCCCATTGGGCAGTGAGTCCATTTTGCATCAGTGTGGTGAGCACCTCCTTTAACTTCCTGTTATGGTCCTCCCTAGATGTTCCCATCACCAAGATATCGTCCTGGAAATATTGGATGCCTTCTTTCTTGTGGAACAGCCAGTGCATCAGTTTTTGGAATACGGCGGCCGCGGATGCTAGTCCGCGGCCGCGGATGCTAGTCCGAAGGGCATTCTTAGGAATTTGTAGCATCCGAATGGCGTGATAAAGGATGTCAGGTGGTTGCAGGAGCGATGCAGGGCAATCTGGTGATACGCCGACGTGAGGTCGATAGTGGAGAACCATCGTGTTCCTTGGGTTTTTGCCAGCATTTCGTTGATTCTGGGGAGTGGGAACTTATCCACCACAATGTTTTTGTTTAGTTCCCTCAAATCGACGCACAGCCTCACCTTGCCGTTTGGCTTCTGCGCCACCACCAAGGGCGCCGGCCTTTCCGCATTGTCTATAGCTTCTAGCACGCCGTTATCTTCCAGTCTCTGCAACTCTTCTTGCACCGCTGTCCTGGTCCTGAATGGTATGTTACGTACTTTGTGTGACACCGGTTGTGCCCCCTCTCTCAATTGGATTTTGTGCGTGAACTTTGCCATGCGTCCAATGGACTCTCTGAAGACCTCGGGAAACTCTTCCTTCCATCGCTGTGCAGCGTACTCCGGACCCTCTTCCGTCATGAGGACTTGCGTGTGTCCTCCTGGGTTCAACTTCATTCCCAGGGCTCCTTGATCCTTCCAGCCCAGTACCGACGGCCCTTTTTCGGCCACGTACAATTTCCCGTCGCACTTTCTCCCCCTGAATTCGAAGAGCAAGGGGCAAAACCCCACCATGGAAATAGGCTCTCCCGTGAATGTCACCGGGTGGATGTCGGTGGGCTGTAGATGGTAATCCGTTCTTGGGACGAACTCCTTCTCCCATACCTTCCTCTGGATTATCGTGTAGGGTGACCCCGAGTCAGCCACCATGGTCACTTGTACCCCTCCGATCGTCATCTCGCATTTCGGCTTCTTGTCGGTGGCACATGCTATGCCCAGGACCTGCTCTGCGACTATTAGGATTCCATCGTCTTCTTCCTCCTCCTCTTCTTCTTGCTCCTTGTGCCCTTCTTGAGCCACGTACTTCACTTCGCCTCTCATGGACCTCCTCCTGCACACTTTCTCATAGTGTCCTAACAGTCCACAATACGAGTATTTGGCGCTGAATGCGGGGCATCCCTTGTCGTTGGCGGCATGAGTGTTGCTGCCGCACCTGTAGCAGGCGGTCCTGCTCCAACTCCGTTGTCCTTGGGGTCTTGGGGTCCTAGTAGTGTACTTTTTGTAGCTCCGCCGCGCTCCCGTGTGCTGTCCCTGTGATGGCAAGGCTGGACTGCTGAGCTCCCACGTGGGTTTCAAAAGGGGTGCTGGTGGACCCTGCACCACCTCGTCGCCATTATAATGTTGGTGCTTTTATATTGCAAGTGCAGTGCACTAATGAAGCTCTTACAATCAGGAACAGGGCCAAATACTTTATTACTTTATTAGTAATTACTATCATTACAGGAGCGCCGGAGCGGTGTTCTGTCACGATCGGAGTCCGGGCGCCAATGCCGATATCATGGCCGCCACAGGACTTCCGCCTACGTCACGCGCATAGTGCGCGAACGACTAGACCGCTACACCACAGTCAGACTTTGAACTCTGCATGACCTTTCAGGAAAAGGTGATGGAATCACGCACCATCACAGCCAAGGAGGAATGGTTGCAACCATGGAGGCAGACGACCTGGAGCAGCTGCAGCTCTTAACAGACATTCTCACCAGCTGAGGCCCCTTGGTTACAGGCAGAGATGAGCAGGGGGCTTGTTGTGAGCCCAGGTCACCAACTGCAGCTACTACATTTCCCTAAGAGGGACTGAGGCAAGAACATCCGTGTTGTTAAAGGCAAAATCTGGAAAGGGGAGCTGAGGAGAGTCCTGTCAACGTGCAGGCACGCTGCTATTAGGATACAGAAAGCCGTGAAGAGAGGTGAGCATATGTGTAACTGGCACAGACTTCAACATTAGGATTGGCAAGAGAAGGAGCACAGATAAGCTTCCGGAAGAAGAGTACCCTATATATTTGAATCTGCAAATGAATGCAACATAGTCAATTTGACGCAATTTGCTTATTTATTTATGCCATTAGACTGACAGGCATTAATATTTATGGTCATTATTGCTTTCACATATTGCTTAGGTTTCCTTAGAGATTTTTCTTTTTTCCCCCTGCAGAAACCTGAAAACATGTGCACACATTGGTATATATTTTTATAAACGCTTGGACTCCCTTTAGTGACTTATTTCTCTATGCTATATGTGTAGGCTCAGCTTTGGTAAACAAATGTGGTTTTGCTTTTCACAGGAGGTGGGTAGGAAGAGGATGAAAATGGTAAAGAGTTGGGCATTTGGGTGTTTAAATAGCCCTTGCTTTATGACCTACAACATACTCTGCTTCCTAGAAGTGTCAATTATCCCACATGTGGTACGAAATATCACTTTTTAAATTCTAGTTAGACAGGGCAATCTTAACCTTAGGTCTGATACATACAGTTGGAAACGTTAAAGTGTTTTCCTCATGACAGAAAGCAACAAGTATTTGCAATGCAATAGGTCTCGCTTTATTAAAGTTTGAGCTATTGGTGTTGCATTATTAGGCAATGCCAATAACTCAAACTTTAATAATACGAGACCTATTGCATTGCAAATGCTTGTTTAGAAAAGGAGGTAGCTAGGCTATTAAATGCATGGTTGCCTCCATGATAGCCTATGGAAGTTTTTTAATTACTGCTCTATTTATAATAATGTGGGGCTCCCACTTTGAGGACGGGGAATGATTCAAGTATGTGAATATATGATAGATACCAATACTGGAGAACTGCTGTTACAGGTAAGTAACTTATCTTTTCCTTAGGTAGACGCCAACATATAGAGCAAATATTGTTGCCATTTATAGCCACATCCATGCCTCACATAGTCCTGTCAAACAATTTAGAAACCATGGTCCGCCATATGGCGTTTCTGAAAGTGTAGAGAATACATCATTTGAACAACTTCTGCAAATAGCAGAATCTTAAAATTCAGCATTGTAGAATATCACATTTATGAATTCACCCAGTCATCCTGCCTCATGGATAGGGTTTGATGCCTGGTCTAAGCAGAAGAACTTAGTAGATTGCTCATGTGAAGATGCAAATGTTGAGCGCTTTTAAATGTCGTCAGCTCAATTTGCTCATTTCTATCCTTTGAATGAATGTGCCATTTACCAGCCAAATGTCAGGGAATTACATATTTGTTGAGAGGGCTGAGGAAAACATCCATTTCTATTTTATATGATGTAATTTTCTACAACATGTACTCGAAAAGCCACTTAAGAGTTCTTAAACCTTTATAAAGATTCTCCAGTCTCCTTTCTTTTACCAACCTTAAAATCTCTGCTGTTGATTTTGAGTTCCTTGTTTTTATATTTTGGAAGAGCCATTATGTACCATTCAAAATTGTCATTGTATTTTTTTCTCGTTGCTTTCTGTAGGTTATGGGATCGTTGTTCTTTCTCCTAGCCTGTATTCTGTACAAGCCACCGCCAGAAACCCCTCGGAGCAGCTCGGGTACATCAGATGAATCTCCATCACCGGTCAAGAGCGACACAGATTGCGCCATTTGACATCCCCACGCCCCGTGCTTTGTGGGTCACATTACTGTAAACTGTTACAGTTGTTCGCCACATCCGTGCTTGAGAAGTTCACATCTCTTTAATGTGGTACCCACATTCCCAAGAGTCCAGGTGGGCTCTTCCTTACATGGATCACTTCACAACCATTGCTGCTGCTTTTCTACCGTAAACCAAGGGCTTTCCATAACTGTGTGTATGCTTACACATGATTTCAGTATGTGTCAAATCAGGAAAACAAGTTTCGTTTTTCAATACAGGACACGTCTGGAACAACCAGGAATAGCACAAAAATGTGTCCGTTTTTTACACACCTTCAGCTTGTATTGTTTTTGATCTCTTTTTTGACTTAGAAACTGCTTGCACGAGTAATAACAGGAAGGATGTTCGTAACTGGGCGCTTCCGTAGTAAGAAGCAAAAGGGAAGTAGATATCGGTTGTGCTGTCTCCGTTTAACTGATCTCATTTGTAGACCTCATTTCCCCCTATACAATCAACAATGAGTTCGTAGACCTAAAGAATGTATTTATAGGACACGTGCCAGCCTTGACCAAAAACAAGGGATGTGTACATTCTTGAATGACAGCCACAGCAGCAGGCACTTCGAAAGGGGCCTTCATCTTCCCACCCATGCATCATTACTGCTTCCTACCAGGGAGTCCGAGATGCAATGTGCATAAGGCCTTCTAGGCACGAATTTAAAAATGTGTTTTTCATACAATTTGGAGACCGCTTTCCGTAGACATTGCTTGTTTGAGTGACACATACAGTCAAGCTTCTGGATGTCTTATGGAGTCAGCAGACATAATTTTTGCCTTTTGTGGCTTTTTATAATTCATTTGATTTTAAACTCCAATGTCCTTAAGTTACATTAGCACATTCAGACAGAGGCCTTCTGCCTCCCAGGCCAGGTTTAATGGGCTCCTTAATTTTAAATAATAATTTACAGAGCGCCATACGGATGTACTATTTCAATCAGTACTGCATGTATACATTAGCTAGTAGTATGGGTCAGCGTGGATGAGGAAAGTGTTATTTACTGGTAGATGAACGTGGTTCTTAATGGCCCAGTGCCTGACACGGAATTGTCTCCATGTTCAGTTCACTTTCAATGCAAGCTATATGTTTTCGACGCAGGGCTATCTGGTTCCAGAACTAACATCAAACTTGTGAACACACTCTCACTCAAATTCACTGTAAAGACACCTCGCGCCAACCACTTATACCCGGTTCTCACTTCGATGACACTGATCTATGCAAGTTTTATTTATATCAGAAGTAATCATTTCTTTGGTTAGCTAGAAAATCACATTATGCGAGTTATTTATACTAATTGCTACAACTGGAAGCGATACAGGTTTACCCCGAAGCACACTTTTGTATAAAGTTACAGAAAATGTGGCACAGAAGGTCACGGGGAGGCTTCGACAAGCACTAGATATGTTTAGTAGTAGTTTATACAGGAAGCCACTATATTTTTTCTTATATTCCTTTTTCAATTTTATTTATTGTTTGAGGCGACTTTTTGTGAATACTTTAGACGTAAATGTGGTTTTGTACATGCATAGAACAGCTATTTAACGTACTGTTGTCAACAGTTTTGGGACAGCGACTGGGAAAATACTGTGAGCGGGGTGCCAGGCCAGTCTGCTGTTCATCGACTCCCTCCTCACGGACACACGTTGTACACAAGCGCAGTCCGTGCTGCTGTTCTGTAAGTGGTCATCGTCTGCTTTGTGCACAGATATTCGACTCCACTTCCAAGATTCAAATAGGTTACCCCAAATATGGAGTCAGTAAGGTTCTCCTTTATGAGTTTACACAGCCAGTGCTTCTCTCTTTCTAAACCAACAGGTTTCTGCTCTGCTGTGTCTTTGGCAACAGTTTAAATGTGAAAATAAACTGCCCTAGAGTCACACTGTATCAGGTATAAACAAGTCTCACTGGGCCTGTCAGGCACCCGTCTGTTGGTGCAGACCCCGGGACTTCCACCAAGGTGTGAGTGCACTGTACGGAGCAGAGCGCTGGCGCAAATTCCACGTATTTATTCCAGGTTCTTTCTGAGATCACCGGTCTCAGTTGCTCCCACTTTCCTTTCTCACTGATTATCTCGCTCTCTATCTCCATCCCAGTTTCTTCCTCACTCTCACATACTCTTTCTTCCTCTCTGTCGCCCACAGCAGTGCCACCTCCTCTTTAAAAAGCTCTGAGTAAACTCTAGCTACAAGCACTGAGGTGAATGAATCTGATAGGTAATACATTAGGGACGATAACAAGCACTGTGGGAAGTGTGGGGTAAACAAGTAGGCGGCAGTGATGTGGCAGAAATGACCTGTTACTCACTGGTAATATTCATTACTCTGAGTCGTAGCCCTCCCCGTCCCAGTCCTAACTACATGAGCGTAGGTCCTCCCACCAGAAACTCCCAAGCAACTTAAAACCCATCCCTTCCCTCCATGCCACACCCACACCCTGAGGCATATAACTCTGTGACCCGCCTATCCACATTCTGTACCATAAGCACAAGAAGCCGAACAGGGAGGGAGGGATGGGAACCAGGACTGGGACTGGGAGGGCTACGACTCGGAGTAATGAATATCACCGGTGAGTAACCGGTTATTACCTTCTCGTCAGCCCTCCCCGTCCCAGTCCTAACTACATAAGCAGATACCAAAGAAAGAATCGGCATCACTCAGTAGCAAACACAGACTTTATGAAAGTACAATAAAAGTCCCACCACCGGAGCAGAACGCAACACAGCGCTCCAAAACCCAGCAGAATCAGGACCCCCCCACCACCAAATGATAATGGGACATAAAGGTGTGAGGAGAACTCCAGGTAGCAGCCCTGCAGATCTTGGCCATGGAAGCCCCTTGAAAACAAGCCCAGGAAGCAGCCAACCCCCGAGTCGACCTCCCCTGAACATACCCAGGAGCCAACACACCACAAGCCTCATACGCAGCACCCACAGCCCACCACAGCCAACGACTGAGGGTAGCCCCAGAAGGCTTCAGACCCTGACCAGTCAGCCCAAAGGTCACAAAAAGGGACTCCACCTTACGAAAAGGCTCAGTACGCATCAAATAGATCTCCACAGCCCTCCGAACATCCAAAGAGTGCAGCCGCACCTCAACCTCCGAAAGAGGACAAGGACAGAAAACAGGAAAAACCAGATCCGCAGAGCAGTGAAAGGAGGAAGGGATCTTGGGAACAAAGGAAGGATCAGGCCGCACCCGATCAGGAAAACATCGTAAAAAAGGGACCGAACAAATCAAGGAGCCCAACTCCCCAATCCGCCGAGCCGAGGTAATAGCTACAAGGAAAAGCACCTTGATTGTCAGAAAGCTCAAAGAAACCTCATGCAGAGGCTCAAAGGGAGCCACCTGCAATGCCCCCAATCCCAGAGGAAGATCCCAACTAGGAGCAAAGGACCTAATGACAGGCTTTTGAAGGAAACAACTCCTTAACAAACGGGACACCAGGGGAACCACAGGCTCACAGACCGAACCCCGAAAGACCTGAACAGCCGCCCACTGAGCCCTCAGGGAGGATACAGCTAGACCCAAGTCAAAGCCGTCCCTCAAAAACTTCAAGACATGCACCGGATCCACATCCAACGCAGACCACCCTCGTGCCGTACACCAAGACTGAAAAGATACCCAATGTCTGGCATAGGACTTGGGAGTCGAAGGGCGCCTGGACCGCTGAATAAATTCAGCCACCGAAGGAGAACACCCCAACGCCACAAGGTTCATCCTCTCAACAGCCAGGCGGACCAGACACCCCCGAGACAGAGGGGAAAACGACAAGAGACAAGGGACCACCAGCATTCTCCAGCAAGATCCCACCGCCAACTTCAATAACAGCGGGAACCAAGGCCTCCTGGACCAATCCGGAGCCACCAGGATCACCGAAGCCCGATCTAGTTTGACCTTCAGCAGAACCCGGGGAAATTAGAGCAATAGGGGGAAAGGCATACATCAGGCCCCCCTCCCACCGGAAGGACAGGGCATCCACCCTCCAAACCGTGGCTGACCGAACCAGAGAACGAAACTTCTCCCTCAAGGCGTTCTCTGGGGCGGCAAATAGGTCCACCACCGGGACTCCGAACCGGGCCATCAGGCAACCAAACACGTCCAGCGACAGGCACATGTCCGACAGGGAGGGAAACACCCTGCTCAAGCAATCCGCCTCTGAGTTCAATATCCCCGGTAAATGTAAATCTCTCAGAGACAACAAGTGAGACTCTGCCCACAGGCTGATACGATGTGCCAACAAATTGAGGGAAGCCACCTTCACACTCCCCTGGCGGTTGATATAACACACCACCACCGTGTTGTCTGACCATACCATCACATCCCTCTGGAGGACCCAAGGCAGAAAATGAGTCAACGCCAACTGAACCGCCTTCAGTTCCCTCCAATTCGAGGGCATTTCCGCTCCCGGCACAGACCAAAGACCCTGCACCGACTTCCCAACCCAGTTCGCTGGCATTGGTCGTCGGGACCAACCTCTCCTGGGACACAAAGGGCGATCCCTGCAAGAGGTTCAGATCCACCAGCCACCAGGACAACTCCAGGGCGATGGACACACACCCCCGGTATCAACAGCTTGTAATTCAGAGAGGTCGGATCCCAATAGCCCAGAAGATGATTCACCAGGGGGTACAAGTGTAAACGGGCCCAAGGTACAATCATCACCGTAGCTGACATCAGCCCCTAAACATGAAACCACTGGTGAGCCATGGAAGACTGATGCCCCCCCCTCTCCCCCCCCAATGAACAGCAGTTCCTGAGTGGGGCAAAGACAGGATTTCTCCAAGTTCAGAACCCACCCGAACCGTTGAAGGAGACTGCAAACCTCCTGGGTATGTGCCTGAGCCTGAAGGAAAGAGGAGGAAGAGATCAACCAATCGTCCAAGGAGGGGAACACATGCATACCCTGAACATGCAACAAACCCACCAAGGGTGCCAACACTTTAGTAAACACCCTCGGAGAGGCAGACAGGCCAAACGGAAATACCTGGAACTGGTAATGTTCCCCCCCCCACACAGATACGTAGGAACCTCTGCGAATCCGCGTGCACCGGCACATGAAAGTAGGCATCCCGGAGATCGAGAGAATGCAGGAAATCCCCCACTGACAGGAAGGGAAGAATCAACTGTAGAGTCACCATTTTGAAGGACCGATGAGGGATACACAAGTTTATAGCCTTGAGATCCAGCACAGGACGAAAGTCCCCATTTGGCTTCTGGATCAAAAATAGGATTGAGTAAACCCCCCGCCCTTGTTGACACACAGGCACCTTCACCACAGCCCCCTTTGACACCAAGTCCCAAACTCCATCAAACAGCGCCCGTCATCTTTTCTGAGACCTGGGAACAGGGGTAGCTCTGAACACATCCACCGGAGGAGTTCCAAATTCTATTCTGTAGCCCAGCCAGACCACCTGCAGGACAGACTGATCCCAAACGAACTCCTCCCGAACAGGAAAAAAAGAGGTGAGGCAACCCCCAACAGGTACCCCCAATGAACTCTCCACATAGTCACGACTTGGAGGGACCTGCAAAAAAGGAAGCACCCTGTTGACCACGGGACTTGTGGAAGGAAGGGACACCCCAGCCATGTCCCCTACCACGAAAGGGCTGGGCTGCCATCTTAGATTGAAACGCCTGCCCAAAAGCCCACTTATAACCCGCAAACTTCCCCTTCTGAGAAGAGCAGACCGGAGCCAACAATCTCTTGTCCTCAGCTGTTTTCTTTATCAAAGCCTCCAACGGCTCCCCAAGCAGCTTAGAGCCCATGAAGGGAAGCTTCATCACGGCAGCCGTCTGAGCAGCCTCCGCCTTCCAAGACTTAAGCCACAACTGCCTCCTAGCAGCAACAGAGGCACCAGCAGCCGCCACCGCAGCGCTAAGGGAGTCGAAGGGCAAATCTGCCATGAAACGCAACTGTTGTTCCAACATGGACAAAGACTGAGGGATCCTAATCCTGCATGAGCTGCTCAGAAATACCCTGACAGTCCTTTAGAAGCGACTGAACAAGATAGCTGGTGTAAGCTGCAGACCGAACTTCAAGATTAGAGGCAGGAAAGGACCGCTTCAAGGCCCCTTCAACCCGCTTGTCCCCAGGATCTGAAGGAACCGCATCCTCAGACACCACCAGGCTCTTAGACCACATACCAGCTAGCAGGGAATCCAACTTCACCACGGCCGGGAACTCCTCAGTGAATCCCTGCAAAGGATACCGCCTAGCCAGAAACCGGGGGAAAGGCATGTTTGTCAACATCCTTCCACTCCCCCTCCAGCACATTCCTCACAGATTTATGAATGGGCAGGCTTTCAGGTTCCTTCTTTCGGTAATTGGCGAAGAAATCTTCAGACTCCCCACCCTCCACGGGACCAGGGAACCCCAAATTGTCTCGAACATGCTGCAGAACACAGCGAAGGTCCGCCCTCTGGACAAAACAACACTTCACCTCCTCATCAGTCAATGTCTGGATCGACCTCCGCCGAGGCATCCAATTTCTGCTTCTTAGGCCCCTTGGGTTCACGAGCCAAAAAGGCCGCCGCCACAGCAGCCTCAATCATCTTTTGTATATCCGCAATGAAATGAGCAATGGAAGATCCAGCGACCACCACCTCATACTCACAGCCGAGCTCACGTTCATCCGCTCCTCTACCCTCCATGTTGTGAACAGGAGAACATAGAACCAGACCCCAAGAAATATCCCAGACCAATCAAAGAAAAAATCCCTAAGGGCCAACTAGGGAACACCACCCGGACCCACAGCCAGTCCCCAAACAGGACTAAATGCCAGCCTCCAAACCAACCAATCAGAGACAATCACAAACCTACTGAAGGAAAGACTGAACAGGGCCTAACTGTAAGGACCTGAAGGAACCCAAAAGCCCCTGCCCCAGGAACCAGTGAACACACAGGTAAGAAACTCCCAAATGCCCCCGCAGCACTGCAGGGAGCAGGGGATTAGAGCCACAAACATACCATATGACCCCCATAGCCAGCAAACTGACTCTATGACAGGGAAACCCCCAGCAGGGCGACCCCCCTAGCAGCGGTAAACAGTAACCTATGCAAGCAGAGGGAGGCCCCAGAATAATCGGGCACCCACTGCACTACCCAACACGAGATCCCACTAGGCATTTGCCCAGCAGGAAACAAAAGGTGAAAAACACAGGCTTGATACGAGACGAGCACCGAGCCCATGAAACACACCTCCGTGGAGGAGCCAAACTGCCACGTCCTCGGCGCACAGAAAAGCCAGCCGTGCCCAACACACCTCCCCGGGTGTTCTCGCAAGAGCAGGAAAAGAACCCGGAAGAGGGGAGGCTGCAGCAGGGAGTCACTACTCCACATCAGGCAGTCCGGACCCCCCATCCCCATGGTCCCGCTAAAGCAGGGACTCAAACGTACATGCAACATAATCAACAGGTACTTTGTAGGGGTTTAAACGGCGGCTGAGCAGCCCGTTTCTCACTTACCCGAAAGGAGGCACAGGTCCAGCACCCCCTACGACGAAGTCTGGCCGGAAGTGAATCCGCAGAAAAAACAAACAGGATGTGGATAGGCGGGTCACAGAGTTATATCCCTCAGGGTGTGGATGTGGCCTGGAGGGAAGGGATGGGTTTTAAGTTACTTGGGAGTTTCTGGTGGGAGGAGCTATGCTCATGTAGTTAGGACTGGGACGGGGAGGGCTGACGAGGAGGTAATGAGCCATGTAGGGAAATTGATGTAAACAGACAGGTGCTTACGGTGCAAACAGCCTGGCACCTATCTTGCGGAAGTAAAAAGCACTAATGTGGATCCGTTAAAAGATATATATCTAGTAGCTTAAAAGGAGTTTGCTGTACTTTTAGATGACCGTGAGCACAGACTCGAGACATTCAGATTGTTCACAAAATGCCATTACCGTTTGCTCCATTTTTCTTTAGAAGAATTCTGGGCATTGTTTGTGCAGGTGACTGAAATGCTGAGACGTTTGTAGAGTTTACAAGCTGTTTCATGGTGTCTGCAGAAGAAATAGAGATGTTATACAATGTTAGGTAAATTCACTAGAATATTCTGTGATACAAGTTATCTATTAACAGATCCTTCGTGACAAAGCAGGGCTACAATCTAACAGAGTTTCTTAACTGAATCCAGCTGATAGTACAGGAAAGAAAGTCAGTGAGTGATGGGATTTGTGTCTAGCACACACTGCGACCCCAAAGTTAGCAGGCGCTTGAGAGAAATCCAGATATGGCTTAGGAGAAAGGCACTTGATTGAGGTCACAGGGGTGTGAGCCCTCCAGAGTAGTGACAGTTTCTCACATAGAGGCAAAGGCCATAGGTTGGCATAGTCAGCTAGAGTCACTGTCCATTTCACAATAATATAAGAAACAAGATAAAAAATGATAAATACATATCTGTAAAGTGTAGTGCAGTTGCTTGAATGGGTACTATTCTTGACCAATCAGACCTCTCCTTCACAAAAGACACTGGCTTGGCTATGGCTTTTGTGGTTGTAAAAGACAGAACTAGAGCTATGCTTGATATTTTTCTCAGGTCAAGTTTGAGGCTTCATTTGCCACCAGCGCTGTGTTACACGTCCAACCAGCGTACTTCAAATCTCTTGCATAAGGGAAGGGAGAGATCATCCCCTTGCTTTGTGGAAACCGTGTAAATGGCAGCATTTGGTAACATCAAATAAAAATATGACAATTGTGAGTTTCAAATGTAGGTTCTGCCTACCCTAGTGCTAACATGCAGATATTATTGACCATTCATAGACCAATAAACAGCCACTGTGTGATCTCTTGTACCAACCTGCTCTGAACTTCTTTAATCTTAGGGAAGTCTGGGATAAAGAGATCATGGCTCAAACACACCTTCAGAAAGTGTGGAGCAAAAAGTTGTCACAGAGCAGCATTGACCGGTAATGGGATAAGTTTATATCCCAAATAGTTAACACTATAAATCGCCGTCATCTCATTCAAATTGAAACCCCTCTCCTCCTGGAGTGGAGAAGACACTAGAATCTTGGGTGATTTTTTTCTGTGGTGAAATATTGTCTTTAGGAACTAAGGGCTCCCAGCTGTGCATTTTGACTTACAGTCTACCTGTCCTTACACCAGCGCACCTAACAAACTTCTCTTGTGCCCTTTTAGGCTCCTTCTCAAGAGCTCCTGTATCACTATATACTGGGGATCCAAACCTTTGTTGTAAAACATGTTCTTGGCTGTCAC
The DNA here is from genome assembly GCF_964204655.1 of Triturus cristatus. Taxonomy (NCBI): domain Eukaryota; kingdom Metazoa; phylum Chordata; class Amphibia; order Caudata; family Salamandridae; genus Triturus; species Triturus cristatus. The sequence continues at coordinate 1,659,948,366 of NC_140590.1, read as the reverse complement.
CGGTGGCTGCCTCTTACTGATTCTCAGATTCCATATGTTGACACCGACATACAATATGTTAGTTTTATGTTCAAGTGTAAAATGCTGTGGTGTACTGCATATTGTGCCAACAATGTACTTGTGTTCTTACAAAATAATGCATTATGCCAAAAACATTTACATTAAATTAGAAAACTGAAAAGGCCCAGATTGGTACAGTTGAACCTCCAGCTTGGCTTTACTGACACTGTTATTAGAGCTTAGCTCAGCAGGCAGTAGTGACTAGTGCAAGCTCAAGTTTGCAAAATTAAGGTGTTCTCTTCAAGGGCCCGATTCACATCGCCGGTACTGAACCCAAGTGGCACTTAGGTGACCACATACAATAGTTAGGAGTTCAAGGACAACATTGTTATCCACAAAGTATAAATTTGCATTAGTAAATGGATGTATTCCCACGAAAAACTACACAGTAGTTTATGTGTGAACCTTCATGGAGTGGTTTCTGAGGCATTCCTTTATATTTTGAAGTTAGTGTCACAGTCAGAGATATACTTAATAATAGCAAGAGTAGTGGAAGTGTGGCTGGAAAACTCACGGAATGTGTTTACTATGAAGGAAAAAAATGTTTGTTTCAATGCACACATGCATCACATTTACCTTTGAGAAATGCAACATTTCCGAATGCGTAAATGTTCATTCATTGTCAAGCCACTAAGTCTCAGCTTCACAAGAGTACTGCTCTAATGAGGTGTAAATTCTAAGAAAGTCAGACATTTTCTCCAGATGGCCACTGTCTGGGTGAAGTGTGTCACAAGCAAGTTAAAGCGCTGCATGATTTATTCTTATGAGCTGCTCATCTGTATTGCATGCCATCGGGTCTGTTCTCTATGGATAAATTGCTACTTATTTTACAGCAGATATACTCCGAATCTAAAGTAGGTTGTAGTATATTGGATGGAAGAACAATTAGTGAAGCGTGAGCCTGCCCATTGACTTCTAAGGGGAATTAGCAGCTGACTTTATTTACCATTTACACAGGAGTATTCAAATTAGTGTATTCACTATAGCTTCTTTGAAAATATGCACAGGCTTTTCAGGAGAAAATATATTAAACATTATTTTGTAATGTTTTCCATTCATTTTGAGACGTTTGTTGACCAATGAAGTATACAGGTATAAGCTAAAAGTCAGTGGTATTGCTTCTATCCAAAGACGAGCAGTGTTTTCATATTTTTGATAAGTGTATGCACAGAAAAGGTAGGAAGAACTTTTAATACTTTCTGAGAGATAAGAAGGGCGTACGTTTTTAAAGGTGCATGGCAATTATTTTAATCTTGCTTACATTAAATAGACAATTAATGTTCACAGTACTTAGAACGCATAGCAGCACCAGTTTCTCCATCCTCTGTTGCAACAAGGCTATATGCTAGATATAATTTGAATTGGTTTTCATAGAATGAACCTATAAGATTTCACTGTCCTCTGTGAATATAGGAACCACTTTCTTCAAAACCATATTTTGACTATCCTGCCTATTCAGTGACACGAAATCTATACCCCTGACCTAAGTGGCTTCACTAGAATAGCATTCTGAAGCACTTCAAAAGGAGCTTTACGACATGAATAAAATGCTAAATGGCAAAAAAGGAACCTTCTATAAGCACCTTATTTACTCCTAAGTTGTAGAGTACTTGCAGCTTCCTTGTGCGCACAGGCTCCTTTAAGCCAATTTACCTACCCACATGATTTGCACATTCTGCTCACTCAGAAGACAAGCAACATACATACATAAGATGTTTTGAGCTTATCAATGCCTTGTGGTAAACAATATTTGCTGTGGAGCAAATGAGAGCAGATTATAGTTTTCTTTGTTAAATATTTAATTTTCCATTGTACGATCTTTTGCCATGACTTGGCAGTGTTATGATTTCGCATATGTCAACAGCATCTGGGCGTTATGGCTCAGCACGTGGACCATGCAAATGTTCATGCCCAAACATCAGCCTGCTGTGGTGTTAGCATAAGCTTTTGTTCATTATGAAGACTTTAGCTGATCCATATTTCAGCCAATAGTTACAATATAGCATCTCACAAACTCTGGCTAAAATATAAAATTGCCCAATAAACATTTGACATTATCCCTGCGGTTCTAGGCCTTTTGCTTGCGACCCTCAGTGGGTCTTGTTGAACAGTAATTTGTTAGGGCAGTTTGTTCACCATTAAAGAAAGCATTTTCCTAATAAAGTTTGTACAATTTTGTATTAATTTATTCTGTTCTTTTTAATTAAAATGAGACTTCTATGGCATGTTTTCTTGTCTATTTTGTCAAAGTCCAAGCATTTTTATCTCAAACCTATTAATGTGTGGAAATTCGTCCTTAGCCAACAAATCCTAATCCTGTGTTCTGACAGAAACTAAAAAAATGGCATAAATCGCTTTTAGACATTGCTTGTGAATCATAATCAATACTGGGCCTTCAAAAAGTGAATTCATATTTGTATGTTGCAACACATGCTTCTTAATTACCAATGACTCCTATTCACATAAGAGGATCATTAACTTTGCTAGTGGACTTTCAAATCTTCAATGTGGAAATTAACTTCCTCCAAGTTCCCCTTTTTTTTGGGGAGTGTACGTACCACGAGCAAACATGAATGAGGACTGCTTTGGGCTTCTGTGAAGCCAAGTAGAAAGTCGCAGAAACGGGCATGCAAAAATGTTAACAGGATAATTACGAAAAAAAAGTCCAGTTCACTTGTCTTTAGGTCAGCATGCTCAAATGCCAGTGGCGTATTAGGATTCATTCCTTCATTATTTTCTTTTACTCTCTTTTAAGCCACATAATATTAAAACGAACTGGTATACTTGTGGTGCAGTCAGCCAGGGAATATGCCTGCGTGAAATTGGATGCGCCGTACTGGTTGCCTACCCATGGTCACAAATTAATATGAATGAAATGGTGGTATTTTAGTTTTACCTTCCTAAAAAGCACTTGCTGTATAGATTCCATTATGATTATTTTCAAGTTTTATAATGTCACTTTGTTAGAATCAGTTGCTAGAGATTTAGAGTGATGGCCATGGGTGTAAACGTAGTTTGGTTTTGGCACTGGGTGGGGGAGGGAAGCCTCGTCGCTGTGAAGTTGAACAGGCTGTTTTGTGCCTTTTCAATAAATCAAGGTATGTTTGCAGTAGTAGGTATTAATGACAGTCTGAAAAAGAGACATGAAATACCAGTGTGTAATACTGAATGTGAACTTGTAGTGTATTGTTTTGTACTGTTGAAATCAAATAAAATATTGTAATACAAAAGTGTTTGTAGTAATTCATCTTTGTGGGCATCATTTTATGAATGCAGATACTGTAGTAACAGAGGTACCAATATACATGACACAAATGTTGAGTGTATATTATGAGTGTTGTTTACAGTTTTAACTGTATGTTGGTACTGTTTCATTGAGGCAAGTGCTATTCTGAAAACAGTCTTAGTCAACAATATGGCATATCTTCACTGTGTTAGATATATGAAAATTGTTCAGTTTAATGTGCTCTGTTAGATGTTTGTGTGTGGCATATTTTGGTGGCAGTGCTTTTGAGAGTCCCTTGATAGGCAGCCCAATGCTGCTTCCAGGCTGAATTAGGGGAATGGCATGTGTTCAATCTAATGTGTTCTTTTGGATGAGTGTGCATGGTGTTTCTCAGTGGTTACTACTGTTGGGAGTTAGTTGACCACTGACCTAAATGACAGGTTATCTCTAATGCCTTCTGATGGAAGTTGGACTCTCCTCTGTATACAATGAAAAAGAGTGCAAATAATGGACTCCATACACCTATCAAGTAATCAGAAATGATAAAGCATTGAGTAAACTAAGTCATTCTAAAGTATACTCCTTCCTGCAGATTCTTTATGTGAATCTTTCTGTGCATGCTAGACTGTATTGCGAAACTTGTCTGCAGTATTACCAATCTCAGGCATCCCGGGCACTGTATGACTTGAAGTGCAAATCAGCAAGACTTTGCCATTCGTTGTCTTTGGCCCAACATAAGGTGCCACAAGGACCGTTGATCTCAGATCCTTTTTTTCTGTGCCCTACATGCGGATTATGTTCCTGGTTTCCTGGTCAGTTTTTCCACTGTTTTAAAAAAGGTACATCACTTGTTGAACTATGTCCCCTCCTAAAGTTATGAGCTTTATGAGCGTTAAAAGCTAGTCATTCTAATAGGGGAGCATTCACTTTTTAACACTTTAAATACCTATAGGTCCTCCTTGCATTGTACAAGTAACTCTCAGAGTTACCCATATTAATGTTGTTTATTTTTCATTTATGTAATTCAAGAATCATAGTCACCTGTTAAGTACACAGGTTATTCTTAATAGTTATTTCCACCAGAACTTATAGGTTATTAGTTACGTTCTTCAATTTCAACATTTCTTGATACACATTCTTTCCGAATCTCTGATAAACAAGTACAAATCACAAGTTTCAAAACAGTTAAAAAGATGACCCTTCTAAATGGATAGTGTGATGTACTTAGTTGTAATATAAGACCAGATCACTATTAGCTTTGAACAACAAAACTTAGCTTGAGCCTGAGCCGACATGTGTTTCGTGGTGACCTGCCTCTTCTTCAGGGCTCAAAGAATACAATCTCTCTTAAATGGCTTTTCTGAGAGACTAAGGACAGATATGGAGTTTCCTCTGTATGCAACAACATTAGGAATAAGTGATTTATTAATAACTATTTGGATCAGTCAGCCATTTAACACAAAATTCTGATGGATACATCTGCCTGTGGATTCCTCACCTTTTGAATTACCCAATGCGCAGTATTCCACAGAAACATTTCTCCTCAGCTCTCCCACGTCGACAAGGACATCACATTGGGACCGCTCCGCACACGACTCCGCGTGACGTCATCGGAGCCATAAAAAGACCTCGCCGAGGTGTTGACGTCAGTTCCCTTTTTTCCACGCTGTTGACGCGTAACATTTTTTTCCCAGGCTCCCCATTTCTGGGAGTTTCTTTGTTGCTGTTGTAGCGACTTTGTAAAAAATTGGGTTTTAAGCCATGCAGAGAATGTGGGGGCAGATGTCCATTACTGACCCCCATGAAGATTGTTTATGGTGTCTTTCATCAGACTATTACGTTGGGACATGCACTTTGTGCAAGCGCATTAATCCAAAAGCCCTGAAGGAGAGGGAGGCCAAATTATTCATGACCAAGACCAAAAAGCAGAAGAGAGGTCGCAGGAGGTCAAGGACCCACTCGAAGTCGCTGACTCCACACACTTTGAGGTCTTCGAAGAAACACAAGAAGAAGCGGTGCCATGGTTCTCGGCATCGCTCTTTGAAGGATGCAGCTCCAAAGTTGGTGTCTCAGACGTCATCGTAGAGATGAGATCTCTCTGACTCCTTCACCTGGGGTGACTCCGGCATTGTCTCCGAGAGATGCGACACCTCCACCGTTGCCTAAGTAAACCACTCTAACTCTGGCTCCGGGGTCTCCGGCGCCACAACCGGAGTCAAATTTAATGCCTCCGCGAGTGGCTCCAGAGCCTGTGATACCGGATCCGCTGTATCCTGCTTTCCCGGCTCCAGAATCGGATCTGTCGCATTTTTTTAATGAGATGTTTAGCTTGTTTGCCTCAGCAGCAAACCCTACTGGTGCGCCTGTTGGCCCCATGGGTCTGTTGGCATATTCCCTGGGAGGTTTGCCACCTCACTTTCCCCAGGCACTGCTCATGCCTATGGCTCTAGACAGTTGGCCTCTTCCGATGCCGAGAATTTCAATGCAGTTGCAGTCTTTGGAGGAATGAGCTCCTCTCCCCCCCGGTGGCGTCTGGTTCTGATCTGGCGCCGACTCGACCTCTACCAGCTTCGACTCCTGTTTCTGTGGACCTTCCTTCGACGCAGATCTCGAATGCGCTGCCGATGCCGGTACCGAGGATAAGTTCTCAGAGAGAGGCGCAAAGACTGTTGGAGGAAGAAGAGTACCAGGAGGAACATGGAGGGGCTGAGGAAGGAGAGATTGTAGATCCTCACTCGTATTTTGAGGGTTTACAGGAGGCTAGTGGCCTGGACATCTCTCCTGAGTGGAAGCTTTCATCACCAAAGGGTTTGCCAGTGCAGGAGATGGCTTCATATCACCTTGTGATCAGAAAGGCTGCGGACCTCTTGTAGTTGCCTCTTCCTACAGCGGAGTTGAGGTATAATATTCTGATGGAGGTGCTCCATTCTTCTCCCTCTATTTCAGAGCCTTTACCTTCCTTCAATGAAGTGTTGTAAGAGCCCATTCTCGATGTCTGGCAGAAGCCAATGTCCTCTCCAGGGGTTTCCAGGACAGTGGCAAGGAGGTACAAGGTGGCTCCGGGGATCCGGCGTTTCTATCCACCCATCCTTCGCCAGAAAGCTTGGTGGTCCAGGCTTCCTGCTCTTCGAAGCTGTCTACAGGTTCCTTCCCATCTATCGCTACATTCATGCCCTCATGGACTCTGGAGGGAGGTTGTCTCAAAATTGCCCGAGGAGGTACAAGGGCATTTTTCAGAGGTGTTGTCAGACGCCCAAGCTGCTGCCTGCCAAGTGATACAATCTGGTCTGGACACGGCCGATTTGGTAGCCAGGGCGATGGGATCGTCTGTGGCTACTAGGAAGCATGCATGGTTCGGCAACCTTTCCTGATGTACAAGCTGCATTACTGGAGTTGCCCTTCGGTGGATCTCTCTGTTTGAGGCTAAAGCGGATTCGGCGCTGCAACGCTTTAAGGACAGTAAAGTCTTTGGGACTTTAATCTCAGCCCAGTAGCTTTAGGCACTTCCGCAAGTTTTGTTGCTTTGGAAGAAACGTGTCCTTTTGTGCTAGGCAACAGCCACAACAGCGGCAGGCAAATCCTTTGTATAGATCCTACAGGGGAAAGGTAAGAGGTCGTCTGTGGGGTGCTGCACAACAGCAAGACTCCTTCTCTTCTGCCTCTCCAGCTAGTGTGGCAGGGAAACAGTTCTAGCTCCACAATCCAAGAGCATTCTTGTCCTGTGGGAGGACTGGTGTCCTATTTTCTACAGCACTGGAGGTCTGTTACTACAGATCTCTGCGTGTTGAACATCATAGAGAATGGGTATGCCCTACCCTTCTGGGAGTTCCCCCCTCTTTTCCCTTCCCTTCAGGGCTTTTGCTCGGAAGAGCATCTTCTTCTCCAGTAAGAAGTTCTGTCATTTCTGCAAAAGGGTGAAATCGAGGTGGTTCGGGAGCAGGAAAGGGGTCAGGGGTGCTACTCTCTGTACTTCCTGATCCCCGAAAAGGATGGTCGTTTACGACCGTTCCTCAACCTCAGGGTTTTGAATTTTTACCTCAAACAGGAAAAATTCAAAATGTTGACCCTGGCTCAGATTCTTCTTGCGCCAGAGATGGAAGACTGGATGGTGTTGATCGATTTACAGGATGCCTATTTTCACATTCCCATCCTGAAGTCGCATTGGAAGTATCTTTGTTTTATGGTGCGGCATCAGGATTACCAGTTTGCGGTCCTTCCGTTCGACCTTACTTCTGCACCGCGAGTCTTCACAAAGGTGATGGCGGTGGTGGCAGCTCATTCCAGAAGGTCGGGGATTCCTGTTTTTACCTATCTGGATGACTAGCTGCTCGAAGCAAATTCACCAGAGATGGTGCTGCATCATTTGCAGGTAACAACACAACTGTTGGTCGAGTTGGGGTTTTCGATAAATGTGCCCTCTCAATGCAACCTGTTCATAGGGGCAGTACTGGACACTACTGTAAGTAGTGCCTTCCCGTCTCTGCGGAGGATTCAAGACATTCAGGCTATGATTTCACTTTTTCAGAGTGGAGCGGCTGTTCCAGTCCTGAAGCTCTTGTGCCTGCTTGGTCTATTTGCTTCCTGCATACTGTTGGTCAACCATGCACGCTGGCATATGAGGGCCCTCTAGTGGCGCCTCCGCAAGGAGTCATTTCAACACAACTGAGTTCTCGAAGAGGTGGTCATTATGTCCAGACACTGCAGCGGATCTGTTATGGTGGAGTATTCCAGGCAACCTGTCTCAAGGGAAGCCATTTCAATCTCTTTCTACGGTGGCCACAGTGATAACGGATGCCTCCACTCTAAGGTGGGGAGACCAGCTGGTCCTCCACTGAGGTCAAAGGTCTTTGGTCTTCCGAGGAAAGAGTGTTTCACATCAATCTTCTGGAATTGCGGGTGATACGTTTGGCTCTAAAGGTCTTACTCCTTACCCTTCATAGCCATTCGGTTCAGATCTTAACGGACAACACTGCCCCGTTGTGGTACATCCACAAACAGGGAGGCCTAGGGTCCTATCTTCTCTGCAGAGAGGTTCTGCGACTCTGATCCTGGGCTCAGGACCATTTGTGAAATCGCAAATCATCTGGCCGGAGAACTGAATGTGCTTGCGGACAGTCTCAGTCCGCAGTATTTGGCCAATCATGAGTGGTGTCTCCATCCGGAGGTGGTCCTTCACATTTTCAGGATATGGTGGTTTCCTCAGTTGGACCTGTTTGCCACTCACAAGAACGCACACTGCCCGGCATTCTTCAGTTTCCAGTATCCGACGCGGGGACCATTGGGAATGCGTTTCAGTTAGATTGGAGCTCGCAGCTTCTTTACGCATTTCCTCTCATACCCTTGATTTCCCGGTTTCTGAAGAAGATTCGCCTGGGCCCAAGTCACATTGTTCGCCCCGGATTGGCCGCGAAGGGTATGGTACACAGCCATCCTTTGTCTCTCATTGCACCCTCCACTCCGTTTCCCTCTCAAGCCAGACCTCCTCTCGCAATCACAGGGGCAGATTCTACACCCCCACCTCCAGAGCCTGCACCTTCATGCCTGGAGATTGAACGGGGCAACTTGAGTTCCTTTTCTCTCTCAGCGGATGTGGTGGACGTTATATTATCAGCCAGAAGACACTCCAGCAAATCTATCTATTCTGGCAGGTGGGCCAAGTTTGTTAAATGGTGTGGATAGAGATCGATTGATCCTTTGCAGGCCCATTTATCTGATGTTATGAGTTTCTCTCTTTCCCTAGTGCAACAGGGTAGTGCAGTAGCTACTGTTAAGGGCTACTTGTCTGCCTTGTCGGCTTTTCTCTGTTTTACGAGATCATCCCTCGATTAAATTTCCCATATTTATGAGATTCATTAAGGGTCTCACAAATAGGCTTCCTCCCACTCCTTTTATCATGCCTCAGTGGGATTTGAATTTGCTTCTCAAATCTTGATGGGTTCACCCTTTGAACCATTACATGGTTGTCCCTTAAGGTTTCCAGAGATTAAAACTATATTTTTGGTGAATTGTATCGCCTACACCCACAAATTTACATCACTGTTCTACAGAGTCTGTCAGAAACCTAAAGTATCCCGTCGTCTCTAACTCACAAGACACTACGGGGCAGATTTCGGGTAGAATTCGCACTGCACCAGAAAACCTTAGTGCAGCGCTGCGTGCGTGAAAGTAAATAGCGATGCGTCATATTTACAACGCGAGGCGTCAAGAACTAGCGCATGCACAAAAATAGTCTTGTGGCGCATCGCAAACAGCATGTGCATCATTCACGTCCTTAAAAAAGAATCGCAAAACACCACAAAAGGTTGCGACGTATTTTGGTGGTAGTCCAAACACAAGAAATGGCAGAGAACCTTGCCTCACAACCCATTCCTGTAAAGCAGCAATCAGAAGCAGAACCAGCTACCAGTATCTCCAAGTGGATGAGTGATATTCTCTGCTTGTAGATTCTTTCCTTCCTCTGTGTTTTCTTTTTCGCCAAGGCAACTATCAGCTGATGGTGACGGACAATAAGAATCTCCATGGTTGCCACAGCCAGTAGATATTTGTGGGCAGATTTTCAAAGAGTTTGTGCTGGCGCTCACAAGACGCAAAACAGCGCAGAACCTCGCACACATTTTCAGATAGGCGCAAGTAAGTATTTGCGCCATATTTTAAAGTTAGCGTAACCACAGTTTTGCGTCACTCTGCGCCAATGTCAATTTAATGTATGCAGAGTGGGTGTGTCAGGACGTTACCCATGCAAAAAGCTCCACAACCCTGTAGGCACAGGTATATACAAGAGTCACGCAAAGTGACGCTAAACAGCGCAAAAAAGATTAGCGCAAAAAAAATAGCGCAAGTACAAGACAGGCACAAAAAGAGCTGGAGCCAGTTACTGGGAGATCTACCAGCAGAAGCACAACAAATATCTACTGGCTGTGGCAACCATGGCGATTGTTATTGTCCGTCACCATCAGCGGATAGTTGCCTTGGCAAAAAAGAAAACACAGAGGAATGAAAGAATCTAGAAGCAGAGAATATCGCTCATCCACATGGAGATACTGGTAACTAAATCCTCTTCTGACTGCTGCTTTACAGGAATGGGTTGTGGGGCAAGGTTCTCTGCCATTTCTTGTGTTTGGACTTCCACCATAATCCGTAGCATCATTTTGGGGTGTTTTGCGCTGCGACGTAAGAATATTTTTGCGCATGCGCTAGTTCGTGACGCCTCGTGTTGTAAATATGAAGCATCGCTTTCTGGTGCAGCGCGAATTCTACTCGACCTTTGAAAATCTGCCCCCTAGTTTAGACAGTTATCCACCTGGCAGACAAACACCTTGCAGGTGCACACAGATGCACATATTCACCTTGCAGAGACTCTGAGAGACGAACATCCTATATACATGGATACCATGTAAGCACGCACACAGACCCTACAGACACACACAGCACAATTTGTGCAGCACTATCATCAAGCACACCCACCTCCCAAATGGTGGAGATTGTTGTCTAGATAGCGGGATGACATGAGGTAGTTGCATGAAGTGCTGTTCTGTGAGTGAATTTGCTTCATGGATTACGAATAAAGATATGGGAAACGTTGGTGAGGGTCCCACCAAGTTCCTGTCTGCCAGGTAAGAGATGACCATCAACTTAGACAATTACCCGATGGGCCAAGTTTCTTTAATGTCTTTGCGGCTAATTCCCTCCTGGCAGAGGGCTTGTTCCCTTTTTGTGGAGGGTGGTTGAACTGTAGGTGTTCTCAATCCTGTGGATTAGCATATTTAGAAGTATAAACATGCTTCTATAGCTCTGTCGTGCAGAACACCATTGCTCCAGCTACTCTCTCCAATTAACCATGTAATAAAATCTGCTCTTACAAAGGCACCTCCACACATCTCTTGTTGACAGTGTGCATCAGTGCAGTAGATCGACAGACATCTCACCCTGGCCACTTAAGTCTTCATGATCCTCCTTTAGCCAGTGGCTGAAGCGGTGTGACACAGATTAGTCACAGACGTCTTGACTTATAGAAACATTGTGAGGCAGACTGAGGTACATCATTCGCAGTTCAGACAATGCCTATCATGTGCCTGGGGCAGCCTAACACGTTCTAACTGTGCCAGTAAGTACCAAATCATGAATATGAAAAGTAGAACTTTTAGAGGCAGCAGCTGCCAAGGAAAAACAGTGAAATTCCAAAAAGACCTGGAGACCTCTTGCTCGAGAGCAATTCAATGAAAGCAGTTTTTGGCATGTTCCTACACTCCCTTTTTGGGATGATCTGTTTTTTTTAGAATCAAAGTAATAGTGAAATCAAGTGCATGGTTATACAATCATTGGCATAGCCAATAGGTCTCGCTTTTGGGACCTTCTAAGTATTTAGTTATGCAGCACAATATCCTTGGTGCAACCACATCAACTGTTGCGTGGCTAAACACTTATAAGGTCCCAAAGGCGAGACCTATTGGCTATGTGTGTGGTTGTGTGTGTGGTTGTGTGTGGTTGTGTGTGTGGTTGTGTGTGTGTGGTTGTGTGTGGGTGTGGGTGTGGTTGTGGGTGGGGTTGTGGGTGTGTGTGTGGATGTGTGGTTGTGTGTGGTTGTGTGTGTGGTTGCATGTGTGGTTGTGTGTATGGTTGTGTGTGTGTGGTTATGTGTGTGTGGTTGTGTGTGGTGTGTGTGGTTGTGTGGGTGGTCTTGTGTGTGTGTGGGTGTGGTTGTGTGTGTGGTTGTGTGTGTGTGGTTGTGTGTGTGTGGTTCTGTGTGTGGTTGTGTGTGGGGTTGTGGGGTTGTGTGGGTGGTTGTGTGTGTGTGGTTGTGTGTGTGTTTGTGTGTGTAGTTGTGTGCGTGTGGTTGTGTGTGGTTGTATGTGTGGTTGTGTGTGTGTGGTTGTGTGTGTGGTTGTGTGTGTGGTGTTGTGGTTGTGTGTGTGTGGTTGTGGGTGTGTGGTTGTGTGTGTGTAGTTGTGTGTGTGTGGTGTTGTGGTTGTGTGTGATGTTGTGGTTGTGTGTGTGTGTCGTTGTGAGTGTGTTTGGGTGTGGTTGTGTGTGTGGGTGTGGTTGTGTGTGTGTGGTTGTTTGTGTGGTTGTGTGTGTGTGGTTGTGCGTGTTTGTGTGTGTGGTTGGGTGTGGTTGTGTGTGGTGTATGTGTGTGGTTGTGTGTGCTTGTGTGTGTGTGCTTGTGTGTGTGTGGTTGTGTGGCTGTGTGTGGGGTTGTGTGTGGGGTTGTGTGTGTGGTTGTGTGTGTGTGTGTGTGGTTGTGTGTATGAGTGTGGTTGTGTGGGTGTGGTTGTGTGTGTGTGGTTGTGTGTGTGGTTGTGTGTGTGGTTGTGTGTGTGTGGTTGTGGTTGTGTGTGTGGTTGTGTGTGGTTGTGTGTGTGATTGTGTGTGTATGTGTGTGTGTGTGTGTGGTTGTGTGTGTGGTTGTGTGTGTGGTTGTGGTTGTGTGTGGTTGTGTGTGTGTGGTTGTGTGTGTGTGTTGTGTGTGTGTGTGTGTGTGGTTGTGTGTGTGTGTGTGTGTGATTGGGGTTGTGTGTGTGGTTGTGTGTGTGTGTGGTTGTGGGTGTGGTTGTGTGTGTGTGGTTGTGTGTGTAGTTGTGTGTGGTTGTGTGTGTGGTTGTGTGTGTTCGTGTGTGTGGTTGTATTTGGTTTGTGTATGTGGTTGTGGGTGTGGTTGTGTGTGTGTGTGTGTGGATGTGTATGTGTGTGGTTGTGCATGTGGTTGTGTGTGTGGTTGTGGTTATGTGTGTGGTTGTGTGTGTGGTTGTTGTGTGTGTGTGGTTGCATGTGTGGTTGTGTGTGTGTGGTTGTGTGTGTGTGGTTGTGGTTGTATGTGTGGTTGTGTGTGTGGTTGTGTGTGTGCATGTGGTTGTGTGTGGTTGTGTGTGTGACAGTAATACTAAAAGCATATCAAAATAAAGGAACACAAAAATCGAGTTTGTGGAAAGAGAAAGCGCATGTGGTTGTGTTTGTGGTTGTGTGTGTGTGTGGTTCTGTGTGTGGTTGTATGTGTGGTTGTGTGTGTGGTTGTGGGGTTGTGTGGGTGGTTGTGTGTGTGTGGTTGTGTGTGTGTTTGTGTGTGTAGTTGTGTGTGTGTGGTTGTGTGTGTGTGAATGTGTGTGGTTGTGTGTGTGTGGTTGTGTGTGGTTGTATGTGTGGTTGTGTGTGTGTGGTTGTGTGTGTGGTTGTGGTTGTGTGTGTGGTGTTGTGGTTGTGTGTGTGTGGTTGTGGGTGTGTGGTTATGTGTGTGTAGTTGTGTGTGTGGTTGTGTTTGTGTGTGTGATGTTGTGGTTGTGTGTGTGTGTGTTTGGGTGTGGTTGTGTGTGTAGGTGTGGGTGTGGTTGTGGGTGTGGTTGTGTGTGTGTGGTTGTTTGTGTGGTTGTGTGGGTGTGGTTGTGTGTGTGGTTGTGCGCGTTTGTGTGTGTGGTTGGGTGTGGTTGCGTGTGGTGTGTGTGTGTGGTTGTGTGTGTGTGGTTGTGTGTGTGGTTGTGCATGTTGTGTGTGTGGTTGTGGTTGTGTGTGTGTGTGGGGTTGTGTGTGGTTGTTGTGTGTGGGTGGGTGTGGTTGTGTGTGTGGGTGGGTGTGGTTGTGTGTGTGTGTGTGGTTGTGTGTGTGGTTGTGTGGGTGTGGCTGTGGGTGTGGTTGTGTGTGTGGTTGTGTGTGGTTGTGTGTGTGGTTGTGTGTGTGTGGTTGTGTGTGTGGTTGTGTATGTGTGTGTGTGGTTGTGTTTGTGGTTGTGTGTGTGGTTGTGTGTGGTTGTGTGTGTGTGGTTGTGTGTGTGTGTTGTGTGTGTGGTTGTGTGTGTGGTTGGGGTTGTGTGTGTGGCTGTGTGTGTGTGTGTGTGTGTGGTTGTGGGTGTGGTTGTGTTTGTGTGGTTGTGTGTGTGGTTGTGTGTGTAGTTGTGTGTGGTTGTGTGTGTGGTTGTGTGTGTTCCTGTGTGTGGTTGTGGGTGTGGTTGTGTGTGTGTGTGTGTGTGTGGTTGTGTGTGTGTGTGGTTGTGGGTGTGGTTGTGTGGTTGTGCGTGTGGTTGTGTGTGTGGTTGTGGTTATGTGTGTGGTTGTTGTGTGTGTGTGGTTGCATGTGTGTTTGTGTGTGTGTGTGTGTGTGTGGTTGTGTGTATGTGTGTTGTGTGTATGTGGTTGTGTGTGTGTAGTTGTGGTTGTATGTGTGGTTGTGTGTGTGGTTGTGGTTGTGTGTGTGTGTGTGTGTGTATGTGGTTGTGTGGTTGTGTGTGTGGTTGTGCATGTGGTTGTGTGTGGTTGTGTGTGTGGTTGTGTGTGTGACAGTAATACTAAAAGCATATCAAAATAAAGGAACACAAACATCGAGTTTGTGGAAAGAGAAAGCGCATTGTAAGTCAAACGGCGCAGCAAAGCATTAACACAACAACATGTTCTTTGATGTTTGATGTTCTTTGAATGAGAACCTCAAAGGGGCGCCACAAAAGTGATCGCGGGCAAAAGTGAAAGTGATCGCGGGCGCTTAATGAGCATGATGAGGTTTGCCATATGGTGCCTCTGCTCCTAAGCGCGCACCCGCGCACATGCACTGTAGGTCTAGGCTGGCACTGGTAGCATTTTTTGAGCCCTCACTAAAAGTCTCGCCAGACCAGCGCATGCGCTGGGTCAGGCGAGACCTAAAAATGGGCTGGATAATATCAGGGGAAATACAGAACTGCCCAGTCGTATCACATAATACCGAAATGCAATATAGTGGTAAATGTACATCCTTTGCAGCGAGCTGAAATCTTGGATCCGCTTCTCTTTAAGAAACAGATAGATCCCGGGCAAATCATACTCTCCGTGTGCTTAAATCCACTGATCTGACCATATCTGTAAGCACTTTGAAACATGCTTAATGGACGAAATAAACACTAAAGAAATATTCTCAGTACAGGATCCCGGCATGGTTTTCATTCACTCATTCAGGGCTGTTTAATGGCAGGTGGCTGTTTTTGTATCTAAGTGCTTCTGAAGCTGCGTTGTGCAGCCCCTTCCTGTGCTGCACCTCCTCTCTCTAGGCCACCTATGGGCACTGTTACAGCTCATAAAGGACTGAAAGAGTGAGAGATACCTGTATTTTATGAGGGTTAAAATCATCCACAAACCAAAATGCGGGACAGTGGCTGTCTAGCAGTAGGCAGGAGCCCTGATTGCAGTTCACACCTGCAAAATATGAAATGTGGGACAGTGGCGAGTGGTGTTCA
The DNA here is from genome assembly GCF_964204655.1 of Triturus cristatus. Lineage (NCBI taxonomy): Eukaryota > Metazoa > Chordata > Amphibia > Caudata > Salamandridae > Triturus > Triturus cristatus. The sequence goes on along the minus strand of NC_140590.1, from coordinate 1,659,932,896 downwards.
TGGGCAAAATGAGCCTTACCCTGCCACCCGTGGGGAAGAGGCAAGATCAGGGAAAATAAATACACAGTAGCTGAAAAGAAATTAATGCTCTGAGGCAGTGTGGTGAATCTCCTGGGTGAACTCTAGTGAACTTTGCAGATGTCTTACTGCGCAAGCGCCAACTGAGCGCAGTTTTCCTCGACCTGCAGGCACAAGCTACAGCAGTGACATCACATAAGAGGGAGTGCTGAATTAGAAGGCCATGGATCCAGTTGCTTTTGGTGCGCATAAACAGTGGCCCTGGGAGGAGCTACAAAACTCCATGCACTTCAGTCAGTGGCTGGGGGTGGGGCAGGCTGATAAAGACAAGGAGGGAGTAAGAGCCAACAATTTGTTGATTATCACAAAGGGGCAGGCGTGTAGGAGGCTGCTCTCCTGGCTGTAACGTGTTTAATACTGCATTTGTTTTCACTTTGAAAAAAACATTATGGCGCTGAGCACACAGAGTGCTCCTTATCTCAATGGTAGAGGCCCAAGAGAAAGAAGGAACTAACTGCAGACAACAATTGCACTAGTGGACTAAAAGGTAAGTGTGCAGATAAGCCTCTGCATCAGGGGCATCGTCACCCCCACGCCCCTTCCTGCTTTGGCAGCTACAGAGGGAGTGGGGTTCTTGTTGGGCCTCTTCTGTCTGCAGCTTTGCAGACAAAGGTTTATAATGAACTTGGAAGGGTGAGTGAGTGAAAGGAAGGATGGGTGGATGGATGGATGGATGAATGAATGAGTCAAAGGATGGATGTAAGAATGGAAGAGTGAAAGAAAGAGAGGGTGTATGTGTAAAAGGGAGGGTGGATGGATGGCTGAAAGGGTGAATGGATGGAAGAGTGAAAGGATGGCTCGATGGATGATGAGAGAAAGGATGGATGGAAGAATGAGTGAAAGGATGGATGGATGCCTGGAAATGTAAAAGGATGGATGAGTGGATGAATGGATGGAGTGAAAACATGAATGGATGAGTGAAAGGATGTATGTAAAGATGGATGAGTAAAACAATGGATGGATGTGTGAAAGGCAGGGTAGATGGATGCCTGGATGAAAGGATGGATGAAACTGTAAATTGATGGATGGATGAATAGATGGATGAGTAAGTGAAAGGATGGGTGACTGAATGAAAGGGTCAATGGAGGGATGTATGAGTGGATGGATGGATGGAACAATGGAAGGATGGATGGGACGAAGGAAGAATGGGTGGGTGTAAGAATGGATGCCTGAGTGAAAGAGTGGATAGATGGATGAGCCAAAGAGAGGGTATGGATAGATGAAGTGAAAGAATGGATAGCTGGAGTGAAAGGCTGGATGGATAAATGAAAGATTGGATGGATGATTGAAAGGATGGATGAATTTTATTTTATTTAAAAAGGTTTTCTGTAGCGCTAACATGACCACTGGGGGTATCAGAGCGCTTTACAGTTTATAAGTCAAGAAAGGATACAAGGGGTAAAAACAGAACAACAAAACAAAATACAATCTTAACAGTCTCCTAGAACTGTAAGCCCTAGGGTGCATTGGAAGCTAGGGTTCAAATGCAAATGTTTCTTCATCCGTATAGTTTTTGCTTCATTGCAAAAGGCAGTTGAGGGATTCAGCCTATAATGTGAAAATGGTCAAAAGGGGTATCATAGCACTTTACAGTATATCAGTTGCGAACAGAATAAGCGGAGGTAACATAGGACCAACAGGTCCGCAAAACAGTTTTCACAGTCTCTAACCAATTAGGATGTCCTCTAGTGCCTTGGAAGCGCCATATCTATGGCATACGTTTCTTCATCAGTATCACTTTAACTTTCTTTTTGAAAAAGGCAGTAGAGGGATTCAACCTGACTTAAGGGGGTAAGGAGTTCCATATCCTCGGGACGATACCCGAGAAGGCTCGATTGTAAGGGTTTTTTTAAATTGAATTTTTGTGGTTTAGCAGTAATGTGCTGGCACTTCTAGAGGATCTAGATCCACCCAAGAGCTCCAGTTTTTGAGCGAGGTATAATGGGGTGTTGAAATGAATGGCTTTATGTGCCATACATGCCATTTTTACTTGTATCCTAGCTTCACATGAGAGCCAATTTAGGGATATCAGCTCTGGCGTGATATGAAAGTTTATTTTTGAGCCTGTTATGAGCCTTGCAGCAGAACTGAGGGCAGCCCTGAGAGGAGCCGTCTTCGATCTAGGAAGGCCGCAAAAGGGTTGCGCTTCCATAATCCAGCTTAGAGATCACTAGGGCTTGCACCTCAACCTTAAAGTCATATGAAGGGAGGAAAGGTTTTATTTTCCTTAAGATGCTGAGTTGGAAGTTCGCTCCATTGGTGAGTGTACTAATGTGCTTCTACATGTTCAGACTCTTGTCTAGCATTATTCCCAAATGAGCTTGTGGAATCAATGATGTGTGGGGTGCAATTAAGAGCAGTTAGTTGATTCATCCATTCTTCGATGACTGGAGACTGCTTGGGTGGTGAGATTAAGAGAAATTCTGTTTTAAGAGCGTTTAGTTGCAGGTAGTTACGTGTCAACCAGCTCTTTGTGTTTTCAGTAAGACTGAGTTGAGGGACCTGATGTCCTCTGGGGAGGCGACCTTCAGGTAAAGTTGGGTATTATCGGCGTACATGTGATAGTGAATGCTGGATGATTTCTGTTAAAGGCCCCATGAACAGGTTAAAGAGAGTGAGTGAAAGCGCAGATCCCTATGGAACCCCCAGAGTGACCGGTGAAGGATGAGACAGGGACTGGTTCAACTTGAAGCTTTAGGTTCTATGGTGGAGAAATGAGGAGAACCAGTTTAATATGTGAATGGATGGCTGAAGGGGTGGATAAGTGAAAGCATGGGTGATTGAGTGGATGGCTTGTTTTGATGGATGATTGTCCCTGAACCAGTGGCGGATCTCCTTTATGGGCTCCTAAGCTACACTACACCCTCCTGTTTTGTGGCCCATTTTTATTGTATCAAGAGTGAATAATGATTCACTCTTGGTAGAATAAAAAAAAAACGCAGACTTGCTTCTGGTCCAGCAACAAACTAAGGCAGCTAATGACATTGTTTGATTGCTGACACAGGTGAATGATGGTGCCATTCCAGCATTGTGAGCATGTCTGTATGACTATATATGTAAGTTAAAGTGAGTCAGTGAAGAAGTAAGTTAGAGTGAGTGAGAATGAGTGACAGTAATGACAAGTATGCGTGAGAATGAATTTTGAATGAGTGTGGGAGAATGACAGTGAGTGTAACTGAGTGAGGCACAGTAAGACTGAGTAATTCAGAATGAGTGAGAACGAGGGGGACTGAGTGAGACAGAGTGGGTCGGAGTAGAATGAGTGAGACTGCATAAATTAGTGAGATTGAGTGAGTCAAAGGGAGACAGTAAACTTACGGGGTTATTTACAAGAGGGCTGCGCCACCGGAGAGTCACTTTTTTAGGCGATCCATTGGCGCAGGCCTCTCAATCATATCTATGAGGCGACGCTAGGCCACGCTGCATGGCTTTGCATGGGCTCATAGATATAGAGTAAGAAAAGGCAGCGCAAAGTGCTCACTGTATTCACAACAACAATGATTCTAACAGGTATGGAGCACGACCCAAATTCTGTGATCTCTGGATTGTCCTTACTGCTGGGTGTGTTGCATTAATTGAGGTTTCACTGCGAAGACCTGACACTGGTCGTAGGTATTTAACCTAAGGTCTTCCAGGTGTAAACATCGATGTGTGCAGTCAATAGAAGTATTGCATTTATATGATGCAGTAGTTGTGGGAAATTAAGTATCACAGGGTTGGTATCATAATGTTGTAATAAGTTGATACTGATCAATTTAGAAGACAGCTGCAAGTTGCAGCATTTTTTCATGTCTATACATCACGTGCTTTGCTTGACATTATATAAAGTGATCCCAGTATGGTGCCCGTTTTGTGTGAAAAAGGCTGATGCCTCGACCGAAACGCATCACATTGGCCTAACTATGGAAATAAATGGAGTGGTTTAAACAGCTGGTACCCTGTGCTGTGTCAGAGCCTGTTTCCATTCATGAACAGGTTGTGGTTGGGATTTATATATATATATATATATATATATATATATATATATATATATATATATATATAGATAGATAGATAGATAGATAGATAGATAGATAGATATATATATATATATATATATATATATATATATATATATATATATATATATATATATATATATATATATATATATGACGAACCACATCCTCAGAGGTTACCGGGACACTCGTACCGCGGTGCAGTCTCAGGGTCCAAGGCTCCCTGTTACTCAATACAGTTCCACAATGCACCAAAGCATTACATGCACTCCTTTCCAAAGAAAGCACGATCACGATCTCGGGGCTTTAAAGTGGTTTATTATACAAAAACCAAGCCACACATGCCCAACGCGTTTCGGCGTGACCGCCTTGATCACGGGTAAATTTCATTGTTTGCCATTCGAATTTTAAACAATTTACTATGCGTTACGTTGCTATGGGTACCTGCTTTGCTCCCAGTTATGCTAACCTCTTTATGGGGTACTGGGAGCAGCAGGTGCCCAAAATGTACAGTTCATATCATGACCATGTGAAAACATGGTTGCGATATATTGATGACCTTTTTATCATCTGGGAGGGCAGTGAAGAACTTGCCAAAGACTTCATCAAAGTTCTTAACAACAATGAGGTCAATTTGAAGTTTGAAGGTACCATAAGCAACTCTTGCATTGAATTTTTAGATCTACAGATTCAGGTAGTTGATGATGTTTTAACAACTAAACTGTACCGTAAAAAAACATCAGGTAACACGTTGTTACATGCGGAGAGTGGACACTCCAAGGCCCTCATCAATAGCATTCCGTTTGGAGAGTTCCTTCGGGCTCGGAGGAACTGCAGCTCTGATCATGATTTTGAACAGGAATGCAATACCATGAATGAAAGATTTTTGGATAGGGGATATAAATTGAATGTCATCACACAAGCTCGCCTGAAAGCCACTAATTTTAAGCATGATGATTTATTGGTCCCTAAGGATAACCCAGATGAAGATAAGAATAAAGTCATTAGGTACATAACGACTTATAACTCAGGTTCCTACGATGTAAGAAAATGTCTTAAAAAACACTGGGGCATCCTCAAAACTGAACCAACCTTAGAGGAAGCCATGAATGACATGCCTAATGTGACATACAGGAAGGCGGATTCTTTACGCAACAAATTGTGCAGAAACGAAATCAGCCTTGTGAGACCAGTGACAACAGATGTCCAAGGCTTTTACACCTGTATGTCATGCAAAGCTTGCAAATTCAGCTCTAATGTAAAAATAGTCCATTACCCTATCACAGATGAGAATAGATATATTGATAAACACCTAAGTTGTCTATCTGACCACTGTGTATATGTATTAATCTGCCCTTGTGCTAAGAGATACGTTGGCAGCACTATATTTGCTGCCAAGAAACACATCTTGGAGCACATGAGGGCGATTCAGAATAGGGACAAACTTTCCCCCATAGCACGGCATTATGAAGAATTCCACAAAAGCAATCGCAATTTGTTGAAATTCTTTGTGATAGACCGAATACCTGCAACCATCAGGGGAGGAGACAGAATCCGCAAACTGCGACAACTAGAATCTAATTATATCTTGGAGCTTAATACGAAGATCCCAGCTGGTTTGAACTCTGAAGAAGAGCTATCTTGGTTTCTGGGGGATTAGTTTGATTAGTTGTTTTCTTGACCTGGTTATCTGCAATTTGGTTCACATTGTGAAGTTTGACTCTTGATACTTCTGCTAGACATTCATGATTTTAACAGTTTTTTATATTCTTTTATTACCACTTACAAAAACATTGTCTATTTCTTGGTGATGATATGATCAACTTATAATTGAATCATATTCTGTTTACTTTTTCAGATGGTGTTGACATGTGAAGGTTAGCTGGTATGAAGACATACTTAGATTTAGACCTAATAACAGTGATTGTATTGTTTATAGTCTTGAATGAGCATTCAGTGGAGTAGATAAGTGATGACCCACTGGGGTTTAATAATGTATCTTGGTATCCTCACATATCATGTAACCATGTGATATTAGAATGACAGCGATTATTAACAGTTTCTACAAATAATCTGTTCAGTTACATAGTGATTACCCACTGGGGTTTTATTTTATTGCAAGACCTTCTACATATGTGCATTATAACATGTTGATTGTCATAAAAATGACGTAACTTGATCATGCACTTATAAATGCAAAATTTAGAGTAATGTCCTTTTCATTGTAGTTATGTTCATGAATAGGACTTTTCACTGAACGATTTTATTGAGTATTTCTATAATGAGTTTAATCGTATGTCGTAGTTTATTAGGCTGTAGAGTCCAACTTACTACTCTGAACTAATGCTCGTTACAGTATGGCACTTGATGATTTGTAGGGAGACATAATGGAGGTATTTAATCAATTCCCCTCTCCCCTTCTTTGCCCACTTGGGTTTAATTATAACTTTATTATGGAGTGTAACATAAGAGTTTAGACATTATTCATAGGTTGTATCCGTCCAGGAGCAGCCCGATGCTAATAAAGTTTTACAATATAAAAAACTGTTTACACATATAACGGTGCATAAAGAACTTTCATGAAATATATGTCATGATCGTTCACAAGAGGTTCATTGTGTATGAGTATTTGTTAATAGCATCTTATAATCGAATAATAATGTGTCAAAACCGTATGTTTAAAAATCATATTGTAAACGATGAAATCAATCGTCTTAATTTTTCTCTAATGTCTAATAATCCATCGAAATTTGCCAAACGAGAGGATACACACGAGTAATAAGTATGAAAAGCACCAGAATTTGTGTCTCCGTGTATTATTTCACCATTTAAATATGGCCGATGAATTAAGAATGATATGATGACTATGTACACATGGTTTTGTCCTTTTTCTGTTTTAACTAACTTTTTTTACGTAACGCACAGTAAATTGTTTAAAATTCGAATGGCAAACAATGAAATTTACCCGTGATCAAGGCGGTCACGCCAAAACGCGTTGGGCATGTGTGGCTTGGTTTTTGTATAATAAACCACTTTAAAGCCCCGAGATCGTGATCGTGCTTTCTTTGGAAAGGAGTGCATGTAATGCTTTGGTGCATTGTGGAACTGTATATATAAATATATATATATATATTTATTTATTTATTCAAAACTATTGTACTACATATTAAACATCATAAATCAGATCTAAAATAGGGGTGGGCGGAAATTATCGCGAAAATTTTAAAAATCTCTGCAAACACGCAGAAATATCGCGAAGATGTGGAAGTTTTTTTCCCGCCCGTTCGCGGTATTTTCTGCGTGGTCGCGGCTCGCCAACTTACCCATGCGGTTGCTCGCGGGCGCGGCCATCTTGTTTTCACTTGTCTCGCGGTGCATGATCGCGAGAAGAAAGACGTGATCGCGCGACGAATGACGTTACTGCAGGCGCGAACTGTCGCGAGACAGCGCAAATGGCTACCAACAATCCAACATCTCGTGGAGAACGCGACCGGATCAGGAAAACTTGTCGACGAACGCGGGGATTCAGGTAAGGCGATCGCGCGCACGCGAGAATTTATTATTTTACAGCGCGAGCAAGCAAAAAATTTCTGATAAAATGCGGATTGCGGAAATTTTGAGATTTTCGCGCTCTCCGTGGAACGCGAAAATGTCAAATTATCGCAATTTCCGCGAGCGGAACGGAATTTTAGCCCAAGCCTAATCTAAAACAGCTTTAACCATAGAAGGACAGAACTGATTAAAAAAAATCTAAATAAAACTAAACTAACTAATAAAAATGAAACTATAAACAAACTTTTATTCAAGTAAATTTTTATTGTGCTTCATCATGACAAATTGTTGTCTGTTACAAAATTTACATACAGAGAAAACGTAGTTGTAACATGCACATTAGTAAAGTCATACGGTGTATCAGTTTAGCCAAACAGTTACAATAATCTTCTTTTTGTTCCAAGCTGTAGAATGTAGAATGAGCGAGACTGCATGAATTAGTGAGATTGAGTGAGTCAGAGGGAGACAGTAAACTTACGGGGTTATTTACAAGAGGGCTTCGCCACCGGAGAGTCACTTTTTTAGGCAATCCATTGGCGCAGGCCTCTTAATCATATCTATGAGGCGACGCTAGGCCACGCTGCATGGCTTTGCATGGGCTCATAGATCTTCTTTTTGTTCCAAGCTGTGGCACTTGGTAATCTTCTGCATGTTCCACCTCCTCCCATCATCCAGCCAGACGCAGTTACCAACAACCTTCAAAACGTCCTTGGGCTTGGACAACTTAGATAAGCCCACTCTTTGATTTCCTACAAGAAAAGTTCTTACCCAGTCACCAACTTTGAAATCACGAACACAACTCCTAATTTTGTCATTGTGCCTAAAGGTGTACCTTTGTTGATAATAGTGAACTCTGCGTGCTAACACGTCCCTAGGCACATGCTCGAGACCGACCTTGCACATCCATGCTGGTGTCACATTGTTACATGCCAAACGCCCCTTAAGAAGACTGAAAGGGGTTTCTTGGGTGGCAGTGTGAGGCGTGTTGCGATAACTCCAAATCATTTCTCTCACAGCTCTCTTACCATCCACACCATCAGCATCAGCTAACTGCACGCATTCCTTTAACACATGGTTAAATCTCTCAACCATGCGATTTTCTCTGGGATTGTAAACGGCAGTGGTACAATGCTTCACACCACACCTTTTCAAATACTCAACAAATTCGTTAGACAAGAATTGTGGACCGTTGTTAGTGGTATTACTCTCAGGATAAGCCTCTCTATGAAAAACTTCTTCACAAAAATCAATGACATTGGATGATTTGGTCTTCCAAATCGCCAACTCAGGCCACTTTGTAAAATAGTCCCTCAGGACAAAAGCATACTTGTTCTCAATGCCATTAGCACTAAACGGCCCGCAAATGTCCATGGCAAGCTTTTGCTCAGGCAAAGCAGTAGGGGTGATGGTGGTATCTTCAGATCTGTGGGACTTATCACTACACATGCATGCAACACAATTTCTCACAGTTCTCTCAATATCATTGTACATGCTCGGCCACCAGAAATCACACCTGGCTCTCCTCTTCATGCCCGACATACCAATGTATTCGTGCAGAAGTTCTAACAACCTGGAGCGTAGCACAATAGATACAACCAACTTGTCCCCCCTCCTAACCACACCACACTCTAAAGACAGTTCCGACCACACCATCTTGTACTCTGACAGCTCTTTCCTAATCAACACAGGGTCAGCAGAAACAAGAAATTATTTGTTGCAACATTGGGTCCTGCAAGACATCTTGTTTCCACTCCTCTTCACTGACAGCGCCCTTGCACGACTCACTCACAGTAGCCACCAGCCATTCTTCTTCTTCCTCATCACAATTCTCAAACTCATCCACAACCCCTTGATAAAGGTAATCTGGACAAACAGTCAGCATTGATGTTTTTGAGGCCAGGAACATATTTCAATTGAAAATCATATTCCTTCAATCTGAATAACCATTTGGCTATTCTGGAGGTTCCTTACCTAGCACCTTTTGTAGTAAAAATATCTATCAAAGGTCTGTGATCAGCCCTTAACTCAAAATTTGTACCCCATATGTAAGTCGTGAAATGATTGACACCCCACCAACAAGTGAGGCCTCTTTCTCAATGACAGAATATGTAGCTTCCGCCCCTCTGAGAGTTCGAGAAGCAAAAGCTACCATCCATTCTCTGTCGTCCTTGCTTTGCATGAGGACTGCCCCCAAACCGTAAGCACTGGCGTCCACAACTACAATAGACTTGTTGTGAGGATTATAAGATTTAAGAGCCACTGCCTTGATTATGTCAGCCTTTATACTGTCAAAGGCTGATTGACAATCTTGACTCCACACAAACGAAGCGCCTTTCTTCATCAAAAGCCTCAAACTATGTACCTTGGACGCAAAATGTTGTACAAATTTTAAATAGTACTCCGCCAACCCCAGGCAGGAACGTAATTGTTCCTTGTCAGCAGGTGCTGGAGCGTTTTCAATGGCCTCAGGTAAAAACAAATTAGGTTTGACACCATCTTCAGAAAGTGTGTGTCCCAAATAATCAATTTGTTTTACACAAAATTTGCATTTTTCAGCAGCTACCGTTAAACCAGCAAGTTGTAAATTCATCAAAACTCTGTCTAAAACAACATCATGATTAAGTCTCTTATTCTTCCATACTAAAATATAATCTTGGAACACCATCATGTTGTTAACTCCCTTCAAACACTGCTCATAAGTCTCTGGAAAACTGCAGAGGCAGAAGCTAACCCGCAGGGCATTCGCAGGAATTGGAACGCCCCCTCAGGTGTTATAAATGACGTAAGATGGTGCAATTTAATCTAATGATACTCATTGGACAGGTCAATTGACAAGAAGTACTTTGCATCCATGACGCTAGCTATCATTTCGTTAATGCGTGGTAAAGGGTGGTGATCAACCCAGATGTTCTTGTTCAAATCTCTCAAGTCCACACACATGCGCAACTTGCCATTCGATTTGCGTGCCATAACAACCGGACTTAACCATTCTGACGCCTCAATGGGTTTGACATCACACAATCTGTCCAATTCCTGCTTGAGTTGGGGACGCAAGGTAAATGGTACATTCCTCACCTTAAGAACAACAGGAATGGAACTTGCCTTTAACACAATCCGGTGCTCAAATTTGTTCAAATATCCAAGTTTCGAACTAAACAAATCCGGATATTTCATGTGTCAGTTGAAGATAACACTGTCCTGAGCTAGGAGAACCTGGTCTGGATGGTTGGGATCAAGTATAATGCCCACATTTTTCTGCTCCTTCCAACCCAGCAAAGCTCTGCCTTTTTCTACAACATACACTTTAGCTTGTGTGCTCCTATCTTTGTATAAAATGTGGCCCACATGAACCCCAACAAGGAAAGTTTGGTACCACAGTATCCCTCTAGCTCAATGTCCGGTGGCATAAGATTGCACTTGTGGGATAGTCAATTGCTTCAACCACTATTGGGAGCAATACCTCTTTGTTTAGTTACCCTCACACACTCAGATAGTGTCATGCTTCATCATCGGGTCACCCTGGCTCCTAAAGGCCAGTTTGTGCTCAACTGTTTTTCAGGGAGCGCTTATGAGAAAAGGCCAGAGGGGGTTAAAGATTAAAAAACTACCATACACTCCAGGTATCCCTTTAATATGGAGAGATGATAGTTATTTAAATAGAAAGGAATAGGATGTGCCCAGGATGCAATCGTCCTGTGACCCTAGAAATGCTAACATCTTTCAGCTAATGAACGGCTAAAAGCGGGAGGTTCATCTGCCTGGGCCGCCCAGATAATCGCAGCTCAAGAGCACCGGCAGAGATAACAGTCAGCTCAGGGCATAAGGGTAGCACAGGCGGAGGAGCAAAGGTACTGCATAAAGGACTGCAGGCACCAGCTGATTGATAAGGCTCACACTGCGGCCTCCACTGTTAGCTGGGCTCAGTACCGTCCCCCCTCGCTCACGTTACATTGCCAGAATGATGCCTACTCTGCACAGCCACAAGAACACTGCCTCGGAATGCTGGAGGATGCCCCGAGGAATAACGGACAGGAATCAGCTTTCTGCAGGTAAAGTTCCACTAGTTGACAACAAATGAGAGTTAGACAGTACTGAAGTAAGCAGTAACCAAACTTTGCACTCGTCTACAGCAATAATGTTGAAGAACAGTGCATGCTGGTTCCCATCAGGAAACTGTGTGAAAACAGCCTCTTTAATATGATGCATTGTAATCTGTACTCATTAACTGTCGTGTTTTGGCAATAGCAGCTGCATTTGCCCAAAGTTTGCACGCACGTACTGCAATGCATCAGAATCTCATTTTCATATTTTTAGATATGGGCTTTTCAGGAGAATATGTGGAATACAAATCTAAAACTAACAATGAGATAATTACAGGCCCAACAGTACTGGCCATTAATAGCACATGTCTTTATTGCAGTCTCTGTTGGCATCCCTCTGGAACTAGCTCAAGTGGCTGTTGTCAGTATTTTTACGATGGCCGCGGCACCCTGTGAGAGATTAGCCTACTCATGCCCCTGACAAAAGGAATGTTTAGTTAAGCAGAGAGAAAAGAGAGTGTCTGTTGTGGCCCCATTGCACATCAGCTTGGTTAGTATGGGTCACTCCCATGGGCCATTGCAGCCTCATACTATCAGTGGTACTGGGCTGTTAGCGGTTGAGGCAGACTGGCTTAGTGTGTATATTTAGGGTCAGTCCTCTCTAAATACAGAATTCCTGGTGATGTCTAATCAATTGAGCTATGGGAGACAAAACAAGCTGAGCCATTCCACACACATCTGCATATCAGCCCACAAAGAAAGCCTATATTTTGCTTGCCACCGTAACAGCTTTGGAGCAGTTGAGGACTTGTGACTGGTTCACACAGAAATATCAGTAAGGTGGGATGCCAACTGCTAAGCAGAACAAGATATAAAAGCTCATAATATGGTATTGCGTGCACTTATTCCTTACATAATTACTCCATTGCAAACCCAAAAATATAAATATAAACATTATAATTTATAATATCAGTAACTTTTTCTTTTACAAATGTCAAACTTATTGCATTGCAAATGCTTGTTATAGATGCCCTACCACCAAATAAACAACCACATTAAACATAAAACAAATAACTACTTCCTATAAAAAAAACATAGACTTTGAACAAGCCATGATTTAAACCATTTTAAACATTTACCCCCACACAGCCATACAAGGCTGTTACTACTATTTCAATAAAAGCATATGGAGACACCTCCTACAATCTGCACTATGGGCCTTATTACGAGTTTGACGGTACAACCGCCCGAACACCGCGGCCATGACTGCCAGGAGACCGCAGCACTAATGGTCTATAGACCACCGTATTATGAGTTTACCGCAGTGACCGTGGTGTGGCTGTGGAGATTTTGTACCGATGGTGCTTATTGTTCCACATGTATCGATGCCAGTGTGAAAATGTGTGTAGGATGCACTCGTATGCATGATACATGTGGAAAAATGCCACCTATCAATTGCCAAAGTTGAGCCCATATGTGGGCAGTCCAGGCAATGGGTATATGGTACAAAAAGGGCTCAACTGTATATCGCCGCAAACAGGGTCGTAATCCTCAGAGTGAAGATGCTGCTGTGAAAGGGGGACCTGAAGAATTGGGATCCACGTTGAACTCTGACCGAAAGAACAAGAAAGGGGTGAGTACGCAACCCAAATCCTTCGTTTCCACTGACTTGAAGCTGGCATTCGGAAGACCACCGCGGTGAGCTTGTGGAAAAGCCAACTAGTAATATGGACGGCTGTGCAACTCCCCTGTCCCACCCTATGGCAGCTGCTTTTCCCCAACCGTGACCCAGGCGGTCTGCGGTGTGCTGGCAGTGTCGGCGGTTTAGCCGCAGTCTTCCCAAATGCAATCCACACAACCCGTAATATGGCGGTCGGACCGCCAAGCTTGCAGCATTCGGACTGTGACCACGGGTACTGTGGTCCTCTGACCACCAAACTCATAATAAGGTCCTAAGTGTAGAATATGCTACAAATAGTCAATTCACCTTTGAAATAAACAACATGATAGCACTAGTCCATGTCCCTGTCACTGAGGTAGCTAACCACTACAATTTACGAATAGAAAGCCCTTTCTACCAACAAAACGAACACAAACTAAGCCCCCTAAAGGATTATTTCAAAGTTACTTGGGGTGGTAGACTACATCGCTCTGGACACAGATGCCAACCCAAATTCCAAATACCATGGTGGAATGTCAATGACAGCACCTTGACACAGGAGGCCAAAACAAACAGGGCCTCATTACGATGTCAGTCGGAAAGCATTTGGACCGACTCGGTGTCGGAACCGCTTCTGACCGAATCGGATTCGAGGAGTCCAACCGACCAATTACAATGCATTGCATGTAAAACTCTGACCGAGTTGGGCGGAAAATCCGCCCAACCGGAAACAAGTCCGAACCGACCGAGTCGGTCGAAAATGTGGTGGCATAGGCATTCCACTTACGAACAAGACTCGGTTTACCTGAAGAACAGATTACGATGTATCTGACGTGGTTTCGGAACCGTTTTGGTTTGCATTACACATGGCAAGTGTAAAATGCCAAAATCACTCTCAACAACAAGCATATTCAGTGCCAAGTAAAAAACAAAAATTCATACATTAGGCATGCCCACCAATCCACCTACATAAAGGGCCAAAAAATGACCATAATCCTTGGCTCACACACCACTGATGCCAGCCCATAGGAGTCTGTCTACTTTCCCTGCTCTCTGCCTTACACACACACACACACACACACACACACTCACACACTTCACCCACCACACAACTTGCACAGATTTTCTTTTTTTCAATACCTTCTTACAAACACACACTCTATTTTATATGCACACTCACCCTCACCTTCAAACTCACCCTCACCATGCCCCAAAGGAAGCAGCCACGTTTTAAAGATAAGGACTTGATAGTGCTTGTAGATGAAATAGTCAAAGTAGAGCCACATTTATTTGGGACCCTAGTCCAATAGACCCCCATCACCCAGAAAAATAGGATGTGGAACAGAATAGTCAACAAGGTGAACGCAGTAGCCGACACACCACGTTCAATGGAGGATATCAGGAGAAGGTGATATGAAGTTAGAAGAAGGGTCAGAAAACTGCTAGGAAAGAAACATTCAAATGCCCAAAGGACTGGCGGTGGCCCTCCTGCACCACCTGTGCATTTCATTTCCTGGGAGGAGAAGGTGTGTGCCATCCGTCTGCCGGAGAGCGTCTATGGACTCACAGAAGCACCAGAGTCTGGTAAGTAGCTACTCCACATTCCACTAAAGTTAGCAATTACGCCTCTATAGACATCACTATAAATGATCCAGTTAAACAAATTACTGTTTTTACATTTTAAGAAAACTAGTCAATGAGCATGTGATGTGTATGTCATATAGATAAACCACAGAACTGCTATAAAAATAAAAAGGCTCAAAACTATTAACATGTACACACTTCTTACAAATTCACAGCAAGGCGTTGTGCTCCAAACACTAGTCCCCAGTGTCAGCCATCTGGCCAGCACATTTCCACTCACTATCAGGAAAGCAGAGTCACAGGTAGGCTGGTTGAGATGAGTGGGAAGGTGTGTGCGGGCACAGGCTTGATGGGAGTTGTAGTGACAGCAAACACTCCTCCCACACAGCACAACAAGCCCACCTGGAACTATGCTTTCCTGACAGTGAGTGAAAATGTACGAGCAAGATGGCTGACACTGGGGACTGGTGTTTGGAGCACAAGGCCGTGATAGGAGTTGTAGTCAAGTCAGACACCAGGCACCACTGTCACACATCTTGATCGTACATTTTGAACCACTGTGAGGAAAGCATAGTTCATTCTAGGCTGTTTTGGCTGGGTGAGAGGCGGAGTGTTTGCACTTACTACATATCCAATCAGGACCTCTCCTCCATACACCTCCACAGCCAGCCCAAACAGACCACCAGGAACTATGCTGTCCCTGATAGTAAGTGGAAATGTACTGACAAGATGGCTGACACTGGGGACTAGTGTTAGGAGCAACTCAGACACCAGGCACCAGTGGCAGCCATCTTGCAATTACACTTTCCCTCATTGTCAGGAAAACACTCTTTACGTTGGCCTAGATGGGCTGGGTGGGAAGATGTGTGTAGGACAGAGCCTGATGCGGGTTGTAGTCATAGCAAACACTCCTCCTGCCACCCAGCCCAACCAGCTCATCTGGGCCTGTGGGTTACCATACAGGGAGTGGAAGTGTACTTGCAAGATGGCTGACACTGCTGAATGGTGTTGACCTTGAAGCCAACTCCCATCAAGGCCTTGTGCACCAAAGACCATGCAACAGTGTCAGACATATTGATAGTACACTTCAATTCAACCCATAGGCACAGATGAGCTGGTTGGGCTGGGTGGGAGGAGGAGTCTTTGCACTGACTTCAGGCCCTGTCCCACACACACCTTCCCACCAAGCCCAAACAACCCCCTTAAACTCTGCTTTCCTGATAGTGAGTGGAAATGTACTGTCAAGATGGCTGACACTGCTGCATGGTGTCTTGAGCAGAAGGCCATGACAGGAGTTGTAGTCAAGTCAAACAACAGGCACCAGTGTCAGATATCTTGATAGTACACTTCTCCTCATTGTCTGAACACCACTCTTTCTGGTGGCCTGTTTGGGCTGGGTGGGAGAAGGAGTGTTTGCACTAACTACATATCCCATCAGGCCCTGTCCTCCACACACCTCCCCAGCCAGCACAAACTGACCACCAGTAACTATTCTGTCCTCGAAAGTGAGTGGAACTGTACTGACCAGGGCTTACACTGGGGACTGGTGTTTGGAGCACAAGGCTATGATTGAAGTTGTGGTCAACTCAGACACGAGGCACCAGTGGCAGCCATCTTGCTATTACACTTCCCCTCATTGTCAGGACACCCCTCTTCCTGTTGGCCTGGTTGGGCTGGGTGGGATGGTGTGTGTAGGACAGATGCAAAAACAACAGTTGATGGACAGAATGCAAAACAATGTCATACATTCACCCCAGTACAGAGATCTGGGCCTAAATCGATCGTTTCTTTGATCACCATGCCGTTCCAGTTTGAACCCAGCCATATGCAAATCAGTCTTGACCCTGTGCCTCATGGGAACAGTCCAGCCCGAACTGCTAAGCCAGGTCCTCCCTGGACTGGAAACAAGCGTCCTAGGACCGGTTTCGGGGTTTCACCCCTCTTCAGCCAGGATAGCTTGATTCCGGTGGCTTGGAGAGCACGGGACCCACGTCTGGGCATACCCTTCCTACTCGGGGTGACAAATGCAAAAACAACAGTTGATGGACAGAATGCAGAACAATGTCATACATTCACCCCAGTACAGAGATCTGGACCTAAATCCATCGTTTTTTGCTCACCATGCCGTTCCAGTTTGAACCCAGCCATATGCAAATCAGTCTTGACCCTGTTCCTCATGGGAACAGTCCAGCCCGAACTGCCAAGCCAGGTCCTCCCTGGACTAGAAACAAGCATCCTAGGACCGGTTTCGGGGTTTCACCCCTCTTCAGCCAAGATAGCTTGATTCCAGTGACATGGAGAGCACGGGACCCACGTCTGGGCATACCCTTCCCACTCGGGGTGACAAATGCAAAAACAACAGTTGACGGACAGAATGCAGAACAATGTCATACATTCACCCCAGTACAGAGATCTGGGCCTAAATCCATCATTTTTTTGCTCACCATGCCGTTCCAGTTTGAACCCAGCCATATGCAAATCAGTCTTGACCCTGTGCCTCATGGGAACAGTCCAGCCCAAACTGCCAAGCCAGGTCCTCCATGGACTGGAAACAAGCATCCTAGGACCGGTTTCGGGGTTTCACCCCTCTTCAGCCAGGCTAGCTTGATTCCAGTGACATGGAGAGCACGGGACCCACATCTGGGCATACCCTTCCCACTCGGGGTGACAAATGCAAAAAAAAACCAGTTGATGGACAGAATGCAGAACAATGTCATACATTCACCCCAGTACAGAGATCTGGGCCTAAATCCATCGTTTGTTTGCTCACCATGCCGTTCCAGTTTGAACCCAGCCATATGCAAATCAGTCTTGACCCTGTGCCTCATGGGAACAGTCCAGCCCGAACTGCCAAGCCAGGTCCTCCCTGTACTGGAAACAAGCATCCTAGGACCGGTTTCGGGGTTTCACCCCTCTTCAGCCAGGATAGTCCTGGGCTCACTGTGCCACTGGAATCAAGCTAGCCTGGCTGAAGAGGGGTGAAACCCCGAAATCGGTCCTAGGATGCTTTTTCCAGTCCAGGGAGGACCTGGCTTGGCAGTTCGGGCTGGACTGTTCCCATGAGGCACAGGGTCAAGACTAATTTGCATATGGCCAGGTCTAAACTGGGGTGGCATGATGAGCAAAAGAATGATGGATTTAACCCAGATCTCTTGACTGGGGGTGAATGTTTTGAATTGTTCTACATTCCGTCCATCAATTGTGTGTCTTTTGCTTTCTCAACCTAAGTGCGCCAGGTATGCCCAGACATGGGTCCTGGGCTCACTGTGCCACAGGAATCAAGCTAGCCTGGCTGAAGAGGGGCGAAACCCCGAAACCGGTCCTAGGATGCTTGTTTCCGGTCCAGGGAGAACCTGGCTTGGCAGTTCGGGCTGGACTGTTCCCATGAGGCACAGGGTCAAGACTAATTTGCATATGGCCAGGTCTAAACTGGGGTGGCATGGTGAGCAAAAGAATGATGGTTTTAACCCAGATCTCTTGACTGGGGTGAATGTTTGATTTGTTCTGCATTCCGTCCATCAATTGTGTGTCTTTTGCTTTCTCGCCCTGTGTGTAGGACAGAGCCTGTTGGGAGTTGTAGTCATAGCAAGCACTCCTTCTGCCACCCAGCCCAACCAGCTCATCTGGGCCTATCGGTAATTGACAGTGAGGGGAAGTGTACTTGCAAGACAGCTGACACTGCTGCATGGTGTTGAACTTGAAGCCAACTCCCATCGAGGCATTGTGCTCCAAACACCATGCACAAGTGTCAGTCATTATGGCAGTACATTTCTCCTCACTGTCAGGAAAGCAGAGTTTAAGGGGGGCTGGATGGGCTGGCTGAGAAGGTGTGTTTAGGGCAAACACTCCTTCTCCCACACAGCCCAAACAGCACATCTGGGCCCATGGGTACCTGACAGTGAATGGAAATGTACTAACAAGATGGCTGACACTGGTGCATGGTGTATGGAGCACAGGGCCTGATGGGAATTGGCTTCAAGTTCAACACCATGCAGCAGTGTCAGCCATCTTGCAAGTACCTCACCACTAACTGTCAGGAAGCCATAGGCCAATCTGAATTGGTTGTGCTGTGTGGGGAAAGGAGTGGTTGCCATTATTACAACTCACATCAGGCTCGGCCAGACACACACTCTTCCCACCCAGCCCCCCTGGTACTCTGCTTTCCTGACAGTTAGCAAAATGTCCTGGTAAAATGGCTGACACTGGTGACTGGTGTTTGGAGCACAAGGCCATGATGGGAGTTGTGGTCAGCTCAGACAACAGGCCCCACTGTCAGACATCTTGACAGTACATTTACATTCACTGTCCTGAAAGCAGAGTTTGTGGGGGGCTGGTTGAGCTGGGTAGGAAGGCATTCTTGATACTGAGTGAAAATGGATTAGCAAGATGATGACACTGGGGACTGGTGTTCAAAGCACAAGGCGATGGTCGGAGTTGTAGTCAGCTCAGACACCATGCACCACTGTCAGACATCTTGAAAGTACACTTCCCCTCACTGTCTGTACACCACTCTTCCTGTTGGGCCATTTGTGCTGGGTGGGAGGAGGAGTGTTTGCACTGACTACAACTCCCATCAGGCCCTGTCCTAAACACACCTTTCCGCCCAGCACAAACAGCATACCTGGAACTATGCTGTCCCTGATATTGAATGTAAATGTACAGTCAAGATGCCTGACATTGGTGCCTGTTGTCTGAGCTGACCACCACAACTCCCATAAATGGCCTTGTGCTCTGAACAGCAGTTCCCAGTGTCAGCCATCTTGCCAGCACACTTACCATCACTGTCAGAAAAGCATAGTTCCAGGTAGGCTTTTGGTGCTGGGTGGGAGGAGGAATATTTGCAATGGCCACATCTCACATCAACAGCACACCTGGATGCTTTCCTCGCAGTGGTTCCGAATCCACTTGTAGGATGGCTGACAATGCTGGATGGTGTTTCACCTGTCCCCAACTCCCATCTCGGACTTGTGCTACAAACACCTGTCCCCAGTGTCAGCCATCTAGAAATTACATTTCCAATCACTGCCAGTTAAGCATTATTACAGGTGGTCTGTTTGGGCAGGGTGGGCAGTGTTTGTGTAGTACATTGCCTGATGGGAGAAGAGGCTATTGCAAATACTCCTCCTCCAACCCAGCCCAAATAGCCCACCAGAAAGAGTGGTGTTCAGAAAATGAGGGGAATTGTACTAGCAAGATGTCTGACAGTGGTTTCTGGTGTTTGGGTTTACCACAACTTCCATTCAGGCCTTGCGCTCTAGACACCAGTCACAAGTGTCAGCCATCTTGCAAGGACATTCCCCCTCACTGTAAGTAAAGCAGGGTTACAGCAGTGCTGGTTGGGCTGGGTGGGAGGATGAGTGTTTGATATCACTACATCTCCCATCAAGCCCTGTCTACCACAAACCTTCCCACATAGCCCAAACAACATCCCTTGTACCCTGCTTTGCTGACCTTGGTTGGGAATGTACTAGCAAGATTACTGACACAGCGGACTGGTGTTTGACCTGATCACAACTCCCATCATGGCCTTGTGCTACAAACACCAGCCCCAGTGTCAACCATCTTGTTACCACATTTCCACTCACAGTCAGGAAAGCAGAGTGCCCGGTAGATTGGTTGGGCTGGGTGGAAGGAGTGTAAGATACACAAATAGACCATAAGCATTCAAACCTCAGCTCTTGAAATTAGTTAGCCACAAAATAGCAGAAAGCAGAGTTTGTCATCTCATCTGACTATGGAGTCAATTGACAAAATCCATGATCCATGTAAGCCAAGCAGTCACACATTTGGCTCCTTAGAGGCATTCACATGTGTGTCATGAGATGAGAAAAATAAGTACCTCACTCACAGCATGACCACAAACATCAGACGAAAGCAACAGACTGTGAGTGTGTTGGCAGCCACACCTATGTGACTGCTGAGACATAGACTAAGCCCAGTGCACAGGCCTGACAAAATCCAACATTGGGAACTAAAGAGTACGTATGTCACTGTTAGTCCTACAGATGTGGAGAACACCAACAAACGTGGGTCCCTTGCTCACTTTGCCAAGACTGATATGCATATGGCTGGATATGAACTGGGGTGGCGAAGTGAGCTAAAGAACGATGATGGATTCAACCCAGATCTGTGACTAGGGGTGAGTGTCTGAAAAGTTTCAGTTCTCCGTCCATCATCTCCTTGTGTTTGCTTTGTTTGCCCTAAGTTGGCAGGGTATGCGCAGACATGGGTCTCTTGCTCACTTTGCCACTGGATTCAAGCTAGCCTGGCTGATGAAGGGTGTTACCCTGAAACCGGTCCCAAGATGCTTGTTTCCGGTCCAGGGAAGATCAGGCTTGGCAATTCACTCTAGACTGTTCCCATGAGGCACAGGGTCAAGACTGATTTGCATATGGCTAGGTCTGAACTGGGGTGGTGAAGTGAGCTAAAGAACAATGGTGGATTCAACCCAGCTCTGTGACTGGGGGTGAGTGTCTGAAAAGTTTCAGCACTCCATCCATCATCTCCTTGTGTTTGCTTAGAACACAAACCCACCAGTGTCATCCACATAGTGTCAGGTACCAGTCAATGTCTTTGGACATGTTAGGAGAACTAAACACAGCATGCCAATTTATGCACATAAGTGAACATGTTCAACAATCCACATCTTTTCAGAATTGCATTGTTCTCCAAAAACATAGGCCAGCATCATGGATGAAGGAGGACAATCTATCTTCATTAACTTATTGTTTGGTTCAGTCATCTATGTAATGGATATGAGTTGAGGTGCAGTGGACATTCACATCAATCATTGCATTATTTCTGTACCCACAGGGCGAGCTGGGAACACCACCGGACAAAATGAGGACACTAGTCCCAGACTCTGGCCGACCAGGAGCTCTCTGGCATGGAAGACTCTCAACCATCGTCAGACGACGAGGACCAACCTGGCCTGGTTTGGGCCGCCAGACAGCACCAGCAGCGGCTACAGCAGGATCCACTGCGAACATCCCAGCCTCAGCTGACAACCACCCAGCTAACCCCTACCCTGACGGACACAGCAGCCCGGGACAACCCCAACGGCACAGCAACACATGGCACTCTGGAGTTGATGGACAACAACACCCCTGTCAATGAGGAAGGAGGCTCAGTGTTGACTGTGCCACCAACAACAGAGCTTGCTCGGGTGGGTAAGGGTGGTGGGAGGGGCCGTGGGGATCCACGCCGTCAAGCAGATGGTGCTGACGATGATGACCACCCAAACCTCTCCCAGGTGATCAACTCCTACCAGCCTGCAGATGAGGGTCCCCCACCAAATGTGGGATGAGTCATCTGAGGAAGAATCCCTGAGACTCAGATGGCATTGTACCACCCCCAGGAAGTGAAAACGTACCCCTGATATCCCCCAGTGTGTGCCAAGCGTTCACTTTGTTGACTGTCATCAAGAACTGTCCACATTGGATGGAGGGTCAAAGTTGAACTTTGGACTCAAATAACTGTGGATGTACCTTGGAGAAGTTCATCTACAAACACTATCAACTCCTATCTGCATGTACTTTTTTTTATTGTGACCCTCATTGTGTAGCTTTATTTTACCACTTTATGCACAAAAATAAAACACTTTAAACCGAAATACTTGCTCATGTCGTGACTTTGAATTCCAAATGTACACATTGTAAAGACCCGCAAAACCACAAAGAAGAAATTGTCAACAACATTGGTAACAAATCACTACCAAAAAGTAAACTAAGGGCTCATGAGTAAATGTACCTTGGCACAGCATGATAGATATATACAACCAGGTCACCACACAACCTGTAGTACATGGTACAGATTTAATGGAAGTCTATTGTCTACAAAATTATCATATTTGCCTGCACAATCAACAATCATTGTTAGCAAACCAGCTCATCATGGTCACATTTTGATTAAAAAACTCCTTGTATGTGTGATAACAGACAAGGCACACCTCAATGTGGAACACAGGTTTATTCTCAAGATACAACATGGTGCCTGAACACAAAGCCAAATCACATCACACAGTACTGAAAGTAACTTAAAAAAAATCAACCATCAGGTCTGAAGGAAGTGCGTGCCTGGGAGTTCAGAAAAAGTTCCAAGTCGGAGTCTGTCACAACATCATGTGTCAGGTGAGGTCACAAGTTCAAAGTCCAGTCTGTGGATGAGATGGCAAAGTACCCTGGTAAATAAATTACAAAGAACAGAGTTAGGAAATCAGGAATAAGGTAGCACAATTCTGCAAAGTATGTCATTGGAAGCACAAAAATGTCTGTGTAAACACTAGCTAGGCTTCACAGTAACACTGTACATGTTAATCTGCTCATTTAAAAGAGCCATCTTAGGAAAAAGCTCAAGACAAGTATCAGACACTCACAAGCATGCATACACATTGTCTAGCAACACAACAACAAACAATTGGGGATAGTCACCTCCTCTGATTGCATACTTACACTCATGTGCTACTTACGCCACTGTTTAACACCATCATTGAGTCAGGCCGGTACCCTAAAACCTGGAAATCAGCCTCAATACTCCCGCTGATAAAAAACCAAACCTGGATCTAAGTGATCCGAATAACTACAGACCCATCTCATGACTTTCATTGCTGGCAAAAATGGTAGAGAAGGCCACCAATGTGCAACTCAGCACGTTCTTTCAGAGCAACAATGTGCTTGATCCTACGCAGTATGGCTTTCGTGCAGGACACAGCATGGAGCTAGCTCTAAACAGAGCCACTGAGGAGGTACGAGAGTCCGTGGATCAGGGAGGCACGGCAATCCTGATTATGTTGGATCTGTCAGCGGCCTTCGATATGGTCCATCACGATGTTTTGATGGACTGGTTATCGATGGCGGGGGTTTCGGGCAGGGCCTGGAACCTCCTGAAATCTTTTTTGGCCGATAGAACGCAAACGGTGGATCTGGGGAGAGATAGATCTGAGCCTTTTTCCCTTCCGTGCGGGGTGCCACAGGGGTCCTCCCTTAGCCCCACGCTTTTTAATGTATACATCAGCCCGCTGGCAGCCCTGATAAGATCTTTCGGGCTTCAACTAACATCCTATGCGGACAACACACAAATTGTGCTGTCCCTACAGCGAGGCAAAGAAGCTGAAACGGCCTCAAGATGCCACGATTGCTTGAAAGCCATATCTGGCTGGATGTCCGCCATTTGCTTGAAACTTAATGCAGGCAAAACGGAGGTCATTATATTTGGGAATAAACCCAACGTCTGTGCACCTGACCTGTGGCCTGAAGAAGAGTGATGCACTCCTCGGAAGAAAAACAAGTGCTCGTTCCCCGAGTGAAAAAAGCTAGTTCATCTTTTGTGCCGCAAAAGCTTGGAACAATCTACCAGTGCATCTCAGAAATTCTACTAAGCTCCTTTCCTTTAGGAAGGGGTTGAAGACATGGCTGTTCTCTGAATAAGCTGCCGCACCCATGGAAACCAGTTAGACAGTGCTCAGCGCCAGGACACCTTTGGGTAAAAGTGTGCTTTAAAAGCTCTAATAACATAACATAACATGTGAAAAAGTAATCACCACTGTCATCATAGCCCAGTCCTGGAGCCTCCCACAGTGGCACCTCCTGGTTTCTGTCATCCAGTATGAGAGGTATGCCCTTAAGTATTGCCACATTGTGTAGTATGCAGCAAGCAGTCGTAATCTGGCACACCTTCAACAGGGCATATTGAATGGCTCCTCCCTTCTTCAGAAGGCCAAAAGTCCGCTCCACGACTCGTCTGGTCCTACCATGGGCCTCATTAAAGCACACTTCTGCTGGGGTGTCTGGGTTGCGCAGTGGTGTCAGTAACCAGGGCTGTTTGGGGTATCCAGAGTCTCCTGCAGTGAACACAGAAAATACTTGAGTTGCCTGACAACAGATCACTATCTGACATACAACCGACACACACTGCTACATACACATCAATTCAATTTCAATTTATAATCTTTATTCGGTTCTTAAAAAGACACCATAAAAGCACAAATACAATATAAATATACGCAAGTTAAAAAACACAGCAAATGATAATCAAGTTAAAAAAAAACAAAAATATAAATATTTAAAATTTCTGTACTCAAGTAGAGGGCCAGGGGATTTATAAAATTTTGAATGTTCAGATCACGTTTGGGGACCAATGTCTCTGGTATTCCTCAATCTGGTTGCAATTCGAATAAAGTTTATCGTGCAAAACAGGGTGTAAGCGTCCTCCGCTTCCTGTAAGAATCTCAGAGCCAATTTTGTGTGTTTGAATTTTAGCTCTTTCAGGATTCCCACCAGGAACTTGCGTCTTGGCATTGTATAAAAAGGACACAGTAAAACAAAATGAAGGGTATCCTGCGGAGATCTAAGATCGCAGCCGCAGGTACCCTTCTCCTCTATTGTATGAGTGAACCCAGATGGCACTGCAAGGATATGGTGTAACATGTTAAATCTGAAGCGGGTCATGAGGTAGCGATCCTGCGCGTTGTACATGACCCTCAGATAGGGTTCCATCCCTTGCTTCGCAGTGAGGTCGTTGTACAAGTGATTAGTGGCTTTGTGCTTCTCCTTTTCAGCCCTTGACGTTTTCAGATGTGTAAGAAAAAGTTTTTTCACCAGGGTCTTACTCTCCCGGGACAGAGAGTGTGGGGCTAAAAAGTATTGTGGGCAGCCAATCTCTATTAACGACTTCTTAACAAATTTCAGCCAAGGGATTTCGTGTCCTTTATCTCTTTTGAGGCAGTCCTCGATAATCTGTCTCGTAAGGGCCGCCTCAGGGTTGGTCCATGCTTTCACCCATGCCAGGAGGGGTTTGGATTTAATTTTGTCCTCTAAAAATGGTTCTCCTACCTCTTCATGTATGATGTGGGCCGAAACGCTCTGTGGGACTTTTAATATTCTTCGTAAGAATTTATTTTCTTCAGTCTGGAGCGGCTGTACTTTTTTGCCCAGAAAGCCCCACACTTCTGCCCCGTAGCTTACTTTCGCACAACAGATGGATCTGTATAAGGTCATAATTTGTTCGGGGGACCATTTACCTAATCTTTGCCCATACCCCATGATTGCCCCAACTGCACTTGCCAGTTTGGAAGAGTGCTTCTCAATCAGGGGTTTGAACGATAAGGCGTAGTCAAATAGCACCCCCAAGTATGTAAAAGACTTGACCTGATCTATTTTGTGTGACCCAATGTTGTAGGTAAATGTTCCTTTTATGGATTTCCCCGATGACATAATGTAGGACTTTTCCAGATTTGTGGCCAGGTCCAGTTTCTCCATAAAATTGACAAACCCGTCGATTAATTTTTGCAGTCCCAATGGTGTTCTGGAGAGCAGGACCGCGTCATCGGCGTAGAGTAGTACGGGCTCTGCTCGATGACCAATTTGGGGTGAGTCAACTTTGAGCTTGAGGAGATCCTTTTCCAAAGCGTTGATATAAATAGAGAAAAGGAAGGGCGCAAGGATGCATCCCTGTCTGACTCCACTATTACAGGTAAAGGGATCGGTCTTATTGCCTTCCTGACTGTACCTTACACTTGCAGAGGTGTTCCGATGTAGGTTTTGTAGAGTGTCGACTAGGGATTGGTCCACACCTAGCTCCTTTAGCATGGCCCAGAGCTTTCTCCTGTTTACGCGGTCAAAGGCCGCAGAAAGGTCCATAAACCCCATGTGTATTGACCCCCTCCCGGCGATGGTATATTTTGCAATCAGGAGATATAAATTTAGGCATTGATCGGTGGTAGATCTGCCTTTCCTGAAGCCATATTGAATTTCTGAGAGGATTTGTTGCTCCTCTGCCCAATCTTGCAATCTCGATAGGATGACTCGCCCCAAGACCTTAGCTGACACATCAATGAGGGAAATGGGTCGATAGCATTGGGGGTCATCACGGTTGCCTTTTTTGTAAATAGGGACTATGGTCGCCGTTGACCAGGACTGGGGGAGGCCTACCTCCCCTGCCTCATTTAACACCCTCATCAGTAACGGAGCCCATAGTTCAGGTCTACTTAGGAATAGATCTGGTGGAATTCCGTCCGGGCCCGCGGCTTTGTTTTTGCTGAGCCCGGTGATTCCTAATTCGACCTCCTTCAAGGTGAACTTTAGCTTTACTGGCCGGTGGGCCTCCGCTGACTCCTCCTGGGGTTCCTTGTTTGAATGATTGTATAAGCCCTGGAAGTGTTTCTGCCATTGTTCCGGCAGAATGGAATTCATGATTTTAGGAGCCCCTTGATCCTGAAAGAGGGGGGCATTAATCACTTTCCAAAAGGCGATAGAATCTTTTCTTTCTGCAGCGTCCCTTAAGTCTTCCCAGGCCTGATTTTGTATGCTTTGCTTGCGAGCCTTCAGAGCTTTTTTATATTCAGCTCTGTTCCGTGCCACCTTCATTTTATCCCTTGGTTGGGCATGAAGACTATCCTTCAGGTTTTTCAGCGCCTTTGTACAATTTGAATCAAACCAACGGGGGTTTAGGGGCATTTTGTTTTTAGTTCCTGGGGTGTATAAGGAGTTACTTACAGCCTGTGCGATTTCTTCAAATGCCTTCACCACCTCAGCTCCAGTTACACAGAGGTCGAGACATTTATCAATTGCTGCTGGGGCTTCGGAAAATAGTTTTTTATAAAAACTGTCCGCATCAATTTTGGCCCATTTAATTCTTCTGCCCTGGTCGACTACTCTTTCTGTAATGGGAGGTTTCTTTTGAGTTGGAAAAACGAAACCCTCCATTTTAATGATTACCGGGTTGTGATCACTGAAACTACTGGCCTCTATAATGATTGTACTAATACTTCTTTTTAGATTGGGAGAGACTAGTGCGAAATCGATGTAAGAGTGACAACCTCTTCCTTTAAATGTTGGAGTTAACTCTCCTTTGTCGTTGAGTGTGGCGAGATCTAGGATTTGTATTAGGTTGTACCTTTTCATAAGTCTTTCCAAACCCCAGCCCTCAGTTGAATGGGTGAAGTGAGGGCCTTTCAAGATCGTACATCTAGACCAGTCATTATTAAATGGCATTAGTTTCTCACAGAGATGACAATTAAAATCTCCCATTAGTATTATATCCGTGATGTTTGGTGTCATGGTTAAAAAGCTCAAACAGTTTTCTAATTCATTTATGGCTATTCCCTTCTCCGTTATAGCCGGTGCATTGTACCAGTTCATAAGCAGAAATGATAGACTTGGTGAAGTGAACCTTAAAACTTGGAGGTTAGCTGTGACCCATTTGGTGTTAGACCAGGTGCCCTTGATATCTAAATTGACATAGATCGCGAGCCCCCCACTTGCTCTCCCCGAGATGGCTTTTTTTGCAGGGACAAAAAAGCCTTTGTAGCCTTCCAGGATGTAAGCATGCGATTCAGTGGCCCAGGTCTCTTGCAGGCACAAGATGTGAAATTTACTTATATAGCTGCGCCAGTCCTGAGATGCGAACTTGGCCGCTAGCCCTGCAATATTCCAGGTAGCTATTAATAGGTTGTCATGAATCGTGACCTTGGGTGTTCTTTTTCCCTTGCCTAGCAAAAGCTTTGATAGGCTGTCCGTTGCGGGTGCAACAGCCCGGCTTAATTGCGGCCTGTAGGGGGTGGCGATTCTTCTGTGGGTAAGATGGGAATTGTCTAATGAGGGATTTATCCACTCCCCTCTACCCCGGTTAGTGATCAATGGTGTGTTGCTGCCTCCTAAGAATTGCACAGGATCCGGAACGTCAATTTGGCCCTGGTCGCCTCCATCTTTTATCCCAGTAGATGGTAGGGTGGGCTCCTTCCTATGTTTAATTTTTGAAAATGAGCGGTCCAGTCTCAGTCAGTCCACCCCTTCAAGTGTACTGAACCTATTCCAGTGAGCGTACTGTGTAATGGGGGAATCATAAATTGGGAATACAGTATTTGGCCTTTGCCATTGCAGTAGGCCGGTTTGAAAACCCAAGTGCGATATTCTGTCAGGGCCGATATTCGGCCTGGGCCTTTGGGGTGCGAAGGGGTAGAAGTAGGATAGGCGAACCGGGTGGATTTGTGAACTTATGTGACTCGGGGGGGCGTTACAGATAAAATTCACGGCCGCCCTGTCTCTAAAGTTGACTGTAATGATGTCCCCTGCGATGGTCTTAATACCTTTGCCAATCCACTCACCCCTTCTCACTGCAAGGATTTCCCCGTGGATGTTAGGGGGCAAGGGTCGATGTGTTTGCAGCCACTGTATGCATTTATTTTTTAATTCAGTCTGTGATTCCCGTTGGCCCTCCTTTAAGGGGGGAATTCCTGTTAGGACGACTACAAGGGGCAGAGCCTCAGGCGGGAGATTGATAGTCTTGAAGCATGTTGCAGTGTTCTTATCGTCAGAAGTTGACGCTATATCACGCCGTGGAGACTTCGGAACCGCCTTATGGATTAGGGCCTTGTTCTTTTCCATCGTTTGTAAAGATGCGGATGGAGGTTTATTATTGCCCATGGGTATTTGATTTTTATTTTTGCCTGCTTGCGGGGTAGAGACAACCTTTTGTTTTTCCTGGGCTCCTTTCTGCGGGACACTGGTGTTATTTAGTTTGTCCCCCCCATTGATTACTAGAGAGGCCTTATCTCTTGGTGGGCTACTTAATGTAGGGTCCTTTCGATTTGTCAAATCCCGTTCCTGCACAGGATAGGTTTTCGGGCTGATCCCCTTATTATTGACCAATGAGGTCAGTCTATCAATTTTTGATATGAGGGGTTTTAACAGCACCGAGATAGAGTGCTCCAGGTCTAATTTAAGATCCGCCACCATGTTGGTTATCCAGCATGGTATTCCCGGTGTGGATGGGTTTATGGGCGTGATCAAGTTGTGGTTACTGGGTTTTACGTGACCTTTTTTCCTCACTTGTTTGTGGACTTCCTTATTCAACATTGTTTCCGCGAGGGATATGTCGTTATCATTAGTATTTTGTTGAGTGCTTGTTTGTGCACCATGTCTAGCCCTGCTGATTTCGGCGGGTGGCTGGGCGCAAGGAAGGTCAACAAAAGATGGTGGGGTAATGGGCCGGCTAGTATCCATCTCCTCTACCAGGTCTTTGGAAGCTTCTGACAGGTTAATCAATGAATCCTGGGTGTCTTGAATGATAGTTACCGGGGGTAAGGACATTCTTCTCTCGGTGTTGGCTATGGCATCGGAAACCGCCCCTATAGTCCGTTTAAGCATCTTGTCAATAGCAGTAAAAGTCGGCAGTGGAGATGAATGAACCGATTTGGTTTTTGAGCTCGACCTTAGGGTAGGCATCCTTGTTTTCTTGGTAGGTTTCCTCATTACGACGAGTGCAATATTAGATGGTAACGGGCAGATATAAATTGTGTCAAGGGAATGGCCAGTGATCCAACTGGCTGTCGAGGAACTAATAGCAATATATTATTAAGGGGGGGCAGTTTTAAGGGGCTGGCCCAGCCCGGCCTCTTCTGGCCCCTGAGGGCCACAGAGGGCCCGCCCTTTGCCCGGGCTTCGCTCGGCGTCCCGCTCGCGTCCCGCTAAGCGTTACCGCGCTTTGTTTGTAGGGGGAGTTGCGGCCGGGGGCGTGGCTTGCTGGGGGTGCGGCCGTACGCACCTGTGCGGCGCAGGGGCTCCTGGTCTCTGTGGTCCCTGCTTCACTCGCCCCAATTGCCTTGCACGATGGTTTCTTCCTCCCGGGTGCTGGATGCTAAGTTTACACCTGCTGCCTCAACCCCACACCTGAGCGCCGCGCAGCGGCACCCGCGAAGCGGGTGCTGCAAGCTGTTGAAGCAGAACTCAGGCGGTCAGTCCCTCCTGGGATACGGGGAGGCTGCGAGCGCCAGTAGCGGTTTCCTTTGGTGAGTAAGTCCCACTGAGCTCTGGGAGGGTTCGCTTTTCTACAGTGCTTGGACGGCCGGGGGCGTGGCTTGCTGGGGGTGCGGCCGTACGCACCTGTGCGGCGCAGGGGCTCCTGGTCTCTGTGGTCCCTGCTTCACTCGCCCCAATTGCCTTGCACGATGGTTTCTTCCTCCCGGGTGCTGGATGCTAAGTTTACACCTGCTGCCTCAACCCCACACCTGAGCGCCGCGCAGCGGCACCCAGGCGGTCAGTCCCTCCTGGGATACGGGGAGGCTGCGAGCGCCAGTAGCGGTTTCCTTTGGTGAGTAAGTCCCACTGAGCTCTGGGAGGGTTCGCTTTTCTACAGTGCTTGGACGGCCGGGGGCGTGGCTTGCTGGGGGTGCGGCCGTACGCACCTGTGCGGCGCAGGGGCTCCTGGTCTCTGTGGTCCCTGCTTCACTCGCCCCAATTGCCTTGCACGATGGTTTCTTCCTCCCGGGTGCTGGATGCTAAGTTTACACCTGCTGCCTCAACCCCACACCTGAGCGCCGCGCAGCGGCACCCGCGAAGCGGGTGCTGCAAGCTGTTGAAGCGGAACTCAGGCGGTCAGTCCCTCCTGGGATACGGGGAGGCTGCGAGCGCCAGTAGCGGTTTCCTTTGGTGAGTAAGTCCCACTGAGCTCTGGGAGGGTTCGCTTTTCTACAGTGCTTGGACGGCCGGGGGCGTGGCTTGCTGGGGGTGCGGCCGTACGCACCTGTGCGGCGCAGGGGCTCCTGGTCTCTGTGGTCCCTGCTTCACTCGCCCCAATTGCCTTGCACGATGGTTTCTTCCTCCCGGGTGCTGGATGCTAAGTTTACACCTGCTGCCTCAACCCCACACCTGAGCGCCGCGCAGCGGCACCCGCGAAGCGGGTGCTGCAAGCTGTTGAAGCGGAACTCAGGCGGTCAGTCCCTCCTGGGATACGGGGAGGCTGCGAGCGCAAGTAGCGGTTTCCTTTGGTGAGTAAGTACACATCACTGACCAACAAGCCAGGCACGGTCAGATTGCAGTTGAGACATCAAATAGGGGATGACGCTGCTTCGCATGATGTATGAATCATGTGCCGAACCAGGAAAACGGACGCAGACGTGTGAGATGGACATGTCAGCCAAACACACCACCTGAACATTGATAAAGTAGTAATGTTTACGGTTGCGATAGACCTATTCATTGGCCTGTGGTGGGATCTATGCAATGTGGGTGCCATCTCTAGGGAGTTTGACACCATGCTGCGAGTTTTACAACAATCTCAAACAAGGTAGTGATGGAACTGGGTCGCACATCTATTCCCTAGTAGCTAGAACAATTTAAGGTGCCCATCCGGATAGAAAAACATCCCACTACCTAGGATGCCAATGTCCACTAGGCCCAAGAAAAGGGAACTAGTGGCTACAACATACTTTTCAACTAGGTACTATCCCGGCACTCAAATGTAACAAATTAGTGTATCACACAGTATAGTGAGAGATGAACAGTTTAACACAGCCGTGTTGATGCTCACAGTTTTAACTTTCCCCCAATGTTCAAAAATAAACGGTACTGTACCAACAGAATTCGATCATAGCACATACTTGGTTTAATTTGCATGTGATTCAGGATTTCAAAGTTCGCAGCAAAAGTAAATAATTCATGAGCATACGTAATTCAAAGCTTCCAATATTCAAAATACAAAGATGTGTAAATCATTTCTGTATAATCCAACAGTCTCTCGTGTAGCAAAAATAAGTAAGAGCGTATTCGAAGTTCAGTAAGGTGGTGATCCAAAAACAGCCAGGTGTGGAAAGTACTCGATTCTTAGCGGTTTTTAGGACCTTTGGTGCATATCCCCTACGCATAAAACGTTCCTGTAAGAGTTGTAATTCCTGCACAAAAACCTCATCCTCACTGCAGTTTCTACGAAGACGAAACATTTCGCCTAGAGGGATGGCATTGATTTGGGCCACAGGGTGTGCACTGTCAGCATGTAAGACCGAGTTACATGCCGTTTTCTTTCTGTATAGTCTGGACATGATTTTGTTACCTTTTACATAGAGAGTAATGTCTAAGAAAGCAGCATGTGTAGTGCTAAAATTAGAGGTGAATTTAAGATTAAAGGTGCTGTCATTCAGAAATTCCGTTAAGGAAATGAATTGTGATTGACTTCCTGTCCAGATAATAAAAATATCATCAATGTATCGTCCCCAATACATGATGTGTGTGGTAAGTTCTGGTGGGCCATTCATCCAAAGATGTTGCTTTTCGAACATGCCCATGTAAATATTTGCTATAGAAGGTGAGAATGTACACCCCATGGCTACTCCCATTGCTTGCTGGTACCATTCCCCTCTATACATGAAAACATTATTTTCCAAGACCAATTTGGTCATGTCTAAAAGCATCAACGTGTGTCCATAAAGTGTGGCATCCCTCTGAAATAAGGTGTCTTTCAAGGTCCGTAAGCCTGCTTCCCATGGGATACTGGTGTACAAGGCACACACATCTAATGTGGCAAAGGACATGTCAGGTAGCCACTCAATGTCTTCCAATTTGTTCAACAAGTCCCCCGTGTCCCTCAAGTAGGAAGGAAGGTTCAATACAAAGGGTTGTAAGAAATGATCAATGTATTCCGAAATATGTTCTGTGGGGGAGCCCAGGCCAGAAACTATTGGTCTGCCCCGGGGAAACACCGCTGGCTTGTGTACTTTTGGAAGTACGTAAAAGCATGGGGCTTTCGGTGTGGGGTTGAAGAGGTATCTAGCTTCTCCATCACTTATTAGACCCTGTCCTTGCCATGTTGTGAGTCTAGATTCAATCAAAGAGTTTATGTTTATGTTTTTCAAGGGATTTGCTGATAGCCTAATATATGCTTGGTGATCTGATAATTGCCTATCAATAGGCAATTATCAGATCACCAAGCATATATTAGGCTATCAGCAAATCCCTTGAAAAACATAAACTCTTTGATGCTACAGGGAACTAACATAGGTTTTTCAGTTTGGGGTTGAGGCAGTCGTACATTTTCAGATTACCAATTAATCTGGTTGCCTGTTTTTGACTCTATGCATTTGTTTCGGTTTTGTGAAAGGCCTGTGTGTAACATACTGCAGCATCCCAATCCAATCATCACTCGAGATGCAGAGAGTTAGACTTTTAGTTAGCATATACTTTCTCCAAAATATGGGCAGCCACAAAAAGTAAAGCTCTTTTTGAACACTCTGTTGACTTGGACTGCAAATGAGAGCTCAAATTCAAACTAATTTCAAGGAGTGTGCGTTGCTGCTGGGAAGGTTTTCAGGGACATAGGCTACACAGAAGGGGTTGCTGAATTACCGTGAGGGTTGCCTAGCATTAGGACTCCGTTTCTGCCCACCTAGGCCAATGGCAGACGTGACCCATGCACCAGGAGATATTTACTTGCTCTCCCACCTTGTATTCCAGTCACAGGACGATTTGTATACCGCCAGCATACATTAGAGAATTACTCTGGGAAAGGTCAAATAGGACAGGATGTGTATGCAAATGTCGAAGAGCTGTTGAGGAAGGGTTATATACTTTGCTTAACTTTTAAAAAATCTGAAGCCTCAGGCAAAGTGCAGTGATGCACCACTTTATAATTCGCACCACATCAGAAAAGAAGTTGGTACTTGCTCTCTTAGGATTAAGGCCAGCTTCACCTCTACAAGTCTTTTGCATACTCCTGTGTTTGCAGGAGAAATGTCAACACCAGGTCTCTGCACTACTAAGACTTGCACTAAAGCTTTTACAGTTAACTTCTACAGCCAACGAGAAGCAGAGCCCATGCCTGTATACCGTCCTGAGCATGTGCGCATGCACAATTCCACAATGCTGTGAGGGCTACAGTGAATGAGCAGAGGTACCATGACAGGCATGATGTCACCAGTGTGAGATCAAGTATACAAATAACAGATCGCACCTCAGTACAACTGTATACACTATTACCGCTTGGGCGTGGTGTTACCCAGTGCCTCAGAAGCAGAATACCAGAGATCTTAATGCCCACCAGTGACATTTTTGGTCAATGACTCAACTGCAAACATTAAAGATCTGAACATTTATCTTTCAATTGTTCTATATTTAAAAACAGCTATGAAAGCAAAATTACTAAAAAGTGCCTGGGTTGAAGTAAAAAGGTTATAAATTGTAAGATTATGGTTTCTCAGTCCCTTCAATCGTAAGCCCAATTGGCACCGAGCGTCATGCTTCACTAGCCATTTAGGGCATTAAGTCCTTGGAAGGCTAAAGTGGCCGACAGGCACCAGGAGACAGCTGGCTTTTCATGCAGTGGCAACTTCAAGACTACAATTAAGCACTAGACACAGACAATACAGAAACTGCTGGTGCCAACTTTATGACTGCAAAACAAATAAATGTCAGGTAAGATTACAGAACACAAAATCAACATATTTGAGAATTTCAGTCCACCAACATGAAAAGGCATGGGAGCCACATACTTGGTGCACTGTTCACGGGTGTGTATCTCGTATTTTGTACAGAAAATGACATAACCCAAATAGAAGACAATCATAATGATGCCCAAAGTGTCACGTGATCAGCTACGTAAAGGTCACATCACTGAAAACCGCACCTTTCTAGTGGAACATTATGAAATGACTAGGCACAAGAAGTAACCGTGGACCTCTAATCTTCTGTCAAAAGTGTTAAAATGTGACTGAGATTGAGAGCACCTCTGGCGCTTTCTACTTCCTTTTACAAACACGTGATTTCAGAAACAAATCGTGCATGACCTTTACCCTCTGCCGTGATGCCGCACAGGAAGCAGCTGCTGGCTCACTAATTACCCGCTGAACGCTTGTGTGAAGGGTCACCTCGTCCTTCATGAATATTTTATGTGCTAACCCAACGAACCAATGTCCCTACACGTTTTCAGCCATTGCAGTCAGTAAGAGACATTTTGAGCTCAAAAGTTGAAGGTATGCGTAAAGAGTTTGCGAGCCAGTGCTGCATGCCTGCGTAGTGTTCTGCTTGCAGCCGCATTCCATTCCCTCGGCGGTAGTCATGTTGCTCGCTGTTACCTGACTCCTTGAGGGCTGGCGGAGGGAATGTCTAAAATAAGGCTCTTTTCATCCTGCTGTACTCACTGGCGTTTCTGCTTCCAGGAGCATTCAGGACCAGTGCCTCCTGAAGCTGTACAACAAGGACTGCTGCTCTTTTATGGGCAGAGGGGGGCGAGCTCTGCTGTGGGCAGACCAGCCTGGCTGGCAGGCTCCCGCAGGGCGTGCGTCCCTGGTACATTGTCTCGCGCCGGGAAGCTGGAGGGGTAAAAGTTAGTTACTTGCTGGTGCTTTGCTCTGGGATTTATGTCAGTGGACTCAGTCAGATGTTTACCGAAGCGATTTTGATGCATTTGTGTGTGCGGAGTGTCTGAGTGTTATCACCGCTTCGAAATACTAAAACGCATGTAAAGGCAGAAGTCCGCGTGGAATGTGGGAGGCGTTCTTTTGAGGGGTAACATTTAATGTTGTTGGTCTGCCTCTGCGTGGTTTTGTGGAGGGGGGTGTACAAAATAGTAAATGTTGAGATTTCAAGGCGGAGTGTGCATCATTGTAAGCAATGTTGGAAATATATGCAATACTCTGAAGTTGGGGGTCTTTATCCAAAGGGAGGGGGTAGTGCAATCCGAGATGATGCGGGGAGAGAAGGGAGGGGGAAGTGCAGTCAGAGGAGCCTCAAGGAAGCTGACTAGAAGGGAGGGGGTAGTGCAAACAGAGTGGGGAGAGAAGGGAGGGGGTAATAGAAACAAAGGAGCCTCAATCTATAAAGCTAATGAGAAGGGAGGGGGGAGTGCGAGCTGAGGAGCCATTAGATGCCAGCTGTGCACGTACACGCGATCGTGCACTCAAGATTTAGGCCAGCAAAACACTGTGGGTAGCACTTTGAAAATCCCACATACAAAATGTCTCTCCGAGCCAGCGCACGCGCTGGGCTCAGCGAGACCTAAAAAGGAGAAAACTTGAAAAAGGGACCATTCTTTATTTCCGATACTTGATGCTGATGCATTGCACATTTGGGAGCGAAAGCTACATTTCGTCTGGGACCCAGTCAGTTTCCTCTCTTAATAGGGTTGCTAGGCCTCCTTTTGAATGGCCTCTTCTAGAGGCTTCTGCTGCTTTAACGAATGATGATGGATTAAGCCTAGATCAGTTGACAGGGGGTGAGTGCTTGCAATGTTCAACACTCCGTCCATCATCCCCTTTGGTTTTGCTTTGTTCGCCCTAAGTTGGCAGGGTATGCCCAGACGTGGGTCCCTTGCTCAATTTGCCACTGGATTCAAGCTAGCCTGGCTGATGACGGCTGATTAGCCAGAAACCGGTCCCAGGATGCTTGTTTCCGGTCCAGAGAAGACATGGCTTGGCAGTTTGGGCTGGACTGTTTACATGAGGCACAGGGTCAGACTGATTTGCATATGGCCATGTCTGAACTGGGGTGGCAGAGTGAGCTAAAGAATGATGATGGATTAAACCCAGATCAGTTGACTGGGGGTGAGTGCTTGCAATTCTCAACACTCCGTCCATCATCCCCTTTGGTTTTGCTTTAACGAACACAAAGTAACCTTTCTGAGCAAAAGGCGCTAAGGACCACGTTTCTTGCAATAGTACAATAGACAGAGAATTTCCCAGTTCAAAAGACATCTTTGCAGTAGTCTTTCCTGCGATATTCCATGACACTATTATTTGCTTCTTGTTAAAAAGGCAATTTCGGATCCTTGCCCAACCTATTCCTATTTATTAATCCCGTAATCCAAGCCCAAGAATTTTCATCCAGGTGTGACACTTGTCTTGAGTCAGAGCCATTCCAGATTCTACGCACTCCATCTCTGAAGGAGATCGACAAAGAGCTATTTTGCCCGTACTTCTTATTTTGTAGTCCACAAGCTGCTGGATGTTATTATTAACGGAGGCCGGATTTTCTTTATCATCTTTAATTTGATTAAAGGTAGGACTTGTTTGATTGACAATAATGATGTTGTATCCGTTTTTATGGAGAATGTCTCGCTCCTTCATTATAATGACTGGGACTAAGGTTGACCAAAATTCAAAGCGAGCCACCGAACAATGCGATGTATTTGGAAAAGAAACTAGTTTTATTTCTTCAGAAGTTAGAGATTGTATTAGTCAAATTTTACGTAGTAGTTCAACTACTTTTCCACGGTTTAGTGGATTGCTGTCGCTAGGAAATAAATCGGTCAATTCTAGAGTGCTAGAGACTGAGCATTCATCCTGAGCATGCAAGTCCTGACTATCAAGTTGATCTTCTAAATTATGTTTGTTAAATTTTATAAGTTTTGTCGTAAAGTTTTGTGCAAGAGGATTTAATCCTTTTGTGTCTGCTTGGGGAGCTGTCAGAGCCAACTTCTGGCAAATGTTTGAGGACCCATTTTTACTTTCATTAACATGGCTGATTTCTTCCACTGCTTGCTCTGCAAAGCTTGTTTGAAGAAACTTTACTTTTCGAGAAGATCTTTTCGTCATTCTTCTTTTAGATCTTTTCTTCATCATTTTCTTTTTACAGATTTGTATATTCTTAAGTTTCCCTTTTTTTGGTGACTTAATTGTGGGATCTGACTGAATTATCTGATTCGAGATAAGATCATCCCCACTTTTTCGCCCGCAGTTTACTCGAGGAGAAGAAGGGCTTTCTTGTCGATCTTTTATTTAAAAAATTGGAATTAAGGGAATGGGATTTTGAGAGACATTCCCCTTGAAACTTTCTGGACAAGGTTCTTTGAATAGTTTTCATAGAGAGTAAATTTCTTCGCTAGCGGCGCCATTAGATTTTTGTTTTTGTTTAGTTTGGGGTCCCCCCATCTGCATCGCCTTCTGCTTTTTTTGAGTTAGAAATTACTGGAAACTGGTGATTTCGGACGCACTTATTAATCAATCAATCAAACATTTGTAGAGCGCGCTACTCACCCGTGAGGGTCTCAAGGCGCTGTCTCCTGAAGGCCAGCAGGTCCTGGGTCTGTCATAGGTGGATGTGGAGGATGTTCCATGTCTTGGCAGCGAGGTGAGAGAAGAATCTGCCACCGGTGGTCATTCGGTGGATGCGTGGAACGGTGGCGAGGGCGAGGTCAGCAGAGCTAAGCTGGCAGTTGGAAGTGTAGAAGGTGAGTCGTTTGTTGAGGTATGCTGGTCCGGCGTCAAAGTAGTGCTTTGTGGGCATGGATGAGGAGCTTGAAGGTGATCCTCTTGTTGACAGGGAGCCAGTGTAGGCTCCTCAGGTGGGCAGTGATGTGGTTGCGGCGGAGGATGTCGAGGATGAGGCATGTGGAGGCGTTCTGTATGCGTTGGAGTCTCTTCTGGAGTTTAGCCGTGGTTCCCGCGTAGAGGGTGTTGCCGTAGTCCAGCCGGCTGGTGACGAGGTCCTGGGTGACGGTCCTTCTGGTTCCAGTGGGGATCCATCTGTAGATCTTGCGAAGCATAAGGAGGGTGTTGAAGCAGGAGGAGGAGATGGCATTGACTTGCTGGGTCATTGACAGAGATGAGTCCAGGATGAACCCCAGGTTGCATGGTTGGTTGGTGGGTAAAGATAAGACAATATGGGGACCCTGGTGGGAACATTTTCAAATGTGTACTAGATAAAGGTTTTAAATGTCTTCTAAAGACATTTAGAAGACATTAGGATAAACAGTTATGTCTTTGTACAGATACATAAATAATTATCTTGGCGACAAAATGTATATGTAATATGTCTGCTGTGTTAATAAGCACGGAAATATATAGCCAAATGAGAAATGGTTGCACCGCTCATTTGAAAAAATTGGGAAAGAGTATAGAGAGAAATGGGCGGAAGAGACTGATGAGGGGAACAAGAAAGGTGAATGGAGCAAGTGGAGAGAGTATAGGGAAGTCCTGAGGGTTTATTGAGAAAAATGTTGTGAAGCCATTGCCCAATTAATATGGAGGATGGAAAGAAGAGAGATTGTGGCTGGTTGGGTATGAAAATGAAACTTGGGTGTTAAAATTAGAAAGTATGAGAAAGTCAAAGTAACAGATAATGTTGGTGCCGGAGACTTTGCAATAGTCAATTCTGCATGTAATATTCTATGATTATGTTTTGTGCCTTATCGTTAAACCATCATCTTTTTCTGGTTACATGATAATAGTTTGTACCCAGTGATCCTCATGAAGATATTTGTTGATATGTGTTGTCTGCCAGTTTCATGATAATATTGAATGCATTTTGAGATCATTATATGTTTCTGTGTCTGTTGGCATAATGATAATGCTTTGTGTGTTTTTGACATAACATTCATCTCGGACTGATGACATCATACTTCAGATAATTTGTGTCGCTTGCACAGTGTTGAATACATTTGATATCCGAGGACCTACTTTCATATCATCACTGACTGTAGCGTTAAATTAGAGTGGGAGAAAAAACAGAGTTAATATCATACAGGAGTAATAATGTTACTTTTTGGAAATAAGACTTTTGCGTGCACTGTAATAGCTTGCCGTAACAATGTTACCTCGTTTTTGCCGTGTGTAGCTTGCAACTACAATTAGAGGTGGGAGCTCTGGAGGCCAGAGGTCCCCGGATGTGAGGCTGAGTGCTTCAAGGGAAACTTCAGTAGCTGATTTCTTTGGAATGTGTGTGGCGACAATGCTCAAATTGTAAAAGAATGAGTGATGGGGCCCAAAACTCTTCGGAGAAGTCTGCGGCCGGCACCGGAAAATAACAAGGCTGCATGGTCTTAATCCGCTTTATGCCTCTTTCATTCACCACCAGACACTTCTGGCAGGGCCGGACTGGCCGTAGCGGGCACCGGGCAATTCCCCGGTGCGCCGCACGGGTGGTGGCCGATTTTGTTACAGGGCCGGTTTTGCAGCTATCGGCCCGGTAACAAAATCGGCCGAAAACCGGCCCTGGCAAAGAGCTCGGCGGCCCCTCCAATCCCCCCCCCCCCCTGCCCCCTCCCCTCTCCCTGGAAGGGGGGGGGCTGCCGAGCTCTTTGCCAGGGCCGGTTTTGGTTCCCAGTCCGGCCCTGACTTCTGGCATCTTTATCTCGCGCTTGCATTTCCTGCATTCTTCCTTTCTGACGATTGTTCTGTCTTTCTCTTGATCCGTCATTTCCGTGTTTATCCTTGTCTTAGTGCGGACACAAAAGAAACAGAAAGATAAGACACAAAGACAGGAACAAGCAATGATCTAGTCACAGTGATATATAAAATATTCTTAATAAGCATGTGCTAAATAGGCGGTGCACAATAAACATTGTTTTTCTATAACAGTGACCATCCCTGCATGGTTTATTGCAGTCCCTTACCTGCAGCTTTCTGCTGCAGTTTTTAACATGTAATAAAGAAAAACAGTGCTCCCTCATAGGGGAAGTGTGAACCTCTACTTCCCGGAATATTTTTTTTAGTTTTAACCATCAGCAGATTGGTGACATTCTAAACAAGAAAGCCAAATAAAATAGCTATTTTGGAATTCAATCTTATGAGTAAACAGAAACAATTATATATTTTGTGGCATGCTTGAATCCCAAAAATGAAACCAAAAAGATATCAGACTTCTGATGCCGAGATTAAAGGCGGTGTAAATGTTCAGGGCAACGACTTTGGATCAAAAGTGAGTGAAACAAATCAAAAATATACAAAAAGGCTGCTTGCAGTACCATTCTAGATTTACAAGATGCATTTGAAATACTGCAATAAAATGTGAACATGCCCCCAAAAACTACCCAACACAATTAGAAGCACCTAGAGGCAGACAATAGAGCTGGGGCACAGTCATTCAATCGAGTCTGCACTCAATGCCGGCCTCAGAAAGCTAAGGGGGATCAAAGACATATGCCATATAGAAAATATGCAAGGAAATCCTATATCATAACACAAGACATAGGGGCATATGTATCAAAGGATTTTGTATTCGCAAACGCTGCGAATCGCA
Organism: Triturus cristatus; assembly: GCF_964204655.1. Lineage (NCBI taxonomy): Eukaryota > Metazoa > Chordata > Amphibia > Caudata > Salamandridae > Triturus > Triturus cristatus. Next base: position 1,659,891,267 of record NC_140590.1, on the reverse strand, counting down.
AAAAAACAGCGTTTGTGAATACAAAATCGCAAAAGGAGATGTATGAGGCATTTCAGCCTCGCAATCTTAAGGAATCGCTAAATTTGTGATTTCTTAAGTTTGCGTAAGCATTTAGGAAATCGCAAATTGCGATTTCTTAAATGCAATGTAACACGCACCCAAGTTGTGCGAATTCTCCTTAAGAAATCGCAAATTACCACCAACTTCAAGTTGGTGGTAAGTTGCGATTTCTTTCAAATATGCACTTTTTTGCATATTTCAAAGTGCCATGTGGTGCACATACATGCCCTTAGGGCATGTATGTGTGCCATATGTGCACACATGCTGATTTCAGGGGTGCATCAGGGTGTCATCATGACACCCTTGCACCTTTGAAAATATTCTCAATTTGCGATTAGCAAATAGCGATTCGCAAATTGAGAAGGACTTCCCATTCATTGCTATGGGCCTCCTGGCCCATAGGAATGAATGGGAAGGTATTCCTTAATTGCGATTTCGCAATTTGCTAATCGCAATTAAGGAATTTTAAGACATCGCAAAATTTGTGCGATTTTTTAAATACATCCCGTTTTGCAATTCTCAAATAGAGATTCTCAAAAAATCGCAATTTGAGAATCGCAAATGGAGATGATGATACATATGCCCCATAGTATCTCCCCGTGATGGAACAGCCCACAATCTTGCTACCCATCACCAAAATGTACTGCTTTAGACTACAATACAGTATTTAATACATTTCTAATTCAGTAAGCCAGAAGATTTTTGTAGCATGCCACACATTAAATCGCTCCAGGCAAGCTTTAAACCACTCGGAAATTTTGCAAACAAAAGCAGGATGCCCAGTGAAAGACTGACTAGCTCAGGATCACACCAGTCTGCTAAAGCCACAAATACAAGGCAGCCATTTTACATCCATAATCATCAATTCAGATACTAATCGTTGGTTGCAAGTAGTGCTGTTTATTTTGGAATAAAGTGGCTCTTTGGTGACTTAAGGGCCGATTACGATAGCGGGCGGCCCTGAGTCCGCCCGCCATCATTGCGGTGCTTGGGACCGCCCGCCATGCATGCAGCGGTCCCACCACTGAAATTATGATGCGCAACCCAGGTATTTCACATTGTAAACGGTGCTGCTGGCTGCAGCACTGTTCGCAATGTGAAATTGACACGAAGTGCATTTCCCTGCACTACGTGGCAGGCACCATGCGGTGCCTGCCTCTTTGTGCAGAGAAATGCAGGGGGTACCATCGGTACCCCCAGTGCACAAACACCCTCCCCCCACACAGAGGGGGCCCGCAACAGGCCCCCAAATCCATTCTCTGCCAGCCTTTCCATGGAGGTTCCCCCGCCATGGAAAGGCTGGCTGAGGCCAGCTTTGTGATCTGGGGGACGGTGCCTGCTATGCACCACCACCATTCATATCCATTTGTCCGCTCCGCCAGGCAATCGTGAAGATTGCGTGTGGCAGACGCGTGGCGGACGGTCTTTGCGCCAGCCACGCTTGCAGAACGATTCCCCCCACCATCCTAATGTGGTGGGGGGAAATGGGCAATCAGATGGCGTAGGGCCCGCCACCGCACAGCTGGCGGTGGCGGGCCTTCTGCCATCCTAATAAGCCCCTTAGTGCCTCAATATTTAAAGTCATTTGAGAGGAATTTTTTCAAAGTGAAACTACTAGTCAACACAACACATGAAGTGGGCCTGCTGTACATAAAATGTTTATACGCCAAACTAAAAGGTAAAGGTCCTTAAAATGTCAAGAACTGTACACAAACATTTTGTAATGATGTAGATATGATCCAGCTTCAGTCCGCTCACAACAGGAGGATCTACATGTCTCTTTTGGTATTACAATGGCAGCAAGGCGACAGATGAAACAATAATCCTGTGTCCCAGTTTGGGAGATATAATAGCACACCTGAGACACTGCCATTTGAGTTAAAGGAACGTTAAAGGCCATGAAAGGATTGGCTTACAGGCTATGGGGCTGATTAATTATGACTTTGTCGGTGCGGAAGTGGGGTGGCATTCCACCGACCCGCCCCCGCACCTCCAATGCCGACTGCCGGCTGCCCACCAGATTAGGAAAACGGTCCAACAGCCGTACTTCTAATTCGGCGGTTCGACCACTGGTGCGGCCATCCACGACCACCACCGCAACTCCACCGCGGGTTTGGCAATCTGATGGACCGACAAACTCGTAATCAGGCCATATGGCTTAAAGTTTGAAAAAAAGGCGCTATGACGTGGCCAGCATTGACTGTGTCATAGTGCTTTTTTTCCTTTGAGGTATGTTACACAGCAGTATGTGCAGCTGTGTTCCATTTAAACAAACGACAAACAGCAAGGGTGTGGAGGCAGGCAATAAACACAGGGGGGAAGTTGGGAGGGTGATTAAAGAAATTACAGATAGCGGGAGAAGGGCGTGAGATGGGTAAAATAAATGACTGATAGCGGGAGGCGGGCAAGCGGAGAGTTGAACAAACAAGAGAATAGCGGGAGGAGGGCTGGGGGTGGTAGGTAACCAAATGACGGATAGGGGTTGGAGGGCAGGCGGGTGTTTAAACAAATGATAAATAGTAGGAGGGCGGTAAAAAAACATACAGACAGCCGGAAGAGGGAACCAGACTCCAGAGACATGCACTCACTGAGTGCATGTTCAAAACTGACAAAGAGCGCCTGCAGGAGACTGCAGTCAGGAGAAGGACAGGAAGCTGTACTTGGTCCATGCTCAATGCCAGAGACACACAGCAAAGCTCCAGAAGGAAGCCAGGTGAGGAGGAGTCTCTGACCAATGAGAAGCAAGTAAATGGGAGTGATATGGGAGAAAACCAATGGTAGTAATTGGCAGGCTCTAAACCCTTTCAAAGCTTTTCTTGTTTTTGTTTACAAGAGATTTTGCGAGCACAGCGCAAGCGCAGTACAAGCGAAACCTAAAAAGGCTATACATCCACTATCACACTGCCATGAACCAGGCAGTCACTGCTGAACCATGACAGGTTGGTTACTCCTGGTGAAAACAAGAAACTGCACTTTGAGTATTCCTTGATGAGGCAGATTCCACAACTTTGCTGTCTTTCCAGGTGTTGGAGAGCATTTCTGCTACATTTGGAGCCGCAAGGAAAATGCTCCCGAGAAGAAAGGTACCTGCATTGAAGCATACGTTTGACATGAGTAAGGAAGACTCATCTAAGTACCATACAAAGATACTTAGTTTCTATGTGGATGGTTACAGCATTATAAGAGAGCCTTACAGGAATATTTACAATTGGCCCATGCTGTTTCTGTATAATGGAGATACACATTCCTGTGACCACTAATAAGAACCTTCCATCTGACTTGTGCTTCCAAAGAATACATTTATACTATTACCACCCTACCCTTCTGCCACTCTTAGAAGTATTCTAATACAGTGTGGTCTTGAAGAAGGTGTCTGGACAAAATAAATTTTCCACACAAAAACGTTTGTTGACCATTTTTCAAAAACTGGTCTCAACCCACAACACCTCAACAGTTGAAAGAGATACACCTTCCCAGTTGTTTTACTGTCATTTGTGTGTGTGTTTGTGCTGAGACATGGTATGTAAGGATGGTACAATAGGTATCTTTATTGTTTGTATCTATGAGTGCAGGACGGGGGTTCCAAATGTATATATTTTCTAGCTTGTACTGTACAGTTTGTGCTATATAAATGTTTATGTTTATGTAAAGACAAGATCAATATTGTAAAATCAATGAATATATGAGAATAATACATTTATTGATGATATACAGCTGGACTCATAATGAAAAATGTAAATAATGTCAAATGATAATAGAAAAAGATTTCTTACAAAGTATGTTAATTGAATAGACAGGCGAAACCTAAAAGGGCTATACCTCCATTATTATACTACCATGAACCAGGCAGTAACCGCTGAACCATGTCAGGTTGGTTACTCTTGTTGAAAACAAGAAACACCACTTTGAGTAATCATTAACCTTTTCGGTGCTCATGACGGAACGGTTCCGTCATGAGCGTCGGTTGAGCTGTGCTCATGACGGAACCGTTCCGTTATGACCACGCCCGCGCAAGAAACGGTCAGCGCGGAGCGGGAATCGGCGCCGCATCGAAGAGGTTAATAAAGCAGATTTTACAACTCTGCTGCCACCTTAGCATTGGTACCTCTCAACAATTCTCAGATCTGAAACTAACTGTGTATTAACCAACAGGGTAAATTGAAAACACAGAGTGGTACATCTGTTACAGCTGCCACCCGCTTTCTGTCGAGAAAGTAAAAGACACACAATTGATGGACGGAATGCAGAACCAATCAAAACATTCACCCCCAGACAAGAGATCTGGGTTAAATCCATCATTCTTTTGCTCACCATGCCACCCCAGTTTCGACCTGGACATATGCAAATCAGTCTTGACCCTGTGTCTCATGGGAACAGTCCAGCCCGAACTGCCAAGCCAGGTCAACCCTGGACCAAAAACAAGCATCTTAGGACCGGTTTCAGGGTTTCACCCCTCTTCAGCCAGAATTGATTCCAGTGGCACAGTGAGCCCAGGACCCACGTCTGAGCATACCCGGCACACTTAGGGCGAGAAAGCAAAAGACACACAATTGATGGACGGAATGCAGAACAAATCACATCATTCACCCCCATTCAAGACATCTGGGTTAAATCCATCATTCTTCTGCTCACAATGCCACTCCAGTTTAGACCTGGCCATATGCAAATCAGTCTTGACCCTGTGCCTCATGGGAACAGTCCAGCCCGAACTGCCAAGCCATGTCAACCCTGGACCAGAAACAAGCATCCTAGGACCGGTTTCGGGGTTTCACTGGAATGGCATGGTGAGCAAAAAAACGATGGATTTAGGCCCAGCTCTCTATACTGAGGTGAATGTATGACATTGTTCTGCATTCTGTCCATCAATAGTTCTTTTTGCATTTGTCACCACTAGTGGGACGGTTATGCTCAGACGTGAGCCCCGTGCTCTCCATGCCACTGGAATCAAGCTATCCTGGCTGAAGAGGGGTGAAACCCCGAAACCGGTCCTAGGATGCTTGTTTCCAGTCCAGGGTGGACCTGGCCTGGCAGTTCGGGCTGGACTGTTCCCATTGTGCACAGGGTCAAGACTGATTTGCATATGGCTGGGTCCAAACTGGAAAGGCATGGTGAGCAAAAAAACGATGGATTTAGGTCCAGATCTCTGTACTGGGGTGAATGTATGACATTGTTCTGCATTCTGTCCATCAATAGTTCTTTTTGCACCTGCTTTCTGTCGTCACAGTATAAGACTGCATATTGAAATGAGGTAGCGAGAGTAACAGTTGACACACAGTTGTTAAGAAATGTGCTTTTAACACGCCTTGTGAATGCATCCAAGAGTCCACAGGAGTAGGCCTAGAGGTGCAAGCTGCAAATTAAAAAACAACAGTGATATGATAGTGTTCTATCATTCTTTGCAATTGTGTAATCAACTTGCTATGTTATCCCTTTAAAATTGATCATGTCCACTTTGCAATAGGGACATCGAAATTTGTGGCTCCCCTTTAACTTAGCTTAAATCTTTTTTAGAAAATCAACTTCAATCTCTTGTTTTGCCACCTTATCGAGCCTCAGTGAGTTGCACTGGAGCTGACCCTTGTATTTAGAGAAATTAATAAACATATAGGTTTTTTAGACCGCTCATTCAGGCACTTTCCTAGTACAATAATTGGCAAATACTGGAGTCAATTTGTATTACTTGTATTTTTTATTATATACGTTCCCAAACGTTTTCATGAGGTGAATCCTGACTCAACATTAGGAAATACAGATATTAATTGTAGCCAACGGGTGTTTCGATCTTGGCCAGTAAGCTTTTGAGCTTTTGAAGAAATAAAAATAGTCTGCATTTTTTATCATCGAAATTTGGAACTTGTCACTTTTAGTCTTCATTCCGCATCTTTCAGTCTCCTTTGGTATTCAACTTTGCCTGGTTTTGATGAAAAGGTTTCTGTTTCTGCCAACCCATTGGTTCTCGGTGAGTTCGGTTTTCCCAATTAAAGATTTGATAGGGTCGTTGGATCTTTTAAGATTTCACAGCAACTGATTACCTCTCCAGTGTACAAATAATTACCCAATGCACCTTAGGTTCCATAGAGTTTGGAGCAGCGTAAATTAGGCTCCACCCTTTATACGTCGTTTAATTACTCATGTACAAAATGTATATAAAGGTGCCGATTCCAATCCTGTAAAACCCGGGTACGAACCGTCGTATGGAGCGTTTTCTCCGTCCGACTCGTACCCGGGAATACCACCTTACAAACCCGCAAGTACGATTCGTACAGAAATACCATTTCCGTACGAATCGTAAAAAACACCGACCGGCTAAAATATACCCACAATTCCGATCCGGGACACCGCGTACGTGACGTCCGGACGGAGTCAGGCAGCGTTTTACGAACCAGCAAGTACGATTCGTGCCTACGTCACTCCGCACGGATAATATTTTACGGCAGCCAAAAACTGCCAGGAAATTGAGGAGGACGCGAGGAAGGAGCCCTGTACGCGACGGACAGCCATGGACCCCATCCTACGTGTCATCCCGGCCCTCATAGCCTATGACCTGGTGCACGGGAACCGACGCACACCCCGCAAAAGGTCAGGACAACACCCAGGGGCAAAGGTGGGGGCCAGGGGCAGGAAACATAACCCCCACCCAAGGCAAAATGTATACATGCTCTGTACATACTGTACCTTCAGGGTCTGGTCACCTTGGGGGGGGGGGCGTGTCCACCAAGGCCTGCGTCCCGCCACAACGGAAGTGGACGTGGACACGTCCCGTCACCACAACAATTGTGGTATGCACCGTACCCACGCCTTAAGAGCGTGGGTACGGGTCGTACTACGCCTACCCCTATGTCACCCCAACAATGGTGGTACGGCCCGTACCCACGTTCGAAAGGCCTGGGTACGGGCCGTACCCCTACGGCACCCCAACATTGGGGGTACGGCCCGTACCCAGGCCTGAAGAGCGTGTGTACGGGATGTACCACCATTGTTGGGGTGACGTAGGGGTACGGCCCGTACCCAGGCCTACAGAACGTGGGTACAGGCCGTACCACCATTGTTGGGGTGACGTAGGGGTAAGCATGGTACGACCCGTACCCACGCTCTGAAGGCCTGGATAAAGGCCGTACACCTACGGCACCCCAACAATGTTGGTACGGGCCGTACACACGTTCTGAAGGCCTGGGTACGGGCCGTACCACCATTCTTGGGGAGACATAGGGGTACGCGTGGTGCGACCCGTAACCACGCTCTGAAGGCCTGGGTACGGGCCGTACCCCTACGACACCCCAACATTGGGGGTACGGCACATACCCAGGCCTTCAGAGCGTGTGGGCGGATGGGTGGGTGTCGTGCTACGATCCACATCAGTGGACAGAGACATAGGGGTGGGTGCTTATCACTCCCAGCAGTGCCCAGACATATGAGGGGTGGGTGCAGAGGACTCCTAGCAGTGCCCAGACATATGAGGGATGGGTGCAGAGGACCCCCAGCAGTGCCCAGACATATGAGGGGTGGGTGCAGAGGACTCCCAGCAGTGCCCAGACATATGAGGGGTGGGTGCCTATCACTCCCAGCAGTGCCCAGACACATGAGGGGTGGGTGCCTATCACTCCCAGCAGTGCCCAGACATATGAGGGGCGGGTGCCTATCACTCCCAGCAGTGCCCAGACAAATGAGGGGTGGGTGCAGAGGCCTCCCAGCAGTAGACAGAGACATGGGGGTGTGTACATCATCCTCCCATGAGCAAAACTCCATGGGTGCATGAAGGCATCCACAATCTGCGACTATGTTGAGAGTGCCATGACAACACATCACTGAAAGCAGTGTCCCACTCCCATGAGGATAGATGTCCTTCCCCCACTGCATGACACACCACATGTGGGTGTGATGACGAATTACACATGCATACCCACCCCTGGCGGTGGCAGCACAATACATACACTGAGATCATGCACCAAGACTGTATCCTCATGTCAAACCCCACTAAACTAAGAGAGCCTAAGGGAACACACACGGTCACCCACATTCCAGGACTGATAGGAATGTACAGGTGCTGGGACAGCCAACAAGTTGGTGCCTCCCATGGAGGGAAAAGGGTGGAGTACCCACAGATACAATGCCCACAATTGTCAGTCAGGTGCCCAAATACCCTGCAGAACAAGTAACACATGTGTGCTAGGCTGGGAGTAGACACATGCATAGTGCGGAAAAGGGACCATGTCCACATGAAGCCATGGCAACATACTCCATACACAAGTACAGTGACTACCAAGGATGGCACAGACGATGCAGGCGGAGACATTGCTGAGCAGGCATGGGCAAATTGAAGGGATCCCGCACACAGCAAGGAAACGTAGACACAGGTCAGCACAACAATTGGGAAACACCCTGCAGGGAAGAAGTCAGGTGCCACAGAGGAAGGAACACTCCTTGGGACAATGTCACCATACAGTAAGAGCTTACATGACCAAAGATTATTTGCAGAGACCTTGTGATAGCACGCAGATACCAGGGTCCTCCCCATGAGCAGCACACTACAACATTTCCCAGACACCTAACACATTATCACCACCCCAACTCAGGGAGCAGCAGCACCAACAGCAATACCAGAAAAGCATTTGTGTGCAAATGAAAAACAAAATGCTTTATTCAGCATAAAAAATGATTTGATTTGAAATGTCCACTATATACAGGGCCCATAGGCCAGTCCATATGCGAATTCCTGGGGGGGATACATTGGGACGCGTCTCCCCTAAGTTCAGAGTTCCTTTTCATCCACAGGGGGGGGGACATCATGTGGGGGGAAGGACCAGGCACCGCAGGGACAGGAGGGGCAAGGGTAGGTGTTGTGGGTGCAGGGACGGACTACTCCACCACAGGGGGTGGGGCAGCACCAAAGGTGGTGATTAGGATGGCACTGCACATGGTTGCAAGGTCTCCCAGCGTCTCCCCTGCACCCGAAGGAACCATAGACCCCAAGGAGGTGGGGGTCGGAGGGATGGGTTGCAGCGCTACTGGGGGAGTGTGTGGACAGGGGGGGGACTCAACTCCCCTGCCTGGGGACTTCCTCGACCGCTTGCGGGGTGGTATCACACTGGGGCTGAGGGACTGACTGGCCATGAAGGACTCTTTGTCCGACTGTTGGGCAGGGGAGCTAAGGGGAGTGGTTTTGGAGGAAGTGGGTCGTGAGGACTGCGGACTCCCACTGTGGCTGCGTGGCTGGCTTTTGCCCCCTGACCCAGTGGGTGTGCCTACTTCCCCCTGTGTGTGCGTGACAGGAGGTGTGCGCTTGACCTTCCCTGTTGGTGTGCTGCCTGTGTCTGGTGGAGTGCGTGCATGGGGATGTCTGGGTGTGTTTGGGACAGGCATGGGAGTGGGAAGTGTGGATGGTGCAGGGGTGGGGGGGACGGAGCGCTGCAGGAGACCCACTGCTGCCATCAGTGACGAGTCCATGGACCTCAGCACACATCCGTTGGTCAGACATCGCTGCTGACATGCCCTCCATGTACGACACCATCTGTGTCAGCAGTCTGGTGTGGCCATGGAGGACATTAAGCAGCGATGTCTGACCAACTTGCAACTGCCGCAGGATGTCCACAGACTCGGCATTGACAGCAGCAGGGGAGACAGGGGCAGGGGGTGCGGTGCCTGGCACGAAGGAGACATGTTGTCGCTTAGCACGGACAGAAGGGACCCGAGCAAGTGGGAGGGCGGTGATGGGAATGGAGGGGACGGCGAGCGATGTACTGCTGCTTTCAGCTGTGGGAGCAGCCTCCGCCCCCTCTGGGAGCTCTATTATAAAAGCAATGGGGTGACCCTGTGTCCCTCAGAACCTGGGTAGAATTATTACAAAAAACAATGGTTCTGTCGGGTATTAAATAAAACAATCGCTTTGTTATACAAATAAATCAAGAGATGACCACACAAACTAAGAGTACAAATCACACTGATGCTAGATTTGGAGGGTGTGATGTCGTTTTTTTATATAAATTTCAGCATTTATATAGGAACCCCCATATTACTTGTAACGCAAGGTTACCAATGAAATAAACTTTAACGTGAAGTAGTGAATCAGTGACAAGGTGACAAGAGTGACAATTATGTGCACAATATTTACAAAATACAAAAGAAACATTCTATGTACATCATATACGAAGGAAACATTCTATGTACATCATATACAGGAGGGCCAGTATTAGGGAAAACAATGACGCTGTTTCATGAGTGAATCAAATTGTATTCGAAAAACAGGTCTTGAACTGGTCCTAGCACTTTATCGTCGACGTTTCAACCCAGATTATGCGAAATTAAATCGTCATGCAGGGTCTTCATCAGGACATTAAGAAGGTAATGGCAACCTAGCAAGTGGTGTAGGATGGCCTGGTAATCCGTTTAATGCGTTTCAAAAGGAAGAGTGCCTCATCTAATGTGGTCTCTAGGCGGGCGAACCGCGTCCGATTAGTGGGATACGTCTGGTATTCAAACAGAGTTTTGAAATGGAAGGCAAGCGATAATGACTCACGCTGCTGCAGCTCCTCTCACAGTCAGAGGAAGGCACTCTTCCTTTTGAAACGCATTAAACGGATTACCAGGCCATCCTACACCACTTGCTAGGTTGCCATTACCTTCTTAATGTCCTGATGAAGACCCTGCATGACGATTTAATTTCGCATAATCTGGGTTGAAACGTCGACGATAAAGTGCTAGGACCAGTTCAAGACCTGTTTTTCGAATACAATTTGATTCACTCATGAAACAGCGTCATTGTTTTCCCTAATACTGGCCCTCCTGTATATGATGTACATAGAATGTTTCCTTCGTATATGATGTACATAGAATGTTTCTTTTGTATTTTGTAAATATTGTGCACATAATTGTCACTCTTGTCACCTTGTCACTGATTCACTACTTCACGTTAAAGTTTATTTCATTGGTAACCTTGCGTTACAAGTAATATGGGGGTTCCTATATAAATGCTGAAATTTATATAAAAAAACGACATCACACCCTCCAAATCTAGCATCAGTGTGATTTGTACTCTTAGTTTGTGTGGTCATCTCTTGATTTATTTGTATAACAAAGCGATTGTTTTATTTAATACCCGACAGAACCATTGCCCTCTGGGAGCTCAGCCTCGGACCCGTCAGCGTCATAGTCGGTGTTGGGACTGGACTGGTCCTCTGCCTGACTCCCCTCGCCCTCCGTGCCACTTTCTGCGCCAGACTCCCCTGCACTGGTGGCACCGGAGCTGGATCCCTCCTCCACGTCCGTGCCGGTGTCTCCCTCGGTGTCCCCCGACGATGCTGTGGGCAAGGTGAAGAGACAGGAAATAATCAGACACCTGTATACATATGACACATGAGTCCAAACTACATAGGTCACAGTGCATAGCATGAAAAGCATCATGAGTAACATCTACAATACTACGCACATATGTAGGCCCTGCACTACACAGTTAGTTGACCCACCATGCCACTTTGAAACAATGGAGAGCATGACACAACAGCAAAGAACTTGATATCGAATTATACAGAGAAGCTAGTGTCTGTGGACAGTCGACCACAGCATCTGGACCACACACCGTTGCCAAAAATGGATGAGCAGGAACCATGTCTTTTAACTTTTGACACATGCTGCAAAGCACAAACATTAAACCCTGCACAACATGACTGGATCAATACTTGTTGAGTGTCTGTTCAGACTATCATCACACACAGGCCAAACCTGGCAAGGAGACATAAGGTTTGGACATGTAGGCCTTGCCTGCACAACCCCCCCGCCCCCTACCTGAGACAATGTGATTGAGACAGAGGAAGGACATACACCTCTTAATCAGGGATCACAAAAATGGGCTCCATTAATTCCTAATTGCACTCTAACTACCCCTCGTGGGGCTGACCACACATATTATTGACAAACAACCATCATCAGATAGTTGTACACAGACACACAGGCACTGGCCAGTGTGAGGATGCACAAGCCACATTGGGTCACCCTGTACAGCGGACACATGTAGCACACTTTACGTAAATACAAATGAGGCCAGGGTACAATGCCAAAGAGGCCAACCTATGCTGAAGACACTGAGAATGTCCACAGTGTTGGATGACACACATGAGTCCTGGGAAAAGGTGTCTCAGGGGACTGTAGTGGCCACACTGCTCCATGGTCCTGGATAGATCTGACTGCAACAGGAGCAACCGTCCCCGCACTATGCATATCTCCCCCTCATGCATATCATGTCTGAGGCCACAACATCGGTCATGCATGCTGCAAGGCAGTTCATTTTAAGTCTCACACTCCTATGTTGAGACTCTGCATCAGTGCCAACAATCATGGACCCCCAAATGACTGAACTGGACAGGGCACAGGCAAGGTCCCAACACATGTCACAGACCACCCCCACACATCATGCTGCAAGCATTGGGCACTTGGATTAACTGCCAGCCTAGATTACCTTGTGCAAGAGTGACTACACACAGACCAGGGAACACATGTCAAGGAGGGGAAGGGAGGAAGAACAGGACCGGTTGACTTTGGGGAACAGGATATGCACTGCACATATAAACCCTGGCAGTGTATCCAGGCGACTGAGCACTTTCAAAAGCTGGTGACACACAACAAACACACATGTACCTACCCCCTTGCTGCTGCTGCTTCTCCTGTAACCGCCTATCCATGTCAGGGAAGACCACCGCCAGGACACGCTTCATTTGGTGGGTCAGGCGCCAGCGCCCGCGGTTCTTGCCTTCTGGTGAGTCCCCCAGCAGGACCCGGGCAATCCTCCTGGTCCAGCACCGGATGTCTTGCCAGCGTTTCCTCACCTGGGCCAGGCGCCGACTGCGACCCTCCACCGACCTCACGGCCCTGACGGCCCGCTTCCATATCTCCCCCTTGGCGTAGGCGGCTACCTGTGAGGATGACAAAGTGAGACAACATCAATACACCTGCTCCATGTCACAGAGACACACATTAAAACAATTAGGCTTGTTTGAACAGGGCATAGTGTGCAGCCAACTCATTGCACCTTTGTCATAGGGACATCATCCTCTGGGGAAGGCCAAATGCACTACGTGGCATTTAAAGTACACAGGTGGCATGAGGGGTGCGACAGAATCAATGATCATGGCTCACACTGTGCATCACAAGCAACACCAGGATTATGGACAGCACCTCAAAGCAGTCACATGCCCCAGGCCACTGACGCAACCTCAGCGGAGTACACAGACACACACAGGCACAGGGAAATCACCTGCCATTGGCAACTGCGGGTACAAACATCACTCTGCACATGTGCCACTTGACTGGGGGGAGTCACAGGTGTGGGGCTAGCTCAGCACGTCAGACACACAGGACGGCTCCCTGCTCACATCAGATGGGTAGGGCATATGCATCCTCCATGCAGCTGGGGTGCAACACTCCACATAGACACTCACCCACATGACAGGGACTTACACACACACCAATGTCCAGGGGCCGTACACATCATTTGGACACTATCACCACAGGTACACTCAACTCACACACATCTGTGGGTACAGTCACCTGTCACAATGGGGGGACCACCGAATCACATCAGGACTATAGAAACAACATTCCCAAGAGGATTAGCCAGGCTGAATGTGGCATGCACCATGCAGCGATTGTCACAGTAAGCACAATGCAAGTGAGGAGTGCAGATATGAACCACATCATGCTCTGCATGGGAGACATAAGGCATTCCTCCCCCTGGGACCCACCATGAACAACATTGCATGTCTGTCACACCTGGACACAATGCCAGAAGTGACAGACACAAAAAAGGGGCACAGTCATAGCTAGTGGAGTCAGCACTCACCTGCTCCCCTAGTCTCCCATACAGGCAGGGGTACTGTGGGAGGATGACATCCAGCAACGCCTCATTCTCCTCTTGGGTGAAAGGCTGGGCTCTCTCCACAGACCTGGACATGGTGCCAGAGGAATCACAAGCAGCAGCAGTGGTGTGGAATAAGAGGTTGTGCAGGCAAGTGCTCTCTCATGGGTCCTGGCTGCCTTATATCTCCCTTGCTGGGCTGTTTCATTTACAGGAGTACAGAGTGATTGGTCAATCTCATTTGCATCCTACGTTTCCTCCAATCCCTTTAAACCTACCCCAGTGAGGGCCTTTGCATGGTTCAAAATTTGAGCATGATGTCAAGTCAACAACCACTTTGCAACATAGTATATTGTCTCCAACCGACTTTTGCTGGCCACCTGATGAAAATTTTTGAACTGGAAACTCGGTCTCCATGACAACCAGCATGCATTTAGGCCCTTATACTTGTCCCTCATGTGTCCCCTATGTAATTTCACTATCCACACACAGGTACGGTGCGTTCCACACGTACCCCTAGGGCACCACTACTCCAGTGATACGGTCCGTACACGCGTGTGTAGGGTCCGTATCACTTTGGTAGTATTGGCGTAGGCGTACGCCATAGTGATACGGTCCGTACACGCGTGTGTAGGGCCCGTAGCACTATGGCGTATCCTACGCCAACACTACCATAGTGCTACAGACCGTACACACGTACGTGTACACACTTGTCCTATCCCTATGGTAGTGTTGGCATAGGCGTACGCCATAGTGCTATGGGCTGTACATACGCGGGTATGGCCCGTATCTCTATGGCGTACGCCTACGCCAACACTACCATAGTGCTACGGGCCGTACCCACGTGTGTACGGCCCGTAGCACTATGGTAGTGTTGGCGTAGGCGTACGCCATAGTGCTACGCGCCGTACATATGCGATGCTGGGTGAGGGTGCTGGGGTACGGTGTTGGGGTACGGTGCGTACAGGTGCGGGGCTGTGCTACGATGTTGGGGTGCGGCACGTACAGGTGCGGGCTGTGCTACGGTGTTGGGGTGCAGCGTGTACAGGTGCGGGCTGTGCTACGGTGTTGGCGTACGGTGCGTACAAGTATGGGGCTGGGCTACGGTGTTGGGGTACGGTGCATACAGGTACGGGGTTGGGCTACGGTGTTGGGGTATGGTGCATACAGGTACGGGGATGTGCTACGGTGTTGGGATACGGTGCGTACAGGTACGGGGCTGGGCTACGATGTTGGGGTATGGTGCGTACAGCTACGGGGCTGGGAGACGGGCCTGGGGTGTGGCGCGTACAGGTGGGGGCTGGGGTACGGTCCTGGGGTACGGGGCGTACAGGTGCGGGGCTGGGAGACGGGCCTAGGGTGCGGAGCGTATAGGTGCGGGCTGTGCTACGGTGTTGGGGTACGGTGCGTACAGGTGCGGGCCTGTGCTAGGGTGTTGGGGTAATGTGCGTACAGGTGCGGGGCTGTGCTACGGTGTTGGGGTACAGTGCGAACAGGTACGGGGCTGGGCTACGGTGTTGGGGTACGGTGCGTACAGGTATGGGGCTGGGCTACGGTGTTGGGGTACAGTGCGTACAGGTACGGGGCTGGGAGACGGGCCTGGGGTGCAGCGCGTACAGGTGGGGGGCTGGGGTACGGTCCTGGGGTACGGGGCGTACAAGTGCGGGGCTGGGAGACGGGCCTGGGGTGCGGAGCGTACAGGTGCGGGCTGTGCTACGGTGTTGGGGTACGGTGCGGAGGGGGGGTACGGTGCTGACATAGGGGTACGGTGCTGACATGTGCGGGGTGAGGGGGGCTGTACGACTCGTATCTGGGCACAAGTTTACCCGTGTACATGTAGGCTACAGCGTTCGCTCCGTACGGGGCATTTTACATGCGGTTGTGTATTCGGACGGGCGGTACGGATCATACTTGCGCGCTCGGACTTCAGTTTTACGATTTGCACGTAAAAATGTCCGGCTCCCTATCGGACACTTTTCCCGACGCTATTCGGATGTAAAAATTTACGGCTCCCTCTCGGACATTTTCCCGACGCAATTCGTATGTATTTTTCACGTACGAATCGTACTTCGCAGTTTGTACGGTACTTGTACGATTCGTACGTGAAAATATACGGATACGATTGGTACGGAATTTTTTTTTCACGGATCGTAATCGGCACCTTAATGTGTGGTATAGATATATATACTCACAATTGTTGCTTATCGCAGTTCACTATCCAACGGTGTCGGTGCCTGCAGCAGTCGCCGTTTTTTGCCCAACAATATCCTCCAGAATTCCAGAAGAAAACAAGAGGCGGCACACTGGGTGATTTTGCACAAATTTTATTGTGCACTACAAACAAGATGACGCGTTTCGGCGTCTAGCCTTTTTCGAGTACCACACTTCTGCAAAATTCCCATAGAAATAAGTTCCAAGCTCATAGAAAGTGAAAAATCACTACAATTCATGGTCATTGCAATTTCGTATTGTGCTGCGCAATCATGCCAAATAGTTATTTTATGATACTCAGTTTCAGCATTGGTCTTCGTATGGTGACAAATCATGAATTCAATATATCACCTAATATGTCATTGCCACCTTATTTAAAATTATGTCTGTCTTCGGATTTTCAATAAAGTTGTAAATAAAGTTTTACAATTAGAAACAATATTTGCATGAGTAAAAACAAACAAGCAACAATATTACCACATGTGTAAGAGCAAGTATTGTGACAATTGGCTACCGCGTAGTACGCACTTGCCTGATGTATTTCGGGAATGCCTAATTTTAAATGCATTTATATTTGCACATTGCGAACAGCTGATCCGCCACTCATATTTTTCAATTCTCTCATGAGTCAAGATTCCCTGGGTTGTCATTCCCTTATGACTACCGCTTATAGAACTCTCGGTAACTGTACCCAAATGCAGTTTTAAATAAAGTTTTTGCAATTGAAAACAATATTTACATGAGTGAAAACAAATAAGCACCAATATTACCACATGTGTGGGAGCAAGTAATGTGATCATTGGCCACTATATATTACTCGCGTACCTAATGTGTGTTGACAATACCACATTGCAAATGCATTTATATTTGCATAAGTGTAAGGAATGTGAGATTATATACAGTGTTCAGAAAAGGAGTGTAAATCCAAACGTTTCAAATGCTAGTACAGAGAAAATTATAAATCTTCTGACTACAATCTGAGTGGCCGATACCGCGGTGAATTAATCTAATCCCGCAGTAATGTATGATTTCATCATAAAGCAGAGCCCTATCAAGTGCCTGTACCGCCTCCCATGATTGTTCGCATTTTACCAATGGATCTAACACTCCTAACTTAAAACAGTGATTGTGAATTAAAAAGTCAAGCCCTAGCTTTCAGATCCCAATTTTCCTAAATTATCAGTTTTAGATGGTACAGTATAGGTAGGTAACCTTTCCTCACTCTTGAGATTTCAGTCCCAGTAAATACTGTCACACTACTATGTGGGTTACTAACTCTTCCCCACTGTTAAGTCCCTTCGGGCTTCTTGTATTTAATTCAATGATATATCTCGACTCCAGTATGCGGAGACGTTTCTCCCGATCTCCGCCTCCTGGGTAGGCCATGACTCTATCTATTCCATAAAATGACAGCAGTGTGTTATTATTGTTATGCTTCTCAGCGAAATGTCTCGCTGTGGGATAGTTAAAATCTTTATTGGATATTGCCCTTAGGTGCTGGAGGATATGGACTTTAAGTTGTAATTTAGTACTGCCTATGTACTTATATCCACACGGACATTCTAGGGCATAGATAACGAAATCCCTTGTGCATGTGATGAATTTCATGATAGTTTTGGTCTTTCCTAGATTAGTATTATAGGTTCTGCGACTTTTACTATTCCTGCAAGCCTTACAGGCATTGCAGGTGAGCTGGTAAATCCTTTGCTACTTCTCAGCCAATTACCTGACAACTCATCCTGTTGGAAACTTCGGACCAGATGATCTTTCAGGGACCTGGATTTTCGATATATTACTTTTGGGGCCAAACCTAAATCTTTGCCAATGATCGGATCAGCTCTCAATAGACTCCAATGGCTTTTTAAAATTTTCTTCAGTCTATACTAGTCAGTACTGAAAGTTGTGATCATTCTCGGGGTATCCTGAGTGGAGAAACACAATGCCAATATCAGAGGCGAGTTCCCTCTAGAGTAGACATACACAATACATGTGACCACGGTGAGTACCTTAATGGTACAACATGTACCAGAATGCACCGTATGGGCGACACACACGTGAACATGGATCTTGGCCCCGCCCACGTTGATGCAGCATGCTCCCACGCAGCTACAATTCTCAATCAGCAGTGACGGACCCACGCTAACGTGAGACATTCTCAATCCCCAGCATCACCTAGACTAATGTAAGCCATTGGGGACACAAGATTAGGCGTTTTTTGACTTGCCAATAACTTTGGCGTCCTTTGACGAAGGTTTCAGGCTAATTCGTCAAGCAGGGGCTGAGAAAACGAGGGGGTCAAAAAAAGTGCATTTCCCATGTTATTTCCCATAAAGATTTTAGACACAACTACAGCCCAAACCACTGTCGGAATTACACCAAATTTGGCAGAAAGGTAGATCTTTGTCCAGAAAGCGCTCTTTGTGTGATTTGGTGTAAATCCATTCAGTAGTTAAAAAAAAAAAATTTCAACTAATTTTATATCTAGGGACGCAGATCCTCCTCGGATCCTCAGCGGTTTCGGGGACCCACGCACCAACAGTAATGCTGTGATTGGCTGACTGCAACCTGGGAGAAAAGTTGTGACCGCCATTTTGTTCACCAGGCAGGGAAAATACATTTAAAAAGTGATAGAAGGGGTCAGGGTAGAGGTACCCTGACCCCATGGGACTAATGGAGGGGTCTTTAAGGGACCCCTCTTGGGCAAGAAATTGTCCAAAAACCTTTTTTTCAATGCTAGGATCCGTGGATTCAGACCCTAATTAAAAAAACATACACTCACTCATAAACCCACACACCTACTCACACACTCACCTACCCACACAACCACTCACGCCCCATTCACACACCCATACAGCCACTCACACACCCACTCACAGGCCAACACAGCTTTCATGCAGCCACTCACTCACACCCACACAACTACTCACACACATACAGCCACTTATACATCCACTCACAGACCCATAAAACCACTAACACAACCACAAAGCCACTCACACCTACTTAACACACCCACACAGCCACTCCCACGCCCACTTACAGACCCACACAGCCAGTCACACATGCACTCATTCACACATTGATTTACACACCCACACAAACCATTCACACACCCAATCCAGGCCTAATAAATCAATTTTTTTTAACTAGACCTGCAGGTCTAGTGACTTAAATAATCTACTCGACCTAATTATAATGCTCTTGACCCATAAACTGGTTTCAAATGATGTTATCCTGGGCAAGTATTTAATTCACTAAGACTCCATTTTCTTCTTTATCACATATGAGTGCACCTTTAAATACATGAGTTGAGCATGTCTGCTGTACAGAAAACTATTTTGTTTGATTTAATAAACCAAACATTAACCCCATGTAGAATACAAATCTAGCCACATAAAGGATACATGTAACCACTGGCTTGCCTCTTAGTTCATTAACTGCATTGTCATCAGGGCGGGGGCAGGGATGTTTCTCAAATCATGTGTAAAAACTATCACTTTTAATAAATACATAATTAAAGCATAAATTAGCAGCACACTGTCATTTGCATTCATACGATTTTACAATGAAATGGCCACATAATTTGTCACTGACGTGGTTTTAAAACTATATAGTGTACAATGTTTGGAAATAAAGTGTCTACAAATATTTGTCTTTTGCACATCACCAAGTAAAGTATTCTGATTT
Organism: Triturus cristatus; assembly: GCF_964204655.1. Classification (NCBI taxonomy): domain Eukaryota; kingdom Metazoa; phylum Chordata; class Amphibia; order Caudata; family Salamandridae; genus Triturus; species Triturus cristatus. The sequence goes on along the minus strand of NC_140590.1, from coordinate 1,659,871,466 downwards.
ACTTTGCTCCTATTTAAATCTTTGTTTGCATCACAATTCTGATTTATAAAAAAAAGTTATTTCATGATTCCAGTTATATTTTGAAATACTTGTACTGTTAGATACAAGCAGTTTAAATGTTGCTGGAGAAAAAAACTGCCATTTTACATCCTTTTGTTTCACAATTCTTGTCATCTGACTTGACAAAAACCATTAACTGTGATAAATAAGTGAAAGAAAAGTTAAAACCATTTTCCAAGGATAGAAAGGCAACAATTAGTAAAAAGTCAAACTGACATTTGACCTCTGTCCTTGAACAGTCAGCAAATGTGTCAAGATAAAAACCTGATTTAAAGGCATTGTAATTGCTCTTTCACTTTCTGAATGAACAGAACATCTGTTTCTTCCAGCTTAAGTTTACTTGTCAGCAAGGTCCAGTAAGTGCTAAAAATAGCTCGAACTGATATTGCAAGTGGGCGAGTGGCTTTTTCAAGGCCTGCACTCCCACACCATCACACACCCAGGTTACAGTGACGTTATAGTTATGAAATAGCATTAAAAAAACATAGAAATTCACAGAAAAAAACAAAGGTTACAGAGACGTTATAGTTAGGCTCAGATTGTACACACACAAATCCATACAAAATCAGCAGTTTTAGTGTAGTTATCTCAAGTAACTATAACTCGTTCCCTAAGGTATGAGAATGCTCTTTGCCAATGGGGACATAGGTATGGGAAACGGCGGCCCATGCCGCAGGCCCCCTTGACAGATGCAGGCTGTATTCAGCCTGCCCAAGTCAGCGGTGGCTGCAGCGTTTACTTTTTGCAGGCTCAGCCCGCAATGCCATTGGCAACATGGGGCTGGCGGGGAGTCACCTGGCGTCCAGTAAGGGTGGGAAGCAGGACTTAAATAGGAGGGCAACTTTACCAGTTGTCACCTTGGTCTCTGGACACTTCTGAAGGACGCAGGTGTAGCCGCCTTGCCAGCAGCTGCCAGGTCACCCTGCTTTTTTGCACAAACTCCGCATCTCCTGGCCCCAGCCTCCTCTTTCGGTCTGCCTACAGCAAGTGTTCTTGGTCTTACCTTATGCTGCCCCTATCGGTTTTTGAGGGTTTGGAAGGTTCAGGTATGGCCCAGCCCATCCTCGAATGGTGGCCCTAGCATGGAGAATTATACTGCTGTGGGACCAGTGGTATACAACGTTTACAACGCAACTTTTACACCGCACTACCATTACAACGAAACTGTAACAACGCGAAATCTGTTACAACGCATGCCATTACAACGCATGCCATTACAACGAAATGCACTAGATGGCGTGCTAACATTAGAAATAGTGTAGTTTTACCATCCAAACACCTTCCCTACTGCAACGTGGACTGGAGTTAGAATCGTAAATTATACATTTCTAATGTCAGCACTCCATCTAGTGTACGTCGTTGTAAAAGCATGCGTTGTAAAGGCTTGCGTTGTAACAGATCTTGCGGTGTAAAAAATGCGTTGTAACGGCATGCGGTGTAAAAGCATGCGTTGTAACGTCATACATCCGGGACCAGTTCGATAGTCGCACAGGTTTCCTCTATACTGAGGGGACAGGTGGATTTGCCTTGTAAGGACAACAAATGGAACCACCAAAAAGGGGCATTTCCCCTTGCCCCAGGACAATAGAATACGTGTGATGTCACAGGAAATGGGACCTGAGGGGTAGTCATGCATGACTACCGCCAATGTAATGTAGGCTTGAATGTGTTGGTTCCTTGCAATGCAGTTGCAGTGTAAATAATGTAAATATGTTCCCTTCATTGCTCTTTAATGCTATGTTGATATGTTCTATGTCATGTTTATGATGAATAATAAATATGTCCTGAGAATATGATTTCTGTAACGCGTGTAGTGTATTTAGTATTCTTTTCAGACACAGAATGTGCAGTGCTTAGGTCAATTTTGATGGGGGGGATTTGAAGCATAACTGGTCTGAATGCGGTCCCTCACCTGTGGCAAATGGGGCCCCACACCGTAGGCTGGCAGCCCCTGGGCCGGATTCAGCCAGTCCAAATCAGCGGCCAGCGGTGGCCACAACATTGATTTTTCACAGGCTCAGCCCGCACTGCCATTGGCTACCTGAAGCTAGCAGGAGTAGCCTTGGCATCCCGCAGGGGTGGGCAGGGGGACTTAAATATGGGGGCAACTCTACCTTTTGTCACCTCACTCCCTGGATGCCCCTGACGGACACCAACGCAACTACCTTGCCAGCAGCAGCCAAGTCGCTCTGCTTTTTTCCACCCACCATTCTCTAGTTCACAGCGAGGGGGGGCGAGGGCGAAGAAGGAGTCGTGTTTGTCTGCAAAACAGGTGGACAACCTTGGCATCAGTTATGAGTTCAGGTGAATCCAGGCGGGAATCGGCCTTAACCCCTTCGGTGCACATGACAGAACGGTTCAGTCTTGAACACCAGTGCTCCTGTGCTCATGATGGAACCATTCCGTCATGTGCACAGGTGCACTAAATCCCTCTGCTGCAAACAGCAGAGGGCTTTCCTCGTTTTGGGGGGGACTCGGGGGAGTGTGGAAGAGCTTTCACAACCTCCAGAGGCCTGTTTTTTATTTTCAATGTAATGACGATTGTCACACTGTTGTCATTACATTGAAAACAATACTGAAAATTAGTTTCAGTTTCAATGTTTCAGTGCTTGTGAGGTTATCTCAGCCCCCCAAGCACCGAAACAATTGGGAGAGGTATCTTTGGAAAGGAGAGAATCTCCCCTTTCCAATGGTACCCTTCCCTAGTGGATCCCTGCATGGGGATTGCCCAAGGAGGGCGATCCCCAAGTAGGGATCCACCCACTAGCCACCAGGGAGGGGGGAGCGGCCCCTTGGGAAAGGGCCTTTGCTCTCCCCAATAAATTCAGGCATAACCAGTCTTTCTGCCCCCCTAGGGTGCAGATGGGGGCAGTAGCCCCCAATCTGCCCCCCGGGGGAGCAGAAAGCACCCTAGACACCAGGGATTATTTTTTTATAGGCCAGGGGTGGGGGATGCCCACAATGGGCATGCCAATGCCTCCACCCCTTCCCCTCAAAATAGGCAAAGGTCTTTCTGCCCCCTTCAGGATGCAGATGGGGCAATAGCCCCTGATCTGCCCCCACGGGGGGGCAAAATGCCACTAGGCATAAGGGTTTTTGTTTTTTAGTATGTAGGGGCTGCCCAGAACGGGCATTCCGATGCCCTCAACCCAAAATAAATAGCTACAGTCTTACTGCCCCTCCAGGAGGCAGATGGGGTAATAGCCCCGCATCTGCCTCCCCGGGGGGGGGGGGGGCAGAAAGCACCCTAGATACCAGGGATTCTTTTTTTTATAGGCCAGGGGTAGGAGCTGCCCAGAATGAGCATGTCTATGCCCCCACCCTTTCCTGCCCAAAAAAGGCAAATGTTTTTATGCCCCCTCCCGGGAGGCAGATGGGGCAATAGCCCCTTATCTGCCCCCGGGGGGGCAGAAACCCACTAAAGAATATTTTTGTCAAAGTTCGGGGGTGGGTGCTGCCCAGAATGGGGATGCCAATGCCCGCACCCCCTTCAAAAATGCGCAGTCTTTCTGTCCCCCGAGGAGGCAGATGGGGGCAGTAGAGCACACTAGGCACCAAGGATTCTTTTTTTATACATATGGGTCGAGGCTGCCCAGAATGGACACGCCAATGCCCCCACCCCAAAAAAAATTGCCACAGTCTTTCTGCCTCCCCGCCCTCCCCCCGGGAGGCAGATGGGGAAAATAGCCCCTATCTGCCCTCCGGGGGGCAGAAAGCCCACTAGGCACCAGGGAATATTTTTTTCACAGTTCAGGGGTGGATGCTGCCTAGAATAGCATGCCACTGCCACCACATCCACCCAAAAATGCCACAGTCTTTCTGCCCCCCCAGAAGGCAGATGGGGCAGTAGCCCCTTAACTTCCCCCGGGGGGGACAGAGAGCCTAATAGGCGCCAGGGATTATGTTGGCTTTTTTATACGGAGGGGTGCGGGCTGCCCATATTGGGCATACCAATGCCCCCACCCCCCAAAGAAAATAGCCACAGTCTTTTTGCCCCTCCCCCTCCCCCCTTGGGGGCATATCGGGGCAATAGCTCCCAATTCCCCCCTCCCATGGCGGCAGAAACCCCACTAGGCACTGACCACTGATTTGTTTGCAATCTGCCTACCTGTGGATTTTGGGTCCTAGGTTAGCCAGCACCTAAGGAAGCCTAGCAAACCTATACATTTTTAAAAACTAGACACCCAGGGTAATCCAGAATGGGGTGACTTGTGTGGCTCTCACTAGATTCTGTTGCCCAGAATCCCTTCAAACCTCAAACTTTGTAAAAAAAGAAAAAAAAAAATCCTCACATTTCTGTGATGGAAAGTCCTGAATTCTGCGCGGACAGGTGAGGTACTGTTTTTATCAGGATACTTTGGGGAATGCGGGTGGGTGGAATTTTGTGGATCCACTCAGATTCCAGAACTTTCCATCACAGAAATGTGAGGAAAATGTGTTTTTTTGACAAAGTTTGAGGTTTGCAAGGGATTCTGGGTAACAAAACCTGGTGGGAGCCATACAAGTCACCCTATCCTGGATTCCCCTGGGTGTCTCGTTTTAAAAAATGTATAGGGTAAGTGAACATAATATCGACTTTTTAATAACGACATACATTAATTTCGAGTTTAATATATCGATGTAATGTATATTGATGTTAAAAATATTGATTTTTGGGGGTCGATTCCGATGTCGCTAGAAATGCCTTCTCAATGCTATTCGTAGGCTTACCTGACGACCGACTCTTATCCGGAGCTTTTCCCTACAAACCAGCAAGTACGATGCATATAACAGGCAAATTTCCGAGCGAATCGTCCGCTCCGATTTGTGCACTATGTTAGTAGCGAACAGGCTCAGGAAACACAGAAATCGAGTCATACGGAGGCTCATCCTGACCAATTTCCGGATACGCAAGTACGATGCGTACACAATACGCGTCGTACAGGGCTCTGCTTCTAGCACGTCATAGCATTTGGACGAGGCGTATGAGGGCTCTGAATCGCCCCAGAACACAATCAACGGGGACGAGACGGAGCAGCCATGTCTCCAATCGTGCATGTCTTACCTATACAGTACGCACATCGTCAACGACGCGCACAACGCAGAAGGTAAGTCAGACACCTACCACAAATCATATTTTCACGAGTACACGAAAGGAAACACCACCATAGGGGCATGGATGCCCATCACCCCCAGTATTGTCCACCCCATTGGGGGGTGGATGCCTATCATTCCTAGTATTGTCCACCCCATAGGGGGGAGGATGCCTATCACCCACAGCATATCTCACCCATAGGGGGGTGGATGTCCATCACCCCCAGTATTGTCCACCCCATAGGGGGGTGGATGTTCATCACCCCCAGTATTGTCCACCCCATAGGAGGGTGGATGTCCATCACCCCCAGTATTGTCAACCCCACAGGGGGGTGGATGCCTATCACCCACAGCATATCCCACCCATAGGGGGGTGGATGCCCATCACACCCAGTATTGTCCACCCCATAGGGGAGTGGATGCCTATAACCCACAGCATATCTCACCCATAGGGGGAGGATGCCCATCACACCCAGTGTTGTCCACCCCATAGGGGTTAGATGCCCATCATCCCCAGTATTGTCCACCCCATAGGGGGGTGGATGCCTATCACTCCCAGTATTGTCCACCCCATAGGGGGGAGGATGCCTATCACCCACAGCATATCCCACCCATAGGGTGGTGGATGCCCATCAAAATGGCCATCACCAGTCATAGGTGGCAGGATACACAGACATCGGGTGACTCAGCAAACCACCCCCCTACCACCTTAGCAACATTGCATGTTTGCATGTAATAAATGCTCACAACACAGATTGTGGCAGTGAACATACAATCTGACTCACAACACATGTGTGCCCAAAATGCCAATGTGTGTCACTAATATCCTGCATCTGATGACCATTGTTTTAATGGTCTCTAAACCCCTCCTCACCACAGTGACCAAAAGCTGATTGTGGGGTTCACAAATCATGCATTTTAGGGCCGTTGTGGTAATGGGGTCTAAACCCCCCATGACCACAGTGACCAAAATGTGATTGTGGGGTTCACAAATTGTGCATTGTAGGGCCAATGTGGAAATGGGGTTTAAACCCCCCCCCCCATGACCACAGTGACAAAAATTTGATTGTGGGGTTCACAAATCATGCATTGTAGGGCCATTGTGCTAATGGGGTCTTTAATCCCCCCCCCCCCCCGGACCACAGTGACCAAAATGTGATTGTGGCACAAATCATGCATTGTAGGGCCATTGCGGTAATGAGGTCTAAACCCCCCCATCACCACAGTGAGCAAAAGGTGATTGTGTACATGAAAATAGCAGCATCTTCATAGCAGCATGCATGATACTGTGTCCAAATTGCACAAGCAATGTGGTGGCAATGTTGTTGATGTGTCACAAACACACATATAAACATTAGATGCAAATATTGCTGTGTATCACAAGAACACCCTTTGCCATGTGCAGACAAGCATAGGTCCTTATACTTTTAGCAGTCAAGACGATTTGTACAACGAGAGGATAGCAGAATGTGATATGTGATGGCTATACCAGTGATGTCCATTGAAGTGAGAATGCTCTTTGCCAATGGGGACATAGGTATGGGAAACGGCGGCCCATGCCGCAGGCCCCCTTGACAGATGCAGGCTGTATTCAGCCTGCCCAAGTCAGCGGTGGCGGCAGCGTTTACTTTTTGCAGGCTCAGCCCGCAATGCCATTGGCAACATGGGGCTGACGGGGAGTCACCTGGCGTCCAGTAAGGGAGGGAAGCAGGACTTAAATAGGAGGGCAACTTTACCAGTTGTCACCTTGGTCTCTGGACACTTCTGAAGGACGCAGGTGTAGCCGCCTTGGAAGGAGCTGCCAGATCACCCTGCTTTTTTGCACAAACTCCGCATCTCCTGGCCCCAGCCTCCTCTTTCGGTCTGCCTACAGCAAGTGTTCTTGGTCTTACCTTATGCTGCCCCTATGGGTTTTTGAGGGTTTGGAAGGTTCAGGTATGGCCCAGCCCATGCTCGAATGGTGGCCCTAGCATGGAGAATTATACTGCTGTGGGACCAGTTCGATAGTCGCCCAGGTTTCCTCTATACTGAGGGGACAGGTGGATTTGCCTTGTAAGGACAACAAATGGAACCACCAAAAAGGGGCATTTCCCCTTGGCCCAGGACAATAGAAAACGTGTGATGTCACAGGAAATGGGACCTGAGGGGTAGTCATGCATGACTACTGCCAATGTAATGTAGGCTTGAATGTGTTGATTCCTTGCAATGCAGTTGCAGTGTAAATAATGTAAATATGTTCCCTTCATTGCTCTTTAATGCTATGTTGATATGTTCTATGTCATGTTTATGATGAATAATAAATATGTCCTGAGAATATGATTTCTGTAACGCGTGTAGTGTATTTAGTATTCTTTTCGGTCACAGAATGTGCAGTGCTTAGGTCAATTTTGATGGGGGGGATTTGAAGCATAACTGGTCTGAATGCGGTCCCTCACCTGTGGCAAATGGGGCCCCACACCGTAGGCTGGCAGCCCCTGGGCCGGATTCAGCCAGTCCAAATCAGCGACCAGCGGTGGCCACAACATTGATTTTTCACAGGCTCAGCCCGCACTGCCATTGGCTACCTGGGGCTAGCAGGAGTCGCCTTGGCATCCCGCAGGGGTGGGCAGGGGGACTTAAATATGGGGGCAACTCTACCTTTTGTCGCCTCACTCCCTGGATGCCCCTGACGGACACCAACGCAACTACCTTGCCAGCAGCAGCCAAGTCGCTCTGCTTTTTCCCACCCACCATTCTCTAGTTCACAGCGAGGGGGGGCGAGGGCGAAGAAGGAGTCGTGTTTGTCTGCAAAACAGGTGGACAACCTTGGCATCAGTTATGAGTTCAGGTGAATCCAGGCGGGAATCGGCCTTAACCCTTTCGGTGCCCATGACAGAATGGTTCAGTCTTGAACACCAGTGCTCCTGTGCTCATGATGGAACCATTCCGTCATGTGCACAGGTGCACTAAATCCCTCTGCTGCAAACAGCAGAGGGCTTTCCTCTTTTTGGTGGGGACTCGGGGGAGTGTGGAAGAGCTTTCCCAACCTCCAGAGGCCTGTTTTTTATTTTCAATGTAATGACGATTGCCCGCGTGTCACACTGTTGTCATTACATTGAAAACAAAACTGAAAATTAGTTTTAGTTTCAATGTTTCAGTGCTTGTGAGGTTATCTCAGCCCCCCAAGCACCGAAACAATTGGGAGAGGTATCTTTGGAAAGGAGAGAATCTCCCCTTTCCAATGGTACCCTTCCCTAGTGGATCCCTGCATGGGGATTGCCCAGGGAGGGCGATCCCCAAGTAGGGATCCACCCACTAGCCACCAGGGAGGGGGGAGCGGCCCCTTGGGAAAGGGCCTTTGCTCTCCCCAATAAATTCAGACATAACCAGTCTTTCTGCCCCCCCTAGGGTGCAGATGGGGGCAGTAGCCCCCAATCTGCCCCCCCCGGGGGAGCAGAAAGCACACTAGACACCAGGGATTATTTTTTTATAGGCCAGGGGTGGGGGATGCCCACAATGGGCATGCCAATGCCTCCACCCCTTCCCCTCAAAATAGGCAAAGGTCTTTCTGCCCCCTTCAGGATGCAGATGGGGCAATAGCCCCTGATCTGCCCCCGCGGGGGGGCAAAATGCCACTAGTCATAAGGGTTTTTGTTTTTTAGTATGTAGGGGCTGCCCAGAACGGGCATGCCAATGCCCTCAACCCAAAATAAACAGCTACAGTCTTACTGCCCCTCCAGGAGGCAGATGGGGTAATAGCCCCGCATCTGCCTCCCCGGGGGGGCAGAAAGCACCCTAGATACCAGGGATTCTTTTTTTTAAAAGGCCAGGGGTAGGAGCTGCCCAGAATGGGCATGCCTATGCCCCCACCCTTTCCTGCCCAAAAAAGGCAAATGTTTTTATGCCTCCCCCCGGGAGGCAGATGGGGCATTAGCCCCTTATCTGCCCCCCGGGGGGGCAGAAACCCACTAAAGAATATTTTTTGTCAAAGTTCGGGGGTGGGTGCTGCCCAGAATGGGCATGCCAATGCCCTTACCCCCTCCAAAAATGCGCATTCTTTCTGTCCCCCGAAGAGGCAGATGGGGGCAGTAGAGCACACTAGGCACCAAGGATTCTTTTTTTATACGTATGGGTCGAGGCTGCCCAGAATGGGCACGCCAATCCCCCACTAAAAAAAAATTGCCACAGTCTTTCTGCCTCCCCGCCCTCCCCCCGGGAGGCATATGGGGAAAATAGCCCCTATCTGCCCTCCGGGGGGCAGAAAGCCCACTAGGCACCAGGGAATATTTTTTTCACAGTTCAGGGGTGGATGCTGCCTAGAATGGCATGCCACTGCCACCACATCCACCCAAAAATGCCACAGTCTTTCTGCCCCCCCAGAAGGCAGATGGGGCAGTAGCCCCTTAACTTCCCCCGGGGGGGACAGAGAGCCTAATAGGCGCCAGGGATTACGTTGGCTTTTTTATACGAAGGGGTGCGGGCTGCCCATATTGGGCATACCAATGCCCCCACCCACACAGTCATTGTCTGAACTGCCAGACTCATTCAAATCAGCCACTGTTAGGCAGAAATGGTGTATCAGTAAGTACACATACATGGCACCAGGGTGGTCTGGATGATTTGACACTCGTAAATTGGTATCAGCAACAACCAAGGACTAACCCAAATGCTAGCACACTGTGGGAACATGTATATGTATGAACTCCAAACAAGTTTTGTTCAAACTGTGCCTTACTTTAACATGTGCCAGCGTGTCCCTGGAAAGTGTAAAGGTGGTGTCTTGTGCACTTCCTTGGGAGACATCTGTCATGCAGGCACATCATTGTCCTTCACAACAAAACAACAAGGTCAAGCATATGAAACATTGAGACATGTTGACAGGTGTAGTGAGTGCCAATGGACATTTTCTCTGAGTTACAACTTGAATAATGTCATTTGTCACATGGCTATCCATCACCTCATCACACAGTTGGCTACACATATGACCTACTGACTGTCATCTGGAGTGGCACACATGTCCACACCCAGGACAATGCATAAGCTAATGGGCCTGCAATTGTTTAGCAAAAAAGCCTAGCTGTACTGTGGGTTCCCCCTCATGGCAAGCCAAAATGTACCCACAGATGTCAGCACACAAAGTCACAACTGTGTAGCATCTGAACCACACACAGGTGGCAAAAATGTACAAGCAGGATACATGATTGTCAAAAACTGACACAGGCAATGAAGCACGAACATTAAGCACTGGCCAACATCACGGGAGCACTGCACGATGACTTTCTGTACTGCAAATCATCACACACAAGTCAGAACTGGCAATGAAACATCAGGCTTGAACATGTACGCCCCTCCCGCACACACCCACCCATACCGGAGTCAATGTGACTGATACCGATCAAGAAGTGACACCTCTTATTCAGGGTTACAATAACTGTGCTTGAAAACTAGCTTCATTAACACAACATCACCTTGTAGGGCTGCCAAAACATATTGGTCACAAACAAACATCAACAGATTGTTGTGAATAGCCACACAGGCACTGCCCAGTGTGAGTATGCACAAGCAAACTGGTGTATCCCTGTCCAGTGGGCAAATGTATCACACATGTGAAAACTACTACCTAGGCCAGGGAACAATGCCACAGAGGCAGAGCCATGATTAACCCACAGTGAATGTGCACAGTGTTGGATGACACACATGAGTAGGAGGGCAGGCTGTGTCAGGGGACTGTAGTGTGCACACTGCTCCATGGTCCTGGAATGAGCTGACTGTTACAGGAGGAACCGTCCCAGCACTATGCATATATCCCACTCATGCACATTATGTATGAGGCCACAACATTGGTAATGCATGCTGCAAGTCTGTTCATTTGAACCCTCATACTCCTATGTTGAGACTCAGCATCAGTGCCAACAATTATGCACCCCCAAATGACTGAACAGGACAGGGCACAGGCAGACCACCCCCACACATGATGCTGAAAGCAGTGTGCACCTTGATAAACTGGCAGCCTAGATGACCATGTGCAATAGTGATAACACACAGACCAGGTAACACATGTCAAGGATCGGAAGGGAGGAAGAACAGCACAGGTTGACTTTGGGGAACAGAATATGCACTGCACATATATAGCCTGGCAGTGTATCCAGGCGACTGAGGAGATCCAAAAGCTGGCGACACACAACAAACACACATGTACCTACCCCTTTCCTGCTGCTGTAACTCTTGTATCCGACTATCCAGGTCAGGGAAGACCACCGCCAGGACACGCCGCATCTGGTGGGTCAGGCGCCGGCGCCCGCCATGCTTGCGAGGAGGTGAGTCCTTCAGCATGACCCGGGCGATCCTCCGGGTCCAGCACCAGATGTCCTGCCATCTCTTCCTCACTTGTGGCAGGCGCCGACTGCGACCCTCCACCGATTGCACGGCCTTGACGGCATCCTTCCAGATCTTCCCCTTGTGGTAGGGGGATACCTGTGTGGATGACAAAGTGGGACAACATCACTACACCTGCACCATGTCACAGAGACACACATTTGAACATCTTAGATTTGTTGAACAGGGCATAGTATGCTGGCAAGTAATAGCACCTTAGTCATAGGGACTTTTTCCACTGTGGACGCACCAATGCACTACATGGCATAGTAAGTACACAGGTGGCATGAGGGTTGCGAAACAATCCCTGATCATGGCACACACTGTGCATCCCAAGCAACACAAGGCTGATGGACAGCACCGCAAAGCAGTCACATGCCCCAGGCCACTGACGAAACCTCAGCAGAGTACACAGACACACACAGGCACACATCAATCACCTGCCATTGGCAACAGCGGATGCAAACTTCACTCTGCACATGTGCCAATTGCCAGGGGGGGGTCACAGGTGTGGGGCTAGCTCAGCAAGTCAGACACACAGCACGGCTTACTTCACACATCAGATGGATTGAGCAGTTGCCTCCTCCATGCAGCTGTGGTGCAACACTCCACATAGACACTCACCCACATGACAAGAAACATTTACACACATCAATGTCCAGGGGGCGTACACATCATTTGGACACTCTCACCACTCTCACCACAGCTCCACTCAACTCTCACACACATCTGTGGGTGCAGTCACCTGTCACACCGGGGTGACCACTGAATCACCGCAGGACAATAGAACAAGAATGCCCAAGAGGATTAGGCTGGCGGAATGTGCCATGCACTATGAAGTGAATGTCACAGTAAGCACAATGCAAGTGAGGAGTGCACACATGAACTACATCAAGCCCTGCATGAGAGACAAAAGCCATCCCCCCGCCCCTGGGACCCACTCCAACCAACATTGCATGTCTGTCACACCTGGTCACAATGCCAGAAGTGACAGACATAATAAAGGTGCACAGGAAAAGGTAGTGGAGTCAGCACTCACCTGCTCCCCTGGTCGACCATACAGCATGGGGTACCGTGGGAGGATCACATCCAGCAGGGCCTCGTTTTCCTCATGGGTGAAAGGCTGGGCCCTCTCCACAGTCCTTGACATGGTGCCAGAGGGAGACAATACAGCAGCAGTGGTATCGACTGACATGTTGTGCAGGCAAGTGCCCTCTCATGGGTTCTGCCTGCCTTATATCTGCCTTGCTGGCCTATTTCATTTACAGGAGTACAGAGTGATTGGTCAGACTCATTTGCATCCTACGTTTACTCCAATCCCTTTAAACATACACCAGTGACAGCCTTTGCATCTTTCGATTTTGCAGCATCATGTCAAGTCAACAACCACTTTGCAATAATGTATAATGTGGCCAACTGCTTTTCCAGACCACATGATGTTAAATTTTGAACTTGAAACTCGGTATCCATGACAACCAGCATGCATTTAGGCCCTAATACTTGTCCCTCATGTGTTCCGATTGTAATTCTTAAGTCCCCGCACAGGTACGGCGCTTTTCACACGTACCCCTAGGGCACCATCACTACAGTGATACAGGCCGTACTCACCCGTGTACGTGCCATACACGCGTGAGTACGTGCCTATCACTATAGTTGTGTTACTGTAGGTCCGAGTGATACGGCACGTGCTCACGCGTGTACGGGCCGTACATGGGTGAGTACATGCCTATCACTATAGTTGGGGGTACCGTAGGGCCTAGTGATACGGCACGTACTCACGCGTGTACGGGCCGTACACGCGTGAGTATGTGCATATCACTATAGTTGGGGGTACCGTAGGGCCTAGTGATACGGCACGTACTCACGCGTGTACGGGCCGTACACGCGTGAGTACGTGCCTATCACTATAGTTGTGTTACTGTAGGTCCGAGTGATACGGCACACACTCATGCGTGTACGGGCCATACACGAGTGAGTACGTGCCTATCACTGTAGTTGTGTTACTGTAGGTCCGAGTGATACGGCACGTGCTCACGCGTGTACGGGCCGTACATGGGTGAGTACATGCCTATCACTATAGTTGGGGGTACCGTAGGGCCTAGTGATACGGCACGTACTCACGCGTGTACGGGCCGTACACGCGTGAGTATGTGCATATCACTATAGTTGGGGGTACCGTAGGGCCTAGTGATACGGCACGTACTCACGCGTGTACGGGCCGTACACGCGTGAGTACGTGCCTATCACTATAGTTGTGTTACTGTAGGTCCGAGTGATACGGCACACACTCATGCGTGTACGGGCCATACACGAGTGAGTACGTGCCTATCACTGTAGTTGTGTTACTGTAGGTCCGAGTGATACGGCACGTACTCACACGTGTACAGGCCGTACACGCGTGAGTACGTGCCTATCACTATAGTTGGGGGTACTGTAGGGCCTAGTGATATGGCACGTACTCACGCGTGTGCGGGCCGTACACGCGTGAGTACGTGCCTATCACTATAGTTGGGGGTACCGTAGGGCCTAGTGATACGGCACGTACTCACGCGTGTACCGACCGTACACGTGTGAGTACGTGCCTATCACTATAGTTGGGGGTACTGTAGGGCCTAGTGATACGGCACGTACTCACGTGTGTGCGGGCCATACACGCGTGAGTACGTGCCTATCACTATAGTTGTGTTACTGTAGGTCCGAGTGATACGGCACGTACTCACGCGTGTACGGGCCGTACACGCGTGAGTATGTGCCTGTCACTATAGTTGGGGGTACCGTAGGGCCTAGTGATACGGCACGTACTCACACGTGTACGGGCCGTACACGCGTGAGTACATGCCTATCACTATAGTTGGGGGTACCGTAGGGCCTAGTGATACAGCACGTACTCAGGCGTGTACAGGCCGTACACGCGTGAGTACGTGCCTATCACTATAGTTGGGGGTACCGTAGGGCCTAGTGATACGGCACGTACTCATGCGTGTACGGGCCATACACGCGTGAGTACGTGCCTATCACTATAGTTGTGTTACTGTAGGTCCGAGTGATACGGCACGTACTCACGCGTGTACGGGCTGTACACGTGTGAGTACGTGCCTATCACTATAGTTGGGGGTACCGTAGGGCCTAGTGATACGGCACGTACACGCGTGAGTACGTGCCTATAACTATAGTTGGGGGTACCGTAGGGCCTGGTGATACGGCACGTACTCACGCGTGTACGGCCCGTATACGCGTGAGTACGTGCCATATCACTCGGACCTACAGTAACACAACTATAGTGATAGGCACGTACTCACGCGTGTACGGCAGGTACTCACGCGTGAGTACGGACCCTACACATGCCCTCAGAGCGTGTGTACTGCCTTTCACAGCTTACACTGGTGACAGGAGGCGCACACAAAAGGAATGGAGGTGTCAGACTCGCACAAGGCTATACATCAAGTCATTGTCAGTGCAGTCCTTCATGTGCAGGGCCTAGGTGTGTCAGGGAGTGATGTGGCACATGTCTCCTCATGTTGTGGCACAATAGATGTGTGATGAGCTGTTTACACATGTCATGTGTGATGGGGCACTACGTGGCACACTTCCCCTTCACACTTTGCACATGTGTGCATGTACGACACACGTGTCAAGCACTGCATCACTGGTATGGCACAGTCAGCAACACCCGCAACTGTCCCCTGATGCCAGGTACACGGATAATTACACCTGACATGTGACTCCCAGCGTGCCACGATGTGACTATGTCATGTGTTCCCATGAGCTTTCCGTTGGTGTTCCGTCAACTCCATTTGCTGTTGCAGCATCCAACATGTGTCTGTGTGCAGAGGTGCATGACACACATATACGCACACCATGCCACATGTGGACTCACACGTTACATGTGTCATGATGGTTCGAAGATGACTTCCTGACATGAGGCAATATCTGCGTTCTCTCAATGTCTGTGTCATCAGTTTTTGACATGTACCCCTTCATGGAAATGTGTGTTATCTGTCCTTTTCCAGATGACATGTGACCTGTGCGTCTAGACTCCCGCCAGCTATCTGTATGAGATGACATCCTTCAAATGCTGATATGTGGATGTCTGTCACTCATGTAATGTGTCTGGTTTGTCACTTACACTGGCCCACAGCTATTTTAATGGCATGTCACGTCAACATTGCCATGCAACTATTGTGGCTGGCTCTTCGTAGGAGTATCACCTGGCTGGCCTGCGTGTCCTGGATGCATTGCGCAGCACAGACTCTGTATTAAGCAGATGTGTATTAGCTGTTGAACATGTGCTCACCTCAGTGACATTGGTGTGGTAATGTACTCACTCTTCGTTATTCCTTCCAAATCTCTGCAGGGCACCACCTCCCTCCAGACGAATGCCAGACCTGGATGCCATGCGTGAACATGACTGCATACGCAGATACCGCTTCTCGCAAGAGTTGATAGAGGACTTGACCCGCCGGCTTGCACCACACCTCCAACCACAACACAGGTATCCTACAGCTCTGACCCCCAAGATGAAGGTGAATGCAGCCCTACATTTTTTTGCCACCGGCACGTTTCAATTGACCATAGCTGATGTCGGTGGCAAGTCCCAGACAATGTTCAGCCGTGTCCTGCATGATGTTATAGAAGGCATGTTGGTACACCTGGATGAATTCATCCATTTTCCCACTCGTGAGCAGTTGACAGGTGTCAAGGGTGAGTTCTATGCCCTGGGAGGGATGCCTCATGTAATTGGGGCCATTAATGGGACACATGTGGCTTTGGTACCACCACAGACAACCACACAGCCCTCAAGAGCGCCACCCGCAGACACCACCAACTCATCAGGACCGCCAAGAAGACCGCCTTTAAGGACCGCCTAGACAACAACGCACACAACACCAAAGAGCTCTTCAGCATCGTGAAAGAACTCTCCAACCCCAGCTCCAACACCAACGACATCCCGCCATCTCAAGACCTGTGCGACTCCCTGGCCACCTTCTTCCACCGCAAGATCACCGACATCCACGACAGCTTCAAGTCCGACCCCCCCGCACCCACCACCGAGTTCACCACCCCTGCGACTACTACTCGCACCAGTCGCCTGACCGTCTGGTCCAGCGTCAGCGACGAAGACACCATCAAAACCATGAACTCCATCCACTCCTGATCCCCATCGGACCCCTGCCCTCACCACGTCTTCAACAAAGCCAGCGCAACCATTGCGCCCCACCTCCGGAAAACAATCAACTGTTCCTTTGAGACAGCAACCTTCCCAGAAATCTGGAAGCACGCCGAGATCAACGCCCTTCTGAAGAAGCCCAAGGCGGACCCCAAGGACCTCAAGAACTTTCGGCGCATCTCCCTGCTCCCTTTCCCAGCAAAAGTGACCGAGAAGATTGTCAACAAACAGCTGACCCGCTACCTCGGAGTTAACAACATCCTGGACCCTTCCCAATCCGGTTTTCGCAGCAACCACAGCACCAAGACCGCCCTCATCGCCGCCACTGACGACATCCGGACCCTGATGGACAAAGGAGAAACAGCCGCTCTCATCCTCCTGGACCTATCAGCAGCCTTTGACACGGTCTGCCACTGCACCCTATCAGCACGCCTCCATGACGCCGGTATCCAAGAGAAGGCCCTGGCCTGGACCACATCCTTCCTCTCCGGCAGAACCCAGAGCGTCCGCCTCCCACCCTTCCGCTCCAAAACCACTGAGATCATCTGCGGCGTCCCACAGGGATCCTCCCTCAGTCCAACGCTGTTCAATATCTACATGGCCCCCTCGCCCACGTCGCACGACAACACAACCTCAACATCATCTCCTATGCCGACAACACCCAGCTGATCATATCCCTCACTGAAGATCCCCACACCGCCAAAATAACCTACACAGAGGAATGAAGGCCGTAGACGACTGGATGAAGGACAGCAGACTGAAGCTGAACTCAGACAAGACGGAGGTCCTCATTCTCAGCCTGGGATGACTCTTGGTGGCCCACGTCACTTGGCACAGCCCGGAACCCACGGACCATGCACGCAACCTGGGGATCATCCTCGACTCCACTCTCTCCATGACCAGGCAAGTCAACGCCATCTCTGCGTCCTGTTTCAACACCCTCCGTATGCTCTGCAGGATATTCAAATGGATCCCCCTCGACACGAGAAAAACCGGTACCCAGGCCCTCATCACCAACAGACTCGACTACGGGAACGCCCTCTACTCAGGAACTACAAACAAGCTCCTGAGACGACTCCAACGACTCATCCTCGACGTCCCCCGCTGCAGCCACATCACACTCCACCTGAGAGGCCTGCACTGGCTCCCCGTCAACAAAAGGATCACCTTCAAGCTCCTGATCCACGCACACAAAGCAATGCACATCACCGGACCCACCTGCCTCAACAACCGACTCAGCTTCCACACCCCCACCCGAAGCCAACCTCGCCCTCGCCACAGTCCCCCGCATCCGAAAAACCACCGCCGGCGGCAGATCCTTCTCCTACCTCGCCGCCAAGACCTGGAACACTCTCCCCACCATCCTACGACAGACCCTGGACCTGCTGGCCTTCAGAAGACTCCTCAAGACCTGGCTATTCGACCAGTAGCACCCCCCCTCCCCAGCGCCTTGAGACCCTCTCGGGTATGTATCGCGCTTTACAAATGCAGTGATTGATTGATTGATTGAGGGTGTGTCTCCTGTGCGCAGGTCGGCCTTCAGTTTCCTGATCCGGTGTCATGCTTCTTTGGTGAATGTGCATGCATTGTCTCTGGGTGTGCCATGTGACACTGGACACTCCTTACTTTACACACGCGCCTGTTGCAGTTGTCCTTCTGACATCCTAGTCTTTGTGTGCAAATTCTGTCATTTTGCAAGAAGATGCCGCCTGCTGCTGCGGCCCCTGCAGCAAGGGCCCACAGAGTATCCAGATTTGGCAACACACACGCCTCCAAGATGCTCCTCAATTCCTCCCTCCACCCATTCATTTGGCTGTCCTCAGCTTCAACACCCTGCGCCCCAGCCACCTCACCGTCCACCATAGATAGCTGCAATGGATCACTGTCTGCTGCAGGATGACCTCCACACTCCCCACCCACACTCAGGAGGCAGTCCACAACCCTGACCCCAAACCAACCTTGTACGTCTGTCATCCTAGATCCCGTTGGGCCATCTCCGTGCATCCAACCTTGCCCTGGCCACCGTTCTTCACATCCACCGTACTCCAGCATACAGGACATTGTTCTCCCACCTGGCCACACATACCTGGGACTCCCTCCCCGGGAACCTCCACATGAGCCATGACCTCTACGCCTTGATGGTACTCTCCCAAATAGGTGTGTCCGCACAGTTTGGCAAGCCCCCCCTCAGCAGCCAGAGGCCATCACAGGTGAATGTTGTGCTCCATGCCTACATTGAATGATACCTTGTGACCCATGTGTGTCCTGTACCAGACTCTGATCCCAGGGTATGGATGGCTGGAGTTAGTTCAACACTTAGGCATAGTTAGACATTTCCACACACATATGTCGTTGAATAATTCAAAATGACAGGAACGTCTCATGACCAAAGTGATATATTTATTTGCTGTGGGGTACGTGTTTTGGTAGATGAAATTAGGTGCTCTACCGGGGGAATAGAATCCAAAGTTCACAGGGGGAGATGGAGATGATATCCTTGGCATTGGAAGTCATCAGAGTCCAGGGCACAGTGTTGGTCATCATTGGTCAGACTGTGACCAGCAAGTCCATGTGGCAGAGAATGTCATTGGATGAGGTGCTGCTGTTGCGCCAGAGGGCCAGGTGCCAGGACAGGTGACCTGGGAGATGTGGATGGTCCGCTGACTCTCACGGTCTTTTCCGTGGACGACCCACCTTCCTCCGGGGACCCTCAGATGCAGGCCTTGACGATGCTGGGGACGCTCCGTCAGATGAATCCTCCTCCTCCTCCTTCCTCCCTGTGTCTGGTGCTGGTCTACGCCTGGTGGCACAAGGAGGGTTGCCCATGCTTTGGGCAATCTGACGGAGTGATTGGCTCATGTCCCTGTGCACCGCCAGGAGCTCAGCCAGTCTTGCCTCCATCCGTCCTTGGTGTTGTAGATGACTGGCATGATGCTCGACCTGCAGGTTCTTAATCTCATCGAGGGTCCCCTGCATCTCGGAGAGTCTTGACACGACCTGGTTGATGCCTCTGTGTCACGCCGGTATGAGTCCAGGATGTTGCGTATGTGTGACATACCGGTGTCCTGAGCTGGCTGGTCAGGTTCGCGCCTCCGCCTGCCTCCCCTCCCACCACCCCTGCCCACTTGAGCCTGGCCTGCCCTTGTGGGCACATCGGGTCTACGGGACCCCTGAGGGATGGCATTTGCAGGTTGCCTGCCTCCTCCTGGGTGCCCGGAGAACCTTGTCCCTCCTGGTCAGACTGGCTCTGTTGTTCAGTGTGAGCAGGGCTCCTGGGTGTGTCCTGGGATGTGGCAGGAATGGGGGGGGCGGTTGGCACAGATGTACCTGACGCAGGTGCTGCAGGGGCTTGGGCACCAGAGGGTCCAGGTTGGTCGGGGTCATCCACGGAGTGGTGAGAGTCGTTGCTGCCGGTGGGATCATCTTCACGCGGAGCCTGGGACTGTGATTCTTCCCCCCCAGTGTTGGGGGGAGATCGACGACGTTGCCCTGTGTGTGAGAGAGAGACAATGTTAATGGTGTTTCATGCAACATCTATGTTTCATACATACTCAAGTTGACACAGTTCCTCCAGGTAGTTGGATGTGCCTAGCATTCCTCTCAATGTCCACTTGGGGATGGGTATGTTGCGGGGGACAGATTGGGATGTTCTCCTGAGTGTTTAACGTGTAGATTGTTGGCTCTGATGCTTATTTGGCTCTGGATTGGTCTTGTTGTGTCACATGTCCATTGTGGGAGTGTGTAAATCCGTTGCCTGCCCCGGGGGTGTGTGCTTGTGTTAGGGGGGGGGTTGTGACCGGGCCTGCTGTTGTGTGTAGTGTGAGTTGTCATTGGGTCTCCCAGGTGATGTGTCTGTCCCCTCATGGTGCATGCTGGCATGACAGTGAGTGTGAGTTCCTGTGCTAGATACCTGTGCTTGTGGAGTTGGTGTTTGAGTGTACAGTGGTCCCAGGAGGGCCTTGTGCTGCATACAGCAGGGCCAAGTGTCAGCTACCTTGTCAGTACTTTGCCAGTCCCTGTGCATTGTGCATGGGTATGTACCTATGCCATATGGGCTGAGGGCATTGGTGTCTGCGTCTCATTTTCACAATGTGTTGTGTGGGGCCCACCCTCCCAACCTCCCGGACATCCAGTCTTGTGTTTGTGGTTGTTGTAGCCTTGGACATGGCCTTGCCTTGATTTGTGAAGGGTTCATGGAGACGTTAGTGGCATGAGCATGGTTTTTGAGTGTGGTTGTGTGCGGTGAGTGCTTGGGGGAAGTTGCGTGCATTTGGTGTATATGTGGTGTGGACCCCATTGCCCACATGTTACGTAAGTTGTTTGTGTACTCACCAGGCTCTGCGACTCCTTCGACTCCGTGTACTCCCACCGGCGGTAGGAGGGCCATCACCATGGTAGTGTACGGGTCTGCGGGGCGGCCCACCTCCAGTGATGCTACTCGGGGCATATTCTCCAATTCATTTTCCTCTTGACCACCCTGCGCAGATCGTACCACCTGGCTTGGCATTCATGCCTGGTCCTTCGGATGGGCGCAACAGCATTCACCTTATCGACAATCATCTGCCACATGGCAGATTTTTCAGCTATGCTGGTCTGTCTGACCAATGTTCCAAACAGCTGTGGCTCGACTCTGATGCGCCGTTGTGAACTTTGGATTCTTGTCTGTGGGCATGGTGTGGGGTGTGGGTGTGGGTGTGGATGGTTGTGGGTGTGTGGGTGTGAATGTGATGGTGTGTGTGTGAATGTGAAGAGGGGGATGTTTGTGGAGGAGGTTGTGTGAAGGTGTGTGATTGAAGGTGTAGTGAAGGTATGAGTGATGTGGAGTTGTTTCTCTGTGGGGTCTGGCAGCAGTGGGTCTGTTGCAAAGGCTCATGGGTTGTGTGTGTGGGCCCTTTTTATTGGTCCATTTTTGGGTGTGGCTGTGTTTGAATTTTGGTGGGTGTGTTATAAGAGGTGGTTGTGATTTGGGGCCTCTGTTTGCCTGTTTGGATGTGCCAGGTCAGTCATTGAGATGTATTTTGTCATGTAGACGTGTTTTGTTTGTGGTGTTATGCGAGTCGAATTGACCCTCCTTGTGCTGTTTTACAGTGTCCTGGTTCTGTATGAGTCTTTTTCGCATAGGTACGATCCGTACATATGCGATGCTGGGTGAGGGTGCTGGGGTACGGTGTTGGAGTGCGGCGCGTACCTGCGGTGGGGGTACGGTGCGTACACGTGCGGCCCTGGGGTACGGCGCATACATGCGGAGGTACGGCGCGTACATGGGGGGGTAAGGCGCGTACATGCGGTGGGGGTACAGTGCGTACACGTGCGGGCCTGGGGTACGGCGCGTACATGCGGAGGTACGGCGCGTACATGGGGGGTAAGGCCCGCACATGCAGTGGGGGTACGGTGCGAACACATGCGGCCCTGGGGTACGGCGCGTACATGCGGAGGTACGGCGCGTACATGCGGGGGTGATGCGCGTACATGGGGGGAAGGCGTGTACATGGGGGTACGGCGCATACAGGTGCGGGGCTGTGGTACAGTGCTGACAGGGGGGTAAGGCGCGTACATGGGGGGGTACAGCACGTACATGGGGGGCTACGGCACGTACAGTTGCGGGGCTGGGGTACAGTACGGACAGGGTGGTGTACGGTGCTGACATATTTGGGGGTGGGGGGGCTGTACGGCTCGTACACGGGCATATGTTTACCCGTGTACATGTGTGCTACTGCGTTGGCTCCGTACGGGCCATTTTACGTGCGATTGTGTATTTGGACGGACGGTCGGGATCGTACTTGCGCGCTCGGACTTGTGTTTTACGATTTGCACGTAAAAATGTCCGGCTCACTCTCGTACACTTTTCCCGACGATATTCAGATGTAAAAACTTTCCAACGCACTCTCGTAGACTTTTCCCGACGCTATTCGTAGATATTTTTCACGTACGAATCGTACTTGTCCGTTTGTACGGTACTTGTACGACTCGTACGTAAAAAAATACGGATACGGGTCGTACGCAAATAATTTTTAACGGATCGGAATCGGCACCTTAGTGTTGTGAAAAATATCGATGTTTGAAATATCGACTCTAATAATATCTGCAGGTCAAAATATTGTTATTTTAGTTTTTTATATGTTTTATGTTTGTTTTAGGTATAATATTAGTGACTTGGGGGCCTATTAGGATGGCGGGCGGAAGCCCTAGCGGTGCTGGGACCGGCCGCCAGTGTTGCGGTGGTCCCACACTGGCAATTAGGATGCCACCGCCACCATGGTGGTGGCATCCTCTATTCCCATCATTGTGGCGGGCAGTGCTCACAACACTGCCCGCCACAATGCTGGGAATGCACAAGGTGACAGGCACTGTGCGGTGCCTGCCACCTTGTCTGTGACAATGTTTGGTACCCCCCATGTGCACCCCCCAATACCCTGTGGGCCCCAACAGGCCCCCGAATGCAAAATCAGCATGGCTTTCCATGGCGGGGAATCTCCACCATGGAAAGCCCTGCACCGCTGCCCATGCTAATATGGATGGCGGTGTCTAGCAGACACCGCCACCATATCTAGCCCCTTTTACGCCCGGTCGACTGGTCGACCGGCGGAAAACCGGCTATGTGTGGCGGGCGGGCGGGGTATGATGTAGGGCGGATCGCCACCGCCGTGCGGGCTGGTGGCGATTCGCCCTACATCATAATAGACCCCTTAATGTTAAAAAAAAAAAAAATGTAATTTATTTTTTAGGAGCGGGATGTTGGGTTTATAGGTGGGGAGTGTTTTAAAATAATTGATTTACATTTTTTATAAATTCGAAATTTTAAAATTTAAAGTAGAAATGTTTGTTTTAGGGGCGGGATGTTGGATTTATAGGGGATAAGGGTGGAGAGTGTTTTAAAATAATTTATTTACATTTTAAATAAATTCGAAATTATAAAATGAAGTTTAGTAAATTTTTATATAGGAGTGGGATGTTGTGTTTTTAGGGGATAAGGGTGGAAAGTATTTTAAAATAATTTATTTAAATTTTTATAAATTTGAAATTTTTAAATTCAATTTAGAAATGAATGTGTTAGGAGTGGGATGTTGGGTTTATTGGGTACAAGTGTGGGGATTTTTACAAATTATTTATCACAAATTTAAACAAGATAATTTATTTGAAAATATGGAATACAATTTTGTATTAAATCTTATTTTATATTATTTTAGAATAAATGTTTGTATTTTTCTATAATTCATGTTAAATTGAAAAAATACAAATTAAATAAATTATTTGTTGATTAAAATAAAATTGAAAAAAATAAATAAATCTATTGTGTTAGTGGATAAATTAAAATAAAGTATAATTAAAAATAATGGTTTATTATTATTGATTAATTATAATCTTTAAATGTATGTTATTTAATAATAATATTTTATTTAACAATTTGATATTATCATTTTAATAATAATATATGTTTAAAACTAATTTGAGTAATCAAATTATATAGTTTAAATAATTGTTATGGTGAATATTAAAGGAAATAGATTTTATATAAAGCATAGTTTGTTATATTATAATAATAGGATTTGGAAAAGTTATTTATATATGTTTAGTGTCCAGCACCTTCCCTGACTTAATACTAACTGGAGTGGCAATAGTAAATTAATTAAGTTTAGTGTCCATCACCTTCCCAGACTTAATTCTAACTGGAATGGGAATAATAAATAAATTAATGTTATTGTCCAGCACCTACCCTGACCTGATACTAAATAGAGTGGGAATAGTAAATTAATTCTGTTTAGTGTCCTCCACCTTCCCTAACTTAATACTAATTGGTGTGGGGATATTAAATTGATTAAGTTTAGTGTCTAGTACCTACCCTGATTTAATACTAACTGGAGTGGGGATAGCAAATGAATGACGTTTAGTGTCCAGCACCTTCCCTGACTTAATGCTAATTGGAGTGAGAATAGTAAATTAATTAAGTTTAGTGTCCAGCACATACCCTGACTTAATACTAATTGGAGTGGTAATAGTACATTAATTAAGTTTAGTGTCCAGCACCTACCCCTTATTTAATACTAACTAGAGTGGGAATAGTAAATTAATTAAGTTTAGTGTCTAGCACCTTCCCTGACTTAATATTAATTTGAATGGGAATAGTAAATAATTAAGTTTAGTGTCCAGCACCTACCCTGATTTAATTCTAACTGGAGTGGGAATAGTACATTAATTATGTTTAGTGTCCAGCACCTACCCTGATTTATTAATGACTGGAGTGGGAATAGTAAATTATATAGATCTATAGTTTTGTAACATTAAAGAATTAATATAGTTTGTAGTAGCAATGTATATTACTTATACATATTTATTAACGATAATTAAAACAATTATATACATATATATTTAATTAAAGCATTATTTCATACAGTACATCTAATTAAAAATATTTTTTATATTAAATACAACATTAATAAAATGATACACAAAAAACATTTTATTTTTTTATTGTTGTTTATTTATTGTCAATAATTTAGCAATGGTCAAAAAATATATATTTTATTAAGTGCATATAAAATAAATTAATACATATAGTGAAAAAAATATTTATTTAGTTTACAGAATATTTGGTACATATGTATATATTCACATATAATAATTATGTAAACAAATGTATTTAACATTGTTAAAGTTTGAAATACAGTTATGTAAACTTTGTAACATAAAATAATGTCGTTTTACATTGCTTTAGATACATTTAAGTAAAGATTATAATTTTGTATAACAGTTGTAGACTTTAATCTTGTATTCTGAACATAAAGGTGCCGATTCGGATCCTGGAGAAACCGGGTACGAACCGTCGGTCGAAGCGTTTTCTCCATCCGACTCGTACCCGGGAAATAAACATTACAAACATGGAAGTACGATTCCCACGGAAACACCATTTCCATACGAATCGTAAAAAACACCGACCGACGAAAGAATACATACCAATGTGATCCGGGAATGCACCGACGTGACGTCGGGACGCATTCAGGCTGCGGTTCACGAACCGGGAAGTACGATCTGCACCGACGTCACCCCGCACGGATTATATTTTCCGGCTGCCAAAAACTGCCGGGAAATCAGGACGACGCGCACAAGGAGCCCCTGTACGCGACGGACAGCCATGGATCCGAACCTACGTGTCATCCCAGCCCTCATAGCAGTCCACCTGCTCTACAGGCACCGACGCAGACGCCGCAGAAGGTCAGAATAACACCCAGCGGCAAAGGGGGGGGCAGGGGCAGGACACATAACCCCCACACAAGTCACAAATCACACATGCCCTGGACATACCTGACCTGCAGGACCTGGTCACCTCGAGGGGGTGGGGGCGTGTCCAGCAACGCAAGCGTCCGCCACAACGGAAGTGGATGTTGACACGAACCGGCAACACAACAATACCGGTACGTACCGTCCCCAGGCCTTAAGAACGTGGGTACGGGCCGTACCACGCCCACCACTACGTCACCCCAACAATGGCGGTACGGTCACCCCAACAATGGCGGTACGGCCCGTACCCACGTAATAAAGGCCTGGGGACGGGCCGTACCAGCATTGTTGGGGTGATGTAGGGGTACGCGTGGTACGACCCGTACCCACGCTCTGAAGGGCTGGGGACGGTGCGTACCCCTACGGCACCCCATTGGGGGTCTGCACCGTACCCAGGCCCTCAGAGCGTTGGTACGGGTCGTACCACGCGTACCCCCACATCACCCCAACAATGCTGGTACGGCCCGTACCCAGGCCATTAGAAGGTGGGTACGGGCCGTACCGCCATTGTCGGGGTGACGTAGTGGTGGGCGTGGTACGGCCCATACCCACGCTCTTAAGGCCTGAGGATGGTACGTACCCAGGCCTGCAAACCGTGGGTACGGGAATGTACGGAGCGTACCCCCACCCGTGTATGAATGGAGCGTACCCCCACCCCACCAGTGTATGTATGGACCGTACCCCCATCCCACCAGTGTATGTACGGACCGTACCCCCACCCATGTACGCATGCAGCCTACCAACTCCCCACCCGTGTATGTACAGACCGTACCCCCACCCCACCAGTGGATGTACGGACCGTACCCCCACCCGTGTATGCATGCAGCCTACCAACTCCCCACCTGTGTATGTACGGACCGTACCCCCACCCCACCAGTATATGTACGGAGCGTACCCACACCCGTGTATGAATGGAGCGTACCCACACACCACCAGTGTATGTACGGAGCGTACCCACACCCGTGTATGAATGGAGCGTACCCCCACCCGTGTATGAATGGAGCGTATCCCCACCCCACCAGTGTATGTACGGACCGTACCCCCACCCCACCAGTGTATGTACGGACCGTACCCCCACCCTTGTATGCATGCAGCGTACCAACTCCCCACCCATGTATGTATGACCGTACCCCCACCCCACCAGTGAATGCACGGCGCGTACCCACACCCATGTATGAATGGAGCGTACCAACACCCGTGTATGTCCCGACCGTACATGCCCAGACATAGGAGGGGTGTGTGCAGAGTCCTCCCAGCAGTGCCCAGACACAGGAGGGGTGTGTGCAGAGTCCTCCCAGCAGTGCCCAGACATAGGAGGGGTGTGTGCCTATCACTCCCAGCAGTGCCCAGACATAGGAGGGGTGGGTGCAGAGTCCCCCCAGCTGTGCCCATGGAAAGGAAGGGGTTGAGTACACACAGATACAATGGCCACAATTGTCAGTCAGGTGCTCAAAGACCCAGCAGAACACGAAACACATGTGTGCAAGGCTGGGAGTACACACATGCAAAGTGCGGAAAAGGGAACATGTACACATGAAGTTCTGTCAATATACTCCACTCACAAGTACAGTGACCCCCAAGGATGACACAAATGATGCAGGTGGAGACCTTGGCCAGCATGCATGGCCAAAGTTGAAGGGGTCCGTCACACACCCAGCAAATGTAGACACAGCACTGCACAAATGTATTCACAACACCCTGCAGGGAAGATGTCAGGGTCCACAGAGGAAGGTACACACCTTGGGACAATGTCACCATGCAGTAACAGCTTACATGAGCAAAGTTTGATAGCAAATACCGTGTGATGGCACACAGATAACAGGGTCCACCCCACGAACAGCACACTACAACATATCCCAGACACCTAACACATTATCGCCACCCCAAATCATGGAGCAGCACCACCAACAGCAATGCCAGAAAAGCAGTAGTGTGCCAAGGAAAATAAAATAGCTTTATTCAGCAATGTTCTAAAAAGAATTGTACGAAGAGTTCAAAATGCACAAGGCCCATAGGGCAGTCCATAGTTCCAATCCAGGTGGGGGACACATTGGGATGTGTGTCTCCTAGCTTGCCTGCACAGTTCAGACTACCTTGTCATCCACAGGGGGGGCATCATGTGGGGGGGAAGGACCAGGCACCGCAGGGACAGGAGGGGCAAGGGTAGGTGTTGTGGGTGCAGGGACGGACGACTCCAACACAGGGGGTGGGGCAGCGCCAAAGCTGGATTGGAGCACGGCGCTGCACACTACTGCCAGGTCGCCCAGCGTCTCCCCTGCACCCGAAGGAACCACAGGCCCCAAGGGGGGGGGTCGCAGGGATGGGTCGCAGCGCTACCCGGGGAGGGTGTGGACAGGGGGGGGGACTCAACCACCCTGACCGGGGACTCCTTTGACCGCTTGCAAGGTGGTGTCACTTTGGGGCTCAGGGACAGAGCGGCCATGAAGGAGTCTTTGGTGGAATCCTTGCCAGGAGAGCAGAGGGGAGTGGATTTGGAGGGTGGTGGTCGTGAGGAATGTGGACTCCCACTCTGGCTGCGTGTCTTCCATTTCCCCCCCGACCCAGTGGGTGTGCCTACTTCACCCTGTGTGTGCGTGCCAGGAGGTGTGCGCTTTGCCTTCCCTGGTGGTGTGGTGCCTGTGTCTGGTGGTGTGCGTGCATGGCTACATCTGGGTGTGCTTTGGACAGGCATGGGAGTGGGAAGTGTGGATGCTGCAGGGGTAGGGGGGGGACGTAGCGCTGCAGGAGACCCAATGCTGCAGTCAGTGTCGAGTCTATGGACCTCAGCAAGTTGCGTTGGTCAGACTGCGCAGCTGAAATGCCCTCCATGTATGCCTCCATCTGGTTGAGCACTTGGCTGTGGCCATGGAGGACATTAAGCATCGCAGTCTGACCAACCTGCAACTGCCGCTGGATGTCCACAGACTCGGCATTGGTGGCAGCAGTGGAGACAGGGGCAGGGGGTGCGGTACCTGGCAAGAAGGAGACACGTGGTGACCTAGCACGGCGGGAAGGGACACGAGCAAGTGGGAGGCCGGTGATCGGAATGGAGGGGGCGGGTAGTGATGGAGTGCTGGTGTCAGCTGTGGGAGCAGCCTCCGCCCCCTCGGAGTGCTCAGCCTCGGACCAGTCTGCGTCATAGTCAGTGGTGGTTTGACTGGACAGGTCCTCCGCTGCACTCCCGTCGGTCTCCGTGCCACTCGATGTGCCAGACAACTCTGCACTGCTGGCACTGGTGCTCGCTCCCTCCTCACGGTCCGTGCCAGTGTCTCCCTCGTAGTCCCCCGACGATGCTGTGGGCAAGGTGAAGAGACAGAAGAAATCAGACACCTGTATACATATGTCACATGAGTCAACTCTACATAGGTCACAGTGCATAGCCTGAAAAGCTACAAGAGTAACATCTACAATACAAGGTACATATGTAGTCCCTGCAACACACAGTTTGTTGACCCACCATGCCACTGTTAAAATATGGAGAGCATGACACAATAGCAAATAACTTGATATCAAATTGTACAGAGGAGCCAGGCACTGGGGACAATCTAGCACAGCATCAGCGACACACAGCGTAGCCAAGAAAGGGATGAGCAGGAACCATGTCTAGCAACTCTTGGGACATTCTGCAAAGGTAATACTGAATACCATGGCCAACATGACTGGGGCACTGCACCTTGAGTGTTTGGCCACACAAACATCACACACTGGCCAGACCGAGCAAGGAGACTTCAGGTTTGGACATGTAGGCCTTGCCCGCACCAAACCCCCCCCTACCTGAGACAATGTGATTGAGACAGAGGAAGTACTTACACCTCTTAGTCTGGGATGAAAACACATGGCCTACAATTAATCGTGATCGCACACAAACTACCCCTGGTGCGCCTGTCCACATATATCACTGACAAACAACCATCATCAGATAGTTGTACCAAGACACACAGGCACTGGCCCCTGTGAGTATGCACCAGCTAATTTAGGTCACCCTGTACAGTGGACACATGTAGCACAGTATATGTGAATACAAATGAGGCCATGGTACTATGCCACAGGGCCCAAACTATGCTGAAGACACAGAGAATGTCCACATTGTCTGATGACACACATGATTCCTAGGAAAAGGTGCCCCAGGGGACTGTAGTGGCCACACTACTCTATGGCCCTGGATGGATATGACTGGAACACAAGCCACCATCCCTGCACTATGCACATCTCACACTCAAGCACATCATGTCAGAGGGCACAACATTCGACATGCAGGCAGTAAGGCAGTACACATGAAACACACACTCCCATGTCGGGACTCAGCATCAGTGCCTACTAACATGGACCCCACAATGACAGAACTGGCCAGGGCACAGGCAACGTGCAAAAACCTGTTACACACCACCCCCACACATGATGCTGCAAGCATTGGGCACTTGGAGTAACTGCCAGCCTAGATTACCTTGTGCAAGAGTGACTACACACAGACCAGGGAACACATGGCAAGGAGGGGAAGGGAGGAAGAACAGCACCGCTTTACTTTGGGGAACAGGATATGCACTGCACATTTAAACCCTGGCAGTGTATCCATGCAAATGCGCACTTCCAAAAGCTGGTCACACACAACAAACACACATGTACCTACCCCCTTCCTGCTGCTGCTTCTCCAGTAAGCGCCTGTCCAAGTCGGGGAAGACCACCGCCAGCACACGCTTCTGGATGTGGGTCAGACGCCGGCGCCCACGGTTTTTCTGGCTCACAGGTGAGTCCCCCAGCAGGACCCGTGCGATCCTCCGCGTCCAGCACCGGATGTCATGCCGGCGTTTCCTCACCTGGGCTAGGCGCCGCTTCCGACCATCCGTCCTCCTCACGGCACTGACGGCTTGCTTCCAGATCTCCCCCTTGGCACAGACGCCTACCTGTGAGGATGCAAAAGTGACAATACATCAATCCACCTTATCAATGATACAGAGACACACATATTACAAATTATGCATGTTTGAACTGGCCATAGTATGCAGCCAACTCATTGCACCTTTGCCATAGTGACATCATCCTCCTGGGAATGGGCGAATGCAGTAGGTGCCATTGAAAGTACACAGGTGGCATGAGGGGTGCAACACAATCAATGATGCAGGCTCACACTGTGCATCCCAAGCTACAACAGGAATCTGAACAGTACCCCTAAGCAGTCACATGCCCCAGCCCACTTACGCTACCTCAGCAGAGTACACAGACACACACAGGCACTGAACAATCACCTGGCATAGGCAACTGCCGCTACAAACCTCACTCTGCACATGTGCCACTAGACTGGGGATGTCACAGATGTGGGGCTGTCTCAGCACGGCAGACATCCAGCACAGCTCCCTGCTCACATCAGATGGGCAGGGTGTATCCATCCCACATGCAGCTGGGGTGCAACACTCCACATATGCACACACCCACATGACAGGGGACTCACACACACACACCAATGTCCAGGGGACGACCACATCATTTGGACACTCTCACCACAGGTACACTGAACAGACACACATCAGTGGGTCCTGGCACCTGTCACCCTGGGGGGAGCACAGACTCACATCTGTACTGTAGAAACAACATTTCCAGGAGGATTAGGCAGTCCGAAAGCGGCATGCACCATGCAGTGATCGTCACAGTAAGCACCATGCTAGTGCGTTGTGCACACAGGAACTACAGCATGCTCTGCATTGGAGACATGAGACCTTCCCCCCCCCTGGGACCCACTATGAAGAACCCTGCATGTCTGTCACACCTGGACACAATACCAGAAGTCACAGTCACAAAAAGGGGCACAGTTTAAGCTAGTGGAGTCTGCACTCACCTGCTCCCCTGGTCGACCATACAGCATGGTGTACTGTGGGAGGATCACATCCACCAACGCCATATTCTCCTCCATGGTGAATGGCTGGGCCCTCTCCACAGACCTGGACATGGTGACAGAGGAATCACAAGCAGCAGCAGTGTTGTGGAATGCAAGGATGTGCAGGCAAGTGCTCTCTCAAGGGACCTGGCTGCCTTATATCTTCCTTGCTGGCCTGTTTCATTTACAGGAGTCCAGAGTGATTGGCTCAGTCACATTTGCATCTTACGTGTCGTCCAATCATTTTAAAACTACCCCAGTGACAGGCTTTGCATGGTCTTAAAATTGAGCATGATGTAATGCCAACAACCACATTGCAACAAAGTAAATCGTCTCCAACCGACTTCTGCTGGCCACATGATGCAAAATTCAAACCTGAAACTCGGTCTCCATGACAACCAGCATGCATTTAGGCTCCTATACTTGTCCCTCATGTGTCCCCTATGGCAATCCTATGTCACAACACAGGTACGGTGCGTCCCACAGCCCTAGGGCACCCCAAATGCATTGCAACGGACCGTACAAGCGTGTGTACGGTCCCTATCACTATGGTGGTGCTGGCGTATGCGTACGCCATAGTGATAGGGACCGTACACACGCGTGTGTACGGTCCGGACTACTAAGGCGTACTCGTACGCGAGCACCTCCATAGTGATAGGGACCGTACACACGCGTGTGTACGGTCCGGACTATTATGGCGTACACGTACGCGAGCACCCCCATAGTATCACTATGTACGCCTTAGTGGTCCGGACCGTACACACCCGTGTGTACGGTCCGGACCACTAAGGCGTACATAGTGATACTATGGGGGTGCTCGCGTACGTGTACGCCTTAGTAGTCCGGACCGTATACACGCGGGTGTACGGTCCCTATCACTATGGGGGTGCTCGCGTACGTGTATGCCATAGTAGTCCGGACCGTACACATGCGTGTATACGGTCCCTATCACTATGGAGGTGCTCGCGTACGTGTACGCCTTAGTAGTATGGACCGTACACACGCGTGTGTACGGTCCCTATCACTATGGGGGTGCTCGCGTACGTGTACGCCATAGTAGTCCGGACCGTACACACGCGTGTACAGGACGTATCACTATGGCGTACGCATACGCCAGCACCACCATATTGATAGGGACCGTACACACGCGTGTACGGTCTCTATCACTATGGCGTACGCATACGCCAGCACCACCATAGTGATAGGGACCATACACACGCGTGTACGGTCCGTATCACTATGGCGTACGCATACGCCAGCACCACCATGGTGATAGGGACCCCACACACGCCCTCGGAGTGTATGTACGGTGGGATTCACACCTGACAGTGGTGACAGGCGGCACACAGGATTGAATTGAGCTGTCATACATGGCCAAGGCTGGACATCAAGGCATCGTCTGTGCAGTACTACAGGTGTCGGGCACAGGTGGGTCAGGCTGTGATGTGGCACCATACTCCTGAGGTGTGAAGCTAATTACAGTATGATGGGCTGTGTACACATGTCACGTGTGATGGTGCCCTATGTGCCACACATCCCCTTCACTCCTTTGACATGTGTGCATGTAGTACTGACTTGGTGGGCCATGCGTCACTGGCATGGCACAGTCACCGACACCCGCAAATGTCCCCTGATGCCAGGTACACGGAATGTTACCCCGGACAAGTGAATGCCCGCGTTGCACACTGTAGCTATGTCATGTGTGTGTCATGTGCTCCCATAGGTTTGCTGTAGGTGTTTGGTCAAATGCATCTGCTGTTGCTGCAACCAACATGTGTCTGTGTGTAGATGGGCATGGCACACTGTTACGCACACCAGCACACATGTGTAATCCGACGTTAGGTGTGTATGTATGCATCGACACGGAGTTCCAAAACACGGACATATCTGCATACTCACAATGTATGTGTGATCAGTCTTTTTTTTTTTTTTTTTTTTGAAACCGTTTATTACAAGTCTTAAAAGTATACAAGTATGGGCCTACAACCTTCCGGCCGGCCGCTAGCAATGATAGGAACATACGACATACATTTATGGAACACGTGGTGTTACGGAGGAGCATTTCTCAGTAGGTAACAACGTCAAAAGCCACATCATCCAGACCCCATTATGCGGTTTCATTTTAAATTAAGAACAACAAGAAAACCACACCCACAAGGCAACCCACAATCGAAAATAGCAGCACGTGCTCCCCTAGAGGGGGGATCCCAACTATCCACAGAAGTCTAAAGAGGGGGAAGAGAACAGAGCTAGGACTGGGGGGACCCAATGCCCGGCAGCGGGGGAACGAGTCGGCTAAGGGGATGGGGCTGGCGAGGTATCAGGCAGCAACGGTGGTGCACAGATAACCCCGCGGTAGGCGTTCCAGGGGCCCCATACTTTCACCCATGTCCCAGGCTTACCCCTCGCCACATACACCACCTTTTCTCGAAACATGCACCAGTCCATGTGTTCTTTCCAGGCCGAGACCGTCGGGGGCCTCTGGGATCCCCACAGTTGAGCAATATCACGCTTGGCTATTATATATCCCAGAGTCACCCACCACGTCTGCGGCGCCGAGTAATCAGTCGGTTCCCACACATTCAACAGGCATCTCCTCGCTTCAGGCAACAGCGCCACATGCGTAACCAGTCGCAGCACCTCATGTACACCACGCCAGAACCCTTCCACCTCCGGGCACTCCCATAAAATATGCAGAAAGGTCCCCAAAGCACCACACCCACGCTTACACAACCCATCTACAGCATAGCCCATACGCAGAAGCTTTGGCCCCGTCATGTAGACCCGGTGGAGTATCTTGAGCTGGACGAAGCGAAGGCGAGCCGGTATGGCCACCTCCTTCGGGGAGGCCACCGCGGAGGTCCAGTCCTCGTCGTCCAACTCCAGCCCGTCGGCAACCCAAGCCGCACGAAGTGCAGTCAACAGGCCCGAGCGGTCGTTTATCAGCTTTTTGTATATAAGTGAGATCGTGCTGTCCGGGACGTGCCCATCCAGCATTCTATCCTCCAGGGGGGAATATTCCGGGATGGAGGCAACGTCCGAGAAGACGGAGCCCAGCGCATGACGGACCTGCAAATACCGAAAGTATTCACTTCCCTGCAACTGAAATTCCGTCTGCAGCATATCGAACGTTTTAAATCCTCCCCTCGTCCAGAGATC
Organism: Triturus cristatus; assembly: GCF_964204655.1. Classification (NCBI taxonomy): domain Eukaryota; kingdom Metazoa; phylum Chordata; class Amphibia; order Caudata; family Salamandridae; genus Triturus; species Triturus cristatus. The sequence goes on along the minus strand of NC_140590.1, from coordinate 1,659,836,508 downwards.
CCCCATTTTACTGATACCTATTATGTCCCACTTCTCAAAGCCCTTAGAGGTCCACAGGGAACCTAACCGCTCAGACGCGTATAGTGGTGACGCCCGGGTCAAACGGTCCTTCCACCCCATAGCTGCATTGGCCGCGTGCCAGACTTGCACCATGACACGCGTGGGGCCCGTCAGACGAGCGTCGGGCGCGCTAGAATAGAGCGCTTGATTGTAGTCGCCACCTGGCAGGAGCATCTTGTCCATTTCGAATGCCGGGTTTAAGGCGGGCCCGTATAGGCCATGGTTAATTGCAGCGAGCTGGGAGGCCCAATAGTACCGTTTAATATCCGGGAGGGCAATCCCCCCGTCATACCATGGGAGCGTCAGCTTCGCCAGGGCAATACGCGGCCTCCCGTCCCAGAACAGGCGGCGTTGCAGACTCTCCACCTCACGGAAGTAGCGCGCCGGGACTAAGTCCATAGTGTTCTGCAAAGCGTACAGGAAACGCGGCAGAGACATCATCTTGAACAATGCCGCCCGACCGAGCGGCGAAAGCGGCAGGCGCCGCCAGCGTGCGACATCTACCCGCAGGCGCTGGAGGGGGGGAAGCAGGTTCCGTTCATATCGGGCCTCCGGGTCCAGAGTAATGAAGACACCCAGGTACCGAAATCCCTGCGGGGCGATCTGGATCGGACAGCCCCGCGGGAGAATAGGAGCCTCCCCAGAGAGAACATACACGCACGATTTAGCCCAGTTGATGACGAGGCCGGAGTTACGACCAAACGAATGTAAAACATCAACCAGCACTATAAGTGATTTACGTGGGGAGGCTAGGTACAGAAGGATGTCATCAGCGTATAGGGATACGCGGTCCTCATACTCGGGGGTCCAACGGAGACCACGGATGGAAGGCTCCCACCGCAGCCACTCCGCCAGGGGCTCCAAGGCAAGCGCAAAAAGAAGCGGCGACAAGGGACAGCCCTGTCGCGTGCCCCGGCCCAGCTCAAACGGGGCCGATACTCTTCCGTTCACGACCACCTGCGCCAATGGGCCCGAATACAACAGTTTGACCCAACTGATGAATCCTGGGCCAAATCCGAACTTCGCAAGCATCGCCCAGATGTATGGCCACTCAAGCGTGTCAAACGCCATGGTGGCGTCCAAGGACGCCAAAATGGCCGGTTCCCGTATAAATGGGACGCGCGCGAGCACCCCATGCAAACGCCGCAGGTTAAGGGCTGTGTTGCGATGGGGAATAAAGCCAGACTGGTCCTGATGAACCAGATCTCCCACCACACCGACCAGCCGATTGGCCAGTACCTTGGCAAGAATTTTGGGCTCCGCATTCAGTAGTGAGATAGGCCGATAAGAAGTAACCCGGTCCCGAGGTCTCCCTTCCTTGTGGATCACCACGATTGTAGCCAGACGCTGGTCAAGCGGGAGGGAGCCCAGCGAGTGGGCCGCCAGGAACATTGCGCGGAGGTGAGGCGCCAATGTATCCGGTCGCAGCTTATACAACTCGATAGGGATACCATTCGGGCCCATGGCCTTGCCAGAAGCGACCGAGCGTATGGCAAGGGCGATTTCGTCGGAGGTGGGAGCGGCGTCCAGCGACACCCTGTCCTCCCCGGAAAGGGAAGGCAGCGCGATATCCCTGAGCAGGGCACGGGAATCCTCTTCAGAGCAAGAAGAGACCGGGGAATACACCTCGCGGAAATAATCCGCGAAACAGGAGACAATTTCTTCTGGCTCAGTTACACACACACCATTCGTTTTCTCAATCAGCGGGACCACACGATTCGCTCTCTCCTTTTTATCCAACCACGCTATCAGTTTACCAGCCTTATCACCCACATCATACAATCGCCCCTGTTGCTCTCTACTAAGGCCCCTGGCCGCCTCCGTAACGAGGGCCCTATAAGCCGCTTGTTTGAGCTGGAGGACATGTAGTGCAGCATCCGTCACCCCATCTTCTAGATTACCCTCCAACTCAGCTATTTCAGCCTCCACCCGGGTCACCTCCTCCCGCTCGCGCCTCCGGGCGTGGGAAATAAGGGATAGGGCCTCCCCTCTGAGTACTGTTTTGAAGGCCTCCCACAGGGAGATAGCCGAAGGCACTGACCCCACATTCTCATCAAAATAGCGCTGGAGGGATTTAATCAAGTCAGCGCGAATGGTGGGGTCACGCAGGTACCAGGAATTGATTGGGACCACCCTGCTCTCACCCCTCGGAAAGACATCGAAATGCAACAGAAGCGGGGAGTGGTCCGAGATACCCCGTGCCAAATGGCGCACCTCCCCCACCCTCCCGACATAGGCCGCCGGGACAAGGACATAATCAAGCCGTGAGAGACTACCATGGGCCCCCGAGTGGAAAGTGTACTGCAGCTGCGTGGGATGTTTTAAGCGCCAGCAGTCCACCAATCCCAGTGTATCCAAGAGGCCGGATAGCCACGCCTGTGCCCGGGGGAGGTCCCTAGGGGGGTGACGATCCACAGTCCCAGAAACCACCGCGTTGAAGGCCAAGGAGGAGGCGCCCCAGGTCTGCAAAGGTGGTCGACTGCAACCCCGGTGGGACGTACACTGACACAAAGACAACCACTTTGCCCTCCATTCTCCCCACCAAGACAGTGTAACGTCCCCTATCATCGTGGAGCACCTCATCAATTTCTAACGGGAGCGAGTTCTTTACCATGATACCCACACCCCTTGAGCCTGACGTGAAGCCCGAGTGGGCCACGAGGCGGTAGCCACGCCGATTCATGGCGCAGAAGGAATTGCCAATAAGGTGTGTCTCCTGCAGAAAGACTACATCGGGCGAGAGTCGCTTCAGATACTGTAGGACCACACCTCGTTTGATCCTGTCCCCCAGTCCATTAACGTTCCAAGACAACAAAGTTAATTCCCTACCCCCCATCATACACAGAAACCATCATTCGTCCCCCCGAGAGCACAGTAGAACCAACACAAAAAAAGGGTTGCCTTGTGATAATAACGAACAACACCCCATCCCTGCCCACCCACCCCAACAGAACTCCCCCCTCCCTGCACCCCTGCATGAGCCCAGACAGCCCCCCCAACGTGCAGTGTGCCTGTCGCCCCATAGATAGGTAAACTAACTAGACCCCCAGAGGAGGAGGGAGAACCCCCAAGAGACCCCACACAACCTCCATAGGAGGGGAACTTAAGCGAACCGACGTATGGTCAAAAGTGGCATCATTTTTGTCCCGAGCGAGGCCTAATATTAGTCCCTCAGTCTTGATCCGGCGAGCCCTCTCCCCCGGCCGCTCCCCCCCGCCACCCCGATCCCGATCCCCAGACAGAGTATCCAACCAGTCCCCGGCCGCTTCGGGACGATCAAAAAAGTGCGTGCGACCATCCACCTCCACTCGCAGCTTAGCTGGGAAAAGCATGGCGTATTTGAGGTTTAGGTCCCGAAGACGGCGCTTGACACCGAGGAAGCTCAGTCTCTGCTTCTGGACCGCAGGGGTGAAATCAGGATAAAAATTAATGTCCATATTGTCAAGTCTAATCGGTCCCTGTAGTCTGGAGGATTGCAGGATAGCGTCTCTGTCCCGAAAATTAAAAATCCGGGCAATGAGAGGTCTCGGAGCGGCTCCGACCTTAGGCCTTCCCCCGGGAACCCTGTGGGCCCTCTCCACAGCAAAGAATTTACTCAGCCCCCGTGGCTGGAGATAGGTAACAATCAGGTCTTCCACGAAAAGGTCCGCCGCCGCCTCCTCACGTCCCTCAGGCACCCCGATGATACGGATGTTGTTCCTCCGGGCCCGACTCTCGGAGTCCTCCAGGCGGCGATCCATCAGCGCACTCGCCCGAGCAAGCCGGCGCACCTCCGTTTGTAGGGCCGCCACATCTGTCGTAAGGCCCGATGCGGTGTGGGCCAAAGAATCGACTCGGTCGTTGGTCTTGGAGAGATCGGCCCTTACCAGGCCAACATCCACGAGGACCGAGTCGATCTTCTGCGCCAGTGTATCAAAACGCTGGCCCACCGAGGCCTTCATCTCGGCGATGGCGCTCATGACATCCCGCAGAGTCAGATCCGTGGGCAGATCGGGGGCATCAGTAGGGCCCTCAGGGGACCTGCGTGGCACCTCGGGAGATCCCTTCTGGAGGGTATATCGATCCATGCTGTTGGACTGATGGGCTGCGCCACGCCGGGTCGATTTTGTCTTTGCCCGGTCACCATCTTGTTTCGTGGCCATGGTCCCAGTCTCCCGGTCGCACCAGCCACGTCGTGAAGGGCAGGCAAGCCGGTCCACGGGCTCCGGGGGGGTGCCACCCCAGATCTGCGGGGCGGATCACAGCCGGCGGGCAGGCAGGGTCCCCCGGCGAGGCCACACCAACACACAAAGCCCCGCGACCCAACCTCGCAGAGACAGCAAGGGGGGTGCGAAAGCGAAAGTGAAAGTGCGGGGTACGCGAGCCACCAAGCCCTGCCCGCCGCTGTTGTTCACTTTGTCACTGGATCGCCCCACAGCGCAAATCCGGGGTTCGGCTAGGAGTAGGCCGCAAACCTCAATCGGTGCTAAAGCCGGTGTCCGAGGTCCGATTTGGAAGCGGAAAACGGGTGCCACCTCAGCTCAGGCTCACCAACACAGTCCCCTCATCTAGGACAGGATATGTTCAGGATAGTCATAGGAGGTCGCGGAGGTCCTCGGGAGCCTCGCACCTATGCGGCCATCTTGGTTGCGCGCTAGGCTCCTCCCCCTGTGTGATCAGTCTTGACATGTAATCCTTCATGGCAAGGTGTGTGGTGTGTCCTTATTCTATGACATGTGACCTGTGCCTCTAGTGTTCCGCAACCTGTCTGTACAATAAACATCCTTCTTCTGCACATATTTGGATGTCTGTAACTCCTGTAATGCGTCTGCCTGCTCACTTACACTGGCCCACAGCTAGTTTCATGGCATGGCATATTGAGGTTGAGAATCAACGTTTGTAGCTGGCTCTTGGTAGGAGTGTCACATGCCTGGCATACGTGTCCAGGGCATTTTGCACAGACCTGACTCTGTATGTAGCATATGTGTATTGCCTGTTGAGCATGTGCTCTGTACATTGACATTGGTGTTGTGCTGTACTAACTCTTCGTTGTCCCTTCTAATTCACTGCAGGGCTCCGCCTCTCCTTCGACCAATTCCGGACTTGGCTGACATGCGGGAAAATGACCGTATACGCCGCTACCGCTTCCCCCAACGCTTGATTGAGGACCTGACGACAAGGCTGGCACCACACCTCTAACCGCTACACAGGTATCCTACTGCTCTGACACCCAAGATGAAGGTGATGGCAGCCCTACATTTCTTGGCCACGGGTACCTTTCAACATACCATTGCCCATGTTGGTGGGATGTCCCAAACCATGTTCAGCCGTGTTCTGCATGATTTTTTAGAGGCCCTGTTGGAGCACCTGGATGAGTTCATTAAATTCCCAACTCCTGAGCAGTTGACAGCTGTCAAGCGTGAGTTCTATGCCCTGGGAGGGATGCCCCATGTCATTGGGTCCATAGATGGAACACATGTGGCTTTGGTACCACCACAGGCACAGGAGGTAGCCTTCCGTAACCGCAAGCATTACCACTCCATTAATGCCCTTGCGGTGTGTCTTGCCAACATGGTGATTTCACATGTATGTGCTCGTTTTCCAGGATCAACACACGATGCGTACATCATGAGGCGTAGCAGGGTGCCTGAAATGATGCTGCAGCTGCGCAACGAACGAGCATGTATTGTTGGTGGGTATACTCTGGCAGTCCTGTATTTAACGTCATCTTCCTGTCTTACTGCTCCTCCTGACCCACTCTTGTCCATGATGTTTCCATGTAGGGGACGCTAGCTATCCCAACATGCCATGGCTGATCACGCCTCTCCGCAACCCCAGCACGGCTGCCGATCACCGCTACAACAACGCCCATGGGCAGACCAGGCGAGTGATAGAGAGGACGTTTGGCCTCCTGAAGAGCCGATTCCGTTGCCTCCACAAGACCGGTGGCGCACTCCCATATGCACCGGTGAAGGTCTGCAAGATATTCCTCGTGTGCTGTATGCTGCACAACATGGCAGTGGAGAAAGCTGTGCCACTCATCCTGGATCCAGATGAGCAGGACCATCCACCCGTGGAGGATGAAGGGCTTGGGCACGAGGCAAGTGATGTGGAGGAGGAGGAGGCGGTAGAGGACATGCGGAGTCGGCTCATACGCGACTTCTTTGCTTAGTGGTGAGTTCCAGTGCCTGAGTGTGCACGCATTGGGCTGTGTGTGGCATGTGTTGCAATGTGTGTGTCCATCTGCATGTCTTCCAAGTGAGTCAGAGGTGTGTTTGGATGTGTCACTCGAGTGATGGTGCAATAGAAGAATGTTTTTCCAGAGTCATCATTGTCACCTAGCATGTTGACAACCTAATATGTGTCGAGTACATGCACATGCATGCGGATGTGCTTCTTTTGGCTGACTTCTGGTGTGTCTCCCATCCACAGGTACTTGCGCATGCTGTCTGCTGGTGGCATTGTTGTGCTCCTGCTATTCCTCATGAACACAGCAACATGTGCTGAATCAGCTTTACATGCACGGACAAGTTCGAAAATCTCCTTCGGGTAAGGGATGCAGCACGGATTTTTGGGAGTGGTATTTATTTTGAATGTGTGTGCACTGCTCCTGTTCATGTTTGGATACTTTACATACATGTAGAATCACCATGGGGCACATGACCTGGAGCAGAATTCACCTGAATTGATGGTCAGACTTGGTGACAGTCATTTGTAATGGGATTGTGATGGAGCCATCAATGTGTGTAACACTGGCCTCGGAAACAGACGGGTTGCACCGGGTTGACATGGTGTGTCAATTCCCCATTAGGGGCTCAATGGTGTATAGCAGGCTCTCCGTGAGCAGCAGGGGGTGTTTAGCTGTAAACCGTCACTTGTGTGCCAGTGCCATGGATTTCCAGCATCTGTGGTGGTAAGGGGGGTGCCAGTGTTGGTCCCACGTGTTCATCCACATGACCTGTGTATGTGTTGACAGAGTTGCATTAGCATTCCGACACACATGAGTAATAAAGGTGTCCCTCTGCCTCCAAGGTGCCTCATCTCTGTCAATGGTGGTCTGTTGCCACTGTGCATGCGGCATGTCTGGCATTGTTCTCAGAGATGGTGCATATGAGTCTATGTGTAGAGTAGCAAGATGCAAGCTGTTTGTCAGGGATTAGATTCTGTATTGTGCATGATGTCCATGGCTGTGTAGGTATTGTGGCATGTCAGTCTCCACGACGGCCACTGTGCTGCATGTGAATCCATTGTGTGTGTGTGTGCCATGTTGAACCAGACATTCCTTCCTTGACATACACCTTTTGCATAGTTCCTTCCTGAGATCCTTGTCTTTGTGTGCTACTTGTGGCATTGTTTCCTTGACATGGCGCATGCTGCTGCAGGTCCTGCTGCAAGGGCACCCAGTGTACACGCAAACGAGCTGGTGTTCATCATGGATTGCTTTCTGACATGTGCTATGCTGATCAGCAGCATCTGTGCCTCATGCGGCAGCACACTCTGCATTATGCACAAGATCCCCAGTTCCATCCACCTCAAGGCAAGAGGGAGACCATCCCCCAGGTCAACTACGACATCCGTGTCTAATCCTACCCTGCACTCTACGGACATGTGCGTTAGAAATCCCATGATACTTGTCCACATCCAGGGTGCATCTGCACAGCTCTGCTACTACATCCGGCGACCAGGCCACATCAACGTCCAACAGAGATGGGGGGAGTGGATCACTGCCAGCTGCAGGATGACCTTCTCAATCCACGCACACACTCAGGATGCAGCCCACAACCACAACACAACCTTGTGGCACTGTGATCCAATACCCAATTGTGCCATCTCCATGCATCCAACCTTGGCTGGCCCACCATTCTCCACATCCACCTGACTCAAGCATGCAGGACATGGTTCTGCCACGTGTCTACACATACCTGGGACTCCCACCCCAGGACACTCCACATGATCCCTGACCTCTGCGCATGACTGTTGCTCTTCTAAATAGGTCTGTAGGCACAGTTGTGCGGGCACCCCCTCAGCTGGTTGGGCCCATCACGGGTGAGTATGGTGCTCCATGTCTGTCTTGGATGGTACGTTGTGACCCATGTGTGTCCTGTGCCAGACTCAGACCCCAGGGTATGGATGTTTGGAGTTAATTCCGAAATCAGGCATGGTTTGACTTTACAACACACACATGTAGTGGAATAATGCAAAATGACGGCATCATCTTGTGATTGTGATGAATTTTATTAGTGCTGGGGTACGTGTTTGGGGGGTGACAAGAGGTGCTTGGCGGGAGTGTAGAATCCAAAGTTCACAGGGGGAGTTGGTGTCCTTGCCATTGAAGGTCATCAGAGTCTGTGCCACAGTCTTTGTCAACATTGGTCAGACAGTGACCAGCAAGGCCATGTGGCAGAGAATGTCCTTTGCTGCTGTGCTGCTGTTGGGCCAGAGGGCCAGGTGCCAGGCCAGGTGACCTGGGAGATGGTGATGTTCCGCTGACTCTCACGGTCTTTTTCGTGGACGACCCACCTTCCTGCGGGGACCCTCAGAAGCCTGCCTTGACGATGCCAGGGACGCTCCGTCAGATGAATCCTCCTCCTCCTCCCTCCCTGTTTCTGGTGCTGCTCTACACCTGGTGGCACAGGGAGGGTTTGCCAGGCTTTGGGCGATCTGACGGAGGGATTGGCTCACGTCCCTGTGCACCACCAGGAGCTCTGCCAGTCTTGCCTCCATCCTGGCATGATGCTCAACCTGCAGGGTCTTCATCTCAATGAGGGTCCCCACTACCTGGGCGATGCCTCTGGAGTCACACGGGTATGCGTCCAGGATGTTTCTGACGTGTGCCATAGCCGGGTCCTGAGCCAACTGGGCAGGTTCGCGCCTCCGCCGTCCTCCACTCCCACCACCCCTGCCCAATTGCGCCTGGCCTGCCGTTGTGGGCACATCGGGTCTCCGGGACCCCTGAGGGATGGCATTTGCGGTGTCGCCTGCCTCCTCCTGGGTGCCCGGAGAACCTTGTCCCTCCTGGACAGACTGGCTGTGTTGTTGTGTGCGGGCAGGGCTCCTGGGTGTCTCCTGGGATGTGGCAGGAATGGGGGTGGTGGTTGGCACAGTTGTACCTGACGCAGGTGCTGCAGGTGGTTGGACACCAGAGGGGCCAGGTTGGTCTGGGTCATCCACGGAGTGGTGAGAGTCGTCGCTGCCGGTGGGGTCCTCTTCACACAGAGCCTGGTCCTGTGAGTCTTCCCCCCAGTGTTGGGGGGAGATCGATGATGTTGACCTGTGTGTGAGAGAGACAGTGTTAATTGTGTTACATGCGACATCCATGTTTCATTCTTTTTTGATTTGGCACAGTTCCTCTGGGTGGTTTGATTTGGCTAGCATTCCTCACACAGTGCACTTGTGCATGGGTATGTCACTTGGCCACAGCTTTCGACACTTTACCTATGTGTGACACAATCTTAGTTGATGCATCTTTTGGGAACGCAGTATACTGGGTGTAAGGTTCTGTTTGGGCCTGCAGCACGGATGTACTCGTGCACAGATTGACACATGGCCTAGTGTTTATCAAAGGTTGAAGGGGGGGTTCACGCACTGCCAAACCTTGTCTACATGCACACAGTCCACCTGCTGACGAGCGGACATGGCCACACCACCCAAGGGTGATTTGGTCTCCCTCTGTCTCCCTTTCTCCCTCCCTCTGTCAGCCTACTCCCTCTGTCCGTCTCCCTTTCTCCCTCCCTCTGTCAGCCTCCTCCCTCTGTGCGTCTCCCTCTGTCTCCCTTTCTCCCTCCCTCTGTCAGCCTCCTCCCTCTGTCCGTCTCCCTTTCTCCCTCCCTCTACCATCCTCCTCCCTCTGTGCGTCTCCCTCTGTCTCCCTTTCTCCCTCCCTCTATCAGCCTCCTCCCTCTGTCCATCTCCCTTTCTCCCTCCCTCTGTCAGCCTCCTCCCTCTGTGCATCTCCCTCTGTCTCCCTTTCTCCCTCCCTCTGTCAGCCTCCTCCCTCTGTCCATCTCCCTTTCTCCCTCCCTCTATCAGCCTCCTCCCTCTGTGCATCTCCCTCTGTCTCCCTTTCTCCCTCCCTCTGTCAGCCTCCTCCCTCTGTCCGTCTCCCTTTCTCCCTCCCTCTATCAGCCTCCTCCCTCTGTCTGTCTCCCTCTACCTCCCTCCATCTCCCTCCCTCTATCAGCCTCCTCCCTCTGTCCATCTCCCTCTATCTCCCTTTCTCCCTCCCTCTATCAGCCTCCTCCCTCTGTCCGTCTCCGTTTCTCCCTCCCTCTATCAGCCTCCTCCCTCTGTCCGTCTCCCTCTATCTCCCTTTCTCCCTCCCTCTGTCAGCCTCCTCCCTCTGTGCGTCTCCCTCTGCCTCCCCTTCTCCCTCCCTCTATCAGCCTCCTCCCTCTGTCCGTCTCCCTTTCTCCCTCCCTCTATCAGCCTCCTCCCTCTGTCCGTCTCCCTCTATCTCCCTCCATCTCCCTCCCTATATCAGCTTCCTCACTCTGTCCGTCTCCCTCTATCTCCCTTTCTCCCTCCCTCTATCAGCCTCCTCCCTCTGTCCGTCTCCCTTTCTCCCTCCCTCTATCAGCCTCCTCCCTCTGTCCGTCTCCCTCTATCTACCTTTCTCCCTCCCTCTGTCAGCCTCCTCCCTCTGTGCGTCTCCCTCTGTCTCCCCTTCTCCCTCCCTCTGTCAGCCTCCTCCCTCCCTCTGTCTGTCTCCCTGTGACCACCTCTGTCTCTGTCCTTCTCTCTGCCCCTCTCCCTCCCTCTGTGTGTCACCCTCTGTCACCTCAGCCCAGCTTCCTGGGCACACACAGTTTGCAGGTCTTGCAAAGGCCATTGGCTTGTTCATGTGGGTTTGTTTCTTCTCTGCCGGCACCCATTGGGTGGAGTGTCTGAGTCTGCGCTGCTGCTGTGGCGGTGTGTGCTGACACTCTTTCAGTGTGCTGCGTCTTCATTGGCTGCTGTTATGTGCAAATTGTGCCTTCATACCCATGTCGTCCTGCAACGCGGCCACCATTAGCAGGCAAAACAGTACTGTGTGGGGACACACTGTTTGTATGGCTGTGCCCTAAGCCATATGGGCTGAGGGCATTGTTGTGTGCTTCAGAGTTGCTCTATGTTAGTTTTGAGGCCCACCCTCCCGGCATCGGGGACATCCTGTCTTGTGTTGGTGTTTTGTGTGGCCTGTGACTTGGCATGGCCTTGCTTGGGGCATGGGGCATGGAGGCTCTAGTGGCATGTGTGTGTTTTTGGAGTGTGGTTGTGTCCGGTGCTGGCTTTGGGGGGGTTGCGTGCATGATTGGTATTTGGGTTGTATATGGCGTTCCCCCATGTGAGGTGAGTTGTTTGTGTACTCACCAGGCTCTCGGACTCCTTCTAGTCCGTCTACTCCCAACGGCGGCAGCGTGGCCATCACCTTCTCCTCCCAGGGATGGTAGTGTACCGGTCTGCGTGCCGGACCTCCTCCAGTGATGTTGGCCTGGTTGTGCTCGTCCGTCATTTTGCGGCGGACCGTCCTCCGCAGATCGTACCACCTGGCTTGGCACTCATGCCTGGTCCTTCTGGTGGCCCCAACAGCATTCACGGAATTGACTATCCTCTCCCACATGGTTGATTTTTCTGATATGCTGGTCCGTCTGACCAATGTTCCAAAGAGCTGTGGCTCGACTCTGATGATTTCGTCGACAAGGGACTCCAGCTCGTCCTTTGTGAACTTTGGATTCTTGTTGGTGGGCATGGTGTGGGGTGTGGCTGTGGATGGTTGTGGGGGTGGGGGTGTGGATGGGTGTGGTTGTGGATGGTTGTGGGTGTGCAGGTGTGTGTGTGTGAATGTGATGAGGGTGTGTTTGTGATGGTGGTTGTGTGAAGGAGTGCAAGTGTAAGGTGTATTGATGGTTGAAGTATGGTGCAGTGCGTTGTCTCTGGGGTCTGGCAGCAGTGGATCTGTTGCAAAGGATCATGGTTTGTGTGTGTTGGGCCTTTTTATTGGTCCATTTGTGGGTGTGGCTGTGTTTGAACTTTGGGTGGGTGTGTTATAAGGAGTGGTAGTGGTTTGGGCCTCTGTTTATCTGTTTGTCAGTTGCAGGTCAGTGTATAGGATGTATTTGGCCTTGTTGGATATGTTTTGTGGTCTTGTGTGCCTCAAATTGACTCTCCTTGTGTTTTTTTTGTTTGTCCTGGTTCAGTAGGAGTGTTTTTAGCGTCTGTACGGTGCGTACATGGGCCATGTTGTTGTACAGTGCTGTCCTTTGCTATGGCTTAGTACGACTCGTACATGCCCGATGTTGGGTGAGGGTGCTGGTGTGTGGGCCTGGGGTAGGGTGCGTACGAACACGGGCAGGGTGTTGGTCCGCACCGTCCATCGATGGTGGTGTTTCGCACCGTACATACAGGGGGGGCTGGGTGTAGGGTCCGTACATACACGGGTGGGGAGTTGGTACGCTGCATGCATACACGGGTGGGGGTACGGTCCGTACATACACTGGTGGGGTGGGGGTACGGTCCGAACATACACGGGTGGGGAGTTGGTATGCTCCATGCATACACGGGTGGGGGTACGGTCCGTACATACACGGGTGGGGTGGAGGTACGGTCCGTACATACACGGGTGGGGTGGGGGTACGGTCCGTACATACACGGGTGGGGTGGGGGTACGGTCCGTACATACACGGGTGGGGGTACGGTCCGTACATACACGGGTGGGGGTACGGTCCGTACATACACGGGTGGGGTGGGGGTACGGTCCGTACATACACTGGTGGGGTGGGGGTATGGTCCATACACACACGGGTGGGGTGGGGGTACGGTCCGTACATACATGGGTGGGGAGTTGGTACGCTCCATGCATACACGGGTGGGGGTACGGTTCGTACGTACATGGGTGGGGTGGGGGTACGGTCCGTACATACATGGGTGGGGTGGGGGTACGGTCCGTACATACACGGGTGGGGGTACGGTCCGTACATACACTGGTGGGGTGGGGGTACGGTCCATACATACACGGGTGGGGTGGGTGTACGGTCCGTACATACACTGGTGGGGTAGGGGTACGGTCCGTACATACACTGGTGGGGTGGGGGTACGGTCCGTACATACACGGGTGGGGTGGGGGTACGGTCCGTACATACACGGGTGGGGAGTTGGTACGCTCCATGCATACACGGGTGGGGGTACGGTCCGTACATACACGGGTGGGGAGTTGGTACGCTCCATGCATACATGGGTGGGGGTACGCTCCATGCATACACTGTTGGGGGTTCGGTGCGTACATCCGCGGCCGGGGGGCGTTTTGCACGTACATGCGGGGTCTGTGGTGGGGTGTTCGGCGCGTGTGCGGGCATGTGTCTCCATGCTTGCTATGGGAGTTCAGTCCGTACGGTGTTATTTCCATACAGTTGTGAAATCGAAAGGACGGGAGTGATCGTACTTGCGCGGTCTGACTTCATTTTTCCGATTCGTACGGTAAATCATCCGGGGATGTGTCGGACACAATTTCCGACCCGAGGACGTGTGGGGAAATTTTACGGATGTGATTCGTATGGAGTTTTTCCCATGCGAATCGTACTTGGCAGTTTGTACGCTACTTGTACGATTCGGACGGAAAAAAGTCCAGATTCAATTTGGACGGGGGAAATTTTTCCAGGATCCGAATCAGCACATTATTATTTGATTGCATATACTGTAAATTTTTCATAATATCACTGTTTTCACATTTTTTAAATACATTTTGAGTTTTTATTTTGAAACATATTTTAACACAAAATAATGCTTTTTAATTAATATTATTAATATAAAAAATATTAATAATATTATTTATTACATGGATTAATTTGTATACATATTTTTTATAGGTATACATTTTGTAAACATTTAAGAAATGTAGTACATGTTTTAATCAACATTGTATATATCCTGTATACATATGGAATTACAATAATAATTAATATATGTTTATTAATATGTATTATTATAATTCTACAATGCAGAAAAAATGTTACATAAATGTAAACATATAAGTTATAAATTGTTGTATTTTTAGAAAATAATTTAGTCATGCATCTAACAATATGTTTTAAAATAAAATACGTTAATTTTTACTGTTTAAAGCTGTTACGTTTGTTTGCTGCTTGTATTTTATAACTGCTTGCGTTTGTTTTGGGTTACTTCAGAGTGGACATGCTCGTGGTTGAAAGCTGCGTCGGATCGAGGAAGGTAAGTTTAATTTTCTTTACTTGAACTATTCTTTTACTTAAATTTGAAGGTAGTTAGGTTTTAGTTAGTGTGTGTAGTATTAGGTTTTTGGAGTTGTGTTGTTTTTAATGTGTAACTTAGGTTTTAGCGATTTATCAACTGTTATGTTTTTGAGGCCTAGGTTACAAAATTTTAAATATGTGATAGTATGTGTGAATATGGTGTGAATAACGTTTCTAATAGTAGTATGTTGTAGACTATAGGCCCGATTCTGATGCGGTTAGGAAAACTTCCCGATCGAATCGGTTCGGAAATGGTTTCCGACCCACTCGGATCAGGAGAGTCCGACCGACCGAGTATGATGCATCCGGATGCTTCCAAATATGATTTGGTTGGACTCCCATTGACTTCTATGGGGGCCTATGTTCCTAACCGCATCGTAATCTGGCCATCGATCGGGAAGACACTTTCCTGATCCAATTCGGAAGGAGCAAATGCCGTTAGGAGGCCTTCCTAACCGTAGCGTAATCGGGCCCTAGGTGGGAATGCTTTCCTAACCACATCGGAATCAGGCCCTTAGTGTGTATTTGTGTGGATGGGAATGTTTGCCTTTTTTTACAGGTTTAGGTTGTGAGAAGTGGCGGTTACGAAAAGATTGCGTTTTTTTAAATTAAGGAAGTGTGTATTAGGTTAAGTAACTAATAATTATTTTACACTTCCTTAATTTTTTATAGGTTTTCATGGAGCGTTTCTTTTTTTTATAAGCTTTTTCGGGTTTTTTATGGTTTCTCATTTGTGGATTTACAGACGGAGGATTACTTTTTCAACAGTTGGATTTTTCCATTTTTTGGGGGGCATTTGTTTGTTTACTTGGTATTATGAGATACCTGAGTTGGTTTACAAGAGTTGGGATTTCCTTTCTTCAGTTACGGAAACGGTAAGTTATTTTCATTATTTATTGCGGGAGGGAAATGTTAATAAAATTAGTGTATTTGTGTTTTATATTTTCATATAAATAATTAATATGTCGATATATATTTATGGTTTTAATAAAAATATATTAGTCAAATTAATTAACTATGTCCAAATATAAAAATTATACGTATCTTTTTCAATTGATTTTAGAGAAAAGTATTATATTTTTTAGTGGATTTACAAGTTAAAGTAGGCTTTTGGCAATTGTTTCTAGGCCTCTTGTTGTTGGGTATAGTCTGACTTGATGTTGTAGGTATTCAAACATTTGTTTAGTTTGTTTGGAAAGTTTGGGTCCTATTTGTGTTACAGATTGCTCCATTCTTAGCTGTTGTTAGCTCTGTACTTTTTGGAGGGATAGTGGGAGTTTGTGTAGAGTAGGTGGACCTCTGCCTGTTGTTGCTTAGAAGGCATTATGCCAACCTTCAACAGCACTGTTTGTTTTTGCCTCTTTATTTAGTGTGCTGAGGTATACATTTCACCATGGGATGTGGTATTTAGGTTGCCTTCTGTGTCCTGATCTGTGGAGTCTTCCCACCCAGGTATCTTCAAAATAGTCTAGAAGAGGACTAAATTGTTGTTCGTTTTGTTAGTAGTATGGACTTTCTATCAATAGGTTGTAGTGTTCGGCCACATCAGTAACTGGGATGTAGGCCAGTGCTATAAGTATGCGAAGGAGCTATTTGTTGCATATTCTACACTTAGGGGCGATTCTGATCCGGGTCAGAAAACACACCGACCGAGCCGGATCCGGAGTGTTTTCCAACCGAGCCGGAGTCCTACAGTCCGACCGAGCGAGTACGATGCGGCCGTATGCTGCCGGACTCGGTTCAGTCGGACTCCCATAGAAGTCAATGGGAGCCGGTCGTACGACGCGTACATGGGCTCCCATTGACTGAATGGGTACGTCGTGGACAAGTGCGCCCCCTACAGTGGGTACGCATCGGTGCCATCCGCACCGTACATGCCTGTGTTGGGGAGACCCATGGGTCTCCCCCTTAGTCCGAGTCGTAGGGCTGCGGGTGACAGGGGGTCCGACGCGGACCCCCAAAGGCAACCACCCGGACAATTTGTGAGCCAGACACTCCGGCTTCAACAGGCTGTCCGACGCGTGCATTGTACTGGCTCAGTCATGAATCGCATCCATTGCACACCACGGTTAGCTTACGACTGAGTCGTATGAAGCGGTTCAGACCCAGAAACGACTCGGTCGGTGAATTTCATGTAGCTCGCATCGTACTTGCTCGCTCGTACAGCTTTAAGAGTCGGCCAGAAAACACGCTTATGGCTCGTAGTTTTTCCGGCCGGATCGCGTTCGGTGCCCTTCCGACCCGGATCGGAATCGACCCCTTAGGGGCACATTACGATGACGGACGGAAAAGGCTTCAGTACGCCGTGCTATCTGCAAAAATCCACACGCATGACCCTCGGCATCTCCGTCGGTGAAATCATGATGCAATGCACGAAAATCCAACCACGGCGAACGGAAGTCACAAAGGACCGTCCGCCATGCTTGGAAAAGTTTCAGCGCGGCGGACGGGGAAAGCAGTTCAAGGGACTAAAAAGGCTGTTCCTGCTGTGGAATTACCGCATGGCCAATTACGATGAAACCGCGGAGCTGGAGGACGGAGCATTGTGTTCCGATTTCCTTGCTCGCGCATAGACCAAATGAATGGTGGTAGTAACAAACTGAACAGTGATGCACAAAGTGTGCCTGCCCTCGACGCTGCCCTCAAACACATCACATACGCCAACATGATACACCCCAAATGTCCATTGGCAATGTAAGCCATGACCAGCATTGAAGAAACACCTGGAAGACATCACTCATGTGGACACACCCACATATCACAGCGTAAAACCAACCCCTTCCTGGCCCAGCATCCTCTGCACAACAGAAGCTGACACAGAGAGACAGGACAGCATTTACTCACACAGCACATCACATACACCCATCTCCACACAACGCCACTTCCCACCCACACACCTCACACACTTCACATAACTCCACCACCCCCTGCACCCTTCACTTCTATCACCTTTGCACCATGGACAAACAGAAAATCCCCAAATTCACCGACACTGAGTTGAAAGTGATGGTAGACAAGATAATAAGGGTAGAACCACATTTGTTTGGAAGCCTGGACCAACACACTCCACCTGTGCACAAAACCCAGATGTGGTCAAGGATATACAACAAGGTCAATACTGTAGGGACCACCCTACGAACACTGTATGACATCAAAAGGGCCTCAAGGTCTGGGCCAAGTAACGGGCCCATAGGAACCACGAGGCGGCCCAAAGAACTGGTGGCGGACCTCCCATACCACCACTAACCTTCACTGAATGGGAGGAGAAGGTTCTTGCCATACTGAATCCAGAGAGTCTCATAGGAATTGAGAGGGGAGTGGAGGCTGGTAAGTACAAACATAATGATCACATCCCACTGTAATGTACTGTTGTGCACAACAAGTGAGCCTCAGTTGCCAGACAAAATCAAACTCATGTACAATGAACGCTGTCAACATGAATGTCTCATAAAGCTAGCATTTCCTTCCTCTGCTTCACTTAACCAGTAGGTACCCATCTTACTCGGGAGGGGGTTGTCGTGACCTGACAGAAATGTCACAAATCCCACAAGGCCCACTGTCTTCCTAGCAAAATGCAGGGAGCTATTTAATCACCACATCCCGCACTTGTAAGCCAACTCTGTCAAGTTGCATAAGTTTCAGCCAGTGCACACAAAAAAATTCACATCTAGGGGCCTATTATCACCACCG
Source organism: Triturus cristatus (assembly GCF_964204655.1). NCBI lineage: Eukaryota > Metazoa > Chordata > Amphibia > Caudata > Salamandridae > Triturus > Triturus cristatus. The sequence continues at coordinate 1,659,818,536 of NC_140590.1, read as the reverse complement.
TAACGGTGAACGGGACCAACCGCCAGAGGTGCGGCGGTCCCGCTGTGTCCATTAGGATGCGGCCGCCACCCTGGCGGTCGCATCCAGCACATTTACCATTGTGGCAGGCGGTGCTGTAAGCAGCACCCACCACAATGTTAAATGTGCATGTTGCATTGGCATGCAGAACGTGACAGGCACCGTGCGGTGCCTGCCACCTTGTGCATGCCAATGGGTGGCCCCCAAGTTCAGCCCCCCACCCCCTGGGGGCCAGCAACTGGCCCCCAAAGCAATTCCCGCATGCCTTGTCCGCCAGGCATCCTGATATGGATGGCGGTTTTCCAGACACTGCCACCATATAAGGCCCGAGTTCTGCCCGGCAAGCCAGCGGAAATGCGGTGGACGGTCTTTGCGTCTGCCGCTGTAACCCCGCCATTGTAATATTGCGGGGGTAAATGGAGGGCGGGCGGGGACAGATGTCGGGTGGATCGCCACCGCCAGTCAATCCGCCCAACATCATAATGGACCCCCTAGAGTTCAGATGAATCACAGTGTAATTGATGAAGTCACATGTAACTGCAAAGCAAAACCCAAGAACGCAGTGGGAAAAAGCCAATGTGCAAGTACCATTATCCCAAAGCATAAAGGCTCATGATTTGGATCATCATCGTGATGGACATGACGGAAGTTGTCACAGATCACACAGCGCAGAACAATGAAATCCTTTGCAGTGTGCCCACAAGAGCCAGCATCACAACACATCCTGTCATGTGGACGTTGTTGACAATGTCGCTTTCACACACACAAAAACTGTTGCACAGGGCTTATCATGTGACATGTGTGATTTATGCATGTTTACCCACATGAACACCAGTCCCTGACAACAAACACACGCTAAATATATATTTTACAACCGAAGTTACATTTTCCAGAATGAGCACAACAACTGGGGCAGGGCAGCCATCACATATATAGGAACTGTTGCACAACGTGTTCCTTGCTGTAGCAATGTTATCCTTACTCCCTCCATATGTGATTGTGGATAGTCATTTGTGGCCTCACACTCCCACAATGAAAGCATACTTCAAAAAGTGTGCACGCACAATGGGCTTCTGTTCAGACAAGTAGTCGCTCTCACATTATCCCGGAGACCTTCGAATTCCAGGTGCCTTGAACGTCCCTCGCGGTTCAGTCACTGCTGAACACAGCTCTCCCACTTTTTTCCGGGGAACTGACATAGTGATAGCGTCTGATACTGAAGGAAGTAGCACACTTTTTCTAACTTGTGGGCTCTGTCCTTGTCCCTTCGTTTAATTATATTTATGGGGTACTACAGGATGTCATTCCTCAAATGTTCATACTGCATGTAGCGGTGTCAGATTATTACTTTGGCTATACAGCTGAGCGTGGGTTCTGAGATTGCTCTCACGCCATGTCTGACCGTTCTGTGGTCCAGGCCGATCCCGGTCAGTTGCAACTGTACCGTGACCGCATGCAACTTCTCTTTGGATGTGTCCCATTAGCTGTGCTATGCATCAGTTATAGGCTAACCTTCCACTATGCCTATTTCACCTGCGTGCAACCTGGGTTCTACTGTCGATGATGCCCCTTTCACTGGGCCATGGATGTCTGCCTTTCCAACACATCCCTTGCTTCCCTGGATCATGAGCTGTGGGTGAGTCTTTTGTTGGTCCATGACCAAGACTGCTTCAGTGATACACGTTTATGAGATGCCTTTCAATGGGTCAGACAGGCTGCCAGCTGCGCCTGTGCATTTGAGCAATGGTTCCTGTGCCATGCCTACATCAAACCTCTCCCAGGTTGCCGTGGGATGCTCCTCTCAACCTCGTGGTGCGAGGAGTACATCTGTTCCTTCATGCTGCCGGATTGGATGGCGTTCCTTTTTGCTGAAGATGATTTGGATCGTCTTTTGGGACTGATTGCCTTTGAAGCTGCCTGTGCCTTCTTGGATTCGGAACTACTTAACAGCAACAGGAACTGTTGGTCACTTCTTCAATATACCTTTGCCTTTTTCATGCCTACTGACAGGAAGTGTCATTCAGCTCTCCGACTTGAGCCCTGTCTGCAATGACTTTGACTCTGCTGACCTCTGCGGTCTGTTTCGCTTGGTACCACAGACCTGAGCAAGGGGAGGCTGTCATCTGAGCGTCATGGACAATGTCGACTGGCATGAGCTCGGCTTCCATCATGCAGCTGTAGCGCTCTAAATGTACATGGCATGCTAGTTTTACAAGTACCTTAGTATATGTCTGTTGCATGAGAAGTGTCCGCAGAGCTTGTTCTCTGCGTGGTCCATGAGTACTGCCTGAACATTTTGTCCGTGCTTGGAGCACATTGTCTGTTGTCATTCCATCCTGGTCAGGCCCTAGCACCCAGACTCTACAAAGTGTCACAGCTGCTAGAGGACACAGGTGCCTTTAAGATGTCATGGGGAGGCGAGCTAGTTACCCCACACTTGTAGATTGATCCATTCAGTGATGAGAGCGACACAGCACATGTGATGTGCATTTCACCATGTATAGGCTGAGGGATGGGGTCTGCTGACGAAGCCCATAGGCCTGGGACATCTCATACAAGTCTTCCCAGCAGGGGTGGGGGATATGCTTGTGGGTCTTCGTCCAGAGGGATTATTGATATGACATATTGGCTTCAGTGATATGTATGTGTCACTATGTTAACTGTTTTTGTACTTATGCATTCTCAACTTGTTGTGGCACGTATGTTGCATGTTATGACACTGTAGGAAGCAATGCATATTTCAAAGAGTTTCTTGTCTTCAACTGATCTACTTGTGGGCACACGCATGAATACCTCTGAGTGAGTAGGAGAGCTAGTGAGGCACTATAGCAATTGGGTCATGTGCTTTTGGGTGCTTCTGGGTACTCACACTCTCTCTATTCAGGTAATGGGGTTAGACTAAACCTAGAAGGATTATTGGCTTCACACCGACTCACATCCTGGGTACACATAGGTACATCTATACAGGCATCGTAGGAGTACGGGCTTTCTTTAATAAATGTATTTTATATCCATGTATGTGTCCATGACTATTGCAAAATGGTAGAACTGCACTATCCTTTTATATTCACTGTACTGCTGATCATATATCTCTGCTACTGTCTCACGGTTGTCGCTGCACATATATTTGCACTAGAAGAAAAACTGTGCAATAAATAATTATTGTAACATGCCCTGACTGTTTCTTCTGTGTAACTATCAGAGAAACGAAGTGAGCACAATTGACTGAGCGAAAGGTAGTACATTGTTACTCCGTTCCTGGGAGGTTTGTCATGTTCTGAGGTTGCCTGCAACTATTCGCTCCCCGACAAGAGGAGATTCTAGTGGCACTGTGAGCTAGCTAATACAAACAGGCTAACATATGCAGTGGGGGTGCTCAGAGTTGGTCTGACATCCAATCCTACAGTTTATGTTATCCAAAAACGCAGGTCCTGTATGGGTAATTTAGGAACTACACTACAGTGGCATGCAGCAGGAGACTGGCATACCTTCTGTGGTGAGTACATAAGTGCACCACCAGTCTTGTCCAGGCACATCAATCTGGACTTCAGTAGTCCAAAAGTGCTCTCCACCACACAACATGTCCTCCCATGTGCATCATTGTATTGGACTTCCCCCGCCGTTGTTGGATTCCGCAGTGGGGTCAGCAACCATGGACGATTGGGATACCCAGAGTCACCTAGTTGCGAGACAAACAGGAAATCAGTGTGATCTGAATATGTGAGGAGAGCAGCATGTCACACATACATCACACTCATTGACACAGCCCACTCCTTAACAAGTCAGGGCTGCTCAGGGTGCAGATTGGCCATCAATTGGGGTATGTTGCTGTTCCGCAAGATGTGCTGACCCAAGATACTTTGCACATACACACACGCGAGATGATCTGATCCGCCTGGCATACCACTTGTAAGTTGATGGAGTGGTAGTGTTTGCGTTTCCTATAGATGTGTTCACTTGCCTGTGGCTGAACAAGGGCAATGTGTGTACCATCAATGGCTCGCAAAAAATTTGGAATGACTACCATGTCATAGAACTCCCCCTTCACACCTGCAAATTCATCCCTTCTCGGGAAGTGGACATGTCTGTCCTTGTAAAGCATCAATGCTGACAGGACGTCACGCAACTCCATGCTGAACATGGGCTGTGACATCACACCGGCACTGGCTACAGTGTACTGGAAAGACCCAGTAGCGAAGAAATGCAGTGCAGCCATAACCTTCACTGTAGCAGACAATGCAGACGGACATATTATTTTTTACTTCAAATAGGGCTCCAAATGGGCACATAGGTTTCGTAGTGTGCGGCACTTCTGGATGATTTCGATGTCCTCCATCGTTGTCAGGTCTGGGACAGGTCGAAAGATGGGTGGTCTCCTCCTATGTATGTCAGGGTACATAAGCATGGGCTGAGGTATAGATGAGATGTGGTGAACAGCTTACACAGAGACTCACACCACCACAACATTGACAGGACTCATGTTGATGTGAAATGCACAAGGGACCTGCATTAAGATGTTGTTTTTATTCACTCACTCGACATACTGACACTACGACATCCAAAGAAGTTGATGTGTTTGGCATGTAGTACACTGCTACATCAAGGAGGAGCTGCCCTGTGGTTAGATGGCACAGCACTTGTGTTTCCCAGCATCAGTGCTGAGTTGCATGTCGCTGCTGTCACTGCAAGCTCAAGTCCCACAATACACAACAACATTACGGAATGAGGGCAGTGAGTGTCATCTGGAAAATGCAACATGAATATACAGCACGGGGGACAGACACATGTGGCCATTATGGTGTCAGTCCTGCGTGAGTGTGTGAGGCATTTGCGTAACAGACATTGCAATGTTCACCTGAATGAAGCACAAATGCACATGGATTGTGTATACATGCCTTCATGGCTGACAATGACCGATGATGTCAGTCAGAGCTATGTTTGTTTGTTCCACATGTGCACTAGTATCACGTGTGTGTGAACATTTACCTGCAATGGCAGCCAGGCACACTGCACGCCACACTGGTACGTGTGTTGGGAGTGCTAGGGATTACAAGTGTGTCTGATTTGCAGACAATGGACACCTCCGATTGTCTGCCTATGTCACTGGCCCTTCACAAGACGACCCCTGACCAAGAGTCGCAAGTCAGATGTCAAGGGATATTCAAGCAATGTTCACAGGTTGGATGTTTCATTACACAACATTGGTACAGTGCGAAAGACATTTGTCCTTTTTGACTCCTTCCCTCATTTCAGTCCATTCGCGCCATGGGGCATGACTATGTATGTATTTGCACTCTCCTTTCTTGGTCATACCATGTGTGTGAAGACTTGACTTAAAGGTCACACTCTCTCATACCTTCACAGTGTAGTGACCAGCTGGTCACTGATCTAGTTGTTCTGTTGTTCCAGCCACTCCCTGAGGTCTGGCTTAACCCCAACCCCCACAGCCACCCAGCACAGGCGACACTGGACATGTGACCCTGTCAACAAACGGTTCCGGATGCACGTGCCCTGGGCCAGTTCTCCTATACGTGTACAGTGTCTGTGTGGTTACTTTATTTGCATGGGGGCCTTGTGTCCCACAACATTACACATGGTGTACAACAATCACTTTGGGCGAATGAGTTGTGATGTGTGATGCAATTCGCATGGCGACAATGCAAATGCAGAATGTGTTTGCATGCGCGTTAGCTGGCATCCGCAGCGATGACAGGCATTGGCCACAATTGAATGTTGCATGATTGCTGTTGCAGCTTTCATGTGGCCGCGGTGTGGCACACACTATGCGAATGAGCCATCAGACAATGGGAGCCTTCGGCGTACATTTTTCGGTCGAGCCTAGACAGTGCATGCGCTGTCGCAAGACTTGTAGTAAGCAGCAGCATGGCGAGTGTAATCCCGCCTGCTGTCCTGCTGCCTGCCATTGGTTAACTTCTGCGTTACTCTAATTGCCTGGCTCCGTATTGGTAGGTGCTCCGATACATCACCTCCGTTTTTAACGGAAGCAGCACTGACCAACTACAATTTTATTACGCCCTAAGTGTTCATGTGTAATGTTTAGGGACTACTTGCTTTATTGCGTCTCATCACAGCGCATAGCATGGCGCCTGGTTTAATGTTTTTTTATTTATTTTGTGACCATGACGCCCGCATCACGGGCCGTCATACACATAAAATAAATTGCACAGGTGCCACACGTTATATTTTAGCAAGGTGCCAACTTAAAAAAAAAATTATTTACAATCGCGGTGCCTACTTCATGGTGCCCAACACCCGCCTTCACCACTTTCATATCGATGCAAATGCTTGTTCTCTTATCTGACCTCCTGACCCGCAGGTTACCGTGCGTGAAGCGTCTGAATAGCTGGTTAATGTTAGGCGCTATAATTCATGTCATGGATTGTTAGATTGTTTAGTGTTTGAATAGAGTCGACGCGTGCCCTCTTTAGGGGTTTGGCAGGTTGGTACGGGGTGTTGGGCTAATCCATGTCAATCAATGGCATGTAAGTATTTTGTGAGGTTGAGCCTTTGACGCGAAGGTGCACCCGCTGGAGTCACTGGACGTGAACCATTTTGAATGAGTGAAGCATATTTGTAGGGAGACAGACGGACAGATCCAGCGGAAGTCTCAGGGGGTAGGAGGGCATTTGACTTCTCAAGAGAGAAAACTTGGCAACGTGGTATACACGTGCGTTGGCACCGATTAACTGCACGGTGGAACCGAGCTCCTTTGAAAATCGTTAAAATGCAAACTCCTGTTTGTCTATTTTATAAACTTTGTAAACCCGCTTGTTCACTGGCTTGGGGAAAGGAGAACGACCCCGCCGGAACACCTGAGGGATCAGGGGTGGTAGAAGGGAGGTGATCTGGCAGCCAGTGTTCTTTTGTGAAGTAGTATTATTAGCGCTCACCCTGGTTGGTGCACAACTGGTTGTGCCAGCTTCGGGGGTGGTAGTGCTCTGTCATGCAGTGTGTTGGGTCCCATTGCAGTCGCTCTGATTGATTCTGATACAATCTCACATCTCACACACATTTTGCAGCCACGAGTTGTGCGACGAGCGCCGCCCCCGCATTCTTCCCCGGTTAATTTCGGGAGAACAAATCTCCTGAAATTTGTTGCTGTGAAAATGCTGGTGCATGCCGATTGTGTCGGTAAATCTCAAACCTCATGCTATGCCTCATAACAATTGTCTTTATAGATGCGTGGGCACCTCACTGTTATGACCTTCATTAACATGAATCGAATAGTTGGGTACATACAGTGCTAACTAACGGCCTCTACAACCCGGTAATTGAATATACTTGCACAAAAGTGCCAATGGTCAAGGTAAAATGGGTCCCGCCTCCTGCACCTCTCTTGGCACGGGGCGTCCTGGTAAAATTGCTTTTACTCCTCTCTTCCTGTGCGCCTGCATCCGCACTCCATTCTTGCCCCCTAGCTTGTTGTTTGAGCGCCTGCAGGTAATGCAGGTAGCGCATTCCCGTGCCTTGCTGTCGGCCTCCCAGGAGAGGTCAGAGGGTAGCCTGCAGTTTACAAGGTTCCAGTTTTACTGGCAGGACAGGGGCGGGTGGGGGGTAGTTCACACACATGCTCCAGTGAGAGGGCTGCGGTTCATACATGGGCCAAGTTGTTTTTTTTGGGGGGGGAGGGTGCAGGAGTTTACAAGTGTTGGTGCCAGCAATCACACCTGCTTGAATTTGAGAAGGGGGTGAGGGGTATGATGTTTTTGTGTTTGAGTTGGTAAAGAGCCTTGAATAGCGGGCATAATGAAAACAAACATTTGCAATGCAACAGGTCTCGCATTTACGCGAGTTTGAGCTATTGGCTTTGTAAATGACAATGCCTAGTATTTATGTTTTGGTTTTTGAAACATAAATAAAAGGCATTGTTATTTACAATACCAATAACTTAAACTCGCGTAAATGCTAGACCTATTGCATTGCAAATGCTTGTTTGATATTGTGGTGTGTGTGCTCTGCAACTGCTGGGCTCGGCATTGGCCCCAGTTCCCTTCAGGGGCACCGAGGGTCACTCATGGGGATTGTGTGGGCCTCGCACTGTGCATTTGGTAGGTTGCCACATTCATCGTGGGCACACCATGCTTTCTGGGAGTTGTAGTTGTTCAGGGATTGCATGCGTAGAGATGATTGGTACGTACCACTGCTGTGGAGTGCACAGGTGTCTACTCTGCCGGAGGTGTATCAGGTAGAGCAGCGGGAAGGTCTGTAGCGCTGGATCCATGGCAGCTCAGGTGTTTTTAGATAGGTACTGTATCGGCTCTTCCTCGCCGTTGTGTTTTTGCCATCCACGATGTGGTGTTTTTTCGCGACGGTGGGAAGGGCTGTTTGCAACATCGTAATCTGGTTGGCGGACGGAACATGTTTCTGCACGCCGGTGTTGCTATATTGGCTCTGTCTGCCACCCTTGCATACGCACAAAAGCGTGCAGAGCCAGGAAGACCGTGACGGATGGATAATAGCCTCTGTTGGACCGTTGTAATATGGTGGTCGCAATGACCGCACCTGGAGCGGGTAAATGTACGTTTTCCACCACCAACGGATGGGCTTCCGTCCGCCGTCATAATGAGCCCCTTAGTGTTGATTTCTGAAGGTGTCTCCATATACACTGATTAAAATGATAATAGCAACCCTGAATTGCTGTGTGTGGGTTGGATTTTAGGATTGCATTTATCATTGCCTGCTCAAAATCAATAATTATTTTTTGCGGAAAATAATTATTTGTTTCTTGATCAATTTTAGATAGTACTTCAATATAGGTGGAGTTTTGTTTATTTGGTAGTAATGCGTAGATAAAAGGGATGTTAGTGTTTTGATATAGTGCATGGATAGTATATAATTGAAAGCATGGTTTGGAACATTTTAAAAGTCCTGTCCATCATCCATGTTTCTGACTGTTGGAGTTTCACTAAATTATTTGCGGTTGCAAACATAATAATTCTTTTATCTTTAGATTTGTTGTCATAAAGAAGAAATTGTTCTTCGTTACGTGTAATTGATAGTTCAGGGGGGGGTTTCTACTTCTTCAAATGTTTTTGGGGCAGGTGTGGTGGTGGTTGTGGCTTTTTTCTATCGAGCTATAGTTCTTTTTAGGGAAGAAATAGAGGGCATTTGGCCAGTAGCATGTTGGGGTACTCTGGGCAGCATTTCCTTAAGTATTTGAGTGGTAGATTCTGTGAGCTAGTGCTAGCTTCTCTAATATCGTCTAGGGCATTCCTAACCTCTATTTCAGTAATATTTGGGGGATGGTTATGCTCCCTAACATACATAACAGTTGTTTCTCTAGTTGTAGCCCTCCCATAACACTTATTAGAATAGTATATGCTACATTTCCAGTTTACTTTCAGTCCACTTTGCTTTTCTTGGGTATAGACATACCCCATGTAACATAGCAAAAACTTTCCTTTCTAGGAAGTAATAAATTGTGCGCCTTCAGTCATTGTGATGTTTTAAATGCTAAGAAAAATGTATATAAGAATGTATACAATGAATATTGTACATGTTTTTAAATTAATACATACGCATTCTTATTAATATGCTTACAATGCCGATTTTGAGGTCTTTTTTAATGCTCATGCCTTTTCTTTGTTGTTTAATTTCAGTTTTGTTGCTGATGTTTCTGTTGGTAGAATAACATATATTTTTAATAGTTTTGTTGAGTTGTGCACGAGGTGGGGTGGGTGTTTGGGATAAAGTTGGGAATTGGTCAGGTGTTTTAGGTAATTTTTAAATTGAAGTTTGTTTAATACTTACCTTATTTTTTAGTTGATTTTTCAAACTGTTCTGTAATTGTTTGGATGTTTTGAGAATTATCTGTAGAGGAGATATAAATTAAAAACATTTATATAGTAATTATGCATGACAAATAGTCGTTTTTGAAGACTAGCAGTAGTGTTAGATTATAAATGGTATTTTACTTACTTTCTGAAGTAGGAAATAGATTTTTCTTTAATGAAGTCCTGTGTTCTGGCAGCAATTTGGCAGAGTTTCGTCTTCCTGTTTCGTTTTGGTTTGAGGTGTAAAATACTAAATAATTTTTCTTTCTTTATATAGTGTTTAAACTTTAACTCATTGTTTGATTAATGTGATTGGTTAATTATAATTTTGTGTGTATTTCATTGGTTTATATTTATTGTATTATTTGTTTTGGTCGTTGTTTTCCATATATGTAAAACGCTAATTAATAATCAGTTAGTACTTTTTTTTTAAACAGATTTAGTTCTTTAAATGTGTATTATATTGTATTTGATATAAAATAATGTGTGCATAATATTTAAATATAATATTTAAATAATTATTAATAGTGTATTTTTAATTTAATGTATTATTATATGTTTTCGTATATTTAAAATAGGTTGTATTTGATTTATTTTGTATGCAATGTATGTTTATTGATTGAAATATATTTTTGGTGTTGCATTTTTGTTTTCCTTTCTTTATTTTGTTAGTCCTTATTTAGCAAACTATGCTCTGGGTTCAGAAAGCCAAATCCAAAACCAGAATGAGGAGGAAATCCAAAAGAGGCACCCGATCTCTCCACAAGGGAGGAGGGATAAGAATATCCCAGGTCACAAGATGTTAATACCTCCTGGAAAGGCGATGGCACTGACTCCTCCAAAAAAACACAGGTGCTGAAGGCAGATGGTCCAGACCACCAAGGCAACCTGGTGTTACGTTTTGAATGTTTTATCTATTTTTAAGATGTCGATATTTTTTTTTAAACGATATTACTGTCTATATTATTGTAATCAATATTTTTGACATGTATATTTTTTAACTATGGTCGATATTTTAGATAACAATATTTTGGTGTTCGATATTAGTGTAATTTTTTTAATATGTATAGGTTGTCGATATAAGTGTAATCGATAATTTTGTGTCGATAAAAATGTGGGTCAATATTGTGTCTGTCGATATTATGTCAGTGATTCAATGTATAGGTTTGCTAAGTTTCCCTAGGTGCCGGCAGAGCTAGAGTTCAAAATCCACAGCTAGGCACTTTGCAAAAAAAGGTCAGTTTTCACTGTAAAAGTGTGGTGTGTCTAAGTTGCATTTTGGGCCTTGTCCTGTCGCCGTCCCTAGGCCTACCCACACAAGTGAGGTACCATTTTTATGAGAAGACTTTGGGAAATGCGGGGTGGGTGGAATTTTGTAGATCCACGCAGCATCCAGAACTTTCCATCATAGAAATGTGAGGAAATTGTGTTCTTTTTACAAAGTTTGAGGTTTGCAAGGGATTCCGGGTTTGAGAACCTGGTGAGAGCCGCTCAAATCACCCTATCCTGAATTCCTCTGGGTGTCTAGTTTTCAAAAATGTATAGGTTTGCTAGGTTTTCCTAGGTGCCGGCTGAGCTAGAGTTCAAAATCCACCGCTAGGCACTTTGCAAAAGGGTCTGTTTCACTGTGAAAATTTGGTGTGTCCACGTTGCGTTTCGGGCCTTTTCCTGTGGCGGGCACTCAGCCTACCCACACAAGTGAGGAACCATTTTTATTGGGAGACTTAAGGGAACACAGAATTGTAGAGCAACTGTTATTACATGTTGACTTTCTATGCATTTCTGCCTTCCAAATGTAAGACAATGTGTAAAAAAGAAGTCATTTTGAAAAATGTCCTATAAATCACATGCTAGTATGGGTGCCCACAATTTCGGAGATGTTCAAATAGCTACTGTTTCTAAACTCTATATTTTCTTCCCATTTCGGAAATACATAGGTGTCTTTGATACCTATTTTTTACTCTTTATATTTTACCAAATTAATTGATATGTACCTGGTACACAATAAAAAACCATTGCAAGACGCTGCTCAGTTATTGGCTCTGGGTTCCTCTTGTTCTTGGTGAACCTACAAGTACTATATATCCACACAACTAGAAGGGTCCTTCGGATGTAACAGTATATTGCTTTAAAAAATCTGTCATACTTAGAAGAAGTTACAGGTGAAAACGTTGGCACAAATGGCTGTTTTTTTCAACTTATTTTCAATTTTTCTTATTTTCAACTGTTAGTTTCCATAAAAAAGCTTTGAAGGATCTACACAAATGACCCCTTGCTGAATTCAGAGGTTTTTTTTTGTAAACATATTTTTATTCGTCAAATACACATTTAGCGAAGCTCTATGACCAAGAGACTTCTGCAACAGCAAAATTACGCATACCTTCTTTGACATTTTTCTCATGAAATAACTAATAAAAAATACAGAAGAGACATGCAGAACAAAGTCCAGTCCTCCTCCTCTAACTGACCTACATCTTCCTCCCATGCCGCACGGAGACGCTGCAGAGACGGGGAGCAGTGGGTCACCAAGGATTGGTATATTCGCGAAATTTTATGGTCTCGCAAGTCCCCCATGAACACCTTCGCCTCAAGCGGGCTAAAATCGTCCAACTCCTCCAGACCCACCAGCCTGGGAGAGAGGGCATGTCGGAACTGCAAGTATTTAAAGAATTTAGGTGCGCGGCATGTGAAAGTCCGCCTGTAGCTCCTGGAAGGATTTCAAAATAGACCCCCTCATGACATCCCCCAACGTGGAGATTCCTATCGCATCCCAGTCCTGGAAGACCGACAAGGTCGCCAATTGTGGCAGGCCACCATTTCTCCACAAGGGCGTCTCCCCAGTGAGGCGATTCCACCAACCCATCCTCCGCAGTGCCTGTCGCCAGATCTGAAAGACCACTTGCGTCACGCTCGGTAAAGAGCACCGCAAAGGCGCAGAGTAGAGGAGTGTATGCAGAGAGTGATCTCCCATTAAGCGGCGCTCAAGGCTATACGCTGGATCTGCCCTGTCGCCGTACCACCATTCAATTAGGACCAGCAGGTGGGAGGCCATATAGTACGAGAGAATGTCGGAGGTGGCGAGTCCCCCGCAATACGAGGATTTAAAACATGTACGAAGAGCCACCCTCACCACCCCTCCGTCCCAGAGAAACTGGCCCAGTATAGCATTGACTTGGCGAAACCAACCCGAGGGAATGGGATATGGATGATTTTGTAGCTGATAAAGCAGTCGAGGAAGGGCAACCATCTTGAAGATGGCCGAACGACCATGTATGGATAGAGGCATGTGAGACCAAGTCTGAATATCATCCCGCACCCTGTTCCACACCGGAACAAGGTTTTGTTCCCAAGAGGTCGACCGAGCGTCTGACAGGAACACCCCCAAATATTTTAGCCCCCCACTTGCCACCTGCACCGCGGAGGCCCAAGCACCCGGATCTGCCCCAGTACCCAAGACCCAGAGGGTAGACTTACGCTCGTTCATATACAAGCCCGTAGTCTCCCCAAATACCTGCATTATGCGCAGCAGCCACGGGCCAGTTCTATCCAGTTGTGTAAGAAAGAAGAGCACGTCGTCTGCGTATAAGGCAATTCGGTCGGCCAGGCCAGTGGCCCATTCAAACCCTGACACCTGCGCGTCGACACGCACCCACGCAGCAAGGGGCTCCATTGCCAGGGCGAACAAGTAGGGCGACAGAGGGCACCCCTGCCTGGTGCCTCGACCAATGGGGAAGACCGATGAGACGGAGCCCGCCACTCGCACAGACGCCGTAATGTCGGTGTAAAGCAAGGTCAGATATGAGAGAAAGCGAGGGCCGAGATTCAAGCGGCGCAAGAGGACAAAGAGGTATTCCCAGCTCAGGGAATCGAAAGCCCGATCCATATCCGCAAGTAATAACGCCGCATGTACCCCCAGCTTTCCAGCTGCCGCAATAGCCGCATGCGCCCTGCATAGGTTGTGGCGGGTCGCGCGCTGGGGCATAAACCCAGCCTGGTCAGGGTGCACAAGCGACGAGATGTGGGGACGGAGGCGATTAGCAAGCGCCTTCGCCAAGACCTTAGCCTACACGTTGAGAAGAGAGATGGGGCGATAGGACGCGTGGTGCTCAGGGGGCCGGCCGGGTTTGTAAAATACCACCACCTCAGCGTGCCGCCAAGCTCTGGACAGACTACCCGTCTCCCTGGCCTCCTCCACCACTCTGCAATAGTGAGGGCCGAGCTGCTGAGAGTAGCGCTTAAAAAATTCGTTTGGGAATCCATTGGGACCCGGCGCCTTACCAGGCTGCAGCTCCTGAAGAGCGGAATTCAGTTCTTCTACCGTAAAGGGAAGATCGTGGTCCGCCCTTACTTCATCGGTCAGGGTCTTAGGTGGAAGGTCATCCAGGAACCGGGCAACCATCTCCGCCGGCAAACATCCCCGAGGCGCATAGAGGTCCGCATAATAATCTGCGAAGCTCTCAGCGATGGCCAACGGATCGGAAATCGGCCGTCCATCGGGCCCAGTGATGTCGATGCAGGAGTTTGCTAGATTTGTCCCCCCACTGGTAGATCCTGCTGCGGGTTGCCAACCATGCCTGACGGGCCTCATCTAGCAGGAGGGAAGAGAGTTCCTGTTGCGCCAGCAATAATTGGCGGCGGGCCCGCTGTCCCCCCCCCCACTGCCACCGCGCTCTTCCAGTTCCAAGATCTTCACCTCAGCCCGCACAAGGGTATCCCTACGCGCCCTGCGCGCCGCGGCACAGAAGGAGATATCAATCCCGCGGAGTGTGGGCTTCATCGCCTCCCACAGGGACGCCGCCGTCGACACCGTCCCCACGTTGTGCTGCAAATAGTGATCTATGGCGTCTCCCATGTGTTCCTTGTATTTCGCCTGCTGGAGGCTCCAGACAGAGAGACGCCACCGGAATGGGCCTCGCCTAGGACCGACACGCAGCGTAATAGCGACCGGCGAGTGGTCTGAGAGCCCCCGGGGGAGGATATCTGCCGCCACCACCCTGCCCGCGTCGTTCCGGGACACAAAGATACAATCGATACGAGAGAAGGAGTCGTGGACCGCCAAGAGGTAGGTGAATCCCGGGGTCCTACCATGCAACCGGCGCCATGGGTCATCCCATTCCTGGCCCATCATGAGGGAGTGAAGCTTGGTGATGTTGCCCCCAGCCGGGGCCCCATCGGGCCTCCGCCTATCTAGGGCCAGATCCAGCACGTCATTCCAATCCCCACCCACCACCACCAGCCCCTGAGGGATATCCGCCCACACGGTCACAAGCTTCTCAACAAAACCCCAGGACAGCGGCGGCGGGGCGTATACACTCCCCAAGATCACCGGCTCTCCCCACACCTCCCCCTGTAGAAAAAGATATCTACCCTGTGCATCACTCCACGCTCTAACATGAATGTAGGGAACTCGCCTATGAACCAGCACCGCCACCCCCCGTGAACCTCGCACAAAACCCGCATGGAACACCTGAACATATCCAAACCGTTGGAAGCACAGCGCCTTCGTCCCCATGAGGTGTGTCTCCTGAAGCATCAGGATATTCGCCCCCGCACGCTTGGCCTGCTTAAGGATGGCGCCACACTTAATCTTATCTAACGCCCCCCTGACATTCCAGCTCAAAATGCGCAGGGACCCGGAGGGACCCTGCAATCTACCCGTATCGGCTGCCATGGCAGAGCATCAGAAGCCAGACGAGTCCCAGCCGCCCAGGACATGACACACATTGCAACCCCAACCCACGCTTAGACAGTGCGATAGGAAAACAGCAACAACACCCATTACAACCCCTGCAACCCCCTCCCCCCACCCCGTACCTCAAGAACAGAGAAGTACCTGTTGCGGCAGGCAGCGCCAGCAGACCCCAACAGGGGGTACCACCCCACCCCCACCAATGGGTCCCCAAACTACAACCCATCAACCCTTAGCCCCCATCCCATCTTGGTAATACCAACCAGGATGGCAGCCCATACAGAGCTCCCCTGACCGCTGATATTGTATATCTAAGAGGCATGAATGTACATATAACAAAGAGGATATCAGTCCGCCGGCGTCGTCTGTTCCATTGGTAACCCCCCGCCCGCCAGTGCGTCCCTGGACCTAGATCGCCTCCTGGACCTGGAGCGGCGAGACTTCTTCACCCGACCACCAGGCTCGCCACGGGTCGCCCCACTAGAGGAAGAGTCAGATTCCTTCCCAGGTGGAGAGTGAGGGCGCAGCCGCACCGTCTCGTCCGTCCAAGTGAACACCTCCTCCGGAGAGTCAAACAGTCTGAATTCAGAGTTTTGTCTACTTTTCATAAATGTATACCTTTCCGGGACCATTATTGCTTTCACACCAATTTCTACTACTAACTGGAAGGAGGTTGAAAGCACAAAAAGTTGCAAAAATAGGCTTTGTTCCAGTAAAATGCAAAACTGTGTAAAACTGTGTTTTCTGACAAACGTCTGCTTGTCCCTGAAAGCTGAGAAGATGGTGATTTCAGCACCACAAACCCTTTGTTGATATCATTTGCAGGAAAAAACAGACTACAGCACTTTTTCCCCATTTAAAAAAACAACATAATGTAGTTGCATTTTGGCTAATGTCTGAGTTCCCTCCAGGAGAATCCACAAACCCTGGGTACCTTTAGAATTCTCAGGGTGTTGGAAAAAATGGGCGCAAATTTGGCATGGATACCTTATGTGGACAAAACATTACAGGGGCCTACGCGCAAACTACCCCAAATAGCCAAGAAAAAGGCTTAGCACAGGGGAGGAAATGCCCAGCAGCAAAGAAGTAAAGTTGATGTCCCAACACAGGGCATGGATACACAATCTTTAGAGAATGGATAGTGGCGTCTGCTACAGCAGGTGTCCATAGCCTTACCTTATGCTGCCCTGATGGGTGTTTGAGGGATTGGTAAGACCAGGTATGGCCCGGCCCAGCCCATCTTCGAATGGTGGCCAGGGAGATACTTTAGTGAGTGATCTTGGCAGTGAGAATTATGCTGCTGGGGGACAAGTTTGATATTGGCCCTGGTTTCCTCTATACTGCGGGGACAGGTAGATTCGCCTTGTAAGGACAACGAATGGAACCACCAAAAAGGGGTATTTCTCCATGGTCCAGTGCAATGGAATACAGGTGATGCCACAGGGAATGGGGCCTGAGGGGTAGTCAAGCTTGACTCTGCCATTGTAATAGCTTGAATGTGTCAGTTCCTTGCAATGATGTAGCAGTTTAAATAATGTAAATATGTTCCCTTCTTTGCTCTTTAATGCTATGTTGATATGTTCTATGTCTTATTTATGATGAATAATAAAAACGGCCTGAGATTATGATTTCTCTAAAGCAACAACGGCATATTGTACTTCGTTTTCCATTCAGAGACGGAATCTGCAATGCTTAGATCTATTTTGATGGGAGGGGGTGGGTTTGAAACGTGACTGGTTTGAATGCAGTCCCTCTCCTGTGATATTTATCCAACTTCATTGCATTGGTATCAGCAGAAAGCCATAACAAACACTGAGAGATTTCATTTAAAACATATTTATAATTGCATTCCATGGACAGACTGATGGACGGGTACTTACCCACCAAAACTATCTCACTAACGGACAAAAAAATTATCAACCACGCGAGTGACCCTCTCAGCCGCACAAGAGAAAAAAATGGGAACACGACGGAATAATTCTTGACTATGAAGACTGGACGGAGGCAGTGATGTCCCCGCGAGTGGTGGCAATATCAGCGAGGTTACGCCTCGTCCAGTTAAAAATTCTGCACAGAGTGTGCATAACAGGCCCCTGCCTGGTGAAAATAGGGAGGGCAGAAGGTGGGGAGTGCAGGAGGGGGTGTGGGCAGATGGGAACATTCCTACATATTCTATGGGACTGTGACTTCATACAACGATACTGGCGTGATGTGCATGCAATCGCGAGTGCCGAACTGAACATGACCATTCACTTGGAGGCCAAAAGGTGCCTCCTAAATGTGTGGGAGCCCACAAACCTTAATTTACCACAGAAAACCTGGGTGACGCTGGGCCTCATGATAGCCAAGCATAATATTGCACAGCTTTGGGGCACCGGCCATGCCCCAGTAGTGGGGGCCTGGATGAGAGACATGGACTGGTGCATGTTCAGAGACAAAACAGTGTACCTGGCAAGAGGCTGCCCCCAGAAATGGGTCCCCATCTGGACTGCTTGGAATGTATATAGAGGGAATATCTGTACCCTCCCAAGAATGCCTGCATTGGATGTCCATGATTCACCATAAAATGCTACACAGTTGAATTGTAATGACATTAGCTGATTAAACCCTGCGTGTGTAAAACAATCATATGAACACCTGATGTACCTATGTAATTGATTCAATTGTCAATAAAAAGAATTTTTAAAATAAATTGCATTACAACTGTAAAGAGGACGAAAAGAAAGCTGGAAATTAATTTCCACATTACGTAATGCTAGTTTTTCTAAGGTATAATGCTCTAAAAGTCACCTCGTAAAAGCAATAATCACATCAACAGTAATGCTTTTGGTTGCCGGAAGAAAAACAAACTAACCTGGGCAATGCATAACAATAATATTTTTCAAATAAAATCCTGGTCTCATACTGAGTGGGTAGCAAGTGAAACTTCACTACAATTATCAAATCAGTAGGAAAGTGCAGAATTATTTGGAGCAAATTAAGGTAAGGAAAGACAGCGGAAAGGTATATTAAGCCCTGGTTTTTGGACTGTGGGCAAGCTAGGAAGAGAGAAGGATTTCAGATCCACAAAAATAATCCTGCCTAAATGTCCCCAACTCTGGTAATAACCAGTAGCGAATGTGCCCTCATTATCTAATTGGTGGAAAAGTGCAAGATGCTTTGGATTCAAACTTTATTGTGGGAGGGCAAAGGGAAAGAACTGACAAAAGGAAGAAGAGGGACTGAGTTTTTAGTCTTTGTCGAAGCTAAAAATAAGAAGGTCTCATAACACTCCCCCCTCATTCAATTCCCCGATTATCGTCATAATCCATGCGGCGCAATGTAACTTTGAACAGTCATTTGGCCTACACCAGTAAGCTATGTACTTTGAGAATACATAGGGTCTGAAGGCATCGCTCTATCCTGCCTGAGTGCCAATGTCTAGGCTGCATCTGTGCGTGTTCCTTTGAGTACTCGAGGCCACTCAGTGGTGTGCAGCACAATACATAAAAGAACAAGCATTTTCAATGCAATAGGTCTTGCATTTACGCGACTTTGAGCTATTGGCATTGTAAATGACAATGCCTTTTATTTATGTTTTGGTTTTTAAACCATAAATAAAAGGCATTGTCATTTACAATGCCAGTAGCTTAAACTTGCATAAATGCCAGACTAATTGCATTGCAAATGCTTGTTTCCAATTTCTTTACATGCTGAAAGTGGCCGCCTGCCCTTTCCTTTCGTTTTCATTACTTTTGTTACAATTGTGTAAACTGCATGGGTGTCCCGATTGCAACAAAAGTAAAGAAAACTAAAGAAAATGGTGGTTGGCCGTTTCAGCATGTAAAGAAGTAGGGAACAAGGGACTTCTGAAATGTGTGTGGCAGGGGAGCGAAAGCATAAATATACAAAGAACTTTTGAAAGGTGCGTGGCAGGGAAGACACAAAGAGCTGCTGTGTTCGCGGCACGGGTCCAATTAAGTGAAAAAAACAGTGCGGCAAACACAGGAAATACAATCATCAGAATGTAGGGGGACGTGCAACATGGGTGGGTGCCACAATGTGAAAAACACGCCTAAAGGCGGGCCAAAGAGCAACATCTTGCCAATAAGAACAAAGGAATTAAGAAAGGCACAAATAGGAACAAATGGAAAGCGGTGGGCGTGGCGCAACCAACCTAACTAAATACTACATGCCTCGCAGAGCAGTGCATGCGCGCTGCTAGGCTAGACCTAAAAAAGCTGACACTAATCTAAAAGTGAGAGTAAAGGTGGAGCCTAAGAAGGAAAATTGGGAGAGCATAGCGTCTGCTGTAAATTGCCATATGTAGTTGCCCTGGGTGTTCTAGTCTTGGCTGAGTGGTGCTAATCAGATGGATAAGTGTGGTTGGGTGGATCTAGGGTCCTTCTGTGTAGGGAATTACGTACACTAGAAAGACATCGGTGTCCTAAAGTGCCTCATTCATTATTTTCATCAGAATATCGTGTTCAACAAAATAAGTTCTTCCTGCAGGTGTGTGCCCGGCACTGATGACATCGATGCGGCAGGAACCTCTGGGGTGGTTCATTTGTGTTGTGGTCAGTTCAGGTGTTTGTTTGCCTGTGAAAAAAACAGTAGAGACGTGCTTACTGATGTGCCAGGGACACGTGCGGGGATTGGCTATGAGATCAGCGTTGGAAAACATTGTAATGGCGAAATAACGGGAATCTGTTTTTAATATGATGTGTTTCCAGATGTTTTCTGTAGGGTTCCAGCTGCACGAGCTCACCCTGTGCCCTTGGCTGTGTCCCCACCTTTATTTCTCTGAATCGTACTGTAAGCTAACTGTAGGACTGTAGACTATAGAAAAGTCTGTACTCCATGCCTATAGAAGTGCCTTCCCAGTGTGTTCTTGTGTTTTGAGTGTCTGCCATTTATTGCAGTTTTAAACCTCTACTTGTATCCTGTATGCTTATGTAACTTGCACACGTCACTTGTAATGTAACGTTTGCTTTTGTAACATGCCCACTTGTAATTTTCTCCTCCTGTAAAGCTACTGTTGCTATTGTGAAGCGCTCTGACGCCTTCGGGTAAAGTCCGCGCTATATAAAAACGCATACAATAAATAAATAAAAAACATCAAACACTGTTCTGGGGGCTCTGCATGAGCGCTGCCTCTTTCTTGGGGTCTGGGAGAAGTAGTCTGAATAACAAAATAATTTGTGACTTGTTCGTGGATAAGATAGGCGTGGATTTTAACCGACTCAAAGACTGCTTTCGGTTTCAGGATGACCGCACTTGGACAGTGCTGACCCCCTCTCCCCCACCCCGCGCGGGCTCAGCGAGGGCTGCACAGTGCTTTCGGTTTCTAAATGACAAGCTCTTCCCGAGGTGGGCTTCTCCTCCTGGCCGGGTGCCAGTCACGTCAGCCGGTTGCTCCTTTGTATCCCACTCACAGATTTTGTTATGTCCTCGGTGAAGGGCGGACTATTTGCGTCAAGTTTCACTGAGCAGTATTTAAAGGCTCTTCCAGGCCTCAGCCCCCATCCTGTGACAGGCTCTCCTTGTCGATTCACGGAAAGGCGCCATCGACGCAGTGAACCGCACGTACAGGGGCAGTATTCTGCTAGGACTGCAGGTGGAAGAGCTCTGCAAGGGCACACCCTGTGCGAGAGGTATTTTATAAAATCTTCAGAATTATGAACGCATGCATGTGCAACAATTTTATAACTGGAAAGTGAGTCATTTTGAAAAACAACGATTCCTGAGCGCGCAGCCTGTCTGCCACGGCGGGGTTACCCTCGGTCAGACACCTGCCGCCGCCCCGGGCTCCGGCTCCTTCATCTCTTATGCGCCAGGAAATGAACCTTCGCTACTTCGGCTTTGTATCAGATGTGCATTTGGGAGGATGTGTGTCATGCAGGCAGGCTCGGGTTCTGATAGCATTTAAACCGGTGCACGCATATGTGTCCTGAAAACAGGACTCCCTGAGTTCAAGTATAAGACATCGCGAATGTTCATAGAATCTATTTATTTCACTACCTCATACTTTGGATGTTTTTTTTTATTAATCAATAGACTTACTCAAACTGCCTTTGCAACCCAGATGAGTAAAATATGTGTGCTTTTGTGTGGTGCTTAGCTAATTTATTTGACCTCGTTCAGTGACTGGTGTGGCTGGTAACATGTTGAGGAATAGAGCGCAAAAGCGGGACAGTTCGGTTTGTGCTCTTCATTGTTTGATATATAATGAAAGTGCCTACCATCGCGTGTAACTGTTCTCTACTGACAAGTGCATGCACTCTCCTGTTAAAAGTGTTGCACTCCTGCTAAGTAGTGCAAATGCTTTCCCTTTTAAATGAAAGAAGTGCATGTACCAGGTACTTGATTACCTGTCCATTTAAAGCACTGCTCTGCACCATGTGAATGGCCAAAGTACTGACGATAAATTATGGTTGTATTGTGTCGAGTTGAAAATGTATTGTCAATCGCTTACACCGACACATCCACCATTTTTACTGTTGTACCTGTTCTTCTTGTGTCTTCCATTCTCTTAAATGCTTAGGGGCCGATTAGGGTGGCGGGCGGACTTTAGTCTAGCCGCCACCCTAGCGGTGCTGGCACCGGCCGCCAGTGGTGCGGCGGTCCCGCACCTGCAATTAGGATGCCACCATGGCGGTGGCATCCTCCATTCCCAGCATTGTTGGGGGCAGTGCTCACAGCACCGCCCGCCACAAAGCTGGGAATGCACTGTGTGCATCGTCATGCACAAGGTGACAGGCACCGTGCAGTGCCTGCCACCTTGTCCATGACAATGTATGGTACCCCCCATGTGCACCCCCCCCAATACCCTGGGAGCCCGCAATGGGCCCCCGAAGTCACAATCCGCATGCCTTTCCGCCGCCAGGGAAAGGCAGCTTCCCACTGCCTTCCTAATATGGATGGCGGTGTCTAGCAGACACTGCCACCATATCAGGTCCCTTTTCCGCCCGGTCTTTCCGTCCGCCGGGGTCCCCCCCCGCCATACTAATATGGCGGGGGAAATGGGTGGCGGGGTGTGTTGTAGGGCGGATTGCCACCGCCATTCGGGCGGTGGCAATCCACCCTACACCCTAATCGACCCCTTAGTCTCCATTCAATCAAACTGGAGCATTCATTTTGTTTGTTTTCTCCACGAGGTATGATATCCTTCAAGTGTTTGGCATGCATATAAAAAACTGATTGTACAGATCTGTAGAAATGGGATAAAAGTGTTCCAATCTGCGGGCAAAATCTTAGTACATATTCATGTTCACTAGAGCTGTATGAGTATTGTGATTTCCCTCAGGTCCTTTCCATTTTGTTTCTGAGGGCGGTATTGGCTTTTGTCAGTATATTAGTTGCTCTGCAGGAGTTCTGAAATTGGTTACAGGGTCATGTAAGAGGATAATATAGAGAACATGCAGAAGGCTCCTTAGAATCCATCAGGACCTACTTACCCAGCACCTTGTTGTTCACCTCAAGTGCCATATTCAAGGTCTGCAGGGAAAGGCATTAAGTACTCCTTCGGTACCTGGTTAAGATGTTGATTCCTTGGATACCAAATATCCCTTTGCCCTTATTCTTTTAATTGCCCGAAGAATAGAGTGAAAGATGAAAATGCCTGGAATTCTTTTAATTTTCCTTGTCTGAGTATTAGTTCACCAACTTCACCACTATTGTCACTAATTCCCCTCATCAAGACATATTATTTTAACTTTCAATCTTTGCAGAAGGTCCTTGTCTGGCGAGTTATTCTTTTCATATAGTTTATCGAAAACACTAGTAGCCTCTGACTGAAAAAATCTTGGAGAAAATTCAGGAAGAAGCTCAGTATTCTTTTACCTGGTCTGTCAAACCTGCCTAATGCTCACAAAGCAACCGCAAAGTCTCCAGAGAGTGAGAATACGAAAACGGTTATCAGATTGCCCCATAAAACTGATGTAACACTGCCACGGTCCTAGACTGCTTAGGTTTTCACTTTAATTCTGAGAAGCATTCATTAAGTAAAAATATATCAGGTACATATAGACTTCACATTGCATCATTAATGAAACACCAATTCCTTCACAAGTCTAGCATGTATATCCTCAAATAACACAAAGGCACAAAGTATAGCTCAAATGGTGTCTGTTTTATTTCTCAATTATTTTTATATTTATCACAGATCAGCATATTTAATGTTTTCAATAGAGAAAGGGAGTGTGAAAAAAGGGGAGAGTGCTCGTAAAGTAGGACAGAAGGGGAATCCAAAAGATAGACCAAAAAATCACTTTCACATTCTAATACTCTTAGTAAACTGGTCGTGGTTCACAGTGGCACCAGTTTTACAAGTAGGCCTGTCCCTCATGTATTTACAAGTATTTATTATTTTCTGGTCACAGCGGCGATACTTCAGGGGGCCGGCGCACTCTCACACCTCGACGCCAACTGTCCGGCGCCGACGCTTCCCCTTTCTTGAGGACCCGCACGCCGTCTTATCTGCTTGACCTCCTACTCTAACAATGGTGGCTTTCAAGAATAAAAAATATAGATCCATCCTGGATCTCCTGCTGAAGTCTGTGGGGGATGCCTCTGGCTCTGGCGTGGCACCCGGGGGGGGGAGGGCCCGACAGCACAGTTACGAGGGAGTTCCTGGAGGCCTTATTCGCATCCCAAAGAGAGGATATCTTGGCCATCAAGACTAACTTGCAGGCCGATCTCCGGGAAGTACGGCAAGATGTAGTTGCTGTGGGAGAACGGGTGGCAGCACTGGAGGACACGTGACAGCCAGGGATGAAGAAATTGCAGCGCTTCAGCAAGAAATCCTGTGGTTACGGGACCAGCACTTAGACCTTCAATCGCACTCCGAGGACCTGGAAAACAGATCGCAAAGGAACAATATCCACATTCGTGCAGTCCCAACGGGGACAGAAGGGGAAGACCTTGGGAGGTATGTACAGGACCTCCTCCACGCTGTCCCGGGCACCCCAGTGGAGTCCTCCATCAAGATCGATTGCTGCCACCGTGTGAGTCCGCATTGTCAGCCGAATCACCCTCCTGCGGACATCCTGATTTGTATCCACAACTTCACAATGAATGAGGAGATCCTTAATGCGGCCCGCGCTTGTCAACTCTGCGCTTCAGGGACCACTCCCCTTAGCTGTTCCAGGACATGGCGGCTAGTACTCTCCAAAAGAGAAGAGACTTTTGTCCCATCACTAGCCACCTACGGGAATCCTTGGACACTAACGAATGAGGGTAACGAGTTACTGGGGCTGTTCTATCCTTGGTGGGTCCGGCAGGGGCAGAGGGCCTCTTCCCAGGGACGATCCTCACTTCTTTGGTTGTCCCCTTTGTCTCTTGCCCAGCGTTCAAGATGGACTTGGTACATTTCTATTTGTTGTTGTTTACTTGTTATGGGGTTTGTTTTTATTATTTTTAGGTTGGGTGGGTTCTCTTTCCGGTGAGCTTACGATCCAGGGGTCCTTGGCCAGGGCTCCTCGGCCTACACAGAGGTCTTAACAATCTCACTAAAAGGAAGGCAGTGCTCTCATTACTTGAACACACGAAAGGGGATGTGTGCCTACTCCAAGAAACTCACCTCCTCCACAGCGACACACACCGCATGAAGCACAGAGGGTTTCCTTTGCAGTTTTGGTCCTTGGGGAGAAATAAAAAGGGTCGGGTGGCCATCCTGCTTTCCAAGCACTTTCGGGGCTCAGTTGTAGGTACAGTGGCGGAGATTAAGGGGCACCTCCTCGCGCTGCGACTTCGCATTGGCTCCTCCAATATTACTATAGCCTCATTATACGGCACCAACGAGCACCAAGAGAAGTTTCTGCTGAATGCCCTGGCCGAGGTTCTTCACACACCTGATTCCCTAGTAGTGGTGGGGGGAGATTTGAATCTGGTTATGGATGCAGGGATGGACCGCTCTTGCCCGAGATCCAGCGGCGCTGGCGCCATATCGGGGAAAGGGAGGGTGTGGCTTGAAGACGGCGGCTTCAGAGATGCCTGGCGTTGCTTACACCCTGACGAACGGGATTACTCCTTCTATTCTGCTGCCCATAAGTCGTATGCCCGATTGTACCACTTTCTTGTTACTCAAACAGCGTGGGCCTGTACCCAGGCCTCTACCATAGAGGCCCACTCCCTCTCGGACCATGCTCCTATCACTCTGTCCTTGCGCCTACCTCTCGGGCCACCGTCCCCATCACACTGGCATCTACGGGACTTCCTCCTGCGGTCTCCGCAAGTGGTGGAGGACCTCCGACGTACACTGACTGACTATTTAGCAACCAATGATGACGGCTCCACGCCTTTGGCCTCCGTTTGGGGGGGGGCACTCAAACTAATCGCGAGGGGTGCTTTCATCGCTAAAGTGGCTTACAATAACAAAGACAGGCGGGCTAAAAGACAGGGCCTCGAGGGCCGGGTTAAGAAACTTTAGGCCATTCACAAACGTGTTTGGCGCCAGTTAAAAAAAGAGCGGCTTCAGCTGAAGCAGCAGGACCTTGATGGGGCTGAATACGTGGTGCTGCGGCTGAAACAAAAAATACTACGTTGGCTCTAATAGGGGCGGTCGCATGCTGTCTGATTGCCTCCGCAGTCAGCAGCAGGTTTAAGCGGTGAAAACGGTGCGGGTGGTCTAGTGATCGGAGGTCACGCATGACTCCGATATTTCGGCAGCCTTTCGGGTCTTCTACGCGATGCTCTATACCGCCCAGTCCCCTATAGCGGACCCTCATGAGTACTTGCGGGGCGCAGCAGTTACTCCTCTCCCGATCCATGAAGCGGATGGGTTGGAGGCTCCTATCTGGATTGAAGAGGTGGTCTCCGCCATCGCCCGTCTGAAGCCCCTGAAGAAGCCAGGCCCGGATGATTTAAGTGTCCTTTTTAGGTCTCGCCTGGAGACGCAGCGCGAAGCGCTGTCGCTAGCGAGATCTATTGTTACTGACTTGCTTCGGAAGGGAGATAGGAGATGGGCACGCGCAGGGGCGACTGGAGGTTGTGAACGTGCCCGTGAACGTGTACGACGACGTTACTTTCACTTTCCCTTCCCTCCGTCGGCTCTACGGAGACAGCTTTTTAAATTGGGCTCTGTCATGGGTGTAGGAAGTGTGGGGGACGCGGGGGATATATCCCCCCCCAGATTTTGGAGTGGGGGGACACTGGGGACAAGGGTGGGGGGGACGAGGGGACAAAGGAATTTCCCCTCTCCCTTCTGTTATCGCAGGGCCATTAGCACGCGAAAGCGCTACCTAATGGCCCTGCACTTGACCTGCCTGGAGTCAGAGGCCACCCGCCCTCTGCCTTTTGTTATGCTGCAGGAAGGCTCAGCCGTTCTGGGAAGGGCAAAGAACGGAGAAAAAATAAACGCTGTCTCTTTTCCTTCATGGCAAGGACCGTGTCCACTACTCCTGATCTGCCTCTGGCGGCTGCCCTCCTCTCTTTATTCCTCCATCTCTTTTTGTCTCTTTTCTTTTCTTTATTTGTTCCCCTGTGAAATTGATCCAAAAAAGGCTGAACACTTTGGCTGTAAATGTCCTCATTTTCTGACCGTTTTCTATTGAAAAGAAAAACCTCGGAATGGAGAGAAAAAATAGTTAAATACCTAAATAAAGCAATACAGAGCGGACAGCAGACAGGCCAGACTGTTATTTACACCCACACACATTAGCGCCACTTTACAGAGTTTGCCAGTGTGGAAATTTAGCTTGCAAACTGAACATTATCTGCGCCATCTTGCCTCTCCCCAGCGCCACGCACAGCGAATGCACGGCCGCCATCTTAGGCACCCCACTCTCTCATTGTCAATCACCAGCTCGTTCCCCTGACGCTGCAAGCATCCCCCGCGCGCCGGCCACCCCCGCTCTCTCATACAGGCCATAAACCCTCTCCTTCTGCGCGACCCTGCTACGGAACCACTTCCGACCGACAACCCATACATGGTCATGCCTCTCCTTTGATAACCCCCTTCCTCTGCGCCCCATTGTCCGAACTGGTCCCAGGCCATCACCTAGCCCTGCGGATGCAGTTTATTGCCCCTACTGTAAGGGAAACACCCCACATCAAAGGGATTACAGTAGATCAAAGCCCCTACCCCCTGAGACCCGGCCAGTTGCACACACCCCGGGAATTAGCGGAATTCCCTGCTGCGCGATAGCCATCTCCCACTGCGGGTAGGGTGAGAACTTCTACTGTATCTATGTGTGGGATCGGATCTGAACCGGGGCTCCAGGGGATATTCCCCCGTACTTCAAAAGAATCTCAAGAATGTACTATGTGTAATAAAGCAATAAACCAGTGTATAAGAGACCAGGTCTCAGAGATGCAGTTAGAGCACCTCGTGACGATACCTTGCTGTCTGATCTGATGTGTTCTGCTCCGACGGAATAAAACCTTGTTTCCTGCCTTCCAGTCTCCGGCGCCTGCCTCTTTTATTGGTAAATTATCGAGTGGTATGAGAGGCGATTATCGCCGGGCAAATACTTGGAAGGTTATCGACTGAAACTGCCGCTACCATTTAACAATTGGCGTCCCAAACGTGGGGCCCATCAGCGACACGTGGATCCAGTGGGAGAGGTCCCGACGACAGAGTGAACGACTGCAACGATCGGGAGAGCTCCTGCCCAATAGACCCTCGTCTGGCAGCCGATCATCCGAACTTCACTGGTTCCGAGCAGACCTCTCTCGAGTGATCTACGGTCCTGACTGGGAACCATCAGGAGTGCCGCGGCAAATACGGAGAATAGAGGACGATCGGGCGCTGGAGGCGGAAGACGAGAAACTGTCCATGCGGTCCGGGTAAGGTCGTGAAACACGACAAAAGTGCGAAATAATTGATTGATTGTTTGAATACTAGTATTGCTCATTGATTGTTCTTTTTGAGATATTCGCTGTCTACAAACGGGGAGGAGTAGAAATACTCTCTCTCTCTCCCTTTGCAGATAGTGAAGGGTAGGTAACGCAGACTTTTGTCCCCATTGAAACCCGTCGTGCCTATCTTTATCTCCCCATTGATTGATTGTCCGAACATTGATTGTTTTGAAGAATAGTGCTTTTTGAGATATTCTCTGTTTGCAAATAACGTAGAATAGGAATATTCTGTCTAGTCTTTGCAAATAGTGAAGGGTAGGTAACGCAGACTTTTGTCCCCATTGAAACCCGTCGTGCCTATCTTTATCTCCCCATTGATTGATTGATTGATTGTCCGAACACTAGTTGTTCGATATTGGTTCTTTGGAGGTATTCTCTGCTTACAAATAACGAGGAATAGAGATATTCTGTCTAGTCTTTGCAAGCAGTGAAAAGATAGGTAGTGCTGACTTTTGTCCCCGTTGAAACCCGTCATGCCTATCTTCTCCCCACTGATTGGTAGTTGGTTCTGCCCGGACCGCTTATTAGAGGTGAACCACCCGGCTCCACTGGAAGGCACCCCTAATAAGGACATGTTCACTAAATATGGACTAGTCGCCGTGGCTTATAGCAAGCTGTGGCATAAATATACCAAGAAGGAGCCCGAAAGTCAGTGGCCACTGATGGGATCCTTCGACGACCGCAAGATAGAAGCGCTAGAAGTAGCTCTGCGTAGCAATAAGACGACGCCTACTATGCTTGACAGTATTGGCATGTGGCGCAAAGAAGCGACGCAACGGAAAAAGAGGGAAGAAGTAAAAGCAGAAAAGGAATTACGAAAGGCAGCTCACCTTGCCGCTAAAAAGTTAGAAGAAGACATAAAGGAGAGAAGGGAAACTAAACTAAGACAGGAGCCCGAAACCTCAGGCCAGTACGCTGTTAGGACCCCTTCTTTGCTCTACCCTGTGTTGTCCTCCAAGCAGCAAACGAATGACGAATTACTGTTAGGTCCCCCGACCATTTACATGCCCCCTCCGTATGCACCCTCCCAACCAGTAGTGCAACACCCACAACCCCCGAACACGAACGAAAGCAGTACAGGGGCCTCGGCCCTCACGGCCTCCGCGCCGGCTGAGCCTCTTGTACTGAACCCAACGTCGGCTATAACGCTAGATGACCATGAGATGAGAAAGAACGATTCCACCAGAATGAATCGATTAACTAAAGATGAACGAGCAGGAATTGACAAGATAGTAGGGACGCTGGTGGAGCGAAAAGAAAGTGAGGAGTATATAACGGACGTGTATAAATCGTATGCCGACAACCGCAGACGACACTTTGTCGTACGGCTCTGTTATCACGCCCTGAATGCATATGAGGATAGGTACCACGATAAAGGTCCCGAAGGCTTAGCGGCCCTATATAGAAAGGTAGACATCGGAGAAGAAAGAGAGGGCGATGTAGCGAACCTCTTCACTCGTACACTCGAGGTCTACCGACACCTTAAAGAACATGGACAAACAACCAAAACAGAAACCCCCATAGCAACTAAACCCCAGGGAGGAAGGGCCGATGCCATGATGCCCATTAAAGAAGCTGCCCCCTACTGGGTCCCCCCACGGGGTCAGGGAACACACGACGACATCAACCACCAAGATGCGAAGGGAAGGGTTGTATATAACTGGGTCTACCAGCCGTGGGACCGGCAAGATATTTTGACCTTTAGAAAGACCCTACCCGACTTGAGAAAGAACCCGACTGCCTTCTACACTGAATTAGGTACAGCCTTAGGCTCAACGATAATGACGCTAGCAGATATCGACTTGTTCTTTGGGCTATGTCTGCCGGCTGATGTGTGGAAACAAATCCGGAAAGTTGACCACGCTGAGCCGTTCGGATATACCTGGGTACAACTCGATACCATAGATAAACAGCGAGAACCAGGACAGAAACCCCCGAAAGCCATCCTAGAGCTCCCAGATAAGATTGTACAAAAGCTGAAGACTCTAATCCCTGAAAGAAAGGTAGACTGGTCGATAGTGACGGCTTGCCGCCAGAAACCCCAGGAAGACGTGTCTGAATACTTCTCCCGATTCGAGACTGTGTTTTCCGACTACAGTGGCCAAGACATGACCACCGCAACCGGACACCACCTCTTTGTCCAGAATTATGTAAAGGGTCTGTCGCCAGAAGTTTCCCAGAAACTACAGACCAGCGAGAGTAGTTGGGCAGCCTCCAAACCCGCAGCAATTCTCCAGATGGCCCAATACTACGAAAACCAGAAAAACGAGAACGATAGGGCGTCAGAGAAGAAGAAAAAGGAATTAAAGGAGAGGGTGATGATAGCACAATTGCAAGGGGTGACAATAGGAAGGGAACCCCCGAAGGAGAACTACCAACCAACCGCCCCTAGAAAGCTACCCCCTAGAGACCATACACCTACACCCTACAACGGACGGAGAGACTTAGATGGGAACCAATGTGCGTTCTGTAGAGGGTTCGGACACTGGAAATCCCAGTGCCCGGTCCTTTTGGAACTGAACAAAAATAGGGACCCCAATAGACACAACCGGAAGTTTGTTGATACCCACCATCAACGCCACCACACTTGATTAGGATCACGTGCAATCGAGCAACGCCGAATACGCTAACCAGATCGCTGATACGTACAACGCTCCAGCAAAATAGTATGGTCAAACATTTTTAATAAATTATAAGTATAACAACATTCCGGCAAAAATGAACAGGTTAGAACATGTTTTAAACAACTATTTACATGACAGTCTGCTGCGACCTGCATCCCAAAGCATTTTCGTCCACGTGACACCGTCCTCGCCTCTCCTTCCTCGAAGTTGCAACATTGGCCTGTTTTGGGCGGTCCTTTTTAGTTGATTTTGGGCTATAAAAGCCATGCAGGAGTCCCTTGACATCAGTGGCGGCCGATTGTGCGAATAGGCCGGAGGCTATACGAAGCGCCGGAGGGCTGGTGCCCTGGCGGGGGGAGGCGACGCGGACGGACCTCCCCCACCTCCCCAGGTGGAGGCTTGCCAGGCACCCCAACAGCCTTTTACTCGCCGGCCAGCTAAGCTGCACCCCAACAGCCTTTTACTCGCCGGCCAGCTAAGCTGCACCCCAACAGCCCTTTACTCGCCGGCCAGCTAAGCTGCACCCAACAGCCTTTTACTCGCCGGCCAGCTAAGCTGCACCCAACCGTCTTTGACTCGCCGGCCAGCTAAGCTGCACCCTGCCATCTTTTTCATCGGCCTGCTGAATTTCACCCTGGCACGCCGTGCGGATCTTCCCATTTGCTTCTTCTTTCTTTAATGAGGGCTGGTGCCCTGGCAGGGGGAGGCGACGCGGACGGGCCTCCCCCACCTCCCCAGGTGGAGGCTCGCCAGCAGACGAGGGCACCCCAACCAGGTCTTTCACACGTCGGCCAGCTGGGTTGCGCCCTGCCACTTCATTCGCCGTTCGGCTGAGCCGGCACCCCTGCACGCGGCCGCCAGGCAACCACCCAAGGACAGGGTTCACCAGGACTGCCGCTAGCACCCGACGCGGGGAGTGGGCCCCCGCAGCCAAGTAAGTAGGGGCCCACTCCGATGATGATGTCCTCCGGACTGCTGTTGTCGCTGCAACTGATGCCACTCCGGTGGCAATACCATCTGAACTGCCGCTGTAGCTGCTGTTGGCCCCTCTCCGATAGCCGTACCGAAGAGCTGCTGCTACTGCTGCCATTGAACTCCGGCGGCTGACCCCTCCGGTTCCAGGCCTGGCCCACCGTGAGACAATTCTGGACTCGAAAGCTTGTTTGCTAGGGCATGGGCCCCACTCTTGACAGAACGCTCCCCTCAGCCTTGCAGAATTGGTTGGAGTCATTTGACATTCGACTCCTGCGGACTTCCGGTAAGGACAAAACCACCGCCATTGCTCTTTTTGCCCCCCCCCCGGGCGGCAGCCACCTTGCCTCCGCTTGGTGCAGTGAGAAAGTAGAGTGTCGGCGGAAGAACCCGCCTGCTGCCCCGCCCTAAGAACGAACCATGGCATTGCTACAAGGTTGCAGTGACGCCATGCTGACGCAAAGTTGACGCTAACGAAAGTTCTCGAACTACCGAAAGGAATTCTGGTTCGGCAGCTAATTCATGGAAAGACTTAGACTGTGCACTGGCCCGACCCCACCCCAAGATGGCGCTGATGTAGGAGTGGCCTACAACTCCTTGTGGCGTTCCAGTCACGTGACATTTGTGTTAAAAAGAGATATATATATATGTATGCGATGCTTTCACACATGATGGTGGGGGAAAGGGGGGAACCGATTTTTTTCATGTTAATCCAGTGTTGCTCATGTTGCTCGACGCCTCTCACACCGTGGCCGGTCTATGGCGGCTGTAGGCCCGTCTTTCCATACTGACATTGTTTTAAATAAAGGGCTTCTTAAAAAGGAATTACGAAATCAGTGTCATGACTAATCATCTAGGTTGTTGAAGGTTTTTCTTTTCAATAAATGATCGTTACTCCTAAGCGAAGGCATACAGATAATACAGACACAATTTGCCTAAAAATCTTTTTGTTTAACGAAATTTGTACCAATCACGCCTGCCCTTTTTCCGAGAATTGTCAAATCAATAATGAGCTATGACTTAAGGTATATGTCGCACGCAAAGGTATGGTATCCTGCACCATAATACACGACCAATTGAGAACTACATGCACGACCAGGGAACACGAATTTAGGAGATGAATGAACTAGAGCATCTTTGCATCGAACTAAAGAATAATAGGTCCGTGGTATTACCCACCCCTGCGGCTAGCCTGGTACATGGTAGGTAGAACCTTTCGTGTCTGCGCGCGCTGGGGTATTTTGAATACTGCACCTCCCCTCCCCTCTTATTTCCCCTCTATAGGTCACGACGAAGTTCCGACTGAAGAGTGGAGTGGACATGGACCGCACCAAGTTCAATATCAGGGAAAACATAGACAAATGTTGCGAGATAGTGCGAAAAATTACAGATCATCATTGGGAACATGGAAAACTGTATGACATGATTGTGCGTGTGTACTACGACTATACGATATGAATGTGTATGCATTTCATGTTTGGGTCACTTGAAGAGAGCGTCATTGTATGATTGAAGTACTCGTCCACCGATCAAAGGGAGGAGAATAAAGGGTCAGACAACCCATAAGATAAACTACCAAATACTAAAGGTACGCAGCATTGCATAGGAATGGAGGACAGGAAAGGAGAAGGTCCCCGTGCTCAACGCAGCCCTGAGTCCCCGTCTTGATGCATGTACTGTCACACCCTATCCAACATTTGTGTGTACGTGATCACCGAATTTATGTATTTTCCCCGCTTGTGTTTTCTTACATGGAACAGACCCATGCTACTCCATGTTGTGTGTGCACCAAGTGGCCTATTATCTTACCCATCTCTCTCTCTCTCTCTCTCGTTTTGTGTCGTATGTATGCCAAAATAGCCTACTTGATGCACACGTCTCTCTCTCTCTCTCTCTCTCTCTCTCTCTCTCTCTCTCTCTCTCTCTCTCTCTCTCTCTCTCTCTCTCTCTCTCTCTCCCTCTCTCTCTCTCTCCCTCCCCCTCCCTCGCAAAAGACTCTCTCTTGCACTCTTTTTCTTCTTAAATAAATTAACGACATACACCTCTTTGGTAAGTGTATAATTGGCCTGAACACGGTGGTGTTCGAACAAATTGACAGAAACAAAAACGACCATACTTTACCACGTTACTACCTCTCCTTTCTGCGAACGTTAAGCCTAATCAGCTGAGAAGGAAAGGACGGGTAAGACGACTGATGTCTCCCAATCTGACCCTCAACACGGGGACTATATGTCAGTGGTTTTTTTGTTCTTAAAGGATACCATCTCCACCACTCAGAATTACCCCTGACCAGTTAGCCCGAAATAGAATGTCTAAAGCACCCTGTTCTCCCAGAGATAACTCCAGCCCTATACTAGCCGTCTCAGAGTATCCCGAACGAAACAGCTGATGGCCCTGTCTTAAACCGATAAAGGGTCACCTACTGTATGGAAAGGATACTCATGAACGCATGACAGTAGCACCTCACACTTACGGGTATTACCAAACCTTGTATTATAAGGCGCAGAAACCGACACCTAGAAGGCCAGACGATGGGCAGGGACACCCACAGAACCCTGCACCACCGCAGTAATTAATAGATTAGTAACACACACATTAACATCAGAGCTAATAGGCACCAATCATGTAGTAGCAGATAAGAACATTTCCGCAACAACTCAGTGGTTGGGAGAGAGAATGAAGTACGTAAATGTCTTCCCTGCCAAGATCTCTAAGACTTTCGTTTCTTATAACCTATTCAAGGATAACCTGCAGCCATCGGAAGAAAGGGGTCGGACGTGACGCACAGTCTGGCTACGGATCATAAAGCATCTATGACATCGACCAAGGGGAAAGCGACGAAGCAACAAGGGTATGAGACGAGACACCATTCAGAACGATGAGCGCGAAGGGCTACATCGAGGCCCCTGCTCACTGACCAGCGTGCCTGAAGTCTCAGCCCATCGGGCCCGATTGATGGGCTCAGTGCTGATAAGATTCTGCTCTCCTTGGTCCGCATTTCTGATCCGATCCCATGCCACCCCACTCTCTCTTCCTCTTTCATTTGGACTATGACTTTGACCTACTACCGAGGAACAAAGGGCCGGCACCCTGTCTCAAAAGTTCCTGTGGTGAACTGTGTTAAGGAACAGGACTGTGATCAGAGAACAGTGAGTGGTAACACCCTGCCACGTGAGACATCAGATTTGAGCTGGACCTTAGCTCCACCGCCGGTGCTCAACAGTGCCAACGAAAGAAGAACAACAACAAGAGCTTACCAGTGATGGCTCTTTATAATAGGACACTGGAAAGAAGAACCTATGTTAAGTTGAAAATCCTCTCCCAACCACCTTTTTTTATTAACTATCTTCCTATTTGAGTTTTCATGATGTTGCATCAGTCACTTCCGACTGTTCACTGGGAAGTTAAGAAAATGTAACTTTTTATGGTAACACTCATACAACACCAGCCATGTACACGACTATACTGCAACTCTGAATGTACTTCCTCCTCGCCTACTTTATCAAACTGTATGAGACAATGTACAAATGTGTCAGATTA
Organism: Triturus cristatus; assembly: GCF_964204655.1. Lineage (NCBI taxonomy): Eukaryota > Metazoa > Chordata > Amphibia > Caudata > Salamandridae > Triturus > Triturus cristatus. The sequence continues at coordinate 1,659,783,062 of NC_140590.1, read as the reverse complement.
CTCCTGCCTGCCCTAAAGACTCTGTATCTTTAAGAAATGTATGACGAACATTGACGATACTATAACTGAAAAGCTAACAAAGGTGAATATTGGCCAGGCAAGCTGGCGAGATATGTTAAAAGGGAGGACTGTGGAAATTTAGCTTGCAAACTGAACATTATCTGCGCCATCTTGCCTCTCCCCAGCGCCACGCACAGCGAATGCACGGCCGCCATCTTAGGCACCCCACTCTCTCATTGTCAATCACCAGCTCGTTCCCCTGACGCTGCAAGCATCCCCCGCGCGCCGGCCACCCCCGCTCTCTCATACAGGCCATAAACCCTCTCCTTCTGCGCGACCCTGCTACGGAACCACTTCCGACCGACAACCCATACATGGTCATGCCTCTCCTTTGATAACCCCCTTCCTCTGCGCCCCATTGTCCGAACTGGTCCCAGGCCATCACCTAGCCCTGCGGATGCAGTTTATTGCCCCTACTGTAAGGGAAACACCCCACATCAAAGGGATTACAGTAGATCAAAGCCCCTACCCCCTGAGACCCGGCCAGTTGCACACACCCCGGGAATTAGCGGAATTCCCTGCTGCGCGATAGCCATCTCCCACTGCGGGTAGGGTGAGAACTTCTACTGTATCTATGTGTGGGATCGGATCTGAACCGGGGCTCCAGGGGATATTCCCCCGTACTTCAAAAGAATCTCAAGAATGTACTATGTGTAATAAAGCAATAAACCAGTGTATAAGAGACCAGGTCTCAGAGATGCAGTTAGAGCACCTCGTGACGATACCTTGCTGTCTGATCTGATGTGTTCTGCTCCGACGGAATAAAACCTTGTTTCCTGCCTTCCAGTCTCCGGCGCCTGCCTCTTTTATTGGTAAATTATCGAGTGGTATGAGAGGCGATTATCGCCGGGCAAATACTTGGAAGGTTATCGACTGAAACTGCCGCTACCATTTAACACCAGTGAAAGCACTACTTTCTTTTTATCTTCTTTCTTTGAACAACATTGTTTTCCCAGGGTGGGTAAGTGCGCCATTCCTAAAGGGACTGCAATACCTGGTTGATGGGTAGAGTGGAAACGTTTAATATGATCGTTTTCAACTTTTTAATTATTTTAGCTTATAAAATGCAGCTCTGTGTTTGAGGATGTGGTCTTTTTTAAACCAAACTGCATACATTTTCAAAGGATATAAGCAATGGACATTGAAAGGGGTCCCTTCCTGGTCCTGTAGCCATGTCTTGAACTTTTCAGGCAAAATCACTTACTGATTTCTGAATAATGAGTTTAAAACCGTTAATGTAACCATGTTTTTTTCTGATTACAGTTCACATGCTTTGCTTATTCTTGCATTCCCTATGAGTGTTTGCTTTTTCCAGGGTGTTTTTTTTTTCAGGCAGCATTTTACTGTTGTCTAGTGCATAATTTGAATTTAGTCGCAGCACAATTGAGTTGTGCTGAAGGCAGTGCGAGTTTCTCTCAGTGGGGCAGTATGGTGTTCAGTGTGGGAGAGAATGTGGCACTCTGGCCAGAGCTGCTGAATTTGGAACTGGAGAACCATGTTCAGACCTTCATGACCAGTTCACCATACCACACTCCTGACAGAGCTTATTCCGATGCTACACCTTAGAAGGCCCGATAGACCTTAGAAGCCCAGGTGTCTTAGCACCCGCAGGTGGACCTGTCCACCACAATCCATACTGCAGTTCACTTCCAGTCTTACGGGCAGGCATATGAAGAAGCACATCCTAGATCGACAGTGAATCTGTCACTGAGGTCATAAGACCCTTGAGGCCAGTCCACCTCACCCATTGGTACCTCCATTGGCCTTTTTCCAGCACTAGCAGTGCAACTTGCCAGGGGTTGGCAATGTAGGATTTGCATGCACACCAAACTTAGGGGGTGATTATAATGGCAGTGGGACCGCCACGTCACCCCGTCGGTGGCGGTCCCACCGCCATTGGTGACTGCATCACAGCCCGCCATATTACAATGACGGGTGGTTACCTGGCGGTCGGAAAGACCAACCACCACGCACCGACGGGCTTCTTGAGCCCGCCGGTGTGGTGGAGGGGCTTGTGGTTCCTACAATGCTGGTGGTGCCTACCATGCACCGCAGCAGGGATTACGATGTCCCTTACCCGCCAGCTTATCAATGGCAGTACACCTGCCATGGAAATGCTGGCAAAAGGGACATTGGGGGCCCGTAGCAGGCCCCTTTACCCCTGGCCCTCAGACATGGGTCCTGGGGGGCATCTATGATGCCCCACAACATATCACTGCACCATGTGGCAGGCACCGATATATTTAACATGTTCCTTTTTTTTTTTACTTTGCGGCGGATGATGCAGCCAGCAGCACCTGCTGCAATGTAAAAGATAGGCACTGCGAATACCGTAGTGGCAGTCGCATTGTAATGCCTATCGTAGGGCCTCCACCTTGAAGGCCAGCGGTCCCATTCCCCGATTCGATGGCGGTGGTACTGAAGTCCGCCTGCCATCGTAGTCAGCCCCTAAGTTTGCATTTTATGAATATGATTCAGCGGGAAATAAATTGATGTTTGCAATTTAATTGACTTTGGTTGGCCTCTTATCTATGAGATTTCCCTGTTTAATGTGCCTTTACATTATACATTTTTGGTTGTATGAATTGATTGCATACTACACTCTCCTACAGGTATTAATTTGAGTGTCATTAGGAGTGTCTGGGACCAATTGTTTTCTTAGGAATTGTTTTCTTTACTAACCTTTGCACAGGGCCCTAAACTTCACAGCAACACAAGTCACATTTCTTTTAGTAATTTGGGATCCGTTTGAGCTACAAAATTGTTTTGGAGGAAATCGTTAGATTATGCAGCAGATGATGTATTATGTGGCAAATATGATACAGCCATAGTTAAGTGGAAAACATTTTTCCACTTAATTTTGCCCCAACATTGTAGTTGATCAATTTGTAAGTTCCCCAAACCCAAAAGTCGAGTTTGGGCACAATTTGCATTTTAAAAGCAGCCCTATAACACAGAGCTACTTTTAAACTGACCTCAGGCTTCAGCAGTGCACACATGCACGTGCAGAAAGGGCTGCTGGCCTCTAAACTGCCATGCCTTATTATATTCTAGGGACTTAAAAGTAGTTCTAATCCCCCTGCCCTATTATGTACTAGGGCCTTATAGGAGAGGTCATGCCAATCATAGGGGTACCCTAACCCATAGTGCACCCTAGTGTATGTAGGTGTTTTCACTGTATTTTTAAGTGCCTCTTTCAGAATAGCACTGGCTGTTTAGGCAGAGGCCAGGGTCAGTCAGTCAGGTACCACCAGTACCAGTCAGCAAAAAGTTGGGGAGTGCCCAGGGCGGCTTTGCAACACTAGAGAAACACAAACTCAGAATGTAAAACATAACACCATGGTTGGGGGGTTCTCTTCAATAATCAGAATTGATTTCTATCCTAATGAACCCATTTTCCAACATTAGGATAGGGAAAGACTGGGGAAAAATCATAACGTTCTAATCTATACATTGAAGTTTTTATGCAGCTCTTTGATGACGGTTAATAGCTCACTGTTCAATGTTTGGATTTTAACTTATAAACTTCAAATACCAAAGGAATATCTCAGACGTAAGCAGTAACTCACTGACCTATTGAATTAAAGCCTTCGATCTCTCTCAAAAAAAGAACATTAATCACCAAAGTTATCTTCACATTTTTATTGTTGCCTGAAAATTGCTGGAGACCCGGAATGCAGCAGCAGGTACTTTTCAAACCCTAATGCACTTGCAAACACGACGCCCCCACCCTAAGTCAGCGGCCTTTGTTTGCTTTGTGCATTAAGATGCAAGATTCATATAGATGTTTTTTTTAAACATTTGGGGCCATATGTAGGTAGCCTCACATTTACCGATTCATAAATACCAAATTTTACCGATGCGGTATTTATGAATCGGTAAATGTGATGTAGGTAAAGATTCGGTAAAGTTTACCGAATCGGAAAAATTCGGTAATTATGAATCGGTATTTACCGATTCGGTAATGAGGCATACCTTTCCATTGATTCCTATGGGCCTGGAGGCCCATAGGAATCAATGGGAAGGTATGCCTCATTACCGAATCGGTAAATACCGATTCGATAATGGGGGGAGCATATACAAGGGTGGCAGGGTGTCACATTGACACCCTGTTGCACCCCTGAATCTTGCATGTGTGCACATGTGGCGCACATACATGCCCTAAGGGCAGGTATGTCTGCCACATGGCACTCTTTAATCAGCAAAATATTGCTTTTTGCAAGGTATTCGTTATTTATCACCAACCTGTATTTGGTGGTAAATAACGAATTTCTAATACTAATTTTCCTTGTACCGCACCACAAGCTGATTGTTAAGGACTTCTTGTCTGGTGTTTCACGCCTGGGACCGCCCATGTAGAGCGGTGCTGCAAACTGCAGAGTGGGGTTGCATGCCGTGCACTATTTCAGAGCTTCACCATGTGCTAATTGATACTTAATATTGCCCTTACTCGGAGGAAGAAGGAAGAACCTATTTTTGTAGCAGAGCCCATTATGACTGCCTGTTCTATTTTTAACATTTGGGAAAAGCGTTTAGTAAATCTGCTTTTTCTGCTCTTTGGACAACCCACATGCGGCCCGCCTGCATTTTTAAATACATTTATATAGAGCTTACTACCTCTGACGAGGCGTTGAAGCGCTTTATGGAGTAGGACGCTACCCCGTACCGAAAGTTAGTGATCAGTTCATTAGTTGTCATGGTTAGTTTTTCACCCTCATTCAGTGCATTCACATTAGTTTGTTTTCGGTGCATTATTAACACAAATGTGAGCATTAGAGCGGGCTATGTGAGAAGCAAGTGCTTGCTGGAATTAATAAAATAGTTATGGTTTCCGAAAGAGCTTAAGCTCAATAGGCATCAGATTTAGAATAACTTACATACAGGAGAGGCAGGTAGAAGGGAAACAGTGGTGCACTTACAAAAAATAGGGACTGGAAGTAAGTAAAACATTTCATAGAATGTACATTTTTAATGCAGGATTTTATGGAATATAGCAGGTGGAGAATGTTTGCATGCAATTTATATATGGAAAGCTGTTGAAAGAAACACTTTTAAATTCTGCTCCTAAAAAATGTAGCTTACACAATTTTTCTAGAGGCATGGAGCCCTTTGCTCAACGGCTCCGGTACAATCCACAGGCGCAGAGTGTCCCCTTTGGGGCTGACCGCTACTTAGTCAGCCTTTACACTGATGATGTCATATTTTCGGTGGCTTATCCCCTGACTTCTATGCTGGCCATAGTAACAGCGCTGCAGGTCTTCAGTCTGGTCTGTGGCTTTAAAATTAACTTGCAGAAATCGCAGGTCCTGAACCTCATCGTAAAGCACACTACGGTGGACGCACTGCAAGCTCAATTCGACTTTGACTGGGTGACAGGGGCATTACATACTTAGGGCTAGTCCTACACGATAGTCTGGACAAGACAGCGGAAGTGAACTATACTGCTCTACTCTCACGCATCCGGAAAGACCTCGCCCAATGGCGGCGTCTACCCCTGTCATGGCTTGGGAGGCTGGCCGCGGTAAAAATGAATGTTTTACTCCGGGCCCTATACCTTTTCCAAACCCTCCCTTTATTGCCACCGCCAAAGATGCTCTTGCACATCCAAACGGAGATTGAACGTTTCATTAGTGGCCCAATCTCGCCCAGACTACAGAAAACTCTGTTACGGCGACCTAAAAAAGAAGGAGGCTTGGCTGTGCCTAACTTCACCCGCTACTTTCAGGCCTCGCTGTTGCGTTATCTTGTAGAATGGAACCGTCCTATGGCAGAAAAACACTGGGTGTTTATGGATCAGACGGTGGCTGGTCCTCATATCTGGAGGGATGTCTGGCTGCCTTGACCCGCGCGCTCCTAGGGACTCTACTCCTCGCCGATCACCCGCCCCACTATGATTGTTTGGGATAGGGTGTCTAAATGTGCAAATCTCACCACGTTACCCTCTCCCATGTCTCCAATCTTCCCTCCCGGGATGGGTAAAGGCATGGGCACACGGTGGGTGGAGGGCGGGTGCAAGCGTCTAGGGCAGCTGTTAGATCAGCATGGTCGTATTCCCTTCGAGGAGCTCCGTGAGGATTACGGCCTGGCGGATTCGGACCTTTTTCTTCACACACAAATGTTGCATTGGACATCCGGTCCCCTAGTCCGTCTTCAGGTTAGCAGACCGCTTTTCCCGTTTGAGAAGTGGCTCTTCCTGAGAAAGGATGACCTCATACTCATCTCTGAACTTTATACCATCCTCACGAAAGGTGCTCAGGGGGCGCGTTCAGCAGGACAGAAGACGTGGGAGGCCGAAATAGGGCGCACCCTTTCAGATAAAGAATGGGAGGATATTTTTTATAGGTCACACCATATCGCACACTCCATGGGCCACACAGACACTGCATTTAAAATTGTATCCTACTGGTATTATACCCAGACTCGTTTAACTAAGTGGAACTCTCAGTGTGAAGGCCTTTGCTGGCATGGCTGTGAGAGCCCTGGCACCCTCTTTCACTTGCTGTGGAACTGCCCAAAGCTTACGAGGTACTGGGAGAAAATCCTCGACGAAATTGACAAGGCCTTTGACACTGCCATTCCGAGATTCCCCGCCTACACTATTTTAGGACTGCCCAACGCCCTGACCTTCCCCTTGCGCTCGATCAAGGGCAGGCAGATCGCCCTGGCTTTGAATGCTGCGCACCGGGTCCTACTAGTGGGCTGGAAGACAGACAGGATCCCAGACCACTTTCAATGGCTGCATCAATTGTGGTCCCTCCTGGGTATGGAGCGCTTGTCTATGGCTACACTTGGGGACAAATCCGAATATTCCAAGGTCTGGGCCCCCTTTATCTCCATCTTATGCTCGGAGTTCCGAGAACTATCATGCCCTGCCTATTTACACCTTCAGAAGTTGATTCCTGAGAGCTGGGAGGGAGGCTAGTGGGGGTGGCCCCTGATGACCCCACTCGATACCCAGGGACCTGGCAACTCACATTTAGGAAAATCTATGATCATCTGCCTGTACTTCTGGCTTACCGGGAGAGAGAAGGGGTGGGGGGGGGGGCGCAGGGCTTTATTGGGTGGGAGCTTGGGAGTGCCCTTTATTCTCGCCTTTTTGTTTTTTAAAAGCAGACTTATTCGCTCCAGTGGGCCTTAATGTGCCTAGGATACATTATCAGGTATACGTGCATGTTGCATAAGATCTTTCAGTTGCTCTCCTCTTATAGTACTTAATCTGTCTAATGCTATACTCTGTTGAACGCGGCCGGCCCATGGCTGGTTGTAGGTGACATGCTGTGTTAATTACTCGCTTGGTATGCTTATGATTCCTATCTCTGAGGTCCTGTTTCTGCAGCAGAGTTGTCTGTGGTGTTCTCTTTCCCCATGGCCTTCTGTACCTTGTTTCTCCGGTTCCCCCAGATAGACAGAACATACAAGTAAAGGTGCTCACCTATCCAACACAGTTTAGTTCTCCTCTCTGTAACCAATGTGGGATCGATGTGCTGTCTGTTACAGGTGACAGCTAGCTCTGCTGTTTGAGACAGGTGTTTGCACCAGGCAAGATATCAGCCAGAAGGGAATGATCTGCCATAGGTGAGGGGCGGCTCAGTTGTTTTTGACAAGGGAGGGATGTGTGTGAGGACTGGTTAGTGATGAGTAGCTTGCTGTCTGCAACAGGTGACAAATAGTTGCCCTGTCGGCGCTGAGTGAGGGATGAGTAAGGTGCAGGGTACGATTTGCTGTTCATGGCAGGTGGACATGTCAATCTTTTGCACCTGTCTCTGGATAATCGATAATCTTTTCCCTGATACTGATGTGTTTTTATACCTCTGCTTGGAGTTCTGCATACACAGACTGGCCTACCTGCTCCTGTATACTACTGAGTACATTTCGCTACAAGCAGACCTCCCTGTTCTCACTCGTAATCAATACATTTATCTATAGAGCCCAGAGTTGCAGAGAGTTTTATAAGCAGGGAGGTAGGAGAATGGCAGTCATCCATTTCCCCTAATAGTTTGGTGTTCAAGGGCCCGATTCACAGAACTAACTTAAGACAAAATCCTAAACTTACTACTTTTGGTATTCACAGAAGTTAGGATTTTGTCTTAAGTTTGTCTTAAGACAAATTTAAGACAGAATTAAGACAAACTTAAGACAGACTTAAGACAAACTTAAGACAGACTTAAGACAAACTTAAGACAAAATCCTAACTTCTGTGAATACCAAAAGTAGTAAGTTTAGGATTTTGTTCTTAAGTTAGTTCTATGAATCGGCCCCCAAGAGAGGAGGTGAAAGCTTGATTTACAGCTTAATATGTACATTCTGCTAGCGAGAAAGTCAGTTATTGTGTTGTATTAGATATTGTGGCGAGTTCTGGCAATATAGAGGTTTACCAATCCCATTACTTGCAGGAAGCAACAGTTTATAGCTGCATGGTATTCCCTTCTAGATATTATTGCTTAAACAACCTTGCGGAATTCACTGGGACATAAGTGTTTCTGCTCTGTAACTGCGCATCCGGTTGTTGCGGGATATCAACCTATGGCTGTGATATTTCAAAAGATAAGGGGTATTTAGAGGGAACTTAGTATTCATCAGGACTCAACTTTATGGAACACCGTTGAATGAATACTGATTCACCTTAGATGGGGCAATGTTTTTTTAATGCCCTGTAGGGAGAGAGGTGCAGAAAGAACAATTGATCAACTGAATGCTGAACAATGTCAAACATTCACACCCAGTACAGAGATCTGGGATTAAATCCATAGTTTTTTTGCTCACCATGCCATTCCAGCTTGGACCCAGCCATATGCAAATCAGTCTTAACCCTGTGCCTCATGGGAACAGTCCAGCCCGAACTGCCAAGCCAGGTCCTCCCTGGACCAGAAAGACCAGGCTAGCTTGACTCCAGTGACATGGAGAGCATGGGACGCTCGTCTGGGCATACCCATCCCACTTGGGGTGACAAATGCAAATATAACTATTAATGGATGAAATGCCAAACATTCACACCCAGTACAGAGATCTGGGCCTAAATCCATCGTTGTTTTGCCATTCCAGCTTGGACCCAGACATATGCAAATTAATCCCGGACATATGCAAATTAATCTCGACCCTGCTCCGCATGGGATCAGGCCATCCTGGCTCATGGCTGAAATCTCTCCCAGGATGTTTGTTTCCGGTCCAGAGACGACAAAGCTTGGCAGTTCGATCTGGACTGTTCCCATGGGGAGCAGGGTCAAGACTGATTTGTACATGGCTGAGTCCAAACTGGGGTGGCGTGGTGAGCAAAAAAACCTAGATTAAACCCAGATATGTGACTGCAGGTGAATGATTGATTTGTTCAACATTCCGTCCATCATCTGTTCTTTTTGCTTCTTTGGAAAGAGAGAGTCAGGCTGCTATGTCTATTTATGATCCAAGCCTTATATCTAATTTCCATCGCTAGTCCACACTAACCTTGAGCAGCCTATTGTCCACATCTCCTCAAATGCATGCTAGAATGACTACATTTGGGTTTTTTGCAATAGCTCTATTACCTCTACTGCACCCTAGACAAATAGATGATTTATTTTCTACATCGTAAAAATACTATCCATCTAATGACTGTAGCATTACAAACACATTGGGACCATCTTCGGCAGTGCAAAAGATAGTGCTTCTAATTTGTCAAGTTATCTTTTGCTAGAGCCTGGTCCCGGGGGGCACCCATAGAGTGGGAAATGAGTGGATGTTATAGCAAAAGAGTGAACGGAGGTGGAAGGTTTAATGCAGTTCTCTGAAGGCCTGTTCAGTCATGCAGTGTGGAAAATACTTTATTTTTCAGGTAGCTACCGAATATTTAGCTTCCTAAATGAACCAACAAATATTTGAGGGGGACCAAGACCTGTTTTAGGGTCACTCGTGAATGTTTGTCAGTCACTTTTCTTGAAGTTTGCCCAGGGCTAATCAGAACAAACATTACCAAAAGTAATCAATGTTTCTTTTACATATATAGAAGTTAGGCTGACCATTTACTCTTTCTCCCACCCACTGTGCCAATCTAGGCACACTTAGCGGTTGCCCCCTACCATCTCTGAATAGGCACAATTTAGGTTCCCCTATTGCAGCCCCAGTCTAGGGACATTAAGGGTCTCCACTTTATGGAACCAGTCGAAAGCACTGTTAAGGGTCCTCCTCCTACCTTCCTTGTGTAGGGACAGGTAAGAGTCTTACAGTGACCCTGTAGCTAAGCTAAGGTCCCCTCACATCTAATTCTAGGCACTGACAAGGTTCCCCTTCCTATTTTTCGGTTCTCGGCACACTTAAGACTCTTTCTCTTAATATCCTTTTGTTGGCACAGTTTAAGGGTTCCCTTCCTACTATCCACGCCGAGACCCAGATAAGAATCTTCTTCCTCCTATCCCCCCATGGGATAATTTAAGGAATCTGCTTTACTTTCTTATTTTTAAAACTTTTAAGGCCATTCTTAATTTCCTGTGCTAGATTCACATAGAGGTCTCCTTCCTCCTGTTCTAAAGGGTACACAGTTATGAGTCCCCTTCTTCGTAAGACTGCCATCCCACCTAAAATCCCAAATCTAGGCACGCTTAAGAGTTCTCCATACTCTACCCTTTGATCCTCTGATCTACCTTAGGCCCCTGAATACTGCTGCTGGCATAGGGGTCTTCCTATAAACTACTTCTCTAGATTTATTCAACTGTCCTTCCTGCTGCATGTTGCATATAAAGACGTGAACAAATCCCTTAGTATTGATAGAATCTGAAAAGCCTTTCAAAACTTAACCGTGTAAGGAGACTTTCTCTAAACATCCTAATAGCTTGTTGGAGTAAAAGCATGAATACTGAGTTGTCTGCAGGGTTAAACAAGATTTGGTTTCATTGCTTTGGTGACTAGGGGGCATATCAACAAGCGGCAGCGATAATTATCGCTGGCCGCCCTTAGCGTGAGGAGTTTTATCGCCGGCTATCGCAGATAATTATCGCCATGCTAGCGCTGTATTACCAACGCATAGCACAATGGCGATAATTATTCCTGTGATAGCGATGTTTTCCATGGAACATCGCTGGTTTTCCAGCGATGTGCCATGGAAAACGGCAATATCCTTGTTGATAGGGCTGGGTGGTCTCAGCCCTATAATCCACCACCCATTGACTAGCATTGTTTAGTCAAAGGAAAAGCAGGCGTAAGGAAAGTAGCGTTAACCAAGGTTAGCGTTACTTTTCTTATCGCTATGCTTGTTAGCGTGCCCATTGGTAATTGGAAAAATGTCGGTTAGCGACATTTCTCCAGTTATTTTGGGACGGAGCGCCCAATTTGCATCTCATTAGAGATGCAAAGGTTGGCATTACGGGAAAGGGCGCTAAGGCAAGGAATCACGCGATAGCGTGACCTTGCTGATAAAGCGATAAAATTATCGCCGCTTTTCGTCCGAAAACGGACGCAAAAGCGGCGATAAGTTTTTTATCGCCGCCCTGTTGATATGCCCCTATGTTCCTTTATTAAGAAAACATGGAGATAACAAAATACCCATCTTGGCCACCTTCATCGAGCAGGCTTAGCGCTTTAGAAATTACCACAGTTGTATGTGTCTTTAGGATAATCCTGTCTGGTTGTGAAAGATGCCTCATCAAATAGGAATTCTGAAATATAGAAAACTGCGAGGTTTGCCATTCTCTATTTACAAATGTTTGCAACATTGACGTCCTTGCGGGGTACGGATGCAGCCTGTCCCCCCTCCCCCCCCCCCCCAGCTCAGCTTTGTACTGGCCATTTGAGCTGTTGAATGCTGTGGCCCATGTCCAGCTCTATTTTTCCTGGTACCCCCTTATAGCTGCCAAGTTTTCAATTAGCTTATGTGCGACATTCTCATATATTTAGTGCGTTTATGTGTGACATTTCAATCCTTATGTGTGATTTTTTTAGTAACACTTTATTGTGAGTGAAATGAGACAGCTGCATTCAAGAGTTCATTTTTAGAAATTACGCCCTTTTCTCATATGTGGCGGTTCTTAGGGGCATATCAACAACAACCGGCGATAATTATCTCTAAGCGCACTTAGCGCTAGGATAATTATCGCCGGCTAGCGTGAATTTTTATCGCTGAGATAGCGTGCTATTAGCAACGCTTATCTCAATAGCGATAAAATCCTCACGCTAACAGGCTAACAAGAGATTATCGCTGGAAACCCAGCGATAATCTCACGTTACCTTGTTGATAGGGACAGGCAAACTTAGCCATGATATCCTCCTTCCATAGGATATCATGGCTAAGTCAGAAAAATGCCAGACGTAAAAAAGCAGCGTTAACCGCGGTTAGCGCTGCTTTTTTTGTCTCTAACAGGGTTAGCGACATTCTTGATAATAGGAGAAATGTCGCTTAGCGACATTTCTCCTATTATTTTACTCTGGAACGCCCCCTTTGCATCTCATTAGAGATGCAAGGGGAAGCGTAGAGTAAAAGGGTGCTAACATGCAAATTTGCATGTTAGCACCCTGTTGTTGATAGGGCGCTAGTTTTATCTCTCCTTTTTTGGCTTTTAAAGCCAAAAAAGCAGAGATAAAGCCCTTGTTGATATGCCCCAAAATGCGTGAATTAACCTTTACATGAGAATCAGATACGTCATTATTTAGCACAAGTATATTAGATGGTTTGCTCAGAATCATAGAATGTTGAGCCTGGGCTGGGATGCGAGTCCTCTTTTACGGTTCTAACGTAGACGGTTCTGGTCGCTAGGCCACAACTCGTCTCGCCTCCTCCTCCTCCTTCTCCTTCCTTTCCAGTTTTCCAGTTAGGCCGCTCTTTGACTGCAGGTTTGACTGACCTCGTTTTTGGCATATATTTAGAAGCTTCGTTGTGTGGTTGAACCTCCACATCTGTTTAATACCGTGGTTTGAGCAGGGGGTGCTTTTGCACCTTTATTAGGCAGGTGTATGGGTTTATGTTTCAGTCTTCAAAGAAATCTCTGTAGTTCACTTGACTTGGATATGAGTTTCTTTGTTTGCGGGATATTTCTCCGTCATAATATATCGACTAGCTTATACCTCCTGTTGCACACCAGCGACATCTTGCGGCCTTTGATAAACAGTACTCGGAGCTTAGCTTTTATGCGTCCCAGCAAAGTCAGAAACTGAAACTGCACGGTTTTATCACGCTCTAGGACACACGTCAATGCACAGCTTAATCTGATCAGCTGTGCAAGCTCTGCCAAGCGTGACTCTTTTAGGTGGCAATCTCAGTCAGGCATTGCGGGAAAGTTAGAGGGAAAGCATTATTCTAACGTGAGATGCGTGGCAATTGTCAGGGCTGCCCCTTAGGGCCCACCACCATAGCTGTTGCATGGTGCTGCTGCTGGGGGCAACATAAAATAAACAGACACCGCAACACATTAATACGTCCAAGTACCTTTCGCTGCAATGCAGCGATTGTTTGAGGCAATGCATGAGCCTACATGGTTGCTAAAAAGGCCTCGGCTATCCCGCTGTGCGGGACAATAAACTACCTGGACTTGCGGTTATCAGCCCCTTTTGACCTCGCCTGTGCCTGGGGGCTCCATTTCCCACCAGGATAAGCACCAGGCGGCGCAACTGCAGAAAGGAGCACATTGGGGCGGGGCCATCACCCCAGCGCTAAAAGCGCCTCTGCTATCCCGATGTGCGTTTCAATACACTACCTGGACTTGGGGTCACTAGCCTCTTTTGACCTTGCCTATGCTTTCCCAACCAGGATACACACCAGGAGGCACGACTGCAGAACGGAGCCCACGGGGGCGGGGCCATCACCTCAGCGCTAAAAGCGACTCTGCTATCCCATCCTGCAGGACGATACACTACCTGGACTTGGGATCACTAGCCCCTTTTGACCTCACCTGTGCCTGGGGACTCCATTTCCCTCCAGGATACGCACCAGGAGGCCCAGCTGCAGAACGGAGCACAAGGGGACAGTGCCACCCCCCCCCCCCAGCGCTAATAGCGCTTTTGCTATCCCGCCGTGTGGGACAATACAATACCTGGACTTGGGATCACTAGCCCCTTTTGAACTCATCTGTGCCTGGGGACCCTATTTCTCACCAGAATATGCTCCATGACGCTCGTCTGCCAAAATGAGCCCAAGGGAGCGGGGCCATCACCCCAGCACTGAAAGCGCATCTGCTCTCCACTGTCAATCAGAAGAGGAGGCCTCATATTTAAGAGCTATTAGTGGAAAATGTAAGCTTTAGTGGCAGATATCCCAATTTCTCTGAAATTTGTTTAGACCACAGTTACTACAAGGTACCCTTCTGATCTGGGATGCTCAGTTGAGCACATACAGAGGGTACCCATGTAAGCTGGACCGGGAATGCCATACAGGGATGCCACAGCTGCCGGTTCATCACAGGGTCACCTCACAATATTGACCCCATTCCTTTCCCTGGGAGGTTGTTCTGGGAGAGGTGGGATAAGAAATGGTGCAGATCAAGTACACCAAATGTCCCATACCCTATTGCGATCTGGAGACCTTCCTCATGCCCCCTCCATAATACCCTCTGTCCTCACAATAGTGCTGGTCAGCAAATGACCCAAGAGAGGGAGGGAAGCCTGGCGAGAGGTCGATGAGGAAGGAGATGGGTGGCCTCACAAGACGGCTCGTGAAAACTAACAGGGTGTTGGTGAGGCGCGTTCTTGATCCCATGGTATATGAGGACATCTTAACCAAACAAAGAAGCACATACCTCATATAGTTAAGAGAAAGTATCCTTGTTTGGTTGAGATTTACCTCTTTGTAGTCTTGTTGTCTTCTCAATAGCAGAATTCATATTATCACAGATTTATGGATAAAGATGCTCAAGGAACAATTACATTGCCGAAAAACGCACACAAGGTCAGTGGAGTCATTTGCTCGTGGTCCATTATGCAGATGTAATGTAGAATATGCAATGGACATTTAACCAATGAGGTAGTTCTTAGTAATTAACAAGAAGAAAGTAGTCATGTTAGGTAGACATTTTGTTGAAAACTATGTTCTCTCGTAGGATAAAGGGGCAGGTGAAGTTCCGTTCTGGCGCAGTCACTCACACAGCTACTGACAGTACCACACAACCATTACACATCCACTCACACACCCATCATGCCAATGTCACATCCACTCACAGATCCATTCAGCCACTAACATCCACTGACTGATCCACTCACACACCCGGAAAACCACTTGCACACCCACTTACAGACTATATGACTACTCACACACCCACTCACAGAGCAATACAGCCACACCCACTAAATGACCTATACAGCCAATCACACACCTACCCTCAAAGCTCAAGGTTACAGTTAGCAAACAGAATTAAAAAAAACTTTAGAAATTCACAAAAAAACAAAGGTTACAGAGCCGTTATAGTTAGGAAATAGAATGAAAAAAAACTCAGATATTCACTGAAAAAAACAAAGGTTTCAGTGCCATTCTAGTTAGCCAATAAAATGAAACACAAACATAGAAAGCTCAAGGGACCCCCCTAAACCCAGATTATTGCTGAAATGGAAAACTAAACAGGCAGTCACAAGTGCAGTTACCTTGCAGACAACAGAGTCATGATTTCAATTGTGCAGCAGGTGCAGTGTCACCAGGACCAACAAAAGCTCTAGGCACCCCACTAAACACATAACATTGCTATATTTACTACTAAACAGGCAGTCACAAGTGCAGTCACCTTGACAACAACAGGGTCATGATTTGAATGGGGCATCAGGTGCAGTGACACTGGGTGCAAAAGTTCTCAGAACTCCTCTAAAACACCTGGTATTACTATATTTTACTACTATAGAGGCAGCCACAATTACAGTTGCCATACAGTTGAAAGGGGATTGATGTAAATGGTGCAGCTGGTGCAGTGGCACCGGAGCCTAGAGTTGTCATGATTCCATTAAACACACAATATTGCTTAATTTTACTACTAAACAGGCAGTCACAAATGCAGTTATCTTGCAGGCACTAGGGGCATGATTTGAATGGTGCAGTGGCACCAGGCCCAAAAGAACTCCTCTAAACACATAACATTAATAGTACATCAATTAATTCTATGTATTCCCTCTTTCATTTCATTATATTGCCTTCTTGTACATAAACAAGTCATAATACTTTAACAGACTTTCTGTAACTTATATTGTACAACTACTCAGAAAGCTACAATTTACAACAAAAAACAGCTTATTAGTAATCACATAGACAAAACCTAATATGTATACCAATGCTTTTTACTTGTTATCATTGTTCTCTTGCTGTGAACACTTACATTGGTAGGAACTGAATTTGAAATGTTGCTCATATTAACTCTGCTGTTTTAGAGTTTTGAAGCTAATGGGAGAATTCAGAATTTACACTTGATTTTACCAATGTCACTGTGTTACTGTTCTTCCGGGAAATGGGTGCATTTCTCCTAGCAACGTTTGTGTTCTTGATGTTACAATTATTATAATATCTCTGGTGATCTTGTCCTCCACCAATTAAACATGATCGTTAGACTGATCTTAGTTGTACCCTCGGTGGGAAGTTTCATGATACCTTGTTATTTTTTTCAAATAAATTCATGGTTGATTAATTTCTGAAATTGTATTTCATTTTACAGTTTGTTTTGTTGGATTATTTCTCATTATATTTATATGCATTGCCATATTTAGGTGCTTCAGTAACAGATTTATTGATTTCAAATTACAGGTACAAATGAAGTTCTTCATCATTGTTAAAATGTATTTGTTTTTACACTTTGTCTTTTTGGATTATTTCTCATTTCGTTTTTGTGCATTGCTGTATTTAGGTGCTTCTCTAACAGATTTATTGATTTCAAATTACAGATGCACATAAAGTTCTTCGTCATGTTTTAGTCCGTATGGCATCCTGGTTCCAAATTTTATAATATATCTGGATTCCAATATTCCCAAACCTAGAGTTCAGTTACCACCACTTTTGTTTCTTTTTATTATATCTATGCCATAGACGTTTAAGCTCCTCCAGTCATCAGTGTGACTTTTATTGTAATGTTTTGCATTGCATACGTTAAATCTTTGTTGTTAATTGCTCTTATATATGTATATAAACACTCATATAACTTATATGGACCTAGAGCTCCTTGTCACAGTTGAGGCCTATGGGATTCTTCCTTTGGAGGGTTATTATGTATTTGGACTCTAGTTGTCTCAATTTATATGTCCTGTCTCCAGTGGGAGGCCTTTACCTGGTCGGCCTGATGGCTTGCCAATCGCTCCTGCTTCCTTCGGGACCTTGCTCAATCTGCTATGTTCAGTATGTCAACAAGCTCCAGGGCTGCCCCTCTGGGAAGTACGGCCGGCACGCTTCTCACTGCACTGTGGCCGCCGCCATTTTGTTACCCAGGCTCACAGTGTTCCTCGCACTGCTCAAGCCCACCGGTTGGGCCCACGAGACCCCAGCTGGTCCCCTCTGGTGCGCATTGGGGCCTTTGCCTCAATACCTCACCCCCAGGCCCAATCGGTGTTTGGGGGGAGTGGGCATCAAGCCCCCGACAGCAGCAGGCAGTAGAGAGACTGAAAAGCACGTCCTATCCGCCAGTTCTATTGGACATGCCAGCGACACCTCCATTTTAGACGAGGAAGACCTAGGATCACTATGGGATAGTAATATGAGAAGGCTATCAGCCTACTGCAGCATCTTAAGAAGCAAAATCAATATCTTTTGAGCTACTATTTGTCTGTCTCTCTCTCTCTCTCTCTCTCTCTCTCTCTCTCTCTCTCTCTCTCTCTCTCTCCCTCTCTCTGTGTTTGCAGTAGTTGTGGCGCCTTTCTTCTGAACTGCTTTGTATGGCTTAGGGTCACATGTCATTTGCAGTTTGGTGGATCTCTCTCTGTTGGTCAGCAACACTTTCTCCCCAGGCTATAGGAGCACTTCTTCAGTGAGCCTAGCTCTTGTCACTGCTTTATTTTCTTATGTGTTCTTCTTTTATATTGTCTTCCTTATTTTCAATCAATCAGGGACTTGTAAAGCACGGCTACTCACCCGCGAGGGTCTCAAGGCACTGGGGGAGGGGGGCTGTTGCTCGGACTGGGTAGAGGATCAGTTGACGAGCCATGTCTTGAGGTCCTTCCTGAATTGGGTCAGCGACACAGATTGCTTGAGGTGGAGGGGCAGGGTGTTCCATGTCTTGGTGGCGAGGTAGTAGAACAACCTTACTCCGGTTCTGGTCTTGTGGATGCTGGGCATGGAGGCAAGAACAAGTTGGGAGGTATGGAGTTGTCTGTCGGGTACGTGAAATGTGAGGCGGTGGTTCAGGTATGCTGGCCCTTTGTTCTGTAAAGCTTTGTAGGCGTAAGTGAGCAAGCACATATCTCAAATAGGCTGTGTCATCAACCAGGGAGATGACCACAGTCCACATTTACTTGTTTACAGGATCGTCTTGGGTTTCTTGTCACGAATGTGCTGAGGCAGATCTGGTGCCCCTGTAAGGTGCCAATGTGTGGAACAAGAAATGAGAACACCTGGGCACATTGAACACTGCAGAAGATTGTGTCCTAAAATAGCATACATCTTTCTGTATATTGTAGTTATTTACTGGAATGTATA
Organism: Triturus cristatus; assembly: GCF_964204655.1. NCBI lineage: Eukaryota > Metazoa > Chordata > Amphibia > Caudata > Salamandridae > Triturus > Triturus cristatus. Next base: position 1,659,764,452 of record NC_140590.1, on the reverse strand, counting down.
TAACCAGGTGAAAGGCCCACAGAAGCAAAGCAAACCTTTGTGGTTTCACAATATTAGCATCACCCAATATGCACTGTCTGCGGTACCCAGTCATCTCTAACAGAGTGTGTACCTGAGAGACAGTGACAGATCAGGGTAGCTTATAAGCAACCTCAGAGCGATTAGCAAACAAAAGTCTTTCTGCTGCTGAGATGTTGTGACGTAAATATTGAATACAAGGTAAACAAAACTGAAAACTCTATCCAGAGTATTTATGTCCTCTTTTAGTAAATTCAGTGAGCAAATAAAGAGAATTACATCTGCATTTTTACAGGAAACCAGAGGCACCCAATATATTATCGACATACAGAACAAGGGTACAATCACTGAGGGGAAAACCAGGGTGTCCAAATCTTTCTAAAGAGCTTATGAAAAGATGGAAGGTAACTCTCCCATCTAAGTGACCCTGAGAAAGGCAAGTTCATATGATTTGGGAGCAGCGGAAAAAGAATACGATAAGAAGCTGGCTTTCAGGATGTATATGGAAAAAGAAGAAACCAGAACATTTATCTATACCAGGAAACTATGTGGGAGTTGATGGAATACATGACAATTGTAGTTGTATATGTTTGTTGATAGTTTACTAGAGCTTGCAAATATTCAGGATAAAGTTATGCTTTCTTCACTCAATCAAGCAGCATATTGCGTGATATTGCACTGCGCAATTGGGTAAGTGACCACCAACACCTAGACTGCACTGGTGTTTCCTTGTTCAAGGTCATCCACTGGGATGTTTTACGAGTTGCGTGAGTATCCGGTGGGAAGGGCGGCGGCAGAATTGTGGCGTTCAGCTATGAGCAAAGAATGTCAAACTTGGGTGTGGTATTCTGTATGCTAGGATGTAATTGTACAACTGGAGATTTTAGCTCAGCTGACTGTTGGGTGTTGCTGTGGCTGGTTAGGGTCTCTGTTACCTGAATCTTATTGAAGATCACCTCAACTTATCCAGTTTCTGCTACTCTCTTCTGAGAACTTAACTTTGGGCTTCTTCTTTGTGTGCCAAACAAACACCATAGAAAGGTATTTCCAAAGCAGATTTTTGCATGTGCAAATATACAAAGTTTTATTTCTTAATGCAAAAATAGAATTTACATACATTATTTAGGAGATCGTTCTACGTCTGTAAACTCTTGTAAATGAGCACCAGTGCAAGTATACATACCTGCATTTGCACTTTCGTGTCTTCGTTTAAATATATTGGCCCTCTAATTTATTTTCATATTGTTCATTATTAATAATTGTTTTACACTGATTCGCCTTATTGACCCTTTTCTAATATTGGAATGCATCAAACACATTTTACTAAATGATGCTTCTGATAGATACTTCTGCCTGTGGATTCCTCACCTTCTGAATACCCCCTGAACCAGCATTCCGCGGAAATTCTTTCCTAGTTCTCCCACGTCGACGAGGACGGCATAATAGCACGGCTCCGCTCGCGACTCCGAATGATTTCATTGGAGCCATAAGAAGACCTCGTCGGCGTGCTGACGTCAGTTCCCTTTTTTCTGCGCCGTCGACGTGTAACGATTTTTCTAAGGCCACTCCATTTTCTATAGAGAAAACTTTGTATCCTCAAGGATTTCCAATGGCTACTTCTAGGAAGTCTGGGTTCAAACCCTGCAGAGAGTGCGGCGGTCACATGTCTATCACTGACCCGCATGATAATTGCCTCTGGTGCTTATTGTCGGATCACGAAATCGATGAATGCCGAAGCTGCAGGAAGATTAATCCTGTGGAAATATGGATTTTTCTGATCAGTTATGTCCCCTATCTTGGACCCCAACGGTTTCATGTATGAATCATAAGTACATGTACGTTCCCTCCGGTTCCAGTTATGAAGACGCAAACACATGTGCGTCCACCGTCAACCTGTCCTCTTTCAGATCCGCCATGAATAGGCCGGATATTCCATTCCTAAGTATGAAAGGCCACCGGCTTTATATGGTTCACTTATGCCATTTTGCAGTCCAGGCAAGTAGGCCCTGATTCTGTCATCGAACTCTTCTTGCCTTCTGCCTCTGAAAGCTCCAGTCTGAGCCTGCATCTGTGACCATGAACTTTGTCTCATTCCCTGCGCGGCTCACGAAGCCTGACATCAGCCTGCTGTCTGCCAAAAACTGTATTTTACCTTCGAAATTATCTGCTCCGTTCCCTGCCCGATGCATTCCTGTCTAGTAGTTTAAGTAAACATTCTTCCAGTTACCGAGCAAAGGCCCGGCTTCTCTGTCTTCATGCAAGTAATTCATAGCCCTGTTACTATGGAAGATTCCTGCCCTCGCATCTAGTGTAGACACTTAGACGCTTGTACACGCACTAACAGTCAGTATAGTCAGTATAGAATAAGATTCTACTCGAAGAGACCTCTCTTTTGGATAACATGGTTCTTTAAACATAGGATGTTAGATATGATTTGGGATTAGGTTGACTTGACCCTCCAGACTTCTGTCGCCACATGTAGAGCTAAATGTCAAGTCCCCATCACCCCCTAGTCGCACGTCAATCACACGTCATGCTGCTGCGCGCGCATATCTGCCAAGTATCTCTGCTGACATTGCGAAATTATTTCATGTAACCACCCTCTTATGACATCACATCTGATGACGTTCTTTAAATCACTCCCAGTTACGCCTATTTTTGCTACGTACGAATATATTATCACCACTATCAATTGTTACGCCTCTTGTATTTGCTTCACTGTAATGCCTATTGTATAAAAGTAATTGATTGTCAATAACGTATGTACTTCACTTCCTGAACCTTCGTGGTGATGGAACTTGGAGCAACCGATTATAATCGACCATTGGAATAAAGCCCATTCCGAACCTCTAATACCACGGATTCTGCCTCTTATTTACTGAGCTATTTTATTATGTTTCTGTATCAAATTAAGTCCCGGTAATTAAATTATTTACCACAATCCGAAGGCCATTAAGGAGCGTGAGGCTAAGCTGTTTATAGCCAGAGCCAAGAAGGAGAAGAGGGGACATAAAATGGGACATAAAAGAACAAAGTCGTCGTCTTCTCATACTTCAAAATCAAGAAAACATAAGAAGTCTAAGAGGAGACATGGCTCTCAACGCCGTTCGTCAAAGGTCAGAGCTTCGAGGTCGAGGTCGCCTTCTCTAGCTAAGCGACTTCGAAGACAGGGCTTTGTTTCTCCTTCTCCAACTCCATCTCCACGGGTGACGCCGGTTCCATCTCCGGTTCTGAGGTCGCCGGCGTCGAAGGGCTCTTTGTCGCATGAAGGTTCTCCCGCTTCTGCTATGTCTCCGACACCGGGGGAGTCGTCTCCAGGCCGTGTGGCTTCACCTGTGCGGGCGCCGTCCCCGGCTCCGCAGGCTCCGGTCCAGCCTCAGGTGGTTCCGCTTCAGGAAGGTACGGATTCATATCCTCCTTTCTTGTTCTTGGATCAGACCCTATGCATTTTCTTAATGCGATGTTTGGCATGTTTGCTAGGGCCTCTACTCCATCTGGTGGGCCTTCGGGCCCCATGGGTCCTTTGGCCTTTAACTTGGGTGTGCCTCACCACTATGCTCAAGCACCCTTTTTGCCATTCTTGCCGTCGACTCCGGCTTGGCATTTCCCGGCGCCGAGGTCTTCCACTCTGGCTCCGTGGACTCCTTCGGCTGTCGAGTTGGCGCTACTGCGAATTCAATTGACGCCGAGGTTTGAAGCTGAGGCTCCTCCATCGACGTCGTTGATGTCCTCACCAGCGCCGCGCTTGGTGCCGTCGCCGCCGATTCATAAACAGCGCTCTAGAAGAGTGGGTTGGCTACTTCTCCTGAGTATGATCTCTCATCTAGAAGTCTAGAGTATTACAAGACATTGCTCCTTATCACGTGGTAATAAGGAAGGCAGCTGAATTGCTTGATCTGCAACTTCCCTCAGCGGAGGTAACATCTAATATCCTTACGGAGGTTCTTAATACAACTTTTTCAGCCTCTGAACCGCTGCTACCCTTTAATGATGCCTTAATGGAGCCTATAATGGAAGTTTGGCAGAAGCCTTTGTCTGCTCCTGCAGTTTCTCTTCCATCTCAAGAAGGTACAGGCCTGCTCCTGGGGATCCGGCTTTTCTGTCTTCACATCCATCTCCAGAAAGCTTGGTGGTCCAGGCTTCTTGTTCGAAGCAATCTTCTGGTTCTTTCCCTACCATACCTGGTGATAGGGATTCTAAAAAAATGGAGCAGGCAGCAAAGAAAGTATTCCTTTCTGCGAGTATGGCTCTAAAGTCCACTAATGCAACCTGTCTTCTTGGGAGGTATATCCATGCTCTGATGGATTCAGTCAAGCAGCTAGCTCCAAAGTTGCCTGTAGAGGATCGCAATAATTTCTTGGAGGCCCTTTCTGATTCTCAAGCTGCGGTCCGTCAGGTAATACAATCGGGTCTGGACACTGCTGACTCTGTGGCTCGTGTGACGGGGTCTTCTGTGGCGACAAGAAGACAAGCCTGGGGGGAGGAGCCTAGCGCTTGACCAAGATGGCCGCGTGAGCTTAGAGCTCCCGAGACCCTCGCGCCCTCCGTCGACTATCCTGACTCAAATCCTGATGGTATGAATGGCACCGTGTTGCTGAGTTGTCAGGGAGGCGATTGATGCTACCCGCGACCGGATCGCCCACCGGGAACCGGACTTATGACTGGCGAAAGATTGCGGCCTAACTCCCGGAGATGCCAGGGGCTAGAGTTGGCAGGATGCCCGACTCCTAGTTGATCAACAACGGCCTGGTGAGGTGTGAACTACCGGACGGAGGCCCTCGCTCTTTCACTTTCGGTTTCGTTCCCTTTGTCTGCCCGGACACTGTAGTGCTCTGGGTGGTTCTATAACCCCAGGGACGCTCGGTGGGCTATTTTGGAAGAACAAGGCGGACCCGCTCACTCCTTATACCTCTCTCTGAGAGGGGACGGTCCTCACTGCATTGGACTGCTTGGAGTCCATTATGTCGGGCAAGGCAGAAGGAGATAGGCTGAAGACTAAGTCCACCAGGCGGGGAACGTACTCCCAAGTCAATAGTATGGACCGCTACGCCCTCCCGAAAACATCGCCGAGTGGATCGAGCCAGGCGCCGGATGCCCAGAAGGAGGACTCGCCTGGGACCCCGGAGCTCTCCCTGCAGGATGTCATGGGCGCGCTTGATGGGATGCAGACCTCGATGGGGAGGCAATTCGAGGCCCTGGCGCATAAGGTGGATGCCATCCTGGTGGATGTCAACTTGATCCGCTCGGACCTGGGCAAGACAAACGAGCGCGTTAAGGACCTGGACCACAAGACCACGGGTCTCACTGATGAGGTCGCGGACCTGCAGAACGAGGTCCGGAAGCTGAGGGCCGAGAGTGACCTCGCCGCCCGCCGGCTGGAGGACTTCGAGAGCCGGTCCAGGCGCAACAACGTGCGCGTAATCGGGGTCCCAGAGTCCTCGGATGAGGCTTCGGCGGACCTGATTGTGGAAGATTTGGTCCTCAATCATCTGAAGCCTAAGGGCCTTGGGAAGTTTTTTGCGGTGGAAAGGGCCCATAGGGTGCCGGGCGGACGGCCCAAGGCGGGTGCCCCGCCGCGGCCGATTGTCGCCCGGCTCTTTCATTTCCGAGATCGGGACGCTATCCTGCAAGCCTCGAGGGTGACGAGCCCAGTCCCCTTCCAGAATGCATCGGTGAATTTTTACCCGGACTTTACCCAGCAGGTGCAGAGACAGCGACAGAGCTTCCTGGGGGTGAAGCGAAGGCTTCGGGAGCGGGACCTAAAGTATGCCATGCTTTTCCCCGCCAGACTACGGGTGGTGCATGAAGATCGGACATTCTTTTTTGACTCTCCTGTTATGGCCGATGAATGGCTGGACGCTTTGCCCCGGAGACGGACCGGGGATGACACAGCTGAGCATGGAGACAGTGGCCGGGATGGACAGGGCTGATAATTCAAAGCCGGCCTGACTTGATTTGACCATATTTGTAGATTTGAATAGAGTGCAGTAACTGTGGAGGGTTGCGGGAGGACGAGGGGTGCTCTTTTCCTCCCTTGGGGTACTTTTTGTAGATTTTTGTTTTTGTGGGGCGACAGGCACACTGCAAGTTGGGGGGGCTTTTTAAGCTGCAGCAGGGGTGCAGGGTGGGGGGAGTTATGGGGAGTTTGAGTTTGTGGTTGGGGGGTTTATTTCTGCAAGGCATGATGATTATCCTCAGTTCTGTTCCATGGTGGCGCCTCGGGTGGGGGGTGGGCCTCTTTCCGTTTGAGGATGGGGGGTAGAGGCCTAAGTGTTATAAGCTGGAATGTTAATGGTTTGGGGGATCGCATTAAGAGGGGGATTGTTTTGCAATTTCTGAAACGCTCAATGCCAGACGTTGTACTGCTGCAGGAGACGCACCTCATAGGCAATACGTGCTATGCCCTGAATAGGAAGGGGTATAAATTCATTGCACACTCGGGATTCTCTTCTGGGTCCAGGGGGGTGGGCATCCTCGTTAGAGCATCGTTGCCTTTTGAGGTGGACTCCACCATTGTTGACGATAGGGGGAGGTTTGTGGCGGTGGCGGGGTGGTGGGAAGGAAGGACTTTGGTTTTGGTTTCGGTTTATGTCCCGCCGGCCCTGCAGGCCGCCACGTTTGCTGAATTGGGCAGGGCTTTGCTGACTCTCCCGGGGGGCATGCTGGTAGTGGGAGGGGATTTCAACGCTGTGGGTTCCGGACTGCTGGATAGATACCCGCCCAGGGACACAGGGGGGGCTCAGAAATGGCTTCCAGATCTCCTAGACACGTTTGGCCTGATAGACTGCTGGAGGCTCCGGCACCCCACACAGAGTCAATACACGTTTCACTCCGGGGCGCATGGTAGCCTCTCCAGGATTGACTACCTGCTCACTTTGGCAGCACATGCCTCGTTGATATCCGAGGCGAGGCACATGGCACGTGGTATCTCTGATCACTCGCCAGTGTGGATCCGGCTGGATCTCGGTCGGGAGGGAGGAGGGAGGGTGGCCCCCATTAACCCTTGGTATTTCCGAGACCCCAAGATGCGCAGCGCCCTGGTAAAGAAGGTAGATAATTACTTTAAGGACAATCTGGGATCCGTGGACTCGGCGATCTCGCTGTGGGAAGCTTTTAAGACCGTGCTTCGGGGGGAGGCCCTCTCCCTGGTGGTGACTGCCAAGAATCGGAGGGATTGCGAAGAGCGGCAAGTAGAGGAGGAGATTGCGGCCCTTGAAGGGGATATGGAGGAGGAGGTCACAGAGTCCTCATTGCACGAGCTTTGCTTGAAGCAGGCGGAGTATAGGGACCTGGTGACTGACGCCGCCAAGACCCTCAGCAGGGAACAACAGGGCCGTCTGTATGATGTTGGAGATAAGGCAGGGAAACTCCTGGCGTGGCTGGACAGGAAGGAACGGGTCAATAGAGTGGTGCCAGAGTTGATTGGAGATGGGGGAGAGGTGATTGTGGAACCTGAAGGGATTGTGGAGTGTTTCGCGGAGTATTTTCATAGGGTTTATTCCTCTGTGTCGGACAGGCCGCCCGAGGACTCGTCTGATCTCCTTCGTGATATCGAGTTGCCCTGCCTCTCTGACATAGATAGGGACGATTTGGATGGCGACATCACGGTTGACGAGGTGGCGGGGGCGATTCGCGCGTTGAATTCGGGTAAGGCCTCTGGACCGAACGGACTGCCGATCGATCTGTACAAACTGTTCCCGGATAGGGTCGCCCCTCACCTGCGCGCCATGTTCTTGGAGGCGCGGGGAGATGGGATCCTTCCGTTGGATCAGCGGCTGGCGTCGATCGTGGTCATACACAAAGAGGGTAAGCCCCGAGATAGATGCGCCTCCTATCGGCCCATTTCACTCCTCAACGCTGAGCCGAAAATTCTGGCCAAACTCCTGGCAACCCGTCTGATTAGAGTACTTGGCGATCTGGTCCACCCGGATCAATCTGGCTTTATCCCGCACCGAAACACAGCATTGAACCTTAGGCGTCTTCATGGCGTCATCGCCAGGGCGGGCACGCTGCGTGAACCGGCTGTTGTGGCATCTCTTGATGCCACAATGGCCTTTGACACGGTGGAGTGGGCATATTTATGGGCCATGCTGGCCAAGTTTGGTTTCGGTCGCGGGTTTGTGAGTTGGGTCCGGTTGCTGTACGAGGGGCCACTAGCGAAGGTTGTGGTGAATGGTCGGGCATCTGCTCCGTTTCAGCTTGGAAGGGGTACTCGGCAGGGCTGCCCCCTGTCGCCTCTGTTGTTCGCCCTCGCCCTTGAACCGTTGGCTGCGTGGATACGTTGGCACCCGGATATACGGGGCCTTCGGTGGTCGCCTGATCACGAGGACCGGATTTCACTTTATGCCGATGATATCCTGCTGTATCTTGCCTCACCTAAGAAGTCACTTATAGTGGTCTGTGACGTACTCGCATCGTTCGGTAGGAACTCGGGGCTTGTGATTAATTGGGGCAAATCGTACTTGTACGTTCTTAGTGGCGAGGTCCCACCGATCCCTAGAACATGTTCGATACAGGTTGCCCAGCAAGGTTTTGTGTATTTGGGGATTTTTATATCCATGGATCCGGCTGTGCGCTATGAGAGGAACCTGCTCCCCCCCTTGGCACGCTTGAGGCGAGATGTTGAGGGTTGGCGGCGGCTGCCGCTCTCCCTTGTTGGGCGTGCGGCCCTGTTCAAAATGATGTCTCTTCCCCGCTTCCTCTACGCCCTCCAGAACACCTTGGACTGGGTACCGGCTAAATACTTTCGGGAGGTCGAAGGCCTCCAAAGGACGTTGCTGTGGGATGGGCGGCCGCGAATAGCTATTTCAAAGTTGACGCTCCCATGGTACGATGGGGGCATTGCGCTCCCAGACATCCGACGGTACTACTGGGCCACGCAGTTGAGCGCGATCAACCATGGGTTTTACGGCCCTGCCCTCAGCCCTGGGTATGCCATGGATAGGTGGCTGCTGCGCAGCGGCAACTACTACAGGGCGTTGTATTCGCGGTCCCTAGACTCGTCCCTTACGGGGCCCACAGGTGTGGCGGTGCGCGTCTGGAAGATGGCGACCGACTCGCTGGGCTGGAAGGACAGGCTAACCCTCGCTACCCCATTGTTTGAATCGGAACGGTTGGGAAGACTCTGGCATACGAAGGGCTTTGATAAGTGGGATCTGATAGGGATATCCAAGGTGGGGGATGTGCTGCATAAGGGGAGGGTGAAGTCTTTCGAGGAGTTGCAGACTGAGTTTGAGCTAGGGCCTTCAGAGTATTTTAGGTATATCCAGCTGCGTCACGCCCTCCGATCAGTCCTAGTGGAGGGTGAGAAGGTGCCGGAGTCCTCTCCCCTTGAGGACCGAGTCCTTGATGGTCATATGCCCGAGAGCACGATTTCGCTCATATATAAGAAGTTGATAAACGTCCGGGCAGACTTGCTACTGGGGCTGAGAGAACAGTGGACCAGAGATGGCCTCGAGTTGGATAATGAGGACTGGCAGTCAGCGGTTTCTTCGCCTAAGGAGGTTGCGATCCCGTCGCGTCTGAGGCTGGTGCAGCTCAAAATACTCCACCGGGTGTATGTTACGGGGCCACGGCTGGTCCACATGGGATTCTCGGAGGATGGCCTGTGCAGAAGGGGATGTGGTATGGTGGGTACTTTCCTGCACATCATTTGGGAATGTGGGGTCATTGTGGAGTTCTGGAGGAGAGTCCATGCAGTTATGGGGGAGGTGACGGGCATTGTGGTACAGCCGGAGGCGCGGTGTTGCCTCCTGAACGTTTGGGGGCCCACTGATCTTGATGAGGCACAGACCCAATGGGTGACTCTGGGTAACATGGTGGCTAAGAGGGATATCGCGCGATTATGGGGCTCCTCGGGTCCCCCTACACTGACCGCGTGGAAGGAGAACATGGATTGGAGCATGTTTAGGGAGAAGACGGTCTACTGCTCTAGAGGTCGCCCCCGGAAGTGGCACGCCATCTGGGGGCGGTGGAACCAACATAGGGGGGGAATATGTCTTGCCCCGGATTTGGAACCTCCCGAGGAACAGCTTTCCCCCTGACCTATCTTCCAGCACAGTTTGGTTTAGGTACCCGTTCTGAGCCTCTGCTGTTCCCCTTCTTCCTCCGCACACAGTCTTATAATTAGTAGATGAGTGGGGTCCTGCCTCCCCTGGGGGCTTTCGCCATGGGATTTCAATGTTCTGCCTTGCTGGGGTTTGTTGTGTGTTTTTTTCTGTGTTTATTTAAAAATGGACCTTTGCATTACTCTTCGTACTGTATCCGGGACGCATTACTGTATCTAACTTGCAATGCTGCCGAACCTTCGGGCTGTCGGCTGAATAGCTGTGTCCTGCATTTCGAAATAAAGGTTTTCAAAAAAAAAAAAAAAAAAAAAAAAAAGAAGACAAGCCTGGCTTATATCATCCGGATTTTCTCGTGATGTTTAAGCGACTCTGGTGGATTTGCCCTTTGACGGGTCAAGACTATTTGGGTCAAAGCCTGACTCTGCCTTGCAGCGTTTTAAGGATAGCTGGGCTACTGCAAGGTCTCTGGGCCTCCAGGTGCAGTCCAGGGGATACGGCTACAAGCGGTATTGTGATTTCGGAAGAGCTGCTTCCTTTCGTGGCCACCAGCAGGCTCAACAGGGCCAGCAGCAGCAGAACCCTTTGTACAAATCGTACTGAGGGAAGAATAAAGGGTGTCTTAGGGGAGCCTCTATGCAGCAATCCTCCTCCACTTCTCCTCCCGCCTCCGTTGGTACTTTAGGAAAGTAGTTCTAGATCCCCCATCATAGAACATGTTGGTCCGGTAGGGGGTCGGGTGTCCCGCTTTCTACAAGATTGGAAACTGATCACTTCAGATCATTGGGTTTTAAATCTTGTAGAGAATGGGTACGCCCTCCCTTTTTTAGAGTTTCCTCCTCCTTACCCTCCTCGCAAGGGTTGGTGTTCAGAGGACCACTTACTGCTTTTGCAGCAGGAAGTTCTTACCTTGTTACAGAAAGGTGCGATAGAGGTGGTTCCGGAGCAGGAAAGGGGTCAGGGATGCTACTCCCGGTATTTCCTGATCCCCAGAAAGGACGGTCGATTAAGGCCGATTTTGGACCTCAGGATTTTGAATTTTTACCTCAGGCAGGTAAAGTTCAAAATGTTGACCTTGGCTCAGGTTCTTCTTGCACTGCAACCGAAAGACTGGATGGTGTCCATCGATCTGCAGGATGCGTATTTTCATCTTCCCATCCTGAAGTCGCATCGGAAGTATCTCCGGTTCACGGTAGGATCGCAACACTACCAGTTTGCGGTTCTTCCGATCGGTCTGACTTCCACACCTCGAGTCTTTACGAAGGTGATGGCAGTGATAGCAGCACATCTCAGGTCAGGGATTCCTGTTTTCCCCTACCTGGACGACTGGCTGATGAAAGCAGAGTCTCCCGAGTTGGTGTTACGCCATTTGCAAGCAACAAAGCGACTGTTGTTCAAGTTGGGTTTCTCAATAAATGTACCCAAATCTCAACTGGTGCCTTCTTGGCGCTGCCTGTTCATAGGGGCAATACTGGACAAAACTGTGTCGACATTCAGGAGATGATTCCTTTGTTTTACGATGGAGCGGTTGTTCCAGTCCTGAAAGTTCTACGCCTGCTCGGTCTGTTCGCTTCCTGCATACTGTTAGTCAGTCATGCGAGCTGGCATATGAGGGCACTCCAGTGGTGTCACCGCAAGCAGTGGTATCAACACAAGGGAGATCTCGGGGAGAAGGTCAGAATCTCCAGAGAAGCTGCAGCGGAGTTGACTTGGTGGGGTGTGCAGGGCAACCTGTCTCAAGGAAAGCCCTTTCAGCTTCCTCCACCTGTGGCCACAGTGATCACGGATGCCTCCACTCTAGGGTGGGGTGCTCATCTGGGGTATCTGGAGGTCAAAGGTCTTTGGTCTCCAGAGGAAAGATTGCTTCACATCAACCTTTTGGAATTGCGGGCGATACGTTTGGCACTAAAGGCTTTCCTTCCTTCCCTTCACGGTCAGTCGGTTCAGGTCCTGACGGACAACACTACCGTGATGTGATACATCAACAAACAGGAAGGTGTAGAGTTGTATCGTCTCTTTCGAGAGGCTCTGCAACTCCGGTCCTGGGCTCAGAACCATCAGATTTGTGTGTTTGCAAATCATCTAGCCGGTGTTCTAAATGTTAGAGCGGACAGTCTCTGTCGGCATTACTCGGCCGATCACGAGTGGCGGCTTCATCCGGAGGTGGTCCATCGCATCTTCCAGATGTGGGTGTCTCCTCGGTTGGACCTGTTTGCCACCCACGAGAATGCACACTGCCCGTTGTTCTGCAGTCTCCAGTTTCCGATGCAGGGAGCGCTGGGGGACGCGTTTCAATTGGATTGGAGCTCACAACTCCTTTACGCGTTTCCTCCCATACCCTTGATCCCTCGGATTCTGAGGAAGATTCGCCAAGACCGGGCCCAAGTCATATTGATCGCCCCGGATTGGCCAAGAAGGGTGTGGTACACAGATCTTCTTCACCTCTCATCGCACCCTCCGCTCCGTCTCCCTCTCAGAGCAGACCTCCTCTCGCAGTCGCAGGGGCAGGTTCTACACCCCCACCTCCAGAGCCTGCACCTTCATGCCTGGAGATTGAACGGGGCAATCTGAGTTCCTTCTCTCTCCCGCTGGATGTGGTGGATGTTATTTTATCGTCCAGGCGATACTCCACCAAGTCTGTTTACTCTTCCAGATGGTCTAAATTCGTTAAATGGTGTGAAGACAGATCCTTTAAAAAAAAAAAAATTATTTATTTTTTATTAAGCAGTTCCAGAAGATACATAGATATGAAATAACAATCAGTGATAAGACCAGCAATAAATTACAGTAGATTGATAATAAAAGGCAGTTGTTTTACAAGAAAAGGAATCTTAAGAATAATACAATTCGTCAGACATTAAAATAGCTAGATCCAATAAACGGGGAGTTAACCCCTAATGCACAGTGATTTTAGAGATATTTGCAAGCGGATCAGTTCATTGGAGCCTCACCCCGATAGTGCTAACCGTTACTTCTGTTGGTTCCTTCCTATGTCCTCCTTACATTCCTGATCCAACCGGCAAAAAATGCCCAAGCCTTCTGCTCCCGGATTCTAGCCTGTCTCCCTCTGCTGGCATAGATAGCCCTTTCTTTTTTTTTTTTCTTTTTCTTTTTTTTTTTTGTACATTATGTACTAAGATCACTGCAAAAGCTTTATGAACCAATTTCACATGTTTTCACAGTGCCATGTTCTGGCTACAATGTACTAGTTTGCCAATTCACGTAACACTGGAAAAAAACATTGGCAGCCCACCCGCTAATTTCTTACTATAAAGAAGCATACATAAATATATATATTTTTCTTTTTCAAAAGAAAAATCGTGCATTGTTCTGTGGCCACAGAAATACACCAGCAGTGAATTACGCACGATGCTGGTAGAACACAGCTCAATTTATCCATATCAGGTGAAACATTTAATGTTCTATTGCCATTGTAGTATAATTTGGAATGGATTTACCGATTGAAATGTATAGACAGAACAGAGGAGCTCTGTAAACATCCACTATAGGGACCTTTTACACGTATCAGAATTGATTCTTATTAATTGCTTAGCAGGCTGGGGTGTACAGTTATATGGTGCAAATCTGCACAAACAAATTAGGCTCACAATTCCACAAGTCACGTTTACTTTCTACATCACACCTCATTTCCAATGCAAGGAAGCTCCAACATTGTAACACTGAATCCAGAGAATGCAAGAAAAATAAGAATTCAGTCACCTCACGATGCAGGTTTTTTGTACCCATCTCGAGCTTACTATTTTGGCTCACCTAATAGAGTACTTGATGTTTAATAAAAGTATAATGCTCTTCCAGTTATCAGTACCCAAAACCGTAAAATGGTTGAGGCACTTCACAATAAACATTTTGATGCTCTGAAAAAGCAACTGGTTTTAAACTCTAGTACTAAAAACCTTGCATACAAAAAGTACATCAATACAAGGTTGCAAATACTTCAGTTCCTTTGGATTTTGCATATGATGTTTTTGCATCAGTCACTGCAGGTAGTAGATTGAGCAAGCTTTACGTTTTGCATGCATTCAACTAGTTATGGTCAGATACATTTATACTCCCTTTTTATCATTATAGTTAGCTAAAAAAATTGCAAGACAGTCCACAAAAACAGGATTTTGTTTTTAAGACGAATTGCTGGCGTTCCAAGATGTAAGATATGCAGCACCGGAAATTCTTCTGTGATCTGGAATTAGTAGTGTTTGGCAAAGTGTTGAAAGCACTCAGAAGTAAGTCCTGGCTGGAGGCAGGAGAGCTTCAGCACCCGCTGATAAACCTCATTACTGATTGCATATCTTCCATCTTCAAACCCTGCAAAGAATCACCACTGTGGGGGAACATAGCTGTAGGTTGGTGTTCCTGGGGCCCGATATGTAGGCATTGTGACTTGATGGGGGGCTACTGCAGACATAGCCATTGTGGTCCCAGCTACCATTCCCATAGTCATCCCGTTTCCTCTTTGAGGGTGCATGGGCGCAGGGTACATGGTTGCAGGCATGCCATTGGGTTGTACAACTGTGGTATGATGAATTACATGAGGTGGCGCTGCATACACAGGTTGTGTGTAGTATGCGCTTTGCTGTGTATATGGGTTCTGCTGTGGATATGCACTTCGAACAGGGTACACAGCAGTCTGGTAGGGGTTGGGTGAAGATGAATAGGGTGGCACAGCTCCACTAGTTGGTGAACAGGACACCTTGTATGGTGTGCCTGGTGTATAACCAGTTTGAAAGGCAGGATTGGCACCAGCATACATATTAGTAGAATAGGCAGGTGCTGCTGCTGCATAGCCCACTGGGAAACCTGCAGGATAGCCAAGTCCTTTGGCATTGGCATAAGGAACTCCTGAAGACCCAGGGCTATAAACAGGATTCATAATGTTAACTTAAATCTCACGGAGGCGCCTCCTCTTCCCCCCGGAATGTTTTGCGCCTCTTCCTCGGTCGGGGGGGGAGGGAGGAGCGGCGTAGGCTATCAATCGCTTGAATAGTCCGCGGATGCGATTCAACCTCTTTCTTCCACGGCTCGACGGTGACTGCGCAGCAACAAACTGAAGGGAGATAGCCCTTTCTTGATTAATAAATTCCCAGGAGTCTGGCAAGCCACATATGGAAGGTTGGTGGTTCAGTATCTTTCCATCTCGCTGCTAGTAGTATCCTATATACCGCTGTCCCCAAGAAGAGACAGTATTCCTCCTCTACACTTAGACCCAATGAGCCATCATAGCGAAGAATCAACAGAGTAGGGGAAAATTCTACACTATGGCCAAATACTTCCTCCCAATACCCTGACAAGCCTTTTTAGGTCTCGCTGAGTCAGCGCGCATGCGCTGCTCGGAGAGACATATTGTATGTGAGTTTCCAAAGTGCTGCTGGCTGGCCTAGCGCTTGCGTGCACGTGAGCATGCACGCGCGCAGCCGCCATGCGCTACGCCAGCCAGCAGCACTCAGGAACACCTTTAGCGCGTCATCGCGATCACATTCGCTTTCACAGCGATCGTGATTGCGATGACTTTCGTGACCTCCTTGTTTTATTTCTTTCTTCGCATACATTCTCCTCGCAGATCCACTCGCCTTAATTATCATTACATTCTGCCCCTTCTAACGCAGCTCATTTTTTGAGGTCACCCACTCGCACCGAGTGCGTGCGAGCCCCGCGCGGGATTTGCAAGCCCTTCAAAATGGAGCTCGAACCTTGGCACTGATTCAGAGACCTGTTGTAATCTGTGAGCCTGGAAACAAAGGGCCTCATTAATGCAGCGACTCTGGGAGCCTTTGATGTTCGCAAGCTCAGCCTTCACTCTCGGTGCCATTTGCATCTGAACATTCATAAAAACATCATGTCTGCTTCCTCTGCCTCAGGCAATTTAGGAGCAAAATATAGCTTCTATTTAAAGAAACCCATTGAGGTGAGGCTCAGAATACAAATGCCACACAATCTCCAGACAGAAAAATCCAGCTGTATTTAATATTATACACGAGCTCAAAGCATTTGAGCATGTATCCGATTTCCATCGGATTTGACCGGCTTTACGTATGAGAGCGAAAAGTGAACCGTTGGCAGGCCGCACTTTAAATGCTGCAACCTTCTAAGGGCAGACACTTACAATTCATTCTTTGATATTTACAACAACCTTCACAAACCGATTTGTATTTGTAATGTTCCCATTCATTAGTATGGATGCATTAACCAAACAATTTCAAATTTTTAAAATACAAATCTATTTGCTATATTCATGAAGAAAAAGTAAACGCTTTTCATTTTGACCACTTCTGTTTTTCCTGAAAATAAGTCGTGCATCGAAAGAGAAGGGCCAAAGTAGGCAGGGAGTGGGAACTCCTCAACATGTACACTGCTCTTAGCTCCCTTGAACGTGTGCCAAGTGCTTAACAGGTAAAACAATAAGTGCCGGGGCCCAAACCTTTGCTCAAAAACTGCCGCACTGGAGAAGGTCGCGTAGTGCATTACCAAAACTGCGTAGTCTCGATTCCCCCAGACATCCTTAACACATCACCAGCCACTTCCTGCCCCTCAAACCCACGCCTGTGTGTTGGTTCTGGGCCCTGCTTTCTTCCTTTGTCACTCTCTTTCTGGCTTTCTCTTCGTCTTTCTTTCCCCCCTTCATGTTTTTCTCTCTCTTGGTCTGATGAGGAAAATGAAGTGCTGGTGTCCAAAAATAAGTGCCGGTGGGCCCCACCTGCAACCACCAACTCAAATTAAGCCCTTCCTGTGCCCTCAGTTTTCAGGGCCATCCTATATGTTATGTGAGAGATGTCCCAACCCCTTGGGCTACAAGGGGTCGTCGGGATTTTACATTATACAGGTAAAAGTAGGCGTTTTTCACAAAATTAAATGCATCTTGGCATAGTGGGGAAAATTCAGATATGGTGTACAAGTGTAGGGTGAGGGTATTAAGATGTGAGGTGATTACATGAGGGTCATGATATTATTATAAAGCGCTTCATATAGCACTTCCTCCATTTCTAAGGGCTTTAGATAGCCAGCGGTAGTGACAACCATTATAAATAATTTCATGCATTTTTTCCTAACTCTGAATGATGGGTCGGCCTTGCTGGGACTCCGACTCTTGACCTCAGATCACTGTATGTTTCAGTGGTGAGCGTTGAAATCAGTTAGCAGTCCTGCATAAGCAGTATGCCTCTTTTTTTCACATGCCTACAAATCGCTGTTCCTCAAGAGCGGAAGCTGTCTTTAGGCAGGCCTGCATTGTTGAGCTCTGTGGCTCCTGTGGGTGCGCCCTGATAATGTCCATGTAGGCATCACATCCACAAGAGCTGGGACGAGACCAACAACCTCATTGTACACGGTCCCCATAACAATCTGGCAGGGTCAAGATCTGAACCTGAGTAGCTGGAGGAAGAAAGCTGATACAACCATCAAATTCATGTTCAGTGGCCCTGGACCCAAAGGGTGAAGTATCTATGGCACAAGACGGATGCAAAAGAAAGAGAACACCCAGGCACGACGTACCATCCCAGACTCACCATTGAGAAAACCTGGGCTAAGATGCTGGGAAGATATCTATGGGTGGGTTGGACAACTGAGCTCCAGGTTGTCTTTGATTGTTAATAAATCATCAATGCTAACAGTAATCTAATTGGACAGTTTAAGTCTTTCACCAAAGTTTTATCATATCCTCGATCACTACAGTAACACATCTTTTCTTATTGCATGGAAAGCGGACTAAGGTGAGTCAGTTCTCGCAAAGGTGAGTCAATCTAGCTGCACACCCATTTCCAGTGATAACCTTAATACCAACAGGTAAATGTAACCATGAGCAGTGTCAGCTGGTAATCTATGGTTCATTATTCGTCTCCTTACAAAGGGCCATCACTGACTGACTCTCTCTCTCTCACTGACTGACTCTGACTCTCTCACTGACTGACTCTCACTCTCTCACTGACTGACTCTCACTCTCTAACTGACTGACTCTCTCACTCTCTCACTGACTGATTAACTAACGGACTCTCTCACTGACTGTAATACAGGTACTATTTCCCAACCTTCACCCTCCTGTTACTGTTATTTATGCCCCCATAACCAAAAAAACCATAACAAGCAACCATTGGGACAGGCAGATAGAAGTTGCCTGCATTGAAAGGACAAAAAAAATGAAGACATTATTTATTGTTAATACTTTTTTAATATGGTCGTTCAGTTGTACATAATGCTTTCTTGGTCATATATAAGGTAACAAAAATGCTTCTTACACTTCTTTATTATAACTTTTCAGCATGCTGCAGACTTCTGTACAGCACTGCTTAAAGACATAGATAAAGTCAATATCTCTGGCTAAACACTTATAAGGTCCCAAAGGCGCGACCTATTGGCTATGCCAATGCTTGTTTTAACAGAGTTAGTTTGTCACAATCATAGAACATATGAGTCAGGGTGGCTGGCCCAAACCCACATCTAGGGCAATTATCATCTATCCTTTTCCCCCATATAAACAGTTTAGCTGGTGTAAAATATAAATTAAAAATAGTTTTATGCGATTGAGCTTTTAGGTTTGAAGATAAAAGTATTTTAGCTGTTAAAGGGAGGCTCATATAAATGTCAACATCGGGATTTACAAGCTTCAATGCCCAAGATGAATCAGTTTTTTCCAAATCGTCTGGGGTCTTATCAAGAAGTAGGCTATACAGGTTCCTAATTCTAGTGAATTTCCTAATTATGGGATCTAAAAGTGGAATCTTATCAAGCTTGATCTTAGGGGTATTTAAGGCGAGGATGTTTTTGCTCTGAACAAATTTAAAATACTGGTTATTGGGGATATCAAAAACCCTCTGTAGCACAGGAAAGTTAAAATCTTGCTCTCGCCCACAGAAATCCCCAATTGTTCTTAAACCCATCCTTTCCCATTTCTTTCCCATATCATCGTTAACCTGGGATGATAGTAGTGATGAATGCCATAGGGGAGTATATCTATTAATTTTCGGGATTACCATAAATCTGGAGACCTGTTTCCAAACTTTCCATGCACTCCGGATTACTTTAAATCTAACCTTTTTATAATAGCTTGGCTCCAATTGTTTCAGTAAGAGCCCTGGAGTTTCCTTCCCGACAGAGAGTTCGTATATAGTGGGTATTTTTAAACCTTGCTCTATTCTAGTATCATTTTCTACTATAAACAGAGTGGCCATTTGATGGAGAAGAGCCGCCCAATAATATAGGGTGATATTAGGGATTGCTAAGACACCCCTGTCTTGTGGTAGGGCTAAGTATTTAATTGCTCTCCTAACCTTCCCGTACTGCCATATAAAGTTGGAAAACATTGATTCCAATGTTTTCAAAATACTATCTTCTACTGCCAGCGGAATAGCCCGAAACAAATACAATAGCTTTGGAAGCATGGTCATTTTTAAGATATTTCCCCTCCCAATAATAGACAAGTGTAAACCGCTGACTCTCCTTAGATCATTCCCTATAGTTTTAATCAAGGGTTCAAAGTTGCATGTATTAATTTCCTCTATTTTAGCGCTTGTACAGACCCCCAAATAGATTGCCGTGTCTGCTTTCCTTGGTTCGTTGTAATTAATATTATCTGTACATAGGACAATAGATTTCCCCTTATTCAAAGCATACCCAGAGAAAAGCCCATAGCTTTCCGCGATTTTATTTATTTCTATAATTGCCTCAGCTGGGTTTGGGGTTAGTACCGCCACATCATCGGCATAAGCCAGTACTTTGGTCTCATAACCACCAGTAATAATTGGCTTAATATTCCGACTCTGTAGGAGTTTAACCACCAAAGGGTTGATATATAGAGCAAATAAAATCGGGGAGCAAGGACAACCTGCCTTGTCCCTCTTGATATATTAATAATATTAGACTCCTTGCCCATAAGTTGCAATCGGGCCCTTGGTTAACAGTACATGGCATTAATTGCTTTTATAAATTGGGGCCCAAATGTATTTATTTCGAGTATCCCCCATAAAAACTCCCAGGACACCCGATCAAAAGCTTTCTCAGCATCGAGGAGGATCATAGCCATCTCGCCCCCCGTCCCAGACATGATATCAAAAAGAGAGATAACTCTGCGGGTATGGTCGGTCGTTCCTTTGCCCGGGATAAAACCATGTTGCCAGGGGGAGACCAGATGTTCAATGACCCTCCCAAGCCGGTTGGCCAAGATTTTGAACTATAGTTTAGAGTCTGAATTAAACAAGGAGATTGGTCGGTACGAAGATGGGCTGTCAGCCGGCTTGCCTTTCTTAGGAAATATTATTATGTCGGTCTCTTTCCAAGACTCAGGGGGGATTCCACTATATTGCACTCCCTTGAACAAGTCCAGGAGGAGAGGTATTATTACTGTTCCTAAGATTTTATAAATCTCTAGCGGGATTTTGTCCGGTCCTGCGGCTTTCCCCGAAGCCATACCTAACAGGGCTAGATGAATTTCCTCTAAAGTAATTTCTTCTTCTAATTCGTCTCTTATTAACCTATCCAATCCCCCTCCAAGTTCGATGCCTGCTGTCAATTCTACTAGGGCTTGCCTAACTTCAGCTGTGTCTTTCTTGATATCATCTTGGTACAAAATTTGATAATACTGTTGAAACCCTTTAATAATATCTTCCGGATCTGTATATTCTTGTCCATCTATTTTAATTGAGGGTATTGCATTGAGAGAAATCTTCTGACGAGTGCGTAGGGCTAACCTCTTACCTACCAGCTCACCATTTTCATATGAAGCTATTCCGATGTGATTGGAATTCTTCTGCTGATCACTGCGTTAGCCAATTATTCAATTCTGCTTTTAAAGCAATTATTTGATGTTGAATGTGAACTGCATCTTGTCCCTGTATTATTGCCAGAACATGTTCTTCTTCAGTTCTAGCCAACTCCCGTGATATTTGCTGATTCTTGTTTTCCTGCTCCTCTTTAGCTCTGGCCGTATAGCTAATGGTTTCCCCTCTAAGAGTAGCCTTAAAAGAGTCCCAAACAACCCCCCTGCCCGCGCTGAAGCGGTTCATTTCAAAATATTTTTGTGCCCAATCCTTAATAAATGCGATATAATCTTTATTCACTCTCAACTTTCTATCAAACGTTCATTTAGTCCGACATCTTTTAAAATTAGTTGCTTCAATTTCTAAAATCAGAGGATTGTGATAAGATATTAATTTAGGGAGTTTCATGATCTCAGCTTGTACTAACAAATCTCTTGTTCCAAAGAAGTAATCAATCCGGACATATTTATTGTGCGGGCAGGAGAAGTACGTGTAGCCAGGGTTGCTCGGATATTTTAAATCCCAGATATCAACCAGACCATGGCTATTTTTAAGGTAATTTAAAGCCCTGTAGACTCTAGGTTTCTGACCAGAATATCCGCCCTGCCTTTGCTTCCCAGTATCTATATCTAAAGAAATATTTAGATCTCCGCAGAAAATTAGGGCGTTTGGCCAAGAAGCAAGTTCTATTTCTAGATCTTCAAATATTTGAGGGTCATCTTGGTTTGACCCGTAAACCGAGCATATCGTAACTCCTGATGTAAGATCTACTTTGACCCACCTCCCCAGAGCGTCCACTGCCGTGCGTTTGGCTAATCCTAATGATGTTTTAGCTAGGATGGCTACCCCACGAATATTAGAAGTCTGAGTTGTACAGGCAAGAGTATTATAACCACCAACGCTTAGTAATTCTCTTTTCCCCCAGGGAATGTGTGTCTCCTGTAAGCAGACTACATCCATAGAATTTAACCTGATAATTTCAGCATAGCGAACCCTCTTAGCCTTGTCATTAAAACCCACCACATTCCATGAACATATAGTTATCTTCCCCATTGAAATTTAATTCTAAATTCCAGGAATTCTTTAATTAGCAACCTAATGCCCTCATGTTCCTCCACAATATGGCTCTCCTTCTGTCTTTCATTAATCTCTTTCGACTGCTTCTTCAATTTGTTACTACTTCTGGAAATGCTTTTTTTATCTTGCTTTTTACCCTCCACACTCCCCCACCCCCTCCACATTCCCACCACCCCAGCATCCCCACCTCCGCTCATGAGGCGTACAGACTCAATCTAGAGTCTGTTTGTGATGAATGTGCAACACATAGCCAGAGCCCTAATGCCGGGACCTTCCACTAATACTTGGTAGATGCTGCTCATAGAAACCCACCTCACGCGTTTGTTCTTTAAACATGCATTTAATTTCATAGTATTTCTAGCTACCTTTCATATATACTAATTATACCCAACACACAAAAGGAGAAATAAAAACCATCCGAATATCTAGTGCTACCTTATCCCTTCATATTTGGTTTAATCTGACCTTGTGATAATTAAATCCTTCAGCTTACTTAGTATTTTACAGCTATCTAAGTCTAATCCTAGCCAGACAGACCGTCCAGATATTCTCTAGCCTTTATTTCGGTCAAAAAGAATTTGGTTTGCCCCCCCCCCCCCCCTTACCCCCCCCAGACCACTTTAAGCCGAGCTGGATTATTTAGATAAGCTTGCGCTTTTTTATCTTGGAATGGTTTAATAAGCTGGTGCAACCTCCACTGCCTTTCGATGGTGGAGTGACAAAAATCTGGGCGAACAAAGTAAGAGATCTCATTCCTAGTTCTCTTCGCTTCTGGTCTTGCTTTCTCAAAAACCGCTTGGCGTAGTAAGAAATTACCAAAATACACCAAGATGGCACGGGGAAAAGCCACAACCTTTGCTGGCTGTTTCTGAACAAAGGGAACACGGTGAGCATGTTGCACTTCCAAAGCCCAATTCCACTCAGTGAGTTCTGGCAAGGACTCTCGAAGTAAGTCCACCACATATGAGCGAACATCTCCCCCCTCGACCCCTTCAGGAACTCCCAGCACCCGTAAATTGTTCCTCCGCTGATGATTCTCAAATTCCTCTAGCTTCCATTTGACATCTACTAGCTGTGCCTCATGGGAATCCACTCGAGATTGGTTCGAGGCCAGCTTAGATTCATTAGAGACAATCCTAGACTCTATATCAGTCAGCCGCTCCCCGAATACACTGCATGTCTTGATTTGATTTCGGACAACCCCTTGCGTCTTCCGCATGGCAGCTTGTGCCTTGCGCCCATCCTGGCGCGTCTCTTCCCGGTGCAATGAGATGGCCTGGAAAATAGCCTCTAGCGTTGGGGGGGTTGATCCAGGATGATCTGAACTAGGCGGATCAAGGGGTAAAGGATTAGTAAGCTGATTCGTGGGAGTATAGTCCCAGGCCAGATCCTTCCCCCCCTGTCTTTTTTTCTTTTTCTTTAAAATAGTTTTTAATTTAGAGCCCGCATCCTCTCCCTGATCACTGCAGCTCTCATCCGTAGTAGATAACAGATCATCCGACCACTCTCCCCCGTCAGAAAGGGAAAAAAAGTCACTAGGTTCTTTCTCAAGCTCCGTATCCCCAATGTTGGTTCTGCTAGCTTTAAGGGTTGTTTGGGACTGGGATTGGCGAGCTGTAGCAAATTCTGTTCCAGACAATTGTAGCTGAGGTGGAGTAGATGTTATGTCCACCCCCCTGCTCCCCCAATCGTATCCAGTGGGTCAGCTGAGTTATTGATACTAGAGGAGTTCTCCATCATTATGTTTTCGTCCAGACCGAGTCTCATCGAGCTCTCTACTCCCCCATCACCCGTCAAAGTCAAAGTCACATACGGAGGGGGAGAACCGGGCATATCAGGCATACCTTCATTATCAGCGGGTCCCCCGTCCTGACCGCGTATCTCCAGGTTAGGAGAGTCCTCTGCCTCGCTCCGTACTTCTGGTGTTGCCTGGATCGCTCTCGGGACCTCAGAGGCATCCCCAGCATTCGCGGCATACGCGCTCATTTTGGGACCGACATTGCTCTTCCCTTCCTGGCCCGGAGGTGCTTTCCCGGCTGACCCTCGTAGCAGATCAGCCACAGTAGGGCCGGCCGGGCATCCCTTCTGCACAGCCCTGCCTCTTCCGCGTTTAGGACTCTGTGAGGGCGACCCCAGCGCTACCGGAGCTGCAGCCTTCTCAATTCCGGCATCTCCCGATTCCGCCGGCCCCCGTAGCGCCAGCCTGGCCGTTCTAGCTTTGGCAACCGCAGCCGTCATGGGACCCATCACAACAGATTCCGTGGCCTCCGCTTCGGCCCCTATCTCAGCCGGTAGGTAAGACCTCCTCTGCAGGTTTCCGTCGGCCTTGGAGATCGTACTAAAAAAGTATCGTAGTACGGCCAGTCCGATGACGGTTCCAAGTAGAAATATCTCCTAGCCGGTTTTAGCTCTTCCTCGCAAGTCTCCGTGTTCATTTCTCATTCAGGTTTCTTAATACAGCATCTTAGGATGGTTTTCTCTGGCTCTCTAGGCTCAGTGTGCACAGCAGTCTCAAGCGACCGCCATCTTGCCTCCAGTGGAGAGAGATCCATTGATCCCTTAAAGGCCCACTTGTCTGATGTTCTTTATTTTTCGCTGTTCTTGGCCCAGCAGGGTTGTGCTGTGGCCACTGTTAAGGGCTATTTATTGGCTTTGTCGGCTTTTCTATGTGTGCCAGACCAGCCGTCTTTATTTAAGTCCCCCATTGTCATGAGGTTCATTAAGGGCCTTACAAATAAGTTTCCTCTCACTCCTTTCATTATGCCTCAGTGGGATTTGAATCTCGCTCTTACCTTTTTAATGGGTTCTCCATTTGAGCCTCTTCATACTTGTCCTTTGAGGCTACTTTCTTTTAAAACGGTCTTCTTGATTGCCATTACCTCAGCTAGGAGGGTAAGTGAGCTTCAGGCTCTTAGTTTGAAGCCTCCATTCTTGACCATTCATGCAGGTAAGTTGGTTCTAAGGACAAGGGCTGCTTTCCTTCCCAAGGTGGTTACTCCTTTCCATATGTGACAGTCCATTACTTTACCCACCTTTTATCCTCCCCCTCACACTTCCAAGGAGGAGGAGAGACTTCATCACTCGGACTCTAAGAGAGCTATCAGCTTTTATTTGGACAGAACAAGTGATCTGAGACTGGATGATCAGCTCTTTGTGGGCTACGTTGGGAAGATGAAAGGCAAGGCTGTGCATAAGCGGACTCTCTCCAGGTGGATTATCTTGTGCATCAAGATTTTCTATGCCTTGGCCAAGAAGGACCCTCCTGAAGGTATCAGAGCTCCTTCCACTAGAGCTAAGGCTACTTCTTCTGCTTTGGCTAGAGGTGTTCCTGTTATTGATATTTGTAAAGCAGCAACTTGGGCCTTCAGCACAGACCATTGACATAAAAGCAATGAACACAATATTATTCTATAAAAATATCAGAAAATTAATATCATTAACTAAAATATCGCCTTCTTATACTTAACTAATTAAACCCCAAATATCGAGAACACAAATATTGTTACACATATCTATTTTAACTTATATTGAATACAGAAATACCGGAAACAATAATATAGTTAATTTTAAATAAACATATGCTTTGTCAAAAATATCACCTCACTCAAAATCTATTACAATAGTATTGTCAAATTATTTACATTATCATTAAAAAACATAAAAATAACTAGTTTTTGCATTAAGCAACCAATCAATCAATCAGGGGATTTGAAGAGCGTGCTACATACCCGTGAGGGTCTCAAGGCGCTGAGGGGGGAGGGGGGGGGGGCGCCGCTACTGCTCGAAGAGCCAGGTCTTGAGGCGTTTTCTGAAGGCGAGTAGGTCTTTAGTCTGCCGTAGGTGGGTAGGTAGGGTGTTCCAGGTCTTGGCGGCGAGGTAGGAGAAGGATCTGCCGCTGGAGGTGGTTCGTTGGATGCGGGGGACGGTGGCGAGTGCGAGGCTGGCAGAGCGGAGCTGGCGGGTGGGGGTGTTGAAGCTGAGTCTGTTGTTCAGGTAGGCTGGTCCGGCGTTGTGGAGTGCTTTGTGTGCATGGGTGAGGAGTTTGAAGGTGATCCTCTTTTCGACGGGGAGCCAGTGTAGGTCTCGCAGGTGGGGGGTGATGTGGCAGTGGCGGGGTACGTTGACGATCAGTCGGGCGGAGGCATTTTGGATGCGCTGGAGTCGTCGTAGGTGTTTAGCTGGGATTCCGGCATAGAGTGCGTTGCTGTAGTCTAATCTGCTGCTGACGAGGGCTTGTGTTACCGTTCTTCTTGTTTCGGCTGGGATCCATTTGTAGATTCTGCGAAGTGTGCGGAGGGTGTTGTAGCAGGAGGAGGAGACGGCGTTTACCTGTTTGGACATGGAGAGGGTGGAGTCGAGGATGAATCCTATGTTGCGTATGTGGTCGGTCGGTGTCGGTGCTGTCCCCAGAGTGGTCGACCACCAGGAGGCATCCCAGGCTGAGGGGGTGGGTCCGAGGATGAGGACCTCCGTCTTGTCCGAGTTCAGTTTCAGACGGCTGCTCCTCATCCAGTCGGCGATGGCCTTCATTCCGTCGTGGATGTTGGATTTGGCGGTGCGTGGGTCCTTGGTGAGGGAGAGGATGAGTTGAGTGTCGTCGGCATAGGAGATGA
Organism: Triturus cristatus; assembly: GCF_964204655.1. NCBI lineage: Eukaryota > Metazoa > Chordata > Amphibia > Caudata > Salamandridae > Triturus > Triturus cristatus. The sequence continues at coordinate 1,659,737,920 of NC_140590.1, read as the reverse complement.
TGTTGAGGTTGTGGTGGCGGGCCACTTGTGCGAGGGGGGCCATGTAGAATAGCGTCGGGCTGAGGGAGGAGCCCTGGGAGACGCCGCAGATGATGTCGGTGGCTTCGGATTGGTACGGCGGGAGGCGGACGCTCTGGGATCTGCCGGAGAGGAAGGATGTGGTCCAGTCGAGGGCCTTCTCTTGGATACCGGCTTCATAGAGGCGAGTCTTTAGTGTGCGGTGGCAGACCGTGTCGAAGGTGGCCGATAGGTCCAGGAGGATGAGGGCTGATGTTTCGCCGTTGTCTAATTGGCGCCTGATGTCGTCTGTGGCGGCGATGAGGGCTGTCTCGGTGCTGTGGTTTCGTCTGAATCTGGATTGGGAAGCAAATAATTAGAATAAACATTAAACAATATACATGTACGTTTTAACAAAAAAAGTATGACATCACCAAAATAATTGTAATTCACTCCCCAAACATATAACTAAATTCATACAAAAATGAGCACATATTTTTTAACATAAATTACAAGCATTTATACTATAAATATATATATATATATATATATATATATATATATATATATATATATGTATAAAATAATATTCAACAGTATCGAACTACAAATTAAACATTATAAATGAAACATAAGTTGGTGTTTACCGTAGGAGGGCATAACTTATATTCGGCTATAAACAAACGTAACCAATAAACTCACACAAACAATTAAATCAACAATATAAAAGGCACACAAATGTTATCAACTTAATACTGCAAAAACAACAAAAGCTGGAAGACGAGGAAATTCTGCCAGACTCTCTGACAGGAACCTGAAAAAAGAAATATGTACATCATGACTACTAACTTGCAATTAATGAATACTTATATTAAAAATTGTAAAACAACTAACAAAAAACTCTTCAACTTATATCTCTTTACATGTACCTACTAAAAGAAAATACTACAACTTCGAGAAAGTGTTAACCTTGCGAAAAACAAAACCAATCAAAAACCACTAAATAGTAAGTATATGTAAATTATTATAAAATAGAAACATACCCCAAAACTATCAACCTCAACCTCTACAAACGATCACCAAATAAACATTTAAATTAAAACTGACATTTAGTTTTTTCTTCCCAGAAAAGAAAGCACCTCCATATTACAACACTCCTAACAAAAAAGCTGCAAAAAAGTGTAAAACATCTAAGAAGAACGTACAAGAATAAGTAATAAAAGTGGTTGCAAATTTAATAACAAACATGTAAACATTTTGAAATTGTAATTCTTATACAATTCCGCAATGACAGGAAGAACAAGATACGTAACATCCAAGTAATGAAAGCATTTGCTAAATTACATGGGCTGAACCTACAACCAAGAAAGTACATCAATGGAAAATGTGAATTGGAAACGTACCAAATATTATTCTAATGCATGCTACAGGAGGGTCACTACAAAAGATGATGATGTAATTAATGTAAAGGAGCGCAACCATCCCCCAAATGTGACAAAAATAGAAGTAAGGGAGGTATTGCAGGATATGGAAGCGAGGCAAGCACTAGCTCCTAGGAGCTGACAACAAAAAGCCTAAAAGATATATTCCTATAAGTCCCTGAACCCATCACATGCAAAACAAATACCTATACCCACTTTAAAATGTTTAATTGCATGAACTGAAAAAGCTACCAGCGACACCCCTCCTGCCTCTAGAAAATACCAAGATATTTAAATACCTGAACACTTAAAAATGGCACATAATGAGGAAACCTTCCTGTTACATGACAACCTAAACAACTAAAACAAAGCCACTGTCAAATCTGGGTGATGGGTGGGGCCTTCAAAATGTGTCCCAAATCATTCACCGAGATATACATCATACATAGTGAATATCAAAACCCAAATATCCCTCTCATACATGCCGTATCACCAAATAAACAAAGTAGCACTTACTACAAACTCTTAAACCAAATTAAATATAAAACAAATAACTGCTACTCACAAAGGATAATCATAGACTATAATCCAAACCATTTAAAAAGTTTATCCACACACAGCCATACACGGCGGCTACTACCTTTTTTTTGTTTTTGTTTTTGTAGTCCTCATTTCACCATGCTACTGCATTCTGGGCTGTATAAAAAACACCCTCGATCCCTCTGTGGTCCATGCAGATTCAGGCCTGTGGCCCCCACGGCACTGGTCTTATAAGGAGCGAGCGGGATCCGCCACCACCAAATCCATGGCATGATTTAATCATTGGACCAAGTATCCATGTTTGTGACCAACCAAAAGCTTTTTGTTGAAACCCTATCCTAACCACTTCAAATAGTCCGCCCACAACTATTTTGACCTGTGTGGGTTACATTTAATATCTGATTTACATGTCCAATTTACTGCTCTTAACCAAGCTGCTGGGTGGGGAGGCAAGGAGTCTAACCACCTTTTTACATATCTCTTTTCTTGCCAAAAGCAACAAATAGAATAATAAGCCCCTTTTCTTACTGCTCCGAGCCTGTCGAGAGGCACTATCTACCCCAAGAAGCACCAGTATTTCAGTCAAAACAATGTTCTCTGCTATAATTGCCCTTATAATGATTTCAACATTCTTCCAAAATTCTTGAATACTTGGACAAGTGAAGAAAACATGGACATCATTGGCCCTTAAAAGATTGCACCTCTTACAGCTGGAAACCGGTTGCAGCACAAAATTAGCTAATCTTTGTGGGCTCTATAACCTGTGGATGACCAAAAAATGATGACGTTTAAAATTAGTAGGAGATACAATAGCATATAAGATTTTCAAGGAATCCATCCCAAAGACTGTTTACAGCCTTCCTGTAGTGTACTTGTCCAGATATCAGAGGGGTCTTCAGTTTGTCTTCTTCCGCCTCCAAGAACTGTCCATATCATTTTGCCACTTCTTTAGTGCTTGGGTTTGTATCCTGTAATGAAGCTTTAAAATCCCACCTGCCCCCCACCTCCTCTGCAGCAGTGGAAGATCATGAGGTGAGCTGCAAGTACGTGAACCTAAATAACTTATTACCTGTCCTGTTGTTTAATGCATCCCATGGAATCATTCCTTCTGTTGTTAACAGGTCCCCCCAGTTTGTTATCCCCGCCTGTTTTAATGGCAAACTCGAAGCGTCTTTCATACACTCCAGCGTTCCAGGGTATTCCCAAATTGGAGAAAAATCTGAAAAGTAACCGATCTTTAATAATCGTCTCACTGTAAGCCACGGTTTCAGTGCAGATTTAAGCCTTACTTTTTAAAACAAATTTTGGGCTCCAAATTTGTATAGAAATGCTTTTGGACTCAGTTCTTTAGCCATTTCTCTTAGTATTAACCCCCATGTGGTGCTGATGGACTCCCCTGCCAACATACGGATGTTTTTGAATTGGAAGGCCATGCAGTAAAGTTTAAGATCTGGCAATGCTAACCTGCCCTTTTTAAGACTGCTTTGTAATTTTTGTCCATGAGAGGCGCACCCCTACCCCCGAGATGCCCAAATGAAGTTCGATATTTTCCACTGGATTTTGTTTATTTCTTCTTTAGAAAAACTGTGTGGTATACCATTAAAAAGGTATGTTAGCTTCGGTAGAACCAACATTTTTATCAAATGTACTCTCCCATAAATAGACAAAGGTAATTTCTTCCACCTAGTTAGTTGCTTCTCCACCTCCTTCATAACTCATTTCAAATTACGAGAGGGAATCTCATCAATTTTATTTGTGATGACAATCCCCAAATACCTCATCTCTTTACATATTCTGCCACCCCAGCCCTCCATATTCCAACACATCACTTCCTTCTTAGATAAGTTTACTAAATAACCAGAAAAGACCCCATATTCGTTTGTCAATTGTTCCATTCTACTTAGTGTGTGGGCCGGATCAGAAGTATATATTATCATGTCATCTGCATATAATGCAATTTTACTGTGTGAAGGGAGCTGGTGTATGGGGATAATTTGATCATCGGCTTTCAGCAAGTGTGCCAGGGGTTCAATATATAAGTCGAAAAGGAGTGGAGACAGGGGGCAACCCTGCCTTGTCCCTCTATGGATATCAAATCTCCTTGTCAGGGATCCATTTATAAGAATTTTGGCCGTGGCGTGCTCATATAGTTTTTGCATTGCTCTTATAAAGTCTAAGCTAGAACCCATGGTATCTAAAACAGCCCATAGAAACCCCCAGCTAACGCGATCAAATGCCTTGGCGGCGTCTATAGGGATTACCGCCAACGGAATTGATCGAGCAACTGCTAAATCTATTGTTCCGATTAGAGACAGTGTAAGATCCTATATTTGTCTCTTTGGAACAAAGCCTTTCTGATCAGTATGGTTCAGTTGGGGGTCGACCCCGGCCAATCGCCCGCCAAAATACCCGTGTAGATTTTATGGTCTACATTCAGTAATGAGATCGGGCGATATGAATCAGCCCTCCTCGGGTCCTTGGCCGGTTTTAAAATCAATGTAATTATAGCCTCTCTCCAAGACATCGGGGTCAGCCCTTCCTCTATATAGACTGAATTAAAAAGAACTTTAATTTCCGGCACTATCTCGTGTCTATCAATTTGTAGACCTCAGTTGGTACAGAGTCAGGACCCGCAGCTTTAACGTTTTTCATACGTTTAAGCTGCTCTTTGATTTCCCCCTCGGTAATGGGGGTGTCAAGTTTGTTCCTGCCCTCAACTGTTAAAACTAGAAGGACTACGTTGTTTAGCCAGCGTTTCAATACCTCTTCATCTATTCGCTCTGAATCAGTATATAACTCAGAAAAAAGGGAGACCAGGTTCTCCTGTATTTCTTCTTCGTTGTTTGTAGTAACTCCCTCTGGGTTAATTACCAACTCCTCAATGTGGTTTCTCGCCCTCTCAGCCTTTGACTTCCAAGCTTAAAGTGCTCCGGCTTTTCCTCCGTACTCAAAATGTTGCATACGCCCAGTAGCCCACCTTTCCCTACATTTTAGGTCAAGTTTGATCTTATAATTCAATCTGGCTTCCTCAAGGTTTTTCAAAATCTCCTCTCTCTGCGTTATATTGTGTGCCCCCTGCTGCGATCTTCTTTCTAATGTCCCAATCTCTTCTTCCTCTTTCCACCTTATTCTTAAAAGAGACCTGACTTTGTAGAAACCCCCTAAGGAAGGCTTTAAAAGTATCCCGGATAACTCCTCTTGGAGCTGATTGTGCATTGATCTTAAAAAACTCTATGGTAATTTCCTTCAAGCGAGCTGCCACATCTAAATCTAATAATATGGATCTTTTTAATGTCCATCCCAGATTATTTCTCCTTTTAACACCCTTCAATAAGATACTAACCATGGCATGATCAGAAATATGTCCTGGGAGTATACATACTTCTTTCAAACTCCCTGCCAACTCTCTATCTACTAATAAATAATACAGTCGTGAAAAATGATGGTGTTTTTTACTATGGAAGGTGTATGCTCTTTTACCTTGCATTAGATACCTCCAGGAGTCAACCAAACCCAGTTCAGATAACATATGCTTGAGAGCATGTCTTATTTTTGTCCCTTGGTTTTGGGCGGCCCTCCTACTAGTATACCTATCTAATACTGGGTCTAAAAGAGTGTTAAAATCCCCCCTATTATTATAGGTTCTGAATTGTGTAGGGGCCATTTTTTAAGGCGGCGAGCAGGATCGTCTCTTTAACAGTATGATAAAAAGTTTATCAGAATTGTTCTTGGCTTTTGTCGCTGCGAGTTCCTCTTAAAAGGATCCCTTTGGACCCGCTGTATTTCCAAATCGAGATTGATATCCAGTCTATCCTTCAAAGCCGTCTCCATTAACAGTTTCATCACGAAAGCCTTTAGGCTTCGCCCTTCCTCAGCTTCTGGTATATTTATAGTCTGAAGATTGTTCCTTCGAGAATGATTTTCTATTTGTTCCAAGTCATCTCAGGCTGGCGTTTTCTTTGACCAGAGCCTCTACTCCTTTGGAGTTTTTAGCTATGTCATTTCGCATTGAGCTGACTTCCACCTTCAATTGCCCTATCCGAGCAACTTCGTCATCTAACTTTTGCGCAAGTACTGTACAAGAGGCCTGAATGTCTGCTTGAGTTGCCTCTGACGTTTCGAACCGAGTTTTAAGTTCTTCCCGGAGACCTAGAAGGATAGATGCCAATGGAACATCTAGGTTTTCTGGGTTGGATCGAGGTGTCGCTAAAGGCTTAACTTGTGTCGAGCGAACTTAAAGGGATTGACGAGTTCTCTTGTTGTGGCCCCACCTCAATTTGTTCATCTTCCTCCTGAGGAGATAAAATGCTGAACATGTTTTGCGTGGTAACCTGAAAACGAATCTCTTCGGCGCCATGATTGTTCCTCGTTTCACGGTCACGGTCCCTTCGCCCCTCTTCACTTGTACTACTTTCTGGCATGCTGGGGTTGGCTTCGCTTATCTCAGGTTCAGGTTCAGAGAGTAAAATTGAAGGCTCCTCTGCTCTTCTGTTTCCAGCATCCCCATTTTTTTCAGGCGCCATCCCGTGTGTTAGGACTTTGTAATAGGATTTTAGGGACGGAGTGACTTTGATTTGTATAGGGGAATTTTTTTATCCTCTTTCTTTCCACGTGGGCTCTTCCCTTGCTGTTTTAAGTTTTTTTTGGCCCCTACAGCTTTTGGGGGGATAGTACTGACAGTGATTTCTCCCGCGCCCCTTTAGCAGAAAGAGTAAAGTCGTCACTTACCCCTTGAAGGCTTCCCAGGGTACCGAAGGTTCTTGTACTCAAAGCGTACCTTGATACTTTATCTGGAATCGCACCGGCGTTCTTACCGACCTTAGCAGGCACCGAATTAGTCTTCTCCATATGGGGTGAAGTACTGTGTGAGTCCTTCGTTCAGAGCTCGCTGGCCCATTCCATCCTGCTGGGACCCCCCCGTGATACACTTGTTGTGAAATGCTTCTCCTCTCAGCGTGCGCTGCATTCTAACTAGTTCTGACACTGCTAGTGCTGCACCTCAGTATGCGTGCGATTCTGAGACGCCGCAACAGCGCCGGCGCCCGCAACTACGCACACACTCTCTTTTCCTCCCCGGCGCCAAAACCAGGACCGCGACACAATCCGGTATTTTAAAACTGTGCATTCTGGTGGTTTATTTTAAGCGGAGATGGGTGAAGCAGGGTTGGGGGTCGCCCGGAAGGACATTGCAAGCACCTTCCTCACCCGCAACCGTTTACCTCCCGGCCGCCATGTTCCCCCTGGCACCAACCCACTAGATTGGTATTGCTTACTGCCGCTACTACCTTTTCAATCAAAGCATACAAAGATATCTCCAACAGTCTGCACTAAAGGGCTAATTAAGAGTACTGTGGTCCTGGGTCCGCCATACTCTCAGTGGCAGTCTGTCTGCCGCCACCCTGGCCGTCCGACTGCCTGATTTGGATGGAGGCGGTGGGACAGCCACAAGACCGATGCCTCCGCCGGGATATTTGATCCCGCCGTGGCGGTGGTGGGCAAAGCTGCGGCCTATGACGGCAGTGCTGATGCCGGCACCGCCGTCCAAATTATGATCTGCTGTCCCGCAGAACTTTTCATGGCAGGGATCCTGCCATGAAAAGGTCGGCAGGACAGCAAAGAAGGTCCTGTATATGGGCCGCAGCATACTGCTGCATTGACACAAAAGCACCACCACACTTGGATTACACTTGTAATCCGGGGGGGCAGGATCCTGACGGCTTGGTCTGCTGCGGCGGTCCCCCAGGAACACTGCCAAAGACATAATTGGGCCCTAAGCATGGAATATGCTTAAAACAGTCAGTCTGCTTTTGAAATAAAAAAAAAATCATACACTAGCCTATGTCCCTGTCCAAGAGGTAGCTAACCATAACCATTACAATTTATTAGAAAGCCCTTTCCACATCAAAACGAACACAAAATAAGCACCCTAATGGATTATTTCAAAGGTGCTTGGGTTGGCAGACTACATTGCCCTGGACACAGATGCCAACCCAAATTCCAAATACTGTGGTGGAATGTTTATAACAGCACCTTGGCACAGGAAAAAGCACAGGTGAAGGATGGCACAATGCCTTACAAGCCGGTGAAGGATGGCACAATGCCTTACAAGCCACAAGAGGAAGAACCCAACCTACTCTCTATAAATGTATAGAAGCATCCCAAAAAGAGCAAAGCTACCAGCAACTACGAACAGAGTAATCTATAACCCAGATTGCATCTAAATTTAGCAAACAAACCAAAAAAATATACGACATGCTTTTCATAAACAACAAAGGAGTGGATCACTTATCAATAATAGCTAAAAACATACTATATAATAAATACTAACTAAACTCCCAGATATGATAAACCAACATTACAAATAATTTTTTATATAAATAATAAACATATTTTATTACATCATTCAAAATATTAAATAATACTCTAATCTTAAATCACTGATATATTAAAATAACATATAAATTATTTATATACAAAAACTTAACTTTACCAACCAAAAAGTTCAAAGAACAAACTCGGTCCTTTACGTAAAATGATCACAACACATAAAATACATAAGTCCAAATAATAATCACATAATACATAAATAATAAAATATAACACAACTCACCCAAAACAAAAAAAATAAATATGACTTAGGACCTTATTATGACTTTGCCGGTCCTACAGCAGACAGTGCAACGCGTTTTCTGCTGTAGGACTGCCAAAGCCGTGGTGTTACCGCTCACCAGATTAGAAGTTAATCCTGTTCTGGCAGGCGGTCCTGCGATGGTCTGATGGCCGACTGCACCTCCCTGCATATATGCCACACTGTGCAGGAAGGAGGGATGCAAATCAAGGGGGCACTTCATTTGCCCCTCCCACCCCCCACATGCACCCCAGGCCCAAATCCGGCAGGGTGCCTTTTGCCATTCTGCCACCCTTTTCATAGTGGGTTCACTACCATGAAAAGAGAGGTCAAATCACAACTTGGAATATGCTTGCCGGTGTCAGCTGCGGCACTGCTAGCATATTTCTGCCAGGGACCTTAATGCATATACCCAAACAAATGCACAACAAATGATACAAACGTACTACAAAATTGAAAGTAGCAGTAAAAGAAAATGGCCGCTAAATAACATTTTAAAAAACACTATCTCCCAATAGAAATGAATGGGAAAATAAGTTAGAAATGTTGAATGAATGTATTAAAAAAATGTAAAGGCTATTAAACATTTAAAGCACATGTCAAAATGTTGTAAAAAATTTAAAATAAATGTTAAAGTATAAATTAAATGATTGTATAAAAAATATACATATATTTAATATATAGTGTAATAAGGTATGTTATAATTGTGTTAAGAATATGAAACAGTTTATTAAATGTTTAAAAAATGTTAATAGAAAAATGTATAACATACAATACTATTTAAATATGACTTACATTATTTAAAAATAAAAATATTTGCAAATTGTTTTATTTATCAACTACAAATATATATGTTTACATATTTAAAAATATACATTAAATAGGCTTTGAAAAATGAAATAAAATTTTTAAAATGTGCCATTTATCTTTATTCTATGAAGATATGTAAATAATGTTATTTTTGACATATATACAACTAACTACATTTTAAATTATCTTTCTAAACACCAACAATACTAATCAATTGACATAAACTACTCCTACTCCATAGAAATCCAATTTAACAAAAACACTCTAAAATGGTTATATTAAATATTCACACTCCAACGTACACCATTTTTAAAGAAAGTGTTGAAAACTAAAGGGGTAACATTCACAATTCCACTACAATCTAAACCAATTTGGGGAAGGTGTTGGACACTAAAAGGGTGACATTTACTATTCCCATTCCAGTCTAAACCAGTTTGGAGACTGTGTTGGACACTAAGGGAGTGACATTTACCACTCCAATCTAAACCAATTTGGAGACTGTGTTTGACACTAAATGGATTATATTTACTATTCCCATTCCAATCTAAACTAGTTTCTGGAAGGTTTGGATACTAAAGGGGTAGCATTTACCATTCTCACTCCAGTCTAAACTAGTTTGGAGACTGTGCTGGACACTAAAGGGTTGACATTTACTACTCCCGCTTCAGTTTAAACCAATATGGAGACTGTGTTGGACACTAAAGGAGTGATATTTGCTATTCCCATTCTAATCTAAACCAATTTGGGGAAGGTGTGGGACACTAAAGGCGTCACATTTACTATTCCCACTCCATCCAAATTAATTTGGGGAAGGAAATGGCTTTTACTATTCCCACTCCAATCTAAACCAATTTGGTGAAGGTGTGGGACACTAAAAGGGGTGACATTTACTATTCCCACTCCAATTTCCCATGTAAATCAATTTGGGGAAGGAATTGACACTAAAGGGGTAACATTAAGGGGCCGATGGGATTCGATATTGCAGAATCCAATTCGGAACCCATCTTTCCGAAAGAATCTTGCAAATTTTTCCAACGACCGATTACGATGCCCGGAAACAGTTTTGGCAGTCCGAATCAGTTTCGAAAGGCATTCGGACAGCCCGAGTCTTTCAGAGCCGAATCGTACAGCTCTATGGACACGGTTTCCGAACGAGCGATTATGATGACCGATTCGGACAGCCATTCTGATTTTGATCTGCCCGACACAAAACGGCTGTCGGCATCTGTCTTTGGAGGAACGTTGAGGGCCCCACTTCACCCGAAAGCGTCCAATTGGGGCCCGTGGGGGTACCCAAGGGACCTCTCTTCCCAACCATGCACAATGTGGCAGGCACCATGCGGTGCACGCCACAGGGTTCAAGGTTTTCCCCAACCACCTCTTTTTTCAATGGAAGCCTGTGTTCTCGTTTGGAACACAGGATCCCATTGAAGTCAATCCAAGTCCGACCGAACGATGTTGGGAAGCATCGTAATCGGTCTCGCAGAACCTGTTTTGTACAGGAACGATTCCGAGACCGTATCGTTTGGAACAGTTTCAGAAATACATCGTTCTCGGCCCCTTAGTTTTCCCACTCTAATCCAAACCAATTTGTGGAAGGTGTTCGATACTAAAGGGGTGACATTTACTATTTCCACTACAATCTAAAGCATTTTAGGCAATGTGTTGGACACAAAACAATTTATACACACAATAAATAACCCATGCTCACACAGAATTTTGATGTATAAAAAAATACAAATTACTTAGAAGACATAATAACGCAACAAAAAACCTATATGATTCAAATTTAAGATCAGCATGTGAAAGAATATGTTAATCACTATTGATAATTAATATATTTTTATTAATATTGAATTATATTCGTACACTTTGAAACATAACATAACAAAATCATAATCCAAAATAAAAAATCCTAAAATTGAAAGAAACTAATTTCAAATTCTATTTAATGGTAGTTTGTATTACCATTAAAATATTACATATGAAAATATAAATTCCCAATAATAAAAGTAATAAAAAAGGTGAGTGTTGATTATTGTATTTTCATAATTTGATGATATAACATTACTTTTATTTTTACATGTATTTAAAAACATTTTGAAACCATTCTTTCAGATAATTCATTAACAGGGACACAAAACACATAATAAAAAAAGGTATTAAATGCATTTTTTTTAAACAAAGAGGGTCATTAGGATGGCGGGCGGACATCTTGTCGTGGAATGGGACCACCCGCCATTGATGCGGGGGTATCATTGGGGAAATTAGGATACGCCCGCCACACTGGCGGGCGCATCCTGCATTCCTGACATTGCAGAGGGCGGTGCTCTCAGCACCACCCGTCGTAATGCCAAGAAGGCATGTCGTGCACCTCCATGCATTGTGCATGAAAATGCCCCCCATGTGCACCCCCCACCCCCAGAATCCCTGGGGGCCCGCTACGGGCCCCCAATGGCAAAAACCACCTGCCTCCACGGAAAGGCAGGTCCCTGCCAGCATAGTAATATGGATGGCGGTGTCTACCAGACACCACCACCATATAAACTGCTTTTCCGCCCGGTAGGCAATCGGGCGGATTGCCTACCGGCGCAAAATCAGCGGACGGTCTTCCCGTCCGCCGGGGTCCCCCCGCCATGGTAATGTGGCGGGGGGGGAATTAGCAGCGGGCGGAGGTTTTTGGCAGGCGGATCGCCACCACCACATGGGCGGTGGCGATCCGCCCGTTATCCTAATGGACCCCTAAATTTAAAAAAATTGTACTTTATTAAATTTAGATTTCATACATTTTATTTTTTACCAGAATTTCTATAATTCAACTAATTTTAATTTTTACAATAAAATACAATGTTGTTTACATTTAATATAATTTATCAATACATTGAACATAAATACGAAATATTATTTAGAACAATTAATAATGTAACAAAGTTAATTCATACATTTTCAATATTAATTTGCATACCATTAAAATAATTAACAGTACATTTAAATTAAAATATTAACTTTTTTTAAATCTCCCCACCCTTATCCCCTGAAAACCCTTTAATCCGATACTAACAATATATATATATATTATCAACAAAGTTGGATAACATGAAAAGGGGCAGGCTAGACAGCTCCTAAACACCTAGCCTTGGTTAGGGTGTCCCAAAAGCACCCCCAAGGCCAAAAATTCAATTTTTCGAAAAAACGCCGAATGCGCTTACCGTACGCGTACGGTCAAAAAAAAAAACAAAAAAAAATATCCACATTTTCCCCCCCCCGTTTGCAAAATGGGCCCGCAGGGCATCTTTAGTGCATGGCATATGTAGTTCAATCGAGCATTTAATAGATAACCTTTCACAACGAAGCGCATAATATGTCCTCCGTGTGCGGACGGTGCGCGAAGCGCATCGTGCGTACATGGCCCATCCAGCGTAACGTGGGCACGCCTGTGCGCGTAGCGCACCGCGTGCCCACCGTGCGCGCACGGAACGAACTGCGTGAAGTGGGCGCGCACGCCACGAACGGCGTAAAGTAACTTAGCATTTAAAAAAACGTACAAATTCACTGAAAAAAACCATAGGTTTCACACACGTTATAGTTAGGAATTAGCATTTAAAAAACCTTGCAAATTCACTGAAAAAACCATAGGTTTCACACATGTTATAGTTAGCTGGACATTTCACTCGTGAAAAACCATTGAAATTCCCCCGTTATAGTTAGTGCAGGCAACTATAACTCACGCGACCGCAATCCTCTGCTGATGCTAATACTGTATTTAGACACTTATTTGTCCGTCTTCTTCCATTAAATTTTAGCTATACATATATTACAAATATTTTTTTTTCATAAAGACACATATGTCATCAGCAGAGGATTGCGGTCGCGTGAGTTATAGTTTTCAGTGAATATATATATATATAGATATATATATAGATATATATAGATATAGAGAGAGAGAGAAAATATATATATATATATATATACAAAAGAGGAAGAGGAAGAGCAAAACAAAATTAAAACCACAAAATCTCAATTTGATTGTTAATCTCTCCAATAAAATTCTCAACAAAGCACAAATCTCATTGCTTAACAAGGGCTTATCTTTCTGTCCCAATAAAGACATGGACCTAGCCAACATACGCATCGATCTGTATAAATTTTGCCGTAAAATCAAGCTTAAAAAATATTTTGAAGAGAGACCCTTCCAACCATCCTCTACACCCTCACCAAGCCAAATCATTCAATCCTTGAGTATCAAAGACATTCCAGCATTGAAAGTAGCTACCTCATTACAAACTGGATCCTTTACACAAGTTGGTGCCAGTAACCTCTCTTCCATATCAGATTTACAATATTGTCAAGACACGGGCCTTGAAACCAACAGAGGAGGAAATAGTGGTTCTAAAAATCGATCAACTTTTTGTCCACAACTCCCTCCTGGTAACAAAATTGATCTCTTTCAGGAAATTATGGTGGAGGAGATCAATAAAATGTCCATCAACTGCCCTATGTCATCCAACAAAAAGCATAAAATAACAAAAAAACACAAGAACAAGAGCAAGATATGGAACCTCACTCTTGAAGAACACAACGCATTAAAAGAATTACGTAATGATCAAAATATCATCATCAAAGCCTCGGATAAAGGCGGCAACATCGTCATTCAAAACTGTGAGGATTATATCAAAGAAGCTACTAGACAACTTAACAATAAGGAACATTATGAGAAATTAACAAAGAACCCAATCAAGAATTGGACAGAGGAATACCATACGAAACTCTTGGCTTGGAAAGAGAGAGAACTTATTGATTTGGAAGAATATCTATATCTAAAAACTAATCATCCTATCACGGCAACTATTTATTTCTTACCAAAGATCCATAAATTAACTATCAATCCGCCAGGTAGACCCATTGTTAGCTCCATTGGTTCTTTATTAGAATCTACATCTCGGTTTATCGACATCTTTCTAATGAATTATGTTACAGCCCTCCCATCATACCTGAGGGACACAATGGACTTTTTACAAAAAATTGATCAACTACAGTGGAAAGAAAACTACATTATGGCCTCCATTGATGGTTCTTCTCTCTACACTTCCATTCGCCACTCAGATGGAATAGCAGCAGTAAAAGAATTCCTCGACACCAGAGCAATTTGCTTTTTGGAACATTCTGAGATGTTGATTGAAATGCTGACATACTGTTTGACACATAACGTCTTCCTGTTCAGAGGAGAATTGTTCCTGCAAAAACAAGGGACCGCGATGGGGACATCTTTTGCCCCAACTTATGCCAATCTCCTCATGGCAACATGGGAAACTGAAGTCTTAAAGGACGATCGCGCAAAAAACATAAAATTCTGGTCAAGATATATCGATGACCTGTTTATCATCTGGGAAGGCGATATAGAGCTTTTTATGAACTTCCTTGATTCTCTCAACACTAACAGATACCAACTGACCTTTACATCTACCACTAGTGCAACTAATATTGTATTTCTGGATGTCGAAGTATACATACTGAATGGCAAATTTTGTACCAAAATGCACAGAAAACCCACGGCCAGCAACAGCATCCTTCATGCTAACAGTGGACATCCAACTAAACTCAAATGGAGTATCCCCTATGGGGAAATGTTAAGAGCTAGAAGGAATTGCTCAGAAGTCTCAGATTTCAGCCAACAAATAGATGAAATGAGTCAACGTTTTTTACAACGAGGGTATCCTTTGGATGTAATTCTCACTGCAAAAAACAGAGTTAAAAACAAAAACAGAGGTGAATTACTCCAACCTAACTTAGCAAGCCATAACAAAGAGGACATTCCCACAACAACGAGACTCATAGTTGATTTCAACAATCAAAGTGATGAATTCCAAAAAACAACATCTAAATACTAGGAAGTACTGCTGCTTGATGAAACCCTTAAGAAAATTCTGCCTCCCTGACCGAGAATCACTTATCGAACAACTGCCTCTCTGGGAGACATTCTAACACACAGCCACTTTGAAATAAAACTGCCAACTACCACATCATGGTTAACCACACCGGGATTCTGGAAGTGCTCAAAATGTAAGGCGTGTGAACAGGGTAAAAACATCACTTCTTATCATTTACAGAATGGCCACAATGAAAAAATCAAAGACCAAATCACATGTGAATCTAAATATGTAATCTACAGATTGGAATGTCCATGCCAAAAATATTATATAGGCAGCACAATCAATAAACTCAAACTCCGCATCCTGCAACATCTGCGCGCAATCAAGAATAAGGACTTCACATATCCTATGGCCAAACATTTTTTTGAATTCCACTCCAGTGACAGTAATCAACTCAAATACTCTGGCATTCAAATTGTCAAACAGAAAGAAAGGGATGGAAACCGAATTCTTGAGTTAAGAAGAGCAGAGTCGAGAATGATTTTACTAATGGGTACAGAAAACCCATTAGGACACAATCTGGATGCCGAACTGCATGTGCACCTCTGAGACATTTGAACTGACTATTCATGATGGGCTCCTTCCCGCCCCCCCTTGTTTTTGTACATAATCTCCACTGTTGATCTAAAACTGTAAATTGTAATTTGTCTTCACTGCATCTCCCTCCATCCATCCTTCTTCTTATCACTGCTGATATAGGACATGTGAATTGTATTTTGTAATAGTTGGAATCAGTCTTTAGATGACTTTAGGCTGGTAGCATTATGAATTTTTGACAACTAATTGACTTTGCTATTTGATACCAATTCATACTTTATGAGAATTTTTACCTAGGAAGTCATAAGTGAGTGGTTAAAAATTATGATATAATCACTGACCCTGTGGATATTCATTACTTAGCAGGATCTTATTATTAACATTTGTCAAATTCTAATTGATTTACTCATTGTCCAAAGGTACTTTACCGTTATTGTGACTTATTTCAAATCCCAATTGTTACATATCACTTGAAATAATCTTTAGAAATCACCTAGATTATCAGCAGCTACCATGGAGGATAAACTATTGTAGTTCTTTTTGATCTAAACTTATATTTACTTTGAAATGATATAACATGATCGACGACGCAATTTACGTCCAGTATGTTTTCACTTTCTATCATTTTTGTAAATGTTTTCTTTAAAAGACACTCTGGACATTAAGACTCTATGGTCCAGTTGAAGGCTGAGTGCCGAAACGCGTCGACCGTCTTTTTGTGCGTGTTCCTAGATGTGTACCTGTTAAATAAACACTAATTGAGTGTTCTCTGTGGTGCCGTGCTTTCCTTTGATGCGACGAACCCCAGGACTGAGGGTGAAGCGAGAGAAAAGTTTTGCTTATATATATATATATATATATATATATATATGCACACAAATTATTTGTACACATAGCTAAATAAACTAAAGATACAAATTTAAAAAGTAGTAATTGATAAATTATCTTATTAAACACCCAAATAAATAAAATCAAATCAAACACACTACAATAAAATACATAGAAAATTACACTTACAAAGGATATTATATCAACAATGTTTTCTAAATCAATATTTTTTTAATATTAAAAACAACATGTGATCAATATTTTTCAATGATAATAAAAACAGCACTTCCCTTCGATATTCCTGCAGAGGATATTTTTGACATCCCGATATTCTTCAAACAATATTTTTGTATCACAATATTTTGTCCAAACACCTTCAGCACAATAGTTTAGCAATATGTTTACAGAATGTGTATGACGTTTTATTTTGAAAGCAAACAATCACCAATCTTGTTACGCTAGAAACAAGTGGCAGTGGAAATAAAGACAAAGTCAGCATCTCTGTAATGTTTAGAGTAGTTGGGAATGCTACAAGTGTAAGCGTGCTCAATGTAGACACTGTGCCACCTAAACAGTGTTGCCCCGACATAGGAAAGGAACCTCCCTATACACTTAGAATTAGGACCTTCCCACATGGAGCGGGACGCTTTTTTACTTTACTTGAGCCGTAAAAATGGACGGTATACCAGTAAACTTTGCTATTCTGACTTGAGGCTACGTCGTGTATGACTAGTACAACATTTCTTCAACTACACATAAGACTGCCCCGAGTATCTAGTGCAAGGTAGACTTTACACGAATAAGAATAGCGTCTTGCATCGTTTACCATAATGATTATAAGTTACCACGAGTATCCGTGAGCAACGATTGTGCATTCAAGTTACAAAATTGGAACCTTTGTCTCTGCTGTCTCAGATGTACAAAAATACATACAACCTTGGGATACATACGTCCTTGCTAAAGTTTTAAGTCTGAGCCTTGAAAAAGTTGTCTATTTGACGAAACACGTGTCGGCTGTCTGCATCTGCGTCTACGCCTCAACTTCGCGTCAACAAGACCGAGATTATTCACATCATTACATTTGCACTAGGACTTTATCATTTTGCCTATTGTGTTTGTTCTGGGTATTATGTTTATGTTTAAATTGAACTGACAACAGGGTCAGTTAAAAATATACCAAAAGCTGTGCTCTGCACTTTAGTTATTTGAATGACCAATCTTGCTTTCAGGTTTCTGCAAGCTGAGCTCACAACTTATTAAATGGCTTAGAGCACTCACCCTAATAGTAAAGGCAACACAATATTTAGGCTTATATATAAGTTTGAACAACCTGTACCTATGGATACACATATTACCTCAGTTGCAGACAATCCTCTTACAGAGATCCATACAGTGGTACTAGAAGCTAGCAGCTAAAGGGTTTATGCTGCAGGGGATTGTTAAGTAAACTAAATAAATATGACAACTTTTTGTCTTTGACCCCAAAGCATATGTCCTGGGCATCAGAACACAGAACAGACACTACTACGAACACATTTTTAGTGTCAAATCCAACACATCGAAGCCTAGAGGATGGACACATCTGGTGATGCCAAGTTATAATGAGAAAGAAAACATGCCAAAGTCAGGTTACTTTTAGGCCTCACAAACAAATGCATTTAAGTTCTAATGCAACTCTTAGCGGTGGTCCTAAACAGCTGCTAAGCAGACGATAATATGGCAGCGATAATCATAGTGAACCTGTGATGGAACAGAACATATTTCTCAGGCATAAAGCTTACAAATTAATAGAATTACCCTGTTTTAACTTGACGTCCTGTTAAAAAGAAGTGGTTATAGGAAAATGCGCTATGAGTAACCCATCTGTTGTAATCTGGTGAAATATGTGTTGGAGGAACGAGAGTTTAGGAAGAAAGAAAATTACTTTCTTAGCTTTGAATGCACTACCATGTTTGGCAGTAATCATATGACAGATGGCAGAAGCAAAGCACCATGAGTTTGTCTTTATTCTCTGATATCTGGCATGTGCATGGGCAATATATGTCAAAACATATGATTCATGCCTTTGCCTCCATAAATTTAATCCCTCATAAAAGGAGGCACCAGGAACTCTTTAAAGATTATATCTTATACACATATGTAAGTATCTTTGCTTACAAGTGTAAACAATTCAACCTTTCCCTATTACATTTTTGGTAGACTGGAAAAATGCCATTTCGTTCCAAGAAGGAAGAAAGAGTAAGTGTTCCTCCACCTCTGGTCATTTTGCTTCTTAGCAGAATGCAAGCAAAACGGGCAATTCACAAAGCTTTTCTTTTAATTATATGTTACTCCTGTGTAGGTGTATAACACTCCTAAATGTCCAAGCCTGCTTCTCTAAGCCTTTTCTGTGTGTAGCCCGTCAGACTGAGGTGTTACATGGTCATGAGTTTCTTGGAGTTAGATATGTTTATTCACAAGCCTTTTTCTGTGAATGAGCATGTCTTAATTCTTGAAACTCAAGATTAAGTTACCGCAAGGTCTGAAGTAAGACACCACTACTTGAAGGCAGATCTTTGTGTTTGGGGCCAAAAATCTGATTTTGTATGTTTGCATGTTTTACCACAAATATTCATGCTTTATCCAATCAGGTTTGCTGAATCTGAATCAGTATGCTGCATGTGTTTGTGCAGTCAAATTTGCCAAAATCTAGTTCACCTGGGTGAAGAAGGACTACCCAAAGTGGAGAGCTCTTGAGCCTCTGGGCAGAATACTTTGCCCACACTTGAACCTCTTCATTGAGCTAGTGTTTCACACATTGGTCTAGGTTTCAGGAAAATATTAAATCTCTGCGTGAGAACCATTCTTGAGTTTTGCAGCGGTGGTGTGTTGTAGCTTGAAAGAGCTAGATTGTGAAACCCCTAAGTATTCTTGTATGTCCTTAAAACATATCTTAAGCTTCTGGTCCTTATTCATATATTGTTGCTATTTAGGTGCCGATTCCGATCTGGGTCGGAAAGTACTCCGACCGAGCCGGATCCGGAGTGTTTTCCGACCGAGCTGGAGTCCTGCAGTCCGACCGAGCGAGTACGATGCGGCCGTATGCTGCCAGACTCGGTTCGGTCGGACTCCCATAGAAGTCAATGGGAGCCGATCGTACGACGCGTACATGGGCTCCCATTGACTGAATGGGTACGTCTCACGCAAGGGCGCCCCCTACAGTAGGTATGCGTCGGTGCCATCCGCACCGTATATGCCTGTGTCTCCCCCTGTGTCCGAGTCGTAGGGCTGCGGGTGACAGGGGCTCCGACGCAGACCCCCAAAGGCAACCACCCGGATGTTTTGCAAGCCGGACACTACAGCTCGCACAGGCTGTCCGACGCGTGCATCGTACTGGCTCGGTCGTAAATCGCATCCATTGAATGCCGCGGTTAGCTTACGACCGAGACGTACGGAGCAGTTCGGACCCGGAAACGACTCGGTCGGTGAATTTCACATAGCTCGCACCGTACTTGCTCACTCGTACAGCTGTATGAGTCAGGCGGAAAACACGCGTACGGCTCGTAGTCTTTCCGGCCGGATCGCTTTCGGTGCCCTTCCGACCCGGATCGAAATCGGCCCCATAGTGTTTCCCTTGTTAAGCATCAAATTTCAGTAGGGGTTTGTTTTTTTGGCCCAAAAATTAATTGATCAAAATAAACACTTAAAACCATTTTAGTCTGTTGTGAATAACATACAGTGCAACGATATAAAGCATCATTTAGAGTTTGGAGGGAACTAAAAGTTCTCCAGTCTCTGTTTGAAAGTCTTAGTACAGACTAGATTCTGCTATCTTCTAATAGAGTAGAATTCACTTGCTGCTTTTGCTCCACGATGGGAATGGTATTGTACATCACATACTCTAAATATCAGTTGTTGTATTTCATTAAATCAAGTGAACATTTATATATACCCATATATGGGTGACAGACTCTGGCACCAGAATGAGGACACTATGGAGGTAACCACGTAGGCGAACTGGCCTATATGAAATTGATTTGCTTTCGAGATGTGGCGCAACTGATAGCCCGGTGGGAATAAGGGCAGAGTCTGTCTATTTCCAGAAAACCTGTTGAGAAATCACTTGATTTGTCAATAGGTAATCAAAGCAGAGAATAATAACCTCCCCAGACATTTTGTCTAATTAACTGATTTGCTGCCTCTAAAACATTTTGCTAGTTGGGAGTGAAAGCTGAGACTACGTTACGCATAACATAGGATATTGTGTGTAGCTGTGTAACACAAAGCTCTCAAATCAAGGTCCATGCTCAAATATTATCTTGATTGTTTTAATGCCATAAATAAGACAACAAGCCACAAAATGCATAGAAAAAACGGACTGGATGAGCTATTCATGCATGGACCTGATACACTGAGAGCAATGCTAATAGTTATTGGGCACTACTGGGTCTGACATCCCTTCGGCATCTGTACTCATGTTAATCTCCGCACAACATCACAAGACCTTGAAACATCACTTACTTCTTTTAGGCAGAAAAGCAATATTGCAAACCTACTTAACACATCCTATAGGCAAAACGTGTTGGTCCATGAATAAGTATGCCTCCGCTCCACTCTGTCCTCCTTATAATGAGATTTACACAGGGCTTTTTGGCACACAGCAGTGTAAAGTTTTCCTAGAAGCCCTCCACTGGCTCTGCTGCAATATGGGATGGTAGAATATCAAGGCTCCCTAGTTATGATTCCGCCACATTCTTGGCTCTTTATCTCCCTTGTGTAGGTTATTTTTTTTATTTCTGCTTTCTCCCATTTCAGTCTTTCCCTATCTTGCTCTTTTTCATTCCTTCAACTTTCCCAACCTTTCACTAGCACTGAGTCCCTAAAAATGAGGGCCTACCAACTTCAACGACTGCACAGGCTAAGCACTGGGTTCCAGTAACAAAACCATAGATGTTCAGTCATTTACCCAATTTGAATTAGACAACTCAGTTTGGTTAGGTTTTGCACCGTCGATTTCCCAGCGATTATTATTAATATTAGTTAGCATTTCTAGAGCGCGTAGCTAACCGGAGGCATCCCAGCGCTAGCAGCATAGCAGTGAGAGGGGTGTGGTTTACAGATTGAGGTTATGAAATAGCCACGTTTTTAGTTGCTTTCGGAAGATGAGAAGATGGTCTCTGAACGTAGTTGCAAGGGGAGAGTGTTCCAGAGCTTGGCTGTGTTATACGAGAAGGAGCTACCCTCACTACGTATCCTATGAATTCTGGGGATGACGGCCAGGCTCAGACTTGCGGAGCGGAGAGGTTTCCTGGGTTGGTAGGATACAGCTTCTCTTCTTTGGTGGCTGGTAGGCCGTAGACCGCATAAAGAAAGCTTGCAGTCAGCTCTGCTCTTAGACAGATGTGGAGAAGTGTGGCTCAATGATTAGAGCTGCAGACCCTGATGCAGAAGTCTAGCCTGGGACCAGGGTTCAATTCCCCGCCTCGGCGGGTCTTGGGCTCAAAAATTCCACGGACCTGATAATTCTCGCCTCGGTGCCTATTCCAATCATGGAGTCCCACTCTGCAACTCTGGGCAATAGCTTGCTTAATCTCCACAATGGCCCCCACAACGCTAAGGAAGCCTGGCCTCCACCTTGGGGGTGCCCAGGAGTGGACGCCTCACAGGGAAAGCCAGGATGGGTTCCACAGCGGTATTCGTACAAGCGCCTTGAGACCCCTGCGGGTGAGTAGTGCGCTATACAAGTATCAATTTACATTTACAGAGGCTGAAAGCACCCATTGTTTGTAGAGGGGAGATATGAGTTTGTCTTCTGTTCCGTTTGCACGATCTGTGTCTCGAACACTTGGCGTGACTTCATGTGCTTTGTTCTTATAAGCTTGCTTGCTTACCCCAGAAAGTTATTTCCATTAATGCTTGACTATAGTTCCACATCCAGTTCCCTAGACTAATACACCACTAATCCTTTTCTGGCTCCCGAGTGGTGTGCTACTCGCCAAAAAGCGCTTCCACACCTCATCAGCAGTAGGAAGTGCTATATAATTGCAAACCTTATCCTTTTCTATGCCTCCACTATCCTTCTCAATCCAAAAGACCAGACTAACATATCCACCGCTCAAATTAATTTCATATTTCACTATACTATTCACCACTAATCCTTTTTGGGTTCCGGAGTAGCGTGTTACTCATCGGAAAAGGTGCTTCGACGCCTCGTCAGGGGTAGTAAGCACTATCTATATAAATGCAATTACAATACAATACAAAACATGCCCGGTAGGACCTCAGAACAGAAGTATGCAATCTAGAGAATTCCTTGTTTATGTTTCTTATGTCTAAAGGAGAAAGTTTTTGAGAAATTATGTTGATAACCAGTCTGAGGAATGATTGATACCATTTACATTATAACAGTAGATCTTTGTTTAACAGAATTCTTGCTGTGCTCGAAATGAACCAGATTTCACATAGTTTTATCGTCAGATCGTCTTCACTGACAATAGAAAATTGGCAGGTGCGCACAGGTAGATAGGCCATGTTTAAAATTTGTGTTTTAGGAATGGCCCGGAAGTGCGTTGGGCCAGAGCCATTTTTGTCTCCCAGCTACAGATTTCCTCACGTTGTGTGATGTCTGACTGGTAGCACCACTCCCACAGAGGACGGCCCAACACAGATTGGGAACATACGGCACGCTTTCATTATACGTCCCCTACACCACCATTGATGGATTACATGATTTTTGTGGATTTGAAATATCTACCTCATGTCAAAAATTCAGTGGTCATGAAATCACAGACATTTTTCTGTTTAAATGTTTACCGTACATCCCAATAAGTCTCATGTCAGGTATGGTTTGTGTGAGTACTCCATTCAATTCTAATTTAAGTTTAAATACCTGCACCTTTAGTTTTACTCTCTCTCCCACTGTATATATCTCTCTCTCTTTTCTCTCTACATGTCATTTGTTAAGACATCTGCACTCACTTTGACCTGAAGGTGATGTACTCACTGTGTCGATTTAATTAGTGTCAGAAAAATGTGAACTAAACCAAGGAACCTCATGACTATTTTCTCTATGAAATAACATTTAATAAGGGTATTTCGTCACTGTATGGAAGCTCTATTTTATACCACTTTAATTTAATTATTTTGAAACTAGGACAGGAAGTGTCCCATCTTCACATTCAGTGACACAGATCATGCTATTTTCTTTTCAGTTTATTTTGGAACACATTATATTTACATATTTACTCATTGACTCATACAGGATTGATATCCGAACTTCAGCTTGTCATTCTTGAGATCCATAAGGCAGTAAACTCTCCAGACGTGATCAGTAATCTTTTTTTGCTTTACTAGTTGTTGATTGATCAGTGATTACTAAAGTGTGGTTCAGTCCACGGTTACCTTATTGAGTGTTGCATCAACAAAAAGTAGACATTGCTCACCAGTTATACAGCAAATACTTCAATTTACCACTGGGAGTAATGATTGCGCTCCCTTTGGAATAGAATGCTATAGTCATATAAATTATTGTTCATTTTATTATCTTTTTTTTCATATCATCTCTATATTACCCCAAATCCGTGTACAGATTTGAAAAGAGTGATCTTCTTTTAACTTTGTTTTTCTTCTTGTTTATCTTTGTAAAAAAAGATCGATTGACAGAACACTGCCCATTTGTCGATTGCATGTTAATGTTAGGCTGACCCCCTGCATGACGAGTTGTAGGGGCCAGACCATCATCAGCATATAACCCTGCTGTATTGCCAGTTGACTGGGGTGTGGCTCTTTGGCCCTTCCTGTCTTTACTAATGATGCTGTACTCACATACTTGTGGTCACTTTTTGAAAAGTTTCTAAATGCCACAAAGTGTCCTAGGGTCTTTTATGAGTTGAATAGGGATATTGCCGCAGCAAAATCAAATAAAGTTAATAAGATGCTAGTATGGAATATATTTAAACCAAGACTAAGCAACAAGTTTTTGCAAAATATTTGTAAGAATGTCTCAAATTTATCAAAAAATTTGTAAAGAAAATATGAGACCTCACTACCAAATGCTGTCTGATAATTTGTGATGTTATGTTTGCTTTGTTCCTCTAAAAACTTTGTTACATATTGGAACACGTTGTGCTTCCACCTCATTGGGCTATGCTTGAAGAGTGCACAGGCAAGTCCATCATCTCTATACTGGTGGAGTCGTTCCTTGACTGTAAACGTTTTAACATCACTGACTCTTCTAGCTGACGATAGAGCTAAAAGAAGGGGAAGGGCTACCTTCCAATAGAAATACTTTAATTCTGCCTATGTACTGTTTCAAAAAGAGTTTTCACGAATGTAGATAGCACCACATTTAGCTGCTATGAAGATGGAGAATCTCTTATTGGTGGAAATACTCTCAAAAGGGCTCTAAGAAACCAATTAATACATCTGTTGGACCAAATGGATGATTGGTTCAATGTTCTTTTAAAGCTTAAAATTGAAGTTAAATGAACACTGACTGATGCGTGTCAGTCCTTTCTTTGCCAAGTACAGAAGATAATGGTAATATCTGCTGATGTAGTGAAGATATAAGGTTCAGGTGATGTTCATCACACCAGATGCAAAAAGGCTTCCATTTTGTTGTGTACGTTGTGTTGGTAGGTACCGCTCTGGCTTTGGACAAGATTTCTTTGCAGTCTTCTTGAATGTATAGCCGTTGGAATTCATTGACTTCAGGAGCCTAGCCAATAACTTGAGTGAGTGAAGATCCAGATGGAATGTTAGCTTAACCATAACGTTTTTAAACAAAAATAAAATCCTGAAATTCAACAGTTATAATTATTTCTAGAATCTTTAACTTGCCATCTCGCCATGCACTGCTTATGACATTACATATTACAACACTCATGACATGTTCTGTGACATCATTGATAATATTACTGATGACAAGTGAACTGACACTATTGATGACAACACTGTACATGGTGGGGCACAAGTTATAGTTACTTGAAAGAACTAAAACTGTTGAATTTTTTAGTTGAAAACGTTCCGTTGCATTTTCACCTAAGTATAACATCACTTTAACCTTTGTTTTTTTCAGTGAATATTTCAGTGAATTTCTGAGGTATTTTTAAATGCAAAGTAAGATACATAACCATAAAGTCACCTTACCTTTGTTTTTACAGTGTGTGTGTGTGTGTGTGTGTGTGTATGCATATCAAGTTAAAAACAAGTAAGTAATAGGAAAAACATTTTTAAAAACTGGGGGGAAAGCAAACAAATCTTACGGTATCTCAAAACTGTACATTGTATTCAATGCTTTAAATATTTATAAATTAAATGTTTATTTCTGAAACACGTTTCACTCAGTAAACTCTGAACAGAATTTAAAAAGAATAAGGTGGTGTCATAATGTGAAGGAAACATGTGCCAAGGTATAATTTCTACAGGATTCAGTCATTTGATTCTTTGTATTAGCCCAGGTAGCAGTTGCATGGGTTTTTCAGGAGACGTGTCATACTAAGTACACCTTCTGCCTCAGACACCAGCAGAGAGTGCGTGCAGTAGACAGCCGTTCCTCCAGTGCCGTAAAAGACTTTGTGTGCCTACGCTAGTGCTTTCAGGCATAATTTGAAATATAGGAGATAAAGCAAAACAACCTTTAAAGTGTGCTCTTACACCATGCCCCAGCAAAAATATCCCTGCTGCTCTGCTTTTATAGACAAGCTGGGAGATATGGGGAGTAGCACAGTGCGAGGACACAGGTATTTGGACTATGTGGTGCCTGGCACATGGTGCATGGATGTTTCGGAGGGCACCACATGTTTCCCCATGGCACTTAGAGGCGGCCCACGGGGGACGGGGCCCTGCTTGGGGTCCCCAAAGTCCCTTTCCGACAGGCTGTGTGAAATGGACATCCTAAGCCCTACGGCGGTGCCTGCGCAGGCACCACCTCCATTGTAGGAATTAGTGTCCGACCGCCGCCCCGACAGGCTCCTTGAGCCTGGCAGAGGTGGCAGTCTGTCCCCCAGACCACTGGGGTCTGACATTCCGCATTGTAGTGCGACGGTCTGACTGATGTTGGTACCGGTCCCAACAACATCAAAATGACACCTTAAGAGGCTGATTACAACTTTGGCAGTACGGGAGCAGGGCGGCATGTACCATGGATCTTTACTACCAGGCAGCATGTGCTGCTTGGTAGTAAAGACCCAAAAAGCTGCAGCATTTGAAACTTGGTGTGAGCTTCATTTCTAGGAGTGATGTTTACTCACTGGGTGTGGGTACCATACCTTGGTTTAATTTATTTGGAGTGAGTTCCTCACTTTAGTGCACAGTTTCACTCATTTGCTGTGAATTTCATACCTTGGAATACTGTCTCCTTCGCTGGGTGTGTTTCATTTATTGGAGCACAGTGTCCTTGTGGCCATTCTGAACGCTCCCAGTGATTTTAACAGGAAGTTTCAAAGCTTGATTTTTGTCAAGAACCTCCTCAAATCTACCTCCTGTGCACTCTTAACCATGAAATCGCTGCTGAGACCTTCCCTATGGTCTGGTGGCGATGTGTTTACCTGTGGCGTAGGAAGGAGCAGGTGAAGGATCCGGCACTAAACCTCAAAAGTCACTTCTGCCTGCAGTAATTAATGCAAAAAGGTGGTGGTTCAGCAGAATATGGAGATTAACCACACCATCTGCTGTGCTTCAAGGATTTGAACTCCTGATTACAGAGACATAGGAGGTTGACTGAAAGCAGAAAGTGGATGATCACAGGGTAGTCAAATAAAAAGTGAAAGAGGAAAGCATAATTGTGGTTGGGGAGGGAGTACTATAAAGAGAACACAGAAGGAGGAAGAATGAAATAAATGTCTGTGTGAGAAACACATGAGATAAGAATGAAGAGACACTGGGGGAAAGGAGGCTCAGATTGAAAAGAGACAGTGGTTGAACACCGAGCAGGGGAGCATTATTAACACCATCGTCATCATCATGCTACTTCATCCAGACGGAAGGGGAAATACAGAGTAACAAAGACACCAGGAAGTCATCTTTGATTACAGCCCCTGAAAGCAGCCACAGAGCAGGTAAGGGGGCTATGAAAGGTGCAGCATGGTGGGAAAGGAGAGGCGGAGATCTACCATCTCTTTAAAAAAATCCCCTACATGCTGCCACAACATGGTGGCAGCAGTATTCAGAAGGTGGTAGGAACAGATTATGTAGAGGGTGCAGGTTTGTAGGGCAGGTAAAAAGAGTCTGGGTAAGGGGAACAGAAAATCAAGAAAATGCAACAGCCTTCAGGGCATAGCACCTGCAGTATGCAGGAGATGAGACAGCCTGTTTAGAGGCTAAAGCAGACAAGGGGTTTAGGGGGGATTCAAGCAGCAGTTGGACAAATAAAGACAGCACACATGCTGCGACTTGGAAGTAGAAGTAAGGTGAATTGACATCTTGGCTGCATTGGCTTCAAGCATGCCTGTAACTAAGCCACCGGGGAGAACATAAATTAGGGCGGGGGGACACATCACGCAGGGTATGTTGGCCGTCACTGACATTCATTTTAAATTATGCATGTACAGCTTCCCAAGGCTTCTAGTGTACGAATGTTTACATAACCCTTACTTATTAGTAGGGGAACACACAACGCGGTAACTCAACAACGTGGTCGTTACAACGACCACTTTGTTACCACGAGTGCCATTACATCGCAAGTCGTATCAACGACTTGCTGTAAGGGGTGTGCAACACCAGGGAATTTATTGGATTTTAAATCCATCAGCTTCCCTGCTGTTGCACAAACTGGAGTAGGAATAGTAATTAATACTATTCCTAAGTCCAGTGCGCCACCTACAGCAAGTCGTTGATCAACCAATCAGGGGTTGTAAAGCGCTCTATTCACCCGTGAGGGTCTCAAGGCGCTGGGGGTGGGGGGAACTCGGCTCCGGATCAGTCGAAAAACCAGGTCTTGAGGTCCTTCCTGAACGTGTGCAGGGTCGGGGAGTGTCTGATGTTCACAGGGAGCTTGTTCCAGGTTCGGGCTGCGATGTAGGAGAAAGCTCTGCCGCCGGTTCTGTTTCTGTGGATGCGGGGGACCTCTGCCAGGGCGAGGTCGTGGACGACTTGCGGTGTAATGGCACACGTGGTAACAACGTGGTCGTTGTAACCACCACGTTGTAAAGGCATGCGTTGTAAACATGTGTTGCAACGTCACATATTCATTAGAAGGCCATCAAAGTCTTGATAGACATCCCTAAGGCTCTTTCGGTTTGGTTCTTAAATATTTTGGCACATGCTCATTATTATAAGTTGCAGCGTGCCCTCATGAAGTGTTCGATTTTCTCCTTCTATGTTGCAGCTGGTTTAGGCATCAAGTTTAGTGATCGTAAATGCGCAGGGGTCTTTGTAGAACTGGAAATATTTCATTTTTTAGCACTTTTCAAAACTGTGTGCTTGGTTTTTCATTTTTTACGTTTTCTCCTGCAGGAAGAGCTTGTTATCCTAGTCAGCATTTACAAATAATATTGAAACAACTGGTCTATCAGAATGATCCAAAGCAGTGTGCCCAAGTCCAGTTTTTCCAGATTTTTTACAATCCATTTACTGAATTTGACCTCATTCCAGCTCATTACCCCACTGTCCAGCAAGGAGCTGAAGGGCAAACTATCACCGTAATGCCAGGGGAAGCTTTGATATCCACTTTTTATGGATCCCCACTGCTGCTCCATTCACTTCCTCAACAGGTCTTGTCAGAAGATCCAGATCAGCAGCCTGTCTTCATGAATGTGATGGCTCTGGCAGCTCGCTTGCTACCAGGAATCTCCCTTATGCTACTCATCCATGCATCCGATGCGGATCCCTTCCATCTCAGACAGCCCACCACCTTTAATTTTATTATTTTTGGGAAATGTCACTATAACAAACGTTCCCAGTCCATGAGCTGGCTCCAATGAGTAAGACCAAGGCAGCATTACACAGTGAAATCTACACCAGAGAGCACACACCAATCAGCCAAGCTAGTTTGGAACATATTTCAATAAACACAGCTCATATTCGGCAGAGGAATTCAATTCCGGCATTTAACCAAACATCAAATAGATCGTATAAATGTGATACTAGTAAATCACTTTATCTATCTGTGCAGCAATTTCCAAATGTGTGCAATGCGCAATGTGTGCCTTTTATTGTGAAACCACAGTACATTGTGCTGTGTCAATTACATATTCATGCTCCCGCTCCTATTCAGAGCGTTTTTTTATAATGTAGTTTCAAATGGACCCAACATGTTATGGAAGCATAGAAACTACTTCGAGCAATCCTTTCTGTTGTACACACAGAAGAGGTTCCTGTACAACGTGCTTTTTGTGTGTTTTTATATGTTTGCTTGTGAAAATTGCAAAAATTATATATTTTAAAAATATTCTAATTAAGTGTTGGCTGCATGATCATAAAATGCTAAATATTTGTAATAATATTGTTTTGCAGCAGCATGGTGGGCACCTCTTGAGCACAGACAGCCATGTGCTTTGCATGCCCAGTGCCTAATTTATGTGAAAAAAACGAAAACTGTGTTTACTGAGTCCAGACGCACTTGCCGCCGCCTCGAAAAGGCCTGGAGGAACACCAAATCCACAGAAGCCCACAACAACTTCAGAGCCGCCACCAACGCACAACTCATCAGAAAAACGAGGAAAAAAGAGATTGAAGACAGAATCTCCACTCATGCACACAATATCAAGAACTCTTCAACATCATCAAGGAGTTTGCCCAACCCACTAGCGAGTCCACCGACATCCCTCCCTCACAAGACCTCTGCGACAAACTCAGCACCTTTTTCCACCACAAAATCAAGAGCATCTACGACAACTTCGACGAAGACAACCAACACACTGAACCTTCACCAACCACCCCCGACACCCTGAAGCCAGCGATCTACAACTGGGCAGCCCTCACCACCGAAGACACACTGAAGACGATTAAGTCAATCCACTGCGGGGCCCCCATGGACCCCTGCCCCCACTACATTTTCAACAGAGCCGCCGACACCATCGCACACATGCTCTGCCACACCATCAACTGCTCCCTGGCCACCGCCTTGTTCCCCGACGACTGGAAACACGCCGAGATCAACCACCTCATGAGGAAACCGTCGACAGACCCCATCGACCTCAAAAACTACATACCCATCTCCCTGCTCCCGTTCCCAGCAAAAGTCATTGAGAAAGCCATCAACAGCCAACTCGCCACATTCATCGAAGAGCACAACATCCTTGACTCCTCCCAATCCGGCTTCAGAAAAAAACACAGTACAGAAACAACCCTCCTCGCCGCAACAGATGACATCCGCACCCTACTGGACAAAGGAGAAACAGCAGCCCTCATCATCCTTGACCTCTCAGCGGCGTTCGACACAGTCTCTCACCGCACCCTAATAAGCAGGCTCCAGGATGCAGGGATCCAAGACAAGGCCCTCGACTGGATCCGCTCCTTCCTCTCCGGCAGAGCGCAGCGGGTCAGACTCCCCCCTTTCCTCTTGGACCCCACACCAACCACCAGGGGAGTCCCCCAGGGATCCTCCTTCAGCCCTATGCTCTTCAACATCTACATGGCTCCACTCGCCCCCATCATCAGAACCTACGGACTCAACATTGTGTCGTACGCAGATGACACCCAACTCATCCTCTCCCTATCCAATGAACCAAACACCGCCAGAAACAACTTTTGAGAAGGCATGGAAGCCGTCGCCAAATGGATGAAAAACAGATGCCTACAACTAAACACAAACAAAACGGAAGTACTCATCATGGGCCCAAAGCCCGACGCTTGGAACGACACCTGGTGGCCCCCCGCCCTTGGAAGCCCGCCCACCCCCACCGACCACGCACGGAACCTGGGAATCATCCTGGACTCAGAGCTCAAAATGGACCGCCAGATCAACTCCGTCACGTCCTCCTGCTTCCACACCCTCCGCCTCCTACGTAAGACCTTCAAATGGATCCCCCTCAAACACAGAAAGACCGTCACTCATGCCTTGGTCAACAGCAGACTTGACTACGGCAACGCACTCTATGCTGGAATAAACAAAAACCTCACCTGCAAGCTACAGAACATCCAAAACGCTGCCGCAAGATTGGTCCTCAACCTGCCAAGACACTGCCACATCTCCCAGCACCTGCGCACACTCCACTGGCTCCCCATCGAAGCTAGAGTCACCTTCAAGATGCTCACCCACGCTCACAAGGCCCTCCACGACACCGGACCAGCATACCTGAACAGCCGACTCAAATTCCACACACCCCAAAGGACCCTACGATCAGCCCAGCTCTCCTACGCCGCAGTTCCCCGCACCAGAAAGACCAGATCGGGAGGCCGCTCCTTCTCCTTCCTCGCGGCCAGAACCTGGAATGACCTTCTGCTCCACCGCAGACAGACAACATTGCACCCCATCTTCGCAAGAAACCTCAAAACCTGGCTCTTTTACAGAACCCCTCCTTGATGGACTGGAACTTGCAACCCTCCCCCCCCTCCAGCGCCTTGAGACCCTTACGGGTGAGTAGTCGCGCTAAACAAACACCTTGATTGATTACTGTGCTTCTTAGACGGGTGCCTCCCACTGGCACTCCAGGGGCAGACCACTGGTGTCGCCAGCTGTACAGTGGAGCCACCCACTGTATTTGGTATTAACACCAGACCCGCCTGCAAGTAAGCATTGATAGTGAACTTTTATAGTGGTAGTGCATAATTACCTGCCTCAAAGAGGATCATGTGAGCAAGTGAAAATACTCTAGAGGAAGGTTATCCTCCGTAAAAAAATGTAATGACAAATTGAATGCACACTCATGAAATGTTCCAATACATTTGTGATGTGCCAGCTAAGCCTAACTCTCCACAGACGTTATTGGGGTTTAGCAAAATGTCCTTAAATAATGCTTGATCTCACACAGGCTGAAACAATTATTATGATATTTCACACGGCCTATAAATTATCAAACTATATAATACCATGTTTCTTCACTTCATTTCTGTAAGACCCATTGGTAAGTCAGGGTGGTCAGAAGTTATACAAATCTCACAATCACATGCCATTTGCACCAATGATGCATGCTGATGTCCCTGACAACAGTAATGGGTGATGTACACTCCTGCCCACCGGGTACTAGCTTACCAAGCTCATGGTTCTGGAACACTGTGAGGGCTCTCATGGGAAGATGTTGCCTCCATTTTGGACACAGGCGAGATATAGGGTGCATTGCTTAGTCATTCTAGACATTTAGACCACCACACAACAACACCCTGCATGCCCCGATCTGCAAGATCCATTATGTCTTTTAGTCTCTGTATCTCAATGTGCAATTGACAAGGATTAAAAAGGTAATTTATGTAATACCTTAATGTTTAATGGTTAGTGAATTCATTAGCTTCATTAGATTTAGGCTATGATGTAGAGTCCATGTGGTTACTAGTACATAGTTTGAGTTTGTGGTCACAGATTTGAATTCCAAAGAGATGGGATCTTCCCTATAACCGATGACCACTCACATGTAAGTACAAATACAGAGCTTTACTAAGTAACATATATATGTTTGTTGAAAACAAAATATTCAGAAGGAATTACACAGGGTGTCCTCTGGGTCACTGGAAGTCCTAGAGACTACCATTCAAAAGGTCTAGTGTAGGCGCAGCAACTCTCATTTCTCTGCTTGTGCTGACACAGACTGTTTGGTTTTTGTCTGCAGCTTATAGGTTTGATATGAGGAGTAGCCTGGATTTTCCTACTGCTTGTGTTATAGCAGAACATTGGCGTTTATTCTAGAGAAATAGCAATTGTTGTTATTTATAAAATACTGGATGGCCCAGGTGGGTTCTTTCTGACCTAAACTTTTCTGCTTCTTGAAAAATACTTCTCAGCCCATGATTTATAATTTTGTATTTTTGTTTTTTGCAGATTTAATGAAATACATCGTCTCTGAAGATTTTGATTCAGGTCTGCCCCACAAATCTTAAAAGACTGGCGAATGAACACTGAGTGACCCACACAGCTTCTCCAGTAACAAAATCCAGCGGTTTTCAGCCTAGACCTTTCTGTTGATGGCAATGCCACACAATTTGACAATAGAGAATTCTCATCAATCCAAAAAGGAGCTTCAGTGTTTCAATGGCTCCTCTCCTGGCAATGGGTTTGATTCAGACTCGCCGAGCTTAAACGAAGCGTACGGCACGTCATTGTGCAATGGGAGCTTACATTCCAGCTCTGGCAGCCCTTCAGACTCCTACAGTAAACCCCTCTGTAATGGAACACCCACAAAGAAGGCACAGTACAGGAGTGATGAACCATGTGGAATTACATTTATCCCATCTGAGAAGGAGTACTTGTGTGGATGGGGCGCCTTTACACCTAGTTTCTTACAGTATTTTAATACACCAAAAGGAGTGCTGTTTTTCCTCTCTGTTGCTTCCTTTCTGCAGGGGATGATCGTCAACGGCTTTATCAACACTATCATCACCTCCATAGAGCGGCGATTTGACCTTCGCAGCTATCACAGTGGGCTGATCGCCAGTTCCTATGACATTGCTGCATGTGTTTGCTTGATCTTCGTCAGCTACTTTGGGGGCAACAGACACAAACCTCAGTGGTTAGGTTGGGGGGCTCTGATCATGGGAATTGGTTCTGTAGTGTTTGCACTACCCCATTTTATGACTAGCCAATACGAGGTGCACTTCTCCGAACAGACAGGCTTGTGCCATTCCAACCAGACTTCGCACTGTACGGAGAGTGCGTCGAGTCTATCTAACTACAGGTTTCTCTTCATGTTTGGACAGTTCCTCCATGGTGTTGGGGCTACACCACTCTACACACTTGGAGTGACATATTTAGATGAAAATGTGAATTCCAACTATTCTCCGGTTTACATTGGTAAGACACATGGCCTTTGGAGGAGGGAAACATTTTGGATTTGGTAACTGTGATGTTCATTAAATAGAAAGCCAGTGATTGCACGCCAGCTGATCAACGCCGCAGGATACTTTTACTTTGTAGTTTTTGTGGGATTATAGACAGCAGCCGCTCCTCCGGTATGGTGAAGGAGTGTCGCCCCACGGCCTCAGCCAGTAGATAAAAACATGTAAAATCAAATGATGATAAAGAAGTTTTATTATTATTTTATTTTCCATGCTGGAGGCTGAACCGAGTCTTGAGGGCGGGCCATGCTCTGACAGCAGCAGGAGGAGTGGTGGGCACAGGGCACTGCAAGTGCGCATTACGGTTTGCCCGGCTGCCTTAGAACGACCAAACCATCATGCGCACTTAGATATCTCCAGGCTATAGCATGGAGAACAGCCGGCACAGGCTCCCAGTCCCTGTGGGAGCGTAAAACCAGCAGGCTCTGTTCAATCCCAGCGCTACTCTCATGTTAGGTAATAGTTTTACCAGCATGAGAGCAGCATCTGGATTGGCGCAGTGAAGTTGTGGAGCCTGTGATCAGGAGCAGAAGAGCACAGAGGCAGCAGTTTGTGTAGCCATAGAAGAGCAAATGACATTTGTGGAATATTGGACTTCATCTAAAGTCTTCAGTCGACTAAAAGCAGACAGATCTGGTTTCCAGTGGTTGTGGACATATTTATGTGTACCTTCTAAAGGTGGAAATGCAAACATTAGTTGTTTTACAGTGAAGTACACAAGTAGCTACATTACAAGAGGATGGAAGAGCAGTTCAGTTACGGTTCGCTATTTTTGAAGCCTGGGCGGAGTTCGCAAAAGTGCAAAAATTCCACCGCGCTAAGCGGAGCTCCGCAAGCGGCGGAGTGCACTAGAAAGATGCTATTCGCAGTAATTTTAAGCGCCGGATGTTTGTCCTCGCTGTGAAATTATCACGAACGGCACCATGCGCAGCGCAAGCGGGCACTGCTTCCTTTCTGCCGCTCGAGTAGATTTTCTACTCGAGCGGCAGCTTTCTCAACGCAAACTGATGGTTTCTCAATGCAAGCAGTCGTGAGCATATGTGGCCACTCGAATCGAGAAATCCGACCGCCCGCATTGAGAAATCATCTCGCCGTGAGGTTGATTTCCCTCGCTCCCGCTCACAACTTGACGTTGAAGAGCGCGAATGAGGAAAAATCTTGTCGGGAGGATGTTGATGAGCGCGAGCGAGGAAAAAAGCTAGCAGAGCAGAGTTTTTCGGAACTCCGCGAGCTTGGCGTAACGCGGAGTGCGGAAAACTCTGCAAACTCCGCGAGCGAAGCAGAGTTCCCCACCCAGGCTTACTATTTTCTCCACCATGGCATATGTCAGATGTCAATAAACTATAATCTCTGACGAATTTATAATTAATTTTTTATAATGTTTAACACTTGTTAATTTTGATAGAGCTTAGGGGTTAAAATGCTTCAAGGGCTGTGCCAAAAAAAACCCTCTGAGGCAGGGACTCGGTAGGTCGGTGATCTCTTAACAATTACTGTACTTAAATATAAATGTGTACAAACATGAGATTAGTTAGAAGAATCAAAGTAGTCCTGCAGCTGTATCACGGAGAATATATGTGTGCGCAGTGCTTGTAGGTATGTGACTTGTCTATCTCTGCAGCATATCTATGCATATAAAAACTCTATAAAAGATCTGATCCCTTCTAAATAAAAGATTCCTGATTTTCTGATGTCCACCAGAGGCAGAAAGCAGTGTCGTTCAGGGGAGCCACTCTTCGAAGCCCTAACTCTACCTGCAGTCGTTCACGGGTAGATTCGATTTCTCAAAAAGTCTTAATACATATCCACTCTGTCGCTTAGTAGGCCTTTTTCTGTTGCGTGCTTTTGTGCAAACTTGCCAGTCGGCTGCAGCTGTCAGACGGAAAGCTTGTACACCAGAGCTACAAAAATACTGCTCTAGTTACACACAGCAGGAGCGGTGACATTCAGACCTCTTTATCATTTGTCAAAGTATCCCGGCTCCAAGAAAGACGGATTTTGCAAATAGATCGCATTCTGTTGCCCTGTAGAAAACTCAAGTACAGCCACCAAATGCAGAACGGAGGAAGTGAGTCGTTATCCACAGAAGCGACTTGTTCATTTCTCGATAATTGTACAAGTCATATGTCACTGAGGGGGCTAAAATTGTTGCTCCTGACATCCTCTCATATTGTACTGATATATCCCACATGTTTTGAAAGTCTGTGGTGATATCTCAGAGGCAGCAACATCCCTGTGGACTCTCACTACAATTCTGCCGAGGATCAGACATGAGAGAGGAGACATGCTTGCTATATAACCCATCCAAAGATTGCCTCATATATTATTCACAGGCAGTGCACAGAGAACTCGGGGGCATATTATCAAGAAAGGGCGTTAATATTATCACTGCTTTAGCGGCAGAAAACTGCCGCATAAGCGGCGATAATGAACTTGATAATATGCCAAAAGGATTACAATAGAAGCCCATGTTCTGGTGTCAACATGGGCTAAAGCGGCGATATTGTTAACGCCGTGCTTGATAATATGCCCCCAAATAAGGCTAAGAGTACAGCGCCTAGCTTGGAAAGATGAATAGAAATATAAGCATTGATCTAGTTAAGTCCATAATATCATTTAATATTACATGAAAAAATGAGGGGTAGCATTCTTCCAGTGGCCTTTTCAGATCTTCCTGATATGTCTAGCACGTATTTCAGCGAGACTAAACGTTAATTAGCATTACCTATTAATTAATATCATTGGCACAGACCTTTAGCAAGCCATCGGTTTATTAAAAAAAGGTGGATTTCGAGTTAAGGAATGAGATATTGATTTTGCTTATAAAACTAGATGGTGCCGCAGCACTAGAAACTGAATTCCCTCGTCACGTGGTAACCATGACCCAGGCCGTTTATCGAATTGATAAAAAAGTGCCCATGGAGGCTGTTACTGCTTATCCCTGAGGATAACGATGACAAGAGGTCAGTGAGCCACTCTCGTGTTGCTCATTTTGTCCATCAGAGCTTGAAGCAGATCTTACCAAGCTGGATACCAACTTCCAACCCTTGGCATTTGCGTATTTCACATAAGCATCACCTAGATGATATCACTGACAGATAGACTTTTTGAATCCTCTGGTTGCTACTCAGTAGATACTTGCGGCTGAAAATAAGGTCTACCCTGCGCCACTTGGGATTTCCATTTTCCTAGAGGCAGAAAAGGCTTCCTAACGTGTGAAGGGAGTCCGTGCGGCTACTGCAAGACATCTGTGGAATGGTTGTCTTCCTCACACTATCTGGTAATCTGGCTTTAGAAAACTTCAAAAATGTGTAGAATGACGAGCCATGCATGTCTGCACTAATGCATTGGCAAACAGTGAACACAAAAGCAATATTTGTTTTCACAAATGCTCATTTTCTTCTGAAACATACTAGTTCACAAGGGTAAAAGGTAGATATTGGAATGGAGCTTGTAAGAGGGAAAAGTGAACATGTGGTACCGGACCACATTCCATACAGTGAGCAATGTCTTCCAGAAATTAGCAAGAGACAATGCAGATCATATCACTGAGAGGTGAGTCCAGGCAGGCACAACCCTCGCCAGTGAGTGACAATTACAGGAAGAACTCACACCAGTGAGAGATGAGTCCACTTGGGCAACTCATGACAGTGATAGATGAGCACAGAAAGACTGCCTGTACCAGTCATGGTTGAACACATGGAGGCAAACCATACCAGTGAAAGATGATTGCTGCAAGGCATGTCATCACAGGGAGGGATTAGTGCTGGACGACAGCTCAAGCCAGAGAGAGATTAGTACAGGACGTCAAGTGATGTTAGGGAGAGGGGAAGGCAGCCCGAGTAACACTGATACAGGCATACAACCCATTTAGTAAGCGATGAATAACAGAAGGTAGTACAAACGAGTAAGAGGAACATAATAGGCACAGATCATGCCAGTGAGTGGTAAGTGAAGAAGACCGCTCAGACCTTTGTCAGATGAGTATAGGAAGACCACTTATGCCAGAGAAAGAGAAGTACTCAATGCCAATATACTCAAGCGAAAGGTGGGTCCAGGAGTGCACCTCACGCACTGAGAGATGGAGTCTACAATGGAGCGTGTATCACTGAGAGATGTTTACAAGGAGTCCGCTCGCCAATGAAAGAGATGAGTACAGAAAAGTAACTCAAGCCCTCGAAAGATTGCTACAGGTACGCAGCACACACTAGTGAAAGCGGAGTGGGGCAAGCAGCGAGAGATGAGTAAAACAACTACGCCAGCGAAGATGGGTGCAGAAGGAAAGTTCACATCGATGAGGAAAGAGGACAGAATGGCAGCGACGGCCAGTGAGAGGTGAGCATGGGGCGTCAGAGCGTGCAAAGGAAAGCTGTAGAGAAATCCAGCCCACACACAAAGCAGTGAACACTGAAAAGTCACTGAAACTAGAATGACAAGTGGATATTCCAGACACAGATCCTACCAACAAGCAACACCTTAAGGAACAAAGAGCATATTGGACGGCGGGTGAGCACGGGAAGACAGCTCATGCTACTGAAAGATGAATATAGAAAGGGGGTGCATCTAATTGAAAGATGGGTACAGTCATACCAGGTGAGAGATGAATAGGGAAAGGCAGCTCATGTCAGTGAATGTTGGGTACAGAAAGGCAGCTCACACATAGGAGACGAGTACAGAAGAGTGATTCGTGCCAGTGAGAGCTGGTGCACAAGACAGCTCAAACCAATGAGAGACGAGTAGAGAAAGGTAGCTCCTACCAGTGGTGGGTTAATACAGCCAGACAGCTCATGCCTGTGAAAGATGAGTACAAGAAGGTATCTCTAACTAGAAGAGGTGGGTAGAGGAAGCAGGTCACATGAGTGAAACAGGAGTATAGGAAAACAGCTCATGCCAGTGAGATAGGGCTAGGTGAAGGTGGTACATTCCACAGAAGAATGAGCGCGGGAACCAACTCATTACAACGAAAGCAGCCAATATCAGTGACATACTAGTTCAGGAAGGCACCAGTTACCAGTGATGAATGAGTAAAAAAGGGCTGATCACACCAGTAAATGTTGACTAAGGGTCGGGCAGCTCAAACCAGATGAGAATGTTCAGAGGAATAAATAGAGTACGCATGAGACAGTGTTAAGAGTATAGATCTTCCCTAGGACCACCAGAGCCTTACCTTATGGACTTAAAGTCTGCAATATCGCATCTAGAGCCCAAGCAAAAGATTACAATAACTTCAGCTAGCACCAAACTGTTTCGCCAATCATGGTACTGTAGAGCTGAGGTTAAGGTATTTATTTGGATGCATGGAGGAATATGAAACGTTCAGTACATACCAAATACCAATATAGATAAATGAAGAAGTCTATGCACTGATTACATATTAATATAGACAACCTGTCTCCCCTTTCTTGGAGATGCATGGCTACAGGGTGAAAGAAAGAAAGGGGAAAGCTTGTGGGGAAAAACACTTGTTTTTCAAAAGCAGGAAGCACTCCCACAATGACCAAAGCACTTGTGCCCTGAAAATAAAGTCTTGTTTTTTTCTGAAAACGTTAATGTCTTTGCTGAGTCAGATATCATGCATGTTAAAGAAAAGCTTGAAAGAATACTCCACTCTGGAATCTATTGTATAATAATAATTAGTGAAAATGTTTGGTTTCCCTGCAGGGTCCTAATTTCAGAATAACAATTGGAAATCTGGGTGTTGATGGCTAGTATGCTGGTGAAGCCTCGCAGCCAATAGATAGGAATTCTCCTTACATTTGTGCTGAGGCTGAGACAGCAGTAATGCCAAGGGCGGGTCATAGTTCACCTGAAGCCACTGAAGCCATGCAGGCATCCCACTGACGGACCCTCCCTCCTATGCTTGAACAGCTTCTTTCAGGAGGAAATACTGCTTTAAGAAAAGGATTTCTGCACCCTTGGAAACTAATACAAACATCCAGAGCCTTTGTCAGCCACCACGCATTTCTACAACCAGTATGCTAACCGTGGTGTCACCGTGTAGATCCTGTGGGGCTGGAGAGGATATCTCGCCTATGAGTCAATGCGTCTGTGGCTCGTGTCCAGTGGAGCTGGAAAGAAGGAAGTCACAAGCTGTCCAGGAAATAATCTTCTTGATGGAGTGAGCCTCAATCTTTACTCATTTCAAGACCCAAGCTCAGTCTTATCAGCCCGCCCTGTGACTTATTTATTTTAGGGGGTTAAGGACTCTAGGTAACACTTAGATCGGGAGAAGGATTCTGTAGGATGTATTTATGTGAACAAGCAATTCCTGTGAAACTAGCTGTCCCAGAAGTCATCTGTAAGATCCTCAGGGAATACAGGGAAAGAACAAATTAAGAAAGGTGAGGTCAATAATAATTTCCAAGGGCATGAAAGAGAAAGAAGATACACACAAACCGCATCATTGCGCCACTTCCTGTCACTCAAAATCATACTGCCATTAAGACTTCCAATCTGATGGGGAGAAATACAGTTCCAGGTTGCAAAGAGTGTTAATAGGACACCCAGACTCGAGCCACTGAGAGGAAAGTAAAATAGAGGCATTAAATATTTCCTCACATTATTTGAACACGTCTTTTTGATACAAAAGCAAACGTACGCTGTAACACAGCGACCGGTGACTGATTATTCACAGTTTGACTAAAAATGAGTGAAGCCTGCAAGCTCCTCTTTCCTCCAAGCCATTTCTATGTAGGCTAACTGAGATATGACACCCTCAAGGACCTACTTGCTCTTCACCAGTTGTTTTTATATGAATGTAATCATGCCCTTCACTTTTATTTCCATCAGTAATGATCAATCCCCTGTGCCAATCCAAGGGAATCTCATGAAGAATCAGACAAAGAATGTCCACGTGACCAACAGGTAAGGATCCTGTGCTTTACGATATTAGAGGCTGCCTTCCTCAGTCCATATGGAGCCTGAAGTTGTCATGTGCTCTCTCTAGTCCTAGTCCTCTAGGCATAACCATCTTGCTGCAGTCTCTGAAATTATTATTTCTAATAGTGTTTCTCTGTACCTTTGTGGGCCATGTGTCCACCCTAGGTTTGAGAGTGCCCTTCATGTTTCAGTGCTTTCCCAGAAGGGATGGAAATCCTGGCAGTTCATGGAGGCAACATACAATGCCCTGTGAGTCATAGTAAAAAGGGTCGAGCTTCCAAGATAGAAAGAAGTTCATGTTGTTAAATTATCAAATTAGTCAAAAAAGAGGAACAATATTAGATCCAGAGCACGAGGACATCAACGAAGCACGCGATTTCCTTGTTCTTCCTTTATCGGAATCCGAATTAAAAGTCTTGAAGCAGTGCAAAAATACATAGCGTCTACAGCTTTCAACACGCTACCCTACATCAACCCTGGTACTAACGTGAAAACTTCCTTTGAGACAGAAATGCTGCTGTGGCTTACCTGCGACAGGAAGGTGGCATGGAGCAACCTGCAATCTTCAAAGCGTTTGATCTCCATCTATCTTCTTTACTCAGTTCTAACGAGGCACACTTTATTTAAATGATTTCGGGAACTCCATGTACTCACACTCATTGAGCAAGAAACTAAAATACCACAGAGCTGGTAAAAAAGGACATGAGTGTGCGTAAGGGAAGAATTAGACTGTTCTCTAGAAATCAGCCAATCGTCGACTCCACCACTTCTGCATTTACTTTTATTCCTAGTCATGCTTATATTTAGTCTTCCAGGCAGACAGAATGAAATCCAAAGGCAACTAGTAAGGATTCCTATAACCAAAGTTCTCTCTCTCTCTCTGTCTCTCTCTCTCTCTCTATATATATATATTTTTTATTTTTTTTCACTGAAAAAACCCTTATAGTTAGGAAATAGAGTGAAAAAACAAACCTTAGACATTCACTGAAAAAACCAAAGGTTACAGGGACGTTGTAGTTATATTCATCTTTTACTCACACAAAACCATAGAAATTCAGCAGCTATAGTTATCTCAAGTAACTATAACTCGTGCCCTAAGGTAACTAACTCGCACCCCGCAATGCACAGTTTTCTCATTAATAATTTCACTGCAAATGTTGCAGTGATATTATCGATGATGTCATAGTGATGTATTATGTAGAGTAATTAGTAGTGCATGGCGAGGGCGCACGTTCTAGTTACTTTAGGACCCTCACAGACCCCTTCAGCAGTTCCATGGGGTCAGGGTACCTCTACCTTGACCCCTTATATCACTTTTACATTTTATTTTCCTCCCTTGAAACCATGTCCTGATTATCAAAATGGTGGCTGCAACTTTCCTTTCAAGTTGCAGCCATCCAGTCACAGCATTGCTGTTAGAGCGTGGATCCCCAAATCCATTGCTGTTGGAGCATGGATCTACAAATCTGCCAAGATCCGTAGAAGATCTGTGGTGGATCCTTGTCTCTAGATATACATAAATCTTTTTACTTTAATAACTCCAAAACTAGGTTTAAACCAAATTACAAAAAGCACTCTTTCTGAATCAAGATCTAGCTTTCTGCCAAATGTGTTCTTATTACAGATGGGAAAACAGCTGACAGCAGTGAGCAGTGGTTAGAGAAAGGCAGTTTTACCACTCTGATGTGGGTAGAAGAAAATAGCACAGACCTGTTAGCTTTTCATCAACGTGTAGAGGAAGGCAGCTCAAGCCAGAGAGGGTTTATAGTAGAATAATTGTTCCAGTCAGATGGGAAGAGAAACGCAGCTCATAAAGCTGAATCTCATTGCAAAGAAAATGACTTCGATAGAGATAGTAAGAAAGAAAATCGGTAATATTTCTACTAAGAATAGCTATAGTGAGTCATGAAGAAGCATCTGTAGCTAACAGGTCACTGAGCAAGGCAAAAACGTGAGAATGGCAGACTAGAAAAGTCCAAAATAAGATGAAGAGCAGCAATATTAGCGCTGCATTTTTAAGACCAGAATTAATCGCATGATTAGCAGTGTCTATGCGCTAAGAATGTTCTAAAACATGCTGCTTTTCTTTGCTTTCAGGGATGTTCTTCACTGCGTCCATCATTGGTCCTGCGGCTGGCTACCTGCTTGGAGGGATTTTTCTGAACATGTACACAGAATTTGGAACACAGTAAGTTACTAGAAATTCATATGAACCTTGTTTTACCACACTCCTGTATTTGTGATTGTTCCTGGCCCCCTGGGAGATTATCAGGAGTGGGGCTGGGGGATAAAAGGCAGAAAATCACCTGACTTGTAATGGGCCCCTCGGGACCATCACCACACACATATACCTTAGTAACACTTGAAATGGTGGTGTATTTCCAAGCAGCTATATTAGCAAATGAAACCTGGTATTTTTGCAGTAGGGATGCAGCAACTTCTACAGTGATATGAAAGAGAAAGTACTCCCTCTCAAGATGTTATGCTTTTACTTAAGACATATCCTACCTATATTTAGTCCTCATCTCGTCCAGACAGTAGATTAATTCCACCTGATGTAACAATAGCACTTACAATTTTTATTTTGGCATCAGTTAGCCAGATGAATCAAACAACATTTAGTAGCCGTGTGTGAACAAAAATAAGTTCATACAGAGATTCAGTACCTTGTGGAATACAATGAAGTAAACGGATCATGTAAGAGTTTTATCAGTTTCAAACATCACTTTGAGGAATTGTGCTCCCCTCCCCTTTACAGAACTTAAGCTTGGTGATGTCTTAAGTCATTTGTTTATATACAGCTCTCCCTAGGACCCACCACAGCATTTTAGAAGGGTTCATGTCTGGATTTAGACTTGACTACTCCAAAATCCCAATTCTTTTCTTTTTCAGCCATTCATTCTTAGATTTAATAGTGTGCTTTGGAATCACTGTTCTTTTGCATGATCCACCCTTGGCTAAGCTTTAGCAGTTGTGAAGATGGTCTCATCTTTTCACTAGAATATACTGGTATAGAGCAGTATTAATGTGGCCTCAAATCCTCACCCCTCCGCCACCATGACGTGTGAAGTCTTTGCGGTAATACACAGTAATTGGTGCTCCCCAAAGATGTTATTATCCATTATAACCAAACAACTCCACTTTGGTCTCATGTGTCCAGAGGGCACTGTTGCAAATGGCTTGTGGTTTATTCAGCCTCTGCTTTGCAAACCTAAGCTGCACTGCAATGTTATTTTTGCAGAGAATTTGTTTTCGTCTGACTACCCTTCTATGAAAGTCATACA
This sequence comes from Triturus cristatus, assembly GCF_964204655.1. Taxonomy (NCBI): domain Eukaryota; kingdom Metazoa; phylum Chordata; class Amphibia; order Caudata; family Salamandridae; genus Triturus; species Triturus cristatus. The sequence continues at coordinate 1,659,693,162 of NC_140590.1, read as the reverse complement.
TTTTCAGCCTTTTCCTAATGGTAAAATCATCAACTCCAGCATTTACTGTATTGAGAGTAGCCTGTAGATTCCTGACTGCAGCTTAGGAGTTCTGTTTGATTGCTCAGAACATCATATATTTTCGTTGGGGATTTGCAGGGAAGCCTACTCCTGGGTATATAAGCAGTTGTCTTGAACTCTCCCCATTTATAAATAATCTTTATAATATGAAGGACTTCATATTGCAAGGAAAGGGCTTTCTAAATAGGGTCTCGGTTACCGTTTTAGTGATATTCAAAGATAAATGTAGACAGAACGCAGTCAATTTCCCACACTGTATTCGTTTTTAAGCATGAATAAAAACAGAAAATATTTTATTTTCAAGTGATTCTGAATACTGTCAGTCATGACGCCCAAGCCAATAGCTGTGTCAAGTGACAACTAACAGATATAAAAATAAGGTTTTCTAAAGAGTTAAAAACAGCTGAAGATGTGCACACGGATGATACTAAAATGTGCATGCATTTTGATCAGTAAAACCAGTTTCCATCTTTAAAACCCTTACCAGAAAAAGAAGCCGAAATTATCAGATATCTTGTGACCCAGGCATGACGTGTTACCACAAACCTGAATGCTCCAGACCAAACTTGCATATTTTCTGATTTTATGTACAGATGATAGCTCTTTCTGGTCTTCAAGTAATCAATTTCACTTGTTTAGCAGTAGACGATTCATAACTGACATGTAAGGATGAAGTCTGCATGTACATTTCACACAATGTTACTAAATGTGGGCTGATTAGTTTGTTTAATAAATAATGCTAGGGAGAAATTTGTGTGTGTTATTGGTAATGAGAGCTGTATCTAAATGTAGGACTTGCTGAGGACTAAATTAAGTCAAATATGTCTTAATATGTAAAACCAGAGAATCTTAAGAGAGTAAACTTTCTTTTTTTACATCAGTCTATTTACACACCAGCATCACTTTGAATCTTACCTTTTAAATGGTTCTTAAAGTAGATTAAAATATTAATGCAGCACAGACATTACAGCCTTGAATATGTGTTGGAACCCACTCAATTCAATTCATAAAGCTTTATTCGGAGCTTGACAACAAAGTCCATAAAAGCAGTACACATAAAAACATCATGATACACATAGGCTAAAAACAAGAGTAATTCATAAAAAACATCATCAAGGTGTTAAAACAGGTAATACATAAAAAACGGCAATATCGATTTTAAAAGATGATAATACTAGGCCTAGCCTTGATAGCTTTTAAAAGGAATGTGGCTGTAAAGAAACAGACATCAGGGGAGGGGTTAAATATCAGTTTCAGGACATCCTTAACTGTTCTGACACCTAGTTTCTTATATAGGGGTTTTAAAAATGCAATACGATAGTTACCATATAGTGGGCAAAACAATAAAAAGTGCATTGTACTTTGTGCTGTAATTCCATCACAGGGACAAGGACCCATGGGGTATTTTTTGATATTAGGAAACGCCACCAGATGGTGAGCAATTCCAAAGCGCAGTCTGGTTAAAACAAACCTGTGAGATGGCCTAGTAACAAAGCTCAAATAAGATTGATAACTTGACATCTCACAATTGCTGTCATAGAGCTTACAGGTGGATAGATTGCTACCGGCCTTCAAGTGTTCCTCGAACTTTAATGACAACCAAACAGACTTCATTTCGCTTTTAGACATAGTGTTGGCAGCATAACAATCCTCATATAGATTAACACCATATATGTCCTTAAAACTGTGCATAACAAATTTTACCCAGGGGATCTTCAGATGGTTATCTAGAGATAAACAGTCCTTGATAATATCTCTATTCATGGAGGTCTCCTCCTTAGCCCATATCGCACGCCACAGCATTAAAGGTCTATGGGCAATGGAATCTAATAGATGGGATATCCCAAATTCCCTATGGACCAAATGCGTGGATGCTGAAGTAGGCAAACAGAGTAACCTTTTTAAAAACAGGTTTTCCTCCACTTGGAGACTCCCAACCGAAACATGCCCCCAGACACCCGCTCCATAAAGGGCAATTGAAAGGCACCTCATCTGATAGATCTTCAACATATCACTAATTCGTTTTTCCCCGATCTTACAGGCGAACGTGAATACCCCGTGAGCACATTTCGCCATTCTTGCTCTAACGTGGGTAACTTCGCTGGTCCAGCTACCTGTCTTGGAAAAGGTGATACCCAAGTAGTTAAATGTATCTACCGTCTGTACCCTCTGTCCTTCCATAAAGAATGAATGAGGTTTTTTACGGCCCTTACCACATTCCATGACAAAAGTCTTTGTTTTGTTAATGACCAGTTTCCTCTCCCCAATAAACAAGGAAAACCTGTCCATGAGGCGTTGGAGGCCTACAGGGGTCCTAGAAAGAAGGACTGCATCGTCCGCGTACAATAATACCGGGATATAGGAGTCAAGAATGGTTGGGGCATCAGCCCCCACTGACCTTAAGACAGAGTCCACCTCGTTGATAAAAAGTGTGAAGAGCAATGGGGCTAACACACACCCCTGCCTAATGCCACGCTTAACAGGAAACTTAGGGGTGCGTTCCCCTCCCGGGCCATATCTGACGCTAGAGCTAAGGTTAACGTACAGTCTGGCCAGGAAATGGACAATGCCCTCCGGTGCCCCCATTCTCAGTAGTGTCTCCCAAAGAATCTGATGGTTAACCATATCGAAGGCACTACTGAGATCGGCAAAACAGAGGAAGAGGGAACCCTTCTTGGCCATAGTATATTTCCCAATTAGCAGTTCTAGGTTGAGGCACTGTTCGACTGTGCCTCTGCCCTTCCTAAATCCATATTGGGAATTGGCCAGAATATTGTTATCTTCCGCCCATTCTTCTAATCTGACAAGGAGCACCCGGCTCATGATTTTCACGGACGAATCGAGGAGGGAGATAGGCCGATAGTTCTTAGCATCACCCTTCTCCCCCTTTTTATAGATGGGAATAATAATAGATTCCTCCCATGTAGGCGGTGCACCATGCCTCACAGCAGAGTTAAAAACCTTGGTCAATAGTGGGCCCCAGATTTCAGGTTCTTTTTTATAGATATCCACCGGCACACCATCTGGTCCCTGGGCCTTCCCACCTTTACTTGCAATAATGCATCTCTGAACCTCGGCACATGTTATATCTAGGGGGAGAATTGGCCAGGCCCCACCACCATTGACCATGTGTTTATCAGAATCAAAAATCAGGGAAAAATGGGAAACCCAGCTTTCCACGCTAACGTTAGCAGACAAGATAGGCGCAGTCTCGTCCCTTAAAAAAGGGCTGTTGACTGTGGCCCAAAACAGCGAGGAGTCAGAGGTTTCGGCGGCCCGATCTAACTTATCCCAAGCCTCACGCTTAAGTTCAGCCTTTCTATCTGTGATGGCTGCCTTATAGGTTGCCCTAAGATGCCGGATGAGTGTAATATCCCTTTGTTTTTCTGCCAATGCCACCTTAAGGCTCTTCAGGGCAGCAGTACAAGCACGATCAAACCACCCCCTCGGCCGATTTGAATCTCCCTTAAGATTTTTGGTGAAAACTGCTTCTATGGAGTGATTGATGTCGACAAATGAATTCAGTATAACCACTGTCGATTCTTCACTCACTAGGATTGTTTCGATTTCTTTAGAGCAGTTCTCAATGATGGTACTAGACAGGAGGTCTGCCTTTTCTCCCTTCCACCTAATTCTATATCCATTAGGTCTATGTGGCTCGATGTTATCCACAATACTAGGTTTGGGATCTGTGTTGGTTTTCCAAAAAGCCAACTCCATGGTCAGGCAGTTGTGATCACTAATCAGATTATCAACTACTAGAGGGGCAGAACACCAAGGAATAAGGCTACTGGAAGTGCAAATAAAATCGATGACGGAGTTAGCGTTTCTGCCCGTGAAGGTAGGGACAATTTCATCATGGATACCCCTCGCATTCCCCATGATCTCCATGTCATATGTCATCAAAATTTTATTTAATGAATCCCCATATGGATTATGTGGAAAATGGGCGACTCCCTCTCCTTGGGTACTTAAAAAACCACAAACCCTTCGGGCAGAGGACACACAGGTAGAAATATTGAAATCACCCAACCAGATAAAATCAAAAGCGATTTCATTACATGTAACAATTTTAACCAAAGCTTCCTCCAAAGCAAAAGCTATACGTTGCCTAGAATTATCAAAAACATTATTATAAAAATTAATTAAAAGGATATTCCTATCCTGCTCCTTATAAAGCCAAAGGATCTGGGAATGGTCCCCCACCGGGACATGTTTCTTTACTACAAACGGGGCGTCAACAGAAATCAGTGTCAGGAGGCCACCCTTGGCTCTTCCAGAACTAGAAGCCACTGCAGGTATTGAATATGAGACAAACCCGTTATAGTTGATGGGGACCAAACTCCAGGTTTCCTGAAAACATAAAATGTTAAAAAGATTGATAAAATCGAACCAACCTAAGCAATCATCCTTGTGGGATAGTCCCGCAACGTTCCAACAGGCTATGACACTAGAACCAGGGTTGACTAAACATGTGGAAGGGTTCTTCGGGGACCTATCCCCGTTCGGGTTTGCCAGATTCCCTTGGTCGCATGCCACAGTAGAGTTCAATTCGCTTACCCCAATATTATTATTAATTAAAGTTGATATCCTGGGTGCCCCAATATGGCTCACTTTGCTCGAGTCCGAGTCCTCCGACCTGACACCATCAGTAGTCGGCTCCAGTCAGTCATTGTAATCAAGCCCACTTAACGGCTGGAATCTATTAAACGTAGAGATAGTGGGTATAGCACCCAGGGCCTGAACTCTAGGCCTATGCCAATGGCGCTCATCAACAGATTGAATAACAGGTTGGGTTGCAAAATCTCTATAAAAGTACCCAAGCGGCCGCAGGGATATACCATGTTCAGTCACTGGGAGAGAAGCGGCTTTAATTAAAACTGTGGAGGTAAGATGGGGGTTGCGGAAGTTGATGACTATACAGTCACCTTCGCAGGTCTTACGGGACTTACCTACCCAATTAGTTCTCCTGGTACAAAGTATATCTCTGGATAGTGCTAGAGGGAAATCACACTGTCGGTGGAGCCAGTCCACGGTTTTATTCTTTAATGACGAGTGTGATTCTACACCAGCAGGATTACTATCAAGCCTCTTAACAGGGGGGACGTTCATAAGGACAGCAACAAATGGGGCACACGTAGGTGGCAGGTTCGGTTGGGGGTTTCTGGAGCTAGGGAAGTTAACGTTGTGGCCCAATGATTCCCCTGGTACTGTAACGGCAGGTGGTTTTGTAGTGTTTTGCCGCTGGGATGGTACATTGGGAACTACAGCAGGCTTTCCAGGGGCACACCCAGGTCTACATTCAGAACTGCTATTCTCAGTCATCAATGGGGCTGTATCTAAGGTAGTTAAAGAGGTCTCCTCGGGCACCTGGGTACCAGTAATATTGGTTGGGGCTGGTCTAGCCTTAATAAAGGAATCCAGGATACCTCCCAATCTGACTACTTCATCGGCAAGGGTGGAAAGTTTGGTCAATAGAGGTTTAACAAATATGTCAAACTTGGCAACTATAGCCTGGGTTATAAGATCCAGCTGTTCTTTATCTAAAGTGACCTTAGCTCCTTCCGTTAGCACAGATTGGGCTGGGACATTTAGCTGCAGGGTGGAATCCTTTTTGTTTGTATGGCGATTCCCTCCTCGCTTAGACTGTATGGGTTTAGTGGTGTTCCTACAGGTGCGTATCAATTTTTGGCGTCTGAGAACAGACTGACCGGGGATAGGTACATCAGGTAGGGTAGCTTGGCCTGGTTCAGGGTCGATCGTGGACTCCGGAGTGTCACTATCCGATCTAATAGTATCTGTAACAGCTCCCTCAGATAAATAATCAGAAGATAATAAAGGAGTATTAAGATCCTGAACAAGGTGGCTCTCAGATGCCAAACAAATAGGCGGGGGGGAAACCAAACTCTGTGACCCTGGACGACCTAATGATTTCCTACGTTCCTGGTTAATTTTATCAACCATCTTAACCAGGTAGTTGTCCATGGTTGTGGTTGAAGCTGCTAACTTTACTTTAGGCATAATTAGCAGATTGGGCTTCTGGACCCCCCTAAGATTACTTATTTTAGACACCGACAACAGTATGCCAAGGTTTCCCAAATAAGTTGTCACATACAACCTCCAATCGCCAAGGAGCTTTAAACAATAACCAACAGTGGCTTGGCGATCTAAACACACAACAAGGTGTACAGTAGTAAACTTAAGTAACACAGGTATCCACGAGCCAGTCAGCTGCTCCCACCTGCCCCCACCTGTCCCGGACTGTCTCAGACTGTCCGCCCTTAGTCCGGGCTTCGTCAAGGGCGTCCCGCTCCGCTTGTAATGAAGCTATTTAACCACAATAACAGCCAATGAGAAATGAGGGTGGATCGTTATCCGGTTGGTGGGCGGGATGGCGGGAGGGCGTGCCGCTACACAGCTGAGGCGCTGCGGCGCTCAGGGCTCCTGGGACCTGCAGTCCCGTCCGACGACTCCTTCAGATTGCTACAAGGTAATGCGAGCCTCCACCTTCTCCTCCTGGACGATGCGGGACCCCACTCATAAACTAGCATAAACCTGCTGCTGCTGATGCACTGGTAAATCTGCAAACAGAGCCGCATTAACAACTTTTCAAAGAGGTAACTTAAACCCATTATAATGTGAGATTTTTATATTTAGTGATGTTTTTTATTGGTTTTAATCATTAAATATAATCATACCTTTCTCATATCAGGTTACAGTGAGGCACATTATAAACTACAATGAGTAAACTAAAAAAAAAGAAGATGAGAAAGAATGGTTAAATTCCAGTCCATCAGGTGTACTTCTCTTTCATCGTGTAAATTGGAGAAGAATTATCGCTATTCATTAGTTTTTTTAATAAATGCTTTTTACTGGTACAATTAATAATTTTGAGGTAGTCCATGGGTATTAATGGTATTATTACAACTCTAATTACGATGGTTGTCATCTGATTTAGGGGCGAGTGCCAGTATTAGGGTGTCCCAGTTCACCAGGCCTGCTTTCCCTCTAGCTCTATTTCTATAGCGTCTGCACCATTCACCCTTAGCTAATGGCCAGCTTCCTGTCAGGACAGTAATCTGTGTGGGGACCTCCCTTAGGAAAATCTGGATATTTGGACATGCCTAAGCCGTGTATTAAAATGGGGCTTCACCAGTGTTGTGTGGAAGAAAACTGACTCTGGGAGCAACGAGTTGTAAGATGGAGAAATGCATTTATATGTCTCGCTTGCAGTTCTCCCACCTCAGAAAAACCAACCATTAACCTTTAGAACCTTTGGACTCCTCACGTTCTAATCGCAAGCCAGGCCTAACTAAAATAAGGAACAAGAAAGGGGAAAGAAAACAGGGAATGCGACAAGGGAAAAGAATGCATGTTATGAAAAAGAAAAGAACGAATGCTATGCATATAGTACAGAATACAACACATCTCCCTTTTTAGCAAATTATAATAATAAAGTTTAATCATCAAATAAAACTTTCCTTGAGGGTGATACAGCGTTTTGGGAACTCAGGAAGATTAATTTATAACCTGGACCCAATTTATTACCCGTCAGTTCCCTCCACACTGTATGAGTTTAGACCAGACTTACCAATCTGCTCATTACCACTGGTCTTACCTAATTCGATGAACCTTAAAAGAGGGCAGGGAAAGGTGAATAATATTTTGAAAATACACCATGTATCAATACCATACCAAATAACAACAAACACTTCTTCGTAAATGTTAATAATCTTTATCTAAGTAAATTGTCATGCTCATCAAGTACAATACAGCTCAAATAGGAATTATCACATAAAAGAACATCGGAAAAATAAATTTATGACGTTACAACGCGGTCTTTACACTGCGATACGTTTACGACGCAGTCATTACAAAGCAAGTCGTTACAAAGACTTACGCTGGATGGCGCTGGACTTAGGAATAGTATGATTTACTGTTCCAACTCCAGCCTGCGTAACAGTAGGAAAGGTGTTGGAATAGTAAATCATACTATTCCTTACTGTATAGCGCCATCCAGCGCAAGTCGTAACGACTTGCGTTGTAATGGCCACGTTGTAAACGTATCGCAGTGTAAAGACAGCGTTGTAGTGGATGTCTCCCCGTAAAAATATCACAACTGTACATCTCATGAATAATGTAATAAAAGAGTGGATAGGTAGCAAAAGAAGGGAAATCATTTGCATAACAATAATGCAAATTTAGACAGATTATAATTACCTATCATTCAAGAATAAGATTTAGGAAATGCTACCCTCTGGCAATGAGAGTAAGCAGGACACTTCAAGAAGAGTTTGAAATGCAAAGATCTAAGCGGCAGGATCAGCAGATCATCAGCCAGCCCATAAGAATAGGCCACAGCGTCACAGCTCTCTCCTCTCCCAAAGTTAGGTAGACGCCAACAACTCCACCCACCTTCTGGGTATAATTATACCCAAAAATGTACACAAGTCCAGCCCCTACTCAATCCATCCCACCTAACTAAGGATTCTAATTGGCTAAAACAAGGGGTGTCCCGGTCACACCACTCCAGCCCAGTTCCATATTTCAAATGCTCTATTGTCCAAATTGAATACGTTATTCACAAGTCTCCAGTATCTTGTACTTCGCAAGCATGTTCACATTTTTGTTCGTACTCGATGTAACAATTTATTCACATTTCCGCTTCCAGAGAAACTCGTTCACTAAAGCTCATTGTTTCCTCCACGTAACCTTGGCCATCACTGAAGACACAAGGAAAGCTGATTAAGCGCATCTTCCCCTCCCTACAACACAGATTTATTTTCAAGCTAGGTTTCTGAGGCCTTTCTCTCTCCATTACAGAGAAAAACATTTCTAAAGAAAGACAAATACCACGTGAAAATCCTGGTGTTTTCATGAATTCATTTTCTAAAAGCATTTTGCACATAATCAAAAAGCATTAATGTAATCATTAGTCTTGCAGCCATTGAATGATTAGCTTTTGGATTAGTGGGGCCTACCCCAAGTGTCTCCATCGCGTTCTCATTTACGCATGCACAGTTAAATCCACACACAGTTAACAACACACAGTTCATTTTTAATTATGATTGTTCACACTAGGCGGTTCGCTGATCCATCAACCCCCCTTTGATGGCGATTCAAGCCATCAAAAACTAACCAACTAAATCAAAAATCTGATTGTCATCACATTAAAAAGCAGTAGTTTTTTCCTGTTTCATTCTGATATCATCTATATCCTTTACTATTTCATAGTAATTTCTCCTCCTGTCTTCTAGTTCAATATCTTCTCTTTTCCTTTTCTTATCCCTACGTCCAATGTCCAGTGTTCCCTTCTTGCATTTACAACATTTATATAGTATTATCAAGATTACCATTCCTGTAGCTACTGCAATTATTTGTGTTAGTAGTTTTCCCAACAAACTATTACTAAAGTTAGAAAACCAATTACCTACAGCAGAGAAACCCTTTCCAAGTTTCTCCCAAGCACGGTTAACCTTCAGTTCAGTCAAATCTTCATGTAAAGAGTAATATTCTTAATATATCCCTCTAGACTCTTACATTTGTCACGGATATAAGTACATAACTGTTGAATTTTCAACATGGTACAGATTCCGCCTTCCTTTGCCAATATTACATCAAGGGCAAGTCTATTTCGTAAAACCATAGACCTAATAGCAACTATTTCAGTATCAATCATTAAAAACCCTCCAGCAGTATCCGTTGATAACCACTGTTGAATTTTTTTTTATTTTGTGTGAATTAGAATAACACCAACTGAAGGTATCAATGCTCCAAATATATAACCCACAATTTCCGCAAAACTAGCCCTTTTATCCCGTTTTAGTCAAAATTTATTTTCGTTGATTCCATGATTTTTATCTACATGGTATACTTTAGGAAAGACTATACTCATATAACAACACCCATACCAATATGCAGGCAACCTATAGTAGGTATTTTTACCACACACAAAATAAATTCCCAGAAAAACTGGGTCAGTACCACCTTTTAATCCCCATCCACCTGTAATTAGGAAAACATAATCACATTCACTGGAACCATGAAATAATTGTTATAGTCCATTTTCTGCCTAAGTAAGCAAAGCTTTCTCTTATGATGCCAATCAGAGTCATTGCAGCATATGTCTCACTCTTTTTATAATTTCCTTCCCTAAAGGCCCATGGAGGTCAATGATTCTTTTGCTCTGCAGCCTTTTCTTTAAAACTCTGCCTTCTATCTTCTACTAAATCTATGAATTCAATCTCCTCATGACATAATTTACAAGTTAAGGTGTTTCTGTGTTTCTGTGTGCATATACCATGTCAATTGGGTTAGTAGTGTGAAAGAATTCTTCAAAGTATTCTGCATCTTTCGCACTGTTTACTCTATTCATATTCTTTCTAAAAGGTACTTCAGAAAACTCTAAATCGTAATTAGAATAGTAATATTATAGACTACCCCTCATGTAAAACAGACTAGTTAGGACACTACATGAGACACCCTACGTTAGAGGTAAGTGATGATATGTCACTCCCTCCGAGACAGACGAAGGTAATTGCATGCACCCATAACAATCTCTCGCATCCATAGTATCTACGTATTCATATAATAGCTTAGTAAAAACATTTAATGAAAAGTCATTAATGGAGTTATCCTGATGATACAGGTTATCATCCGACAGTTTCTCTATGTTAGTTTTTGGATCTTCTTTAGGTTTTCCCACATTTATCTTTTCATTCGCACCAATATTAGTATTATTACCTTTAGTAGGGAACATAATATAAGGTACAACGACAATTAGTGTCAACCAGACAAACATTAGTAGTAAAACACTTTTGAAGCAAGCCTTAACTCACCTATGTTTACAGCCCAGATGTTGATTACCAGTCTCATGATGTCTTGTTACTGCCATTCTAAAAGCGAGAAAAAAAAAAGAAACTAAAAAAAATCTGAAAAAATCTAACATTTTAAAGTATAGTTTATCCAAGCACTACTTAAGCCTCTTAAGCTTGTTTCTTTACCCCCCTATTTTTTTTTAATGTTCACAGCTCTTGACTTTAGTTCCCGCTCAATTATTTTCTACACCTCTTAGAAGTGTTCTTTTCACTGTTCTGCATCCTTAATTTCTTTTCCAGTTCATTTAGATTGGCTCATAACAATGCTCACGACTTGTTCCTGCAACAGCTTCCTTTTTGCTTTGATCTGTTTGCTTGACTTTTTCAGTCACCACATATGTCCATTCAGGTGCTGTGTACTTTTTGTTTGGAACTCTTGCTCTTTTTGTTCTCCGTACTGTCTCTTCTTCTGAATCACTTTGTTCTGTTTGGCTCGATACTTATTGGTTTTTGGAACCCTTTTACTCAGTTTATATTTCAGTCTTTTTAGTCCTTTTGGCCATACATCTCATTTTCTTGCTCTTTTCACTTGCACAGTATCACTAGATTCAAGACAAACTTCAAAGCTTCTCTTGTTTGATTCTTTCTTTTGAACCTGATCTTGAACTGGAATTTGTTCTTCTTCTTTGATACCTGTTTCAATAACTTCTTGAGAGCCAGTAGTTGGTGCCCACTCTATTTGATCATTCTCAGACTCTGTCATTTTCAGCCGGTTCTTGATCCCTCTCATTTGTTTCTAGTGGACTTGGGACTCTTCTTGTGTGGCTTGCATGAATCCAATTTGGTAAGCCACCACACTTTACTGCTGTTGCTGTTACCAGTATCACTTGATATGGCCATGCCAACGTGGTTCCAAACACGACTTTCTCACATGCTTCTTCACCAGGATCCACTCACCTGGACTTACGTTGTGTGCTTATTCTAGCTGTGTTGTGGTTGTGGTCGATAGGCACAATGTAACTTTTGTTCAATTTGCAAACCTGCACAAATCTTACGAATTATTTCATTGTTAAAATGTGTCTCTCTATCTGTTTCTAAAGGGACTGGAAATCTAAATCTAGGGATAATCTCTCTTAAAAGCAATTTAGGCACTGTTAGACTGTCATTTCGTCTTGTTGGGTAAGCTTCCACCCAATGAGAAAACAGACAAACCACAACCAACACACATTTCAGTCCATTACAAGGGGGTGGTTCTATAAAGTCAGCCTGCAACCGTGTAAACGGGCCTGTTGCTTTTCCAATTCATCCCCAACTGACAACTCTTTTTCTCCCTGCATTTTATTGCTGACACATCACACATCTCTGGCAAAGACTCTCTGTAATGACCCTGAACTTTGGCTTGTGCCATGTCTGCTTAAAAAGTCTGATAATGGCATCCCTACCTATGTGTGTCACACCATGGTACAGCCTTGCCATCTGCGACAGCAAGCTATCTGACATTATTGGTCTTCCATCACTATATACCCACACTTCATCTTCTTCTCTACGTGTACAACCTGACTTAATCCACAATTCTTTCTGTTCGTCGCTAGCTTCGCTTCTTCCTGCAATTGTCTAATTTCATCTCAAGTTTCAACAGAAGAAAACATTAGATGACATTTTGCATCAGATTTCTGAGTACTTTTGTTTATTGAGATAAAATTTTGTGCACAAAATCGTGCAACCTGGTCAGCATATCTATTGCCAACTGTAATGTAATAATTCCTAGAATCGTGTGCAGATCACTTAACCACTACAATTTCTTTGGGCAACTGTAATGCAAGCAACAAATCCTTTACAAAGTCCTTATTGGCGAACCTGATGAAGTTAAAAATCCACTTGCATCCACAGTTGTCCAAAATCGTGAACAACCCAGAAACCATATTGACTATCAGTGAATATGGTTATTCTCAGATTTTTCCCAATTTTACATGCTCTTGTTAGAGCAACAAACTCTGAAATCTGTGCTGAGATCGTTCCCTTTAAGCATGAAAGTTCAAGAACCATTGCCACTGTACAGACTGCATATGGAGCACACAAGGAACCCTCTTCATCCCTGATGCATGATCCATCCACAAACATCACACAATCTGATTCAGAAAACGGTGTATCCTTAATATCTGGTCTTGGTTTTGTACACAATTCAGTCACATCCAGACAGTCATGTTCTGCTTCATCCACTACTTCTTCACAGTTTGGACTCGGCAACAATGTTGCTGGGTTTATATTGGTACATCTTATCTGAAAGAGATAATTAGTTATAGATTCCTTACCTTAGAATTACCCCTAGGCGTCAGACTGCATCCGGAAAGTTTTTTGTCAGCTGTACCCCTGCGAGTCAAAAGGTGGGGTCGTTCGTTTCTGCGTTTGTCGTTGGCGTTGTCGCTGGGATGACGTCGCAGTAGCTACTTAGACGCCGCCCTCGTGCGCTAACGTCAGTTCTTTCTTTTTCCGCGCCAGCCAACACAGATCCCTAGAGAGCGGTACCTCCAGTCACTTTTTGACCAACTTTTTGCCGACTTTTGTCTACACCGTTTTTGAGTCTTCGACTCCTGGTGCACGGTTTCAAGGCTTGCGACTCCTGCAGCTGGCTGATGTCGGTGACATCGTGCTCCAACTGCCGGACCATGAATCCGAAGACTTTGCGGGTGCGGTCCCGAAAGCTTCTCGAAGCTCGGCAGTCGGCTCCGCGCTGTTCAAGGTCCTGGTCGCGTGGAAGGTCGAGGGACCGATCGCGTTGCCACCATCACCAGTCTTCTTCAAAGTCTTCGCACTCCTCAGGTAAGTCGAAGCACAAGAAGAAGTCGAAGGAGCCCAAGGGTTTCCCTCCCTTCCCGGGACCCGCAGCGACCCTGGACCAGCTTCGTGTCTTTTACAAAGCGATGCATGCCATCTTTGGGCAGCCCACCTCCGCCGGCGCGCCTTTGGGCCCCGCGGACTCGGCTGGGGGCCCTGGGCCTTCGACGCCGGCGGCTCAGTCCCCGCCAACGCGGGGTCCCCTTGGATCTGGATTGGCGCCGGTCGACCTGATTACACCTCCCCTGACACCGATATCACCGGCACCACGTCCGCAGTAGACACCGGTTGTGTCCCCAGCCAGTGCTGACCCTGGCCTCCTCCCCGATATGGACACGGAGCCGGACCGGCGTCAACCGACGCCAGAGCCGGTGCCGACGGGTACTTTTGTGCTCCTATTCTACCCTGGCCCTTTCCGACAAGATTTGCAGCCAGAGGAAGGTGAGGACTGGGAGGGTTCTGGAGACCCTTTGACTGACTGGCTAGGTTATGAACTGGACTGGAGAGAGGAACTGGGGGAAAGCAGTTGTGAGAAGTTGGCCTGGTATATGCTGCTCACTAATTCTAGTGATCACCTTGTACCATGCCAAGCAACCCTTATGGTGGTGGTTGAAGTCAACCTAGATAGACCAGCTATCCTAGTGGTAGCGTGGACAGTGCAGTCTGCAGGCTAAACTCTTGAGGGCATGTGAAGCCAGCTGTTTTACCATATGTAACCTCCTTTAATACCAAATGAAAGGACACCACACAGATATATATTCAAAATACATATGTATTTATTTACTAAAAGTATCCCCTATACTCTTTATGAGCACAGAAGCACATTTGTTAAAACAAGGCAATGTTTAAATATACAAAAGTTGCACAATTATGGATGGCCCCGGGTGGCCCGCTAAACCATATACTAAAATAGGGGGAACAACCTTTACAACGCAACTTTTACAACGCACTACCATTACAACGCATTTTTTACAACGCATAATCCATTACAACGCATGACATTACAACGCATGACACTACAACGCATTTTTAAAAACTACCTTTACAACGCATTCCATTACAACGCATACTACCATTACAACGCATACCATTACAACGCATAATATTACACTATACTATCCAACACTTACCCTACTGATGCACCCCCTGGAGTTAGAATAGTAATTTTTACCCCTATACTATCCAACACTTACCCTACTGATGCACCCCCTGGAGTTAGAATAGTAATTTTTACCCCTATACTATCCAACACTTACCCTACTGATGCACCCCCTGGAGTTAGAATAGTAATTTTTACCCCTATACTATCCAACACTTACCCTACTGATGCACCCCCTGGAGTTAGAATAGTAATTTTTACCCCTATACTATCCAACACTTACCCTACTGATGCACCCTCTGGAGTTAGAATAGTAATTTTTACCCCTATACTATCCAACACTTACCCTACTGATGCACCCCCTGGAGTTAGAATAGTGATTTTTACCCCTATACTATCCAACACTTACCCTACTGATGGACCCCCTGGAGTTAGAATAGTAATTTTTACCCCTATACTATCCAACACTTACCCTACTGATGCACCCCCTGGAGTTAGAATAGTAATTTCTACCCCTATACTATCCAACACTTACCCTACTGATGCACCCCCTGGAGTTAGAATAGTAATTTCTACCCCTATACTATCCAACACTTACCCTACTGATGCACCCCCTGGAGTTAGAATAGTAATTTTTACCCCTATACTATCCAACACTTACCCTACTGTTGCACCCCCTGGAGTTAGAATAGTAATTTTTACCCCTATACTATCCAACACTTACCCTACTGATGCACCCCCTGGAGTTAGAATAGTAATTTTTACCCCTATACTATCCAACACTTACCCTACTGTTGCACCCCCTGGAGTTAGAATAGTAATTTTTACCCCTATACTATCCAACACGTACCCTACTGTTGCACCCCCTGGAGTTAGAATAGTAATTTTTACCCCTACACTATCCAACACTTACCCTACTGTTGCACCCCCTGGAGTTAGAATAGTAATTTTTACCCCTACACTATCCAACACGTACCCTACTGTTGCACCCCCTGGAGTTAGAATAGTAATTTTTACCCCTATACTATCCAACACTTACCCTACTGTTGCACCCCCTGGAGTTAGAATAGTAATTTTTACCCCTATACTATCTAATACTTACCTTAAATGTAATTTAATATTATGCGTTGTAATGGTATGCGTTGTAAAGGTAGTATGCGTTGTAATGGTAATGCGTTGTAAAGGTATTTTTTTAAAATGCTTTGTAGTGTCATGCGTTGTAATGTCATGCGTTGTAATGGATTATGCGTTGTAAAAAATGCGTTGTAAGTGCATGCGTTGTAAAAGTGTGCGTTGTAACGTCATACATCCCTAAAATAGTGGTATAAGAACCACGAATAGAAAAGTAAGAAGGCCTAGGGCCTTGAGAATTGCTGGGACTACAAGGAGCTGACAGTAGTTAGTGACCAGGAGGCCCACAGGATGCGTGTGCAGTGCTGAAAGTTACAAGTGTGCACCTATTGGATTCAATGGGTGCGTAAAAGTCACAAAGTTAAAGCTAAGGGAGTCTTCCGGATGGACCAGAACCTAACAACTTGAAACCTAGACACTAGAGATGTTTCTCTACCCAGGAGCACCGGAGTGCCAGCATTACCTCAGCCACAGGAAGCGAGTGCATAGGGGTCAAAGTGCGTCGGGTTTCGTTGTGCAGGTCTATGGAGCCTGAGGATGAAGATGCTGCAGACGGCCAGGCAAGAAGAGTTCCGGTGGATCCAAGGGTGGATCTGAAGAGTAGAAGACCTGAAAGCAGAGGGGACAATGTTCAAAGTCACTAGCCAGTGACCGGCGTGGGACCAGGAAGGAACCAGGCGATGTCGGGTGCCAACAGGTGAAAAAGTGAAGCTTGTCTCTGCAGCCACGTGGAAGTTTAGATGTCGACGACGTCCAGGAGTCACTCACGAGCTGTCCCACGAAGGCTCTAGCTGATGGCGGTGTCGGCTTCTCAATTGGAGCAAACAGGCCTTGGCTAATGCAAGCCACGCAGGAGTCGATGGAAGCTTGGAGCTCTAACCAGCAAGGTCAGAGGAGCTGTTCCTTTTTACAGGAGCAAGGGCCAGTCTGGAGCAACCAGACCAGCAGTGTTGATTGTAGATTTCGTCGCCAAGATGGCCACTAGCCAACGGGCCGGTAACCGGGATGACGCATCGAGTGGCAAAAAGCAAAAGGGCCCCACGCAGATCTCGTGGATGCTGGAGGGCTGATCTTTGGTGCAAATGCTGCTCAGTGTTGGGCTTCTCAGGGCCCAGTGCACATCATTGAGGATGCCTCTGGTGCTGCGCAGTCAGCTTGTCGTGGATGTTCCAAGATGGCCGGTGCCACTTCTCTCGGTGCCTCCACGGGTTCCTTCTTTGCAGGGACTGTGGATCGGGCTCTAAGATGTCTGGGAGTCTGGGTCTTGTCAGGCTCTGGGCTCGGTCCCTGGCGGGAGGCGGCGGCAAAGCAGTCATCGAGTTGCTGGATGGTGCCTGTTTTCACAGGGTGGTCACTCCTTGGCCACAAGGGAGATTCTCTTCAATCTTCTGTGCAGCAGAACGTCGAAGTCCAGTGATTCTTCTTCTTTAAGTCGAGTTTCAGGATGATCTGAAGTCTTGGGACACAGCTCCTACTCTTATTCCAAATCTAGGGGCCGGATTACCTGCTAGGTCCCTCCTCTGGGTGGGACCAGGAAGGGGGGTGGTTACACCCCCTTTCCTTTGTCCAGTTTCGCGCCAGGGCTGGGGCTGGAGAGCCCCAGCTCCGGTTTGAACTGGCATATGCACGGGGACACCTTGTGTGCCCCAGGCATGTCTCAATCTATTCAGCCCTCCCTAACCCACTACACAAAATCCTGTCTGGGGTGGTGCTAGCACCTCCCCTGGCAGGAAACCCTTTGTCCAAACCTCCCAAGCTGGAAGGACTCCCAGCAGCAGGAGGGTAGACTTGTGTCGGTGGTGGCAGCATCCATTTTGTGATGCTGAGGCTCTGTCTAACTTTTACCCGGGTTTCAGGTTAGGTACATGTCGTGTAGAAGGGTGGCATGCTACCCCCGTCGCCAGAATTGGCGAGGGGGTAGTATTCCAAATCGTATGACACCTTACTCGACATTTTTTGATAAAGCCAAACCAGAGTTAGCATTTGACCGCGAGGTCCATAATGCACTTAAGAGTATATGGTATGGCAATATCATGAAACAGCTAAAGGACGTTGTTCCGAAAGCTGCAGACAGGCTCAGCTCATGCCAGAGCACCATCTCACATGAAACCAAGCACTCTGCCTCCAGGATTGTTAAGGCCTGCCATAGGAGTGACTGATAGGTTACCATGTGTCCATATAGGTTAGATATAGATATACTATATCTAAGTAAGAGGTGATTACACCAACTTACACCAGCTGAGTGATTAGCCAGTTGTGTCAAATAGTGAGGCCAGGCCAGGGGTGGCATAATACATGCTGCAGCCCCTGGTAGGCCTTGGATACACCTATGCCCTGGGTACCTGGAGTACACTGTTACAGGGGCCAATAAGGTGAACCAGTTCTCATTGGTAATGCACCTAGTGTGCATTGGCATTAATTTAGGGAGAGAGCAGCAGGGCTGTGGGTCTGATTAGCAGGACCACAGCCACACTAAGTCATAAAACCAGTGAAGCAAAAGCAAAAATGTGGGGTGACCATAGGATAGCAGACCCTACTCTCCTACAGCAGTGGTCTGTACACCTCACCATACCCTGGCATGTTGTCTCCTCCTACCGTGGCTACAGAGGAGGGAGCATTTTACTCCATGGTGTTGCATCGGGCAGCCGAGGCTCTCAACCTCGAGCTACCTACGGTGGCAGTCAGGACTAACCTCCTGACAGAGGTGCTTCAACGGGCAGCGAGCTCTTGTGAGCCCTTGCTGCCATTCAATGACGCCCTCACGACACCCTTTTCGGCACCTGGTCCAGGTCCAACACAGGGGCTTCTGTGGATAGGATTGCCCGACGCCACCGCCTGGCCCCGGACAACCCCACTTTCCTCTCCCAACACCCCACCCCTGAGAGCTTGGTGGTCCAAGCCTCCACATCCAAAGGCGCAATCCCTAACGCTCCACCTGATAGGGAATCCAAAAAGCTGGACCAGCTTGGGAAGAAGATGTTTTCTTCCTCCAGCTTGGGACTGCGGTCGGTAAACACTGCATGTCTGTTGGGCCCTTATACCCACTCTGTGTGGGATACGGTGGCGCAGGTGCTGCCCCAGTGCCCGGAGGAGGCCCGGGCCATGCTCTCCTGTGCAGTTACCGAGGGGAGAGACCCAGCAAAGTTTACCATCCGCTGTGGACTGGACTCCGCCGACTCGCTAGGTAGGACAATTTTAACATCGGTAGCCCTTCGACACTATGCCTGGCTGAGGTCGACTGGCTTTTCTGGGGATGTCCAGAACACCCCGATGGACATGCCCTTTGATGGCCGTCGCCTGTATAGCGACAAAGCAGACAGTGTGCTAGAGCGCTTCAATGACTCTTGAGCTACGGGCAAGTACTTGGGCCTCTCCTCCACACGCCCGGCACAGTCTGCTTTTCGCCCCTTTGGTGGCTACGGAAGGGGTACCCCGCTACGTTCCACTCAGGGCCACAGACCGGCGAAAGCTGTTTAGCCCCTGCGTGGCTGGGGACGTGGGACCCACTGTCGTGGGTCTGGGGGCCAGCGAGCGGGCCAGTTCACCACCGCCCCCTCTGCAGCAGCCTCCAAACCCTCCTAGTCCGACCTTTCAGGTCCATCCATCGCCAGTGGATGGCAGGATTTGCCTTCACGTCCCCCACTGGCGCACCAGCACATCGGACAGGTGGGTTTTGCAGATAGTCCTGAGGGGCTACTCCCTCCCCTTCGAGACTACACCCCAGCCATTCCACCGCAGTACCATCGCATGTCGGAGGATCATCTGGCTCTTCTATAAACAGGAAGTTACTGCTCTCTTGGCTAAGGGAGCCATCGAGCAAATTCCTGCCCCAGAAGTAGGTCGTGGTTGCTATTACCACTACTTTCTGGTGCCCAAGAAGGACAAGGGCCTGCGTCCTGTCTTGGATCTCAGGGACGTCAACCGCTTCCTCCGGAAGGAGAAGTTCAAAAAGTTGACTCTGGCTCAGGTCCTGTCTGCCCTCGACCCTGGAGACTGGATAGTAGCGTTGGATTTGCAGGACGCTTATTTTCACATCCCCGTCCTGCCGGCCCACCGGCGTTACCTGCGGTTCACGGTAGGCCATGAGCACTTTTAGTTTACCGTGCTCCCCTTTGCCCTTACCAGCGCCGCTCGGGTGTTCACGAAAGTGATGGCAGTGGTCGCAACTCATCTGTGCAGATCAGGGGTTCCAGTCTTCCCCTATCTCGACTACTGGCTGTTGAAGGCGGGCTTGCCCCAGGTTGTCGTCTCCCACCTCCGGACTACAGCCGACCTCCTGCATTCACTGGGGTTCTCCATCAACGTGCCAAAGTCACACCTGACTCCCTCTCAGAAGCTCCTCTTCATCGGAGCGGTTCTGGACACTACGCAGTTTCGGGTCTATCCTTCCGAGCAGCGAGTCTGGTATATTCGGGCTATGATTCCGATCTTTCAGCCTTTATCCCGGGTTTCGGTCAGGGTGACCCTCCGTCTACTGGGCCTGATGGCCTCCTGCATCATGCAGGTGGATCATGCCAGATGGCATATGCAGGCTCAGTAGTGGGACCTGAAGTTCCAGTTAGTACAGCATCAGGGGAACCTGTCTGATTGCGTCCAGATCTCGGAGGGCACTGCACACCAACTGCAGTGGTGGCTAACGAACCAGGATTGGGTCAACAGCAGATCCCTCTCCTTTCCCCAACCAGAGTTCACAGTGGTGACCGATGCATCACTTCTGGGATGGCGCGGCCACATGGGGGAGGCAGAGATCAGAGGCCTCTGGTCTCCCGCGGAATCCAGGCTCACACATCAACCTTCTGGAGCTTCGGGCGATTCATCTTGCACTCAAGGCATTCCTTCCCTCTGTCTGGGGAAGAGTAGTGCAGGTGTTCACGGACAACACCACCGCCATGTGGTATTGCAACAAACAAGGCATGGTGGGGTCGTGGACCCTTTGTCAAGAGGCCCTCCACCTCTGGACATGGCTGGAACATATCCCTGGTGGTTCAACACCTGGCAGGTTCACTGAACGCCAGGGCGGAAGAACTCAGCCGCAGGTGCATGATGGCATACAAATGGCGTCTTCATTCGGAGGTGGTGCAAGGTCTCTTTCAACAGCGGGGAGATCCTTGGTTAGATTTATTCACCACCGAAGAGAACCTGCAATGTCAGCAATTCTGCGCGTTGGAATTTCTAAGGCGGCACTCGCTCAGAGATGCTTTTCGTCGCGAGTGGAGCTGTGGTCTTCTATACGCCTTTCCGCCTATACCACTTCTTGCCCAGAGTGCTGAAGAAGATCAAGCGCAACCGGACCCAAGTCATTCTTGTGGCTCCGGTTTGGGCACGAAGAATCTGGTATCCCAAGTTATTACATCTGGCCATCAATCCTCCGATCTGTCTGCCTCTTCGGGAGGATCTTCTGTCGCAACAGCAGGGGACGTTCTTCAACCCGAACCTGTCCAGCCTCCACCTCCTTGCGTGGAGATTGAGCGGCGACAGTTGACATCTTTGGACCTTCCTCCTGAAGTCGGTGATGTTATCTTGGCAGCCAGGCGTCCCTCCACTAAGACGGTATACGCCTGCAGATGGAACAAATCTGTGGCATGGTACACAGCAAAGGCTGTGGATCCCCTTTCTGCCCCTCTCTCTGAGGTTCTCTTGTTCCTCCTTTCTTTGGCCCAGCAGGGCTCTGCTCTGGGCACTCTAAAGGGCTACCTCTCGGCCATTTCAGCCTTTCTTAGCCTTTCTGATCATCCTTCTCTTTTCAAGTCCCCTGTTGTAATTCGCTTCCTTACCAGTGGGACTTGAACTTCGTTCTTACGTATCTTATGTGCGCTCTCTTTGAGCTGCTACATAACTGTCCTCTCAGGCTTCTTACCTTAAAAATTGCCTTTCTGGTGGCCATCACCTCTGCTCGCAGGGTGAGTGAGCTCCAAGCTCTTTCTTCTAAACCTGTTCATCTGGACAAAGTTGTCCTTTGGACTCGTCCTTCCTTCCTTCCTTCCCAAAGTGGTTACTTCTTTCCACATTGGTCAGACCATCACTTTGCCCACCTTCTTTCTGCCTCCACATCCTTCTAAAGAAGAAGAGAGGCTTTTATTTTATTTGGATCACACAAAGCAGTTCCGGGTGGATGACCAGCTCTTTGTTGGCTATGTGGGTGCCAAAAAAGGTCGGGCCTTGCACAAACGGACCATTTCTAGATGGGTCGTTTTGTGCATCAAAGCTTTCTATTCCTTGGCAAAGAAGGAGCCTCCAGTGGGGATACGCGCGCATTCCACCAGGGCGACGGCAGCTACCACTGCTGGGACGTGGAGTCCCCCTCAATGACATCTGTCAGGTGGCTACGTGGGCATCGCTACACACGTTCACCAAACACTACTGCCTGGACAGTCAAGTCCAGATAGACGGCTTCTTTGGCCGTTCTGTTCTCCAGGATCTTTTGGTGTGAACTTGGTTCGCCGACCCACCTCCGGGGTTGGTATTGCTGTGGTATCTATTCTAAGGTAAGGAATCTTTAACTAATTGTCTCTTTCAGATGCACAAGTTACTTACCTTCGGTAACAATATATCTGTAAAAGACATCAATTAGTTATAGATTCCTTACCGCCCCACTCACCTTCCCGTTCTGCGAACTGATTTCTAGGGTTAAGGACTTCCTTTCAGGGCCCTAGTTTTGTGCACCAGTGGTCAGTGTCTTGCATGGCTCTGCGCTTCTGGCGTTGAAAGTCGTGTACAGAACTGACTTCAGTGCGCGAGGGCGGCGTCTAAGTAGCTACCCCGACGTCATCCCGGCGAACACGATGCCAACGACTAACGTGGAACCGACCGATGCTACCTTTCGACGAGCAGGCGTAGTGCTAACGAAAAACTTTCCGGATCCAGTCTGACGCTTGGGGGTAATTCTAAGTTAAGGAATCTATAACTAATCTATGTATCTTACAGATATATCTTTACCGAAGGTAAGTAACTTGTGCGTCACTGTCACATTCTCTGCACCCAGAATCACTCTTTCATACTTTGTCAGACGACTGCTAGTAAGATGAGTTCTTGTTAACAGAATCTCCACTGAATGAGGCACATACACTCTCAACGTAAGCCTATAACAATGGACTCACTCTGTTCCAAACTCACACATGTAGCAGCCACCACTTTCAGACAACCTGGCAATGCTGCTGCCACAGCATTTAATGTAGCAGAAAAATATGCCACCGGACGACGCATCGTTCCATGTGTTTGCATCAAAACTGAAAGTGCACATCCATCTCTTTCACAGCAGAATAGTGCACAATTCTTGCTGTAATCTGGCATTCCCTAATGCAGGTGCTCGACAAAGACAGTCTCGCAACTCTATAAATGCCATCATGCATTCTTCATCCAAATCAATTGGATCGATCACATCTTTGTGTCTCAATTTCTATAAGGGCTTGGCAATCAGTGAGAAGCCACTGATCCATTGTTTGCAATATCCGACCATACCCAGAAACATTCAAACTTCTTTCTGTGTTTTGGGAGAATTCATTTGCAAGATCAAATTTATTCAATCTGGTGATACTTTCCTGACGCCTTTTTCAATTTTGTGTCCCAAATACAAAACCTCTTTCTGACAAAATTGTAATTTCGCTGGTGACACCTTATGCCCACCTACTGCCAAATGGTTCAGTGGAGCAATAGTATCTGTCACACAAGCTTCCCTCGTTTTTGATGTAGCAAGTAGATCATCTATATATTGCACCAGCACTGAGTCTTCTGGCATTACCAATGACTCTAAACACTTTTTCAGTATCTGATTGAAAATCGAGGGACTCTCCGTATACCCTTGAGGAACTCGGCACCATGCCAAAACACGGTCTCCAAACCGGAAAGCAAACAAATACTGGCTATCCGGATGCAAAGGTATCGAGAAAAATGCTTGACACAAATCAATCACAGTGAACCACTCCGCATCACATTGGATTTGGTGAAGTATCACTGCTGGGTTCGGTACAATTGGACAACAGGGTATCACTATCTTATTCACCTGTCTCAAATTTTGCAAAATCCTGTATTTCCCGCTCGTTTTGTTTAATACCCATGATAGGTGAATTATAAGGACTTACCAATATTTCTTACAGATGTTATACCCGCAATAGTCTCAGGACTCATTTTGTATTGTGGGATTTTCGGAAATTCTGCTCCTTGTTTTACTGAAATTTGAATCGGGTCAACTCCTTTCAATGTCCTGTCCTATAAAATCCCATCCATCCATCATCACTCTATCTCTCAATTCATCTGGCAAATCTTTCACCGTAAACAAAGGAAATTCATCATTCACTTCTGACTCTTGTCTTGCCAACATCAACTTAAAAGCGAAGTCCTCGTCTGGTGTTTGAAATGCTATTCCATCTGGTGTACAATAGATGGTACAATTTATTTTGCATAGCAAGTCCCTACCTAACAAATTTACTATACTTGTATAACACACCACAAAACGATGCGAGTCTTGAAAATCTCCAATTAGTACCTTCATTGGTTTTGTCACTGGGGTTTTAATCAATCTGTTTGACACGCCAACAACCTGGATTGTTTCTCCCGAGAGGGGTAGGTGTGGATTTTCCGCAGTTCTCACTGTTGAACGGGTAGCACCAGTGTCTACAAGGAATGTTACTATGTTTCCTTCCAATTCTCCATCCACAAAAGCACCACACTGATCTACTTCAAGAGTTGCGCCAAACACTCACTCCTCTTCCCCCCTCAGGCACCATCATTGAGATATATCTGAATCACTCTCTTGACACTGCAGCCAATATTGGGAAGACATTTTAACATTTGGATTATTTCCATTCTGCCCTCCTGAATGAAAACCCACATTCGCACTGTATTTTTGTACTTGACCATTCATATTACCTGGCTTCAGGGCTTGTGGTATCTGTGCCTGTGTCACTACTTGCTGTTGCTGTTGTTGCTGTTGCTGTTGATTACCATTTACTACACCTTGCATCTGCTGATTAAAATTCTGATCTATTACATTATTTTCCAGAACAAGAGTACACTCGCATCTCCAATACCCGAACTTACAGCACACATGACAAGGATACTTCTTTTTCAAATCTTCTTTATTACCTCTACCTTTCACCTGTGTTTGAAAACCTCCATTCATCACAACACCTCCCATGTTAGAAAACTGTCAATTCTGAAAATTCTGATTCTGAACTTTTCCTTGAAAACCTGTCTGAGAACCATCAACAACATTCCCATCTTTCTGTACTGCTTTCATTTGTGCCCACATCAATTTCTCTTTTAATTTTTTGTGCCTTGATTCAATGTCGTTACTACAATACTTCGCATAACGAAGTATTTCATCTATAGTTTTGTTTTGCCAATAAATTAAATGCTGCTGAATCATAGTGCTAATTTCTGGTTTCAGTCCAAACACAAACCTATACACAAAATGTCCCATCTCTTTATCAGTGATATTTTCCATACCACTATACTGTTTAAAAACTTATAAAAGCCTTTAATAATATGCATTAACTGTTTCTTTTGCCTCCTGAGTCGACCTGTCTAGTTTAATCCAATCTGTCTCTTTTGGTGAAATTTTCCCTTTCAAATAGGTAATAACCTAATTATATTTTTTCATGACTTCATCTGATGGTGCCCCTGTTTTTGGATCTCTAGGGTATTCTTCTTTAGGCCAATCTGTTGCAATCTTACACTCAATCCACAAATATGCTGGCACTACAATATCAAACAAGCCATCCAAACATTTTAACAAAACCTTTGACACTTTCACAAATCTTTCTACCTGTCTATACCATTCAACTGGTTTATCCCTAAATTTTGAAAAATCATTTGTAAATGACAAAATATATAAATGTAAATGTACAGATATTTATATAGCGCAAATCACCAACCGGTCTCTAAGCGCTTGCTTAGGGAACCCGTCCTGGTATTCCCCTGTGAGATAACCCAGCAGGGCAGCCTGCCTATTCCATGGGACATGAACATATCCACCACCTGGCACCTCTCTCATTGGATATATAATCTCAGTCGTCACCGTCTATTTGTTTCCCTTACTGGATACATTGATGATGTGGCTCCTGCATTCACAAGCATCTTTTCTTTCTTTTTAGCCCATCTGCTTTTCCATCGTTCTGACTCACCCTAGCATTTTAAGGTATTAATCAACTCTTTGATTTGCAATCATTTCCCAGAGGCATTCAAACTCTCAAAATCCTTAGCACTAAAGTCCAATCGATATGTCTTTTGTAAAGCCTTTGTCTTCTCCATATCATCTCCATACGTCTGTGCTACTTCAGCCAATTTCTCAAGAAGGGATTTGGCTCTCATTGTGATATTCTTACACAAATTTAACAACTCTTCTTCCTGATTTTTACTCAATCTCTCTGGATTTATTGTACCTGGAATCATTTCTTCCAAATCTGCTTTCAATTTACCGACATCCATGTTAACATTCACTTTGCTAGACACCATTCCCCTAATCCATTCATCCAACTCTTCTGGAGATGGTCCTACTGAACCCCTTGACGTTGGAGTTGGTGTTACTTCTGCCTGGCTCTGTAACAGTCTCCTTGGTTCTATTTGTTTATTACGTTTTGGAGTTTCTACGGGTCTATCTGAAATATCAATCAATGGTTCCACTATACTTGCTCCAGTCACTGCTCTAGCTCCAGCACTTCTACCAACTCCGTTATCATTAACTGGTACAGTCAAAGCATGCTCTTGCAAAATATTTTGACCTTCACTATACAACAGGACTATTGGACCCATTGTCACTGATACCGATAAAGCCTCTGCATTCAAATTCAATTGAGTAATCTTTTGTGCCAAATCATCTTTAGTTTCTCCTTGGTTATTAACACATTTTATTTGTGAGGACTGAGGAACCTCAACTTCAATTAATGGAGCACTAGGAGTAACATTCCCTAATTCTTCCTGATATGGTGGAGGTCTATTTCATAAAAGTTCCTCTAACAACTCATCATCAATTTCATTTGGATTTGGTTCTACATTTTCTACATTCTACTTTTTCTCTTTGCATTTCTCTGCTGTCTGACCTTCCGCTACCATAACCAGATACAAACCTTCACCTTCTCTCACTCACATCCCTCCTCCATCTCTTCATTTGTGCATCCCATTTTGCTTCAGAATATCTATTGACTGTTTTTCTGTATCTATTCTCTGTCCTGTTCCTTTCTCTATGTTACCCTTTGTGTTCCCATGCCTCAAGCGCCTCATACTGCATCGGCCTAGGATTAGGTCTCAACCTGTTCATTTGGTACCTCAAATGTTCTAAAATTCTCACATTAAAAGTACCATTCCCTGGGAAAGTCAAATTACCATCATCTTCGGTATATTTCACCCAATTCTCTAACCATGTGCATGTAATGAAAGTAATGAAAGCAGCTGGTGTACCGTCTTTTGGTATCGGGACTCCTGACCTGATCTCAATTGGTTCATCCTTTCTAAATAATGCTCTCATAATTTTCAACAATTTCATTTCTTTCAATTCACTACACTAAAACCAAATAAACAAACACAAGTCTCTTCCGTAAAACTTCTGAGGCTAATCGTAAACTTCAACCAATACCAACACGACTCACACCAACCAACCAATAGCAACGCAGCAATGTTTCACTCTAGCTGACCAATGCCAGCGCGGCTTCTCGATGACACTTCACACTAGCTGACCAATGCCAGCGCGGCACACGGTGACGTCAGTATAACTCCTACAACTGACTCTCCCTTTACTACATTTTTCCGGCGATGTTTTTCAATCATTTTTTAACAGAAACAGATATTAGAAACAACATAGAACAATGTCTGCCCCTCTAAACCAGAAAGATAGATACAAACATGCAAGAATTCTTTCTCTGCTTGCAGAATATCGATCAGCGGTATTCCACTCTCTCTCAAGTGAAAAGATTCTCGGGACTTCTTCAAGTGCGCTTTCTAAAGGTACCCAAATAAATCTCCACTACACTGACTTCAAAGTTCCCTATGCAATATTAACAACCTCTTTTGTTGCTTAATATCACACCAGCAGACAATGCACTTCTGTAGTGTAAGCCTCACTATGCCACACTAATTCCTCTGCCTATTAGGCTAATAATATCCCGGGATCTTAGGCCACTCCTTGCTTGGTTTTAAGGTCAACGACGGACCACTACATATAACTATGGTATAACATGTCTATCACCAAAATCATTAATTCAAACCTATGAATTCACTAAGTTTAACTCTTTTAACCATCAATTTCTGCTACCAAAAAATGATGCAGCATTTCGGGAACTCAGGAAGAATACTTTATCACCTGGACCCAATTAATAACCTGTCAGTTCCCTCCACACTGTATGAGTTTAGACCAGACTTACCAATCTGCTCATTACCACTGGTCTTACCTAATTCGATGAACCTTAAAAGAGGGCAGGGAAAGGTGAATAATATTTTGAAAATACGCCATGTATCAATACCATATCAAATAACAACAAACACTTCTTCGTAAATTTGAATAATCTTTATCTAAATAAATTGTGATGATCATCAAGTACAATACAGCTCAGATACAAATGATCACACAAAAGAACTTTGGAAAAATATCACAACAGTGCATCTCATGAACAATGCAATGCGAGAGTGGATAGGTAGAGAGACAAAAGAAGAGAAATCATTTGCAAAACAAAATGCAAATTTAGACAGATTATAATTACCTATCATTCAAGAATAAGATTTAAGAAATGCTACCCTCTGGCCATGAGAGTAAGCAGGGCACTTCAGGAAGAGTTTGAAATGCAAAGATCTAAGATTCAGGATCAGCAGATCATCAGCCAGCCCATAAGAATAGGAAACAGCATCATAGCTCTCTCCTCTCGCAAAGTTAGGAAAACGCCGACAACTTCAACCACCTTCTAGGTATAATTATACCCCCAAATTTACACAAGTCTAGCCCCTACTCTATCCATCCCACCTAACTAAGGATTCTAATTGGCTAAAACAAGGGGTGTCTCGGTCACATCACACCAGGCCAGTTCCATATTTCAAATGCTCTATTGTCCAAATTGAATACGTCATTCACAGGACTCCAGTATCTTGTCCTTCCGCAGCATGTTCACATTTTTGTTCGTACTCGATGTAACAATTTATTCACATGTCCGCTTCCAGAGAAACTCGTTCACTAAAGCTCATTGTTTCCTCCACGTAACCTTGGCATCACTGAAGACACACGGAAAGCTGATTAAGTGCATCTTCCCTTCCCCATACCACAGATTTACTTTCAAGCTAGGTTTCTGAGGCCGTTCTCTCTCAATCACAGAGAAAACCATTTCTAAAGAAAGACAAATAAAACTTGAAAATCATGGTCTTTTCATGAATTCATTTACTAAAAGCGTTTTGCTTATCAAGACTATTCCTCTGCACATAATCAAAAAGCATTAATATGATTATTAGTCTTGCAGCCATTTAATGATTAGCTTTTGTGTTAGACGCGCACAGGCTTGTGGTCTACCCCAAGCCTCTCCAACGCGTTCTCATTTACGCATGCGCAGTTAAATCCACACGCAGTTAACAACACACAGTACATTTTTAATTATTATTTTTCATACTAGGAGGTTCAATTCGAGCAGGTTTTATTTAGCGAAAACCCTGCTCCTTCAAGGGCTTCCTTGACCTCGGTGCAAATTGCAGTCTGTGAACCAAAGTAGTTTCTTCCGTGTCCACTGTTGTGTCACTGCTTGGTGAGAAACCTGTTGGACTGGCTTCATTTTCTTCAGGGCAACAGTCCACACAACCATTGTTCCCTGAAGGTGAGTATAGACATTGTTCAGCATCACTACCAATCACACCATCGGAGGTTGAATCATCTCTTGCATCACAATGACTTTGGTACACATCATTTGGGATTCGTGGTAACTTGTTACATTTCTCATGAGTTTTGCACTTTGCTATTCACCTGAAACTCCAACATTTGCCATCCTGAGTAATGACACTACCCTTGCTTGTTTTGACCATTTACATTGGTTTGGAGAATTCGTTTTTCCCCTCTTCTACCTGCCTACTTGAACGAACTCTGACAACATAACTAACTGAAATATCATAAGGTGTAACTTGTATGTATATTGTCATATTGTTCCTTTGATCTACTCTTAGCTCCTGCCACTTTAACCTCTCCCGCATTCGTATTATGCTCAACTTGAAACTTGATTTTAAACCACCAGGGGCAAATCAGGGAGGTAGGTTGTCTTTCTTTCATTACAACAAAAAATGAAACTCCTTACAGTATGCGGAGTAATCCGGTAAGACCACAATCTTTCTCTTATAGCCCGAACAAAAGGAATCCGTCCCATCATGGCCAAATGGACTCTTTCCTTAAGGAACCTGTTAAATCATTCCAGTAGTCCGGTGCATTGGGTATCATACAATGCTGTCCTTATGTGCTCATTGTGATGAGTGTGTAAGAAATTGGTCATTTTCACAGATAAAAATTGAACACCATCATCTGTGACCAATTTTTCACGAAACACTGCTCGACTGAAAACGTTCACAAGAAATTCAAGCACAGTGCTAGTAGTTACATTCTTTACAAACATCACTCTGGGCTACTTTAAGTGGGAATCAACTAGCAAAATAGCAGACTGTAGGTTATGTGGCAAAGAAGACCTACAATATCCAAACCAACTTTTTGCCAATCAAATTCTGGCCATTGTATGGGTTTCATGGGGGAAATGTGGGTCTTGCAGTTTTTGTCAGCTACTGCACATATATCAAACATGCGCACTAATCAGTCAGCTTCAGCATTCCCCTCCGGCCATCCATATAAACTTTGCATCTGGCTCTTTAAAGCTGGCATCCCCATGTGACCCTTGTGCCATAAATCAAGATATTGTCCACAGAGACCTGCTAGGGGTACACACTTGTCATTGCGAAACAAAAACATACCATTCATAGATAACTCAGATGCCCCTTGCACAAAAAAATGCTGGGAGCCTTCCAAACATTTAGACTGAGGGCACCCACCTATTAAGTGTTTCTTTACAAGTTTCAATTTGTTATCCTTCTCGTACTCAGCCATACATTGACTCTCAACAATTTGCATTCCGTTTACCACGCACACATCACTAACATTTTCCACCACGTCATAGTCTTCGTCGCACCATTCATCCTCTCCTTCCCTGTTCCATGGTCCACTAGAAAGAAAGTCTGCAGGTTGGTTTTTCTGACCTTGGACAAATACAATGCTGAAATTATACTTTTGGAGTTTGAAACGTAATCACACAATGCAAGCAGTAGAATTCCCCCCACCTCCCGGGGACAAAACTGCAACCAATGGCTTATGGTCTGTTTCTGGATGACACATTTGTTACCTCAAACAAAATTTTGGAAATGACTGGTTGCCCACACACAAGCCAAGAGTTCACCTTCAATTAAAGAATAGTAACGCTCAGTTTCATTTAAGGTTCTGGAGGCATATGCCACCACCATTCTGAATTCAAGGACTTCTGGGCTAGCACTGCCCAAGTCCATAAGCACTTGCATCCTCAGAGATGACACAGTTAGTGCCATTCACAAATGGTCATAAAGTAAAAGCATTCAAAATCTGGGTATTTGATAGAGACTATTAGTTGTAGATTCCTTACCTTAGAATTTTCCCCAGGTGTCAGTCTGGATCAGGAGACTTTTCAAAAGCAGTGCCCCTGTGTGTCAGTAGGTGGCTTTGGTCAGCTCTGCATCCTTCGTTGATGTCGTGGGAGAGCTACCCCTTAACCCTTTTTTGGCTTGACTTTTTGTCGACTTCTTTTTTGAGTCTTGGACTCCTGGTGCGTTGGGGATGTCCCAGCATAGGACCGGCTTTAAGCCCTGCAGCTCCTGTCTCTGGATGATGTCTGTGACGGATCCGCACCTCGTGTGCCTCTGATACCTGCAGCGCGACCACAACCCAAAGTTGTGCTCCGAGAGCCAGACCATGAATCCGAAGGCTTTACGGGATCAGTCCCGAAAGTTGTTAGAGACCCGGCACTCAGTATGCATCACTCCCATTCTCGTTCGAAAGGAAGGTCCCGAGAACAGTCACGGAGCCCGCACTCTTCGTCGTATTCCTAAGGCCCCAGGGCAGTTAATGGGCAGTTTATGGTGGGCCAGATGAGTGAAATACCAGTGGGAGATGCTACCACGGGGAGGCGTGTCGATTTGCCTTCTCTCCCACCTCTCTCTCGTGCATCAACGTAGGGTCTTGTGGCTTAGTGGACTAATGCATCCACTGTAGGGACCTATGTTCTACCTCATGGTCACAGGTTCAAATCGTGGCGTGTCCACTCAGCCTTTCATCCTGAGGTTGATAACATGAATACCATTGAGTTGGGTAACAATAAACATCTGTTATTCAGCCCCAAGATACCCTTGGGTGAATGTGCGCTTTACAAATACACGCTATGGTATGTCATTTAAGGCGTATATAGTTTGGTGGGCGGGCACCAGGATGTCCTTTCAGTGATTGTCTCTCTTCCCCAATGCCCTGGTACTTGTGTGTCTTCTCATCTACAGCCGCACCTCAACAGTGGGCCCCCACATCAGCCACTCTGTGGTAGAGCAAAGGCAAGCCGCATGTCCATACCTACCTGTCAGGCTCCGCCGTTAGTGAATGAAACCTCCTGCACTTGCTTTTCCTTCTCGGGGGGGGGGGGGTTCCAGGCAACATTATTGTTTTTGTTGCTATTTATAAGCGTGAACTCGACGCGAAGGTATTGGTGTGCTTTACATGAGTACCAGTTACATTACACAAGGACAAATTCATTTTTGGTAGGCACAGGGAGGTTAAGTGATTTGCCCAGAATCACAGGATGTTGAGCCGACGGGGAGACTCGAACCTAGATCCCCAGTTCCAAAGTCCAGTCACCGGCCAGGAGGTCCAGGCTCTTCTCCTGGGTGTCGGCTTCCAATCTGGCACCCACTCAGTTCCCGTACGCACACTCGCAGCCATCTGGGGAGCTCTCCAGCACCTGCAGTGCTTTCCGCTCTATGCGCTGTCTAAGGTCAGGCTGCCCGCCTCTAGAAACCACCTTGCCACTACAGCACCAACCTCTCCAAAGCCGCTCCTCTTTCACTGATTTCTGCCACCTGAGCTGCTGCACCACTGTGGGAGGCTCTTATGGTGTGTATAGTGTCTGAACGCTGCAGTTTAACAGAATTCTCTTGTAGGGGATTTCCGTTTATAGTCATAAGCATTTTAATAGTCCCGCCCACATGCGTGGACCCCCGGAGCACGTCATTAGATATATCTTCTTGAGTTGTCATCTTTCGCCTTTCTTCGGGAAGGCCTGTGTAGACACTTAAGAGATAGAAAGACAATAATGCAGCCTAACTAACTAGGCTACACTGGCCATTACTTCACCTTGAGCCAGTACTTTAATAATGTTGCAATTTATGGAGTTTAATACTTATAGACAGATTTTCCACAGTCTATTAGTCAAAATGCCTTCCCTTTTTGACAAGTGTCCTGACTGTGGAAGAAAAAAGGCCAAATCTGATTAACTCAGAGTATGTATTCAGTGTTTACCTGTTTCTCATGTTCCTGAGACATGTTCCATCTGTAAGACCTTCTCCAAGCGCACCCTGTGTGACAGGGAGAAGATTCGACTTCAAGGGGCAGAGGAGCGAAGAAAACAGCAAGCAGCATCCACATGGGACCTCTGGGCAAGGAAAGGGTCAGTCCTCTACCAAAACCTGTCTTCTTCTTCTGGGGGGGTTCCCCAGGTGAAGAAGAGTGGAAGAACGACGCCGTTCCCGGTCGACGTCAAGGACGACGGCGTTGAGGGCAGGTGTGGTGACGATATGTTCACCTTTGACTCAGGGCTCGTGGTTGAAGCAACCTGCACAAGGGAATAAGGCGCCTTCTGGTTCTAAGCCCTGAAGCCTTTCTTCCCCCTCTTCTGTTACCCACTCCGTTAGGGGGAACCATTCAACATTTCCTGGCAGAGTGGCAAAAAAGAACTCAAGACAATTGGGTGCTGAATATTGTTCGCAATGGGTACTCGCTACATTTCATCAGCCCTCCTCCATTGGTCCCTTCACACACTCATGGTACCAACTACGTCATTTGCAATTGGAGGCCAACATTCTCTTACAAAAAAGGGCAATAGAACCCGTTCCTCTTGTACAGCGGGGAACAGGACTGTATTCCAGGTTCTTTCTGGTCCAAAAGAAAGACAAGAACGAGCTCAGACCCATTCTTGATTTATGACACGCAAACAAGTGGGTTCAGAGAGAGAAATTCTGACTGTTAGCGTTGCATCAAATCTACCCTCAAATTCATCAGGGGGATTGGTTATGTGCGATCTGCAAGACTCATACTTTCACGTCCCCATAGTAAAGAAGCATCGCAAGTTCCTGTTATTCACAGTGAGAAGCAACCACTATCAATACTGTGTGCTTCCATTCGGCCTGAAGTAAGCTCCCAGGACATTCTCAAAATGCATGGCAGTAGTGGCTGCCCATCTGAGGAAGCACAAGGTGTTCGTCTACCCATACCTAGATGACTGGCTGATTAAGGCGTCCACGTCTCAGGGAGTTCGACTACATTTCACATGGACCTCCGATCTTCTTCTTCGTTTGGGTCTCCATATCAACCACATGAAGTCCGTCTCTACACCTGTCCAGTGTCTTCAATATCTGGGAGCGACTATCGATACTCACACGGCAAACGTGTATCCTTCAGAGTAGAGACGCTTATCGATCCTTTGGAAGGCTCAAGCTCTCATGAACATGTCCACTCCAACAGTGAGGAAGGTCTCCTCTCTTCTGGGCTCTATGGCATCCTGTATCTTTCTCACTCCAAATGCAAAACTCCTCATGAGACCCTTGTAGGAATGCTTGGAGGATCAATGGGATCAGAGAATAGGGGATAGGGAAGGCAGGATCCAGCTGTCACAGCATGCCCTTCAGTCTTTCAGATGGTGGTGTTCTCCCCGCAATCTCCTGCGGGGCTCCCCTTCCACAAGGAGATACCAAAACAAACCATAGTAACGGATGCGTCTCTCCTCGGCTGGGGTGCACATACAGACCACCTTCAGACACAGGGCAACTGGTCCACGAAGGAATCCACATACTACATCAATCTACTGGACCTAGGAGCAGTCCATTTGGCTCTGAAAGCCTTTCAACCATCACTCCACTACATCTCCCTGCTTGTCCAGACAGACAATACGACAACAATGTTCTACCTCAACAAGCAGGGGGGCTCGAGATCACTACCGTTATCTCAAGAAACCCAAACGATCTGGAGATGGCTCTTGGCCAGAAACCTAACTATCACAGCAACTCACCTCCTAGGTGTTCCAAATGCTCAGGCCAAGGCTCTAAGCAGACTCCTTCAGAAAAACCATGAATGGGTCTTAAACGATGTTGTGGTGCGAGATATCTTCAGCAGATGGGGTACTCCAGAGGTCCGAGGTTCGCCACCGCAGAAAACAACAAATGCCGAAACTTCGACTCTAGGTTCTACCAACCGGGAACTCTGGGGAATGCCCTGTGGATAAACTGGTCACGCAGATTTCTTTACACCTTTCCTCCGATACCCCTGATCCCGGCAGTCCTCATCAAGCTTTCACAGTCACGGGCCAAGATGATCCTCACTGCTCCGGAGTGGCCAAGTCAGTGGTGGTTCACGGACCTTCTCTTCCGATCTCTCCTGCTGCATCTCCGGCTCCCATGTCAGCCGGATCTTCTAACGAAGTTCGGCAGACAGATGGTGCACCCCATCGTCTCGTCATTAAATTTGGCGACATGGCTCCTGAGTTAGTGCAGTGTTTACATTTGAATTTGCATCAGGACTGCATGACGATACTTAAAGAAGCTAAAAGACCATCTACACACACACTTCTTATGCGTATAAATGGAAAAGATTCCGCATTTGGTGCACTCAAAGAATGCAGATCCTACTTCTTGCAAGGAAGATGTGATACTCCCATATTTGCTACATTTGGCACAATCGGGCCTTCAATTTCCTTCCAGTAAAGTGCACCTCACAGCTCTGACTGCTTATAGGAAATGCCCTTCGCAAACTTCCTTTTTCAAAATCCCTGTCATTATGGATTGTCTAGAAGGTTTGAGGAAAGTTTTTCCTCCCTTCAGACGTCCTTCTCCTCCTTGGGAACTTAACGTAGTTCTTTCTCGACTGATGCGGGAGCCTTTTGAACCTATTCATAGGGCTTCTCTTCAGCATCTGTCTGGAAGGTAGCTTTCCTTGTAGCCATTACTTCTGCCCGCAGGGTTAGCGAACTCCAAGCACTATGTTATCAAGAACCATACACAGTTTTCAATTCCTCTAAGGTGGTGATGAGGACACATCTGAAATTCCTCCCTAAAGTTATTTTCGATTTCCACGTAAATCAAACTATTTCACTACCTACCTTTTTTCAGCATCCATCTTCTCCTACTGAGAGGTCACTTAATTCCCTAGATGTCAGGAGGGTTTTGAAGTTTTATTTGCACAAAACTAAGGATATTAGATGAGCAGATCAGTTATTTGTAAACTATGGCTCTATCCGTACAGGTCTAGCTACCTCCAAACAATCCATCTCCAGATGGATTGTGTCCTGTATTCAGCTTTGTTACCAGAAAGCCAACAAGACTCTTGCTAGTAAGCCTAGGGCTCACTCTACCAGAGGAAAAGCAGCTACTGCGGCTTTACTCCTTAATATACCTATTTCTCTTGTAGGGGATTTCAGTGTATAGTCATATTCATGTGAATAGTCCCGCCCATGTGCGTTGGACCCCGGAGCACTTCATTAAATATATCTTCTTAAGTTGTCATCTTCTGCCTTTCTTCAGGAAGGCCTGTATAGACACTTAAGAGATAAAAAGACAATAATGCTGCCTAATCAATTAGGCTACACTGGCCATTACTTCATCTTGTAGTAAAAAAAGATAGCCAGTTTTAACTTTTAAATTTAGCAATTTGTTGAGTTTTACACATAGAAAACTCTCCTTCACAAAACTCCTTTTTTCAGGAATGGATAGAGAAGCCCCCCATAGGCTGCCATTATGTGTCTGCAAATGGATACCGTGTCTTTAAGAGTCTCCAGAAACCCCCGGTATCCCATGATGCACAGCCAGAGGCAGTTACTTTCAGTTCTTTTTTCTTGCTCCTGCTAGCAGGACCCTGGAGCATTAAGCTCTACATTTTTTGGTATTTCATTCAAACTTTGTTCTATAATTGAATTTTTGAAGTTTCACTCAACGTCTTTGGCCTTTAGCTACCTTCTGCTGTAATTTTTTGGCAGAATTTCTGCAGTTTTCTTGTCAAAATGCCATCTCTGTTTGACAATTGTCCTGACTGTGGTAGGAAGAAGGCCAAGTCTGATGCTCACAGAGTTTGTATTCTGTGTTTGTCTGTGTCTCATGTGCCTGACACCTGCACTATTTGTTAGACCTTTTCCAAGTGCACCCTGCATGACTGCGTGACAGGGAGAAGATTCGGCTCCAAGGGTTGGAGCAGAGAAGACAGAAGGCAGCATCTTCAGCCTCTGGGCTAGGAGAGGGTAAGTTCTCTACCAAGACCCATGCTTCAACCTCTGGGGGGCTCCCCAGTCGAAAAACGGCAGAAAAACGACACCGGTTGCGATCGATGTCGAAGACGGCAGCGACGGCGTCGAGAGCAGGTATGACGACCATATGCTCTCCGTCGACTCAAGGCTCTGGGTCGAAGCGTCTTTGATGATAAACGTCGAGGAAAAGAACGGCGAGCTCTCGGACAAGGTCGCCTTCGCGGGTTTCCCCGCGTTCGATGTCGACTCAACATAGATCGCCGTCAAGACATCGTCGTCGATCGGAGTCACACAGGCAACGCCGGTCGCCGTCGAGGCGTCACTGCCGATCGCCATCGACGTCTACGAGAAGGTCGATGTCGAGCAGAAGATTGAAGTCGACGAGAAGGTCGACGTCGAAGGGTCGACACGACGTTCGACGTCGATATACCGTTCTGGGGCTCGCTCCGTAGTGAGCCTATCGTCGTCGACAGGAAGTTCATGTTCCAGACGACGTCGACGCTCGCCATCGAGCAGTGGATCGACGTCGAGGGGAAGGTCTGATATTGAGTCCAGGGCCCCTTCTTGGCGGCCAGCCCGAAAAAGGAGGAGGTTGATCGCTTCTTCAGGCTCGGAGTACTCGCGTACCTATTCGCCATCCAGGACTCCTCCTGCTCCTCATCAACCGGTGCCAGTGACACCACCACCAGTGCCAAGTCCACCGCCTCCTCCTCCTCCACCACCTCCACCACCGCTCCCTCCTCTGCCTCAGCCTGGGCCCACGCTCCTCAGCCCATGCGTCCAGAACTTCGCTGACCAAGAACATGGTCTCGCTCAAGACATCATTCCCGTAGAGGACACTGGTCTTTCACATGATCCCGTCGTCATCGATATGAGAGATCTCGCTCCCAGCATTCTAGGAATACGTCTTCCACGTGTACGGTGAGGTATTCACCTACTCTAATGGACTCTCCCCCTCAGAGGGTGTCTCCTGTGGACGATATCTCCACCTTCCAGGAGGTTCTGGTTAGAGGGTCTTCACAGCTGAACATACCCCTGTCTACTCCTGTTCCGTCGACATCGGTGATCTCTGAAACTCTACAGCAGAGACAAACATCACGTCCATTGCTCCCTTTCGTGCCTGGTTTGGAGGAACCGGCTATGGAGCTGTTTTTGACGCCATACTTTTGTTTACTTTTGTCTCTTTTGTGTGATGTTTTTTTTTCTCCTATATGCTGTGAAGTGCTCCGATACCTTCGGGTCTGGCTAGCGCTATATAAAACCTCTTAAATAAATCTTATATAAAATCTGCACCTTCCAGGTTACAGAAGAAGTATCGCCCACCTGAGTTGGATCCTGCCTTCCTCCGACTGGACCCACCCAGGACTCAGACATAGGGGTGGCGGCACGAAAACAGCATGCTACGGCTCCGACTTCCACGGTCCCACCGGATAAGGAGAGCCGTAAACTGGATTCGGTGGGGAGAAAAGCTTGCAACACCGCGGCTACATCCATGAAGGCAGCCAGCTCTACGACCTTGCTGGGCCGTTACGAAAGATCCCTATGGGAGTCCCTTCAACAATTTGTGGATCTCCTACCTAGAGATGAACAAGAAGATTTTCAGGAGATAGTGAATGAGGGCCTGATGGTTTCAAATCAAGTCATCAGTGCTGCAGCAAATACTTCCATCCAGGCGGGCCATGGGTATTGCCAAGGAATTGCTCTACGGAGACATGCTTGGCTTCGTCTTACATCTCTAAAGCCGGAGGCGCAGCAGCGCATTTCCAATCTTCCGTTTTCCGGCACAACTCTCTTTGGCTCCCATGCAGACGACGAGATGGCCCGCATGAATAACCAGCAGTCTGGACAGGGGAACAAGGCCACTGCTGGTTCCAAGCCCTGAAGAGTTTCTTCCGCCTCGTCCGTTATCCACTCCGGTCGGGGGAAGCATTCAAAACTATCTGGCAGAGTGGCAGAAAATAACTCAGGACAATAGGGTGCTGAATATTGTTCGCAGTGGATACTCGATACGTTTTACAAGCTCTCCTCCGTCGATTCCTCCAACTCGATCACGCTACATGCTATGCGAGTTGCAGAAGGAGGCCAACACCCTATTACAGAAAAGGGCGGTAGAAACGGTTCCTCTGTCACAGAGAGGAACAGGACTGTATTCTCGGTTCTTTCTCGTCCGCAAGAAAGACAAGCACAAGTTCAGACCCATTCTCGACTTGCGACAGGCCAACACATGGGTTTGCAGAGAAAAGTTTTGGATGTTGTCCGTGCATCAAATCTACCCTCAACTTCATCAGGGAAACTGGTTATGCGCAATAGATCTTCAAGATGCATATTTTCACGTGCTCATAGCAAGAAAACATCGCAAGTTCCTGCGTTTTACCGTGGGCAACAACCATTATCAGTACTCTGTGCTGCCTTTCGGCCTGAAGCCAGCGCCTCGGACATTTTCCAAATGCATGGCCGTGGTAGCTGCGCAGCTGAGAAGGAACAAGGTGTTCGTCTACCCGTATCTGGACGACTGGTTGATCAAGGTAGCTACGTTTCAGGAAGAGCAACTGCATTTCAATCAGACTTCCAATCTCCTACTACGTTTGGGCCTCCACATCAACCTCACGAAGTCTGTCTCGACTCCTGTACAATGTCTACAGTACCTGGGAGCCACCATTGACACACGCACAGCAAACGCGTGTCCTTCAGAGTAGAGACACTTATCGATCCTTTGGAAGGCTCAAGCTCTCATGATTATGCCCTCCCCGACGGTTAGGAAAGTATCGTCTCTCCTGGGCTCCATGGCCTCCTGTATCTTCCTCACTCCAAACGCACACCTCCATATGAGACCCCTGCAAGAATGTCTGGAGGATCAGTGGGACCAGAAACTAGGGGATTGGGAAGACAGGATTCAGCTGTCGCAGCAGGCTCTCCAGTCCATCCGATGGTGGTGTTCTCCAGGCTATCTCTTCCGGGGGATTCCCTTCCACAAGGAGAAAGCAGACGCAAACCATAGTGACGGATGCTTCTCTCCACGGCTGGGGTGCACATTCCGACCACCTTCAGATACAGGGTATGTGGTCCAGGAAAGAGGCCAAGTACCACATCAACTTCCTGGAACTTCGAGCAGTCCATTTGGTGCTGAAAGCCTTCCAGCCCTCGTTTCACACCAGTTCTCTGCTTGTTCAGATGGACAATATAACCAGAATGTTTTACCTCAACAAGCAGGGGGGCTCGAGATCTCGAGTGTTATCTCGGGAAGCCCAGGCCATCTGGAACTGGCTGTTAGCCATGAACCTGACCATCACAGCAACTCACCTCCCAGGTGTTCAGAATGCTCAGGCCGATGCGCTCTGCAGACTCATTCAAGAAAATCACGAATGGGACTTAAACAACGAAGTGGTGCGAGACATCTTCGAAAGATAAGGTACTCCAGAAGTCGATCTGTTCGCTTCCGCGGAAAACAGCAAATGCCGTGACTTCGCCTCCAGGTTTTACCAACCAGGGACTCTGGGGAATGCACTATGGATCAACTGGTCAGGCAGCTTTCTCTACGCTTTCCGCCAATTCCCCTGATCCCAACAGTACTGATCAAACTCTTGCAATCACGGGCCAGGTTGATCCTCGTTTGCTCCGGAGCGGCCCTGTCAGTGGTGGTTCACAGACCTACTCCACCAGTCTCTCCTGCTACATCGCCGTCTTCCATGCCGGCTGGACCTTCTGACGAAGTTCGGTGGGCAGATGGTGCACCCCAACCTCTCGTCGTTGAGTTTGGCGGCATGGCCCCTGAGTTAGTACAGTACGGACATATGAATCTCCCTCAGGACTGTATGGAGATATTGAAGGAGGCCAAACGACCATCTACACGCACGTCCTATGCATATAAATGGAAGAGATTTTGCATCTGTTGTGCATCTAAGAATGTGGATCCTACCTCCTGCAAGGAAGATGTCATCCTTCCTTACTTGCTACACTTATGTCAATCTGGCCTTCAGTTTCATTCGATCAAAGTTCACCTGGCAGCTTTAACTGCTTATAGAAAATGTCCTTCACAAACTCCCTTTTTTTAAATCCCAGTCATCGGAGATTTTCTTGAAGGATTGAAGAAAGTGTTTCCTTCCATTAGGCGTCCTTCGCCTCCTTGGGAGCTCAATGTGGTTCTTTTTCGGCTGATGAGGGAACCGTTCGAACCCATTCATAAGGCTTCTTCTCTTCAGCATCTGTCTTGGAAGACGGCTTTCCTTGTGGCCATATCTTCTGCCCGGAGAGGTTAGCGAACTTCAGGCATTATGTTGTAAAGAGCCTTATACAGTCTTTCATTCCTCTAAGGTAGTTATGAGAACTCAGCCTAAGTTCCTACCTAAAGTAGTTTCAGAGTTTCATGTAAACCAAACTATTACATTGCCTACATTTTTTCAGAATCCCTCTTCTCCTGCTGAGAGGTCGCTTCATTCCCTTGATGTTAGGAGGGTCTTGAAGTTCTATTTGGACAAGACTAAGGAGATCCGTAGATCCAGTTATTTGTAAACTATGGCTCGGTCTGAACTGGTCTAGCTACATCTAAACAATCCATTTCTAGGTGGATTATTTCCTGTATTCAGCTGTGTTATCAGAAATCCAACAAGACTTTGGTTAGTAAGCCTAGGGCTCACTCTACCAGAGGTAAAGCAGCTACCTATTTCAGAAATTTGTAAGGCTGCCACTTGGATGTCAGTCCATACATTTACTAAGCACTACTGCTTAGACACTGATGCTAGGGCAGATGCTCAGGTTGGACAGGCTTTGCTTCGTAATCTATTTGCATAATATTGCGGTTGTGCTCTGATTCTTCCACCGCTTTAATGTTGTTTTGGGATGGGCTTGCTAGTCTATTCACATGAATATGACTATACACGGAAAGGAGTAGTTTCTTACCTGTAACTCCAGTTCTCTTGTAGGGGTATTTCCGTGATAGTCATAAGCAACCCGCCTGCCTCCCTGGGGGCAGAAACAGACGTACCCAGGACTCAGCAGACGTTGCTACTCTACGCCTTCAAAAAGAACTGAAAGTAACTGCCTCTGGCTGTACCTCATGGGATACCGGGGGTCGCTAGAGACTCTTAAAGGCACGGTATCCATTTGCAGACACATAATGGCAGCCTATGGGGGGCTTCTCTATCCATTCCTTTTCATCTCTATCATGATAAAAGAAGTTTTGTGAAGGAGAGTTTTCTATGTGTAAAACTCAGCAAATTGCTAAATTTAAAAGTTAAAACTGGCTATCTTTTTTCACTTCAAGA
The DNA here is from genome assembly GCF_964204655.1 of Triturus cristatus. Lineage (NCBI taxonomy): Eukaryota > Metazoa > Chordata > Amphibia > Caudata > Salamandridae > Triturus > Triturus cristatus. Next base: position 1,659,650,444 of record NC_140590.1, on the reverse strand, counting down.
TGAAGTAATGGCCAGTGTAGCCTAGTTGATTAGGCTGCATTATTGTCTTTTTATCTCTTAAGTGTCTATACAGGCCATCCTGAAGATAGGCAAAAGATGACAACTTAAGAAGATATACCTAATGAAGTGCTCCGGGGTCCGCGCACATGGGCGGGACGATTCACATGATTATGACTATCACGGAAATACCTCTACAAGAGAACTGGATTTACAGGTAAGAAACTACTCCTTCAGAAATCTGTAAGGCTGCCACCTGGAAGTCAGTCCATACATTCACAAAACACTACTGCCTGGACACTGATGCCAAGGCAGATGCTCAGGTTGGACAGGCTTCCCTTCAGAATCTGTTTGCATAAATGGAAATGTCACTTCTCTGTTTTCTTCCACCGCTTAGAGGTTTTTGGGGTGGGCTTGCTAGTCTATTCAAATGCATATGACTATACGCGGAAATCTCCTACAAGAGAAGGAATCGTTTCTTACCTGTCACTCCAGTTCTCTTGTACAGGTATTTTTGTGATAAGTCATAAGCAACCCTCCCTCCTCCCCGGTGGAAGAAGCAGACGTCTCCAGGATCTAGCATAGGTGTTCACTTCTCTATGCCTTCAAAAAGAACTGACGTAACTGCCACTAGCGGTGCATCATGGGATACTGGTGGTCTCTGGAGACTCTTAAATGCACAGTATCCATTTTCAGACATATAATGGCAGCCTATAGCGGGCTTCTCTGTCCAACCTTTTCTTCTCTATCATGAAAAAAGGGGTTTTGTGAAGGGGAGTTTTCTATAGCTATTAAACTCCATAAATTGCAAAATTTTAAAAGTACTGGATACCTTTTTTCACTTCAAGATGAAGTAAGGGCCAGTGTAGCTTAGTTAGTTAGGCTGCATTATCGTCTTTCTATCTCTTAAGTGTCTACACAGGCCTTCCCGAAGAAAGGCAAAAGATGACAACTTAAGAAGATATATCTAATGAAGTGCTCCGGGGTCCCCGCAAGTGGGTGGGACTATTCAAATGCTTATGACTTATCACGGAAATACCTCTACAAGAGAACTGGAGTTACAGGTAAGAAACTATTCCTTATCAGGGGTCTTGCACAGAACTCAGATAGATGTGTACAGTGTGATCGCCATCTTGTCCTACCACTGATTTAGATAATAATAGCGCCAATTATTTACAGCGCTACTAAACAAGAAGACGGCGGTAAGAAGAGCTACCTAAATTTAGAAAAGGAAGTACATATGTGTATGTTTGCAACAATGTGTGTATGAATTATGTTTGAAAAAGGGTGCTGTAAAGCAGTGTGGCACTACAAATGAAAGGTGCTTAGTGCCCAGATTGTGCTACAAAGAGGAAGGGAAACATGTTGACAAGCGAATTCTTGCTCCAGTGCTCCACCTCTGGCCCTCTTTATATCACTGGCCCCTAGGTAATGTATGGGAGTGGTGCATAAAGCTGTATTGTGGAAGGGTTGGGAGAGGGATTTTTGAAATCTCGAGAGACACGTTCACCCTTCCCCTCTCATCATTTTTGTGCCTGTGGATAGCAGCCAAGTGGGGAATAATTGTGTTTTGAGGGTGGGGAGATGTGCATTTTTGAAGAAAAACAAGTATTATACTCCTTTAGCGAACTCAACCAGCTTTGTACACCCCTTTTCAATGCACCTGTTATTTGGAAGCTCGGGCCAGCATCGCAGTGTCATTGAAATACATTGGTAAAACTTCATTCTTTTTATGAAAACATAACCTGACCACCATTTTGCACTTTGTTTTTAAGAGGGCCATTTTTACTGCTATGACCCTCCAAGTTATTACTTCAGTTGATTGCGTTTCAGTATAGGGTTCAATTTACAGTCCATTAACATCAGAGGAGCAGACTAAAAAAACTGAAAGTTTGAGGGCTATATGGCAGGCAGACTCAGCGGCGGCTCATCCGCTGTGGTGGAGGAGCGTCGGCCCCCCCAAAAATGTCAACAAAAAAAAAGAAAACAACACTCGTTTTATTTCTTCTTTCCGGTCATCTTGTGGGCGGGGCCTGGGGGTTGACAACACTGAGGGGAGTGGTGTGTGCACTACCTTCACTGCACATGACGGTTTGGCCAGCCATCTCAGGCCGGTCAAACCGTCATGCTCAGTGAAGCTCTGAGAGAGCAGGCACAGACTCCCAGTCTGTCCTGGAGCGCTAATCGAGAGCGCTCAGGCCAATCTGAAGCTGCTCTCATGCGAGGGCAGTTTCAGGATTGGCCGCAGGGAAAGCTGGGAGCCTGTGCCTGAAGAAGAGATAGGAGCAGAGGAGCGGGACGCGGCCGGCTGCAGGTAAGGTTTTTTTTTTAACCCCTTCAGCGCTGGGCGAATTCCGCCGCGGTGCTGAAGGGTTCGAGCGCGGGCGGGCTCATGACGGAACGGTTCCGTCATGAGCACAGCCCAACCGTGGCTCATGACGGAACCGTTCCGTCATGAGCATGGAAGGGGTTAAACTATTTATTTCCCCCCTTCCTTCGCGACCCCTATGCCCCCATCACCCCGTCCGCCCTGCCACTCGTAGCAAACACCGGCCGCTACTGCAGGCACTGACGTATGTTATAGGTCACAGTGGGACATTGTTAGCATACTTTGGCTTGAGTTGATGTTTTAGTTGATGTTGGCAGGGAGCCTGGCTTATGGGAAAGGTTGTTACCGTGTCCCTGCGATATGTTTACTAATAAAGAACTAAATATCTAATATTGTTGCTTACTTCATTTCAGTTATATTCCGTGTATAAGAAGGCTGTGTTTCAACAAGCGTCGCTCCATGTCTGCTAAATCATTGACAGCTACATAAGACCATACCTCATAGTACAGCTCCGTAGTTACTTATTCTTCAAAAGGCCATTGACATTAGATCAATTAAATATTACTTTGTCATTCTCTTGGGTCTACACGTTATCCAAAATTGTAATTGTTTGAAGAAGTTAACTGGAACCGGAAAGGGATGGTAGAAATCAGAAGAATGATAGAAATAAGAAAGCATGAATCTACAATATCATAAAAGTACTCAGAAAAAATACAACTGAAAAAAGATTTGTTTGGCAGACCAAGTATCGTCCTGAAGAAAAACATAATAATAAACATTTAACTTTCAGTCCACCACTAAAACATCTGTTTGGATTAATGACACTGTTGTAACCTTTCCACACTTTTATGTAAAGGGTGTATTCTTTCATTTCTTTCAGCACTGACCTTACCCCTGAGAATCCCCTCTGGGTTGGGGCCTGGTGGGTGGGCTTCCTCGGAGCCGGTGCAGCTGCTTTTCTGATCTCTGTTCCACTCCTGGGATACCCTCAACAACTTCCAGGTATGGACTCATACATTCCGCTTTCAATTTTTGAAGGTCTACTAGACAAAAGATGTGTATTTTGTGGTTGGACTCCAGCATTTTCAGTCCAGTTGTGAGCAGCAATTGAGGAATCTGCTTAAATGAACTACTTGATGGCACCTATGCTGATAAAAAACACAGGATGAGCCATTTAAGGCAAATCTAATACCTACTATAAATTAAAGGAAAGCATCTTTAGAGGTCACCATTTTTGGATTTGTTATCCTCTGGATGATGTCATAATGTTGGCACAGAAGTGCAGCTCTTCCTTAAAGAAACACGCACGAAATTGGGTGACAAGAAAGAGGCACATTTTGCTTAACTGTGCAAGTACAAAAACAACATCAAACAACACATTTCTGCTTCTGTAAATTAATTTTTGAAGGACAAGGTTTTCTAATTGACTTTACATGTCACCAATCCAGGGCCTAATTTACAATAACATTCTCACTACACATTGATGGCTTGTACAGTGCTGGTGAAAAGTCATTAAGAATGTATGTATGTTTGTATGTGGCAGAGTGAGACCAGAATATGATTGTCAGAATATCAGCCTCCATAAATATTGTGTCGTAAATAATGTTTACAAAAGTATCTTAACACAAAATCTACACCCAGTGGTATAATATTTTGATAAACGCTTTTTAGGGCAAATAAGGTATCTCAGACAATATTTCTGTATACTGTATTCTGACATATGACCATATGTTTTTTGCATAGCTCAAAGGCAGGAAAGTGCTTTAAAGAGTGAAAGACAAAGATACAATCAGAGATTGAGTCTAGGCAATGGGCGCATGGAAGGGTGCCCCTGTTGGGCACAAATGCCTCTGCAAATACACGTAAATGAAGAAGGTCTGAAAGTGCAGCGATGTTTATTTGCCACGTTTCCAGGCTGTCTTCATGTGCTTGAAACTCTTGAAGTGAGAACTGTGATAGGAGTGCCTTGGGGGCGGGAGTCAGTGAGTGTGCTGGCAGGGTCAGAGAGGTTGATTAAAAAAAAGTCTTTAAGTGTTTTGTGTTTTCATAGTCATGTAAGTGCATATGAAATAATGCACTAACAGCTTAATTGAAAAATGTATGCAGGTCAAACTAACGGGTGATAAATGTGCTCTTTTAAATTATGAAACCTCAGTTAGTAACTACCATCACTGCAAATGTCTGTATGTGTCAAAGCTCAGTGATAAATAATTGAACCCTAGTCGGTGTGGGATAATAGTGACCTTTGTATTATAGTCAGGGCCTCTGGATTTATGCAAGTGTGCGGTTGAGGCGTTTCTCGCATAAGTTTAGATTTCCTGCATTTGCCACATTCTCTTCCAGGGGATACTCATCAATAGTCATAAGCACTGAATAGTCCCGCCCGTTCACGGGGACCCCGGAGCATATACAATAATATATACCAATATATATATATCCAAAGAACTCCGTCTTACAAATCCCGATTGTCAGGAAGGACGAAGGCGGACCCAAGCTGCTGCGTGCAAAAGTCTTTATTGTTCCATTAGAGCACCAAGCACCGCCATGACATATATATATATATATATCACAAAATTATGCTCCTGCTGGAAGCTGGAGTCCCGTGAGAGGTGGCCCCAGAGTCGGCGGAGCAGCCGATAATCCAATATGCAGTTACAGGAAAAGTCACCTGCGCTCTCAGAGACAACAGACAGGTATTGGGAAATTTATCGATTTATTCCTTCATAAATCAAAGTGACGTGTTTCGCCTTGCGGCTTGATTACACAAAGTGCATGGTATAATGAGCCTCATTACATACTCAGCATAAGAAACTGACAAAGGATACGAGTAAATCACTAAAAAGGAAGTATCATGTTTCACCTGGACTAGTGGAGAAAGATCACAAAAGACAGGTGGGTGCTCAATATTGTGCAAAATGGTTACTTGCTCAGATTCAAATCCCCATCTCCATCAGTACCACCTCGGGGAACGTATGTCCAACAACATTACTTGCTGCAGGCGGAGGTGAATACTAAAAAAATATGCTATAGAGGAAGTTCTTTTCCGCAACAACGGCAGGGAATTTATTCCTGTTACTTCTTGGTTCTGAAAAAGGGTCCAACCCAAGAAAACAGGCCAATACTCGAACTGAGACGTTTGAACAAGTTCATCCGCAAAGAGAAATTTTGGATGTTAGCGCCGCACCAGATTTTTTCTCAAGTCCATCAAGGGGACTGGGTGTGTTCTATAGATCTTCAGGACGCATATTTTCACGTGCCAATTTCCAGAAAACATTGGAAATTCATGCGTTTTTAGATAGTTCTTCAACATTTCCAGTTCAAAGTCCTCCCTTTTAGGCTCAAATCAGCCCCCTGCTCGTTCTCAAAATGCATGTCAGTAGTATCAGATTTTCTACGCAAGCAGAAGATCTTTGTCTATCCATATCTGGATGACTGGTTGCTGAAAAGCTTGTCACCCACTTTGCTGCAGAATCACCTTCAATGCTCCATGTGAGTGCTATGCCGTCTGGGCCTACAAATCAACTACAAAAAGTCAATTTTCAACCCGACTCAAAAGATTCTTTTCCTGGGGGCTTTTTTGGAAACCGTAAGCACAAGCGTGTGTCCTTCGGAGGAGAGGTTATCCTCAATACACAACAAGTGCTGCACTCTCCTCAGCTCTCGCCTTCCCACGGTCAAACAAGCGTCTTCACTTCTGGGCTTGATGGCATCCTGCATCTTCATCATCCCGAATGCCAAACTACAAATGCGTCCTCTACAGCAAGCGTTGGAGGATAAGTGGTCGCCAATCTCCGGCCGTTGGGAAGACACTGTGGTCAGCCAAGGATTCACTCAAATGGTGGATGAAACGATCGCATCTGCTGAAAGGTGTTCCTTTCCATCAGGATCTTCCCAGCCAGACAATTGTCATGAACGCTTCCCCCCAGGGTTGGGGTGCTCACATGGGTTCTCTCCAAGTACAGGGACTGTGGTCAGAGATGGAGCAGGGGTATCATATCAATATCCTAGAGCTGAGAGCCGTGCATATTGCACTAAAGTCATTGCTCCCGGCCACCCGCACACGCTCCCTGTTGATTCAGATGGACAACACCACAACCATGTATTACCTGAACAAACAGGGAGGAACCAGGTCAAGACCTCTCTCACAGGAGGCTGAAATAAATATGGAAGTGGTTACTCGCAAGGAAGTTAACCATTTCTGCAATTCATCTCCCAGGTATTCTCAATGTCCATGCAGACTTTAAGTGGGAACTTCGGCGAAGTTCACGACTGGGTGCTAAACAGCGAAGTCTCACAGGACATCTTCCAATGATGGGGTTTTCCAGACATCAACCTGTTTGCGGATGCAACAAATGCAAAATGCCCCATCTTCGCATCCAGGTTCCACCAACTAGGCTCCAAAGGGAATGCACTTTTGATCAAATGGTCACAGACATTACTTTACGGATTTGTCAAAACAGTAAGGAGTGGATGTTTTATGTACGAAAATACTTTGTAAACGTATTAATTTTAAATTAAAAATCCAATGCAATTTTAGCCTGCTGTATGGTCTTAGGCTGCATGTTTAGGTGTATATATATATGTATGTATGTTTGAAGATACTACATATGTGTTTTCGACAACATACATATATATATTGGTATGTATTAATGTATATGCTCCGGGGTCCCCGCGAATCGGCAGGACTATTCAGTGCTTATGACTTTGATACGTATACCCCTGGAAGAGAACTAGGATTACAGGTAAGTAATTTATCCTAATTCGTCATCTGCATAATTTGCAGATTTTAACAAAAAAGTTGACTCGTCACTTTTCGGTTGTTTATTGCTATATGTGGGTATTAAATTGGTACTTATAAAGGGCAATATATGCCAGGACCGTGCTAACAAGTGTAAATGACAAAATAATGCAGTAATGCTATCACAAAATGTGCAGCATTATGCAGCATAATTTGCCTTTGCTTGCTTGCTGCAAAATGTAGTCACCCTGCTGCATAATTTAGCCTTCTCCTGCCACATAATTCCAGTGGCCCTGTTTATATTGCTATGAGGTCCCAGCCTGTGGCAGAAAGCACTGTAAATATGTAAATCAGTATTTTAAAATAGTATTTTACATAGTCTAAGCTAGGCTGCTGCAAAATGATGTAGTGTTTGAGATAGCACAAGTTCTTACAAAATATAGGGGCATATTCACAACAAACTATCGCCGAGTCAACAGCACTTTATCGCAGCCAAAGTTGCGATAAATATACCTTCCCATTCACAAGCCGGTGTAAACAGCCCACAGCACCAGTTTACCCGCGATAGCAGCCGCAAAAAATATCGCCACAGAGGCCCCCCACAACTATCGCTAATGAGATGCAGAGCGGGCGTTCCCGTGCCAAAATCCGCGACAACATCACACTTCAACCTTCTCAACGACCAGACGGCGGGTTAGCACCAGGAAATCTACACCTGCTCTGACCTGGTGTAAAGCCGGACGGCAGCCTGCACCACAAAAGGGAGACCAGCCCAGGGCCACATCGGAAGAGCAACAGATGCCATGGAGCCACCCATCATGCGGACATGAGACCCAAGAGGACCACAACACCCACCGACACCACCCCAGGACCACAACCCTAACCCAAAACACCGCCCTCCCCCGGACCACCACAGACGCAGCGCAGACAAAGACAGCGGACCCCCAGGAAACGTACCAGCTGCACAGACCCAACCTCTGACAATGTCACCGTCCACCACAGGCTGAAAGGGACAACCAGCCCACGCATCCCGACCATCATCGCCCAACAGGCCTACGGCACCAACACAGCAGACAACCAACATGCCACCCCACACCAAGCTGCTGGCTTGGCTGCACCTGTTGGCCCCTGGCATCCCCCAACTAACACCCGCCAGAGTCGGAGGAGTCCCACTGCCAGCCACATCCAAGTCTGTCACACCTGTCTTGGACATCACCAACACCCTGGTACCCCAGTCCCCATACATCCAACACAATGCTCAGGTCATGCTGGAGACCAAGCAAGGATCATACGCCATAGCAGGATGCACGGAAGTGTTGGGGGAAATCCACAGCACACATGTCCCACCTGTGCCCCCTGGTGACACAGCACACAATCACCGCAACAGAAAGCACATGTCCCACCCCAATGTGCAAGCAACAACAGAACACCGTGGAACCTCTAACAATGTCGCCTTCAAATACACAGCCAGTGTGCATGATTCCTCCATCCTCGGACAGTCCATCAGCAACCAGCGTTCCCAGGATGGCACCAAGGGAAATGCACAGCCCCTTGGCAAGTTCCAAATGAACACCCCACTCACCTCAACTCCACAACCATGCAAATCACAACTCTGGCAATGCACACGTCACAAAATCACAACCAACATGCACAACAACATGCTCACCCACCAGACACGACAGAACAACTCACAAAGGTCACCTGGCCAAGCCGTGAACATGAGCCATCAATGGCATGGCACCTCAGCCACACAACAGCCGAATGTGGGAAGAGGTGGCAAACAGGCATGTGCGAAGGATGCAGTAGTACCATGATTGGAAAAGTACACAATGCCAAGAGTGGCGGAGATGTGCTGGACAGACCGCAGTATGCAGCACACACCCATATCCATGGCAACATACACCTCTGGTGTATGGAGTGTAGTGGACAGTGGCCGCAACCATGTCACCACAGCCAGTTGGGGACCTCGCGGTAATCTTGCCTGTTACGCCCCCCCCTAAGGTTGACCGGAGTGGGATGGCCCGGCGTACTCCACACCAGCTTAGGGGTGTGAATAAGTAGCACATAGCCCTGGGCGTGGTCCTCTTCCGGAAAGCCCAACGTCTCTACCAGGGCGGTGCCTCTCACCTCGCCAGGAGTCCGACGCAGTCCTCGTGAGCGGAGTTGCCTTTGATGCTGTGTGCCTGCCCGACCACAAAACCGTCAGGCCCCCCCTGAGCAGCCAGGCCTCACTGGTCACCTGCCGGCGTGTGTCAAGGAGGGCCCACCACGTTCTGGCTCAAGCTCCAGGCCAGAGTACCGCGACCTTGGCAGCCTCCTCAGACCATCACGGCCTCCACGACACCGGCCCGCTTTAGTCCTTTTTAGTTGACGTATTCTACGGCTGCTTCAGGCCTACTCCTCGACCCAGTAGGTCCCATGTGTAAAACTGTGTCCTGAGTCATGAATGGCAGTGACCCCAAATCCGATCCACCGACAACAGCACCAGACTCCCTTCGATCAATGAGGCATAGTTCCATATGGGCTTCTTGCGAAACGTGGTGCCACTAACCCTGTTCAATGCCAGCCCGCGACATGTGGTGCCACTAACCCTGTTCATCGCCAGCCGGCGATATGTGGATGAGGGACCAGGACTACCCTGCGGACCAGTAGGTCCCACATCCAGCACCTAGGCGCAAATCACGAATGGCAGAGTCCACACCAGTGGTCGCACGGAGAGGAGTAAGAGGAAGATGCGGCTCAGTCCGGACGAAACCCGGGTCACATACACAGAGGTGTCCCAACACATGGTGCCACTGAACCTGAACTACGCAGGCCGGTAGCGCCATCCAAACTATGCCGGCGACACTCGGTGAATGGGCCTAAACAACGGTCAGGTAGGTCTCACATTTGGAACTGAGTCTTGATTACACCATGGCAATGAACACCATTTAAGGCATAGGACAAGTCACTATACTCACTCCGATGTGGTGCCAACAAGTCTGTGCATGGCATCACAACCACACGTGTCTGTGGCCCTACGTGGACTACTGCCCTCGGCCTACGCTGCACATGAGTGGGTCACAGATTTGGATCTGAACATCGGTTATTCAAAAGGCAGAATACATGTCATCGCACGCACGGAGAGGCGTAAGAGGATGACGCGTTGCAGTCCGGAGAGAACAAGATCATCATTACAGAGGTGATCGAACACTACCGACATGGTGGACTTGACAGACTTACGGAGTTGCTCAGACCTGTTGTGGATGCCATCATCGGCCTGATACCTTGCTCAGCACTCTAGGTGCCAGTGACTCAGTGCACCGCAAGCCATTGTCCGTTGTTCGAAACTGCTGGGTTGAGCTATGGAGAGGTTGCGCAGCTATGTCACCTCAAACAGTGTGGGGGCCCTGAGACATTGATGGGGAAGATGATGCAGGTATGACACACCCCACTGCATCTGCATCAAGTGTCTGTCGGAGGGACACAATTCGAGACTTTATCTTCACATGGGCGTGCTCATCTCTAGTGTCCCATCCCCAGTGCACTTCTGTTTGCATGTTGGCTGTCCTCTGGACTTTCTCCGGCTCCCTCTATGTTGCTCAGCAGTTGACTCTTTTATGCATGTGTTTTCTGTTTCTGTTGCACTGGTGTCCAATGTTCAAGTGGTTGCCAGCACCAGACATTCCGTGCGGAATGGCTTACACTCACCCCACACACATCCAGCACAGGCATCACTGTACATGTGACCCTGCCAATAAAGGAGCCGGGCGCATGTGCCCGTAGCCAGGTCAACATGATATCTGCATGTGTCCCTGTGGTCTTGTATGCATGAGGGCCCTGGGCCTGACGCCATTACATTGTGCTGTGTACATCGGATGCAGACGTGTCACCACAGGCAGCGGGTTGGAGCTTGGTCATGTAGCTTTGTCGTCACCCACTCAATTCATAAGTTGAGTGGCCAGGGCTGTCGAACGCAGAGCCAAGATGGGTGTGTGACTGCAATTTGAGCGCCCCTGCCTGTGGTTCTGTACTGTGAATGTGCAACTGCATGTGTCTCTATGGCAGTGTGGGTCTCCTTAGTGGGGTGTTGGTGGCCCCTGAAAGGTGATGGACACCTACGTATGTGTCCTGGTTCACATTCCATGGGTTCGGCCCCCACCCACACCTGGTGGGCCACCTCCTTTTGGCGTGCAGGAACATGGCATTGGGGTGCGATGTGTGGGTGGGTGAAGTGTCGTGAGTCAGCTGTGCTTGCGGGTGCTTCCTGCTGTGTGGGCTTTTGCAGGCTGGGTGTTCTCCTTTGAGTAGCTTGACTGTCCGGGTCCTCGTGGGGGGGTTGCATGGGATATCCATGTGCTGTTGTAGGGCGTAGGTGTCAACGGTGTGGTGGTCCTCTCCAGCATCACTGATGTGTTGTATTCTGTGCTCTGCTGAAGTTGTTGTGTGCACCTCTGCGATGTGAAGGGGAGGTGCGTATTGACTTTGTGTTGATATATATGTTGGCGCATTGTGCAGGTTTGCATGCAGACTGTATGGCAATGTACATTGTGACTGTTTGGGGGGTGCTGGATTCTTCTGCGGGACAGTGTACATTTGGTGCACATGACAGATGTGATGTCGTACGCGTACATTTCCATTTCACAGTTTCCGGGTCCGTCAGATGTAGTAGACATGTTTCTGTGTATGTGCGGAGCCAGTTGTGTCCTCTGTTCTGCAGTGTCGGCTATGCGCGTTGTTTCTCATTGTCGTCAATGTGGGTGTGCTGTTCGTGCTATGTGTGTGTGCTGCAGTGTGCCAAGGGGATCCGTCCCATGGACCTGGGTAATTGTGGGTGTGCAGTATGCTACACCTCGTTGTGCATGTATGCCATTGTGCCCACTCCCCCCGTCCCCCCAGTCCCTGTTCGTTGCACTCCCTGTTGATGTTGTGTCAGGTCCTCTCGAGTTGTGTCCGTACTCCCTACTCCTTGCACCGTCTCCACACTGATGACTGTGGCCTGGGGTTCCTTCAGCTCCTCCGGTGGTGCTGGACTGCCACCTCCTGTCGCCATTGCTGCCTTCCTGTTGGCAGCGGGTTTGTGCCTGGTTTAGGTAGTCACGTCATGCCGGCGCCTCTTGGCCTCCTGGATTGGCCTCCTGGGCACTCCGACTGCAATCCAGGTGGTCTGCTAGTCGGTCAGTTGCTGGTAGTGTTCTGTCACCTCTGTGACACTGGTCTTGTTTTCCTGCGGACTGCACCCCGTCTTCCTCTTCTCCTTAGCCTTCCCCGACCCTGTTGTTCCTTGCTGGTAGTCTGTGGGGGTTGTGGGGTTCGAGTTGGCCCCTACGCTGTGTCAGGGTGCATCCATGTTGCTATGCACTTTGGATTGTTTTTGGTGTATTTTTTCTGTGGTTTGTATGGTGGATTGTTCCGCCAGACACGTGGGATTTGTATGTCTGTGGCTGGTTTTCGCTACTTTTTGTACCGCGGTTGGCCTCATCGCATGTTGTTATGCGTTCGTGTATCGCATTTATTCGGTGTGGCGTGGATTTTCACGCGGAGATTTGGCAGGTTATCTGGTGACTATCATATGTTACCATCTTGTTGTGAATTCCACGTTGGCACGGGGTTATTTTCCCGCAATAGGCTGCGATATTGAAAGTTGCGTTACGCTACTCTTGCGGTAGTTATCACACGTTGTTATGAATATACCCCATAGTTTTTCAAATAATAAGTAAGCAGACTGTATCTAATAAAGACATTTTTGTGTGTCTCCATTATTCCAGAACTCAGCTGATAACACCCCTACATTACACCTCAAACAGAATAAATATTTGCCACCATGAAGCTATAAGCAGAGCCACTGGAATTTTTCAGCAGGAGAGGACCACATTCTGCGGCAGGGTTGACTAAATTATGGAGCAAGAAAAGATAAATCATGCAACACAATGCGGCACATTTTGGGGTTAGCATTATTTCATTATTTTGACATTTGAACTCATGGTAACATTGTCAGGGGAAATACTCCACCTCATTAGCACCAGTTTAACACCCAAATACAGCAATAAGCAGCTAAAAAATTACCACTCAGTTAATCTTCGCAAAGGGCCTTCCACCGCTCCGGAACACTTTGCCATGTTTTAAGTAACTTTTGCTAGAATCAGTTTTAGAAAAAAAAAATCTGCAGGTTATGCAGCAGTTGATGAATTATGTAGCAAATGCGGTAAACTCATAATTATGTGGAAAACGCTGCTGCTGCAGAAAGTCATAATTCCAGTGGCCCTGACTTTAAGTGACTCAATCAATTAAGGCTGCTAAGATGGGTGGTTTCTTCTTTAACTTTCTGCACTACCACCACACCCTTCGCTTTCAGGTAGAGGTACCTCAAAGTCCTCATTAACCGTTCAGGGGCAGTTTTTTTGTGATACCTGAGTGCAATGGGTGGCAGGTAGAAGGTCAGCATGGTTGCTTTCAGAGGCAGAGCCCTAATCCTCTTGACCCCTGGGGCCTCAGAGAAGTGGTCCAGGAGAAAGAGGAGAGGAGCATGATTCATGGATGTTGGCAAAGAGATGGCCCAGAATAGAGATCACTGTATGGGAACTCATTTTTATGTTTACAAATGGCCAGAGACAGCTTCTTCAGAGAGATACCCCAAAGAAGGGGAGAATATAGGAGGCCTTTTTTTTAAAGGGCCATTCATCAGTGCAGCAGGTACTGCTGCCAGATGTGTAAGTGGCCACTGCTGGTTATCATTAATGAAGCAGATGCAGCAGGACTGGGGACCAGGGGTTTGAGGGGTCCACTGCATCACAATTATGACTGTCTCCCTTTAAAAAGGGGGTATGGGAGCTTATTTTCCTCTCTAGCATTACGACCAAGAGCACCCTTGCAGAGAAAAGGTATACAAAATGTGGGTGCAGAGAGTCTGTTTCAAGATTGGAGTGGTGGTCGGGCATGGTGGGGAAGTGGTGAAAGATGCAGCGACGATAGCCTGTTACTCATGACTGCAGTTATCATTAGTGCAGATGATGTAGTTGCATTGGGGTTCAAGAGTGTGGGGGGCTCACAACACCCCAATTATGTGGAGCAGTATTTTTGGGACAATACATGTTTTGGCTGATGCATTTGATGTTTTATAATATCTCATATTTAGTGTGGTTTATGAGCTATAGAAAAAGTACTCTTGAAATTATCCCCATAAGCCCCGCCCCCTGCATGCAGTCATGTCCCTCCCGCTCTCTCAATCCTTGCCATAAAACTTTGAAGGGGGGCGACCTCAAAAAAATTTGCTTAGGTGGGGCTCAAAGCAAAAAAGTTTGAAGACCTCTGAGTTAGTGGGATGTATACGAGGTTGTGTCTGTGTATATACAGTATGCTTCGTGTTAGTGTGATCCTGGCCTGAAAACTCACATGGTGCCACCGTGTGTCCCACGATTTTGGCTCCCTTCACACAGTCACCTGGTGAGGAGCTGAAATCACACAGTGGCAGGCAAGGCGAGCTGGAAACCGCTCCATATAGTGGATTTGCAGCTCATCATTGCAGCTGTAAGCCCTCCAATGTGGGACTGAGCTAGGCACATAATGAAGTCTTACCTTGTGGAGTGCTTGCTAGGTTTGTGGTGGAGCAAGGGTTGTAGCCCAGGGCTCTCCCAGGCCCTAACAGTCCCAAATAGAAGACAACGTTGTTTATGTCTGCCCAGTCAGGAGATGCCCTGCAAGGAACAGCCAGCAGCCCATGATTTCACACAGCAAGCCAGCTGCACTCGCAGCATTGGGAAACAGGACAGTGCCAGTTTAGATAAAAGATAAAAGAGGGCCTTGTTCTACCCCTGATTCTCTGTATTATACGTGTGTGTGTGTGTGTGTGCGGTGTGTGTGTCTGTGTGTCTTTATGCTTGTGTGTATCTCGGCTAATTACATTATATGACTAAAAATGCAATGCTCACACATGTCTCTGTATCTTCCTACACTAAGCACATCATACACATATTAGAACATCTGTTGTCTGCGTGTGTGTGTGGGTGCAAAAATTACATGATATAAACAGGTTACTGTTTGCAGTTCTTTTTGTGTTTTTCCCTGAACGTAGTACATAATATAAATAGTGCAGTATTTATTACATTAGACAAATATTACATTACATTTGTATAACGCTACCATCACTGCTATGTCTTTGCAGTGCATTCTCTATCTGTGCTCCCTTTCGTAAAGAAGTGGGGTGTGGATGTATTTGCCCACATTGCGCTTCTTCTTAAGAACTATGCAAATCCTGCATATATAAACATAATGCCATAGATATATATTTTTTTTAATTTTACTGTGTTTTTCATAGCGCGAACTTGACCCGAATAGGGTATCAGAGCGCTTTACATAGCACAAGTTGCATTACATGAGGACACATTTTTTTATTTATTTTTGATTTTTGTTAGACACGGAGAGATTAAGTGATTTGCCCAGAATCACAGGATGTTCAGCGTCATTGCCGAGACTCGAACCCACTTCCCCAGATTTGAGGTCGACCCTCCTAGCCGTTAGGCCAACTCCTCTCCCCAATATATATATTAACAAGCGTTGGCAAAGCCTAAACGTCTGGCCTTGGCAAACTGGTGCAATGATGACATTTTGTTAATACAGGCGTATGTTGCAAAAAGAAAAAGAAAATATGCTGATCCCTAAATGTGAAAACAAAATGGTGATGGATTGAATGCTTGAATTAATCTCAGCCACTGGCAGTAGCTTAGGCTGCATTCCAATGCATCACTTTTCACCCACCATGACACCTCAGTTTGGGCCCAGCCATATGCAAATAAGTCTTGAATTGGCTCCTCATGGGAACAGTCATCCCAAATTCCCAAGCCAGGTCCTCCCTGAACTGGAACACAAGCAACCCAGGACCGGTTTTGCTCTTCTTATGAGCTCTTCAACTAGGTATAGCTTGGTTCCGGTGGCACAGTGAGCCCAGTACCCACGTCTGAGCATACCTGGCGCACTTAGGGCGTCGAATGCAAAAACAACAAGGTTATGAATAGAATGCTTGAATTAATCTCAGCCACTGGCAATTGCTTGGGCCATATCTCAATCCATCGTTTTTCACCCACCGAGCCACCTCAGTTTGGACCCAGCCATTTGCAAATCAGTTTTGACCCTGCTTCTCATCGAAACATTCCAGCCTGAGCTGCAAGGCCAGGTCATTCCTGTACCGGAACACAAGCAACCCAGAACTAGTTTCAGCCCTTCATCTTGGATATGCATTACATTGACCGATGAGAGGCCTACCTGCAGCCTGTCCAGCTTTCACAAGCTTCAAGTGGAACTCGGTTTACAAATTTGCTGGCACTTAGCGTGGGTAAAAAAATCTCTCAGATAAAATCCGTGCAGCTGAGGCCTTATTTGAGGGTTCCATCTGGGAATTCACTATTGACTTTGATTTTGTTTATGTCTTTGAAGATGTGTACTCCCAAAATTCTAAGAACTACAATATTTATATTTTCAAAAGCAGAAATCAGTTTCAATTTTTGGGTACAAAATATTATCTTTCTTCAAACAGAAGACACTGTTGGCCCAGGCAGGCCTGCTGGGCTTAGCTTACCAATGTGGTGTATTTGTGCCAACCTGCAAGGTTTGTCATCAGCATTCAATCCCACAGGGATATTTCCTAGAAAAGGATTTATGTATGAGAAAACATTACTATTTTCACCATATATAAGGTCGACTCTACAAAAGCAGCTTCCCTGCTGCACACATCCTGCCTTGTTGGCATTTTCACTCGTGCCGGTCATTGTGCAGGCTTTGACATATGATTTCTTGCAACTTCTGGGTGGGAGGGACGTGGCGATACGAAGTCCATGCTAGCCTTTTCTCGCCATGCAGCTTATTTCTAGGAAATGGTGTTCCTGGGGACAATGGATAGGAACTCTAAACCGCTTTCCTTCAAGCTTGTTGCTATGCAGTACACTGCGGCTGTTTCACTTCAAAGCCATGTGGAAGTTTATGTTATATTCACTGCATTGCTTTGCTTACAAACATATATTTAGCTCTCTGCTGGTTCTGACAGGTCTCCAGGGGTGAGTCAGGCTTTTTCTACTGCTGCCTCACCATTGCTTTTTATCACATAGGATCCTTTTTCCTTTCCCAAACAAAAAATATCCAACTTTTACGTCAGTAGGGTCACTTCTACGCTCAAGAAAACTTTCAGTTATCCAGTATTGGGGTATCTTTCATAGATTCACATGCCTGAATCATTCCCCGTCGTCGAGATGGGAGTCCCACGGTATAATAAACAAGCAGTATTGCAGAAATGCCATAGGCAACAATGGCCCTGAACCATGCTAATATAGCCTATCTATGTCCTTTTAAAAAAAGGACCAAAAGCTAAATGCAGCCAATCAGCTGTTAGCACCCTCTAGAACCTTCCTAGCAGAGGCAGTTTCCCTCAGATTTTCACTGCACGTCGTGTGTGAAGGGAATCTCCCTGACCCTGAGTTCTACTCAGTTCTCTTCCAGGGGATACTCATCAATAGTCATAAGCACTGTATAGTCCCGGCCACGTGCGGGGACCCCGGAGCAATAACAAATAATATGGATATATCTACATAGATATATATATATATATAAATACCCATAAATATAGATAATATGCATATATATTTATACATATGCAGCCTGAAACATATTACTAGGCTCAAACTGCCACAATTGCATTGTAAATATTTTACATTTGAAATAATAAAGAAACATACATCATGATATTTTCATGATAAAGATAAAGAAAACTGCTTTCAGTTTGCTTTGAAAACCACAACCTTTATTTTCAAAGGTAAAAAGGCAAGATCATAGAGGCAGATTAGCCTAGAGAGGCTGCATATAGAACAATTGGAAAAATTGGCACCTGCCTTTAAGACCTCCAGGAACCCCCAGGCTCCCATCATGCACCACAGGTGACAGTTAGGTCAGTTCTTTTTTCCGGCTACTTCTGTGAGGATCCTGGAGCATTGAGCTCGACAGTTAGTGTTTTTTGTATGACTAATTTCTGGTCTAAAGTGGAATTTTTTAGTTTCACTCGACGTTTTTAATACTTGGCTTACTAATTCCTGTTGTTTTTCTGATTTTTGTCTATTTTTTCCCGTCATAATGCCGGCCTTATTTAATAAGTGTCCGGCCTGTGGAAGAAAGATGGCTAAATCATACCCACACTCAGTCTGTATTGCTTGTCTGCCTTCATCTCACAAGCTAGACCAGTGTTACTACTGCAGCCAGTTTTCAAAAAGAACCCTTAGGGAAAGGGAGAAGATTAAGCTGCAAGCTTTGCAGGAGAGAGGAAAAAGTGCAGCAAGTGGCAGTGAAGAGCATCCCTCAAAGAAGTCCTCCTCTCAAGCAAGGCTGGAGCACAAAGAGAAAGGTGAGAAAAGAAAACACTGGTCTCACACGCCGTCGAGGGACAGATCTACTTCCAAAATACCTTTGTGCTCCGAGTCAGTGTCGAAGTCGACGTCGAGGCGTCCTTCGCCGTCGAAGAGAACGACTTCAGGTGAGAAGTCCCATCATATGCCGAAGTTGACACCAACGCGTAGGCGGTCCAGGTCTGGCTCGCCTACGACGGCAGGCGGTCTTAGCTCAATGTCGACACATCAACGTCGAAGCCTGCCGTCGAGAGTGTCCATGGCGACTTCGAGTCGACCACTGAGGATCTTGACGCCGGTAAGGCACAGTCGCTCGCCGACGATGTGTCAGCACAGGCATTCACAGTCGAGACGCATGACGTCGACACATCCATCACCGAGGAGGTCGATGACGAGGAGATCGACGTCGTGACCTCACATTTCACCCTCTGGATCGAGGAGGTCAGGAAGATCGCGGTCCAGGTCGACGGTGAGAAGATCGACGTCGAGGAGATCGAAGTCAAGGAGGTCCAATTCCAGTCAAAGGTCTCCTCTTGCCAAGAGACCTAGGGCGACGTCAAGAGACCGCTCGACATAGAAGGACGTCCAGATCCTATAATACGATCAGTGAATTCCTCTGAGAGACATGAGCGACGTGCCACTCTGCAAAGGTCTCAGTCTTTGAGAAGGCGCACATCACCTTCTCCTAGAAGTCGGACGTCCAGATCTCACCACCGCTCTCCTAGGAGACAAAGCCACAGATCTTCCTCGTGGTCCTTAGAATCCAGACCATCAAAGGCAGACTATTCTCCTACACTTTCTTCCTCTCCTCTGAGTAGAATATCGCCCATTGATGATATTTTAACCTTCAATGAGGTCTTGTGTAGAGGGGCTGCGAAGCTTCATATTGAGATGCTTGTATCTACTCCTGCAACGTCAGTCATCTTGGAAACACTCCATCATAGGTCTTCTTCTAGACGTCTGCTTTCCCGGGTGCCTGGCTTGCTAGAGCTCGCTCTACAGAAATTTCTGACTCCAGTGTCGGTGGGGGCGGTCCTGTCGCGGATCACAAAGAAATACAAGGCTCCTGATCGGGACCCGCTTTTTCTGAGAGCTGACCCTCCTCCGGACTCGGTTATTGTGTCAGCGGCACGGAAGAACCAGACGGGAGCAGCTTCATCTGCAGTACCCCCGGATAAAGACAGTAAGGCCATGGATTCTGTCGGCAAGAGGATGTGCAACACCTCAGCATCCTATATGAAGGTAGTCAGTGCCTCGGCCTTACTGGGTCGGTACGACCGTTCTCTGTGGGACTCCCTCTCACGCTTCACAGAGAAGCTGCCAAAGGAAGACAGACAGGACTTCCTGGAGGTCCTTCATGAAGGGGGTCTGGTGGCCAATCAGGTCATCAGTGCAGCAGCTGATGCCTCTGACTTAGCTGCCCTTGGATACTCACATGGGATTTGTGCCCGTCGCTCTGCCTGGCTGAGATTGACGGGTTTGAAGCCAGAGGCTCAACATCGTATCCTCAATCTTCCTTTCAATGAGACATCGCTCTTCGGCTCTCATGCTGATGAAGAAATGTCCAGGATGAAACCCGAACTGGACAAGGTGAAAACGGTTGGGCTCGAGAAGAGGAAGGATTTCAGGTGACGCTACCGCCCCTACGATCAACGTCAATACCAACAGAGGGTTAAAGCCCCTCAGTGTTCCTTCCAGCAACATCAGGGAAGATCACAGTCCAACCAGCGTCGTCCTGACAGGGGACGAGGAGTGAACTCCAGACAATCTACACCTGCTGCCAAGCAACAACAGAAGTAGTGAGTGCTTGCTTACCCTAACTCCGTTACTCACTCCGGTGGGGGGAAGTGTCCGTTTCTATCTGGAAGAGTGGACCACAATCACACTAGACAAGTGGGTGCTCAATATTGTGAAGAATGGGAACTCCATCAGGTTCAAGTCCCCTCCACCTTCTATTCCTCCTCGAAAACTTTTCATCCATCGCATAAACCTTCTGAGATAAGAGGTATCCGCTCTACTCCTAAAGGAGGCCATCAAGGAGGTTCCATAGCACCAACATCGACAGGGGATCTATTCCCGATATTTTTGGGTCATATACTAGATCTTAGGTGTCTCAACAAATTCATTCCGAGAGAGAGGTTCAGAATGCTGGCATTACGTCAAATAATCCTGCACTTACATCAAGAGGACTGGATGTGTTCTATAGATGTTCAAGGTGCCTATTTCCACATCCCAATCGCTCGAAAGCATCAGAAGTTTCTAAGATTTCACATTCAGTCAGACCACTTCCAGTTCACGGTCCTGCCCTTCGGACTGAAGTCAGCTCCTTGCACTTTCTCAAAGTGCATGGCAGTAGTAGCTGCATTCTTGAGGAGGAAACAAATCTTCGTCTATCCTTACCTAGACGACTGGCTTCTCAAAAGTGAGTCTCCAACTCTTCTGCAAAAACATATCACTTACTGCATTCAGCAACTGCATC
Source organism: Triturus cristatus (assembly GCF_964204655.1). Lineage (NCBI taxonomy): Eukaryota > Metazoa > Chordata > Amphibia > Caudata > Salamandridae > Triturus > Triturus cristatus. The sequence goes on along the minus strand of NC_140590.1, from coordinate 1,659,629,541 downwards.
AGCTGGGTCTGCACGTCAATTTTAAAAAATCCATCCTCAATCCAACACAGAGGATACATTACCTGGGCGCTACTCTGTACACGGTAGACGCAAGAGCGTATCCTTTCGGAGGAGAGACTATCATTCATTCTCCGCAAGTGTTAGACCCTCTTGAAGAGCCCTCATTCCACGGCCCGACAGGTTTCATCTCCACTGGGGCTATCGCCTTGTGCATTTTTCTGGTCCCAAATGCCAGACTTCAATCAATCAATCAATCATTTGTAGAGCACACTACTCACCCGTGAGGGTCTCAAGGCGCTGAGGGTGGGGGGGCTGCTGCTGCTCGAACAACCAGGTCTTGAGAAGTCTCCTGAAGGTCAGCAAGTCCTGGGTCGGTCGCAGGTGGATGGGGAGGGTGTTCCATGTCTTGGCGGCAAGGTGGGAGAAGGAACTGCAGCCAGTGGTCGTTCGGTGGATGTGTGGAATGGTGGTGAGGGCGAGGTCAGAGGAGCGAAGCTGGCGGTTGGGAGTGTAGAAGGGGAGTCGTTTGTTGAGTTATGCTGGTCTGGTGTTGTGGAGTGCTTTGTGAGCGTGGGTGAGGAGCTTGAAGGTGATCCTCTTGTTGATGGGGAGCCAGAGCAGGTCCCTCAGGTGGGCAGTGATGCGGCTGTGGCGGGGGATGTCGAGGATGAGGCGTGAGGAGGCGTTCTGTACTCGTTGGAGTCTCTTCTGGAGTTTGCCCGTGGTTCCCGCGTAGAGGGCGTTGCCGTAGCCCAGCCTCCTGGTGACGAGGGCCTGCGTGACCGTCCTTCTGGTTCTGGTGGCTATCCATCTGTAGATCTTGCGAAGCAGGAAGAGGGTGTTGAAGCAGGAGGAGGGGATGGCGTTGACTTGCTGGGTCATTGACAGTGATGAGTCCAGGATGAACCCCAGGTTGCGGGCGTGGTCGGTGGGTGTTGGTGCAGCTCCCAGAGAGGCCGGCCACCAAGAGTCATCCCTCACATGAGACCTCTGCAGCAAACTCTGGTGTATCAATGGTCTCAGACCTCCAATCGCTGGGAAGACACTGTAACCATACCTCTATCTGTCCGGCTCTCCATCAGTTGGTGGATGCGGCGGTCTCATCTCCTGATAGGAACGCCTTTTCACGAGGAACTTCCCAAACAGACTCTGGTGACGGACGCGTCCCTTCATGGATGGGGAGCTCACATGGGGTCCCTGCAGATACAAGGACTGTGGTCAGAAAGAGAACAGCTATACCACATAAACATGCTGGAGCTCAGGGCGGTTCATCTGGCTCTCAAAGCGTTCTTTCCTTCCATCAAATTGACTGCTCTGCTTGTTCAGACGGACAATACAACAACAATGTATTACCTGAACAAACAGGGGGGCACCAGGTCCAGACCCCTGTCTCTGGAAGCGCAAGAGATTTGTAAGTGGCTTCTAGCACAAGACATGAAGATCTCCGCAGTTCACCTACCAGGCGTCCTCAACGTCCAAGCGTACGGCTTAAGCAGGCATTTCACAGAAGCGCACGACTGGGTGCTAAAACAAGAAGTAGCGCAGGACATCTTTCACACCTGGGGAACACCAGACCTAGATCTCTTCGCAGATGCAGAAAACGCAAAATGCGGCGTCTTTGCCTCCAGATATCCGCAACCAGGCTCCAAGGTGAATGCTCTGTTGATAGAATGGTCAGAGACATTACTCTACGTCTTTCCACCGGTCCCCCTCATTCCCCTGGTGATCAGGAAACTGTACGAATCCAAGACGAAGATGATCCTGGTTGCACCAGACTGTCCTCGCCGATGGTGGTACCCAGACCATCTTCAACTGTCCAAAGTACCACACAGGAGGTTACCATGTCATCCAGATCTGCTGACCAGGGCGGGCGGCAAGGTGTTCCATCCCAACCTGCCGTCCCTGAGGTTAGCAGCATGGCTCCTGAGTTCATCCAATATGGACATTTAGGTGTCTCTCAAGACTGCATGCAGTTCTTGAAGGAGGCTCGCAGACTTTTTACGAGAAAGTCTTATGCTTTTAAGTGGAAGCGGTTTTACATGTGGTGTACTGCTGAGGGTCATGACCCTATTCGAGGTTAGGAACAGGTACTGTTACCATACTTACTGTATTTGGCAGAAGCAGGTTTGCAATATTACTCTATAAAGGTTCACCTGGCAGTGATAACAGCATACAGAAAGTCCCCCTCTCAGGTTTCTTTCTTTCAGATGCCAGTTGTGAAGAACTTCCTGGAGGGTCTAAAAAAGGTCTACCGACCAGTTAGGTCTCCATCTCCTTGCTGGGAGCTTAATGTGGTTCTCTCTAAGTTAATGGGTCCCCCATTTGAGCCTATCCACAAAGCCTCCCTGCAACATCTTTCATGGAAGACTGCTTTTATCGTGGCAATCACATCTACTCGCAGGGTGAGCGAGATACAAGCTTTGTGCTCTTCGGAGCCTTATCTCGTTTTTCATGCGAACAGAGTGGTGCTTAGAACTCACCCGAGGTTCCTTCCTAAGGTGGTCTCGGAGTTTCACATCAACCAGTCAATCACTCTTCCGCCTTTTTTTGCGAACCCTGTCACTCCTTCTGAGACAGCTTTGCACACTCTAGATCTAAAAAGAGTGTTAAAACTTTATCTAGAAAAAACAAAGAGTGTACGAAAGGCGGACAGGTTGTTTGTTAATTATGGTCCTTTGAACTCTGGTCTTCCTGCCTCTAAAAGTTATTGCTAGATGGATAGTGTCATGTATCATGTTATCCTATCAGCTGGCACACAAACAGCTCCCGGGCAAGCCGTGAGCTCATTCTACAAGAGGAAAAGCCGCTACGGTAGCAATGCTTAGACATGTACCTAATCAGGAAATTTGTAAAGCAGCCACATAGCGTTCACTTCACACTTTCGCACGCCATTACTACCTTGATTCTGACACTGAAGCAGTTGCTCAATTTGGACAAGCATCCTTGAGAAAATTGTTTGGGTGATATATGTTTTGTAAACAGGTTATGATATGCTGGTATTCGTCCGCAGGGTATGGGGATGGGCTTGCTACTCTATTCAGTGCTTATGACTATTGATGAGGATCCCCTGGAAGAGAAGGATAAGTTACTTACCTGTAATCCTAGTTCTCTTCCAGGGGTATACTCATCAAAGTTATAAGCAACCCTCCCTCCTCCCAGGACGAATACCATGGCCATATATATGTATCGTTATACGCCGTCCAAAAGAACTGACCTAACCGTCACCGGTGGTGCATGATGGGAGCCTGGGGGTTCCTGGAGGTTTTAAAGGCACGGCGCCAATTTTTACAATTGTTCTATATGCAGCCTCTCTAGGCTAATCTGCCTCTATGATCCTGCCTTTTTACCTTTGAAAATAAAGGTTGTGGTTTTCAAAGCAAACTGAAAGCAGTTTTCTTTATCTTTATCATGAAAATATCATGATGTATGTTTCTTTATTATTTCAAATGTAAAAGATTTACAATGCAATTGTGGCAGTTTGAGCCTAGTAATATGTTTCAGGCTGCATATGTATATATATATTTATGCATAATATCTATATATATGGGTATTTATATATATATACATGTAGATATATGCATATTGTTTGTTATTGCTCCAGGGTCCCCGCACGTGGGCGGGACTTCAGTGCTTATGACTTTGATGAGGATACCCCTGGAAGAGAACTAGGGTTACAGGTAAGTAACTTGGCCATTTCTCTACCTTTCAGGTTTTTTCTTCAAAACTCTGTTTCATTATGTCTGATAAGATAGGACTCTTTAGGCCCTGCAAAACTTGTGGCAAGAAAAGTGTTCACGTTGATGATTCTCACAAGGACTGCATCTACTGCCTCCATCCAGCCCATGAGGTAAAGCAGTGCAAAATCTGACGCACTTTCTCGTCCAAGAACTTGAGAGACAGAGAAGGAAGGTTGCTTCTGTGGTTACAATCCACCAAGCAAAACCAGAGAGGATGATGGACGGAGTGTTGAACATTGCAAGCACTCACCCCCAGTCAACTGATCTGGGTTTAATCCATCATCATTATTTAGCTCACTCTGCCACCCCAGCTAAGACATGGCCATATGCAAATCAGTCTGACCCTGTGCCTCATGTGAACAGTCCAGCCGGAACTGCCAAGCCATGTGTTCCCTGGACCGGAAACATGCATCCTGGGACCGGTTTCTGGCTAATCAGCCGTCATCAGCCAGGCTAGCTTAAATCCAGTGGCAAAGTGAGCAAGGGACCCACCCACGTCTGGGCATACCCTGCCAACGTAGGGCGAACAAAGCAAAATCAAAGGGGATGATGGACGGAGTGTTGAACATTGCAAGCACTCACCCCCAGTCAACTGATCTGGGTTTAATCCATCATCATTCTTTAGTTCACTCCGCCACCCCAGTTCAGACTTGGCCATATGCAAATCAGTCTGACCCTGTGCCTCATGGGAACAGTCCACCCCGAACTGCCAAGCCATGTCTCGCCTGGACCGGAAACAAGCATCCTGGGACCGGTTTATGGCTATTCAGTCGTCATCAGCCAGGCTAGCTTGAATCCAGTGGCAAAGTGAGCAAGGGACCCACGTCTGGGCATACCCTGCCAACTTAGGGCGAACAAAGCAAAACCAAAGGGGATTGATGGACGGAGTGTTGAACATTGCAAGCACTCACCCCCAGTCAACTGATCTGGGTTTAATCCATCATCATTCTTTAGCTCACTCCGCCACCATAGTTCAGACATGACCATATGCAAATCAGTCTGATCCTGTGCCTCATGGAAACAGTCCAGCCCGAACTGCCAAGCCATGTCTTCCCTGGACCGGAAAAAAGCATCCTGGGACCGGTTTCTGGCTCATCAGCTGTCATCAGTCAGGCTAGCTTGAATCCAGTGTATGCCCAGACGTGGGTCCCTTGCTCATCCTGACAACGGATGCTTCCAATAGGACATTGATGAGGGCAGTTTTGCCGAAACGCGTTTGTCGTGTTTATTTTGTTTTGCCCAATAAATCTTTAAAAGATTTGCAGTAACTGGAGTGCTGGTTGATTTCTACTAGTGTGGGGAGCTGTGGTGTAATTGCGGCACTGCCGCCGCAAGACTGGCACCCGCTCGAGAGTGCGGGATCCATTGGCAGAGACCCGGAGCGTTTGAAGGTATATATACATTATATATATATATATATTTATATATATATATATATTCACTTAAAAAACCATAGGTTTCACACATGTTATAGTTAGCTGGGCATTTCACTCGTGAAAAACCAATGAAATTCCCCCGTTATAGTTAGTGCAAGCAACTATAACTCACGCGACCGCAATCCTCTGTTGATGCTAATACTGTATTTAGACACTTATTTACCCATGTCTTCTCCCATTAATTTTTAGCTATACATATATTACAAATATTTTTTTTTCAGAAAAACACATATGTCATCAGTGATGTAATATCTGACGTCATCAGCAGAGGATTGCGGTCGCGTGAGTTATAGTTGCCTGCACTAACTATAACGGGGGAAATTTCATTGGTTTTTCACGAGTGAAATGCCCAGCTAACTATAACATGTGTGAAACCTATGGTTTTCTAAGTGAATTTGCAAGGTTTTTTAAATGCTAATTCCTAACTATAACGTGTTTGAAACCTATGGTTTTTTCAGTGAATTTGTACGGTTTTTTAAATGCTAAGTTATGTATTTATTTATTTTAAGGTTTTTCACCGTGCGCGTACCGTGCGCGCACGGTGCGCTTCGCGCACCGTGCGCCCACGTTACGTAGTTCGCGGAATTTTCCCGTTTCTACCGTGCGCGTACGCTACGCGCACTCCGCGATTTTTCATAAAAAATTTAAAATAAATTTTTGCCCTTGGGGGTCCTTCTGGGACCCCCTGACCAAGGCTAGGGGGTCAGGAACTGTCCAGCCTGCCCCCTTTTCACGTTATCCACCTTTGTTTTTCACCCCCTCAGACTGCGAGAGACAAAATGGCGGCCGACACTTCCTGGTTTCGACTGATTCGAATGTTTACTAAGATCTAACAACCAATCAGAATCGCGCTCGCGCACGGCGGCGTGCCCGTACGGTAAGCTTACGGTACGCGCTCGGAGCGCGCCTATAGATATATATATATTGATTTAAATGCTATTTTCTCAGGAAATACTAAACAGATTTACACGAGACCTTCAAAAGGCACATCCCTGACCTGAGGGCTACCTCTCTGCCAAATTTCAAGTAATTCTGTTCAGCCGTTCGGGCTGTAGCTCGGACTAAAGGTCCTATGGAAAAATGCAAGGAGAAAACGCGTTTTGGGACCCCCCCTTTTTCTCAGCCCCCGCTTGACGAATCCCCCCGAGACTTTCAGGGAAGGAGCGGAGCGGAGCGCCCCACCTATTTTGAGAATTTCGCGAGGATTCGTCAATCGGCGCCAAAGTTATTCAAAATAGAATGTTGCGGATTTCCTATGGAAACACGGTCCTAACTATAACTATCTACTGGCGACCGCCAGTAGATAATATATAATGATGAAATATTTTCCGGCCGGTCCGGTTGGGAGAGCTGCGACGCCACCATGAAACTGAGGGTGGACTGCCTTGTGCAAATAGACTGGACTAAAGCACAACTGGCAGAAGGAGCAGTTCAGCAGTTAAGAATCAGCGGCACACATCACGAAGCTCACTGGAGAGCATTAAACATGCAATAATGGATGCAAATGCGGCAAAAACCCACCGGAGGGTCATAATTGAAATGACGAAGGTACTACGAGTCCCAGAACACCGAGCGCCTAAAACACGCCCACTGGAGGGCTGTCCACCAGAGGATGCTAAACAGAGTAATGACTCTCACCTTCGTCTCCTTTGCCTCACTGCATGCAACGCCCGTGACCAAGGAACAGAATGTTCCGAAACGCGTAGGGCTTTTAAATGGAACGAGATGCTACCTGCTGATTGCCAAAATAAAGGACGATGTGAAAAATAAAGCGGAGTCCTGCTGTCTCCTTGTGCGAGCTCTCAACTTGGGCAACTCTTTGATGACATATATATATATTGATGGGTCATGGCAAGGTTATGATTATAGAATCAAGCAGGTTTATGAATTTTCTTGTGAAATGCTTAAAATGTTGTATTCAATCAACTTTATTTAAAAAAAAACACAAAAAAACGTGCACAATTGACCATTCCAAGATGGCGCTCATGATGGAAATGCGCTAGTCCCCTGTCTATGTCTAGGCTAATCGATGAAACTCTTTTTAATGGCGCCTCACAGCGCGCTAGGCAAACACTGAAGAAGGATTTACTCTGAAACGCGTCTGTTTGCATTCGGTTTAAACCACTAAAATCTGCTGAAACGAAGCCCCGTGAGTGCCGTTTTTTCCTCCCAGAAAACGGAGGAATCTTTGGAGCCCATATTGTGTGCGGTACACCACCGCACTCGGCACCCGCCCGCAACGAGTGACTCGTATTTTGGTGTACTTGGAGCGACAGATTGACAACGAGAGCACCATCCTGAAACACCTGAGAACCAGGAGAAGACCGAGAGAGAGGATTGCGGTCATAATCGGAAGCGCGTCTGGCAGACATTGGTAAGCCAGCTTTACGTTATTTAAACGCGCTCGTGAATTTCAATGTATGCAGGATTGGGCGAGGGGCTTTAAGACAGCAGCACGGACAAACCGAAACGGAGCCCGGGATCGGAGCACCGTAATTTACGTTTGAACAAGCATGTTCAACGTTACAGAGCGCAAAGAGGCAGCGAAAGACATTTTTAAAAAGACCAGGTCAGATCCAAGAGACACTTCGACGACCGCCACAAATAATGCCCCGGATACACTGGCAACTTCCTACACCAAGCTGGAGAGATTATACGAGCGGGAGATCCGCAAGTGGTGGGAGGCTACCTCACTCCAAAACTACATCGAAGTAGAGAGGGTCCCCAGAGGCTTGCGGATATACACGGTTCCAGCGTATGAAAACCCTGACCCCATGCTCTTGGAAGCCTGGGCAACCCACACAGCCCTCTCATGTAAAGGGATGTTGGAGATTCTCGTACGCTTCGCTTGGAGTGACAGAGATAAAACTTTAAAAGAAATAGAAACGCTGGAAGAAGAGCTGACCAAGGATTCAAACAAAGACCAACAAGAGAAACTAAGAGATGCCATGAAACAACGACTCGTAAAATACGAAGTGAAGATCAAAACACGCAAACAGGAAAAGTTTGATCGGGATGAAAGGGACTACACAATGGGGAGAGTTCTCACCTTTGCGAAAAAATTCGAGCAACCTAGAAGAGAAGTGAGAAACGGTAACAAATCAAGAACCACTGAGAAACCTCCCAGGGTGGATACCTCAGAATCCGATGTAACAGAGAACGAACAGTCGGAAGATGACGCAGCCGGCATGACGGAAGATTTAACAAAAACCCCTTTTCAACTGGAGTTCAATGTCATCAGACAGTCATGGCTGCGGGGAGGCAAAAGCAAACCCCCGGAAAACGAAAAACCAGAAGGGGGGGCCGGAAGAGGAAGAACAAGAGCGAATCAGTCGACCAGAGGTTCCAGGAAAAAAAGAGGGGGCAGATGGTAGAAAGTGACCATTTGACCATAGTCAACCTGACATCTAAGGTACTGACCCCAGTGGAAGAATCAGTACTCAAATTGGGTCTAACGTTTTGTCCACAAAATCGAATGGAATTTACCCAAACAAGGATTGACTTATTTAAATTTGTTCGAAAACTAAAGTTACACAAACATTTCAAACTAAAACCCACAGCAAAAGAAACGAAAATGCTGAAAGTGTACAATACCACCGATCTCCTGGTGGGCGATGATTTAATTGCCCTGGAAATCCTAGAAGACCTACGACAAGAAGGGACATCGGAAGACCCAGAGTCCACAACTACTACGAGTCAAAGACTCACACGGGTGGGCATAGAGCAAGAAACACCCAAAAGCGGCATGAAATTACCCTCTAAGTTTCTACCACAAATGCCTTTCGACGCCATTGATACCTTCTCCGAAGCTGTCGTTAAGGAGCTAATCAAATTCAGAGGAAACAACAACGGAAAAACTCGAAAAAAAGACAATCTAACTGAAGCACAAAAAACTGCCATTAAGGATCTGGAACAGGACAATACAACCGTTTACAAACCTTCTGATAAAGGAGGAAACATCGTGCTGATTCCAAGAGAACTGTATGTAGCAGAAGCCATACGACAGCTAGGAGATAAAAGCTGTTATGAGACAACTACAATGGCGAAATACCAGACAAGCATAGAACAACTACACACTTTAATAAAAAAGTGGTATGAGCATTCAATGTTGGACTTTGATGAATACTTGTTTTTAAGAACCAACAACCCCGTCTTACCCACGTTTTATCACCTACCCAAGGTGCATAAAAATAGAACTCAACCACCGGGTAGACCGATAGTTTCCTCCATAGGAAGCTTGACAGAGAATCTCTCCAGATTCTTGGATCATTTCCTCTTTGAAGCCGTGTTGGGACTAAAATCCTATATTAAAGACTCTACCGACTTCATAAGACAGATTGAGAAACTCACTTGGCAACCATCTTATTGCCTAATTGTTTTAGACATCACGAGTTTATACACTTGTATCAACCACACACAAGGCATAAACGCAGTGAGATATTTTCTCCAGAAACGATCCTTGAAATTCAGTATTCACAATGAGATGTTGTTGGAATTTATCGGATTCTGTCTGTATAATAACATCTTTATCTTCCAGGGGGACCTCTTTAGGCAAATCTCGGGTACCGCGATGGGCACCTGCTTCGCCCCCAGCTACGCGAACTTGTTCGTGGGCTGGTGGGAGGAGCAGGTGGCATGGTCTGAAGAAAATACAGACTGGACTAATAAAGTCATATCGTGGTACAGGTACATAGACGACCTTTTCCTGGTATGGAATGGCACGGTGGATCAGGCAGAAAGATATATTGAACATCTAAGAACGAGATTAATCTACGATTCTCAGGCGAGATAAGTTTGGTGGCAGTAAACTATCTTGACCTGAGAGTCGAGATACAGGAGGGGAAGATTACAACAGCCTTATATAGAAAGCCGACTGCTGGAAATAGCACGCTGCATGCTGCTAGTAGCCATCCCCAGAAACTGAAAAACAGCATTCCATATGGGGAATTTCTTAGACTGAAAAGGAATTGCTCTGAAGAAAACGATTTTAAACTGGCAGCCAGAGCAAGCATAAATAGATTTATAGAAAGGGGCTATACTTCAGGCCTCCTTGAGAACACGCTCAAGAAGGTAGAAAGAATACCTAGAAAGGACTTATTTCAGCAAAAGGTCCGTGATGATCAAACCGGCAAATTCCGTATGATAACCACCTTCTCGGAAGATGCCGACAGTCTAAGACGAATAATGAGAAAAAACTGGCACATATTGAAAACTGATGCCATTATTGGCACAGACATTCCAGCAGGACCACTAATCACCTTCAGAAAGGCCCGATCCCTCAAAGATAGCTTGGTTCACAGCCATCTGGATACTATACCATCTAAACAGGGAACCATTAGTGAAATGAAGGGTTTCTTCCCCTGTGGGAGATGTAAGGCCTGTGCGTATAGCAAAAGGGTGCTTACGTATGAGATCAAAGGCCTGAAAGCACCTAAAAAAATCAAGAAGTTCATGACCTGTAATACCACCCATGCGGTCTATTGTCTGAAATGCCCCTGTGGGTTGAGATACATAGGGAGTACGATACATTGTGTGAAACTCAGAATTTTAGAGCACATGCGTGCAATTGCTAAAAAAGATTTTAACTATCCTGTGGCACGCCATTTTGCCCTTAAACACAATAGTAACAGGGATCTGTTACAGTACTTCAGCATAGACTGCATTCCATTTGATGTAAGGGGAGGAGACAGAGTTCTGAAGTTGCGAAGACTTGAATCACGATATATTATAGATCTCCAATCCAAGTCCCCAAATGGGTTAAACGGTGGGGAAGAATTGACAGTTCATCTGGGTAACTAATTGTTATGTAATTTAATGTGATCATTGATCGTTGAAATGTTGACTGGTGAAAACCTGGAACATCGAAAGCTTCTGCCGATTCACGGCCAAATAATGACAAACGAGGGACACATGTAACATAATTTGTTTGGCACATTTGACCGATACACGGTAAAAATGCAATGAATTGATGGGTCATGGCAAGGTTATGATTATAGAATCAAGCAGGTTTATGAATTTTCTTGTGAAATGCTTAAAATGTTGTATTCAATCAACTTTATTTAAAAAAAAAAAAAAAAAAAAAAAAAAAACGTGCACAATTGACCATTCCAAGATGGCGCTCATGATGGAAATGCGCTAGTCCCCTGTCTATGTCTAGGCTAATCGATGAAACTCTTTTTAATGGCGCCTCACAGCGCGCTAGGCAAACACTGAAGAAGGATTTACTCTGAAACGCGTCTGTTTGCATTCGGTTTAAACCATTAAAATCTGCTGAAACGAAGCCCCGTGAGTGCCGTTTTTTCCTCCCAGAAAACGGAGGAATCTTTGGAGCCCATATATATATATATATATATATTTTTTTTTTTTTTTTAAGCATGTAAAGGAAATATGTAAAGCATTTCTTTTTTTTTTTTTTTTTTTTTTTTTGAAACCGTTTATTACAAGTCTTAAGAGTATACAAGTATGGGCCTACAACCTTCCAGCCGGCCGCTAGCAATGATAGGAACATACGACATACATTTATGGAACACGTGGTGTTACGGAGGAGCATTTCTCAGGAGGTAACAACGTCAAAAGCCACATCATCCAGACCCCATTATACGGTTTCATTTTAAATTAAGAACAACAAGAAAACCACACCCACAAGGCAACCCACAATCGGAAATAGCAGCACGTGCTCCCCTAGAGGGGGGATCCCAACTATCCACAGAAGTCTAAAGAGGGGGAAGAGAACAGAGCGAGGACTGGGGGAACCCAATGCCCGGCAGCGGGGAAATGAGTCGGCTAAGGGGATGGGGCTGGCGAGGTGTCAGGCAGCAACGGTGGTGCACAGATACCCCCGCGGTAGGCGTTCCAGGGGCCCCATACTTTCACCCATGTCCCAGGCTTACCCCTCGCCACATACACCACCTTTTCTCGAAACATGCACCAGTCCATGTGTTCTTTCCAGGCCGAGACCGTCGGGGGCCTCTGGGATCCCCACAGTTGAGCAATATCACGCTTGGCTATCATATATCCCAGAGTCACCCACCACGTCTGCGGCGCCGAGTAATCAGTCGGTTCCCACACATTCAACAGGCATCTCCTCGCTTCAGGCAACAGCGCCACATGCGTAACCAGTCGCAGCACCTCATGTACACCACGCCAGAACCCCTCCACCTCCGGGCACTCCCACAAAATATGCAGAAAGGTCCCCAAAGCACCACACCCACGCTTACACAACCCATCTCCAGCATAGCCCATACGCAGAAGCTTTGGCCCCGTCATGTAGACCCGGTGGAGTATCTTGAGCTGGATGAAGCGAAGGCGAGCCGGTATGGCCACCTCCTTCGGGGAGGCCACCGCGGAGGTCCAGTCCTTGTCGTCCAACTCCAGCCCGTCGGCAACCCAAGCCGCACGAAGGGCAGTCAACAGGCCCGAGCGGTCGTTTATCAGCTTTTTGTATATCAGTGAGATCGTGCTGTCCGGGACGTGCCCATCCAGCATTCTATCCTCCAGGGGGGAATATTCCGGGATGGAGGCAACGTCCGAGAAGACGGAGCCCAGCGCATGACGGACCTGCAAATACCGAAAGTATTCACTGCCCTGCAACTGAAATTCCGTCTGCAGCATATCGAACGTTTTAAATCCTCCCCTCGTCCAGAGATCCCCCACTTTACTGATACCTATTATGTCCCACTTCTCAAAGCCCTTAGAGGTCCACAGGGAACCTAACCGCTCAGACGCGTATAGTGGTGACGCCCGGGTCAAACGGTCCTTCCACCCCATAGCTGCATTGGCCGCGTGCCACACTTGCACCATGACACGCGTGGGGCCCGTCAGACGAGCGTCGGGCGCGCTAGAATAGAGCGCTCGATTGTAGTCGCCACCTGGCAGGAGCATCTTGTCCATTTCGAATGCCGGGTTTAAGGCGGGCCCGTATAGGCCATGGTTAATTGCAGCGAGCTGGGAGGCCCAATAGTACCGTTTAATATCCGGGAGGGCAATCCCCCCGTCATACCATGGGAGCGTCAACTTCGCCAGGGCAATACGCGGCCTCCCGTCCCAGAACAGGCGGCGTTGCAGACTCTCCACCTCACGGAAGTAGCGCGCCGGGACTAAGTCCATGGTGTTCTGCAAAGCGTACAGGAAACGCGGCAGAGACATCATCTTGAACAATGCCGCCCGGCCGAGCGGCGAAAGCGGCAGGCGCCGCCAGCGTGCGACATCTACCCGCAGGCGCTGGAGGGGGGGGAAGCAGGTTCCGTTCATACCGGGCCTCCGGGTCCAGAGTAATGAAGACACCCAGGTACCGAAATCCCTGCGGGGCGATCTGGATCGGACAGCCCCGCGGGAGAATAGGAGCCTCCCCAGAGAGAACATACACACACGATTTAGCCCAGTTGATGACGAGACCGGAGTTACGACCAAATGAATGTAAAACATCAACCAGCACTATAAGTGATTTACGTGGGGAGGCTAGGTACAGAAGGATGTCATCAGCGTATAGGGATACGCGGTCCTCATACTCGGGGGTCCAACGGAGACCACGGATGGAAGGCTCCCACCGCAGCCACTCCGCCAGGGGCTCCAAGGCAAGCGCAAAAAGAAGCGGCGACAAGGGACAGCCCTGTCGCGTGCCCCGGCCCAGCTCAAACGGGGCCGATACTCTTCCGTTCACCACCACCTGCGCCAATGGGCCCGAATACAACAATTTGACCCAACTGATGAATCCTGGGCCAAATCCAAACTTCGCAAGCATCGCCCAGATGTATGGCCACTCAAGCGTGTCAAACGCCATGGTGGCATCCAAGGACGCCAAAATGGCCGGTTCCCGTATAAATGGGACGCGCGCCAGCACCCCATGCAAACGCCGCAGGTTAAGGGCTGTGTTGCGATGGGGAATAAAGCCGGACTGGTCCTGATGAACCAGATCTCCCACCACACCGACCAGCCGATTGGCCAGTACCTTGGCGAGAATTTTGGGCTCTGCATTCAGTAGTGAGATAGGCCGATAAGAAGTAACCCGGTCCCGAGGTCTCCCTTCCTTGTGGATCACCACGATTGTAGCCAGACGCTGGTCAAGCGGGAGGGAGACCAGCGAGTGGGCCGCCAGGAACATTGCGCGGAGGTGGGGCGCCAATGTATCCGGTCGCAACTTATACAACTCGATAGGGATACCATTCGGGCCCATGGCCTTGCCAGAAGCGACCGAGCGTATGGCGAGGGCAATTTCGTCGGAGGTGGGAGCGGCGTCCAGCGACACCCTGTCCTCCCCGGAAAGGGACGGCAGCGCGATATCCCTGAGCAAGGCACGGGAATCCTCTTCAGAGCAAGAAGAGACCGGGGAATACACCTCGCGGAAATAATCCGCGAAACAGGAGACAATTTCTTCTGGCTCAGTTACACACACACCATTCGTTTTCTCAATCAACGGGACCACACGATTCGCTCTCTCCTTTTTATCCAACCACGCTATCAGTTTACCAGCCTTATCACCCACATCATACAGTCGCCCCTGTTGCTCTCTACTAAGGCCCCTGGCCGCCTCCGTGACAAGGGCCCTATAAGCCGCTTGTTTGAGTTGGAGGACATGTAGTGCAGCATCCGTCACCCCATCTTCTAGATTACCCTCCAACTCAGCTATTTCAGCCTCCACCCGGGTCACCTCCTCCCGCTCGCGCCTCCGGGCGTGGGAAATAAGGGATAGGGCCTCCCCTCTGAGTACTGTTTTGAAGGCCTCCCACAGGGAGATAGCCGAAGGCACTGACCCCACATTCTCATCAAAATAGCGCTGGAGGGATTTAATCAAGTCAGCGTGAATGGTGGGGTCGCGCAGGTACCAGGAATTGATTGGGACCACCCTGCTCTCCCCCCTCGGAAAGACATCGAAATGTAACAGGAGCGGGGAGTGGTCCGAGATACCCCGTGCCAACTGGCGCACCTCCCCCACCCTCCCGACATAGGCCGCCGGGACAAGGACATAATCAAGCCGTGAGAGACTACCATGGGCCCCCGAGTGGAAAGTGTACTGCAGCTGCGTGGGATGTTTTAAGCGCCAGCAGTCCACCAATCCCAGTGTATCCAAGAGGCCGGATAGCCACGCCTGTCCCCGGGGGAGGTCCCTAGGGGGGTGACGATCCACAGTCCCAGAAACCACCGCATTGAAATCCCCCCCCACCACAAGAAGCCCCCCCGGAAGGCCAAGGAGGAGGCGCCCCAGGTCTGCAAAGGTGGTCGACTGCAACCCCGGTGGGACGTACACTGACACAAAGACAACCACTTTGCCCTCCATTCTCCCCACCAAGACAGTGTAACGTCCCCTATCATCGTGGAGCACCTCATCAATTTCTAACGGGAGCGAATTCTTTACCATGATACCCACACCCCTTGAGCCTGACGTGAAGCCCGAGTGGGCCACGAGGCGGTAGCCACGCCGATTCATGGCACAGAAGGAATTGCCAATAAGGTGTGTCTCCTGCAGAAAGACTACATCGGGCGAGAGTCGCTTCAGAAACTGCAGGACCACACCTCGTTTGATCCTGTCCCCCAGTCCATTAACGTTCCAAGACAACAAAGTTAATTCCCTACCCCCCATCATACACAGAAACCATCATTCGTCCCCCCGAGAGCACATTAGAACCAACACAAAAAAAGTTTTGCCTTGTGATAATAACGAACAACACCCCATCCCTGCCCACCCACCCCAACAGAACTCCCCCCTCCCTGCACCCCTGCATGAGCCCAGACAGCCCCCCCAACGTGCAGTGTGCCTGTCGCCCCATAGATAGCGAAACTAACTAGACCCCCAGAGGAGGAGGGAGAACCCCCAAGAGACCCCACACAACCTCCATAGGAGGGGAACTTAAGCGAACAGACGTATGGTCAAAAGTGGCATCATTTTTGTCCCGAGCGAGGCCTAATATTAGTCCCTCAGTCCTGATCCGGCGAGCCCTCTCCCCCCGCCGCTCCCCCCCCGCCACCCCGATCCCGATCCCGATCCCCAGACAGAGTATCCAGCCAGTCCCCGGCCGCTTCGGGACGATCAAAAAAGTGCGTGCGACCATCCACCTCCACTCGCAGCTTAGCTGGGAAAAGCATGGCGTATTTGAGGTTTAGGTCCCGAAGACGGCGTTTGACGCCGAGGAAGCTCAGCCTCTGCTTCTGGACCGCTGGGGTGAAATCAGGATAAAAATTAATGTCCATATTGTCAAGTCTAATCGGTCCCTGTAGTCTGGAGGATTGCAGGATAGCGTCTCTGTCCCGAAAATTAAAAATCCGGGCAATGAGAGGTCTCGGAGTGGCTCCGACCTTAGGCCTTCCCCCGGGAGCCCTGTGGGCCCTCTCCACAGCAAAGAATTTACTCAGCCCCCGTGGCTGGAGATGGGTAACAATCAGGTCTTCCACGAAAAGGTCCGCCGCCGCCTCCTCACGTCCCTCAGGCACCCCGATGATACGGATGTTGTTCCTCCGGGCCCGACTCTCGGAGTCTTCCAGGCGGCGATCCATCAGCGCACTCGCCCGAGCAAGCCGGCGCACCTCCGTTTGTAGGGCCGCCACATCTGTCGTAAGGCCCGATGCGGTGTGGGCCAAAGAATCGACTCGGTCGTTGGTCTTGGAGAGATCGGCCCTTACCAGGCCAACATCCACGAGGACCGAGTCGATCTTCTGCGCCAGCGTATCAAAACGCTGGCCCACAGAGGCCTTCATCTCGGCGATGGCGCCCATGACATCCCGCAGAGTCAGATCCGTGGGCAGATCGGGGGCATCAGTAGGGCCCTCTGGGGACCTGCGTGGCACCTCGGGAGATCCCTTCTGGAGGGTATATCGGTCCATGCTGTTGGACCGATGGGCTGCGCCACGCCGGGTCGATTTTACCTTTGCCCGGTCACCATCTTGTTTCGTGGCCATGGTCCCAGTCTCCCGGTCGCACCAGCCACGTCGTGAAGGGCAGGCAAGCCGGTCCACGGGCTCCGGGGGGGTGCCACCCCAGATCTGCGGGGCGGATCACAGCCGGCGGGCAGGCAGGGTCCCCCGGCGAGGCCACACCAACACACAAAGCCCCGCGACCCAACCTCGCAGAGAGAGCAAGGGGGGTGCGAAAGCGAAAGTGAAAGTGCGGGGTACGCGAGCCACCAAGCCCTGCCCGCCGCTGTTGTTCACTTTGTCACTGGATCGCCCCACAGCGCAAATCCGGGGTTCGGCTAGGAGAAGGCCGCAAACCTCAATCGGTGCTAAAGCCGGTGTCCGAGGTCCGATTTGGAAGCGGAAAACGGGTGCCACCTCAGCTCAGGCTCACCAACACAGTCCCCTCATCTGGGACAGGATATGTTCAGGATAGTCATAGGAGGTCGCGGAGGTCCTCGGGAGCCTCACACCTACGCGGCCATCTTGGTTGCGCGCTGTAAAGCATTTCTAAGTAAGGTATACCGTTGGTTAGATTATCTTCATACGTTTTTCTCTTGTTATAGAGATGTATATGGAGTTGTTTGTTACATAAATAATGTTCTCTACTTGTAACCTAAAATTTGGGTTAGATATGTGTAAGTCTCCCACCATCCTCATTAGACAATCTTGAAAGTTGGATGGTACTGCTTACTATTCTGATTCAGGCATGTGAATCTATGAAAGATACCCCAATACTAGATGAGAAAATATGTTACTTACCTGTAACTACGGTTATCCAGTATTGATATCTTTCATAGATTCACATGCACCCGCCCTCCTCCTCGTAGAGGCAGTTTCTGTTTATATATCAAGAGAATCACGTCTCACTTGTGCTGGGAAAATCTGAGGGACACTGCCTCTGCTGGGAAGGTTCTAGAGGGTGCTAACAGCTGATTGGCTGCATTTAGCTTTTGGTTCTTTTTTGAAAAAGGACATAGATAGGCTATATTAGCATGGCTCAGGGCCATTGTAGCCTATGGTATCTCTGGAATACTGCTTGTTTATTATACTGTGGGACTCCCATCTCGACGACGGGGAATGATTCAGGCATGTGAATCTATGAAAGATACCAATACAGGATAACCGTAGTTACAGGTAAGTAACTTATTTTCTTTTATGCAATGCTCTCATGTGTCCAGGAGTAGACAAAGAAATCCATGGCTGTCGTATATCTCCATGCATATTCAGCTGTATATGCATTTCTGAATGATGAATTGTAATAGATGTTCAGCTGTACTCAAATATACATTTGTACATCTAACGTTTTTTGTTTCTCTACCGGGAGAATAATTTTCCATGTGGACTAATCCTTCCCCTAAATTTTTAGGAGCGCTTCCTTGCCCTTCTCACCATGGAAACGTACATGCTCCTGACATCCCAGTGAGTAATTCAACATGCTTTTCTTGGGCAGGGGACTACCAGCAAATTGTTGGTGAATAACATTTGGAGGTGGACTTACTGAGGGCCTCCCAAACCCACCCCCATGGCCCTCAATGTAAAAATGAAGATTTCCACCATGCATCCAGGATTTCCAAATGGGAAATCACATTTGCAAGGGTAAATGTCTATTATGAGACTCCTAATGTGACTTTACCATTGTACCTCACATGTAAAACAAGCATTAGCAAATAGCAAGTTCCTTTTTGGTTGCGATGAGGGATAGCCTCTTACTACTGTTAGGCTCAACTTGCTACCTTGGCTGTCCATTTCGTGCCCTGCCGTCCGGCAGGTCTGGGCTGTGAGTGCCGGGTTCTGTTTAGTCCCCCCATCGGCCTTCTCACCCTGCCTTCAGGCATCCCCAGGTAAGTGACCTTCCTCTGGCACACTGCTCTCCCGGTGTGCCACTTTTACCAACAAATGAACCCCTTTGTTCGCTCGTATTCCTCCATCACTGCGACAGTGCTGCTGTTCGAATGTGGGTGGGTCTCGATACTTTCTTGTGTGCAGCCCCTGCTCCACGAATGTAGGCTATGCAGGGGCAGTGCCATCCTTTTAACATCCTGTCTCCCAAGCCGAGCAGCCCCCCCGAGGGGTTCAAAACATTTTTTGGTGCCTCAATGGCCTGGCGTTTTCGTGCCACCCTTGGCTCGCTTAGGAGCGGGACTCCTCACCCCTTGCTGTATGGCGTGCTACGGCAGCCCAAACCAGTATTTTTGGGTCCCCGGCAGCTGTTATGGTGCTGGCCCCTGATGCCCTGTTCGGAGGAGGCCTTTGTTATAACCCGCACACTTGGCCCACTCCAGCCAGTACATATCCCACTTATACTTTTGTGGGTTCACTGACACAACATCAATGTAACAAATATCGATGTAAAAAATATTGAGTTGAAAATATAGACAACAAAAATATCGAATCCTATAAACAGGTAAGTACAACAATATAAACTAAAAAATATTGATGTAATAAATATAGATGTATAAAATATCGACTTTTACATGAATATAAAATAAAATAATACTAAATATAATTTTAACAAAATAAAATACATTTAGGTGCCGATTCCGATCCTGTAATACCCGGGTACGAATGGTCGTACGGAGCGTTTTCTCCGTACGACTTGTACCCGGGAATTCCACCTTACAAACCAGCAAGTACGATTCGTACAGAAATACCATTTCCATACGAATTGTAAAAAACACTGTACGACTAAAAAATACATACAATTCTGATCCTGGATAGCGCGTACGCGACGTCCGCACGAAGTCAGGCAGCATTTTACGGACCAGCAAGTACGATTCGTACCTACAGCACTCCGCTCGGCAATATTTTTACGGGAGCCAAAAAGTGCCGGAAAAGCTAAGTATGCTGCGATGCACGACGAAAAGGGGGCCCGGTACGCGACGTACACGCCCTCACCAACATCGTACGTGTCATCATGTACGGTGCGTACCCCAACATTGCATATGTATGGTGCGTACATACGCGCTGTTGGGGTACGCACCGTACATAGGCCAACAGTGCGTATGTACGGTACGTACGTCCGCACCGTACCCCCCACCCCCTGTATGTACGGACCGTATCCTGTATGTACGGACCGTACCCCCACCACCCCGTATGTACGGACCGTACCCACCACCCCCCGTATGTACGGACCGTACCCCCCACCACCCCCCGTATGTACGGACCGTACCCCAGGCGTACCCCAATCCTCACGTATGTACGGTCCGTACATACGTGGGGTGGGGGGTACGGTCCGTACATACGGGGGGTGGGGGGTACGGTCCGTACATACGGGGGGCTGGGGTACGGTGCGGACATACGCGGGTGGGGGGGTATGGTGCGGACGTACGCGGGAGCAGGGGGAGGCTGGGGGGGGCGTACGACTCGTACCCCGGGCACAAGTGTACTCGGGGTAGGGGTCGTACAAAGTTCGCACCGTACGGGGCCTTTTCCATGCGCTTGTGTTTTCGGACAGGCGGTACGGATCGTACTTGCGCGCTCGGACTTCAGTTTTACGATTTGTATGTAAAACTGTCCGGGGACGTCTCGTAGACTTTTCCCGAAGCGATTCGTATGTATTTTTCACGTACTAATCGTACTTCGCCATTTGTACGGGACTTGTACGATTCGTACGTAAAAAAATACGGATACGAGTCGTACGGTAAGTTTTTTTAAACGGATCGGAATCGGCACCTTAATATACATTTTAATAAAATATAACAAATAAAAGTAATAAAAAAATAAACACACAAACGTAATAAATGTGATAATTTATACACATATATTTACTCTAAAACAATTAATAAACTATTATTTTTATTTTGTCAAAAGTTTAAAATAATAGAAAAAATACAAATATATATTAATAATTTAAAATCTAAAAAAATATTCTATAATGAATGAAAACATTAAACTATTGAAAAATATTTAAACTTACATTTCACAATACAATCAGTGCAACTGTAGGGAAAGTGTTGGATAGCTGAGGGGTAAAAATAACTATTCCAACTCCAGTGAGTGCAACAGTAGGGTAAGTGTTGGATAGCGGAGGAGTTAAATTTACTATGCCAACTCCACTGAGTGCAACAGTAGTGAAAGTGTTGGATAGTGGAGGGGCAAATATTACTATTTCCACTCCAAACAGTGCAACAGTAGGGAAAGTGTTGGATAGGGGAGAGGTAAAATTTACTATTCCCACTCCAAGGTGTGCAACAGTAGGAAAAGTGTTGGATACGGACGGGTAAAAATTACTAGTCCCACTACACTGAGTGCAACAGTAGGATAAGTGTTGGATAGTAGAGGAGTAAAATTTACTATTCTCACTCCAGTGAGTGCACCAGTAGGGAAAGTGCTGGATAGTGAAGGGGTAAAAATTACTATTCCCACTCCAGGGAGTGCAACAGTAGGGAAAGTGTTAGATAGCGGAGGGGGAAAATTTACTTTTCCCACTGCAGTGAGTTCAACAGTATGGAAAGTACTTGATAGCGGAGGAGTAAAAATTACTATTTCAACTCCAGTAAGTGCAACAGTAGGGAAAGTGTTGGATAGTGGAGGGGTAAAAATTACTATTCCAACTCCAGTGAGCGCAACGGTAGTGAAAGTGTTAAATAGCGGAGGGGTAAAATGTACTATTCCCACTCCAGTGAGTGCAACCGTAGCGAAAGTGCTGGATAGCAAAGGGGTAAAAATTACTATTCCCACTCCAGTGAGTGCAACCGTAGCGAAAGTGCTGGATAGCAAAGGGGTAGACAAAAACAGTTGAAAAAATATATATATTAAAAATAAAAATAAATTATAAAAATAAATAAACAATATGTAAAAAATGAAAAATCAAATATATTAAATATATTAAAAGAAAAATATTATAATATTAATTACATTTAACAGAAACCTACAAATATTATAAATAATTAAAATAATAAATACATTATATAACACCGCACTTCAACATTTTAAATTAAATTTACTTCCATAATTAACATAATTAAAAACCAATTAAAAAATATTGTTAATAATCAAAAAACTAATAAACATGAATTGACTACACACAGTTTAACACTATAATATCCACAATACACACCTACATTAAACTCTAAAATAATACAAAACAATTAAAACTTATTTTTAAATTAAAAACTATTATTTTGGGGGGGCGTGGCTTGCAGCCGACTGCAATGTCCGCAGCCTAGGAGAGCTCCGCGCTCACTAGTCTCTTGCCCCATCAATCCTGCCACTTATCCGCGTCCACGGCGACGAAAAACAGGTGCATCATCCGTCTGGAGGCTTCGGCGACGCTTGGGGGCTGTCTCGGACGGAGCTGTCAGGGCAGCCGAGGAGACCGACTCGGCCAGAGACTTGGACTGCGGCCTACTTCCCGGAGCAGTGACCGGGGACTGGCGTGGAGGAGAGTGGCCGGGGAGGCGGCGCCCGGCGCGAAGCCGCTCGAGACCCTGAGGCGGCGCGACACGAGAGACAGCGGTGAGGCGGGACTCAGACCTGGGGTGCACAGGCCCTTGGTGCCTCCCTGGCGGCAGTTTTGGGGGCGGATCCGGGCCTTGTGATACTGGGGGCCCCCCCCGACCTGCGGGACCAGGTGTGTGGAGAGGGCGGAGGACGAACCAATACAGCCCGGACACATCGGGGGAAGGAGGTGCTCCGAATGGGGGAGGACTCGGAGGCTTGCCCCCCCCCCCCCAGCACCAGTGACTTTGAGGCCCTCCGGCGCAGAGGCGGGCCCTGCAATTTGGACGCTGGATCAGAGACCTGGGATCCGGGTCTTCCCACTCCCACGAGAGCGTGCTGGTCGGGCCCACGCGGAGTGGGCTTAGGAGAGCCCGGACCGGCGCCGCGGGGTAACGGCCGCAGGTGACTTGGGGCCTCAGATGGGCTACAGATTCAGTGCTTGGCAATGGAGACGGAACACCAGCCCCCCCCCCCCCACGCAGTCTTAGCTGATCCTTGCGGAGGCGCGATTCCGGACGGCAGCGCTGCAGCGACGGTGGCCTGCGGCGGCGTTTCTCGCTGCGCTTCTGCACTGTGAACAGTGTGGTGGGGGCACCTACAGGACTACGGCCCCCCGGCACCAGTAACGGCGAGGAGGGGAGGGAAAACCGAAAGGCCGAGCGCCGACAATCTCGACGCCGTCTGGCAGCGGCGATTACCTACCGCCCCTCATAACTGTCCCCTACGCAGCAGGACGGACTCCGCACCATGGGGGGAAAAGGCCAACGTGGAGCGCAAACGGGTAAACTGGACAAATATGCCTACCGAGGAGAGAGGTCGGGGACCCCGGAGGCTCCCAAGAAGAGGGAGGATGGAGCGCAAGTTGCCCCACCTGGGGAAATCTCCCCAGGTGGGGCAACGATGTAATGCGCACACTGACGCAGATGCAAACAGCTATCGGCACGATCTCCACCGATATCACTCTGCTGCGGGCGGACGTATCCAAGATGAATGACAGGCTGAAGGAGGTGGAAGACACGACGGCAACCCTGTCTAGGGAAACAACGCTGTTGCAAAACAAAGTGAGATCATTGGAAAAGGTGCAAAAGCAACTAGAGGCAAAACTGGACGATCAGGAAGGGCGCTCACGCCGCAATAACATCCGCCTAGTGGGAGTGCCAGAGATCGTGCGCGGTCCGGCACTGGATTTGTTTGTGGAAGATCTTGTCAAGAATAAACTCCAACCTAAAAGACTCTCGGGGTTCTTCTCGGTGGAACGTGCGCACAGGGTGCCTGGAGGGTCGCCTAAACCAGGAGCTCTGCCACGGCCTATCCTGGCGAGAATCTTCAACTTCCGCGACCGGGACGCCATTTTGCAGACCGCACGAGTCGCTCCCCCGCTCCAAGTGGATAATAGCAAGGTGGAAATATACCCGGACTACACTGCACTGGTAACAAAGCAGCGGAGAGACTTCCTAGAGGTAAAGAAAGAACTCCGGAGGAGAGAACTGAAATATGCGATGCTCTTCCCCGCAAAGCTTAAGGTGGAGGCGGAGGGCAAGACATGGTTCTTCCTGTCCCCGTAGGAGGCATCCGAATGGCTAGAGGGCTGGCGTAAGACAGCAGGACGTCAGGGTGCAGGGCAGAGATGCGGCCACTCCACGGAAGGGGCGGAGGAATCGGACTTATCACGATCGGGGGCACCCGGAGAAGTGTGACACCGCCCTTAGCCGGGCACGCCGCTGGGACTAAAAACGGCGGTGATGGCGCGACGACAGGTGCTGCCCCTGGGGGACGGCCATGGAGGTTGGACTGCGGGCTGCCGCTCTGGGGTTTCTCCCTGGCACTGCCGTAAGGTACTTTCGATGGCAGGGGAAGGTACCATATCGATGGCGGCAGTGGAGGAGGCTCGCATGGCCTGAACTTGGAAAGTCTTCATAGCCGTGGACATGTTAAACTTCTGAGGGGGAGACTAAGACTGGGTGCGACTGACGTCTCCCCCCCTGGCACGCAAGTACAAAGTTATGGGGAGAAAGCGCTCTGCTCAGTTGGGGTGGTGGGTAGTTTGGAATCCGCCGGGCAGGGAAGCAGGGAGGAGGGTGGGGGGGTTAGGGGGTTTATGGGGAGCTTTGGTTACACACAGTTTATCTGCATACCACAAGCATAGTCCGCATCACCGCAGATGCTGCTCACTGAGTTCATTGCACAGCGCGCATCCGACAACCGATAGTACATGGGACCAGATAAGACACAGTCCTTAGGGACGGCGACCAACCCGTCCGTCGCTGACCGCGCCAGTCATGACAAACGCCTTAAGGTCCTGTCTTGGAATGTAAATGGGTTGGGGGACAAAATAAAACGGGGGCTGGTATTACAGTACATTAAACGGAAAGGACCGGCGGTGGCTTTATTGTAAGAAACGCACTTGGTAGGTTCCGCTTGTGAGGCCTTAGACAGATGGGGTTATCACATGGGAGCCCATTCGGAGTTCACCGCTGGCTCCAGGGGTGTGGGAATATTGATTCATAAGCAATGTCCGCTGGTAATACAACAGACTTGGACTGATGCGCAGGGCAGATTCACCGCATTGGCGGGCCAGTGGGAGGGGAGACGCTATAACTTTGTTTCAGTATATATCCCGCCGGCGTTGCAGGGTTCTGCGCTCCCAGACCTCGGTGCCTTCCTGCTCTCGCTCCCACAAGGAGCAACGATTATAGGGGGGGATTTCAACGCCGTAATTGATGCAACCGTGGATAGGCGACCTCCTAGAGGACCCAGCAGCACCAGTTCCAAACTTAGAGACTTTGTAGATACGATCGGCCTAACGGATGTCTGGAGGGCGAAATTCCCACAGGATAGGCAATATACCTTCCACTCAGGAGTGCATAACAGTGAGTCGCGGATAGACCATATCTTTACCCAGATGCTGGGGTTGGAACAGGTAGCTGAGGTGACACACTTGCCAAGGGGAATATCAGACCACTCTCCGATACTGCTCACCTGCTCATCCGGTATCCCGGACAAGCGCAGGCTCTTCCCAATCTACCCATATTATTTAACAGTTAAAGAGATTAAGAAAACATTAGTCACTGCTACAAAGCGATACTTCGCGGAGAATGAACACACGGTGCAGTCGCCGGTGACGCTCTGGGAGGCCTATAAAGTGGTCCTACGGGGCCAGGCCATATCTTCTGTGTCACACCACAGCGGCAGCGACAACAACTTCATTTGTTAGAAGAGGACTTGCGAAGGGCAGAGGCGGACTATGCCGCCGATGTCACGGGCGACACCACACACGGCCTGCAGCTCACACAACAAGCGTATAGGACGTTTGTCTGGGAGGAGGTGAAATCCAGACTTCAGAATACAAAACACACAGTTTACGAGCAGGGGGACAAAGCAGGCAAGCTATTGGCCTGGTTAGACAAAAAAGACCGGGCTACTAGGTGGATAGCGGAGCTTGTTACGCAGAACGGCGTGGTAATCACTGATCCACAGGCCATAGTTGAGGAACTGGCGGCGCATTATGAATATATCTATACGCCGACGGCCACGGTGGAAGACAACAGAGTCTTCCTCAGCGACATCCGCATGCCAATGCTGGCTCCAACGGCAGTACGCGCGCTCGAGGCGGACATTACACATGAAGAAACGACTCAGGCGATACTCGCACTCCATACCGGCAAAGTGCTGGGGCCCAACGGTATCCCAGTGGAACTCTTTAGGCATTTGGCTGCGGTCCTCACACCCCACCTATTGAACATGTACAAAGAAAGCCTAGAGAAGGGGGAACTCCCCAGAGACCAACACCTGGCTACGATAGTAGCAATACACAAACCGGGCAAGCCGAAAAATAGTTGCATGTCATAAAGGCCCATATCCCTGATTAACACAGAAGCAAAGATACTCGCCAAGGTGCTGGCAATGCGGCTCCAGCCCTATTTAGGATCGGTGGTCCACCCGGACCAATCAGGGTTTATGCCGCACCGAAACACGGCGCTGAATTTGCGGCGTCTGCATAGTGTTATGGCACGCAAATCGTTAATCAAAGAGGACGCTATAATCCTTTCCTTGGACGCACGAATGGCGTTCGATATGGTGGAATGGCCATTTCTATTCGCGGTACTTCATCATCTGGGTTTTGGGCCCAAATTTATAAAATGGGTAGAACTGCTATACACGAAACCTATGGCACAAGTGGTTGCCAACGGGAGACTCTCAGGCACCTTCCCACTGGCCAAGGGGACACGGCAGGGATGTCCACTGTCGCCGCTTCTATTCGCGCTCGTAATAGAGCCCTTGGCGGCGTGGATAAGACAAGATCTAGTGATCCGTGGGCTTAAGTGGGCGCCGGGGTGGGAGGACCGAATATCGCTCAATGCGGACGACATACTCCTCTATCTGGCCTCACCGACGCGCTCCCTCAATTGCCTTATGGATATTTGCGCGGCGTTCGGCCGGGTCTCGGGATATACAATAAACTGGACTAAATGGCATGTTTATGTTCTCTCGGGCGACCAACCCCGACTCCCACGAAACTGCGCCGCCAAGATCGTGCCGGATGGGTTCAAATATCTGGGAATCCATGTCACGGCGCAAGACGCCCACTTTATTGCCGAAAACCTCGAAAAACCTTTGGAGCGTTTCTTCAGAGATGTGCAGTGCTGGCGTGCGCTGCCACTCCCCCTCCTAGGCAGGGCTGCCCTCTTTAAAATGATGGCACTCCCGAGGTTTCTCTACGCTCTGCAAAATACACCATTTCCGATCACCCCTTCGTACTTCAGGGATATTAATAATGAACTGAACAAGCTGCTGTGGGATGGCAAGGTGACACGTATCGCGATGCACAAATTGGTGAAGGGCTGGTATGACGGCGGGATAGCGCTCCCCAATATAAAAATATATTACTGGGCCTCCCACCTGTCGGTGATTAACCAGTGGCTTCACGCGGACCAGGATGACCCGGCCTATCGTATGGATAGACATCTGCTGGGTACCGACAATCTAATGGAAATACTTTATAATAGAAAGCAGTATAAACATCTCATCGGCCCTACAGCTCATACGATTAAGATCTGGCATGCAGTACAGAGGGACATGGGATGGGAAGGAGTCATCACGCAGGCGACACCACTCTGGGACACGGAGAAACTAGGGAGGCTCAAGAACACGAAGGGTTTTAGACAATGGGACCTGATCGGTATATCGAGAGTGGGGGACTTGTGGAAAAAAGGGGAGACTGTCACTTTCACGCAACTGCAACAGAGCTACGGGTTGGCAGAAACAGAGCGGTTCAGGTACTTACAAATAAGGCATGCGCTAATGGCACACATACCGCAAGGCACAAAGTTGCCGGAGTCCTCACCCCTCGAGGACAGGCTCCTCACTGACCATATGACAAAGAAAGCTATATCACTCACATACAAAAAACTTATAAATAACCAACCGGACCCAACACAAACCCTAAAAGCTAGATGGGAGACAGACGTGGGGGAGCTGGAAGAGACGGACTGGCAGGAAGCGCTGGCATCCCCTAGAGAGGTGGCGATCTCGGCCCGATTCAAACTGATACAATTGAAGATACTCCATCGTACCTATTACATTAGGACGCTGCTGCACAAATTGCATAGAGCTGATACACCGCTGTGCGTTAGACAGTGTGGGGAACAGGGCACGTTCTGGCATATAATTTGGCAATGTGTCGAAATCTAAACGTATTGGAAAGCAATAATGCGCACGGTAGCGCAAGTAACCGGTGTAACACTGGTTCCTGAACCGAGGGGCTGCATTTTGAATGTCTGGGAAGCTGCAGATATCACTCAGACGGTGCAAACCTGGGTGGCACTGGGGATGGCCTTGGCAAAAAGGGACATTGCGCTGCAGTGGGGAGCCAGGACAGCCCTGACACTGCGAAAGTGGTGTAATGGTATGGACGAACTAATGGAAACCGAAAAAGTGGTCTACATCCACAGAGGCTGCCCCCAAAAATGGAATAAGATATGGGGGAAGTGGAATCGCTATAGAGGCAACATCTGTGATCCCCCGAGGGCAGAATCTCAATCGGACATTTCAGAATAGCAGGGGAATGTATAACGAGCTTTGACAACAGATGTGGTGACGTGGTCAGTGCGATGGGGGTAAAGGTAATGACGCGATGTATAGGGGTCCGTAATGTACGACACGGGCTTACTAGAGAAAGATGTAATGTACGTTGTGGAGGATGCTATGGTATTGCAGTAATGGTTGGAAATGTAAATGTTAATAAAAAGAGTTAAAAAAAAAAAACTAATTATAAAGTAATTACAATGTATTGAATACCAACTCTTTACTCCTTTAAAAGTAAAAACACACAAAAAAAACAATTACCTAAAATAAATATAAAATAATAATCATTAATTAACAGCTATATATTCATTCATTGAACACAAATTACTTCCCACCCTTTACCCCTATAAGCACCACAACACAGACCTAAAATTAATTACACAATTACCATAATACATTTTTCATAATTTAATTAACAAATAAATATTAATAAAAAATAAATAAACTACTTAACACCCTTTACCCCATAAACCCCAAAACACTCACCTAAAATTAATTAAACAATTACCAGTTAACAACCAACTAATAATTCATAGATTAAAAATAAATTACTTCTCACCCTTTATAGCTATAAACACCAAAACACACACCTAAAATTAATTACACAAATACCATAATTAATCACCAATTAATTAATTAAAATAATTAACCAATTATTAATTCATCAATTAAAAATAATTTACTTCCCATCCTTTACACCTATAAACACCACAAAACACAACTTAAATTAACTACACAATTACCATAATTAATTTCCAAATAATTAATTCAAAATAATTAACAACCAATTACTAATTTGTCAATTAAAAATAAATTACTTCCCACCATTTACACCTATAAATTAATTAAAATTAATTAACAACCAACTATTAATTAATTTATAATAAATTGCTTTACACATTTAACACAATAACATCTCAATTAAACAAATAATTAAAAAAATAATCAATTAATTATTTCCCACCCTATTCCCCCCACAACCTACTACAGAACTAAAAATGCAAAAATTAAAATAAAAAAATAATAACTACTAAAAATGTAACACATATATTAAAAATACAAACAATTCTTCTACAAAAACATACATCACAAACATATAAAATATATGCTAAAATACATAACATTAATAAAAAAACTATATTTTTAACAACTATATTTTTTCACACGATATTAAACACTTTGATATTTTTTAAATCGATATAACTTACCTTAAGTCGATATTCTTGACCACGATATTCTTGCTGTCGATATTTCTGAACAGCGATTTTGTGACTCGATATTTGTGCAACTCGATATTTTTTACTCGATATTCTGTCTGCACATCACTCTTGTGAATAAAAATTACACCAGCTCTGTGTTTTTTTTTGTCTTATGGGAATTCTAGGAATGATTTATTTTACGTCATTGCCCTCATAAATCGGGGTGGCCAGTCATAAATCAATATGACAGGGCCATAATTCATTATTACAGTGTCAAACCATTCTGAGTGTCTTAAATCATTCTGACAGGATCATAAATCATAAACAAGTGACTGGTCCTAAATCATAAACGAGTGACAGGTCATAAATCATTCCTGCCATATATAAATCAAGTCCTGTCATTTGCTTGTCATAGTTATGAAACCTTTTAGTTGGTGCGGGCAATCATTCACGTTTTTTGGGTCCTAAAGTTTCTTGTTGGTGTTTCTCCGATCGCGGGAGGGGGGAGTAGCCTCATCCTGCTGTTAGGCTCAACTCGCTACCATGTCTGTCGATTTTGTGCGCTGCCCTTCTGCAGGTCTGGGTTGTGACTGCCGTGCTCTGCTTACTCCCCGTCGGCCTACTCACCCACCATAGGCATCCCCAAGTAAGTGGCCTTCCTCTGGCACACCACCCTGCGGGTGTGCCTCCTTTACCAACAAATGTATCCCTTTGTTCGCCATGCTGCCTGTGAGGTTCACATCTCCAGGTGGCTGCCCCTTTCACCTTTTGGGGTTTGCTCCTTTTTCCCTTGAGGTGCAACCTGCCATTGTAATGGCTGCCCATATATTGGTCCAGAACACTTTGATTCCTTCTTCTGACATGTGCATCCCATCAGTTGTGTATAGTTTCCCTTACGTGTTCACCCCAGCTGAGGACTCACGTATTTTTAGATGCGTCGGAGCGTCACCTGCCCACTGCCTTTATTCCCGCCTCTGGCATCCCATACTGTGCAGCTGTTGTCGCTGCTCCTATCCTGAAAGAGTGGGTCACCTGCCTGGCCCAGTGATTTGCGCATGACCACGAGAACTAAAATTCGCTCAGTAGGTCCCTGTTCATGTGCTTGAAGAGTGGGCCCTCCCCTGCCGGTCTCCTGCCATATAGGTGTACAGGCAACACAAAGGGCAATTCCTGGGGTCTTCTATGCAGTGAAGTTGTACTCCGGACCCCTTTGCCTAACGGGTCTGTTTTAGACCTTCTCAGTAGCAGCTCCAACCATGCCATGCCTGGCTTGACATCTGCTGCTTGCAGGCAAATTGTGCCCACGTCTTATTTTGCTGGAGCAACAAACTTGCTCACCCTGAATGCCCCAAAAATGCTGCTGCGAAAGTTGCTTTAAACAGGGAAATCTCAAAAGGGCGATTTGCCTCCCCCCTCCAGTACGTCCATCACCTGGGTCAGTTCCTTAAAGTTTATGGGCTACCTTGAGTCCTGTTTCTTCCCTTCCAGGTGTTTCCATCCCTTCATGGCTGCCCTGATATAGTGTGAGGCTGTGGTCTTTTCCTGAGCTTAGTTTGGAATAATGGGCTACCGCCGCTAGGTGGGCCTGTGCATACGATTTCGATTTCATCTGTAGGTACGGCCATTCAAAGAAGCATTCCACTGCCTTGGCTGTGACCCCTGGGTCCCGCAGTGACAGGAGCCATCCCACTTGCATCACGGTGCCCAGGTATCTTTTATGATGTCTTGCTGCTTCAGGTGTGGATGCATGCTCAATTAGAAATGACAAGTCTGTTCCGCGAGCTCCAGCAAATTGTCAGAGAAAAGGGTCATCCTCTGCTCTGCTTCTGGCGCTAGCCCTCTGGTCTTGCTCATCTGAGAACGAGAGAGCGCACCTGTCAGTGAGTTCTCCACCCCGGGGACGTGCCTCGCCTTTATTTGAAGGTTTCCTTCCAGCTGTAATTTTACTGTGCACCTCATTAGCCTTAATATGTCTGGACCCCTCACTGTACTGTTATATATTGCCTGCACTACCCCCTGGTTATCTGACCATAATGTCATTTTCATGTCCCTCAACCTACCTTTCCACAATGTCAGAGCCACCACTATGGGGAGCAGCTCAAGGAAGGTGATGTTCTTGGTGATGTCCAACTCCTGGGCCATGCACCTGCGCACAACTCTTTTCCTAGTAGTGCCCCAATTCTCTGGCTGTCAGCTGCATCTGTGAAGAGGGCCATCTGTCTGGTCATCACCCATTCTTCTATCCATATGAGGAGCCCATTAAAATCCACCAGAACTGAGTCTCACATGACCATGTCCCCCTTCACACCTGCCCCCCAGCCTAGAATGATGATGCTTTTCCTGCAAAACTGCTGTAAGCTGGGTCAGGTGCCTCGTGCAAAAGCTCACCCTGCTGGTATGACCCTCTTAGCGAAGTTGAGTTTGCCAGTCAGTCTTTGTAGCTTGCGGAGTTTAGCCTTCCTACTTGCTGCACCTTGTCTTTATCTCATCCCTTATCTCAAGTACCTTGTCCTCTGGCTGCCTGGATGTCCATCACTGAGTCTATTTCTATCCCGAGGAACACTAGCTCCGTTGCCAAGCCCACTGTTTGCAGCACACCCAGCTCTTTGGCTAGCTCCTGGAAAGTGTTTCCCTGCACTCCCCTGTTCCTGCCGGTCCTAAAAATAGGAATCATCAAGGTAGTGCAGCTTCTCCCAGCGTGTGTCGCTTGTGCAGGGCCCTTTTTAAAAATGTGCTGAAATGGTCAAAGTATGGGCAGGACACTGAGCACATCATTGGCATTGCCTTACCAAAGTATGTTTCTCCCTTGCACTGAAAGCCTAGCAGGTGAAAGCCAGTTGTGACCAGTGCAGGGCTGGGGGAGGGAGTCGACAGACAACGGAATAGGGAAAATTAAATAAATAAATAAAACTGTTGTCTGTCGACTCCATCCTGACCACCTCTCCCCACTTACCTGCACTGGCCGCGACTGGTGAAAGCTATCCGGGTATACCTGGAGGAGTCGGAAAGTGGACTTAATATCTGCCGTCGCCATGAGTGACGCTTTACCCATTGCCCATACCAATTCAATTGTACCCTACTGAGCATGCCTCTGAGCTGAGCCTATCATCACTGATGCTCCCTCTGGTAAAGAAAGGTGGTGAATGAGTCTGCACTGTCCAGCCTCCTTTTTGGGCACCACCCCTAGGGGTCAGATCACCAAACCTTTGGGGGATGGAAGGGATAAGGCACCCTCTATTTGCCCGGGTTCTTTCTCTTTTTTGATCTTCTGCTGTACTATATCTGGGGCTTCTGGGCGGATTTTAGGTCCCTCACCCTCCACATAGAGATGGGAGTTTAAACTTGATTTAAAAACCCTTCTCTAATCCTTTCACTAGTAGGACAGCATCCTTTCTGTTATTGTACACATTGGCTAGCCTGCTGAGCTGGTGCGTGTTAATGGGGGGTCTGGGTATTTGAAACTTCCCCATCCCTCGTGGTCCCCCTCATCACTCCTGCCCCTGCTAGTGCTTCTTCTTTTACTATTTTTGTCGCTGTGGTAGGTATTGTTGCACCTTCCCCCTGAGGCCAGGCGACCCCCGTAGGATGTGCAAGAGTGCCTAAATTTGCTTGCCTCCCCCCCTTGTGTGCTTGTTGGAGTCGTATTTAATTCACATTGCTGCTGACCTCTTGTTTGCCGGTGTTTTCCAGTTCTTGTATGACTTGGCCTTGTAAAATGCCTTATGTTTGTCTAGGCTCCCCTTAAAGGAAGTGCTCCCAAAGGGCTGCTCTCCTTTTCCTGCCCAGCCATTGACATATTTTGCCACCTTCATCTTGTGGATGAACCTGCATACATCCTCATCATCCCATTCCATTTCAGGGTGTGTCTGCATTTTAAATATAAAGCCATTATCATAGTCCAACCATTCTTCAACTGAGAATTGCCTTCATGCCTCATGTATTTTGGTTTCATAGTGCCAGAGGTCTGAGGCACAGTGCGGGAACTTCTCAACAATAATGCATGCCATTATCCTGAATGCATCAAGCAAGTTAACAAAATTTCTTTCCTTTTTCACCCTTTTTCTCTCTCCTGTCTTCCTCTTTCTTGTCACATAGTGTCAGGTCTAAGCTTTCCAACTGTATCTCTGGCAATGTAAAAATGTCAATACAGTCCTTCCTCCAAATTCTTTCCTTTACTGCCAGTGAGATGAGGCTTGCCAACCCAGTTGCTCTTGTGATCATTGATGGCTGCCCTGGCGAGGGCCTTGTGTACGCCTCTGGAGCTTGCCCCAGTAAGGCTGGGTTTCACCCCCTTGATGTGCTGCCCCCTGCTGTGCAAACCCACACTGCCTTGGGTGATGTTAGCCCCCTCTGTTGACCTGCTCTGGGACCACATGCCTTGCTCCTGGCTCTCCGCCTCATTGCCACTGTGTTTCCTCCCCTCCCACTGGGAGGCCATGTGGCTCATTTGCGTGGCCCTGAAATGCATGCCCTGGCCCCATCACCTGGCGCACCTCCTTCTTGTGACAGAATGCCTAGCATGCCCTACCCTTGCACCATGCCTGTGCAACTAAACAACAAGGGTGCAAAGGATTTCAAACATTCATGCACTATTGCAGTGATAGGCTCACTACTTGCATCTTTACTGCTGGCCTTCTTGCTGGATCTCACTGAGATGGCTGCAGGCAGCGGTTCCTTGCGCCATAGACCTTTCTTAGCCTCCTCTTTCAATGATCCCTTGCTTGCGGTCGGCTGGCGCGATCATCTGGCGCTCTTCATATACTACAAAAGTGGAGGTACCTTGGGGTACACTTAATAGCGGTCTCAAAAAGTTGTTTTCAGCTATTTGTAGATTGGCATGGCCAATATATGCCCAGATTGCACTACCATAAGGCACCTTGGCAATACACTTGGCCCTATATATCTGCAAAAGAGCTCCTATCTGTCTCTTACCCAATCTAGAGGCAAAGTTAAAAATAGAAGCATTGGCCCGCAAAAGATCCCCTTTCTTTCTGTTTTTTAAGGGCCCCCAATTCATGTTGACATCTAACAAAAACCCCCAGGTAAGAAAATACCCTAGTCTTGGGGACTGTAGTGGACCCAAACTTAAAGGGGTGAGATTTTGCCGGACAAGGTCCCACCTGCATCACATAGTATTTGAAGTTATTAACCAACAGGTCCTGTTCCTCCATGAATTGAACGAAGGAGCTGAGCAGAGTTTGCAGCCCCCTAGCAGTCCGGGCCATGAGGACGTCATCGTCTATGTACAGTAGTACAGGCAGACCGCGCCATCCCACCTGGGGGTAGCATACCTTGGACTCCACTAGTACCTTCTCCAGATTGTAAATGTATAGTACCTTCTCCAGATTGTAAATGTATAAATTAAACAGAAACTGAGCCAAAATACAACCCTGCCGGACCCCTCTCTGTATCGTAAACTGTTGGGTAACCTTAAAATCTTTAGAGTAGCGAACCTCTAACTTCGTGTCTCTGTGGAGATCCTGTAAAAAAAGGACGATGTCTCTATCCAACCCGATGGACAACATAGTCTGCCAGAGCTTGCTTCTGTTCACACGATCCAACGCAGAGGACAAGTCCATAAAGGCCAGGTGGATGGTACCGGGGCGGGCAACTGTGTACTTGTTAAGGCTCATAAACAGATTCAGACATTGGTCCACATTTGACCGTCAAGGGCAAAAACCAAACTGAACATCTGCTAGAATGTTATTTTCGTCTGCCCAGCCAGTCAACCTATGTAATAGGACACGTCCAACCACCTTAATCACGGAGTCCAACAGAGAGATTAGCCTATAACAATGGGTACTGTCTCTGTTGCCTTTTTTAAAAATGGGGACAATAGTGGATGTAGCCCAGGTATGCAGGGGAAGGCTCTAATCACAGCATTGATGATTGAGATGAGAGCCGGCACCCACAGGTTTGGGTTGGAGATATTAAGGTCAGGGGAGATCCCATCAGGTCCTGGTGCCTTGTTTCTAGACAGCTATGTCCTTCCTTACTTCCTCGCCTGAGAATGCCAGGGCAGATTTCCCTTCTCCCACTCCGCAGGCTGTGCTCACAGCTTATGGGCACTGAAACATTTCCTCATAATTGAATGAATGAATGAATGAATGAAATAAGCTTTATTTCGATAAAACATATCTTAAAAAGCACATACAAATATAACATACAGAAGAAGATTTGTGGGACCAAAGGACAAGCCATGTGAGTACAATGTCGTCATGCTTCCCAAAATAAGCAAGAGGTTAAAAGTACATGTAAACACTATAAATAAGACAATTTAAAAAGAGAATATATACAAGCAATAAGAACAATCAGCCTACTTAATTAAGGGCTGCGAGGGCTTTAGTTCTTAAAAGCCAAGACCACCTCAGAAATTTTGATAAAGCACAGACGTGGAGAGATCGCGCATCTGATTTCAAGATGCGCAAAGCTATATGATGGTCACGTGTACCCTATGTTCTACATAAGGGTTTAAGCCAGTAAGATCTTGGGATTTTGTATTTGGGGCACGCAAATAGAACATGTGCAATTGACTCAACTTTGGTCCTACAAAAAGGACAGAATGGTGATGTCTGGGAAGGTGGTTTCCAGAGTGCGGTCAGCTCGCGGACCGGAAGGGTTCCAAACCTGAACTTGACGTAGAGGGCTCGGTCATAGGATTTTTGAATAATGTCAAGATAAGGCTCATAACACACTTTGTCTTTGAGGATAAGAAACTCAGTGGTTCTACTGCCACCATGGGAACCAGAGTTCCTTTTTGCAATCACCCAACTCCAGTATAATTTCTTTAACTCTGCTTTCGGGGGTGAAGTTCTATTTACCCATGCATCTTTAAGGCCAAGGTCGGAAAGCAAGGCCTTCACGTCTTTCAGCCATTTGATTTTATGCCAAGAAGGCATAGACAGTATTTCGGTTAGGCCTTCCGCATATTTGGCTAGCTCAGGGGTCCGCCAGAGCCGGGCCCAAAGGAGTAAGGGGCGTACTTTTGCCAAGTCTTTCATTGCATGGCACCCTAGATCCATTAGTAAGGGCACTAAAGGAGTGCTCTGTGGAAGTGCCATCAATTCCTTATAGAAACTAGAGTCGGACTTGGCAAGCTCGTCAATGTTATTTAAGCCCCATAATTCGGCGCCGTAAAGTGCCGAACTCACACCTTTTGCTTTGTATATATCCAAAGCTGGAGCTATTGGCCTAGATTTAGAGGTACGATGTTCCCTAAGGAGGGCACCAGTAACCCTCTTGTGGGTTAGAAGCATCTTTTGTAAATGGGATGACCAGCGCATGGTGTCTGTAATACGAATGCCCAGATAATCGAATTCTTTTACCCATTCAAGGATAACCGCATTTAAGACTGGGGGCCTCCCTAATTTTCTAGGTGGATTCAGAATTAGGTATTTTGTTTTAGTAGTGTTTATAATAAGGCCTCTAGCACTACAGAAAGTTTGAAAACTATCAAGGAGGGTTTGTAGACCCATGGGTGATTTGGACAACAGAAGAGTGTCGTCAGCAAACAGGAGTGTTGGAATGCGTTCGCCCGCCAGGGATGGTGCGTCAGAAGGAACTTTTTTCAGATGTTCCACTACGCCGTTCACATAAAGTGAAAAAAGGGTAGGGGCAAGTACACATCCCAGGCGGACGCCCCTGTTCACTGGGATTCTCTCTGTTTTCTGGCCCTGAGGGCCCCAGCGCACTTGAGCGTAATTTTCCTCATGGAGTTTTATTAATAGAGCCAGCAAATAAGAAGGAATATTCATGTTGGCCAGGACGCACCACAAGGTATCACGGGGAACAAGGTCGAATGCTGTTTTAAGGTCTATAAAGGCAAGATAGAGGCTGCCCTTTCCAAGAAGGACAACCTTCCAATAGATGAGAAACAGTCTAAAGACCTGTTCTATGGTGCCTGTCCCTACCCTAAATCCTGCTTGATAGTCTGAGAGGATATTGTTGTCATTCGCCCAGGATAAGATCCTCTCCAAAATCACTTTCCCGGTCACCTTCTGGGATGAGTCAATCAGACTAATTGGGCGATAGTTAGCTGGGTCATCTCTAGCGCCCCTTTTAAAAATAGGAACAACCTCGGCCCCCTTCCAAGATTCGGGGACCGGGGCACCGTTATTGATGGCATTAATTAGGGTAGAGAGGAGCTTCCTCCATCTGGACGGATCTAATTTAAGGACGTCACCAGGAATGCCATCCGGGCCAGCTGCCTTCAGGGGGACGATGGACTTGATGGCATAGAGCACTTCCCTATCGGTAAAGGGGTCAACGCTCAGTGTGTCCATAGAAGAAAGCACCCCTTCAAAAGGAGGCGTCCCCGCATCTTCGGGCCGAGAAGAGTAAAGTTTAAGAAAATGCTCGAACCAAGCCGTGCTCGTAATATTACATGTTAAAAGTGCATGGGCTGGTCTGTTTTTAGATCTAATTGTGTCCCAGAAGGAGC
This sequence comes from Triturus cristatus, assembly GCF_964204655.1. Lineage (NCBI taxonomy): Eukaryota > Metazoa > Chordata > Amphibia > Caudata > Salamandridae > Triturus > Triturus cristatus. The sequence goes on along the minus strand of NC_140590.1, from coordinate 1,659,591,317 downwards.
CAGGGTCACGATTGAGGGAAGCCTCTCTTAATGCCTGCCAGTACTGTTCTTCCCAAAACTTTTTGGCGTTGGTAACAGTGGTCTTATACTCCTTCCTGGCCATCTGGATCTTGGGTATAATCCTTGTTTTGAGAGCCGCAATTAAGGCAGATTTCTTCTTTCTGCAATCTTGCGTATACCAACCGTCCATAAGAGTACGTTTGGCCTCACCTCTCGGTGGGCCACCTTTGGTATGTACTCGAAATAGGTTTCCCAGCTTATTTATGGTGTCTTGGAAGACAAATGAAACCTTATCACAAGTAATCTCATGGGTGTTTAGTGGGGCCAGCTCGTCTTGTGCTACATGCAATATTGACCTTATCAAGTCGATTTTCTCGTCATCCAACCTCACTTTACGCCATTTGAGGCGCCTCTCACAATTGGCAGGACATACCTCATGAGTTTGCATAGGGCTGGGTGCTGGAGGAGGCAGGGTCCCATGTGCATCCTCCCATAGCGATTTAATACTGAGGGATAGCTGGTTGTGGTCACTATCATATGAGGGGATTATTTCCATATCCACCTCATATGCCCAAAGATTAAGATCGAGGAGTATATAGTCGATCCGAGATGTATGGTTTATCCTGTTGTAGGTATGTGTACCTTGGGGGTCAGAAGATGTTCTGCCATTTGCAGCCCTTAATCCAAACTCTAGAGTCATAGTGTTCATAAAGACAACTGATTTGGTCCATCTCTTGATAGGAGGCAATGAAAGTATTGGGATGCCTCTTTTGGTATCGTCCTCGAGAAGATCAGGGAGATCCAATGAGGCAAGGGGCTCAAAGGAGCAATTAAAATCACCTGCTACCAAAATATGAGATGCATGATGGCACTTGCGTAATTCACCCTCAAGGAATGTAAGTGCAGGTGACAGAGCACCACCATTTAGGCCCCTGGCATAGACATTGAAGATCTCGAGAGACCTCTTTCCCTGGGTTCCCTGTAGGGTGAGCCTCAAGATGTCAGGGGAAACAATGTGGGCCTGCCTAATAGTGCACCCAAGGGAAATACTAACGCAGTTCAGGAGACCACCCGAGGGGCGACCTCTTCCTGTCAATGGTAAAATGGCCGGTATAAAGAACGTAGTGTAACCGACCATATGATAGGGCACTGTGCTCCATGTCTCCTGGAAAATACAGATGCTATAAGGCACTATTAAAGAGTTCCAATATGGGAGATCTAATTTGCTGGCGAGGCCGGCTACATTCCAACTTAGAACCCTAAAGGAAGAAGCTTCAATGGCTACATCTTGTGTTATGGAAGAAATAAGAAAATTAGGAATAGCCTGTGGCGAGCTATGTAAGGAGTGCGAGAAAGAATAGTTACTATCCTGATGAATTGGGGTGGGCTGTAGGCTACACTGCTGGATATTTTGGGAGGAATTCCCGACAAGATCGATAATCACATTATCATCTTCAGTATTTTGGACTCCTAGAAGAAGGTGGGTGCCGTCCCCAGAAAAAGTTCCATGTCAGTAGGGATCATAGCAATCGTAGGGTTCACAATATCTATTTGGAACAGATGAAGAGTAGGCATTTCCGCCAGGGAACCAGTCTCCCTTAAAATGTTCATCCTGAGACAAATGGGGAAGGGAATGCGAGTAATGGAAATACACAGAATCTGAATAAAATTGGCTTAAATCTGCACATCCTATGCCATTGGTATTAAAGCATGATTGACCATGGTTACAGATTAGCTTGGTTACACGGGGGTCCCTAAAGTTTACAATGACGCAGTCGCCAGACATTTTCTTTGGTCTGTTACCCACCCAAGAAACCCTTCTAACATGGAGGACATGACCATCCAGATGTCTAGGGAGTGGCCTATTAATATTCAGCCAGTGTGTTGTTTTGTTTTTTAACTCAATGAAAGATTCTGGCTTGCCAGCTTTAAGGTGTGGAACTCCTGTTAAGACGGCAACAAAGGGTAGGCACTCCGGTGGAAGATTAATATGGGGTAAATTTTGCTCAGGATAGGTGGCAATGTCTTTCAATTGGTCTTGCACTGGATCTTTACTAGGTAATTTAGAAAAGTTCTGTGCGGGTTTTACAGCGCGTCCCGGTGCTTCAGGGGGTATGGGACTATCAGTCAAGCCAGAGACCAATTTTTTCTTTGTAGATAGGGTGCCCCGTTTGGATGTGGATGCTGGGGACTTGGTACCAGAAAAAGTAGCTCCATTCTTTAATCCTGAACATGAGGCAGCATTTAGCTGCGATGGAGCGGCTTGGGAAGTAGAGTCAATGTTAATAATTTGGGGGGGATCGACAATAGGACGATTATCCTGGCCCATCTTTGAGTATAACTTGATCAAGGATTTAAGAGAAAAGAAATTGTCCAGAGAGGCCTGTTCAAATTTCTCAAGCCTCTCGGACAATGCTCTTACTCTTTCCATCAAGGGTAATATGAGGGATTTGATGAGTGGCTCGAGTTGGCCAATAAGAGAAACTTGAGTATCTGAATCTTCTTGCGATTCAGGGTGTGAGGAGGGCTGCTCAGCAGAGTTTTTGAGAACCGAATTGGTGGACTGTACAGAGGATGATCTAATCCTCTGTTGGTGAAGTTTGGGAGAGGCTGTACGACCTACTTTCTTATCAAGGTTATGACGCAATTTACTTTTACATTTCTTGGGTACTTTAGTATTGTCCTCGTTATTACCGCTACCCACTCTTTTTCTTTTACTTGGAGCGGATTTTGGGACTGCTGTAGTAGATGACTCGGGGGGGACAGAAATTTCATGAGAAGGAGTTATGTTACTAATAGATTCAGGAGCGGCTAGAGAAGTAGCCAAAAGAGGGGAATAGGACAAATCAAGCTGTGTTTGGGAGCCATAGTCTACAGATCTAGCAGGAGTTGCATCCGCACTAATCGGCGTATATTGTGTGTTCCCCAATATAATTCCATCTAGTTGAATGTTATCTGAAACAGGGGAAACAGCTGATGCAAATTTGCCCATTGAGGAACATTTATCTTTAAGCAGGTCGAGGGAAAGTCGGCGTTCTGTGATGGCAATTTCCTTTTCAAGTACGGAACAAGCACGTATTATGAAATGGTCTAGAGTGCCACTCACTGACGCCCCACCTTCCTTACCCGAACGAGTAGACATTGCCATAGAGAGATTATATACATGCAAGTCACAACGTATGATGTAACAAACAATATGTTACACGTATAGCACACCAAGTCAGTCAGAATGAAAAGCCAATAGTCACTTTACCGGAAGATGGCAGAGTTGCGGGGCCAAGAGGGGCGGCCCGGCCCGACCTCCTTTGGCCTCTGATGGCCACAGACGGTCCCGCCCTTGTCCCGGGCTTAACCCGGCGCCACCCGCGCGCGGTCCCGCGTCGCGGGGGCTGCAGCGATGATTTATGCGCCTCCTGGCGCGGAACTGAGCGTCAGCTGGTCTCTAGCCGCTGGGGCTGCTGGGGTGTGTAGTCCCGTCTCCCCACCGCGGCCGCGATGGCTGATGACGCGGCAGCGGGAGACTGGGACAGCCTTGGCGCTGCGAGGCAACGGGAACCAATGGAAAGGTCCGCAAGTCCGCACAACCGGGAGGAAAAACGCTATCAGGTAGGAAGTGGAGCCCGCTCTGCCGGGGCTGCAGCGATGATTTATGCGCCTCCTGGCGCGGAACTGAGCGTCAGCTGGTCTCTAGCCGCTGGGGCTGCTGGGGTGTGTAGTCCCGTCTCCCCACCGCGGCCGCGATGGCTGATGACGCGGCGGCGGGAGACTGGGACAGCCTTGGCGCTGCGAGGCAATGGGAACCAATGGAAAGGTCCGCAGGTCCGCACAACCGGGAGGAAAAACGCTATCAGGTAGGAAGTGGAGCCCGCTCTGCCGGGGCTGCAGCGATGATTTATGCGCCTCCTGGTGCGGAACTGAGCGTCAGCTGGTCTCTAGCCGCTGGGGCTGCTGGGGCTGCTGGGGTGTGTAGTCCCGTCTCCCCACCGCGGCCGCGATGGCTGATGACGCGGCGGTGGGAGACTGGGACAGCCTTGGCGCTGCGAGGCAACGGGAACCAATGGAAAGGTCCGCAGGTCCGCACAACCGGGAGGAAATACGCTATCAGGTAGGAAGTGGAGCCCGCTCTGCCGGGGCTGCAGCGATGATTTATGCGCCTCCTGGCGCGGAACTGAGCGTCAGCTGGTCTCTAGCCGCTGGGGCTGCTGGGGTGTGTAGTCCCGTCTCCCCACCGCGGCCGCGATGGCTGATGACGTGGCGGCGGGAGACTGGGACAGCCTTGGCGCTGCGAGGCAACGGGAACCAATGGAAAGGTCCGCAGGTCCGCACAACCGGGAGGAAAAACGCTATCAGGTAGGAAGTGGAGCCCGCTCTGCCGGGGCTGCAGCGATGATTTATGCGCCTCCTGGTGCGGAACTGAGCGTCAGCTGGTCTCTAGCCGCTGGGGCTGCTGGGGCTGCTGGGGTGTGTAGTCCCGTCTCCCCACCGCGGCCGCGATGGCTGATGACGTGGCGGCGGGAGACTGGGACAGCCTTGGCGCTGCGAGGCAACGGGAACCAATGGAAAGGTCCGCAGGTCCGCACAACCGGGAGGAAAAACGCTATCAGGTAGGAAGTGGAGCCTACCCATTCATCCTCTATAATGTGAGCGTTGAGGGCATTTGCAGCATCTACTGCCAAATAAGGGCTATTTATAATGCTCCAAAACTTGCTGCTGTTTAAGGTGCTTTCCTCAGTAAGCTCGCTCCAAGCCTCCTTCTTCAGCTCAGCATTACGTCTTGCTAATTCAGCTTTGTACTGACTTCAACAAACCTTTATTAAACCTGGGTCCCTTGGTTTGATACCTAATGCCTCCTTCAACTTCCAGGATGCACGAGAGCAATCAGATTCAAACCATCTTGGGGCCCGGTTTGGATGCCGCAGAGCCCTGGCCCTGAGTAGGTCTGCTATGGTACAAGAAATGACGGTAAAGGCCTCAATGATGTTGCGTGGCTCCGCTTGCGGGGCTAAGCAGATCGCTAACTCCTTATGACACTTAGCTGATAATAACACATAAAAGGAATCTGTGGTTATCTGCACCCACTTAAGCCTTCTACCCCCATCCGTAACTTTCAATGATTCCCTACCTCCTACCCACCTGGTTCGAGCTAATAGAGGCCAGTCAGTCGTGGTAAACAGAGGGTTATGGTCACTAGATACTTGCTTCTATAGAGAAATCCAAGATTAGATAAAAGACAGGGGTTGAAACAAAAATAAAATCGGTAAACAAGCCACTTCCCCTTCCTGGTGCGGTTGATTGCCTTCCTACCTGGGTCCAGTTTACGAATGTTTGATGGAATTCTGAATGCTTTTTTCACGCATGTCTTCTGAACTCCGTCATTTGAACGAATGAGTCTTTAGCATGCATTTGTTCTGCATGCAAGTCATTTTAACGATTGCCTTAGGGGGGCGCTAGAAATTGGAATAGTTTAATTTACTATTCCAACTCCTGTCTGCACAATAGTAGGGAAGGTGTTAAACTTTAATTCCAACACCACTCCGCCATTGCACCCCCCCAAAGCAAGTTGTTGCAAAAACTTGCTTACAGAACGAATGCGTGCTTAAGACGCATTTGTTCTGTTACCGGCACTGTGACGGCACAGCGTGATTCCGGCTTCATCCTAAATGACGTTCCCATACCTTACACATGGCTGAGGTTAAATCAAGCTCGTTCACTAAAACGTTAAGGGTGTCTCTGTGATTGGCATGTTTAAAGTACATTCTCATCAAACAAGGACAACCCATATATCGAGGGACCATCTCACTGGGATCCCCGCACAAATGAATGTTAATATCTCTGACAATTATTAGGTTACTATGGTGTAGGGTGGAGATATTCAAGTTTCTTAAAAAGGAGCCCAACATAGAAATGCTACAGACCTCTGGAAGAGATGTAGCATTGTGAAAATTCAGGCGCAACAGTTTTCCTGACCCACTGGAGAATAGCAAAGCTTGCCAGCATGACTTAGCTGTAGGCAACACAACAGATCTACATTGTACTACTAAGGCAACATAAACAACCAAGCCCCCCTTAGGTCTACCTGCCCTCAAGGGGGTGGCAGGCACAAAAAAGGACTTGTATCCCTCTATAAAAAAACTGTTCTCAATGGCCCATGTTTCCTGTAAGCATGTCACATCAAACCTTTTTATAAAAGAGGTCTATCCATGGTCAGAGAACTTGCTTGCAAACCCGGCTATGTTCCACACGATAGATTTACAGTCCTGCATCCAAAGAACTACAGCCTGAAGAAACAGGAGCAATCTGGTGTGTGGGAATTATCAACTAGGACTACCGCCATAAGTCAATCACAATTCTCCAACAAACCCAGTGGTGCGAAGCTGTTAAAAAGGGGTATATTGGGGGTAGCCATCTTCCAACTGTGCTACCCATGGTCAGGGAATCTCCTAGGGTTCCTCTCGCCAAGAGATATCGCAATACTTGGACGTTTGTAAAAGTATCCCAGGGGAAGTGCCATGATGGTTTAAGTGGGGCCTATAGGGGTACTCGTAGTGGACGCAGAAAGGATTCTCTCTGCCATGTGGTGCCTGTTAAAATTGAAAATGACACAGTCACCTTCTAAGTTCTTTTTAATCCTCCCTACCCAATCAACTCTGCGCACCGTGTTGAGGTATCTCTCCATCCTTATTCCCAATGCCATGTTAGAGTTAAACCAATACAGAACTTTATTCTTCAGTTGGCAGAAGTCTTCTGAGACGCCCAGCCTGAGCGAAGGTTTGTTCCCCAAAGCCACTACATATTGTGTGGATTCGGGTTGAAAATGTAGAGTAATTGGCCTCTGCCTGGAGGTACCCGATACCCCATCATGCCTTGAGCTATCATCCCCTCCTTTCAGTAGCTCGCCCATGGTAGGCTTGACAATCCCCGGGCAGACTTTCGACCTAGAATTTTCCATTGAAGACTCCCCTCCCCTTTATTCCTAATGCCAAATAATCTGATTTCAATGGGGGCCGTGAGGATAGCACTCTACAACACAGAAATGTATGGTGATGACTGCTCCTGAATCCTTGTACACTGGCCACCTCGGGTACAACCCTCAATGCTTGTACAGCTGGTTAATGCCACAGGTCCGACATGAGGTGCTTTATCGCCCATAACATTATGCTGATTGAGCCTAGAAAGTTCCAGTTCTATTGTTGTTAGGCGTTGATTGATTGGATCCAATTTCAAATCCATTCCAGCCAAAGAGGAACCCAAGAGTGATTCCATCATGGACGCCATGTCCACCTTGGCCAGGGCTTGTGAACCATGTGCACTATGCTGCGTGCCCTCAGCGCTGGAGCGCTTTGCTTTAACCCCGGTCAAGGAACACATTCATTTGGCTCCAGTTCCTACTCTAGTACCCCCTACTGTGGTTAAAGGTTGAATGGCCAGTGTCTTAGTGGTACCCTTACCCCGCACTTGAGAGAGCAATGGTTCAACCCAGATGGCATTGTCCAATGGAGTGGGTAGGCCGGACTCACAAACTGTTTCCTGCCCTATAGAGGATCCTAAAACTGGCTCATGGAGCAGGGATGGTAGGACACTCGAGGGGCTGGAGAAAAGGGGATTTACAGGGGTGCGGAAAAGACGTTGAGTCACTAACTCCATCTCTTTATCTAAGACCCCTGCTGCTCTTTGTAAAAAAGAGTCCATCGTAGTTACCACAGGGGCCATGGAGGGTGCCACTGCCATCTTGCGTTTCCCCTTAGCTGTCCAACACAGTCACTAAGGACTACTGGGGTAAGTGTACGAACCGTACAATTCCCGTAACTGTGACTTGAACTGCCAAAACCGGGGGAGGTAATAAAGATGACAGTCTTGCACCAAATGTAGGTGAGTCGTTGGGTACTATAGCAAGAGATAAAAGGTAGCCTCCTATCTGCTCTTGCTGCACTGTGCATGTATATCCCCATGAAGGACCTTGCTGTTGTAACTTCTGGATGCTACACCTGCCGTGGATCTACAAAACCGACTCCCAAAGATCAAGGGACCAAGAGGGGTGGCCCAGCCAGGCCACCTCTGATCTCTGACAGGCGCGGACAGGCCAGCTCTTGGCCCGGGCTATGCCCGGGTGCGGCCCACACGCATCCAGCACTGCGGAAGATAACCAGCACTTTTTAGCGTGCGGAACAGCTGGCTTCAGGCTCCTCCTCCTCTGGATTCTTAGACACTGAGTCCCTGACTGCCGCAAGACTCCTCTAACAAAAGAAGTGTCCAGCACCGGTCCGCGGGAGATAACCAGCACTTTCAGCACGCAGCGCGGGGGAGCTGGCTGCAGGCTCCTCCATCTCCTCTTCTGGATTCTGGGACACCAAGTCCCTGACTGCCACAAGACTCCTCCGACAGAAGCAACTGTAATTTTGAAATTACGTGAATTATGCTGGCGTAATTTAAATTTAGCCTGAGCCTAATAGCGATTTTTTTCTGGTTATAAAAAGCCCCATCCTTGCAAAATGTTCCATGTCTGGTAAAAAGATGGCAGAGAGGATATTATTTTTCCACGATTCTGCTAATCTGCAAATAATGATATGCCCATTTGTAATCCCTGCAGATTGGAAGATATTCAAGACTGTTAAGGATTAAAACAACATGTTTCTTCTGAACATAATCTGTTCCCTGCTACGCAATCTTTTTTAGATAGATCCCCTGTTGCTTATTTTGCTAATAGAGAAAACAGGAAGAGAGAAAAGCCTAGGTCTTAACCTCCTGCCAAGAAACTGAGGGATTCTTCGTCTCTGCCTCCAGTTTCTGCTGAAACCCCTTCAAGCCCTTGTCTGTGTCTTTGAGAAAGCTACCAGAAACCCACAATCTGCATCAACCCTCTCCCAATCAGCCTCAATGTTTTGATGCATGTTTAGGACACCGTCATTGTAAATACAACCAGTAACATACAGGCCACCATCTACAGTACTCTATGCAACGTATTTGATCTCCAGGTCTTCATCGCTCTCAAGCTACACAGTCCCAAGGTATTTTTAGGTCTCGCCTGACCCAGCGCATGCACTGGTCTGGCGAGACCTTTTGTGAGGGCTCCAAAAAATGCTACCAGGCCAGCCTAAAACTACAGTACATGTGCGCGGGCGCGCGCGTCGCGCGTCACGCTTTACCGCGATTGCTTTCACTTTCGCGGCCGCATGGCCGCTGTGATGTTTGATCGCGACCGCGATCACTTTCGCGGCCGCACGGCCACTTTGATTTTCTCCGTGAGGCTTCAATAGATTGCAGCAGTTAAAACAAGCATTGGCATAGCCAATAGGTCTCGCTTTTGGGACCTTATAAGTGTTTAGTTATGCAACTGTTGCATGGCTAAACACTTATAAGGTCCCAAAGGCGAGACCTATTGGCTATGCCAATGCTTGTTAATTGAGCTTCTGGAGGCTGACATCAGATCACAGTAAAAAAGGCGCTGTTATGAGTCGTCCTTGTTTTGCGCCCAGAAGGTCTTTCCATTTGCAGTTTTCCCGTGTTACTCATAAAGCCACCTATCTTTTTGCCTCTGCAATTGTATGTCTCTTCGAAGCAATCATCACCTCTAGGACCTTATCATATGCTCATACCGGAAGGGTTACTTACCAAGAGGAGCCATGGGGCACGACTGTGTTTCTGTGCGTCCATAGAGCTGTGTGGCATAAATTGTGCTCATTGTGAGTGGTAGAACTAAAGAGGTGCATATGGATAATTTTTAGAGCCAGGATGGGTGAAAGGGTATTCACAGTGGTGGTGCAGGATGGCTATTGTCTTTAGGTGGAGTTCCTTCTTCCCAGGAACTTTTGCAAGTTATACCAGCGATCATGATGGAAGGTGCATGAATCAGTGAAGACCACCTCAGTCTATTGTGGCCTCCCAAGAAACTGCTGCTTTCTGTCAGGGGTTTACTTTTGCAAAAATAAACCAGTGCAGAGCTGTGATTCTTCACTAGTGATTCAGGCGCTTGTTTCCTAAAGCTACAGCCCTGGCAACATCTATCTTGCTTGTATCAATCTGCCTGGTCAAACCTTTGCAGAGCTTCTGCTGCCCAGTTATGTTACATCGAAAGAGCCTGATCCAATATTCTACAGAAGACTCGTTGTCTTCCAGGGCATACTCGTCAATAGTAAGCACTGAATAGACCCGCCCATGCACAGGGACCCCGAAGGTTATATATATGGGAGTGCCGTACCTCCGAAACGCATCGGGATTTGCGTTGCAAAGTGTGAAAAAACACGCCTGTTTATAGTGGCCACTGCACGGGTGTTTTTCTTGTCAATGAACTACAACTTACTATATATAATAGCAACTCTTATCTCATACTCGCTTCGCCGCCGAAGACAGGAGCTCGGACCGCAATTTAGTGCTGTAAGTGTTATTTTATTGTCTGCTCAAACAAACCACAGCCATAAAATATATATATATATATATTCTGCTCCTTCCAACTTCACCTTGGTCCCTGCACTTGCGGGCGGGTGCTCCCCTGCGCAAAGGTTAAAATGCGATTTAATCTTTCAGCTGCACGGCATGTGGAAGATGTAAGGCCTGTAAAAATAGCCACAAAGTCTTATCATATGATGTCCCAGGTTTGAGTACACTCAAGAAAATGGCCAAATTCATGAACTGTAATACTACCTATACCGTATACTTCTTGTATGCCCATGTGGTCTAAGGTATATTGGTAGTACTATACATCCCACGAAAGTGCGGATCTTGGAACATCTCAGGGCCATTGCAACCAAGGATGTAACGTATCCGGTTGCACGGCATTTTGAAAAACAACATGATAGCAACAGGGATCAGTTGAGATTGTTCTGCATGGATCATGTACCCAATGATATACGAGGAGGCGACAGACAATTGATGCTTCGTCGATTTGAATCCAGGTACATCATAGACACCCAGACTAAAATACCAATGGGGTTGAATAGTGGGGAGGAAATGGCTATACATCTATAATTTAAGAGAGTAGAGGATAAAGCGCATACCTCACCATGAAGAAGGCATTATGGGGATAATTGTTGTGATAGGGTTACGTCATACAGTAGAGCTTATATGTGGTATTTGAACTTGTTTTACGAGGAGCATCAAAGATGTGCGCACACGCTATGCCCATTCAGGGCACAATAATGCAAATATAACGGGTGTGCAACAACAGTAGCATCTTAATTATCTGGGGCCAATGGCCCATACTTGGCGTGATAATATGTTACCTGTGGATAAAGCCAGATGATTACATGAAGCTTAGACTTAATAGTGCATGTTCTAATATGGCTGAAATATAGAATTATGTGGACATGTGTCGTTTATAGATGTTGATGTAATGTGCCCAGAGACAACACTACATTAGAGTCAAAACGGTCATGACACAGCGCAATGATTTTAAGTTATGCGGTGCCCATTCAGGGCGAAATAGAAAGGTCTCTGTTGATACAGCAATACGATTACATGAGCTCAGTGTTTAAAAATGCATGCTCCAATATGGCCGAAATGTAATCGGGTAGACGTTTGTCTGTCAATTCTGTTGATGAAATGTTTATTCAATGAATTTTGTATTTATTGACGTCGTCTCGAGGCGCCAGCTGTCATTGAGAAAGGTGACAGCTGAAACGCGTCTGCGTGTACTATCACGCAGATAAAATCTGGATGAACTGCTCCCTTGAGTGCTAGTATTATTTATGCCGTGCAGCTTTTAAAAGAAAAAAATATACATATATATATTCACTTAAAAAACCATAGGTTTCACACATGTTATAGTTAGTTGAGATAACTATAACTCGCGCGCCCGCAATGCTCTGCTCATGACGTCACATATTACATCATTCATGACATGGTCAGTGGCATCACTCATGACATCACTGATGACATCATCCTTGTGATAGAGTGGCGGTCGCGCGAGTTATAGTTATCTCAACTAACTATAACGGGGTAATTTCATTGGTTTTTTACGAGTGAAATATCCACCTAACTATAACATGTGTGAAACCTATGGTTTTTTAAGTGAATTTGCAAGGTTTTTTAAATGCTAATTCCTAACTATAACGTGTGTGAAACCTATGGTTTTTTCAGTGAATTTGTACGGTTTTTTAAATGCTAAGTTATGTATGTATTATTATTTTTTTTATATATTTATTTTTCAATAAACTACGTATTAATTAATTAATTTTTTTATGGTTTTTCACCGTGCGTGCACGTGCGCGCACCCCCGCGATTAAAAAAAAAAAATGTATATGTTTTTTTCTGCCTTCGGGGTCCTTCAGGGACCCCCTGACCAAGGCTAGGGGGTCAGGAACTCTCTACCCTGCCCCCTTTTCATGTTCGCCACCTTCCTTTTCCACTCTCGCACTGAAAACAAACAAAATGGCGGCCGACACTTCCTGATTTCGACCGATTTGAACGTTGACTGACATGTAACAACCAATCAGAATTACGCTCGCGCACGGTGCGCGCACGGTGCGTGCACGGTGCGCGGCTATAGATATGTATGTGCTTTTACTGCAATTTTCTCTGGAACTACTGAACAGATTGACTCCATATATGCAAAAGGCACATCCCTGACCTGAGGACTACCTCTCTGACAAATTTCAAGTAATTCTGTTCAGCCGTTCGGGCTGTACCTTCGACTAAAGTTCCTATGGGAAAATGCATGGGGAAAACGCGTTTTGGGACCCCCCTTTTTTCTCGGCCCCCGCTTGACGAATCCCCCCGAGACTTTCAGGGTAGGAGCTGAGCGGCGCACCCCATTAGTTTTGAAAATTTTGCGAAGATTCGTCAACCGGCGCCAAAGGTATTCAAAATAGAATTTTGAGATTTCCTATAGAAACACGGTCCTAACTATAACTATCTACTGGCGACCGCCAGTAGATAATATATATATATATATATATATATATATATTACCTACTGGCGGTTGCCAGTAGGTAGTTATAGTTAGGACCCTGTTTCCATAGGAAAACCGCAACATTCTATTTGGAATAACTTTGGCGCCGGTCGACGAATCCTCGCGAAATTGTCAAAACTAATGGGGCGCTACGCTCCGCTCCTACCCTGAAAGTCTCCGGGGGATTCGTCAAGCGGGGGCTGAGATAAAAGGGGGGTCCCAAAACGCGTTTTTCCCATGCATTTTTCCATAGGACCTTTAGACACAGCTACAGCCCGAACGGCTGAACAGAGTTCCTTGAAATTTGGCAGAGAGGTAGTCTATAGGTCAAGGAAGTGCCTTTTGTAGGTTTGGTGTAAATCTGTTCAGTAGATTCTGAGAAAATAGCCTTTAAATCAATATATATATCTGAGCCAGCTTACGGTGCGCTTACGGTGCGCTTACCGTACGCGCACGCCGCCGTGCGCGAGCGCAATTCTGATTGGCTGTTAGATCTTAGTAAACATTCGAATCGGTCGAAACCAGGAAGCGGCGGCCGCCATTTTCTCTCTCGCAGTCTGAGAGGGGGTTAAAAAACAAAGGCCAAAAACATGTAAAGGGGCTGTTTAGACAGCTCCTAAGCACCTAGCCATGTTGAGGGAGTCCTCAAAGATCCCCCAAGGCCAAAAACAGAATTTGAATTTTTTCGTTAATTTCGCCGATTACGCTTACCGTACGCGTACGGTAAAAATTAATAAAAAAAAAAAAAATAACCATACTTTCCCCACCCCATGTGCAAATGGTGCCCGAAGTGCACCATTTGTGCATGGCATATAAGAGGTGTGGAAAAATAAAATATTACCTTTCACAACGAAGCGCATCATATGTCCTCCATATGCGCATGGTGCGCGAAGCGCATCGTGCGTACATGGCCCATCTAGCGTAACGTGGGCACGCGGTGCGCATAGCGCACCGCGTGCCCACCGTGCGTGCACGGCACTAACTGCGTAAAGTGGGCGCGCGGTGCGCGAAGCGCACCGCGTGCTCACTGTGCGCGCACGGTGCGCGAAGCGCACCGTGCGCGCACAGAACGAACTGCGTTAAGTGGGCGCGCACGCCACGAATGGCGTAAAGTAACTTAGCATTTAAAAAACCGTACAAATTCACTGAAAAAACCATAGGTTTCACACACGTTATAGTTAGGAATTAGCATTTAAAAAACCTTGCAAATTCAGTGAAAAAACCATAGGTTTCACACATGTTATAGTTAGCTGGACATTTCACTCGTAAAAAACCAATGAAATTCCCCCGTTATAGTTAGTGCAGGCAACTATAACTCACGCGACCGCAATCCTCTGCTGATGACATATGTGTCTTTATGAAAAAAAAATATTTGTAATATATGTATAGCTAAAATTTAATGGAAGAAGACATGGGCAAAAAAGTGTCTAAATACAGTATTAGCATCAGCAGAAGATTGCGGTCGCGTGAGTTATAGTTGCCTGCACTAACTATAACGGGGGAATTTCATTGGTTTTTTACGAGTGAAATGTCCAGCTAACTATAACATGTGTGAAACCTATGGTTTTTTCACTGAATATATATATATATATATATATATATATATATATATATATATATATGTATATATATATATATATACATATTTTATATATCTCCTACTGGTGGTTGCCAATAGGTAGTTATAGTTAGGACCTAGCTTCCATAGGAAGAGCGTTTTTAATTTTTCAATTGCTGAATGGAATTAAACCAAATTTGGCAGGAAGGTAGATGTTGGTTCAGGGATGTGCCTTTTTGTTATTTGTTTTAAACCCATTCAGTAGCTTTGTATTTTTAAAAGAAATTTCCAGTTGTATATATAGGGACGCGGTGGATCCACGACCCCTCCTGATCTCGTGCTGAGAGCTGATGGGCTGCCAACACTTCAAACCAGGAAGTGTTGGCAGCCATCTTGTGACTCGGTTGAACCGAGTCACAAGAAAAAACATTTAAAAAAAGGAAAGGGTGCAGGGTAGAAACTCTCTGATCTCCTAGGCCTCATGGACCCCCTCAAGGCCAAAAGAACATTTTTCAAAAAAGAAATTCACCGGGAGACGCGCTGAGTCCGCAACTCCCGCAAAAATCTTTCTTTTTTTTTTTCTAAATGAACCACGGGCTCCTGTATCTCTTAATGAGGAGGCCCCCGGGTGGGCTAAATCCGGGGGCATGGTTAAATTATAATTTATTAAATGATGGGGGACACGGGGCCCCCCTCCTAGGGTATTAATATTACCCGGGGACCGCCACCTCCCAGGGTTTATTTTTCTGTGGGGGGCTGCGCCCCTAGAGACAGCCACCTCCCCAGGGCTACTTTGTGGTGGGGCCTCACAGATCCCCCCAGGGAATATGACTCCTCTAGGGGCCATTTTAAATGAATTGGGGTGCTCCATGGACCCCTGTGACCGTAGGACCGCCACCTCCCTCGGGCTTAAATATTTGTAGAGGGGCTCACGGACCACCCCCCCAGGCCAAAATACCAAAATGGGAGAGGTGCCCAAGGGACCACCACATCCCCAGGGCGGCCGTTCTAAGTAATATGAGGGGGGGGGCACATCCCCCTCTCCTCCTAGAGCCAATAATGGCCCAAGGGACTGCCACCCCCCAGGGCTGACACCTGCAATGTCCAGAGCCTCAGGACTAAAGTGGAATTCTTCGCTAGAGCATGCTCACGCAGGTGAGACCTAAAGGTTATCCCCAACCATTTACCTCCTGCTTCATGCAAGTACTAGACAGCTGCAGATTGTTTCCATTGTTTCCTTTTAAAGGAGGGGAAACATTCAGAATTTGACCCTGTATTGCTGATTTCCCATGTTATTCTCCATTCTGGGGGAAACAACTTTGATCCCTGTTATCTCACTTTGCTATACCAACCGTATCAGAAATTCTGGCCGCAGTATCTCCCCGTGGAAATTATGGGGAACTTGTAATGAAGCCCAGAGTAGTCAACCTCCTATCACCACCAGCAAATGAAATGGGATTGAGAACATAAAAAACAATTGTCAACAAATAAAGGGATGTTCAGAGCTAATCAATGGTATCAGCATGACACAAACGACAAAATGCGCTGCTGTCTCTCACACTTCCATATCCATCACACTGCCAAGCACCCTATCCTTAACATGATTACTTCACCTTGGTGGTCATCACTCAAGACATGTGCTCAAAGAAACAAGTGTGTTGTGTGCTATCGATGCGGATCAGCACTTCAGCGTCCTACATATGGATAGTAAGGAGTATACAGATGCTACAATGCAATTACACTATTTCTTTCTACATGCAGTTCTGCACCCTCATTTTGCATGTTGTTTAAGAAAGCCTAAATTCACATTATTCTTAAAACCCTACCTAAAAGATTTCCCTTAACTTAAAACTATTGTTTCCCTCTCCTTTCTATCAACTGACCCTCTCCTCACTTTCCATCCTCACCATGCCTCCTCTCTCTGAGTATAGCCTACTATAGCCTTATAGCCCACTGTAGCACGCTATACCGGCCATTAAAGGCCCACTTCAGCGTTAGAAGCCCGAGCCGAAGTCCTTTACCAATGGAGCAGGCCTTTAATGGCCAGTAGAGCCCGCTACGGGGGTTCTAAGAATATTAAAACATTACGCCCCTTGAGGGCAGAATGTTCTAACAAATTAAAGAAAGGCCTCGTGGAGCCCGAGGGGATTGAAATCCCATTGGCTCCTCAAGGCCTTTCTTTCCAGCAACAGCTGTGAACAACAGCAATGGAATGTTGCAGTTCTTGGCTTCTACCGGCCATTAGAAGCCCGGAGCACTCCATTGTTTTCAGTGGAGCTCCCAACATTCCAATGTCCAAATATAGCCTTAGAGGCCGACATAGCAGGCTCTCCCGGCCACCAAGGGAGCGGGCCTTTAATGGCTGGTAGAGCCCAATATGGAGGGCTCTAAGGTTATTAGAACATTACTCCTCTAGAGGGAAAAATGTTCTAATTTGTACAACATAGACCTCACGGAGCCATGGGACTTGAAATCCCATCGGGCTCCATGAGGCCTTTGTGCACAGCAAAAGCTGTAAACAAACATTGGAATGTTGATGCTCCGGGCTTCCCTCAGCCATTAGAAGCCAGAAGCACCCCATTGTCTTCAATGGAGCGCTCAACATTCTAATGTTCAAATCTAAGTTACATGACTGACAGACTTATTCTCTCTGTTATTATATTGTTATTATATTGAAAATTGGCCTCACCCCTCTAGAAGGAATATAACCTCCACCAGTCGCAGCATTACCATTATCTTCGACTCTTGCATGCCCTACGCACACACATACATAGCAGCACGCCTATTCCAGAATACTCCCTGCTGGAAGACAAGTTATTGCTTGACCCCATCACAGAGAAACCGACATCTACGATCTATCGCAAACTTATCAATAATGTGCCTGACCCCTTAATCGCTCTCAGGGAAGCCTGGGTCAAGGACCTTGGAAGTATAGATGGTGAGGATTGGCAGGATGCGCTGCAGGACCCTAGAGGGATCACAATTCGCTCTCGCTTCAGACTAGTCCAGTTAAAGATCCTACACTGCACCTACTATCCCCGCACGCGCCTATATACATGGGGCAAGATTCAGTCAGCATTATGTGTTAGGGGATGCCAGCAAGAAGCCAACTTCTTCCACATCCTATGGTAATGCCCGGATATAAGTCATTTGTGGAGGAGGGTTACTGGTACCATGTCTAGGGTGATGGGGGAGGCGGTCCCGATGGAGCTGAGGTGGCTCCTGCTGATGATTAAAGGTGGCACGGGTTGGACTAGGTATAGGGAAATATGGTTGGTCCTGGCTGTGGGAATAGCGATAACGCAATATTGCTAGGGAATGGGGGGGCGCCTGCACCCCTGCAACTGGAGAAATGGAAGCGGGACCTCGATTGGTGCCAAAGGGCCGAAGAAACTGTGTACAAAAGTAGGGGGTGTGCTAAGAAATGGAAGAAAGTGTGGGCACCCTGGCAGAAATACAGAGAATCTGGGGCGGGCATGTAAGGGTGGGGGTTGGGGGTTCATTGATTGATTGTTTGTATTGTTCCCTCATGCTTGATTTACTGCTGGTTCCTATAGTATCTCCAACTATGGCTTCTTGCAACTACTGTGTAATGTATGGTCTTATGAGCATTGTTAATAAAAATATTTTTTTTAAAAAAGAAGATTGGCCTCACCTCATTTCATAAATCACAACTCATTCTTTGAAACCATATTCTGAAAACTAACAAAGCTCCTCTACCCTTTTTATTCACCCCACGAACTACCTGCATTAGTCTACCTACCCCTTTCCAATAATTACACCTAACTCCTATTAATTCTACTACAAGAACTAGAGCAAATTTGTTGAATAGTTTTCTTGAGAGCACAAGGCTTATCCCAGAAACCAATACCCGATGGATTAACCACTGAACTTTGATTCTGGAGGAGAGTGCTACTCACAGAAAAGTGCTTCAGAGCCGCTTTAAGGGTAATACGTTCTATATAATCGCAGTTACAATACAATACAATTAAGTGAGTATAAAACAGAAGAATATATACATTGCAAGTAGCAGTCAAATAACATCTGAGCGTAGCACACAACAAAAGATCAATATTTGAACAGAGTTTGATCTGCCACGTTCTTAATATATTTTTTGGTAAATAAAATAGCATTCCAAGTTTCCTACTCTCCAGGCGTGGCTTCTTTTTAAGATAAATTGGAAGATTATCTGTAATTCCATATACAATATGTTCTGTTTTTATTCCTTCAGAATCTATGTCACGACGGAGAGTACACCAAGTGACACCGTTTTTTTCACTTGGAGTACTCTCCGTTGTTTGTAAGACTCTCTAATATACTCTTCTCCGTTGAAGACTGAATTGGAGACATAGGTTCTGAAGGAATAAAAGCAGAACATATTGCATATGGAGTTACAGATAATCTTCCAATTTATCTTTATCCTAAGGAAGTCGGTGGGTGATGACCCAAGGACGAAACACGTGTTGGCTACATTTATCATCTGGCTGTTGACTGTACCAACCAAGTGTAATGATGTATTATCGGATGTGGTTCTACTGAAATAAGAAGAGAACACCTTGAAATAAGGAAGAAGTTTCCAACAACTACACGCTTACGAACTCTTGAACGTTATTGTTTTTGCTCAGGATAAAGACTCATTGTTACTTAAGATACAATAAGGAGGCCCGCCATATCCCATCTTGTCTTGTCCCCCACTCCCTACCTTCACAAAGCCTCATTGAGCCAGCCTATTTCACAAGTTACATAGACTCACAGTCTTTGGATTTAGAGTACTGTACTAAAGGCTATGTTTCAGGTGAGTCAGAAGTTACAGACTAAGAACTCACATTCCGCCTTCATGAACAGTTGCTGACTCTTTAGTTAACTCTCTTCTAAAGCAATTTGACTTTCTTCCAGTGCTGTATGTATATAATCCCCTAGTTAAAGCATGAATATCTGAGGGATGCTGCTATCTCCGTTAGTAAGGTTAGAACATAGAGTCAATGTCATATTTTTCTTCCTCTCTCTGCCACTTTCTCTCCTCTTCCCTTTCTGTCTCCTACCTCTGGTCATCTTTCGTCTATTCCTTTTTTTCACCTACCTCCCAACTGTGTCAGTGCAGTCTCTTTCTCATCTTTATATCTCTTCAACAGTAATCTCCCTCTCTTTCCAAGGTATCTCGTTCCCTTACCTCTCTCTTTATATCTCATCTGTTTCTCTGTAATGTCCCTTTACTCTCTTTCGCTGGTCAACATCTCTCACTTGTCTGTCACTCTCTAGTCTCTTGTATTTCTCCCGGTATCTCACACACACAGTTGTCTCTTTGTTACTTTTGTTTTCATCACACTCATTGGTTGGTCTGTGGTGTTCTCTCATTCTCTTAAGCTCATCTTTCCGCTGGTTGTCTTTACCCTTTTGCTTTCTCCTCTTTTTCCCACGTGTGTGCTTGCTTTCTTTCTTTCACTTTCTCTCAGCTCTCACTCTCTCTCTCTGTCGGTCAGATATTTTGTCCTCAACTGGATCTTTCATGTTTGCTTCTCTCTTTTCCTGTCTCTCCTTTCCCTGGTATCTCTCTTTTTTGTCTCTGGTCTCTCTTGCTTACCTTTCCTCACCTTTCTCATTTTTTCTACAGTCTCCTTCCACTCTCTCGTAACTGTTCTTTGCTCCCCATATAGACACTTGATGGCCTGCAACTTTCTCACTCTCTCTCCTCCCTCTAACTCTTTACTCTTTGTAGTGTCCTTTTTATCTTCTCGTACTTTCCCTCTATTTCTCTCTGTTCTTTCTACCCCCTCACACACTCAGTTACAGAGAGAGACATATGGAGCCTCCACATAGCCAAATCCTAAGTTAAAAAATGTAATGTTGTTTCTTCCTGCTCACCGCCTAGCACATCCCACAAAGCAGGCTGTGGCCAGGCGGCAGCAGTTGTTTTCCTTTATTTTGCCAGATAGCACTGACTTTGCATGGGTGGCAACAGTTAATCCAATATTGAAACTTTCATAGATTCACTTGCTTGAATCATTCCCCGTCGTTGAGATGGGAGCCCCCTGTATTATTAAAAGTAATATCCTATTAGATATAGAACATAAGGCCCAAGGCCTTATTATTTAGTTACATATCCCTGTCCTTATTTAAAAAAGCATTAAACTAAGACTTAGAAAACAGCCAATAAGATGACACCACCCCGTCACAAAAACCAGCTTCAGGGCCTTCTACTCCACCTCCGAAGCTTAAACATACTGTTCGAGGCATATGAGCTGTAGATTGTATAATTGTGCGTAGATCACCATCTGGTGTTGGGCTCGGTGGTTTGCACTTTGCTTTTGTCTTGAAAGAAGTCTTTGTAGTCACGAGGTAGGTGACTTCTCCTTAGGACGATAGTGCGCATGGGCATCGACTCCATCTCCATCTGTCTTTAGAAGCGTCTCTGTACTCTCCAAATACACCAGCACTCTTCGCTTGATAGCCAAAAGATGCAAAGATTGCTCCTCCTCTGATTGAGGATCAATGTGAAACGCTGGTCACCCCACTTCCTTAGACCTGTTCCATAGAGAATGCACCTTGAGCAAAAACTATGTATCTGACCTTAAAATTAGCCTGTACAGCAAAATCCTTAGAAAGGCTCGGTCCTTAGAAAATACCCAAATATCTCTATTGTTCTTGCTGACACAATTGCTACTAGAAAGGCCACTTTCAAAGTTAGAAACTTAAGGCTCACCTAAGCTAAAGGCTCAAAAGTTAGAGCTTGTAGAGCTTGCCATACTAGCGGAAGGTCCCAAGATGGAGCCTAACATATAATTCTTGGTCTATGTACGAAGAACCAAATCTCATTTGTACTGGAGGTGGCGAGGAAGACTGGCAAGGAGGTAATGAAAAGAAGCATGTATTCACGGAATTATATCATTTTATGTGAAAGAAACACATAGGCCAGCAACAGAAATTGTAAATTTGGATGTAAATGGATGAGAACAGAAAAGGCTACAGGATCGTTGAACAGTGAGGGCACAATGCAGTAAAATTTACCATGCAGGTGATCAGTAGTAGAGGCAAGCACATGTTGGCAATAACAAATATTTGCGAGCTGAGCAAGCATATGAAGAACCTACTTTGGTTAAATGTAAAGTAGATAAGAAAGGAATTTTAATTCATTATAAGACAAACAACACATCTTTGAAGGCAAAATAATAAATATAGAGTGAGAAAGGAGACAGAGAAGGTGAGAAGAGAGTCAAAAGGCCAGACACAGTAAGTAAGAACATAGAGGCAGGAGTTGCACTAAGATATTTCGATTAGGGGCCTGATTTAGAGTTCGGTGGACGGATTACTCCATCATGAACATTACAGATATACCGTCCACCATATTACAAATTCCATTGGATATAATGCACTTGAAATTCGTCAGGCAGGATATACGTAACGTTTGTGATGAAGTAACCTGTCAGCCTAACTCTAAATCAGGCCATAAGTCTTGAGATTACACTGCCACGTGCAAATGTTTCAGAAAGAGAATGCTTTTACAAAGGCATTGTGAGGAAGCGCGGAACTCCAACATGGCCGACATCCTCGACTCAGCCCTGGCAACGGAGAGCGCTCCAGCCTTTCCTGGAAAAGGGATGGATGAGTGACCATGCCCCTGGGAAGGTCAAAAGAAGCGCGAGGAGGAGGGGAAGTGTTGGAATCAGGAACCGCGTGAAAACAGCTTCGAGACTGACACACGGAAAAGCGGATACGCAAAAGTTTGGAAGCAGGAGGAAGCAGCCACGATCTCTGCAGGCGAGGAGGCGGAGGAATTCCCAAAGGGAGCCCACCCCCGTACTGTGGAGCCACCTGCTGGAGTATCTGAGGCCCCCAGAGAGGCCGGAGCAGAGGATTCCGAAGAGGAGCTGTTGTGCTGTACTAACTACGGTCCCAGTGACTCAAGTGACGAAACGGATGCCAAAGCTTCCAACACCACGACCCAGGAGATGGGTTGTGGTCAGAGGCACGTACCGAAGAATACACAGTACTTTTGGTCAGGCTAGTGGGGCGCCACCCAATAGCGAGGACATGGGTATACAGAGACGCATGTGGGAGGTACATGTGGATGTTAGGGTGGCCTTATCACCACCAAACCTCCTACTGTTTATCAACACCCCTGCCTGGTGAAGGTGGCACTTAGGTGAGCGTCCCATAAAGGAATGATTCATTCTAATCCCTTGTTTTGGATTTCTTTTCCTGTTCTTTTTTTTTTTGGGGGGTGGGGGGGGGGGTACTCTGAGAGGTAACGCTTCCTGAAGAAAAAGAGACCAGTCACCGTGATTTGAAGCCCTCAAAGGCTAATCTGAATTTACACCCATCCTTATTTCATTGTTTTTTTCTGTATCCAATAAATATATACTCACCACGAGACCAAAACAGTGTGTGTAGCGACTCCATACACTAATACAGGGATTTAAAACTTTGTGAAGAAAGGGACATTGGTATGAAGAATGAGGGCATTTAAAATACTCAGAACATTGACAGAGAATGATCTGCAGAGCATGGCCTGCTTAAAACAGGGAGTGGAGCGAGATCTCATGTTTTTGTACCAAAGGCAGTAAGAGACATCAGCTGTAGATTGTTCTTGGGAGGATTAAGAGTGCCTGATATAAAATCCTGCTAATACATTTTAGAATCCCATGTACTGATTTGAATGTGGTAGTTCTATCTGTTCCTCTTTGCTCTCTGTGGTCTTATTTCTTATTGGTTTGTCACTGCAGCGTCTCAGTGCTATGTGGTTACGCAGGTGTCT
Source organism: Triturus cristatus (assembly GCF_964204655.1). Taxonomy (NCBI): domain Eukaryota; kingdom Metazoa; phylum Chordata; class Amphibia; order Caudata; family Salamandridae; genus Triturus; species Triturus cristatus. The sequence continues at coordinate 1,659,568,124 of NC_140590.1, read as the reverse complement.
GAAGCTCATCAGTTAAAAGATGGAAGTCACAAAACTGCTTCTGACCCAGACTTTGGAATGACAGTTAAAGACTTACCACGGTAAGTGCAATGAAAATATAAATTGAGGAAATGTCTCTTTCTAAACATGTTGAAACTTATTCATCAGAATCATTAATTCATCTAGTGACTCTTTGCTCATGAGCTGATTGTTACTAACCTCTTTATTCCTTTTGGCTTAGGAAGAAATATTTGAAAATACTTCCACATTAAAATCCCTTCCTCATATGAATTCCTAGAGTCAAAAAAATAGCTTGGCATTTCTAGAAGGACAAAATGCCTGTGTCTGCAGGCACATAGTCACCCGAGCTTCTTCAGACTACCTTCTACAGAGTAATGTTTATTGCTAACTTATATTGTGCTTTACTCCTCCTCCTGAAACAAGGGTGCTGGAAACAGGGAGAATCGAAAGGAGTGGTCATGCCAAAGGAAGTGAGAGCATTGCTTTGTGGGTTGAGTGGCCTCCTGAAAATGCCAGTAGCTTACTGGACGTAGCAGTGTTTACCTTGTTACTGTTATGAGTGATGAGAGTGGTGGAGGTAATGGGAAGCAGCAGAAGGCATGAAGGAGCATCAGAGAGATGAAGGTTAAAATCGGGTTGTGCATCGGGGCCTAAAAAAGAGCTTCGAGTCATATGAGCTGCGGAATTCATGCTGTAGCATAGATCGCCATCTGGTGTTGGGCTCGGACGCTTGCACCTTGTTGTTGTCTTGGAAGAAGTCTTTTGTAGTCCATCCTCAGATTGTTTTTTCCCGCCATCGGGTTCGGATGTAACTTCTGCGCTCCGGTTCGGCACCATATTCTCCAAACCTTTTCGATGCGCAAACCATCATAAACTCGATGGTATTGTTCTCGATCACGTGCTCTTCGACGCGCTCCTCGAATATTCGATTCCGGTCGTCGACGCGGGCTGCTGGGCCTATCGACGCTGTTCGGGCCTATGGCTCATGGAAAGGACTCCTTTTAAAAAGTGCACCCAGTGTGGAGCAAAATTTCCACACAGTGACCACAACAAGGTCTGTAACCTGTGTTTCTCGCCCGAGCAAGACGAGACTAATTGTCAGGCCTGTGCCTCTTTTCGATCCAAAAAGACCATCTGTGATCGCCGGGCCCGACGACACATCATGGTGCAACAAGCAGCTCCGGCACCGGTGGACATCTTCGATGAAGGCCCTGTTGTCCCGGAAAAGGATTCTGAGGATCTCAAAATCGTGTCCTAAGCAGACGACTCTGACGACCACATCACTACAGGTCAACGAGTGAGTACAACTGCCCCTACCCCAACTCCACCTCAAAAAAAGAAGGCCCTGGTCAAGACTTCACCTGCTGGCCCCAGTCGCGACCGAAAACAAGTTTCAGAAGCCCCGCCCCAGGGCCCAGCTCCGAAGATAAAGGACAAGCCTTCCGGCGGCTCGGGACCGAGTAAGCCGCATTTCAGTGTCCTGCAGGCACCATCGGCACTGAAGACGGGAGCACAGCCTACTCCCAAAAAGACGTTGGTACCGACCTCCTCGGCACCGAAAGAAAAGACATCAGGTCCGAAACCGAGACATTTGGAACCAAAAAAGATTTCTGCCTCCACATAGAAGCAGAAGGACCCAAAACCACCTCCCAAGGCTCCGGAGCAGAAATCCAAACCTCGCTCGGACCCGAAAAAATCTGCGCAGAAGCTGTCTACCGAAGAGGAAGAACTTTTTCAACAGGATCCTATCGATCCGAAACAAAAAACTCTTCACATAGACCCCAAAACAGGACATGTGACTGCTGTTCCACACAAGAAGAGGAAATTAGACACCCCAGGCATTCCTGCAGTGCCTGTAAAGAGAAAAGACTGTGCTACTTCAACTTTCCGACCCACTTCTCCTGTTCTTCCTACTAAGCCTGTCTCTCCTCCACACTCTCCTATGCTTCCACCAAACTCACCACTACCACAGGATGATGATGATTTAGCGGAAGGGGGAGGCAACAATGACCCTTTTACTGAACCTGATGATGACACAGACATACCACAGGACGATTGAGATGATTATGATGACCCAGTAGACCCCCCAGACCTCCCTGATCCCCAAGCATACCCAACAAAGCCATCCCCACCAGATGACAATATTGGTTTTAGTCAGCTTGTAAATAGGACTGCTCAGTACCATGGTGTTCCAAAGCATTCGGACCCCGCAGGGGAGGACTTTCTAATAGATACCTTTGAACAGTCACTAAAGACTGTACAAACCCTGCCAATGTTAAAAGGTGCCATTAAACATGCCCCGACATATTCAAGGACCCTCTTAGGGCTAGAATTCTCAATCCCAGAATTGACAAAAAATTTAAACCCGCTCCCAATGATTCCAGCTACTTCAAGGGTCAACTCCCTTTAGATTCCCTAGTGGTAACTAACGCTAGAAAACTTGCCAATTCTCAGACCTCCAGTGATGCGCCACGTCCGGACAAGGAGTCTAAATTATTAGATGCTTCTGGCAAACGAGTTGCTGCCCAAGCAGCTAATCACTGGCGGATAGCCAACACACAGGCATTACTTGGTAGGTTCGATAGGGCTCACTATGACCAACTGGAAACCCTATTGCAATATTTACCTGATCAATATAAGATCAAGGCCAATGATTTGATTCAAGAGGGGAAATTAATAACTAATGCATCAATTAAGTGTGCCCTTGATGCAGCAGACACCGCCTCTAAGTCCATTAACACTAGCGTGTTACTCAGACGACATGCCTGGTTGCGCATCTCTGGCTTCAAACAGGAGGTACAAACAACTATCCTCAATCAGCAGTTCAATCAGGAACAACTTTTTGGACCAGCTGTAGACACCACTCTATAAAAAATGAAAAAGGACATAGAGACTGCTAAATCCATGGGAGCATTACAGTCTCCATCCACACGTGGTTCCTTTCGACGCTCCTTCTATAGAGGAGCATCCAAGAGCATCAGTGCAGATACTGCTTCTTCTTCCTACAAAAACACCACACAAACATCTCCCAACAGGAGATATTTTAGAGGTGGATACAGGGGAAATAACAACAAAGGAAGAGGCCGAGGTAACAACAACACTCGCACCTCGCCCACTAATAAGCAGTGACTTCCCTCTACTCCCTCCAGACCATTCCACTCCGGTCGGAGGGAGACTATCACAGTTCCTACCTGTCTGGAATTCCATCACTACAGACAGGTGGGTAAGACAAATTATCCACTATTAAACACAATATTGTTCCCGAGCAAATTGACAAGTTAAGTCATCGGGTGATCTATCCCGAGACGAAACACGTGTTGGCTATTGACTACATTTGGTGATGCCGTTTATTTTTCATCATCAAGAAGTGGTGATCTATATATCAACAGATGTGATTACAAGGAAATAAAGAAGAATATAACTTAAGAAATACTGGAATCCACACAAAAATTTTGGACTAACAATTTGATGTGATATGACTTGGGACACTTAACTTGTCAATTTGCTCGGGAACAATATATTGTTTAGTGTTTATCCAATGTGCACTTTTTAGTCACGTAGGATTACTGGTACGAGGGTGGCTGTTTCCTTTTGTTCCCTAGAGCAAACCCATATATTTTGATTGCTACTTTGATATTGGTTCTGCGCAGACTATAACCTTGCTTTGTTCGCCATAAGTTGGCAGGGTATGCTCAGACGTGAGTCCCTTGCTCACTTTGCCACTGGATTCAAGCAAGCCTGGCTGAAGACGGCTGAAATGCCAGAAACTGGTCCTAGGAAGCTTGTTTCCGGTCCAGGGAAGACATGGCTTGGCAGTTCGGGCTGGACTGTTCCCATGAGGCACGGGGTCAGACTGATTTGCATTTGGCCATGTCTGAACTGGGGTGGCAGAGTGGGCTAAAGAACGGTGATGGATTAAACCCAGATCAGTTGACTGGGGGTGAGTGCTTGCAATGTTCAACACTCCGTCCATCATTCCCTTTGGTTTTGCTTTGTTCGCCATAAGTTGGCAGGGTATGCTCAGACGTGAGTCCCTTGCTCACTTTGCCACTGGATTCAAGCACGCCTGGCTGAAGACGGCTGAAATGCCAGAAACCGGTCCTCGGAAGCTTGTTTCCGGTCCAGGAAAGACATGGCTTGGCAGTTCGGGCTGGACTGTTCCCATGAGGCACAGGGTCAGACTGATTTGCATATGGCCATGTCTGAACTGGGGTGGCAAAGTGGGCTAAAGAACGGTGATGGATTAAACCCAGATCAGTTGACTGGGGGTGAGTGCTTGCAATGTTCAACACTCCGTCCATCATTCCCTTTGGGTTTTGCTCAGACTATAACCTAGCCACGCCTTTATGTAAATTATCCAGTATGGTTACTGCCTGGAACTTACAGCAACCCCACCCACCATACCACTCAAACAGCGTCCAATGTCCACAGAACATCTCACGCTCTTAAAACAGGAAGTTCTCTCACTGCTTCAAAAGCATGCAATAGAACTGGTTCCCTTAAAGCAGCAAGGAACAGGGGTTTACTCGCTGTATTTCCTAATCCCCAAAAAGGACGGCACCCTAAGGCCAATACTCGACTTCAGACCTCTCAATCTCTACATACAGTCAGATAATTTTCACATGATCACTCTTCAACAGGTCCTCCCACTACTTCAACAGGGCCACTTCCTTGCCACACTAGATCTCAAGGATGCCTACTTCCATATTCCCATACACCCTGCTCCCAGGAATACCTAAGATTCATGTTGGACGGACAAAACTATCAGTTCAAAGTCCTTCCATTCTGGGTGACCACAGCACCCAGAGTGTTCACAAAGTGCCTTGCAGTAGTAGCAGCACACTTAAGAAGACAACAAATCTATGTCTTTCCATACCTCGACGACTGACTGATAAAAGCCAAGTCACACAACCAGTGTGTCCATCACACTTACCAAACCATTCAGCTACTACACAACTTGAGGTTCACTGTGAACTACACCAAGTCACATCTTCAGCCCTCCCACATACATCAGTATCTAGGGGCCACAATAGATACCTCCAAAGCTCTGGCATATCCCAATCCAGCCAGGATAGCCAGTATACAAACCCTCATCACCAAATTTCAGCCACAGCATTCCCTCCCAGCGAGAGTGTTCGTGCAACTCATAGGAATGTTGACTTCTTGCATCTTCATTTTCCCTCACGCAAGACTTCAAATGCGTCCATTACAGGAATGCTTAGCACGTCAATGGAACCATGCTCAAGGTCAACTTACAGATCTGGTGTTGGTAGACAGCCGCGCACATCGCTCTCTGTAGTGGTGGAACACGCAAAACCTTTCCAGGGAGCGGCCCTTCCTAGAGCCGGTTTCACAGATAGTGCTGACAGCAGTCACATCACTCTCCGGCTGGGGCGCTCATCTCCTATACCATACAATTCAGGGCAAGTGGACGACTCAACAAAAATCGTTCCACATCAATCACCTAGAATTAATAGCAATATCTCTAGCGTTAAAATCATTCCAAACACATCTTCTCAACAAAACTGTCCTAGTCCGCACAGACAATATGACAGCGATGTATTACATACAAAAACAAAGAGGAACACATTCTTTGCAACTGTCTCATCTAGCGCAAAGCATATGGAGATGGGCCATTCCACAAAACATATAGCTGCTAGCAGAACATCTTCTAGGATTGAACAATCAGATATTGGATATGTTAAGTCGGCAGATACACGAATGGGAACTTCCTCCGCAAGTTCTTCAACCTTTCTTCCAAATGTAGGGACAACCAGACATCGATCTGTTCGCCACACACGCAAACGCAAAATGCCCAACCTTCGCCGCCAGGTTCCCACACCTGTTGTCCAAGGGCAATGCAATATGGATGAACTGGTCAGGCAGATTTGCATACGCTTTTGCGCCACTCCCACTCATTCCATTAGTAGTACGCAAGCTCAAGCAACAGCCTCTCAAAATGATCCTAGTTGCCCAACATGGTCACGGCAACCGTGGTTCACAACACTCCTCGAACTCTCGGTAGTTCCACACCAGAAGCTACGTCTCCTCCCAAGACTTCTCACACAGAACCACGGAGAGATAAGGCACCCAGGTCCAGCACAGCTGAATCTAGCAATCTGGCTCCTAAAATCCTAGAGTTCGGTTACCTTAACCTCCCACCCAAATGTATGAATATTATTAAAGAAGCCAGACGCCCCACAACTAGAGCTTGCTATGCGGCTAAATGGAAAAGATTCGTCATTTACTGCAACAACAACAAAATAGATCCATTAGATGCTTCAATTCAGAACATTATCTGCTATTTGCTACATCTACAAAGATGCAATCTGGCATACTCATCAATCAGATTACATCTGGCTTACCTACAAAACAGACAACATTTGTCATTGTTTAGGGTACCCGCTATCAAAGCCTTTATGGAAGGCCTAAAAGAAAATTCCACCCAGACTACCACCCTCTCCAGTGTGGAACCTTAACATTGTTCTTACTAGACTCATGGGTCCCCCATTTGAGCCTTTACATAAATGTGAATTACTATTCCTTACATGGAAGGTAGCCTTCCTTGTTGCAATCAACTCTCTCAGAAGAGTAAGTGAGATCCAGGCTTTAACCATACAAGAACCATTATTACAAATACATCGTACCAAAGTGGTTCTCAGGACAAATCCAAAAGTCCTTCCTAAAGTAATCTCTGCTTTCCATCTTAACCAATCAGTAGAGTTACCAGTATTTTTCCAAAACCCTGATTCAGTAGCAGAAAGAGCTCTTCACACACTAGATGTCAAAAGAGCTTTACTTTATTAAATAGACAGGACTAAGGCCTTTAGAAAAACAAAACAACTTTTTGTAGCTTTCTCACCACCTCATAAAGGCAATGCCATCCCCAAAGCTGGAATTGCAAGGTGGATAGTAAAATGCATTCAAATATGTTACCAGAAAGCAAAACGTACGCTAACAATTCCCCCAAGAGCGCATTCAACTCGCAAACTAGGGGCTTCCATGACATTCTTAGGGAACATTCCCCTAGAAGACATTTGTAAGGCAGCAACATGGTCTACAACACACACCTTCACTAAACACTATTGTGTAGATGTGCAGGCGAAACAACAGGCTTCTGTAGGCAAGGCTGATCTTAAGACACTTTTTCAAACCACTGCTACTGATACATACGCGACCACCGCTAGGGGAGACACTACTATACAGTCTATGCTACAGTATGAATTTCGCAGCTTATATGCCTCAAACGGAAAATGCTACTTACCAGTATGCATCTGTTCTTGGCATGTAGAGCTGCGGAGATTCATACCCTCACCCGCCTCCCCGGAGCCTGTATCTGTTCCAGTGTTATAATAATTAGATACATTCACATGGACATCTCTTCTACTTCTTACTGACTCCATCATTGGAGAAAAGCAATCTGAGGATGGAGTTGATGCCCATGCGCACTATCGTCCAAGGGAGGAGTCACCTATCTTGTGACTACAAAAGACTTCTTCCAAGACAATAACAAGGTGCAAGCATCCAAGCCCAACACCAGATGGCGATCTATGCTACAGTATTAATCTCCGCAGCTCTACATGCCAAGAACAGATGCATACTGGTAAGTAGCATTTTCCTTAAAGCTCATAGAGCACTATTGGAGAGATACTGGGGCAACCCCTAAAGAGCGCGTGGGAGGCAGTGGCCCCCTTTGCAACAGTGTCTGTAAACAGAATCCCATACAGCCTCTCCCTATTGGATACATTTATTTTTGTACCTTCAGATGAAAAGGGAGTCGGAAAGAGGAAGAGCTGGAGGGTTACTCCTTTCTCTTGGTGCTCTTACTTTGAAAAGGACAGAGGCATTAGGGTACATGAATGAGACTTCCACAGGATGTTTGAGCCCTAACACTTCCATATCCATGTGTGACTTGAACATGGTAAGAGGTGAAAGCCTCCGTACCCAATTGAAATAACTGCATGCTTTGAGAATAGTTATCAGTGATGTGACCATGAATTTGTGATAATTGTGAAAATAAAATATGATAAAGGAGTTATTCGTTCCACTTGGTTTGAATTACATTTAAGTAAATAGGATTTTTGTTTCCTGATGCAAGGAAAAGCCCTTGCCCCATTCACTTAAATTGGGATGTTCACACTCTGGGTCTGATTCTGATCTCGTAAGGAAAGCATCCCGACCGAATCGGATCTGTGATGCTTTCCGTATGATTCGGAGCGCTGGAGTCCGAGCGAGCAGGTACAATGCATCTGCATGCTTACGGACTCGGTTTGCTTGGACTCCAATATAACTCTATGGGAGCCTGTATACAGGACGTGTACACAGGCTCCCATAGCAAAGAGGGGTGGGTGGGGAAAAGCATACACCCTGTGGCGGGCACCATGCTGTGCATGCTTAAATCAGGGGGACCCATGGGCACCCCCACGGGACCAATTTGGAAGGCTCCAGGTGAAGGGGGGCCTGCTTTGGGCCCCCAAAGAACGATTCCTGCAGCCTTTTTGATCCGGACATACCGTATCATGAAGGCTGTCCGAATCGTTCATCGTACTTGCTCGCTCGTAAACAGAGTCCATTGAGCTGTACAAATCATCTCCGCACCAGTTGTACGGATTGAATCGGATTCGTAAACGATTCGGTCAATCTGGACACGATCTACACATCGTACTTGGTCGTTCGGAACTGTGTATGAATTGGTCGTAAAAAGGTCTATGAATCAGATCCGTTAAAGCCAAATCCGATTCGGAGGCTTTCCTTACTGGATCCGAATCAGGCCTATGTCGGAATCATTGTCACATTATTAAATGGATAACGAAAAATGTCCTAGCTATCGTAACGGAAAGTTTCAATTCTATTAAGGACGTGGAGGCGAGGATTATGCTCATCTTTCTCCACTTTAATTAATAGCAGCCATTTTAAAACTAACTTCAACAAACTACAATTCCCGTGAGGCCATGGGAATTTCAACGACAAAAAACAATAGAGTCCAACAAGACGAAAGTCTCCTCCTACAACCAATCAGGAGTCTCCAATCAGGGTTATAGTCCATCAGCACTGTCCATCCATTGTCTTTCTTCGCTGCTCGCAGCCAAAGATAAGTGGTGTTGTTTATTACTCATGTCAGCTCTTGACTTATGTCCTTAACCTTTGTGTGTTTTAATTGATTCTCCACACTTACGCGCCGTATCGCTTAATGTTTTTTCCGTTGTGACTGCTTCTATTGCTTTACTGCAGAATTTGTCAGCCGAGGTGGGGCTTCGCAGTGCGATACTCCCACTGCTTGAGAGCGCCAAATTGACGCCTCCAGCCACGACTCGCTCTCTGCATTCTGTGCATTCCAGAGAATCAGCGCAGCGCGCTGCGGTTGGGACCCTTGATCCGCATGGAGAGAGACGCCCTTTACCAAAAGGTACTGTACTGCCGCTCGGCAGAGTGAAGGGTCACACTCCTTACACAGGGGTCGGTATTGATTGCTCACGCTCCCTTACTAAGGAGTCTGTATTTGTAACAGGACGCTGTCCTGCAGGGACCCTCCCAGATGTGTTACTCCACAGAAGATCCTTACACCTGGGGTGAGCTGTTCCTGGGGCCTGGCCCTATATAAGTGAGTCTCCCTCACGTTGAAGTTTAGCCTGACACTCAGTCCCCAGCATATAGCGCTCTGACTGGGTGCCTCCTTGCCATATCACCCTGCGGAGTAAGAGAACAGCAAGGGATACCTCCCACAGATGGAACCCTTTGATTATACCCAGGGGGAGGAGGACCCATTGGGTGGGCTTCCCTGGGACGATGACTTTTTTGATGCGGTAGACGCATCAATTAATAGGGCGGTGTTCGAGGCCATGGCCCCCCTGGAGAAAAGCCTCTTAGGGCAAATAGAGCAGGCCTGTGAATGGATGGCGATGAACCCTGCGGCCCCTGCAGCACCCTCCCCCCCCACCTGCTGGAACCTTCCAGCCCCAAGACTAACACCCCCCCACGGGCAAAGCGACCCGCAAAGCGGGAGTGGATCTCAATACCTTTTCCAGGCTGAAACAGGCATTCCTGGCCAGAAATGCACCCACCCAAGTATCCTCACCCCCCATAGACAAAGACCATAGGGACACGGATGAGGACGCAAGGCCCTCCCGCCCCTGGCTCCCTTCCTGTCAGCCCCCGGCTAACCCCATACCCCCCAACTCGGACAGCCAAGGGTTGTGCTCGGACATGTTGGACCCAGATGAGATCCTTCACCCGAGGTCTTCCGAATGGGCCCCGTCGGAGAAGGTCGCGCAATACGTGGCAGGCAATTTCGCGAGATCTGACACAGCTGTCCATTCATGCATCCTGTTTATTCGCATCAATCCCTGCAACAAAAGGGCAAATTAGATCCCTTTCAAGGCTAAGGTTTAAGCCTGCAATGGAAAGGCAAAGAACACAACACATGTATAGAAACAACCCCCTCAATAATGCAAATAAGCAAAATAAGAAAAACATGTTACTTACTAAGAGTAGGGAGGGTTCCAACCACTTGTGCCGTGGAATTCCTGGGTGGGATAATCTTCGCCTCCGCATCCTTAATAGAATTGAAACTTTCCATTACGGTAGCTAGGACAATTTTCATTCTATGTCGGGACCGGAGGCGAGGATTATGCTAATTTAAAGTTTACTTACCACCAGTTGGGCCATGTGTGACACCGGTTTGAAGTAAAACCATTTAAACGTCAAGCTTGAGGACCAATCTGCAGCGTTAAGAATATCTTCCAATCGATCCCCCAGCGCGAAAGCCTTTGAAGTCATCGCCTCACATGTGGAATGGGCTCCAAACAGACACAGATCAATGCCTGCCTCTTGCATCACCTACCTCACTCAGTACGATTGTGGGGGAGGATACCACTCTGTGTGGTTTGCACAGGGCAATAAGAAGCTGCCTCTCCCCTGGGGGACGAAACTCCTCCCTCATCTCCTTATAGGCTCTAAGACAAGAGACTACGCACAACTTTGGAGATTTCGGGAAAGTCTGGTATGAGATTGCACTTGGTCCGTCTCCGGACTGTGAAGGTCACCCCTGAAGGAGTAAAAATCTAATCATTGATGTCCAGGGCTCTGACATCCAAACCTTGTCTGCAAGATACCAGACAGAGGAGCATGGCTAGCTTCGCCGAAAGTTCCTTCCTGGATAGGAATCTATTGGGTTGCCAGGAGAGAATAAGGTTCAATAGCTGGTTCACATCCTAGAGTGCTGAGTACCTAGTCTCCGGGGCAAGGGAAAGCCGGATCCCCCACAAAAGACGACACACAAAGGGATGTTCCCCCACCGAGGATCCGTCCACCACTGTGTGTCCCGCGGACATAGCGAAGTGGAAGGTATTTATAGACCTATAAGCCAAGCCTTCTTTGACTAGGGAGGCCAGAAAATTCAAAACATGGGTCACATCTGCTGCCATGGGATCAAGGCTCCATCGCAGACACCAACGGGACCATCTTCTCCAAGTAGATTTGTAGCTTTTGACTGTGTTGTCTAACCAGATTTTGGACATTAATTTCTCAGCCGCGTCTGAAAGGCCTGGGACCGCCCATCGGCCCCGGTAATCTGCCATGCCATGAGAGCCTGTGACCCTTGCAATACAAGGGGTTGAGGTTGCAGCGCTAGTTTGAGAAGCAACCCTGGAAACAGGGGAGGGACTGGAGAATCCCAACAAAGTTCTAGAAGAACTGAAAACCAGACTTGCGATTTCCAAATTATCATGATCATTACCACCTCCGACTCCTGACAGCGGACTTGTGCCGAGGCTGTTGTGATCATGGCGATCCGGGGGAAGACATAACCCTTCTCTGTCCTCCAGTCTTGGAGAATCGCATCTGTGGCCATCGCCAGGGGATGCGGCCTCCAACTCAGAAACCTGGGCAGTTGATGGTCCAGACGAGAGGCAAATAGATCCACTGAAAAAGTACCCCATTTGACTTGGAGGTCCGAAAACACTCCTTCGTGCAGCTTCCATAGGCTCGCGTCCCGGAAGTTGCGACATTGGAAATCTGCTATCTAATTATTTTAACCCAGAAGGTATTCTGCTGTAAGCGAGATATGGTGATCCAGGCAATATTGCCTGAGATTAGAGGCAAGGTTGGAGAGGGCCTTCGACTGGGTACCCCCCCAAGTGGTTGATGTAATGAACCGCGGGCACGTTCTGAGGAGAATGCAAGACTGGATCATGTCCTTGGTCCAACACTGGATCACGCAGGAGTCCGCAAGGAGCTCTAAGCAGTTGATATGTAAATGTTGCTCGTGAGGAGACCACAACCCTCCTGTAGCAAAATCACCACATCTGACGCTCCAGCCTAACCTGCTGGCGTCGGACTCTATGATGATGTCCGGGGCGGAGCCAAAAATCACCCAGTCGTTCCATGCTTCCATGTTGGGCAGCCACCAATTTATCTCTTCTCTGGCTTCCCTGGAGAAGGTCACCTGTTGAGAGTATGAGAGTCCCTTGCGTAAGTGTGTCGCCTTCAAACACTGAAGAGCGCGGTAGTTGAGGGGACCTGGGAAGATGGTCTGGATAGAGGAGGAGAGGAGGCCTACCAGGCGGGCCACTTCTCTCAGAGAGATCCCAGGATTGGCCAACGCACGTCGCAGTTCGGGCCGGATCTTCGCTACCTTCTGGGCGGGAAGGCTGAGAGAAGTCTTAACGGAGTCGATCAAGAAGCCTAGAAAAATCACCTTCTGGGAGGGAACTAGAAGGGATTTGGACTCGTTGATTACAAAACCCAAGTTCTGTAAAAGGTCGACCGCTCGCCGAAGCTGTATAGCCAGTTTGTTGGGGCACTGCGCCATTATCAAAATGTTGTCCAAGTGGACGTTGAGTCTCATCCCTTGTGACCTTAGGTGTTCCACGACCGGCTTGAGGACCTTCGTGAAGCACCAGGGAGCAGATGAGAGGCCAAAGGGAAGTGTGGCGAACTTGTAAGTTTCGACCCCCAGAAAAACTGCAGGATTCTCCTGTGAGGGGAAAAAATTGGGATAGAGAGGTAAGCATCCTTGAGGTCCAGATGCACCATCCAGTCCCGTGGGCGGAGGATATCCCGCAACAGGTGGAACCCCTCCATTTTGAAGTGGCGGTAGACAATCCACTAGTTTAACTCGCATGATGACCAGCTGCTGACCCCCGTCCGCCTTGTCCACCAGGAAGAGGTTGCTGATAAAAGCTCTGGGGTGTGGAGTGGTTGGGGACATAGTGGTGCAGATCAGGGCATATACATTCTCCCTACTTCCACGGATAGAGTAATTTCACAGATACACGCACATACACTCACCATACTCTTGGGCCCATTTCACTAACATACACTCAGATTACTCTATAAGTACCAACCATGAGAGAGGAAACTCCTAATACCCTGCATCTACAACAAGGTCGATAAGACCTAATTGACACTGTCTTGAGTCATGATTTAAACAACAATAATCACAATGGAGTACTCAATAATTGACAAGAAATAATCACCAACACTGTATTTAAAATTATGATTCTTTATCTAAAATTAGTTCAATTAGAAATGCAATTAAAATAAATCATTATTCTCATAGTTACCTATTCTAGCTAAATGTCATAAGTGAGTCAGGACAGGTCTCTTAGTCGAAGTCTCCCAAGTCGCCGTCCTCACAGCATCGATCCTCACCAACGCAAGTTCGGAAAGAAGTGGCCTCAGAAATCCAAATGCAATGACCACAAACCCTCTCTAGTCTAGTATATTTATAATCAAAATTACAAAATAATAGCAACATAAAATGTTCTTGATTTCCGTTGAGCCGCTGAGCAGAGCGAGCAGGAAAGGATGTAGCATCGCTACATTTGGAAAATCTCCGCTCAGAAAAATCACAAAAATAAAAACGGAAGAAGGAACTCAAATTTACAAATGTTTCTTTCGAAGCCGCTCTTCCTTGATATCTCTAGCAGAGTCACCACAAACTGGACAATGTTCATTGTACTTTATCCTTGCCCAAGGACTTGGACTAACGCCCAGAACTGCTGTCCTCACGGAAAAATTTTAAACCAGGCGAAGGCTGTGGTCAGGTGACTCTCGACCATGTTCAGCAAGGCCTTCTCATCAAAATTTCATCACTCGAATGTAGGCTTTAAACGACAGCCATTTTACGATAGGCCAAAACAGACCATCTTAATTAAAAGAGACAAAAAAACAACGTTACCACAGCATAGTGATTAAACAGTGTTAACCCCACTAATACCCTTATGTGTATGTAATTATCTAGCCTTTGCAACACATTTAAGCATTAGTACACGTTATTTCAAAAGCGTTTTATGCTTTAAAACAAACAACACTTAGCAACATTCATTTAATAAAACCTGCACATTATTATTAAGCAACACGTATGCATTCCCACATGTAGTTTTCTCTTGTTAGTTCGTATTGGTTAATCAGAATTTTCACACAAAACAAATAATTAACGTTACAAATTAATATGTTTAATTTTCGACATATAGACAAACCGGAGCTTAAAAACCCAATAGATTTTCAACAGAAAACTCTGCTCCAGCAATCCCCCCTTTGGTGATATTATCACCAAATAAACAACCCAAAAAAATATTTTTGTCAAATTTAGTCCCATTTTAGGAGAAATTGGAAATGTCTTTTTCTTTTTCACAACACTACACACCAGACTCCCTTTCATCATCCCTCTTCGTCTCCAAGTAAACACTCTCCCTCAATTCTTCTAATTCTATTTCTTGTGGATCTCTTTTTGACCTCTTATTTCTCTTTTCAATATTTCTTTTGATTAATTCCTTTTTCCCTCCCCTGTTTTTACAACACAAACACCCCAATCTTAGTATCAATAGAGCAACAATTACACAAGTCAAAGGAAACAATATCTTACCTATAATAGTACTACCTATTTTTGCAATAAAATTCTTAACAGCAACTATTTTATTAGCTATTTTGGTCCAGATACTTTCAGCTTCCAGTGGTACTAATTCTTCATGCAAATCAGTAATATTTTTGATATAGACCTTCAGGTCTTTGCTTTCGTCAGGAATGTAAGTGCAACAATGTTGAACTTTCAGCATTCCACAAACTCCACCCTCCTTGGCCAATAAAATATCAAGGGCAAGTCGATTTTGCATAGACATGGCACGTACGGCAATCATTTCCGTATTTACCAAAAGAAACCCTCCAGCGGTACTTGTCGATAAGCGATCCACCACTGTTGACAATTTCCGAATTCCATATGCATTTAAAGAAATTCCGACTGCTGGAATTAAAGCACCAAAAATATCACCCACTATTTCGGACCAAGGTTCTCTCTTAAATCGTGTTAGTAAATTAATATGTTCTACATCTTCTATTCTATCTATATGAAAAATCTTTGGAAAGACCAGGCCCACATAACACGTGCTATACCAATGGTCAGGCAACCTGTAATAAGCCTTGTTCCCACAAACATAATACACTCCTGGGAAAACTGGATCCTCTCCTCCTTTAAAACCCCATCCTGTCGCAATGAAGTATGTATCATGACACTCACTAGTCCCAACAAAATATGTATCATATTGGGATTTCTTCCTTGTAATGCATAGTTTACCCTTCTGTGGTGCATCTAGAGCTAACGTTGGACTAGCCCCATTCTTCAATTCTTTCCCCATCTCAATGTCCCAAATTGTCTCACTCACTTTGTATTTCCCTACCTTTTCATGCATGCTCATTCTCCTTTCCTCTACCATGTTTAGAAAAGCCTTCTCCTCTTCTTTAAAACTACAAGTCAAATTATTCTTAAAAATGTAATCTAATGTTAATTCTTCTTTCTCAATAAAAATCTCACCCAAAATGTTAGCTTCTTTAGCTGGATTCAGCCTTTTGTTCATAGACAATTGCCCAAAAATATTATCTTTGTTAGACATCTCATAATCTATTTTCCCTAACAAATAGAAAACACTACTCAACACACTACATGAAATTCCATACGTAGCTGGTAAATGGTGATAAGTAACACCCTCTGAAACGGATGCAGGTAACTGCATACATACGTAGCAATCCCTTACTTCCATTGTCTTCACATATTCATACAATAATTTTGAAAAAACATTACTAGAAAAATCATTAATTGACCTATCTTTATGCATGTAAGTATTACTAATTCTAGTTGGGACTACTTTTTGTGAATTCTTCTCTACATTAGTCTCATTCTCAGTATGTATCTCAAATGTACCTATTGTAACTCTAAATGTAACTAATAAAGCTAAAACACCCCATAGTAGCATTATTAATCCAGTACAGCAACAGCACATTCTACACCATCTTTTCAAAAAGGCACATCTACTTTGATTATTCTCTATATTAGCCATTTTACTACTTTGACCGTGTCTTTTGACTTAGCCTCTACTACTCCACTACTGCAATTCTTTATTTCTGGATTACTTCAGACAGCTAAATTTCAGACTTTCTCCTTTTCACTTTTCACCAAGTGATTTCTTCAGTTCACTCAGTTTGGATATTCATCACTCTTCACTCCTTCTTCAGCAATATCAAATTGTATCAGATCATCAACAACATCCTGTGCATCCGACTCTTCTCCAATGTCAGTCAGGATAACTTTTAAGATTCCAACAGAATTTTCCTTTTCCTCAACCACTTTTCTCAAGATCCCCTCCGGATTGTCTCGATTCACTGTTTCTTCTTCTTCTCCTCCTTCAGACAGTGCCACATAAGACCATTCCGGTGATCTGTACTTTTGGTTGGATCTTCTAATTCTCTTTATCTCCTCCGGTTCTTTTGACTCCTTTTGCTCCTTTCTCTTCACTTCGTTTTGACTCGATACCTCATTCACTTGTTCAGCTTTCAATGTATTTGCTCTTATCAGTCTGTATCTCAGCTTCTTTACTCTGTTGTTAGGCCAAAGATCTCCTCTTACAACCTTTTTTGGTCTTGTTTCTTTATTATTTCTTTCTCCAATCCAAGTTCTCTTTCTCAGAACTCGACCTTCTGATTTCTCATTTTCACTCTCATCCGATTCTGTTTCAAATGCCTCTTGTTCTTCAGCAGTTTTCTTTCGCTCCACACTCTTTATCACCACTGTTTGAGACTTCCCTATTTCTTTCCCTCCTCGGGTCTCCAACACGCAATCTTCTTGCTGTCTACTTGTCCCTTCACCTAGCTCATCAGAAATATTCCCTACACCTCCTCGGGGGTCTTCCGCAATCTGTCCCTCTCTATCTTCTTCTGACCCTACTTCTTCAGATGTAATCTCAAGTGGATTTTCAACCTCCTCATCTGATTCAGGAGTAGTCTCTGTGGAACTGCTCTTTTCTCTTCTTTCTTTTCCACTGCTTGTTCGAACTTCAGGCTCTCTTACAGAATCTGATCTCCCTTTTGAAACTCTCAATGTTTCTCTTGAAGTCTCTCCTGGAAAGAAAGAATCACTTGACTCTCTTTCTCCTTCAGCTCTTCCAGAATTCTGATTTCTCCTTACTGGTTCTGTTTCTTCATCATCACTGGAATCTGACTCTTCAAAATACTCTTTACCAGTCCCGTCTTTTGGGTTTGGAACTCTCAGAGTATGACTTGCATGCACCCAGTTTTTCACACCAGCACACTTCACTGCAGTTGTCGTAGTCAGAATGACTTGTCTTGGTCTTCCCCACCTTGGAACCAAGCAATTTCTTCTTCTGTGCACTTTAATCCTCACCCAGTCCCCTGGACTCAGATCATGAGCTTGCTTCTTCTCAAGTGTAGTAGCGTCTTCTCCAACCTGGTGAAACACAGAATGAACTGCGTCAGCCAGGCCTTTACAGTAATCCAGAATCATGTCATCAGTTATTGTCATCAACTTATTGACAGGTACAAATGCATGACGCATTGCACGTCCCATCAAAATTTCATGTGGACTCAAACCAGTAGTTCTATCTGGAGTAGATCTAATAGTCATTAGCACTAGAGGCAAGACATCAGGCCATTTCATTCCAGTGGCTAAACACATCTTACCAATCCTGTTCTTAATTGTGCCATTTATCTGCTCCACAACACCAGAAGCCTCTGGTCTTTAAGCACAATGTAGCTTCAGCTGTATGCCCAATGCCTCACAAATCAAACTCATGAGCTCATTATAGAAGAGTCCACCTCTATCAGACTCAATCGTTACTGGAAATCCGTACCTAGGAATCAACTCTCTTTTTTTTTTTTGAAATATTTTTATTGGGTTTATCAACAAAACATAAAACAAACACCACTCGTTTAGTGCAAGGCATGGCATACAGGGGTTACAAGGTACCGGAACAATGACAGTACAGGTGTCACAGAGAGAAATAAACAGCCCGATGACAACACACCATCGCTCCCCTCCCCGCCCATCTCCAGCATTGGAGCCGTCAATCCTGGTCACTGAGATCCGAGTCCGCTGCATCCGGTGGGGGCTCACAGATATTTCCCCTGTATACATTCCATCCACCCCAGACCTGGGACCATTTCTTGGGGCACCCTCTATGGACATACACAGTTTTTTCGGTCACCATTACAAGGTCCATATCTCGGATCCAATGCGTCAGGGTAGGCCCCAGCCCCGATCCCCATTTCTGGGCTATATTACGCTTTGCAAGCATGAGTCCCAAAGTCACCAAAAGCTGGGTCACCCTCTTGTGGTCCGTCTGTTCCCAGACATTGAGGAGGCACAACCGAGGTTCCGGCAGCGTGGGAATTTTTGTTACCTGGGAGAGAATACGCAACACCCCTTTCCAATAAGTCGCCACGACAGGGCACTCCCAGAGGGTATGCAAGAAGGTCCCCTCGTGGCCACAGTTCCTGAGACACAGCGGGGACTCCACCCGGTGGAGTCGGAATAGGAGGGTGCGGGTGTAGTATGTGCGGTGCAAAATTTTGAGTTGGACCAGTCTGAGCTTGGAAGATATGCCCACCTCCCTGGGGGATGAGAGCGCGGAATTCCAGTCCGTCTCATCAAATTCTCCAAGTTCTGCCTCCCACTTCCCCTTGAGGGCGGAAAAAGGGTCGGGGCGGTTATTCATTATCTTCCGGTACGTTAGGGACGTCGCCCTCTGGAGCAGATGCTCCATGAGGAGCCGGTCCTCCAAGGGCGATGACTCAGGGAGCCGAGTCCCACGTGGTATCGCCGCCTGAAGAGCGTGTTGAACTTGTAAATATCGGAAGTGCTCGGTGTCCGCCAGGTCGTAGTCCGCTTGCAGTTGGGCAAAAGTGATCACCTCTCCCTTGCGCCAGAGGTCTCCCACCCTGGAGATACCAATAAGATCCCACTGGTGGAACCCCTTGGTAGTGCGAAGTACCCCGAGCTGCCTGGTGTCCCAAAGCGGCGTTGCCTGGGTAATCTTTCCAGCCCATCCCATCGCCCGTTGCGCCGCGTGCCATATCCGGAGGGTATGGGCTGCGGGCCCCGCCGGAACGCGACCCCTTTTTGGGTTGTAAAGGGCTCCCATCACCCCTCCGGGGCCAAGTAGTTGTCGGTCCATACGGTATGCGGGGTCATCCCCCGGCACATGGAGCCACTGGTTAATAACCATGAGGTGCGACGCCCAGTAATAGGTCCTCATGTCGGGGAGGGCTATACCTCCATCATACCAGCCACTGGTAAGCTTATGGAGGGCAATGCGAGGCGACTTGTCCTCCCAGAGGAGACGAGTGATCTCAGCGTTGATCGCCGTGAAGTAAGAGGGTGCAATGGGGAAGGGGGTATTTTGCAGCGCATAGAGGAATCTCGGGAGGGCGAGCATCTTAAAGAGCGAAGCCCGCCCAAGCAATGTCAGCGGCAATGCGCGCCAGTGTTTAACGTCGGTGCGAAGCCGTTGGAGGGGCCTCATTAGGTTTTCCGCGACAAATTTGTCCCGGTCGGCCGTGACGTACATGCCAAGATATTTGAACCCGTCGTTAGCTAGTAGAATGTTACAGCCTGACGGAAGCCGCGGTGGGGAGCCTCGGAGCATATATAAGATGGATTTCTCCCAGTTTATTTCGTATCCGGACCTACTACCATATGATTCACATATGTTGAGGAGAAAGGCGATAGAGCGCGCCGGCGAGGCGAGATAGAGGAGCACATCGTCCGCATAAAGGGATATGCGATCCTCCCAGTCCAACGTCCATCTAAGGCCACGGATCATCGGATCCTGTCGCACCCACGCCGCCAATGGCTCGAGAGCCATAGCGAATAGGAGCGGGGAGAGGGGGCAACCCTGCCTAGTCCCTCGACCCAGCGGAAAGGCGTCCGAGACGCGGCCATTGACCACCACCTGTGCAAGCGGCTTAGTGTAAAGCAGCTGGATCCACGCGCAAATCCTGGGGCCGAGCCCCATATGGCGGAGGACGGCAAAGAGGAAAGGCCACTCCACTCTGTCAAACGCCATCCGCGCATCTAACGACAGTATGGCCGCATCTTCCTCGATTGAGGAGCGGCCGGCAATGATGCCATGGAGACGCCGCAGATTCAAAGCGGTGTTCCGGTGGGGCATAAATCCCGACTGGTCCGGGTGTATTAGGGTCGAAAGGCAGGGCTGCAGCCGCGTTGCTATCACCTTGGCCAGGATCTTCGCCTCGGCATTAAGCAGCGAGATCGGGCGATAAGAGGAGCACTCGTGGGGCGGCTTGTTGGGTTTAGGGATCGCCACTATTGTAGCCATCCTCTGATCACGGGGGAGCATCCCCGTCGATAGAGCGTCCCCATACATGGCTAATAGGTGAGGGACCACAAGAGCGGAATTTTGCTTGTAGTATTCGATTGGGATTCCGTTGGGCCCCATTGCCTTACCACTGCGGAGGGCCAAAATCGCCAGCGTGATCTCCTCCGCCGTCAGATCCGCCTCCAGGGCCTCAGCCCCCGAAGCGGCCAGCCGAGGCATTGCGATGTCCCTGAGGAAGAGCTCATTGTCTGCCACGGTGGCCGAGGCCTCCGGGGTATAGATGCGTTGATAATGGGCCGCGAAGGCCCCGGCTATGCGCTGGGGCTCCGAGGTAAAGTCTCCTTCGCCCAAGCGAATCCGCGCCACCCACCGCGACGCACGGTCCCCCTTCTCCAGCCACGCCAGGAGTTTGCCAGCCTTATCACCGAGTTCATAGATGGTGTGCTGGGTGGCTACTTGTCGAGCTCGGGCCCCCTCCCAAAGATGGGACCTATATTCTTGCTGCGCCATACGAAGGGTATGCGCCGAATCTCCGTCCCCCCGCAGTGTATGGGATGCTTCCGCCTCCACTATCGCCCGCTCCAGCTCCAGTACAGCGAGCCGCTGGGTCTTAGTGTGGTCCGTAATGATGGAGATGGCCTGGCCACGGAGGACGGTTTTAAAGGCCTCCCAGAGGGTTGCTGCGCTCTCGACAGACTCAGCATTCTCGGTAAAATAGTTCTTGGTCGCCTTTTTGAGGGACTTAGCAATTTTAGGGATTTTGAGATATCCGGGGCGGATCGGGAACAATGTGCGCCTTCCTGGGTCACCGGACGCAAACGTGATGACCACCGGCGAGTGATCCGAGATGCCCCTGGGTAGGTGCGACACCTCCGTCACCCCTTTGTACCCGGCCGGTGAGGTGAAGATGTAGTCGATACGGGAGAGGGTGTGGTGTACCCCGGAGAGGAAGGTGTATTGTCTCTCATCAGGCCAGTATGCCCTCCATGTGTCTACTAAGCCAAGCGCGGTAGCAAAGTCTGCGAGCGTGGAGGCGTTGGCCCCAAGAGTCCTGTGTGCAGACCTGTCCAGTGCAGGGTCCATGGCTGCATTGAAGTCTCCGCCCATGATGAGCTCCCCAGGCGGGAGCGCCAAAAGGAATTCGCCCAGTGCCCTGAGGGAGGCTTGGTGTAGTGTCGGGGGGATGTAGACAGAAACCAGATTATAAACCCTCCCCTCCCATTGACAAGTGAGTGACGCGAAGCGGCCATAGTCGTCTCTACGGGAATCAACAAGAATCAGGGGGACACGCTTGTTCACCAGTATGCCCACCCCCCTGGACCCTGTAGTAAACTCTGAATGTGTTGCCATCTTAAACCCCCACCTATCCAGGGCTTTGGTGGACGTACCCACTAGGTGTGTTTCCTGCAAGAGCGCCACCCCGGGCCCCTTGCGCTTGAGATATTGAAGCACTAGCCCCCTCTTAATCTTATCTCCCAGGCCGTTAACGTTCCAGGAGAGGACCGCAAAGGAAGGAGAACGCTGCTGAGCAGGGGCGTCTGGCAGTGAGTCAGAGGCCGCTCGAGGCAAGCTATGTGACGTTGTCTCCAGGGGAGGGTGTGTTAGTCGCGTCCTGCCCTGTGCCACCCCTGTGCACCTGTACCTGCCCAATATGCCGTATGTACCCCTGAGTGGTTGGTGAACCTAAAACAAAACAAAAATCAACATTTAAACTAACTCCCCATCCCCCCACCCCCCTCCCTGCCTCCCTGCCCAGCGGATTTACAACTACCCGCCGCCCCAACACAGCAGAGTGCTTAGTTCCCATAAACTTGGTACGTGCGTACGGGGGAAAGCCGCTCAGCACACAGCCGCCACTCCCCATACCGTAAGTTTGTCCCCTCAAGCAGCAGGCTGTCAGATGAGAGAAAAGGAAAAAGGGGGATCCGGGGTCATCCGCCCCTTGTAGGTTCAAGGCCCCAGGGGCCGACGGCCACTGCAAGGTCCCAGGTCGCCAAGCGTCCAATCGTTCGGTCACATCACAGCACCATGCCTCAGGGCACTTCGTCACCCGCGCCTGAGTCCTCAACGTTCAGGGTTTGGTGAGAGTCAGGAAGGCCGCCCAGGGCGCGCTCTCCCCTGCTCCTCGCTCTTGCTGGACGCCACCCCTCGAGCCATTCCGAGGCCTCCGCCGGCGATGTGAAGAACCATGTGCGCCCCTCCGCCTCCACTCGCAGCTTTGCAGGGTACAACATTGAATACTTTAGCTCTCGAGAGCGTAGGTCTGCCTTAACTGCCATGAAGTCCTTGCGTTGCCGCACTACTGTAGCGGTGTAGTCCGGATAGAGGGTGACCTTAGCGTTGTCCACCCGCAGTGGAGGGGCGGCACGCGCCGCCTGGAGGATCGCATCCCGGTCTCGGAAGTTGAAAATGCGGGCCAGGATCGGGCGCGGGGGGGCCCCAGGCTTAGGCCTCCCACCCGGCACCCGGTGCGCCCTCTCGACCGAGAAGAACTTGGAGAGCCCGCGGGGCTGCAGCTGTTCGGTGATCAGTCTTTCAACAAAGAGGTCTAAGGCAGGGCCGCGTTCACTCTCAGGCACACCCACGACCCGCACGTTGTTGCGCCGAGACCGGCCCTCCTGGTCGTCCAACTTGGCCAGCAGCTGCTTTTGCACCAGTTCAAGGGCTTGTATGCGTTTGTGGTGGTCTGCCGTGCCCCGCGTGAGGGTCTCCGCGGTGGCCTCGACCTCAGTCAGTCTGGAGTTAATTTTGGCGACATCCGCCCGGAGGAGCGCAACATCTGTGGAGATAGTGCCGATTGAGGCCTGCATCTGTGTCAGCGTGGCCATGACGTCCGCCAGTGTGTACTCCGCAGGCCCGTCCGGGGGGGACCGTTTCTGATCCTGACAGAACGCGTACTTTTCAAGCTTCGCCTGTGCCCCACTGCGGTGGCCCTTCCCCCCCATGGTGCCAGGCCGTCTCCGCGATCACTCCCGGCCGGTGCAGGCACAGGGCCACCGCAGGAGCGACCGACCCACGTGCAGGGCAGGCCCAAGGGCGACGCCGCCCGACCACGAGTGCCGCCGCGGGCCGAGATATCTCCAGGTCGCCCCCAAGGCGCGGCCGCCGATATCCGAGGCGCCCCGGCGCCAGCAAGCCACAGGCAAAGCGACGGTCACCACAGCAAAAGGTCAGAGTATGGCCGCAGGCACTGGGGCGATGCACTGTATCCCAGGACTACACGTGCTGGCCGGCAGTCTGCGTGAGGGCTCCACCCGGGTCAGGCGCTCACAGTCCCCTCAGAAGGCCGCAGGGAGGCCGCAGTCCAGAGCGGCGGGGCGCCGCCAGCCCCGCGTAGGTCAATCCCAAAGTCCGATCTCCACTAACCTCCCTGTAGCCGGCGAGTCCACCTCTGCTCCTCCTCAATGCAGGTTGCCTCGAGGCGCGGGCCGCTGCCCAGGCCCCTCTAGGCACGGAGATGAACGGTCGGCGGGACCAGGGTTGTCACTCCGGGAGGCGCCGCAGGTGGCTCAGCTCACACGATCGATCCGCGGGGCCAGATCGTTCCGCGGGGCCAGATCAGCACCCCGCCTTCGCCCCGGCGCGAGTCCACCGAGGGCCCACGAGTCCTGCCACAGGTCGCTCCGGGGACCGTCCCGTCCCAACAGAGCCCGGCCGCACGCAAGGCGACGCAGCCACGCCCCCTGTCTACCAGGCCCCGGGGATGCGAGGCCAAGCAACGCGCCAGAGGCCTCGCCTCACAGCTCCGGAACAGGGGGGCCACCAAGAGTCGAAAGGCCAGATCTGGGACGCCGAGGCCCCCGGACCCAACAGCAGTCGTCCAAAGATGATTTTTGCCTGAGGGGGTGTCGGATAAATACAGGATAGTAGGCCGGTGCGGAGGAGCTCCGGGCTCAGGCGGCCATGTTCGTCGCGAGCCAAGCTCCGCCCCCGGAATCAACTCTCTTAACAGTAACTTTGCAACTGTTATTCCATCATTTCTCCTAGTCGGATAGGCCTCCACCCATCTTGAGAACAAACAGACTACCACTAAAACATACCTCAATCTGTTCACTTGTGGCATTTCAATGAAATCAATCTGCATTCTGGTAAAAGGACCACCTTCTCTGCCTATTGTTCCTAGACTCACCACTGTCTTTTTCCCAGTGTTAAATTGCTGACAAATCAAACATCTTTGACAAATGCTTTCTGCAATCGTCCTGAACTTTGCATTGTACCAAGTCTGTTTAAAAGACCTGATCATCGCATCCCTTCCCAAATGTTCCTGGCCATGATACATCCTTGCCATTGCTGACAACATAGAGTTAGGCATGACTGGTCTACCATCTCTATAGATCCAGACATGATCTGTTTCTCTTGGGGCACAACCTGCCTTGATCCAGTCTTTCTTTTCTTCCTTTCCTGCCTCATCCTGCAACTGTTTCACCTCATCCCACGTTTCTAGGACATTAGTAAACATCACGGAACAAAAAGACATTTGCCCTTCTCGTTCCCTATTAATCGAGTGATTATTTTTAGCACAATACTGTGCAATGTCATTTGCAAATCGGTTTCCAATTGTCACAAAATCATCTCCTTGTCCATGAGCAGCACATTTTACAACTGCTAATTCCTTAGGCAGCTGTATCGCCTCAAGCAATTTTCCAATCACCTCAGCATTCTTTATTGGAGTCCCACTCGACGTCAAGAAACCTCTCTGTAGCCAAAGCTGGCCAAAATCATGCACAACTCCAAATCCATACTGACTATCAGTCATCACAGTCACTCTCAGATCTTTCCCAATTTCACAAGCTTTCGTCAATGCCACCAATTCAGCAACTTGTGCAGATTTCACTCCTTTCAATGGTGATGCTTCCATAACTTCTGAAACCTTGCACACTGCATATGCTGCACTCAGCACACCATCATCATTCCTCAGACATGATCCATCCACAAACAGCACATGATCACTCTCAGGCAATGGAAGATCTCTTATGTCTGGCCTCGGTTTTGTACAGTAATCCAGCACATCCAAACAATTGTGATCATCTTCTGTCTTTATCCCCACACCTTCATTATCTGGCAATAATGTTGCTGGATTCACATTCACACATCTCTCAAGAGTCACATTTGATTCTCCCAGAATGACTTTCTCATATTTAGTCAACCGACTATGTGACATATACTGAGTTCTGCTTCTTGTCAAAAGAATTGCCACATTATGAGGTACAAATACCCTTACAGGATATCCCATTATGATTCCTTCACTCTGTTCCAGACTTTTACATGTTGCAGCTACAGATTTCAGACAACCTGGTAAACCCACAGCTACAGGATCATGTGTCGATGAGAAGTACGCAATAGGCCTTCTCAGTAATCCATGTTTCTGAATTAACACTGAAAGTGCACATCCATTTCTCTCACTGCAATACAACTCAAACTCTTTTTCATAGTCTGGCATACCTAAAGCAGGGGCTTTACACATTCTGCTCTTCAACTCCTCAAATGCTGCCATTTGTTCTCCATCTAGTTCCAATGGGTCTTTCATCTCACTTTTTGTCAACTTAATCAGTGGCTTTGCTATCAGCGAAAAATTAATTATCCACTGACGACAATAACCCACCATCCCCAGAAACATCCTCACTTCTCTCTGGGTCTTTGGGGCTTTCATTTCTCTGATAATTCTGATCCTGTCATCAGTCACTTTTCTTAGACCCTTTTCAATATTGTGTCCAAGATAATGCACCTCTTTCTTGCAAAATTGCAATTTGGCTGGAGATACCTTTAACCCTCCATCTGCCAGATGATTCAGTAAAGCTATGGTATCTACTTCACAAGCTTCACGTGTCTTTGATGCTACTAGTAGGTCATCAATATACTGCACTAGTACTGAGCTTTCAGGCATGATCAAACTCTCCAATGACTTTTTCAATAACTGATTAAATATCGATGGACTCTCTGTGTACCCCTGTGGGATTCGACACCATGCTAAAATATGCTGGCCAAACCTAAATGCAAAAATCGGTTGGCTGTCATGATGCAATGGAATTGAAAAGAAAGCATGACACAAATCAATCACTGTGTACCACTCAGCATCATGTGGAATCTGATACAAAATCACTGACGGATTTGGCACAATAGGACAACATGCCACCACAATTTGGTTAACTTTTCTCAAATCCTGTACAATCCTGAACTTCCCATTAGGTTTCTTTAGCCCCATTATCGGTGAATTACACGGACTACTCAGTAGTTCTCTCAAAACTCCTTGCTGAATCATTTTCTCAATTATAGGAGTTATTCCTTCAATTATTTCTGGTGTCATTTTATACTGAGGAATGTTAGGATAAGTAATTCCCTCTTTCACTGAAATTTTCACAGGATCTACATTATTCATCAATCCCACATCCTCTCCAGTAAAATCCCAAACTGTCTTTTTCACTGTGTCTCTCAGCTCTTGAGGCAAATCCTCTGGATTAAACACAGCATATGTACCAAGCATCTCACTTTCTCTATTATCTAGAGTCATTCGGTACAAAACATCTTCATCTTGTGTTTCAAAAGCTATTCCATCCGGAGTACAAAAAATTGTACAGTTCATTTTGCATAGCAGATCCCTGCCCAACAAGTTCACTGGACTAGTGTCACAGACCACAAATCTGTGCATGTCCGAAAATTTCCCTATTTGTACCCTTACTGGTTCAGTAAGACGTGTCTTGATTTGTGTATTGGCTACACCAACTACTTGGATTGCTTCATCCGAGAGAGGAAGATTTCTAATATCTGCTGACCTGACAGTTGATCTTGTCGCACCTGTGTCTACTAAAAAAGTAACACTTTCTTCATTTATTTTCCCATCTACAAATGGTCCTGCCTGGTCTATTTCTAGAGTTGCACCAAGTATGCACTCTTCCTCCTCTCCTCGGCACCGTCAATAATCACCTTCAGACTCACTCCCTTCATTCTTTAACAAATACTGTTGTACCTGGTTAGAACGCCTTGGTTTGTTTACCTGCTCCTCATTGTAGAATCCCGAATCCTGATTGTACTTTTGTGACCCTCTATTCTGCGGCAAGGGCGGTTTTGGCTCTTGGCTCTGCTGTCTCACAACCTTCTGTTGTTGCTGCTGTTGATTATTCCCCTCGTTCTGCACCTGTTGATTTAAGGTTTTACTCTCGTTATTCGCTAATGGTGGATTAGTACATTCAGATCTCCAATGTCCCAGTTGGCCACAGTTGTGACAAGGGAACTTCCTCTTCGCTTCCTCAAGATTCCCTTTTCCTTTCCCTGCATATCTGGGCCTATTCCCTGAATTATTTGTCTGTTCCACCAACTGTGCTTCTTGTCTCTCCGCAACCTTCACTTGTGCCCACATTGCTTTCTCTTTCAGCTTTCTCTGTTTTGCTTCGATTTCATCACTGAAGTATTTTGCATGTCTCAGAATCTCATCTATTTTCTTACTCTGCCAATCCACTGTATGCTCACGAATTCTCTCACTAATCTCAGGTCTCAGGCCATATACAAATCTGTATACAAAATGACTCAAATCTTTGTCACCCAGGTGCTCATCCCCACTGAATTGTTTAAATGCCAGTATCAGCCTTTCATAAAAAGCATGAACTGATTCTTTTGCTTCCTGATGTGTTCGATCTATCTTAACCCAGTCTGTCTCTTTTGGAGGTACTTTACTTTTCAGGTATACAATCACCTGATCATACTTCCTCATTCCCTCTGGATCTGGTGCTCCTGTTCTCGGATCTCTTGGATATTCCTCAGTAGGCCAACTTACAACTATTTTACACTCAGTCCACAAATCTGCTGGAACAATTATATCAAACAGACTATTCAGGTCAATCCACAGCACTTTTGACAATTTCACAAACCTGTCTACCTGCCTATACCACTCAACGGGCTTTTCTCTCAGTCGAGGGAAATCATTCGTAAATGATAGAATATCCTGTCTGGTCCATGGAACATGTACATATCCTCCTCCAGGTATTTCTCTCATAGGATAAGCATCCACTGTTTTCTCTTTTTCTCTCACAGGAAATGCTGAATAAGTCCTGTCCACTGATTCTTCCCTTATCTTGTACCACCTATCCTTCCATTTTTCTACGTCACCCCATTTTCGCAATAAGGCGATCATCTCTTTAATCTGTCCTGTTCTACCATTACTATTCAAATTTTCAATATCCTTGTCTGTAAAATCCATCCTGTAAGACCTCTGCAATGCTTTCACCTTATCAATGTCAACTCCTTGCTCATTCGCTATTGCTCTTAACCTGTCATGTGTATTTTTAGCTCTCCAGGTAATGTTTTTACACATGAATAACAATTCTCCATCATGATGATTTTTTAGAATGTCTGTAGGAACTGTCCCTACAACAAGCTCCTCTAATTCTATGCGTAACTTGGCCACATCAATTGCCTGGGAATCTTTATCCCTCTTTTGAAGGACTTTCATCCATTCATTCAAATCTTCAGTTGTTATTTCAGTAGTTCTTTTCACTGGAACCACCTTTCCTGGCACCCTCTGCGGTTCTAACATTGGCATCCCTGAACAACTAGCATCACTAGTATCCAATCTCGAATTAGACTGTACCTCTAATCCTCCACTGCATGTGTCACGTCTGGATTGTCTCAAATCATCATTACTTTCCGTCCTTTTTCCTGAATCTCCTGAGGGACCAGCCAAACTTGTTATCTTATTCCCAACATATGGAACCACCAGACCATTTTCACCCATCCTCTGTTTATCAAAAACAGGCATAACCGGACCTATAGTTACAGGCACCGTAACAGCTTCTAGATTCTTCGTTAGTTCCCTAATCTTTTCAGTCAGTTCTGATGTAGTTCTGGCTAATTCTCTCGTATTCTCATCACCACATCTTTTCTCTCCCTCTTTTTCTCTAAAAGGGTTACCACTTCTTAATTCAGGTGTCACAACTTCTGTCTCAATGATACGCAATGTATCTCTTATCGAAGAAACAACTGGTGTGCTCTCTTCTGGTTCTGGTCTATATGGAGGTGGTCTCTTGTAAATCATGTCATTCAAGACCTCATCCTCATACTCGCTAACTCCATATCTTCTCACCTCTGTCTCAGGAACTCTCTCCATACCCTTCCTTTCTTCCTTCTCGTCAACTGTTCTCATAGGATATAATCCCTCTGACATACTAGCATCTCG
This sequence comes from Triturus cristatus, assembly GCF_964204655.1. Taxonomy (NCBI): domain Eukaryota; kingdom Metazoa; phylum Chordata; class Amphibia; order Caudata; family Salamandridae; genus Triturus; species Triturus cristatus. The sequence continues at coordinate 1,659,538,334 of NC_140590.1, read as the reverse complement.
CCATCTCCTCATTCGATCATGATGAGTTTCACGATCATGTTTCCTCCCAAACATGTACCTATAATTGCCTCCAGACCTCTGTTTTTCTCGCTCATGTACTTCCTCTTCCCATTCCACTAAAGCCTCAAACTGTGTCGGCCTTGGTCTAGGCTCTAGGCTCATCATTTTCTCTCGCAAATTTCTCAACACGGCCAGATTAAATGAACCATGTTCTGGGAAAGCTAAGACACCATCTTCCTTAGTATATCTAGCCCAATTCTCCAACCATATACAGGTATGATACCCATATCTCGCAACCATAAACGATGCAGGCGTTTTCGTTGGAGGTAACAATTCACCCTCTCTTGTTTTAACATCTTTATCCTTGTCAAACCATCTCTTTATTTTTCCGAACAAGGATTTCTTCTTTTTCTCTTCTTGGTAATACATTTCTGCGTTTACCAAAACTTTCTAATCCCTTTCGTAATACAACTGTACAGTACGATATTTTATCCAATAACAGCGCGACTCACACCAACGCACCAATCCTGGAGCGTCTACGTCACCTTGTACCCCTTTCAATCCTTGCGCGGCTCACACCAACACACCAATCCCAGCGCGAGCACTGTTCTGATTCACTATCCAATCAGAGCGCGGTCTGTATGACGTCAGCAGTCGCTGCAGTCGCTCCTGCTCCTGTCTCCTGTCACTCGTCTACCCCTCCTTTACAAAATCTTCTCAGTAGACTTCGTGTCAAATTTTACAAAATCTATTAGTTACAACATATAAACATCTCCATTGTCTGCTTCGCTAACCATAGAATAGTAAAGAAAATCTTTTTCACAAGAATCCCGTCTCTTCCCTGAAACAGCACTCACTTCTGTTCCACTACGGAATTATTACTCTCGTTGACACAGTAGCACATTCTTCTACTCTGCCCTTCTAACATGCATCCAGTAACTGCTTCCTCTAGGACTGCTCCAAAGAGTTTTACAATCAACTAAATGCTCATACATTCACGCACTTTCATACAAGAAAATGTAGTACATGCACACAGAATCCTGCTTTTCCCGAGAACAGCGAACAGTCTGTCCCACTACAGAATTATAACACACGTTAACCAAGCAGCATTTATTTACCTCTGCCCAGTCCTTCAGACAAGCTCAGAGAATGCCTATTACTCCTCCCGTGATAAGCTTTAACGGCAAACCTTACGGATCCCTGGGACTTAAGACCAGAGTTTCACAGATAACCTTCGCTACCATTCACACTCCTTTTATACTAGAAATATATCCCTAATAGTAACACACGACAATGTCACTGATTCCGAACCCAGACAATGTGACGCGCAACTTCAATTGTCACACGTTTTTCCTGCCTACGTACAGGTAATTCCAACAATCCCGTCTTTCCCGAGAGCAGCATATACTTCCCACTGCCCTACTACGGAACTGCTACCAGCTCCCAAATTCCAGAAGCACTACATAAAACTCAACACGACGACTCCAACATATAGTATTAGTACATATACCAACATCAATCAATCAATAAATCAAAAAGCCAATATACAAGCAATCTAATCAGATCAAGACAATCATCAAAACCATCAAATTCTGCTACCAGGAAATTGGTGCAGATCAGGGCATATAAATTCTCCCTACTTCCACGGATAGAGTAATTTCACAGATACACGCACATACACTCACCATACTCTTGGGCCCATTTCACTAACATACACTCAGATTACTCTATAAGTACCAACCATGAGAGAGGAAACTCCTAATACCCTGCATCTACAACAAGGTCGATAAGACCTAATTGACACTGTCTTGAGTCATGATTTAAACAACAATAATCACAATTGAGTACTCAATAATTGACAAGAAATAATCACCAACACTGTATTTAAAATTATGATTCTTTATCTAAAATTAGTTCAATTAGAAATGCAATCAAAATAAATCATTATTCTCATAGTTACCTATTCTAGCTAAATGTCATAAGTGAGTCAGGACAGGTCTCTTAGTAGAAGTCTCCCAAGTCGCCGTCCTCACAGCATCGATCCTCACCAACGCAAGTTCGGAAAGAAGTGGCCTCAGAAATCCAAATGCAATGACCACAAACCCTCTCTAGTCTAGTATATTTATAATCAAAATTACAAAATAATAGCAACATAAAATGTTCTTGATTTCCGTTGAGCCGCTGAGCAGAGCGAGCAGGAAAGGATGTAGCATCGCTACATTCGGAAAATCTCCGCTCAGAAAAATCACAAAAATAAAAACGGAAGAAGGAACTCAAATTTACAAATGTTTCTTTCGAAGCCGCTCTTCCTTGATATCTCTAGCAGAGTCACCACAAACTGGACAATGTTCATTGTACTTTATCCTTGCCCAAGGACTTGGACTAACGCCCAGAACTGCTGTCCTCACGGAAAACTTTTAAACCAGGCGAAGGCTGTGGTCAGGTGACTCTCGACCATGTTCAGCAAGGCCTTCTCATCAAAATTTCATCACTCGAATGTAGGCTTTAAACGACAGCCATTTTACGATAGGCCAAAACAGACCATCTTAATTAAAAGAGACAAAAAACAACGTTACCACAGCATAGTGATTAAACAGTGTTAACCCCACTAATACCCTTATGTGTATGTAATTATCTAGCCTTTGCAACACATTTAAGCATTAGTACACGTTATTTCAAAAGCGTTTTATGCTTTAAAACAAACAACACTTAGCAACATTCATTTAATAAAACCTGCACATTATTATTAAGCAACACGTATGCATTCCCACATGTAGTTTTCTCTTGTTAGTTCGTATTGGTTAATCAGAATTTTCACACAAAACAAATAATTAACGTTTCAAATTAATATTTTTAATTTTCGACATATAGACAAACCGGAGCTTAAAAACCCAATAGATTTTCAACAGAAAACTCTGCTCCAGCAATAGCGCCCTTGGCCTGGAGCAACCTCACCTCGACATCCACTAGAGTCGACTCAGCCACTGAAAAATGTATTGGACGCGGGAGTGTAGCCTGAGCAGGAGTACCTGAAAACTCTATCCAGAAACCTTGGATTGTTTGAAGGACCCAGGCGTCCCCTGTTATGGAACTTCCATCAAGTCCCCGCCTGCCCACTTTTACGAGGGAAGAAGGGAAAACTCTCACCGGTGTTGTTGGAGGCACCTGCGCCTTTAGCTCCTCTGCCTCTGCCACGTCGCCCTCTGGTGGGGTAGAAGTTACCAAATCTGGCCTGGTTTTGGTACTGGCCTTGGTGGGAGCCTTGTCCTCTGGGATGATACTGGCTATTGGGCCGACAGAGCAGCCCCTACCTCGACCGGCCTCACGGAAAACCCAGGAGTAAAAAACCTTTTTAGGGTTGTAGCAATTTTTATTGTTTTAAGAGAGTATACAAATTGTTCGCCAACATCCAGTGGTGAAAAACCTTTTTAATGGAGGACTGCGCCTTGTCAAGGGAGGTGAAATTGTTCACGAATCTCCCCAGATCCTTGATAAAGGGTTCCCCAAAAAGGCCGCCCTGTACGAATCGGCCAAGACTCCCAGCTTGGGGTCTACCTTAATAAGCAACAAGCGACATCACTTTGGCCTCTTCCGCCACGTCCAGGATGTCCGTTAGTGGGCCCAGGGTATCCAGCAGCTTGACCAGGCAAGCCCGCCAAGATATGTCCTTCCTTTTTTAGGGTCTTTAATAAACTTTTGCAAGAAGGTGGCCATCCCGGGGTCTATATCGGGCGTCATTGCCCCTTGCGCTCCAGGGAGGGTCGGGGACACTCAGCTCTGAGGCAATTTCATGAGTCCTTCTCTAGAGGCTTCCAAATGTAGCCTGCCCCATATTGCGCGACCTTCTCCGAAGGATCTCATCTGGGTCCAACATGTCCGAGCACAACCCTTGGCTGTCCGAGTTGGGGGGATGGAGTTAGCCGGGGCTGAGAAGAAGGGAGCCAGGGGCGGGAGGGCCCTGCATCCTCCTCCGTGTCCCTATGGTCTTCATCTATGGGGGGTGAGGATACTTGGGTGGTTGCATTACTGGCCAGGAATGCCTGTTTCAGCCTGGAAATGGAGTCGAGATCCACTCCCGCTTTGCGGGGTCGCTTTGCCCATGGGGGGTGTTAGTCCTGGAGCTGGGAGGTCCCAACAGGCGGTGAGGGTGCTGCAGGGGCCGCAGGATTCCCCGCCATCCATTCACAGGCCTGCTCTATTTGGCGCAAGAGGCTTTTCTCCAGGGGGGCCATGGCCTCAGACACCGCCCTATTAATTATTATTAAAAGTCATCGGCCCAGGGAAGCCCACCCAAGGGGTCCTCCTCCCAATGGGTATCATCAAAGGGTTCCATCTGTGGGAGGTATCCCTTGCTGTTCTCTTACTCCGCAGGGTGATATGGCAAGGAGGCACCCAGTCAGAGCGCTATATGCTGGGGACTGGGTGTCAGGCTAAACTTCAGCGTGAAGGAGACTCACTTAAATAGGGCCAGGCCCCAGGGACAGCTCACCCTAGGTATAAGGATCTTCTGTGGAGTAACACATCTGGGAGGGTCCCTGCAGGACAGCATCCTGTTACAAATACAGACTCCCTAGTAACGAAGCGTGAGCAATCAATACCGACTCTTGTGTAGGGAGTGTAACCCTTCACTCTGCCGAGCGGCAGTACAGAACCTTTTGGTAAAAGGCGTCTCTCTCCAGACGGATCAAGGCTCCCAACCGCAGCGAGCTGCTCTGATTTTCTGTAATGCACAGAATGCAGAGAGCGCGTCGCAGCTGGAGGCGCCAATTAGGCGCCCGCAAGCAGTGGGAGGATCGCACCGCGGAGCCGCACCTCAGCTGACAAATTCTGCAGTAAAGCAATAGAAGCAGTCACAATGGAAAAAACATTAAGCGATAAGGTGCGTAAGCGTGGAGAATCAATTAAAACACACAAAGGTTAAGGACATAGGTCAAGAGCTGACATGAGTAATTAACAACACCACTTATCTTTGGCTGCGAGCAGCGAAGAAAGACAATGGATGGACAGTGCTGATGGACTATAACCCTGATTGGAGACTCCTGATTGGTTGAAGGGGGAGACTTTCGTCTTGTTGGACTCTATTGTTTTTTGTTGTTGAAATTCCTTAAGCCTCATGGGAAATGTAGTTTGTTTAAGTTGGATTTAAAATGGCTGCTATTCATTAAAGTAGAGAAAGATGAGCATCATTCTCGCCTCCGGTCCTGACATGGAATTACAGCAGTCATCATCTGAAAGAAGCCCACTTAACTTACCTAAAAGAGTCTGGCACTGCATTACAGTATGTGTGCAGCATTTTAGCAGTGTTTGTTTAGTCAGAAGTAGAAATGTTTTTTGTTAAATGATGCGGCACTTGATGTACAGTGTGGCAAATTGACATTTACGCAGAATTTGTCATTGACACTTAATCAAGATTTAGATTGGCCCTTCCTATAGGCACGTCCCTATTTCATAGAGCACACTGGCTAGTTTAGGATGGTGAGAAGGTTATCAGTGTTGAGCTATTCCATTGAGTGATCATTCCCTAGGGCTATGGGATGATCCATAATTTGACAGTTGATGGAAACACAAATGAAATTGTCTCCTGGGTATGAATGACCCAAGCAGATAATCAATTTTCGCCTCATAGAAAAAGAAAGGCCCTCTAAAGAGATACAATTTACTGCTGGGTGGCTGTGAGTCTCAGTACTGCTGAGAGTCTGCCTCCTCTTTGTTTATGTCTCTGAGACAAGGTCCTTTATGCATCAATGGCAACCACTTCTAGTTCTCTGCATCAAGTTCGACCAGTCTACAACTTCCCTACTGTAACATATTCACTACTTAAGAGCAGTAAGAGACACAAACCAAGCAAAAATTGATTTTTCAAAGGAGAGGCAAATTTCCAATTACAAGAAGTGTCTAGCCCTTCACATAAAATCCCACTCAACGTCTCTTCATATTTTGTCTCTTCACAACTCAACAACTTCTTCTAAATGTCAGGTCCATCTCTGTACTCTAGCATATATGACCAATCAAGTCAGCACTGGGTAATCTAGGAACACCATTTTACTTGTATTCGAAAACTAAAGGCCTTTTGGCCTAAAACTAAATTTTCCTAACTTGAGTCAAGATAAGCACATCCGAACCCAATGGCGGAAAAAACCAATCTGAGGATGGAGAGGATGCCCATGCGCACTGTGGTCCAGGGGAGGAGTCACCTATCTCAGGATACTTCGAAGACTCTTCCAGGGCAACAACGTGCAAACATCCGGACCCAACACTAGGCGGCGATCTATGCACAGATATGAATGTCAGCAGCCCTACATGCCAAGAACAGATGCATACTGGTAAGTAGCATATTCAATTCACACCTTAGCAGTCTTTGCACAAGGAACGAAAGCATGTCTTTAACAGTTTCTGTGCCCTCTCACCAGTTAATTATGCTCACATTTCTTTGCCAGGGTTTTACATTTCTTTTTGTGTTCAGCATTCATTCAGAAATTTGGAACTGATATGTGAGACAAGGCATCTGGAAATATCTCAAAATACAGTACATAATTTTGCAGTCTCACCTATTAGACAGCTTTTAGCTGTCTGGTTATGGGAGACATCTTGTGGACACACTTAATACATGCAGTGGGCTTACAGCCCATCTGTTGCTTACCATTGGTTGACTTTATTGGCACTCACATTTGCTAGTTTACCTTACTCTTTGCATTTGTTCCTCCCCTGCGGCAGATTCTCTTTACCACCAGGGATGGATTGGGATTAAAAATCGGCATGGGCACGCTAAAAAAAAAGTGGCCCACATTTGCGTTTTGCCTTTCCGCAAAACACTGCTTCGCCGAATTTTTTAAAAAGGGAGTGGGGGGCTAAAAAAATATTCACGGATTATTTTACACTGGTAAAACACACCTGAAAATAAGGGAGGTCACTTTTGCTAAGTCCCCCTGCCCCCGCTCAATATGCATACATTAACGGGCAGGCCCAGCGAGAGAAAGGGAGTGACACCTCTGCTCCGTTGATAAAAGTCCATCTGCCTCCAGAAAGGCCACTCAGGTACCCACTGGGCCTGTGGCACATCCTAACAACGCAGAAGCTGCCCAAATCTGCCCCCTAGGCTGCCCAAAAAATCAGGCCCCAACTGCAACTCGGATACCGGCCATTGCCCACGTTGCCGTGTTACCAACCCGACCCGACCCTGTTTACCATCCTTTTGATTGAATGACTTATATGCTTTAATGGCTCACATAAGGAAACTACCTTTTTCTTTTTCAGCGCTTCATGGGAATGCATGTGTTTTCCTACTCTTTTTTCCTAGTGCTGCTTCCCACTCACATGCCTGAACACTTGGTGTTTCTCTCCGCTCCTCTCACAGGTCATCTGTAAAAGCACAGCAACTGGTATATTTTTGCAGGGGGTTGATTTAAGAGCAGACTGTATCAGTATATGTTTGTTGTATCTCCTGTGTTCCAAAGGTTGCATCAAAACCCAGGTCTGGGCACACAGAGGCAACATGTATTGCTTTATGGACAGGCAGGCAGCTGCACTCATCTCCAATTAGGAGATTCATCTTCCACCTGAGGCCCATAAATCTGGTCACGGGGCTTCTGTAGCAAACCAAAAGGACAGTTTCACTTCCGAGTTGCTTAGAAAGTTGATTAGGCCTTGGAAAGCTTTTGCCTGACAGTTCCTTGTTGACGGCCTAACACAGCTGTTGTTTTAAGTGCCTGCAACAAGCTCTCTTTGTTAGTTTCAAGCTGGATCACATGCAAAAGTTTTTTTAAATTCTGTTCACTTTTTTGCCTGATAAGTATTTGACTAGCAAACCCTGCGGTTTATAAAGAATCAAAATACTTATTAAAGGGTCCAGTTCACAAAGGGAAACTTAAACCCGAAGTCTGAGGTTACAGCCTAAATAAGTTTACACCTGAAGTCTAAGGGTCAAAGTCACATAGGCAAACTTAGACTTGTAGTCTAAGTTTACCTTTGTGAATTGGGCCCTATACTTGGGCTTCAGGTCTAAACTTAGGCTTCAAGTCTAAGTTTACCTTTGTGAATAAGGCCGTCAGTGTTCAGTTTCTATACAGCAATGAATGTGTTTACTGCGTCTTCAGTATTTTTATTTTTTAAAACAACAATTGGCAAAGTCAGTAGCCTGGCACTTATAAAAGTGAGACCTATTGGCTTTGCCAATGCTTGTTTATGCATGACAGTGCTAAAATTGTAGAGTTCATCAAAATTAATAATTACCCTGTATTAAAAAGAGCATTATTAAAGCGGTTCCATTCTAGCAGCCGCTCCCATCTCAAACCATATTGGGAGTCTGCTTTATTGAGCTGCAGATTCAGTTGTATCACATAAGCATACTAGATCTGATGTTAGTTCACCTGTTCTTAAAGTTCTTTGGAACAAAAACAAGCAAGATGACACTCTTTAAACAAAAACTTTACAGAAAACTAACAAAGGGTCATCTGTTACAAAGTTATGCAAATATTCCATCACCGGTGATGGGCGCATAAAGACCTGTGCACAATGGCTAAAAGTGTAAAACATAATTTACTTCTGATGAACAGCCAGAAATCTCTCTCAATGCATTTTATTAAGACCCGTGATCCAAAAGGTGAAGATAATATTGACAATAATCGATAAGAATGATCCAATAAGAATGATCCGAATTGCCCTATAATGGCCTTAACAGTTGTATTTATAGATCTGCTTCCCCTATGAGAGTAACCAAGCAGGTGATTGACATGCCAGCTAAACCTTATGGTCACGCCAGATTCCACTATAAAATTTCACTAAGAATCCTTGGTCGACTACATCTTTATTACCTGCTGAGAAGTGTAAAGGGGAGAAACTATACATTTATAAATAAGTAACACGGAACAATCAAGTAAGACTCGGAAAGGATCACTGACTCCGAATTCCAATTTAGGGGTTTTATTGCAAAGCCAAAAATAACTGAACATACAAGCACCTCATGACAAGGTTGAAAAAATACATAGGCACTAATACAAAGTTCATCCTACGAATCAGTCTAATCCGGTGCAGCATAAAAAGAATGAGCAACTCCAAAAATACTAAACAGGCAATAACTACCTCAACATCTATATTTGTCTTCATTAGTGGCTGTAAGAGAAATCCATTAATCTGTCCCTACACTATCACTAAAGTGGCATCCCTACTTAACATTCCCAGGCAAAATCAAGAAAAGGTGTCAGCTCGTGAAGACTTCCTAAGAAGTACACTGATGTTGTAAGGGTCAGTATCCAAAGCTACAGAGTTCGCTCTAAGACCTCCTACTGCTAGAATCAATCCCTTCCATCAGCCCTTCTAACTACTTCTGCCCTCTCAACCCTCGGGGCCCTAATACAAAATGCACAATTGATAGAACATGCCCCTGAAACACCTCCTCTGGCCAGGCACTTCTCGTAGGTAATTTTCCACCAAAACTTGTACTCGGTCCAGCAACGGTTGATGTGTCCTCGGGTCTCAGGCTTCTTCAGCAAGAAAGAATATTGGCTCCCAATTATCGGCATTCCTGAATACTTTGTAACAGGTCTCCTCCATACCTAACTCCTAAAACTAAAGGCGTTAGTCTAACTAACGAGGAAGGTGTCCTTGCACCTACAACAGAAACATGAGAACAGAACAACCTTGCACACACATGAATTTCTCTGATTGCCTGTAAATGAGAGCTTTACCAGGGGAAAATGCATGCCAGGCCTACACAAAACAGCTAACATAATGAAAACAAATAGGTCTTTCATATCATGAAAGAGTAAATACTCCAGCTAGGCCTTTGACATTAAATTAATCACGCATTTATAAATGTTGCATCTGCAAGCACTACATTTCATCACATTTTAAAGCACAATCAAATCGTCTCTATGTGTGCAAACTTTAATATGATGAACACTTAAATCTAATACATTACATTACTTGTAAGCTACCTTGTTAAGCGTTTGCAATGAACATCGAGAATTACGTGATTCCATCTAAATGCCATTTTACTTTTATTGAATGGCACGACTCATTCTAACACTTCATTTACCATCGATTATTACAACACAATTTACTAACTACAATTAACACACATAAGAATATATGCGGGTACGGACTATTAATGAATGTAATGCACCCCTACAAATTTTCAGAATATCACAACGCTCTATCAGTTATATTGATGGATCAAGGCAGTATCATGCATCACAACTTATAATTATTGAACTTGGTAGCTAGGATCCAGAATTCTTTAATTCTGTCTCCTAATAATGCTCCTCCAGACCAGCAATAGGACACCTATGCATTGGCCTTTTCAACATCACTCTAAGTGTTCTTACTAGTAGAGCACTGTAGTCTTCCACTGCCCACTGCTAGATCCTCAGTCATCTTTGAGATGCTACAACATTGTGCTTCATCCAAACCTCTCTTCCCTTTGGTCAAACCTAGGAACAATATCACATCTGACATAAGAAACATAAGCTGTCACACAGCAAGACAAGAGTGGACCAAAGCTAAATTCCAATATTGTATGTGCTGTGAGGAAGAAGTATGCTTCTGCTTTGATATCATCTTCACCAAAAGGAAATGGGTAGGAGGAGGGACAGTGCTGGACAGAATTGTTTTTGGCATGACTACCTTAACCATGAAGACAGTGAGCAACTCCTCCAAATTAGGCAATTTCTTTAGGTCTTTGTGGAAGTTTGTGAAAAGGTTCTTTTTTTTAACAGATTTTATTAAACAGTTCTTCTACAAGTCCATACATTTCAGATTATACATTGGAGCCTGTTGTGGTTATGTAACTCTTTTCCTTTTTATATAACCCTGTTCCTGTTTCACTACTTCTTTGCCTGTGCAGCTGGTTTGCATTCTATGTTCTATTTGTGACTAGGTTAGCAACAGAATGTGGGCAAGGGAGAGTGGAGGTTGGTGTTGGAGGAGGCGGTTAGCTGTAATAAGGACTGGTGGTTTTACCTCTTCTACTGGAATAAAAGTTACAAAAATCTGCTTGAAGTCTTCTTGAATTTCATGGACTTTACAGAGCCTTATAATCAGAACCGTTTTATGATACAATCTCTAGGTATTATCTGTAGACATACACAGTACCTTACAATGAGTAATGGGTGTAACTCAGTATATCATTAATGCGTTATATACCCCGACACGTCTGTCAGATAGGTTCTGTTGTCCTTTTGACACAACTTTTTTTCAGCTAACTCCTTTTTCTGCTGACATATCTTCATGTACTAATAAACACAGTTAGTTACCCCACTCCCACCCCTCCCCCACACTTCCTCTAGGCGTGCCTGGATGTGATAAGTTTCTATTAATGTCACCCTATCTAATTTCTCTCCTTGGTTTTGGTCTCTTTGTCTCCTGCTAGGCATTGTGAGAAGGTGTCTTTTTGATCACCCTTGACCTCCCGCCTCAATGGGCTCGACCCGGGCTCCTTCATCCTCTGCATTCGGTGGTTGTCTTAGTAGCGTCACTAATGCTTCCCACGCTCTGGGTGTTTCCAGGGAACCCCTGCCTTGCCTGACTTCGCTCAGTCTTTCTTCTTTCTCCCTTGTATGTTGCCCATTTTGTAAAGTCATTTTTCCATCGTTCCATCGAGGGACTCCCCTGGGACTACTAGTTTTTAGTGATCTCTTTTTTGGCAATCAGGGGCACCAAGTCTTGGAACCGGCTCATGACCTTAACTTTGGATGTGTGTGGGAACCAGTATAAAAGACAGTATCCTGGTGTAGCTTGGACCTCTTTCTCAGTTAATTCCGCTAATGTTGCTGTCACTTCCCTTCAGAAAGACCCTATCCTCGGGCAGTCCCAGAACATATGCAGGTATGCTGGATCTATCTCCTCGCATCTTGGGCACTGGGCTGTTCCTATCCCAAAGTATTTGTTGATTTGTGCTGGTGTAAGGTAGGCTCTGTGTAACACATGCAAATTGATTAATTGGAATCTAGCATTCCTAGTGACTTTTGTTGTTCTCTCTACCAATGTGTCCCATGCTTTCTCCTCAATAGCTGTTCCCAGGTCTTCTTCCCAGGTTTCCCTCAGTCGGGTAAGGGCGGGCAGTGTTTCATTTCTGAGACGTCGGTAGAGACAAGTCACCGCTTTAAAAGTCCCGGAGGCTGACACCATATATTGGCACCCTCCTGATGTGGGCGGTTATGAGAGTCCCCCTCCCCAGTGTTTTTGTATAGCTCTCGTAAGGGCAGTGTATAGCAAAAAAATGGCCTCTGGGTACGTCATATCGTTCTCTCAATTCATTAAACGGGAGTAAGGTTCCATCCTCATACAACATGCCCATGGTAGTCACTCCCGCCTCTGCCCAGGCCTCCAGCCCTCACCAGCTCGCTCCGTGGGAAAGTGCCATACAGATGGCAAGTGGAATATCCGGGGCATGTGTTTTTTTAGTTTTAGCTCTCTGGTGAGTCCTACTCCAGCATTTATTATTACCCTGATTTCATTATTTTCATCACTCCTGTGGGCGGGTAGGCAGAGCACTATATATCGGACAATACCGTCAGACTGGGAACTGCATCGTTTGGCTGGTCCGTGCCTCTCACTCTCCATGTGACCCATTTTGTGAACCACTGAAGTACAAGGCCTCCCGCCCCCTTTGGTCTTGTTAGTGTAACCCACACCACTCTATGCCTACCCGTACCCCATACAAAGGAAATCACTAGGGACTTAATGTAACAAAACATTCCTGCTGGGATCCAAATAGGCAGGACCCCAAACGGATACAACAACCTTGGCAGTGTCACCATTTTCAACAAGGATATCCTCCCCATAACCGATAGGGGTCGTGTTCCCCAAAAGGCCGCTAATTGCCTTTGCTACATTTCCCTCCAATAAGTCCGCCCTCTCATGATAGATAGTAACACCCAAGAAGGGGAGATACCTGCCCTCCCAATTCACTTCCACTGCCTTTTGGGGTTTTTCACTTCCTGCTTTTTTGGGGCAAAGGCACGATTTCCGCCAATTGACTCTGAGGCCCAAAACTCTAGCTAGTGATGCAAGAAGTTCCCGCACTCTCTCCAGTTCTGCACTCGTATCTCTGAGGAATAACAATAAGTCATCAGCGTATAACGCGATGTGTTGTGTTTTGAAGAGGTTCATGTATAATTTTCTCAAAAATCAGAAAAGACTTTCGAGAGTTATGTAATGAGGGTCTCTTGGACATGTAAGTGCTAAGGTTGAATCTGAAATTTCCAACAAGGAAGGCCAGTGCTACTGCTTCAGAATCTCAAGCACACGATCCTCCTAACAGGCCTGAGACTGATGCAAAACACAAACCTTGCTCCAGGACGTGAGACTCATCCAGTGAGTGAGATAGTACTTTGAGATTTGGAAGTCAGACAGCATTGCGTTGTGGGACCCACACCACTTGAGGAAGACCAACTTTGACACTTGCCTCCATTGAACTGTAGATTTTGGAGACTGTGCTCCAAGACGTAAGATTTACAGTTAGTCAATGCCTAACTTCCCTACACACAGTGACACACCTGACGAGTGAGACTGTGCTCCAACGTGTGATCCTCGCACCCTGGCATAGAAACTGTGCATCAAAGTGTGGGGCTAACAGCAAATGAGCAGGCTGTGCAGCAAGAAATGAGACTTTCAAATAATGAGTGAAACTATTTTGCAAAAAGTGAAACTGGCACCCCATGAATATCCTGTGCTTTAACACTTGAAACTCGCACTTAATGAGAAATGCTGTGCCGAAAGGTTTAAGATTTGCAAACAGTGAGAGAAACTATACCTCAAAGTTAGAGATTCAAACCTAAAGTGAGACTGTGCACCATGGTATAAGACTCACACCCAATGACAGAAACTTGCACCTTGGTGTGCAACTCTCGAACTCGAACCAAGTGAGTGAGACTGTTCACCCAATTGTGAAACTTGCATAAAATTAGTAAGTCTGTACTCCAAGAAGTGAGATTTAAAAACAGTTCTGCTCCAGGAAGCTGGTTTTACACACAGTGAGTGAGACAGAGTTCCAGAGCATGACACTTGCCTTGAGATACTGACTGTTATTTTCTCATTTGCTGTGTCCCTTATTTACTGATCTTACACTCTCCTGATTGTGTGCTTCCCTTTAGTTTGTGTGCTTCCCTTTAGTGTGTGTTGTTTTGCTATGTGCTCTCTTGCCCATCAAACTCTTCTCTGTGTGCTCCTGCTCCACTAGCGAAGTTTCTGTCTGATGGACTAGAGCTTCTGTATGCAAGACTTTGAAGCACTGAAAAACAACATCTTGACACCCTATGATTAATGTAACAGATATAAATTCACATAAAACGTTTCCTCTTTTATCCTTTGTCTTTTCCAGATCAGTACTCTTGCTGCTGAAAAACCCAACATTTGTCTTCCTATGCCTGGCTGGTGCAGCTGAAGCAACACTCATTGTTGGAATGTCAACATTCGGACCCAAGATTCTTGAATCACAGTTTAGCCTAAGTGCCTCAGAAGCGGCTACATTATTTGGTGAGTGATGGTATCAGGGTTCTCTAAATTAAATTAACTTTGAACAGGGCGGTTTATTTCTGATGGATACATCTACCTGTGGATTCCTCCACTTTTGAATATCCCAGTGTGCCAGCATTCCACGTAATGTTTTGTTTACAGCTCTCCCATGTCGACGAGAACGTCATGATCATGCGCAGCTCTGCATGCTTCCCTGCGTGATGTCTTCGGAGCCATAAGAAGCCCTCATCGGTGTGCTGATGTCAGTTCCCTTTTTTTCTGCGCCTTCGACGCTTAATGGTTTTTTCCCAGGCTTTCCATAGTACTAGAAGCTCTCGCGTCATTTTTTCCAGAAAATAGCAACGTTGTTACAAAGGAAGAATATCGCCTCAGAGGAAGTCTAGTTTGCAGCCTTGCAGGGAATGTGTGGGTCAAATGTCAATCACAAACCCTCATGACGACTGTCTATGGTGCTTAAGATGACTCGCTGAGGTTGGTGTCCCTGAGTTCGAAGACTCATGAAGACCGAGGTGAGATGTCTCTGACTCCATCTCCTGAGGTCGCTACGATGTTCCCCTCGAGTCCAAGAGCATTGACTCCACCTAGATGCCCTGATTCGGAGCCATAGTTCCACCATCTTGGAGCATGCTTGTCCAGTGGGAGGATGGTTGGTCTATTTTCTTCCTCAATGAAGATCTGTGACAACAGATCTTTGGGTTTTAGACACTGTGGACAATGAGTACTCCCTATCCTTCCAAGAGTTTCCCCCACCTTTTCCTCCCCAACAGGGTTTTTATTCAGAAGAGCATCTTCTGTTCCAACACAAAGTTCAAATTCTGCTTCAGATGGGTGCAGTAGAGTTGGTTCCAGAGCAGGAATGGGGTCAGGGATGATATTATCAGTATTTCCTGATTCCCAAAAAGGACAGCCGCTTGTGGCCAATTCTGGAGCTTAGGATTTTAAACTGATTCCTCAAGCAGGAAAAGTTCAAGATGCACGAGTGCTTCTAGTGCTGGATAAGGAAGACTAGAAGGTTTCAATCGATTTGCAGTGTGCTTTTTTTCACATACACATTCTGAAATCGCAGAGGAAGTACCTCCATTTTACGGTGGCGTCTCAACATTATCAGTCTTACTTCCGTATCTCGAGTCTTCATGAAGGTGATGGCAGTGGTCGCAGTGCATCTCAGAAGGTGGGGAATCCAAGTATTCTCTTACCTGGATGATTGGGTGATCAAGGCTAAGACTCCAGAGTTGGTGTTGCATCATTTGCAGTTGACAACGCAGTTGTTGTTCAACCTTGGTTTTACTATGAACATACCCAAATCTCACCTAGAGCCCTCCCAGCCCACACTGTTCATAGGGGCAGTACTGGACACTACGGTGAATGGAGCTTACCTGCCTCCTCAGAGGATTCTGTACATTCAGGCTATGATTTTAATGTTTCACAATGGAGCTATGGTTTCAGTCTTGAAGGTTTTACGCCTGCTAGGTCTAATGGCCTCTTGCATTCTGTTGGTTTTCCATGCACGCTGGCACATGAAGGCCCTCCAGTGGTGCCTCCACAGGCAGTGGTTTAATCACAAGACGGGTTCTCGAAGAGTATGTCAAGATCTCCAGAGACACTGCAATGGATCTACAATGGTGAGGTATGTCTGGCAATCTGTCTCAAGGGAAGCCGTTCCACCCTCCACCTCCGGTGGCCACAGTGATAACGGATGCCTTCACTCTAGGGTGCGGCGCTCATCTGGAGGATCTGGATATCAAAGTTTTTTGTACTCCAGAGGAAAGATTGTTGCATATCAATCTTCTGCGATACGTCTGGCTCTCAAGGCCTTCGTCCCGTCCCTTCATGGTCAGTCAGTTCAAGTATTAACAGACAATACTACCGCGATGTAGTACATAAACAAACAGGGAGGAGTAGGGTTGTATTCTCTCTGCAGAAAGGCTCTGCAATTCTGGCCCTGGGCACAGTACCATCAGATCAGCATCTTGGCAAATCACTTGGCTGGAGTTCTTAACCTCCATGCGGACAGACTCGGCCAGCATTCTTCTGCCAATCATGAGTGGCGTCTCCATCCGGAAGTGGTACAACACATTTTCTGGCTATGTGGGACCCCCTCAGATAGACTTATTTGCCACTCAAGAGAATGCAAACTGCCCATTGTACGGCAGCTTTCAGTATCTGTTGCAAGGAGCTCTGAGGACGCGTTTCAATTGGACTGGGGTGCCCAGCTGTTTTACATATTTCCCCTCATACCCTTGATTCCTTTCGTTCTAAGGAAGATTCGCCACAACCGGGCCCAATTCATATTAATGGCCCGGGATTGGCCGTGAAGAGTATGGTATACAGACCTTCTTCACCTCTCTCTGTGCCCTCTGCTCTGTCACCTTCACAGGGCAGACTTCCTCTCACAGTAGCAGGGGCAGTTTCTACACCCCATCCTCCAGAGCTTGCAGATGCCTGGGGATTGAACAGGGCAACCTGAGTTTTTTTTCTCTTCCTTCTGATGTAGTAGATGCTATACTATCGGCCAGAAGACACTCCACCAAGTCGGTTTATGCTGGCAGATGGGTAAAATTTGGTGTGAAGAAAATTCCCTTGACCCTTCAAAATCCCCTTTATCTGACATTTTACGCTTTGCGGTGTCCCTAGCGCAGCAGGGTTGTGCGGTTACAACAGTTCAGTGGTATTTGTCTGCCCTTTCGGCATTCCTCTGCTTATCCGTCCAACCTTCCCTTTTTAAGTCCCCTATAGTGTCAAGGTTTATTAAGGGACTTACTAACAAGTTCCCTCCCACTCTGTTTATCATGCCTCAGTGGGATCTTAATTTGGTGTTAACCTTTATTTTGGGTGCTCTGTTTGAGCACCTGCATAGTTGTCCTTTAAGGTTTCTTACTTTCAAAACAATTTTTCTGGTTGCCATAACATCAGTTAGACATATTAGTGAATTGCAGGTATTAAGTGTGAAACCCTCCTTCATGACTTCCTATGCAGGCAAGTTGGTATTGAGAACGAGGGCTGCTTTCCTGCCAAAGGTGGTTACTCCCCTCCACTTGGGCCAGTCTATCACCCTTCCTACTTTCTATCCTCCGCATCCATCTAAAGCGGAGGAAAGGCTTCATCTTTTGGTCCCTAAAAGGGCTCTGAGCTTTTAAGTGGACAAAACTCGTGATCTCCGGCTGGATAATCAGCTGTTTGTTGGTTAAGTCGGCAAGATGAAAGGAAAAGCAATGCATAGAAGGACATTGTCCAGATGGACAATCCTGTGTATCAAGATTTGCCATGCCATGGCTAACAAAGAACTACCTGAAGGTATTAGAGCTCATTTTACTAGAGCAAAGTCTTCTACTACCACTTTGGCTAGAGGTGTCCCTATGATTGACATTTGCAAAGCGCCAACTTGGGCCTCCCTCCACACTTTTGCGAAGCACTATCGTTTAGACTTTGAAGTGAGGGGGATGGTCACTTTGCCCGCTCAATGTTGCAGGATCTTTTGGTGTAAGTAGACAGGCACCCACCTCAGAGTGCGGGACTGATTCGGGATTCTATGAGGAATCCACAAGTAGATGTATCCATCAAAAGAACAAGTTACTTATCTTTGGTAATGCTTTTTCTGGTGAATACAGTATCTAACTGTGGATTCTGCACTGACCCATCGTTCCCCTTGCTTGTCTGCATATGCCAAAAACAGAGGTATTTGTATGTTTTTTATTTTGTTTATACTATATATATGTGTGTGTGTGTGTGCATATATAGTATGTATATATTTAAGGTTTTTATTTGAGACCTACCATATGATTCCACATGGATACTGTTGGTTTCACACGTTCGCCTCGAAGGCACGATAAAAAAGGGTAGAAACTGATGTCAGCACGCCGACGAGGGCTTGTTATGACGTTACGTGGAGTCGGGTGCAAAGCAATGGCATTATGATATCCTCGTCGAAGTGGGAGAGGTGTAAAGAAAAGTTTCAGTCGAATTCTGGCGCATTGGGATATTCAGAAGTTGAGGAATCCACAGATAGATACTGTTTCCAACAGAAAAAGCGTTACCGAAGGTAAGTAGCTTGTTCTTTGTGACTTTTGAAAGAGTGTAATTGGAAAATCAGGACAGCTCATGCTGCTTTTGGTGTTAGAGGGACTTCTAGTCTCTATTTAACTTTTGAGGAGTGTCTCAAGTACTTCTTCCACAGAAACAGGCAAGCATTATTGAATGGATTTAGAGAAGAATCTTAGTATACATTCAAATGATTTAGAGTCCGATTTAAACATTAGCAGATGGCCCTGGGTGACCAAGTAAATTACACTGTGGTCCACACAGAGGAGGTGCCCACAAAATATAGAAATGTCCACTAGCCCAGCGGACATGCCTAACATTGACAGGATTCCCTGTCACAATGGTTCCTGCCAATGCATTATAAGTTTGCCGGACAGCTCCGTCAACAGGACAAAGTATGAAAAACTTAAAATATTTTTTTAATTTTCAAAAAGAACATCCCAAAGCCGGATTTTCTTTTTGAAATAAAATAAAACAATGCCCTCCTCGCCATGGGAGTTTGCTTCCATGGTGAGTGGGGCATTGAGCACTTTTCAGTCTCCATACCGCCAGATTTTTCCTGGTGGTGATGTGCATTGAAATTGCATGTCCGCCCATCTAAATTAAATGGGCAGGCATATAGCCAAACCTCCCACTGCCCTTACCCCATCAGGCCATCGGAGGGGTTTGACCACAGCAGAGAAGTAGTCTCCGCCATCGTCAAACTTACATCCGCCAGTGTCTAAATCTTATATTGTAAGTGTGCCGTACCGGCTCTGTCATGTTGACAGAGCCGTCCAGCAAACTTAAAATGCATTGGCAGGATTCTGTCAATACTAGAAATGTTCTCTGGACCAGGGGACATTTCTAAATTTGTGGGCAACGGAGTAAATTTACTCTGCCGCCCTGGCTGAGAAATGGGCCTCCTGCCAATATAAAAATCGTGTCCTAAATGTCATTCCAGTGTTCCACTGTCTCCCTTAGTCCATACTCATTGGATGTGCATTTTGAACTTTTGCACAAAATAATTAATTTTTGTTCAACATTAAATAGGTTAAAAAGCTGGTCGGCCCACACTCAGGCACGTTTGCATGAAGGATATTATTTTTGTTCATCTTAATATGAGCTAAAAAGCAGGTCAGGCCACACTAAGCCCTCTCATTTCCAGATCTTCAGTGATCAACTACTCTCGTTAGTAGTCCAAAGTGATGGAGGAAAGAGAAGAGATACGCAGGTGGGTTTTCTAGACAAAGGAGAACCTAGATTGGACCTAGTACAAGAGTCACACTAGTTACTACCTTTTACTTGCTTGAATGTCCAGTCCCTACTCCCCTAGACCCATGGAAGAATTACAAACCATCTCCAACTAAATTGGAGTTCGAAAATATCACAGGAGGCATCTGATGGTCCTCTTAGATGCCAGACAGATATCCTAAAAAGTAGCATATGCCGAGAGAAGTGTGGCGCAGCAGCCAGGGCGGCTGACTCCGGAGACCGGGGCTCACGGTTCGATCGCCGGTGGCAGCTCAGCCCACCACCATGTGACTCTGGGTAATAGCTCGCTTAATCTTCCCGACGGACCCCAGCTCCTTGAGACCCTTAGAGGTGATTTGTTTGCGCTTTACAATTATTGGGTTATTATTAGTATTATATGTAGAGCAATGCTAGTGTAAGCTTTGTCCACTTGATCTAAGATAGTGGCAAACTATAGGAGGCCAACGATTGCAGAATCACATGCATCCTCCAAAAAGGCACCACAAATAGTTTTGGGCATAATGGTAGCGAACTTATCATCACCCTTTACCGTGGCAAACGTTATCAGAGATTCTTCATTCCATTATTAAGGTTCGGACAAACAGTTCAGAACAACTCCCTTCCCAGATCCTCCAAAGCTGCAGAAGCACCAGTCAGAGAGGAGGGATTCTGAGAAGAAAATCTTTCTCACCATTGTTAGGAACATGACCATGCACATAACACTGAGAAAAGCAGAGGTGCTTTATTAAACCACTGTAGCAGCAAAGTACTTACAGTCCTCTTGATTGTCAATGAAAGTGCAGAGAAACAGCCCCTCCAAACAATGTGGCTCATCGAGCAATAAAATGTCAGGCTTGCTTAAAGAAGAAGTGTCACTGGAAGAGCCAACACCAGAGGAGACAATTGAGAAGACAGATTGTACTGTCAGGCAGTCCCGCGAAATTCAAAGTGACCCCAGCTCTGCATGCAGCTTACAATGATCCCACAAAAGAACCAGGAAACTTTCATTGAAGGTCTCAACTTTGACTGCATTGACGTAAGTGTTGCAAACTGAGGAGATCCAAAAGGAATGAAGGATGTAAATCCATAGTACCAGCACATCCAGTGAGAATTTGGATGTGTCAAATGAGGATGGATGGGCCTATTTGCAGTGTCTACCCAGGGACCACTGATGCCCCAGTGTTCACTTCGTAAAAGGATGTTCACAGTGTGGCACAAAGGACATGTGAGCAGCCCAGCCCCTGACGAAATATGAGAATTGTAAAATGGAACTTTTTGAGATTTTGGTCCAAGTCAAACACCCAACAACAGACAAGCAGGCAAGTCTCATTCAACCTTGGAAATTCACTATTGTCAAACGTGAAGGGATGATCTAAATGCCAAACAAGCCAGAGGTAAATGTAAATGGGGGTTCTGCCAGAAAAGTGCGTAGAGGAACCTGACCCTTAGGCTACAACTACTTACCAACCAGTCTCAGGACAGTCATGAATGAGAAACCCTGTCAGAGAGGGAACCTGAGATACAGCACCTATTCCTGATCTCAACTCTCATCAAGAGCTGAATTTTCCTCCTGCTAAGCAGCACACTGTTCGTTTGTTAGGAGAGGCCAACTCCTAAGAGAGGATTTAGGGTAAGCCCTGATCTCTCAATGGGGGACGTTCAGGTCTGAATAGCTCTGAAAGACCAATTAAGGGATTAGGTGTACCTACTTCCTATAGGCAAAGATCAACAGAGGCAGTCTGTGTAATTCTTACATTATAGAAGCCCTCCAGTACCACAACAAGAAGGAGGTGGAGACCCTGATCAGTTGAACACAAGATTATTTGGGGAGAATTTCCAACAGAGAGACTCAGCACGGATGGTGCATGAACCCTGGCCTGCCCTGACTCTGTCCATTCAGCTAATTGGCAGCAAAGTCCCTTACTGAATTTGACCAAAGGAGAAGGAGTCAGTGAACTGGGCGCAGAAGGTTTAGTCACCGGAAAGGCTGTTCTCCATGGAAGAGGACCTCTAATTCATAATTAACATTGGGTGGGAGGAGGAGTATTTTAGTTCTGTAGCTGTGTTTGATCCAATCCAGAATTCAGTATTCAGAAGCCCTTGCACTCCACATCACTGAACATTGGTCTAAAAGACACCTGGTTGGGTAAAATACACAAGGCCCAAAAGAAAAGCTAAATCTAAAAAATACCATAGAACATGACACTCCACAGAAACCTGCAAAGGGTAGAGTTTCCATCTGCCTTGTGGCAGATTTCTTCCTACTGTCAAGGAAGAAGGGGAAAATCTTCCAAATTTAAGGTACTCCACCAAAGCGGTAGTGATTTTTCATTGAAACCGGTTGCCTTCACCACAGAAGGTACCACTTTAGTTGAGAAACATTGCAGTAGAAATCCACTAATATCTGCCAACTTCCATGCAAATTCCACCAGCAAAGGTGGGTACTGGAGATGTTTAGGCTTCTGTAATCCCTGCAATCCTTTGTGTGGCTGACCTTCATGGAGGCAACACTGGATGATATGGTTGCACATTAGTTTCTCAAAGACTCAGCGCATAGCCAAGGAGATTCTGTCAGCAGGACATTCACCCTTCCAGCTCATCTTAAGTAGGGCGAATATGCTGCCAGAGTCGTTGGTTAGCTGTGTTTTTGGTTACCAGCCTCTTCTGAGTCCGGCTTCAGCCCTTAAATAATACATGCACGTTAGTATGCTCTTCGGTGTAGTTGTGATTTCAAAATGCATGCAAAGAGAGTGTAAGTTTCTCACTCAGGGAATCTCCATTGATAATCATAAGCACTGAAAAGTCCCGTCCATGTGCAGGGATCTCCAAGTACTTCTTTAAAACACATCTTTTTAAGAATAGACGTTCGTCTTACTTCAGGAAGGCCAAGACTAGGATGTAATTTTGTTACAAAATGTTTTGCAGCCCATAAAGATTAGATCGCCATCTGGTGTTGGGCTCGAATGCTTGCACCTTGATGTTGTCTTGGAAGAAGTCTTTGTAGTCACGAGATAGGTGACTCCTCCCTTGGACGATAGTGCGCATGGACATCGACTCCATCCTTAGATTGTTTTTTTCCGCCATTGGGTTCGGATGCAACTTTTGCGCTCCGGTTCAAAACTTCCATTTCAAACTATTTCGACGCGCAAAACTTTCACAAACTTCGGATTGACATCGAACATCGATATCTTCGACACGCCTTTCATCGGCCCGATTCCAGTCGTCGATGCGGGCTGCTGGGCCTATCGATGCCGTAAGGCCTACGGCTCATGGAAAGGACGCCATTCAAGAAATGCCCCCAGTGTGGTGCAAAGTTCCGGCACAGACCATCATAAGGTCTGCATCCCGTCGCTCTTGCCAGAACACGACGAGTCAAGCTGTCCAGCCTGCGCATCCTTTCGATCAAAGGCGACTATTCGCGATCGAAGGGCTCAACGACATATCATGGTGCAGAGATCAGCTTCGGAACCAGAGGACATCTTCGATGAAGGCCCGGATGTCCCAGAAGAAGATTTCGAGGATCTCGAAATCATGTCAGAGGCAGAAGACTCAGATGACCCCATCACTCCTGGTCAACGAGTGAGTACTACTGCCCCAACTCCAACCCCACCACCAAAACAAAAAGGCACTGGTCAAGACTTCGCCTGTTGGCCCCAGTCGCGACCGAAAACACACTTCAGAAGCCCGTGCCCGGCTCCGAAGAAAAAAGACAAGCCTTCCGGTAGCTCGGGACCAAGCAAACCGCATATAATTGTCCCACCGGTGCCTTTGGCACCGAAGCCAAAGGAACACTCGGCTCCGAAATCGGTTCCGACTCCTTCCACGTCAAAAGACAAACCGGCCCCGAAAACCTCGAGACCCGTGGATAAACCGGCTATGAACGCTTCTAAGCCTAAAGATCCTGCCTCGGCTCCGAAACCGAAATCCTCGGAACCGAAAGACAAGCCTAAGGATCCTACCAGGCCAAAGAGCATAAAACCCAACAACAGCCCCGCTCGGAACCGGAAAAAACGACACCGAAAGCGGTCATCGAGGAAGAGGAACTTTTTCATCCGGATCCTATCGATCCTAAGCAGAAAAAGATCTATATTAATCCCAAAACAGGAAATGTCACAGCTGTGCCATGCAAGAAGAGGAAGTTAGACACCGCACATGGCCCTCCAGTGCCTGTGAAGAAGAAGGACTCTGCTACATCACCTATGCCTCCTTCTTCTCCTATACTTCCTTCTAACCCCCTTCCTCTCCCTAATCTGTTACACCACCTCTGCCTGTAACTTCTCCACACATGCACCACCACAGGATGATGATGATGATGATGACCTAGGGACGAGGGGAGACCCTGATCCTTTCACAGATCCAGCTGACCCACCACAAGATGATTGGGATTACACTGTCCAATAGATCTACCAGACCTCCCAAGACCCCAACCATACCGCTCAAAACCATCTCCCCCAGACGATAATGTTGGTTTTGGACAATTGCTTAACAGGGCTGCCATTTTTCACGGTGTGAAAATGCACTCAGACACAGCAGAGAAGGACTTCCTTTTAGACACATTTGAACAGTCCCAAAAAACAGTGCAAATATTACCAATGATTAAAGGAGTCATTAAGCATGCCCCTGACGTGTTCAAAGATCCCGTACGTGCCAGGATTCTTAATCCTAGGATAGATAAAATATATAGACCTGCTCCTGAAGACCCTGCTTACATTAAGGGGCAACTGCCTTTGGATTCTCTAGTAGTTTCCAACGCTAGAAAGCGCGCCAACTCACAAACCTCCGGGGATGCACCACCCCAGATAAGGAATCCAAATTACTGGACGCATCTGGCAAAAGAGTAGCTGCGCAGGCCGCCAATCACTGGCGCATAGCCAACAGGCAAGCACTGCTGGCTAGATATGATAGGGCCCACTATGACCAACTAGAAACCCTATTACAGCATTTGCCTGACCAATACAAAACTCAGGCAAATGATCTCATGCAAGAGGGCAAACTAATATCAAACGCTTCAATCAAATGCGCCCTTGACGCATGAGACACTGCCTCTAGATCCATCAATACCAGTGTACTGCTCAGACGACATGCCTGGCTGCGCATTTCAGGCTTTAAGCAAGAGGTCCAGACAACCATCCTGAACCAGCCGTTCAACCAAGAACAACTATTTGGATCGGCTTTGGACACTGCTCTTGAAAAAATGAAGAAAGACACAGAGACTGCTAAGTCCATGGGAGCGTTACAGTCTCCACAAACACGTGGCTCCTTTTGTCGCTCCTTTTACAGAGGAGCCTCCAAGTACATGGCCACAGACACCTCATCCTCCTTTAAAACCACTACACAAACATCTCCCAATAGAGGATATTTTAGAGGTGGATACAAACGAAATAACAATAAAGGGAGAGACTGAGGTAACAACAACACTCGCACCTCCTCTACGACAATACAGTGACTTCCCGCCACTCCCCCCAGGCCATTCCACTCCGGTCGGGGGAAGATTATCACAGTTCCTACCTGTCTGGAATTCCATCAGAACAGACAAGTGGGTAAGACAGATTATCTAGTATGGTTACTGCCTGGAACTTACAGCTACCCCCCCCACACATACCACCCAAGCAGCGTCCAATGTCCACAGATCATCTCACGCTCTTCACACAAGAAATTCTCTCACTGCTTCAAAAGCACGCAATAGAGCCTGTTCCTTTACCACATCAAGGAACAGGGGTTTACTCGCTGTATTTCCTAATACTTAAAAAGGACGGGACTCTAAGACCAATACTCGACCTCGTATCCCTCAATCTGCATATACACTCGGATCATTTTCACATGATCACTCTCCAACAAGTGCTCCCACTGTTGCAACAAGGCGACTTCCTTGCCACACTAGAACTCCTGGACGCTTACATCCACATTCCCATACATTCTGCTCACAGGAAGTATCTAAGGTTCGTAGTGGACGAACAACACTATCAGTTCAAAGTCCTTCTGTTCGGAGTCACCACCGCACCCAGAGTATTCACAAAATGCCTTGCGGTGGTAGCAGCACATTTGAGAAGACAACAGATCCATGTCTTCCCATATCTGGACGACTGGCTAATAAAAGCCAAGTCATTCAACCAATGTGTTCAACACACTCACCAAACCATCCAAACATTACATAACTTGGGGTTCACAGTCAACCACACCAAGTCGCATCTCCAGCCCTCTCACATACACCAATATCTAGGGGCCACAATAAACACTTCCACAGCTCTAGCATATCCCAGTCCAGCCAGGATAGCCAGTATATAAACCCTCATCCCAAAATTTCAGGCCCAACACTCTCTCACAGCCACATTGTTCATGCAACTTATAGGCATGATGGCATCTTGCACCTTTATTGTACCTTATGCAAGACTTCAAATGCGTCCCTTACAGGAATGTCTAGCACATCAGTGGAATCAGGCTCAAAGACAACTTACAGAACTGGTGTTGGTAGACAGCAGCACACATCGCTCTCTGCAGTGGTGGAATACAACAAACTTGTCCAGAGGGCGGCCGTTCCTAGAGCCTGTTCCACAGATAGTGCCCACAACAGACGCATCACTCACAGGATGGGGAGCCCATCTCCTCGGGCATACAACTCAAGGCAAATGGACCACTCAACAAAAAGTGCTCCACATCAATCACCTGAAACTACTAGCAATATTTCTTGCATTAAAATCGTTTCAAGTACATCTACAAAACAAAGCTGTCCTGATCCGGACGGACAACATGACAGCCATGTATTACATACAAAAACAGGGAGGCACACATTCTCTGCAGCTGTCCCAGCTCGCACAGAACATTTGGAGATGGGCCATCCCACAAAATATATACGTACTTGCGGAACACCTTCCAGGAGTTCACAATCAGATTGCGGATCTGTTAAGTTGACAGACACAGCAGATACACGAATGGGAACTACATCTCCAAGTTCTTCTACCATTTTTCCAAATGTGGGGCCAACCAGACATAGATCTGTTCGCCACACACGAAAACGTAAAAAATGCCCAACTTTCGCCGCCAGGTTTCCACACCAATTGTCCAAGGGCAATGCGATATGGATGAACTGGTCAGGCAGATTTGCATACGCTTTTACGCCACTCCCACTGATTCCACTAGTAGTACGCAAGCTTCGGCAATGGTCTCTCAAACTAATCCTAGTAGCTCCCACATGGGCACGCCAACCGTGGTTCACAACACTATTGGAACTCTCACTAGTTCCACACCAAAAACTGCGCCTGTCCCCATCCTTGTTAACACAGAACCATGGAGAGGTCAGACATCCAGATCCAGGTCAGTTGAATTTGGCGATCTAGCTCCTGAAGTCCTAGAGTTCGGTTACCTTAACCTACCACCAGACTGTATGAACATCATTAAAGAAGCCAGACGCTCTACTACTAGTGCTTGCTAAGCTGCAAAATGGAAAAGATTTGCCATTTACTGCACTAACAACCATATTGATAGACTGGATGCCTCCATCCAGAACATCATCTGCTACTTACTACACTTGCAAAGATGTAATCTAGCATATTCATCCAAACGTTTACATCTAGCAGCACTTGCTGCTTATTTACAAAACAGACAACACTTGTCACTTTTTAGAGTCCCTGCAATTAAAGCCTTTATGGAGGGACTGAAAAAAATCATTTCTCCCAGGTTGCCACCCTCTCCAGTATGGAATCTAAATATAGTTCTTACTAGGCTCATGAGACCCCCATTTGAACCTCTGCATAAATGCGAATTGCAGTTCCTCACATGGAAAGTAGCTTTCCTTATTGTAATCACCTCTCTTAGAAGAGTAAGTGAGATCCAGGCTTTAACCATACAAGAACCATTCTTACAAATACATCGTAACAATGTGGTTCTCAGAACAAATCCAAAATTCCTTCCTAAAGTCATCTCTCCATTTCATCTTAACCAATCGGTGGAGTTACCAGTGTTTTTTCAATACCCAGACTCCGTAGCAGAGAGAGCTCTACACACCCTAGATGTAAAAAGAGCCCTACTTTAGTACATTGACAGAACTAAATCCTCTGGCAAGACAAAACAATTGTTCATAGCTTTCTCCCCACCGCATAAAGGTAACCCCATCTCCAAAGCTGGGATTGCAAGGTGGATCGTTAAATGTATCCAAATATGCTACCAAAAAGGTAAACGCACATTAACAATTCCCCCTAGAGCGCATTCCACACACAAACTAGGGGCCTCCATGGCATTCTTAGGGAACATTCCCCTAGAAGACATCTGTAAGGCAGCAACATGGTCCATAACACACACCTTCACTAAACACTATTGTGTTGACGTGCAAGACAAGCAACAAGTTACTGTGGGCCAAGCTGTTCTTAAAACTCTCTTTCAAACTACTGCAACCGATACAGGATTACCAACGCAGGGTAGATACTGCTTTACAGTCTATGCCAGTGTGTGATCTGCAGCTCATATGCCTCAAACGTAAAATGCTACTTACCAGTATGCATCTGTTCTTGGAATGTAGAGCTGCAGATCCACACACGTCCACCCACCTCCCCGGGACCTGTATCTGTTCCAGTTCTATCTTACTTAGATATACACACATGGACATCTTTTTCTTTCTACTAACTCCATCATTTCCCATTATGGTGAAAAACAATCTAAGGATGGAGTCGATGCACACTATCGTCCAAGGGAGGAGTCACCTATCTCGTGATTACAAAGACTTCTTCCAAGACAACAACAAGGTGCAAGCATCCGAGCCCAACACCAGATGGCGATCTAAAGCTAGTGTGTGGATCTGCAGCTCTACATGCCAAGAACAGATGCATACTGGTAAGTAGCATTTTCCTTTTGTATAAAAAGGTCATAATATCATTAGTAAAATAAGAAAAAATTCCAAGAGTTGAATAATTTTTTCTTATCAATTTCGTTCTTAGACCTTTTTTTAAAGGAAATGGAGAAGAAGGAATGGGTCAAAGTAGACCGCAGTACTGTAGCCATAAAAACTGACACCGCACCTTGAAACACCCACAGCCCTCCAGTTTTTGGCTTTTTCTCAATAAAATCTTTCTCAAAGTATTTGGCAACAACTTTATGGGACGTCTTTGAACATTTAAAGTGTTTTTCTGTCATTTTCTGACAGGAAAATTAATCTTCCAGACAAAATGTCATCTTTATTTGTCAAATGTCCTACTTGTGGCAGAAAGAAGGCCAAATCAGATCCTCATGATCTCTGGATTCTGAGCCTTTCGGACAGTCACAATCCTGACAGATATCAGCACTGAAGGACCTTCTCCAAATGTACTCTGAAGGACAGAGAGAAGATTTGCCTTAATTGAGCTAAGAGCGGCGCAGGCAAGAGGCGGAATCTGAAGGTGGCCCTTAACATGAGAAAGGAGAGGGCGAGTCCTCTACCAGGATTTCTCCCCTTCCCGCTGAGAAATCCATGAGAAGGAGATCCGAAATGAGGAGAACTCCACAAAAACAATGCCGTTTCTCGTCCAGAGCTGGGTTGACGTCAAGGAGGAGAAGACGTTCGGCATCGAAAAACAAAAGGTCAATGTCGAAAGATTCCATGAGGTTTGAAACACAGGAGGCATTCAACATCAAGATAGTCCATGACGTCGAGACATAGAAGACACTCGACATCGAAAAATGCCAGATCAGCGTAAAGGATCAGAAAAATTAGAGCAAAAAGGTTGCCATCAACTTCTAATTGTGAATACTCCAGGGCATACACTCCATGATCACCAGTCCTCGTTTCAGATTCCCCGCAACCTCCTCCTTTGCATGGTCTAGCTCCTTCAGTGCCAGCTTGCTTCACCGCTACCTCTCCCTCAGACAGAGGGACCTTTGGAAGCTCCTTCACCGCTGAGGCCTCCAGCCGCTCCACGGAGATCTAAATCTCCTTGGTCAAAATCTAGATCGCACCACAGATCTTGATCAAGAGGAACTTCCAGATGTTGCTGTCACAGTTCTCGACACTCCTTGTCTCAACGCTCATCTAGGCACAGACACAGATATCGTCCTTGGTCCAGGTCGAGGTCAAGAACCAGAAAAAGGTCCTTTTATTCAACCTCGCCTTCTAACAACAGAAGATACTCACTGAATCTGACTGACCCCCCTCAGCTAATAGTCTCACCTATTGATGACATAAATGCTTTTCAGGAGGTACTCATACAGGAAGCTACAAAACAAAAAATTCCATTGCCTGCTCCCTCAACAGCTACGTCGGTGATATTTTTGACTCTTCACCAACGTTCTATTCCTTTTCTGGCTCTGGTTACAGGCTTGTTAGAATCAGCTATGGAACTTTTCCACACGCCAGCTTCAGCCAAAACAGCTCCATCTAGGCTTCAGAAAAAATATATGTCTCCGGAATAGGACCCGTTATTCCTGTGGTTAGATCCTCCTCCTGATTCAGTTGTTATCTTGGCTGCAAAAAAGATTTATTCAACAACTCCTTCACCCACGGTTCCAGGAGACAAAGAAAGTAGGGAACTAGACTCGGTGGGGGGCAAGGTAGTGACACAGCGACTATGAACATGAAAGCTGCGAGCTCATCTGCGCTTCTCTGCAGATATGATAGAAGCTTACGGGACTCCCTACAACAATTTACAGATGATCTCCCAATAGACTATAGGGAGAACTTCATAGAAATTTTAAAGGAAGGCATGATGGTCTCTAACCAAGTATCAGCACTGCTGCTGACTCATCTTTGCTAGCAACCCATGGATATTGCCACGGATTAGCTCTCAGGTGACATTCGTGGCTGCTCTGAAGCAGGAATCTTAACACAGGATTCTCATCCTTCCTTTCTCTGGTAACACTCTATTTTGAAGTCATACAGACAAAAAGATGGCTTGTATGAAACACAAATTGAAGACCTTAAAAACAGTTGGTCTAGAAAAATTGAGGCATTTTTATCCGCAGAAGTTTCAAACCCCTCAGTGGTTTCAAGGACATCACCAACAACAGTAACAGAGGCCTTGTGAACAGCATCAAAGGCGCCAATCAAAGGCAAGAGGTGGCCATCAATCTGCTCAAGCAGGAAAGCCTCCTGCAGGCTCCAAACGTCTTTCTTTACCCACTCCGGTAGGGGGGAGTATTTCCAAATATCCATCAGAATGGAAATCTATCACAAATGACACCTGGGTACTGAATATTGTACAGAATGGTTATTGTCTCAAATTCACCAAGTTTGCACCAAATATTCCACCAAAATCATCCAATCAATATCTACAGATGCAGAAATGAACATTCTTCTGCTGAAGGTTGGTTATCTCTCAACCAAGGAGGAACAGGGATTAATTCCCCTTATTTCTTGGTGAAAAAGAAAGGTCAGAAAAACTAATACAGACCCATACTAGGTCTGAAAGCACAAACAAATGGATATGTAGAAAAAACTTCAGAATACTAGCTTTACATCAAATTAATCCTCAAATCCATCAAGGAGACTGGGTCTGTTTCATAGATCTTCAGAGTGCATATTTTCAGACCCCAATAGCCAGAAAACACAGCAAATTCCTGAGATTTCTAATAGGCCACAATGTTATTTGCACTTATAGAGCACGGTTACCCTGGGGTATCCTGGCGCTAAGTACTGGTTACCTGGATAAGCTGAGCGCATGCTACTGAGAAAAGAGCCATGTCTTCAAGCCCTTACGGAAGGAGAGGAGATCCGGGGCATTTCTGAGCTGAAAAGGAAGCTCGTTCCAAGCTCTGGAGGCACAGAGAATGAAACTTCTACCTCTCCAATTAGTTTTTTTAAATGACCACCAGTACAAAGTACTTCCTTTTGGCCTCAAATCAGCCCTTAGAACTTTTTTGAACTGCGTGGCAGTAGTAGCTGCACATCACAGAAAATTCAAAATATTCCTCTGTGTGTATTATGACGACTGGCTTATCAAGGTGTCCACGCGACAACAAGTACAACATCATTATCAAATCGCTGTCTCTACTCTCAGTCGACTTGGCGTTTATATCAATCGCTAGACAGCAACCTCCTCGCCAGTTCAGTCTCTTCATTTTGTAGAAGCTACTATTGACACCATTAAAGTGTTTACTTCGGAGGAGAGACTTTTATCCATAAGTCTGAAATGTCAATCTCTCATGAAAGTCTTTCATCCAACGGTGAGGAAAGTGTCATCCCTTGTCGGCTCAATGGCATCTTGTATATTTCTGATGGCAAATGTCCGTCTCCACATGAGACCACTACAAGACTGTCTGGAGGACAAGAGTCGATACTCAGGCAGTTGGACAGACACGATCAAACTTTACCTCAAACAGAAGCAATCCCTCAAGTGGTGGTGTCAACTGAAAAATCTCCTACAAGGGATGCCTTTTCATCAGGATGTTACCTCTCAAACAATAGTGACCAAAGCCTCTCTGTTAGGTTAGGGAGCACACACTATCACATTCAAACTCAGGGAATATGGTCTGCGAAGAAAATGACTTACCATATTAACCTTCTGGAACTAAGAGCTGTCCATTTGGCCCTGAAGTCTTTCATACCATCCTTCAAGATAGAATCACTCCTTGTAAAGGCAGACAACAGAACAGCAATGTACTATCTGAACAAGCAAGGAGGAACAATGTCCAGAGCCTAATCAACGGAAGCCCAAACAAAGTCCAGAGCCTTATCACTGGAAGCCCAAACAATATGGAATTGGTTGCTGGTCAGAAACATAAGGTTTACTGCACCCCATCTGCTGGGTGTCCAGAATATATAAGCAGACTCCTTAAGCAGGATTTTTCACGAAAGGGTGCTTAATGATACCATTGTTCACAACATCTTCTGCACCTGGGGTTTTCCTCACATAGATGTATTTGCATCTACAGAAAACAAAAACGCCCAATCCTAGCTCATAGTGTTACCTTCCAGGGACATTGGGAAATGCCCTATGGATCGACTTTTCCAACAAATTTCTCTACACTTCTCCTCTGATACCCCTGAATCCATCAGTAATCATCTACCCCTGATACCATCAGTAATCATTGAACTGTCTTACTCCAAGGCCAGAATGATATTGATAGCTCCGGAGTGGCCATGACAATGGTGGATCACAAACCTACTCCTCATGGGGAGAGGATGTGGCCTAACAGCTAGGGCGGTCGACCTCGAAGTTGGGAAACTGGGTTCCAGTCTCGGCAGGGATGCTCAATTATCCTGTGATTCGGGGCAAATCACTTAATCTCCCCATGCCTAACAAACAAAAAATTAAATGTGACCATCTGTAACACAACTGGTGCTCATGTAAAGTGCTCCGATACCTTCGGGTCTAGTTCGCACTATATATATAAAAAAAACTCCTCATGTCGGAACGTCCATACATGAGACTGCTGTGTAGACGGGATCTCATGAAGTTCGAATGCCAGATGATCCATCTCAATCTCTCCTCTGAGGTTATCAGCATGGCTCCTGAAGTCATGCAATATAGACATTTGAATTTACCTCAAGAATGCATGAACATTCTGAAAGAAGTTATATGTCCACCAAGGCCTACATCTTACTCTTTTAAATGGAAGAGATTCTGGCGTTCTGATAAGAACATTAATCCAACTACATGCCAAGAAGAATCCTTTACTCCCAGACTTACTTCATTTGGCCCATTCTGGGTTACAATTCCCGTCTGTTAAGGTCCGTTTTGCAGCTATTACTGCCTCCAGAAAATGTCCTTCACAAATCTCTTTTTTCTCACTAAGTTATTAAAGATTTCTCAGAGGGTATCAAAAAGGTTTTTCCTCCACTAAGCCATCCTTCCCCTCCTTTACCCACTTTCAAACCTAATCATAAACCTCATTACAACACGGTTCTTGGAAAATGGCTTTCCTAGTTGCCATTGCATCAACAAGTAGAGTTTGTGTCATTCAAGCTTTATGTTCTGATGAACCGTATACAATTTTTCATAGCAATAAGTTGGTTATTAGAACTCATCCGAAATTCTTGCCCAAAGTAGTTTTGGATTTTCACATTAATGAGACCATTGTGAGAAGGGTCTTAAAATATTATCTAGATAAAACAAAAGATATACTTAAGACAGATCAGTTGTTTGTAAACTATGGTCCTGTATGTAAAGGTCAGTGTCACTTTTTATGACTACAGTGCTGCAGCCTATAGGTCTACATTGCCCCTTACCTTCTTCTCCAATTCCTTTAAAAAAGGTTTATGAATTATATTGATAAGAAAACATTACTGAACTCTTGGACGTTTTTCTTATTTTAGTAATTATATTTGGAACCTTTTTAAATAAACATTAAAGTAATTGGCCAATATAGACTTCTTTATAGGCTGAAAAATGTTTTTTCAACAAAATCATGTCCTAGTCTTGGCCTTCCTGAAGTAAGGCGAACGTCTATACTTAAGAAGATGTATTTTAAAGAAGTGCTCCAACCTGTTCTGGACTACTCAGTGCTTATGATTTCAATAGAGGTTCCCCTGAGGGAGAACTAGGATTACAGTTAATAAGAAACCATTCCTTCTAATACATCGTTGTAATACTGCTGTCCTTTATTTTCACACAGGTTATCTTGTGGTCCCGGCTGGAGGAGGGGGCACATTCCTTGGAGGATTCATTGTAAATAAGATGAAACTTCGTTGTTCTGGAATCATCAAATTTAGTTTATTGTGTGCACTGATCAGTCTAATGGCTATGCTTGTGTTCCTCATTCACTGCCCAAACATGCCTGTGGCTGGCATTACAGCTTCGTACGACAGAAGGTAAGCATTATTGTATTGCTCAAAGGTAGTTCTCGATGTTAGATTGCCCTGATGGGATCTGTTACATTTAATTCAGCCGCAGGGGGACTGCAGAGATTCTGTGGGCAATACAATCACTGTTTGGTTGGCCCAGACACCACTTCTTGTTAAGACAAAAACAGTGTAAAACTGCTACCTTGGATACTTGGCCTGCTGAATTGTCAGCCCTGCCTTTCCCTGAGCTGTCCAACACCTAAGGACTTGCGAGTATCTCCTCAATTTGTGAAGACTTTCTGTAGAGCAGGCAAAACAGACATCCCTCTCTAAATTACCTGGGGACAATCGGTGCAGTCTGGAGGCTATGCAGGCCTGCCGTAGACCATAAGAGGTTTAATATATTTCTCCATGGAGCCCCCCTTAGTTTTGAGAAGTCACAAAACACAAAAATAATGTACCTGCAGATCTTTATTCCACCCTATTCTCGTGTAGCTACTGCTTCTTTAGCTGTCCACCGCAAACATAGCTTGTACCTTGTTAGCAGTCCAAGTCCACGAAGTCTCTTCAAATTGTTTATCTGAACGCAAATTCACCTCTCTCCCTCACTAATCAAAAAAGCCTTTGTACACTGTTAAAATGAATTACAATATGTGCTAACAGACATATGAGAAGAGAAAATGCTTGTTTCTCATTATGTTTTGTGAGAGCAGGACCATAGAATTGCACACATTTAACACACAATATTTGCGATGAGACTTTCCTAAGCCTATAATGCTTACTACTAAGAAAAGCATAAAGGACAATAAAAACGTGTGCACATGTTCTGTGTACTGCTGCCTTCCAGTGTTTGGCCCAGACGTTTGCAACTTTTTAGAATTCAAGGTAGTCAGAGTCACAAGACCTGTGACTCAATTCTTGATCCACAATGCACCAGCACACTGGCTGCACCTCAGCTTGTTTTCTTCTGCCATCAGGCTCAGACGATTGGGAAGGCTGCTCTGGGATCGTCGTGCTAAAACACTGATTCTTTCTTCTCAGTTTCAGCAGTTCACCCTTCGACTGTGATGAAAACAACCCTATTGCGGGAATCTAGCTCTCTTTGATTCCGGGACTTTGGATTTTATGGTCAGCAACCTTTGCGCTTAGACGTACCACAGCTTCAAGATGTCATTGTCGACTAGTCATTAGTGCTCCTTGTAGTGTCCCAAAGGATGCACCTCTGGGTATGCAAATGACTCCCTTCCACTTCTGCCCTAGGTGTAACATGAAATACACCTGAAGCTATGTTAACAAGGTCTGTATCCTCTGCCTCTCTGCAGATCATGAGGAAACTTCCTTCAAAATCTGCCTCGCTGCAAATAAACCTTAAGTACCAGAGGTGAAGAAGGTGGGCCCATCACAGAATGCAAATACAGGCGTCTTTTGGAGACAGCTGACATTTTTGGAGCTGAAAATATGACAGGTGTGGAGGAAGATGAAGCAAGGCCCTCCCGCATTCTGGTGGGTCAAGCAGGGGAGAGCCTCGAGGCTGTATTTTCCGAGGCCTGTGACATTGAGGAGAAGGTTCAGTTCCATGATCCAGTGGTGCAACACAAGCCAGCCTTGGGTCCTAAGAACAAGTCAACACCACACACCTCTACAGCGCCTCAAGATCAATCTCGAACCCCAAAACACAGGTCAATGGAGAGAGTGCACAAACCCTGCCGGAGTCAGGCATCAAGCCCTAAGTCGAGCCAGAAATGGTTCAAGCCTTCAGGTTTTGCCTCTCCAACTGAGGCACCCTAGACTCAAGAGGCTTTGTCAGTGTCTGTGAAGACCCCATCAAAGGGCACCAATCTGCACTGTGCTTCCATGCCATCTCAGCACTGAGAAACTGAAAAATCACACTCTGTGCTGAAAGCAGTATCACATTGGCCCGGGGCTCCGAAAAGGAGCTGAAATCCAAAGCTACCTCAGCAACCAGGATCAAGGCCAGCACCAAAGCTCCCCTCAATGCTGAGGTAGATCACCACAGAGGGGTCCACCTTTGAGAAACCTTTGGAGATCCTTGATACAAATCAGAAGACACTCTTCATCCACCCAGACATGAGCAAAATTCTTGCTAAACCCCTGGCACCGGGACTCATCCGGATCTTGAAAAAATGTTGTTTAGCCTTCTAGGAGGAACCAGGACTAGACCATTACACATTATCAGTCCCACAAGTGTCAGGGATTTGTCCACGAGCTCTATACCATTCCCACAGCTGCCATCCATACCTCTTCCACTACTTCTCCCACACTGTCCTCCACCTGAGCTACAGGATTCTGACTCAGAGCCGAGCAGTCGTTACTATCTACGAGGCCCCTATGACAAGCACATTAGTTTCCAAGAAGGAGATGATCCCTAAGAGGATTATGTGGTAGATTCCCAAGACGACCCAGATCTTGAGCCCTACCCTGAAAAATATCCCCACCAGTTATTACTGCATAAGCTTACAGTAATACAAGGGGCTGTATAACATCATCAGGACAAACTACACAGAGTGCAAGATGAGAACAATTTGCTTGTCAAAACCCTGTTTAAGACGTAGCATGCAGTTCATTACCTCCCCATGCTCAAGGGAATGCTCATATCAGCCACCAACAACTTTAAGGAGCCAATAAAGGCCTGTATGGTCATGCCCAAAGTGGAAGAAAAATGTAAGCCTCCCTTCAATGACCCAGATTATATCCATGGACAGATTGTCCCTGACTCCCTAATTTAAATGTGTCATTGTTGGGCTTCTTCGCAGGATACTACCCTTTGCCTGACATTGAGACAGAAAGATGCCGCTGTAAAGCAGGTGGTGCTTTGAGCAGCCATGCATTGGTGCATTGCGAACTCGGTGTGCCTCCTCTCATGGTACAAATGGCACCACTGGGAGATGATAGAGGATTTGGTGAAGCAACCACCCCTAAAACCAAGTCAATGCCACACATCTCTACAGCGCCTCAAGGTCAATCTCTGCAAACATGGGCTTCTCCAAGACTGTCTCTTCTGCTAGTCCCAGGATTTACAGAATTGGCAGAGGAAAAATCCCTCACTCCAGCCACTTTGACTTCAGTAACTCCACAACTTCTAAAGAAATATAAGGCGGCAGAACAGGAACCAGTTTATCTAAAGCAAGAACCTAAGCCTAAATCGGTTATTGTTTCTGCTGTCAGGAAGAAAGATCCATTGGTTTTTGAAACATCAGCCTCCCAGAGAGGGAAAGTAAGAAAATGTATCCTGTTGGAAGAAACATTTGTGGTACCTCTTCTACAGCCCTCAAAAAGGCTAGTGACTCAGCACTGATAGGAAGATATGGCAGGGCTTGATGAGAATCTTTGCAAAATTTGGCAAATGACCTATCTAAGGAAAGGAAACAAGATTTCCTAGAGATCCTAAACAAAGGACAACCTATTTCTAGTCATGTTATTAGTGCTGCTATTGATGCAGTGGATTTGGTGACTACAAATTACTGTCATGTCATCTCTTTCAGGCACTCCTCCTGGCTTTTTTCATACCATCTTGTAACACGACGCTCAACAGAAGATATTAAGTATGTCATTTTCGGGTTCTGTCCTTTTTGGTCCTCATGTGGATGAGGAAATGGAAAGGATGAAAAAGTTATCAGAGTCTCTTTAAGTGGTGGGATTAGAAGAGAGAAAACGTATCGGAGACTGACAAATCTACCCCATCAATGGACCTATTATTTATAAAAGCAAGGTCATCAATAATAAAAATATCAATAACAAACACAATAGTCAAGAAGATCATATTGAGGCAGGTGACAACAGTCTCAACAATCCTAAAGAGATTCCACTCAGGGGAAATCCTGATCTCAAAATAATAAACAATGAGTCCTGTACTCTATCTGCTCTGTTTACCGCTCCAGTGGGAGGGAGTGTAACAAAACATCTAAAAGAGTGGAGAAATATTACAATAGGTAAGTGTGTTGGACTGAGAGCAACTAAATCATCCGGATTAAATCCCCACTACCCTTAATTCCACCAACATCCTCAATATCAACTACTCCAGCTCAAATTCGACATTTAATCACTACAAACAAGCAAGCAGAACTGTTTCCTCCTTCACAGTGAGGGAAAAGTATCTTCAGAATATTTTTGGTGCCCAATAAAGGCCCCATACAAGAATTATGTGCAATACTGGATCTCAGTCAGGCCAACAAATGCATCAAATGTCAAATATTCAGAATGTTGGCACTGCATTAAATCTATCAGAAACTAATAAAAGGAGATTGGATGTGGTCTTCACATTCCAATTGCAGTGAAGCACAGAAAAGTTCTCAGAATTCTGATCAACAAAAACCATGACCAGTATGATGTTTTTACGTTTTGTCCTCAAATCTGCCACTAGAACTTTTCTCAAAATGCATGGCAGTGGTGGTGGTTTTCCTTTGCCAAGCTGACCTCCACAGCAGACATTTTCATACAAAAGATGGGAGGAAAGTCGACAACTACATTTTGCAATCTATTTTGCTAGTCTGGGATTTTCCAGAATTTAAGTTGTTTGCAAATGAACAAAACACAAAATGCCCAAACTACGGGTCCAGAAGGTGGGATCCAAAATCTATGGGAAATGCCCTTTTGATGAGCTGAAGCTAAAAGACCATCTTCCAGAAGTTCTTATGCCTTCAAAGGTAAGAGATTAGTATTTTGGTGCATGGATAACAATCATGATCCCTTATCTTGTCAGGAAGATGGCCTTCTTCCTTATCTACTGTATTTTGCAAAATCAAAGCTGCAATTTTCGTCCATAAAAGTGTATTTGGCAACTATAGCAGCTTACTGTAAAGAACAAAATCAAAGATCTTTCTTCTCAATCCCTGTCAACAAAGACTTTTCGGAAGTATTAAAGAAAGTCTATCCTTTTCTTATCCAATTAGAAAGCCTTCTTGCCAAGTGGAGTTGAATTTAGTTCTCTCTTAACTCCCAGCTCCTCCTTTTGAGGCTGTCTGTAAAGCCACATTTCAGCATTATTCATGGAAATTTGCTTTCTTAGTCGCAATAACATACGCAAGAAGAGTCAATGAGTTACAAGCTCTTTTATCCAATGAGTCTTATTTAATTTTTTATCACAACAAAGTAGTTTTAAGATTTTGATTCAATTAATCTACTTCTCTACCGGAATTTCTTTCCAATCCAATTTCACTAACGGAGAGATTCCTTCACCCGTTATATGTGAAATAGTTCTAAAATTGTATTTAGACAAAACCAAGTATATTAGAAAACTAACAATTTGTTTCATCATTATGTTCCTCTCTGGACAAGGTTAGCTTCATCTAAACAAACCATAGCACTATGGATTGTATTCTGTATTACATGATGCTGTCAGTTAGCAAATTAAACTTTACCTGGTAAACCATAAGCTCATTCTACTAGAGGTAAAGCGGCATGTACCGTTTGAGTCAAGAATGTTCCTCTTTTAGAAATATGTTAAGCAGCAACTTGGAAATTCTCTCATACATTCACTAATACATTAGAGGACAATTCCAAATCAGATACTTAAGTTGGTCAGACAGCTATAAGAAATGTATTCAATTAGCTAACTGTAAAAGTTTTTCCTTTGTATTTTCTTAGCATCTTTCCTGTGTGTAGGGTTGCAGAATCTCATATCGCGTTTCGGCGAGTGTGCCTTTTTCAGATGCTGATGTCTCCAGGGCTCTTTTGCGCATTCAATTTGCATGCTGCCTCACTTTCATTGGAGGAAACATTCAGGCCATACTCTCATTGGAGAGAACATTACATTGTGATTACTCTGAAAATACTGCATCTCCCAGCATTCCCCTACTCCTCTTTGGAATGCTGTTAATTACATTGTTATTTCACTTGCAGCCCCTTAAATGTATACCATCTTTTGTAGTGAGTACGGGCTGTACTGATTTCCCATCCAGTCATTTTCAGAGTCTAATATACATACTCATTATTTCTGTTTGCCCTGTAAGTCACTTTTTCAAATAAAATGTTTTGTTTCTAACCCGCATATCCAGCTGCATGTTGCCACAGTGAACACACTTAAAGGCGCAGCCTAAATAACCTGCTTTTCACCATGAAGTCATGGCCTGACAGTCTCAGCAGATTTCCATTCCTCCCTGGCTGCGGTGAGTCAGAGGCTTTCAATCCCTTGAAATCCCTCCCATCTTGATGCCACTCATGCCTCTGAACATCTTGAGGATGGGTGCCCTGGCTGCCTCTGGCCGCATGCATATATCAAACACCAAATTGTTCCCTCCAGGAAACAGTGTGTGCGTGTGCGTGCATGCATGTGTGTATTTGCTACTTGCATTGTTGGCCTCAAAGTAGAGCCATCCTTGCTACTCTATTCTAGGTTCATGAATATCAGTGAGAATCATATTACGCAGAAGGAAATGTTACTTGTAATCTTAGTTCTCTTCCAGGGGATTCTCAGCAGCAGTCAGAGGCCCAACTAGAGCCAAATTTCGGAGGGGGGGCAGGGGGGCGAATTCTTCCAGCAATAGGCAGAGTGGAGATGAAGGGGAGACAAAACAACAAAGCCTCGCTAACACTTAAATGGTCTGTTAAAGACCTGTGAAGTAATCGTGTGCGGCTGAGAAAAGCTCAAAAAATGTCTGTGTGTGTGTGTGCCCGGGAAGCTATCTCAGCCCAGGCTGACACACACAACGGGGCGGCTGAAGCCTTTTGAGCCCAATGGGCGTTGCGCACCTGGCAGCAGTCATAAGCACTGATTACCTTCTCCCACGCACAGGATCCCGGAGCACTTATTCACCTACCCGGAAGATATTTTCTTTGCATCTTTCTTGTGTGTTCTGTGTATACGAGTGTTTTTGACCAATAAACACTTCTTCCACATTCCATGTTGCCGGTGTCTGCTTTGAAGGATTGAAGGAGAGTGGGTTTAACTTGAATATATATATAAATGTCATTTGAGATGTCATCAGTGATGTCACTGACCATGTCATGAGTGATGTAATATGTGACATCATCAGCAGTGCATTGCGGGGGCGGGAGTTATAGTTAGCTCTACTAACTATAACGTTAGAATTTCTCTGTTTTTGTACAAGTGAAATGACCAACTAACTATAATGTCCCTGAAACCTATGTTTTTTTCAGTGAATTTCAAAGGTTTTGTAAATGCTAATTTCTAACTATAAAGTCTGTTAAACCTATGTTTTTTTCAGTGAATTTCAAAGGTTTTTTAAATGTTAATTTTTAATTATAATGTTCATTAAACCTATAGTTTTTTCAGCGATTTTAAATTATCATTCCATTCTCAACCTGGTTAAAACAGCTGATATCGCCAGTTTTCCAGCAGTAGCTCCCGCCCAAAACAATAGCCACAAATGAGAGCATCAACTAACGCAAATAATTTGCAGAGTAGGCGTTCCTGTACAAAAATAACACGAAAACACCACTTCCCGATATTTTCAACGAGCAGCCAAATCCAAAAACAGGCGATAAGCTGGGTTAGCAGTAGGAATGTAACATCTGCCTTTTACTGGTGTAAAGTAGGACGACTACCTACAGTTTGAAAGGGAGCTCAGCCCAGAAGCACATCTGAAGACCAACACATGTCATAGAGCTACTGTTCGTGCATCTCCAACACCCAAGAAGGCCACAAAACCCACTGCCACCACCCTCAGGACCTCCCCCCGGACCACCCCCCCTACTACCACCAAGGCAGCGCACAACAGGACAGCGGACCTTCCAAAAACGGCATGGCCCCTCAGCCACACAATTGTTGAATGTAGCGAGATGTGGCAACCAAACATGTGTGAAGAACACAAGTCACCCACCAATAATAATGCACACAATACCAAGAGTACAAGGTGACACATTGGAGCTTGCGGCCCGGGTGGCAGCAGCACTACAACAGGGACCCCTGCATCAATTGATTCCTCATAAAGCCCAGGACAGAACCACACCCAGACCTCCAGAGTCATTGTTCACAGCCTCACATAGGACTGGCATACGCCAGGCCAGCCCAATCCGTTTACACATACAGGGAGGGACAACAACGTTACATGGCCTAGCTTTTCATTGTAGTTATCTGCTGCTCACAGGTCTAGTTGTCAGTACGCCACAGCCACTCACTGCCGGCTGGTTTACACCCACACCACACCCTTCAAGCACAGGCGTCACAGGACACGTGACCCTGCCAATAAAAACGACCGGACGAACGTGCTCCATGCCATTTCCATTTCAGACTTGGTGCACCGGATGCACAGCGGCCGGCACAGGCACACTGCCACAGGACGGTGAATTTCGGTCCACTGAGGTAGGGGCATTGTAAGTGCTGAGCGGGTGTGCAGCCTGCGATGATGCCCCGTCCCTGTGGTCCGGACAGCTCGTGTTTTGTGTACCCTGCTGGACCGCAGTGTAGGCCTGAGCCATCGAACAGCGGGGGTCTACCGCCAAGTGCGTGGCCCCACTGGTCACTGAGTTAGTGGCACTGCAAGGGCTGACCGGGTGTGCAACCAGCGATGATGATGGGTGCACTGGTATGTCCTCTGCCATGGCAAAATCAAGACACAGCACCAAATGTGAGACCTGTTGGCCTGCGGAGTGGGGCTGCATGATGTGGAGGGAGCCCTGTCCACGAAAAGGTGAGCAGTGAGGCCTGGGCGCGCAGGGGCGGGCAAACACCTCTGGGTGGCGAGAGTGGATGGGGTGCAGCAGCCTGGGTGCGCAGCGGCGGGCAGACACCTCTGGGCAGTGGAAGTGGATGATGTGCAGCAGCCTGGATGCACAAAGGCGGGACAGCGATTTAGGTATGCGCAGTCATATATACTCTGCCATTCCTGATTCTGTACTATATTTCAGATGTGGGAGCTTGATGGCTTCACTAGGTCCCGGCACGTGGTTGGAGACACAGCGGTGGCGTAAAGGTGAACTGTGAGGGTTTTGTCCACAGTGTGGGCACTCACTGTCCCTCCCCATCTCTTCCTTTCTCTCCCTCACACTCTTTCTCTCTCTCTTCCTCTCTCTCACACTGTTTCACTCTTTCTCTCTCTTCCTCTCTCTCACTCTTTCTCTCTCTTTCTCTCTCTCACTCTACCTCTGTTTCTCTCTTCCTCTTTCTCACACTCTTTCTCTCTCTCTT
Source organism: Triturus cristatus (assembly GCF_964204655.1). Lineage (NCBI taxonomy): Eukaryota > Metazoa > Chordata > Amphibia > Caudata > Salamandridae > Triturus > Triturus cristatus. The sequence continues at coordinate 1,659,494,802 of NC_140590.1, read as the reverse complement.
CCTCTCTCACTGTTTATCTCTCTATTCGTCTCTCTCACTCTTTCTCTCTTCATCTCTGTCTTCCTCTCACTCTTTCTTTCTTTTTCTCTCTCTCTTCCTCTCACTCACTGTTTCTCTCTTTCTATGTCTTCCTCTCACTCTTTCTTTTTCTCTCTCTGTTCCTCTCACTCTTTCTTTCTATCTCTCTCTTCCTCTCTCACACTGTCTGTCTCTCTCTCTCTCTCTCTCTCCTTTGATGGACGCATGCTGCACAATCTTATCTTGCTTTTTGTCTAACAGGCTGTGATTCACGGATTGACCTCCCCTAACATGGAACTCCCGCCACTCAGTGCCACCAGAGCTGAACGCGTGTGCAGCCTGCGATGATACGTGGCCATCCTGACAATCAACACACATTCTGAATTGTGAGCTCTGTTTACCGCATGTACGCAACGCCTGAAAAGGTTGCTTCGGCACGTGGTGCATCCTCTTACACACATGCCGGTGGCAGAAGATGAGCAGAGAGGCTTGTTTCTGCTGCAGCGCGCAGTCACCTCTGGGCTGTGAGAGTGGATAGTGTGCAGCAGCCTGGGTGCACATTAGCGGACAGACACCTCTGGGCACTGGGAGTGGATGGGGTGCAGCAGCCTGGGTGCACAGCAGCGGGGAGACACCTCTGGGCAGTGGGAGTGGATGGGGTACATCAGCCTGGGTGCGCAGACGCGGGCAGACACTTCTGGGCGTCAGGAGTCGATGGTGTGCAACAGCCTGAGGGCACAGGCCGGACAGACACCTCTGGGCGACGGGAGTCGATGGGGTGCAGCAGCCTGAGTGCGCAGGGGCGAAACAGAGAATTACGCATGTGCAGTTGTATGTACTCTGCCATTACTATTTCTTTACTATGTTTCATATGACTAAACTTGAGGGCTGCATTATATCCTGGCACGTGGTTGGAGACACACCGGTGGCAGAAAGGTGAGCTGTGAAGATTTTTTCCACAGTGTCAACACTCACTCTCCCTCTCCATCTCTTTTTTTCTGTCACTCACACTCTTTCTCTCTCTTATTCTCTATATCTTCCTTTCTGTCTCTCTCACACTTTCTCTCTCTTTCTGTCTCTTCCTCTCTCTCATTCTTTCTTTCTCTCTCTTCCTCTCTCTCACTCTTTCTCTCTCTCTTCCTCTCTCTCACACTGTTTCTCTTTTTCTCTCTTCCTTCTATCTCACTCTTTCTCTCTTTCTCTCTCTCTCACTCTTTCTCTCTGTCTTCCTCTCTCTCTCACTCTCTTTCTTTCTCTCTCTCTTCCTCTCTCTCACTCTTTCTCTCTTTCTCTCTCTCTCCTTTGCTGAACGCATGACGCACCATCTTATCTTTCTTTTTGTCTTGATGTCTGTGATTCGCAAATTGTCGAGGGATGACACGCCATACCTGTACCTACTTTTATTTTGTTCTTTTGTTTAAATAAAATGTTTTATATGTAAATCCATACATGACTAAGATTCTTATTTGTCCAACCTCACAAGCATCTTCGTATTAATGATTGTACCACATTAGCCAAATTTTTACGTTCCAGATTCCCTAACGTGACTGTCAGATTTTTTTGTGGGGGGTGAGGGTGAGAGGGGATGGCGGACAAGGAGCTGCTGCTGGGGGGTGTCAGAGCAGTGTTGGGTCTCCGACCTGCATGATCGTTGGCTCCATTGCATCTGTTCTCAGAGACTTGCGAGCCAGCGGGCTGGCTCGTAGATGAAGAGCTGCGAGCCAACTGGCTGGCTCGTAGAGGGAGAGCCGCGGCCCGTCAGTTCACAGAGGGAGAGCTGCAAGCCAGCTCGCAGAGGAACAGTTATGGACCGACAGGTATAGGGAAAGGTGCGGGCCGTCGGCTTACAAAGGGATAGCTGAGGAACAGTGATTGGGGGAGAGGGAGCGTGAAGGGGGTATCTCGCAGAGAGAGACCTGCGGTATATTTCCAGTCTTGGCTTCATAGATACAACTGCGGCCCGAGAAGTCGCACTGAAGAGCTGCGAGCTGACCGGTGGTTCGCAGAGGGAGACTTGCGTGCCCAAGAAGGTTGTTGGGGTTATGCTGGTGTTGTGGGAAGAGGGTGCGTTACCTGCTGATGTGGGGAGAGGCAGCGTGAAAGGGGTATGTCACACAGACAGAGCTCCGGTATGTTTTCAGAGTTGCCTCGGACAGATGCGAGCTGACGGACTGAATCACAAATGGGTTTTCAATGCTCATATAGTGTGACTTATCAACAGTTCACACCCAGGCTCGCAGAGGGACAGCTGCTGCCCGTGGTCTCGACTCACAGAGGGAGAACTATGGGCCGTCCGCTCCCAAAGGAACAGCAGCGTACTAGCTTGCAGAGGTAGAGGCACAGCAGCGTACTAGCTCACAAAGGTAGAGAGCTGCGAGCCGACAGACTGGCTTCTAAAGGCATAGTTGCGAAGTGGTGATGTGGGGAAAGGGAGCATGAAACGGGAATCTCGCACAGACAGAGCTCCGGTATATTTTCAGTATTGCCTCGCAGAGGTAGAACTACAGAGAGATACAAGCTGACGTACTGAATCACAAAATGGCTGCCAACACTTCCTAGTCTCAACAGTTAGCAGCTAATGAGCCGCAAACACGTGCTCATAACGCCTCAACCAATCAGATGTCAGAATTCTCAAATATCGATATCTGTACAATATGATATTTCTAAAAAAATACTACATGGATGTATCTCATTTAAACAAAAGCGTGCATTCTGGACCATAAACTTTCTCCCTGCCAAATGTGGCGTGTCTGCTCGCAAAGAGGCACAGCAGCGTACTAACTCGCAAAGGTAGAAAGCTGCGAGCCGACGGACTGCCTTCTAAAGGCATAGCTGCGAGCTGGTGATGTGGGCAGAGGGAGCATGAAAGGGGTATCTCGCACAGACAGAGCTCCGGTATATTAAATTGCCCCCGGCACCTTTGTTTTATATTTTCGCTTGATGCGAGGCACAAGATGACTGCTAACCCTTCCTGGTTTGAAGTGTTAGCAGCCAATCAGAGGACACTTCCTGGTTTGAAGAGTTAGCAGCCAATCAGAGGCAAACTTGTACTCTGGAGTTAGGCTCCGCCCAGATATATATATTTGTCTTCCTTTAATATCTCAAAAACTTGCTTTCTGGACCAAGACCTTTCTCCCTGCCAAATTTGGCGTAATTCCGTTCTGCAGTTTGACCTGTAGCCTTGTCTAAAGTTTCCTAAGGAAAATGCATTGAAAAAACACGTTTTGGGACCCACCTTTTTTCTCAGCCCTCCCTTGACCAATCACCCCTAAACTTTAAAGATAGGAGCTGATCAAAAAAAGAGAAACGTTTTGGAAAATTTTGTAAAGATTCATCAAACAGCGTTAAAGTTCTAAGCACATGAAAAAATAGTTTTCCTATAGAAACGTGGTCCTAACTATATATATATTGAAAATTTCGCGAGGATTCGTCAGCCGGCGCCAAAGTTATTCAAAATAGAATTTTGAGATTTCCTATGGAAACACGGTCCTAACTATAACTATCTACTGGCGACCGCCAGTAGATATTATATATATATATATATTATATATATATATATATATATATATATATATATATATATATATTAATTACCTACTGGCAGTTGCCAGTAGGTAGTTATAGTTAAAACCTAGTTTCCATAAGCAAAGCATTTTTGGATTTACTAATAACTCTGGAGTCGTTCGATGAATGTTTGCGAAATTCTCCAAAAGAAAGGTTTATCCAGGCCAGCTCCTATACTGAAAGTTTGGGGGTGATTCGTCAATCGGGGGCTGAGAAAGAATGGGGGGTCCCAAAAACTGTTTTCTCCATGTTAATTTCCATCGGAAATTTTATTACAGGGTTCAGCCTGAACTTCTGAACGGAATTACACCAAATTAGGCAAAAAGGTAGAGCTTGGTTCAGAAAGCGACCTTTTTTTTAAATGGTGTAAAACCGTGTTCCTTACCCTCCTACCCATGTTCTTCACTGTGATTTATTTCCACGTCCCCAAGCTTCACTGTGATTGGCTGCCAACACTCCAAATCAGGAAGTGTTGGCAGCCATCTTGTGACTCGGTAGAACTGAGTCACAAGAAAACAGTGAACCAAAGGTGAAAAAAAAGAAAAGGGGGCAGGGTAGAAACACCCTGACCCCCTAGGCCTGCTCAGGGGGTCCCAAAAGGACCCCCAGGTCCAAAAAAGCATTTTTTTGAAATAATTACAGTGGGGTCGCGAATCCCGCCAATATTATTTTAAAAAATGAAGCGCGGGCTCCCGCGCTTCATTTAAATGAGGCCAGGTCCCGTGGGCATTGCCCAATTTATCGTTTATAATTGCGGGGGCCCCCTGCAGCCCCGGGGACTGCCACCTCCCCGGGCTATGATAATGATATGTGGAAGGGCACGCAGCCCTCCTGCAGTCCCAGGGACCGCCACCCCCTGGGGCTTGGTATTTAATGTGTAGGGGGTCCTTCAAGGCCCCCCAAGCCCCAGGGACCCCCACCCCCTGGGCTTTTCTAAAATATTTGCGGGGGCACCCAGCCCCCTGCATCCCCGGGGACCACCACCCCCCGGGGGCTTGTTTTAAATAAAATATAAACCTGTGTGGGGGAGCTCAAGCCTCCCCACACGCCCCGGGGACCGCCACCTCCCCAGGGCACTAAGTTTGTAGATGCGGTGCTGGGGGGGGCCCTGGGGACCACCACCTCCCGGGGCTGTGCACACATTGGGAGGGGGGCAGCGCGGCCCCCCTCCTGGAGCCATCCATGACCCTGCACCTTTTAACAACACACTGCAAACGTGGCTTCTGGTGCACTGCTGGTGGGGCGATGAGGTCCTCTTGTGTCCTGAGAACCTCAGGACACAAGTGGACTTCATCGTCTGAGCAACAATGCCCCAGAAGTCACGTTTGCAGCGTAGTGTAAAAAAGGGCGTGGCAAAGAAACAATCACACTTCCATTTATTGACCTACACAGTTATACACACACCACATCACTTATTAAAAAAAACACATACTTACTCTCTTATACAATCACGAGACAAGTACACACTTATCCATACAGCCACTCTCACAATCACTGACTCTGACGTATAGTCATTTATATACTCCAACTCTCACATACACTGCCTTTTACATATGTAGTTACTTGGACATGTACCACTGAGACATCCATTCACTCACCAACACACCCATACACACACTCACCCACCCATACAGCTGTTTCCACATGCACTCTTGAACCCATACACCCAGTGAATCAACCACTCAAACATCTATGTATCTCTCATACCCACCCACACACACACACACTCTGGCACCCATACAAATACTCAGGCAACCAATCAATAACCCATATACACACTCATGTAGCTACTGACCAACCCATGCAGAAGCTTATACAACAACAGGCGGACTGATACAGACATTCACACAGTTTAGTCACTAACCCATGCATTCAGTAAGACACATGTAATCACTCACTGAAATATTCAGTCACGCACCTATTAAATCCTCCATCCAGACACTTAAACACCCACTCATTCTTTAATACACCTTGGTATATATATATAATACATATTTAAACTTTAAAGAAACTCACAGTCACTGGATGATGTCCTCATTGATGTCATTTAAGATGTCATCAGTGATGTCATCAGTGATGTCACTGACCATGTCATGAATGATGTAATATGTGACGTTATCAGCAGTGCATTGCGGGGGCGCAAGTTATAGTTAGCTGAACTAACTATAACAGCGGAATTTCTCTGGTTTTGTACAAGTGAAATGTCCAACTAACTATAATGTCCCTGAAACCTGTGGTTTTTTCAGTGAATGTTTGCAAGTTGTTTTTTCTTCAAAGAAGTTTTTGCAGTCACGAGGTATGGTGACTCCTCCTGTCGGTGATAGTGCGCATGGGCATCAACTCCGTTGTTAGATAGTTTTTTTCCGCCGTCAGGTTCAGACATGTATTGCTGCACTCCGGCTCAAAACCTTTCTTCGGGTTCCCCTCAGTGCACAATCCACTCTACCCGCGTCGATATTGTATTGTACGTGTAGCCCACTTCTCCACATATCGTATCGGTTGAAGAAAATTTCTATTTTGATCAGAAAACTCGTGGAAGGCCATTGGGCCTAACCGTGTCGTTCCACCTCACAGTCGATGGATCGGACTCCTTTCAAATTCTGTCCGCGGTGCCACGCAAAGTATCAGCGCACCGACTCACTCAAAGTGTGCAACTTGTGTTTATCTCCGGAGCACAACGAATAGGATTGCGATGCGTGCAGATCGTTTCGATTGAAGAAAACACTTCGCGATCGCCGGGCTCAACGTCGTGAAGTGCAAAGCCAGAAAATAGAATATACGCCAGACATCTTCGGTGAAGGATCCGAGCAAGAAGAATTCGATGCACAAGGAGCCAAAGAGGAGCAGGAAGAACATGTATGTATTCCAGAATCGGACTCCGAGATGGAAGATGACATACCGCAAAGGTCAACGTCCCGTGAGTACCGAACACCCCTTGCCCCGAAATCCAATTCAACCCAAACAAAAGGCTTCATTTCCACCTCCGCCATCAGGCCACGGTCGACACCGAGAAGATGTTTCTAATGCCCGCCTCCCGGCTCTGTATCGAAACATGTCGCTAAGCCTTCCGGCTCGTGATCGAGTCTGCCAAAGTCAGGCACCGAGCCGAAACCTTCAGACTCGAAGTCGAAGACTGCTTCGGAGCCGAAATCCTCGACATCGAAAACGGCTTCGGAACCCAAACCTTCAGTGCCGAAAAGTAATTCCACCCCAGCTTTGAAGTCCTCGGTGCTGAAACCGAAAAATGTTCCTTGGAAGCTGCAGGATCCGATTTTCGAAGCCCCACCTTCCAAATCAGACCCAAAACAAAACAAACTTTACATTAATCCTGATACAGGACATGTTCTTTCTAAACTGTCTCAGATGCGCAAACCTGAGTCAGATGTCATACATTATACCATTCTCTTAAAGAGGAAGAATGTCGGTACTAACACCTCTCCTCCTCCTCCGCCACGTTCCCCTACACATTAACCACCTTCTCCAGCATTAGAACATTTACTTATCAAACCAATTAACTTTCCACCACCACAACCTGATGACGATGATGATGAAGATGATGGAGATACTTATTTACCTGTAGATGCCTGGAAAGACTGCAATACTGATTCACCTACAGACAATGACTCAGACCTTTACCCTGCAAAGCCTTCCCGTCCTGACAGACAATGTAGGGTATTTGAAATTACTTGCTAGAGCTGCAGAATATCACGGGGTACAGACACATAAAGAATCCCTTGAAGAGGATTTCTTGTTCGAAACTCTCAGTAGTGTAGATAGGCAGTCAGACTCTCCCTATGCTCAAAGGATGATGAGAGATGCCGGCGATATATTTAAGGACCCTGTTTGTGCTTGTTTTCTCACTCCCAGAATAGACAAAGAATATAAGCCTCCTCCATCAGATCTAGTCTTTATTAAGGGACAGTTACCACTAGACTCACTGCTTGTCGCTAATGCTTGTAAATGGGCCAATTCACAAACCTCGGGGGATGTCCCCGTCCGGACAAGAAGTCAAAATTATTAGACGCTTCTGGAAAGCGAGTAGCCACCCAGGCAGCAAATCATTGGCATATAGCCAACACCCAGGCACTATTAGCCAGGTGTGATAGAGCGCACTGGGACGAAATGGAGCAATTGCTCCAATATCTCCCAGATGAACACAAAGCTAAAGCTCAGGATTTAGTAGAAGAAGGAAAGCTCATCTCAATTCCTCTATTAGATGTGCTTTAGATGATGCTGACACCACAGCTAGATAGATTATCACTAGTGTGTTACTTAGGAGGCACGCCAAGTTAAGGATTTCCGGTTTCAAACCTAAAGTTCAACAATCCACTTTGAATACTCCATATGATAAAAGCATCTCTTTGGGCCTGAAGTAGATCAGGCATTGTAGAAAATGAAAACAGACACTGGGGTAGCTAAATCAATGGGATCCCTACAGTCTCCTTCAAAACGTGGTTCCTTTCATCGCTCCTTCTACCATGGGGGGGGGGGGTCCAAGACCACATCTTCAGACAATACTGCTGCCTCGTACAAAGGCAACAATCAATCTTCCTCCTCAAGAGGCTTCTTTAGAGGAGGATACAGAGGTAACAATGGCAAAGGTAGGGGCAAGGGTTCCACACCACGTAATTCCCCTTCCTCTAACAAGCAGTGACTTGCCTACCCTTTCTCCCGATCATCTATTGGGGGACGTCTTCTACAATTCCTCCCCATTTGGCAATCCATAGCTACAGACAAAGGGGTGTTAGGAATTATCCAACATGGTTATTGCCTGGTGCTTACCAACAATCCTCCAAACATTCCACCTCGTTCTCACAAAATGTCCCCAGAACATTTACACCTGCTCAAACAGGAAGCCTAGTCTCTCTTGCTAAAAGGAGCCATAGAGCCTGTACTGTTACAATATCAAGGGTCAGGCGTGTACTTCCTGTATTTTCTAATTCCCAAAAAGGACGGCTCCTTGAGACCTATTCTGGACCTCAGAGAACGAAACCACTACATACTGTCAGAACATTTCCACATGGTGACACTTCAACAAGTGCTCCCACTTCTACAGCAGGGCGACTTTATGTCTACTCTAGACTTAAAGGACACATATTTCCACATTCCAATTCATCCCACTCATCGCAAATATCTCAGATTTGTGATAGCGGGTCAACATTACCAATTCAAAGTACTACCGTTTGGCGTCACCACTGCTCCCAGAGTATTTCCCAAATGCCTGACAGTAGTCGCAGCCCATCTGAGAAGTCAGCACATCCATGTCTTCCCTTACCTGGACGACTGGCTCATCAAAGCCAGCACTTACCAAAAGTGTCTCGAACACACTCAAGCCACAATTCACTTACTACACCAACTAGGGTTTACAGTAAATGCGTTGAAGTCTCATCTGCAGCCTTCCAACAGACTAACTTATCTGGGAGCCACCAGCTCTAGCCTCTCCCAATGCAGCCAGAATTCTCAATATTCAGTCTCTTCTCACTCAGTTTCGCTCAACCAATCATAACCAGCAAGAGTCTTCATGCAATTACTTAGAATGTTGGCGTCTTGCATCGTGATCGTTCCCAATGCAATACTTCACATGCGTCCCCTTCAAGAATGCTTAGCAAGTCAGTGGAACCAGTCGCAGGGTCAATTGACCGATCTAGTGTTGGTAAATGGCTGCACCCATTGCTCTCTACAGTGGTGGAACCCACAAAATGTATCCAAAGGGCGGCCCTTCATCGATCCTGTTCCACAAACAGTGCTAACAGCAGACACATTGTTCACTGGTTGGGGTGCTCACTTACATGATCACACAATCCAAGGTTTGTGGAATCTAAAGCACAATAGTCTCCATATAAATCATCTAGAACTACTAGCAGTGATTCTAGCGCTCAAAGCCTTTTAAATTCACCTCATAGGCAAAGCTGTCCTAATCCGCATGGACAACATGACAGCTATGTACTATATACAAAAACAAGGGGGACACACTCTCTCCAACTGTCACGCCTAGCACAAGCCATTTGGAAATGGGCTATATACAAGATTTATCTCCTGGCAGAGCATCTTCCAGGAGTAAACAATCAGATTGCAGACCTTCTCAGCAGACAGAGACAGCAAATCCACGAGTGGGAACTTCATCCCCAAGTTCTCTTCCCCTACTTTCAGGAATGGGGATGTCCTCACATAGACCTGTTCGCCACAGCGCAAAATGCAAAATGCCCAAGCTTCGCGTCTAGGTTCCAACACCTGCTCTCCAAAGGCAATGCCCTATGGATGAACTGGTCAGGGATATTTGCTTATGCTTTTTCGCCTCTCATTCCGCTGGTAGTTCAGAAGCTCAGGCAAACTTCCCTCACACTGATTCTCTTAGCTCCCACATGGGCATGTCAACCCTGGTTCCCCACCCTGCTGGAGCTGCCAGTAGTTCCACACCAAAAGCTGCATCTCCCCTCCAGTCTCCTCACTCAGAGTCATGGAGAAATCAGGTATCCAAATCCCAAAGAACTCAACCTAGCGATTTGGCTCCTGAAGTCATAGAGTTTGGTTATTTACAATTACCACCAGACTGTATGAACATCCTAAAAGAGGCTAGAAAGCCTACTGCTAGGGCATGTTATGCAGCAAAATGGAAACGGTTTGTTATCTATTGTAACAATAACAATATCAATCCTCTTAATGCTTCTGTGCAGAACATCATCTGTTATCTGTTACATTTAGAGCAATCTGGACTAGCCTATACATCCATTCGCTTACAACTAGCAGCAGTGGCTGCATACTTACAAAACAGATACCACCAAGAATCCCACCTGCACCAGAATGGAACTTAAACATAGTCCTTACAAGGCTAATGGGTCCACCATTATGAACTAATGCACAGGTGTCAATTACAATTCCTCTCATGGAAGGTTGCTATTCTCATCGCAATTACTTCACTAAGGAGAGTTGGTGAACTCCAGGCATTAACTATATAAGAGTCTTTCTTTCAGCTTCACAAAGACAGGGTGGTTCTTCGAACCAATCCTAAATTTCTTCCTAAGGTAGTGTCTGCTTTTTATGTCATTCAATCAGTTGAGTGACCTGTGTTCTTTCCTCAACCTGATTCTGTAGCAGAACAAGCTCTAAAGACACTTGATGTTAGAAGAACTCTACTATATTATGTTGAAAGAACAAAAGAATTTCGCAAAACAATCAGCTTTTTGTTGCTTTTTCGCCTCCACACAAAGGCAATGCCATATCTAAATCAGGCATTGCAAGATGGATCGTGAAATGTATTCAAACATGTTACGTGAAAGCAAAGAGAACTTTGATAATACCCCCTAGAGCGCATTCCACTCGCAAGATTGGGGCTACTATGGCCTTCTTAGGGAATATTCCCCTAGCTGACATCTGTAAGGCAGCAACATGGTCTACACTGCACACAATCACCAAGCATTATTGTGTAGATGTGTTATCGAGGCAACAAGCTAATGTAGACCAGGCAGTACTTAAAACACTGTTTCAAACAACTGAAACAACTATATAGTCTATGTAAAGCTTGTGATCTACAGCTCAGATACCTCAAATGGATAATGTTACTTACCCATGTAAAACAAAAGCACAGGTGCACCACACGTTAATTACAAGTTACAAATGTACACAGGTATGATTTGTATACAGTTTAGTTCTTGTACAAAGTTTCTTTTCATTCCAAATTTCTTTTCTTAAAACGTGGTCATATACATGAAAATTTCCACATTGATACAGCCGACGCGTTTCGTCCTACTGGAGGACTTCTTCAGGGCCTGAAGTAGCATTAAATGGGATGGTCACCATCGATTCAAAAGATCAATGGAGAATCCAAAACGAAGCTGCAAGGGGAACTGCCTATCTTATGTTCCCCCTGTAAGTCACAGTTATGCCGATAACTAAATAAATTTCAATCTATGATGTCAGGTGAGATATCTTTAATAAGAGTGATATTTATATACACTGACATTATCTGAAATTTGCTTATTCTGGCCCTTTTTCTCTTCAAATGCCTTTGCAGTTCTTCCTGAAGAAAGGCGAAAATCTACACTTAAGAAGATATATATTACCTACTGGCAGTCGCCAGTAGGTAGTTATAGTTAGGACCTATTTTCCATAGGAAATCGGCAACATTCTATTTGGAATAACGTTGGCGCAAATTGACGAATCTTCGCGAAATTTTCCAAACTTTTGGCCAGCTCCGGTCCACTCCTATCCTGAAAATTTCACGGTGATTCGTCAAGCGGGGGCCGAGAAAAAAGGGGCGTCCCGAAACGCGTATTCCCCATGCATTTTCCCATAGGACCTGTTGACGCAGCTACAGCCCGAACTGCTGAACGGAATTACACCAAATTTGGCAAAGCGGTAGTCCTCAGTTCAGACTCGTGCCTTATGCTTAAATGGTGTAAATCCGTTCAGTAGTTCCTGAGCTAAAAAGATAGATATATCTGGGTGAGCCTAACCACACATCTCATCGTGAGATCTGATTGGCTATCAGTACTTCATCCAAGAAGTGTTGGCAGCCATCTTGGGACCAATATACATGATAGCACCTCATTAAAAAGCATTGCAGTTAATAGAAGATTTTAAGACTTTAGTTACATTATAAATCATTTGTAGATGGTACCATACTCATTTTAGGAATTGTGGTGTGTTCTAAGGTGATTTTACCATGTGAAAAAGCCTTCTGCTGTGATATTATGAATCATGTTTGAGAGAAAACAATTTTCTCATGCTTTTCCCACAGAGGTTTGGAAGGTGATCTATAAGCTAAACTGTGAGCATATTTTCTGTAAATTCACATTATCTTTCTCAGTCATGTGAGAATGAAGTCTGACATTCTCAGTAAAACATGTACATCCAACAAGGGCAGAGACTGTCAGTTGATTCCTTTGTGTTCTACTGCAGCTTCCCAGAGTGTTCTAAAGAACAACTAGAGCGCTAACATTCCTACTTATGACAAATGTATTGCACACCTGAAGCCATCTTGATTGGAATAAAGTGGTAACTCTTAAAACATTTAATTTAAAAAGGAACAAAATGAGGGGGTTCATTTTGCCATAGAAAGTATGATTAGTGCTGCAGAAAAAAAAATTAGGGCACATTTTGAGTGACTTCTCAAATCCTTTTCTATTTCATAAAAAAATTCTGACATGCAGACTGAAACATGCACTTTCAATACCAGTAGCAGACTTCCCTGGTGAGCAGTAGCTTTACTACAGTGATCTAATAAGCAACTAGAGTGCTAACATTCTGAATTTATAGCAAATGTGTGACCCATCTGAATGCCTTCTTGATGGAATCAAAGTAAAAAACTGAAAGTATTTCCTACTGAGGAGACTGTAGTAAATGAGGAAATTAGGAAAGTTCAAAACAAATAAGTCTCCCAAAATGGCCACCACAGACAAAAGAGCCCAAATGTAGCACAAATATCACCCAGATGTAGCCCAAGTATAGCCCAATGACAGAATGTCCCAGAGTGTTCTAACGAACAACTAGAGCGCTAACAGTCTTACTTATGACAAACGTATGGCACACCTGAAGCCATCTTGATTGGAATAAAGTGGTAACACTTAAAACATTTAATTTACAAAGGAGCAAAATGAGGGGGTTCATTTTGCCATAGAAATTATGATCAGTGCTGCAGAAAGAAAAATTAGGGCACATTTTGACTTCTGAAATCCTCTTCTATTTCATAAACAAGTTCTGACATGCAGACTGAAACATGCACTTTGAATACCAGCAGCAGACTTCCCTGGTGAGCAGTAGCTTTACTACAGTGATCTAATGAGCAACTAGAGTGCTAACATTCAGAATTTATGGCAAATGTGTGACACATCTGAATGTCTTCTTGATGGAACCAAAGTAAAAAACTGAAAGTATTTCCTACTGAGGAGACTGCAGTAAATGAGGAAATTAGGAAACTTCATAAAAAATAAATCTCCCAAGATGGCCACCAGAGACAAAAGAGCCCAAATGTAGCCCAAATATCACCCAGATGTAGCCCAAGCATAGCCCAATGACAGAATGTCCCAGAGTGTTCTAACGAACAACTAGAGCGCTAACAGTCTTACTTTTGACAAAAGTATGGCACACCTGAAGCCATCTTGATTGGAATAAAGTGGTAACACTTAAAACATTTAATTTACAAAGGAGCAAAATGAGGGGGTTCATTTTGCCATAGAAATTATGATTAGTGCTGCAGAAAGAAAAATTAGGGCACATTTTGACTTCTGAAATCCTCTTCTATTTCATAAACAAATTCTGACATGCAGACTGAAACATGCACTTTGAATACCAGCAGCAGACTTCCCTGGTGAGCAGTAGCTTTACTACAGTGATCTAATGAGCAACTAGAGTGCTAACATTCAGAATTTATGGCAAATGTGTGACACATCTTAATGCCTTCTTGATGGAATCAAAGTAAAATACTGAAAGTATTTCCTACTGAGGCGACTGTAGTAAATGAGGAAATTAGGAAACTTCATAACAAATAAGTCTCCCAAAATGGCCACCACAGACAAAAGAGCCCAAATGTAGCACAAATATCACCCAGATGTAGCCCAAGTATAGCCCAATGACAGAATGTCCCAGAGTGTTCTAACGAACAACTAGAGCGCTAACAGTCTTACTTATGACAAACGTATGGCACACCTGAAGCCATCTTGATTGGAATAAAGTGGTAACACTTAAAACATTTAATTTACAAAGGGGCAAAATGAGGGGGTTCATTTTGCCATAGAAATTATGATTAGTGCTGCAGAAAGAAAAATTAGGGCGCATTTTGACTTCTGCAATCCTCTTCTATTTCATAAACAAATTCTGACATGCAGACTGAAACATGCACTTTGAATACCAGCAGCAGACTTCCCTAGTGAGCAGTAGCTTTACTACAGTGATCTAATGAGCAACTAGAGTGCAACATTCAGAATTTATGGCAAATGTGTGACACATCTGAATGCCTTCTTGATGGAATCAAAGTAAAAAACTGAAAGTATTTCCTACTGAGGCGACTGTAGTAAATGAGGAAATTAGGAAACTTCATAACAAATAAGTCTCCCAAAATGGCCACCACAGACAAAAGAGCCCAAATGTAGCACAAATATCACCCAGATGAAGCCCAAGTATAGCCCAATGACAGAATGTCCCAGAGTGTTCTAACAAACAACTAGAGCGCTAACAGTCTTACTTATGACAAAAGTATGGCACACCTGAAGCCATCTTGATTGGAATAAACTGGTAACACTTAAAACATTTAATTTAAAAAGGAACACAATGAGGGGGTTCATTTTGCCATAGAAATTATGATTAGCGCTGAAGAAAGAAAAATTAGGGCACATTTTGAGTGACTTCTCAAATCCTCTTCTAGTTCATTAAAAAATTCTGATATGCAGACTGAAACATGCACTTTTAATACCAGCAGCAGACTTTCGTGGTGAGCAGTAGCTTTACTACAGTGATCTAATGAGCAACTAGAGTGCTAACATTCAGAATTTATGGCAAATGTGTGACTTATCTGAATACTCTCTTGATGGAATCAAAGTAAAAAACTGAAAGCATTTCCTACTGAGGAGACTGCAGTAAATGAGGAAATTAGGAAACTTCATAACAAATAAATCTCCCAAGATGGCCACCAGAGACAAAAGATCCCAAATGCAGCACAAATATCACCCAGATGTAGCCCACATGTAGCCCAATGACAGAAGTGTGCAAAACACTTATTTTTTGTGTATTTGCAGTTTTATATAGTGCAGACTTGTCAGGTATTGGGAGTGTTTTACATGAGCATTGGTTACATCACACAAGATCAAATTCATTTTGGTTGTAGACATGGGGAGATTAAGTGATTTGACCAGAATCACAGAATGTTGAGCTGAAGCAGAAACTCCAACCTGGTTCCCCAGTTGAAAAGTCTGCAACTCTGGAAGTAACACCACATCCTCTCCCCTAAGTGCAACATTTAATCAAGTGGTCAACTGGATAAAAAAATCGTAAAGATTACAAATAATTTAAAAGTTCTTTGTCGCAATTTGAAAACTCAGAAAATATGTCCTCATTTTAGTTTTTTAGAGCACTAACCATAATTCTGATGCAAATAAGACCCTCTCATACATGTAATTTCTAAAGGAAATGCTCTAGGTATTACAGTTTTGATTACATCAAGATGGCGTCAGGCGTTCCACACTTTTGTAATAAAAATAGAATGTTAGCAATCTAGTTGTTCATTGGGATGCTGTTGAGAGGCAGAGGCCAGGGGCACGGACTCTGAAAATTGAAGGCAGGTAGGAGAGTGCAGAGGCAACAATTTGAACACACTGGCCAGGCAGGAAGGGCAGTGGCAGCACAACAGACTATGGAGGGCAGTGGAAAGGGGGCCAGGGGCAACAAACCAACAATACAGGACTGGCAAGAGAGGCTGTGGCAATATTATAGACCATTATGGGCAGAAGGAAGAGGCAGTGGTAGTACAACCATACATGCCAACAGACCATTTCAGCCAGGAAACGTCCAATGTTTTTAAGCTCAAATGGGCTTTATTTGATCTGTCTTCTGTCTACAATCTCCTCTTTTTCAATGTAACTCAAAGGGGAAAATCAATACCCCAGTTTTTTTTCAAAATCTCCCTCTTACCAAGTACAAAATGTTCGCAAGTATGGTACATTGGATCATGGTAGGCAGGAGGAATTGGGGTAGGTACATGGACTCGGATAACAGAGGACAGGAGGGACATGGAGAGGTGCACCAAACTGACCCTACAGGGCAGGCATCAGGGTTTGCAGCAGCACAATACACCACACAGGGCATGCGGGACGGGAGTGCTGCACAACAATCCATAGAAAGCAATAGGGAGGGGACAGGACCATGCACATGGACAACAGAGAACAGAGGGGAAAGAGGCAATGGTAGCTAGCTGACCATAAAGGACAGACAGGAGAGAAAGCTGCAGCATAACAGACCATAAAGGGCAGGAGGGACGGATCAGGGGCATTACAAAGGAACAGACAAGCCAGGAGGGATATGTCATCAGTGATGTCACTGACCATGTCATGAGTGATGTAATATGTGACGTCATTAGCAGTGCATTGCAGGCGCGCGAGTTATAGCTAGCTGAACTAACTATAACGGGAGAATTTCAATGGTTTTGTACGAGTGAAAAGTCCAGCTAACTATAACGAACCTGAAACTATGTTTTCTTCAGTGAATTTTTATATATATATATATATATATGCGATTCATTGTATGCAAACTTATCCAAGTATGTGGACAAATTCTTGGCTCCTATAGCCCAAAATATGAGCTCCTATATGAAGGACACAGGAGACTTCCTGAGAATCCTTAATGGCATAACCTGGAATAACAGCTATCTCCTAATTACCATAGATGTGGTATCCCTATATACTTCTATCAGGCATGACATAGGCATAGAAGCATGCAGCTATTTCCTGAAACAGAGAAGTATTAAAGATCTGAAGCACACACAGATGCTCTTGAAAATGATAGAAATATGTTTGACCAACAACATATTTCTATTCAACAAAGAACTATTCAGACAACAATGCGGTACGGCCATGGGCATCTCATTTTCGCCGAACTATGCGAATACTGTGATGGGATGGTGGGAAAAGACAATGGCCTGGTGTTCAAATTTTCATATGGAACTGGAACGGATTGTTCTGTGGGTCCGGTTCATTGATGACCTGTTTTTAATTTGGAACGGCACAGAAATGGAGTTCCAAAAATACTTTGAAAAATTGTCAACTAATAACATTGGTCTATCCTTCACACATGTCATCAGCAAAAATGAAATTGCATTTCTGGACACCAAGGTTTTCATTGAGAACGAACGGATACATATGACACTGTTTAGAAAAGAAACAGCGACCAACAGTATCTTACATGGAACTAGTTTCCACCCAATTCCCCTGAAAAATAGCATCCCATGCGGCGAATTTATACGTATGAAACGCAATTGCTCAAAAGAAGAGGATGCTGAAAAGGAAATATCGGAAACCATGGACAGACTAAGAAGTCGTGGATACCACACAAGAGTTCTGAGAAAATGCAAGGAAAAGGTGGATAAAAAATCAAGAACAGAAATCCTAATTCCAAAAAATGTGATACAGGATAATGGGGAACAATAAGCACCGAGGTTCATAACAACCTACAGTAAAGAAAATGGCATAATACTTAATAAAATACAAAAATACTGGCATCTTATCTCTGGTGATGGGGACATTGGTAAAATACTAGGAGAAAGACCTGCGGTCACATACAGGAAAACCTAATCCCTACAAGACATGTTAACAACAAGTCACTTTCAAGAAAAGCCTAAAAGCAATTGGCTAACAAATCAAGCCAAAGGATTTAGGAGGTGCAATACATGTAAAGCCTGCAAAATTGGTAAGAACACGAAAACCTTTGATGAAGTTGATGGGAGTATCACCAATATTGAACAAAGTATCCTTTGTACCTCCCGATTCGTAGTCTACGTTATAGAGTGCGATTGCGGTATGAAGTACATTGGCAGCACAACTTGTACCCTAAAAAAACGAATATTGGAACACATCCGTGCTGTAAAGAATAAGGATATGACATACGCCACAGCGAAACACATGCAAAAATGCAAGGATGGAGACTGGCAAAAAATGTGTTATTATGGAATCTACATGACACCAGCACAGGAAAGAGGAGGAGACCGAACAAGATCACTGCGACAGATGGAGTCTAGATACATAATTAGACTCAGAACAAAGGCCCCGAGAGGCATCAATAATGATGAGGAACTTTTCATACATCTCTAAAGATCTAAGGAACAATTTGTAAAACTGCCCTGAATCAGGTAAACAACACATTAGTCCAGTATACAAAGAATATCAAGTGATCATGATGTAACCCTTAGGTACTATACCTGGTTACAGCGAAACACACCAAGATAGACAATTTAAATGCTAAGCCTAACTGTGCAATGTTTTCTTTAATATAATTTAAGCACATTAATATTATTTACTACAAATCCCACAATGCAGCAGTAATGCAACAGTGGGTATAAAGACAGGAAAGAGACAAAGGACTCACTAACCGTGAGAAAAGCCAAGGGCTGAAACGCGTTGGTGAAGGTTGCTAAATAAATTGCCTTAAAACACAGTTCCTGAGTGCCACGTCTTTTGCTTTGAATATATATATATATATATAGATAGATATCACAACGGCTCTGGGGTCCCCGCACATGAGCGGGACTATTCAGCACTTATGACTATCATGGAAATACCCCTGCAAGAGAAAAGAAGTTACAGGTAAGATACCATTCCTTCTCTTTCAGGGGATCCTCAGCAACTGATTAGTTCCGCCCTCTTGCAGGATCCCGGAACACTTTAAAAATATACATATATGTGTGTGTATATATATATATATCCATATATCCAAACTCAAGGTTGCCCTTATATGAAACGCCACACAGTGGGTAAGTAGCTCCTTTTATTCACCACCAGCTGCAGGTACAACAGTATTCTCTCTCCATTGCCAGATGCATTTCGGCCACCATGGCCTTTTTCAATGGCTTATTCACGAGTCCCAATAGTCAAAGCGAACTTAAACACCATAAACCACGCCCAAGTGGGAATTCCTCATATTAGAAAAGGTTTCTGGGTACGGTAGTTCTGTGACTTGTCCATCGTGGAGACTGTTGGGTTTTCATGAGTAAAATTTTCACTCCCCATGTGGGTGTGGGGGAGAACAAGTGAATACCTGCAAGTGCCACACTGGAAATGCCGGATTTACACACTCCTGTCGCTCCCGGAACTCCAGGTGCAATCGGCCCGCTATGGAAGCGGCGGGGCGTTTCACGGCGAGACGCGCCGCAATTCAAATCCAAACTCAAGGTTGCCCTTATATGAAACGCCACACAGTGGGTAAGTAGCTCCTTTTATTCACCACCAGCTGCAGGTACAACAGTATTCTCTCTCCATTGCCAGATGCATTTCGGCCACCATGGCCTTTTTCAATGGCTTATTCACGAGTCCCAATAGTCAAAGCGAACTTAAACACCATAAACCACGCCCAAGTGGGAATTCCTCATATTAGAAAAGGTTTCTGGGTACGGTAGTTCTGTGACTTGTCCATCGTGGAGACTGTTGGGTTTTCATGAGTAAAATTTTCACTCCCCATGTGGGTGTGGGGGAGAACAAGTGAATACCTGCAAGTGCCACACTGGAAATGCCGGATTTACACACTCCTGTCGCTCCCGGAACTCCAGGTGCAATCGGCCCGCTATGGAAGCGGCGGGGCGTTTCACGGCGAGACGCGCCGCAATTCAAATCCAAACTCAAGGTTGCCCTTATATGAAACGCCACTTGGGCGTGGTTTATGGTGTTTAAGTTCGCTTTGACTATTGGGACTCGTGAATAAGCCATTGAAAAAGGCCATGGTGGCCGAAATGCATCTGGCAATGGAGAGAGAATACTGTTGTACCTGCAGCTGGTGGTGAATAAAAGGAGCTACTTACCCACTGTGTGGCGTTTCATATAAGGGCAACCTTGAGTTTGGATTTGAATTGCGGCGCGTCTCGCCGTGAAACGCCCCGCCGCTTCCATAGCGGGCCGATTGCACCTGGAGTTCCGGGAGCGACAGGAGTGTGTAAATCCGGCATTTCCAGTGTGGCACTTGCAGGTATTCACTTGTTCTCCCCCACACCCACATGGGGAGTGAAAATTTTACTCATGAAAACCCAACAGTCTCCACGATGGACAAGTCACAGAACTACCGTACCCAGAAACCTTTTCTAATATGAGGAATTCCCACTTGGGCGTGGTTTATGGTGTTTAAGTTCGCTTTGACTATTGGGACTCGTGAATAAGCCATTGAAAAAGGCCATGGTGGCCGAAATGCATCTGGCAATGGAGAGAGAATACTGTTGTACCTGCAGCTGGTGGTGAATAAAAGGAGCTACTTACCCACTGTGTGGCGTTTCATATAAGGGCAACCTTGAGTTTGGATTTGAATTGCGGCGCGTCTCGCCGTGAAACGCCCCGCCGCTTCCATAGCGGGCCGATTGCACCTGGAGTTCCGGGAGCGACAGGAGTGTGTAAATCCGGCATTTCCAGTGTGGCACTTGCAGGTATTCACTTGTTCTCCCCCACACCCACATGGGGAGTGAAAATTTTACTCATGAAAACCCAACAGTCTCCACGATGGACAAGTCACAGAACTACCGTACCCAGAAACCTTTTCTAATATGAGGAATTCCCACTTGGGCGTGGTTTATGGTGTTTAAGTTCGCTTTGACTATTGGGACTCGTGAATAAGCCATTGAAAAAGGCCATGGTGGCCGAAATGCATCTGGCAATGGAGAGAGAATACTGTTGTACCTGCAGCTGGTGGTGAATAAAAGGAGCTACTTACCCACTGTGTGGCGTTTCATATAAGGGCAACCTTGAGTTTGGATTTGAATTGCGGCGCGTCTCGCCGTGAAACGCCCCGCCGCTTCCATAGCGGGCCGATTGCACCTGGAGTTCCGGGAGCGACAGGAGTGTGTAAATCCGGCATTTCCAGTGTGGCACTTGCAGGTATTCACTTGTTCTCCCCCACACCCACATGGGGAGTGAAAATTTTACTCATGAAAACCCAACAGTCTCCACGATGGACAAGTCACAGAACTACCGTACCCAGAAACCTTTTCTAATATGAGGAATTCCCACTTGGGCGTGGTTTATGGTGTTTAAGTTCGCTTTGACTATTGGGACTCGTGAATAAGCCATTGAAAAAGGCCATGGTGGCCGAAATGCATCTGGCAATGGAGAGAGAATACTGTTGTACCTGCAGCTGGTGGTGAATAAAAGGAGCTACTTACCCACTGTGTGGCGTTTCATATAAGGGCAACCTTGAGTTTGGATTTGAATTGCGGCGCGTCTCGCCGTGAAACGCCCCGCCGCTTCCATAGCGGGCCGATTGCACCTGGAGTTCCGGGAGCGACAGGAGTGTGTAAATCCGGCATTTCCAGTGTGGCACTTGCAGGTATTCACTTGTTCTCCCCCACACCCACATGGGGAGTGAAAATTTTACTCATGAAAACCCAACAGTCTCCACGATGGACAAGTCACAGAACTACCGTACCCAGAAACCTTTTCTAATATGAGGAATTCCCACTTGGGCGTGGTTTATGGTGTTTAAGTTCGCTTTGACTATTGGGACTCGTGAATAAGCCATTGAAAAAGGCCATGGTGGCCGAAATGCATCTGGCAATGGAGAGAGAATACTGTTGTACCTGCAGCTGGTGGTGAATAAAAGGAGCTACTATATATGGCAATTCCTCGCTCACATCTGCTGCTCCTTCCAACAAACGAGAGTGGACCCAAGTATTGTGCATATTTTTTCAATGTATTTTCGCACAAACAGCCTCGCCATTACGCGGTTCGGCAGTTGCCTGCCTTGATTACATGACAGTGTTAAGAAATCAGATCGCCATTTTTAAAGTGACAGTGCCTAACAGTTAATTAATGAAAATGGAAGAAATACAAGCTTGAATACTTCAATAAATGTGTAAACATTGGTGATACAATTGCTTGCTTAAATGCTTAGTCTTGCATTCATAAAATTGTACCTTTAAATTTCTTCTAAATACTTATTATGAATTCTACAAACCTGGTTTGGTATTCATTTCATTTGCTAAATTTTCATTGGCACCAATACTGCCTTAAACCATCACCTATATTTGACCTATTTTACATTTTCATCATCTAACTGTATAAAACAATGTGATTGTGCCTATCAACAATAAATACCCTACAGAAGTGCTAAAATATATAAACCGTGCTAGTGCTAAAACTATGAAAACACACATTTTCAATTTGAACATATCTTCTTAAGCCTAGGGCAGCATATATTAACCTAATATAATTTTGCATATTACTAAGCATACTCTGGTGCAAAGATTTTTAGTGCAAATCTTGGAATGTGCAAAAAAAGCAAGTATATATGGACGGACCATGGCTAAACCTTATAGTCTTCATTTTGTATGCAATTGATTCCCACAGTTGTAAACATAAATACATGTAGATAAATAAATAAATAGATAAATACATATAAATATCAATAAATATACAACTCAATTGCTAAAACCCTCATTTATGCTTAGTCCCTACGATATAGAATTACTTGGTTTTCAATCTATGTTTGGAAATGATCATTTCGTTTTAAAGTACAGTTGTATAAATACCATCTTTAAGACAAATATAAATACAATAAAATCCATTAGATAAACACAGGGGATAAAGGTCCTGTACTGCTGGGCTTTCAGCGATCGGAGAATTTGTTATAGGGATTTCATAAATAAGTATGAAGGTCCTCACTAGTATCCAACTCCAATATATATTGGGTCTCCAGGCGTCTCAATTTTGCTTCCCTGTTTTCCCCTCTTTTTTCTAAGGGAATAGCATCTAACACATAGTACCGTAGATGCTTGAGATTGCTTTCTTGTAGCTCTTTAAAATGTCTCGCCACCGGGTAGCTTCAGTCGTTGTTGGTAATTGCCCTTGTATGTTGTAGGATCCTTTTATGTACTGCCAATTTGGTACTACTAATGTATTTTGAGTCACAGCTACATTCTAAAATGTAGACCGCATATTCAGTTTTGCAGATCAGATGTCGAGTAATAGACCGAGGACTATTGTTAAAGGCTGTCCAATATACAGATTTGTTAACCCCAAATTGGCAAGCCTTGCAACTTGTACATTTAAAAAAAAACCCTTTCTAGCTATGAGCCATGAGCCTAGCTCCTGGTCTTCAGGGTGGTTTCGCACCAGGGCATTCCCCATAGATGCCGTTTTTCTATGGGTGATGGCTGGTTTTCTAGGTAGGGACTGCCCAATTATGGGATCATCTAATATACAATGGGCCAACTGCGTCTTACTATCCCCCTAATCTGTTTCTCCTGCCTTGAGAATGACATAATAAGGCGTGTAGGTTCATTCTGTACCTCCAAAGTGTTACTTGTTGTTTCTTCCAGCCTATTTCTGTATATTAATAAATCATCCCTCCCTGGGCTTCTGCCTTGATTTTGTCATGGCTTTATCAATGATTTTACTCCTATATCCTTTTTTCAGAAATCGGACCTTACTCATTTTTTTTTATTTTGACAATCTTTCTCATTGCTGCAAATCCTCAGTATTCGGAACATCTCCCCATAGGGGATGCTGTCTATCAGGTGATGGGGGTGTGCGCTGGATGCATGTAATAGCGCATTGCCGGCCGTCTCTTTTCGGTACAGGATAGTTGATATGGCATTGTTAACTATAGTGATTTGGACATCTAAAAAGGTTACACTTTCCTTACTTATACAAGATGTAAACCTCAAATTGATATCGTTGATGTTAAGCTGTGCTACGAATTCATTCGTACTCTGTTCCATACCATTCCATATTATGAACATATCATCTATGTATCTAAGCCAACAAATTATCTTTTCCTGACAAATGCGATCATACTGCCTCTTGAGGACCAGCTCCTCCCACCAGCCCATGAACAAACATGCATAGCTGGGGGAGAAGCTGGCCCCCATCGCTACTCCCTGTACCTGTTGATTTACCTGATTTTTGAAAAGGAACAGATTATTGTTTAGACAAAAAGTCAAAAAATCAATTATCATCCTATTGTGCTGAACAAATTGAATCGGTCTACTGGATAAAAAAATGCCCTGTTGCCCTTATTCCATCACAATTTCGTATACACGTATATAGGGACGATACATCAAGTGCCATTAAATGGTACCCACTTTGCCATTGTATATTTTTGACTTTCCGTAAGAAGTCACTTGTGTCCTGCACATAAGAGTCTAAACCACGGACATGATCTTGCAGAAAAAGTCAATAGAACGTGACATATTTTCAAATGGTCCGTCACATGCCGAAATGATCGGTCTTCCTAGTGGCTTGTATCTGTCCTTATGTACTTTAGGGATGAAATATATCTTCGGAATGGTAGGATGCTCTTTTCTGAGATATTTGTATTCATCAGTACTCAACATACCCAAATTCTTCCATGCCAACAGTTTTGTCATGTAACAATCATGTGTGCTTTTGTATTTCTGGAATTAACTTTTTCTGTAACACTCCGTGTTGCTTAATTGTCCCATTGCCGCTGTCATATATACCTTTAAGGGCCAAAGGACAATGTTCCCTCCCTATATATACACAAACATATATATATATATATATATATATATATATATATATGCAAAAAAGAAGCAGAGAACTCTGGGTAGTTCTCAAGTTTAGGTGGAAAGCAGCTCCTGTATGGAGCACTCTCAACACCAGCGACACTCTAGATCTGCTCACCTCAAATGTCTGTTTTTCTATCAAAATCTTTAAGCATAGGATTAGCACAGTGCCATCCACGCCGAGATAGAAAAGGACAAAGTCTTTTGCCATTTGTACAGCAAAGTCTTTAAGCATAGGACTAGCACAGTGCTGTCCTTGCCGAGCTGTAAAATGACAAAAGCCAATTACCACTCCAGGCACAGTATTACAGCTTTGAGTTGGTAAAATACCAATCAAGCCAACCTGAAATTAGTAAAAGCAACCCCTGACACAGTGTCTCGCTCTAATTAGAGCTCTTCAGAGAGGTATAGCTTTGTCCAGACACAAGGGAGCACCCAGTATAAGTCAAAGAAATACCCTTTCAGGCATAGAGTGACGAATAAATTATGCAAAAAAGAAGCAGAGAACTCTGGGTAGTTCTCAAGTTTAGGTGGAAAGCAGCTCCTGTATGGAGCACTCTCAACACCAGCGACACTCTAGATCTGCTCACCTCAATTGTCTGTTTTTCTATCAAAATCTTTAAGCATAGGATTAGCACAGTGCCATCCACGCCGAGATAGAAAAGGACAAAGTCTTTTGCCATTTGTACAGCAAAGTCTTTAAGCATAGGACTAGCACAGTGCTGTCCTTGCCGAGCTGTAAAATGACAAAAGCCAATTACCACTCCAGGCACAGTATTACAGCTTTGAGTTGGTAAAATACCAATCAAGCCAACCTGAAATGAGTAAAAGCAACCCCTGACACAGTGTTTCGCTCTAATTAGAGCTCTTCAGAGAGGTATAGCTTTGTCCAGACACAAGGGAGCACCCAGTATAAGTCAAAGAAATACCCTTTGAGGCATAGAGTGACGAATAAATTATGCAAAAAAGAAGCAGAGAACTCTGGGTAGTTCTCAAGTTTAGGTGGAAAGCAGCTCCTGTACGGAGCACTCTCAACACCAGCGACACTCTAGATCTGCTCACCTCAAATGTCTGTTTTTCTATCAAAATCTTTAAGCATAGGATTAGCACAGTGCCATCCACGCCGAGATAGAAAAGGACAAAGTCTTTTGCCATTTGTACAGCAAAGTCTTTAAGCATAGGACTAGCACAGTGCTGTCCTTGCCGAGCTGTAAAATGACAAAAGCCAATTACCACTCCAGGCACAGTATTACAGCTTTGAGTTGGTAAAATACCAATCAAGCCAACCTGAAATGAGTAAAAGCAACCCCTGACACAGTGTTTCGCTCTAATTAGAGCTCTTCAGAGAGGTATAGCTTTGTCCAGACACAAGGGAGCACCCAGTATAAGTCAAAGAAATACCCTTTCAGGCATAGAGTGACGAATAAATTATGTAAAAAAGAAGCAGAGAACTCTGGGTAGTTCTCAAGTTTAGGTGGAAAGCAGCTCCTGTATGGAGCACTCTCAACACCAGCGACACTCTAGATCTGCTCACCTCAAATGTCTGTTTTTCTATCAAAATCTTTAAGCATAGGATTAGCACAGTGCCATCCACGCCGAGATAGAAAAGGACAAAGTCTTTTGCCATTTGTACAGCAAAGTCTTTAAGCATAGGACTAGCACAGTGCTGTCCTTGCCGAGCTGTAAAATGACAAAAGCCAATTACCACTCCAGGCACAGTATTACAGCTTTGAGTTGGTAAAATACCAATCAAGCCAACCTGAGATGAGTAAAAGCAACCCCTGACACAGTGTTTCGCTCTAATTAGAGCTCTTCAGAGAGGTATAGCTTTGTCCAGACACAAGGGAGCACCCAGTATAAGTCAAAGAAATACCCTTTCAGGCATAGAGTGACGAATAAATTATGCAAAAAAGAAGCAGAGAACTCTGGGTAGTTCTCAAGTTTAGGTGGAAAGCAGCTCCTGTATGGAGCACTCTCAACACCAGCGACACTCTAGATCTGCTCACCTCAAATGTCTGTTTTTCTATCAAAATCTTTAAGCATAGGATTAGCACAGTGCCATCCACGCCGAGATAGAAAAGGACAAAGTATTTTGCCATTTGTACAGCAAAGTCTTTAAGCATAGGACTAGCACAGTGCTGTCCTTGCCGAGCTGTAAAATGACAAAAGCCAATTACCACTCCAGGCACAGTATTACAGCTTTGAGTTGGTAAAATACCAATCAAGCCAACCTGAAATGAGTAAAAGCAACCCCTGACACAGTGTTTCGCTCTAATTAGAGCTCTTCAGAGAGGTATAGCTTTGTCCAGACACAAGGGAGCACCCAGTATAAGTCAAAGAAATACCCTTTCAGGCATAGAGTGACGAATAAATTATGCAAAAAAGAAGCAGAGAACTCTGGGTAGTTCTCAAGTTTAGGTGGAAAGCAGCTCCTGTATGGAGCACTCTCAACACCAGCAACACTCTAAATCTGCTCACCTCAAATGTCAGTTTTTCTATCAAAATCTTTAAGCATAGGATTAGCACAGTGCCATCCATGCCGAGATAGAAAAGGACAAAGTCTTTTGCCATTTGTACAGCAAAGTCTTTAAGCATAGGACTAGCACAGTGCTGTCCTTGCCGAGCTGTAAAATGACAAAAGCCAATTACCACTCCAGGCACAGTATTACAGCTTTGAGTTGGTAAAATACCAATCAAGCCAACCTGAAATGAGTAAAAGCAACCCCTGACACAGTGTTTCGCTCTAATTAGAGCTCTTCAGAGAGGTATAGCTTTGTCCAGAAACAAGGGAGCACCCAGTATAAGTCAAAGAAATACCCTTTCAGGCATAGAGTGACGAATAAATTATGCAAAAAAGAAGCAGAGAACTCTGGGTAGAGTGTCGCTGGTGTTGAGAGTGCTCCATACAGGAGCTGCTTTCCACCTAAACTTGAGAACTACCCAGAGTTCTCTGCTTCTTTTTTGCATAATTTATTCGTCACTCTATGCCTGAAAGGGTATTTCTTTGACTTATACTGGGTGCTCCCTTGTGTCTGGACAAAGCTATACCTCTCTGAAGAGCTCTAATTAGAGCGAAACACTGTGTCAGGGGTTGCTTTTACTCATTTCAGGTTGGCTTGATTGGTATTTTACCAACTCAAAGCTGTAATACTGTGCCTGGAGTGGTAATTGGCTTTTGTCATTTTACAGCTCCGCAAGGACAGCACTGTGCTAGTCCTATGCTTAAAGACTTTGCTGTAGAAATGGCAAAAGACTTTGTCCTTTTCTATCTCGGCGTGGATGGCACTGTGCTAATCCTATGCTTAAAGACTTTGATAGAAAAACAGACATTTGAGGTGAGCAGATCTAGAGTGTCGCTGGTGTTGAGAGTGCTCCATACAGGAGCTGCTTTCCACCTAAACTTGAGATCTACCCAGAGTTCTCTGCTTCTTTTTTGCATATATATATATATATATATATATATATATTTTTTTTCATTACAAAAAGAAGCCAGTCAGATATAAAATACATCACTGATAGAAAAGTGACCATAGAAAACCTTTCAGGAACCTTTTTTTAAGGTAAAGGGAATGTGGGACAGTGGTAGCCAACGGGCTGCAATGAAAAGCATAGGAAAGGAAAACTGGCACTATGCCTTTAAGGGCCTTACAGTACACTCTCTATTCTACCATGCCACACAACAGTTAGGTCAGTTAATTTTTCTGGCTCCTCGAAACAGGAACCTGGGGCACTGAGCTCTGCCTGTCATACTCCATTCTGCCTTTGCTGTTTGTTCTCTTTTATTATCACCTTTTTCAGTTAGATAGATGCCATGAACTCTGCAGGCTACTTTGTGCTGTTTAAATATCTGTTTACCTAAGTGCTAATACAAACTGGTGCTGCTGAATAGTTAAAAGCTTCTGTTTCCTAAGAATATACGATGTCACATCACATGCGATACATTGCATTCCATTACAACGAAGTCATTACAACGCATACGATAACAACGCAAGTCGTTACAACGACTTGCTGTAGGGGGCGGCTGGACTTAGGGATAGTATAATTTACTTTTCCAACTCCAGTGTGTGCAACAGTAGGGAAGGTGTTGGAATAGTAAATTATGCTATTCCTTAGTTTAGGGCGCCCCCTACAGCAAGTCGCTGTAACGACTTGTGTTGTAATTGTATGCGATGTAACAACGCGGTCGTTGTAACGATTGCGTTGTAATGGCATGCGATGTATCGCATGCGATGTAAACGCTGTTTCCCGTTTCCTACTGACCTCGAGGTTGCCTGATATGCTTGTCTTTTTACTTAATCAAATACCCTAAAAGGTGGTGCTGATTAGGTAAAAATCTCTGTTTCCTTCTGACCTCAAGATCCTCTTGTATGCTTGATTGTTGTTTATTTCTTCAGCTGTCCTGCCAAACAATTAAAGGCCCCCACTCCATGCTCCGGTCTCCTGCCAGAGACAGTGTCTAATTGACAGGAAACGGTCAATAATCTTCAGAAAGACTCCTATGCTTAATATCTTTTATTCAACCTTCAATTTCCTGGCCAATTCTCCCACCGTAGACAGCCTTCTGATTGACAGAAAACACTCAGTAATCTTCTAGAAGGCTCCAGATAAACACTAGTATGTCAAGTTTTCAAACCTAGCCCCCTGCTTAGCTTTGTCAATCTGTATGAAGAGAGGGCTGTGTCTCTTATTCAACACCATCTTTTGGTTCCAAGCCCCGCCGCCTGCAACAATAGCAACCTGGACAACTTCACTTGGAAGCTGGATAGCAGCAACCCCTCTTGGAGATCAGCCCCTTCATGATAGCTTCCAACTATTGTGAAATTCTGGTTTTTGATATACTCTTTTTCCTTCAAGGATACCCTAGCAATTTCAGTTTGAATATAAAATCCGTGGCTAAAGGAAAATGTCTAGTTGTGTGAAGTAATGCAATGTTGAGGACAGATAAAGATTTCTGAATGATCTGAGCAGAGACTGAAGAATACATGCTCAGGATTCAGCGCAGGAGGTCAGTGCTCAAGAGGCATGGGCTCGAATTTCTTATTGTAATTTTTGTTAGGTATGTTTAATTAAAGACTCACATCTCAGGCTGATTCTGAAGTATTCATGTATGGTTGCCTGTTGGGATTGTGTTCTTATTGCAGTGTACTTCTCCTGATTGATGGAATGCGCCTACCTACTAGAACGTGAAGACTCCAGCTCAAAAGGATTAGCATACACGCTTGCCATCCTTTTCACTGGAGGTCCAGGTACACCAGACCCATCACTCTTCTCTCTCTCTCTCCAATTCCCACTTCTCTCCAGGGTTAGTCACCAGTATCAGTCATTTCTTCTGATACTAGGGATTAACCTCAAGTGGGCGTGGTGGAAGATCTTCGCTTCTGCAGTAACCCTGGGAATTCAGGTGCATGGCCCTTGGTGTGACACTGCATTTTTGGCAAACAAATCATTGGAAATCTTTCAAAAATCCTGACTTGTCAGTTACTCAATGTCTTTTCAGACATACAGCAGATTTAGACTTCTTTCTGACAGGAAAGTATTTTATTTTCCTGTCTAAAATGTCTACACTTTTTTTGAGGGGTCCTTCTTTTGGGGAAAAAGAACGCAGATTCAGACCCCCACAAAGTCTGCTTTCTTTGCCTTCCAGAAGATTACCTTCCTGAATCCTGCTGCCACTGTCAAAAGGTTTCTAGAAGAATGCTAAAGGGCAGTGAGAAGGTCAGGCTGTGTGGACTCAAAGAAAGAAAACAGCATGAAGAGGCAGCTGGATCATCAAGAGGAGCCATAGGGAAGGTCATTCCTCTAACAGAGCACCCTCTTCCCACACCACAACGTGTCTACCTGGGTTTATAAGTAGCTTTCTACTTACACACACCCTCTTCATTTCATTTTCATTTTTATAGACTCCAACCAGTTGGTGGATGTTTCTTACTTCCTTACTTCAAGACAATGTTGCTTACATAAGGTTGGCTCTGTGCCTCAATACCTGTTTAGCTCCAGTCGGTTCAGTTTGTTAGCCCAATTAATGCCTGGCATTTTTACATTTTAGATTTATTCCAGATTTTGGATACTTATTCAAGATCTTTATCATTCAATGATGCTTCATTGTTCGTGCCTTTAATTGATCACCTGGTATGTCCTACTCCCATTGGTGATATTATATGATCTAGTCATCCCCCTTTTCAGCCTCATTAATGCCTGGCACTTTCTGTAACCTAGATTTACCTTGGATTTTGGATGTCCCATCTGGATCTCCACACTTTTTGAGGAGTCTCTGAATTATGCATTCCCAGACTTCACTTTTTGAATTGTCCTTATACATTTGGTAAGTCCCATTGGTAGAGAGGTGTGGCTCACTGGTTAGAGGCGGCAGACCCGTAAGCAGAGAATTGGCCAGGGACCAGGGTTCAATTCCCGACGCGGCAGGGTCGTGGACCAGGGTCAAAACGGACTTGATAATTCTCGCCTCGGTACCTACTCTAACCAGGAACACACTCGGCAACTCTGGGCATTAAGCTTGCCTCATCTCTACAACGGCCCCCCACAGACGCCGGGGATGCCTGGTTTCACCTTGGAGATACCCAGAAAGGGACCATCTCACAGGGATAGCCAGGACGGGTTCCCCAGTGGTCTATAGCGCCGGGACACCTCCTTGTGAGGTAGCTGTTCGCGCTTTACAAATATCAGTATTAATTATTAATTACCAATTGTGCTTCATATGTTTAATTTTGATTAATCAGAATACACCTCATTCTATTTAATCGTACCTCTATAGGCTGTCCATATCTACCTCAACAGTCCTGAAGAAGACCCGCCTTGACGCATGCTATTCTGCGCTTACCCCTAGGTCGAAACGTCGACACTATCTCTGTTCAGGACCTAGCAGTTTCCTTGACCCTATCCTAAAAATCACTTTTGGCCATGTAAATTCATGTGATGCAACTTGATATAGGACTGAACCATTAAATAGGATTCATCTATTCATGTCACTTGTATATGTCATGTATATATTGCACTATTGACTTCACCTTCTCACTTTATTGCACTTAATCTCACGAGTCACCTTCTGTTTTGGCCGATATGTAATTTTACTTGTGACAGCCATATATAAAATCTTTCTGAAAAAGTAAAAAGTAAAAACTTTGCTTTCTCAACTAACTCACGCTTTATTGTTATTTGGTGTGTTCATATCATACATTTGTTTTCATAAAACGCATCTGTTATATGCGATTTTAATTGATCTGTCGTATTGTATTAATTACCCAGAGCACAGCAATTGTGCAACCCAACAGAGCCAACTGTTTATTAAATTATCAATACTCTGACTATTTTAGGGAGATTTGACAGACAAATGTGGTATGTAGGATATGGCACAGATCATCGATTTTCTACCAGAGGATGTTAAGCCCGATGCCAGAAAGATTCTCCTTGAGGGAAAGAGAGAGCTTCTTCGGAGATAATAGACAGTGCTGTCGATATAGCCAGCTATCCTCCGAAGGCAAGGTTGATTGCAAGCAACAACTTTTAGACCGGAGGTCCAAACGAAAATCCTGGACATGCCGTATGATGGAGAATTGTTATTCGGAAAACATATCAATGAAGCGCTACAATCCATTAAGGCAGATACTGATACCGCAAAGCCCTTAGGAACACTGCAATTTCGAAAGCAACCCTTTCGAGGAGATAGAGGAAAAATTACTTATTCCTTCAGAGAAGGATTCCAGAACCATAGGCAGCAATACCAGCCTTAGCAAGGTCAATATAGACCACAATATGGGCAAGCCACCGGCAGCGGCTTACAAGCAACCACCCAGAGGAAAGCAACCCACCAGGGGGCAAGATGTCACCAGAAAGCAGTGATCTTTCTTTACTGCTGGCTACCGTCCCCAAAATTACACAATTAGGAGGACGCATTTCGCATCACACCCACCAGTGGTCCAGTAAACCAACAGACAGGTGGGTCCTCAACATCATACATCAGGGGCATACCCTGGAATTTGTCACCAAACCCCTAAATAAACCTCTAAAGTGATTGTTTACTCCCCATCTGAAACATCTATTGAAGGAAATCGCTATCATGTTTCAAAAAGGGGAGATAGAGAAGGTTCCAAAGCTTCAACGGGGTACAGGCTTCTATTCCTGTTTCTTCCTGATCAGGAAAATGTCAGGAGACTGGCGCCCAGTTTTAGATCCTCGAAAATTAAATAAATACCTTAAAAAAACAGACGCATACTTTCATGTCCCAATTCATCAGAGCCACTGGAGATTTCTGCGTTTTCAGGTAGCTGGCACACATTTTCAGTTCTAAGTGCTCCCCTTTGGGCTGCGTTCAGCTCCAAAAATATTCACCAAGTGTATGTCTGAGGCTCAACGGAGTTCAGGTTTTTCCGTACTTAGACGATTGGCTCATAAAGGCTGCATCGTTCCATCAAGCCAAAGTGGACACTGCAAATGCTTGTCGTTATTCAAACAGTTGGGTCTCAAACCAAACCTACAGAAATCAACTCTCGAACCGACAACATCATGAATGTTTCTGGGAGCAGTCCTAAACACCCAGTCAGACAAGGCCTCTGTCTCTCCAGAATGGCAGGGCAAAATCAAACAACTGGCCTAAAGCTCTGCAAAAGAAAGTGTGGTTCTGTCTGACTGTACAAGTCACTCCTAGGAATGTGCTCCTTCTGCATACCTCTAATTCCAAACTGCAGACTTTGTATGCGTCCTCTACAGGAGCAGTTGGACAAAGGCTGCAGGTTCTGGGTTCATTTGTCGATGTGATTCAAATAACCCCAAAAATGAGAAAAGCTATGCAATGGTGGATGGTATAAACCAACGTTTCTCAAGGGATGATTTTTCTGTCTCAGATCTTGTCATTACCACGGATGAGTCCCTGAAGGGCTGGGGCACTCATCTTCAGGAGCTATCAGTCAGTGGCAAATGGACGACTGTCAAGAAAACATTGCACATCAATCTCCTAGACTTGAAGGTCATAACTCTGGCGTTGTGCTTATTCCTTTCCAGAATTGCGGGCTCAACGTTTCTTATCCGGACGGATAATACCACCAGAATGCACTACTTAAACAAACAGGGAGGGACACAATCTGTGGCTCTATCTCATCAGGCACAGACAATTGGAATTGGGCCTTACAACACAAGATAACATTGAGAGCAGAACATGTGCCAGGAGTGTCCAATGTACTAGCGGACACATTGAGCAGATTGATAACAGATTGTCATGATTGGGAGCTCGATTCTACGGTTCTACAGGACATCTTCTTTCGATGGGGCACTCCGAAGCTCGATCTTTTTGCAACACAGACAAACCAGAAATGCCAATATTACGCAAGCTGGCATCCCCAGAGAGGGTCGTGGGGAAATACTCTTTTCCCCCAATTCCTCTGATACCAAAGGTTGTAAAGAAAATGAAGAGGTAACCATGCAGATTAATCCTCATTGCCCCTAAAGGGCCAAGGCAGTTCTGGTATACGGAACTTCTTCTCCTCTCAGAACAACATCACATTCCTCTGGTAGCGACTCAGACGCTACTATCCATAAGCATGGGCCAATTACTGCATCCCAACCCAACTTCTCTTCAGTTGTCGGCCTGGAACCTGACAATGATGAGCTTGGAGAATTGAATATACCGAAAGAGTGTAGAGAAATTCTTTCTAAAGCGTGAGCAGATCCACAAATATATCATACCAGTTTAAGTGGAAACGTTTCTGTATGTGGTGTCAAGAAAAATAATTCCATCCATTATTTGCAATGCCGGTGCAGATTCTGCCTTATCTTCTTTATTTAACCAGCACTGAGCTTGCACATTCATCAATATAAATACACCTGGCAGCAATTTCCCATTTTAGGAGATCGGGAAATTCAGTGTCCCTATGGTCTGCAAGATTAGTTAAACAGTTCCTCAAAGGACTTTTTAGATCTTTTCCACCAGTGAAACAACCTCCTCCATCTTGGCATTTAAATGTACTGTTGAGTCAGTTAATGAAAAGCCCGTTTGAACCTATCCACAAAATACAACTGAAATTCCTGTCATGGAAGACGGCTCTGTTACTTGCACTAACGTCTTCAAGAAAGGTTAGCAATTGCAAGCATTCACTATTAGACAACCTTTCATGCAATTGAAAAAGGACAAAGCAATATTAGGTTCTAACCCTAAATTTATACCAAAAGTCCCTTTGGATTTTCATCTCAACAAGCCTATTGTTCTGAGAACATTTTTTCCAAATCCACTCACTATGATTGAGAAATCCCTACATACTTTGGATGTTAAGAGGTGTTTTAAATTATATTTACACAGAACAAAACAATTTTGGGAATCTGATCAATTGTTCATTGCTTATGGCAATATGAATAAATGACTTTCAGTCTCTAAATCTTCCATTGAAAAATGGATTGCAACAGCCATTCAATTTTGCCATAAGGCTGAAGGACGGCCATTATCTGCTAGAGTCAAGGCTCACTCAATGAGCTGTTTCTATGTCTACTGCATTATCCGCTGGGGTTCCAATACAGAAAATCTGCAGAGTGGCCACATGGTTCACCAGGCATATCTTTACCCAGCATTATTGCCTGGATGCTACGGATAAAGCTGATACAGCAGTGGGACAGGCGGTGTTGCAGCATCTGTTTCACTAAGGTGAGCCTCTTCGCAGTTATGCTTTTTTCTATTCCACCATCCTCTATGGTTATGTTATTAATGTCATTTATTGATTTTGCAACTATTTTGATATGTTTGCAATATGACGATATGATGATAAGTATTCATATGACTGCTGGCCATTCGGCTTCAAGCATGTGAACCTATGAAAGATCTAATACTGGAGAAGAAAATAAGTTACTTACCTGTAACTTTTGTTCTCCAGTATTGGTATCTTTCATAGATTCACATGCTACCCGCCCTCCTCCCCTAGAGGCTCTCCCTTACTTTTTGTACTATATTTGTTCCCACTTGTTCTCAAACATCTGAGGGAACTAGCCACTGTAAGGGAGGTCTAAAGGGTGTTATCGCCTGATTGGCTGGTGTATAAATGTGGTCCTTTTTTAAATAAAGGTCTTAGTTAGGCTATTAAATTCATGGCCTAGTGCCATCTTAGCCTATGCAACTAATATAATTGCTTTGTTATAATACCATAGGATTCCCACTACGACGACGGGGAAGGATTCAAGCATGTGAATCTATGAGAGATACCAATTCTGGAGAACTATTGTTAAAGGTAAGTAACTTATTGTCCGAGGCATGTGTGCTGTAGATACACATGCTTTGCAGACTCCTGCCATCTGGTGTTGGGTCCGAATGTTTGCAAGTTGTTTTTCTTCAAAGAAGTCTTTACCAGTCACGAGGTAAGGTGACTCCTCCTTTCGGTGATAGTGCGCATGGGCATTGACTCCATTGTTAGATTGTTTTCTTTCTGCCATCGGGTTGGGACATGTATTGCTGCGCTCCGGTTCGAAACCGTTGTTCGGGTTCCCCTCCGTGCGGCATCTACTGTACCCTCAACGGTATTGTTATCGTACGTGTTCCCCTATTCTCCGCGTATCGAATCGATCGAGAAACTCCATCTTCGGTCAAAAACATGGTGGGCGACCTGCAGGCCTAGCCGTGTCGGTCCAGCCTTCTGCCGATGGAAAGGACTCGTTTCAATTTTGTCCTCAGTGCCACTCCAAGTACCCTTGCACTGATCTACATAAAGTCTGCAACTTGTGCCTCTCACCGGAGCACAAGAAAGAAGATTGTGAGGCTTGTCCGTCGTTCCGATCGAAAAGACTCTAAGGGATCGTCGGGCTCGACAACGAAAAATGCAGCGACAAAGCATCCAGCATACTCCAGATATCTTCAGAGAAGAATCGAACATGAAGAGGTCGAAGCGTCAAAAGAGGAAGCAGCCTTCTCTATTCCAGAGTCGGATTACGAGCTAAAAATCGAGTTGGAGTCATGAGTTCTAAAGCCTCTTTACCCCACAAACTCTCTACGACCAAACATAAGGCTTCGGCACCACCTCTGCCTTCGGGCCGTGGTCGGCACTGAGGCGATGTTTCTGACGCCCCGCCCTCGGGCCCGGCACTGAAACAAACAGTGAAGCTTACCAGCTCGGGATCGAGTCAAGACAAACCGTGTATGGAACCAAAACCTTCCTCTCTGAAAGACAAGGCCGGTTTGGAACCGAAACCTTCCGCTCTGAAGGACAAAAAAGACAAGCCTTCCAAAGCCTCCGGAACTGATCCTGGACCTTATGAAGGAGAAGTTAGATACTCAGCTGCGGCCCGTGGAGGGAGTTCCATGGGGCGGAAAGGCGGGGCGGGGGAGGGGCAGGGTGGGGGGTACTAAACACCGGAATATGAATAATTGGAAGTAGGTAAACAATTAAATAATTAAAACGAATTTCGTAGTGCGCGCTGCATCGCATTTTGTGATGCAGGGCGCGCAACGAAATTCGTTTTATTTATTTAATTGTTTACTTACCTCCAGTTATCCATATTCTGGTGTTTAGTACTGCCCACCCTGCCCCTCCCCCGCCCCACCTTTCTGCCCCACGGAACTCCCACCACGGGCCGCGGCTGTAGATACTAAGTAGAAAAAAATCTACATCAATCCAGATATTGAACATATTTAGGCAAAAACATCTTCCTAAAGGAAAATCAGTTCAGAGGACACTGGTTATAAGATTCCTCTCAAGAAGAAGAAGGATATAGCTACAAGTCCTATTCACCCTAATCCACAATCCCCTCCACCTCCACCATCTTGACCACTACCACAGTTGCCAGGTTCAGATCCTCTGCGCATAACACCTCAGGGGTCTCCTCATACACAGCCTGATATAAGGGATGATGATAACAACGACAATAGTCATTTACCAGTAGATACATGGGATGACTATAATATTGATCTGCCCATAGATAATGATCCAGATGTGTATCCTGCAAAGCCATCACCTCCAGATGATAATGTAGCTTATCAAGAGCTGATTTCAAGAGCAGCAGCTTACTATGGGGTAACATTATACGAAGAGTCTTTAGAAAAATACCTTTTATTTGACACATAAGTTCTACACATATGACAAGTCAGTCGACCCCTATTAAAGGGCATAATGAGACATGCAGATGAAATATTTAAGGACCCAGTACGTGCCCACATTCTAACACCTAGGGTTGACAAGGAATATAAACCCCACCATCTGATCCTATCTTTATTAAGGGACAGTTGCCTTTAGACTCACTAGTAGTCTCTAATGCTCGTAAGAGAGCAAACTCACAGACCTCTGCATATGCACCTCCTCCAGACAGAGCCTAAATTGATTGATGCATCAGGCAAAAGGGTGGCTGCTCAAGCCTCTAACCACTGGTGTATTGCCAACACGCAGGGCCTACTAGCTAGGTATGACAGGGCACGCTGTGACAAGATGGAAGAACTACTGCAATACCTCCCAGTAGAACACAAAAAGAAAGCACAAGAGTTAGTACAAGAAGGCAAACTTATATCTAATTCCTCTATTAGATGTGCTTTGGATGCTGCTGACACTGCAGCAAGGGGAATTAACACCAGCATTCTCCTACGACAACATGCTTGGCTTAGAATCTCAGGTTTTAAGCCTGAGGTTCAGCAGTCTATTTTAAATACCCCTTCTAATAAACAAGATCTCTTTGGACCTCAAGTAGATGAGGCCCTAGAAAAAATGAAAAAGGACACAGACGTGGCGAAGTCCATCAGAGCGCTTCAGTCCCCCCCATCAAACAGAGGCTCCTTTCGCTGCTCTTTTTATAGAGGGAGGTCCAAAGGTACATCCTCAGACCCTAAATCTTCCTCCTATAAGTCAAACACTCAACCCTCTCCCTCTAGAGGTTTCTATAGAGGAGGATACAGAGGAAACAATTTCAAGGGTAGGGGTAAGAGCACGCCAGCACGTAACTCCACTTTCCCCAATAAGCAGTGACTTGCCAACCTTTCCCCCCGATCATTTGACACCTGTCCTGGAAAGACTTCAACATTTTCTCCCCATTTGGCAATCCATAACATCAGACAAATGGGTACTAGACATTATCCAACATAGTTATTTGCATGGAGCTCACCAGCAATCCTCCCAATACTCCACCTCCACTCACAAACTCTCGTCAGAGCACCTACAGCTCCTCAAACTAGAGGTACAAGCTCTTTTAACAAAAGGAGCCATAGACCCAGTTCCATTACAGTACCAAGGTTCAGGGGTTTACTCTCTGTACTTTCTAATCCCAAAAAAGGACGGCTTCTTAAGACCAATTTTTGACCTAAGGATGTTAAACCTGTACATACTGTCAGAACATTTCCATATGGTTACGCTTCAACAAGTGCTTCCACTTCCACAAGGCGATTTTATGTCCACACTGGACTTAAAAGATGCATACTTTCACATTCCGGATCACCCAGCACATCACAAATATCTCAGATTTGTGATAGCAGGAAAACACGATCAGTTCAAGGTACTCCCATTCGGAGTAACTACTGCTCCCAGAGTGTTCACAAAATGTCTAGCAGGAGTGCCAGCTCATCTCAGAAGACAACAGATTCATGTATTCCCATATCCAGACGATTGGCTCCTCAAAGCCAGCACACACCAAAAGTGTTTACAACACACTCAGACTACATTGGACCTACAATAAAAATCAAAAGGTGGGACGGAGAGCAGGTCCTGCGCACGCGCCTGCAGAAATGTCGGTATGCATAAAGATGTGCAGTTCCTATAAGGAGGCAGGTCGGGGTAGGTTATGTTAAAAACAAATAATACCAATACTCGCACTTAGAGCTAATGTGGACCATTATATCCACTCTGGACTATTTTTGTTTTTAACATAACCTAGGGTCTTACACATTAAAGTTTGACTTAAAATTCAGTTTGAGTTATTTTTAAAACCCACCACTCTACTCATTCACTGCACCCTCACCTTACCCCCATACTTCACAACAGCAGCTTAAAAACTCGGGTAAAGAGCCCCCCTGAATTGCCCGTTGGGCATTGCAGCATCGGCCCAACAAGAAGCTGCATTATGATGAAGCATGACACCCCTTGGGGTGTGTAAGGGCTCTTATTCCTGAAGGATCAGATCCCTCTGACTTGATCCTTCAGGTACCCCTGACCTGCCTCCTTATAGGAACTGCACACCTTTATGCATACCTACATTGGACCTACTCCACCATTTGAGCAGCATGGAGAGTGAGGACACGGTGACTCGGACCGGGGAACTACAGATCCTGGCTCCTGTGCGGCACGTGTGCCGCCAGCGATTTCCTGTTGCACCTAGAGGCGCACAAATAGCCCCAGAGACTCCTGCAGCACGGCAAGTGAGGACACAGTGACTGGGACCGGGGGACTACAGATCCCGGCTTCCTGTGCGGTGCGAGTGCCGCCAGAGATTTCCTGTTGCGTCTGGAGGTGCACAAAAAGCCCCGGAGTCTCCCGCAGCGTGGAGAGTGAGGACACGGTGACTGGGACCGGGGGGACTACAGATCCCGGCTACCCTTGCGGCGCAAGTGCCGCCAGCAATTTTCTGTTGTGCTTGGAGGCGCACAAAAAGCCTCAGAGATTCCTGCAGCGTGGTACGCTCGCAGGCGTTCCCGGGCCACGCGCGTGCAATGGGCGGCCCGTCAGAGCCTTGGCTGGGCCACCCCTCTAACGTGTGCGGTGGAAGCAGTACAAGGCGTCCAGGTTTTGTCTACAAGATGGGGAAACGGAAATTGAACGTTTCAACTAACGGAGGTGAGCCCACGAATACCTTAGACTCCTTCCTTTTAAGAGCCACCGATGCATTGGATAAGGGGATTCTATCCGTCAAACGTAGGCTATCCATGGGGGAAATGTGTGTTCCCTAATCTGACTGATCCTTCAACCAGGGAGGCTTTTGTTGTGACTGTACCACATCCTTTACTCCAAAACCCAGAGTCAACCACCACTCGGTCCAAACGTTTGATCTCTCGCACAGCCAATGTCCCTGGGTCCATCAGAACTCCCCCAAAGAAGAAAAAAGGAGGGGGGAGGCCAACAAAAGAAAAAACTGTTGCACCTCAACAATCTAATGCACTCTCCTCATACTTTTCGGGTTCCCTGATTTTATAGATAGAACAGTCAATTACAGTTTTACTACAACCATTGATAGACAGACTTTCCAGAATTGAGGCTAACATAGAGACGTTTCGCTCTGTAGGGGGAGAGCAAAATCACCACAACTTTGGCTGCCATATTAACTGCTCAGGTACTCAGGGCTCAATGAGAGTGAATAGAAATACTAGTCTAGGAGGAATGCCATCAGACCCCCCAACTATTTAGCCCCAACCTGTTGCCCAAAATTCTAACCTCTTGGTTCTGAAACCAACTAGTGACAATAATAGGGCACTCCATCTCAAGGAACATTTAAGGATACAATCCTGCCCCCTCAAGACCCGATACAAGACCAGACCAAAGGAATGAATCATTAAAAAGGGGCAAAAATGACGATTATATGAAGTTGGCACTTCCTCCGGCAGCCTGCCCCTATGTCATAATATTAACAAATGTTCCCACATTACACAGCACCCAAAAGGAGACAACAGAACAATTGATGTCGAAAGCAAGTCTCTGGCTCGATAAATGCAGGGGGTAGGGGGGCGATGTTGTCACAAATTTTAATGGCCAGAAGAGTAGGTTGGGTGGGGGATTCGGAGAAAAGTATTGAGGGCGACTGTGTGGTGGTCAATTTTAATTCTAGCCAAATGATCCAGTATTTATTACAAAGGCTTCTGGCTGGTTCAACAACTCTCACACAAATATTCGCTTTACTCCTGGGGTATTTTTACAAACCGAATACACTGACACTGCGGGGTCGATAGTCCCCCGCCCCGGCCTCCGCCCCCTTCCCCCTATTCAAGCCTCTCCAACACTCCTTGGGTCGGTCTCCCGTCTCCTTTCCTACATACAATCGATTCAATGTGCTAACAGATTTAGAGGGCTGTGATTGACATAGATTGAACAGGAGAGTTCCCACTCCTCTTCAAAATCCATCTACACGGGATTCTGAAACTCATATACCTGTAATTACAATTTACGATCAGACCAAAACCATTACACTGATGACATGGAACATTGCTGGCCTGAGCAGCAAATTGTCAGATCAAGATTGGATAAATATTGTTACCAGGTATGACTTGATTTGTTTGCAGGAAACAAGGGAGACCGAGCTGATTAATTTAGATGGTTACCGCTCTTTTCACACCACTGTCCTCCCATCAAAATCAGGAAGAGCCAGAGGAGGGATTTTAACTTTACTCAGAAATACACGAAGACTGGAAGTCGTGTCATATCATAATGTCTCCGCTTTTTTATCATTTATTACTTTTAAAAGGTCCAGATGAAGACACAATTCTCAATTTTTATAATAACAACTTTACCGGAGACATGAAAAAGGTTGTAGACCAGCTGGAGAAAGATATTAATAATTGTCTTAGCACTTAAAAACATATTCAAAAAAATGTTGTGGTTGGGTGATTTTAATGCACACTGCTGTCAGCTTTCAAATTCAACATCATGTGGTGTTAATGATGATGAAGGCGATCTCTTATATCATTTTAATCATAAAAGGTATGGGGAAACTCTGAATAGACTCCCAGTGATTAATAACTTAGAGATTTGTAACCCCGATTGACATCTCATCTGGTATGTTGCAAAAAACATTTGACACACCCTCCCGGGGTACCAGAACCGATTATATAATTATAACGGAATACCTTAAAAAATATATTTCCAACACCGAGTTTAAGTACCTAAATGTTAGTGACCACGCTGCCATCATTGGCAAACTGAACTGGGCAGGGCTTCACTTGGAGCAGCCAAGGCATGTTAAACGCACAATGACAAAACCCAATGGGATAACCCTAAAATGGGCCTTAGCAGACAAATCATTCCTTGTCCTGAAAATAATTGCAAAGAGCCAAGATGACATTCTAATGTGCCTGGAAACAGCTTCTAATCCAACTCAGGTAACTACGGCATTTGAGTCTATATTATCAGTGGTCAGGTTTCATCTATTTAGAAAAAAAAAGACTGCTAAAACATCAGCCCCGGATGGTTTGATCAATCATGTACCAAGTCCCTAGCAGCTTTGCATCATACCCTTGGGTCAACGCCTAGAGATACATCTTTAGTTAAACTACTCCGTTTTCAATATAATGAGCCCAGGAAGACTAGAATTAAAACTTTAAACGAAGAAGTGTGGGAACAACTCCATCTAGCTGCCATCTCAAGAAACTCTAGGGACTTTTGGAGTACTATCAATGCCGCTTTTCTCAAACCATCCTCAGCACCGACATTGGATTGTCATGTAGATGAGGAATCTTGGGTTATATACTTCTCTCGCAGATTTGATACCAATGCGGAGGGGGTGATATCACAGAACGTACCTATACTCCCTCTCACCAAACCCCCCTTGATTTTCGATCATCATGAGATCAGAGAGGCCCTCATGCAGTGCTCTAGCAACAAAGCACCCGGACCGGATTGTACCCCTATAGATTTCTTCATTGACCAGCCGGAGTTATGGGGTCCTGTGCTGACAAACGTTTTTAACGCAGTTGCTAAGGTGGGTCCACAGACTCATGGAAGAAATCAATTTTAGTTCCAATTTACTAGAAAGGAGACAAATCCAAGGCCAAAAACTATAGGCCAATTTCATTGCTGGATAACACAGCTAAACATATGGGTAGGGTTTTACAGAACAGACTATAGGAATGGGCAGCCATAAATAGGGTCTTGATCCCGGTACAATATGGCTTTAAAAAGGGAATGGGTTCTCAGGACCAGTGCCTCAACCTAAGTCTACTAATCGCCAAGTATTCCCAAGTAAAATCTGGCAGGTTATACTTGGTGTTTACGGACCTGTTCGCAGCATTTGACTGCATGGCACACCAACACCTATGGAAGATAATGGAAGAAATGGGCATAGATGAGCCATTATACTTTTTATCAGGCAACTTTACTCATTGGCCACGGCCTGTGTCATATACGGGAGAGAGGGGGAGTGCACCAGGGTGTTTTCAATCAATAGGGGAGTCCGACAGGGTTGCGTACTCGCCCCATTCCTTTTTTCCATTTATACTAATAGGGTAGAAGCTCCCCTGTTGGACTCAATACCAGACGTTCCCAAAATTTACAACGTTCGCATCCCAATTCTTCTGTATGCTGATGATGCGATGCTAATTGCCCGCACAGGCCTCGCCCTGCAAAAATTACTAGATATCTATGTAACCTACATGCAAAAACTAGGATTAAAAACCAATGAGGCCAAGTCTTTTATTTTAATCACTGGCCGCAAGGATAGGAAGGTCCCAAGCTTCCATATATCTGGCCAGAAAATAGCCCATACTGATACCTTTTCTTACTTAGGTGTAACATTTGATAGGCAACTATCATGGTCCAATATGCTCGCCACTCGGGGGTTATCACTTGAGAGAAGCATTATTGCTCTTAATTGATTTACAAAAAAAAAGGGGGCGAAACCCATCGACATGGTAAAAAAGGTTTATGCAGCTAAATCAGTGTCGGTAGTAACTTACAGGGCAAGCATATGGGGTTATACCAACCCCTCTGGCCTCCAAACTGTAGAGTACACCTTTTGGAAAAAACTAGTGGGCCTCCCAGTAAGCTGCTCCAACTTTACTGCCCATACAGAATTGGATGTCCCATATGTTACTGATACAATTAAACTGGCTCCAATCATCTTGTGGCATCCCATCTGAAGAAGGGGCTCTATCTTTATTACCCAAAAGTTAATTGAAGACTGCCTATCTCTTTAACATTAAATCCACTCTTTCTTCTCTAGGCTTAGAGCGTCTATTTGTTGCCCCTAGTGACTGTTTAAACATCTCAAAACGGGAGATAAAATCCTGTTTCCTTAAACAAAGAGCTGACGCCAGATTGGAGCCAACTGCACAAAAGTATTGGTCAAATCATACTTAGAGGGTCCAATGGCATAGGATGGGTCAACATCATACTTATTTACTGTGACAAACTCACATCATAGATTCTTTTGATCAGATATCGACTGAATTTTATCCCTTGTATGTTGGCCCATCCAGCTGGAATTT
Organism: Triturus cristatus; assembly: GCF_964204655.1. NCBI lineage: Eukaryota > Metazoa > Chordata > Amphibia > Caudata > Salamandridae > Triturus > Triturus cristatus. The sequence continues at coordinate 1,659,449,932 of NC_140590.1, read as the reverse complement.
ATTCCATTAATGAATTACCATTCTGTCCTTGTGATGGTGTTTCTGTACAATCAAATTTGCACATTTTTTTCATAGGAAAATTTTACATGGAACCCCGCAAAAGATTTATTTTGCTTCTGATGCATGAATACCATTTTAAACAATGTCTTGTATCAATGTATTTTTTACAATCTTTGCTTAAACCCATGGTTTGCCTTTCTGTGGCATCTTTTTTAATTCAATCACAAAAGATTAGGCGATTGTATAATATTCAAGAATGAATTTCAAACCGTTGTTTTTTATCAGCTGGGTTTTATCAACTGTCTCCTAACTGTGAATGCTTTTAACCTTTTCACCATTTTAATTTGTTTTGTAAATAATTCTCTTTTTTGTATAGATGTTTTTAATTGTATTTATCTGTACTTTTATGATCTTATATTATAAGCATCAAATAAAGCAAATTGACTGGGTTATATGGTCAATAAGCTAAAGTCTCATCTTCAGCCTTTGCAGATGCAGGCCTATTTGGGAGCAACTCTAAACACTCACGCAGCTCTAGCCTCTCCCAATGCACTCGGAAATCAAATATTCAAACACTGCTACTACAGTTTCAGACAAACCAATACTTACCAGTGAGGACTTTCATGCAACTGTTAGGAATGATGGCATCATGCATTGCAATAGTGCCTCATGCAAGATTATACATGCATCGTCTACAAGAATGCTTAGCACGTCAGTGGAATCCGTCTCACGGTCAATTAACACATCTAGGGCCAGATGTATCATGTAACTGTTTTGCAAATCCTTGCGATTCGCAATTAGGAAATCGCAAAGCGGCATGCATGAAAGTGTGTTTAACACTTTCTGCGATTTCTAGGGGATCGCAAATGACCTACCTCATGAATATTAATGAGGTAGGTCGCAATTTGCGACCCCCTAGGAATTGCAAAAATCAAGGGGATGGTGGCCTGCTGGGATCAAGAGACCATCATGTCCATGATTGCTTTTAAATAAAGCAAACTTTTTTTTTCTGTAAAGTATAGTGTTTTCCTTAAAGCAAAAGGGTTGCTTTACAAAAAGAAAGATGAAAAGTTTACTTAGGACCACTGCCTGCTCTTAACAAATGCTTTTACAAACATTCACAAAGTGGAAGGGGTCCCTTGGGGACCCCTTCCCATTCGCGAATGAATTACCACTTACTTAAAGTAGGTGGTAAAATGCGATGTTTTACGACCGCATTTCGATTGCAAAACATCAATTCATGCAAAACATTCATGCATACCAATGGAATTCGGTATTAGGAAGGGACGCCCTAAACACTTCCCTTCCTAATACTGAATCGCAAACCCAAATTGCGATTCGGTAACATGTTACTGAATCGCAATTTTGTTTGATACATGTGAAAACCCTTTTTTGCATTCGCAAAATTCTGCAAATCAGCCTGTTTGCGAATGTAAAAAGGGTTGATACATGTGGCCCCCAGTGTTGGTAGACAGCCACACCCAAATCTCTCTGCAGAGGTGGAACACACAAAACCTATCAAATGGGAGGCCTTTCATCGACCCTGTTCCATAGATCGTGCTAACAGCAGACACATCTCTCACAGGTTGTGGTGCCCATCTCCACAATTTGCTAATTCAAGGTCTATGGGACAACAAGCACAAAAGTCTTCACATTGACTATCCAGAGCTTCTAGCTGTGTATCTAGATTTTCAGTCTCACCTCATAGGGAAAGTTGTCTTAGTCCGCACGTACAATATGAGAGCTATGTACAAAAGCAGGGAGGACACACTCTGCAACTGTCACGCCTCTCTCAGACCATTTGGCATTGGGCAATACATCACAGAATGTATCTTCTGGCACAGCACCTCCCAGGAGTGAACAATCAAATGTCAAACTCCTCAGCAGGATGCGGCAACAAATACCTGAGTGGGAACTTCATTCCCACGTTCTCATCCCATACTTTCAAGAATGGGGATTCCCACAAATAGATCTGTTCGTGACAGTGGACAACTCAAAATGCCAAAACTTCCCCTCCAGGTTCCCACACCTTCTATCCAAGGGCAATGCCCTGTGGATGAATTGGTCAGGGATATTTGCCTATGCTTTTCCGCTTCTCCCTCTCCTTCCATTTCTGGTTCGGAAGCTCAGGCAAACATCGCTCACACTGATTTTAGTGGCCCCCACATGGGCCCGTCAACCGTGGTTCACCACAGTCTTGGAACTATCAGTGGTTCCGCATTTAAAGCTGCATCTCAATTCCAGCCTTCTCACTCAGAACCCTGGAGAAATCAGATACTCAAACCCCACGGCGCTCAAACTAGAGATTTGGCTCCTGAATATTTAATTTTGCCACCAGACTGTATGACTATTCTTTAAGAAGCAAGAAAGCCTACCACCAGAGCATGTTATGCAGCAAAATGGAAAAGATTTGTTGTATATTGTAACAACAACAATATTGATCAGTTACATGCCTCTATCCAAAATATTACTTGTTAACTGTTGCATTCACAGCGAGCTGGTCTAGCTTACACATCTATTCAATTGCACCTTGCGGCAGTAGCCGCATATTTGCAAAACAGACATCATTTGTCTTTGTTCAAGGTTCCAGTAATTAAAGCCTTTATGGAGGGCCTTAAAAGAGTAATACCACCCAGAGTACCTCCTGCACCAGTTTGGAATCTGAACATTGTGCACACATGGGTCCACCTTTTTAGCCGTTACACAATTGTCCATTACAGTTTCTTTCATGGAATGTTGTCTTCCTCATTGCTATCACTTCATTAAGGAGAGTTGGCGAGCTACAAGCATTAACCTTAAAAGAACCCTTCTTTCAGCTTCATAAAGATAGAGTATTTCTTCGCACCAACCCAAAATTCCTTCCAAAAGTGGTTTCTGCTTTCCATATCAATCAATCAGTTGAGCTACCTGTGTTCTTCCCTCAACCTGATTAAGCAGCAGAAAGAGCTCTTCACACACTTGATGTCAGAAGAGCATTAATGTACTATTTCGAAAGGACAAATGAATTCTGTAAGACAAAGCAACTGTTTGTTGCATTTCCTACACCACACAAAGGCAATCCTATCTCTAAGTCTGGTGTTTCAAGATGGATTGTGAAATGCATTCAACTTGCTATGCTAAAGCTAACAGAACTTGATCTATACCTCCTAGAGCACACTGCACTAGTAAAATAGGATAATCTATGGCCTTTTTAGGTAACATCCCTACAGCTGACATTTGTAAAGCAGCAACATGGTCCACACCACACACATTTACCAAACACTATTGTGTGGATGTGTTAGCACATCATCAAGCCAATGTAGGGCAAGCAGTGCTAAAGACACTTTTTCAAACAACTGCAATACCTACCGGTTAGACACCACTTTTGGAGAATACTGCTATAAAGTCTATGTAAAGCATGTGTATCTACAGCACATATGCCTCGAACGGTTTGCTATTTACTCAGTAAGCATCTGTTCTTGGCATGTAGAGCTGTAGATTCACATGCGCCCTCCCACCTTCCTGTTCACCTGTAGTTGTTGCAGTTCTCATTATTTACATTACATAACGCATGGACATCTCTGTACTAAACTCACTTACTTCATTCTCACCCTCTTACGGGAAAACAATCTAACAATGGAGTCGATGCCCATGCACACTATCACTGAAAGGAGGAGTCACCTTACTTCGTGACTGGAAAAGACTACTTAGACGAAAAACAACTTGCAAACATCTGGATGCAACACTAGATGGCAGGATTATGCAAAGCATGTGAATCTACAGCTCTACATGCCAAGAACAGATGCTTACTGGGTAAGTAACATAATCCTTCTTCACTAACAAAAAATATACAAAAAGCTACATTTTAATGTGCTATTTGTAGCTTTTTGGAATCTGTCTCTATTTTTAAACAACTAAGAAAAATGCTGGACTCTAGCTCATCACTTTGTCATTTTTGTCTTATTGCACATACTCTTTATGTAGGCACATACTAGTACTTTAATTGAGCCCACCAATCATCCATACTTTTGTTTTCTGTACTTGCACTTTTCACACAGATCAAGATAAGGATAATAACTTAAGGCCCGATTATGACCCTGGCGGTCTTTGAACCGCTGGACCACGAGCAGGGTGGGCAGACTGCCACAAGTCCGCCAACGTGTCTGCTACCGTGGCGGCAGTGTCAGCGGCGGTCCATGAAGGCGGCCCGTCTGGAATTTCCACCGACAGGCTCATCACTGCCTGCCTTTTTGCCGCCATGAAAAGGTCAGCGGGAAGACAGGTTTTGGAGTACAAACACGTTTCCAGGGCGAGTGTGCCCTTGAACATGTTACTGGTGCCAGCTGTATCTACCCCTATGCCATTGGCACTGTTACGAGCACTCTTTCTCCTGCAGACCGTGCTGCAGGGAAACAGTGCACTCAACTGCCTGGGGATATTGCAGCATGCTGGCATTGGCTGCAGGCTCTTTTCTAGAGCCGCAGCATGCTGCCTCCATGACTGCACCACCGACACACCGCCAGATCCTGCGGTACTGTCGTAATGCATCTGTCAGGATGCAGCTGGCTTGGCGGGGTGTTATCGACCGCCACAGCGGTAGGCCGGCAGTGTGTCTGCCACAGTCGTAATTGGGCCCCTAATTTTAAGTTTCCAGTTTCAAATTCCTTCATATTTACAATGGGTTTTCTTTTTTATTTACATGCACTTTATTAATCTGCTAATATTGTTTCATTTCCTAAACAGTCATGGACACCCCGAGAAGGCGTAACAGACCCCCCCAGAGGTCCAGTGACCGTATGTTAAGAACTATTGCTCTATATCTTATCAAAAATAATATAGTGTTTGAGGCATATGAGCTGTAGATTATATGCTTTAGCATAGATCGCTATCTGGTGTTGGGTCCGGATGTCTGCACTTTGTTTTTTTCCGAAGAAGTCTTTGCAGTCATGAGGTAGGTGACTCCTCCTTTCGGTGATAGTGTGCATGGGCATTGGCTCCATCCCCAGAGTGTGTATTGCTGCGCTCTGGTTCGCTATCGTTTCGAACCCCTTCGACGCGCAATCCTCTACCCTCAATGGTATTGTCTATCGATCCTGGTTTCCCATTTGACGCGCATCATATAAAATCTAAAAACCTTCGATCTGGAACTTCGAGGCGTGCCGTCCGGCTTACCCATGCCGACCACGCCAGCAGTTGTTGGAACTGACTCCATTTAAGTTATGTCCCGGGTGTCGTGCTAAGTTTCCACGCACTTGAATGAGGTCTGTAAACTCTGCTTATCCCCGGAACACGACGAGAAGGACTGCGAAGCGTGTCGATCATTCCGATCGAAGAAGACCATCCATGGCCATCGGGCTCGACACCACGAGATGCAACACAGAAGCGGCTCTGTACCAGACATCTTCGGCGATGTTTTTGATTTCCACCAGCCAGAAGAAGCCGAGGAAGAAGAACTGGTCTCCGTGTCCGAAGCTGACTCCGACATGGAAGAAGAACCGACCATCACTCCAGGTCACCGTACTGTGAGTACAGATCCCCCTGTGCCCACCCACCCAAAACCTACGACTCCGGTATCACCTTTGCCCTCGGGCTCAGGTCGGCACCTTGAAAAAGTTTCAGACACCCCACCCTCGGGCTCAGCTACGAAACACAAACATAATCCTTCGGGCTCGAGCTTGAGCCAGTTTGGATCTGGTGCCGAACCAACACCTTCTGCACCGAAACACAAACAAAAGGCTTTACTGCTACCCACAACACCAGCACCGAAGACACCTTCGACACCAAAGCCCTTGGAGTTGAAACACTCCAAAAATAAAGACTCAGAGCCGAAAGCCTCCAAACCTAAAGCTTCAGAGCCAAAACACCCACCTAAAGCCTCAGAGCCAAAACCCACACCAAAGCCCTCGGAGCCGAAACCCACTCTGAAAGGCTCTGATCCGAAATACCCCACGCCTAAGGCTCAGAGCCAAAACCAGCTAAAAAGCACTCAGACTCAAAATGCTTGGCGCCCAAAGACTCTCCGCCTAAATCTTCAACGCCTAAATCAATCTCATCCAAAGAATCGCTGCCTGAAGAGCCACCTTTGGATCCTAAACAAAAGAAACTCAGTATTGACCCTAAAACTGGACACCACCAGGCCATCCTGCCTAATAAATGGAAGCTGGATCTTACAGAGGATTCCCCTATACCTATGAAAAAGAAGGACATGGGTACTAAACCTTCTCCCCCTTACATACCTCCCTCTCCTCCTCCTAACCCCAATTTGATAATAATACCATCAAATTCACCACCATCTCCACTATCACCTGACACACAAGACGACGACTATGGGGACGGAGATGGGAATGGGGATGGAGATGAGGACCATTTTGTGCCAGAGGATCATAACATACCACAGAACACTGATCCCTGGGAGCATTATGACAAAACTCCAGACCAGGATAATGACCCCGACCCGTATCCCTCCAGACCCTCACCTCCTGATGATAATATCGGGTTTGCACAGCATATTAACAGGGCTGCTCAATATCACGGAGTGGAGCTACACACACACCCTCTAGAAGAGGATTTCCTTGTGGAGACATTCACAAAGGTCTACTAACACATTACCAATACTCAAGGCATTACTAAAACACACTGACGAAGTCTTCAAAGACCCAGTTAGAGCCAGAATACTAACACCTCGTGTGGATAAAAAGTACCAACCCGCTCCTACAGACCCTGCATATATAAAAGGCCAATTACCTTTAGACTCTCTTGTTGTATCTAATGCTCACAAGAGAGCTAATTCCCAAACTACAGGCGACGCCCCTCCTCCTGATAAGGAGTCAAAACTTATTGATGCATCTGGCAAAAGAGTGGCTTCCCAGGCAGCTAACCATTGGCGTATTACAAATGCTCAGGCTCTGTTAGCACGCTTCGATAGGGCACATTATGACAAGTTGGAGAAACTCATGCAATATTTACCAGATTAGTATAAAAATAAAGCTAACGACCTCATCCAAGAAGGGAAGCGCATTACCAACACTTCCATAAAATGTGCATTAGATGCAGCAGACACAGCATCTCGTGCCATTAACACTAGCGTACTATTACGCAGAAACGCTTGGCTTTGAATCTCTGGAATCTCTAAAAGCAGGAGGTGCAATCCTCCATACTTAATCTGCCCTTTGATAAAGAGCATCTTTTCAGGCCAGCAGTTGACACTTCATTGGAAAAAATGAAGAAAGACACCAAAACTGCAAAGTCCATTGGGGCCTTACAATTACCTTCTAACCGGGGTTCCTTTCGCCGCTCCTTTTATAGGGGTGGCTCAAAAACAGTGTCATCAGAAATAATAACAAGGGAAGAGACAGAGGTAACTCCACCCATACTTCACCTGCCAATAAGCAGTGACTTCCTCTGCTCCCCCCCCCCGATCATCCCACACCTTTCGGGGGACGTCTCTCCCAGTTCCTACCTGTCTGGAATTCCATTACTTCAGACAAGTGGGTAAGACAAAATATCCAATATGGTTATTGCCTGGAACTTACCAGCACACCACCAAATATTCTTCTAAAACAACGTGCAGTGTCACCAGAACATCTCATGCTCCTCTCCCTGTTACAAAAGCATGCAATAGAACCAGTCCCCCTCCATCATCAGGGAACAGGAGTGTACTCACTATACTTTTTGATTCTAAAAAAGGACGGCTCTCTAAGGCCTATACTAAATCTTTACATTCAGTCAGACCACTTCCACATGGTCACCCTCCAACAGGTGCTCCCATTACTTCAACAAGGCGACTTTCTATCCACTCTGGATTTGAGGGACGCCGGCTTTCATATTCCCATCCACCCGGCTCACAGAAATATCTCAGGTTCGTGGTGGACGGACACCATTATCAATTCAAAGTTCTCCCCTTCGGGGTAACTACAGCACCCAGAGTATTCACCAAGTGCCTCGCAGTGGTCGCAGCTCATCTAAGAAGACAGCACATTCATGTCTTCCCTTACCTGGACGATTGGCTAATAAAAGCCAAATCGCAACACCGCTGCATACATCCACACTCACAAAACAGTACAGCTGCTCCACGACTTGGGATTCACTGTGAACCTCACCAAGTCTCACCTCCAGCCGTCCAGCACACAAGCATATCTAGGAGCCACAATAGACACTTGCAAAGCTCTAGCATACCCCAACCCAGTCAGGATACGCAACATGATAAATCACATATGGCAATTCCTGCCTCAACACTCACTACCAGCCAAAGTGTTCTTGCAGTTGCTAGGAATGATGGCTTCTTGCACTCTAATCGTCCCTTACGCAAGACTTCAAATGCGTCCCTTATTGGAATGCTTGGCATGTCAGTGGAACCAGGCTCAAGGTCAGCTAACAGATCTGGTGTTGGTATACAGCCGCACCTATCACTCTCTGCAGTGGTGGAATACAAAAAATCTTTCCAAAGGGCGGCCATTCCTCGACCGGGTTCCCCAGATAGTGCTAACAACAGACGCATCGCTCACCGGTTGGGGAGCTCATCTTCAAAAACACACTGTTCAGGGCATGTGGACCCTTCAACAGAAACAACTTCACATAAACTGCCTAGAACTACTAACAATTTTTCTGGCATTGAAAGCTTTCAACTGCATCTAGTAGGCAAAGCTGTCTTAGTCCGTACAGACAATATGACAGCAATGTACTACAGACAAAAACAGGGAGGGACACACTCTCTACAGCTTTCACACCTAGCTCAAAGCATATGGAGATGGGTCATACCTCAAAGGATATATCCCTTTGCAGAACACCTCCCAGGAGTCATCAATCAGATCGCAGATCTGCTCAGTTAGCAAAGACAACAGATCCACAAATGGGAACTACATCCTCAAGTTCCGATCCCATTCTTCCAAATCTGGGGCTATCCAGAAATAGATCTGTTCGCAACACACATCAACGCAAAATACGCAAACTTCGCGTCCAGGTAACCACACCCATTGTCCAAAGGCAATGCGCTATGGATGAATTAGTCAGGGAGATTTGCTTACACTTTTCCACCTCTCCCTCTAATTCCATTAGTAGTTGAAACTCAAGCAACACTCCCTCACAATGATCCTAGTTGCTCCCACATGGGCTCGACAACTCTGGTTCACAACCCTATTGGAACTCTCAGTAGTTCCTCACCAAAAACTGCACCTTTCCCCCAGGCTTCTCACTCAGAACCATGGAGAGATAAGACATCCAGATACCAGTCAACTCAACCTTGCGATCTGGCTCTTGAAATCATAGAGTTTGGCTATCTTAATCTCCTGCCAGACTGCATGACTGTCATTAAAGAGGCTAGATGCCCTACTACTAGAGCATGCTATGCAGCAAACTGGAAACTATTTGTTATTTACTGCACAAACAATCAAATCAATCTACTAGATATTGCAATCCAAAACATAATTTGCTACTTATTACACCTACAACGTTGTAATTTAACCTATACATCTATACGGTTACATCTCGCTGCAATAGCCGCTTACCTACAAAACAGACAGAATTTGTCTTTGTTTCGAGTACCCACTATCAAAGCATTTATGGAAGGACTTAAAAGAATCATCCCTCCTAGACTTCCACCTTCTCCAGTATGGAATATTAATATAGTCCTTACAAGACTCATGGGCCCACTATTTGAACCTCTGCACAAATGTGAGCTACAGTTTCTCACTTGGAAAGTAGCCTTCCTTATAGCTATCACATCTCTTAGAAGAGTTGGTGAGCTCCAGGCACTAACCATACAAGAACCATTTTTACAAATTCATCAAAATAAAGTGGTTCTTAGGACTAATCCCAAATTTCTACCCAAAGTCGTTTCTGCTTTTCATCTCAACCAGTCTGTTGAGCTACCAGTATTTTTTCCTCAACTAGACTCAGTGGCAGACGTGCTCTTCACACATTAGATGTAAAAATAGCAACACTATATTACATTGAAAGAACAAAATATTTTCGAAAAACAAAACAATTCTTCGTTGCTTTTTCACCACCGCATAAAGGCAATCCCATATCAAAATCAGGTATTGCATGGTGGATCGTTAAAAGCATACAAATATGTTATTTTAAAGCTAAACGCACATTGAAAGTTCCCCCTAGGGCGCACTCTACACGCAAACTAGGGGCTTCTATGGCATTCGTAGGGAACATACCCTTAGATGACATCTGCAAAGCAGCAACATGGTCTACGCCATACACATTCACAAAGCAATACTGTGTAGATGTGCTAGCCAAACAACAAGCTAGTGTGGGTCAGGCCGTTTTAAGAACACTATTTCAAAGAACTGCAACAGACACAGGTCGGCCACCGCTTGGGAGATAACTGCTGTATAGTCTATGCTAAAGCATATGATCTACAGCTCATATGCCTCGAACGGAAAATGCTACTTACCCAGTATGCATCTGTTCTTGGCATTTAGAGCTGTAGAGTCATATGCGCCCACCCGCCTCCCCGGGTACCTTTGTCTGTCGCAGTATCATCTTACTTAGATACAAGATACATGAATATCTCTTCTACTCTTGCCAACTCCATCATCACCCTTACGGCAAAACAAACTGGGGATGGAGCCGATGCCCATGCGCACTATCACCAAAAGGAGGAGTCACCTACCTTGTGACTGCAGCTCTATATGCCAAGAACAGATGCATACTGGGTAAGTAGCATTTTCCTTTCAGTTCTTAATTACTTTTTTCCTCAAGATTTGTATGTTAATTTGCATGTGTTGGAATGCTAATATGAATAGTAGATTTCTGTACACACAATAATGATATGTGTGTTCAGAATTATTGCAGCCAAATAAAGGGGAGAGCAATGAGTCATGCTTTACCTCATCCAGTGGTGAACAAGCCTGTTAATTTCTTATGGGACATTAAACCTAGGCTTTTTCATGAAGTTGTGAGAGTGCTAAGCAGCAATGAATTTACCCTATATTTTCAGTATATAATTGATGAAAAATAAATTCAACTTGATTGGGAAACAGAAAAAATGAACAAAATAAGCACATTTTTCCAATTGATCAAATTGTCTTAATTGCACTTTTGTATTCTTTTTTGTGACCATGTATATAAGTAGAACCTTCAAAGACTGGGTATAAATGTTTATCAAAATCTTAATAGAAATACAATACACTTTTAACGTTCAGCATCTGCATTAGGGAAGCATTCTGGTTTCTACTCATTTAAAAAGTCATATATAGGGATGAGTTAGTCCATTGTGATTCTGTTGAGGCACAGGTTATATTGAAAGAGACCCAGCTTTTCACAATTATAGAGGGAGAGACAGGGCAGCCTAAACACATGGAGCCAGTGTTCTTGTGAAAAGACAAGCCTAAGGAGTTGAAGTTAGTGAGTAGCATTTTCAAACTTTCAACTTTGGCCCTACAAAGATGCTACAAAGGGGTAAGCCTCTCCGTGATGTGGCTATTTTAAAGAGGTGTAGTCCTGTCAGTGTGCCTTTTTTTACCCGGTGCACCACGCTGAACCTTACCACTTTAAATTCTTCTTCAACACACCCCTGAGAAGGAGGACAGTTACAATGGTTTATTTTTGTTTCATGTGCCATACAACTCTTCCTAACATGTGGAAGAGGCTGATTGTGTTGTGGGTTTGTTGAAGTGCAGATAACAGTGCTTTTCATTCTGTTTTCTGCAGTGTTCATACTGAGGGCAGCCTCCATCTTACAGCATCATGCAATTCAGGGTGCAACTGTTCAAAGGAGATCTACAGCCCTGTTTGTGGAACTGACAACATTATGTACTACTCACCCTGCCATGCAGGCTGCTCAGGGGTCAACATCAACCATGCTGGTGGACTCAAGGTACCCATAACATTGCACTAACCAAACATGCCATGTGATCACAAGAGAATGTGTTATGTATTAAAATTACTCCTGAGCTTAACGTTGCATATATGAAGGGCTACAGAAAAATATGAAGTTAAATGCTTGTGTTTGCTTGAGGTTCTAAATTACATGTTCGAGGCATATGAGCTGTAGATCATATGCTTTCGCAATAGATCACCATCTAGTGTTGAGTCCGGATGTTTGCACTTTGTTTTTCTTCGAAGAAGTCTTTGTAGTCACGAGGTAGGTGACTCCTCCTTTCGGTGATAGTGCGCATGGGCATCGGCTCCATCCTAAGATTGTTTTTTTCCGCCATTGGGATCGAATGTGTATTGCTGCACTCCGGTTCGGTATCGTTTTCGAACTTCTTCGATGCGCAATCCTCTACTCTTGACGGGATTGTCTTCGATCTCGGTTCCCTATTCGACGCGCATCAATTCAAGCGAGAAAACCTTAGATCGAGAAACTCGAGGCGGGCCGTTGCGCCTACCCATGCTGACTGCGCTAGCAGTCAATGGAACAGACTCCATTTAAACTATGTCCTGGGTGTCGTGCTAAGTTTCCATGCACCCATTGGCACGAGGTCTGCAACCTCTGCTTATCCTCGGAACACAACTAAATGGACTGTGAAGCGTGTTGATCATTCTGATTGAAGAAAACAATGTGTGATCGTCGGGCTCGACGCCTCGAGATGCAACACCACAGCAGCTCCGTACCGGACATCTTCAGAGAAGATCCAGATATGCAAAATCCAGTCAAAGGAGCCGAGGAAGAAGAACAGGTCTCTGTGTCCGAAGCGGACTCCAACATGGAGGAAGAAGAGCATATCACTCCGGGTCAGCGTACCGTGAGTACTGATCCCCCTGTGCCCAGTCGACATAAAACAAAGGCTCTGGTACCACCTTAGCCTCCGGGCTCAGGTCGGCACCGACAAAAAGTTTCTGATGCCCTGCCCTCCATCCCGGCTAAGAAACATAAAGAAAAGCCTTCCGGCTCGGGCTTGAGCCGGCCCCATTCTGGTGCCGAACCAACACCTTCAGCACCGGAACATAAGTCGAAGTCTCTACCGGTCTGCACACTTCCGGGACCGAAGACTACACCTTCGACACCGAAGACTTTGGAACCTAAAGTCTCCAAACCTAAAAGTTCGGAGCTGAAATCCTCAACACCTACAGGTTTGGAGCCGAAATCCTCAGAGCCGAAATCCCCCGCACAAAAGGCCCGGAGCCGAAACCTCCTGCACCGAAACAATCGGAGCCCAAATCTTTACCACCGAAAGGATCGGAGCCAAAACCTACCAAACACAAAGACTCGCAGCCTAAAACTCCAACACCAAAGGCGCCGGAGCCGAAACTTTCGACACCGAAAACAGCACACAAAGAAAAGGACACTCCACCCAAAGAGCCTCGGTCCGATGAGACACCTTTGGACCTGAAACAAAAAAGACTTGTTATTAACCCTAAAACAGGACATATTTAGGCCACTCATCCTAAAAAATGGAAGCTGGACCTCACAGGGGACTGCTCTATACCTCTTAAGAAAAAGGACATTGGTACTAACCCTTCTCCCCCTTACATTCCACCTCCCTCTCCTCCAATAATCCGAATGTGATTATCACACCATCAAATTCACCACCACCTTCACTTTCACCTAACATTGAGGATGAGGATTATGGGGGTGGGGATATGGACGAAGAGCCTGATATACCACAAGATCAGGATATACCTCAAGACACTGACCTTTGAGAAAATTACGATAAGGAACCCGATACAGACAATGACCCTGACCTGTATCCTTCTAGACCCTCCCCACCTGATGACATTGGATACGCTCAACTCATTAACGGAGCTGTCCAATATCATGGAGTGGAGCTCCATAAAGAGCCTTTGGAAGAGGATTTCCTCTTTGAGACACTCACCTATTCCCAAAGATCTACTCACACTTTGCCTATGCTAAAAGGCAATGGTAAAGCACACGGATGAGGTCTTTGAAGACCCAGTTAGAGCCAGAATACACACAATCAGAGTAGACAAAAAATATAAACTCACTCCTACAGAACCTGCTTGTATTAAAGGTCAGTTGCCTTTGGACTCTCTTGTAGTCTCTAACGCACACAAGAGAGCTAACTCTCAAACCATAGGTGAGGCTCCCCTTCCTGACAAGGGGTCCAAGCTCATTGATGCCTCAGGTAAGAGAGTGGCTGCACAGGCTGCAAATTATTGGCGTATTGCAAATGCTCAGGCTCTGCTAGCACCCTATGATAGGGCTCATTACGATGAGTTAGAACAACTTATGCAACACCTACCCGATCAGTACAAAGCAAAAGCTAATGACCTTATCCAGGAAGGCAAACTTATCACTAACACTTCCATTAAATGTGCACTCGATGCAGCAGATACAGCAGCTCGTGCAGTAAATACTAGCGTGCTACTGCGCAGACACACTTGGCTTAGGATTTCCGGATTTAAACAGGAGGTACAATCCTCCACACTAAATCAGCCTTTTGATAAGGAACATCTTTTTGGGCCAGCTGTAGATACCTCCCTTGAAAAAATGAAGAAGGACACTAAGGTCGCAAAGTCTATGGGGGCTTTACAATTACCAACTAACAGAGGGTCCTCTCGCCGCTCCTTTTACAGGGGAGGTTCAAAGACAGTGTCCACCGAAAATCCCTCATCCTCTAACAAGGGTAACAACCAATCCACCTCTTTCAGAGGCTATTTTCGAGGAGGTTATATAGGAAACAATAATAGGGGAAGAGGCAGAGGCAACTCCACACGTACTTCCCCCGCAAACAAACAGTGACTTTCCTCCGCTACCGGCAATCATTCCACACCTGTCGGGGGACGTCTCTCACAATTCCTACCTGTCTGGAATTCAATCACCTCAGACAAATGGGTACTACAAATTATCCAGTATGGTTACTGCTTGGAGCTTACAAGCACTCCCCCGACTATTCTTCCAAGACCACATACAATGTCGCCAGAACATTTCACTCTCTTAAAACAATAGGTTCTCTCTTTCTTGGAAAAACATGCAATAGAACCATTCCCATTTAATGATCAAGAGACAGGAGTATACTCCCTGTACTTCCTAATCCCTCTCTCAGGCCTATATTAGACCTCAGACAGCTAAATCTCTACATTCAATCAGACCACTTCCACATGGTCACACTACAACAGGTGCTCCCACTGTTTCTATCCACTCTGGATTTAAAGGACGCCTACTTTCATATTCCCATTCACCCGGCTCACAGAAAATATCTCAGGTTCTTGGTGGACGGAACACACTATAAATTCAAAGTTCTCCCATTCGGGGTAACTACAGCACCCAGAGTCTTTACCAAGTGTCTGGCAGTAGTCGCAGCTCACGTAAGAAGACAACATATTCACGTCTTCCCTTACTTAGACGATTAGCTAATAAAAGCCAAATCGCAACGCCACACTCAAAGAACAGTTCAACTACTTCACAACTTGGGGTTCACTGTCAACCTCGCCAAGTCTCATTGCCAGCCATCCAACACACAAGCGTATCTATGAGCTTCAATAGATACTTGCAAAGCTCTAGCATACCCCAACCAAGTCAGAATACGCAAGATGCAAAATCTAATATCACAATTTCAACCTCAACACTCTCTTCCAGCCCGAGTGTTCATGCAATTAATAGGAACGATGCCCTCTTGCATTCTAATCGTTCCTTATGCAAGACTCCAAATGCGTCCACTACAGGAATGCTTAGCACGTCAGTGAAACCAGGCTCAAGGACAGTTAACAGATCTAGTGTTGGTAGACGGCCGCACCCATCGCTCTCTTCAGTGGTGGAATATACAAAACCTTTCCAGGGGACGGCCATTCCTCGACCCAGTTCCACAGATAGTACTAACAGCAGACGCATCTCTCACTGGTTGGGGAGCGCATCTTCAAACACACACCATTCAGGGCATGTGGACTTGACAACAAAAACAACTCCACATAAGCCATCTAGAACTACTAGCAATTTTTCTTGCTCTCAAAGCTTTTCAACGCATCTAGTAGGCAACGCTGTCTTAATTCGTACGGACAACATGACAGCAATGTACTACTTACAAAAACAGGGGGGGACACACTCCCTACAGCTTTCACAACTAGCTCAAAGCATCTGGAGATGGGCCATACCTCAAAAATATATCTCCTTGCAGAACACCTCCCAGGAGTAAACAACCAGATTGCAGATCTGCTCAGTCATCAACGACAACAGATCCACAAATGGGAACTTCATCCTCAAGTTCTCCTCCCATTCATCCAAATGTGGGGCTACCCAGAAATAGATCTGTTTGCCACACACCTCAACGCAAAATGCCCAAGCTTGGCGTCCAGGTACCAACACCCATTATCCAAAGGCAATGCGATATTGATGAATTGGTCAGAAAGATTTGCTAATGCTTTTCCACCTCTCCCGCTAATTCCATTAGTAGTTCGAAAGTTCAAACAGCATTCCTTGACACTCATCCTAGTTGCTCCAACATGGGCTCGACAGCCATGGTTCACAACCTTGTTGGAACTATCAGTAGTTCCTCTACAAAAACTACACCGCTCACCCAAGCTTCTCACTCAGAGCCATGGAGAGATAAGACACCCAGATCCCAGTCATCTCAACCTTGCGCTCTGGCGCCTGAAATCCTACAGTTGGCTACCTTAACCTTCCGCCAGACTGCATGAACATCATTAAAGAGGCTAGACGCCCTACCACAAGAGCATGCTATGCAGCAAAGTGGAAGTGATTTGTAGTTTACTGTACCAACAATCAAATCAATCGACTAGATGCTTCAATCCAAAACATAATTTGCTACCTATTACACCTACAGCATTCTAATTTGGCGTATACATCCATACGCTTACATCTTGCGGCAATAGCTGTTTACTTACAAAACAGACAGCATTTGTCTCTGTTTCGAGTACCTGCTATCAAAGCTTTTATGGAAGGACTCAAAAGAATCATTACTCCTAGACTCCCACCTTCTCCAGTGTGGAATCTCAATATAGTTCTTACTAGGCTCATGGGTACACCATTTGAACCTTTACACAAATGTGAGCTACAGTTTCTCACCTGGAAGGTAGCCTTCCTTATAGCCGTCACATCTCTTAGAAGAGTGGGTGAGCTTCAGGCATTAACTATACAAGAACCATTTTTACAAATACACCAAAATAAAGTGGTTCTTTGGACTAATCCCAAACTTTTACCCAAAGTCGTTTCTGCCTTTCATATAAACCAGTCTGTTGAGTTGCCTGTGTGTTTCCCTTAACCAGATTCAGTGGCAGAGCATGCGCTTCACACATTAGATGTCAAAAGAGCCATACTATATTAAATAGAAAGAACAAAACATTTTAGCAAAACAAAACAACGTTTTGTTGCATTTGCGCCACTGCATAAAGGCAATCCCATATCAAAAGCAGGTATTGCACGGTGGATAGTTAAGTGCATTCAAGTATGCTACATTAAAGCTAAACACACATTACCAATTCCCCCTAGAGCACACTATACACGCAAACTGCGGGCTTCTATGGCACATACTCTTATATGACATCTGTAGAGCTGAAACATGGTCTACACCACACACAATCTCAAAGCACTATTGTGTAGATTGTTAGCAAGACAGCAAGCTGGTGTGGGCCAGGCAGTTTTATGAACGCTATTCCAAACCACTGCAACAGCTACAGGTTAGCCACCGCTTGGGAGATAACTGCTGTATAGTCTATGCTAAAGCGCATGATCTACAGCTCATATGCCTCGAACGGAAAATGCTACTTACCCAGTATTCATCTGTTACTGGCATATAGAGCTGTAGTCATATGCGCCCACCCGCCTCCCCGGGTACCTCTAGCTGTTGCCGTATTATCTTATTTAGATACATTATACATGGACATCTGTCTTTACTACTTTACTAACTCCATCAACACGCTTTATGGCAAAACAATCTAAGGATGGAGCCGATGCCCATGCACACTATCACCGAAAGGAGAAGTCACCTACCTCGTGACTACAAAGACTTCTTCGAAGAAAAACAAAGTGCAAACATCCGGACCCAACACTAGATGGCGATCTATTGCTAAAGCATATGACTCTACAGCTCTATATGCCAAGAACAGATGCCTACTGGGTAAGTAGCATTTTCCTTATGCAGTATTATGACATAGAATCTACTAGCATTTAGCACAGTAATACATTATAGAATAAGTCACCCTTTTCCATACAATTTGTACCTAACAGAAATGTTGAAAATATGTTGAACAATCTGTGTTATGTGCACTGTACCAGAATGGTAAATTTTTGTCATCTTTAGGTTTAATTTCAGATTTATAGAAAGTTGGTGTTAAGGCTCTGCAGATAAGGGAATCTCCTCTATGCTATAATTCTAAAGGTCTAAATATATGGATTATTCCACATTCATAGACAGCAGGGCCATTCATTGAAAATCTAGTAAGATCCAATTCTGGAGATCCTTTGTGCCAAGTAAGCAAGTTTGAAATGTATTCCCAAAGCCTGCGGACACTGTCAGTGCCTAGAAGGTAGTTGTGGTGGCAAAAAAATTATATTACTACTTGCATCATTGCTTGAAAGATTTGAATTCACAGAGATGTGTTTTTGCTATGACCACTAGAACAAGCATTTGCAATGCAATCGGTCTCGCTTTTAGGACCTTATAAGTATTCAGCCATGCAGCACAGGCTGGCACAGCTGTGGAAAAGGCAATCACGTGGGATGTGTCAGTCACTTATTAGGCCACACACTGACATTGTGCAGTAATACGTGTAAATTATGCATGGTACTTACTTACCCCAGACTAACGTCTGCAGTTACAATGTGCTGTGCGATGAATCTGACAATGGAATCTTGGAGGAGGGGCCACGGGGTGTGTGGTGGCTGCCGGGGTGTGGCTGGTAGTGTTTTCGCCAGCAGGGCTGCTGATATGTTCAGTATCTCTCAGCTGCCAGATGTAAGTGGTGTCTACCGGTGCTTCTGTGCAAACAGCCATTGGACATAGGCAGTGTTTGTTGGCTTTGGTACCTAGGCATTCTAGTGATGGTGGAAGGAAAGTACAAAGTGCACGTGTCCATACAAAATATACTAAAAGTACAGATGGTATTTATAAAACAAGCATGTGTCTTGGGGTCTACTCTGGAAGGGATTGTATTTAAACTTGGGAGATTGGCTCATATTAGCAACAAAACCAGAACAACTTTACTATATGTGAGGAGGCTCTGTTGCACTTCCACAGTAACTCCGTACTGCTCTTTCTGGTCAAGGTGTACTTCGAAGAACTGCATTGTTAAAAACACTGCACATGTTCAAAAAATAACATAAAAACAAATCCAGTGAGTTTGGAACTTAAAGTAAACCCACTTCAGATCGGACGACTGCAGCCATGCTGAGAGCGCCAGACTGCGGCACACCTGCAGCAGAGACACCGGGGTCATGGTGTGCATGATGTGTGTTGATGCCTGGGGATGGAGTACTGCATTACCCGAATAGTTTTCACAATTATTTTACACCCAATCGGTGTTGGTTTGTGTAGAGTTAAGGATAGTATTACAACGCACGATAGGGACTCTTTGTAATTACTGTTTTTAACTGCTGCCAGGTTTTGAGACTGAGGCGGATCCGACTCAATTAAAACCATGAATGTAAGTAGTAGGGTTACTGGGTTTTGAATACTTTTAGTGTAAGCACAGTCAAGAGTTTGAAAACCTTTTCCCGGGAGAATGTGCAGAGAAAATGAGTGGCTACTTTAAGTAACAGTTCATCATGGAATGTACTGCCCATTCTTATAATTGATTTTGGGAAATATTTAATACTTTTATTGATTTCACAGATTGCTTCTTTAGAATTTACTTACTTATTTTTTTTTATATAGCTTTCTTGTGATTAGGAGCTACTTCGTAGCATTAGTGGGTTGACAGATGTTTGCCTGTGTTGTCCCTTTCCTGACAAATGGAGATCGTAAGATTCAGCACTTTCCAAAGCTAGTTCTCGGTAAGCTTGGACTGTTTGTCAGGGCGCCTGGTGTGGTTCAGTGACTGTTGCCCTAAATCTATCATTAGCCAAGGAAACGTCATGGAGTGAGTCATACTACCTGTGATAAAGACCAGTGCATTTTGGCATCAACAGTACATCGGAGGCGAATTGCCTTTGGTAGAAAGGGATCAGACTGGGGCTTTAAGTGGGCCGGGTCCTGCCGGTGCTCAGCACAGGCAGTTTTTTAAAAGCAGGTTCCGAGACGGGTCCCTATTGGGCTCTCCATTTTTACCCTAAAAAAACAACCCTTTACTTTGCAATAGTATAAGCCGTCACTGCCTTTGATGTACGTTCAAAGAGACATGTTTTTCAGTTTTATATAGCGCAAACTTGGTGCGCTTTACATGAGCACCAGTTGCTGAGAGGCAGGAAGATGCCTTCTGTTTCAAGAAAAAATGCCTTTCGACATGTCTGATTCATGACTTTGTCAGCATTTGGGCCCCCATTTTAAATATGCAAATAATGGGTATATGTCGCTTTTTCCACTGAAAATGCATCTTTTGATTACCTTGTAATGCTGCTGCAGTTCGACGATTCTACACAAATGAAAATCTGGCAGACAATTGGCATGTTTGGTATTCTCTTGGCATCTCGAGCTACATGCCGATCCGTAAAAGAGAAGAAAGGGCAAAGTAAAGGTCGGGGGAGGCTGGTGATTGGCTAAAAACTTAGACAGTGTTTGATGGTTCTGCATTAAAGTTAAGATACCAGTGGTCGGCTTGATAACTCTTTGTGAAGCTGGAGGCTCGCTAAAGAGCTTAGGCACTCGCTGTCGGCAGAAGAGTGGTTTGAACGCTGGGATTGGCTGTAGGCCTGGCCCTGAAGTCCACACCCAAGGAATATAACCAACAGTCATGCACCGCAGAGGTTTGCTGCATGGTGGGTTGATTGCAGGGCTTGGCCTAAGGCAAGCTTCACCTGTTCTGGGTTTGGAAGAAGCTTGCAGTGCAGCTGCCTGCATTGTGCTTTCAGCGATCGTGCTATAACATTTTTAAAAAGCATTAGGAGAGAGCGTGCCCTGCCTGCAGCAGGTAGGACAAAGCTATTTGAGAAAATAGTGCTTGGAGGCTGTCATGAGAGCGTACTGAGTAACAACATACGTAACAGGGGGGGTCGCCATGGGAGGTTACAAAATGAGACAAGGCAGTAGTAAGGAGGGACTACTAAGCCTATTGACCAATGAACAGCCACAGTTTACAGTGGACAATGACACAAGCCAATGAAAAATATGGGCGGAGAGTGGGCAGAGCTTCAAGTCCCTGCCTGAATACAGCATGCCTCACAGAGCAGCACATGCGCTGCCCAGGCTCAAACTAAAAATACAATACACCTGATCTCTCATTCCTCTTACCAGGTAGCAGAGTAGATGCACGGGTGAATTGTAGGATTCTTAAGCACCAAGTATTACTTGTTCTTTCTGTAGATTGCTGTACATCGTTTGGCCCCTAACCAAGATGGTTACACAAATAGCAGCTTAGTTATAAGTGTCGGCTGCATGTTCTCTTTGCACAGTGTGAGCAACCGTATGTTCGGTGCGCAGCAACATAAACCATTTAAAATACAATGAACATGACAACTCAAGCTTCCCATGGGAGCCCATTGATAGTATTTGCAATGCGGCATGGGGTAGACTCCTGAGCACAAGTCACAGCACAATTACAAAAATAACCAATTTACACAATCCGTTAAGCATGTGCCTGCTTCATTTAGAAAGTGACTTGGGAAAAGAATAGGTGTACTGTAGCTCTTTCCAGCTACACAAAATAAGACATACCACTTGATTACAGCTCCTTGGCTGTTTGGGCTAGTAACTAATCCACTCACGACAATAGCAGGTACATCCTCACCATCATCTGCATGTTTTCTTTGTATAATTCAACATGAGAGAGCCATCAGATCATAGCACGATCACCAAAAGAAACATTGGCAAGCCAAAGGTCCCACACATACTGTTATTAAAGCAAGCAGCATTAATAGAGTTAAGCTGTACTCTCAAAGAGAAATGTTAGGAAAATGAGTTAGAAGATTAAGGGCCTGTAAGTTTACTATTTTTTATATATATTCACAAACTATGAGTTTAATTTTACTAATAGTGATTTTACGACTGCAGAGAGTACACACTTGCAGCGGAGATTCTGCACATAAAAAGATAGGCATGTCCTAACATTTTATATGCGGAGTTCTCCCCCTCGACTGCGGAATGTCCGCAGTCATGAAATTACTATTAGAAAAATGAAACTCGTATTTTGTGAATGCCAAAAAAAACCTGTAAATTTACACAAAAGTGTAAGTTTACCTATGTGAATCAGGCCGTTTGTAGGTTTTTTGCAAGTGGGTGCACTTAAATGACATACAGAACAAAATGTGGCATAATATATTCTTCTGAATATGGGACAGTGTTTTCTTTGCTTCTTTAAGCAAGCCTATCTGACTCCGCATCTTCAGTTTGTGAATAAAAAAACTGCAAATGCCACGACTTGTTATAAGGACAGCAAAGTTAAACGAGAGAGCAAGGGTAATTAGTGATTACCAGTTACTTTATAGCAGGCTTAAGGCATCGAAACAGAACGCAATTTCTAAGCAAAAAACAGATAAATCAGCAATGAAAATGTAGTTGTTCGAGAACATTAAATACATCAATGAACACAGACGTGTTCCAATTACATGCTACGTCATGCACATGGGCAGCCTAACACAAGCATTGCTTGATGCTGGAAGTTTGCCCTGGTGAGGGACCAGAACATTTTACGACACAACAGAGGCATAAAGAACTCGTAGCTATATAAATACATGTATTTATTCTATGTATGCGGTTTAAGCAAACTACAATCTGTTCTTGGATTTAGATGGACCATGCGGAGATGGAAAGAATTAACAAGGTAATTGAGTATCTTGGGGGTGTGGAAGAATACATGTGTTCTGCTGAGCAAGGTGGGTCGTGCTATGAAGTGCCCATAGGGACCAGTTCTATAGGGAGGAGCAGACTTTGGTGTGACAGACATTCAATATTTTCGCTTGCACAAGTGGAAAAAATCCTCTGCAAATTAGTGTTTTGAGTACTTTGAGCACATAACACGCTTTTATTATGACCTTTAACATTGTATGTTAAGAAATGTCTCTAATCGTAGCCCCAGATGCAAATGTTTATTTATTGGCGTAAACAAAAGCTGTATTACAGACTGCTTCATCGAGCCTCCTCA
Source organism: Triturus cristatus (assembly GCF_964204655.1). Taxonomy (NCBI): domain Eukaryota; kingdom Metazoa; phylum Chordata; class Amphibia; order Caudata; family Salamandridae; genus Triturus; species Triturus cristatus. The sequence goes on along the minus strand of NC_140590.1, from coordinate 1,659,426,850 downwards.
ATGAAACAGACATGAAGCAGACTTACAAAACAAGGGCCAATAGCCCTTCCATACAAGCCATGTTGGCGTGGAGGCTGGCGGGATTGCTTTATGCCAAGATGGTATTCATGGTCAGCACTCTTAAATAAATACAAGCAGGAGCAGCACCACATATGCTCATAGAGTTGTGTTATTCACTGTGCACATGTTCTACATTATTTAGGAAAAACAGGACTTTGATGGTTCGGTTTATTTACCGCTGTGGGTGATATTTATTGGAATGTCTCCAAATCCAACTTATTTGTGGCTAGTACACAAATTATTTGCTGTAGTTTTTTTTTTTTTTTTTTTTTTTTTTTAAACTTTATTTATTGGATTTTGCATCAAAACAATACAATCACACAGTTATCATAATCAAACTTCGGTGGCATTTCAAGGTCTGAATCATTACATCAGTATATCCAATGCATGTCCGGGGGGGGCGGGAACAGCAAAATAGACATTATCATGAGTCTTAGCACAGGGACCCTGGGCAGGAAAAACCGGCAACAGAGCCACACACAAGAAAAGCGAACAGTGTAGTCCTGAGGGGTTCTTCAGCGGACCTTCCCCATACAGTATACCTCTCCCAGGGCATGACTGCAATCCTTAAGACACGTGTGACAGATATGCAACCCGATCATCCCAGCCTGGCAATCGTGGAAGAACTCCCGCCCCCACAGCACCGCAACAGCTCAACCGATCCCTTGCATAGTTTGTGAATCATGAGCAGCAGAAGCAACGCCATCAAGGGCCGGGGGAGGGGCATCCCCGGTCAGGGCCTCTGGATATTGCAGTAGGTAACATTGTAGTGGGCCCCATATATCGGCGGGGCGGGATCGAGCCGGGAGCAGGTCGGAGTATGCCAGGATCTGTTCTTGGCAGTAGACAAGGTCTTTAAGCCATTCCTTAAATTTCGGAGCCCTCCCCCGCCCCCAACGGCACGCTATCCTCCGCTTCGCCAACAACAGCGCCGCCGTGACAAACCTGCGGCTTGCCCGCGGAATGTGTTTGGTATACCCCAATAGGGCCTGCACCGGGTCGGGCTCAAGGAGTAAGTCCACCATCTGTGAGACAGCGGAGAACACTTGGGTCCAGTAGGTCTGAATTGCGGGGCAACCCCAGGACAAGTGCAGGAAGTCCGCATGTGGGGCATGACATCTCTCGCAATTATCCGAGTTTTGCAGTTTGAATTTGTGTTTGGTGACCGGTGTGCAGTACAGACGATTTAGGAACTTAAAGTGTATGATACGATGTCTGCTGCTTGCAGAGATTTGCTCTGTCTGTATGCAACAGTATGACCACCTGTCATCTCCCAGCTCTAGCCCCAACTCCCGCTCCCACTCCCCACGAGCCCGTGAGGCGTCAAGTGCAGTGTCAGATCGGATTGTGTGGTATAGTATGGAGACCAGGTGGGAGGGCGAGGACGCCTGTAAGACTCTGTGCAATGGGTCAGTGATTTCGGGTTCCTCCGGGAATGTCTGTAATATGGACCGCATGCCGTGCCTCAGTCTCATGTAGGTGAATAGCTCCAAGGGGGTAGGCGCGTACCCATCAAAGAAGTGTTCCCGATCTCGAAAGCGCCCAGCCGAGAATAGATCACCCCACCTTTGAATCCCCAGTTTGTGGATCAAGTCTTGAAACAGTCTTTCCTGTAGAAGAGGCAGCTGCGGGTGGTAGGCAATGGGGAGAAGGGGCGAGTACAAGAACGAGCTCGCAACTCGCTTAGATATCTCCAGCCATGCCCGTACCGTTCCCTGCAACGCATTATAGTCCGAGGTATTATAAGGGAGAGTACTATGCAGCAGACTGGCAGAGGCAGGGGAGCCGCCAGCCAGTCCTCCGCAGCGAGTTGGGGCATAAATGCAATGGGGTGGAACCAGTAATATGCATAGTGTGCTTGAGCGCAATAGTAGTACAACTCCAGGTCCGGTATGTCCAAACCCCCCCGGGAGTAGGGGGAGGTCATCACCTCCCACTTCAGCCGAGGTCTCTTCCCGCCCCAAACTAGCCGAATCAATTCCGAGCGCAGTCGATTGAAAAAGTGCCGACCCGGTGGGAAGGGAATGTTCATGAACAGATACAAAAGTCGGGGGAGCACCACCATCTTAATCAAGGCAGCACGTCCAGCCATCGAGAGGGGGAGCGCTATCCAGCGGTCTACGCAGGAGGAGACCTGTGTCAGTGCCGTACCATAGTTAGAGCGCATCAGTTCGTCCCTGTCGCGAGATATCCTGACGCCTAGATATTTTACGTCAGACTCACACCATTCTATGGGATAGTCAAGTGAGAACCTCCGACACCCATCCGTCAAATGGAGGATCTGAGACTTGGCCCAATTGATTCGCACGCCTGACATTTCCCCATACGTGATGAATTCCCTGAGTAGCGGGTTCAGGTTGTTTTGGGGGTCTCGCACATACAAAGTTATGTCATCTGCATAGAGCGACAGCAGAAGCTGCCTCTGCTCGCAGATCAGCGCCCTATGTTGATGACGCTGTCGCAACCGCGAAGCAAGGGGCTCCACCGCCAGTGCGAACAAGAGAGGGGATAAGGGGCACCCCTGCCTGGTCCCCCGGGCGATTCCAAAGGGCTCCGACGTCCTACCGTTGATCAATACCCTGGCACGGGGGCCACCGTAAAGGATAGCTAACCAGCCCAGGAAAACTAGGGGGAAACCCATACTAGTCAGCACCGCCACAAGGTAATCCCACTCCAGGGAGTCGAACGCTTTCGTCGCGTCCAAAAAGACGGCCACCATCTGGAGGCTGGGGTCAACGTTCTGCAGAGTGGCAAATAGCGTGCGCAGGTTGTGCGACGTCGCCCTGCCCGGTATGAAACCCGACTGATCCGGGAGTACTAGCCCCTGCATAAGGAGCGACAGCCGGTTAGCCAGAGTTTTAGAGAGGATCTTTACGTCACAGTTAAGGAGGGACAGAGGCCGGTAGGAGTCAGGGGAGGCCGCCGGTTTACCCGGCTTCAAAAGGGAAGTAATCAATGCCTCTCTCATGGTAGGGGGGAGCTTTCCCAGCGTGTGGGCCTCCTCAAACACCTCTTTCAAGATCGGGGCAAGGATATCTATGTATGACTTATAAAACTCGATCGGGAGCCCGTCGAGGCCAGGGGCTTTCCCCGAGGCCATTTGCATGATGGCCTCACGAATTTCGTCAATCCCGAGCGGTGCCATGAGGAACTTCCTCTGCTTATCAGATAGCCATCCCAATGTGGTCTCCCCTAAATAGGGAGCCAGCTCCGGCGGTGCCGTGTGAGCGGAGGAGTACAGGTCAGTATAATGAGTGACGAATGTTTGCATAATAGACCGGGTGTCTCTGTGGAGCTCCCCCGATCCATCCTGAATCTCGAGGATTTGGTTGTTAAAGCGGGGCGGTCGGATTGCCCAAGCGAGGTATTTACCCCGGCGCTCCCCCTCCCCGTATCTACGAGCTTGAAAGTGTTTCCCCCTGAATCGGACCTCTCTGTCCGCTGTGTCTTTATATTCTGTCAGCAGTTCCCGAAAGCGGGCTTGAGCCCCAGCATCAGTATGAAACGTGGGGGCACTCTCCAAGTCTTTCAAGTCAGTTTCAAGTTTACAAAGGGTGCTACGTAAAACCTTGAGGACCCCCACCCCCTTAGAGATGCACAGTCCTCTAATCGTGACTTTAAAGGCCTCCCACACCACGGCAACACTATCCACCGTGCCACCGTTGCGTTGGAAGAAGCTCTCAATTTCCTGCGCTATTTCTGATCTGAAGACGTCATCCAGCAGGGCAGTGGGCTGCAATCTCCACGCCATTGGAGACCCGGCGAGGTCAGTCATGACAAAGTTCAGCAGGACCGGGGCGTGATCGGAGTACGTGCGAGCGAGGTGTTTTACCCAGCCTATCGCGGGGGCAAGCCCCGGTGAAACCAGGATATAGTCCAGTCTCGCCCACGTGGAGTGCGCGGCAGTCCAGTGCGTGCCCTCCCTTGTCACCGGGTGCCTAGAGCGCCACGTGTCTAATAGATGACGCTCAGTAAGAAGGTCATGCACATATGCTTGCGAGCGGGAGTAGTGGTGTGGGTTCGGTTTCGACCTATCACTCCCGGGGTCAACAGCTATGTTAAAATCACCCCCCCACACTAGGTGGGTGGAACCGATACGCAGAATCTCTCCCCACAGCGCCTGAAGACAAGACGGATCATCAGTGTTAGGACCATAATAGCACGCTAAAGTGAGCGTATCCGTGCCCATGCGCCCCCAAACAATACAATACCTGCCCTCCCGGTCTATACGCTCGCCCATGTGCACAAACGGGGTATGTTTCCTAATGAGGATGGCCACCCCACGTGAGTAGGTGGAGTAGGAGGAGAAGGTACGGTGCACCGCCCAGCGCGAGGCAAATAGCACCGGCCTGGAGGGATCTAAGTGCGTCTCCTGAAGAAAGGCCACACCCACGTGATGCCTGTCCAGGTATGCTAGGACGTGCCTGCGTTTCCTATGGTCCCCCAAGCCCCTCACATTCCAGGATAAAAAGTTAAGCTGCCCAGTAGAGACCCTGTGTGTTTGCGGATCACTCATGGAAGACCAAAAGACTCACACCCAGCAATATAGTACAAACGCCACCCCCCGACCCGTATGTAGTAGACCATGCCAACAGCGCCACATCCCATACAAACTTAACAAACAGTACAAATCCCCAACGCCCCCCCCCCCTCCCCCCTCCCACAGCAGCATCCCAAACATGCTATCTGGACGGCCCCCCCCCCCCCCCCCCCTAACGAACTCCGTCCATAGCAAAGGCCACAGTGGAGCAACATGAAAACTTAAAGTCAATTGGGTAATACCCTTGGGAGGACAGTCTAGGTGAATACACAATAAACCCCTCGATCCAGGAGAGAGTTTCCCGCCCTTGGGCCGGGCTCACCCCATGATCAAAGAGGGTGCCCAGCGAGGCGATAATTTCCTGAGAGTCTAGTGCAAGAAAAAGAGTTTCTACACCCCGCTATCAGCCCCTCACAGTGAGTAAAGCCGGGCCCATGGGTCACTATATCAAGTCCCTTGATAGCAGATATTCGCACCGCCTTACCAGCCGACAGGCCTCAGTCTCAAAATCGACAGGTCAACACTCCAGGCCCATCAGTCTGATGCCAGCGGTGAGGAGCAGTCCTGGTCACGTTTCTTGAGTCGTTTCAAAAACTCCTCCACCTGTTGGGGTTTAGTGCAAAAGATTTGTTTTCCTTGATGCGTGATGCGCAGGCGGGCAGGGTAAAGAAGCGCATAGTCAACTTGTGCAGCGCGTAGTTTATGCTTGACCTGGACAAATTTCTTTCGCTCCTCCTGAACCACCGGGGTGAAGTCCGGAAAAATGGTGAAGGCGTTGCCGCCATAGGATAGGCTCTTCTTCTCCCTCGCCGTCCGAAGCGCGACATCTCGGTCACGGAAGTTCAACAGGCGTGCTATAATAGGGCGAGGGGGAGCCCCCGGCGGTGGCCTCAGGGCCAGAGATCTGTGCGCCCTTTCCACTATGAACTGGGGGGATAGGGAGTCCGTGCCCACCACCTCGCGCAGGAGACCCTCCACATAGTCCTCCATCTTGCCCGTGTGGGTCGATTCTGGTATGCCAATTATACGGATATTGTTCCTCCGACTACGCGCTTCCAAGTCTTCGTTTTTGGCTGCTATTACATGGAGGATTTTGTCCATGCGCGCCATAGCGGCGGACAGTTCCGTTGTGCGATCCTCGGTGTCTGAGATACGTCTCTCCGTTTCCGTGATGCGTTCGCCATGGCTGTCAACCTTATGTACGATCGAGTCCATGCGGGATTGCATGGAATCCATTTTGTCGACTATGGTCGCAAGACTTTGTCGCATGTCCAGCAAGATGGACTTGACATCATCCCCCGGCGGGGCCTCCACCGGCTCCGACCCCGCCGCAGTAGCCTCCGTCTGCGGCCTGGTCTGCTTTTTGGACTCAAAAGTAAGGCGAGGCTGTCGGCTGTCCGGCTTCCCCATGGCGGCGCCACCAGGCCACCCGCGGCGGGATCAGGGGGGACGCCCGGGTGGGCCCCGGGGGCAAGCGGCCAAGGAGGGGGGGAGTGGCAGCCTAGGGAAGAGGGAGATCGGCCAGATCGTGTAGCAGGTCACTGGCTCAACCACCAGCACCTCGTGCAACCCCCTCCACCTGCCACGCAGGATCTCGCTGGGGACCAGCCGCCCTCCCCGGGGCCAACCGCGACCCCACAAGCACACCGCTCACCTCCACGGCCAGTAGCGACTCTCCGTGAGTGAATGGGATGAGCTCCGCGCGGAGCGTCAGCAGAAGAGAGTCCGGTATATGGGGGCAAAGAGGATCCAAGTCGGGGCCCCAGCGTAGGCACCACCTCGAAGGCCCCAGCGCAGGAGGGTCAGCGGTCAGCGCAGCAGGTAACAGTCTCTCCGGGCCTCGCACCTCTTCCGATCTGTCCCTCCGGCGGTCGTGTAATCGCCCCCAGTGGGCTAGCAGTAGGGCAGCAGCCGGGGGGGGGTCCGCGCAGGCCGGTACGAGCGGGACGGCACCGCGCCGCAGTAAGGATCCGGCGCGGGCAGGGAAGGCGGCGACCCCAGCCGGGGATTCAGCCGGGCGCGCCACTCACCACGCCCGCGCCTGTTGTGCATCACGCCGTAGTCCAGTCCGTCCTCTTGCCCCCGGCCGGGGGGATCTAACGCGGGTCCCAGCGAGCCCCCAGCTGACACGTCGCAGGGCCGCCGCCCGCAGCCGTGGATCCGGAGGTGGGGCCTGTCACCCACGTGAGACGCACCGGACTCGCGTCGCAGCAGCCTCCCGGACACAGCTCCAGCAAGACGTCCTCCACAGCCGGCACAACTTGTGGCGGCTTCGCAGTCCGATATCTCCGGGTCGCCAGGGATGAGACAGCGCTCCAACTGCGGTGGGGATGTTGGTCCACCCACACAGGCCCGCGTGGGCTATCAAATGCGACTTTCAGGAAGGATTATTAAGGATTTCTTCGCTGGGCTGCGGGAGCTTCACCCGAAGGCAGCCATTCCGCTGTGCGCCACCTAGCGCCCCCCAAATTATTTGCTGTAGTTCCCTTTTAAACTAAGGGTATCCAATGTACGTCAGGGAGGGGCGGGTGTTTACCAGATTTTGAAGATATCTACATGAAATAAATTGCCCTACAATGGTTCTACATGGAACTCCTTTACATATCTAGTGGTTTTCTTTTAAACTTATCGCTGAGCCAGTCCTCCTGAACCTCTGTTGGACCTCAATGCTTTAAAGTGGGACTGTCATTGTTTGTGTGTTTAAAATACAAAACCACGAGTTAGAACCAAACAAGGCCCCACAATTCTCTCAAGACCTGCCCAGCCTTTACCCAGTGCCCTGCTGATTCCGACTACAATCGGTGCAATAAATAATATATAAAGAAGGTGCATCTTAAAAATAGTAATGCATAACATAAACAAGTACCTTAAAAGCGCATCAGAGTGAGTGCCACACAAGCCGTCTCCATCTGAACCCCAATCAAACAGCAATGTAAACAGACCTGAGGAACGGCCCATCTCTCTTTAAGTAGTGGTGAAGTTGGAACTTTCCCGGAGAAGAACAAGCCATCTCATGTAAAAAAGAATTACCCCCTTTATCAACTTTGAATTTGCTTTAGGAAACAAAATTAAAGTTGTGTGCAGCATGGTGTAAACACGCACAGAAACCAATAGCACCTGCTATTGGTTTCATGTGCTTTAGAGAATATATATTTTTAACATGCCACACTAGCACAGGAGAAGGCAGGAGTGAGACATTAGACGCGGAGCTGACTATTCCATTTAAAACATTTGAAAGAATCTTCAGGAAAACTGTAAACCTCAGGAAGTTAATATGTACTACCGGAGCTCAAACGTACACATGTGGGAAATGCATAGGCTGGCAACCACAGAGAAAAAACAGCATGCCTCCTCCTTCTGTTGGTACGGTCTCAACTAAAGAAGGACATAACACATCTCACCCGGAGAAAATATGGCATTCTAATTAAGAGAGAAAAAGGCCCAACGCTGCCGACTTTGGTACCAGGGAACAGGATTCGAGTCTGGCGCCGGCTCATCATCGTGTGATTCTAGATAAATCACTTTATCTCCCGGGACCACAAAAAAAGAAAATACATGTTTTCTTAAGTAACTTAACTGGTGCGTGTGCAAAGCGCTTAAATGCCATCAAGTTTCCATTTTTAAGCCCTCCACAACGTACGGAGTATAAAGCATGCCCTTTGATGTGCCTTCTTCTGGCGTGAAGCTGCCCTTTAATGAAGCAGCGCACTGATACGGCAAGGCACAAAGCTACATTCTCTATACCTAATGTTCCTTGTAATAGCACTGACTACGTGAGGTGTCTGTGGAGAGAGCTGCTCGGCGATAAGAAAAAGCCTTAACTTTGTGATTAAGGTGAGCAGTGCTTAAGACATCAAGGTCGGAGAGGCACATTGAGGCTGCAGCGGGGCGGTCAGAGACTTTGAAAGTAAAGCCTGTGCTCATAGAAGCAATCACAGGCAGACCCCGAAGAAGTGGATGAGCTCAGGAATGGTTGGAGGGTGGGGACAGCGAACCGAGCAGAGCAGTTAAGATCGGTGCACAGAGTGGAACCCACCGCGCTTCACTTTATCCCGTTTCGCTGCTTGTGCTGTCTCTGCCTTCCGCCGTCAATTGGCCCGTGTATAATGTGTAGTAAAGACCTTGTATGCGCATGTCTTCTGCACAGGATAGGACAGGTCAGGCAAAATATAGTGCGAACTCACCCAGCCAATCCGAGGAGAAAACAAGCATTTACAAATGCAATAGGACTCGTATTTACGCGAGAACTATTGCATTGTAAACAAAAGTGTGGGCTCCAAGAACCTACGAAGGGGAGTGGGGGTGGGAGGGTGGTGGTGGGCAGAGAAGTTATAAACTGTGGGAGGGAACAGGGGGAGGCAGGGGAACAAAAGAGTTTTTAAAGTAAAGGGGCTGATAGCCATGGAAGGATAAAAATGATGACATGGCTGTCAGGAGGAGGGACTAACAAGCTAAAAACCAATGATAATGCAGGATTTACAATTGAAGCCAATGAAAAAGATGCTTGGAAAGTGGGCGGAGCTCCCCCGCTGTACTGTATACTGCATGCCTCGCAAAGTGAACAGCGCGTTGCGCTGCAATGCTATGTGAGACCTAAAATGAAAAAGATGCTCGGAAAGTGGGCGGAGCTTCCCCCACTGTACTATATACTGCATGCCTCGCAAAGCGAACAGCGCGTTGCGCTGCAACGGTATGCGAGACCTAAAAAGTGACTCTATTCAGAAAATGTGTTCACTTTACGAGTAAGAGAGTATTCAACCTTGTTTTTTTTAATGAGTTTGTAAAACACAAGCCTAGTGGTGATGAATTTCACCTACCCAAATGAAACTTTTATATATTCATATGTTTCAATACATGAACTTTCTTTCTTGCCTGGTACATCAATACATTGTAAGCGCAGAGATAAAGGATGGTTTGTAGTTGATCAAATTATGTGGCTTTCATTTAAAATGTTTTACAATTAAATAGTATGCAATATTGCAAGGTCATTGGTTCAAGCCCATGTACATTAATGATGAGCATTATGCCACTCTTATTCTGACTGCATTTGCATATTTCTGAATGTGCCAAATAATTTGGTTGTGAGTTTATCAATCTCCCTGCTTTTAAAAAAAAGAATTTGGCACTGGGATAGTAAGTGATTTACCAAGAATCAAAGGATGTTGAGCCGACACCCAGATCCGAAGCTGGTTCCCCAGTTCTTAAGTCGGCAGCTCTGGCCTTAATAGTGCTCCTAATTGTTGATAAATAACAGTAACTGGGTGTTTGGTCAGAATATAAAAAAATATTGTGATAAAAAAACAATTGTGGACATACAAATTGAACGTAAATGTATTGTTTTTAGTCCTGATTTTAATATAATTGTATAATACATTGTTTACTAAAATATCGCTATATATTATGATGTTCTTTACGATATGTTTGTTAAATAGTTATGGTAGCTGTGAAACTTATATTATGTGTTTCATTTTAAAATAGCTTGAAGTTATGCATATTTATTTTCAATAATTTTTGTAATGTTTATTGTATTTCATTTTAAAATGTATTTATTTAATTTTTTTTATATAAAACTATGGGCATCATTATGATGCCGGCCAGTCGGACTGCCGCCCACCATCATGGCGGTCAGGGAACCGTCCGACAGGCAGACGTCAGTCCGACCTCCCAATTTGGATGCAACTGCTGGGTCAGCGGTCGTAAAGTGCTCCTTTACATGGCGGCTAGTGCTGCGGCCCAGGAAAAGGGGCACAACACAAGCCACCCCGCAAAGTGGCACTTCTTGCACATCCATGGACCGTGTGCCATGCACCATGTGATGCATGGCACATGGTGCATGGATGTGAGTGGGGGCACTGCATGTGCCCCAGGGCCACTTTCCAGTGTCCCACGAGTAACGCGCACCCAAAGTCCATTTCTGACAGCCTTTTCATGGCAGTCGGACTGCCAGTTAAAGGAGTATTTGTGTGTCATCTGCATAGTTATAGCACGTGAGGTGAAATTAATTGATCAGTACCGGTAATGACTTCATGTAGATGTTGAAAAGCATAGGCGAGATGGTAGAGCCTTGCGGGACCCCTGCTTTTGTGGAGTACGGTTTCGACGAGGAAGGTGGGGTATGAATGACATTAGTTCTGTTTCGAAGGGGATTTCTGTTTCAAATGAGGTGTTGCGCTTGAGAGATTTTGTCGTGCGGGTGTGCGTGGTATGTTTTGTTTTTAAGGAGTAGTGAAAAGAGTTGCAGATGTATTTGTGTTATGAGATGGATTTGTTTGCATAGTATTGTTTGTGAGTGGGAGTTCTATGGTAAAGGGGGTGGTGAGGTGTTTGTGAGTAGAGTGTATGTTGTGTGTAGGAGGGGATGAAGTATAGTTAAGACTGTCAGATTTGTTTGCTGCAAGAGTTAGAATGGGTGGTGCTGTTGAGTGTAAGTGGTGTGTTGTGTTACTGTGGTAGAAAGAAGAGGACGGTGTTGGTGGAACAAATGATGGAAGGCTGAGTATATGTTTTTAGTGATAAAAGGAGGTCTGTTTGGAGTAATTAGATTGGGGAGTATGTTCTGGATGGGTTGTAGTTAAGTATGCTATTGATGTTGGTTGTGTTAGTGAAGAGTGGATTGGTTAGTGGTATAGGATAGAGTTGTGTACTGTTTGTAGGTGATGGTGGAAATGTGTTGTAGCCGGGATAGAAGGGTATATAGACATGGTTTGTGTGATTGTGTGTCTGCTGGTACATTGATTTTTGCAAAAGGTTGGTTTGTAGTAAATGTGTGGAGTACATTTGGTGTGAGTCTGTCACTCTGTGGATGGAGTAGGATGTGTATTAGTGAATGGGAAAATGAGCAACATTTCTGGCCTTGGTCCCGACCAGCCTCAAACAGGCACAAACAGGTACTGACCCTTGTCCTCTCCACCCTGAGCCTCCAAGCCCGGTCTGAGACACCTTACCCCTGGCCTTTTATAGCCCTAGTAATCAGGTGACCCCTTCAGCCAATGGAAACCCTAGATCTAACCCTAACCAATCACAAAAACGAGCCCTCAACTCAAGAACCAATAGGAGCCCAAGACCTTACAGCCAATCATAGCCCTAGTCCAAGCACTCAGTTTGGCACAAAACCCTAATCCCCATGTCCAATAGAAGACCTAACCCCAGCCCTAGTCCCAGCAACCAGTCATACAGGAAACCTAATCCCTACTTCCAATAGAAAGCCTAACCCTAGTCCTAGTCCCACACCTAGTCCAGCAACCAATCACACAGGAAACCCTAATCCCTACTTTCAATAGAAAGTCTAAACCTAGCACTAGTCCCAACCCTAGTCCCAGCAACCAATCACACAAGAAACCCTAATCCCTATTTACAATAGAAAGCCTAACCCTAGCCCTAGTCCCAACCCTACATTAATTGAATCACTGACCCAGGAATCCAATCAGAACCCTCAAATACCCAACAAATGAGAACACTAACCCTAATCCAATAGAAACACAAGATTCAACTACCAATAAGTGCACACATGTACCATCCAGTAGCAGACTATATAATGTCCCAGCGACCTCATGCAAGGTTCGCTGGCCAGGGAGTTGGAAGCTGCTCTTCTATTCAGAATCTCCTAGGAGACAGACATGCTTAATCCACACGTTGGACTTCTGCACGTAATGGCCTAGCAAACTTTGTCCTCTAACAATACTGTTTGTATAGAACTTTACTCACTCTCCTAGCCAAAACTGAGTGCACAATACCTATAAAACACAGTTTAAACAGCTCACAGCAGATTACTGCTGTCTCGGAGCACCCTCTGTTCACTCTCTGATGTAGAAAATCCATGTTGCTGGGGCAGGGGTCTGGTTTCACTCACTTGCTAACACAAAATGGGAGCTGGGGTGGATTGCTTAACATACAGGTCTGAGCACAGAGCAAGGGAGAAATTAGGAGGGAAAAACAGATAGTCACAGGGAACGAGAGGGAATAAAACCACAGAATTGGGACTGCAAATCCCACAATTCAAAAGGTTAAATGAAAACAGTCACGGACAAGTAAAAACCACAAGTTTAAACACGAAACAAGTGAGAAATCGTGCAATCACAGGCAGTTTAAAACTACAATTTTTAAACTGTAACAACCACAAGCAGAAACCGTTAAAAAATGATGCAATCACGGGTGGGGAAAATCACTTTTTAAATTTGAGGCAATAGAAAGCACTAGTCTGCCTCCTTACCACCTCCTGGTCTTTGGTTTACTGCAATCTGGGGCACAGGGAAACTGCAGCTTACAAATTGGGGGTGAATGTTATGGGGTTCTTCCTGCAAATCCTTAAGGGACCTGGGCAGGTTGGGCTCTGGGTTGCCTGGGAGCTGGGTAGCCAATCAGCAGGCTTAGGTTTGCTGGCCATGGGGGGCTGGGCTGGGAAGCTGCTCCTCTATTCAGAATCTTCTAGGAGACACACAGGCTCAATCCACACGTTAGACTTCTGCAGGTAAGGGTCTAACAAACTTTGTCCTCTAACAGTACTGTTTGTATAAAACTTGATTCACTCTCCTAGCCAAAACCGAGTGCACAATCCCTATAAAACACAGCTTAAACAGCTCACAGCAGATTACTGCTGTCTCAGAGCACCCTCTGTTCACTCTCTGATGTAGAAATTCCCTCACTCACTTGCTAACACAAAATGGGAGCTGGGGTGGATTGTTTAACATACAGGTCTAAGCACAGAGCAAGGGAGAAATTAGGAGGGGAAAACAGATAGTCATGGGGAATGAGAGGGAAAAAAACTACAGATTTGGGATTGCAAATCCCACAATTCAACAGGTTAAATTAAAACAGTCATGGGCAAGTAAAAAAAACAAAGTTTAAACAAAACAGGTGAAAAATTATGCAATTACGGGCAGGCTAAAACTACAATTTTTAAACTGTAACAACCACAAGCAGAAACAGTAAAAAAATTATGCGATCACAGGTAGGGAAAATGGATTTTTAAAGTTGAGGAAAGAGACAGCACTAGTATGCCTCCTTACCCCCTCCTGCTCTTTGGTTCACTGCAATCTGGGGCACAGGGAAACTGCAGCTCAGAAAATGGAGGTGTATTTTGTTTATTGTATTGAATGTGCAGTTTTCGTTTTTCTGATACATACTTTTTGCAAAAGAAAATAAACATACTTTTCACGTTACGTTGGTACATTTTTATGTACTTTTTTTGTTGTACCATCATATGTACTGTATTTTTAACACACTTGTAAGACGTATATTTTCAAACATTTATAGAACAATGGTACATATTTCTTTTTTATACAAATATTTTCTGTACATAGTGCTTTGTATGTTTACATTGATATAATGCATTTATTAGTATATATTAAGTAGTACCCTTTAATACACAGTTATATTTTTATAGTACTATTTCATTTATACTTTACATATATACTGGTATTTGTTCAATATATTGTTAAACATTGTTTAGACACTTCAATGCATTTTTACACATTTCAATAAGGTTTTGAATTTGTATTGGTTTCTATAGCAAAATGATATTTTTTTATTTTCATTTAGCTGCCATTTTTTATCACTACCTGTATTTAGAACTCTATTAGTGTCATTTTTAGTTGGGTTTTGTTCATGTCAACCACGGGTCCCTGTTGCTGTTCGATGGACAAAGTAAGCCATTTATTACGTTTTTATATAGGGTTTTTAGAGAGGGGGATCTGGGTAGGTCTAGTTAGTGTGAGGTTTGGTGTTACCTTTATTTGTTAAAATTGTTAAGTGGTTGTTTGTATTGTGTTGTGTTGTTGTGTAGTGTAATATGGTAGTCCTAAATATAGTTGGTAGTATAAGAATGGTATTCTACATACAGTTATGTGGTGTACTATGTGTGTAGAGATGTAATGTAATGTTATGTTTCTATTACGTTTGGGATGTGTGTTTTGTGAGGGTGGGTATGTTTCTGTTTTTTACAGGTTAGGAAGTCAGACTATAGTGTTTGCAGCTAATTTGAATGCTTTTTTTCTTCTTTAAACAAATTGGGGGATTCATTTGGTTTTATTTATACCAATATAATTTTTTTTATTTTCTTTTGATTTTTCGGATATATTTTACCTTATTAATACATCTAAGTATAGACTGATTTATAAAAAAAAATTATTCTGTAATTTATTTAAAATTGGTTCTGTTATAAAGCGGTGTTAGGTTTTGTTCTATTTTAGTTATTAGTATATTGATAGGTTGGTAGTTTATAAAAGATATAGCTATAATTTCTGGGTAGTCTACTCCTTTGTTTTTGTCAACAAGTCTGATTTGCAGCATTCCGTACATTTCCATGGCTTGTCTAGTTACTTTAGGTTTGATTTGGCTTACTAAGGGCTTTATTCCAACTTTGGTGGTCCTACAGCAGCGGCGGCAATGCGCCGTCTGCAGTAGGACTGCCAAAGTTGTGGTGCGACTGCCCGCCAGATTAGGAGTTTTATTCCGATCTGGCGGATAGTGCCGCGTCGGTCTGACAGTGGCAGTCTGTTAGGCTCATAGAAGAGCCTAACATACAGATTGCCACTGTCAGAGTGCTGACTGCACCTTCCTGCACGGTATAGCAAACATGCCCCACTGTGCAGGAACTAAGGGTGCATATCCAGAACACATGTGCCCCCCTGCATGCACCCCCAGGCATAGGAGTGGCAGGGGGTCCTATTAGGGCCCCCTTTGTTGCATCTCTGCTACCCTTTTCATGGCAGGCTCATCGCCATGAAAAGGGCGGTGGATAGGCAATTCGAATTATGCTCAGCTGTGCGCCGCTGGCATATTTCTGCCTCTGACCACTGCGCGACTGCTGCGGGATCCTAGATCCCTGGTGGTCGTAGCGGTCTTTTGGCGATCCAACTGCCTCACTTGTAATACTTCGGGTGGGCCACAGTGTGGCGTTGGTCCTACTGCCACCGTGAGTATGGCAGTCCTATGGACCGCCATACTCTTATTAAGACTCTAAGTATCTATCCTTAGTTGTTGGTAGCTTTGTTCGTTTTGTAGGTCATCTATGAATTTGGTAGTGTTGGTTGGGTTCTTTTTGTGTGGCATGGAAGGCATTGTGCCATCCTTTCACTGCGTTGTTGGTTTCGGCTTGTTGAGCCAAGGTATTATTATACACTTTCCACTATGTTATTTGGAATTTTGGTTAGCGTGTGAGTTCAGAGTGGTGCAGACTGCCAACCCAAGTGTCTTCAAAGTAGTCCATTAGTGGATATTCTACACTTAGGGCCTGATTACAAGTTTGGCGATCCCACCGTGACAATCACATCAGTGTCTGATTCACCACCGCCGAATAGGCTTGATCCCCCATCTGGATTACGATGTAGTCGATTTTCAGAATGAAAGACCGCCGGAGCACCACCGACAGCCATTCACAGACCTCCTCGACGGCGGTTAGAGACAAGCAGCTGTCATAGGGCGGTACAGAGAAGTTTCACCCCCTTCCGAATTGTGAGTTGGCTTTCCTACGAACCGACCGTGGCGGTGGGACCGCCTGCCTCGAGTTGGCGCAAACGAAGGATTTGGGGTACATACTCACTCATTTCCTTTTATTCCTTCAGTCTCCCACGTGGATCCCTTCCTCCAGGGACCCCTTTTACAGCAGCATCTTAACCCAGAAGAAAAATACCCTTTTGGTGCCGAAATCCAGGAAAGTCCATTTTGCAGTATTTACCCATTGAGTGGACTGTGCATATATGGTCCAGGCTCCAGCAATGGGATTGCTCAGTGAAAAGGCATTTTCTCTCATGTATCATGCATATGCGTACACTGCAGTCAAAAATATACACACCAGCATCGACATATATGAAAAGATATACACCGCCGTCGGCAAGACTGCTGCGGGGCCAGCAGGAACATCATAATACGGGCGGCAGGAGACCGCTGCTGCCTCTGTCTTCTTTGGACCGACAGCACGGCTGTACGGCGGTGGGACCGCTGAATTCATAATCAGGCCCTTAGTGCTGAGGTTTGCAGATGTTTTTAAATGCTTTGGTTAAAGTGGTAATATCAGCCATGTATGTGTGTGTGTGTGTGGGTATAGGTTAAGTACTGTTTGTATCATTGCCTGTTCAAAGTCTATTTTAATTTTGCGTGGATAGTTGTTACTTTGATGTGGCATGTAGCATGTTTAAATATTTTTTAAGCATGCCTTAAATGGTTTTACTATTTATACTTTTGTGCTATTGCGATAGGTTGCACTTAATTTTGTTGCTCTTCTCTTTGATCCCATCGGAATTTGGGACAGGTGGGCTTTCCTTTTCTGTTGGTGATAAAATGTTTGTTTTAGTTATATGTTTAAAATATAGATTTGGGGCCATATTATCAAGGAACGGCGATACATTATCGCCGCTTTAGCGGCAGGAAACTGCCGCTAAAGCGGCGATAATGGGCTTGATAATATGCCCTTGCGAATTCCCATAGAAGCCCAGGTTCTGGTGTGAACCTGGGCTTCTATGAGAATTCACAAGGGCATATTATCAAGCCCATTATCGCCGCTTTAGCGGCAGTTTCCTGCCGCTAAAGCGGCGATAATGTTATCGCCGTTCCTTGATAATATGGCCCTTGGTTAGCTTTAGGGGTTGACAGGTTTTACTTTTAAGCTTAGCCTCTTGGGGTTTTATTTTTATAACTGTGTTTGTTTACTTAATTTGAAAGTTCCCTCATCCAGGTTTATGGGTGTAGAGTTTGATTTTTCGATGCAAAGTGCATAGCTATTTCTGAAGTGCTTCATTAGTATCTAAGAATTAACAGACATACTAAAAGACAGAGTTCAGTCCTTTATTTACAGAGTCCAGTTTGTTATAGAAAGGAGCACGTCCCATTCAGTCAAAGATTTTTCTTCAAATATTTCCTAGAATGATATTTTTTAATAAATAGTTTATTCTGTCCTAATAATCACTAGGGAGTCTTGCGTTTCATTTCAATCCTGATGTGTATTCAATCAATCTTGCTGGGGGTTGCTTAACTAGTTAGCATGGAGGAGTCTCGTTCGGAATTAACCTGACAAATCGCTCCACCAACTAAGAACGGCCATGCACCACCACCCACAGAATCGAGAAAGAGCTATCAATCGGTCAATCCTTTCCATGTCCGGGCCGGGTGAGGTTTCCAGTGTTGTATGTATTTTAATTTGTATATGTGTGTTTAACTTTTTTAATTTAAGTTTCTTTGTTATATTTCGACAAACAATCTTCAAACTTTCTTCACTGTAGTACACTACCTGCACCCTGACACGCAAGCAATCACGGTGTTCCTTGATGCCACAAAGGCGGTTGATACGCTAGAGTGGACATATCTATTCGCGCTCATGGAGAGGATGAGATTTAGCACTCTTTTTCTAGGTCTCATACGCTTACTCTACACAAAGCCATCCGCCAGGATCCGAGTGAATGGTATGTTGTCGGGCCAATTTGATATATATCGAGGGGTATGAGGCAGGGGTGCCCACTCTCTCCCCTGCTCTTCGCGATTGCGATGGAGCCATTAGCGGCTTGAATTAGGCAACACCACGCTGCCAGGGGCTTGAGGTTCGGCACAGGGGTCTTCTGATCTCGCTGTATGCGGACGACATAACCCTATACATTAACGACCCAGCGGCGAACACCGTCCCTATCCTCCGTGAACTAATCAAATTTGGGAGCCTATCGGGCATTTCAATAAACTGGGCAAGGTCAACTATATTTCCTTTAACTGCAGCCACTACACCATTCCCCACTGATTATCCACTCAAATGGGCCTACCTAGGCATTTGGCTCAGCAGGAACATGCAGGAGATCTGAAGCATGAATTATGGGCGCACCGTCTCGTGGCTGGAGGAGAAAGTTATCGTGTGGGCCGGCCTCCCCTTATCGTTGGCGGGGAGAATTGCAGTAGCGAAGATGGTGGTCCTGCCGAAACTGTTGTATTTATTCGTAAATATCCTGATACCTCTTACACAAGCCTTCTTTAGTTCAATTCGCTCATTACTCATAATAATGTTTGGGCGGGTCGACAGGCACGGGTCTCGTGGGAACTCTTAACTTTACCTCTGTCCCAGGGTGGTTTGGGAACTCTGGACATCCAATTGTATGCATTCTGTGCACAGGCCCAGTTCCTGCACTTTTGGGTACATCCCACCCCATTCCAACCACACACGGCTGTGGAGATGGACTTTGCAGCGCCAGTTCCCCTTCAGGTGACCATATACAGGCATACAGACGACCGCGAGACGTCATCGACCCGGTCGCAACCTTGAGGTGGGCGTGGGATAGACTCCGGGAAAGAGCTCTTCTCAAAATCTTGTACGCCCCGTCCATTCCCCTGGCACATAATCCATTGATACCCAGAATGGTGGAGGGCGCCAGCAGTGCACCAGCTAAAAAAATAGGCTTACACACCTTCGCTGATCTATACCCGGGGGTTGGATTCAGGTCCCCCCAGAACCCACAGATGGGAGTGCAGTGCCCTTTTCAGAACTGTTTCTATACTATAAACTCAGGGCCACATGTAGGGAACTGCACAACACATTCCCCAGCCCTCCTCCTACACTGCTTGCCCTTGAAAATGTTCTAAAAAGACTCCCCTCGCAGACTCATAACACGCATCTACAATAATATGCAGAGCACTGCCCCTCTGTTGATACCCACGGCCTTCCAGTCCTGGAACGCAGAATTGCATAACCGGACAACGGAGGATCAGTGGGCCTTTTGCTGCAGCCAACTCACGGTTCTTGCCCCCAACTACAAGCTGCGCTTGATTAATTTTAAATACATTCACTGATTTTACAGGACTCCCTCCCAGTTACACCGCACGGGGATCAGGGCAGATTACTGTTGCTGGAGATGTGGTTATGCCCCAGCTACTTTTCTACACATGGCATGGAGCTGCCCCCGCCTGACCTCATACTGGTCAAAGATCTTCACTACAGTCCGCAATATAATTGGCACGGCGGATGACCCTGACCTACTAATTGGACTAGTGGGGTATGTTAGAGACACACCAGCTGGGAACCGTAAATTACATACTATGTTATTGCTTTTTGTTAAACGCCGGGTAGCCATGCACTGGAGGAGAAGGGGAACCCCGTCCGTGGAGGCTTGGATCAAAGACGTAGCCTTTAGTCACACCCAGCTTATAACCTTTTGGGAGCTGATGCCATCCGCATCCAGGCCAAAAGACATATGGGGTCCATTTCTGGATTGGGCGCGTACAGGACAAGATGGAGGGGTGGGATCTCCAGTGGAGTCCAGTGATTTGTAGGTATGAGCTCACAAGCCTCACTACAGGTGACAACTTAGAATAGGAGTTGAAATACCCCACGCTAATACGTTAGTACTAGAATACCTGCATAAGCCCTAACCAGATTGCTAGTTTCTGGTGTGTAGATGTCTAGATCGAAATCTAACTTTCCCTGCCATACTGATGTAAAATGTGCGCTAATTATTACAGGTTGTTGCAATCACTAGTCTAATTCGCTTTACAGTACTGTATCTCGCAAATGCATGGAATGTGATATTGCTATGTGCAACTGGACATGTTGTTTGTATTGGTTGTTGTTTTTTTTTTAAATGCCAATAAAGAAAATTAAAGTGTACTTGGTATATTTGTTAAAATGTATATTAAATCTAATTATCTAATATATATATATATATATAAATCGATATTTTGTACAACTATATTTTTGAAATTGATATCTTTTTGGGATATTTTTGGACTTACCATTATAAATATTGGATGTTGATGTTTTTGACATCGATATTTATAACTCGATATTGTGGTATGGGGATATTTTGGGTGTCAATATTCTGTCAGTGAACCGGACTGTACGACCACAATGCATTACTTAAACAAACAAGGGGAGACTCGTTCTCGTCCCCTATCTCTGGAAGTGCAGGCCATTTGGAGCTGGCTAATAGCCAGGAACTTAACAATCTTAGCCATTCACCTGCCAGGAGTCCAAAACACACAAGCGGACCCTCTCAGTCGTAACTTCACCAAAAATAGCAACTAGATTCGACACGAAAACATCATGTAAGACTTCTTTCGAGAATGGGGGCTTCCGCATATCAACTTGTTTGCAGACGAAAAAAGCAACAATATGCCTAGACTACTCGTTCAGGTTTCTGGACCAGGGTCAAACGGGACTGCCCCTTAACCCCAACTGCACTGATTCCTACAGTGATCTACAAACTGCACAGATCTAGTACTAGAATAATCCTCATAGCTCTGGAATGACCTTGCCAGTGGTGGTTCCCGGACCTGCTATACCTATCAGAAAGACTACACAAGTGGTAGCCATGCAAACAGGATCTCCTGTACAAGCTTGGAGGGCAGATTTTCCATCCCAGCCTGCCCTCGCTGAGCTTGACAGCCTGGCTCCTGAATCCCTCCAGTATCAGCGTTTCGGCCTCTCGCAGGACTGTATGGACATCCTTAGAGAGTCCAAACGACCTTTGACCAGAAAATCTTATGCATTCAAATGGAAGCAGTTTTGTGGTGTGCCCAAAATGATCATCATCCAGTTTTGGGTCAAGAGTATGTGATTTTACCTTATCTCCTCCATTTAGCGGCTGTGGTACCAAGTATCGATAAAAAAATACAAAGCCCTGGATGACTCTACTGTCTGTTTCATAGGGCACCCGAAGGCTGATTCCGTGGTCTCTTAAGCGGCACAGTGCCGATCCAAAAATCCTGCTGTGCCAGTATCTGCACCCCCCGATAAGGATGGCAGAAGACTAGACAAGATCGGGACACGGTTTTCTACAATGTCTGCCCTGTTCATTTCTGCGGCTAATTGTTTAGCTATCCTAAGCCATGATAGACAAATCTGGTCTGATAAAGGAGCACTAAGAGACCTTGTGCCCGTAGATAGAAAATCAGAAGTGGAAAAGATATTACAAGAAAGGGAGCGCACATTATCTGAAATCATTGATCGTGCAATGGACATTGCTTCCACTGGTTTTTGTCAGTTGGCAGAAGCAGCTGTTTTGCAATTGCAGGGTTGGTTGAAGTCAACATCATTCAGACCACAAGTCCAGTCTAAAATATGCCACACAATGGTGATACATTATTTTGGGAAAACATTGATGACGCCCTTCTCACTGACACAGACACGGCTATTTCCCTTGGCACATTGCAGTATTGCAAATCTCACTTTCAAGGAGCTCGAGGCAGGGGGTTTTCTTCTCACAGAGAGCATCTCAGCGATACCACCAATATCAACCCTATCAATCCCAATATACGCCTCCATATCAACAACAGCAGTAAAATGTAAATTGATACTTGTATAGCGCACTACTCACCCGCAAGGGTCTCAAGGCGCTTGCACGAATACCGCTGTGGAACCCATCCTGGCTTTCCCTGTGAGGCGTCCACTCCTGGGCACCCCCAAGGTGGAGGCCAGGCATCCTTAGCGTTGTGGGGGGCCATTGTGGAGATTAAGCAAGCTATTGCCCAGAGTTTCAGAGTGGGACTCCATGATTGGAATAGGCACCGAGGCGAGAATTATCAGGTCTGTGGAATTTTTTAGCCCAAGACCCGCCGAGGCGGGGAATTGAACCTCTGCATCAGGGTCTGCCGCTCTAATCATTGAGCCACACTTCTCCACTCATTGAGTCACACGTCTCCACCGTCTACCTTCTGCTGCCAACTCAAGACAATCAAATAGGTGCAAACAGCTCATACAGTGCAGAGACGTCCCGCACAAGCAGTGACCTTGATTCCATGCCAGATACTATACCTTCCCCCATGGCTGTGGGTGTGAATATCTCCAGTCATCCACCCCAACGGATGCAAATTACAAAAGGACAAGTGCGTAATAGATGTCCTAACCTATGGCCATACCCTCGAGTTCATTCAGGCACCTCCAAACAATCTTCCAAGTGGTTCGCACACCCCTTGGCTTCACTTATTGCGTCAAGAGGCTCTCATCATGCTCTCCAAGGGCGCAATCGAGCAACTACCCTTCAATCTGATGAACAAGGGTTTTTCCTCTTATTTTTTCCTAATAAAGTAGAAATCAGGAAGGTGGATACCTATTCTAGACTTAAGAGCGTTCAACAAATTCCTAAAGAAAAAATCCTTCTGTATGGTTACCCTATCAAACATCCTGCAACTCTTAAACCCCAGGGATTACATAACCACCCTCAATTTGCAGGACTCCTACTTCCACATCTCCATTCACCCCAAGCATCTGAAGTACGTTCGCTTCACAGTAGCTGGCATCCACTACCAGTTCAAAGTCTTACCATTTGGCCTCAAATATGCCCCAAGAGTTTTCACAAAGTGCCTGGCACCAGTTGCAGCTGCCCTCATGAAACGCGGTCACCAACTCATGAAAGCACAGACACTAGCACAAACTGCCAAGGCCACCCAAGACTGCATTACCCTTTTTCGCAAATTTGGCTTTTAAATCTTCAAAAGTCATCTCCTATCCCAAGTCAGCTCATCGCCCTCCTATGTTCTACTCTAGACACAACGATAGACAAAGAATTTTTGCCCCTAGAAAGACAGCACAAATTAGTGCAATTAGCGCTCAAGCTATACAGAAAAATGTCTGCTTCAGTGCATCAATACAAATCATTGCTTGAGATGATGTCATCTGCAATCAGTCTCTTGCCCCTAGCACGCCTGAAGATGAGACCTTTGTAAGAAGAGTTACAGCTTTAGTGGATTCAGATGGAAAGGTCTTTCGACGACCGTATAAAGATAACACCAGGGATGGTCCAGGCTGTCACATGGTGGACCCACTTGTCTCATATCTCCAAAGGCCTCCCATTCCTCCCACTTATACCAGACTTCATTGTAACCTCGGATGCTTCCCTCGAAGGTTGTGGTGGTCACCTTCAGGATCTTCAAATTCGAGGCAAATGGTCTGCATATCAAAAATCTATGCAGATAACCCACCTAGAGCTCAAGGCCATCGTCCACACTCTCCAAGTTTTCCTGCCTCACATTCAAGGATCATCAGTGCTGGTTCATACCGACAACACGACCACATGCACTATGTGAAAAAGCCAGGAGGGACAAGATCCCTTCCTCTTTCCTTGGAGGCTCAGAGCCTTTGGGAGTGGCTGAATGGGAGGTAGACCAGCAGAAGTTGGACAAGAGTTTTCACATTTGGGGCAGACCGCATCTGGATCTCTTCGCTCCAAGCCAAAAAAGCAAATGCCGTTTTAACGCCAGTCTGCAGCCACTTCTGGGATCATGAGGGACGGCCTTTTTTATAAGATGATGCAGGATTTATGCGTATGCTTTCCCCCATTCCCCATGATCCCGAGGGTTCTCAGCAAGATGAGGCGAGAGCGATGCCGATTGATCTTAATTGCTCCCCGGTGGCCCTGGCAGTACTGGTTCACCCAGCTCCTCCTGATGTTAGAAACCACACCAGTTCTACTACGGATCAAACCAACACTCCTGACAATGAACCAGGACCAAGTTCTGCACCCGGACCCACGCTCTCCGATTATGTGCATGGCTCCCGAATTACATGAATTTCATAACCTAAGCATTCCCCAGGATTGTAAAGACATTTTGAAAAGTGCTAGGGCACAATCCACCAATAAATCATACAGACTAAAGTGGAAAAGGTTCTGTTTATGGTGCCAACAACACAACTTGGAACCACTGGAAGCACCTCCAGAGCAAATCTTGCCATATCTTCTCTGTCTGGCTAGTTCAGTTCTGGTGCATGCATCTGTTAGGGTGCATCTTGCAGAAATATCTAGATATAGACGGTCCCCTCATGTTCCATCCTTGTTCTCCAGAAGGATACTAAAACAATTTATGAAAAGCATTTTAGTAGTCTTTCCTCCGGTGCGACCTGCTCCACTGGAGTAGCATCTTAATATTGTGTTTTCTGAACTCATTAAACCACTTTTTCTGTTTGAACCGATTCATAAGGCCGACCTCAAATTCTTCACCTGGAAGGTAGCCACCCTTCTAGTTTTGACATCCGCTTGAAGAGTAAGTGAAATTCAAGCATTTACTATCCAGGAGCCTTTTCTCCGATTTACATAGGACACAGTCGTCCTTAGGACTAACCCAAAGTTCATACCAAAGGTGCCCACACTGTTTCATCTGAACGAACCAATTATTCTTCGCACCTTTCTTCCCAATCTGCAAACTTTGGACATAAAGAGGTGTTTAAAGTTTTATTTACATCACACCAAACAATTCCGTAAATCACAACAACATTTTGTGGCCTATGGCCAAACTCAGCTAGGCAGACCTGTGACTAAAGCGACCATTGCCAGGTGGATTTCTACCACTATTCAGTTCTGTCATTCCAAGACGGGCAAACCGCTTTCTTCAACTCCAAGGGCGCACTATACAAGGGCAGTTTCCACTTCAACAGCCCTGTTCGCAGGCAACCCTATAGAGATCTGTTGTGCTGCAATGTGAAAGAGCGTACATACTTTCATGCAGCATTATTGCATTTAGTCAGCACACAGCAGTGATTAAGCGGTTGGACAGGAAGTATTACGACATCTGCTCCAATGAGGTGAGCCTCTGTTATTTCTCAAGTTTCTGCTTCTTAGTATACATAATATTTACACTTTCCTAATTCAGCTATTGTTGTCATATTCACATAATAATCATAATTGGGATCATTATTTTATTCTTATTCTCAAAGTTACAATTCCTCTAATGCATATATACATATATATATATATTCACTGGAAAAACCATAGGTTTCAGGGGTATTATAGTTGGCTGAACATTTCCCTCGTACAAAACCCGAGAAATTCCCCTGTTATAGTTAGTTCAGCTAACTATAACTCGCGCCCCCGCAATGCACTGCTGATGACGTCACATATTACATCACTCATGACATGGTCAGTGACATCACTGATAACATCACTGATGACATCTCAAATGACATCACTGATGACATCACTGATGACGTCATCCATGTGATAAATTAGTGCATCTTCTCACACCCTAATATAACCTTTTATACACCGACTCAAAATTTCAGACGGCCATTTTCAAAACCATAGATACTCCAATACCAATAACTACACACCCACTCATTGACTCTTAGGTCTACATACATCTCCACTCACTCACCTGTACAGTCACTCATACTTACAGTCACTCTGTGCATTTATACACCTATATAGACACTCACACACCGCCAATCATCCATTGAGGTACTGACACATCTAGTCAGTTATGCAAATAATTAATCACAGTCCAATTTACTCACCTATACAGTTAAACACACTCAAGTTCACTTACTCATAAAAATATTAACAAATTCTGTGTCTTCCTGCACAAAAACAAACAGCACATGACACAGATATCCTTGCACTATGGCGCATACAGCCACTCCCAAAATCACACACTCTCACATATAGATAGTTATATACTCTTACACACATATACACTGCGTTTCACATATGTAGTTACTGACACATGTACAACTGAGATATACATTCAATCACTAACACACCCATACATACACTCACCCAACCATACAGTCCATCACAGATGCACTCTTAAAACCATGCACCCACTGAATCACCCACTCACACATCTAGTCACAGAGTCACACACACCCTACCCACACAAACACTCAGGCACCCATACAGATACTCAGACAACCAATCAGTAACCCATATAGACACTCATATAGCTATTCACAAAACCATGCAGCCACTTATACACCAACACACAGACACATACAGACATTCACACAGTTTAGTCACTAGTCTGCAGTAAGATACATTTAATGACTCACTTATAGAGTCAGTTACGCACCTAGAAAATCATCCATTCACACACTTGTACACCCACTTATTTTTCAACAGGCCTTTCCCTATATATATTAAACATATTAAACACATACTCAATTGATGATGTCATCAGTGATGTCATCAGTGATGTCATTTGAGATGTCATCAGTGATGTCACTGACCATGTCATGAGTGATGTAATATGTGACGTCATCAGCAGTGCATTGCGGGGGCGCGAGTTATAGTTAGCTGAACTAACTATAACAGGGGAATTTCTAGGGTTTTGTACGAGGGAAATGTCCAGCTAACTATAACACCCCTGAAACCTATGGTTTTTCAGTGAATTTCTAAGGTTTTTTAAATGCCAATTCCTAACTATAACGCCCCTGAAACCTTAGGTTTTTTTCAGTGAATTTCAAAGGTTTTTTAAATGCCAATTCCTAACTATAACGTGCATGAAACCTATGGTTTTTTCAGTGAATTTCAAAGTTTTTTTAAATGCTAATTCCTATCTATAACATATCTCTAAAGATATAATGAAAAGCATTCTTTTTTAAAAATAGGGGGCACATTAGTTTTGTGGAAACGCATCTTGTGATTGGTTAAGAAAAAGCAGTTTCAACGTGGAGTACATATCATAGGATAAAATTTGCTCAGCTCAACCACACCTGCTACTTGCATTTGGAAGGCACTGTTCGAACTTAAAACAACCGTCAACTTTTAACCTGCACGTGTCGTTAAATGTTCAAGAAATAGTTACAAAAAAATATCGTAAAGTTTTAAAAAATTGATGAACTTTTAACCTGTACGTATTGTAGAATGTTCTAGAAAGTGTGTTGATAGAATACGTTGCACTTCTGACTTCTATGTGTTGTTGAATATTAAAAAAAACGTTTCATATGGAAAATTAAAAAGAAACCAATAGAGAAGTTTTGAAACCTAAAAGAATCAAGGAACTATTCTAATTTATTCTTTACATGTATTTATGTGTGCAGCAACAAAATTATAGACACAACAGCACTAGGAAAGTGGAAGAAGCAGGGAGTGGGGGGACGGGGGGAGATGGGCAGAATGTCACACATGCAAAATTAAGTACAGCACAAGTATAGACAAACAATGGCCAAAATGAAACACCCTAACAAGGAGCACAAGTCACACAATCCGCCAACATCACACCACTGAACGAGCATAGAAGTGAAAACGACGCTGTATTCATACAGGATGTGTACAAAGGCCAGTCGTTGGTGTTGTGGGATGTCTGCGACCGTGGTCATCATGGATGAGACGCCCAGCATGTGGCACATGGTCGAATTCACTGTGTGTTATGCTGCCAAACGGCTGCTTCTCCCTCCCACGAGCCCCCACACTTTTGTACAGTGCGCTGTTGTATCTTGTGCACTTGTACGGCACACCATTGTAATGCCTATTTGCGCATGTCCTGCTACATTCCAACTACAACATCACAGTGCCGTTTGGAGGTGGTGCATGCCACTTTACAACATCGACTGCTGCGGCTCTTGAAACAGGCCACACCAGAACACAGAGACACACTTACCGCACTTCCTGTACACGGACATGTCCGAGACACCCCGTTCCCCTTGCCGGATAGGCACACCCCTCCACTGACCTGTGAACCCCAGACCAGCACACGCCAGTTGTGCATGCAGGAGGATGCGTGCGTAGCTACACATCCAGGCTCACTGCCAATGCTGAGGTGACACTGTGATGTTGCAGGGCTCATGCCTATCATGCTAAGACAATGACCACAGGGACACACTTACTAAGATGTGGGTTTGGGGGGCATTGGCGGTCCTGGAGTTGTTGAAAGTCTTCTGGCCCTCATGGGTATCCCTGTATCATGCTAATTGACTCTATGGCACCTGTGGGTGTTCTGGTGTGGCTCTTGGCTGTGTTCCCTTTCATGGTGCAGGTAGTTGTCCTGCTTAACACCAGCAGAAAGCAGGTGTAAAATCCCTGGTGCTAACGTGTCTTATCGCCGGAATTTGTTTCGCATTGCAATTGGTGTGAAAGTTGTGAAGTGATTTTTTTCGTGTGCAGAACAATATACGAACTGAGCAGTGTATCTCGTCAAGATCCAGCACCTGACGCACTATTCCCAATCAATATAAATACAATGAGATTTCTTAATAGATTTTGTGTGTACACTGTAAGTGCAGCCAATACCTCAGTGCAATTCAATACAGGATTTTAGTATTTAGAATAAATGGGAAAGGTGCACCTCGTGTCTTTTTGCACGCGAACGGCTAGTCTTCATTTCATTATCAGCACTTTAACGGAAGTAAAGTTGAGATAAATCTAACACACTATTCAGAAGTTGGTGCAAACTGAAGATATCACCAGTATTCCAGTGATAAGTGCCCCAAAATTTAACACCATGGTGGACTCCATCAAATAACAGTAATACGAACAACAAAGAGTCACACATCAGTTAAGAGAACAACCAAAAACATTATTAATTTTTTTTTCAAACTTTATTTTTTATAATAATTAATATATAAACGATAAACTATTTTCAAACTTTATATTTTTATTAACATAAATATAAACAATAAACTAATAAACAAAATGTAACAACAATAATACAAAACAACAAGGCGGAACACTCCTGTGGGAACCACAGATGTCGACGACAGACCTGGAAAATCAGAAAGATTGTTAAAAAAAAAACAACATGGTATTCTCAACAAAATACCACAAGAAACAAATCACAGATATATAAAATGTATACAGCTAACAAAATTTTATAAGTTTAACTTACAAAAACTGTAAATGTTGCCGCTTAAAAATATTTACCGAATCTGAGGTAAATGTTTTGCAGAAGGCACCACGCACACAACGTTTTTCTTCAGTGGTGAAGAAATTTTGAACTTTTTCCAAGGGGCAAACAAAGACCAATGTCACCTTCTTCATTCGCAAGATTTGCCAAAGAATTCTGTTACGAGGGGATCCTAACAAAAATTACTCGTGCGGCACAGCAAGTATGATGAAACACCTAAGGACCCTTCCTCCAAACAATTTTGCACGAGAAGAGTGCAAACAGATGAGAAACACTCCTGTTCTGTATCTGTAAAAAAGAATCACAAATAAATGTATATTAATAACTTTCAAATTTACACTATTCCATTACTGTACAAACACATTTTATATAAAAACTGACTAAGAAACTATAGCCCTGAACCACAAGTTTGACGATCATTAAAACACTACATGCATAGTGCATACTACTTTGAAGCAGTCCATGCACTAAAGCCTACCTCACTAAAACTCTACATGCTAACTGACTAAATGATTACAGTACTATAAGGAGACACACTGGGTGAGTGACAGGGTGTTTGCTAGAAGAGTATGAAAACTAACTAGGGAATTGAAGGTGTGAAACACAACTGTGTAGGTGATTAGAGGACTGCATCCATACTGCATAGGCATTTAAAGCAGTCCATGTGTTAAGGCCTGGCTCACTGCATGAGTACTTGAGTACTGACTGAATGATTAGAGTACAGCAAGGAGAGTGCCTAGGTGAATTTATAAGTGCTAGGCTTTTTGCACAGGGAATGGATTGTTACTTGGTACTGAATGGGTCACTAGAGGAGTGCAAAGGCAGTCACAAGTGCTGGACTGTATGGATACTGACTAGGAAATTGAAAGTGTGAAAGACAAGTGTCTAGGTG
Organism: Triturus cristatus; assembly: GCF_964204655.1. Lineage (NCBI taxonomy): Eukaryota > Metazoa > Chordata > Amphibia > Caudata > Salamandridae > Triturus > Triturus cristatus. The sequence continues at coordinate 1,659,396,842 of NC_140590.1, read as the reverse complement.
GTTAGAAGACTGCATGCATAGTGCATAGTGGTTTGAAGCAGTCCATGTGCTAAGGCCTGGCTCAGTGTATGAATACTTAGACACTGAATGAATGATTAGAGTACTGCAAAGATAGTATCTTGGTGAATTTATAAGTGTTTGGGTTTTAGCACAGTGAATGGATTAGTACATGGTGCTGAATGGGTCACTAGAGGACTGCAAACGGAGTGACAGGGTATTTCGTGGAAGTGTATGGATACTGACTAGGGAATTGAAGGTGAGAAGGACAATTGTGTAGGTGGTTAGAGGACTGCATGCATAGTGGCTAAGGGTTTGAAGCAGTCCATATACTAAGGCCTGGATCACTGGATGAGTACTTGGGTACTTACTGAATGATTAGAGTACTGCAAGGAGAGTGCCTAGGTGAATGTATTAGGGGTTGGCGCAGTGAATGGATTAGTACATGATGCTGAACGGGTCACTAGAGGAGTGCAAGGGGAGAGACAGGGTGTTTGCTGGAAGTGAACGGATACTGACTGAGGAATTGAAGGTGTGAAAGACAAGTGTGTAGATGGTTAGAGGACTGCATGCATAGTGGATAGGGGTTTGAAGAAGTCCATGTGCTAAGACCTGGCTCAGTGCATTAATACTTAGGCAGTGACTGAATCATTAGAGTACTGGAAAGAGAGTGTCTTGGTGAATTCATAAGTGTTTGGCTTTTAGCACAGTGAATGCATTAGTACATGCTGTTGAATGGGTCTCTAGAGAACTGCAAAGGAAGTGACAGGATGTTTCCTGGAAGTGTATGGATACTGACTAGGGAATTGAAGGTGTAAAAGACAAGTGTATAGTATGTTAGAACACTACATGCATACTGCATAGACATTTGAAGCAATCTATTTGGTACTTAGAAACTGACTAAATAATCAGACTACTTCTAGGACAGTGCTTAGGTAAAACTTTTACATTTTCAGTTCTGCCACAGTGAACAGAATAGTACATGGTACAGCACCTTAGTGTCAAACCCTGACTCATTTTTATCAATGCATAAGCAAAGGCTAGCTTCTAATGCTACTAAAACTTGACAACATGAGAGGTTTTAAATTAGTTATCTGTCAGCAAATACACGATGTTACCAAATGCTTCTCTCACAGTGGTTCTCAAATGCACACAGACTCACAGTGTGATTCTAGACAACAACCACTATACCTAGGAGTTTACCAAAAATCATTCACTACTGTGGAACTGGTAAGGAAACTGCACACAATCTTCATATTTCAGGACTGCACTTTTATGTCAAAGCCTGACTCATATAATCAAAGCATAAGCAAAGACTGGCTTCTAATGCTACTAAAACTTCACAACATGACCTGTTTTAAAACAGGTATCTGTCAGCAAATACACGATGTTACCAAATGCTTCTCTCACAATCCTTACCCAAACGCGCACAGACTCACAGTGTGATTTTAGACAAGCAACACTATCCTAGGAGTTTACCAAAACTCCTTCACTAGTCTGGAAGAGTTAAGGGTACTGCACACAATCTACATATTTAAGTACACCACATTAGTGTCAAAGCATGACTCATTTAATCAACGCATAAACAAAGACTGGATTCTAATCCTACTAAAACTTCACAACATGACAGGTTTTAAAACAGTTATCTGTCAGCAAATACATGATGTTACCAAATGCTTCTCTCACGGTGATCCCAAATACACACTAACTCACAGTGTGATTCTAGACAAGCACCACTATCCCTATGAGTTTACCACAACTCATTCACTACAGTGCAAGTGGTAAGGGAACTGCACACAATCTATATATTTTGCAACTGCAATTTACTGTCAATGCCTGACTCATATAATGAAAGCATAAGCCATAAATGTCTTCTAATGCTACTAAAACTTGACAACATGACATGTTTTACAACACTTATCTGTCAGTAAATACACGATGTTACCAAACGCTTCTCTCACAGTGGTTCCCAAAAGCACACAGACTCACAGTGTGATTCTAGACAAACAACACTATCCCTAGGAGTTTACCAAAACTCATTCACCACAGTGGAAGTGATAAAGGAACTGCACACAATCTACATATTTCAGGACTGCACTTTTATGTGAATGCCTGACTAATATAATCAACGCATAAGCAAAGACTGGCTTCTAATGCTACTAAAACATGACAACATGAAAGGTTTTAAAACAGTTCTCTGTCAGTAAATACATGATGTTACCAAATGCTTCTCTCACAATCCTTACCCAAATGCACACAGACTCACAGTGTGATTTTAGACAAGCAACACTATCCTAGGAGTTTACCAAAACTCATTCACTAGTCTGGAAGAGTTAATGGTACTGCACACAATCTACATATTTAAGCACACCACATCAGTGTCAAAGCATGACTCATTTAATCAACGCATAAGCAAAGACTGGATTCTAATCCTACTAAAACTTCACAACATGACAGGTTTTAAAACAGTTATCTGTCAGCAAATACATGATGTTACCAAATGCTTCTCTCACAGTGATCCCAAATACACACTAACTCACAGTGTGATTCTAGACAAGCACCACTATCCCTATGAGTTTACCAAAACTCATTCACTACAGTGCAAGTGGTAAGGGAACTGCACACAATCTACATATTTCACAACTGCAATTTACTGTCAATGCCTGACTCATATAATGAAAGCATAAGCCATAAATGTCTTCTAATGCTACTAAAACTTGACAACATGACATGTTTTACAACACTTATCTGTCAGTAAATACATAATGTTACCAAACACTTCTCTCACAGTGGTTCCCAAAAGCACACAGACTCACAGTGTGATTCTAGACAAACAACACTATCCCTAGGAGTTTACCAAAACTCATTCACTACAGTGGAAGTGATAAAGGAACTGCACACAATCTACATATTTCAGGACTGCACTTTTATGTCAATGCCTGACTAATACAATCAACGCATAAGCAAAGACTGGCTTCTAATGCTACTAAAACTTGACAACATGAAAGGTTTTAAAACAGTTCTCTGTCAGTAAATACACGATGTTACCAAATGCTTCTCTCACAATCCTTACCCAAATGCACACAGACTCACAGTGTGATTTTAGACAAGCAACACTATCCTAGGAGTTTACCAAAACTCATTCACTAGTCTGGAAGAGTTAATGATACTGCACACAATCTACATATTTAAGTACACCACATCAGTGTCAAAGCATGACTCATTTAATCAACGCATAAGCAAAGACTGGATTCTAATCCTACTAAAACTTCACAACATGACAGGTTTTAAAACAGTTATCTGTCAGCAAATACATGATGTTACCAAATGCTTCTCTCACAGTGATCCCAAATACACACTAACTCACACTGTGATTCTAGATATGCACCACTATCCCTATGAGTTTACCAAAACTCATTCACTACAGTGCAAGTGGTAAGGGAACTGCACACAATCTACATATTTCACAACTGCAATTTACTGTCAATGCCTGACTCAAATAATGAAAGCATAAGCCATTAATGTCTTCTAATGCTACTAAAACTTGACAACATGACATGTTTTACAACACTTATCTGTCAGCAAATACACGATGTTACCAAACACTTCTCTCACAGTGGTTCCCAAATGCACACAGACTCACAGTGTGATTCTAGACAAACAACACTATCCCTAGGAGTTTACCAAAACTCATTCACTACAGTGGAAGGGGTAAAGGAACTGCACGCAATCTACATATTTCACGACTACACTTTAATGTCAATGCCTGACTAATATAATCAACGCATAAGCAAATTCAATGCCTGACTAATATAATCAACGCATAAGCAAAGACTGGCTTCTAATGCTACTAAAACTTGACAACATGACAGGTTTTAAAACAGTTATCTGTCAGTAAATACACGATGTTACCAAATGCTTCTCTCACAATCCTTACCCAAATGCACACAGACTCACAGTGTGATTTTAGACAATCAACACTATCCTAGGACTTTACCAAAACTCATTCACTACTGTGGAAGGGGTAAGGGGACTGCACACAATCTACATATTTAAGTACAGCACATCAGTGTCAAAGCATGACTCATTTAATCAACATATAAGCAAAGACTGGATTCTAATGCTACTAAAACTTCACAACGTGACAGGCTTTAAAACAGTTACCTGTCAGCAAATACATGATGTTACCAAATGATTCTCTCACACTGATCCCAAATACACACTAACTCACAGAGTGATTCTAGACAACCACCACTATCCCTATGAGTTTACCAAAACTCATTCACTACAGTGCAAGTGGTAAGGGAACTGCACACAATCTACATATTTCACGACTGCAATTTACTGTCAATGCCTGACTCATTTAATGAAAGCATAACCCATAACTGTCTTCTAATGCTACTAAAACTTGACAACATGACTGGTTTTAAAACAGTTATCTGTCAGCAAATACACGATGTTACCAAATGCTTCTCTCGCAATCCTTACCCAAATGCACACAGACTCACAGTGTGATTTTAGACAATCAACATTATCCTAGGAGTTTCCCAAAACTCATTCACTAGTCTGGAAGAGTTAATGGTACTGAACACAATCTACATATTTAAGTACAGCACATCAGTGTCAAAGCATGACTCATTTAATCAACACATAAGCAAAGACTCGATTCTAATGCTACTAAAACTTCACAACATGACAGGTTTTAAAAAAGTTATCTGTAAGCAAATACATGATATCACCAAATGCTTCTCTCACACTGATCCCAAATACACACTAACTCACACTGTGATTCTAGACATGCACCACTATCCCTAGGAGTTTACCAAAACTCTTTCACTACAGTGCAACTGGTAAGGGAACTGCACACAATCTACATATTTCAGGACTGCACTTTTCTGTCAAAGCCTGACTCATTTAATCAAATCATAAGCCATAACTGTCTTCTAATGCTACTAAAACTTCACAACATGACAAGTTAAAACAGTTATCTGTCAGCAAATACACAATGTTACCAAATGCTTCTCTCACAGTGGTTCCCAAATGCACACAGACTCACTGTGTGATTCTAGACAAACAACACTATCCCTTGCACTATACCAAAACACATTTCTTCATCTAGAAGTAGTACTACATTTTAGTATAGAAACATAACATAACTAATTTCACAAATTCATAAACAATGACTGGTTTCTAATTCTACCAAAATATAAAAACAGCACAGTTATCTGTCTACAAACACATGAAAAACACAAATGCTTATCACAGAATGGTTTCTACATGCACACACATTGTAGAGAAAAAAAGTACTCCCTACACTTTAGCAGGAGAAATACATTAGTCTGATTAAAATCAAAATAGTCTACATACATCCCCTCACAATTAAATAACTCATCTTTCAAGTTCTTTTGTAGATTAAGAAGTATATCAATCACTCACCATATTTTCTTTTACAGAATCTCTGCACTGTGCACCTCTCAGCAAAAGCAAAGAATGGAAAAGTTTCCCTTTCATTTTCCACACATATACATGTAAACATCAAATCACAATCCTTCGCACATAAACTCAAAAACAAACACACATGTCTATTGGTTAAACATTTCAACCCTTTCCAACTGAAATACATTTCAACCCTTACCCCAATCTGCCTTCTGCCTGTTACCATAGAAACAGGTCATGGAACACTGCACTGAGCTCACAGGTCACAAGTTCAGCACACAATGTTCCTACACAAGACAGGAAGTGTGCTTTACTTTTCAACATATCAGCTTATCATATATAATATTCCTTACAATCTGTTTTTGTTAACCAATAACAATCATACCTTTAAAAAACAGAAATATACACCCTACCTTTCAGTGTAGAAAGTTGTCATATAACCAATGATCTCTTGTCGTTTTTCAAAAACCGTTGCCGTGGATCCGCGCACCCACCGCGAGAGAATCCGTGCATCCAATGCGATAGGATACGCGCACCGTGCGCGCATTTCCCCGTTTTTTTTTTTTTTAAGGGGGCCCCAGGGGGTCCTTCTGGGACCCCCTAAGCACCTCTAGAGGGTCAGAGTATTTCCACTCTGCCCCCTTTATATGTTTTACACACTTATTCCCCTTGCATCTTCAGCCTCGCTTCTACCGAGGCAGAAAATGGCCGCCAACAGTTCCTGGTTTCGAATGTAGAGAGACACTCGACAGCCAATTAGCATTCAGCGCGCGATCGTGAGGGTGCGCGCTCGGTTGGGGGAGGGTGCGCTTACGGTGCGGGTACGGTCCGCGGATCCTCCGCGGCCATAGATATCACTAACTTTTTTACCCTAATTTTCTCAGGAACTACTGAACAGATTCACACCATATATGCAAAAGGCACGAGTCCGAACTGAGGACTACCTCTTTGCCAAATTTGGTGTCATTCCGTTCAGCGGTTCGGGCTGTAGCTGCGACCACAGATCCTATGGGAAATTGCATGGGGAAAACGCGTTTTGGGACCCCCCTTTTTTCTCGGCCCCCGCTTGACGGATCACCGCAAAACTTTCAGGGTAGGAGCGGAGCGGAGCTAGCCAAAAGTTTGGAAAGTTTTGCGAGGATTCGTCAACCGGCGCCAACGTTATTCCAAATAGAATGTTGCGGATTTTCTATGGAAAATAGGTCCTAACTATAACTGTATACTGGCGACCGCCAGTAGATAATATATATATATATGAAGAAGTCTCGCTCTTCAATGCTCTTATCCACGGGAGACAAAACGAGAGTGGACCCAAAATGAGTGCTATTTTCTGTTTATTGCTTTGAAAATAGTTTCGCCATGACGCGTTTCAACAGCTCTCTGCCTTGATCACATATAGATATTACCGGTCGCCAGTAGGTAGTTATAGTTAGGACCTAGTTTCCATAGGAAAAGCGTTTTTTGTTTTCTCAATATCTTTGGCGCTGGTTGACGAATCTGCGCAAAATTTTCCAAAACTAGTTTCAGGGTGATTCAACAAGCGGGGGCTGAGAAAAAAGGGGGGTCCCAAAACGTGTTTTCCCCATGTAATTTTCCATAGGAAACTTTAGACACAGCTACAGCCCGAATATATATATCTATATATGTATGTATATATATATATATCTATATATGTATGTATATATATATATATATATATCTTTATTTTGGTGTATATTTGTGTATATATTCCTACTCACCATCCACAAGGAAATGCAATATCATTTATTAAAGTTGCACACTGCTTGCTATTCTGATTCAAGCATGTGAATCAATGAAGGATCCAGTCCTGGATAAGAAAACAAGTTACCTGTAACTTCTGTTATTCAGCATTGGTATCTTTCATAGATTCACATATCACCCACCCTCCAGCGCTTAGACGCTCTCACCTTGTATCGAGTTAAAATACTGCTTCGCTTGTGCTAAAAAATCTAAGGAAAACAGTCTATGGTGGGAAGGTTCTAGAGGGTGCTGTCGCATCCTTGGTCATAGTTCAAGTTTGTTTTTTGTTTTTTTAGAAAGGACATAGATAGGCTACTAAACTGACCTCCTATTACCTTTATAGCCTATTATACAATTACATACAGCTTTATTTTAATACCTTGGGACTCCCACTTCACGACGGGGAATGATTGAAGCATGTGAATCTATGAAAGATACCAATTCTGGATAACTGTAGTTACAGGTAAGTTACTTGTTTTCTTTCTTTCCATTCGCACTTTAGCACAGGACACTGCCATTCCCAACAACACTTGTATCGGCCTTCAGAATTCATTTGGCACCACTAACAAATGGCTTCAGCCTAGGTGCAGTCCAAATGAATTCCTTAACTTATGCAAAAGATGTTTCTTGTTCCTTATCCCACACAAACTTTACCCCCTTTTTTTTTTTTTTTGCGAAAACCTTTATTGTACATAAAAATCAATACAAACATGGGCCTACAACCACCAGGGCCGGCCGCTAATATGTACATGATCAACAACATCAGGGCAGCAACAGGCCCCCTGGGGCCCAGCCGAATTAACGAGTTACTGAGTACACCACAGAGATTATCAGGATACATAGATTTTAAAAATACAAACAAAGAAAAAGAAAATAACACCAAAAAACAAGGCGGAAACCATTGAAAAAGGGGGCGTCTAACCACATCCGGGGAACTGCACAATACAAACTCCACCCGCAGGTGGACAATGAGGATGAGCAAGAGGGAGGTGGGGGCGACGGGAGAACCACAACCGTCTACAGGTAAAATGTAATAGTCCGGGAACCTCAGGATCAGGGGGACAAGGCAGCATCAGATGTGTCCACGAGGGGGGGCGTGCAGATGTTCCCTCGGTACACGTTCCACTGACCCCAGATTCTACCCCACGCCCCCGGCTTACCCCGAGACACATACACAGTCTTCTCTCTGCACATGCACCAATCCATGCTCTCCTTCCATACCGACACGGTGGGAGGCCGTCGGGAACCCCAACGCTGTGCGATGTCCCTCTTACCAATCATGTTCCCAAGGGCCGCCCACCGAGCCTGAGCCGCATTATAGTCATTAGGCTCCCACACGTTCAACAAACATCGGCGAGCCTCGGGCAACAAAGCGACCCCAGTGACGCATTCCATGACAGCATGCACCCGGCGCCAATACTCCGCTACCTCACAGCACTCCCAGAGAACATGGAGAAAAGTGGCGCTGAGCCCACAGCCGCGCCTACAGAGCCCGTCTTCAGAAAAACCCATCAAAACTAAACGAGGGCCCGTCACGTAGACACGGTGGAGAATTTTAAGCTGGACAAGACGGAGACGCGCGGGTATGGCCACTTCCTTAGGGGAGGACAGCGCAGACTGCCAGTCCTCATCGTCCAGTTCCACACCATCCCCGGTCCACGCCTCCCGAAGGCGCACGAGGAGATCCACCCGCACGTTTATTAGTTTTTTATAGATAAGGGAAATAGTACTGTCGGGCAAGTGACCGTCAAGTATGCGGTCCTCGAGTGGCGAAGACACAGGGACTGCAGTCCCAGCCCCGAAGGCCGAGAGCAAGGCGTGCCGAACCTGGACGTACCGAAAGAACTCCCGCTCACTCAATTCGTACTCACTCTGCAACGCAGCAAAGGATTTAACCGCACCCTTCACCCAAAGGTCACCTACTCTACTGATGCCAATCGTGTCCCAACGCTCGAAGCCCTTCGTCGTCCAGAGGCTTCCCAATCTTTCAGACGCAAACAGAGGGGTCGCACCCGTCAAACGCTCATTCCAGCCCATGGCCACATTCGCAGCCCTCCACACGCGCACCGCAATCTTAGTGGGACCGGTAAGTTCCTCCCAGCCGATCGAGAGTAAAGCGCTCTGTTAAAGTTGCCGCCAGGCAACAAAAATCTATCCATTTCGAAAGCCGGATTCGGACCAGGTGCGTACGTTGCATGGTTAATAGCAGATAGCTGGGAGGCCCAATAGTACCTCCTGATGTCCGGGAGCGCAATGCCCCCGTCATACCAGGGGAGAGTCAGTTTTGCAAGAGCAATACGTGCACGACCATCCCAAACAAGCCTCCTCTGTAAGCTCTCCACCTCCCGGAAGTAGGCCGCCGGAATAATATCAAAGGAGTTCTGAAGTGCGTAAAGGAATCGGGGAAGAGACATCATTTTAAAAAGCGCCGCACGACCGAGGGGAGACAAGGGAAGCTTACACCAACGGGCCACGTCTAACCTCAATCTCCGAAGTGGAGAGAGGAGATTATGCTCGTAGCGGATCGCCGGGTCCAATGAGACGTACACCCCCAGGTACGTAAAGCCGGAGTGGGACGCCTTAATAGGAAAACGAGAAGGCAAGAGAGGAAAGTCACCGGATATAGCATAGACACAAGATTTGGACCAGTTAATAATCAAACCAGAGTTCTTGCCGAAGAAGGTAAGGATGTCAAAGAGCACATTGAGTGACTGACGTGGTGAGGTGAGGTACAAAAGAATATCATCCGCGTACAACGAAACTCGATCCTCGAAGCCAGGGGCCCACCGGATCCCTCTTATCGACGGTTCCCAACGAAGCCAAGCAGCGAGCGGCTCCAAAGCCAGAGCGAAGAGCAGGGGAGACAACGGACACCCCTGCCTAGTGCCTTTCCCAAGAACGAAGGGCCGGGAAACCCTTCCATTAACGACAACCTGAGCCAACGGAGCAGCGTATAAGAGTTTAACCCAACTAATAAATCCCGCCCCGAGTCCAAACTTTGCCAGGGCGGCCCAAAGATACGGCCATTCTATCGTATCAAAGGCCATCGTGGCGTCCAAGGAAACCAAGATGGCCGGCTCTGAGAGATATTCCGCCCTTGCAAGTACGCCATGTAGGCGCCGCAAGTTAAGGGCCGTATTCTGGTGCGGGATAAAACCGGATTGGTCTGGATGCACCAGGTCACAGATAACAGTAAGCAGGCGATTAGCAAGAACCTTGGCAAGGATTTTCGGCTCAGCGTTGAACAGAGAAATAGGCCTGTACGAGGTGCAACGGTCCCGAGGCTTACCGTCCTTGGGAATCACGACTATAGTGGCCAAGCGCTGGTCAGCAGGGAGAGAACCAAGTTCAAGTGACTCCGAAAACATACGACGGAGAAATGGCGCAACTTTATCTGGTTGCAGTTTATAAAGTTCAATAGGGAGTCCGTTGGGGCCCATAGCCTTGCCTGTGCGAAGGGAACGAATCGCGGTAGCAATCTCGTCGACCGACAACGGGGCATCTAACTGCTCACGCTCATCCACCGACAGGCAGGGCAAAGCAATATCCTTCAACAAGTGACGGGAGTCAGCCTCATCCCTATCAGACACCGGGGAGTACACAGCACGGAAGTAATCAGCGAAACACTCCACAATCTCACCAGGGTCAGTCACACTCACTCCCTCCGACGTCTGAAGCACGGGGACCACTCGATTCACTCTCTCCTTCTTATCAAGCCAAGCAATCAATTTACCCGCCTTATCCCCAGCATCATACCGTCTACCCTGCTGTTCCCTATACATTGTTCGAGCAGCCTCCGTAACAAGGGATTTATATTCGAATTGCTTCAGGCTGAGAGCGTGGAGCCCGTCCTGAGTGACAGCCGTCTCCAAGGCAGCCTCCAACCCCGATATCTCGGCCTCCAACGCAACCACCTCCCCGTTCTTAGCTTTCTTGGCCTCCACGATCAGGGATAGGGCGTGTCCTCGGAGAACCGTTTTGAAAGCCTCCCACAAGGACACAGAGGACAAGACGGACCCCTCATTCTCAAGAAAATACTGGTCAAGCGACTTAATGAGACCCTTGCGGATCTTGGGGTCACGCAGGTACCAGGGGTTAATGGGGGCGACCCGCCCGGCGGATCGCATCCCAGTATCGAAGAGGAGCCACAATGGGGAATGATCGGAAATGCCCCGGGCCAGGTGCTTAACCTCCCGGACCCGGGTGGTCTGGGCCGCTGGCATAAGAAAGTAATCTAGTCTGGAGAGACTCCCGTGGGCCCCGGAGTGAAATGTGTACTGACTCTGTGTCGGATGTATCAACCTCCAGCAGTCCACTAGGCCAAAAGTGTCCAAGAACCCGCCGAGCCACGCCTGGGCGGCAGAGAGGGCTCTGGGAGGGTAACGATCCAACTCGCCAGAAATCACGGAATTAAAATCCCCACCCACAAGCAAGAGACTATCAGGAAGTTCAAGTAACATACGACCCACATCAGAGAAAGTGGAGGTCTGGAGGCCCGGGGGAACATAGACCGAGACCAATGAAAGAGTCTGACCCTCCCACCGTCCAGTCAAGGACGCATAGCGCCCTCTATCATCAAGAGTAACTTTGTCAATCTCAAGCGGGAGGGAAGATTGCAGCAAGATGCCCACCCCTCTGGATCCAGTGGTGAAGCCAGAATGCGCAACCAATCGGTAGCCACCCCTGTTCATGGCATGACATACATTACCCACCAAGTGCGTCTCTTGAAGGAATACCACATCAGGGGCCAATCGGCGCAAAAATTGCAACACCACCCCACGTTTGATACGGTCCCCCAATCCGTTGACGTTCCAAGACATGAGTTTCAACCCGTCCCCCCATCCCAACACAAGAAGCTGGAGTCCCCGGGCACGCAGCCAGACACCTAAAACTGAAAGGAAACAAACACACCGCCTTGAAAAGAAAAAACACACAACCCAACAACCCCTGTCCCCCTCCCACCCCCACGCCATTACAACTCCCCCCACCCTGCACCCCTGCGGACTATACAGCCCCCCCAACTTGCAGTGTGCCTGTCGCCCTAACAATCCCATGCTACAAAAAGACCCTAGAGGAGGGAAGGGACCCGTCCCCGCCCGCATCCAAACAGCACATTAATAGACAAAATATACAATTGAAGTAGAACCTGGCTGGGCGCAGAAGGAAGTGTCAAAGTAGAGGACCAAGAATCATTCCTGCGGAGGCCCTCCGCCCTCAGCACCGCCAGTATGCCCAGATCGTTCGCCCCGGTCCGGCAGGGAGTCTAACCAGTCACTCACAATATCAGGGCGTTCAAAAAAGATAGTCCGATCTTCATATTCCACACGAAGCCTGGCAGGGAAAAGCATAGAATATTTAAGTTCCAAATCTCGAAGACGGCGCTTCACCCCCTGAAAGCCCATTCTCTGTTTCTGAACGAGTTGGGTGAAGTCCGGAAAGAAGTTAACGGAGGCATTCTCATAGTTAACTGGGCCGTGTACCCTCGAGGCCTGCAGGATCGCATCCCGGTCTCTGTAGTGAAAAAGTTTTGCAATAATAGGCCTCGGGGGAGCTCCTGGTCGAGGCCTACCGCCCGGGACACGATGAGCACGCTCCACGGCAAAGAACTTGCTCAGGCCTGAAGGAGCAAGATGATTGAGGACTAGATCTTCGACCATGAGGTCCACCGGACGATTGTCGAGAGTCTCCGGCACACCTATGACGCGGATATTATTGCGTCGTGCCCGACCCTCGAAATCCTCCAGCCGGCGGGACATCGTGTCGTTCGCCGACTTTAGATCGCCAAGAGTTGCCTGGAGGTCTGATACATCCGTGACAAGAGTGGATGTCCTCAAGTCCAGCGATTGAACCCTCTCGTTAGTCTTAGAGAGATCCGCCCGAATTAGTGTGACATCAATGGCAACCGTGTCAATTTTACGGGCCAGAGCCTCGTACTGCAGGGCGATGGTCTCCCTTATGCCGTTGATGGCACCCATAACGTCTTGCAGCGACAACTCCGTGGGCACGGACGGGCCACCACCAGAGTCCTCCACGGCGGCACTTGCTGGCCCGGGGGATCCTTTACTCTGGGTATAACGATCCATGATGTTACTCTGGACTGGTCCCCCACGGTGGGATGTCTTGGTCCTCCGTTTCTCGGGATCCCCCTTGCCCGCCATGTTAAGCGATGCTCACCGGAGGGGTCCGCCAGGACCGATAGCAAAGGGGTGCCAGCAGATCAGACTCCGACTGTCCGAGAGCCCGCTCGGAAAAGTGGAGAAAAGGGGCACAAATCAGTCCAGTACAAAGGCCGGAGGACGCCCCAGTCGCGCGAAGCAGCTCCTCAATCAGGCCATGCAGAAGTGCAAAAGCGAAACCGAAAGTGGGGGCGCGGTCATTGGCAAGGCTCCGATGCCGTTGTTGTTCAACTACTCCCCGGCCCCACAGTTCACCAAAGCACCGGGCACAGCTTCCGGGTGGACCTCCAAAATGCAAGACGCTATATTTCAGGTCTCCCTGGTCCGATTTTCGTTCTGAAAAGAGTTATGGATTCAGCCAAGGTTCATCTTCCAGAATCCGTTCACAAATCCAGGATAATGTCAGGATAAGTTGCGAGGAGCGGCAAGGGTCCGGGGAGCCCTGTGCCTACGCGTCCATCTTGGTTGCGCACTAGGCTCCTCCCTTTTACCCCCTTTTTTGAGCAATCTTCTAGGAGGCTCCATGCTCACAGCATAACCACACACACACCAGCATAGTACTCATTCATCTCAAGGAAAGATCCGAGTTCGTCTTTATCCTTAGGTTCATGGACATTTCTTATGTCATTGACTAAATCATCCTTATGACTTATCCATACTTCTTCCTATCCCTAGAAGTGGAGAAGGCAATTCAAATTAGCTATTATCGTAACCTATTAGTAATGACAATTAAGATGAGATTAGCTACTAGATCAAGACATTGAACATTTCCCCGAACTTTGTTGTTAGGTGCAACATTCTGTCAATATATGACAGACAAGATCAAAGAATGTATTTTTTAATAGATACTCTGCTACACCAGCAATTTTAAGGCTACGATGAGGGCATCAATTGCCAGTTGCACTATAGCTGGAAAAAACGGGGAGGAAGAGGATATTCAACCGCTCATTCTTAGATTGGAAGAGTTGAAGAAGAAACATATCTTAGCCATTAATTGCCAACAGTCAGAGAGGCATAGTATACTGCTAGATTTATTCCAAATTAGAGAATCCAAATTATGAAGGGAATGCGAGCAAGGAATTCTTGAAAATTCTTGGTATATTGAACCTCCATATATGAATATTGTAAGAAAGTAGGAACTGCTTTCATGGTCCCCCCCCCCCATTTTTGCCTGGTGTCAGTGTGTTTTGACTGTAGTTTGCTGGGATCATGATAGCCAGGACCCCAGCATCTGTGTTCTCTCTCCCAAAATGGCTTTGGTATGTATTTTTGCACCTCCACAATTGGCTACTGGTGTCCTTTTATAAGTCCCTAGTATATGGTACTAAGGTGCCCATGGCATAGGTATACCAGGGATCTTGCATGGGCTGCAGCATGTATTGTGCCACCCATGGGAGTCTACTTAAACTCAGACTATAGGCCTGCCATTGCAGCTTGTGTGAGGTGGTGCTTGCACCTCTCACGACAGACATAAGTTTGCTCATATCTGAGGTCATTACACTTAAAACCTATAAGTCACCCCCATGAAAAGCCCTTCAGTCCTGAGGGCAGGGTGCTTGGTTATTGGTGTGAGGGTACCCCTGCATGAGCAGAGCAACCTTACCAATCCCAGACTCGATTCTCCAGGCTTTTAAGTGCAGTTAGCCATTTTACAACATATAGTGAATATCAGTTTTTACCAGATGTCTAACTATATAATGGCTGCACCAAACATGGTCATGTTTGGCATCAAACATGTTTGAATCACACCCCAACACCGATTCCAGTTTTGAAGGTAGGATCCCATGTACCGGGGGCCTTAGGGGAGCCCCCTGTACTCCCAGTTACAGCCTTTCAGGGTCTGCCAGCAAGCTAGTTCTGCTGACGACTCCAGACACTGTTCTGCCCTCCTTCTGCTGAGCTGAGCTGAGCTCGAACAGGGGATGGTAGAACAATAGGTTTCCTGTCACAGGGAGATATGACCAACTTCCAGACAGGACTTAGTTTATTGGGCTGGGGTGGGGGTGCTTTCCAGCACCACCAGACTGCATTGAAGGGCACATTTGGTTCCCCCCTTGCATACTCCAGTTTGAGCCTGTTCAAGAACCCTTGGTTTCTGCTCTGGTGTGAAACTGGGCAAATGATGGGGGAGTATCCTCCCCTCTGTCCAGCCCATCCTCTGGGAGGGACCCCTGGGTCGTTCCAACCCTTTTCTTGGGTATTTAAGGGCTCCCTGTAATGAATCTGCTTTTCACAGAAAAGGACACACCCAAACACCAACACTCCCAAAAGGCAAGGCTTAAGGCGAGGTAAGAAAACAAACCCAAATGTAGGTAAAGTAACACACACACAAGTTTATTAATGAACGGTAGGCCAAATATATCAGTAAATGTAGATTCATTGGTATCAAACACTTTTAAATGAACAAGTAAAATAAAATGCATAAGGCTTGGGGTTTATTACACAATGCTCTCTAAACAAAGGCTGTCTCTGATGCCAAATGCACAAGATTCAAATAAATGTAGCAAACTATAATCTAAATGCATGAATAATACTGATTAATACTCATCAAATGTATGAATAATACTGATTAATAAACAAGCAGCAAATAACATGAGATATACTGGACGTCCTGCAAGAGATCAGAAAGATATATATATATATATATATATATATATATATATATATTCAAACAGAAGACACCTGCACTCTGGAACCTTGTAAATATTTATTTAGTTCACAGAGCCCAGTCTGTCACACCAACGCGTTTCAGCCTTGTCGGCCTTGCTCACGGTAGGTGACATTACTTCCTGCAACTGTTATGTATCATTTCCTGTGTACACAGAATTCGAAAGAAACCCATGGAATTCTGGGATTTGTAGTTCTTGTTACAACTGAACAGAACACCTTGTGACAGTAAAAGACAAATTGCTTGTTTTAAATTCTTTTACAAAAATGACAGACTAATGTCAAAAACATTGGCAAATTGGCTGGTGTTAGTGACCAAACTCGAAATTAAGTGATTGGCTGGTATTAGTGACCAGACTTGAAATTAATAACCATTCCAATGTATAGTACAAAGGTACAACGAGTTTATACTAAGGGAAAAAAAAGGGGATCTAAACTTGTGAGATGAAAGCGTACAGGCCAAAACAATGATCAAAGTATACAGTCCCAAAGACAATATGCAGTTGATATCTATGGGGTTGAGTCACTTAGTGTGCCCATATCTTTCAATGGATACAGTTTGTAATTTCAATTGATTTCGAAGTTGATGATATGCCCAGATATGTTCTTGTACTTAATAAATGTGTGTCAAAGATGAACATAAAGTTCTTCGTCCAGATTCATCCCTCTCGGGTTCTTTGTTCGTAATTTAATGATGTACTTCGATTCAAGTTGTCGCAGTCTTTTTTGTCGATCACCCATCCTTTCATTGCTTTCTATTGTGTCGATGGCAAAGTATGACATATTTCTCCAATTTCCTTCCTGGCAAGTTAATATGTGTTTGGCAGTTGCATAGGTCAGGTCTTTGTTTTTCACTGCTCTAATGTGTTCTAAAATACGCTTTTTTAGCATGCAGATTGTGCTGCCTATGTACATCATGCCACAATTGCATTGGATCACATATACTACAAACTTGGTTGTGCATGTAATTTTTTGATCAATATGAATGATTTTTCCTTCTGGATCTTTGATTGTTTTCATGTTGGTCCCAATTTTACAAGCTTTGCAATTGTTGCATTTCCTAAAGCCGTTTTGTTGTATTGCAAGCCAGTTTTTTTCTTCGTTTTTCTTAGTTTGAAAATGACTCTGAGTAGTGAGATCTCTGATGGAAGGTGCCTTTCTGTATGAGATTGATGGTTGTGTTCCAATGATTTCCGCTAAGTCATGATCTTGTTGTAAGACTGGCCAGTATTTTTGGATAATTTGTCTGATTTTAAAGGATTCTTTGCTATATGTCATTATTAATCACGGTGCTGTTTGGTTGGTGATGATGTCCTCATTGTCTGGATATGGATGTTTCTTGACGAGAATGTCTGTTCGATTCATAGTTTTAACTTTATCCATGCTCTTATTGAGATCTCTCACTCTATATCCTCGTTTTTGTAATCTCATGGCACAGTTGAGAATTTCTTTATTTGCATCCTCGTTTCTTGAAGTTTCTTTTCATTCGAATAAATTCGCCATAAGGGATGCTTCTCAGTAAAGCTTTTGGATGGAAGCTTTCTGCATGCAGAATGCTGTTTGTGGCAGTTTTTTTCCTGAAAAGTGTGGTTTCAATTTGACCATTCTCGATGTATACCGATATATCAAGGAAATCAATTTTATGACGGCTTGTATTGCAAGTAAAGGAAAGTCCTATGTCATTATTGTTGAGTGTGTTGAAATATTGCATGAATTCATCTTTGTTCCCATTCCAAATTAGGAACAGATCATCGATGTAACGTGACCATAAAATGATTTTGTCCAGGGCCCCGTTGTTCTGTGGGCCCCAGGCTATTTCCTTCTCCCACCAACCCATTGTGAGGTTGGCGTAGTTGGGTGAGAAGGAAATCCCCATAGCACAGCCACACAATTGATGATATAGTTCATGATTGAAAAGAAAAATATTGTTATTTAAGCATATTTCAATCATAGTGAGCAACATTGCTGAATGTTCTAGTTCATGTATGCTTCTTTGTCTCAGGAAATATGCACAGGCATTTAATCCAATGGTATGTTCAATTGATGTGTACAATGACACTACGTCTATAGTTACCATGAGGTATGCTGGATTCCATGATGTATTGGAAAGGATCCGTAGGAAGTCGCTTGTGTCTTGGATGTAGGAGGATAAGTTTTTTACCAAGGGTGCAAGGTAGCAGTCTATGTATGATGAGATATTTTCATACAGTGAGTCGCAGGATGATACAATTGGTCTTCCTGGTGGATTTATCAGTGTTTTATGAATCTTTGGCAGGAAGTATATGGTAGGAATTGTTGGATTTTCCTTCAGTAGGAATTTTTTCTCCTCGATGTTGATTAAATTGTGTTCATGCCATTCATTCAGGTGTTTTTTTATATCCTCAATCATTCTGTACATTGGATTGTTGGTCAGCTTGGTATATTTTTGGATATCATTTAATTCTCGGTATGCTTCTTCCTTGTAATCGCTTGTGTTTAAAATCACGATGTTGCCGCCCTTGTCTGCGGGCTTAATAATTATCTTTGGATTTTTAGCCAGATTTCGAATTGCTTGATTTTCTTTCTTGGAGGTATTTTCCCTGATTTTATAATTTCTTACTTTTTCAAGTTTGTCAATTTCGTTCATGATTATTTCAGAGAAGAAGTCAATTTTGTTGCCTGGCGATAGCTGTAGACAGTATTTGGATTTTTGTTTTAGGCCACTTGGCTCATGTTGTTTCGTGTCGATTCCAAGATGTTGTAATGTTTCAATTTCTGTGGTTTGTCCATTTTCAGAGTCATTTGCTAGATCGTATAGATTTTTTAAATGTGGAATTTCCTCTATCGTCAATAATAGGTCACTTCGAGTCTGCTTAGTGGTGTCTTGTGCCTCTATGTTTTGGTTACTATGTTTCCTTAGAGCATGGATTTGAGTTAGTTTTAGTTTGCGCACGAATTTATACATGTCAATTTTAGTGGTGGTATAATCGAAATGTTTTTGTGGGCAGAAAGAGATGCCTTTGTTTAGAATTTGATATTCAGTATCTGTTGGCACGTAATCTGATAGGTTGATTATTAGATTGTTCATATCTTGTTCCTCTTCGTGCGGTTCCTGAGTGAGTATGCTCTTTTTTCGTTTGGATCTGCGAGTTTTCCTGAGGCTTCTGAAAACTTTATATTGCCTCTTCCAAACCCTCTGCCTCGTCCTCTGCCTCTACCTCGACCCTGGGTCCGGGATAGATTCTGGTCCAGGTTGACGAGGCGCATTTCCTCTAAAAAAGTAGTGTTAGTTGGTATGTTGGTGCTAGGAGTTGTTTCATTTTCACTTCCGCTTACATCTGATTCAGTTTCAATTTCTCCCAAAGATTGTATGGGTTTTTTGGCTTGATTCATTTTGAGTACATCGAATCTTTTGGCAAATGTAAGTATTCTGCCTTGTTTGTAGTCGGCTTCGTCGCGGGCAAACTTCCTCTTTTTCCGTTGCTCGATTTCATCTTCATATTTCTCTAAGCGGTCTTCCATTTCTTTCCGTAATTTGTCGGTGTCTTCCTTGTTATTTTGAGAAATTTTAGCCTCTAGCTCCTTGATTTGATTATGTATCTCTTCAAGATCTTTTTCGGCGTATTTAATTAATATGCGCATCATGTTTTGGCTGCATGCTGTGTTGTTTGCTCCCCACTCCTCAAGCATGTCAGTCCTCGTATCTGGATGTGTGGGCATTGTGAAGATCCTCAACCCTCGTGGGATTCGATTTATTTCAAGATATTTTTGTAGAGATAGTGCTTCCCAGCTTTTGCTTATTTCGCGCTTGTATTGTTTCTCGATTGAAGAGAATAGTTGTTTTAAGGTTGGATTTGTATCGTTGGGTGGGGCTGCGTTTGCATCTGTTGACGCATCGTCGTTCCCACCGGACTGGAGAAAGGTTGCTACTTTCAATGCGCGTTTGGCTTTGCGCGCTTCCATCTTTGTTCAGATCTTTTAATCTTTTAATTAGTGCCAATGTTGTTCAAAAAATATATAATGATGATGATTTTGTTTCCGATTTGTCAGTCCGTGTGATTCTAATGCGGGCTGTTTTTTGAAAATTATCAAAGATTGCAAGGTTCCAACTTGGTGTTGGTCATCGCCGAATGAGCGCTTTAGTTTTCAGCGCAATGTCGGTTGACACAATGTTACACCCTCAAGTCGCTTCGGCAGAGACTATGTTGCCATCAATTATTAGCACAATGCTTTAACACTTACCCGGTAAGGAAGCTCCCTTGAAGACGGCGCTCTCTGCCCCGTCTTTCGGCGTTCCAGCGGGTTTCCAGTGTGGATTTCGGCGTTTCGTCTCTGTCGGGCGCCTCCGGTTTCACTTCAATTTTCTCACAATGTGGCTTAATCCGGATTGGCCTGTACGCTTTCATCTCACAAGTTTAGATCCTCTTTTTTTTCCCTTAATATAAACTCGTTGTACCTTTGTACTATACATTGGAATGGTTATTAATTTCAAGTCTGGTCACTAATACCAGCCAATCACTTAATTTCGAGTTTGGTCACTAACACCAGCCAATTTGCCAATGTTTTTGACATTAGTCTGTCATTTTTGTAAAAGAATTTAAAACAAGCAATTTGTCTTTTACTGTCACAAGGTGTTCTGTTCAGTTGTAACAAGAACTACAAATCCCAGAATTCCATGGGTTTCTTTCGAATTCTGTGTACACAGGAAATGATACATAACAGTTGCAGGAAGTAATGCCACCTACCGTGAGCAAGGCCGACAAGGCTGAAACGCGTTGGTGTGACAGACTGGGCTCTGTTAACTAAATAAATATTTACAAGGTTCCAGAGTGCGGGCGTCTTTTGTTTGAATATTGACTCCTGGCCACTGGCTAAACATCACAATGGCAATAACCACAAAACTCAATACATCACCTAGTGCAAACTCTGCATCTGCATCTTAGCCCACTTCTGACTGGGGGGGTTCACAGCCGGGGGGTTCAGAGCTTAGCTACCAGGGTAACTCCGAAATAGACATGTCTGCCCTTGCTCGGATTCCAAACTCCCAGTTTCTCAGTCTGCAACCCTCAGCTTTAAATACACTAGAAGATTCGCCAAAGACCTCCTCCCAACGCCAGAGGAATTTTACCAGAACTGGCCAAGTTCCAAGCAAGCATCCACATGGCAGTAAGGAGCTCTCACGTCCCTTCCTCCATTCTCACATCTTCCAGCCTCTATCTTGACGAAGCTCTCACAAGGCCTTCCAGAGTACATTAAACAAAAACAATCGCTCAGGAAAACAGCAAGACCTTGAATGTGAATAACCCAAACAACTTGCAAGCACTGCTGTGCACGCAGAGAAACAGGGCGAAGTCAGACATTAGGCCCTGTCAAAGCCAATAGTCAAGGTCAAAGAACAAGATGACATGAAGCCATGTCAAAGCCAATAGTAAGAACTCATAATTCACATAACCCAAGCAACACCATACACATTTCTGCACAACTGCTTATAGCATCACATACTTTATCTCTCAATGTACAACACCGAGCACATGTGTGCACCACCGCTCACAACACTGCACTTCAATACCAAAAAGTACATTCCACACCTCTCTCTCCTGTCTTCAAATGCACAGCCCACACCTTCTGTTCTTGGCAAGACTGTTCTACTCCGTGACAGCTCCCACTGAAAGACAGCAAGATTACAGGAAAAAAGAGAAGCAGGCATATGCAGGGCCATCCTACATTAAGGCTAGGACAAAATAACACACTAAAGTCAGTTAAAATGGTGGTAGTTGAGGGTCATCATAGGATGCCAAATCACAAGAGCGCCTCTTTTACTACTCTCCCCCATGGGTGGGTCCCCAGATTTGTTGTAGAACAAGACTCATCTTTAAAACCAAGACACTCTTCGACTGTCTGGACACTTGGGCTTCGCCTGGAACCGAGACTGCATCAAGGAAGACTCGTGCTGCTCCTGGTCTTGCTGTTCTGCAAGCATTCTGCTTCGCTTCACTCAGGTTCTCCAGAAGACCTGTGGGCATCAAAGACATCTGAAGAAACCTCCCTTGGAGTGAAGGAGTCACTCCCCTGCATCTGCAGGCACCGCAACGAAGCTGTCCAGTCTGCTGCCCCTGTCGTTCTACGGGCTTCCCGAGGCCCAGCAACACAGGTGGTTTTTATAGTATTGGTACTTTCATAGATTCACATGCTTGAATCCTTCCCCGTCGTCGAGATGGGAGTCCCCGGTATATCAAAGTAGCAGTGCAAAGCCAATACAAACTAGAAACCAGGCTTAGGCCCATTCGAGTTTTGTAACATATCCACCTCTTTTTGTAAAAGAGACCAAATAAAATCAACAATCAATCAGACCAGCCTCACCCCTTAGAACCTTCCTGAGAGAACCTCAGATTTTCAGATTTTCTACCGCACGTTGTGCTAGGGAGTCTCCACTGAGCTCTGCTCAGTTATTCCTTATTACTACTTTTGAGAGAATTCTTCAGTACTTTTTTCAACAGATTACTCTACTTTTTTGGTCTGTTCCCCTTTCATCATGACAGACAAGGAGAAAAAAGGCCTTTTTAGAGCTTGTGCCACCTGCTTTAAAAAGAGGCTTTATGTGGATAACCCTCATAAAGATTGCACATATTGCCTGTATCTGGACCACAAGGCTAAAGACTGCAAGGTATGTCGTACCTTTTTTTACGAAAACCCTGAGAGACCGTGAGGGGCGTCTCCTTACCTGGCTCCAGAAGCTAAAATCCAGAAGATATCCAATCTCTGGTGATGACAGTGATGAGGCCTCATCTGCTGGGTCTTCTAGAAGATCTGAGAAAAGAAGAAGATCTGATTCTGCTTCTTCTGAGGAGCGCCCTCAGAAAGCCTAAAAAAAGACCTCCCATGGGTCTGAAAGACGTACTCCACCTGAATCTCCTCACTGAGGTGACTTACAACAGGAGACAGTGGCGTGAGGAAGTTGAGCTCTGTACCTCCTCCTTTCCCTCCAGAGGGAAAAAAGGGTTTAAAAAAATCCTCCTCTGTTCCTCTTGAGGAACGACAAGAAAACAAAAAGTCTCCATCGTCGACAAAGTTGTCGACGACACCATAGACTAAGAAATCGACGTGAAGTGAGAAGGACCAGTCTCCTAAACTTTCATCAACTCCGACAACGGGATCGTCACAGAGAGCTTTGGCGGCGACGAAGGCAGTTCCAACTCCATCGACGGCGGGGCGATGGCGGCAGTGAGGACGAAGCTGTCGACGTTGACAGCAATGGCGTCGACGAAGACGACAACAACAAAGACGACGACAATGGCAGCAACGACGACGACGCTGACGACGGTAACGTCAACGGTATCGACGGCAGCGCTGTCTATGACAATATCTGCATCGTCGACGGGAATGAAAAATTCCACAGAAAAAGAGAGAAAGCACCAGGTGACGAAGTCAATTCTCCTAGCAAGGTGACTACTCTATTACCCTCTCACCTCCTGGAAGAAGGGTACTCGGATGATGACGGTCCTTTCGGATATTCCCATTGCCCTTCGGAACTGCACGTTAAGTGCCAGGAGGAAGATTCTGAAGAGGGATATGAAGGGGAACAGGATTATGATCCACCCCAGGACTACCATAGAGGATATTAAGAGGAGATGGTCTGTATGCCGTCCTCCTTGATTTCGGGCTTGCAGTTTATGCTGTCAGACTATAAACAGAGGTTTCCAACACCAGCGGCTGCTCTGGAACTGGGCTCAGTTTCCATTGGATACCCTTGGTGCCTTCCACCCCCCCAGGGACCACCACCGCCGCTGCAAATAATAGACTATCCTTCGCCGACTACTATCCGACTCCGACTACTATTATCCAACAAGATACTTCGGATGGTGACCAAGGGGATACGGATCTTCAAGATCCCGCATGGAGAGTGGGATGATTATATTATCCCTACTCCTTCTTCTCCTTCGCCGGTCCCTGTGGATTCTCCTCCGGGGGATATTGGTGGTTTCCACAATCTGATGGAAAGGGCGGCCAAGAGGTTCTCCCGAAGCTTCTCAGGAAATTAAAGACAGAACCCTGCAAAATGATTCTCATAGTGCCCTCCTGGCCTTGCCAGTTCTGGTACATGGAGCATCTTCTTCTGTCAGTACAGCATCCGATTCCCTTGGATCCCATTCCGTCATTACTGACGATGTCCCGGGGCCAGATACTGCATCCGGATCTCAGATCCCTGCAATTATCAGCATGGTTTCTGAGCACAGAGAGATTTTCAACCTAAAGCTGTCAGCAGAATGCAGAGAAATCCTTTCCCAAGATCGGGCTCAGAGTACAAACAAGACATACCGCATGAAGTGGAAAAGATTTTGTCACTGGTGCCAAGAATCGGGAGTGCATCCATTCTCTTCTTCGGCTCATGAAATCCTGCCTTACATCCTGTCTTTGGCAAAAGCGGGCCTGGCTCATGCGTCCATTAAGGTTCAGCTCGCTGCCATCTCTCGCTACAGGAGAACAACTTCGGGCCCTTCTCTTTGGTCAGCAAGAATAATTAAGCAATTTATGAAGAGGAATTTTCGAGTCTTCACTCCGATTAAGCCTCCTCCACCACTGTGGCACCTTAACGTGGTCTTGGCTCAGCTCATGAAGCATCCCTTCTTGCCAATCCATAGGGCGGACTTGAAATTCCTGTCGTGGAAGGTGGCTCTTCTACTGCCTCTTACTTTGACTAGAAGAGTTAGCGAATTGCAAGCACTCACTATCCAGGAGCCTTTTCTGCAGTTCAAGAATAACACGGTAGTGCTCCGCACTTACCCAAAGTTCATCCACAAGGTACCCTTGGACTTTCACTTAAACTAACCTGTGGTTAAGACTTTTTTCCCTAGACCTGCAACTCCGGCGGAGAGGTCACTTCATTCATTAGACATTCAGTGTTGCTTAATATTCTATCTCCAAAGGACTAAATACTTTAGGAAGTCACCTCAACTCTTTGTGGCTTACAATGCTCCTCGTAAGGGTTTTCCCCTTTCTAAACAAGGAATTGCACGTTGGATTGCCAGCTCTATCCAGTATTGTCATCAGTTTGCTGGAAAACCCATACACGGTAAAGTCCATGCTCACTCCACGAGAGAGGTTTCTTCCTCTGCAGCCCTATTTGCTGGGGTACCTCTCCAGGACATCTGCAGAGCAGCCACCTGGAAGAGTATCCATACCTTTACCAGACATTACTGCTTGAATTCGTAGATGCAGAGTGACACTGCAGAGGGACAAGCAGTCCTGAGGAACCTGTTTTAGTAGCAGTGAGCTTTCCCTCTCATCCCTCCTTCCTTTTTATTGAAGTTTTCGCACATTATTTGATAAATGTATTATTTCTCATTATATTCTGTGAACTGTTAAGCTTTGATGATGCCTCTTGTTGTTTTCTCTACCTCTTTAAATTTTATTTGGGGTTGCACTTAATGTAGTAGTGATATTTGATGAACTCTAAAATGAGAAACGTTACATTTCTCTATTCTCTGTACATTGCTTATGGTTGTTCAATATAATAACGACAAAGAATGTGCTCATTACTGCTTGCTTCTCTGATTCAAGCATGTGAATCTATGAAAGTTCCAATACTGAAGTAAGAAAACGAGTTACTTACCTGTAACTTTAGCTCTCCAGTATTGGAAACTTTCATAGATTCACATGCGACCCACCCTCCTCCCCTGAGAAAGCTTGACCTTCTGCATGTCCTTGTTTACTCTGTGGCACTACAGCTATGAAAATCTGAAGGTCTGAGGTTCTCTCAGGAAGGTTCTAAGGGGTGAGGCTGATCTGATTGGTTGTTGATTTTATTTGGTCTCTTTTACAAAAAGAGGTGGATTTGTTACAAAACTGGAATGGGCCTAAGCCTGGTTTCTAGTTTGTAATGGCTTTGCATTGCTATTTTTATATACCGGGGACTCCCATCTCGACGACGGGGAATGATTCAAGCATGTGAATCTAAGAAAGTTTCCAATACTAGAGAACTAAAGTTACAGGTAAGTAAGTTGTTTTCTTACAAGAGATGAGGTGATCAATGCAATGGTATACAGACCCTAATTAACGGAAAGCTGCAGGCCAGGACTCAATTCCTGCAGAATTCTACAAAATGTGTATGCCCATAATACTCCGGTTTATCATGGATGCTAAGTACCATTTATTAGAATAATGCTCCCCACAACACCCGCCCCCCCCCCCCCCGCCTCCGACTTGGGCATCAACTATGAAAACAGTATTTCTAAAGGGAAACTGATGGAAGAGAGAGGCTCATAGCAGTCAATCTCAGTAAACATTTCAGATGCTAAGATATTCTCTAAAATTCTGGCTAGCCGATTAGCATCACTGATACAGGAATTAGGGTTTAATGAGCAACATGGATTTATACCCGGTCGAGACACTACTTCTCACATTAACATAGCAATAACCATAATTAATGTCGCAAATCACAACAGGCCGGTATGGTTTTTGTCAGTGTTGAAATAGCATTTCATAGTGTATCTTGGGTCTAGCACAAATGCGGTTGTGTGCAAAACGTATATCATTAGTACGAAAATTTTATACTCAACCCTCAGCTAATGTTAAAATTATGCCAGAACAGTCCACAATAATCCCAATACATACAGGCACACACCAAGGATGCCCTTTATCTCCATTACTGTTTGCCCTGTACTGTAATCAGCAAAAGTTGGAATCAGACTCCCAAAAAATTCCTATATCTGTTAACTGCTGTACCCTGCAGGTGGCCGCCTAGGTTTGATGATTTTGTGCAATAATATCAAATGCGGAGAGGGGTGTTTTAAAAAAAAATATTTTCCTTATGCGGGCACTTAGTGGAAAATATTTGCTTGCATCGGAATCTGCTGTTCAGATTCCCTTCCGACCGAGCCATTTCGATGGGCTCGGTCGGATGGGAATCCGACTCGGATTTCCAAATGGCTTACGACGGGCTCGGAGAGCCCATCCACAAACCAGGCAGTAATCCCCTGGCCAGCTCTTCTGGCCGAGAGATTACGATGGCAGTTTCTAACTGCCTTTTTGTGCCGGGTTTTCCGGCACAGAAAAGCATTGGGAAACAGCATACTCCCATTGAAAAGGATAAGCATGCAACCGTTCAGGGTTCGGTCGCATCCTACTTCCATCGCTGGAACCGACTACAGGAGGTCATTCGATTCCAGTTCCTGACCGATGTCAGACGAACTCCGGTCCGTCCGACATTGGAATCGGACCCTAAGTGATTATTTGATGCAATTGAATATACAGCCAGAGAAAATTGATTTACTGTAAGTACTTAGTAGGGCCCGAACAGCAACTATTAAGAATGTTTATACTATTTTTGTCTATAAATTTTTGAATTATAGTTAGGGCTCCAGGTTTTATGGTATTTATTTTTTTAACATTTCCGTCTGTATTCATCCATATTTTTTTTTGGGCCATTTTATCTGGATTTATCCATATTTGTTTTGTGTATAAATGAAGTACGCATACTCATCCTTTCATCTCTGTCATGATTTAGCTATTTAAGCTGCCAAATATTACATAATAATACATCCACTAAATATTAGCATTATACCACAAATGTATGCTGACATATGCCATTATTTAAAGAAATGTTATCCTGCTTTTTAATTTCCCATGCTGTCCATCTGCTCAGCTGTTGGGCTGCAATTCATGAAAGATAGTACGGAGAGCCACAGTTTTCTGTATTTGTTCACTTTTAAAAATAAATGCAGACAGAAAACACATTGTTTTCTGTCTCTATTTATCTGTAAAAAACCTGTAAAAACGGAAAATAGGGAGCCTTAATTATAATACACAACTGGTAATACAGAACTGGGAAAAGCCTAGGCTCGCGTACATCACAGTTGAGATGACTTAGCATAGCTTTGTTTTGAGTAACAAATATCTCCACAGTGCCAACCTTTGAACTCAAAGAGGTCGATTACGATGCCGTTCAGAAGGGCTCCGAATCGGATTCAGGTTTTCCGCATCGGATTCAGAAGGCTTGTTTCCGACTGATTCGAAAACCTTTCCGAACAAGCTATTAAGATGTTCAGACTTTCCAAATTGTTTCCGAATCCGAACCGAACGGCATTTGGAAAGTCTGATTCGTTCGTAGCCGAAACGTGTGTGTCTATGGGCCACGTTTCCAAACGACTCAAAAGCTTTCCAAACAAGCAGTCACAATAGCAGATTCGGAAGCCCTTCCGAACTGTTGTTCCGACTTGGATCGGCTGTCGGAATCTGACTTTGGGGTCCCATACCAGGCCCCCCTACACCCAGGGCCTTCCGAATCGGGCCGTTGGGGTACCCAAGGGACCCCCCCTTTCCTACTATGCACAGTGTGGCAGGCACCAAATGTGCCCGCCACAGGGTGCACGATTTTCCCCAGCCACCCCATTCTTCAATGCTCGCTCGGAACACAGGCTCCCCTTGAATTCAATGGGATTCTGATCGAATCGCATCCAGATGCATCGCAATCGGTCGCTCGGACTCCCCGGATCCGAATCGGTCGGAAACCATTCCAAGACCGATTCGGTCAGAATGCTTTCTAACCGAGATCGTAATTGACCCCAAGATGTGAAGTTCATGCACAGGCTGTATTATACACCAACTAGATTATATGCTTGCAAGCGTAGATCAAATTCGAACAGCTCTAGATGTCTCATGGAGAATGCAGATGATGTCCATATGTTTCCTACTTGCAGCATGCTTCAAGAATTGTGGCACGCTGTTGCATGAAACTATCTGAAGTTTTGGCCACAAATGTCATGCTTTCTGTGCCCTTCATATTTATACATCAAGATATAAAACCCATTTAATTGCAATGTTATTAATTGCCAAGCGCTGGCAAGACAGTAAACCACCTGAATTCTCCTATTGGTGGCAGAGTATGTGTGATATTCAGGAGATCGAGATTGCAATATATAAACTCAAAAGAGAGAAAATGGAAGGAAATAGGAAATTACGTTTGGACCAAATTCCACTGACAAACCTATTGAATGCTAAGATGTATTGAGGATATATTGACTAAAATGAATGATAAAATCTATTTTCTCGTTGTTCATATGTGTAAATTGTTTATCCTAGCCAAGTTGTGCGCTGATGGATATTCTGTATAGTCCTATATTATTTTGATTTAATTTGTTACTTGGTTCTCATTTTTCCTCAATAAACAAATTTAAAAAGGACTTATCTCTTCAGAAGAGACAGTGTGTCCTACTTAGACAGCACTAGCAGTGACAATTTTACATTTTTCTTTTTTTTAACTGTCTTTTTTCCCATCCTTCAGTATTTGCGACACTGCAACACCGGGATAGCATCATGGAATGCTTGCACTCCTACAATTCTAAAGCAATGCGTAACAAAAACACAGTAAGCTTAGAAAAGACAAAGATAGCAATAATGTATAGAAACCTATGTACATCTTGGGCTCTTCTCTTCCTCATAGATACTTCAGGTGTTTAAGATTTACTTGAAGCAGTATGGCTGTACCTCCTTTTGTAAAGCGTGGCTCTTAATGACATTTGCTTTTTTCCAGACTTACCATAACTGCAGCTGTATCGGTGGCAATGTGTCCATGAATGTCAATCAGGCCGATGATGGAAAATGCTCATCTTCATGCCAGAAAAAGTCTGTTCTCCTCATCTTCATCTTTGTCATCATTCTATTCACCTTCCTCTGCAGTATTCCTGCTCTGACGGCAACACTAAGGTAAGATGGGATGGTGTGGACCTTCAACATTCAAATGTCAATTACTGAGATCTACAGTACATACTCACCCCATTTCCGTCTTCTGCACTAGTTTCATCTGAGTGTGCTAGCAGAATCATACACTGGGCCATACACTGTTGAACCTTGTCAAGAGGTTTGTAATCTGATGATGAAACCATTGTGCAGAAACCATTGCAAAAATCTCTTCTCTGGATATGGCAATGGTGGCGGAAAAGTCAGTGTATATTCATCGGAGATGCCCCAAAAAGTGGGATAAGGTCTGGGGGGGATGGAATAAGTACCGAGGGAACATATGTGAACCCCCTAACTCTGATGACCTAGACTCAACGGATAGTGACTCGGCAGAGTAGATGGGTCGCGCATCAGGGGGATTGAGAGGAATAGACTGTAAGACTAACAAACACGGAAGGAAAGGAGGAAAAGCTAAGACACACGGGAATGCTAATATTGAAGATGTAACAATGCAGTTCGTGTGATGAAAAGGTGTAAAGAGATTGTCATACTGTGCAAGTTGTTCAATAAATAGAATTTACAAAAAAAAAAAATCTCTTCTCTGGTGACTTGATTGTTGGACCACAGAGAATGTCAGACACGATCGGACCCAATCCTCAAAAACAGGAATGCACATGGGGAGCTATCGGGGAGTCTAGACTTCGATTATGAGAGTTACGCAATCTGTTTGTTTAGGCATTTCAAATACAAGTATTGGGATGTTTATGGCACCAGGTAATTGCCGAGTACGATAAAGACATCATCTTCAGATTTTTCTCCTGATAAATTTTGGCGGACCAAACCTGCCGAAATTAACCAGGGTAAAAGGGTCAGTAAATACTGGGTCACGCTGCTTTTGGTGAAAAAGGCACCAAAAATCTGCGGTATTTTGCAGGTCCCAACTCGTAATAGCCAATATTTATACTCCTCAATACATTCCTACTCCTTGTATCGGTTTTTCTCGATGCAATACATATCTTCTACCCCCAGGACACTCATACCTGTGTATTACATTAGCCTTTATAGGAATTTTGCAATGTGACTGTGTTTAGTACATGAATCGAATCACAAAAGCAGGTCGCACACCTGTTGCTGTGCAAACAAACACTGCATTCCAACCTTGACTATTTACACCAGGCCAGTACTCCCTAAATTACTGAAATTCAAGGGTTCTTTAATTGTCCTCTCCCGCAGCTCGCTGTCAAACCAAGCTTAAAAACGTCTGTTTGTCAAAACAAAAACAAAGAAATTTAGCAACAAATTGCATGCTGGATGAGGTGTCAAATCTTGGGTTTACCCGCTCTCTTCTGAGAAAGGCCAGCCAACCTTGTCACAATAAAAAAAAGACATTTTAAGTTTACAAAATTGTTATTAGACTTAAGGTTCTTACACACAATAACCAATTAAAACATACCTACAGGGCCTGATTTATGATGCCCTACTGGCCCTATTGCGCCACCGGAACGTCACTTTTTTGACGTTCCGGTGGCGCAATGTGCCAGTGGCATACTTATAAGGGCAGGTAAAGCCACGTGAAAGCGTTCCCAGCAACATCCATGGCTTTTTGACACTTCCCCAGATTTACGAGAAATCGTAATTCTGAAGTAGCGCCAAGAACATACGCCTCCCCAGGGGAGGCATTAGGGAGGCACAACGAGGAAAAATATCTTTATTTCTCCTCGTTTTTCCTCTTTCTATGTGTGCTGAATTCTTCAGCACACACAGAAAAAGGAAAAAGCCTTTTCTGATTGTTTTTATGCAGGAATGTTTCCCTTCCTGCATAAAAATAATCATCCCCTCAACGCAGGCACACTTGCACCATGGTGCAAAGGTGCCTGCGTTGACAGCCCATTGTGCGCCGGCGTAGGGGAAAGTACACGAATGCGCGGTATCTAATAGATATGGCACACTCCTGCCCTTTTCTTTTGCGGTAGGGCAGCGCAGCAGCAAGGCCTGTTGCGCTGCCCTACGGCAAAAAACCCATAAATGAGGCCCACTTTTTTTATACTGCAGTACACGTCATATATGGGATAAAGTACCCCTACCTACATTTTAAAGATATTGCAAATCACCGACCATCAGTAAAGCTATAGCACGATGCGTCTTGAGAGTGCTCCCCAAACTGGTTTATTTGGACAAATAGGATTTTGTTTCAGGCAGAAGTATAATTGCACGCCTGCGGGGACTGGCATATATCCATCACTGTTGAACAAGTGTTTTATTCACTAGAAAAATATGTTTACTTCTGTGTGTTTAATTTAGCATAACCAGGCCGCAAAATTAATTTACTGGGGCTTTGGCTTGTTTGCACTGACAGATGAAGAAAATGAGGCTTTCAAAGTTGCATGAACAAGTTTCCTGCGTGCATGAATTTTTCATCTTCTGTGTTTTTCCTTTTGAAGTAGATTCATTTCATGTTGTTGATTTAATGGACTGTGTGTTTTAGGAGGAAGCTAAGAGATGTTCTTGTAACTTGCATTAGTCAACGTTGTTTCTACCTGATGCCACAACTGTACTTCTATTCATTTTTAAATGGCTTATTAATTAGTTTGCTTCAATAGTGCAAAGTAATTTCCCTTGTTTGCAGGGTAAGGGGGATCATCATCTATTAATAATTTAGGCGGTCCCAAAAGTAACCTGTGGCACAATTTCTGCGATGCTGATTGGTTTATGTCTTTTATCTTTGTTAGTACGGCCCTATATCACGCTATGTCGAGAGCGTTGTTTTCCATTTCTCTGAAAATATAAAATGTGTATTTTGTTGGATGTGTGCCAGACCTTTTCCTTGCTTTCATGTCGAGCTGTTACCGTGTCGGATAGTTACCTGGCTTTATAATTAGACTTTTGCATTGATCTGACATCTCATGTTAGTCTGTTGGCGGATTTGACTCTTTTCCTTACCAACTGATTAGATTTATGATAGCTCATTACTGAACTCTATTTTGAATATAACTAATTTTTTTATGTTACAGCCTTATTTTGATACATTATTGTTGCTGATTTGAATCTGACTAACTACTTTTTGCCTAGTGTAATGATTCCTAATCTTCAATAAACCTTTATGGTTATGAAATTGAATATTTACCTGGGTTGTCTTTATTTGTACTAGGGTCCCATCCTTTGGGACCCAGAAACCCTCAAACTTGTGCATCGGTCCTTTGAATTTATTGGTGCAAATCACCAAAACTGTCTAAAAATGAGTAGGGATGATTATGAGGTGGCATCCCTCAATATCGAGAGGGTGACTGACTTAGTGGGCTGGCTGCCTTTTATACAAGATGTTGAAGGAGTATGGATTCATCCCTGACTGCTAATGAGATGCAGAATGGGCGTTCCCGTGCCAAAAGCCACGACAACATCACACCACAACATTCTCAACAACCAGACAGAACTGCGATAAAAACACAAAACAAGCGATAAGGCGCGTTAGCACCAGGAAATCTACACCTGCTCTGACCTGGTGTAAAGTCGGATTGCAGCCAGCACCACAGAAGGGAGACCAGCACAGGGCCACACCCGAAGGGCAACAGAAGCCATGGAGCCACCCATCATGAGTCCCGGACACCCAAGAGGGCCACAACACCCACCCACACCACCCCAGGACCACAACCCACACCCGGAACACCGAACCATCCCCCCCCCCCCGGACCACCACAGACGCAGCGCAGCGCAGACAAAGACAGCGGACCCCCTGGAAGTGTACCAGCCTCACAGACCCAACCTCTGACAATGTCACCATCCACCACAGGCTGGAAGGTTTCAACCATCCCATGTATCCCGACCATCATCGCCCAACAGGCCTACGGCACCAACACAGCGGACAACCAACATCCCACCCCACACCAGGCTGCTGGCTTGGCTGCACATGTTGGTCCCTGGCACCCCCCAACCAACACTGGCCAGAGTCGGAGGTGTCTTACTGCCAGCCACATCCAAGTCCCTCACACCTGTTCTGGACATCACCATCACCCTGTTACCCCAGTCCCCATACGTCCAACACAATGCGCAGGTCAAGCTGGAGACCAAGCAAGGATCATACGCCATAGCAGGATGCACGCACGTGTTGGGGGCAATCCCCAGCACATATGTCCCACCTGTGCCCCCTGGTGACACAGCACACAATCACCGCAACAGAAAGTACACGTCCCAACCCAATGTTCAGGCAACAACTGAACACCGTGGGACCTCCAACAATGTCACCTTCAAATACACAGCCAGTGTGCATGATTCTTTCATCCTCCGACTGTCCATTATCAACCAGCGTACCCAGGATGGCAACAAGGGACATGCACAGCCCCTTGGCAAGTTCAAAATGAACACCCCACTCACCTCAACTCCACAACCGTGCAAATCACAACTCTGGCAATGCACACGTCACAAATTCACAACCAACATGCACAACAGCATGCCCACCCACCAGACACGACAGAACAACTCACTATGGTTACCTGGCCGAGCCGTGAACATGAGCTGTCAACGGCATGGCACCTCAGCCACAAAACAGCCGAATGTAGGGAGAGGTGGCAAACAGGCATGTGTGAAGGATGCAATAGTACCATGATTGGGAAAGTACACAATGCCAATAGTGGCGGAGATGTGCTGGACAGACTGCAGTATGTAGCACACACCCATATCCATGGCGACATACACCTCTGGTGTATGGAGTGTAGTGGACAGTGGACGCAACCATGTCACCACAGCCAGTGGGGGACCACGCGGAAATCTTATCTGTTACGCCCCCCCTAAGCATGATCGGAGTGGGATGGCCCGGCGTACGCCACACCAGCGTAGGGATGTGAATAAGAAGCACGTAGCCCAACGTCTCTTCCAGAGCGGTGCCTCTCACCCCGCCACGAGGCCGACGCCGTCCTCTAGAGAGGATTTGCCTGCGACACTGTGCGCCTGAAGGACCATGAACCCGTCAGGCTCGCCCATGCACAGCCAGGCCTCACTGATCACCTGCCGAGACCGGCGTGTGTCATGGAGGGCTCACCACGTTCCTGCGCAAGCTCCAGGCCCGAGTCCCGCAGCCTCCTCAGACCATCACGGCCTCCATGACACTGACCCGCTTTAGACCTTTTTCGTTGACGTACTCTACTGCCACCTCAGGCCTACTCCTCGGCACAGTAGGTCCAATGTGTGAAACTGTGTCCTGAGTCATGAATGCCAGTGACCCCAAATCCGGGCCAGCGGCAACAGCACCAGGCCCCACCTGATCAGTGAGGCATAGTTCCATATGGACTTCTTGCGACAAGTGGTGCCACTAACCCTGTTCAATGCCAGCTGGCGATACGTGGTGCCACTAACCCTGTTCAACACCAGCCAGCGATACATGGTGCCACTAACCCTGTTCAACGCCAGCCGGCGATACGTGGTGCCACTAACCCTGTTCAACGCCAGCTGGCGATACGTGGATGAGGGACCAGAACTACCCTGCGGACCAGTAGGTCCCACATCCAGCACCTAGGCGCAAATCACGAATGGCAGAGTCCACGCCAGTGGTCGCACAGAGAGGAGGAAGATGCGGCTCAGTCCGGATGAACATACAAGGAGGTGTCCCAACACGTGGTGCCCCTGAACCTGAACTACGCAGGCCGGTGAGGCCATACAACCTGTGCCGGCGACACTCGGTGAATGGACCGTGCTGACCGCAGCCTCAGGCCTACACCACGGTCAGGTACGTCACGTCAGGTACGTCACATATTTGGAACTGAGTCTTGATTACACCATGGCAGTGAATGCCATTTAAGGCATAGAACAAGTCACTAAACTCACTTCGATGTGGTGCCAACAAGTCTGTGCATAGCATTACAACCACACGTGTCTGTGGGCATACGCGGACAACTGCCCTCGGCCTATGCTGCGCACGAATAGGTCACACAATTGGAACTGGACATCGATTATTCAGAGGCAGAATACATGTAATCGCACGCACGGAAAGCGAGGCGTAAGAGGATGACACGTTGCAGTCCGGAGGGAATAGGATCATAATCGTTACAGAGGTGATCGAACACTACCGACAACTGCCCTGGTGTCACTAACTCTGTGCATCGCGAGCCAACACGTGGCTGTGGGCCCCTGCTGAGCCATGGCTCTGGACTGCACTGCGGACAAGTAGGTCACACATATGGAACTGAGACATGATTTATTTATGGCACATTCTATGCCATTGTACATGCATCATCGCAGACTGCATCCCCTTTCAGCACTGGTGCCACTGACTCTGTGCCCCATGATCCATGTACACTCCCTGTTTGAACTTTGGTGGCGTGTGAGACTATGGCCTGGGTGTTGTCATCATCATGTAGCCGATACTGATTTGCTGTCAAGTAGGTGTTCGTAGCATTCATCTCCTACATATTGCTTGTGTCTGCTTGGTTCTGCCCTCTGCATCAGGCCCTGGAAGAACACCTTCCACTGTCCCCTGAAACACTCCGCGTCATTCACCTTGGACATCGACGAGGTCCCGCTCAGCTCATGTGTCCCTATGACGCTGCAACGTAAGTCACCGTCCCGTGGCGGTGTGCCTGTGCCGGCCACACTGCATCTGGGGCCACTAACTCGGTGCACCACAACTCATGGACCTGTTCTGATTGAGTACTGTGCTGTGGACAGCGCACGGAACAATGTTGCCTCATGCAGTGGGGAAGACATGGGACTATGATGAGGAAGATGTGTCTAGTGTGCAGACAGGAGAAGGCACAGACAATGGGAAGGCAGGAGGCAACAACCCCAAGGCAGGAATGCAGACTGGAGGTGGAAGTCAAGCTACACACCCTGATCTATTACTGGGTATTGCGCTGTGGACTGCGGACGCAACTGTCACCTCAGGCAGTGTGGGAGATCTGGGACGTTAATGAGGAAGTTGATGCAGGTGTAACACACTCCACTGCATCTGCATCAGGACTAACCCGAAGGGACACAGTTGTATCAATTTCTTCACATGAGCGCGCTCATCTCTAGTGCCCCTACCTCAGTGCACTGAATATTGGGTGACCTCTGTACTTGCTCCGGCTCCCTCGATGTTGCTCTGCAGTTGACTCTGTCATGCTGGTGTTTTCTGTTTCCATTGCACTGGTGTCCACTGTTCAAGTTGTTGCCAGCACCAAGCACTCCGTGCGGGCTGGCTTACACTCACCCCACACGCATCCAGCACAGGCATCACTGTACATGTGGCCCTGTCAATAAAGGGGCCGGGCGCACGTGCCCATAGCCTGTTCAACATGATATCTGCGTGTGTCCCTGTGGTCTTGTTGTATGCATGAGGGCCCTGGGCCCTACGCCATTACATTGTGCTGTGTCCATCGGATGCAGACGTGTCACCGCAGGCAGCGGGTTGGAGCTTGGACATGTAGCTTTGTCGTCACCCACTCAATTCATAAGGGGAGTGGCCAGGGCCGTCATACGCAGAGCCAACATGGGTGTGTGACTGATATTTGAGCGCCCCTGCCCGTGGTTCTGTACTGTGAATGTGCAACTGCATGTGTCTCTATGGCAGTGTGGGTCTCCTTAGTGGGATGTTGGTGGCCCCTGAAGGGTGATAGACACCTACGTATGTGTCCTGGTTCGCATTCCATGGGTTCGGCCCCCACCCAAACCTGTTGGGCCACCTTCTTTTGGTGTGCAGGAACATAGCATTGGGGTGCGATGTGTGCGTGGGTGAAGTGTCGTGGGCCAGCTGTGCTTGCAGGTGCTTCCTGCTGTGTGGTCTGTTGCAGGCTTGGTGCTCTCCTCTGAGTAGCTTGGCTGTCCGGGTCCGGGTGGGGGGTTGCATCGGATATCCATGTGCTGTTGTAGGGCGTCAGTGTCGACGGTGTGGTGGTCCTCTCCAGCATCACTGATGTGTTGTATTCTGTGCTCTGCTGAAAGTGTTATTTGCCCCTCTGCGATGTGAAGGGGAGGTGTGTATTGACTTTGCATTGACATGTATGTCGGTGCATTGTGCAGGTTTGCATGCAGACTGTATGGCAATGGAGTGCTGGATTCTTCTGCGGGACAGTGTACATTTGGTCTACATGACGGATGTGATGTCGTATGTGTACATTTCCATTTCACAGTTTCTGGGTCCGTCAGATGTAGTAGGCATGTTTCTGTGCATGTGCGGAGCCAGTTGTGTCCTTTGTTCTGCAGTGTCGGCTATGCGCGTTGTTCCTCGTTTTTGTCAATGTGGGTGTGCTGTTCGTGCTATGTGTGTGTGCTGCAGTGTGCCAAGGGGATCAGGCCCATGGACCTAGGTGATTGTGTTTGTGCAGTGTGCTACACCTCGTTGTGCATGTATGCCATTGTGCCCACTCCCCCATCCTCCCAGTCCCTGTTTGTTGCACTCCCTGTTGATGTTGTGTCAGGTCCTCTCGAGCTGTGTCCGTACTCCCTACTCCTTGCACCGTCTCCACACAGATGACTGTGGCCTGGGTTTCCTTCAGCTCCTCAGGTGGTGCGCGACTGCCACCTCCTGTCGCTGTTGCTGCCTGTTGGCAGTGGGTTTGTGCCTGGTTTAGGTAGTCACGTCATGACGGCACCTATTCGCCTCCTGGATTGGCCTCCTTGGCACTCCGACTGCAATCCAGGTAGTCTGCTAGTGGGTCAGTTGCTGGTAGTGTTCTGTCACCTCTGTGACGCTGGTCTTGTTTTCCTGCGGTCTGCACCCCGTCTTCCTCTCCCTCTTCTCCTTGGCCTTCCCCGACCCCGTTGTTCCTTGCTGGTAGTCTTTGGGGGTTGTGGGGTTCAAGTTGGCCCCTGCGCTGTGTCAGGGTGCATCCATGTTGCTACGTGCTTTGTATTGTTTTTGGTGTCTTTTTTCTCTGGTTTTTATGGTGCATTGTTCCGCCAGACGTGTGGAATTTGCAGGCCTGTGGCTGGTTTTCGCTACTTTTTGTACCGCGGTTGGCCTCATCTCATTTTTTTTTGCGTTCGCGTATCGCATTTTTGCAGCGTAGCATTGATTTTTACGCGGAGATTTGGCAGGTTATCTGGTGACTATCGCATGCTACCGCCTTGTTGTGAATTCCACGTTGGCACGGGGTTATTTTCCCGCGATAGGCTGTGATATCGAAAGTTGCGTTAGGCTACTCTTGCGGTAGTTATCACACGTTCTTGTGAATATACCCCATGGAGCGTTATTATTTCTCCACTCAACTGCTGCATCAGCCTCTGTGGCGGGTAGACTTCCCACCGGGAATCACTCCTTATTGGTTGTTACTTACAGAAAGATGCTGCTGTTCTTGCTGTTTTTGTATCCACAAACAAAGGGGCAGATTTATGAGGCCCGTTGCGCCATCGGAACGTCACTTTTTGTGACGTTCCGTGGCGCAGAAGCCTGCGTGATATTTATCAGGCAGCACTGAGCCACTTTTTGTGGCTTAATGCTGCCTCATAAATATCAGTCCCTTTAACGCAGTGTTCTGCGTTAAAGGGGCGTGCAATGGGTGTTGCTGGGGGCGTTCCCAGCAACATCCATGGCCTTTTGACACTGCCCCAGATTTACGAGAAATCGTAAATCTGAGGCAGCGCCAAAAGCTTACGCCTCCCCAGGGGAGGCGTAAGGGAGGCGCAACGGGGAGAAATATCTTTATTTCTCCTCGTTTTTCCTTTTTCTATGTGTGCTGCATTCTGCAGCACCCATACAAAGAGGAAAAACCTCTTGTGATTTTTTTTGTACAGAAAGGTTTCCCTTCCTATACAAAAATATTCATCTCCGCAACGCAGGCACCCTTGCACCATGGTGCAGAGGTGCCTGCGTTGGCGCAGGCAGCCCATTGTGCGCCGGGGAAAAGGACAGGAATGCGCCGCATTTTATAGATACGGCGCATCCCTGCCCTTTTCTTTTGCTGTAGGGAAGCGCGGCATAAAGGCCTGCTGCGCTTCCCTACGGCAAAACCTCATAAATCTGCCCCAAAGGGTTTAGGGATACCCCAACTAGTGGCCCACTGTATTTTGAGTTGAAGAGGAAAACTGGACAGTACAGCTCAGGATGACAAAAGGAAAACCATACACCTTCACCTCCACTCACTATTGCCAGGTGCCACTTTGTTTCGAAAAGAACTTATAAAGGAGTGAAATAAGTGGATTAACACATAGAAAGGTTGCAGGCTAACACCATCGGGCTAATCCAGGAAAATAAAATTAAAAATATAGACAGAAGTTTACTCCTCCGCTTAATTTATTTTAACTTTGTTTTCCTATTCACCAACATTTCCATTATTATTCCTTGATAGCTGTACCAGTTACAGGTTTCCAGGCATACTAGTGGGAATGTCAGGTTTCATGTTCCCAGGACCCCAATTCCAACAGTGTGCGTTCTCCATGGGGGGATGGATGGGGAAGTAATCTGCTGTGCAGATACACTTTTTTCTCCTCCGCAAGAAACACCTATTTGCATCTGATAAAAATACTTCCTCTGTACTGCTAGCATCCACCTTTCCATCCTGAAGTTGAGCACTTGAGTAAATCGCCAACCATTTCCAGGAGGTCGTCGAAGGGTTTGAGAATGCCCACCAAGGTACATGTTCCACAGAAAACCATGCCTTGGATTGCTCACTTCTCACCCCTTGAGTGGGATTTACTACAGTGGATTTCTCCGCACTGGTGGTGAAGAAATCTACAATAGTAAATAAAGTTACACCTTCCAAAAAAAACCTGTATTGGTTCCTTGCAGTTAAAACAAAAAAAATATGTTGTCATACACAAACGTGTATGACCAAATGTATCTTTATGAATAGGGTCTATTATGGTTAAATTTTTTTTTAAAAATCTGCATTTACCATCAGCACTATAAATAAATATGCCCAAAACATTTGATTTACTCATTGGCAAGGGCCTGTTTACATGTACCAGCCGATCGCCATTTTGTTTAAAAACCTTGTTGCAAAATAGCAGTTGATATTTAAGGCAAGTGTACTAACAAACACATTTTCACTCATTTATTATATTACATTGCAAAAGTTCAGTTTCATTGACATGAGAAACACATGTTACAATGACTTGACAGAGGAAGCAATTCTGTTAAGTCACCAGACCCATCCATTATGATTTCAAATCACTGTAAGGATTTAACCCCTTGTATCTTGGTTCTGGTTAAAAACCTATATTGCACTCCACTTCTGCATATATCCTTTTTTATGCATATAGGTTAAAACATAGTTAAAGTCAGGTTATAGTTACAAAATAATACCTAAAATCCGTTACAATTAGTGGGTTATGGTTAGCTATAGTAACCAAAATTCTCGCCCATACCATGAAAAGCGTAACTCACCAACCCCTTGTATCTTGGTTCTGGTTCAAAACCTATATTGCACGCCACTTCTGCATATATCCTTTTTCATGCATATAGGTTAAAATATAGTTAAAGTTAGGTTATAGTTACAAAATAATAACTAAAACTGCTTAAAATGAGTGGGTTATGGTTAGCTATAGTAACCAAAACTATCTCCCATACCATGAAAAGCGTAACTCACCCACCTAATGCACTGCTCATGACCTCAAACATGAAATGACAGATACAATCACCAATGAATGATGACATCACTGGTTATATGACATATCACCTTAGCATTAACATTAAGGAATGATATTACGGATACAGCATGATTTTTTGTTTAGAGAAGGAGTGTTAAGTAATGAAGCTAGGTTGTTTATTTCTATTATTTATTGATGTACATATTGTGAGATCATAATTAGTGTATATGTTGGGAGCGCGGTTATATTGGCAGTGGTGTAAATTATGGTTTTTGTAACAATTCATAAATGCCTGATTTCATGATATTTTTAGTTTTTAATTTGTTTAATCGTAACTTCACCTAAAATGTTCTTGTAGTGAAATTTCAGTCATTTACTAAACATACATTAGAGTATTCTGAGCAGAAGAGGCCAAAACTACTCAGTAACCACAGTTTTTCAGTGACCGTCTTATGGCATTCTGCATTGATCTTCTATGAAAGCAACCCCTTTTGTGCACAGCTCTTGGCTTGGCTGTGTGCAGTATAGAAGTGCTGCAAGACCTGACCTTTTGCCGGACCCTGCAGACCATCCCTCACTGCACACAGCTTTTGACAATATGCATCAGGGCTTGGCCATAGAGCCTGACCTATATCCCAGCACAGCATTTCCAAAACTGTGGATCGCGACCCACTGTGGGGTCTTGGGACGATTTTTGGTGGGTTCGAGCCCTGGCATTGGCTCAACATTCTGGTCAAATTGCGTAATATCCGGTGCTTAAAATAAAAAGAATCTGACCTTGTGTTATGTAATTACTTGCTCATGCAAAGTGCCCACATGCCCGTGGGCTTTGATTCCGCCAGTTAAAACTTCAAAATATATATACATAGGGAGTCCACAATGAACCACTGGGCCTCGTTTCAAGAAAACAAATGAATATTAGATCTTACCCATACTCTCCTGCAGGCGGGGTTCCTCAAATTTGCTAAGTCATGGTATTGATTTCAAGATTTGTCATAAGCCTTGTGATTTTAGTGAATGGATGCCACAGGCCAGCACCCTACTCTGAAGTGAGTTTCGGCTCCAGATTCCAGTGCGATTTACTATGTGCAAAGTTTATGAGCAGATCAATATCTTGGCCACAGCTTGAAGTCAAAGGGCGTGGTTAAGTTGAAGACGTTTACAAACCTTTGCTGTATAAAGATACCCCTGTTCTCAGGTCGATTAAACCTAGTTGGGTCACAAAAGGTTGTGATTCAAATAATTGGTTTGTGGTTCTAAAACGTTTGGGAAGCACTGTCTGAGACCTGTGTTCAACAGTCCGTGGGCAGACAACCCCCACTGCAGATGGCCTTTAGCCATGAGTAGCGGCAATTGGCCGCAGGGTTTGGCCTTCATTTTCGTCTTGACATGTGGTCACCTCAATGTAGCTGCTGTTATGCAGAGGAATGGGCCACACCAATAATATGGTGAACCTGTCCCCCCACCCTTCCGGGTTTGGGAGTCGTCACTTCCTTTTTAAAAGTAAACAGTGTCTGTGCAATAGCATTTTCCATATGTGTTTTTCAACAGCTTTGTCGGAACATAATGAACTAGTTCCCAGACCCCAGCCTAGTGTGACTGGGATATCTCAAAAATATGGAATTTACAAGTCTGGATTTTTAATAAGAACCTGGACGTTAATAAATGCTACGGAGCTTAATATAGGAAGCCAGTTGCAATAAATATTTTCTAAATCTCAAATATGTTGTTGAACGT
Source organism: Triturus cristatus (assembly GCF_964204655.1). Classification (NCBI taxonomy): domain Eukaryota; kingdom Metazoa; phylum Chordata; class Amphibia; order Caudata; family Salamandridae; genus Triturus; species Triturus cristatus. The sequence continues at coordinate 1,659,353,922 of NC_140590.1, read as the reverse complement.
ACGGATAGAAGTTGGAAATAAGTTCAAGGAAACTTACCATTAAGCAGTTCCTTCTGTTTCCTAGGATGCTAGAATCAGAAAATCAAAGCCACTGATTTGGCTATCAACAACAATGTTTAGAAAAAGGAACTAAACTAATATAGCACACTATATCTAAAAAGTATATTTTTATTCTGTAGGCAGTAGGAGGAACAACATCCCACAGAACACCATGGTATAGTGTGCATCATTTGTCAGCCTTTTTGAAACTCTAGAATTGAATCATTGGATCTTCCGTAGAGTCACATGATTTAATCACTGGCCGTCATCAAGCTGGGAGTCCCCGCAAAAATCATACATTATTAGTACAGTAACATCTCCATGGAAATACTCTACAGACCGCCTTACCTTTGTAGCCTAAACACCTCTTTTCAGACAACCCAACATTAAGCACTTGAGGTGAGAGCATGCTGAACTCCACTCCACCCAGACCTCATGATAATCCAGATTTCCTTAGCAAATCTCAAGAAAGGGGTCCCAATCAGAGCTCTGCATGGAATATTTCTGTTGCTTTGAAAATTCAAGTTTTTGATCCTGATTTATTCCAAATCAAACTCCACTCACTCCTACTTCTAGCACCGTTGCTTTGCAAGTTATATTCAGTGTTATTCCTATTTCGATCCCGTGCTATATGGTGTAAAAAGACACATTTCTATGATGATCGACGTCAAGATTACTCCTATTGTCTTCATCCAAATCAAGAAATACAAGATCTGTTGTACCTTTTCAACAAAAAACATCACCAAGCGAGAGAGCGGTCTCCTGAGATGGCTTCATAAATGAAAGCAGCTGAATGGCCTTACTCATTCATCTACAGAGAGGAAAATGTCTGTCAAAAGGCATTTCAAAGGAGATAAACAATCCCAAAAGATGAGATCTGGGGCATCAACGTCGGGAGAAACACTGAAGTAGGCCAATAAAAAATGACCTACAGCCAGACACGATAGGGCCAACCGTCTTCTCAGGCACATCTTGAAGTTATAATGAAGTCAAAACCATGGTCGATAATAGCTTTGATGGCTATTTCATGCAATGTTCAACACTCCGTTCATCATTTCCTTTGGTTTTTTCTTTGTTCGCCATAAGTTGGCAGGGTATGCTCAGACGTGAGTCCCTTGCTCACTTTGCCACTGGATTCAAGCAAGCCTGGCTGAGGACGGCTGAAATGCCAGAAATCGGTCCTAGGAAGCTTGTTTACGGTCCAGAGAAGACATGGCTTGGCAGTTCGGGCTGGACTGTTCCCATGAGGCACAGGGTCAGACTGATTTGCATATGGCCATGTCTGAACTGGGGTGGCAGAGTGGGCTAAAGAACGGTGATGGATTAAACCCAGATCAGTTGACTGGGGGTGAGTTCTTGCAATGTTCAACACTACGTCCATCATTTTCTTTGGTTTTTGCTTTGTTCGCCATAAGTTGGCAGGGTATGCTCAGACGTGAGTCCCTTGCTCACTTTGCCACTGGATTCAAACAAGCCTGGCTGAAGACCGCTGAAATGCCAGAAACCGGTCCTAGGAAGCTTGTTTTCGGTCCAGGGAAGACATGGCTTTGCAGTTCGGGCTGGACTGTTCCCATGAGACACAGGGTCAGCCTGATTTGCATATGGCCATGTCTGAACTTGGGTGGCAGAGTGGGCTAAAGAACGGTGATGGATTAAACCCAGATCAGTTGACTGGGGGTGAGTGCTTGCAATGTTCAACACTCCGTCGATCATTTTCTTTGGTTTTTGCTTTGTTCGCCATAAGTTGGCAGGGTATGCTCAGACGTGAGTCCCTTGCTCACTTTGCCACTGGATTCAAGCAAGCCTGGCTGAAGACGGCTGAAATGCCAGAAACCGGTCCTAGGAAGCTTGTTTCCGGTCCAGGGAAGACATGGCTTGGCAGTTCGGGCTGGACTGTTCCCATGAGGCACAGGGTCAGACTGATTTGCATATGGCCATGTCTGAACTGTGGTGGCAGAGTGGGCTAAAGAACGGTGATGGATTAAACCCAGATCAGTTGACTGGGGGTGAGTGCTTGCAATGTTCAACACTCCGTCCATCATTTCCTTTGGTTTTTGCCTAGTTTAAGGCCTCACCAGCTTTCAGCCATCATCTAATGTACGCCTCTCCTGCTTCCATCTTTGCTACCACGTGCAGTGTGGTCGCGTTAGTAACAACCGACGGCACTACCTGACTCTAAGATGGCGGCCTCTGCATAAATCTATGCATTTTTACTGCTTTCATCTGCTGCTGCCACTGATCGTGTAATTGGGCTAATAATAATTGCCCACACGACCTTTGAAGTGAACCTAAGGAGCTAATAGTCCCCTCAACCTCATCTGGGACCCTCGTTGCCACCGAGACATCTCATTGCCAATTAGCTGCGTGGAACTGTCAGTGATATCGGAACTGTCGAAGGCACTGTGTAACCCTCTGTTCGACCCCTACTGTGGTTCTGCGTGCCTTACTGGCGGTTGCGAATCTGTACAAACATTCACCCTGCTGTATCTCCTGTGTGTCTCCTGCTGTGTCTCCTGCGTCTCCCTCAGCGGTACTGTGGCTTCTAATCTTCTCCAAACCTACTACTAAATACAGCTGTATTAGCCAAATAATTCTGGAATGAGACTAAAGTAGTACCAAAAAAGCGCCAAACTAGTATTAAAATAACCAAAATAGTGCTCAGCTACCAGCGCCCTTCTGCCATTGCAGTACTCAGACCGATATAAACGTACCTGCCTGAACATATCTGCTTGTACTTACCGGTCTGGTCTTCAAGAGATTTCAGGTAGCTCTGTTCCCTGTTGGCATCTACGCTGCATACAAGCTACATCCAATCTGATCTCCAACATCATCTCCTGCAAATACCCAACTCCAAGCTAGTCTCCAAGTCGCTCCATGTGTCTCTGAGAACTGCTACTCAATCCTTCTTAACGGTGCCTGGACTACAATAAGCCCCACAGGAAGCAGCTCCCCAATAAATTTCCGCAAAATACCTGCAGGTTCCAGACAGGTCCAATAGTGCCCTATTACCGGATCTACCTACTTCTCTGCCGACTCTACCACCGCCAAACAATATATCAAGCTATCACCCTAAGTCATCTCAAGCACCATGGCAGAAAAATACCCCAAAGCGCAATACAAACGCTCCAAAGGTGAACCTGCGATGCCCATGACTTGGCGAAGTCAACCAAACAGAACACGGACACAATGCAATTAAAACTGACCGCAATCCATGCTGACAGGAACACAATTAACCCTAAAATTACCGCTGCGGAGCAAAGAATAAGTGATGTGGAAGATTCTTCGTCCCCAATCAGCAAAGACATTGAATCACGTATGGCTGTCACCAGTGGCTTGAAACGTCAAGCAGCCGAACTGGAAGACAGAAATAGAAGGGGCAATATTAGAATTTTTGGCATTCCTGAAGGCACAGAAGACTCAGCAGAATCATGAATTGCCTTTTTGGAGAACTGGATCCCCCAAATTACGGGCATTAAGTTCCACAACGCTCTAGAACTAGACCGAGCACACAGAATTCCGACCTACAACTCATCAACGAGGAAAACAACCCGACCAATTATCTGCAAACCTCTAAGAAACTAACACGCAGAAGCCATCCTCAGCTTTGCACATAAAAATCGCCAGATAACCTAGAATTGTCATAAAATAACCTTCACACAAGATTACTCAAAACCTACCGTGGATACAAGAAAAGGCTTCCTGCAATAAGAGACAGGTTACGTGACAAAAACATCCAATTCTCATTTGCAGGTCTTGCTAAATTTAAAGTCATAGAGAACGGTAGATTCCACTTCTTCATGGACCCGATCGAACTCTCAAACTACTTGGCCTGCCCTACCACGCAAGACATGGACCATTCGACCTCCTTCTCCAATAAGAGGAAGACTTGATATCCTTTTTTGTCTTTTCTCCAATATGCCGATAGGCTTACACATAATGTCCGATGCTGGCAACTCATTAGCAATCCGTCAAACATGCTTGCCACTGTGATGTTACTGTTTATTATTGATTTGCTTACCATTAGAATCGAGTACAATAGCTAGTAAGATTCCAGATAGGATTCCTGACTGCATTTAACTGTCCTATTGTTTAATCAACCCAGAATAGTTTCTAATGTATAGATATGCCGTACATTGTTTAGTTCCAGTTATAAACGGTTTATAGTTCATAGTATGTACAAGAAGCTACTACATAGATACTATATAATACTACATAATGGATTCTCTCTCCAAGTTGTCAGTACGACGCTCCTGCCGTCGCACCTCCATCTAACAATGTCCTCAGGATTAGGGAGGGGTGGTAGGAGGGTGCTGGGATTTTACTTTGGGTTTTCTCAGTTGTTTTACTATTCGCATCTCTACTATTTTTTTCTTTATCCCTATTATCTTTCCTGACCTGCTACCCATTGTTCTTACTGCTACATCTTTTCCACATTCAGCAAGAGTTCCTGCTTACTGCTTATCCTATTTATGCTGGTAGCGCTACTGCATTATCAGTAATCAACACAAGTCACCCACATACATCTAGTTTTCATATGAGGACAGTCTCCCTAGTAAGCCTGTCAATCATCGTACCCTACATAAGACCAAATCAAACTACCACCGCTTACATATGTAATGTCACTAAATAAGACATTTAACATTACGTAAGACCTTAGCGTTGTCTCCTTAAATGTGAAAGGGCTTAATCACCCAATCAAACACCGGAAAATTATTGACTACCTAGCAAAATCTAAAGGTGATATTATATTACTACAGGAAACAAAATTATCTGGGGATGACGCAGCTTTTATTAAACATAACTGGATCTCATATGTTTCATGCTCGTCAGAGGATCATAAAAAGAAAGGAGTAATCACCCTAATAGCAAAAAAATCTAACATTTCCCTTGAATCACACTCTCATGATGATGAAGGCTGAGTATTAGTTACACATCTGAGAAAAGGGGAAGACTCTATGGGGCATATTAGCAAGAACGGCATTAAAATTATTGCTGCTTTAGCAACAGGAAACTGCCGCTAAAGCAGCAATAATGGGCTCCTCAACGCTCCCTGTGCCCAGGACGCTACGCTGCTTTTGGGGGCCTTGGATCGCCAAAACAACGGGACTGCGAGGACCTTGGAGCATTGCGCTCCGCTAACTCTGCTCACCTGCTCCTCTTCCCGCTGGTCTCTCCACCCACGCCACGCCTCGCGGCCCCCGCTGCGCGGGTGCCGCTCGTAGGCTTTTGCATTTAAAATCTTGGCTGGCGCACTTCAGGCTGGGTTTCCTCAACGCTCCCTGTGCCCAGGACGCTACGCTGCTTTTGGGGGCCTTGGATCGCCAAAACAACGGGACTGCGAGGACCTTGGAGCATTGCGCTCCGCTAACTCTGCTCACCTGCTCCTCTTCCTAAAGCCCCGCCCCCCCTCATTATTTATTTCCGGTTACGTATTTCCGCAGCGCGGATCGCAGCGCGGGCGAAGCCCGGGCCAAGGGCGGGCCCGTTGTAGCCGGTCGAGCCCGCAAGAGACCGGACCGGGCTATCTCCCTTTCAGTCACGGACTTGTGTGTAGGTTCTAACTGGGCTCAATATTTACACTGTTGCATTGTTTGCTGGTTGACAGAGTTTAGCGGGTACAGTGGGAGTTAGGCATTGCATGACATAGTTGTGGGTGCTCTAACGCTTTTTCCTCCCTATATTCTGATTTTAGCGCAATGGCTACCAAAGTGGGCAGGAACCTTGCTCGTAATGATAACCTCACGGGCACCTCAGATAATTTCATTATCAGAGCTAACTCAGTGATAGATCAGGGCATAGTTCTTATGGAACTCAGAGTTTCGCAAGAACTTGCACAGGCCAGACGTTCTTCTCTGGGTCCTCTAGCCTCTGTTTGTACCCCCCGAGCCATTGAGGGTACTCCCAACTGCCCAGGCGCCAAATCATCCATACTCCCACTGACCCAATTCATAGATGACACACCACAAAGTGACACTACGAGCTGTGATGAATTATTAACATCACCGAAAGCTAGATCCCCCCACCGCTGTGTTCAGGCCCTACCCTGCGAAATAAGAAGGATAAAACTATGATAATGCCTCCGAAAAACAAATCCAAAGCTCCTAGTGGGAAAAGAACCTATCCTGGGGGTACTAAAACTTCAAAGCGTCGGGATAATCTAACCACTGAAGCTCCCATTATGTTAAGTGAAGATTCCGAGTCATGTACCCCGCACCTAGCTGCCCCTACTGTTATGGTTGATGCAAGTGCCTCTTCCAACATCTCGCTTCAAACTGAAGGGGTTGCAACAATGTTGCAACTTAACTCATTGCTGCGCACCCTACTCGACCCTATTATTAAAAGGTTAGATAGCATAACAACCCACCTGGCACAGCTTGAGACTCATATCAATGGTGCATTTGGAAACGTCCACAATACCACACATTTGCAATGCTCCTGCCAATGCACCCACAATAGTAGGACGGATGGGATAATACCAGCTGCACCTCCAAACCACCCAAATACTCAGCTACTGTCTAACCACTCTGATCATATTGCCAACCCGGCACCTTTTCAACTTGAAGACAGGCTCACTAACACCCAACTACCTGTTCCTATCATTCCAGCATCTGTTCCTGTAGCAAAAGGTAGTGATAGTGGAAGATCGTCAAGAAGGGGAGATCTGGGAGAGGTACTTGGGCCCACTTTGACAATTGATTTACCTCCCGAATCATGCCCCCTTGTGGTCGTTCTCACAGGCGTCCCTGAAATTAGTGAAGCTACCACAGAAGATTTTAATTCCCTAAAGAATAAGACGATGCAATGGTTGTGTATCCATAGGCCTCTGCCCCCCCACGCTAGTAGTGAGATTATTATGGTCAGAAGGGTGGGTTGGATAGGGCACACCCCTAAAACTATACAAGGTGACTGCGTCATAGTCAACTTCAGGGACCCCAAAACAGTGGAGTACATTTGCAGGTGGGGATCCTCCCACCTTGAAACCAAAATCGCAACCTGCCCACTTACTTCTTTTTACCCTAGTGAATCTGCAATACGGCAAGAAACTGAATGGACCCTTGTACCCCATTCCCGATGGGGGTGTGTCGGGAAATCAAGGCGAGAAGTCCATACCTTGCCCCGCACTTCTATCCCCCTCTACAACAGGTTCAGCCAGTTAGATCAGGTGGACTGACTGATTAGGTCGATAGATGGAACCCAGGTTTCCAACCAGATTGAGGCAACTCGCGAAGGCAATATGCTTCCCTGTATCAGGGAGGTTCCTTCTCCCCCTGGAGGGATTAGTTCTGGCCATTCCCTAGAGAGTATTGGCTGTAGTCTCAGTGAGCAACACCTCACAGAAAAATCAGCCAACGATAGTATTGCTCCCGCGGACCCCATTGAATCTAATCCACCGGAGAGTTCATCCCATTCGCCTGTTCTCCTATCCTCACCCATAAGCCACGTTCAGCACATGATTATAACATCCTGGAACGTGGCAGGAATAAGCACCAAACTCAAGTGCCCTGAATGGGGCACCTTTGTAGATACCTTCGATGTGATCTTATTTCAAGAGACCTGGGCCAGGGAGGGAGCCCACAGGCTGGGGTTTGTGGCCTTTAACACCCTGGCGCGATGGGGAGGCATTGGGAGGCCGTCCGGTGGCCTGATCACGTGGGTTGGTATCCACCTGGGCTGCAAAGCAGAATTAATTCAGACCAACTCAGCTGACATCTTATGTGTCTTACTGACATGGCCATCCTCCTTCAAACTAGCACTAATTAATGTCTACTCCCGCCCTACAGCACTGGCAAGGGAATCCAACACCATCAGGGAACTTTCAGCTTTTCTCGATTCTTTGAATCGGGAAACTCAGTATATAATTGCAGGCGATTTCAACTGCCATTATGAGCCCTTATTAGGGATGAACGAGGGGGCCCTGTTGGAAGAGGATGAGTTCTGGGGAATCCCTCCCTGCAACTCTGCTCCTGCTAAGGCTTGGTCTCCACTAGCCACACAGATTATGTCCCTTACCCTCCACAATTCAGTTAGGGCGGTTAATGGTAGGAAACCTTCGGACATCCCTTCTAGGTGCACGTACAATAAAAAAGATCACGAATCTCACCTAGACTATGTCATGGTTGAGACCAGGCTTTGGCCAAAGATCGTGGATCTGAAGGTACTGCCCAGGACTGACAGCGATCATAACGCTCTGGTGTTAAAGATGGTATCCCCCCTTGTTTCAAGGCGACAAACCGAAGTGCCAACTGACCCTGGCCTTGTTTTATCCAATAATAGGCGGCGAGTCAAATGGGCGAAACTGCGAGAGAAGAGGGATGCACTCTCCAGCTTATCTTCAACTATCCTCCCTTTCCTCACCATGGCAAGGGACATCCTGACCGCAGAAGAGCATCCTGTTCCTTCTGTGAACTTGCTTACTCTTCACCAGGATCTGGTGGACACGTTAGCCGATATTTTTAATCCAACTGTAACTACCGACAAACCTATGGTGCCCCGCCCTTCCTCCTGGTATAATGCTGCGTGCAGGAAGTCAAAAACCAAACTGGTAAATGCAATTAAGGATGGTACCGATAGCTCAACTATTCGTGCTCTCAGACGCTCTTACAAGGAAGTAATGGAACAGGCAAAAATTGCCTGGGACTGGGAGCGCTGGCACAATCTTGCCTATGCACTTACTAGAAAGGAATCGCGGAGATTCTGGGCAATTGTGAATAATGGGACTGCTGAACCCCGCAATGCAATAGAAGTAAATCTAGATCCTGGGGTTTGGGAATCCCACTTTAAGTCTCTCTATGCAGGATCCTCCGACCTAGACGTTCTGCATTTACATTCCTATATACCTGGAGACGATGAGGATGAGACCCTGGTTTTTACCCACGAGGATATCACCATTGCCCTGGGAAAACTGATGTGGGGCAAAGCGCCAGGTTTAGATAAACTTCCTGGTGACATGTTTAAGGATCAGCCCCTGATTTGGGCACCGTACCTGTGCGCTCTATTTAATACTATCCTGCGAGGCGCAGAAGTTCCAGGCTCATGGTTGGGAGCTGAAATTATACCTATCTTCAAAAAGGGATCACCCCTGCTCCCAGTAAATTACAGACCCATCAGTCTCATTGATGTCCCCCAAAAAATATTTGCGCGACTTATTCTAGATCGCTTGCAAGAGTGGATCAATGAGAACGAAATTCTGTCACCCTACCAGGCTGGCTTCAGGAGTAAAACATCTACTACGGATCAGTTATTCCGCCTAGCTATGCTGTACTGGAAGACTGTCACAATAGAGGGTGGCAGCCTCTATATGGTGTTTGTTGATCTCCGTTCAGCATTTGACACCGTGCCAAGGGGGAAATTGTGGGCTGTTCTCCGGGATTTGGGAGTACCCAATGCTCTGTTGAATATACTAGTGAGATTGCACACACAGAATTTTGCACAGGTCAGGTGTGCGAGGGGAGGAGTCTTGTCTGCGAGGTTCCCGGTAAACAAGGGAGTTAGGCAAGGGTGTGTCCTTGCCCCCACCTTGTTTTGCCTATACGTGAATGGGTTGATTTCCTGCCTGGATGCAGTACTAAACAACGACGCACCCAGGCTGGCAGGTAAGAAAATCGCGGCCATAATGTTTGCCGACGATACTCTTTTACTATCTAAGTCACCCATGGGGATACAGCGCATACTGGTTGGGTTTCATGAATTTTGTATTGATCATGGTCTACAGATCAACGTAGACAAAACCAAATTCATGATTCTTAATCCCCCACGACGCACCAGACCCCCTCCTATCTTGGATACAGTTTCGCTTGAGAGAGTGCAGACCTTTCAATATCTAGGTGTCACATTGAGCGAAAACCTTTCCTGGGTGCCCCATCTCTTAAAATCTCAGCTCAAACTGACTCAAATAGCGGGCGGAATACTGAAAATGAACAATGCCTCAACATACAGGCCCATAAGCCCAGGGCTTGAAATCTATAAATCCAGGGCAAGAGCAGCGGCCTTGTATGGTGGGGAACTATGGGGGCACGTTGTGAGTTCCGAATTAACCAAAGCGGAGAATAGATTCTTGATGTAGCTGTTAATGCTCCCACAAAGTACTCCCCTTATTCCTCTAAGGCTCGATCTGGGCTTATTCCCAATCCTGGAGGAACTATCTATAAAACCCCTTAGATTCTGGAGGAGATTATGGCTAACTCCTGAACTCATACAATATAGAACTGAACTGCAGGAAGTATTAAATTTGAGCAAAGCTGTGCACATTCCCTGGCTCTCCTATGTCAAACAGGAACTAATGTCAATGGGTCTTGCAGATATGTGGCATCAGCCAGCGATTGCCTGCAGTGAGATCTCAGGGAAACTGCTCACCCAGTCATATAGATCTAGATGCACTAGTGCATGGTTGCATGACTCATGTAATGGTTCTATGGTAAATTCATTCCTAGAGATAAAAACTGTTACTCTTTTGAGGATTATTTGAATGTAATTTACCCTGTACTGGCCAGAAAGTTATATATCCAATGGAGGTTTGGCTGCCTCCCTCTTGCATGCTTCACTAACAAGTGGTCTAGCACCGGGGTTTCCAAATGCCCAGGTTGTGGCACGGACATAGAGAATGATTGTCACATCCTTTTCTTCTGTCCCATGTACAGCAGAGCCCGGAAGCACTGGATTGTACCTGTATGTAGGAACCTGGGCTTCCGCAAATATGCAGATGCACTTAGAATCTTTAAATCGAACACAGCAGGTTACATTGTGTTTGCACTTTCTAAGTATCTCCATGCATTGTGGATAAAAAGGAGTTTTATAATTCGAAACAGTGCCTAGACAAACTTGGGTTGCTAGCTGTAAATTTTAGAATTGTTGTTTTTTACTGTGTATTTTAATGTACTGTGTTTTAAATGCTGCTTTTATGGCCGAAACAGGTCGAAATAAAGTATTATTGAATTAGTTACACATCTGAGAAAAGGGGAAGACTCTATGGGGCATATTAGCAAGAACGGCATTAAAATTATCGCTGCTTTAGCAACAGGAAACTGCCGCTAAAGCAGCAATAATGGGCTTGATAATGTGCCCTTGAGAATTCCAATAAAAGCCCATGTTCTGGTGTTAAAATGGGCTTCTATTGGAATTCTCAAGGGCATATTATCAAGCCCATTATCGCCGCAAGCGGCGATAATTTTAACGCCGTTCTTTGATAATATGCCCCCCTACACTTTGTAAACATATACGGCCCTAACACGGACGAACCCAATTTCTGGGAGAATGTTTCAAAAATCATAGAAAATCTTCCCCAGGATGATCTCATCATAGTTGGTGGTGATTTTAATCTCCCTTTAGACCCTATAATTGACCAACAATCCACTTGCAAATATGTCACAAGATCTCACAGCATTGTACAGAAAATTTGTTCTAAGTTTAACCTCAAAGATTCTTGGCGCCTTCAACACCCAGCCTCTAGGGATTACACTTTTTGCTCAACCCCACATAACTCCAACACTAGAATTGACTACATACTTATATCGGGGTCATTCACACACCTAACTGATCAGACACATATTTCACCCAAGTTAGTGCCTGATCATTCATGTATTAGTGCTAAATTAGCCGGCAGACACATTAAACCTTTGTCTAAAAGATGGCGCTTTAATAACGATGTCCTGTCAGATCCCAACGATGAAAAGAAAATTGAAGATGTGATCACAGATTACCTCAACCATAACGATCTACCTGAAACAAACGTAAGCACCCTCTGGGACGCACTGAAGGCAACCGTTAGGGGAGTCCTTATCGAGATTAAGACAAAAATCAATAAAAGACACTAATAATCAAACGCACACTAAACGGAAAGAAATTTTAAACACCTTTAAATCCTTCTATGAAGACTTGTATCGGAACGATCAAGAATTTAACTTAGAAGGGTGCACCCAATAACTGAACAAATTGAACCTTCCCAAATTATACGAAACAGACAAACTGGCTCTAGGGAAACCAATAAGCGAACTAGAGGTGTCGAATTCTATTAAAGCCCTGAAAGACAATAAGGCCCCGGGACCTGACGGCTTCACAGACACATTTTATAAGACATTTGCAGAGTATTTGATAATATAGCTAATAAAGGAAGTACAACAAACTCCATGACAAAGGCCAATATTATAGTTATCCCAAAGAAGGGAAAGATCCCCTATTACCAAAAAAATTATAGACCAATATTTCTTATCAATGTCGATTGTAAAATGTACGCAAAACTTTTTGCCACCAGCCTTAATGCAGTCCTACCACAATTAATAAGTAACTCCCAAGTAGGCTTTCTTAAAAACCGCATGTCAAACGATCACACCTTCCTGTTACGCCATGTTCTAGAAAATGTGGCTTTTAAACCAGACCCATCCATAGCAATCACCCTTGGCGCAGAAAAGGCGTTTGACAGGGTTTCATGGTCCTCCTTAAAACACTGCATGCAATCATTTGACTTGGGTGACCCCTACATAAATATGGTCGAAGCTTAATGCACGTATTGCAATTAACGTTTCTCTTTCTGAGTCTCTCACTCTCCTACAAGGCACAAGGCAAGGCTGCCCACTTTCACATCCCTCTTCCTACTAGCGTGAGAGCCCTTAATACAAGACATCAAACAGAATACAGACATCAAGGGAGTAGGTTTTGTTAATACTCAAGTTGAATTAACCGCCTATGCGGACAATATCTTAATAATAACAGAAGATCCGGGTCCCTCAATTAATGCTTTGATGCTAACGATAGGGAAATACTCTATACACTTGGGGTGCAAACTAAATAGGGACAAATCTGAGGTAAAACCCTTGAATGTTCACTGCACCAGAGAGATTCTAGGCAACTCAGGTCTTGCTTGGCAATCGGGATATATAAAATACTTTGTATAGAATTTGGGGGCAATATCATTGATACACTACATCACAATGAAAATACCACGCTGGAGAAAATTAAGAAACTTCTAGACACTTGGGGCCTCATGTAGGTAAATAAATTTTACCGGTTCTTAAATACCGAGCCGTACCGAATCGGTAAATTAGAATCGGTAAGTTATATGTAGGTAAAAATTCGGTAATAGTTACCGATTCGGTAACATTCGGTAAATACGAATCGGAATTCACCGATTCGGTAAATACCGAGGTGATAATTACCGATTCGGAAAATACCGAGGTGGTATCTACCGAATCGGAAAATACCGAGGTGGTATCTACCGATTCGGGAAATACCGAATCGGTACGTACGGATTCGGTAAATAACATCACATGACTTGACGAAACAGCTAATCCTGTGCAACGACAGCCCACCCAACCAGGAACTGCCCACACCCAGGCAGGTGTACACAATTAGCCGAAGTGGCCACACCCAGGCAGGTGTACATAATTAGCCGACCCTGGAGAGGCCTGGAGTGCAGAGGAGAGGCAGGGAGCAGTTGCATGTGCGAGCGGGAAACGAACAGCATGTCCAGCCAGAGAACACAGAAAGACGGAGGGGAAAGGAGGAGGAAGCTCAAATTCAGCCCCAAGGAACTCCAGGTGCTGGTGGAGGAGGTGGTGAAGCAGCACCAGAAGCTGTTTGGGAGGCAATCCCTGCAAGTGCCTGAGGCCGAAAAGCGCAACATATGGCTGGCCATCCAGGCGCAGGTCAATGCTGTGGGAGTGACCCACAGGGACATTGAGGTCCTCAAAAAGCGCTGGTATGACCTGAGGATTGTGACCAAGAGGAAGATGGGCGACATCCAGAAGGAGGCCAGCCAGACCGGAGGTGGAACCAACAGGGCACCTGCCCTCACCGAACTGGAGGAGCTGGTGGCGGCCACACTCGAGCAAGAGAGCGTCGTGGGTCTTGGGGACGCCGACAGCTCTGCCAGAGCCGCAACACACCAAGGTAAGACGAAAGCACAGCAATGTAGCCTCCCCTACCCCTATCCCACATCCCCCATTGTGAAACGAGAATCACACTGCAGTCCACACGTGTCAGTGCAGACAGGCAATGCATTCCGGGAGATGTAGTCAGGGCAACACTAACCATGACGTAAATGTCACAGGGCAACAAGGCATGTCACGCACTCGAGGCACAAGGAGACAGAGGACAGATTGGAATGTGAAATGATTTATTGTGACGCTTGCAATGCAGCCCTTCGGGGACACTGAGCCAATGTTGTTTTTCTGTCCACAGATGTGACATCATGCAGTACAGGGCATGCTGCAGGGGAGACGGCACACCGCCCACAAAAATCACCTCTAGCCAGCACGAGTTCAGACCAGGGAGCAGGCCCACTTGCAGCCGCACCACCTACGCAGCCAGCCTCGCCGCACACAGAGCCAGCATCACCTCACCGAGAGCCAGCATCACCACCACCAGAGCCAGCATCGCCACTCATGTTCGATTCACCGGCCACATCTCCGCTTGCAGGTGTGAGAATGAGGAGGCGTCCAGCAGCCAGGCTACGAGCCTTAGACACCTCGTCAGACGACAGCATGGGCCCAGAAGACCGCACCGGGCCCCAGGAAGGGAGCCATCCCACTGTGCCCCACACCTCACAGGCAGCACAGACGGGAGCAAGAGGGCGCCGCAGGTCGCGTGTCCAGAGTCCACCAGCACCCACTGACGGCCATGGTGTCTTCTTGGGGCTCGAGGGCCAAATGTTGAAGCAACAGCGCCTGCAATCAAAGGCAGTTATGTCAGTCCAGAGGCACATGCGGGTGATGAGGACAAGCTTAGTCAACATGGACACAAACATTGGCGGCATGGCTGCGGGCATTCGGGACATGTCCCAGTCAATCCAGCAGTTGTGCAGCAAATTAGATGCTGACATCGAAGCACGGCGCCGGGAACGCCAGCGAAGGGACACTACCAGCAGGGCACTCAACCGTCTGGCAACTGCGACTTCCCTACTTTGCCGGCGCTCTGTGACGATGCAGGAGGGCCTAACACAGTGCTGCAGCGACCTGTCTCGGGGGATGGTGCAGGTGACAAGTGCACTAGGGGTGCTATTGAGTAGTCAGGCGTCGACAACTGCTGCAGGGGATGCTGCGGAGAGCATCGACACCAGCAGCAGCATCACACCCCCCGTCCCCGAAGCACGCAGGAGCAGCAGGCGGCTTGGGGTTGGCTCTAGTGAGGATGCACAGGCCGTGCAATCCACCACTGCAGCGCGTATGCGCAAACATTGATGTGGCCCTGCTTATCCACTTGCCATTGGGTGACGTAACCCTGGACATACTCATTGTATAGATGGCATATTGCCAGATTGGCCTGTTCATGTGTTCATGGCGTGGTGCCACATTAAACTACGTCATGACTTCTCACAACTCGCTGTGTCCCCTCACTTACTCAGAAATAGTTGCATGCGATCTCTGCCCGTCTCTCTCTCCCATCGACTGCAGTTGGCACTCTAGCTGCGCTGCCCTCTGGCTGGCCTGACTCATCCTCGTTGTCCTCAAAATATGTTAGTTCCACATCTGTACCTTTTTTCGTGGCAAGGTTGTGCAGCATTGCACAAGTGGCAATTATCTTGCAGCAGGTGATGGGTTTGTACTGGCGTGCGCCTCCGCTCTTGTGGAGGCAGCGGAACCTGCTCTTCAGTAGTCCAAACGTGCGCTCCACCACATTGCGTGTAGATTTGTGGGCCACGTTGTATCGTCTCTCACTCTGGGTTGCTGGGTGTAGGTAGGGAGTGAGGATGAATGACCGGCATGCATATGCACTGTCGCCTGGATGAGTAAAAGGGAACCATCAGTTACATGCCTCTATACACTCTGATTTGCAGGTTTCAAGGGGCGTCACTGTTACTTACCCAGCAGGTATCCCTCTCCGAATTCGCCGGCACTCAGTCGTGTGTAGATCCCACTATTCTGGAAGATGTAAGAGTCGTGGGTGCTCCCAGGAAACTTTGCAACAATATCTGTGATGATGTTCCCTGCATCACAGATCACCTGCACATTGATGGAGTGGGTGGACTTCCTGTTCCTGTAGATGTGCTCTGTAGCAGCTGGTGGACAGATTGGGATGTGTGTACCATCAATACAGCCGATGACATGGGGGAACTGTGCCATGTGATAAAAGTCTGTTTTTGTTTTCTGCAGTGCAGCCTGTGTGTTTGGGAAGCTTATGTAGTGGTGCATTCTCTGCATCATGGCATCCAGGAACTTCCTGAAGAAACGGGACAGGCAACTCTGGGATACACCACCCACCGCAGCTGTCACCACCTGATAACTGCCGGATGCCAGTAGATGTAGGCTGCAGAGCACCTGCACATGTGGTGGTATGGCGTGCGCCCTTCTTGTTGGCTGGTCCAGGAGTGGGTGCAGGTCCCTTATCAGGTCCATGATGGTTTCGGGGTGTAGCCTGTACCTCTCATGTATCTCTGCATCAGTCAGCTGGAATAGTGTGATGCGCTGTCTGTAGATTTGTTCCTCCCGTCGCCACACCCTCAGTCCTGCTGCCTGTAGACGTAGGCGCCTTGCAATGACGTACATGGCGGCCATGTTGTCCACGCTGTTGCATTTTGGGATTGCTTATGTGCATTGTTGATGGTTACCACCTGCTTTCCATCCGTGTTAATTACCGACTCTTATTTACCGATTTTCCTGGATTTCTTAATTACCGACTGCTCCTACATGTCATTTTAAATTTTTACCACTTCATATTTACCACTTCATATTTACCACTTCATATTTACCGATTCGTTAATTATGTATTCGGTAAATATGAATCGGTATTTTAGAATTCGGTAACTATGAATCGGTATTTACCGCCTCATATTTACCGAAAAGTGGTTTTTGGACTCCTACATCTCACTTGTCTGAATACCGGTCGGTAACGGCATATTTACCGAAAATCGGCCGTTACCGACCGGTATTTCGCTACCTACATGAGGCCCTTGGTCTCCAAAATTTATCACTTGGTGGCGCAGAATTGAGACAATGAAGATAATGATTACGCCTCTAATCAATTATCTAATCAACATGCTCCCTCTCACCTTAACAGAAGAATTCCACCGTAAACTTGATATCCTCTTATCAAAATGTATATGGCAAGGCAAGAAAGCTAGAATAGGACTTAAAAAACTAACACTGGACAAATCCCTAGGAGGAGTTAATCTAGCCAATTAAAAAACATACCAAGCAGCCTTCTTAGCAAAACAGGGCTCCTACTGGCTCTCGACTCCCATCAATTACACTCCTGTATGGCTAGAAGTCGAAAAATCTATCCTTAATAACCTTAGCCCTCTTGCCCTGCTCACCTCTAGCCACGCAAATCTACTTAGATCAAAGTCTATTTAAAAAAATACAAAAGCAGTATTGCTAAAATTAGATAGGACACTCAACTCAAGCATAAAGCACTCCAAGATGGAATCCGTATGGAACAACTGTAACATTTTATACAAAGGCAAAACTTTACACTATGATGCTTGGATTAACAAAGGGATTTTCTTCCTCCAACAGCTAGAAAGCTCCTCATACCCAATTACCTTTAAGGAACTCCAATCTAATTATAATTTAGACAATATGGAATTTTGCAATTTCCTAAAGGTCAGGGCAGCATTATCAAAAGCCAAAATGCATAACTCACCTCCATCACTACCAAACTTTGTAACAAAGATCAACAAGCTAGGCCACCGAGTATCACTTATATACAAACTACTCCGGCCTAAAAACTCGACTCTCAATAAAAACCTTATTACTTTCTGGGAGCTACATTCCTCTAATCCTCTCCCCGAGACTAAATGGTCTCAAATATGGAGCTCGACTACCCCAAATAAAATATCCCCGGTCTTATCCCAAACAAAATTATGTCTCCTTCATAAAGGCTTCTGGACACCTGCTCGACTACACTCACAACATCTCCGCGATGATCCTATCTGCTAGAACTGTAAGGAAGAAACTGGTGATCTAGCTCACCTTATCTTACACTGCAAAGCTGTTTCAGCATTTTGGGACAACGTATTTGCTTTTCTATCAAAACTATTCAATTGCTAATTAAAAAAAGAACTCTCTACTTTAACAACTGGCTTCCTTGATGCTGATACAGTAAACAATACAGACAAGGCCCTCTTGGACCTCCTAGTCACATCCGCAATAAAAATTGTCCTGAATAACTGGAAGAACACACACAAGGCATCATTAAAATGCTGGATGAATTGGATTACACACCTCAGGGGCGCAGACAATATCGCTCTTCAAAACTCTCCCTGGAAACCCTCTACCAGACATATGTGGGATAGACTAGATGTATACTTCACCACACACAAACCACCGTGATTATTCTACAGTTACTTTTCATAGGTTACTTCCCTTTCACATATCCTCCTAACCATAAACAATAGTTAAGGATGGGTAAAACGCATTACGGAACCTCAGACGTACTGAACCTAGAAAACCCTACCTCCATAGGACTCTTTTGCCAAGACACAAACTTTGACACAATACCCAACATAAGCATGGGTAGGTCCTTTTTATTAATATTTTCTTTTTATATCTTATTTCTTTCTTCTCTTTATTTCATAGGTTATTTGAAGATTATTCATTAGTGTACAGTATCTTGTATCATCCAATACATTGTAATCCACGCTTCCCGTGTACGCTTGTGTAAATATTTCCTGTTCATCCTACTGCGGAAGCTGTTACGTTTCTACCCAGCTGATGTATCACGTCAATTTTATACCTTTGTACACCGTATACCATTCCTTTGTGTTTTTCTATTGAAAATACCTAATAAAATCATTTGAAATCCGAAAACAGCGGGAAAACAAATGCTTTGTTCATCTGGCCACAGCATAGAACAAGAACAGCCAGTACTTAGCAAGCAAACAGTGGTACTAGGGATGAAGGAGCGAAGTCTTTTCAACCTTATATTCCAGGTCCTTTGCTTACCCTTTTCCACCACTTCCCCCTTGTTCCCCGGTTGCTTAGCAAGATCAAGAGGAACTCTCAGTGTATCAGCATGGCCCCTGAAAGCTTGGCGTTCTCAAGTTTAGCTATTTCTCCAGATGTCTGTGCAATTCTTCATCAAGTCTGAGCTCCATTAAGAGTGAAAATATATCAGACAAAATAGAAAAGGTTCTGTATTTGGTGTCAATTTAGAGGCCTCCACCATGTTAGATCTGAGCCACATCTGTTTCTTCCTTATCTTTTGAGCTAGCCCTTTCAGACCAGATACAGTCTTCAATTGGGGGTTCGCTTGACAGTAATATCAAGACATCTGAGATCTTCAGTTTCTATTTTCTTTTTCTTACCAGATCAGCCCTCTTCTGTGATTGGTCTGTATGAGTGTCATTTGCACTCTCTTCCATCCAATACAGCATAGGTCAGCCAACTTGAGTCACTGGCTCTGTTGCCGCGTGAGTGATAGCATTAGTCTCATCAAATATTCACATCTGCCTTCAAACGTGTGCCAGAGCTGGTGGGCAAATCCTTTAGTTTTCCATTTTCTCCTTTTAAATATCCTCTTTCATTTCTTTATTCTCTTCTTCTTATTTTCCTATTTTGGCGCATTCTACAGCTTATCCAGTATTGTGGTATCTTTCATAGATTTACATGCCTGAATCATTCCCTGTCGTCGAGATGGGAGTCCCATGGTAAAATATTCAAGCAGTGCCTTCAATACTTCATAGGCGAAAATGGTCCAAGGCCATCTAACAGTAACCTATCTATGTCCTTTTAAAGAAAGGACAAAATGTTGACCTCCAGCTAATCAGCTGTTAGCACCCTCCAGAATACTCCCAGCAGAGGCAAGTTCTCCTCAGAGTTTCCCCGCACGTCGTGTGGAAGGGAGTCCCCCTGAGTGCTACTCAGTTTCTTTTCTTCAGCAAATCTGGACATCATGTCAGACCAAAAAGGCCTTTTCCGCCCTTGTAAAATCTGTGGGAAGAAAAGGGTCCATGTGGATGATCCACACAAGGAATGTATTTATTGCCTATATCCTAGGCATGAGGTGAGAGATTGTAAAATCTGTCACACTTTCTCAAACAAGACCCTCAAGGACAGAGAGGTAAGATTGTTATTGTGGCTCCAAACCACAAAACACCAATCTCATTCTTTGGATGAAGAAGAGGGCAGAGCTTCAACATCCCACAAGAGGGCCAGATCTAAGGACAGTTCCTCAGGTGAGGGAAGAAAACACTTTAAGCCTTCCCAGGAAAGGGTTTCAGGTAAGGAAAATTATGCTAAATTCGCCTCTGAACCGGCATTATCTGTGCCCTCTACACCTGTCATGAAGGAAAAGATCGCCCTAGAGCTTCCTCTTCTGATCCTGTGAGTAGGAAAACCTTAAAAAGTCATCACCGACGACAATCTCTCTCGTCGACGACAATCTGTGTAACATCGTTGATGCCAACGGTGAAGACGATGGTGATCCAGTCTCCTATTCTCTCTATCAGAGTCTCCACGTTGACGATGAGAGCTTCATCGTCGGCGAAGACAGCCAACGCCCCTCCGTCGGCTGCAATGCCGTCGACAAAGATCCCTTTGGTGAAGGACTCGTCCACGGTTTGTCTGTCGACGAAGACTCCATCGACAAAGACACCGTCGACGGAGACACCATCGACAAAGATATTATTAATAACAGTACCGTCAACGACTGCACCGTCGAAGAAGGAATTACCCTTTCAGATAATTTCTGTACCGTCGACGCCTCCATAAATGAGGATTACTCAGGTCACTAAAGTGACAAAGACATTCTTACACCCGTCTATGCAAGACTATAGCAAGGTATCGCCTTTGCTTCCATCACATCTATTGGAAGGATATGTATGGGAAGAGGAGGATGATGATGATGATGGCCTCTATGGGGTAGCTCACAGTCCATCTGAGCTTCATGTGAAGTGCCAGGAGAATGACGAGGAGGATGAAGATTATCAGGAAGAGGTTCAGTATTACCAGCAAGGGAATGTGCCACGTCATAGTTATCAATTTAAATTCTAACCAGAACCACGCCCCAGAGCCATGGCCCATTTACCATCATTAATCGAGGATCTTCAAGCCCTGTTGGTGGATTATAGACAAAGATTTCCTCCTCCACAACATCAATCAGAGAATCAGGTATCTCAAGTGGGCGAACCTGCAGGAACATCAGGTCCTCAATTGCCTTGCACTGGAAACAGCGTTTACAACGCTGTCATTACATCGCACTACTATTACAACGCGGTCGTTACAACGACCACGTTGTTAGTATGCAATGCATTTACATCGCGAGTCATTACACCAACTTGCACTACCGGGCACTGAGGTATTGGAAATGAAATCCAACACCTTCCCTACTGTTGCGCAAACTGGAATAGGAAAAGTAATTAATACTATTCCTAAGTCCAGCGCGCCCCCTAGTACAAGTCGTTGTAATGGCTTGCGATGTAAATGCATAGCATACTAACAACGCGGTCTTTGTAACAACAGCGTTGTAAAAGCACGCAATGTAATACATCGAGATGTAATGAGCCATATTCGCCTAGCACACCTGTGAATTTTCCGGGCTCGGGGGCAGCCGACCCTGGAGCACAGAACACTTCCTCCGCGGAAGAAGAGGTAGAGGAAGGTGAACTGCCAGATCCAATATCTGCTCCTGACCCTTGGGTTGACTATGTGATTCCAACACCATCCCCTCTTCCGCACCTTCCGTCAGACTCTCCTCCAGAGAATATCGGGAGGTTTCACAACTTAATGCAGAGGGCAGTCAACAGGTTTCATTTGCCCATGACAGTAAAGCAAACCGAATGTTTCCTATACGACTTCAAGGAGGACACAAGGAAAGTGGTACGCTCCATACCTATCATTGACCGTATATGGTAGGAGGGCATAAGGATTATGAAAACACCAACGTCCATTCCACTGGTACTGCCTCGTGCGGAGAAGAAGTATAGGGCTCCGGATGATTCTCCGTCTTGCATATCGGACATCCTAAGGCAGATTCGGTCATCTCCCAGGCTGCGCAAAGACAATCTAAAACCCGGCTACCCCGATTACTACCCCTCCGGATAAGGAAGGGCATAGAATGGACATTCTTGGTAAAAGATTTTCTTCAATGGCAGCTGTGACAATCAGAGCAGCGAATGCTCTAGGCATTATTGGCCGCTATTACCACCAGATGTGGTCCGACATGGCAGGGCTAATAGATCTCATCCTGGAAGAAAGCAGACAAGATGCACTCAAGATGCTGCTGGAGGGTAAGCTTACAGCTTCAGAGACAATTGACTGTGCCCTCGATGTGGCAAATACTGGTTTTAGACAGTTAGCTGGAGCAGCTATACTTCGACGTCAGGGATGGCTAAGAGTGACCACCTTTAGACCTGAAGTACAAGCACAAGTACTAGATATGGCTTTTGACGGTGAGTCACTCTTCGGAAAACACATTGATGCCGCTCTTTTGGCAATCAAAAATGATACCGATACTGCAAAGTTATTGGGCTCTCTACAGTACAGAAGAGTACCATTCAAAGGTGCTAGAGGGCGAGGATTCACCAATTACAAAGGAGGATACCAGAGGGCTCAACAATATCAGCCATATCAAACTCAATATCGGCAGTCTTATAACACCTCATCTTATCGTCAACCATCTACAGCTGGTTTCTCTCACCAGGGAGGCCATAAGCGAGCATCCCAACAAGGCAGCACTCAGGCAGAAAGCAATGAGCATGGCAGGGTACCAGCCCATCTTCCCTCCCTACCCGTGGGTGCGAAAAGTTCCAGTTATGTGCAACGGTGGCACGAAATAACATCAGATCGCTGGGTGTTGGACCTAGTCACCAATGGTCACACTTTAGAGTTCATTCGGTGGCCACCAACCACTCCACCCAGGATTCCCCCTCCCCTCGTCTTCACTTATTACGGAAATAAGTTTTGACCATGGTTCTCAAAGAGGCAATAGAAGAAGTACGTTTCGCTTAGAAGGGAAAAGGTTTTTATTCTTGTTTTTTCCTAATAAAAAAGGGTATCAGGAGAATGGAGACCAATTCTGGACCTAAGGAATCTCAGCAAGTTACTCAAAAAGCAGACGTTCAGGATGGTAACACTCTCTGATATCCTGGGCTGTTTAAACAGAGGAGATTTCATGACTTCGCTCGACATGGAAGACGCATATTTTCATATCCCAATCCATCCGAAACACCGGAAATTCCTAAGATTCATGGTGGCTGGTACCCACTATCAATTCAAAGTGCTCCCTTTTGGCCTCAAATCTGCATCACAGATTTTCACAAAATGCCTGGCGCCAGTAGCGGCGACCCTGCAGTCTCAGGGGTTTCAGGTATTTCCATACCTCGACGATTGGCTGCTCAAAGCAGCAACAACACAGGAGGCCAATTGAGCAACGAAAGCTTGCCATCATTTGTTCAATACGTTGGGACTAACCCTAAACAGAGAAAAATCGGTTTTACATCCAACTCAAGTAATATCTTTCCTGAGAGCATCCTTAGACACCATTCAATGCAAAGCATTCTTGTCTCAGGAAAGACGGATACGTTTGGAATTGCTTGCAAAGACCATATCAAGAAAAGGGTCTGTTTCTGTACGGCTGTACAAGTCGCTCCTGGGAATGTGCTCTTCAGCGATAAATCTGGTACCTCTAGCCAGACTGAAGATGAGGCCTCTTAAGGAGGAACTGCAGAAACAGTGGCAACAAGTGGGGTCCTTCAAAGATTTAATTCAAATAACGGCACGGATGGTGAAGGCACTACAGTGGTGGTTTCGGGCAACAAATCTTGTTCAGGACCTGACTTTCTTACAGAGCACCCCAGATTTCATTCCAACAACGGATGCCTCCATGGGGGACTGAGGTGGTCATCTACAGGACTTGCAGATCCAGGGCATATGGTCTCCGGCACAAAGGAAGCAGCACATCAACAGCTTGGAGCTCAAAGCCATATTCCTATCTCTTCAAGCTTTCCTGCCAAGGATAGCAGGCTCCTCCGTGTTGGTTCGTGCGGACAATACGACCAGCATTTACTATGTCAACAAGCAAGGAGGAACAAGATCCATTACGCTATCTTGGGAAGTGCAAGAATTATGGGAATGGACAACACACCATGGAATCTCGTTATAGGCCGAGCATGTCAGAGGTCTGCACAATACCCTAGCAGACACATTAAACAGGTCTCAAACCAGTTGTCACGAGTGGGACCTCGAGCAAATCCAGCTGGACAAGGTATTTTGAAAATGGGGGAAACGAGCGTTGGATCTCTTCGCAACGGAGGAGAATGCCAAATGCCAGTACTATGCCAGCAGATTCCCTCTACCAGGGTCAAGGGGCAATGCCCTTTTAATGCGATGGTCAGGGATTTATGCCTACGCTTTTCCCCCATTCCGTTAATTCCCAGGTGTTAACCAAGATGAAATCGGAAGGCTGTCGTCTGATCCTGATAGCATCATGTTGGCCCACACAATACTGGTTCCCGGAACTGCTTCTACTGTCGGAGTCGAAACCCATTCGCCTGTTGTCATCCTCAACGATGTTATCGAGAGTCAAGGCTCAAGTGAACCATCCGGACCCACTCTTGCTTCATTTGCACACATGGCACCTGAATTCCTTGAATTTAAGGACCTAAATATACCGCAAGAATGTAGGGAGATCATTGCTAAATCCCGTGCTGAAAGCACTAGCAAAACATATTGTTTGAAATGGAGACGATTCTGTTTCTGGTGCGAAAGGAATAACGTTCACCCACTCCAAGCTCCTGCTGAACAGATTTTGCTGTATCTCTTCTCTCTGGTTAAATCAGGTCTCACTTTATCTTCAGTAAAGGTTCACCTGGCTGCAATTTCCCATTATAGGAAATCTCCTCAAATTCCTTCTCTCTGTGCATCTAGTGTTATAAAGCAGTTCCTGAGAGGTATTTTCCATGCATTTCCCCCAGTGTGTGCGCCTCCTCCGGAGTGGAAGCTCAATGTGGTATTGGCGCAGTTGATGAGACAACCGTTTGAACTGATTCTCAAGGCGGAACTTGAATTTCTCACATGGACGGTATCCCTCTTGCTCACTCTTACTTCTGCAAGGAGAGTGAGCGAAATACATAGGCTACTGTTAGATGGCCTTGGGCCATTTTAGCCTATGAAGTATTTAAGGCACTGCTTGAATATTCTACTGTGGGACTCCCATCTCGACAACTGGGAATGATTCAGGCATGTGAATCTGTGAAAGATACCAATACTGGATAACCGTAGTTACAGGTAAGTAACTTATTTTCTTCACCAGACAGTGCTAGTGGGCCCCTTGCTTGTCGTTCATTTCATATGCAGTGTGTTGCATACCAAAGTGCCACTGCCTCTAAACCAGGTGACCATCTCGGAATGGTATTGTCTATAGTTTTTCACTGTTATCCAGTATTGAGGTATCTTTGATAGATTCACATGCTTGAATCATTCCCGGTTGTCGAGATGGGAGTCCCATTTTACTCCCATCTCGACGACGGGGAATGATTCAAGCATATGAATCTAAGAAAGATACCAATACATGATAAACACAGTTACAGGTAAGTAACTTATTGTATTTTACCGTCCCAAGGTGGCCAATATGTTGGTTTTAAACATGATGTCCTTGATGGAACTTTAAAACAACAATTCAATATGTACAATAGCATTGCAGTACGGCCAACTGTTTTTATTTGATATTGCAGGCATATGTTTGCCATGTTTATACAGGAACAAATATTCTTGTTTCTACTTTTATTTTTTTTATTTATCGTTCATATGTTGTTTAGTGTGTGTTTTTATTGTGGTTGTGTAAGTGGGAGAATAAAAAATGAGTCGGTAGGTGGCTGACTGGCAGCTGTGTGCAAGGGTGAGTGACAGAGCTCTCGTTTATATGCCAGACCTGTTGGCATTACCACTGCTTGTATTTATGTTTGCGCATTAACATCAGTTTAACCCTTTAAGCTTGGCGTAGAATCTGCCGCGGTGCAGACGTTTCCGTGTGCGGGCGGGGCCGCATCGGCCTATGGACGTGCACGGCACTACGGAGGTAGTGCTCACGATGGCCGTTGGCTGACGCACGCAACGGAGGGGTTAATAACATTGTTTTATTATGAAGTTAATTTTTGTTAGCCTCTAGATGGCAAAGTTGCTCTATATACAAGCATGTATTCCTTCTTTAATTGTATCCATCATATATATATACATATATATACATATATATATATATATATTACCTACTGGCGGTCGCCAGTAGGTAGTTATAGTTAGGACCACGTTTCCATAGGAAAACCTCAACATTCTATTTTGAATAACTTTGGCGCCGGTCGACGAATCCTCGCGAATTTCTCAAAATAGGTGGGGCGCTACGCTCCGCTCCTACCCTGAAAGTCTCGGGGGGATTCGTCAAGCGGGGGCTGAGATAAAAGGGGGGTCCCAAAACGCGTTTTTCCCATGCATTTTTCCATAGGACCTTTAGAACGAGCTACAGCCCGAACGGCTGAACAGAATTACTAGAAATTTGGCAGAGAGGTAGTCCCTAGGTCAAGGAAGTGCCTTTTGTAGGTTTGGTGTAAATCTGTTCAGTAGATTCTGAGAAAATAGCCTTTAAATCAATATATATATCTGAGCCCGCTTACGGTACGCTTACCGTACGCTTACGGTAAGCGTACGGTGGCGTGCGCGAGCGCGATTCTGATTGGCTCTTAGATCTTAGTAAACATTCGAATCGGCAGAAACCAGGAAGCGGCGTCCGCCATTTTGTCTACCGCACTGAGTGTTATGTATCAAACATGATGGCCAAAAACATGTTACGGGGATGTTTTGACAACTCCCTCTCACATAGTCATGTTGAGGGAGTCCCCAAACATCCCCCAAGAGCAAAAACGGCATTATTTTTTTTTCGGCAATTTCGCGGGGTACGCTTACCGTACGCTTACCGTAAGCGTACGGTAAAAAAATAAAAATAAAAAAAACACTATCCACACTTTCTCCACCCCTTGTGCAAATGGTGGCCGAATGCCAACATTTGTGCATGGCTTATCAGAGCACAGAAAATTTTCCCAAAAAATTTCAACAGATTACCTATCACAAGGAAGCGCATAATATGTCCTCCATGTGCGCACGGTGCGCGAAGCGCATCGTGCGTACATGGCCCATCTAGCGTAACGTGGGCACGGCACTAACTGCGTAAAGTGGGTGCGCGGTGCGCGAAGCGCACCGCGTGCTCACTGTGCGCGCACGGTGCGCGCACGGAACGAACTGCGTTAAGTGGGCGCGCACGCCACGAATGGCGTAAAGTCACTTAGCATTTAAAAAACCGTACAAATTCACTGAAAAAACCATAGGTTTCACACACGTTATAGTTAGGAATTAGCATTTAAAAAACCTTGCAAATTCACTGAAAAAACCATAGGTTTCACACATGTTATAGTTAGCGGAAATTTTACTGATAAAAAACCAATGAAATTGCCCCGTTATAGTTAGTGCTGGCAACTATAACTCACGCGACCGCAATCTTCTGCTGATGACATATGTGTCTTTATGAAAAAAAAATATTTGTAATATATGTATAGCTAAAAATGTATGGAAGAAGACATGGGCAAATAAGTGTCTAAATACAGTATTAGCATCAGCAGAGGATTGCGGTCGCGTGAGTTATAGTTGCCAGCACTAACTATAACGGGGCAATTTCATTGGTTTTTTATCAGTAAAATTTCCGCTAACTATAACATGTGTGAAACCTATGGTTTTTTCAGTGAATATATATATTCACTTAAAAAACCATAGGTTTCACACATGTTATAGTTAGCTGGACAATTCACTCGTAAAAAACCATTGAAATTCCCCCGTTATAGTTAGTTCATATAACTATAACTCGCGCGCCCGCAATCCACTGCTCATGACGTCACATATTACATCACTCATGACATGGTTAGTGGCATCACTCATGACATCACTGATGACATCATCCTTGTGATAGAGTGGCGGTCGCGCGAGTTATAGTTATCTGATCTAACTATAACGGGGGAATTTCTTTTTTTTTTTTTATTTTTTTTTTTTGAAAGACCTTTATTGAGAGAAAAAACAAATACAAATCAACAAAGAGCCCTGGGGGCTCACACATACGGTACATTACAACTTACTGAAAGCACAGAGGATACATTACAGAAGGACTGAGGTCTAGTTTTAAAAGTTTTCCTTGTAGGATAGACATAAGCAGGATATCGTAGCACAACAAGTCAATACTGGTGTTGGACAATCAGGATAGATAATCTTATAGCAGAAGAAAACACCAGAGTCGCTGCGTGGCACCCAGAAAGGAACGTCTAAACCCCAGGGAAGGAAAAAGGACAAAGAATAGAAGGCCCATAGAACAAAAAAGAAAAACAAAAAAGAAAGCAACCCCACCCCCCAAGTACCCCCCACCCTGCACCCCTGCAGCTGGCTACGGCCTGTCCCCCCCTAGCAGTGTGCCTGTCGCCCAAGAAAAGGAGTCCCGAAATATAGAAAGTAAGAAAAGGATAGAAGCCTAAGACTCTCATAAAATTGAGAAAGGTGGGGAGGAGCCCACTATTCGTCCCCCAGCTCCGCCATCTCGCACCAATAATAGCAACAGTAGTCTGACACCCAATAATAATAACATGCCCAATATGACGAGAAAACTGGGGTCACAGCAGCAGCGCGCAGGGTAAGTAAGGCAGCAACACCCAACCGAAACATCCAAAATATCAACAAGGAATCTTCAAGCCATGATTGATAAGCGTAAGCCCCCGCAATAGTCTTCTAGCACCACCGATACATGTCCCGGTCACTCAGAGAAAACTAGGTCCCCGGCTGCCCCACTCGCCAGAACGGTGCAAAACATTTATCAACGGAGGAGGGCCAACCCATGATAACAAAAATAATCTACAGGAGTGTATCCGGCCATCGCTTCCCGGACCCCTATGCAAACCATACCCAAAGTCCAGCTTCCTCGTCAGTCCAGCACAGTCCCAGGAATGTAGTGACCGGTATCAAGGCAAGAAAAAGACAAACTCAACCCTGACCCCTACGTTCCAGTGCGCCAGCAAAGTGCAGTTGCGGCGTAGCCCCGTAGAGTAGGAAGAGCATCCGATGTGACCACCTAGAGAGATGGCAACAGCCAGTAATCGCCATCCAAAGCAGGACAGTGTTATCCCCAAGAGTGCAGTACGGGCAGGCGTACAGTGATAGCCCACCGAAATTAGGCAACTCACTCCCGGGCAACATGTTCAAAGTAAGCAGAGCAATCTTGTCAGCAGCACCCGCTGGCGGTGGTAGTCCTGGCATCCGACGGCGAACTTCTAGTTTCCGTCCAAATATAGAATGCACTGTGTCCTCCATAGTTGCGACAGTCCGAGCGGCGGTGATGTTAAGTGCACTCACAGTCAGTTCCTCTACGTCTCCCCGGAGAGGCTGCACACGACTGCCGAGTCCTGGGCTCGGCGATCCGCTCCGCGCACAGCCGCCCGTCCGGTCAGCCAAGGAGAGAACGGGCACAGCGTCGTCCAACCGGCGCTCCAGGTCACGGGCGTTGGAACAAAAAGCAGCTCGCATAGCAGCCAAAGCTTCCAGGACGTCGCCGATGCTCACGGGCATAACGTGAGAGGAAGAGATGCCAGCTCCCTGTCCCCGGAATCCGCAAGCGTATGGCGACCCTCGAGCCCAGTCTTTAGCATACATGTCCGGGCGTTGTTTAGTAGGTCAGCTCCCAGAAAGACAGGGCCAAACCACGGGGACAGGGCAGCAACCTCTAGTCCAGCGCCACGCACAGGGACAGCACAGTGACGGTCCAACCAGGCGCCGTGTATAAGCGCCGATCACTCAATACAAATGGCCCCTTCCATTACACTACGTAGCGAGAAATCAAAGAGAAACTTCCAAAAAGGGGGGATACATTTGTTGCATCGGTGGTAGTAAAGCAACGTAGCGGCGAGACTCCAAAAGAAACTGTTGCGCCACTTCTGAGGATCTCGGTGGTTTGTCGTGTCTCGCCGGCGGTTTCAGATTCTCATGTAATGGCCGCTGCTGTTGCCTTCCAGCCGGACGCTGCCGAGAACAAAGGACCGGACCCACTCAGCAGCCGTCTGCAGGAGTTCAGGGCATTTCTTCATTCCCGGTGCAGGAGGAACGACGGGGAGCCTACCATCGGATGCAGCGTCGCCTCCCAGACCCGTTACCGCACAACAGGCACGATTCCGCAATCAGGAGAAGAAGCGGTACGGGAGGGAAGCGGACGAGTCGGCGGAGCCGAGGGCTCAGGCGGCCATCTCTGTTGCAGGCTAGGCTCCTCTATATATATATAACGGGGGAATTTCAATGGTTTTTTACGAGTTAAATGTCCAGCTAACTATAACATGTGTGAAACCTATGGTGTTTTAAGTGAATTTGCAAGGTTTTTTAAATGCTAATTCCTAACTATAACATGTGTGAAACCTATGGTTTTTTAAGTGAATTTGTAAGGTTTTTTAAATGCTAAGTTATGTATGTTTTATTATATTTTTTATATATATATATATATATTTTGTTTTTTTAAGGTTTTTCAACGTGCGCGCACCCCGTGATTTTTTGAAAAAAAAAATGTTTTTTTCACCCTTCGGGGTCCTTCAGGGACCCCCTGACAAAGACTAGGGCATCAGGAACTCTCTACCCTGCCCCTTTTTCACGTTCTCCACCTTTCTTTTTCACTGTCACACACAAAACACACAAAATGGCGGCCGACACTTCCTGATTTCGACCGATTCGAACGTTGATTGACATGTAACCACCAATCAGAATTACGCTCGCGCACGTTAAGGTGCGCCCACCGTGCGCGCACGGTGCGCTCACGGTGCGCGCCTATAGATATTTATGTACTTTTAACTGTAATTTTCTCAGGACCTACTGAACAGATTGACTCCATATATGCAAAAGGCACATCCCTGACCTGAGGACTACCTCTTTGCCAAATTTCAAGTAATTCTGTTCAGCCGTTCGGGCTGTACCTTCGACAAAAGGTCCTATGGGAAAATGCATAGGGAAAACGCGTTTTGGGACCCCCCTTTTTTCTCAGCCCCGGCTTGACGATTCACCCCGAGACTTTCAGGGTAGTTGCTGAGCGGAGCGCCCCATTAGTTTTGAAAATTTCGCGAGGATTCGTCAACCGGCGCCAAAGTTATTCAAAATAGAATTTCCAGATTTCCTATGGAAACTCGGTCCTAACTATAACTATCTACTGGCGACCGCCAGTAGATAATATACATATATTTTTTCACTGAAAAAACCATACGTTTCAGGGAAGTTATAGTTAGAAATTAGCATTTAAAAACCCATTGAAATTCACTGAAAAAACCATAGGTTTCAGGCACGTTATAGTTAGAGATTAGCATTTAAAAAACCTTACAAATTCATTGAAAAAACCATAGGTTTCTTGGACATTATAGTTAGTTGGACATTTCACTCGTACAAAACCATAGAAATTCTGCCGTTATAGTTAGTTCAGCTAACTATCACTCGCGCCCCAGCAATGCACTGCTGATGACGTCACATATTACATCATTCATGACATGGTCAGTGACATCACTGATGACATCTCAAATGACATCACTGGTGACATCACTGATGACATCATCCAGTGACTGTGTGTTTCTTTAAATTTTAAATATGTATTATATAAATGCAAAGGTGTATTGAAGAATGAGTGGGTGTATAAGTGTCTGGATGGAGGATTTAGTAGGTGCGTGACTGACTGTTTAAGTGAGTGATTGCATGTGTCTTACTGAATGCATGGGTTAGTGACTTAACTGTGTGAATGTCTGTATCAGTCTGTCTGTTGTTGTATAAGCTGCTGCATGGGTTGGTCAGTAGCTACATGAGTGTCCATATGGGTTATCGATTGGTTGCCTGAGTATTTGTATGGGTGCCTGAGCATGTGTGTGGGTGGGTGGGAGGTGTGTGACTCTTTGCATAGATGCTTGAGTGGTTGATTCACTGGGTGTATGGGTTCAAGAGTGCATGTGGAAACAGCTGTATGGGTGGGTGAGTGTGTGTATGCGTATGTTTGTGAGTTAATGGATGTCCCAGTGGTACATGTCCAAGTAACTACATATGTTAAAGGCAGTGTATGTGAGAGTTTGAGTATATAAATGACTGTACGTGAGAGTCAGTGATTGTGAGAGTGACTGTATGGATGAGTGTGTACTTGTATCAGTGATTGTATAAGAGAGTAAGTATGCGTTTGTCTCTGCTTGAATAAGTGATGTGTTGTGTCTATAACTCTATAGGTCAGTAAATGGAAGTGTGATTGATTCTTTGCATGACGGACTAGGTGTGTCAGTAACTCTGGATGAGTGGTGGTGTGTGAGTGTCTGTATAGGTGTATGAGTGCATATGATAGTGTTGTATTGATGAGTGCATGTATGAGTGGTTGTATGGGTGAATGAGTGGATGTGTGTGTAGACCAAGGAATATGTAGTAACTGGTATTGGCATGTTGATGGTTTCGAAAATGGTAGTCTGTATTTTACAGTGGGTGTATCAAAGGTTATATTAGAGTGTGAGGAGGTGCATCAGATGTTCATGTGGATGATGTCACCAGTGATGTCATCAGGGATGTCATTTGAGATGTCATCAGTGATGTCACTGACCATGTCATGAATGATGTAATATGTGACGTCATCAGCAGTGCATTGCGGGGGCGCGAGTTATATTTAGCTGAACTAACTATAACCGCGGAATTTCTATGGTTGTGTACGAGTGAAATGTCCAACTAACTATAATGTTCCTGAAACCTATGTTTTTTTTTAGAGAATTTGTAAGGCTTTTTAAATGCTAATTTCTAACTATAACGTGCCTGAAACCTATCTTTTTTTCAGTGAATTTCAATGGTTTTTTAAATGCTAATTTCTAACTATAACGTCCCTGAAACCTATGGTTTTTCAGTGAATTTCAATGGTTTTTTAAACGAAAATTTCCAATTATAATGTGCTTCAATCCTATAGCTTTTTCAGTGAATTTCTAAGGTTTTTTTTTTGTAACCAACTTTTTATTTATTGAGAGGTGAGATTAGTCAGAATACACAGCTGTGTGCCTACAACCACCGTGGCCGGCAGCAGAAAAAGCATAGTTTCATAAGGCAAGTGCAATAAAATCGAGCATATCTCATATACCTCACTACATAGGTCCAGCCGTATACTCTATACACAGAGTCTTCCCCCCGCCCTCCGGACATTACACCCCCCCATCTCCCTAACATGCACACTCGTTGAAACACCTGTAACATTGCCCCGTCAGCCGCACCCCGGCTCAGTGTATCACACCTAGCGTGCCTGTCACCCCAAAGCGTGCCTGTAGACGTGCTCACACAAGCCTGGGAATCAGATATAACAAGTGTAGCTGGTAGTGCAGTCTAGTCTTTAACGGGAGTCCAGCGAGACCTAGCCAGGAGGGCACATTTCCAAATCCTGTGGCTATTACTACCCTGCGCAGGACAAGTAGAGCCTATGCTAGCTTCGTTCGCCATGATATATACATTTCTTACAGTGCATTGCGAGATTCCCGGTTTTTTAAATGCTAATTTCTAACTGTAACATTCCTATTAAGTCTCCTTGAATCCTGAAGGTCCCTGGTGGCCAAGTAACCCACCAGATACCTCCAGTAAGCGCCACAGAGCTGCGTTGCAGAGAGGTGTTCCGAGGCCACGCCCCTTTTTACACCACACTGCAAACGCGGCTTCTGGCACACTGTTGCTCAGAGGATGAAGTCCACTTGTGTCCTGAGGTCCTCAGGGCACAAGAGGACCTCATCGCCCCACCAGCCTTGCACCAGAAGCCACGTTTGCAGAGTGGTTTAAAAAGGGGCGTGGTCTTGGACCACCTCTCTGCAACGCAGTTCTCTGACGCATACTAGAGGTACCTGGTGGGCTAGTTGGCCCCCAGTGACCCTCAGTATTTAGGGGAAATTAATTTCCCAACTTACAACGTGCCAGGGGGCGCGTTTGCAGCGTGCTGCAGGAAGGGGGCAGGGCCTCGGCGCAATGCCAGCTTTTTTTTTCCAGAAGGGGGGCTGTGTGGCCTCCTTCATTTCTCATTTTTGGGGCCCTGGGGACCCCATCCCCCAGGGCCTGACCCCTATTTTGAAATAAAATAAAAAAATTAATGGGAAGGGGGCCGCATGACCTCCCCTCCCGAGGCCAATTTCTGCCCCGGGGACCCCATCCCCCAGGGCATGGCCATATATTTATTTATTATTTTGTAATATTTTTTTAAGGAGGGCGGCTGCTTGGCCCCCCCCCTCCTGAGGTCTCTATTAGCCCCAGGGACCTGGGCTGTACCTCTTTTTTTAATGTAATTGTTTATTTTATTGATGAAGGGGGGCCACATGGCCCCCCTCCCGGGCCCCTTCTGGGCCCAGGGACCCCATCCCCCGGGGCCGGCCCTTTCATTGGGGACCGTGGGGGCATTGGGGCTCCTGCGGGAGCCAGCCTTGCTTTTCCACAAGGGGAGCTGCTGACATGCAGCTCCCCTTGTGGAAAAGCAATCCTGCTTTGCTTCATTGAAGCGAGAGCAGGTTTCCCTGCTCTCGCTTCAATGAAGCAAAGCAGTGTTTGCTATGGCTGGGCGGGAGCTGCATGGCACCCGCTCTGCCATAGCACACAGCAGTGTCCCGGGGGTGGGCACCCTGGGACACTGCAGGAGCCGGCCCTGGGGGGGTGGTAGTCCCCAGGGCCATCAACAGTTCCAGGAGGGGGGCCGCGCGGCCCCCGTACCAATGTTTGCAAAGCCCCGGGGGCAGCGTGGTGGGTGGGACCCCCCCACGCATTAGTTTTTTGAAAAAGCCCCTGGGAGGTGGCAGTCCCCGGGTCTGCATGGGGGCCGCGTGCCCCCGCACATAATGAGCATAGCCCTGGAGAGGTGGCGGTCCCCGGGGCTGCGGGGGTCCCCCGCTATTATTTATTGACAATGCCTCCGGGACCTGGCCCTCCCGGGGGCCTCATTAAAATGAAGCACGGGAGACCGCCCTTCATTTTTTTATAATTTCGGCTGGATTCGCGACCCCAACGTGAATTCCGCCAAAATTATTTTAAAAAAAATGCTTTTTGTGGCCCTGGAGGTCCTTGTGGGACCCCCTGAGCAGGCCTAGGGGGTCAGGGTGTTTCTACCCTGCCCCCTTTTCTTGTTTTGTATATTTGTTTTACTGTTTATTTGTGACTCAGTTCTACCGAGTCACAAGATGGCTGCCAACACTTCTTGGTTTGGATTGTTGGCAGCCAATCAGAGTGTAGCTCGTGCCCGGGAGGGTTCGCGAACCCTCCTCGGTGCTCAGATATCGAAACTTTTTCTTTTTCCAATTTCTCAGGAACTACTGAACGGATTTACACCATTTTAAAAAAGGGCTCTTTCTGAACCAAGACCTACCTTTTTACCAAATTTTGTGTAATTCCGTTCCGCAGTTCTGGCTGTAGCTTTGTCTAAAGTTTCCTATGGAAATTAACATGGGGAAAATGCGTTTTGGGATCCCCCTTTTTTCTTGGCCCCCGCTTGATGAATCACCCCAAAACTTTCAAAAAGAAAAAACGCTTTTCCTAATTATATATATATATATATATATATATATATATATATATATATATATATATATTACCTACTGGCGGTCGCCAGTAGGTAGTTATAGTTAGAACCCCTTTTCCATAGGAAATCCGCATATATATATATATATATATATATATATATATATATATATATATATCAGCAAAAACAAGGAGTTCATGGTACTTCCAAGGTCCGGTGCTCTCAAGGGGTGTGTGTCGGCTGTAAAACATCCGCAGACGTGTTTCTGGCTCTTGCCGTCATCCGTGCGGAAAAGCCGTCAATAAAACGACACAGTCATTTAAATGGTTCTGCCATATGGTTGGTGGATCCTTGGCCAATGAAGGGCCGGCAATGGGGCGTCACCGTTTTCATTATTTATTGCCTAATGCAATGTCTATGGCTCTCCCATTGCCAAAAATGTTAATTGGCAGCCGTAATAACTGTGCCTGTACATCCCCTCGCCTGCCGCTGGATTAAAAACGAAAACACTGTGAGTGTCCCACATATGGTGAAGCACTCTAGCTTTGTATAAGCCACAACCTGAATATGTCAACAGAGTCCATAAGCGGCGGTTCAGATGCCCAAATTGAATCCAAAGCACAGTATTCCACCTGGGGCCAGCCAAAATTGGTATAATTCCGTTCAGCAGTTCGGGCTGTAGCTTTGTCTAGTTTCATGTGGAAATTAACATGGTGAAAACTCGTTTTGGGACCCCCCTGTTTTCTCAGCCCCCGATTGACGAATCACCCCGAAACTTTCAAGACAGAAGCTGACCGGAGCGGGCCACTTGTTTTGAATATTGCGTGAAGGTTCGTCAACCAGCGCCAAGGTTATTGGGAAAAGAAAAAATGCTTTTCCTATGGAAACTATGTCCTGACTATAACTAGTAGGTGATATATATATACGTATTTAACAGGGTGGATCCTGTATTCATTTTTTAATTATTCCCTCCTCACCCCGCTATTCTTTTTTCTGCACCTTCTAGTTCAGTGTATTTATCGTTCTATGACTATTATATTTTCCTCCATCATTTTGCTACTTCAACGTAATTCTCTCCAACTTCTTGTATTCAGAGGTAATGAAATTGAAAATACCTAAAGCTTCCTCTGAAGGTTCCCACTTCATTGCTGGAAAAGATAGTCTTCCAATGCCAGGGCAGAACTAGCTTGAGAGCCCCTTGAGATTTGTAGAATTGCCACTGCACAACCATTCCATTCACAGTGCAACACCAAGTATCTGTGGGCTGATCAGCATGGTGTTTGCAGCCTTTGCCTCTCCCTAGCCATAATAAGTCTGCCTATGACTTCTGCTTCGCCTTTCGTTCGGGAAAAACTTTGAGGTACCTAAGAGAAAAGCACTGGGCGCAATTGAAGATACAGCAGAGGTAGTCCTTTGAGACGCCAGTCATCCTATGAGAAGCCCAACATCTTCAGCAAAATGCCCGCTTGCATCGAGGAGAAAGAGGCAGGCCCTTCCAGGCAGCCTAACTATCGCCCACTCCTGATTCATTGTCCTTAAGCACCTTTGAGGAAGATCAGGAGGGCTTGCCTTCAGTGTTTGAAGGTACTGGGCCACGCATGAAGAGGCTTTGAGAACTTCCCCCACACTGAGCCATGAGGTGAAACCCTGCTCACCCAAATGCCCTACAGGGCACTACTTCCATTAGTAAGAATGAGGCCCCAAATTCCATCCCACCACTGCCCGTGGGCTCCGGTCAGCATCGAGAAATGGCTTCGGAGCCAAACAAGCTACAAAGATAGGGAGTTGAGCCTTTACACTCATCAACACCCTCAAATCCAAAGGGCACTCAGCCTCCATATTCACAATCACAATCCGAAATCAAACTGAGCGCTAAGTCGATGCCAAGTGCCCCTTTGACGTCAAGGTCAGAAGGATCTGAGGCATCAATCCTCAAGAGACTAGCAGAGGAACTCAATTCCAGGCAAAATCAGCTGTTCATATACCAAGAGACTGGCAAGATGTCTGTATAATCCACCACCTGGGAAACCATCTACCATCCTGCCTCTGATTCCAAATAAGTGGATACTAACTTTCAAGGAGGATCTTGCCTTTTATGCATCTCTGTACACAGTTCCTATAAGGCATTTAGACAAGGCTACAAACTCACCTCCTCATTCCCCAAACCTAGGCATTCACCACCACGGCCATATTCACTACCATCTGAACCTCCACTAGACTCTCCTGAAAGGTCAATCCATACATTCTCTGATCCAGGTAGCCTATTTCGGGAGGGGGACCCTTATGACCAGCCTGGTGGGGTAGGAAATGGGGGTGGCCTCTGAAACTACTGCAACAATGACCTAGCAGACGAACCATTCCTTGAGCCTTACCCAGCACACCATCTCCTCCTGGTGATATCACTGTATATCACATAGTTGTTCAGAGGAAGCCTGCCACCACATATTTGACATGCATATCCTACAATATGAGAATGACTTTTTGTAGAGACCCTTGCCAAGGCGGAACACACTGTCCAGTTCCTCCCAGTGCCCAAGGACATGCTCAAGGCAGCCTCTGACTACTTTAAGCATCTGGTCAGAGCCAAGGTTTTCACACCACGGGTAGTAAAAACGTTTAAAGTCTCTCCTAGCAATTCTCTGTAAAACAGAGGACTGGTCTCACCTGACTCCTTCATGATCTGTACTGCAGGTAAGTGGGTCTCCTCCCATGGTACAGGATATGCATTCCATGCCCCGGATATAGAAAGTAAGCATCTCAAAGCTTCTGGCAAGTTTATAGCAGTTGGCTCATGCATACAATCACGAATTGCCACTTTGGTGGGGTTAGAGTTAAGATACAACTGGTACCATTGGGAGGATATGGAGGTCCTACTACATTACCTCCCAAACACATCCTGTAAGAGGAATGAGCAGCAAGTTGCGGAAGTAAAGATAATTTCCAACTTGAAAATCCATTGCACATTGAATGCCGCAGATACTGCTTATCACAGTGTCAACACCAACATCCTGCACTGCTGGCACGTATGGCTTTGCATCTTGGAGTTTAAATCGGAGGTAAAACAATACCTTCTTAACATATCATTTGATGTGGAAATTCTCTTTGGTTCCCAAGTGAATGAGATGTTTCAGAAGATTAAGAAGAGCTCCAAGGGGCTCATTTATGAACCCCTGCGTCACTTTTGCGCCACAGGTGCGTCACTTTTTGTGACGCACCAGTGGCGTAAAACATGCACCATGTTGCGCCATATTTACGAAGTGACGCATCTAGGTAGATGCGTCACTTCGTAAACCCCTGGGCTACATTATACCTGCGCCAGGTATAATGTATGCAGGGTGGGCGTACCCCCACAAGAAAGGGTCGTAGGAGTGGCGCAGCGAAATCTATGAGATTTCACTGTGCCACTTCTAGGACGCCAATGCGTCAAAACCTTACGCCTGCCTCATGGCAGGCGTAAGGGTGACGCGGGCCCTTTCACATGCCCCATGTGAAAGGAACATTGCTGGAGTTGCGTCAGGTTTCCGACACAACTCCAGCAATGCGCCAATTTTGCGCCAACAGATACGTGAGTTATACTGAGGTATCTGTCCTTCCTTGCGACATGATGCGTCATATTATAAATATGACGCATCATTGGTGTTGCAAGGAGGGCGCACTGAGAAGTGACGCATCGCTGCTTTCATGCAGCGATGCGTCACTTCTCATAAATGAGGCCCCAAGTTTGCAATATCCAAGGGCATGCTGCAGCCTGCTCCTCCCAGGGGAACCTTTTACAGGACGCATCTAGGTGCATGAACAGAATGAATGAATAGAGTCAGCGCACACCTAATCTAACAAGAAAATATAAACTATTCAAAGGTACACTATTGTGCGTGCCACCCAGTTAGAGGCAGCCAGCCCCACATTGCACAATGTACGCAAGTGAATGTTCACTTGTATACTGGGTGCACAGCGTGGTATGTTGATTCACCTAATCCCAAAATGTAATACAAATAAACAGATTTCAATGGAATTTAAACACAAATGTGTTGTGTTTTACACAATCAACAATGAAGCCTTTATTTGGCTTTTCTTCCTCTGTTATCGGATTCGACTAAAACAAAATCATCGAATGAATACACAAAACGTCAAATTTTGAAAATGATAAGATTAACAAATCAACATGGATGTCTGATCCTCTTCAGAAAGTATGCCCAATGCATTTCGGTATTTAATGCATCCCTTCTTCAGGGGCCACTGTAAAAATACGAATAAACCATCAAAACTAAAAAGAACAAAGGAATAATATTCAATTTTTTTTAAACAAAAACATACAGCAGAGGCAAAATTCTGAAACCCGCTGAATGTGCTTACACATGGCAACAAGTGAAGTGTAAGCTGAGGAAATGAATAATAAATCAATCAAGATCAAAAGGTGAAGAGATCAATGATATGTTATCTCACCCGTGAGGAAATCGTGATTATAACAGAATAAAGTGATTACTTCAGGCAAACGAAATGGCCCATCAAAGATTTCAACATGTCTCAAGTGCAACATATCCCGGTGCAAACTGTCAAAATCCCGGTGCAAACGCTGAAATTGTGTTATAGAGAAGCTTCCTAAATATATGCCAATCAGACTCCGCTCTCTATAATGTATCCAAGAATGAACGCTATCTGAGCTGCAGTGAATAAAAAACAACTCTGAGCATACTATAGGAAAACAAGCCAGTATCGAAAAAAATGGTATCAGGGAAATAGTTACCTCTCAAAGTGTCTATTATAGTTGAAACACTTATTCCTGAGACGGGTAGCAGATAAAACGATGGCTCCCAGAGTCAATAACTCGTAAGCGATAGACCTATGTGTTAAAAACAGGCACCCTGTATCGAATAACAATAGCAACAATGAGTCTGATACACTTTGGGCGTGCACAACTTGTTACTCCATAATATACCCTCAATATTACAGCGTTACCTGCAATTGTGGGGCATGAAACTGAAAGATTAACATCCTAGGTACGCATCCAAAGCTCTGCTGTTAACACTGTCACTTTGATAACTGTATCTCTGAAAAAAAAAATCAGCTAAATAAACGGCATAGAACACACACAACCGATGTATGGTTCTTAAGAGTATAAGGAGCTGAAAACCCCGCCCTTGCCTAGCTACTAACTTAGATCGGGGTCACCGCAAGTTGTCTACCACCAGACTTTCAAACAACCGCTACAACAACAACAGCTGAGTGAGCTAATAACGCTCACATAACAAATGTCTAATGACAGAAATGATCCAAGAGCTCGTGGATCCCCCACACTAACCTGGATTCTGGCCTAAGAAAGTAGAACCGCAAACTCCCTGCCGTTCGACATGTTGACTACCGGAAGCCGAACGCTAAATTTAAATCCCCACACTAAACATCGAGGTGAATAACGGACCCGAATACAACTGAGACCCATGCTCGGATCACCGCAAGCAGGGGCACCATCTTGGAGTGGTAAATAGTATCACACAAAAAATGACTACTAAATGAGCGTGAATACTGCCAATGCCTACCGAAATCTAAGAAAATCTATGATGGACAGATTTACCTGCAATCTAATCATATACTCTTGATTCCCTCCCATGTGTACAATGTCCGGTACTACACTATTCATGAACTGCACAAGACACCAATGCACACGTGGAACTAATCAAAGGAATATTTTCCGAATGACAATGGGAATACTCCATTGAAAACTTATGTAAAACTGGGCATTTGCATAACGTGAGAGCAGACGCAGACAAAAGTAAAAACAAAAAAAGTTATGAATAAAAAAAATGGTGACAACATCAAGGTGAAAGTTAATTGGAGTTTTTCCATTAGTAAGACACATTTTACAAACTACATAGTAAATTGGTGAAGTACAGTTGAAAATATCCTCTAAAAACTACATAGTAAATTGGTGAAGTACAGTTGAAAATATCCACTTCAAAGAACGAACATCGAGCAGCCTGGAGTATGAGAAAAAACAGGACATATCAAGTTTATCATTTAAACCTCCAGGGATCATCGTCTGCAATGACTTAATCCACCACACTTCATGTTGAGAAAGTAATTTCGCATTGTCTCTGCCAGTATTACAGATTAACATTTCTAAAATCGTGTATCTCAGTTGTGCAATGGTCTGCTGATGTTCTAGCCAGTGTGTCACTAGATGTGATTTTAAACTTCAAGTTCAGATTGTACTCTTGTGTTCTGTGGTTCTGACCTTAATTTTGCGTTCGGTTTTGCCTACGTATAATAAACCACAAGGACATTTGATTCAGTAGATGACATATGACGAGGTATAACGTTGTTACAGTTGACACAGTTGTAACACTTGTGCATACCAGTGTCTGTTTAGTGAGCATAGTTGCGTGAGTGAGCATTTCTTTGATGTTTCTCCTCCTCGTGTGTGCGAACAAGGGTTCTTGATCAAATAATCTGTTAAAACCTGGTTCAAATTTAAGCAATTCCCATCTTGTTTTGATGATCTTTTGATGGTGAATGATCTTGTTGAATATTTGGATACAAAAACCATGCGATTTTCTGATAACTTGGGTTTAGGCAAAAGTAAATCCTCTCTTCGTAACTTGTGAATTTTTGACACAGCTTGAGTCAAGGTAACTGATGGGTACCCTCGCTGTTTGAAATCGAAACATTAATCCTCCAAAGTTGATGACAAGACATTATCATTAGACGTGATTCTCTTTGTTCTCAACATCTGTGAGAAAGGTAAGTTCTGTAGCAATGATGGTGGATGAAAGCTGGAGAACAACAACAAGTTGTTCCTATCCGTAGGGTTTTTGTATACGGCAGTCTACAATCTATTGTCATCCAAGAATGATAGACTAGTTGAACTGATGCAGTGAGTAAACTGAATACGAGAATTTTTTTGGTTCAATTCCTGGATTCTAAGTTCCAGTTGTGCTGCAGAGTCATTCCAAAATAAAAAGATGGCATAGATGAATCTGGCATAAAAGACCAAGTGTGAATGCCAAAGTACATCTGAAAAAATTTGATCATGCTCGAACTTGGCCATGAAGGTGTTAGCGTAGGCCGGAGCACCGGAAAAACACATTGATGTTCCAGTTATCTGTAAATAAAATTCCTCCTTCCATTCAAGATAACTGTGTTGGAGGCAAAAGGTCAGAAGTTCCAAGATGAAAATTTTATTAGCTCCTATTTCAGGCAACTGTAACAAGGCCCATTCACACGCATTTAAACCCTCCTGTAGGTGTATTGAGGTATACAATGACGCAGGTATAATGTGGCGCAGGGATTTACAATGTGACGCATCTTCCTAGATGCGTCACGCTGTAAATGTGTCGCAACGTAGTGCATTGTTTACCCTGTTCACAAAGTGACGCAGCGCCGGCGCAATAGTGTCGCACGGGGCTTGTAAATATGCCCCCTGGTGTCTATCTTTTTGAGATTGGCATGTCTGTTTTTTGTTATTGTTACAACAAGAAGAGCACGCTGAGACAGTTCTAAAGTTGTCACCTCTGGATGTTATACTACATTCTTTATCCCAAACAATCGGCATATTTAGCATTTTCAACTTGTTCGCTCAACGGGAGATGAGCAACTACTACACTTTGATGCAGTCTCCCACTTCTAGACATTTGGAGCCTCTCTAAGTCCTGCCTTCTCCGTGGCGAAGTGGATAATCCTGAGGAAACAACCGAATGGCTACTTTGCCTAAACATTGTCTCTTATTGGTCTCGATATATGTCCTATTATCTTTACTTGATAACTATGCCTCTCGGTTTAT
Source organism: Triturus cristatus (assembly GCF_964204655.1). Classification (NCBI taxonomy): domain Eukaryota; kingdom Metazoa; phylum Chordata; class Amphibia; order Caudata; family Salamandridae; genus Triturus; species Triturus cristatus. The sequence continues at coordinate 1,659,310,649 of NC_140590.1, read as the reverse complement.
CAACGGGTCTCTCCTTTTCACTTTCTATTTTATTTCTATGCTCAGTATGCACTGCTGGGCTAATCTGCTCAAATGTAGGGCTATATTCTTGCAATGCCATGCACATAGGAATACTTATTATGTATTATTAATACTTATCCTTCTTTTTTAGAATGTATCCATCCAACCTTTCTTTTGCATGATCGCTAATACTGTTTATACATGAATGTACTTGCTATGTTGAACTTGAAATAAAAATTGTACACATTTTTTTTTTAAAAAGGGAGTTGCATATAGGAAATGTATGGCAGCAGGAAAACATCAATTTTTTTGCAGCAATGTTATGTTGTTAAGTTGACTCTTGAATTTTATCGTTCACACTTATGACATTATTTTGTTTTCCAGGTGTGTCTCGGACAGGCAGAGCTCCTTTGCATTAGGAATCCAGTGGCTTGTCGTTAGAGCTCTTGGTAAGTGTCGGCTGTAAGTAAAACTCACATCCCATCTAGTAATGTGTCTGTGTTGTTATATACTGAGAAAAATAATTGCATTTGATAAATATAACATCACATTTTAGAAACTATTTAGTACTGTCAGTATTTGCTGTAGCCCTCCCCCTGAGGTTTTGTACTATGTGGGGGGTCGATGAGATGCATACAGCACATTCAAGAGCATAGCTTTATGTCTGTGGTAACAGCTATGAATCTCAGAGTGTCCACTCCGCCCCATATCTTGTCAAGGTCTATTAAAAAGCATCACTGAGTTGAGTAAAAGAAAGCCTCTTTTATCAGCAAAGTAGACTGGTAAACCAGAAAAGACTTTTTGACTCATTGGTTAACCTCCATGTGTCTCATGCAGTCCTGTAGCTGGACCAGGGCAGAAAGGAAAGCACTAAGCTTGCCACATGGCTCTCCCAGGTGCAACTGGGTTTTGGTAGCCTTGGTTTGTGGGTGGAGTTCCGCAGTGCAAAAAAAACTCTGCCACGCTACGCGGAGCTCCACAAGCAGCGGAGTGCATTGAATAAATGCCGTTTGCAGTGATTTTCAGTGCCAGATGCTTATCCGCACTGTGCAGTCATCGCGAACGGCACCATTGCACAGATCAACCAGGCGCTGGCTTTGCTTTCTGCCGCTCGAGTAGATTTTTACTCGAGCAGCAGCTTTCTCAACACGAACAGACAGTTTCTCAATGCAAGTGGTCGCGAGCATAAACGACCACTCACAATGAAAAATCTGACCCCGCGTTGAGAAATCTCTCCGGGAAATTGATTTTCCACACTCGCGCTCGCCAACTTGATGTTAACGATCGCGAACGAGGAAAAATCTCGCCAGGAGGTGGATTTTCCTCGCACGTGATCGCCAACTTGACGTTGACGAACGCGAGCGAGGAAAAATCCTGGCTATGCGGAGCACAGTTTTTGGGAACTCCGAGTGCTCCGCGGAGTGCGGAAAACTTCGCAAACTCCACGCGCGGAGCAGAGTTCACCGCTCAGGGTTTGTAAGCAGTGCCAAGTCCACTTTGCTCAAGAATTACGTTTTCCTTTGTCTGAGAAGTGGAAGCACTTTGTGTAATAATCTGCCTCAAGAAAGATATGCCTAAAAAAACTGTTTAGCAAAGAAATTGCTAGACTTACAGACATGCAACTGGGCCTTTCAAAATGTATTTGGAAAAATTATTGTTAGTCTAAAGTGAACAGTAGCACCTGTTACTGTCCTCCTATTTTGGAGTTAAAATGGAAGTGAGCAAGAAGATGTACAGGTACACAGAGTGTGTGCCCAGTTTCTGACCCCTCTTTTGATTCTGGACTCTCAATGGTTGATAATGAGTAGAAACACATGGACTAAAAGTATTAAGGGGTTCGCAATGTTATGCATGAAAGTCTACAAGAGCTGCCATCCCATGCGGCAATAGGTAATTCCTTTCCACCCTAGTGATTCTTGTATAGTCCTTCTAAGCCAGTTTTTTTCCAGTGCTTTGTTTGGACTGCTTTGGAACCAGTGTAATGTGTTCTTTTGCAGGACAATGCCATGGTATCCTCTTCAGGTGTAAAATTAACAGTGAATTTCCGTTGTTTCATCGTAATGGAAGACAACAGCAACATTTTCGGAGGTTTGAGTAATTTGGAGGTCAGAGGTCAGATGTCTAGATAGATAATGTTTGACATCAGCACTCAGTACGAGTGTCCCCGAGTGGTATTCCTGTGGGGACATTGCTTCGGTCCATCCTGAGTAGCCAGTTGTTTCTGGACCTGGGATTATCTGGTTTTAAAAATAGCAGACCTGGTAATCCTGGATACACGGAACAGGAATTTCTAGTAAACGTGTGAGCAGCTTCCATGTGACTGCCTTAAATATGTCAGTAGCCATCTTTCCTTGTGTAGAATGTGCTCTTGGTCTTGTAGGAAGGCTTATAAGACAACTGGAAGCAAGCGACTATGCAGGAAACTCAAAATCAAGATATATACGCGTAGTCCTTGTCACTCCCCTCTAATACCCACAAAATCCTTGTGGTCCCTCAAAAGAACTGCAATTTCCAAGAAGGCAGGTGCTTCTCAGTGACTGGACCTTGCCTGCGGAAAAGCCTTTCTCTATATTTGTGTAACACCATCAGCCTGCTAGCACTCCAAAAATAACTGACAATTTCTTTATTCTAATATCTATCCCACTATGTCCACATCACCTCTGAATGTCCTGCTAGTGCCTAGAGACAATTAAGTCATGTAATGTGGGCTACACAAAATATATAAATAATGAATTTGTATAATCTCTAGATTGATGAGGGGGCTCACTTCAAATCCACCCAGGGTAAATGGAGGTCTACATCATGTTTTGAGCCCTTACAAATGGGTCTTTAAAGAAGTGCCATCCATGGTCGCTAGCTGTTAATAAAATTAGCTATTAGTAATTACATAGCTCAGTATTGTAGTACAACCCCTTGCAAATCAGTATTGGTCATGCCCCAGCATAAACAGTCCAGCCTGAAACTTTCCCGCTCTCTGAATGTGAAAAGACACCAACCCTAGACCGGTTTCAGTCTTGTGACCCTGATCAGTGTGGTGCAGCTTGAATTTTAAAGCACTGTGAGCAGAGGACTCATGTCTGGGCATACCCGTGGCACCTACAGAATCTTAGTGAGAAAAACTGAAAAGTGATGGATGGAATGCTTGATTTTGCACTCTAGGCCACATTCCAATCCATTGTTTTTTGTCCACTACATCACTCTGGAAATGGACTAACCTAAGGCAAAACTGCCTTGGGCCAGCCACAATAGGAACAGTGCAGCCCAAATTGACAGGCTATGTTCCATTTGAACGGGAACACAACCTCAGAACTGTTTCAGCTTTGTTGGACTTCATTAGTGAGGTGTAGTTTAAGTTCAGTCGCACCGCGAGCACATGTTCCACATCTGCCTCCTCTGGAATTGAGGTTCTTTCGAGGGACCACAAGGATTTTGTAGTTATTAGAGAGGAGTGGCTTGGCACCCACTGTGCTTCTTTCTGAGAAAAAAACAGCGGTGTCCTTTCCTGCACAAAAATAATCCTGCCTACAACGCAGGCATCTTTACAATCTGATGCAAGGGTGCCTGCATTGGCGCTAGGTAGCCAAAAGTGCGCCAGCACTAGGAAAGGACAGGAATGCGCCGTATAATGGTAAATACGGCACATTCCTGCCCTTTCTCATTCACGCTGCGCAGCAAGGTAGCTTGCTGAGTTCCGCTACGCTGAAAATTGATAAATATGCCCCAGAGTGACTGCTGCATTTGTCTGGGAAGACAGCAGTGAAATCTATGCCCTATGTTCACAAGAGCGTTTTACAGTTTTTCATTAAAACAGAGTGGTAATGATTACTCACCCAACCTTTCTTCCGAAGGCAGTGTCGTATTTTAATGTGAATTAAACCATTTCCTCATCATCCTTCCCAAACCCTTCAAATCTAGCCAAAAGATTTCTTCACTCACTAATATCAAAGGAGTTCTGACATTCTTTCTAGACTAAACAAAAGGGATCAGTCAATTTGACCATCCATTTGTAAACTATGGCCCAATGAGGACTCGTCTTGCAACATCAAAACAGTTCATTTCTAAATGGATAGTGGTTTGCATCACATTTAGTTACAATTTATCAAATTAACCCCTGTCTGGTAAGCCTAAGGTGTATTCAACTAGGAGAAAAGCAGCTTCAGCGGCTCAATTAGGAAATGTGCCAATTTCAGAGATTTGTAAAGCTGCTATGTGGATATCAATACACACCTTTTCCACACATTATGGTTTGGATTCAGATTCGAGAGCTGATGCTCAAGTTGGCCAGGCCTCTAAAAAACATTTATTGGGTGATATGTAAAGCTGTTTTGTTTTTTCTTCTTACCTGGAATTTATTGGGGTGAGTTTGCTTGTCTATTCAGTGCTTATGACTATTAATGAGGATCCCCTGGAAGAGAAGGAAACATTTCTAACCTGTAAGCCTAGTTTTCTTCCAGGGGAATCCTCAACATGCTCATAAGCAACCTTCTCTCCTCCCTGGACCAGAGGTTAAAATAGAGTTTCTTACGTTCACCCTGAATCGTATTATCTTTGTAAAAATTAACTGACCTAACTGTCACCTCTGGGGCATGATGTGACACTGGAGGAAGGGTGAGTCCTTTAAAGGCACAATGCCAATTTTAACACTTTGTTTGTGCAGCCTACTTGATGCTTGAGAGCGATTTTTCTAGTCACTTTAGATGTAGTGACTATTTTAGTATAATTAAAGATATTTTTAAAATGAAAACAATTTATAAAATGTGCCCATTTTTAGTCTTCTTTAGGCTGCAAAAGCTATTGTTTTTATGTCTATTAAAAAAACTTACAAAGTACTCCTCCTGCATCCCCTACGTGGGTGGGACAAATCAGTGCTTATGACTGATGAGGACTCCCTCTGAAGAGAACTAGGATTACAGTTAAGAAACATTTCCTTACTTAGAAAAAATATCAGAAACTGTGGCTCAGGTATTGATTTTCTAGTAGTTGTCAAGAGCCCAGGTATCACGATGTCTTCTGTTTTGCATGCAGGAACAATTCCAGGACCCATTGCCTTTGGTTCCTTGATTGACATCTCTTGCTTACTGTGGCAGCACCAATGTGGGGAACAAGGCTCCTGCTACATTTATGAAAACTCAGCCATGAGTCAGTATACACTGATTGTGGGACTTGCTTACAAGGTACGTTATTGTGAGTAGCGTGGCACAGACAGTTTCGATGTACCATAGGTTACAAGCTCCTATCTTGTCTCTTCTTTATCCCCCTCATCCATTCCTAATTACATAATTACCTCTCTTAATTAATGGTGCTGCCATGCTAATCCTCTTCTGTTCTCTTTTTTGCTCCTCAGTTGTTGAGGAGCAGTCTCTGTGTTAGACTGCATTGTGTTTGCCATTTTCTTTTTTACATGTACCTACCAGATCGCTCTCTAGGCATACATAGTGCTGCTGTTTTAAGTTGCAATTCTTTGAAGAACATGACTCTGGTGGTACCATAAGGTGAGCAAGAAAGACCAAGGAGAGAGAGGAAGAAGAATGTGTGAGGGGGTGAAAAAAAGCAAAAGAAGAATAGTAGGAGTAGGAGTGGGATAAAGAAGATGGGGCACACAGCTAAGCAGATAAGTGAAGCGTTAAAAATTATCCAAGACAAATAAAGCGAAAAAGACTAGAAAAGGGTGTTAAGAAGAGAGCAGAAAGAGCCCAGGAAAAGGGAAGAATGAGAGAGCAGAGGCTTAAGGCTAGAGAAGAGGATGGCGAAAGAGGGAAGAAGGGGAGAGTGGTAGAAAGGAAGAAGCAGGAGAGGAACATGGATGAAAGAAGTAGCAAAGGGGGTGAAGGAGGCTGTCATAAAAGAAGATAGAGGGACTAAGAAGAAGAGATTAGGGGAGGAGTGCAATTAACAGAGATTCGATATAGAATAAGAAAGGTGTAGCAAATGGGAGGGACGTTAGACAAAGGAGCGAAGGAGAGTGATAAAAGATCAATTGGTGAAATATAAGATCAAGGGGAAATATTATAACAGAGAATAATCAATCAATCATAGGCATTTGTATAGCGCACTGCTCACCCGGAGGGTGTCAAGGCGCTGGGGGGGGGGGGGGGGGAGAGGGGGAAGGCTACTGCTCGAACAGCCAGGTCTTGAGTTGCTTCCTGAAGGCGAGATGGTCTGGCGTTGTCCGGAGGTGGATGGGGAGGGAGTTCCATGTCTTGGCTGCCAGGTAGGAGAAGGATCTTCCTCCGGCGGTGGCTCTGCGGATGCGGGGGACGGTGGCGAGAGCGAGGTTGGCGGAGCGGAGCTGGCGGGTGGGCTTGTGGAAGGTCAGGCGGCTGTTGAGGAACTTGGGGCCCAGGTCGTGTGTGCGTGGGTGAGGAGTCGGAACGTGATTCTTTTGTTGACGGGGAACCAGTGCAGGTCTCTCAGGTGTCCGGAGATGTGGCTGTGTCGGGGGATGTCCAGGATGAGTCGTGCTGAGGCGTTCTGGATCCGTTGGAGTTTCTTCTGGAGTTTGGCGGCGGTGCCGGCGTAGAGGGCGTTCCCGTAGTCCAGCCGACTGGTGACGAGGGCCTGGGTGACCGTCTTCCTAGTCTCTGTGGGGATCCACCGGAAGATCTTTCGAAGCATGCGCAGGGTGTTGAAGCATGAAGACGAGACGGCGTTGACTTGTCTGGTCATCGAGAGGGAGGAGTCCAGGATGAAGCCTAGGTTGCGTGCGTGGTCCGTTGGCTTGGGGGTGGCTCCCAGGGCGGGGGGCCACCAGGAGTCGTCCCAGGCGGAGGGTGATGATCCCAGGATGAGGACCTCAGTCTTGTCTGAGTTCAGTTTCAGGCAGCTGTTCTTCATCCATTCGGCGACGTCTTTCATCCCTTCGTGTAGGCTGGCTCTGGCGGCGTCCGAAGTCGCTGGTGAGGGAGAGGATCAGCTGGGTGTCGTCGGCGTAGGTGATGATCTTGAGGTTGTGTTGATGTGCGATGGTTGCGAGGGGGCTCATGTAGACGTTGAAGAGGGTGGGGCTGAGCGATGACCCTTGTGGAACGCCGCAGATGACTTCGGTTGCCGCTGACTGGAACGGGGGGGAGGCGGACTCTCTGGGTTCTTCCGGCGAGGAATGAGGTGATCCACTCCAGGGCCTTCTCCTGGATGCCGGGGTTGTTCAGGCGCTGTACCAGGGTGCGGTGGCAGACAGTGTCGAACGCTGCGGAGAGGTCCAGGAGGACGAGGGCCGCAGTTTCCCCGTTGTCCATTAGGGATCTGATGTCGTCTGTGGCTGCGATGAGGGCAGTCTCCGCGCTGTGGTTGGCTCGGAAGCCGGATTGCGAGTGGTCGAGGGATCCGTTGGTCTCGAGGAAGGCGGCTAGCTGTCTGTTGACGGTCTTCTCGATGACTTTGGCAGGAAACGGGAGGAGCGAGATGGGGCGGTAGTTCTTGAGGTCGGAGGGGTCTGCAGTTGGTTTCTTCAGCAGGGCACTGATCTCGGCGTGTTTCCAGCACTCCGGGAAGGTGGCGGTGTTGAAGGAGGCATTGATGATGTCGCGGAGGTGGGGTGCGATGATGTGGTCGGCCGTGTTGAAGATGTGGTGTGGGCAGGGGTCCGTAGGGGATCCGGAGTGGATGGTGTTCATTGTGCGTGTTGTGTCTTCAGTGCTGACTGGGGTCCAGGTGCGGAGGGTGGCGGTGGGGGGCATCGGTTCGGTGGTGGGGTTCGTGGTTGGTGGGCCGAAGCTGTTGTGAATGTTGGCGATCTTGTCGTGGAAGAAGGCTGCGAGGGAGTCGCAGAGGTCTTGCGAGGGAGTTGTTTCCGGCGTCGGGGTTGGAGAGCTTTTTGACGATGCTGAAGAGTTCCTTGCTGTTGTGGGTGTTGTTGTCCAGTTGTTCCTTGAAGTCTGTCTTCTTTGTGGCGCGGATCAGTTGGTGGTGTTTGCGGGTGGCTTGTTTGAGGGCCGTCATGTTGTCTGTGGTCTGGTTGGTGCGCCAGGTGTTCTCCAGGGAGCGGCAGTTCTTCTTGGAGGTGATGAGCTCGTCGGTGAACCAGGAGGCTTTCTTGCTGCCGCGTCTGCTGGGGGGGTTCTTCTTCAGTGGTGCGAGGGCGTTTGCGCAGTTGGTGATCCACTGTGTGAGGTTGTTGGTGGCTTCGTTGGGGTCGGTTGACCTGGTGGGGGGGTTCTGGCTGAGGAAGGTGGTGAGCTGGTCGCCGGTGATCTTGTTCCAGCTCCTGCGGGGGGCTTGTTGAGGGTGGTGGTGGGTCGTCGTTTTACTGAAGCTGAAGTGGACGCAGCTGTGGTCAGTCCACTGGAGATTGGTGGAGTGGCTGAAGGTGACGTATTTGCTGGATGAAAAGACTGCGTCAAGCGTGTGGCCGGCGTAGTGGGTGGGGGTGGTTACCAGTTGCTTGAGTCCGAGGTTGGCCAGGTTGTCCAGCAGAGCAGTGGTGTTGCGGTCCTTGTTGTCCTCCAGGTGGAAGTTGAGGTCCCCCAGGAGGATGTAGTCGGTGGAATTGATGGCGTGCGGGCTGACGAAGTCTGTGATGTCTTCGCTGAACTGTGTGCGTGGTCCCGGTGGTCTGTAGACGAGGGTGCCTCTGAGCGTGGTCTTGGGGTCGGTGTGTATCTGGAAGTGGAGGTGTTCGGCGGAGGTGAAGGTGTCATCGGAGTTGGTCGTGATGCGGATGGTGTTTTTGTGGATGATGGCTATGCTTCCTCCTGTCTGGTTGATGCGGTCCTTCCTGGTGATTTTGTAGCCTTCCGGGACGGCGATGGCGACGTCGGGCGCTGAGGAGGCGTTCATCCAGGTTTCCGTCAGGAAGGCGATGTCTGGTGCTGTCGAGTCGAGGAGGTTCCAGAGTTCGACGGCATGCCTGTGAACGGAGCGGGTGTTGAGCAGGATGCACATCAGGTGTTTGTTGCTGGGGCTCGGTTTAGCAGGTGCGGTGTTGGGTCGGATGCCGGTGAAGCGGCAGGTCAGGCAGGTGAAGTGTCCGTGGGTGCATCTCGGGGTGGCTCGGTAGCAGGTGGTGTTTCGGCCGGCGTTGAGTGCGTGGAGGGTTTTGGCGTCGTAGATGTGCAGGGTGTGCTGGCGAGGGCGAGGACAAGGGGGTCTGGCGCTGGGCGCGGTCCAGGCGCGGACGGGCGCAGACGGGCTTACCTTTGGCGCACCTTCGGTGCTCAATCGGCGCTCCCGCTACGCGCGTCCGCTGCGCGGTCGCTCTGGGGGCGTCATAAGTAAGGAGCCGGGAGGGAGGAACAGCTGGGTGGCGGGAGCGGGGCGGCGAATGGAATCACAGGGGGGCAGGGTCGCAGGGAAGCAGCGGCGGGAAATTCCAAGAAGCAGCGGGAAATTCCCAGGAGCAGCGGGAAATTCCCAGGAGCAGCGGGCAGCGAGCGAAGGAATCTGCAGGCAGGAGGCTGCAAAGGCAGGCAGGAGCGGCAGCAGTGAGTGGGGCGACCAAGCCCTGTGGAGGGCTGAGTGGTCACACTCTGTGGTCCCCTACGGTCCCCTTAAGTAAGGAGCCGGGAGGGAGGAGCAGCTGGGTGGCGGGAGTGGGGCGGCAAATGGAATCACAGGGGGGCGGGGCCGCAGGGAGGCAGCGGCGGAAAATTCCAAGAAGCAGCGGGCAGCAGGAAATTCCCAGGAGCAGCGGGAAATTCCCAGGAGCAGCGGGCAGCGAGCGAAGGAATCTGCAGGCAGGAGGCGGCAAAGGCAGGCAGGAGCGGCAGCAGTGAGTGGGGCGACCAAGCCCTGTGGAGGGCTGAGCGGTCACACTCTGTGGTCCCCTACGGTCCCCTTAAGTAAGGAGCCGGGAGGGAGGAGCAGCTGGGTGGCGGGAGGGGGCGGCGAATGGAATCACAGGGGGGCGGGCCGCAGGGAGGCAGCGGCGGGAAATTCCAAGAAGCAGCGGGCAGCGGGAAATTCCCAGGAGCAGCGGGAAATTCCCAGGAGCAGCGGGCAGCGAGCGAAGGAATCTGCAGGCAGGAGGCGGCAAAGGCAGGCAGGAGCGGCAGCAGTGAGTGGGGCGACCAAGAGAGTTAGGGTAACAGTGGTCAATCATCAAGTGGTGTATGTTCATAATGGGACAAATATTGCATAAGAACATCATCCCTCTGACCCGGCGTATCGCCTGGAGCTACACACCCTGGATCTGTCCAACATTCAGGGGATGCTGCACGGAAACACCATGTTCGAGGCATATGAGCTGCAGATCACACACTGTGCTTAGATCACCATCTGATGTTGGGCCCAGAGGTTTTCACTTTGTTGTTGTATTGGAATAAGTCTTTGGAAGTCACAAGATAGGTGACTCCTCCTTTGGACAATAGTGCGCATGGGCATCAACTCCTTCTTCAGATTGTTTTTTTTCGCCATCCGGCTTGGATGTGTTCGTCGCGCTCCAGTTCGGTGTCGTCACCGTTCTACCTTTCGACGCGCAATCCTTCACCTATTCTCCGGTATTGTTTCGATCGCTTTTCCCATTCGACGAGCATCTCTACAAACTTGAATCCTTTGATTCCGGTCGTCGACGCAGGCCTTCGGGCCTGGCTGCGCCATTATGCCTTTAGATCATGGAAAGGACTCTTTTAAAAAAGTTTCCCTAATGTGGATCCAAGTTTCCAAAGCGGATCTTCACGAGGTGTGTAACCTCTGCCTTTCGCCCGAGCACGAGGCCAAAGACTGTCCAGCTTGCGCCTCTTTCCTCTCCAAGAAAACAATACAGGATCGTCAAGCTTGAAGAAGCATGGCTCGATCATCAACATCCATACCGGACGATATCTTCCAAGAAGGCATTAATGTACCGGAGCAGGAGCAGATAGAAGAAGGCAACATTAGCGCCTCTGAAGCCGACAACTCCGGCGTCGAAGACATCACTCCAGGGCAGCGGGTCGTAAGTACTGACGTCGACCCCTCCCCCCCAGCCATTCACAAAAAGGCTTCGGTAAAACACCTTCACCTTCATGCCTAGGTGCACACCAGAACAAAACTTCCCATGTCCCGCCTTCGGGCTCGGCAAAGAAGTCAATATATAAGCCTTCAGGCCACTCGGGATCGAGCCAGCCTACCGTCAGTGCCGAAACCCCATCCCCGGCACCAAAGGAGAAACCACTGTCTTCGTCCGCACCAACACCTGGTTCCACATCGGCGCATTCGGCACTGAAATCCACTGGCACTGACTTTTCGGCTACGAAAAAAACATCGGAACCAAGCAAACAACCAGTTCCAAAGACCACTGGCGCTCAGCCTTCGGATCCCAAAAAATCATCGGAACCAAACAAACAACCGGTTCCAAAGTCTACTGGCGCTCAACCTTTTGATCTGAAAAAACCATCAGAACCAAAGAAACAACTGGTTCCAAAGACCCCAACGGAACCCAGGAAAACTCTTGATTCCAAACCTAAGGAGCATAAAACGACTCCAAAACTTGTGCCACACAAACAATCGGACCCGAAAAAATCAGCACCGAAACAACACACCCCAGAGGAGGAGCTTTTTCAACCTGATCCAACCCAAAAAACTCTCCAAATAGACCCTAAGACAGGTCAACTTATACTTAGTCCTTCAAGGAAAAGGAAAATGGACAAACCTGTACCAGGTCCATGCCCTTTAAAGAAGAGAGACATTGCCACTTCTCCTTTAAGTATTCCTTCTCCACCTCCTCCTCCACACCACATCTCTCCTATCCCATCTCCAGTACCCTCACAATCTCCTCCACCTCAGGATGATGAGAACACCTCTGGGGAGGAAGGGGATGATGACCCTTTAGGGGAACCTAGTCATCCTAATACCCCAGAGGACCCATGGGACGATTATGGCACACCAGATGTTCCTAATACACCACAAGATGATATCCACCCATCTAGACCATCCCCACCAGAGGACACTATAGGATTCACTCAGCTCATACACAGAGCTGCAGAATACCACGGTGTGAATTTGCACACAGACCCTGTAGAAGAAGATTTCCTCATGGACACTTTTGCACCATCTCAAAGGTCCACTTCCATTGTCCCAATGTTAAAAGGGGTAATCAAACACGCTCCTGAAGTTTTTAAGGATCCTGTAAGGGCTAGAGTCATTAATCCCAGGGTAGAAAAGAAATACAAGCCTGCCCCAGCTGACCCTGTTTACATTAAAGGGCAGCTTCCCTTGGATTCCTTGGTAGTCTCCAATGCCAGGAAAAGGGCTAACTCCCAAACCTCAGGTGATGCTCTACCTCCTGATAAGGAGTCAAAACTGTTGGACGCATCTGGTAAAAGAACAGCGTCCCAAGCAGCCAACATATGGAAAATTGCCAACACACAGGCTTTGCTGGCTAGGTACGATAGGGCACACTATGACGAGCTACTACAACACCTTCCAGATCAATATAAAACAAGGGCCAATGATCTCATCCAGGAAGGCAAGCTCATAACCAATACCTCCATTCGATGTGCTCTGGATGCTGCAGACACAGCCTCCCGAGCTATTAATACCAGTGTCCTTTTGCGCAGACATGCGTGGCTACGCATTTCAGGGTTCAAACCCGAGGTTCAAACTACCATACTAAAACAACCGTTTGACCAGGAACACTTATTTGGGCCTAATGTAGATTAATCTTTGGAGAAGATGAACAAAGATACTGATACTGCCAAATCAATGGGAGCTTTGCAATCGCAAGCTCCCAGAAGTTCCTTTCGGCGCTCCTCTTATAGGGGCGCCTCTAGAGGTTTTACCACTGATAACCCCTCCACTTCCTACAAAATCCCACCCAGACCTCATCTACCAGAGGCTATTACAGAGGAGGCTACAGGGGCAATAACAACAAGGGTAGAGGCAAAACTACCAATACTCGCACCGCCTCCACCCCCAAACAATGACTTCCCTCCGCTCCCTCCAGACCATTCTACTCCGGTCGAGGGAAGATTGCTACAGTTCCTACCTGTCTGGAATACCATTACCATGGACAGGTGGGTGAGACAAATCATCCAATCCGGTTATTGCCTAGAACTCACTTTAACTCCCCCAAACATACCACCCACCAGCATCCAATGTCAACAGAGCATTTAACGCTTCTAAAACAAGAGGTGCTTTCCCTCCTACAATAACATGCAATAGAACCAGTTCCCCTGCATCACCAAAACACAGGGGTTTACTCCCTGTACTTTCTCATTCCAAAGAAGGACGGAACCCTGAGACCCATCTTGGATCTCAGACCATTAAACCTCTACATACAATCAGACCATTTTCATATGATCACTCTTCAACAGGTCCCTCCTCTACTCAAATAAGGCGATTTCCTTGCCACCTTAGATCTCAAGGATGCCTACTTCCACATTCCCATTCACCCTGCTCACAGAAAATATCTTTGATTTGTAGTGGACGGTCATCATTACCAGTTTAAGGTTCTCCCATTCGGAGTCACCACAGCACCCAGAGTCTTCACAAAATGTCTGGCAGTGGTAGCAGCCCACTTAAGAAGGCAACAAAGTCACGTCTTCCCATATTTGGACGACTGGCTCATAAAAGCCAAGTCGCATACCCAGTGTGTAAATCACACACACACCACAATCCAACTACTTCATGACTTAGGGTTTACCATAAACCTCACAAAGTCTCACCTCCAACTGTGCCACATCCAACAATATCTAGGTGCCACAATAAACACCTCAAAAGGCGTTGCATATCCCAGTCTAGCCAGGATAGCAAGCATGCAAACCTGTATAACAAAATTCCAGCCGCAACACTCACTTCCAGCTCGAGTGTTCTTGCAACTAATAGGGATGATGGCCTCTTGTATATTCATAGTACCTCATGCAAGACTCAAGATGCGCCCCTTACAGGAATGCTTAGCACGTCAGTGGAACCAAGCTCAATGTCAGCTAACAGATCTGGTGTCGGTGGACGGCTGCACACATCGCTCTCTGCAGTGGTGGAACACCCAAAACATTTCCAAAGGGCGACCGTTCCTAGAGCCGGTCCCACCGTTTGTGCTAACAGCAGATGCATCGCTTACCGGCTGGGGAGCTCATCTACTACATCACACCATACAGGGCACATGGACACCTCAGCAAAAGCTACTCCACATCAATCATTTGGAGTTACTAGCAATCTTTCTGGCATTAAAATCATTCCAGAAACAGATATCAGGCAAAGCTGTCTTAGTCCGCACCGACAATATGACAGCAATCTACTATTTACAAAAACAGGGGGGGCGCATTCTCTGCAGCTCTCTCAACTAGCACAGAGCATATGGAGGTGGACTATTCCTCAAAACATATTCCTTTTAGCCCAACATCTTCCAGGAATTCAGAATCACATGGCAGATCTGTTAAGTCGTCAGACACAACAGATTCATGAGTGGGAACTTCATCCACAAGTTCTTCAACCGTTTTTCCAAATGTGGGGGCACCCAGAGATAGATCTCATCGCCACACATTACAATACAAAATGCCCAAGCTTCGTCGCCAGATATCCACACCCATTGTCCGAAGGCATTGCGATATGGATTAATTGGTCAGGCAGATTTGCGTATGCTTTTCCGCCTCTCCCACTCATTCCATTAGTGGTGCGCAAGCTGCAAGAACATTCACTAACACTGATCCTAGTTGCTCCAACATGGGCCAGACAACCATGGTACACAACATTGCTGGAACTATCAGTAGTTCCGCACCAAAACTACACCTCTCCCCGCAGCTCTTAACACAGAACCATGGAGAGATCAGACATCCAGATCCGGCACAGCTCAACCTGGCGATCTGGCTCCTGAAGTCCTAGAATTTGGTTACCTCAATCTTCCACCTGATTGTATGAACGTTATCAAAGAGGCTAGGCACCCCACCACTAGAGCCTGCTATGCAGCCAAGTGGAAAAGATTTGTTAGATACTGTAACAACACCACCATCAATCCTCTAGATGCGTCCATTCAACACATCATATGTTACCTGCTGCATCTTCAAAGATGTAATCTAGCATACACATCGATTAGATTACATCTCACTGCCATAGCAGCTTACCTACAAAATAGACAACATTGGTCATTGTTCAGGGTACCTGCCATTAAAGCATTTATGGAAAGCCTGAAAAGAATAATTCCTTCGAGGGTACCACCCTCACCAGTGTGGAATCTAAACATCATCCTCACTAGATTAATGGGTCCTCCATTCAAACCTCTACATAAATGCGAGCTACAATTTCTTACATGGAAAGTCGCTTTCCTTGTGGCCGTTACATCTCTCAGAAGAGTCAGTGAGCTACAGGCACTAACTATTCAAGAACCATTTTTACAACTCCATCATAACAAAGTGGTTCTCAGGACAAATCCCATATTCCTTCCTAAGGTTATTTCTCCCTTCAATCTCAACCTATCTGTTGAGTTGCCAGTGTTCTTCTCGCAACCACAAACAGTAGCAGAAAGAGCTCTTTATCCACTAGACGTAAAAAGAGCACTCCTTTACTATATTGACAGAACAAATCCCTTTCGCAAAACAAAACATCTTTTTGTATCCTTCTCACCACCACATAAAGGCAATCCCATATCAAAGTCTGGGATTGCAAGGTGGATTGTCAAATGTATACAAATTTGCTATCTCAAAGCAAAACGTACACTGTCTATTCCCCCTAAAGCCCACTCTACCCACAAAATTGGGGCTTAAATGGCATTTTTAGGGAACATTCCCTTAGATGATATCTGCAAAGCAGCTACATAGTCTATACCGCACACATTCACAAAACACTATTGTGTAGATGTGCAGGCAAAGCAACAAGCTAGTGTGGGCCAGGCTGTACTCAAAACACTATTTCAAACTACTGCAACAGATACTGGTGGTCGCCGCTAAAGAGGAGTACTACTATGCAATCTATGCACAGTGTGTGATCTGCAGCTCATATGCCTCGAACGGAAAATGCTACTTACCAGTATGCATCTGTTCTTGACATGTAGAGCTGCAGATTCACACACGCCCACCCACCTCCCCGGCTAACGTTATCGGTTCCAGTATTATCTTAATTAGATACAACATACATGGACATCAATTTCTGTTTCTCACAAAACTCCATCATTTCCCTTCTTGGCGAAAAAACAATCTGAAGATGGATTCAATGCCCATGCGCACTATTGTCCAAAGGAGAAGTCACCTATGTGGTGACTTCCAAAGACTTATTCCAATATAACAATAAATTGCAAACATCCGGGCCCAACACCAGATGGTGATGTATGCACAGTGTGTGAATCTGCAGCTCTACATGCCAAGAACAGATGCATACTGGTAAGTAGCATTTTCCTTCTCAAACTCTCCCTGAGGTCATGCGCAGGGTGCTTTTGGCCTGGCGAGCCTCTTTGCGTCACATACACTGGTCTGAATAATTGACCCAATATACTCCCTTGTGGTGCGGTACACGGCTCCAGGAGGTTATTAACCTCTCAGGATTCAGAGCATGGGATCTCATTAGAATTTCATTATTGGTGGATATCTGGAGAGGGACCCACATACGCTCCTTTCAAGATTTGCAGACCTGATACTCCCTTCACTCTTTCCAGTTTTTCCGATACCTGCAGCTACGTCATGCCCTTCACTCTCATATCTCAGAGGACACCTCCCTGCCCGAATACAGCCCACCTGAAGCCCAGGTCATGACCGGTAACTTGGGGAAGGGAGGGATCTCCCGTATCTATCGCACCCTTACAAATAACACTCCCAACACACTATCTCAACTCCGGTACAAGTGGGAGGGTTGGCTAGGGGTCCTGGATGACGCTGATTGGAGGGACGCATTAATGCTTCCCAAAAGAGTCACAGTCTCAGCAAGGCTTCGTCTAGTCTAGTTCAAATGTACTATCTTCAGGCTGCTTATCTTACGCCGCTGCGTCTCCACCGCGTGGGACTCCGGCATGATGCTTCCTGTCCCCGCTGCTCCCAACCGCAAGCTGACTTTTACAGTAACAGGGGAGCTCACTGAGGTACTTGGGTGGGAGGTTCCCCTTAACCCAATGAACGTGCTCCTGGGCATCACTGAGGCGTTGGACGGTACCAGGGCTGAAAAACTCTTTCTAAACACAGCACTGATGGTGGCCAAAAGAGACATTACAGCCAACTGGCTAAACTCGACTACTCCTACCATGTCGCGCTAGCGCAGGGGAGTGGACTGGTGTGCTGCGCAAAAACGGCCCCTGTATGAGGCCAGAGGGTGCCTGAAGAAATTTCGTAGAATGTGGGGTAAATGAGTTGGTGTGGTAGAGGACTGAGGTTTTTTAAATACGCAACCAAGGACTGGCGTTGGCGCGACGATGTCTTCTTCATGTGTGTCAGCTTCTGTATGCGGGTGTAATGTGCTCTCGTCTTAGCTTTGTACCGACAATTGTAAACACAGCTGGTATTGTTATTTTTTTTTTGCTGGTCTCTCACAAAATTAATAAAATTGGTTATCAAAAAAGAGAACATCATCCCATTTTCATAAAGTTTCAAGAATCCTATTACAGATATTGTTGGGAGGAGTTTGCTTCTGTGCATTCTATTTGCGGATGAGTGCTGCAGATTTATTGGCCTATTTACTATAGGTAGGGGGGAAATCATTTACTGGGAGACTCTCTCATGGCTCATCTCCTGCCGGAGGAAGGCCACATGATTTTTACTTTGTCTCCAGAAATTGTATGAATGATGTGGCGAAATATGTGTTCGAGGCATATGAGCTGCAGATTATACACTGTGCATAGATCGCCATCTGGTGTTGGGCCCGGATGTTTGCAGTTTGTTTTTCTTCTTGGACAATCTTTGGAAGTCACGAGTTCGGTGACTCCTCCTTCGGTCCGTACTGCGCATGGGCTTCGGCTCCATCCTCAGGTTGTCTTTTTCCGCCATCGGGGTCGGATGTAATACTTCGTGCAACGGCTTCGAACCTTTCCAGTTCGACCTTCAACGAAAAATCCTCGTCCATCGAGATTCTTCAGACGGAATCATCTTCTTCATCTCTCTCTTCGGCACTTCCTCGATTCCAGGCAGCGGCAGCGGCCTTCGGGCCTATCTCGACTCCGGTCTCGGCCGATGGAAAGGACTTCCTTCAAGAAGTGCCCAAAATGTGGGTCTAAATTTCCCCACACTGACCTACATCAGGTTTGCAACCTCTGCCTCTCTCCCGAACACGAGGCCCGAGACTGCCCCGCCTGCAAGTCTTTTCGATCAAAAAAGACTATTCGGGATCGACGAGCTCGACGCACCATGGCGCACTCATCGACCTCGGCTCCACCTGACATCTTCGGAGAAGACACCGGAGCTTCGGGACAGCAGCACACCGAACAGGAGGATGATGTCGTCAGCGCTTCCGAGGCCGATGACTCCGACGTGGAGGAGATCACACCGGCGCAGAGGGTCGTGAGTACTCTACCCCCTCCCACTCCCGCGCCCATACCGAAAGAGACTCCGGTTACACCTTCGCCTCCGGGCCTAGGGATAACCAAGCATACCGCTTCCATCACCCCACCTTCGGGCCCGGTGAAGAGGCATCATAAGTCTCCCGGCGGCTCGGGCTCGAGCCAGCCTACTAGCGGCGCCGAAAAACACCCTTCGGCACCGAAGAAAACCACACCAAGCTCCGTTCCGAAGCCATTGGTGTCGAAACCTGGCCTATCGGTGCCGACCAAACATAAATCCCTCGGCACCGACGCTCCCGTGCCGAAGCCTGCCTCGGCACCGAACAAAAAATCGGAGGCCCCGAAAAAGCATGGCACGGATAAACCAACGAAGCCATCGGCTCCGAAAACATCGGCACCGACAGAGGAATCGGTGCCGGAGGAGCTATTCACGCCAGATCCTCGTCAAAAGACTTTAACAAAGGATCCAAAGACTGGACATTTGATTTTGTCTTCCAAGAAAAGACATTTAGACAAGCCAGCTCCTCCTCCACCGCCAAAACGGAAGGACTCTGCCACATCCCCCTTCAGAGTACCCTCCCCACCTCTTCCACCTCCTCCACCTCCCCCATCTCCGCCTCCACCTTCTCCACCTTTGCCTCATCGCTCTCCCACCCCGTCTCCAGACCCTGATGACCAAGGGGATCCATATTATGATCCAACAGATGCCCCACAGGACCCCACTCCTCCGGGAACACCAGACCCATGGGAGGATTACCACAATCCAGATGTCCCAGATGTGCCTCAGGATGATCTTTATCCATCCAGGCCATCTCCACCGGAGGACTCCCTGGGGTTCCACCACTTGTTACAACGGGCGGCACATTATCATGGGGTGGAGTTACACAGTGATCCAGTTGAGGAAGACTTCCTACTTGACACTTTTGACATCGCAGATAAATCTACTGCCATATTACCCATGCTTAAAGGGGTGACCAAACATGCGGCAGAGGTTTTCAAGGACCCATTCAGGGCTAGGGTCTTAAACCCCAGAATAGAAAAGAAATATAAGGCAGCCCCCACAGATCCTGCCTATATTAAAGGACCTGCTCCCTTAGACTCATTAGTGGTATCCACAGCTAGGAAGCGATCCAATTCTCAGTCATCAGGTGAGGCTCCACCACCCGATAAGGAGTCCAAGCTCTTAGATGCGTCAGGCAAACGCACTGCCTCGCAAGCTGCCAATATGTGGCGCATCGCCAACACGCAAGCGCTGCTGGCACGCTACGACAGAGCGCACTATGATGAGCTGGAGGCTATCATGCAACACCTCCCAGAGAAATATAAAAATAAGGCTCATGAACTGATACAAGAGGGAAAGCTCATTACCAACACCTCTATTAAATGTGCCCCTGACGCAGCAGACACAGCTTCCAGGGCTATGAACACCAGTATTCTGCTTCGCCGCCACGCCTGGCTCAGAATCTCAGGCTTGAAGCCGGAGGTCCAAGCATCTATATTGAACCACCCTTTTGACCAACAACACTTATTTGGCCCAAAAGTAGACGAAGCCCTGGAAAAAATGAAGAAGGATACAGATATGGCGAAGTCTATGGGGGCATTACAATCCCACACCCCTAGACGCTCCTTTCGCCGTTCCTCCTTTCGAGGCACTGGCAGAGGTTACTCTGCCGATAGCGCCTCTACGTCCTACAAGTCCCCTCCTCAGACTACCTTCTCAAAGGGCTATCAAAGAGGTGGATATAGAGGGAACAATAATAAAGGCAGGGGCAAAACCAACACCGCCCGTTCTGCCACACCCCCCACGCAATGACTTTCCCCCGCTCCCCCCAGACCATTCCACTCAAGTCGGGGGCAGACTACAAGACTTTTTTCAAACCTGGGAGACCATAACATCAGACAAATGGGTGACCCAAATTATTCGGTCAGGGTACTGTCTCGAACTAACATCTACCCCCCCAAATATTCCACCCAGGCACCGTACAATGTCACAAGAATATACCACACTGCTGAAACAAGAGGTAATCTCCCTCCTGCAAAAACAAGCTATAGAGCAGGTCCCCGTCAATCAGCAAAATTTAGGGGTCTACTCTCTGTACTTTCTGATACCAAAGAGAGACGAGACCCTACGGCCCATTCTAGACCTCCGGCCTCTAAATGCATACATACTTTCAGACCATTTTCACATGGTAACTCTCCAACAAGTTCTCCCACTCCTCTGCCAGGGCGACTTTCTCACTACACTGGACTTGAAAGACGCATACTTTCATATTCCAATACACCCTTCTCACAGAAAGTACCTCAGATTTGTGGTGGACGGCCAACATTATCAGTTCAAGGTTCTCCCCTTCGGGGTCACAACCGCACCACGAGTGTTTACCAAATGCCTAGCAGTAGTGGCGGCACACCTCAGAAGACAACACATTCACGTCTTCCCTTACTTGGACGACTGGCTAATAAAAGCCGCGTCCTACAACCAGTGTGTGCAACATACAAACACTACCATCCAACTACTCCACCAGCTAGGCTTCACGGTGAACCACCAAAAGTCCCAGCTGATACCGTCTCACACAAAGCAATACCTCGGTGCCACTATAGACACCTCAAAAGCTATAGCCTATCCCAATTCAGCCAGAATCGCAAGCATACAAGCCTTGCGCCAAAGATTCATTCTTCAGCACTCTCTCCCAGTAAGAGTGTTTATGAAGCTAATAGGGATGATGGCATCTTGCATCTTCATAGTGCCTCATGCAAGACTCCACATGCGTCCACTCCAAGAGTGCCTAGCACGCCAGTGGAACCAGGCCCAGGGACAGCTAACAGATCTGGTGTTGGTGGACGGTCGCACCAATCGCTCTCTGCAGTGGTGGAACACCACAAACCTTTCCAAAGGGCGACCGTTCCTGGACCCGGTTCCTCAGGTGATTCTAACAACGGACGCATCGCTCTCCCGCTGGGGAGCGCACCTATTACACCTCACAGTGCAAGGTGTATGGACGCCACAACAAAGGTTACTCCACATCAACCATCTGGAGTTATCTGCGATCTTTCTAGCCCTGAAATCGTTTCAGAAACAAATCTCAGCCAAAGCAGTCCTCATTTGCACAGACAATATGACTGCAATGTATTATATTCAAAAACTGGGGGGGACACACTCTCCCCAGCTCTCTCGCTTAGCACAGAGCATATGGAGATGGGCAATCCCACAGAAAATCTTTCTCCTGGCACAACACATCCCAGGTATACAAAACACCATGGCAGATCTGCTCAGCAGACAAACGCAGCAAATGCACGAATGGGAACTGCATCCACAAGTTCTTCACCCATTCTTTCACAAGTGGGGGCATTCTCAGATAGACCTCTTCGCCACCCACGAAAACAAAAAATGCCCAAGCTTCGCCGCCAGATACCCACACCCATTGTCCAAAGGCAATGCGATATAGATGAACTGGTCAGGCAAATTTGCATACGCCTTTCCACCTCTCCCGCTAATTCCATTAGTGGTAAGGAAGCTACAACAGCACTCCCTCACACTCATTCTGGTGGCTCCAACATGGGCCAGGCAGCCGTGGTACACCACACTACTACAGCTCTCAGTGGTACCACACCAAAAACTGCACCTGTCCCCATGCCTCCTAACCCAGAACCATGGAGAAATCAGGCACCCGGACCCAGCTCAGCTCAACCTTGCGATCTGGCTCCTGAAATCTTAGAATTTGGATACCTTAACCTTCCCCCTGATTGCATGAACATTATCAGGGAAGCCAGACGTTCTACCACTCGAGCATGCTATGCCGCAAAGTGGAAGAGATTTGTTGTTTACTGCCGTAACAATACAATCAACCCTTTAGATGTATCCATACAGCACATCATATGCTACCTGCTCCATCTTCAAAGGTGTAACCTGGCATACTCGTCCATCCGTCTACACCTAGCAGCAATTGCTGCTTACCTGCAAAACAGACAGCATTTATCACTTTTCAGAGTGCCTGCTATTAAAGCCTTCATGGAAGGCCTTAAAAGAGTAATTCCGCCCAGGGCACCACCCCCACCTGTGTGCAATCTAAACTTAGTTCTTACAAGGCTGATGGGTCCGCCTTTCGAACCAATGCATAAATGTGAGCTACAGTTCCTTACTTGGAAAACAGCTTTCCTCGTAGCTATCACTTCCCTTAGAAGGGTTAGTGAAATACAAGCGTTCACTATACAAGAACCCTTTCCACAGATACATCACAGCAAGGCGATACTTCGCACAAATCCAAAATGTCTGCCTAAGGTCATTTCCCCCTTCCATCTCAATCAATCGGTGGAATTACCGTTTTTTTTCTCGCAACCTCAATCTGTTGCGGAAAGGGCTCTACATACACTTGATGTTAAAGGGCTTTACTTTACTACATACAAAGAACGCAACCTTTCAGAAAGACTAAACAATTGTTTGTCTCCTTCTCTCCACCGCATAAAGGCAACCCCATCTCAAAATCAGGGATAGCTAGGTGGATTGTAAAGTGCATACAAATTTGCTATCACAAAGCAAAAAGAACATTATCTGTTCCACCTAAAGCCCACTCTACAAGAAAGATAGGGGCTTCTATGGCTTTTCTAGGGAACATACCCTTAGATGACATCTGCAAAGCAGCCACATGGTCAACACCGCACACCTTCACAAAACATTACTGTGTAGACGTGCACTCCAAACAACAAGCTAGTGTGGGCCAGGCTGTACTAAAGACACTGTTTCAAACCACTGCAACGGATACCGGTGGTCGCCGCTAGGGTTGGGTACTGCTATATAATCTATGCACAGTGTATATTCTGCAGCTCATATGCCTCGAACGGAATATGCTACTTACCAGTATACATCTGTTCTTGGCATGTAGAGCTGCAGATCTATACACGCCCACCCGCCTCCCCGGCTACCTGTATCCGTTCCAGTCTATCTTATTTAGATACAACACACATGGGTTTCTTTACTACTATCACTACGCTCCATCTTTTCCCTGCTGGCGAAAAACAATCTGAGGATGGAGCCGAAGCCCATGCGCAGTACGGACCGAAGGAGGAGTCACCGAACTCGTGACTTCCAAAGATTGTCCAAGAAGAAAAACAAACTGCAAACATCCGGGCCCAACACCAGATGGCGATCTATGCACAGTGTATAGATCTGAAGCCCTACATGCCAAGAACAGATGCATACTGGTAAGTAGCATATTCCTTTTGCCTTGGTCATTGGCTCTGAGGTCAGTAAATACTGCTAGATCTGGTCCGCTATCCGTGCAATTAATGGAGTAGGTGCCTCTTATGTATTAGTTGGTCATTTGCCTGATGAACAGGCTGTGTTGGTGGTATGGACTCAGTAGCGTTTTCTCCAGCCCAGGGGCATGCAGTTGAATTACACCACATGAGAGCTGTGGTCAAACATTACTTTTTTCTTCAGCATACACTCTACTGCGCATTACATCATACTTCACAATTAACCACACCCTAAGACCTCCCTGCATATTACGTATTTCCTCTTCAGAGTCCAACCAGAACCACAGGGGTCCTAGTGCGCATTACATCAATATGCTACATCTCCCCCTCGGTTAAATAAAAAGGCAGACATCATTGAGATCACATTTCTGCGATTAGTCGGCGAAATGCTCGCACTTGTCTGCCAGCTCGGGTGATCCAAGGCGATCGAGGTCCACCCTGAATTGGCAGCAGCATCATAGGCTCAGCGCCCTTGAGCCAGACCTGCTGACAGGGTCACTTCATTTGTGGTTTTAGGACTCTACAAGTGTTGCCGTAGGTGTTTAAAATGTGATGTGTCCTGAGTGATGGATTTCCAGGACAATGGGCTGTCACCATATGTCCCTTGCGTGCCATGACCTGCAAAGGGAGTGTCCATTTTCCATCTTCATTTCTGCTTAACCAGTACCCAGTCTCATTTGTCAAATGCTGTCTCCTGGCCATGGCAACGCTGATCTGCATACGTCTTCCTTTTCCTTTTCTCAGTTGCGTCAATGTCTCAAATCTTGTGAGTATTTACTGATAGATCTGGGATCCATTGAGGCAGGTTTGATGTGATGGCTCTCCCAAATAGCAAAGTGGCTGCACTCTCACCAGCTTTGGAGTGAGAAGTTGATTGATAGGCCGGGAGGGCCTGGCACATGGCTGGGTTCAGATCGATTCCATCCATGGGATGCTTGTTGAATGACCCTCTTGAGGGTGCCCATGAATCATGCAACTACACCATTGGCTTGGGGCTAGAGGGATATACTCTTTCGGTGTTTGACGTTGAGTCAGACAAGAAATTCTTTGATGTTAAAGGGCAGACCATTGTCAGATTTGAGGATATTGGGGATACCCTATGTTGCAAAGATGTCATCAAGCCATTCTATGACTTTATCATGGGTTGTCGAAGATAAATCTACCACCAGGGGAAAACATGACTATTCGTCTGTGACTACCATGAGATGATGTCTATTTCCTAAAGGCCCAAAAAAGTAAACTGCAAACCGCTCCCAAGCATGGGCAGGACGGTCAGACATTGTCACTGTGTGTTGCGGCACCTTGGGGGACAAACAATTGCAAATGTGGCACACCTTCAGCTCCTTCTCGACTCGCCCATCAATCTCTTAGGGCCCTTTAAGTGGTTACGATACCACAGTTTCCTTCAGAGGCCAGCTTGATGACCCGCTGTCTTAGGCTTTCTTAATGATTCTTGAGCCTCGCAGTATTATGCCTACTTGGGGGCCTGCTAACTCATCCTGTACATTTTTTTACTTTTGGAATTCAACATTATTGCTAAGGGGCCAAGTATTTCTCCTCCATGATTGCGTGGTAATAGGTTGATTGATTATGGCAATGTATTTATGTGCGTTGGTAGCAGCAATGATTTGTTCTACAGTCGGAGATGGTGTGATGGATCTCACAATAAAGTTGAGATGTGCTTCAGCTGTTTTGTATGTCAAAATATGACGATGTAGCAGAACTCGTGAAAAGTAGTCTACTGGGCTTTGATCCTTCCCCGGTTTATGCATGATCTCATAGTCATACTCTTGCAGTCCCGATGCGAGGGGTCATACTAACCTTTGGGATTCCAGAAATTGGAAGCAATGGCTGGTGATTTGTGATGACAGTAAATCATTTTTCAAAGGGGAATACATGAAAATGTTTGCAAGCCCATACCACAGCCAGACTCTCCTTCTCAGGCTGAGAGTACGCACGTTCTCTTTCAGACAAACGTCGACTGGCATAGGCCACAGTGTGTCTCTGAGCGTTTGAATGCCCATTGTGTTGAGCAAGTGTTGCCCCTAGCCCTACTGGGCTCACATCAACTGTTATTTCGGTATGTAACTTGGGGTCAAAGTAGACCATTTCAATTGCATTCTCAATTACATGTTTAATGTCTTTGAAACTCTGGTCGCATTCTGGAGTCCACTGAAATGGTACATTTCGCTTTGTCAAGTCTCTTAATGGGGCGCTCACTGTAGCAAAGTTGCAAATGTATCTTGAGCAATAACTGCCCATGCCTATAAAGGATCGCAGCATGGTAACTTCCTGGGGGATTGCAAGTGGATGACATTGATTGCACCTTGTCTAGATCTGGAGTTCTTCCCCCATCAGAGAATATGTGCACAAAAAATGTGAGTTTGGTTTTGTGAATCTCACACTTTGCAGCATTACGAGTGAGACCTGCATCAGCAAGTGACTGGCACACTTGGGTAACGGCTTTGTCGTGTTCTTCTAAAAACCAGTATGTTGTCACTGTCACTGTAATTGAAAGCATGTGCAACAGGTTGAAATACTCGCAAAATGACATTCTGAAATATTTCAGCAACTGAAGATACTCCAAAAAAACTCATTCTCTTATATCTGAACAAACCAATATGAGTCGAAAAGTTAGTAATGTACCTGCAGTTCTCCTCCAACTTGTTAATGGTATCCTTTATTTATTTCAAGACGGAAAAACACTTTGGCTCCGTTCAATTCCATGATCTTGTCCACTATGTGCAAACCAGGTTGTCCCTCCGTCTCACTGGCTTTGTTTGTCTGACGTATATCAATGCAAATGTGCACCGCTCCGCTACTGTCCTTTTTTGGTACTACTACTACAGGTGAAACCCAGGGTAAGGGTGTTCAATGATGTCATGTTTTAAGAGTCCTTCCAACTCTTTCTCTACAGCTTCTTGTATGAAAATTAACTCTACGGTGCTGCTGAGCAACAGGGCGAATGTCTTCATTGATATTAAGCTGTACTTTCATTTTCTTGAGTTTTTCCCAGGCCATGGAACAACGATGGGAACAGGCTTGTGATCTCAGACTGAGCTCAAAGGTTGTAGTTGAGGGATATCAACCCTATGTCAGCAGCAGTAGCAAAACTGAGAAAGCAGGCACTTTATGCAGTACTTTGTAAGCATGAATGGTGGCTTGCACCAATGTCTTTTTGTGACATACTGTCTCTGTGAACGACCCTTGGCTTTGCAATGGCTCAGAAGCAGCCCAGGTATATAACTGTGTGCCTGACAGAGTGAGGCGAGGCACAGGGGGTAGGATGTTACATTTTCCACTGGCATGATATTAATCAATGCACCACTGTCTATGATGAACTTGCAATGTTTAATGAGTGCATCAAGTCTTTCAACAAACTCGTCCATTGCTTCACTAACCTGGTGTCGTTCTTGGTTGAAGACATAGCTTTCATAGTCAACATTCGTCATTGGATTGAACTTGGCCTCCAACGCTTCTTTTACCTTTTGGTACGATTTTACATCAGTCTGTTCTGTGAGATTTTCTTTAGCACTTCTTTCACACCATCACCGGCAAGGTTTTTCAGATGTTTGATGATCTTCTTGTCATCTTCTTCCTCTAGTTCATCTGTGAAGTCTCTGAATATTTCGATCCATACAGCCCACCTGGCACCAATGTTCTGTTCCGTAGAACTGTCGGAAGGCAGTGTTGGCTTCATGAACATGGTTGCATTGTATTTCGCACTCACTTCTGCCGACATTGTGTTGGCTCATGCCGTTCAGGCAATCGCAGTGTAGGATGGCATCCACTGACAACTTCTGCAAACAGAATTTGCCGGAGAAGTTTGCATAGCAGTATGCTTCAGTTGTGCTTGATGGTGAGTAAGTTCTCATTTGTGTTATTGTTATTTCTTGCTTCATCTGGCTAATGGCTCTGTCAACCCCCTCAACGTCAGTTCTGGTGGGTGTTCTGCATAAGTTCTTCTGCAGGGCCTTCAATTGCTTCTGCGGCTGCGTATGGGTTGAAGCAGGGCTTTGACTTCACATGTGCCAGTCACAGAGCGCTCTGTATTGATTCTGGGCACAGGTGGCACAGACAAGCAGTTTGCCGTATCGTCGCAAACTCTCAGGGAGAGTAGTTTTGCCCTCTCTGGCATATATCCCATCCTCATCACTAGTTGTAGCGTCTTCCCAGGCCCAGAAGCATGCAGATGAATAACACCACATTGGAGTTGGGATCAAACATTACTGTTTGTTCAGCATACACTCACACACTGCGCATTACACCATACTTCACAATTAACCACACCCTAACACCTCCCCGCATATTACGTATTTCCTCTTCAGAGTCCGAAGACTCGTCCAGGCATATTGTAGCAGCTAGTCTTGAATCTCTCAATACTGTTGCTAGTGAGGTGGCAATTTTTCTAATCATCTAGCAGGAAAATGTTTTTATTTGGCAATGCGTTGAAAAACCTTTTTTATTTTAAAATAAACTTTATTTAAGGTTTTACAATATAACATACCATCGGTGTGCATACCGAAGTCCATAGATAGAGTTAAGCAGACATATGTTATAGTGATGACAGTTCCCCGCACTGGTTCATCCACAATCTCCCCATACCCCAATCACTGTACCAGCTGTAAGTCATTTAGTGCCCCTCCCCTTCAGAACTTGCATGGTTACTCCATACAGATGTGCTCTGGGGAATCGCCTGGAGGCTCTCAGCCAATAGTTCATGAATAAATTCCCTTCAATCCCTCAAATCATCCTCTAATTTCTCATCTGTGCGGCACCTTTTCATATGTACTCCCTCAGCCAGCGTCCAATCCCGCACATCTCTGAGCCATGCAAAAATCTCGGGCACCCAACTGTACTCGTCAACTATCGCTGCTCCTTATCTGTTCCACTATCTCAGACCAAAAACTACTGACCTCGGGGCATTCCCAAGCCAAGTGCAGGAAATTGGCCACTTCCTTGTGGCACCTGGGGCAGGTGTTGGACCTGTCGGGAGCCATGCAATGTAATCTTTCCAGGGTCATGTATGTAGGATGTATGTAGTTGTAGTGGACTAACTGGAAGCGGGCATTACAGGAAATTGTGTGCATGGGTGTGCCTACCATCTTCCAGTCCTTGTCTTCCAGGGGCACCTCCAGGTCTGCGTTCCAGGCTGCAAATGCCCCTGGGGGGTGAGCTGCGGCATCCAGCCTCATGGTCCTATACAACAGTGATATAATGCACCTACCAGCCCTGCGGTAAACAGTAAAATATCGATTTTTAAATATCGAAGTACAATTATATCGAGTTTTAAATATCGTAGGGACACAATATCGACATCAAGAATATCGACAACCAGAATATCGAACTTAAGGTAAGAAATACTGATGTTGCAAATATCAATGTTAGTAATATCGATAGTAAAATAATCGATGTTAATAACATCGATATTTATGTTAGTGTTATGTATTTTAATATGTATTTTATATGTATGTGTTCTATATTTTTTTTAAGTATTGAACTGTTTTTTTAAATATATGTATAAAACGTTTTTAAATTAGTAATTTTTTTTAAAGTAAATTACGCGTTTTAGTACCTTTGCGGGTTGTGGGTTTATAGGTGAATAGGGTGGGAAGTAATTTCATTATAGTAAATTAAATAATAACTTTTAGGAATTATTAATTATTTTTAATTACATTTTGTGTTTTAGTTATGTAGCGGGTTGTGGGTTTGTAGGGGAATAGGGTGGGAAGTAATTTAATTTTAATTAAGTAATTATTAATTTTTTATTATTGGGATTAATAATTAATTTATTGTTAATTAAGTATTAATTTGTAAGTAATTATTCTTATTAATTGATAATTATATTATTGGTATTCATTTATTATTGGAGTGGGGTGTGGGTTTATAGGGGAATAGGGCGGGAAGTAATTTATTTGTAATTAAGCAATTAATAATAAAAAATTGGGTATTGATAATGAATTTTTTTGTTAATGAATTATTGATTGGTTATTAATTTTGATTAAATAATATGTATTGGTATTGACAATTAATTGATTGCTAATTAATTAGTAATTGCAAATTAATTTATATTAATTGTTTAATTGAAAATTACATTAATTGTGTGGAATTTTATGTGGCATGTGTTGTGTGTTTATTGGGGAATAGGGTGGGAAGTATTTCATATTATTAAAGTAATTATTAATTTTGAGATAGTTGTAGTTTTTATTTTATTTATTGTTAATTTTTTTATAAATCATTATTTAATTACAATATTTATTTGATTTATAAGTATGTTATTTTTAACACCTACGCTATCCAACGCTTTCCCTACTGTTGCACTCTCTGGAGTGGGAATAGTAATTTTTAACCCTACGCTGTACAGCGCTTTCCCTACTGTTGCACTCTCTGGAGTGCGAATAGTAATTTTTACCCCTACGCTATCCAGCGCTTTCCCTACTGTTGCAGTCTCTGGAGTGTGAATAGTATTTTTTACCCCTATGCTATCCAACGCTTTCCCTAGTGTTGCACTCACTGGGGTGTGAATAGTAATTTTTACCCCTACGCTATCCAACGCTTTTCCTACTGTTGCACTCACTGGAGTGGGAATAGTAATTTTTACCCCTACGCTATCCAACGCTTTCCCTACTGTTGCACTCTCTGGAGTGGGAATAGTTATTGTTACCCCTACGCTATCCAGCGCTTTCCCTACTGCTGCACTCTCTGGAGTGGGAATAGTAATTTTTACCTCTACGCTATCCAACACTTTCCTTACTGTTGCACTCTCTGGAGTGGGAATAGTAATTTTTACCCCTAGGCTATCCAGCGCTTTCCCTACTGTTGCACTCTCTGGAGTGGGAATAGTAATTTTTACCCCTACGCTATCCAACGCTTTCCCTACTGTTGCACTATGTGGAGTAAGTATACATATTTATCTATATGTATATGTTTAATTTATATTAAAGTACAGCAAAAAGAATACGTAAATGACGGATCAAAAGAACCTAGCCACGAAAAGCAGGGGATTCACCAATTGGGTGAAGAACTGCCTCTGCTAGTAGAAAATATATATTTCTTTTTTTCTTGAGTCCCCTCTCTTACCCAGGGTTGCCCCTAGGTGACATGCTTCATCATTGGGGCCATCCCAAACATCTACAGCTTGGGGCGTGCTGCAACTTGCGGAGTTATGTCGGAGCACTTACTTTGTGAGGATATGTGTACTGCAGTGTAGGGGGAGTGGTGTGAGTGATATTTAAAATGTATCTAACTAGTGAGCTAGGGCCATATGTAGGTACCTAAATACTGGTCGGTAACGGCCGAAAATCAGTAAATATCCCGTTACCGACCGGTATTTAGGCACTTGAGATGTAGGTGGCTGATTTTCAGGATTCGGTAATTTACCGATTCGGAATTTTAAGAAATCGGTAAAATACCGATTCGGTAAATTACCGAATCCTGAAATGCTATGTAGGGGGCACTCAAGTGAGTGCATTTCTGTTTCTGGATTCATTATTTACCACCAACTACAAGTTGATGGTAAATGCCGAATACCTTTGAAAAAGCTATTTTGTGCTTTTTGGAATGTGCCATGTGGCAGACATACATGCCCTTAGGGCATGTATGTGCGCCACATGTGCACACATGCACGATTCAGGGGTGCAACAGGGTGTCAATGTGACACCCTTCCACCCATGAATATGCTCCCCCATTACCGATTCAGTATTTACCGAATCGGTAATAGTGAATGGCTTCCCATTCATTCCTATGGGCCTCCAGGCCCATAGGAATTAATGGGAAGGGATGCATTATTACCGAATCGGTAATTACCGATTCATAAATACCGAATATTACCAATTCGTTAATAATTACTGAATCGTTACCTACATTCTATTTACCGATTCATAAATACCGAATCGGTAAAATTCGGTATTTAAGAATCGGTAAATATAATTTACCTACATATGGCCCCTAATGTTTTATTCCTTCTCCTAGTTGGTAAGGATAAAAAGGGGTATCCCCTAAACCTCTTCTTCAGGACAACAAAGGGGCCAGCCCCTTGTGTACCACTCCGTGCAGGACCTATAATAATGTGAAATATAAATTATGAATGCACACCTTATTGCCTTATTGTGTGAGCATTGGAAATATACATATGGTTGATTCTGAACACGCAGAGGCCCATTAGAATGTCGGGCGGATTGCCACTGCCCGCATGGCGGTGGCGATCCGCCCGACATTTCTTCCCGCCCGCACGCCATTCTCCCCCGCCATATTACTATGGTGGGGGGACCCCGGCGGACGGAAAGACCGTCCGCCGGTTTCCCCCCGGTAGGCAATCCGCCCGATTGCCTACAGTGCGGAAAAGCTGTTAATATGGTGGCAGTGTCTGGTAGACACCGCCATCCATATTAGAATGCAGGCGGTGACAGGCCACGGAAAGGCATGCGGTCTTTAACATTGGGGGCCCATAGCAGGCCCCCAGGGATTCTGGGGGATGGAGGGGTGCACATGGCCTGCATTTCAATGTACAGCGTGGCAGGCACCGCGCGGTGCCTGTCACATTGTGCATTGAAAGGCACAGCTTGCTTTTGTGGCATTGCGGCTCACTAGTTAGGTACATTTTAAATATCACTCACACCACTCCCCCTACACTGCACCACACATATCCTCACAAAGTAAGTGCTCCTACGTAACTCCGCAAGTTGCAGCACGCCCTAAGCAGTAGATGTTTGGGATGGCCCCAATGATGAAGCATGTCACCTAGGGGCAACCCTGGGTAAGTGAGGGGACTCAAGAAAAAAAGAAATATATATTTTTTACTAGCAGAGGCGGTTCATCACCCAATTGGTGAATCCCCCATTTTTCTTGGCTAGGTTCTTTTGATCCGTCATCTACAGATTCTTTTTGCTGTACTCTGATCGCACAGGAGGGTGAACCTCGCCCAATCCTCCTCCTCCCCCTATTTTTGATTGATAATTTATTTTAAAATTATATGTATTAGCTATTATTTTTAAATATGTTTTAATATTTTTAACTATTTTTAACTATATTTCTTTTAATTATATGTATGATTTGGTCTGATCATGAATACCTAGACATATCTGTAACCACAGAAGAGATAATATTCGTAGATGTGATGAAAAAAATCGATACTATGGTGCTGATTCCGATCCAAGTCGGAAAGCACCGAATCGGATCCGGAGTGTTTTCCGACCGAGCCGGACCACTACAGTGAACCGAGTACGATGCTCACGTATGCTGTTGGACTCGGTTCGGTCGGACTCCCATAGAAGTCAATGGGAGCCAGTTGTACGACGCGTACATGCACTCCCATTGACTGAATGGGTACGTCTCAAACAAGTGCGCCCCCTACAGTGGGTGGGCACCAGTGCCATCCACGCCATACATGCCTGTGTGCGGGAGACCCATGGGTCTCCCCCTGTGTGCGAGTCATACGGCTGCGGGTGTCGGGTGGTCTGACGCGGACCCCCGAAGTCTGACTCCGGGAGCTTTTGCGAGCCGGACGCTCCGACTCAGTCAAGCTGTCCGATTCGAGCATCGTACTCGTTTGGTCGAGAGTCGTCTCCATTGCGCGCATCGGTTTGTGTGCGACCGAGTCGGACGGATCGGGTCGGAGCCGGGACCGAGTCGGTCGGAGAATTCGCGCATCTTCGCATCGTACTTCGTCGTCCAGACCCGTGTACGGATCAGTCCGAAAAGAAGCATCGGAATCGGATCCGCTATGGCCGAACCCGATTTGGTGCCCTCCCGACCAAGATCGGAATCGGCCCCTTAATGTATAAAGTTGTATTATAATTATAAAACGTGCCGCAACGGGGAAATGAAAGACACTCTGGGTATGATTGCCGATTCAGATACATAAAACAACCATGTGATGCTCTGTATGGGTGTTTTGTAGTTACATTGTAACACAGCAGGGCTGTGAAAATTTATGAGTACCCTTACTAAGTATGGGTCTGAGTGTAAAAATGTTTCCAAATGGGACAGGGTGTGATTGCCGGTTCAGAATCCTTGTTCTGCTCTGTGTGGATAAATTGTAGGTTTATGATAAACCATAAATGTAGTGTTCCTCCAAAACGTGGGGCATAGTTGTATATTGCTAAGTCGGTGTTATCTGATGAATTGGCTCCAGGGAATGTTATCATTTAGGTCCTCTAAATACGTTTTGAGTTAAAAACCCCAGCGTTATTCCCTTTCAAATTGTCATGTTTCTGAATTCACTGTGTCATTTATGAGCTCAAGAATTACCTATTGGTAATGACACGCCGTATGCTTCTTTTCTATTTCGTGGGTTTACATTTTCGTGGTTGTACTGCCACTTCTCAAATTGCTGCAGTGTTCGCAGATTCTGGTTTTAATCGTTCTGGTTGTCATCTCTATGTAGTGTAGGTTACAGGGACACATTATCAGGTACACCACTCTTTGTGTATCACAGTTTGTGAAATTCCTTAGTTGCCAGGTCATTTGATTGTTAAAGACCACTGTTTTTGTTGGTTTAGTCAGGTAGCAGACACTACAGTTGCCACACAGGTAATAGCCCATTGTTGGTGCTATAGTACCCTGTAAACCCACTGTAAAGTTCTGCTTGCTGCGAGGGGGTGTGTGGACCAACATATCTTTAAGACTCTTTTCCCTCTTGTGGGAAAATATAGGGCGTGGTATTGACAGGGATCCAGTGTTCAATATTCGCCAATGCTTGTTGATAAATTTTGTCACTAAATTAGATGCTATACTGAAAGTGGTGACGCATATTGGTCTTTCCTCCTTGTCTATCTGTACCAGAGGCTCCATAAGGGCTTCCCTGTTGTTATTTTGTGCCCTTTTCCTGGCACAAGACACCATCTTTTTGGGGTATTTCCTAGCCTACAGTTCCTCCCTAGTCGTAACAACTGTCCGAACTGCAAGTTCTCTGTTAGGTGTCTAGGATGGAAACTGTCATACAGTTGAAGGACGTTTTTAGCAGTGGGCTTCTCATGTGTAGTGGTCCACAACTATGTTTAGATCTAGGAACAGCAATTATTTTTTACTCATGGTGCTGGTGAATTTCAGGAACTCATCGGGTGTATTCGCAAAGTCAAACATTTTGTTGCTGTAACTTTGTTTCCCTCACAAATCACCAATACATCATTGATGTATCTTTTCCATAACTCTATGTTTAAAAAAAGAGTTATGGGGTACAAGGATTCTGTGTGTTTCTAAATAGTGCACATAGAGACCAGCTACACTTGGAGCAAAGGTGCTTCCCATACTGGTCCCGTGCCATTGTATATATAATGTGGCCTCGAAACTGAAAACATTCTGGGTTAAAGCCCACTTACAGCAGTCCATCACCACATTCCTGGGTGTCTGAAAACCCTATTCTTCTTCAAAGAGTACTCCTTCGATTATGTTCAGGGTTTCTCCCCGTGGGAGACTTGTGTAAAGGCTTTCAATATCTAAACCCCTAAGGATGTGTATGTCTGGGTTGTATTGTTTGTCCCTTAGAAGACTGAGTACTGCCTTTGTGTCCTTCAGGTATGTGTCGGTCTTTTGGACAATAGGTCTTAGGAAAGCGTCCGCAAACCTGGAAAGAGGTTCCAGGATTTAACCTATCCATGACATTTTTGTTCGTCTGGGTGGATTCTCCAACGTTGTGTGGATTTTGGGGCTAGTATGAAAATAAGGGGTGACTGGGTTCTTATTATTTAGAAATTCCCCATCCTTCCGTGTGATCCACTCATGTGCCAGGGCCTGTTCAGTCATACTTGTAATCTGTATTGTGTGAAACTACTTTGAATCTGCGGTCAATGGTGTGTAGTTCCTCCAACAGTCTTGGGCATTCCTTTCTGTAGGTTTTGGTGGATTAGATGACTGTTGCTCTACTTTTATCAGCTGGCTTAATAACCATGCAGTTCTTGTATTGCTGTCTATTCCTCTCTCGTGGTATTATGAAAGACTCGTATAGTCCTAGGGGTTATGTCCCCGATATCCTTCAGAACTGCCTTCTCGAATGCAAGAATCTCTAATGGGATAGTGGAGGTTGGTGGGGGAAAGAGGATTTTACTCTTAGCTCTGTGTCTCCTATCTGTTCATCCTGTTGTGGTTTACCTTTGAAAAAGGCCTTCGGTTTGGTATTTCCTGATTAATTGATGTACTTTACAGCTAAGTTTAAACTTATCCAAACTGGCTGTAGGGATGAAACCCAAACCTTTTTCTAGTGCCCTCATCTGTGGGGCTGAAATACTTTTGCTGTGAGATTCAGCACTGGGCTGGTCGGTGGCTTGGTCCTGCCTGGTTGTTCACATCTGAGTTCATGCTCCTTGTGGTCATTCTGGCCTGTTCTGGTGTCGGGCCCATTGGACTTGAATTCCCTTCTTCATTCTGCCCCTTAGGCGTCCCTGGCATTTCTCTAGAAAAGGCCTTGGTTGGTTGTGTGTGTAATTCAGGTAATGGCCTTGTTGTAGTCCCCAGTATTTTAGTGGATGTTGGTGCATTTGTGGAGGTGGAGGGCCATAGTATACAATTATTATATAATTGTATACCGGGGGGGGGGCATTGTATAATGCCCAGATCCTTCCTTGTCCATATCCCTGACCTGCGGTCCTTCTATGGTTCCTTCTGCCCCTGTGATTCTCAGTCATACCTGAACTTGAATCTTAGCTGTTGAATCCTGTGTCTGAGCCGTCAGTGGCAGTGTTATATCCCAGGTTCCTCCCTGATGCGGCGCAGACGTCCCTAATGTAGGGGTATACCAGTTTGTGTATAAAGTTACTGGCATCTTTTACAATTTTTGG
The DNA here is from genome assembly GCF_964204655.1 of Triturus cristatus. NCBI lineage: Eukaryota > Metazoa > Chordata > Amphibia > Caudata > Salamandridae > Triturus > Triturus cristatus. Next base: position 1,659,274,304 of record NC_140590.1, on the reverse strand, counting down.
GAATTTGGTCTGTTTTAGTGTCACTTCGAGGTCATTCATTGTTTGATTGAGTTCGTCCAGCCTTTTCTTGAGGCTGGATGTGGACTGGTATGACTTCAAGCGAACTTCTATCGAATGAACTTCTGTTTTGAGTTTTTGTGACAGTTGAGCAGCTGTTTTTATAATTAAGACTAGCCCGTCCCTCGTACAATGCCAAGTAATCAGGGACCAGTCCTTTTGAAAGCCTTATCGTGTTGAAAGATGAATGGCTCATTGCATACTATGAGACACCGAGGGGCTGAATTCACTTTCAGGTACTCAGTCATCATTAAGCCATGTATCATGGTCTTGATCCGAGTTCTTTTTAACTCGATCAGTTCATCCTGAGGTTCCGTGAAAACTGAACTCATGTTTCTGAGCTAATGGTACCGTGACGATCCTGGTATTAGCAAATTGCAAATGATGAGTCTAATATAAAGCGAGCGTTTTCGCAACGCTGCACTGAAGGATTCGTCATGTATTGCTGATTCTTGTGTTCAAACCTACGGGTTCCATTTCGTGCACGACGTCCATTTTGTATCATTGCCCTCACATAGTCAGTGAATGTGCGATGTCCGAACAATGACCCTGATTAGGTAACCTCGAGGGCACGTAGTCCCTAGTGCGCGTTCTGCCAACTTCTGCATGACTTGGCGAAAGCTGACCCTGTCGCCTGAGGCGGACCCTGCCGTACTGGTTTTCTGTCCTGTCCTGCCTGAGCAAAAGCTACTGACCCTGACACAATAGACCAGGCTTCTTTTATTAGCCTACGAATATGTCTTATCTGACTCTTCTATTTTCTGCATCTGTCCCTTAATTTCCCTTTAGCCTTTTATGATGAGGAGGTGACCAATTTTATTATGGGGCGGTCCGGCCTTTCAATAGAGGGATGTCAGAAACATGTGATTGAAGGCCGGACACCTGGAGATGGGAATGTGATATTGTGAGATCTTATTGTCTGGAATACAGAAACGGGAATTATTGTAAGTCTGCAGGAATGTTTGCCCGAAGCAGAATATTCAGTATTTAAGGAGCGACCTGCTTTGTACAAGTCGAGCAGTCTCCTTAGAATCTATCTTGTATGATACTTCTGTGACTTCTGTTCCTGACTGCAGTCATTAAAGACGATCTTTTGACGCCAGAGGAAGAGTCCCATGTCTCTGTTTGTTAAGTACGCCAAAACAGGTGAACCCGAAGGTTTCGGGTGTTGTCCCCTGGCACCGCTGGGTCTTAGAAATTGCCCAGTCCTTCAGTTGGCGCCCTAGCGTGGTGCGACATCGAGCGGTTCCGGTCCTAGCCTGAAGATTGTGATGAGCTTCGTGTGAAATTTCCGAGGGAGGTGCACCCCACTTCATCGATCCATGTATGTCGCATAAGTGGTCCGAAGGTCTTTCCCCGCGAAGGTTCCCGCTTCCAGACGGCTGCAAAGGACTGGCGCCCTGACTGTCGACCTGTTTTGGAGCCTGGCGTAGTCCTTAGTACGACGAGACGATAGACGGGTCTTCTGGTGACGTCATTGATCTTTCAGTTAAGTATAAGTGGGTCGCTCCCAGTCCTTAGGTTTAACTCGAGTTCTTTGGTCCTTAGTTTTGGTTTGCATGGTTCCATTGCATTTGGTTTAGTTTGGTCCTTAGGATTATTTGGTAGCTGCAGTTCCCAAAAACCGAGGGTCTCGTACATTTACGAGTGTATCGGTACAGATAGCCCCTTGAAGTTTGAAACTCGGTTAGTGAGCGAAAAATGCCTAACCGCAGTCTTGGTTTCTTGTCATGTCTTGGATGTTGCAACAAGGATTCCCGATTGGAGGACTCTTGTCCGATACCTCCGGTTGGAACTCCGACTTATGAGCTCTATTCGAAGCATGGTGTGGGCCCTATCACGTATAACGAGGTATGGGTCCGCTATACGAGGAAAGATGGTGTTCTCAGATGGCCACTACACGGTAGTTTTGAAACTGCAATTTTGGATAATTTGGAGGCGAAGTTATTTAAGAAGAAAGCCCGGCCGGCGATGTTTGACTCCTTTCGTCTATGGCGCAAAGAAGCCAAGCAGAAAGAAATCAAACAGGCTAAAAAGGATAAACGAGAAAAAGGTGTCTCGATTATGCAAGCTGCTAGGCAGTTTAAGGAAGATGAAGAAGAGAAAGCGACCGAGATTTTCACTAGACAACATAGCATGGCAATTGATAAGTGCTACCCTGTTTTGCCATCATGTCCTGATAAGCCGAAAGAGGACCCCGAAAAGGATCCTCTGATGTCTTATTTATTGAAGTCGCCACCTCCTTATGTACAAAACGCTACAGCCCTTTTGGTTCCCCCTGCTGTACAACCGGCTGCTGGTCAGCCTGTGGTAGTTCCTCCCCCACCACCTGTTCCTCAGCAGGGTTATGTTCCTCCGGCACCCCCTGTTCCTGGGTTGCCTTTTTCGTCTTTAACTGCTACACCTCACCTTACTACGCCTGTAACACCTGTTTCTGTTACCCCTTTTGCTCCTTCGCTTTCGCTGAATGCTGTCTCTCCTGCTCTTATGTCTGCTTCACCTTCCGCTCGTCGGCAAGTAACCGACACCGTCCCTAGTTTTCTGACTCCTCTTTTTGGGTCGCTAATTGCGCCCGTCGTTTCTGACTCTATGCAGAGACGTAGCCAGCTCCCTGAGTCTGGGGAACGAGCATTATTAGATTCGATGGCTCATAGGTGGATTTTGAAACCCGATAGGTATAGTTGTCGTATAGTTTACGATACATTTTCTCAGTGGAATGAACCGACTCAGAGATATGTGTTTGAGGAGATGTGTAAGTTGTTGCGATTCGAATGGGACAACGACGAATTGGACTCAGCCCCTGCTGAAATGCTCGAACTCCAGAGTCAATTTGCGAAAGGTATGATTGTGGGCTCTGATGCTAGACATGCGTTGGAACGGCTTCTTGCCTATAGGTCTGTATTACCGTCTAGAGTTTTGTTTGCGAATGATTCCTCGGCAACGAAGACGTTAGGACAGTATCCTATGAGAGAGGTTCCGCCAGTATGGCGTGATGCAGTACAGGCTGATGCAGGGAGAGGTATTGCGGCCGCTCCGGCACATTTTCAGAGAGTTTGGATACATGTCCCATGGAAAAGGTCTGAAGTATTAGCATTAAAACAGACTTTGCCAGACCCACGTAAGAATACCGCGGGTTACTATAAGGAATTGTCCCAGACAGTGGACGCCTGTATTATGAACATTGCAGATATTGAGATGTTGTTTGGCAAAATAGTGCCACAACCGATATGGGCAAAAATCCGCCATGAGGATCATCCGAACGAGTTAGGTGGTACCTGGACTGCTATTTTAGCTGCGGATGCTCTCCAAGTAGGAGGTGCAGAGCCTGAAAACCCTGGTAGCGGAGTTACCAAATAGGATAGTTAATCTAATGAAGACGCTGATGCCAGCGTTGAGAGTAAACTGGGATAAATTGTCGGCTTGTAAGCAGAAGAAGGATGAAAGTGTGTCCGACTTTTTCACGCGATTTGAGGAGACTTTTGTGGACCACAGCGGTCAAGATATGAGTTCAGAGGGAGGCCAGAGACTATTTGTTGATAAGTGCGTGTTTAATTTGCTGCCTGACTTGTGCAACAAATTGAAAGACTCAGAAAGTGCTTGGGCTGTCTCTTCGACGGCTCAGATTCTAGCCACAGCCCAATATTACGAGAACAGAGATAAGGAAGAAAAAGAACATGTAGAGAGGAAAACGAAGGACCTAAAGACTAAGGTGTTGTTGCAGCAGGCGTATCCGCCTCGCTCGAATCAGAACGATTTGCAGCAACGTACGCAATTTCAGCAACAGATACCGTTTCCAAGAGTACAACTGAGACCGGAGCATCTCGCTTCTAGGCCCTTGTTAGGATTGAATCAATGTGCATACTGCAAGGAAGAGGGTCATTATAAGAACGAGTGCCCTGCTTTGCGACAGCGTATGAATGGTGTGCCAGTTCAGAGAGGTCGTGGTTTTCAACAAGTCTCTAGAGGTAGAGGACGTGGTGTCACGCCTTCTCAGAATGAGCGTTCTCTTCCGTCACAAAGTTCTCTTAATTGTTTTGACCAATCGAAGGTGCAATCTGATAGATCTCCACAGTACCATGTAGATGATTACTATGTCGAGGGCGAGAGTACTGCGTATAATGATTGCTAGGATAGCCATGGACAAAGAGAGGGAGTAGTGTCAGTTCCAGTTGATCAGAGTGGGCCTTACGTTTCAGTAGCTTTATCAAGTGTGGTTGAGCCTTTTCTGTTGGATACTGGTGCGGCAAAAAGTTCAATCATACATTCTAAACTCCCTGGCGCACCCTTGTCTGGCTTAACTAATGTCTCAGTAGGATTCTCTGGCGCCCCTGTTCGTAATCCAGTCTCTAGTCCTTTGTCCCTTTCAATTGGACCATGTAAGTTAGAAGCACCGTTGATTTTGACTACTGGTTGTGGTGAGAACTTGCTGGGTTTGGACCTGTTGAAACGATTGTATGCGACATTGCATTGTTCCCCATCGGGAGTACAACTTACATTGGGCAGGAAAGTGATCTCTCCTATGTATGTGGCGACAGATAGGCTTCCACAAGAATTGCGTTCGCTCCCCGAATCTCTTTGGGCTACGGGTCCTAATGATGTGGGTCTTCTGGAAATTCCCCCATATGTTGTTCAGCTCAGACCGAATGTTAGGTTACCGCAAATTCCGCAGTATCGAATTTCGAGCGATGGTGAACGAGCACTCTTAGCAATCATGCATGATTTGATCCAGAAGGGTGTGATCGAAGAAACACGAGGTAACGTGTGTAATAGTCCTGCTTTGCCGATTTTGAAACGTACCGATTCTTCCCAACCTCCTGTGTATCGTTTCGTAATTGATCTTAGAGAAGTGAACAAGATTGTGGTTCCGCAGTTTCCTGTGGTTCCCGATATCACAGCTTTATTGACATTGATTCCTGCTTCAGCTACCTGGTTTTCGGTGTTTGACTTGAAGAATGCCTTCTTTAGCATCCCGATAGCAGAAGAGAGTAGGGACATTTTTGGTTTCTCCTTGGGTGGTCGTAGCTTCAGATTCAAGCGCGCACCTCAAGGTTATTGTGAAAGTCCTTCGATATATAGTCAGGCTCTGAAAAGCCAGCTTGATACCTTTGTATTGCCTATCGGGGCTGCTTTGATCCAGTGCGTAGATGATCTTTTAGTGGCTGCTGATGACAAAACAACTTGCAAAGCAGCTACGATTTCTTTGCTACAGCATTTGTCCGATTTACATCACAAGGTGTCACCTTCTAAGCTGCAATATTGTTGCCAAGAGGTAACCTATTTAGGTCATCTCTTGTCAAAGGAGGGAAGAAGATTGACCCCAGAACGAATTAGAGCAATTGCTCAAATGACTGTGCCAAACACTCAAAGAGAAGTACGTGCCTTTTTGGGTATCACATCATACTGCAGACAATGGATCCCGAATTTTTCGTTGTTAGCAAAGCCTTTGTTAGCGCTCACGTGCAAAGATGTTTCGAATCCTCTGCCATGGTCCGATGACTGCCAGAAGAGTTTTCTGAGCTACGCGATGCGTTGTGTTCAGCTCCTGTGTTGGGTACCCCCGACTACAATAAACCATTTACACTATACATTCATGAACAAGAGGGTTGCGCGTTGAGCGAGTTGACGCAACAATTTGGTGATAAACAGCGTCCGTGTGCGTATTTTTCTTCAACCTTAGATCAAGTAGCAAGAGCATTGCCGAGTTGTCTTAGAGCGACAGCGGCAGCTGCTTTGTCTATTCGACAGTCTGCTGGTCTGGTCATGAATAATATGTTAGTGGTAATGGTTCCACATGCAGTGGATACTTTATTGAACAGAACGAAAACTCAACATCTCACGAGTGCTAGGTTGTCAGGCTACGAGCTGACACTCTTGGCAAGTCACATTCAGATTAAGAGATGTAGTGTGTTGAATCCAGCCACATTGTTGCCGACTACTGTAGAGTCGAGTGATTCAGAATCACATGATTGTTGTTTGCGAACTGAAGAAGAAACGAAGGGTCGGATCGATTTGAAAGATACCCCGTTGTCAGATCCGGATGGTACTTTGTATGTGGATGGTTCGTGCTTTAAGTTGTCGAATGGTGATGTGACTGCCGCTTATGCTGTGACGACATTGAGTACGATTGTTGAGACTGCGAGAGTAAGTCAGAATTCTGCACAAGCTGCAGAGTTAATTGCGCTGACGAGAGCGTGCGTTTTGGCCGAGGGAAAGAGAGTGAACGTGTTTACCGATAGCCAGTATGCGTTTGGTGTTGCACATAGTTTTGGACGGTTATGGAGAGAGAGAGGATTTTTGACGTCCCACGGGACAAAAATACAGCATGGACAATTGGTGAATGAGCTTCTGGAATCACTTACTTTGCCAAAGCAAGTTGCGATTGTGAAGTGTAGTGCTCATCGGAAGGTCACGGATGATGTTGGACGTGGTAATGCATTTGCAGATGAGATCGCGAAAAAGACGGCAAAGAACATGACGAGTCGAATGTATGTTGCAAGTTCTGCAAGATGGGTTACGGATGCTGGAATGTGTGAAGACACGATTGAGAGTGTGAAGTCAATTCAGAATGAGGCTACTGAGAGTGAGAAGAATGTGTGGAAAGACAGTACGGGTAAATTGGATTCGACTGGTTGTTGGATCGATATGTCTGAACATCAAAGATGGATGTTACCTGATGCATATGTGCTTGCAGTAGTTACAATGGCACATGGAATGGCACACATTAGTGCAAAAGGAATTTGCAAGTTGTTGGCCCCGGTATGGAAGAATGATGGAATTTCTAAGTGTGCGGAGAGGGTGGTTAAGAATTGCATGGTGTGCCTGATGCATAATCCTGGCAAGGGAACTCCAACTCCAGCTGGTCATTTTGCTCCCCCGACTTGTCCCTTTGAGGTTATCCAATTAGACTTCATTCATATGGAAAGGTGTAACAACCTTAAGTATGTCCTTGTTGTAGTTTGTGCATTTTCACGATGGATTGAAGCCTACCCCTTGAAGGATAATACAGCCCTGTCCACAGCCAAAGTCCTTCTCAAAGAGTTTTTCCCTAGGTTTGGCATGCCACGGATTGTATGGTCGGATAATGGAAGTGAGTTTGTGGGAAAGGTTATGAAGAGCGTGTGTGTGGGTTTGGGGATTAGACAGAAGTTCCATAGTGCAAATCACCCACAGTCCGCAGGTCTTGTTGAGGGTTATAACGGGACCCTGAAATTGAAGTTAGCCAAGATCCAAACGACTACTGGATTGTCATGGCCAGATGCATTGCCTTTGGCTCCTCTATCCACTAGGGTGACTGTTCACTCTCGAATAGGGCTTAGCCCGTATGAAATTGTGTTTGGTCGTCCTGCGAACGTTTGGGGAGTCCCTAGGCCTAAGGAATTCACCCAGCTCGAATATCCCATGTTGATCGATTACCTTTATGACTTGACTGCTAAACTAAGTGCCATTCATCAACAGGTTTTTGAGGCTCTACCAAAACCAACAGAAGGACCAGGACACAAGTTACAGCCTGGCGATTTCGTGGTCGTAAAGAACTTTGGGAAATCAAGAAACATGGAGCCAAGATATATCGGACCGTTCCAGGTCCTGTTGTCAACACGAACTGCTGTTCGATTGGCTGGAAGAAAGCATTGGGTACACGCTGCCCATACGAAACGTGTACCGCTTCCTTTACCGTATGACAAATGGATTAGACAGGGAATTGGCAATTCTGAGACAGAGGTGCCGATTAGGATCCGGTAAAAACCGGGTACGAACCGTCGGTCGGAGAGTTTTCTCCGTCCGACTCGTACCCGGTCGGAAAACTTTACAAACATGGAATTACGATTCGCACGGAAACACCATTTCCGTACGAATCGTAAAAAACACCGACCGACGAAAATATACGTACGAATGTGATCCGGGAATGCTGCGACGTGACGTCGGGACGCTTTCAGGCAGCGTTTCACGACCCAGGAAGTACGATTCGAACCGACAGCAGTCCGGACGGCGATATTTTCACGGCACTCAAAAAGTGCCGGAAAAGCGAAGTACGGCGCGAAACGACCAGAGTAGGTGGCCCGGTACGCGCCGTACCCCCCCCCCAGCCCCCGTACGTACGTGCCGACCCCCCCCAGCCCCCGTATGTACGCGCCGACCCCCCCCAGCCCCCGTATGTACGCGCCGACCCCCCCAGCCCCCGTATGTACGCGCCGACCCCCCCCAGCCCCTGTACGTACGCGCCGACCCCCCCCAGCCCCCGTACATACGTGTCGACCCCCCCGTGTATGTACACCCGTGTACGTGACGACCCCCCCGTGTATGTACACCCGTTTACGTGTCGTACCCCCCGTGTATGTACACCCGTGTACGTGTCGTACCCCCGTGTATGTACACCCGTGTACGTGTCGTACCCCCCGTGTATGTACACCCGTGTATGTTCGAGTCGTACCCCCACCCATGTATGTACGGTGCGTACCCCCAGCGCGTAGGGGGTACGCACCGTACATACACAGGTGGGGGTACGACTCGAACGTACACGGGTGTACATACACGGGGGGTACGACATGTACACGGGTGTACATACACGGGGGTATGACACGTACACGGGTGTACATACACGGGTGGGGGTACGACTCGAACGTACATGGGTGTACATACACGGGGGGTACGACACGTACACGGGTGTACATACACGGGGGTACGACACGTAGCGGGTGTACATACACGGGGGTACGACACGTACATGGGTGTACATACACGGGGGGTACGACACGTGCACGGGTGTACATACACAGGGGTACGACACGTACATGGGTGTACATACACGGGTGGGGGTACGACTCGAACGTACACGGGTGTACATACACGGGGGTACGACACGTAAACGGGTGTACATACACGGGGGTTCGACACGTACACGGGTGTACATACACGGGGGGTACGACACGTACACGGGTGTACATACACGGGGGTACGACACGTACACGGGTGTACATACACGGGGGTACGACATGTACACGGGTGTACATACACGGGTGGGGGTACGACTCGAACGTACACGGGTGTACATACACGGGGGTACGACACGTACACGGGTGTACATACACGGGGTACGACACGTACACGGGTGTACATACACGGGGGGTACGACACGTACACGGGTGTACATACACGGGGGTACGACACGTACACGGGTGTACATACACGGGGGGGTCGACACGTACGTACGTGGGCTGGGGGGGGTCGGCGCGTACGTACGAGGGCCGGGGGGGGGTCGGCGCATACATACGGGGGCTGGGGGGGGTCGGCGCGTACATACGGGGGCTGGGGGGGGTCGGCGCGTACATACGGGGGCTGGGGGGGTCGGCGCATACATACGGGGGCTGGGGGGGGTCGGCGCGTACATACGGGGGCTGGGGGGGTCGGCGCGTACATACGGGGGCTGGGGGGGGTCGGCGCGTACATACGGGGGCTGGGGGGGGTCGGCGCGTATGCGGGCACATGTCTCCATGGTTGCTATGGGTGTTCGGTGCGGACGGTGTTTTTTCCATACGGTTGTAACATCGGACGCACGGGATGGATCGTGATTCCGCGGTCGGACTTCACTTTTCACATTTGTACGGTAAATCGTCCGAGGATGTGTCGGACACATTTTCCGACCCGAGGACGTGTGGGGAATAATTCCCAATGCGGTTCGTATGGACTTTTTACCATGCGAATCGTGATTGGCAGTTTGTACGGCACTTGTACGATTCGTACGGTAAAAAGACCGGATACGAGTCGTACGGGGAATTTTTTTGCCGGATCGTAATCGGCACCAGAGTGTGTTCCTAGGCTTGTCCCGTTCAGCGATGCACAATTTAAAGGTCTTGAGTCTGCTAAACTGAAGAACACTGCTGCTTCACCTGGAACTGTGCCTTCGCCCCTGAATTCGAACATTACTCCGTTCAAACATTCACCTGAACAATTGAACACTGTTTCGCCATCTGGTCCCTTGTTCGAAGAACAGACACAACCTGGAAGACATTGTTACTCTTTACGCTCCCATTCCAAGGACTAATAAAGTGAATACCCTTTCTTGTTTTCCTTTGCCCCCTCCGCCCTGACAACTCGTCTTTGGACAATTGTATTCTCCTCAGCCAGGAAGTTTGCTGTGTGCGTGTTTTTGAAACGGCCATCCGGGTTCGCCGTATGGCCGTGACGTGTGCCTAGTTTTGATTTGCAGGTTACCAGACGCTAGGTCGGTTCCCCCGGTTGGTCTTTGGGAACTCCCAAGGCTAACGGACGCATTTCCGAACAGGTGCAAACCAACCGCCACGGACGGCTCGATTAGAGGATGGAGCTTCCTGCGCTGCTAGGTGTTAATACTGTGATTGAGCGTAAAGTGAAATTGCATGAAATATTGCACAACAAATGTTTCCTGATCCAGGGTGCCCTAATGTTTTTATTTGTATTGGTAACTCTGATGGGTGGAATTGTCTTTGGTGCCCAGTTAATTTTTGTACCTGCTATGTCTACGGTGCCTCCTCACGTTTCCTTTTCTGTCACGACTGCTTCTTCGCACTCTTTCCACCCTTTACCTGAACACGAACAAGCTAGACGTTCTGAGTTTGTGAACAATTCATTTATTCAACTCCTGCACCAACACCAACTAGTTATGAATATGACCAATTGCTGGGTGTGTGGTTTAATGCCGCATACCGTCGATAAGGGTATCCCGTATCTAGTTCTGCCTTTTAGCTATAATGGGTCGTCGTGGGCATTCCAGACTATGTTCCTCTTTGCGCTTGAGACCTATCCCCCGCGACCACCGCGCTCCACAAGATATAGCTCTAGCAATAAAGCCTTGGTCAGAGAAGTTGCCGATATGAGTAGAGATATCGATGCATATTCATCCATCCCTAAGGATGAGTTGCGAGCTTATGTGGGTTGGAATGCAACTGGGTATAGCATTAGTCTGGGTGAGAAACAGCGCAAGAGCTCGTCTCTGATTTGGGTTGTACCACACTTAGGTCGTTTTTGTTTGCAAGGCAATGGTCAGAATACGAGAGCTCAGCTAGGGAAGAGTGACTGTACTGAAACGTACGTTTTTCCATCACAGTCTTCTCCTGCGTTTTTGGCTGCCAAGGGTACATACTTTGTCTGTTATGACCGAGCATACACATGGTTGCCCCCAGATTTTTCGGGAACATGTTATGTTGCTAACTTACTGACGCCGACATTTACGGCTGCCTCTGATTATCACAAGGCCAGAATTGTGAGGGGCGTTGTTAGTCAGGAAGACACTGCTGGTCAGGAAGTGGGAGACTTCCTCAAGGGTTTCCTGCCGTTTTGGGGACCTATGGTTAATAGTAGGAACCTGAGACAACTGACTCGTGTAGTTGAATCCACTGTTAATGTAACGGCTGGTGCCCTTGGTAACTTGACGGCTGAGCTTCAAGCGGATCGCCTTATGACGTTGCAGAATCGTATGGTTCTAGATGTGGTACTTGCAGATCGAGGTGGAGTGTGTAAAGTGATCCGATCGAGTTGCTGTGTATTCATTCCGGATAGTGCTCCGACAGTTTATGAGGCCATTTCCAAGTTGCATAAGATCTCTGATTCTATACATATGGATGAAGGGGAGTGGTCGCTAACTGGATGGTTTTGGAACCTATTATTTGCGTGGGGATGGAAGATTCTGATGGTCATTTGGGCTGCTTTAGCTCTCCTGTTTTCGTGCTGTCTCTGTGTCCAGTGTGGTCCTGCCTTATGTGGCCTTTGTGCCACAACGTGTATAAGAAGGCCACCTGTTACTAGAGAGGTATTGATGGAAAGGATGATGCTTCAGCAACATCTCAGTGATTTGATGAAAATAGGTATAGACTCAGATATCGATTAGTGCTTGCCTATGTAAGGGCAAAAGGAGGGTCTGAGGTTCCGTCAAAACTGAACTCATGTTTCTGAGCTAATGGTACCGTGACGATCCTGGTATTAGCAAATTGCAAATGAAGAGTCTAATATAAAGTGAGCGTTTTCGCAACGCTGCACTGAAGGATTCGTCATGTATTGCTGATTCTTGTGTTCAAACCTACGAGTTCCATTTCGTGCACGACGTCCATTTTGTATCATTGCCCTCACATAGTCAGTGAATGTGCGATGTCCAAACAATGACCCTGATTAGGTAACCTCGAGGGCACGTAGTCCCTAGTGCGCGTTCTGCCAACTTCTGCATGACTTGGCGAAAGCTGACCCTGTCGCCTGAGGCGGACCCTGCCGTACTGGTTTTCTGTCCTGTCCTGCCTGAGCAAAAGCTACTGACCCTGACACAATAGACCAGGCTTCTTTTATTAGCCTACGAATATGTCTTATCTGACTCTTCTATTTTCTGCATCTGTCCCTGCATTTCCCTTTAGCCTTTTATGATGAGGAGGTGACCAATTTTATTATGGGGCGGTCCGGCCTTTCAATAGAGGGATGTCAGAAACATGTGATTGAAGGCCGGACACCTGGAGATGGGAATGTGATATTGTGAGATCTTATTGTCTGGAATACAGAAACGGGAATTATTGTAAGTCTGCAGGAATGTTTGCCCGAAGCAGAATATTCAGTATTTAAGGAGCGACCTGCTTTGTACAAGTCGAGCAGTCTCCTTAGAATCTATCTTGTATGATACTTCTGTGACTTCTGTTCCTGACTGCAGTCATTAAAGACGATCTTTTGACGCCAGAGGAAGAGTCCCGTGTCTCTGTTTGTTAAGTACGCCAAAACAGGTGAACCCGAAGGTTTCGGGTGTTGTCCCCTGGCACCGCTGGGTCTTAGAAATTGCCTAGTCCTTCAATCCCAGTTGGTGTCGTCTGTACCTGTTTCTTGGTTATTCGTCCCTTCAAAAATGGTGGCTAATCAGATTCAAAACACAAAGCAAGAACCCAGCTATGCAGAGAAGACTAACCCTTCATTGGAGAAAACAGAGTTGTAAACCCCTCACCCACCAGGGTTACCCCTTGGTGGAATGCTTCATCATCGGTTCCATCCCGTTCTGCTACAGAGCGGGGGCGTGCTGCAACCTACAGACTACATGGGAGCACTTAGGTGACTATACAATGATAAGAGAGATGGTATTGAGAAATAGGAGTGGGGGGATTTTGTGCTTTAGTGTATCTTAAAAATACCTGGCTAGTAGGTGTATCCTATTTATAGCTGGGTTCTTGTTTTGTGTTTTGTTAATTCAGTTAGTCCATTATGCTCAGTATGCTCCATTATTAATGGTTTTGGAGGACCTGTATTTTACATGGGGTGTGATCCTGTTAGCGTACTAGTCGCAATCTAGTGTGGTATCGGAAGGCAACCCCTGTTAGAAACGTCTTCTAGTGATTTAAGGAGTGAGGATGATTATTATTCTCTAGACAGATCTTATTTTTATAAGTCGTTGATTCCCTCCCTCCCCCCCCCCCTCTCCAACTCCTGCTTGGGTGGTCTTCGGACCTTCGACATTTCTATTCTGAGTGATCAGATCGGTGTTAGGTATGTTTCTGAGGTGGTCTCATGAGTACGGGGAGGGACAGAACGGTGGCTTTTAGTAGGAGTCCTATGGGTGACGCTAGTCTTGCCAAGGGCGCTTCGCCCAGTGCATGCCCAAGAGCATGGATGCTGTGCGGCCCCTTCCCAAGGCAATTTCCCTACTGGGGGCCACCTAGTTTTGATAATACTCCTCCTGCACCCCACCCCAGTAGTTCTTTCAATGTCGTGTGTAGTTTATTACCGGTATAGGTGCATGCAAATGTAAGAAGAGGGGGCGCGTTGTCATTTGGTGCTGCTGGTGCTTGGCACGTGCTCCCTGGACACCTTCTTAAGCCTGTGCATCTCCCTACTCCCAGCACATGGTGTGTAATGTGGCTCTCCCTGGTTGGCGCAGATACCTAGTTTTGCTGATGTCGGCCCTGCCTTTTATCTGGAATCTTCCTTTTAGGCTGATTTTCGGCGGTTTTAGTTTTGGGTGTTTTCTTTGAGCCATACCATTCATTGTTTCCCTTCCCCCGCGAGGAGAAGGTCCGAGGGTGCTCAGTGGTTCTTTCCCCTCCCCTATACTGCCCCTGTGGGGTCGGCAGTTACGTCCAACTGTTTCCTGAATGGTGCCTGCAAGGTTGGAGCAATGTGAGCGGTCTATGCATGGAAGAGGGTAGAACCTGGAAATGGGTGCATCCAGTGCCCTGCGACCCATCTGAATCAGGGATAGAGACTTGGAGGTGTCCATCCCTGGCACCACCCTCTCGCTCAGGCCACACCCCACCCTGAAAGGCTCAGTGAGCCCTCTACCGGAGTTTCAAGCTAGTTATTATGCTGAGGTAGGGTGACCAAAATGTTTAAGCCCAATAAAATCGGACATTTCACAAAAATGGGAGTAGCACTACAATTTCACTTTGCAGCAGGGTGCAGAATGCCTGGAAGACAATCCTCACCGATGGAGCCAACACACACTCCTAGTTGCTATGGAACATAGACTAACTCTGGGCTCAAAAGGCTATTTCGATGGGGCCTCCCAAAAAGCCTGGAAAATCTGGCGGGACAGATGATGAAAAACGAAAAAAAACAGGACTGTCTGGGCATATCTGAGACATCTGGTCACCCAACACCAATGCCTCTAGGCTTATTTACTCCTGCATTATGGGGGGGCTGTGGAGTTTTAAGATCGTACCATGGTGCAAAAAGAGCATTGGTTCCCGTCACGAAGGGTGGCTTCGTTCATCACTGAAAGTAAGGCCTCCATTGCTCGGGAGGCTTTTGAAGCATTTTCGGGGGTGCCTCCTTGTTTGGACTACACGCATAAAGGAAGAGTTGAGGGTGGTCATGATGCCCGGGAATGGGGATCTTTTGACTTTATAATCAGAGTGCGTCCCATTAGACTGTGGCTGCGGGACCTGGGTGTTAGCTTTTTCTTTCCCGTCCCCTCGTCAAATTGCCCTGCCCCTCGGGTGTAGCCGATGAACCCCGCCATGAGGGATCAGCAGCAAAGTGTGGCCTCATTTAAGTACCCTGATTATTCTGTGCTTACACAGACTCACCGTCGATGCCTAACCTAGTGTTGACACATGATTGACACAGCCCACACCAACTCTGAATTCCTGGAAGCAGGTAAAAATCTTTAGGACCCCCAATGCTGTCTGTAGCCCATTCTGTTCTGAAAAAGGGGGAAGGTGAATGCAGTTTATCTTTACTATCGGAGGTGAACTACCGGGGGTTAGGTCATTGGTAGTATTATTAATATTTCCTGTCTTTATTTACTGAGGGGGCCTATTTTGTCCAGCCTTATATATTTTATAGATTCACATGCTTGCATCTTCCCCGTCCGCATGGTGAGAGTCCCACGGTAACAGTGTGGTAGTGGTTCATTGCTCAATCTATCATCTGCCCTGGTTCTTTATCGTTTCTTATCAATCTTACTTATGTCCCATGCTTAAAATTCTGAGGAATCTACACCCTGACTTTAGGGATCCTGCCACATGCCTGGTAACCTAGATGTCTGTAGTCAGAGTACAAGATGCTCATATTTAACTAAGGAAGTATAATTTGCTAATGTCTGTATGTTTTACTTGGGATGTTTCATATATCTGGCTGTTTATTTTTAACGTTAATCAAAGATGTGGACATGTTTAGTGATGCAGGGACAGGTCTTGGCTCTTTGCCACTCTTGTTATGACATCAGTTGGTAGTTTTACGGAGAGTGCCTTTTGCTTGTAAATGCCAAATGTCATGATTACAATCTCCATGTACAGTTTATCAGAGGTCCAGCTTACAGTTATAACGCTGTGTCATCATTTATAAGCAATTCAGAGTCCTCATTTTGTTATTGTGCAGTGAAGGCAACAAATCAGGATATCTTAAACAGTCTGTATTTGAATGTATGCTGAGGACCCGGATTAAGATGTATGGCTTGTCCCAGAGCCTTCTTAAGTCTCTGCAGCATTGCTTCGACAACAAAAGTAGGATCACTTACCTCTAAAATTGTTGTCCATTCTTCAGTTCAATTTACCAACAATTACAAGTGTCTGACATCTCCAAATGAGTTCCTGGCACCAGTATACTTTTGAAGAGCTGGCTAGAGAGGCAGTACATTATTGTACTGATATAGGGAGGGGAAAGATTGGTTATGAACACACTTTGCTAATTGATGTCTTGTCAGCATAGAAGTATTAAATCTGTTCATTTATGTAATTTTCGGGGGAGCTGATGATCTAAGCATCTAGTTTAAAAAAAACTATATTTTTTACAAGTAATGTAACTTAATTTGGGAATAACAAGTTACCTTAGGTAATCGCCACAATATAGAGCAAATATTGTAGCCATTTAAAGCCACTTCCATGCCTCACATAGTCCTGTCAAATAATCTAAAATTCATGGTCAGCCATATGGTATTTCGGAAGGTGTTGAGAATACATCATTTGAACAACTTCTGCAAAGAGCAGAATCTTAAAATTCAGCATTGTGGAATATCACATCTATTCATTCAGCCAGTCATCCTGCCTCATGGATAGGGTTTGATGTCTGGTCTCAGGAGTAGAACTTTCTGATGGATACATATGCCTGTGGATTCCTCACCTTTTGAATTACCCCTTGTGCCAGCATTCCATGGAAATCTTTTCTTAGCTCTCCCACGTCGACGAGGACATCACAATAGCTCCCTCACACCCACTGCACCAATCGGCATGGAATAAAAAATCTCCGCCAAAGAGCCCCTCATAGGGTGCCCGTCAGGTGTTGTAGCGCCAACTGACGAGGAGCAAGCCCTATGATGAAGCATGACACATAGCTGGCGGGGTGTGTGAGGGCCCTTATTCCGCAAGGAGGCATTCCCCTTTTTCCTCCCACCACTTAGTGAACACAGCCCCACACTTAGCCAACCTTTCCCTTTTCTGTCTTGCCTGTGAGAAACTGCATACTCATGTTCTTGGATTACTTTTGGGCATGTATGCTGGACCTGTATAAAAGCCCAGTGTACCCCTCTTTTGGGTATATTCCCAAACGAATGTCAGGAAATGGCATATTTGTTGACAGGATAGGACTGAGGAAATCTTCCATTTCTACTTTATGTCATGTCATTTCCTATAACGTGTACTTGAGGAGCCACTTAAGAGTTTTTGAACCTTTATAAAGATTCTCCAGTCTCCCTTCTTTTACCAACCTAAAATCTCTGCTATTGTTTTGAGTTCTTTGTTTTTATATTTTGGGTGAGCCATTACGTATCATTCAAAATTGTCGTATTTTTTTCTCGTTCCTTTCTGCAGGTTATGGGATCGTTGTTCTTTCTCCTAGCCTGTATTTTTTACAAACCACCACCAGAAGAAACCCCTCGGAGCAGCTCGGATACGTCAGATGAATCCCCCTCACCGGTCAAGAGCGACACAGATTGTGCCATTTGACATCCCCACGCCCCGTGCTTTGTGGGTCACATTACTGTAAACTGTTACAGTTGTTCGCCACCTCCGTGCTTGAGAAGTTCACATCTCTTTAATGTGGTCCCCTCATTCCCAAGAGTCCAGGTGGGCTCTTCCTTACATGGATCACTTCACAACCATTGCTGCTGCTTTTCTACCGTAAACCAAGGGCTTTCCATAACTGTGTGTATGCTTACACATGATTTCAGTATGTGTCAAATCAGGAAAACAAGTTTCGTTTTTCAATACAGGACACGTCTGGAACAGCCAGGAATAGCACAAAAATGTGTCCGTTTTTTACACACCTTCAGCTTGTATTGTTTTTGATCTCTTTTTTGACTTAGAAACTGCTTGCACGAGTAATAACAGGAAGGATGTTCATAACTGGGCGCTTCCGTAGTAAGAAGCAAAAGGGAAGTAGATATCGGTTGTGCTGTCTCCGTTTAACTGATCTCATTTGTAGACCTCATTTCCCCCTATACAATCAACAACGAGTTCGTAGACCTAAAGAATGTATTTATAGGACACGTGCCAGCCTTGACCAAAAACAAGGGATGTGTACATTCTTGAATGACAGCCACAGCAGCAGGCACTTCGAAAGGGGCCTGCATCTTCCCACCCATGCATCATTACTGCTTCCTACCAGGGAGTCCGAGATGCAATGTGCACAAGGCCTTCTAGGCACGAATTTAAAAATGTGTTTTTCATACAATTTGGAGACCACTTTCCGTAGACATTGCTTGTTTGAGTGACACATACAGTCAAGCTTCTGGATGTCTTATGGAGTCAGCAGACATAATTTTTGCCTTTTGTGGCTTTTTATAATTCATTTGATTTTAAACTCCAATGTCCTTAAGTTGCATTAGCACATTCAGACAGAGGCCTCCCAGGCCAGGTTTAATGGGCTCCTTAATTTTAAATAATAATTTACAGAGCGCCATACCGATGTACTAATTCAGTCAGTACTGCATGTATACATTACCTAGTAGTATGGGTCAGCGTGGATGAGGAAAGTGTTATTTACTGGTAGATGAGCGTGGTTCCTAATGGGCCAGTGCCTGACACGGAATTGTCTCCATGTTCAGTTCACTTTCAATGCAAGCTATATGTTTTTGACCCAGGGCTATCTGGATCCAGAACTAACATCAAACTTGTGAACACACTCTCACTCAAATTCACTGTAAAGACACCTCGCGCCAACCACTTATATCGGAAGTAATCATTTCTTTGATTAGCTAGAAAATCACATTATGCGAATTATTTACACTAATTGCTACAACTGGAAGTGATACAGGTTTACCCCGAAGCACACTTTTGTATAAAGTTACAGAAAATGTGGCACAGAAGGTCACGGGGAGGCTTCGACAAGCACTAGATATGTTTAGTAGTAGTTTATACAGGAAACCACTATATTTTTTCATATATTCCTTTTTCGGTTTTATTTATCCTTTGAGGCGCCTTTTTGTAATTACTTTAGACGTAAATGTGCATAGAACAGCTATTTAACGTACTGTTTTCAACAGCTTTGGGGCAACGACTGGAAAATACTGTGGGCGGGGTGCCAGGCCAGGCCATTCTGCTGTTCATCGACTCCCTCCTCACGGACACACGTTGTGCACAAGCGCAGACCGTGCTGCTGTTCTGTAAGTTCTTCATCGTCTGCTTTGTGCACAAATATTCGGCTGGACTTCCAAGATTCAAATAGGTTACCCCAAATATGGAGTCAGTAAGGTTTGTGGCATAGCAGGGCTATATTCTCACACAGCTTCTTAACTGAACTCAGCTGATAGTACAGGAAAGAGCCAGTGAGCGATGGGGTCTGTGTCTACCACACACTGCAACCCCAAAGTCAGCAGGCACTTGAGCGAAATCCAGATATAGCTTTGGGGAGAGGCACTTGATTGAGGTCACAGGGGTGTGAGCCCTCCAGAGTAGTGACAGTTTCTCACATAGAAGCAAAGGTCATAGGTTGGCATAGCCAGCTAGAGTCACCGTCCATTTCACAGTCCTATAGGAAACGAGATAAATGGTAAATGCATATTTGTAAAGTGTAGTGCAGTTGCTTGATTGGGTACTATTCTTGACCAATCAGACCTCTCCTTCACAAAATACACTGGCTTGGCTATGGCTATTGTGGTTGTAAAAGACAGAACTAGAGCTATGCTTGATATCTGTCTCAGGTCAAGTTCAAGGCTTCACTTGACCCCAGCGCTGTGTCACACGTCCAACCAGCCTACATCAAATCTCTTGCATAAGGGAAGGGAGAGGTCATCCCCTTGCTTTGTGGAAACTGTGTAAATGGCAACATTTAGTAACATCAAAGAAAAATATGACAATTGTGAGTCTCAAATGTAGGTTCTGCCCACCCTAGGGCTAACATGCAGGTATTATTGACCATTCATAGACCAATAAACAGCCACTGTGTGATTCTTGTAGATACAGAGTTGCTAAGGTCCCGAGGTCCCAGTTCCAGAGAGGATTGCCCGATATATGTCGCTTATTTCTTAAGAAGGTTGACTCGAGACACTGGACCTCTATGGCCTCAGAAAAAAGTACATGCGTAGAGTTATGAGTCAAGACCTCCTCCTTTTGTTAATTTGAAGTAAGAATGGCCAGAGTACTTTAATAAGTACAGATTTTTGTTGTATTCGTTACAGCATAAAACGTTCTTTTTCAGATATTCCAACATTCAGGTTATATCCTTTCTTGTTTATTTATTTTGTTGTTTCCTTCTTCACACTGAAACAGAGCTAACAGCCGACACGTGTTTCACCCAGTGGCTAGAATTGGGCCAGGGCTTTTTCAAGGCTTAAAAATCGAGGTAAAGGCACATCATGTTAGCATTGACGTTTTATGTTCAGTAATCAGACCCTCCAGAATTTCGCGATTTCGCGATTCACGAAAAAATCGCGAAATCGGCCAACTAGCGCGATAGCCGCGATATTTACAATTATCACCGCGACATTTGCCAAAACGTGTTTTCAAAACAAACCATTCCCGTTTATTGGCTGCGCGCGCGCACGTCACTACGTGCTGCCGTCCAATACCAGCTTCGACTCTCCACTAGACTTCCAGCGTTGCTATCCAACCCTGATGCTCTGCAGGTGGGCCTGTATGTCCATATTAGCGCGGCCAGGCTTCATTAATCAAATACCGGAAACATCGGGAAAGACTTATGCAAGGCTGGCTTTGACATGCATGCAGAAGGTACGAGCGTCCGGGCCAGTTGGGTCTCTTCTGCCATTGAACAGGCCTTCTCCAGCCTCCCAGGTGCTCTGTGGAAGCGCCAGGGTCATTAATCACCGGATAAAGGCCAGGCGCTTCTCGGAGCTTCCATTCCTCATTCGTAGGGAGGGGTCTTTAGAATGACGTGTCAGGGTAGACTGTAAAAGTTCAGCGTCCGCCCGCAGTGAGGCGTCAAATCCATCCTCTCACCTGCTTTTGGGGGAGTGCTTTCTTACAGGTGGTCTCAGAGGAATACAAGACACTTGGTCCCCCGGAATGAATGAAGTTTTTGTAGGGTTAAGTTTCCAGCCGTGGCTTCGGGCACTAAATCAGAAAGCTCTCACTTTTAAAGGCAATAACGTGGGAGCACTAAAATATGTACTTGGACGTTTTATCTGCTGTAGTAAGAGTTGGCGCGCGGAAGTGTCTCTCCTCCGCTCTTAAAATAAGTTATGTTTTAACATATAAAACAAACTTCCTAGCTCATCATGTCACTGAGTTTACTTTCATGGATTGTGAAACCACAGTCGGCTCAGAGGTAGGCGAGAGAAGCAAAAACGTCTTCATCCTTTTTGTCCTGGATCAAAATACAATATCTTTAAAACATTTTAAGAATATACTTGTTTCCCCTTCAACCTAGGATGATACACCTGCCACTGACTATAGCTCTCAGTTATACTACATAAATATAATACCTTCAGTTATGCTTTTCCAGATTTACCAGTGGAATACCCTGTTAAATCAGTTTACATTGATTTAAGGCTGAAAAGGAATGATTACGAATAAAATAAGGTGCCGCAATAATGCCGCTAAATTTCCACTTTTGTGCCGCAAAATTTCCATTTTTGTGCTGCTAAATTTGCAAATCTATGCCGCAATATCCTGGGGGGTCTGAGTAGTACTTCACAGTAGAGCAGAGCGGGTATTGTTTTCTGCTGTGGTTGGGGTGAACTCTGCCCTTGCTGCTCCTTCACAAAAGACACTGGCTTGGCTATGGCTATTGTGGTTGTAAAAGACATAACTAGAGCTATGCTTGATATCTGTCTCAGGTCAGGTTCGAGGCTTCACTTGGCCCCAGCGCTGTGTCACACGTCCAACCAGCCTACATCAAATCTCTTGCATAAGGGAAGGGAGAGGTCATCCCCTTGCTTTGTGGAAACCGTGTAAATGGCAGCATTTAGTAACATCAAAGAAAAATATGACAATTGTGAGTCTCAAATGTAGGTTCTGCCTACCCTAGGGCTAACATGCAGGTATTATTGACCATTCATAGACCAATAAACAGCCACTGTGTGATTCTTGTACCACCCTGCTCTGAACTGTTTTAATCTTAGGGAAGTCTGGGATAAAGAGATCATGGCTCAAACACACCTTCAGAAAGTGTGGAGCGAAAAGTTGTCACAGAGCAGCATTGACCGGTAATGGGATAAGTGGAGAAAGACGCTAGTATCTTGGGTGATTTTGTTCTGTGGTGAAATATTGCCTTTAGGAACTAAGGGCTCCCAGCTGTGCATTTTGACTTACAGTCTACCTGTCCTTACACCAGCGCACCTAACACACTTCTCTTGTGCCCTTTTAGGCTTCTTCTCATGAGCTCCTGTATCATTATATACTGGGGATCCAAACCGTTGTTGTAAAACATGGTCTTGGCTGTCGCCGGTGGCTGCCTCTTACTGATTCTCAGATTCCATATGTTGACACCGACATACAATTTGTTAGTTTTATGTTCAAGTGTAAAATGCTGTGGTGTACTGCAAGTTGTGCCAACAATGTACTTGTTTTCTTACTAAATAATGCATTATGCCAAAAACATTTACATTAATTTAGAAAACAGAAAAGGCCCAGATTGGTACAGTTGAACCTCCAGCTTGGCTTTACTGACACTATTATTAGAGCTTAGCTCAGCAGGCAGTAGTGACTAGCGCAAGCTCAAGTTTGCAAAATTAAGGTGCTCTCTTCAAGGGTCCGATTCACATCGCCGGTACCGAACCCAAGTGGCACTTAAGGTGACCACATACAATATTTAGGAGTTCAAGGACAACACTGGTATTCGCAAAGTATAAATTTGCATTAGTAAATGGATGTATTCTCTGAGTGCCCTGACCTTCTGGCCTGGGGACCGCTCTCCCTCCACGCAGCTCTGCCTGGCCGTCACCGCCGCTGACCAAGAAGAGCAGGGTTCAAGACCGCTCTCAACCCGCTCTCTGTGCCTGCCCTGTTTTTGCCTGCCCTTGTGTCTGGTTTGGCATTTGTTTAGTTTAATTTAGTTTTGGCATTGGTTTAGTTTCTAATTCTGTTTGCCTCTCTTGTTAACTTCTTTTTTGCCCTCTCTGGTGATTCTTCGGCGATTGTAGACCCCGCCCACTTCCCGCTTGCCACTTCCCGCCCTTCCCGCCTCCCAGCTGCACTTTCCCTCCCCCTCCCCTATTTAATTGAGGCCGCTGCGAGGAAGATCGAGCGAGTGCCCTGACCATCTGGCCTCAGGACCGCTCTCCCTCCATGCAGCTCCACCTGGTCGTCACCGCCGCTGACCAAGAAGATCAGGGTTCGAGACTGCTCTCGACTCGCTCTCTGTGCCTGCCCTGTTTTTGCCTGCCCTGGTGTCTGGTTTGGCATTTGTTTAGTTTAATTTAATTTTGACGTTTGTTTAGTTTTTTATTCTGTTTGCCTCTCTTGTTAACTTCTTTTTTGCCCTCTCTGGCGATTCTTCGGCGATTGAAGGCCCCGCCCGCTTGCCGCTTCCCGCCCTTCCCCCCTCCCCTATTTAATGGAGGCCGCTGCGTGGCCGTGTGCAGTGGCTGCACCGCTGAAAGGCATGATCATCTTTGCCCGACGGCAACCAGCGCCAGGAACCCTGGATCTGCACCCACCCACCGCTACGACACAACCACCCTCCTCGCCCTCAAACCCGGAAGGAACAACAACTGCCAACTGTCCACGCATAGCACCACTCACAGACAGTTCTCCTGCCGCCACTGCCGCAAGACCTTCAACACCATCATCACTCCAGCATCTAACGCCAACATCCCCGAAACCCTAAGGTGCACCCTTCTCAACGTGCGCTCCCTGCACAGACATGCCATTGAAATCTGGGACCTCCTCGACACCCTCTTACCGGACGTCGCTTTCTTCACTGAGGCCTGGACCAACCCCACCTCCGCACCCAACATCGCCACCGCCATCCCCGACGGATACAAGATCCAGAGGAAAGACCACCTCCAACCGCCCTGGAGGAGGACTCGCCATCGCACATAAGAACTCCCTCTGGCTCTCCACCTCGACCTCGAGTGACCCTCTCTCCACCACCGAGCACCTTCACTTCCAGATACAGACTAGACTGAGAACCACTCTCCGCGGCACCCTCGCCTACAGAACCCCCAGACCTCACGCCTCGTTTGCCGCAACCGCCACCAACCTCATCGCACCCCATGCCATCACCTCTATGGACTACATAGTCATCGGAGACCTGAACTTCCACCTCGACAACCCCACTGACCCCAACTCCACCACCCTCTAGGACAACCTCTCCAACATCGACCTGAAACAGCTCGTTAACACGCCCACCCACAAGGCAGGACACACCCTCGACCCCATCTTCGCAGGAGGCAACAACATCCACTTCAGTCATACCATGCAATCCCCTTGGACAGACCACCACTGCATACACTTCAGCGTCGACAAACCCACCGCCCTCAAACCTGCAACGCGCCCTCCGCAAAGAAACTGGAGTAACATCACCGAGCAACAGCTCAACCACACTCTCAGCCACGATACCTGGAGAAACAGCAAAACCCCGGAAGATCACACCACCTACAAGACAGCCATGACAGAATCCCGCCAACTCATCAGATCCACCAAAAGAGCCTTCATCCAAAACAAGATCATCACCAACTCCAGCAACGCAAAAAACTTTTCAACGTCATCCAGGAAATCACCAAGCCACCCAGCGAAACCACGGATATCACCACCTCCCAGGACCTCTGCGACAATCTCGGATCCTACATCCACCTGAAAATCAAGGGCCTCTACGACCACTTCAACGACCAAACACCGGACACCAAAACCGCTGCCCTCTCCAGCAATGCTAACGGACCTACCCTCTCCTCCTGGACCCCAGCCACCACCGAGGACATCACCTCGACCATGAAAGGCATCCACTCAGGAGCCCCCACAGACCCCTGCCCACCGCACATCCACCACAGGGCAGCCACCACCATCACTCCCAAACTACGACGCACCATCAACACCACTTTCAAGACCGGCACCTTCCCCGATGACTGGAAATGCGAGAAGTCAGACCCCTGCTCAAGAAACCGTTAGCAGACCCCACAGACCTCAAGAACTACCGACCCATCTCCCTCCTCCCTTTTACGGCCAAAGTAAGGGAGAAGATCATCAATGCCCAGCTAACAACATTCATCGAAGAACACTCCATCCTCGACCCCTCCAAATCCAGATTCTGAAGCAACCACAGCACCGAGACCGCCCTACTCGCCGCCACAGAGTAGGACTCCTAACTTCTGTGAATACCGAAATGAGTAAGAGCCTTCTGTGAATACCAAAATGAGTAAGTGCCTTCTGTGAATACCAAAATGGTAGTAAGTTTAGGATTTTGTCTTAAGTTAGTTCTGTGAATCTGGACCTAAGTCTCAGCTTCACAAGAGTACTGCCCTTATGAGGTGTAAATTCGAAGAAAGTCAGACATTTTCTCCAGATGGCCACTGTCTGGGTGAAGTGTGTCACAAGCAAGTTAAAGCGCTGCATGATTTATTCTTATGAGCTGCTCATCTGTATTGCATGCCATCGGGTCTGTTCTCTATGGATAAATTGCTACTTATTTTACAGCAGATATACTCCGAATCTAAAGTAGGTTGTAGTATATTGGACGGAAGAACAATTAGTGAAGCGTGAGCCTGCCCATTGACTTCCAAGAGGAATTATCAGCTGAGTTTATTAACCATTTACAAAAGAGTATTCAAATTGGTGTATTTACTATAGCTTCTTTGAAAATATGCACAGGCTTTTCAGGAGAAAATATAATATTAAACATTATTTTGTAATGTTTTCCATTCATTTTGAGAGTTTGTTGACCAATGAAGTACACAGGTACAAGCTAAAAGTCAGTGGTATTGCTTCTGTCCAAAGACGAGCAGTGTATTTTTGATAAGTGTATGCATAGAAAAGGAAGGGAGAACTTTTAATACTTTCTGAGAGATAAAAAGGGTGTCCCGTTTTTAAAGGTGCATGGCAATTATTTTAATCTTGCTTACAGTAAAGAGACAATTAATGTTCACAGTACTTAAAACGCATAGCAGCACCAGTTTCTCCATCCTCTGTTGCAACAAGGCTATATGCTAGATATAATTTGAATTGGTTTAGAATGAACCTATAAGATTTCACTGTCCTTTGAATATAGGAACCGCCTTCGTCAAAACCATATTTTGACTATCCTACCTATTCAGTGACACGAAATGTATCCCCCTGAGCTAAGTGGCTTCAGCAGAATAGCATTCTGAAGCACTTCACCAGGAGCTTTAAGACATGAATAAAATGCTAAATGGCAAAAAAGGAACCTTCTATAAGCACCTTTTTTACTCCTAAATTGTAGAGTACTTGCAGCTTCCTTGTGCGCACAGGCTCCTTTAAGCCAAATTACCTACCCACATGATTTGCACACTCTGCTCACTCAGAAGACAAGCAACATACATACATAAGATGTTTTGAGCTTATCAATTCCTCGTGGTAAAAAAGATTTACTGTGGAGCAAATTAGATCAGATTATAGTTTTCTTTGTTAAATATTTAATTTTCCATTGTACGATCTTTTGCCATGACTTGGCAGTGTTATGATTTCGCATATGTCAACAGCATCTGGGCGTTATGGCTCAGCACGTGGACCATGCAAATGTTCAAGCCCAAACATCAGCCTGCTGTGGTGTTAGCATAAGCTTTTGTTCATTAGGAAGACTTTAGCTGATCCATGATTCAGCCAATAGTTACAATATAGCATCTCACAAACTCTGGC
Source organism: Triturus cristatus (assembly GCF_964204655.1). Classification (NCBI taxonomy): domain Eukaryota; kingdom Metazoa; phylum Chordata; class Amphibia; order Caudata; family Salamandridae; genus Triturus; species Triturus cristatus. The sequence continues at coordinate 1,659,247,608 of NC_140590.1, read as the reverse complement.
TAAAATATAACATTTCACAATAAACATTTGACATTATCCCTGCGATTCTAGGCCTTTTGCTTGCGACCCTCAGTAGGTAATTTGTTAGGGCAGTTTGTTCACCATTAAATAAAGCATTTTCTTAAAAAAAATGTGTACAATTTTGTTTTAATTCATTCTGTTCTTTTTAATTAAAATGAGACTTCTATGGAAAGTTTTCTTGTCTATCTCGTCATAGTCCAAGCATTTTTATCTCAAACCTATTAATGTGTGGAAATTAGTCCTTGGTCAACAAATCCTGTGTTCTGACAGAAACTAAAAAAATGGCATAAATCGCTTTTAGACATTGCTTGTGAATCATAACCAATACTGGGCCTTCAAAAAGTGAATTCATATTTGTATGTTGCAACACATGCTTCTTAATTACCAATGACTCATATTAGCATAAGAGGATCATTAACTTTGCTAGTGGACTTTCAAATCTTCAATGTGGAAATTAACTTCCTCCAAGTTTCCCTTTTTGTTGGGGAGTGTACGTACCACGAGCAAACATGAATGAGGACTGCTTTGGGTTTCTGTGAAGCCAAGTAGAAAGTCGCAGAAACGGGCATGCAAAAATGTTAACAGGATAATTACGAAAAAAAAGTCCAGTTCACTTGTCTTTAGGTCAGCATGCTGAAATGCCAGTGGCGTATTAGGATTCATTCCTTCATTATTTTCTTTTACTCTCTTTTAAGCCACATAATATTAAACCGAACTGGTATACTTGTGGTGCAGTCAGCCAGGGAATATGCCTGCGTGAAATTGGATGCGCCGTACTGGTTGCCTACCCATGGTCACAAATTAATATGAATGAAATGGTGGTATTTTAGTTTTACCTTCCTAAAAAGCACTTGCTGTATAGATTCCATTATGATTATTTTCAAGTTTTATAATGTCACTTTGTTAGAATCAGTTGCTAGAGATTTAGAGTGATGGCCATGGGTGTAAACGTAGTTTGGTGTTGGCACTGGGTGGGGGAGGGAAGCCTCGTCGCTGTGAAGTTGAACAGGCTGTTTTGTGCCTTTTCAATAAATCAAGGTATGTTTGCAGTAGTAGGTATTAATGACAGTCTGAAAAAGAGACATGAAATACCAGCGTGTAATACTGAATGTGATCTTGTAGTGTATTGTTTTGTACTGTTGAAATCAAATAAAATATTGTAATACAAAAGTGTTTGTAGTAATTCATCTTTGTCGGCATCATTTTATGAATGCAGACACTGTAGTAACAGAGGTACCAATATACATGACACAAATGTTGAGTGTATATTATGAGTGTTGTTTACAGTTTTAACTGTATGTTGGTACTGTTTCATTTAGGCAAGTGCTATTCTGAAAACAGTCTTAGTTAACAATATGGCATATCTTCACTGTGTTATATATATGAAAATTGTTCAGTTTAATGTGCTCTGTTAGATGTTTGTGTGTGGCATATTTTGGTGGCAGTGCTTTTGAGAGTTCCTTGATAGGCAGCCCAATGCTGCTTCCAGGCTGAATTAGGGGAATGGCATGTGTTCAATCTAATGTGTTCTTTTGGATGTGTGTGCATGGTGTTTCTCAGTGGTTACTACTGTTGGGAGTTAGTTGACCACTGACCTAAATGACAGGTTATCTCTAATGTCTTCTGATGGAAGTTGGACTCTCCTCTGTATACAATGAAAAAGAGTGCAAATAATGGACTCCATACACCTATCAAGTAATCAGAAATGATAAAGCATTGAGTAAAGGAAGTCATTCTAAAGTATACTCCTTCCTGCAGATTCTTTATGTGAATCTTTCTGTGCATGCTAGACTGTATTGCGAAACTTGTCTGCAGTATTACCAATCTCAGGCATCCCGGGCACTGTATGACGTGGAGTGCAAATCAGCAGGACTTTGTTATTCGTGGTCATTGGCCCAACATAAGGTGCCACAAGGACCGTTGATCTCCGATCCTCTTTTTCTGTGCCCTACATGCGGATAATGCTCATGCGGATAATGTTCTCGGTTTCTTTGGTCAGTTTTTCCAATGTTTTAAGAAAGGTACATCACTTTTTGAACTATGTCCCCTCCTAAAGTTATGAGCTTTATGGGCGTTAGGAGCTAGTCATTCTAATAGAGTAACATTCACTTTTTAACACTTTAAATACATATAGGTCCACCTTGCATTGTACAAATAACTCTCAGTACAAATCCATATTATTGTTGTTTATTTTTTGTTTATTTAATTCAAGAATCATAGTCACCTGTTAAGTTCACAGGTTATTCTTAATTGTTATTTCCACCAGAACTTATAGGTTATTAGTTACGTTCATCAATTTCAACATTTCTTTTTTTTTTATAAATCTTTTTATTGAACAGACATCGGTTTAGTACAATACAGAGGACCAGATTACTAATACATTGCAGGAAGTACGGATGGAAGGATAAACATTCATTACATAAGAGGGGAACATCATGGGGAGGGTGGGTCATCATGTTCAATACTTCTAGGTGATGTACAAATTTCTCCTCTATAAGCATTCCACGGGCCCCATATACGAGACCACTTTTTAGGGCATCCCCTTGCCAAATTCACTGTCTTCTCTCTAAACAGCCACCAGTCAAGATTCCTTTCCCAGGCTTCTAGTGTGGGTGGGAGCGTTGCCCCCCCATAGTTTGGCGATGTTTCTTTTTGCCAACATGAACCCCAGGGTGGCCCATTGTGTCTGATGAGTGTTCAAATCCGTGGGCTCCCAGATGTTTAGGAGGCATCGTCGTGACTCTGGACGGAGACAGACCCGTAACACCTCATTGATCGTGTCGTGTGTTTGGAACCAGTAAGAGCTAACGTGTGCATTCCCAGATAATGCGCATGAATGTTCCCAAAAGGCCACAGCGCCTCCTACATTCTCCAGTGTCGGACCACCCCATACGTATTAACCAGGGCCCCGTAATGTAAATCCTATGAAGGATCTTAAGCTGCACCAATCGCAGGCACGCCGGGATAGCAACCACCCTGGGAGAAGATACTGCCACTTGCCAATCCTCGTCGTCTAACTCTATCCCATCACGTACCCATCTATCCCGTAGTGTCTGGAGGGGTCTGCCATGTGATTAATTAACTTCTTGTATATCAAGGAGATAGTTTTTTCGGGGAGATGACCATCTAATATTCTGTCCTCCAGTGGGGAGGCTTCCGGAGGAACAGTCCCTTTAGGTAAGGAAGACCGAAGAGAGTGCTGGACCTCTATGTAGCGAAAGTGTTCTGTGACTGCCAGTTCATATTCACTCTGAAGCATACTGAAGGACTTAATCCCTCCACCTCCCCAAACATCTTTAATATACGAAATTCCAATAAGGTCCCATCTGTCAAACCCCTTTGTTTTCCACAAATCACCCAGTTTCTCAGAGTCCCAAAGAGGGGTGGCCAATGTTAATCTATGTCTCCAACCAAGAGAATTAGTGGCGTCATGCCAGATTTGAACGGAGTGTCTTGTAGGGCCTGTCAACACAAATCGCCTAGGTCGGGAATACAATACTCTATTGTAATTGCCACTCGGAAGGAGCCATTTATCCATGGCATAGCCGGGATCGTCAGCTCAACCATACGTGCAATGGTTGATGGCTGCAAGATGAGATGCCCAATAGTATTTCTTGATATCTGGGTGGCTAATGCCTCCGTCATACCAATTCAGTGTTAATTTACTCAGGGCAATTCAAGGTTTGCCGTCCCATAGTAGGTCCCTCTGCAAGCCCTCAACCTCCTTGAAATAATGTGCCGGAACTGGGTCGAGAGTGTTTTTCAGGACATAGAGGAACCTTGGTAGGGACATCATTTTGAACAGGCCGGCTCTTGCCAGGAGTGAGAGGGGAAGCGTCTTCCATCTGGCAATATCACTTTTGAGTTTGCTGAGAGTGGGAATGAGGTTTTTAGCATAACGGACCGAGGGATTCCAGGGCCAAAGAGAAAAGGAGAGGGGACAGTGGGCAACCTTGACGAGTTCCCCTACTGAAAAGAAATGTAGCTGATAATTTGTTATTTACCACCGCTTGAGCCAGTGGTTCAGAACATAAAACACAAACCCAAGTCATTAACTTTATGCCCACCCGATACCTCACACAGTTCCTCCCCGGGCCACCAAGCCAGGCTTAGCATCTCTCGCCATTACAGTGGATTCATCCTGTGGGCTGCAACCTTTCACCGTCTCTGGGGCATCGATCCTGTGCGCTCCAGGCCCTCCTGCTCTCGATCCAGTCTGCTGCCTAATCAGGATGTTCGAAGAACCAGGTTCTCCCTTCTGCCTCAACCCGAAGACGCGCTGGAAACAGCATGGAATATTTCAGGCCTCTTTCCCTAAGTTCTTCCTTAACTGCTAGGAACATTCATCTTTGCTTTTGCACCCTCTGCGTGAAATCCGGGAAAAAGGAGATGTCTGCATTTTCGAATCGGAATGGGACCCCCGCCCTAGCGTTTTGAAGAATAACATCTCTATCCCGGAAATTTAACACTCTCGCTAGTATCGGTCGTGGAGGGGCCCCTGGCTTAGGACGTCCTCCCTGTACTCTGTGGGCTCGCTCTATGACAAAGAATTTGCTCAGCCCCTTAGGTTGGAGGGGCTGTAGGATCAAGTCTTTGACAAAGAGGTCAGGAGACTGACACTCCGCCCTCTCCGGGACCCCCAAAATACGTAGGTTGTTGCGCCGAAGGCGTCCTTCATAATCACCCAGTTTCTTTTCGGTGAATTTGCGAATTTGTAGGTCTGTGACTTCCCCCTGAAGCTGTGTGACATCCCCCATCAGGCTGGTCGTAACATTTTCGGCCTGCTTGACTTTCTCATTTAGTTTGGTAAGATCCGCTCTGATCAGATTGACGTCGATATCTATAGTGTCCATCTTGTGCTCGAGGGAGGTTTTAACACTTTGAATAGCAGCCATAACATCTTTCAGTGAAAGTTCCTGCTCCTCGTCACCTCCCAGGGAAGCATCTCTAGACTGGTGGCTCTGTATCACGTCTTTGGGCACAGTATAGCGGTCAAGTTTGTAAGTCTGCGCTACTTTAGGCCCTTTGGTGCCTGAGGGCTTATTTCTCTCCAGTGTAGCCAATTCTTACTTAGCAGGTTTACGCTATTTCCAAGATTTGGCTAGCGTGAGGGAGATATGAGGGAACTGCGCAATGTCCTTTCTAGACTAACGGGGGAGGCCAGCAGCCCAGGGAGCTAGAAGACAATGGACGGTGGGCGAGCTCACCCGTACGACTCACCCGCACCCAATCCTCAGCGCAAGAAGCGGTGTCTAGCAGTTGTCCGGTGCAAGCAGGAGTCAAGGCCACATATAGATGACTCTGGGTACTCACAGTTTCAGGGCAGAGGGCAGGCTAATACACCCACCATCCCGGCCCTTTGATCCAGGAGCTTCAACGTCCGGTTTTCAGAAGGCCCAGGGCTGACAGTGCGGGCCGCAAATGTGCAAGGGATGAGCCCACCACCTTCTGCAGGGCAGCTCCTATGGGCCGATAAGAGCCCCGCTATAACTCTGGCACCCGGCGGTGCCCCACCGCTCCTTCCAGGTCTCAGCGCAGTCCATCGGGCCAGCACCACGGAGTGATGGCGCCTCGGCCCGTCGATGCGCACTTTGCTGCTGTTATGATTCCGGGCTGAGTCGGGCCTCACCCCTCAGGCTCCGCTGCAGGTATCTGGCCCCTATTGCCTCTGCCCCAGCCAATGAGCAACCCCGAGGGCCCAGCCTTCAGGTCCCGGGTTCACACAGGATTCAGTCCGGCCCACCTCGCGTCAGCTGCAGCGCCGCTCCACACTGTGGGCCCCGGCCTCAGGACGCCACACAGGCCTCAAGGCTGTCTACCCCAGTAAGCCCTTCCGTCTGGACCGGGCGGGACCAGAGCAGTCAGGAATCCTCTCCAAAGGATCTCCGGTGTGACTTCACCCCTCGGGGAAACGGATTAGTGCAGCGGATAGACGTGGCGGGAGTTGGGATCACGGAGCTACGGACCTAGGCGGCCATCTCGGTTCGCCGCTAAGCCACGTCCCAGTTTCAACATTTCTTGATACACATTCTTTCCGAATGCTCAATTCCTCGTGACTTCATCGGAGTCATAAGAAGACCGCGTCTGGATGCTGACGTCAGTTCCCTTTTTTCCACGCCGTCGATGCATAACGTTTTTTTCCCAGGCTCTCCATTTCTGGGAGTTTCTTTGTTGCTGTTGTCGCAACTTTGTAAAAAATCGGGTTTTAAGCCATGTAGAGAATGTGGGGGGCAGATGTCCAGCACTGACCCCATGAAGATTGTTTATGGTGTCTTTCGTCGGACCATTATTTCGGGACATGCCCTTTGTGCAAGCGCATTAATACAAAAGGGCTGAAGGAGAGGGAGGCCAATTCATTCATGACCAAGACCAAAAAGCAGAAGAGAGGTCGCAGGAGGTCAAGGACCCGCTCGAAGTCGCTGACTCCACACACTTTGAGGTCTTCGAAGAAACACAAGAAGAAGCGACGCCATGGTTCTCGGCGTCGCTCTTTGAAGGATGTGACTCCAAAGTTGGTGTCCCAGATGTCATCATAGGGATGAGATCTCTCCAACTCCTTCACCTGGGGTGACTCCGGCCCCATCTCCGAGAGCAGTGACTACACCGGCTCCGAGAAATGCAACACCTTTACCGTTGCCGAAGTCAACCACTCCAACTCTGGCTCCAGGGTCTCCGGCGCCACAATTGGAGTCGAATTTAGTGCCTCATCGAGTGGCTCCAGAGCCTGTGGTACCAGATCTGCTGTATCCTGCTTTCCTGGCTCCAGAATTGGATCCGTTGTATTTTTTAAATGCGATGTTTGGCTTGTTTGCCAGAGCAGCAAATCCTACTGGTGCGTCTGTTGGCCCCATGGGTCTGTTGGCATATTCCTTGGGAGGTTTACCACCTCACTTTCCCCAGGCACTGCTCATGCCTATGGCTCCAGAGAGTTGGCCTCTTCTGACACCAAGATTTTCGACTCCGTTGCAGTCTTTGGAGGGACGAGCTCCTCTAGATGTTTCATCCCCGGTGTCGTCTGGGTGAAATTTTGACCTGGCTTTCATCTCAGTATTTCTCTGGAAAAGAGGTATTGTTATTTTCTTCATTTGAAAAGATGGCTGAAGGCTCTAAGAAGAGGCTATTCAGACCCTGCAGATCTTTTGGGAAGGCTAGACTGTTCTCTGAGGACCCCCACAAAGATTGTTTGTATTGCTTATATCCAAAACATGTTCCTAATTAGAGTAAGCATTGCAGGACTTTCTCTGCCAAAACTTTTCAAAGATAGAGAGGCACGTTTGCTTCTGTGGCTACAGAAGAAGAAATCAAGATCAGAATCTGGTTCAGAGGCTGAAGAGGCTCATACTACTCCAAAAAGGAAATCAGAGCCTACTGTTTCAAAAACGGACTCTAACAAACAGAAGGTCAGTAAATCTAAGGACAAGGTGCCAGAGTTACCGCCTCCTGTAGATGTTCTTAAAATATCTTCTTCCTCACTGCCTCACTGTTAGAAATGGGATTTCTGGCTGGCTAGGGCTTGAGCCAAGCCACTGCAGGAACTTCTCGACTTGCAATGGGTTCAGGCTCACAGGTCTTTCGAAGATCTAGTCCTTATCACTCCAGTGATAAAGAATGCACTGTCATGGTGGGGTATAAGAAAGCATTTCTCTGCAGGCCTACTTTTCGAACCTCAACCTCCCAGTTACATAATGACAACGGCTGCATCCTTGCAGGGGTGGGGAGCACATCTGCAGGAACTGGAAATACAAGGTCATTGGAACGGGCAAGAAGCGAAGATGCACATCAATTGGTTAGAACTAAAAGCAGTGTTTTTAGGTCTTCAGGCTCTTCTTCCCAGAATTCACGATTCCCCAGTCCTTGTCAGAATGGACTACATGACCACTATGTTTCATCTTCTAAAGCAAGGGGGAACAAGATCAAAAACTTTATCAACACAAGCGCAGGAAATCTGGCAGTGACTTCTTAAGCACAATATCACTCTACAAGTTCAGCATGTCCCAGGAATCCACAACACGTGGGCAGATCCCTTAAGCAGGTCGGCAAGCCTATGCCACGAATGGGAACTAGACCAATATCGGCTCCTCCAGATATTCCACCTGTGGGGAACTCCAGGGTTGCATTTTTTTGCCACTCGAGACAACAAGAAATGCAAACGGTTTGCCAGCAGATTCCCTCAAAAAGGATCATGGGGGAATGCTCTTCAACTACGATGGACGGGAATGTTTGCTGATGCATTTGCCCCATTTGCTCTGATTCCGAAAGTGTTGAGGAAAATGAAATTGGAACCGTGCCACCTGATACTCATAGCTTCAGCATGGCCAAGACAGTTCTGGTTCATGGAGCTCCTGCAAATGTATTTTTCCCCTTGTGTTCAATTTCCACCGGTGCACGATCTAATATCGATGAACAAGGGTCAAGTGGTACATCCCCAAATTAACTAAGTTTGTCGGCTTGGAAACTCATGACCATGAATTCCAATCCTTGAATATTCCTCAGGAATGTTGTGCGATTCTGACTCACTCAAGAGCAATTTCCACCAATAAAACATATGCGGCAAAGTGGAAAAGGTTTTGCCAGTGGTGTTTGGATCGCTCTCTACACCCTTTGCTTTCAACGCCAGATCAAATACTACCATAGCTACTGTATTTGGCTAAAGCAGGATTAACCCATTCATCTCTAAAGGTGCATCTTGCAGCGAGCTCAAGATATTGCAGAAGGCCGGGGCAGCCTTCTCTGTGGTCTGATAGAGTAATTAAGGAGTTTATGAAGGGTCTTTTCAGGGTTTTCCCTCCAATAAAATATCCAGCAGTGCATTGGCAAGTTAATACAGTTCTTGTTCAAATGATGAAGACACCTTTCGAACCCATTCACAAAGCTGATTTGGAGTTTGTGTCATGGAAAGCAGCTCTGCTTCTGGCCCTGACATCAGCAAGAGGAGTCGGTGTATGAATCTTTTATGCACTTCAAAAAAGACAAAGTAGTGCTGAGAACGAATCCAAAATTAATTCCAAAAGTTCCAACGTGATTCCACCTAAACAAACCTATCGTCCTACCTACATATTTTAAAAATCCAACTTCTATAGTGGAAAGATCTCTTCACACGTTGGATGTCAGAAGATGCTCAAGGTTTTATAAAATCTTTTAGAAAGTCAAATCAACTATTAATCGCTTGTGCCACTCCCAGGAAGGGTTTGGCATTATCCAGAAATAGTATTTCCAGATGGATATCTTCAGCAATTACATTCTGTCATGAGAAGGCTGGAAGGCCTCTAACTTCAAAGGTTAAAGCACATTCGACAAGGAAGATGGCTACTACTGCCGCATTATTCGCGGGAGTCTCGCTCCCAGACATTTGCAGAGCGGCAACATGGTCAAATGTCCATAAATTCACCAGGCACTACTGTTTGGACACAGCATGGAAAGGAGATTCAACGGTGAGGCAGGCTGCACTCCGCCGACTGTTTCTTTAAGGTACTTTTTATTTTAAAAGAATGCTCTTGTATATGAAGTAATGCATGACATGTTAGATTTTTCATGATATATTATATGTATATATGTAGTCTTTGTTATTTTAAACAGTCTGAGACACACAATCCACTATGTAAGCTAGAAGATCTTGTAGTCTTTGAAAGTGCACTAAACACTAAGAAAAAGGGGGTCTTACCCTTAAAACGCTTTTCATGGATGAGACACTGCTTTCTATTCTGATTCAAGCATATGACTCTATGAAAGATTCAATACTGGAGAAAAAACAAGTTACTTACCTGTACACTGTGGTTCTCTACCTATGATACCTTTCATAGATTCAGATGTGGCCCGCCCACCTCCCAAGTTTTGTAAGGTAAGACCACTTTTACCTCACGATAACTATCCTTGGCTCACACTGGTGCTGGAAATCTGAAGTATGGTGGCTCTGCAGGGGATTGTGATCTCAGGGCTGGCGTCTCATTGGCTGACTTTTGGTCCTTATTTGATGGTGATGGGTTACCAAACCATATTACATATGTATTGATTTTCATGGAGTTTTTTCTTTTATACTGCTATATTTCTAATACCGTGAGACTCCCCCCATGACGACGGGGAAGGTTCAAGCATGTGAATCTATGAAAGATATCAATACTGGAGAACCATAGTGTACAGGTAAGTAACTTGTTTTATCCTTTGCCCGCCGATTTATCTGATGTTCTGAGTTTCTCTCTTTCCCTAGCGCAACAGGATAGTGCAGTAGCTACTGTTAAGGGCTACTTGTCTGCCTTGTCTGCTTTTCTCTGTTTACCAGATCAACCCTCGTTGAAATCTCCCATAGTTATGAGATTCATTAAGGGTCTCACAAATAGGCTTCCTCCCACTCCTTTTATCATGCCCCTGTGGGATTTGAATTTGGTTCTCAAATTCTTGATGGGTTCACCCTTTGAACCATTACATAGTTGTCCCTTAAGGTTTCTAGCGTTCAAAACTAAATTTTTGGTTGCAATCACTTCCACCTGGAGTGATCGAATTGCAGGCTCTTAGCTCCAAGCCTCCTTTTACATTTTTCAATGCATATAAGATGGTTCTTAGGACCAGAGCTGTTTTTCTGCCTAAGGTGGTCTCTTCTTTCCACTTGGGACAGTCCATCACCTTACTCAATTTCTACGCTCCCCCTCCCCCTTCAAAGGTGGAAGAGAGACTTCACTGCCTGGACCCCAAGAGGGCGGTCAGCTTCTACTTGGACAGAACCAAGGACTTCATTGGTTATGTGGGCAAGATGAAGTGCAAGGCTGTCCACAAAAGATTGCTGTCCAGGTGGATCATCCTGTGTATCAAGATCTGCTACGTCTTGGCCAAGAAGGAGCCTCCTGAAGATATTTGCTCCTATTCTACCAGAGCTACGTCTTCTTTGGCTTTGGCTAGAGGTGTCCGTTGTGATAGACATCTGCAAGGCTGCAACTTGGGCCTCCCTCCATACTTTTGCGAAGCACTATTGCTTGGATTCGGAGGTGAGGAGGGACGGCCATTTTGCTCGGTCTGTGCTGCAGGATGTTTGGGTAGAGGCAAACAGGCACCCTCCTCCGGGAGCAGGGCTGCTGGAGATTCAATTCAAAAGGTGAGGAATCCACAGGCAGCTGTATGCATCAGAAGAACAAGTTACTTTCCTTCGGCAGCGCTTTTTCTGGTGGATACAGTATCTGCCTGTGGATGCCTTACTGACCCACCCACCTCCGTGTTGCCTTTCTGCTTATTGCGAAAAATAATCAATGTATATCTTCTGTGATTTATTGTTGGAATCATGTGATATTTGGCACTAAGAAATATTTATGATGAAGAAAGAATTTCCAGTTTTGGTTGTATTTGGATACTGTATATACTTGTAGAAATGTTGTTGGTACACCTCAAAGGCACGGAAAAAATCGGTGGAACTGACGTCAGCACGCCGACGAGGTCTTCTTATGGCTCTGATGACGTAACGCGAAGTCGCGTGTAGAGCCGTTCCATTGTGATGTCCTCGTCGACATGGGAGAGCTGAAGATAAAAGATTCCATGGAATGCTGTGCATTGGGTCATTCAAAAGGTGAGGAATCCACAGGCAGATACTGTATCCACCAGAAAAAGTGTTACCGAAGGTAAATAACTTGGTCGTTTGGACTAATTGAGAGGTGTAGGAAATATGATTGTGAGTGAGACAGATATACGACTGCATTCTTTAGAAAAATTTCAACAGAGCAAGGCCATTGCTCATGCTGTAGCAGTGACCCCTCAAGTCCCTTCCATACATTTCACCAATTCAGGAAATGTGGATGTTCCTGGCATCAATTTAAAAGGCCTAATCAACATTCTCCTCCGCCACCCACTCATTGCTTTCAACATTAGCCAGGCAAAGGTTTCTGAAAGATGAAGCTAGCAGTTTTCATTTCCCTTCTCTCTTCCACTCCCACAAATGTTGGTGCAAAACATACACAGTTCTCTAGCTGGGGATCTGATGGTACCTTTGTATCCAAAATGAAACAAAAGGATCGCTACAGACCAGTGGATCGTTCACACTACAGCAAGCGTCTGTTCCTTTTGTGATGAATTTGGCACCCATTCCTCATCCTGACCCCTCTTTTCCCCTCATTTTGAAGACAGAGGTGATGCCAATTTTACAGAAATGTGCTATTGAAAAAGTACTGGTAAAAAAAAGATACTTTCTCAGCCCTAAAAAAGACAGTTTCAGATTAATTCTAGACTTTGTGTTTCTCAACCAGATTCTTCTGTGGATTCCCTGAGCCCCTCAAAAAAAGGGCTAGTTAGTGTCTCTGAAACTGCAACATGCAGTTGAGAAGAGTTCCAGTTGTAGCTATTCGTCTGTCTGATTCTTGGTCTTTAGGCTTTTCTTATTTAAGCCTTTCCTAACAACAATGCAAGCTATTTGGTTACGAAATACCTATTATGAACTTACAGTGTGCTTACAGCCCCCCAACTGCTTACTATTGGCAGATTTTTTTGTCATTCTTGTTTGTTTCCTTATTATTCGATGACTTTATCCCTCCCCTGGAGTATAGCCCGTGTATTTATCCTTTTGATTGGTTGACTTGCATCCTTCCAATGCCCACATTTAAGAAACAACTTTTCTCCTTTTCATTCAGCAGGCTGTGAGAGTGCATGTGTTTTCTAGCTCTCTTCCTCATGAGCTCCTTCCCCTTTGAACACCTGCCCACGCTGTGTTGCTCCCCACCCCCAGCTTATCTGTAACAACACAGTAACGATTATGTTTGCTGGGTATGGCTGATTGTTTTTGTTATATCTCCTGCATTACACATAATGCTTAAAGCACAAGCTTTCTCAAAGTAAGACTTTTATTGCGCTGTTGGAAGAGCCATCTGCTAAACTCACTCAGCTGATGTCAAAGGCACTAGGTATACATAGCATGGCACTTTTCCTGGAGGCCCATAAATCTGAAGAGGCCCAAATGGCTGATTCCTGGTGAAAGTTAATTAGGCCTTGGGAAGTATTTATATTCTGGCACTTCCTTATTCTTTTTATATTCCATTCAGAGTTTCCTGAGTGAAAACTATTCAAAAAATTAAATATAATATTTATAAATATTGAAAACATAAAATTCAGTGTACAGTTTTGGAATACTATAAAGATACATGTTTGCTTCTTCTCCAGTATTTTGAAATTTTTTCTCTCTCATTTGTTTTTAAACAGTACGTTTCAGACAAATATTTGGCAAAGTCAGCAGCTCTGCAATAATATTATAAAGGCAAGACCTATTGGCCTTATCTGATAGAGACTACTAGCCGCAGATTACTTCACATAGAATTATCCCCAGGTGTGAGACTGGATCCGGAAAACTTTTTGCCCAGCATCCCTGCGCACCGGGGGGACGGCATCACGCGACTCTGCCCAGGCGTCGTCCGCGCACGTGACGTCAGCGAGGTCACATAGGTCCCACCCCGGCGCGCCCACGTCAGTTTTTTCCTTTTCCGCGTGCAACGCGGATCCGGTTTGTGCTCTGGGCCTGTTTAGGCCTTTCCCTTCTGCTATTGCTGCGTGTGTGGGAACAGTGTGCGGATGCCTTCGGGCTTTAAAACTTGTGCGTCATGTGGCTACCTCATGTTGGCGACAGATCCTCACCCCATCTGTATGTGGTGTTTGGGGGAGCACCACGACTCCACTGATTGTGAGGCGTGCCAGCAGATGAACCCGAAGTCCCGGCGTGAGCGCCGGATGAAACTTATCGGCTCATGTGTCCAGGTAGGCGTCATCATCTTGCCCGACCCTTTGGAGGGTTCTCGGACCCGCGGCTTCACTCGCCGACTTCGATCTTCTCCCGGGTCGCAAGTGCGCCGCTCACCTCTTGGTAAGTTTTGCAGTTTGTTCCCACGGGTCGGGTTCCGGCCTGTCGGGGGCTTGGGCTCTCTGCGGGTGGTGCGTCCCTGCGTGTCGTCCCCTTATCCGCTGGTTCCCGGCGTGGGGGCGACCAGAGCCCAGATGGAGACATATGCGGCAGCTTTGCAGGCCTCACTGGCTTCTCCTCCTCCTCCTTCCCCTCCTGGGACGTCAGCGGATCCCTTGCAGTCTGCGGGGCCCTCCGTGGCCTTGCCGGTGGCTCCGCCCCTGGCGCCGACTGGTTCGGATCCAGGCTCGGAGGATGTGATGCCGTTGGGGTGCGGCCCTTCGAGGGTCCCTCCTTCGGACCACGGCACCGCTGCTTCGCCGCAAACTCCCGTGGGAGTGCCTGTGGTGTCGCAGGAGGTCGCCGGTGCTCGGGTCACACCCCCGAGCCCCTCTCGGTCCTCAGGACAGGCAGTGGCCTTGTCCGAGGCCGAGTTGACGCGGCCACGGCACCGGCAGCTGGTGGCCCTGGCGGCGCCGCAGGGGATTGGCGAGGGCCCTTCTCGCCCGAGCCCCTCTTGGTCCTCGGGGCAGGCGGCGACCTTGTCCGAGGCCAAGGTGACACCGCTACGGCGCCGGCAGCTGCTGGCCTTGGCAGCGCCACAGGGGTCGGCGGAGGGACCATCTCGCCCTGTCACGAGTGGCGGCTGGCAGGGGTCTCCTCGTCTCTCCCCGGGTCCTTATCGTCCCTCCGCGCAGGCGGGTGCCTCGTCGGAGGTCAGGTCGGTGTCGTTCTGGCGCCGTCCCATCGCCACCCCGGCTCCGGTCCAGCTCCGGTCTCCTGCACCGTGTGCTGTGTCGGAGGTCGCCCCGGCGTCTCCTCCGGCGCCTGTCGGAGACTGTGTCCTGCCTCAGGTTGCGAACTCTTCGGCACCGGGCCGACGTCGGGTCGTGTAGTCGTCATCGGACGCCTCCTCTTCTCCAGAGGTTAGGCGGTTGCTGGTGTCATCCTCGCCGGAGACGGGCCACCGTGTCGTGGCTTTTTCCCCCGATGTAATCTAAAGGCGGCTCCTCGCCGTCTCCACGACCGCGGTCTTCGCCGGAGGAGCCGCAAGTCCCCCACTCTCGGTCCCTCTTCCTTCCTTTCGGCCTTGGCCATTCCTTTCTCTGGTTGGCTTGGGGGATGGCCGGCTTAGCTTGCAGCCGGCACCTAACGAGGAGCTGCTTTCCCCTCTTCGGGGCCCTACGGAGGCGGGTGCGGCTTTCACCCGCGCTGTTTCCACGGCTGTGGGAATTTTGCGCATGGGTGATCCAACTACGGATGTATGACGTAACAACGCGAGTCATTACAACGCGTGCAGTTACATTGCATTCGTTACAACGACTGCGATGTTACTACGCGATGCCATTACAACGCAAGTCTTTACATCGACTTGCGCTAGATGGCGTGCTAACATTAGAAAAGCGTAATTTGCTATTCCAACTCCAGTCCACTTAACAGTAGGGAAGGTGTTGGGATAGTAAACTACACTATTTGTAATGTTAGCACGCCATCTAGTGCAAGTCGATGTAAAGACTTGCGTTGTAATGGCATCGCGTGGTTACATCGCGTTCCTTGTAACGACCGCGATGTAACAGCATCGCGTTGTAGTGAATGCGATGTAAACGATGTTTCCCTCCAACTACCCATTTTCCCGCAGATCATCTTCTGGAGGTTCTCCATCAGGCCTCTGGTGGTAGGGAACTGTTGCTTCCCTTCAAGGGTTCACTCCACTCTTCTCTCTTGGGGACTTGGGGCCGTCCCGCCACGGGGGACCTGGTGCCCCAGCACCTTCTGCACCGCCATCATCCGGCACCGCATGATCCAGTGTGCCTTTCTCTTCACCCTTCGACCAGAGGCCCCCTTTTGCAGTCTGCCTTTCCTGTTTTGCCACTGCTGTTGCCTCCCCCTTCACGGGAGGCCCGCTGGCTGGACTCTTGGGGGCGCAATATGTTTGCCTCAACCAATGCAGCTCTGCGGGCCCTTAACACACTGTGTGTTTTGGCTAGGGCCACTTCTTGCTTGTGGGACTCGGCGGAGTCCCTTATGTCTTCTGCTTCTCAGGAGGGTGCTTGTGTGGATTTGAGACATCACGTTTTGGATGGTCGGAAGCTGGCGGCCTTTATCCTTCGCTCCGCTCTGGAAATCTTGGAGGTGTTGGGTCGTGCCATGGCTTCTTCGGTTGCCCTTCGTCGCCATGCCTGGCTTCAGGACAGTGTGTTCCCGGAGAATGTTCGAGAACGGCTGGTGGACCTTCCCTTCGATGGTGCTCTTTTGTTCCATGCCCCTGTGGACTCAGCCATCCAGAGGTCCTTGGCGGGGCTTCGTCCTCCACCTCCTCCTCCCCCTCCTTCTTCTCCTTCTCAGTGACCTGCGTGTTGCTCTGGTTCTTGGAGCTGTTCTTCTGATGGGCTGGGTCGCCCTGGTTGTCTGGCTGAGGCTGTGGTTCTGTTGGCTGCTGGCCAGCGCTTTTTGACTGTTTGTTTTTCCTTTGGGTTTTTTACGCCATGCTGGGCCTGAGATTGGGCCTTCTGCATTTCCCCTATGGCTGCTTGATGGGCCTCCTGCGGGGTTTTTTGCCGCAGGTCTTTTTTGTTGTCCTCTGCTGCGGAAGTTTCTTCCTAAAAGGTTCCCATGTCTTGCGATATGACATGCCCCATGTGGGGCAGGGTTGGCTGTTATATAGCCCTGGTATGTGCTGGAGAGTTGTGGTTGCCTGCAGGCTTCTGCTCTTCGTGGCGTTATGGTATATTGCGGGTGCAACCTTCTTCTGCGCCTTTTTGCTTTGAGTGTTCGTTCTGTGGTGTTCCTTGCGTCTGGCGGAGCTTGCCAGTGCCGCCTTCTTGTTCTTTCTGCACCATTGTGCCTTTTTGGGGCTTTAGTGGAACTGTTATCTTGCCTTCTCCGCTGCTTCCAGTGGGCCTTGCACTCGGCTTTACCTCTTCTCCCTGTGGGGGGGGTTGGACCCTGACTTCTGGACCCTCTTGCGGGCGCAGTTTGTTGGACGATTCTTCCTGGGTGACCTTGAGTTCCCCTTTTCGGCTTCCGCCTGCTTCTTGCCGCTGGCGCCATCCTGTCTGGGATTGCCTTTGCTCTACCTCTTCTCCTTGGAGTCTCTAGGTTGCTCTTCTCCTTCGGCGCCATCCTGTCTGGGATTGCCTTTGCTCTGCCTCTTCTCCTTGGAGTCTCTAGGTTGCTCTTCTCCTTCGGTGCTCCTTTCCTTGCCTTGGCCTTGGGCGGAGGTTTTGTTGCCTCACGTGGGCGTGGGGTGTTTGGCCTCATTGCGCCTTGCCTTGTTTCCTCTGCTGAGTGAGGACTGGCTATCTTCTTCACTTCGTTTCCCCTTGCCTGGGGGACAGGGCTCCTCGTCCTGTTTTTGGACTCGGCCCCCGGGCGGTCCTCTGTCCTACCCCGGTGCGTGGGGTCCTCTCGCAGACCCTCCTTCCCCTTGGGTATGGCTAGGGTATATATTCTACGTGAAGGAATCTGCGGCTAGTTGTCTCTAGCAGATGTACGAGTTACTTACCTTCGGTAACAATGTATCTGGGAGAGACGATTCTAGCCCCAGATTCCTTCACGGCCCGCCCTTCCTCCCCGTTCTGCGAGGGCTTGTGATTTGGTCTTTTGCACTCACTTCCCTGTGGGTGGCTGTGTCTTCTATGAGTACATTCTTTCCCTCTTTCTGTCGGGCTGTCCCCTTTTTCCTCCCCATTGTCACATGGGAGGATAGGTTTGTTGGTACTTCTGGCTCTTTGCGACCCTTGAGGTTGGGGTCTTTTGGCTGTGCTTCTGCCCTTGTTCCTGATGTGGGTTGTCACACTCTGTGATGGGGATGTCTTGGAGTTTTGTCGTTCCCTGTGTGTCCCCGACTGGTTCCCCTTCCTTGTCTTTGGTTGGGGTTGTAGTCCTGTTGTATGTTATTGTGACATTTTTACATATGTCCCTTGTCTCCGGGGGGGGAGGGCGTATCTGTACTGGCGGGGTTGCTTCCCTGTTCTTTATTCTTTCCCTGCCTCTGGGTACTGCAGTGCCGGCGCTGCTTCTTATGGTGTTGTTCCTCACCATTCCTTTTTCTGCTCTTTCGCACACTGTTCCTATACTCTCACAGTTTTGTTTGCTGACTCTGCGTTGTGGCGCGGAAACGTTCTCCGAAGAAAACTGACATAGGCGCGCCAGGGTGGGACTTATGTGACCTCGCTGATGTCACATGCGCGGACGACGCCTGGGCAGAGTCAAGTGATACCGTCCCCCCAGCACGCAGGGATGCTGGGCAAAAAGTTTTCCGGATCCAGTCTCACGCCTGGGGATAATTCTACGTGAAGGAAACTGCGGCTAGAATCGTCTCTACCAGATACATCGTTACCGTACGTCAGTGCTTGTTTAAACATTACTGTTTGGCTGCCTCCGTGAGGGAAGAATCTCAGTTTGGAAAGAATGTTCCTTGCTGTTTCTTTGTGTAAGTGTGCTGTTTTCTTCTGTCTTCTTACATCCTTTATCTCCTTTTCCAACAGCTTTGGAAGGGGCTCACATATAGAATCTGTCTGGAGGAGTATCACTTAAGAGAAAAGACTACTTACTTTCAGTAGCATTCACTTTGATAAATAAGCATCTTCCTTCAGAATCCTTATCACCCTTCCATCTTCTATTACTGAGCAGGCTTGAGGGTTTATACAATTGTGCATACATTTTCCTCTCTTGGTCGACTATAAAATCCACCCATACCCATGTAAAGTGTGAAATAGTTTTTAGAACTTTTTTAGAACGTATGTCACCATCACTCATTACACCATATGTTGGATCCATGGCTTCATCAACAATGGAATCCTGCCGATCCATGACCGATGTTACACCATGCCACCTGATGCTGGTAATGTTTACTGCTGCAGAAACCTTCTGGATCCAATCTGCTGTCTGGGGAAAGACATTTGTAAGAAATTTGCAGAGGAGATGATTATCCATCAGTAAGAATTTCACAGACGTTAGCTAGCTAGGGCCAGATTTATCAAAATATAATGCACCACTACGCAGCAAGACAACTTGCTGCACTGCGTGACAGGAAGAAAGCAGGAATGCACCATATCTACTAAGAAATAATGCATTTTGCTCTCTCTCCTCTCTGGTGCACTGTGTGCGGCCTAGCAACTGGTTCCTATATTACAAGACCTTTCACATGAGGAAAGGGCAGATTAGGCGAGATTTTAGTGGTGGTCTGTGGAGTGTCCTCAACCTGGGTACATGCAAAGGATCACACCATACACGGAGCTTGGTATTACACTTCTTTATTCCTCAGTGTGTAACTGTTAACTGCACATTCTACTTCATGAATTGTATCGCCTACACCCACGCATTTACGTCACTGTTCTGCAGAGTCTTTCAGAAACCTAAAGTATCCCGGCATCTCTAACTCGCAAGACATTACGGGGCAGATTTTCAAAGGGCGGGTAGAATTTGCGCTGCGCCAGAAAACCTTAGCGCTGCGATGCATGCGTGAAAGTAAATAGCGCTGCATCATATTTACAACGCGGGGGTTCGCGAACTAGCGCCTGCGGAAAAATAGTCTCACCTCGCAGCGCTAACAGCATGTGCGTCATGCACGTCTGTAAAAAATAATCGCAAAACACCGCAAAAGGATGCAACGTATTTTGGTGGAAGTCCAAACACAAGAAATGGCAGAGAACCTTGCCTCACAACCCATTCCTGTAATGCAGCAGTCAGAAGAGGATCCAGCTACCAGTATCTCCATGTGGATGAGTGATATTCTCTGCTTCTAGATTCTTTCATTCCTCTGTGTTTTCTTTTTCGCCAAGGCAACTATCCGCTGATGGTGATGCACAATAACAATCTCCATAGTTGCCACAGCCAGTAGATATTTGTTGTGCTTCTGCTGGTAGATCTCCCAGTAAATTGCTCCAGCTCTTTTTGCGCCTGTTTTGTACCTGCGCTATTTTTTCTGCGCTAATCTGTTTTGCGCTGGTTCGCGTCTCTTTGCGTGACTCCTGTAAATACCTGTGCCTATAGAGTTTTGGAGCTTTTTGCGTGGGTAACGCCCTGGCACACCCACTCTGTATACATTAAATAGACTTTGGCGCAGAGTGACGCAAAACCGTTTGTGTGTCACGCTAACTTTAAAATATTGCGAAAATACTTACTTGCGCCTATTTGAAAATGTGTGCGAGGTTTTGCGCCGCTTTGGGTCATGCAAGCGCCAGCGCAAACTCTTTGAAAATCTGCCCCTACATCTCACCTTTGTTAAATAAAAAGTACCAAAAATACATTAATACATTACAAGTTTTCAGTAAGTCGTTTTGGTGCTCAAATCAATCGCCCAGAACTGGTCAAGTGGGGCTGCAAAGATACCGGTGAAGTGTCCATTACTGGCATTGGTGATAGAGACATTGAGACAGTCATTGGGCTCTCTGAATTCTCAGGTGGACAAGTCTCACTCCTGACATCTGGAGTTGGCGAAGGTCAAAGCAGGTGCTTGAAATGCAAAGGATCTCATGTAATGGACTTTCCATGACAGTGAGCAGTCACCATGTGTCCTTTACAAGCCACAACCCTCAGCGGGTCAGCATCAAAAGGAGCATCAGACTTGCATTTCCGTTTCTGTTTGACAATAACTTGGTCTCATCTGTTTGTGGTAAATATCTAATTACCGGTACTATTTTTTATGCGGTAAAGTCTAGTAAGAATAACTCAGTAAAAATAAGAGGCAGAATCCGTGGTATTAGAGGTTCTGAAAGGCTTTATTCCTCTACAAAGGAATTATGGTTCGAACCATAGGCTCCAAATTCCATCACCACGAGGGTTCAGGAAGGAAAGGCAATACATTATTGACAAGTAATGATATTTATATGAAAAGTATTACAATAAGACAGATGCAAGAGGCGTAACAGCTGATAATACAGATAATGATACACATACGTAACCAAAAAAGGCGTACATATAGGCGTAACTAGAAACGTCATTAAACATGATGTCACAAGTGGGTGGATCCATAAGAGAATCCTGCAATGTCAGCAGAAAATACTTGGCAGAGATGCGCGCGCAGCCGCATGACGTGTGATTGACGTGCAACTAGAGGGTGAAGGGGACTTGACATTTAGCTCTACATGTGGAGACAGAAGTCTGGGGGGTCATGTCAACCTAATCCCAAATCATATCTAATATCTTATGTTTAAAGAACTGTATTATCCAAAAGGAAATGTCTCTAGGACGGAATCTATTCTATACTGACTGTTAGTGTGTGTACAAGCGTCTAAGTGTCTACATGAGATGCGAGGGGGCAGGAATCTTCCATGGTAACAGGGGCTATGAATTACTTGCATGAGGACCGTGAGGCCTGGCCCTTTGCTCGGTAGCTGGAAGAATGTTTACCTAAACTACTAGACAGGAATGCATCGGATGAGGAGCGGAGCAGATAATCTTGAAGGTGAAATACAGTTTTTGGCAGGCAACGGCCGGATCAGGCACCGTTAGCCGCGCAGGGAGTAGGACAAAGTTCATGGGTACAGATGTGGGCTCGGACTGGAGCTTTCAGAGGCAGAAGGCAGGGAAAGGCTTGATGACAGAATTCAGGGCCTACACGCCTGAATCTGTAAAATGTGGAAAGTGAACCACATAAAGTCGGGGGCCTTTCATACTTAGGAATGGAATATCTGACCCATTCAAGGCGGATCTGAAAGAGGACATGTTGACGGTGGACGCACATGTATTTGCGTCTTCATAACTGGAACTGGAGCGAACATACATGTACTTGTAGCATGCACATGGAGCCGTTGGGGTCTACGATAGGGGACATAACCGATCACAAAATTCATATTTCCTCATTCCCTCCTTGTCCCCTACGGACCCTCAGGAGATATCGATCTTCATCAATCCATCGATCTGTTCATATAGCATCATTTGTTCTTCTTTCTTCTTCCGGGATCTTGAACGAAAACTTGGATGCGGGATACACGATGTGGCACACAGACCACAAATCGCTGGCCCACATTGTAGACATAAGCAGCAACTGAATAGTATGAGAAAGCCAATACCTAGGAAGGATAGGATCCTCCATCCCCAGGCTGACAACACGCTCCAGAACCAACCGGACCAAGTCCAGGTGCCTGGACTCTGGTGTATCTGACTTATAATCTTATGAAGGCGAGTTATGGCTTTATATACTGACGGCGAGTTTTCTGGTATGAAAACACAGCAACTTGATCCGATGACCCTACAAGCTCCGCCCCTATCGGCCAGGATGACGTCAAGGACAAGACGATTTTGAAGCACAACAATCCGCATCGCAGACTGCTCTTCTGTTAAATTGCCTAAGGCGGAAGTAGTCTCGTTCACTACTGCTTCAAGGGTTCTAGTTAATCTACGTATCAGCTTACTATTAGTGACTGTACCTATATAGGGAAAGAAACCTTTATTGAAATCTGTGTATTGCTCCCATGCCGTTTCAGTGTAATCGACAATCGGGAGATCTCTCTGTTGTCTATTGTGTACTAAATGAGTATTTCTGTGATAATCAGGAGGGGCTAGGAAAACAGGTGGCAGAAGGAATGCAATGTAACAGGTACCATCCCAATCTAGAGGTAAACGTATATATGCGGTCTGGCCACATATGAAGTAGGAATGACGGGAAGCTTTGAATGTAGACTTGCCTTGATCACTGAATTTTATTACAGTGGTGCATTTACTATGGCCCATGTGTATGGAACCATTCTTTCTTACACATAATTCTCCTTTAACTGGAAATACTGACATAGCGGGCAAGATTGGTGTAGCTTCGGATTCAACATTCAGAATCATGAGGTTAAGTGTAAAATTACCTAATCCATATACTTCGTTTTCTAGATCAGTTCCTGTTCTTTTGGGAAGTCCCTCCTTGTTAGGGTAGCAGACTTTAAGCAAAACTAGGTTCAGGTTTCCCCATACCCAGTTGTCTTGATAAACTACTGAATTTGAATCTAGGCAATTAATCAAACTAAACCATGCTCCACAGGAGCCATTGTGGGTGAACGGATACGGAAAGAGAGGCAAAACTCCTTTATAGTTCTGATAGGGAGGGAGTCGGCCACATATCCAACAATTTGTAGCATTGCTGGTCTGATGGGAATGATGTAACATACTAATAAAAGTGTTGTTGCGCAGCGCAAATCTATAAGACAACTCATGCGGAGGTAATTCGCTAAAAGAATGTTCAGCAGTAGCATTGTAAGCATGCTTAGAAATAGGGTAATACATATGTAACAATACACTAGAAATGATGATCAGAAGACTTAGAAAAAACAAAATTAATAATGTCACTGTGCAGTGACTACGAAGCGATTTACAGTACGCACGTTTTTTAAGCTGTATCTGTCTATTTCTCTCTCTATTTCGGTCTAGAGGATACATGTCAGAGACAAATTCAACCGATTCACCTGGGAGAGGACTTAAACAATCAAATTGTCTGACTTGCTAGACCTTAGCTTTAGTTTATAGAGTTCGTTCTTTGTCTGTTCAACCAAGGGGAGCTTTGAGTCTGTTTGTGAGGGGATGCAGGGCTGAGTGTTCACATCGGACGATAGTCCATAAAATTTCTTGATATGACTCGAGTGTAACCACCCTTTAGGTCCCTCAATCTTCACGGCTGTCCTTGTTGTCAGCAAGACGAGTTTGGGCGACTTCCACCTGGGCTCCAGCTGGGTCTTCCGGTCGAAATTCCTTACAAGAACCAGGTCACCTGGAACCACGTCATGGGGCTTTACCTCAGTGTTATCGGGAAAAGCTGCAGCTACCTGTGAACGACAAGATTGTAGTGCAGACATCAAGGAAGCCAGGTAATCTGTCAGCATATTACAGTCAACATCAGTGATTTTACGAGGTATAGGCGTCCCCCACATATTTGGTGGTCTACCGAAGATCACCTCATACGGGGATAGCCCTGTTCGAGAATGTGCTACCATTCTCATGTAAAAGAGCGCAACTGGTAAGGCTACTATCCAATCGACACCTTTTTCTCTACATATTTTGGACAATCTAATTTTCAGAGTTTGATTATGGCGTTCCACGAGACCTGCTGCCTCGGGATGTCGGACACAGTGGAATTTCCATTGGTAACCTAACAGAAGTGAAACGTGTTTCATTAGTTCGGATGAGAATGGCTGGCCGTTATCTGAGTATACAACACGTGGTAAACCGTATCGTGGGAAGAATTCTCGAACTAACTGTTTGGCAGTAGTCGGGGCAGTGTAATCTGAAACCGGGTAGGCTTCTGTCCAACGGGAAAGAGCACAGACAACTACGAGAACATATTTGAATCCTCGACATCGTTCCATCTGGATATAATCCATCTGGAGGACTTCAAAAGCGTGATCGGGAGGTTGAAATCCACCCTGCTCTACGGGGATGCTTTTACCTGGATTAAACTGACAACATATCATACAGGTACGTACTTTCTGTTTGGCTGCTGCTCGCAAGTGTTTGTTGAACCAAATGTGTTGAATGCTGTCTAGCATAGCTTTTTCTCCTAGGTGCGCTGGACTATGTATTGTGTTAATGATGACTTGAACCATGGAGTCGGGAAGAAACCATATAGATTTTTCCTTCGTCATCCATCCTTGATCCGTTTGGATCCCTCCTAATTCAGTCCATTTCTTTATTTCTTCTGGTGTAGCATGTGTCTGTATGTCAATTACATCAAGAGCGGGATCCTTAACTGTCATGCAATGTGTTGGTGTCGGGACTATTGTCTTTGTCGTGTCAGTTGTATGAGTCTGGGTCTGAGCAGTCTGTTTAGCTGTTCTGTCAGCTAGGCCGTTACCCTGAGAAATGATATCGGTAACTTTTGTATGGGCTTTGCATTTCATAATCGATATTGCAGTAGGTAGATGAATCGCATCTAATAGGGTTTGAATGAGGGGTCCGTGTTGGATGTGGGCACCGTGAGAAGTTAAATAACCTCTCTCTCGCCACAGTACGCCGAAGTCATGGACGACTCCGAATGCATAACGTGAATCTGTGTATATGTTGACTTTCTTATTTTTGGCTTGAATACAGGCTTGTGTCAGAGCGATGAGCTCTGCTGCTTGAGCTGACAAAGTGTTAATACAATTTGTTTCAACGACTTCAGTGTCTGTTGTGACTGCGTAAGCGGCCACTAACTCTCCTGTACTTGTTCTCATACATGAACCATCTACATACAATGTTAGGTCCGGATCTGATAAAGGGATATCTGTCAAGTCTTGTCTGGGTTTCGTCGTGATAGTAATGACTTCAATACAATCATGTTCTAATGGATCTGTTCCGTTTACTGGCAAAAGTGTGGCAGGATTTAATGTATTACAACGTCTGATTTCTATGTGTGGCTGAAACAATGTTAATTCATAACCGGTGAGTCTTGCTATAGTCAAGTGTTGTGTTTGTGTGCGGTTCAAGAGAAGCTCTACTGCGTGTGGTACTTGTACTGTCAATTGATGTCCTAACACTATGGCATCGCTTTGTCTGATTGCTAAAGCTGTTGCTGCCACTGATTTCAGGCACGCAGGAAGAGCCTGAGCTACGGGATCTAATGTACTGGAAAAATAAGCACATGGTTTGTGTGATCCTGCTTGTTCCTGAGTGAGTACTGACAAGGCAGTACCTTCGCGTTCTGTAACAAAGAGTGTAAAAGGCTTACTGTAACATGGTGTTGCTAAAACAGGTGCTTGGCATAAAGCTTTCTTTAAGCTTTCAAAGGCATGTGTATGTTCTTGAGTCCAAGGGAGGACAGTCGATGTGGCTGCCTCCTGTGTTGTCAACTGAATGAGTGGTTTTGCTAGAAATGCATATTGAGGGATCCACTGCCTACAGTATGAAGTGAGGCCTATAAAAGCCCGCACCTCCTTTTGTGTCTTGGGTGGTGACATGTTAGCAATTAACTGGATACGATCGGGTGTAAGCTGTCTTCCCTCCTTGGACAGCAAGTGCCCAAGGAAAACAACTTGCTGGACACAGAATTGCAGCTTAGAAGGGGACACCTTGTGCCCCTTGTCGGCCAGAAATTGTAAAACCGTTAGTGACGCTTTTTCACATTCAGGTTCGCTTCGGGCGGTGATCAGCAGATCATCGACATATTGAAGCAAGGCAGTGTTAACTGGCATGTGGATACTGTCAAGTTCTCGTTTCAGTGCTTGGCTATAGATGCTGGGGCTTTCTGTAAATCCTTGAGGTGCGCGTGTGAATTTAAAACTTCGTCCATTTAAACTGAATCCGAACAAATATTGACTTTCCGGATCTATTGGGACACTAAAGAAAGCATTCTTGAGATCAATTACAGTAAAGAACGTTGCTTCTGAATCAATAGCTGTTAATAATGAAGAGATATCTGGGACCACAGGGTATTGTGGTACGATACATTTATTTAATTCGCGCAGATCAATAACTAATCGATATACTGGTGGTGCTTTTGGATCCGTTCTTTTAAGAATCGGAATTATCGGGGAATTACATACATTGGAGTCGGTTTCCACAACCACTCCTTGTGCAATGAGCTCGTCAATGATTTGCAGTAAAGCCACAACAGCATCTGGTGGTAACTTGTATTGTCGCATTCGTGGTAGTACTACTCCTGTTTTGAGTGTAACTCGATATGGTGTAATGTTCATGCAACCAACATCAGTGGGGCCTTGTGCCCATAAATGTGTAGGTAAATTCTGCAACCGGTGATCCATGTCTCTGGACACGTAGTGACCTTTGAAGTCACGTAAAAATAATCGTACTCCTTCCGGAGAACAACATATTATAGCTCCTAGAGCTTTCAATGTTTTTATACCTAACAAGTTTTCTGGAACATGATTTAGTAAGCAATAAATCTGTAGTTCGTGTCAATGGACCAACCGTAAGTGGAAGAGGTTGCGTTACTTCATTAATGATAGGCTTTCCTGAGAATCCAAGGGAAATATTCTGTGAGCCTGAGAGGGGTGCCCCTGGAACTTCACTGCGTCGTATAGTTGTTCTGCTTGCCCCTGTATCAAGTAAAAACTTTCTGTCTTCCCCTAATAGTTCACTATGTACATAAGGTCCCTCTTGATCTACAGGAACCTCGATAAGGGGTAAGCCAACTTCCCTCTCTAGGCTATTTCATGTGTATCGCTGATAATCGGGATAGTCATTTTGTGCATACTGGTACATCTGTTGTGTTGTTGCTTGTGTGGCAGCAATAGGTTGCTGCTGTGGTGTTGCTACGGTCTGTTGCTGAGCTGTCGGTTGCGGAGCTGGCCTAGATTGTGCATGCTGAGGGATTTGTTGTTGATTCTGATCCTGTCTAGGTGGACGTGGTCTTTCCTGGGTTCTACCCGTGGCGATATTATGTTTCAGAACTGGACAATCGTGTATATAATGACCTTGTTGTTTACAATAGTTGCATGTCCCTTTTGTCGGACCTGCGGAATCACCCTTTTTATGACCATCAGCTGGAACTGACTGAGCCACAAGCATTTTCATTTTCGTGTCTTTCATACGTCTTTGTTCATGTTCTTGTTCTTCTCTAATTCTATTGTGGTGATATTGTAACATCAGTAACATCTGTGACGGGGTGTTACCTTGCCAGGTACTCTCAAATTTCAATACTCTATTCTTAACTTGTGGTAGGGAATTTTCAACTAATTTTGTCACAAACAGATGTGGGTATGACTCGCTACTTGCTTTTATGCCACTATTTATACCAAAACATTTTTCAAATCGGGAATAGTAATCACTAGTGTCTTCATCTTGCTTTTGTTTACAGGCTGAGATTGCACCCCAGTCCTCCTTTTTCGTAGTTAATAAACGTGGCAGTACCTGCACTTTTAATCCTGGTAGTGCTGTAGTCTTTTCCCCAAGCCCTGATCCTGCAGCTCGGGCCTTTTCTTCGTTTTCTAATACTGTCCAATCTATCTTTTGGTCTCCCACCTCCCATTCCTTTTCTTTGAGTTTCTCGTAAACACCGGCAGGCATTAATACTTTTAATATTTTCATAATGTCGGGGTAGGTGTACTCTCCCATGAGTAACATGTCTTTTATCTCACGGTGGAAACCTGCTGGATCCCTGTCATGGCTGGGTACTACTTTCTTCATTTCTAATAATTCAATTTTAGTTATAGGCGTGTACACAAACACGCGTTTAAAATTATTGTCTTCACCTCTGATTGGGTGTACTTCGCGTAAGGGATTCTGTCTATCTATGTGATACATTTTTCTTCCCATAGTGGGAACTGAAACATGTTCTGGGCCTACGAAAACTATATACTGGTTTCGAAATTCTAGAATTTCTTTAATCAAATCAGTACCTGACCCTCTCCATTTATTCGTGAGTAATTCTGTCAATATGTCAGGTAAGGGTCCAGGATCGGAGTGTTGGCTTTTATATAATATAAGGAGGTGTTGAATCATGTATATACTAGCTAAACGCTGTTCGTATGGGGTAAGGTTCAGAAACGTGTGTGCTAGTGCATCTTCACTGTATTTACTGGGACTGTCAGCCCATCGTACTGCTGACCTGGCTAATTCTTGTTCATCCATGGAATCGAGCATATGGTACCCCCTTCGGTCTCGGAGTAATTTATCAGCAGCTTGGAATAGGTGTTCAGGAGGCCTTGCATTTAACATAGGAGTTTGAAAATGTCTATTACATTCTGGACGTATCGGACGTATTGGATCATTAAAGCATCTGGTATTATTAAAAGATCTTCCTTTACCTACATAAGCCATCGTTTCTAAGTGTCCTGTGGGCCTTTCTGATTCTTCGTCCTCCTCTCCCTCTGATTCATGTTGATCTGTCCCTAATCTTTCTTCATGTATTCGTTCTACTTCTTTGCGGATCTTTCGGCACATAACTACTATACATGTCTGTTTATCATGCTTCCCTTCTGATATATTCTGACCCCATCTGGTAAGTACTTGCATTTCCTCCTGATCTACCCCAGGCCTGTCTCTGTTTCTGATCACACAGTTTATGAAGAAGCGTAACAGTTGTCTCTGTACATCCACTTTCTGGTATTCCATGGCTTCGTCAATACTTTCAGGGCCTCGCCCTGATTGGACAAAGTGATATATATTGTCTAAATGTGCCACCATTCCTGGTAGCGTCGCTAAATACCTTGAAGCTCGTCGTATACGTAGTGATGACAGTAGCATACCGTCCCGTCTGCCGGGCACAGGATCATATCTACAATCCACTAGATGCTCTTTAAACATGTCGGAAGTTGCTAGTTGGGGTGTACGTTCGTACGCTAAATCTCTAAGGGATAATTTATTTCCTCGGGGTGGCGTGGCAAAAATATCTGTCGTACCTCCTGTCGCACCGTCTGAGGTGCTAGGCACGAAAGGATTTGTTGGATGTAAGATAGAAGCTGTAGATGTAGGAAAAGCGGTAGAAACAGATGGACCTGTGGGAATGTGCATAGGAGTTTGTTGTTGCGGGGATACAGACGGATGATCTTGGCGTTGAGCACCATCGGTGGGCGGTGTGTGTGGCGTGACATTAGCATATTCAGGAGCTACATCATCTAAATAGGAAGAAAGGAAAACGTCTTTTGCTGTTTTGGGATGTGCTTTTATCGGGAGTAATGGAGGTGTCAAGTTTTTTGGTATTTCCGGAGTGGCCTGAGGTAACCCTTCGGCCAAAAGAGGATACATACCATTCATAAGAGTGTTTCGTTGTCTGTCTACTTGTTCTGCTTTTACTCGGGTACCTTCCTCAATTAATAAATTTTCTCGGGTTTTATTCGAATTCTCCCTACCTTTCTCTTCCTGTCTGAGCGCTTTTTCTGTAAGTCTATATGATTCTTTACGCCATAATTCAATGGCATCTTTCTGTGACTGTCTGGCTTTATTTTTCCATAATACTTCTTCTACTCTCATGATGCAATCTGCATCCCAGGTCCCAGCTGCGGGCCATCTCTGGCTTTCTGGTAAATCTTTGGTGTAGTCCACCCATAAATCAAGAAATAATACGGCATCTAGGCCATGCTTATGATACATAAAGTACCCTGGAGTGTCCCTAGGTGGAATGGGAACAGCTTCTTCGAGTACCCCTTTTCTGGTTTTGATCTGTCTTAATTTTGAAAAGAGCGGCATTTTTAGACCTTATTACTTGAACACACTTAATACAATAAACACAATAATGAACAATCATTCACACCACAATATGTAGAACGTATTAAAACATTTAACATTTAACAGTTTAACGAACGATGATAACTAATAGAAAACTAGTTACTGACATAATACTAACACTAGATAATACTGAATTATATGCAAGACATACTAGATATACTGCTAAACAGTACAGATACACTGCTGAAACAGTGCAGACCGGATTTGTGTACCCAAACCCGTCTTGACCGGCACAACCTATGTGCACGTTTAAATGCCTCCCCGGCAACGGTACTCACCGGGTAGCTCGGAACGGAAGGCCTCGGAACTGAACTGAACTGGACCGGACTGGACTCGACTCGACTGGACTCGGAACTTCGGAACCTGGTGGGCCTCTGTATACCTCGGATCTTGCTCTCTCAGCTAGGCTCTGGTCGGGATACTTCGCACTTCTCACCGCCTCGTCTGGGTGTTGATCGCAGCCTCAGTCACCCCCGCTCGGCCGGAGGGAAATACAGGAAATCCTGCGGGTACGCGTTTTTGTCCGTTCAGCTGTGGCAGGAGACCGGGCCTGCAACGCACCTCCGGCGCGTGAGATGAGAAAGTGTCCCTATTCGGGCGCCAATTTATGTGGTAAATATTTAATTACCGGTACTATTTTTTATGCGGTAAAGTCTAGTAAGAATAACTCAGTAAAAATAAGAGGCAGAATCCGTGGTATTAGAGGTTCTGAAAGGCTTTATTCCTCTACAAAGGAATTATGGTTCGAACCATAGGCTCCAAATTCCATCACCACGAGGGTTCAGGAAGGAAAGGCAATACATTATTGACAAGTAATGATATTTATATGAAAAGTATTACATTAAGACAGATGCAAGAGGCGTAACAGCTGATAATACAGATAATGATACACATACGTAACCAAAAAAGGCGTACATATAGGCGTAACTAGAAACGTCATTAAACATGATGTCACAAGTGGGTGGATCCATAAGAGAATCCTGCAATGTCAGCAGAAAATACTTGGCAGAGATGCGCGCGCAGCCGCATGACGTGTGATTGACGTGCAACTAGAGGGTGAAGGGGACTTGACATTTAGCTCTACATGTGGAGACAGAAGTCTGGGGGGTCATGTCAACCTAATCCCAAATCATATCTAATATCTTATGTTTAAAGAACTGTATTATCCAAAAGGAAAGGTCTCTAGGACGGAATCTATTCTATACTGACTGTTAGTGCGTGTACAAGCGTCTAAGTGTCTACATGAGATGCGAGGGGGCAGGAATCTTCCATGGTAACAGGGGCTATGAATTACTTGCATGAGGACCGTGAGGCCTGGCCCTTTGCTCGGTAGCTGGAAGAATGTTTACCTAAACTACTAGACAGGAATGCATCGGATGAGGAGCGGAGCAGATAATCTTGAAGGTGAAATACAGTTTTTGGCAGGCAACGGCCGGATCAGGCACCGTTAGCCTCGCAGGGAGTAGGACAAAGTTCATGGGTACAGATGTGGGCTCGGACTGGAGCTTTCAGAGGCAGAAGGCAGGAAAAGGCTTGATGACAGAATTCAGGGCCTACACGCCTGAATCTGTAAAATGTGGAAAGTGAACCACATAAAGTCGGTGGCCTTTCATACTTAGGAATGGAATATCTGACCCATTCAAGGCGGATCTGAAAGAGGACATGTTGACGGTGGACGCACATGTATTTGCGTCTTCATAACTGGAACTGGAGGGAACATACATGTACTTGTAGCATGCACATGGAGCCGTTGGGGTCTACGATAGGGGACATAACCGATCACAAAATTCATATTTCCTCATGTTGAAGACAGAGCTCTGAGCACAGCGGCGTCTGTAAGTCATAGGTCTTCATTTTGCTTTTGTGAAACAAATCAGTGGTGTGAAGTTTATCAATGTCACTAGATCTCTCAGTGGTCCATTGTGGCAGTTTGGTTCCTATGCTCTCCCAAATATTAAGGTGGCAGGGCTTTCACCCATGGTAGAATGGAGATTTGACCTGTATGCACGAAGTCTAGACTGAAGATAGGAGTTCAAGCTTTTTCAGCACCGTGCACCGAACGGTCTTTTTGAGGGTGCTCATACATTTCTCGACCACACCATTCACCTATGGCTAGAGAGATGTGCTTTTCTCATTCTTGATATTTAGATGAGTGGGAAAATCTTCAAATTCTCGACTATTGAAAGGTGGGCCAATGTCAGAATTCAAAATCAAAGGAACACCCCTTATTGCAAAAATACTTTCTAGTCTCTCAATGACTCTGTCATGAGCAGTTGACGACAGATCTTCCACAAGGTGAAAACAGGAATATTCATCAACAATTACTAGTAGATAATGTCCATTGTCAAGTGGGTCAAAAGACATCAATTGCAAACTTCTACCATGCATGCATTTGAAGATCAGACATGTTTAACGGATGCTGGGTTGTCTTGGGTGACAACAGTTGACATGCCTTAACTCTTTTTCAACTCTTTCATCAAGACAAGGGAACCACACTCGGTCCTGTAGAGCTCATTTAGTAGCAACAACTCCTCAATGTCCCTCTTAGGCCAGTTCAATAACCTGTTGTCTAAGACTTTCGGGAATGACAATTCTCAACCCTCGTAAGATGATGCCTTCTGGAGTAACTGAAAGCTCTTCCTGCACATTTTTGGTATTCAAGGTCATCTTGAAGAGGTTGAGTATGTTTTCGCCACAATTGGTCTGTAATAATGTCTTTGAGTATTAGCAAATCCCTGTCAGCACTTGTGGCAGGAAGGATTTTTTCCACTGATATGGCAGCAGGGTTCCTGATTTCACAATGAAATTAACATAAGCATCAGCCGCTTTCGAAGTAGTGCCATGACACTGTATTGGCACATGAGAGAAGTAGTCAGCAGGGTTTTTATCTTTTCCTAGACGATGCATACTCATACTCCTGTAATCACAACCCCCACCTCTCAATGTGAGGGGATATCTTGGCTTTAGGATTGCCGAAAATGGTGAGCAATGCTTGGTGGTCGATGACAACTGTGAAATGCTTTCCATATAGGAACACATGAAAATGCTCACAAGCCCACACTACAGCTAGGCTTTCTTTTTCAATTTATGCATAACCAAGTTCTATCATTGACAAACTTTGGCTATCTTAAGCCACAATGTTTCTTGGGGCATTGGGATGTCCAGTGTGCTGGGCAAGGATGGAACCCAACCCGACTGCTCTTGCATTTAAAACAACATCTGTGTAGGAGATGTAATACTGTTTCTGACTTGCCTGACTGGGATCCTGCTAATCAGGACCCCAGTCTCTGTGCTTTCTTCCCTAAATTAGTATGGTAAGTACTTGGGTACATCCCAGAAAGGACACTGGTGTAGACTTATCAGTCCCTAGAATATGGTACTAAGTTTAGGTACACCAGGGGTCCCCCCCTTGGGCTGAAGCATGTATTATGCCACCCATGGGAAACCACTCAATTTGCAGCTACAGGTCTGCAATTGCAGCCTGTGGATGTTGGTGCTAGCACCACTTACAAAAGATATAGGTTTACCTATATCTAAGGTCACTGCACTTAAAACCTATAAGTCACCCCTAGAGCAGGTCTTTCAATCCTGAAGCCAGGGTGCTCGGTTCTAAGTGTGAGGGTGCTCCTGCATGAGCAGGACACCTCTACAGCCTACGGAGTCCATTCTCCCAGGTTGTAAGTGAGACAGCCATATAACATATAGAGGGGCACCGCGTCATTACACGATGACCATCTCAAAACTGGCTGTAACGAATCCTATAACGTTTGGTATCAAACATGTTGGAATCATACCCCCACACCATAAATGGTATGGGAGGTATGATTCCATGCACCGTAAAGCTCCTGTGGGAGGCCCTCGGTGCTCCGGGTACCAGTCTTCCAGACCAGGACAGCACGCTAGGGCTGCTGCTGGCCAGAGACATGTTTCTGCCCTCCTGCTGCTGAGCCAAGCTCGGGTACGGGAAGGCAGAACAATAGACATCTTGTCACAGGGAGGTGTGACCATCTCCCAGACAGGATTTAATGTATTGGGGCAGGGAGGGGGCGCTTGCCAGCGCCACATAGTCACACTTGGTGCCCTCCATGCATAGTCCAGTTCAAACCAGTTCAGGGAGATGGTGGCCCTCGCTCTGGCGGGAAACTGGACAAAGGGCAGGGGAGTATCTATAAGATACGGCGCATTCCTGTCCTTTTCCCCTGCGCCGGCGCACAATGGGTTGCCGTGCGCCAACGAAGGCACCTTTGCACCATGGTGCAAGGGTGCCTGCTTTGCAGGTATGATTATTTTTGTACAGGAAGGGAAACCTTTCTGTACAAAAATATTCAAAGGGGCTTTTTCCTCTTTCTATGTGTCCTACAGAATGCAGCACACATAGAAAAAGGAAAAACGAGGAGAAATAAAGATATTTCTCCTCGTTGTGCCTCTCTTATGCCTGTGGAGGCGTAAGCTTTTGGCACTGCCTCAGATTTACGATTCTTCGTAAATCTGGGGCAGTGTCAAAAGGCCATGGATGTTGCTGGGAACGCCCCCAGCAACACCCATTGCACGCCCCTTTAATGCAGAACGCTGCGTAAAAGGGGCTGATATTTATCAGGCAGCATTGAGCCAAAAAAAGTGGCTTAGTGCTACCTGATAAATATCACACAGGCTTCTGCGCCACGGAATGTCACAAAAAGTGTGGTTCCGGAGGCGCAAGGAGCCTCATAAATGAGGCCCCAATTCTTCCCCATCTAACCCCTGCATGTTTTGGGCTAGCCCGAGCCCTTTCAATGATGGAGAGAGGGAGCAATCTACTCCTAGAGCCTCCTTAAAAAAGTTGGTGATTTCTTGTTTTAATTTGGTAAGCGAGTCACAAGAAGCAAAGATGTGGATCATGTCTGCCTGATATAGTGCACACCGGGGTAGCAAAGGGTTCCTTCTCTCCGTCCCCCATTTGGTAATTCTTTTCGGAGTACAATGTAATGAGAAACATGTTTTGTAGTATTGTGCCAGTTTATTGAGTGAAAGAATAGGTGTTCCGAAGCCCCTATTTAAATTTTCCATCTCAATGCCCGAACATCCATATCATCTTTCATTAACGAGTTAAAGAGATTGTAAACTACCCGTATAGATAGATCTCTGTTCTCTCTCAATTGATCAATTATGCTGTTATTAGCAATTCCTATTGGTCCGCCACCTCTCTTATTTAAAAAGTCCCTTATTTGTAGATATTTGTAAAAATCCTTTCTATCTAACTCAAACCATTCTTTAAGATTTTCGTAAGAGACCAGTCCAATAGGAGAACAAGCATTTACAATGCAATGGTCTCGGCATTGGTAAAGTTAGAGCTATTGGCATTGCTCATGACATTATTTTTGTTTATGTTTTTGTTTTTAAAACATTTAAAGAAACGGCATTGTCATGAGCAATGCCAATAGCTCTGACTTTAACAATGCCGAGACCGTTGCACTGTAAATGCTTGTTAATTTCACTTTCACGAGTTTAGTAACTGTAAAAACTATATCCTCCAGAATGCAAAGGGGCGCTTGTAACACCAATAGGAAATGAAGTAACAACCATTTGAATACTTAAAGGGGGTGGTTACAAGTGGTCAGCTGATCATGAACAAGACATTTGAAATACCAAAACGCATAGATCGTTGTCTTTGTCTATATCCCTGCAAATGAGGAAGTAAGAAAATCATAAAAATCGATCCATTTGTCCTCTTGGCTGGGAGGGTTGTGTGTAAATATTGAGCGGCGTGGTTCTGCCGCAGGGGACTGCACCAACAGTGAGCGCTGCATAAAACGGTGAACTGGAAACGCTTTAGAGGATTTAATCAAACCGGGAGCAGTGAACGCTGGCGGATTATTATTTCTGGAGGTATCCGAAAACGACCTGTGAAACACACCATTCTGAGGCAAGAACCGAGGTAAGCGTGTGTACTGGTCGAGAGAATTGTATTCAATAAACGCATGAGAGCGGATAGCCAGCTAAGTATCGGGGGAGTGTGCAACTGCAGCAAGAAACCGCAATGATGTTTCAATGAGAGCACGCACGGTGTGAAAGCTGACTGGGATGGTTGCGAGCAAAACCTCGGCCGTAGTAAGCAAATTGAAATACTCGAACAGGGTGATCGGAGTAGGCAAAAAAACACTGGGTGACCACCGGGAGGGCGGTGCCGTGGAGGGGAGAGCGAGGAGGGGCCCTTGCCCACCAGCCTCCAGGCAGAAGCTGGATAGAAAGAGACGGAAGGGGAAGAGGCTGCGAAAGACGGAGAATGAGGAGACAGCCAGCGGGTGGAGGGACTGATGGGAAGAGGGAGGGCCCCGTCTGGCAGCAGCCTGGGCTGGGGATGGGGGCGGCGCTGCATCTCTCCTCCCCTTGTTCCCGATGGGGGGGGTTGGGGACCTCACACACCGGGAAGCCGAATCCTTTCGGAGGCTTGCACCCACCTTGTACAACGGGAGTAAAACATACAGGAACAAATAAATAAAAAAAATGCTACTTTGTAACCAGCCTCAGCTTGAATGTAAAAAGTTTCTTGGAGTCTCCACAAACTTTTTCCTCGGTCACGTCCTGGGCCCCTGTGACGCTTAGAAGGAGGAGTTTAGCGCGGTTTGCGGGGAGGGGCGCCGCTGGGGCTGGGAAAGCAGGGAATGCTCCGAGTGGGGGTCGGGGGTGGTTTGTCCGGAGTAGGTGCTCCAAGTGCCCGATGAATGGCGGCTGTGTTGTTTGGAGGTGTGACCAAAACCGGCGGCGCGCGGTTTGAAGAGGCCTCTGGTGGATCGTCCCACAGCCTGCAACCCAGGAGATTAGTTTAAACTAGTCCTTAAAATCTGGTGCCGAGTTAAAATATGACTCATGAGGTCTTGGGCCATCCCACAATATCCGACACTGTTCATTCTCCTGGGCGTTCAGGGCCTGTGTTCGGGGGAAATGGGGTTCATCTTATTTCAGGACATTTCGGGATCTAGCGTGTTG
Organism: Triturus cristatus; assembly: GCF_964204655.1. Classification (NCBI taxonomy): domain Eukaryota; kingdom Metazoa; phylum Chordata; class Amphibia; order Caudata; family Salamandridae; genus Triturus; species Triturus cristatus. The sequence goes on along the minus strand of NC_140590.1, from coordinate 1,659,210,674 downwards.
AGCAGGGGGAGAGGACAATCACACCACCGCCTTTCTCCGAGGCACAGCAGAAATGCCTCGGAGAAAGGGAGCGTCCTTTTCGGATTCGGGGGCGTGTTTTGCTGTTGTCTCCTCCCTGAGACTTTTTGCAAAAAACACGCCCCCCGATCCGAAAAGGACGGGGCAGGATTGGAGTGACGGGACCTCTTCTCCAATGGCTGGCCAGCATTTACTAGGTCAGCCAATGGAGAACAGGGTAGAAGAGGGGCGGGTTCAAGCCCCTCTTCTCCCAAGTCATTATCTCTCGTGAGCGAGACTGCGCAAGCGCAGCCATCGCTAGCCGAGACCTAAAAAGAAGCTCTGAGCTTAGTCAACCCAGCTGCGCCCCCCTTTTAAGTATTGGGCCTTTAAAAATTTCAGGCAGATTAGGGTTATTGCAGAGTGGTGTGTAGTAATTGAGTCGACCCATGCTATCAGTCTTCGAGCTGACTTCCAGATTCTGAACCCCCCTTGTAGTGTTTTAAACCGAACTTTCTTGTAGTGGTTGTCATTTAGAAATCACCAAGCCCATCCCCACGCTTCTGCCCCCATTATAAGTTCCAGGGGAGGTCGGTACTTCTTCAAATGCTCTATCTTTTGGCATCTCTTGTATCAGAACTAAGTTGTATAATAATGTGGTTGCCCATAAGTAGAGTCTTATGTTTGGTAGTGCCAGTCCCCCCTTTCCCCAGGTAGAGAGAGAAATGTATATGCCCTTCTTAGCTCAGAGTATGCCCAAATAAATCGAGAAAACAGATCTTGTATTTTCTTAAGGCAATCTGCTGTAAATTCCAGCGGGATTGCCGCAGAAACTTGGGGAAAAATAACATTTGAATAATGTTACATCTGAAAATAACAGACGGATGGAGGTTATGTAGTCTCGCCAAATCCTGTTTAGCCTCACCTATTAAGGGATCAACATTATATTTAACAAAGTTGTCTATGTTTGCTGATATATCGATCCCCAAATAAGTTTCATTTTTCACTACTCTAGGATCTTTAATCGTTAACTACTCATTGCCCACTATTTGTGTTTTGCTGCGATTAAGGGCATACCCCGAGAGTATCCCATATCTTGCCGCTTCTTCTTCAATTTCGCTCATAGCAATTTCCGGATCGGGAGTCACAAGGGCAATGTCGTCGGCATACGCCAAGACTTTGGTTTCCCAGCCATGCATTACAATGGGTCTAATAACCTTATTACTTTCCAGTTGTCGAAGAAAAGGGTAAATATAGATAGCAAATAACAGCAGTGAGCTTGGACATCCTTATCGGGTACCTCTTGTTATTTTAAAAAAAAACTGTGAATGCTCCCTTAACAAATAGCCTTGCTGTAGGGTAGAAGTAAAGCATTTCAATAGCCTGCAATAGCCCCTCTCCAATTCCCACCCATAAAAAGGTCTCCCATAAAAAAGACCAGGAGACCCTGTCAAAGGCTTTTTCTGCATCTTGCAGAATTAGTGCCATTGGGTCCATAGAAATGCTTTTAGCATCCAATAGTGAAATAACCCTTCTTGTGTGATCCGTAGTCCTCCGCCCTGGAATAAATCCATGCTTCCAGATGGGAATAACCTTATGAATAACTGAAGCCATGCAAGTGGCAAGATTTTTCGAGTGGATCTTACTATCGCTATTAATTAGTGTTATGGGGTGATATGAGCCCGGCTCGCATGATGGTTTATTTTTCTTAAGAAAGATTACTATTTTCGCCTTTGACCAGGACTCTGGTGGATTCCCACCTTTGAATACATGTATAAATAGCTGTGTCATGGAGTCCTTAAGTTGTGGCGAGAATTTCTTGTAAAATTCCAGAGGTATACTATCTAGACCCGTTTCCTAGCCGTTGGGGAGGCTGTTGATGCATAATAATATCTCAGTCCATTGCGGAAGCTCATCCATCAATAGCTGGTCAACCTGAGAGAATTGCTCCATTGGGATCGAGTTTAAGTATACCGCAACATCTCCCGGATCTCCAGGTGAATCCTCATAAATATAACTTTTGATACAATGTATAAAAAACATTACTGATTCCATCAGGGTGTGTGACCACCCCTAGCACGGGATCTTTAACTTCTTGTATTGTATTCCGAGTTGCTTTTTGTCTAGCTCTGATTGCCAAGTGATGCCCTACCTGTTCGCTGCATTTATACGCTTTCTCCAGCCATACTGTGAGTCTGTCAGCGGCATTTTTTGCATTTATCTCCATTATCTCTGACTTAGCAGCTACCTCTTTTGCCTGCGCTCCTACGGGGTCCCTCCCAGTCTGGAGTGCTGTAATCAGATCTTCCGGGACTGCCAATTTGGTTTGCATGTCATTTATCAGTGAGCGCTTTTTTTTATTCAAAGATAGTGAAAATCTATAGGTTTCCACCCGTATTCCAGCTTTTAATGTGTCCCATACAACTTAAATTTGTGCACTCCCTAGATTCACCATTAGAAACTGAGGCATCCACACCCTCATATGATTGCAGTATTCTTCATTGATAAGCAGAGCTCGTTCAAAACTCCATGTGATGTCACCCCCACATTTCAATGCTTTCCCCTTTATGGATTATGATTAGCCAGTATGCGTGGGGTCTTCTCAATAGAACAGATGTGTAGCAGGGAGTGAGATACTAATATAAAATCGAATCTGGCATGTTTACTGTGCGGAAAAGAAAAGTAGATAAAGCCGGGATCCGAAGGATTCTGCCAATTCCAAAGATCGCAAAGCGCATGCTCTAAGCATAGTGTCCTTAGTACCTGAAACACTTTCGGTTTCCTACCTGTGTATGTCCAGCTAGTTTCTGAACTCAGTTTCTTGTCAGCAGGTATATTTATGTTAAAGTGCCCACATAAGATTATAGGGAACGGCCAGGCAGCTAATTCATTATTTATATTTTCAAACACTGCTGGGTCATCTAAGGTGCTACCATAAATCGATCACATCATGAGTACATCTCCGTTGTTCTTGCGACATTCGGTTATTACCCATCTCCCTAGATGGTCCGCTGAGGTTCGTGTAAATTGTAGGGTAGTATTATATGTCAAGATCGCGACCACATGTGTCCGTGAATTTTGTGTGGTTCCCCCCACCAACATGTAGCTTAGTGTTTTTAATAAATGCAATTGAGCCCTTTCAATGTGAATTCCCTTCATGCAGACAATGTCCGCCTTCAACAGCCGAAGCCCAGCTGCTGTATATTGTCTTTTTTTGGGGTCATTGAGACCACAAATATTAATCGTGGCTATACACAACTTACCCATCTAGCATAGAATAATCAACAAAAAGAAACAAATACCTGTGAATATCCTCCCTGTTGTGCCAAACCCCTTCCCCCAAACCCTCACCCACCCTCACCTTCCCCTCTCCCACCACCTGTAGCTTAGGAAACCTGGCCCAGCCCAAGCCAGGATGATGTCATCTGAGCAGTCATAACCCCGCAGCCCCACAAGTGTTCCCCCTCCCTCTCATCACGCTCAGAACAAAAGCGTAATCCCGGTCTATATATTTTATCTAATATTGTCAATTAATGATCTAAATCAACTTCTGTCAGATATTAATAGCATGCCTCTATAGCTATAGAAAGATAGTGGCCAGAGAAGCTTTAAGAGATTGGGATTTCATAGACATAAAGTTTGAATCCGGCTCTCATTTTGGCCAGTGATCTCCTTTAGATATGCCTGGGCCTGAATTTCTGAAATAAAGCTGCGAGTGGCCCCACTAAACACAACCTTTAGCCGAGCTGGATTCTGCAGGTATACTTCTGCCCCAAGCTGTTGAAAGGGAGCAAAGAGTTGTATAAGTTTCCATCTACGCTACACAGTAGCATGGAAGAAGTCAGGTCTCGTAAGGAAGCTTACTCCATCAAATTCTTTCTTGGCAATTGGTCTAGCCAAGTCATAGAGAGACTGGCGGAGCAAAAAGTTTCCGAAGTCTAGCAACACTGCACGTGGGCGCTCAGGAGTAGATAAGGGGCGTTTCGATGGAGATAGTGGGAATCTGTGGGCTCGCTGGATCTCTTAGCCCCTTTCCTAGGTATGCAGTTACCGAAAGGCACCCTTGAGCAACGAGATCATGTATTTCCTGGGGTCCTTCCCTTCAGCTCCTTCCGGAATACCCAGAAAGCGAAGATTATTGGAGCGTTCGCTGTTCTCATATTTCTCCATTTTCCACATAATATCCTTCACAATCCCCTCATTTTCATCGCCTTGTGCCTTCACGGTGTGACTAGATCCTTCTCCAGCTTTTAATTCGGCATTTCCACAGAGGTCGTTCTGTCAGAGATTTCAGCACAGGTTATGCCCACCTTCCTGACGGTCCCTTGTAGGTTTTTTTGCTGCCAGGCGTGCCCTCCGGTTGTCAATCTTTTCCTCCTCCTGGAAGCTCTTGAATGATTGTAACACCACTGCTAATGCAGGATCACTCTTGGTCCCCAAGCCTCCATCCTCAACATTGACTGTTATTTTGCAGTTTCCCCCTGGGCAAACTGTTTGACCTGTGATAGTCGTGAGTTGTGATGCCAAATAGTCCTATCTGAAGTACCTAGCACTTTCGCATTCGGGGGTCTCACATCTCTTTCTCCGGCTTCCTTTCTTTTTGGGGAATTTTTTCCTGCCATAAGAGTTTGTGGGCGAGCCTGTATCTGAGCTGCTTTTCCAGTTGAGCCCTTCCTCTTCGCTGGAGGCAGTTATACTCAGGTCTGATATTTCAGAATCATCTGTTCGGGAGTACAATTTTTCCAGGGTGTGAGGTGACCTGGGCAAGGGCCAAAGGGTATTTCCAGCTTCGCTTCCTGGATCCTGGCTGGTCAAGGAGCATCTGATATCGGTTGTTTCTGTATTTTTGTGTGTTTCTATTGTCCGTCTGGGGACCCAGGGATAGAGTCTCTAATAGTGGTTTCTTCATTGCCGAGTGTCAAATTTAGGGTAGGTTGTAGTTGGAGGCTAGGCCCTGGTGCCGTCTCTAGGGTTGCTGTGGTGAAGGCAGCAGCAGCAGCGTTAACCGAAGTGGCAACAGTTTGTTCATTTTGCCCCCCCTTCTTCCTTTCTTTTTCTTCCTTTTTCCTCCAGAGCCCTGAGGGTGCATCCCTCACTTGGGCCAAAGATATTCGTAATTAAAGGCTGAGAGTTGCCTAAATCCCTGGGGGTCTTTATTTGTAACAGAGTTTTCCTGGATACATCAAATTTCTCTGTATTGTCACCTTTTTCATTCTTTTCTCCTCCCTTGCCCTTGCTCCCATGTGTATCAGTCCGCTTTCCCCGATTTTACATGGTCATTGTGGCGGGCTCGGTGGCAGCGGTTGTTGCTAGAAGAGACGACTGTGTATTTTTAGCTTTAGCGGTCTTCCCACCCCCCCCCCTACCATCCTTACTTGATTGATGTAAAGTCATCTCCCTTTGCAACAATATTTCCTCCGCTTCGGCACACAGAGAGCAGGAATTACAGCTCTGTGCCGATTTCGCTGTTCGGAGGATGAGAATGCGATTCCCTCCAGAGCCAGCAGGGCTCAGGGGATCGCTGATAGAATCCTCGTCAGTAGGTCAGAGGGGGAATTCCGCCACAGGCCACAAAACGTCAGTGATGCCGAATCAAGGGCGCACGGATGCAGGAGCTCGTGGCAGAACAGGCTGTCTTCTTTCCTTGCGGGTTTGTGATTCCTCATATCGGCTCTGCAGAATAAACACAATTCGAAGGTATTTCATCACGATCTGCTTTTGATGCACTTTAAGAGGGTATTCTATGCTTTTTTGTTCAATCTGGAGGTCTGACCGGTGGAGTATCGCGAGTGAGATGCTACTCAGACGCCATCTTGCCTCACCGTACTGAGAAAATCATTTTGTTTTCTCAACGTGACGTAATTGATCTTTCCTCCATTTTGTTTTCTCGACGTGACACACTTGATCTTTCCATCGCTTTGCAAACCGTTTATAAATGGTTCTCTTTCCCACATTCTTTGTATATCTGTCCAATAGCAGGACATTTACCTTCATGTGGAAAGGAAATTCTTCATCGTAAACAACTTCTTTTTCTTTGGAGACATTACTTTATGGCCTCCTACTTTGGATTTTGACTTACTTTTCATACTCTACGCTGATTCACTTTAGGCCGTTCAAGCCTCCGGGTTAGCTGCTTGTCTTTCAGCTCTTTCTTCTGCTCTGGCAGCCATGAGTACTCGCTCCAAGCTGAGTGTCTCTTTCAGCATTTGTTGTCCGAAGGAATCGGAGAGACAACCATCTATTACTCTGAGACGCATGGCCTATTCATCATTGAATTTGTTAAACTTGCAGTACTTGATGAGCTAATCAAGTCTTTCTACAAACTCATCCATCTTTTCACCAGCTTTTTGTCTTACCTGGCTGAAAATGTACCTTTCAGAGTCGACATATGGCATAGAATTGAACTTGGTGTTCAATGCCACTTTGATTTGACGGTACATCACTTCATTACCTTGTAGTATTTTCTTTATCACTTATTTTACTCCTTCACCCACTAAATTCTTTAGATATTTAATGATCTACTTGTCATTTGCTACTTCCAATGCAGCAATGATCTCATAAAAGGTTTTGATCCTAGGCAGACCTTCTGTCGCCATTATTTTGCTTTTTGGCAGTATCAAAGGGAGACAATGGTTTCAAGAAGGCGGTGGCACCATATTTTGTGCTATTTTGAGCAGTCATTTACACATTTCACTATTCCGAACGCCCCTCACAGCCTTTCAGCCTATCCAAGTGATTCACCAGCCTTGTAGGCACAACCCCTGTGCTTGTGCTTGCGTTGCGACGCCTGGTACGGAGGGTGGATAGCTTTCTCTACTCAGGTTCTGGTAAGTGTGATCGAATTCTCTAATTATTATTTTTTTTAATTTATTTAAAGTTTTGTATAGCGCGACCATGATCCCAGCGGGTATCAGAGCGCTTTACATGCGGGTTGAGGAAGACACAGATAGATAGCTGCGGGAGCAAATTAAGGCAATATACATCAGGAACAACAGTGACATAATGGTGGGCGACCCCAAGCCGTGACAGAGGCCAGGTAGCAGTTACGACAAGATACATTAGGAGCAACAATGACATAATGGCGGGCGACACTGGGCCGTAGCAGAAGCCAGGTGGTAACAAAGTCCTCTAAAACAGGCAAGGGCAACAAAAGGTGAAAAGCTTCTAGCTCAGCGCATTGTTCATCAGTAGAGCTTTCACTTCACTTTTGAAGGCAAATGTTGAGGGAATCAGTCTTGTTTCAACAGGCAGGGAGTTCCAGATTCTTGGGGCAGTGGCAGAGAAAGTACGTTTGTAGGTTTTCAGTTTTTTTAATTTCTTTGGCTTAAGGAGCAGAGTGCTGGTGCTCCTTGAGGGCCCGACGCTACCCGATTGTTCGAGCTTATTTGCCAGGTAGACAGGGGTATTGAATTGTAGTGCTCTATGGGTCATACAAGCAATTTTTAACTGGATCCTTGCCTCAATTGGAAGCCAGTGGAGCGATTTCAAGTCTGGCGAGATGTGGTTGGATTTCTTGGAACCAGTGACAAGTCTAGTTGCAGCATTCAGAGATGCTCTGAGTGGGGCTAAACTGAGTTTCGGGAGACTGCATAGAATAGCACTGCCGTATTCATGTCTTGAGATGACTAGTGCTTGCACCGCCGATTTGAAGTAATCTTGTGGGAGGTAGGGTTTAAGTTTTTCTTAGGATGCTCAACTGGAAGTTCGCTCCTTTGGTAGATGCTCTGAAGTTATCTTGCATGTTTAGGTTCTTATCTAGTACAACTCCCAATGATTTAGTGGAGTCGATGATGTGTGGTGTGCAGTTGAGAGCGGTGAGGTTTGTTAGGTATTTCACCACAGTGGGGGTTTGCCTCGTGGGTGAAATGAGGAGGAATGAGTGACTGGATATCTTCTGGTGAAGATAGTTTCATGTACAGTTGGGTATCATCCATATACATGTGATATTGGATATTGGTGCTTTGAGGATTACAGCCAGTGGTTCAATGAAAAGGTTGAAGAGCGTGGGGGAGAGTGAAGACCCTTGGGGGACACCCAACTTGCAGGGACTTGCTTTGGATAGAGTTTGATTGGATTTGACTCTTTGCGTTCTGTTGTTGAGAAAAGAGGCAAACCATTTTAGAACAGTGCCTGAGAGCCCCATCCTTCATTCCAAGAGGTTAAGTAGGTTGTCATGTTTGACCGTGTCAAATGCAGATGAGAGATCGAGTAGTATTAGTAGGCAAGCTTCATTCTGATCAAGCAAAGAGAGGGCATCGGCCACTATATGAGTGATGGCCTTCTCAGTGCTGTGGCCAGAGCGGAAGCCCTATTGGAATTGGTCGAGAAGTTGGAATTGCTCAATGTGTTTGCGCAGTTGTTCATGTACACATTTCCCAAGGTGTTTTGCCAGGGTAAGAATGATTGATTGATGATTGATTGATTGGATACTTGTAGAGCGCGACTATCACCCTACGGGTATCTTGGCGCTTATGACTGATGGAACCATACTGGAGGCAGACAGGACAGGGAGAAGAGTCTGGGTTATACCTTGGGATAGAGCCAGGTTTTGAGTCCCTTACGGAATTCAAGTAGAGAGTTACACTGTCTCAGATTCATAGGGATCTTATTCCAGATGCCGGGGGCTCCTGTACTGAAGGCCCTGCCGCCTAGCCGAGAACCTTTAACTCTCGGGACTGCCAATAGGCCTGCCGTGGAAGAACGGAGCTGCCTGGTAGGCAGATAGCGAGCAAACTTATCCTGCAAAGGGGCAGGCCCTAGTCCATGCACTGCTTTGAATGCTAGACACAGAGACTTAAAGGAGACCCTCTCCTTGACCGGAAGCCAATGCAGGTCCCTCAAAGCTCCGGTAGCCGAGGAGCTACGTCGTCGATCAGGCACTAGTTTAGCTGCTGCTGACTGTATCCTCTGCAGTCCCTGGAAGATATACTGCGGGGCCCCCAGATAAAGGGAGTTGCAGTAGTCAAGCCTGCTTAATATCGTGCTACGTACTACCGTGGCTCGCAGTTCCCTAGGAAGTAGGGGTAGAATACTTCGGAGTAGTCGTATCAGGGCAAAGCAGACCGAGGCGGTCTCACTAGCCTGGGATACCATCTGGAGATCGTCGTCAAAAATTACCCCAAGATTGCGTACCTTGCTGACTGGTATCAGGGGATTCTCCTCTGAAGAGAGTCTAAATTCAGGAATTAGAAGTTTTGGAACCCTGGTTGGAGAGCAGAAGACCACCTCAGTTTTACCACTATTGAACTGGAGGGAGTTCCTTCTGAGCCAGTCCGTAGTTTGCTTCATGCATTGCTGGAACCGGTCCATGGGTAACGCATCAGCCCCTTCTAGAGAGAAGGCCAGCTGCGTATCGTCAGCGTAGTTCACCAGTCTGACTCCAAAAGATTTAACTAGAGGAAACAGGGGCCGTAGGTAGATGTTAAAAAGGATGGGGCTAATTGCCAATCCCTGCGGCACCCCGTGCACAACTGGAGACCTGCTAGATGAAAAAGGGGCCATGGTGACTACCTGCTGTCTACCTTCCAGGTAAGATTGAAGCCATTGCAGCGCTCTACCTTTAATGCCTATCTGCTTCATTCTCTCCACCAGAACTGGGTGGCTCACCGTGTCGAACGCTGCTGACATATCGAGAAGCGCCAGAATCATGGCATTCCCGTTGTCGGCACGCATTTGAAGATTATCCAGCATGGTAATTAGAGCCGATTCAGTCCCGTGACCGGGACGAAAACCGAACTGATCCCTGTCAAGCAAGAGGTTCTCCTCCAGGAAGCAGGACAGTGTTTTGCTGACTGACTTTTCAAGAATTTTCACCGGGTAAGGCAAAAGTGAAATCGGCCTGAAGGTAGCTGGTACCAAGGGGTCCAGATTCTGTTTCTTAATCAGTGGGGTTACCACTGCAAATTTCCAACAGTCCGGGACCGAGCCCGCCATCAGAGACTGGTTGCAGATCATCCTCAAGCCGGGGAAGGTGTTGCGCCCATATAGTTTCCAGATTTTACAAGGGAGAGGGTCAAGTGGGGAGCCAGAAGACACACTTTCTATTAGGCTGTCAAAAGCTATCTGGGAGAGTGGTAGAAAGCTGTCTAGGATTGCGGTCAGTGAGACATCTCCGTCGCCTAAACTGGCGGTTTCCTCAGAGCCATCCTGATTGTTGTCATGTAGAGTATTGACAATGTTGGCGATTTTCTCTTGAAAGAAGGAGGCAATTTCATTACATAAGGCTTGTGAGGGAGCTACTCTGTTGTTCATGCACTCCGGATTAGATAGATCGCGAACAATCTTAAAGAGGGCTTTGGTCCCATTGGGGGCCTGGGTGATGGAACTCGCATAGAAGTCTGCCTTGGACCTCAAGATCAGAGCTTTATATTGTAATTGTATCAATCTCAGATCTTTCTTGTCGTCCTCAGCACACTTTCTTCTCCATTTCCTCTCAGCTTGCCTGCGAGAAAGTCTAAGTTGATACAGCTCCTCATTGTACCAAGGCGCTGATCTCTTCCTCACCTTCTTTAATGATTTGAAGGGAACAGTATGATCAAGAACCTTAATTATCTGTTCCGTGAATGATCTATAATTTTCATCCACGGACTTAACAGAGGAAAAATAGCTGATGTCTGATGAAAAAGTTAAGGGGCCAGCTTTGGCCAATTTGGCCCATTCTCTGTCCTTCCTATAGAGACCCTGCTGGCTGGGCTTGTTCTTCCAGCGGCGCAATGCCATACTCATATGTATGAGGGAGTGGTCAGTCCAGTTCAAGGGCATAATACTTGATATCCCCGTTGTAGCTGGGTTAGCAAATACCAACTCCAAAATGTGCCCCTTCTGATGGGTAGGGCTGGCCACCAGTTGATGGAGATTTAGATTAGAGCAAGTATGTTGGAGGTCTCTCAGTTGGCTACCGAGTCCTCCATCCTCTGTGAGGTTAAAATCGCCTAATATAATCATGTTGGTGTGGGCAAGTTTTAGATTAATGATGGTATTGGCGAGGAGATGGAAATGTGTAGTTGCACCCGGGGGCCTATAACATAACATCCCCGTGAGTAAATTCCCACCGGGAGACTGTAAAGAGAAGCCCATAATTTCTATCCCCCCTACCTCATCAATCTGAAGAGGTCTGAAGTCCAAAGAGTCTTTAAAAATCATGCCCACTCCGCCTCCTCGACCTAGGCTTCGAGGTTTGTGGAAGATTTTGTAACCACTGGGACAAGCCGCGCTCAGGGCTACTGTGGACTCGGTCGTGGCCCAGGTTTCTGTGATAAAAAGGGCGTCTAGCTCTAGGTCTTCCAAGAGACCATGGACATCAGAAAAGTGTTTAACTAGTGACCGGCTGTTAATTAGTCCACAGGAGAGACTAACGCCCAGAGGATCATCACCCTTAGGTATGTTCAGCTGCAGTAGTTGTTCTCTGCTGTATACCAGTCTACCAGGTATGTCATTTGGCAAGGCAGCATTCCTGGCGCTGGGAGCGGTCGGGGCGCGGACAGGCGCAGACGGGCTTGCCTCTGGCGCGCCTCCGGCGCGCCATCGGCGCACCCGCTTGCATTGAGCGCCTTAAGTAGGTAGGCGGAGGTGTACCCTTGACAGCTAGAGCACCGCCCAAGATGGCAGCCGGCAGTGGCAAGCAGCAGGTTTCCCACCCCCAAGATGGCGCTCCAAAAAGCAAACGGGTGATCGTCACGCTGAAAGCAGCGTGTGTGAAGTATTTGTTTTTAAAGTGCGGGTAAGTGGGGCATCCGTGAGTAATTAGAAATGTAAATTTGGTTTTTTTTATCAGTAGAGATCAGGGCCCCCAAGCAGGCGGTAAATAAGTTAAAAACGAAGTACAACCAGTACCTCTCGACGCAATTAAAATTAGCAATGAGGAATTACAACACACGCTGTCACTCACGCTGACATCCAATATAATTTGCAGTCATCTGGGCTGCGCGCTTGCATTGAGCGCCTTAAGTAGGTAGGCGGAGGTGTACCCTTGACAGCTAGAGCACCGCCCAAGATGGCAGCCGGCAGTGACAAGCAGCAGGTTTCCCACCCCCAAGATGGCGCTCCAAAAAGCAAACGGGTGATCGTCACGCTGAAAGCAGCGTGTGTGAAGTATTTGTTTTTAAAGTGCGGGTAAGTGGGGCATCCGTGAGTAATTAGAAATGTAAATTTGGGTTTTTTTATCAGTAGAGATCAGGGCCCCCAAGCAGGCGGTAAATAAGTTAAAAACGAAATACAACCAGTACCTCTCGACGCAATTAAAATTAGCAATGAGGAATTACAACACACGCTGTCACTCACGCTGACATCCAATATAATTCGCAGTCATCTGGCTCATCGTGATTGGTCGATAGTTATTCAGGTCTTCAGGGTCAACCGTGGTTGTTTTGAGAAAAGGGAGAACTAGGCCCGCCTTCAGACAGTCCAGGATCTCCCCTTGGAGAAGCGAAGCATTGATGATCTTGGACCACAGCGGGACTAGTGTTCCTATCATTTCTTTAAAGAAGTTGGGGAGAGGGGGTCATTGAAGTGATGTGAGGGTTTCAGGTTCGATAGTATGTTGAGGATGGCATTGTCATTGAGGGGCGTGAATTGGCTCCAAGAGGCATTGTTTTTGGGGGAGAGACAGCACAGCGTAAGAGGGGGGTCGGGTAAGGAGGAGTCAGGAGAGGGTGAGAGTTTGATTAGAGCTGACTTGAGGTCCGATTTGATCTTACTCGCTTTTTTCGAGGAAGAAGTTAGCAACGCCATCACAATTCGGCTGTGGGCAGGAGATGTGAGGTGATTGGCCGGAAGTGTTATTAGATTGTGCCTTAATCAACTCAAAGTCTTTTCGGGCGATTTTTAGCTTTGTCAAGTTGGGATTTGAAGAAGGTTGCTTTTGCCATTCTGATGAGTTTATTGTATCTTCTCCTTTTTAGTCTTAGACATTTTTAGTAGACCAGTGGATGGAGCTGATCTCCATGCGTGTTCTGCTAATCTAAGGTTGCGTTTGTCTGCATTTAGGCTGTCATTGAACCATGGTTTGGAGTCTTTGATGGGATTTGTTTTTAGTTGAATGGGGGCCGTTGCATTCAGGGCAGACAACATGACGTTGTTATAGTGCTCAGTGTGGTCGTGAACGTTGGCCATGTTTGCAGGGGGCAGTAGGGGGAATATTGCAGTGAGATATGAGCTCATTTATGTTGGTATTATGGAGAGATCTTTTCCATTGTTTTTGTTTTAGTGGTTGTGATCTTTTGGAGTTCCAGCTTTCAAAGATATGGAAGGAGATATAGTGATGGTCCGACCAGTCACAGGGGAGAATAGAATCGAGTTGAGTAGAGTTGAGATTGGCGATGATTAGATCTAGGGTCGAGCCTAGGTTGTACTTGGGACTGTCACAGAATTGGGCCAGGGAGCGATCAGTTAGGAAGTTTTTGAGACTATTAATCGCCTGATCATGCGGATCGTTCCAGTGGAGGTTGACGTCTCCAAGGAAGATCTGGGGGCAGTTTTGTCCCAGGTTGGTAGAGATGGTTTCCATAGTTTGTTCAATAAGCGGGAGGTTGTCTCCTGGGGGGTGGTAGAAGATGTGCAGGCTACATTTGGGTCAATGTTTGCTAGTGATAACTATGCATAAATATTCACAGGATGAGAGATTAGCTGAGGAGGACTGTTTTGCTGAGAGAGAGCTGTGGTAGATACAGGCTATGCCCCCACCCGTTTTCTTAGCTCAATCGAGTCTGATTATGTTGTGGCTGGGCGGGACTAGAATGTCAAGGATGGGGCCTTAGGAGTCAGTGAGCCAAGTTTTGGTGAGGATAAGGAGGTCAAGTTCCTCAACCAGGATGAGATCTGCAAGGTCCGTGGCATGTTTCACCGCTGATCTACAGTTAAGTAGCAGGCATTTCAGGTGTGATTTGTGTTCAATGAACGTGGGCTGTGTAATTGGGATCTGCATGAGGTTGTTGAAGTTTAAGGTATTGGCGTTGAGTCTGGGAGCTCTATGCGGGTTAGGTGTGATGCATTGTATAGCCTCCATGTTGTATTGTTTGGGATTGTTCGTTGCAGTGGGATTTAAAGGGGCAGTTTGTGTAGATGCAGAAGTGACTGATATGGCCGTATGAGGGGCATTTTACACTCAGAGGAGGGAGAGAATATCTGGTTCAGATAGCTGATTTTTGGATCTGGCGGGTCTAGATGGGGCATTAGGGTAGCGGGTGGTATTCCAGTTCTGGCCTCGGGGTTTCAGCCCGGCATCAGATGGTAACATTGTGGAAGGGGATAGGGGGATATGGCGGTGCTGGATCAAATGCAGGACCTCCTGCGAGGTCTTGGTGGAAGCGAGATCAAGGGCCAGGTCAGCGGTGGTGTTAATGAGATTTTGAATGGCAGTTTTGAGATTTAGAAGTTCCTGGTCTATTTCCTTGAGCTTAGCAGGTGGATCCACTTGTGGGTCATGATTCTTATGGATGGGAGGAGGAGTGAGGTTCACTATGGTGGACGTAGGTGAGTTCGCAAAAAGGGGACAAGGGGGAGGGGGACAACCTCCGAGGGGGATTTCCATCTCAGATGCAAAGGAGAACATGGTAAGTGGATGCTAGAGGGGAGGTTAGGGGGCACTGCTTTCCAGGTGGATAGTGGGCTAGCCATCTGTGGGGAAAGGGAATTATGAAGGAGAGAGTTCGGAGGAAAGGTAGAGTGGGAAAAAAAGAAAGATGGAGGGGGAGGGGGACAACATTCGAGGGGGATTACCATCTCAGATGCAAAGGAGAACATGGTAAGTGAACGCTAGAGGGGAGGTTAGGGGACACTACTTTCCAGGGGGAGAGTGGGCCAGCCAGCTGTGGGGAAAGGGAATTATGCAGGGGAGAGTTCAGAGGAAAGGGAGAGTGGGAGGTGTAGGAGAGTTGATCGGAGCTAGGGATAGCAAATTCTTCAACTAAATGGGAGTGGAGTTGGGCAATTCTGGGTGGTCGGGGCACAGTGGGTGAGTCTGTGGTGCGTGGGTATGGTGGAGCTGTAGCCCTATGGGAGTTGTTCGAAGGATGAGGGGTAGTCGACCGTTGGTTGGGGACAATAGAGAGGGATCAAGTTGGTACTGAGTTGGAATTAGCAGATGGTCGTTCCTCGGGTGAATAAGGGTGTCACTATTGTCCAGCGATTTTTTAATGAAGTCGAATCTTTCATCAAAGATGGCCAGGTTGTGATCAGTGGCCTGAATTAGTATAGTCCCATTGTTATAGATGGAAATAGTAGCATTTGCTCTAAAAGTGGGTGAGGTCACAGCCAATAGTCTAAGACCATGAGGAAATGTCTTAGCCGAGGCGATTCTGAGTAAAGAGTGGAACGCCATTCTCCACTGAGCTCTTCTTTTAGGATGAAATATCAGGTCGCTAGCAATTTCACCTTTTTTTAGACAGAAATAGGGGTCAGAGATAAGGGTTTCCGGGTTAGCTTTGAGTAGTCTATGCTTCAGAGATTTAATCGCGTTTTTGGAGAGGTTGGTTGGGTAGTTAATTGTGTGGCTAATCGTACCTAACTTCTTGAGTCTGGAGTCCAGTCTGAACTGAGTGGAGGGGGGTATGCTGGGGAGGGATTATGTTGCGAGTATTAGATGAGAAGTGGGAGTATAATGGTTTCCAGTGTATGCAGGTTATGGTGTTAAGGTGTGGGGTATAGGGAGGCCTAGGAAATGCGCCTTTCTTTCTAACCAGTAAGCAAGAAACATTGTGACCATGATCTGAGGGCGCCGGGTTGAGCCATTGTCATGTGTAGAAAAAAGAATCAGCTATGAAGCACACCCTTTATGTTAAATAAAGTTGAAAGTCTGTCAAATAAGTCTAAAGTCCAATACTATGAAATGAATATACAAATTGTTAAGATCTCTGGACAGTTCACAAGTAGAAAAAAACGAACAGGATACAAAAGTTGACAAGTTTTTCAAAATTGTATTCTTCTTTATTGATTGTGGATCAGTTTCCAGACCAACGTCAAATATCCAAAGCAGCCAAAACAGCCAACACGTGTTTCGTCTGTACTTATATTTGTACAATGACTTTTTCAAGGCTGTTGACAAGGAATATAAATATGTATAAACAAATAAGAAACAAATTTCAACACATTAAGAAAATGCAGAACAGAGTTATCTTATGACAATGGTTTATACCCAAGTGTCAAGATACTGAAGTGAAGTAGAGCTTCTCTAATTATATGAAGCATAATCCCAATTACAAAGAAGAATGAGGACCAAGGAAAAGAGAAGAAACGGACCCAATCAACTGATAACACCACCGTGACCAAACCTGAGTGGGATTAGGCGAAAGAAAGGGTGTAAAAAAGTGTACAGATATAAGAGAAAAGTGTAAAAAAGAGAGAAAGATGACCACGAACATGTCCAAAAATTGGTTTTTGAGGAAGTTATAAGACACTTAAAAAACAGTATATATGTTGAGGTATAAATGTGTACTGTGGGAATGGTGATATGCTAATCGTCATAGCAATAAGAAGACTAATCATATAGTATAAAGTTGACAGTCTATAGATGCCTGTTGAGACACATGTAAATAAATGTCTAGAGCACACTACGCATGTCAACAACTAGTTTGTATAACTAAACCCACCTCATAATATAGTAGGATAGTCCACAAATCCAATTTCTTAGTCCAAGTAGGCATCAATTTAAATAGGCCAAATCCGTGGTTCAATAAATGTTGATGTACACGAATACTAGTAAGGACGCGATGGAATTAGCTGAACAAAAGAAAATATACAAGAAATGTAACGTACAACGTCAGGCATAGAAACCAAGTGCAAAACGCGCCCCAATCTGTATAAGTAAAGAAATAATTTAATTGAAAACAATAAAACACTTACCAAGCTAATGCTTGAATTGATATAAGGTTAAGTCGTAACCAGTCCAAACAGTTTAACGAAAAGACACCATGGTAGGGTATCAAATGGTGCAGAAGCCTGAATGGGAATAATGAGTGTCTAAGTACAGGAGTTGTGAGAGTACCAGCATAATAGAAACAAACTCTAATAGTGCGCACTCCCTATGCACTAAAATTATAGATTGGAAAGAGTCATATCGAGTTGGCGGAGTGCCTAACAAACTACTAACTAAGCCCACTATAGCGCTACATATCATGAGTTAAGATACCGATAGTAAGCATGCCTATATTGGTAATATCACTCACCCAGAATAAATTTGAGTCGTAGTAGCAATGGGTAGAGTCCAATCCACAATGTGGCAGATGTACACCGCGAACTGGTAAGGAGTGGTTGTAAAACCTAAATAACAAATTTGTATTATCGTTTTATAAATAATAACCCTCTCAACACGCAGACACCAATCAAAGGATAAATCGTACAAGGACGTATAGCATCCTAATGCGAGTCTGAACGTACGAATTATAGCCCTGATTAGCGGAACTACTAGTCCCATAATGCATATCGTTTATAATATTGATACCGAATTCAAAAACATCCATAATATCCCAAGCATATGAAAACACAAAGAAACAATAAAAGTGAAAATGTAAAAGGTAAAATTAACTGGGGACGCAGCCGGAACATCAAATGTCGAGATGCTGTCAATTATGAAGCAAGGGGATATCCTAAAAGTAATAGGACGAAGAGGCACATGTAAGGTCGCCAATATGCGTCATGTAATCTTACCGAATAGTCGTAGTCCGTATGAAGCACCGAGCGTCTGGTAACGCCGAAAGTAAGTCACAACAAGTGCGCGTGGTCACCATCTTGAAATGAACTAACGGGAGAAAAACACCGCCCACTAGCAACGTCACCATTGAAGGTGAACATAGATAAAGGACTGTGCTAGTTGGTGCAATAAGCGCCATGTTGAAAAAGTAGACTCAGAGCTAAAGGCACCAACATGAGTAAATCAATCAAATTGTAAGCCTCCCTCATCTCCTATGTTCTATGGAACTGACGTGTAATATATAGTAAACACGTCTAATACGTGAGATAAGTCGAAAGTTGAAAATATAATATGTTGCCAAAACAGCATTGCACGCTCCACCAAAAGTATATAAATCCTGTGTTGATAAAGTAACGGAGTCAAACACAATGACTAAAAGTAAATGTAGAAACCTTCAACTAGAACATATACTAAGATCATGTCATGTGTGTTTAGCGGTAGCATAGGTAATATATGCTTCTAGTGTGGGAGAGGGTTAGGGTAGTGGCATTGCCTTGTACTATTAGAGGTAGTCAGGGAGAGTGAACCTTTCTCTGTGTCTGGTTATCGCTGCTTTTAGGGTTGTCGTATTGTATGAATGACAGCTCTGTTAGGCTGTGGTGCAGTATCTCTTGTCTCGTTTTTCTGGCAAATTTCTAGCCGACGACAAATACATTTTCTGTGAGGCCTTCACTTTCATCACATGCCTTGCACTGGCTGGAAAGGTGCTTTGACTCCAGATGTGCCAACTGTCAATTTTCACTTTAACTGAGGCACACATGGTACGCACCAGCAGTTTGCTGGACCACGGCAAACTCTCCAGGAGAGCACTCTTGGTTCTGTGGGTCACAGGGTTTATGTTATCCCCTATTACGTCACCAGTTGTAGCGTCCTTCCCAGCACGGGTACATGCAAAAGATCATGCCAGACAGAGCTTGGTATTGCACGTCTTTATTCCTCAGCATGTAGCAATTAACTGCACATTCTACATCATGAATTCTATCACCAACGTACTTATGTTACTGTTCTATGGAGTCCGTCAGGAACCAAAAGGGTCCCGTCATCTCTAACTCCCAAGACACTACAGTCTGATGTTCAATGACACTCTTCTGTAGCAGCTGTACTAGCCCACTGCATACTATGCTCCAGGAGGTGAAACACTGATATTCTAATCTAGAAATGCTGTCACTGTTTTCAAAAGAGCATACATGAGTCTCTAGAGTTACCTCCAGGGAAAGAGGTGAGACAGACGGACATGGTGGGTAGAAGGAGTCTGTGGAAGGCCCTTAAGAGAGGCAGAGTGTAAATAGAATAGAGTTGTGTGAATAGTATACTACTCTACCTTCCCTCAGGATCCAAGCCCCACATCAGCTGCTAGTAGTGCAAAGCCTGACACTCCACAATCCTTGTCTGGTCCCTAAATGAAGCCCAAGAGAACAGAGTTCTTCGGGTGTTATAGGGTTTTAAGTAGACAACTGGGCTAGGTATTAGATAACACACAATCTACAGGTTCAGACCTCAGCCAGCAGAGGTGTTTCGCAGACATCAGGCAGGAAACACAATCAATCATCAATTAGTGCTTGTTAAGCAGAGCTACTCACCCGTGAGGGTCTCAAGACACTGGGAGTGGGGTTTGCAGGTTCGACTGGGCTCTGTGCTTCATTCGAAGAGCCAGGTCTTGAGATCCTTCCTGAATTGCGTCAGAGCTGGGGAGAGCCTGAGGTGAAGAGGCATAGCATTCCAGGATTTTGCTGCGAGGTAGGAGAAGGATTTTCCTCCAGTCCTGATCTTGCGATTCCGAGGGACGGTGACAAGGGCCAGTTGGGCAGAGCGAAGGTGTCTGGTTGGTGCGTGGAATGAAAAGCGGAGGTTCAGGTATGCCTGGCCGGTGTCTTGGAGGGCTAGGTAGGTATGTGCGAGGATCTTGAAGGTGTCTCCCTTGTTGGCTGGGAGCCAGTGGAGTTCTTGTAGGTGTTCGGAGATGTGACAGCGGCAGGGGAGGTTGAGGACCAATCTGGTTGCGGCGTTCAGAAGTTTTCTGACGATTTTCTGGGTGGTGTCCTGCGTAGAGTACATTGCTGTAGTTGATTCCGCTGCTGATGAGTGCGTGTGTGACCGTCTTCCTGGCCTCAATGGGATCCATCCTAAGGTTTTACAAAGCAGGTGAAGAGTGTGGAAGCATGATGAGGTGACGTGGTTGATCTGGTGGTTCATGGTGAGCAAGGAGTCCAGTATGATGCAGAGGTTTTGTGCATGGTCAGTGGCTGGGGGGGGGGTCCAAGCTCGGTGGGCCACCAGGAGTCATCCCAGGCGGAGGAGATGGGGCCCAGAATGAGGCCTTCGGTCTTGTCCAAGTTGAGCTTGAGGCAGCTGTCTCTCATCCAGGTGGTGACGGCCTTCATCCCCTTGTGAAAGTTGTTTCTGGCAGTGGTGGGCTCATTGGTGAGGTAGAGAATCAGCTGGGTGTCATCGGCGTAGGAAATGATGTTGAGTCCTTGCCTCCTGACGATGGCTACGAGTGGGCCATGTAGATGTTTAAAAGCGTGGGGCTTAGGGAGGAGCCCTGAGGCCCTCCGCAGCTGATCTCTGTGGGTTCCGAGAGGAACAGTGGAAGTCTGACACGCTGTGTTCTACTGGTGAGGAAGGAACAGATCCAGTCCAGGGCTTAACTGTGGGTGCCGGTGTCGTAGAGCCTTGTGATTAGGGTGTGGTGAGAAACGGTGTAGAAGGAGGCTGAGCGGTCGAGTAAGATGGGGGCTGTGTTTCTCCCCGGTCGAGGAGAGAGCGGATGTCGTCAGTGATGGAGAGGAGGATGTCTCGGTGCCGTGGTTGCTTTGGAATCCAGATTGAGAGGAGTCCAGGATGTGGTTGGCTTTTTATGAAGTCGGAGAGTTGGGCATTGATGGCCTTCTTGATGACCTTGTCTGGAAAGGGGAGCAGGGAGATGGGTCTGAAGTTCTTGAGGTCTATCGGGCCCTCTGGCGGTTTCTTCAGCAGGGGGTTGATCTTGGCGTGTTTCCAGTCATCGGGGACGGTGGTGGTCTCGATGGAGCAGTTGATGGTGCGGCGTAGTTAGGGGGGGATGGTGGTGGCAGCTATGTGGAAGAAGGGGTGGGGGTAGGAGTCCGAGGGGGCTCGACACACAACTCGGAGTACGCAGATATGACAGCTGCAAACAGTAGCTAGACTGCACAGCTATTATTTCAGTCACACAATCCAACAGGTCCTTCCATCAGACAGCTGAGCTGTGTCTCAGGATTAAATAAACATAACAAGCCAGGGCAAAACGTAGTTATCCTTCAGATGCTAAATTACCTGCAGGCGCAGATTTCTCCTACTAAAGCGAACATCAGGGTGCAGAGACCCTGTAAACCCCAGGTCTACATATAACCATCTGTCAAGCTATGTACTTTGTTCAGTCATGACAGTGTAAACAGCAGAAATATTTCTCAGCTCCCACAAAACCCCAAAGTCAGGTCTCATAGAGCAGTATCATGATTCAGGTACCACAGATGTAAAGGACCAGGCGATAGGTAGACTGGAGAGCCATGTCCGGCTGTACCGAATAGCAGCAGAAATTACCCAATCATGTAATTAACATGTTTTCTTGCAAGATAAAGTGGCAAACTTATCAAGCTCAAAATACAAAACAATCCCATGTTTAGATTGAAAAATGCCCATAATGGTTGTTTCTTTTTCAATTGCTGAAAGCTCTACAATAATTTAAAAAAAAATAAGATTCATGTAAAATCTTCTCTAAAATGTTTTACACAATGCAGATATACAGTTAGGGTTATCTTCATATTGAATGGCAAAACTAATATGAATTTTGTAGTGCGCTCTATATCTGGGTTTTATCAATTTCATGCACTGTGACTAACAAACGCTACTTTTACCCAAATCATTGATGCTTAATCTTCCAACATCTGAAGGATGAAATGCTATGTTAGCAATGCAAGGGTTCAACCTGTGATCTAAAGTGATCATCTTACTTAATGGTATTAAAAATTACTCTTTTAGACTTGCAAAAAACTTGTAAAAATGTTCTAATCTGTTCTGATCCAGTAGTGTACATTAGTTACATACCTAATGCTAAAATTTACGGGATTGAAGCATGGATTTAATCTTACTCACATCTTCTTTTTTTGTGCAAGTAGATAAAGCTTTAAACACTAAGGGCCATATGTAGGAAGCCCAATACCGGTCGGTAACGGCCGATTTTCGGTAAATATCCCGTTACCGACCGGTATTCAGGCTTTTGGTATGTAGGGGGCACATTTCAGGATTCGGTAATTTACCGAATCGGTAAAATTACCGGATCGGTAATTTTACCGATTCGGTAAATACCGAATCCTGAAATGATATGTAGGGGGAGTGTGTGGTTGTTGTGGGGATTCGTTATTTACCACCAACTAAAAGTTGGTGGTAAATGACGAATAGCTGTAAAAAAGCATTTCTTTGCACTTTGAAGTGTGCAATGTGGCAGACATGAAATGAAATGAAATGAAAAGTGGATTTGTAAAGCGCAATTGCTGCCAGAAGGCGTCCAAGCGCTACTTGAAGAATAGAGTGAGGGCTGGCCTGGACACTTCGGGAAGTTAATTTTGGAAAGTAAAAAGAAAAGTCTTCAAGTGTTTACGGAATGAAGAGAGATTGGAGTTGGATCTGAGTTGAGGGGGCAGGAGGTTCCATAGTTTGGCGGCATTAAATGAAAACATCCTGCCACCAGACCGCATTCTTCTAACTCTTGGTACAATTGCTAAGTAGGCCTGACTGGAGCAGAGGTGCTTTGTGGGATGATAATGAGTCATAAGGTTCCGGCAGATTGCCGGGCCAGTATCCCAGAAGGCCTGATGAGCAATGCACAGCGCTTTAAAAAAAATTCTTTGACGGACCGGGAGCCAGTGCAGTTTCCTCAGTCCGGGTTTTGCTGATATTTTCCGGGGCAGTTGAAGTAGTGTGCGGGCAGCACAATTTTGCACTGTCTGCAGCTTGCGGAGGGTGTATTCGGGGGCGCCTAGGTATAGAGAGTTATTGAAGTCAAGTCGAGACTGTATCAAACCCTGTACAGCGACTTGCCTGGCCTCCATGGGTAGTAATGGGAGCACTTTCCTAAGCATCCTGAGCAGGCCAAAACAGGTTGCAGACAACTTTGTGGCCTGGATGTTGAGTGTTAGGGCCTTATCCAGCCAAATGCCCAGACTTTTTATATTGTCCTTAGGGACAGGCGGGGTGCCAAGGCAGGGGGGCCAAAAAGGGTCAAAGGAAGTGGGGGCAGCAGGCCCCAGAAACATCAGCTCTGTTTTGCTCCCATTGAGTTTGAGGAAAGATCTTGTCATCCACACTTTCACAGCCTCCAGGCAATCCCTTAGTCCTCTTTGCATGGGGCCATTGTTCTCCTGTGCAAGGGATACCACTAGTTGAGTATCGTCCGCGTAAGAAACTATTTTGATGCCAAATGGGCGGACGATCTCAGCCAGCGGTCGCATGTAAACATTGAACAGTGCAGGGCTCAGCGATGAGCCCTGCGGGACCCCACAGGTGAGAGGTTTACTAGTGGAGACAGTGTCTCCCTCAAAGACCCAGAAGGATCTGTTGCTTAGAAAGGATGTGAACCAACTTAGAGCCTTGCCCGAGATTCCTGTTTTAGAGAGACGGCAGAGAAGCACATCATGACTACTTGTGTCGAAAGCTGCGCTTAGATCAAGGAGGATCACTGCCACTGATCCTCCCTGATCCATCATCCTCCTGGCTTCTTCGGTTACCGCCAGTAAGGCAGTCTCCGTCCCATGTTTTGGTCGGAAGCCAGTCTGGGTGATGTCTAGCAGCTGATTAGACTCCAGGAAAGCCATAAGGTGGATGTTGATGTGCTTCTCCAAGATTTTACTTATCCATGGGAGCAGGGAGATGGGACGATAATTACTGAAATCGTCAGGGTCCAGATTGGGCTTTTTAAGCAAGGCACGGACCATGGCCTGCTTCCAAGGTGCTGGGACAACGCCTGCCGTGAGAGAGGCGTTGAGAAGGTCCTTGATGGTGGGAAGGACCGTCTGGATAACCGACATCATGGCCTTAGGAGGGGCAGGGTCGCAAGGAGATCCAGATTTCACCTGCCTTGCTAGTGACTCAACAGCGCCCTGCTCCAATATGGGGAAACATTCCAAATTGGCCATGGGTTGGGGGGGAGATTCCACATGGCAGGGCTGAGTTTGAGAAGTCTGATATGCGTCAGCAGCAGAGAAGGAGGAATATATTTGAAGAACTTTTTGATGGAAGAACGTTGCTAAGTTGTTACAGTGTAGTAGAGTGTTATCCAGTAATATGGGTGGCGGGGGAGGTTTGATAAGGCTTTTTACTACTTTAAAAATTTCCTTAGGTTTGGATTTGGCCTGCAGAATTTGAGCGGAAAAATAGGTAGCTTGAGCGAGTTTAACCTCATTTTTATAAGCTCTAATAGCCTTTCTATACCGTATTTTCTCACTTGAAAGAAAATCAAGTCGCCATTGTCTCTCAATTTTCCTACAGTCCCTCTTTTTTTCCCTGAGTTCCTCAGAGAACCAGGGGGCGGATTTTTGCAAACGTTTGGTGGTGATTTTTTGGAGGGGAAGGATGGTCTCAAGAGAGCGAGAGATCCATTCTTCATATTCCCGATTGGCTACATTGAGATCTCTATTGGGGCAAGGACGTGAACTCGCAAGGCACATAGACCAGGGTATTGTAGAGAGTTTTGCCCAGTTCCTGAAATTCTTTTCCTGGTGAATAGCCCGGGGAGAGGTATAGGTAGACCACAAAAGGGGGACCATCAGGTGATCTGTCCATGGCAGAGCAATAGGGGGTTCAGCCTTAAGGTCAGGACAGTTGCTGAACACAGGATCCAGTAAATGGCCCTTAGCATGAGTGGCGGAATCAACCAGCTGCTCCAATTGAAGAGCCGCTAGATCATTCAACAGCTCAGTAGCGATGTGGTCGTGAACAGTATCGAAGTGAAGATTAAGGTCACCCAACATTGTATAGTTTGAAAATGTGGTGACGTCTTCAGCTAAGATCGAAGGCAAGGCCTTGTGGAACTGACTCGGGGGGCCCGGGGGCTTGTAGACCAGGGTGCCCGAGAAGCAAGTATTGGGGGAAAAGTTGATACTGAAGGCAAGGCTTTCACAATCGGGAATAACACTGGTCATACTTCTACAGGAATATTGTTCCTTGTAAACGATTGCCAGGCCGCCTCCTCTACCAGTCGAACGATCCTTGCGTAAAATCTGAAAGCCCAGAGGCAAGGCAGAAACGATATCTGGGTCAGAGTGTGGCGTAAGCCAGGTTTCTGTCAAGAAGCATAAGTCGGGTTTATGTTCCTCCAACAGCAGCTTGATTTCGAGCTTGTGCTTCGGTAAAGATCTACAGTTTAGGAGCAACAGCTTAAAATCTTGTTTAAAAGGGGTAGACAAGGAACTGTGGAACACATGATTACATAGAGGGCAGACCTCAGGGAGATCTAAGACGTGTAAAGAGTGCAGGCATTCTGTATTCCTGAGGTCGCGTAACTTTAGTAGATCGTCAGCGCTGTAGGGCTTTATTTGGTAAGACTGGGGGGCAGGGGTCATGGCCCCTGGTCCCGAACGGTCGCGGACGGGCGCAGACGGGCTTGCCTTTAGCGCGCCTTCGGCGCGCTGGCGGCGCGCCCGCTGCGCTCACCCGCTGCGCGCTCGCGCTGGCATGCAGACTTATAGTCCTGCTGAGCCAGTAAACTAGACCGCTAGAACGCTCTCCGCACTCGCGCCCCACCCAAGATGTCCGCCAAAGTCACCGCGCTAGCCGAAGCGGCGAGGATCCCGATAGCGGTGCTCAACAAGGGTGAAAGAAGGGCACGGTCCAGCACACAAGATCTGACGGCCAGAAATGCAGGTAAAAAACACAGTGCACAATGTTAAACAGTGGGGAAAACAAGGTATTTTAAAATTACAGCCAAGTCTCCCGGCTTCCGCCTCAGGAGAAAGTGCACAATATTATACAGTGGGGTGAACGAGGTATTTTTAAAATTACAGCTAAGTCTCCCGGCTTCCGCCTCAGGAGAAAACTTCAAGTCTGCGCGCTCGCGCTGGCATGCAGACTTATAGTCCTGCTGAGCCAGTAAACTAGACCGCTAGAACGCTCTCCGCACTCGCGCCCCACCCAAGATGTCCGCCAAAGTCACCGCGCTAGCCGAAGCGGCGAGGATCCCGATAGCGGTGCTCAACAAGGGTGAAAGAAGGGCACGGTCCAGCACACAAGATCTGACGGCCAGAAATGCAGGTAAAAAACACAGTGCACAATGTTAAACAGTGGGGAAAACAAGGTATTTTAAAATTACAGCCAAGTCTCCCGGCTTCCGCCTCAGGAGAAAGTGCACAATATTATACAGTGGGGTGAACGAGGTATTTTTAAAATTACAGCTAAGTCTCCCGGCTTCCGCCTCAGGAGAAAACTTCCCCCTTAGGGCATGTATGTGTGCCACATGTGCACACATGCAGGAATCAGGGGTGCAACAGGGTGTCACTGTGACACCCTGCCACCCTTGATTGTGCTCCCCCCATTACCGAATCGGTATTTACCGATTCGGTAATGGTAACTGGCTTCCCATTGATTCCTATGGGCCTCCTGGCCCATTGGAATCAATGGGAAGCCAGTTACCATTACCGAATCGGTAAATACCGATTCTAAATTACCGACCCATTCCGAATCGGTAAATATTACCGATGGATTACCTACATAGCATTTACCACTTCATAAATACCGAATCGGTAAAATTCGGTATTTATGAAGTGGTAAATGTTAGGCTACCTACATATGGCCCTAAACGAGATTAAAAATAAATTGAAAACGTATTTGAATTGCTGGTCGGGTGTGTAGTTTTTAAATATAGCTGGAGGGACTTAAAAAAGAAGAGACCCATCGGAAAAGCAAATATGTGGCGTTGGTTTTGTTTTATAATTGTTTTTTTAATCATTGTATTGTCGGGGACGCTGCCAGGCCCTCGTGCTTTTAGTCAAAGCAATGAATAAAACCAAAATTATGTTTTTTGGTCTCAAAAGGCACATATTGCCATAAAAGCCTCTGCCACTGAAAGGAACTACTGTGTGTGCTTATGTATTCCTTGTGAAAGAGAAAAAAGACGTCCCTTGCAATGGAGTTAGAAAATGGCTATCATCTGCTGACCCACTGCCCCTGCTGTATGCTGTAATGGGCAAAAGGGAAATCTGAATGACAGAATAACGAACTGATGGATGAAGGAGGCTGGTTGAAAGCCCCTAAAAGTAAATATACTAAGCATAAAATGTTAGTAAAATCAAAAGGTCTTAGCTAACGCCACACTTAAACAAGCATTGACAAAGCTAATAGGTCTCGCTTGAGACCTATTGGCTTTGCCACTTTCTTGTTAAAGCTTTAATATGCCTAAAGCTTTAACAAAAAATAAAGTCTTTGAAACAGGTGCCCTGTTTCATTTGGTAGGTGCACACAGCACGCATGCATCCACCTATAAAAATGGCACAGGCGCTTTTCTTTTCCTTTTTAGTTACCGGTCCGAATTGGAACAGAGCAACACAGAGGGGCCGATTCCGATCCGGGTCGGAAAGTACTCTGACCGAGTCGGATCCGGAGTGTTTTCCGTCTGAGCTGGACCCCTACAGTCCGACCGAGCGAGTACTATGCGGCCGTATGCTGTCAGACTCGGTTCGGTCGGACTCCCATAGAAGTCAATGGGAGCTGGTCGTACGTCGCGTACATGCGCTCCCATTGACTGAATGGGTACGTCTCGAACAAGTGCGCCCCCTACAGTGGGTATGCATCGGTGCCATCCGCGCCGTACATGCCTGTGTTGGGGAGACCCATAGGTCTCCCCCTGTGTCCGAGTCGTAGGGCAGCGGGTGTCAGGGGGTCCGACGCGGACCCCCGAAGTCCGACTCCGGGAGCTTACGAGCCGGACACTCCGGCTCGCACAGGCTGTCCGACGCGTGCATCGTACAGGCTCGGTTGTAAATCGCATCCATTTCACGCCACGGTTAGCTTCCAACAGAGATGTTCGGAGCGGTTCGGACCCGGAAACGACTCGATCGGTGAATCTCACGTAGCTCGCATCGTACTTGCTCGCTCGTACAGCTGTACGAGTCGGACGGAAAACACGCATACGGCTGGTAGTTTTTCCAGCCGGATCGCGTTCGGTGCCCTTCCGACCCGGATTGGAATCGGCCCCCTAGTAGTGAGGGAGAGAAGTACGTGAAAGGGACAGTTCAAAAACATACACACTGTTACGGAGTGCTTAACACAGAAGAAAAAGGAAGTTCCTGAAAAGCAATCAGTGGAAGTAGCAAAGGCAACCAATCAAAAGAGATTTAAAGAAGCAATCATCACTTCAAACTTGAACCCTTCCCTTCAATGTTTTGTGTTTGTCCCTCGTCTGGAGCATATCTTCTTTATCATGCCTTTGATTGGACGACTTGTATCATTCCTCTTCTTAATTTTTTTTCTTTCTTTCAGCACTCCATGGGAATTGCAATTGTTTATTTACTCTCTCTGCCTGGTGCTGCTTTCCCCACTGCAACTCCGCGTTCTCCTGCTCTCGCCCTCGTGTGCTCCTTTGCCACTGAAATTCGCCACTTCAGTTTCATTGGTGCTCCTCCAACATCATTTGTTGCTTCTTCTGTCCCATCCCATGCCCTGGTCTCCCTAGGTTGATAGTGTTTAACAGAAGCTTGAGATGAGGACCATGTAGCTGCTCTGCATAGCTCTGATAGAGGAACTCCCTATGCTTCAGCCCAAGAGGTTGCCACCCCTCTAGTTAGTCTTCCCTGTATTCCTTCAGGCAGAGAAACATTAGACATAGATTATGCAGAAAAAAATAGTAGACCTAATCAATCTACTTAAAGTAGTAATGGAATCTTTGTGCCCTTGATTGGCCCCACTAAATGTTAGAAAGAAATGTCCAGGCTTGCTTTCTATACCCCTCAGACCTTTGGATTTAAATTTCAACAGCTCTCTTTAGATCCAACAAAAAACATTCCTTGGAAGATGGAGATGGGAAAAACACATTTAACAATACTTCTTGTTTCCTACGCATCTTGGATGCTACTTTGGGAAGGAAAGCCATCCTTCCAAATCTTTAAAAAAGGTTTTCATAACAATGCCCCCAGCTCATCAATTCTCCTGGCAGAGGTTATAGCCAATAGGAATGCCACTTTTAAAGACAAGTACTTTAAATCAACAGAAACCAGTGGTTCAAACAACACACCCTACAGCGCTTTCAGGACTGAAAGGAAATCACAAGGAGGAACTGAGGGTATAGATATAGAAAGATTTATTTAAGACTGTGACGACCAGATCAAAATCTCTGCTGGAATTGGACTATGGTTCTCTAACCGCCCTTATTGCAGTCCAATGGGCTCTTAGCATTGTTACTGGTACTTACTTCTGAAAACCATCCAGCAAGAATTGCAAAACTGAGGAATTCTCACATTGTACCACAGACAGATTTAGAAGCACACCATATTTCAAAATGTGTTGGAGTAGGATTTCAGAGTACATAGTAAAAGGGTGCCTAGAAACCTACATAATTTCAACGAAGTGTTGAGGCACTCCCTCTACCTGAGGCCCAATTTTCTCAATCTCCAGACCATCAGAGCCAGTCTCTGAAGAGGTAGGCACCCCACTGATCTGAGAGGAAAAGGAGATAATCGGACTCTCCAAGAAGGAAGCATAGTAGGCTGTTTAGGAGGGGAATGACTGCACCAAAATGGGACTACTACTATCACAATCTCCATTTCCCTCTGAACCATTGAAAGCAGATGAGAGATGAGTGGAATAGGTGGGAACAGCATACAGAAGCTTTGGAAGCCAAGGAGAACTTAGCACATCTACCCCTCATGTTTCTTGATCCTGGTGCAGAGAGAAGAACCTTAGAAAGTGAGTATCTTCTTAGGAGCCAAACAGTTCTAAAAACAGCTCCCCGAACATTTGGAATGTTTGGCAGAGCACAAGAGGGATTAGGGATGGGATTTGAGACAAGAAGACCCAGCTTAGCCTGTCTGCCACTCTATTGTTTTCACCCCGGATATGAGTTGCTTTCGGCGAAAGAAGATGTTTCTCTGCTCACACTCCATTCATCAATGCAATTAGGTTCAGAGAGGCGGACTGTTCCTCGTTGCCTGTTCACATATGATACTGCTGTTATGTTGACCGTCCTGATAATCACATGCTGACTCAGAATCTCTGTGTAACATTGCCTACAAAATTGCAGATAACTCCTTTAGTTCAAGGTTTTGATCTTGTCTTTTGTTGACCAACTCCCCAATAGCTGCATTGATCCCCAATGTTGCACCCCAGCCTAAGAGACTGACTTTCATTGATGTGACAATCTCTGGTGGGGAATGAAGAAGAAATCCTCTGCTGAATGACTCCTCTCACAGCCACCACTGAAGTTGATCCTTGATAAGGTCCGTAACCGGAATACTCCTCTCGTAGTCCTTGGAAGATGGCCTCCAATATTTCCGTAAATAAGCGAATAGTGGTCTTATATCAAGACTTGCTCAAAGACTAGAAACACACAAGAGGCTATGTGGGCCTGAACTTTTCAGCCACAATCTTGCTGTTGCCTTCTTCCAGGATAATGTAAATGAGAGGGTTGCTTTCAGCCTCACTGCTTTCTCATTTCAGCAGGGACATCATGCCCAAAGCTGTCCAAAATAGGCCCCAATGAAAGTCCTGTTCTGGGAGGAATCCAGCTTACATGTCTCCAAGCATTGATTCCATGAAACATCTCCATCTATATTCAGTCTGAACTGACTTGAGGGTTTCGGGACTAGGAAGATCCTCGAATACACCTTCTGTCCCCTCGCTTCTCTGCTTGTGGAACTGGAATCACACCCCGCCCCACCCTCCACCCCCGTTCACCAGATTGAGAATCGCTGCTTCCAGCACCAACTGCCTTATTGTACCCGAGGTTCTGGCATGAGAATGATCCCAGAGTCCAACGGTGGCTCCAGAAACTCTTATCTGGTAGTCTTTCTTCACCACTTTACACACCTATGCATCGGAAGGAGATTCCACCCACGCTGCAAGGAGAAATAGTATCCTTCCTCCCACAGTCTTGGGAGGCGTTTTCCCTGTGTAGTCAGGAACATTGGTTCCTTGTTGGCGATATAGGGCCATATAATCAAGGAACGGCGATAACATTATCACCGCTTTAGCGGCAGGAAACTGCCGCTAAAGCGGCGATAATGGGCTTGATAATATGCCCTTGTGAATTCCCATAGAATCCCATGTTCTTGTGTCAACATGGGCTCCTATGGGAATTCACAAGGGCATATTATCAAGCCCATTATCGCCGCTTTAGCGGCAGTTTCCTGCCGCTAAAGCGGCGATAATGTTATTGCCGTTCCTTGATAATATGGCCCCTAGTCTTCCTATTTTGTTCTCCCTTACCCCTATTTCCTTAGCCCTTCTTTGTTTTATAAAAAAGAATACTACTGTTGCTTCTTCAGACAAGATGGTCTTAAAGGCTAGCACAAGGGAGATTTGGAAAAAGAGGAGCAGGATTCTGACCCGATGTAGCACCACTCTTTCTAAAGGACTGCACATCTTTCTTCTCTTTGGAGCTTCTATGTAACTTTATCTCAATGTCCAGTACCAAAGAGCTTTGTTCTACCCAAAGGCATTCGTAAAGTAACTGATTTCTACTCTGCATCTGTGTACAACCTCTTCAAATACAAGTTTCTTCTAGTAGAGATGGTGGCACTCTCTGCCAGAGCAGAAGCTCTCACTGTGTCAAAGAATATATCAGATTAAAAACTCCACCTGCTTCCCCAAGGTTTCAAGAAGTTCGGAACACTCCATATTCTCTTGAACAGCTTTAAACAGGTTCTTGATCTCAGAGATAAGAAACTGCCAAGTGTAAGCACCATAAATACTGGCTCTCATTGCTAAATTAGCCCCAATGTAGGATTTCTTTATAGTCAATTTTCTTTTCAGTCTGGCCCTCAAGGATACTCCATTCAGCCATTGACATTCTGCCAACCAGACTGGCAACCAAGAAATCCAAGGCCACTGATTTAGACATGGACATGTCAACTTTTTCCAAAGGATAAAGCCCAGGCATAAGTCTAGGAAGATTTTGTCCAGTCCTTCAATTCCCTTTTTACCAGATCTGCAACATGTTGTTGTTTTTTTTTACGGAGTTTTATATAGCGCGAACTTGACCCGAAGGTATCGGGTATCAGAGTGCTTTACACTAGCACTAGTTGCGTTACATGAGGACACATTCATTTTTGTTAGGCACGGGGAGATTAAGTGATTTGCCCAGAATCACAGGATATTGTGTGTCCCTGCCGAGACTCGAACCTGGTTCCCCAGCTCCAAGGTCTACCGCCCAAGACATTAGGCCAACTCCTCTCCCCTAAATTCCCACCCTAAAACCATTCTCCCCTGGTTAATAGGAAGACCTAAGGTCCTATGCTTCTGAAATTGTCTAACAACCGGTTCAGATGAGGAACAGGGTAACACCCCCACCAGAAATCCCTTATCCTGGTGTGCTCTGGACAGAATCTTAAACAGCATCACTCTATCCATATATTTGCCATTCAAATCAGAAGGAAGGATGTCAATGCTCTCCTCTTCTGCTCCAGAACTGGTCCTCATTCAAAGGCATAGGAGCCAGAGAATCTTTTTGATCCTGTTCTCCAAGGATTTGTCTTCCTACTTAGCCCTCTTCCTATCTCTAGAGGGGGAAGAGCAGAACAATAATTAATTAGAAAATCTCCTTGTGACATGGATCCAGAGGAAATAAAGGAGGATGACTTACCTGATATTCCGCGCTGGGACGCCATCACTCCAATACCTGGAAAAGAAAACAAAATAGTTAACAGAGAAGAAGGACAAATAGAAGAAAAGAAAAAAAAAGACTTGTGTTATCCCCACAGGAGGAAACCAGAGAATTAGTCAGAAGGAAGAGTGTCAATGTGGAGAAAAGGACGCAGAGACAGAAACGAGGGGGCAGATGTACAAGCCCCTTGCAACACTTTTGCGCTGCCGTTGTGTCACTTTTGTGACACAGTGGTGGCGTACACAATGCGCCCAATTTACAATGTGATGCATCTAGGGAGATGCGTCACGTTGCAAAGCCCTGCGTGACATTATACCTGCGTCAGGTATAATATATGCAGGGTGGGCATTCCCAAGCAGGAAAGCCTCGTAAAAGTGATGTAGTGAAATCTACAAGATTTCACTGCGCCACTTCTAGGACGCCACTGCGTCAAAACCTTACGCCTGCTTGAAGCAGGTGTAAGGAGTGATGCAATACAATAAGTTAAGGCCTCAACATGGATTGCTGGAGTTGCATCGTGCTTGAGACACAAATCCAGCAATGCGTGACTTTTGGGCCAACAGATGAGTCAGAATTTCTGACGCATATGTCAATCCTTGCGCCATATTGTAAATACAGCGCATCCATGGTGGTGCAAGGGTATCGCTGGCTGGCAAAGGGAAACTGATGCATCTATACAGATGTGTCAGTTTCTTGTTAGTCTGCCCTGATGTGTACAGAGGAAGGAGAGCAGAATGAAGGAGACAGCATTTGGAGACATCTGTGGGGAATGAAAGGGGCTGGCATGCACGTCTCCTGCAGAGGAAACCCCCCGCAGAGTAACTCGGTCTCCTCACACCCTAGGAAGAGCGTGGCTTGCTCGGATGAGTGAACACGTTCAGGGTTGGGGGGGAGCAGGGCAGGAAATCAATGCTGAATGAAAGTTGTTCAGGTAGCGGAGGCACAGTAACGTCCTAGATAGAAAAGAGGCATTTTGCAAAAAAAAGTAGGCAAAAATGGAACCCAAATTAATTAAAGAAGATGCTATATACAAGGCAAAAGAAAGCAGAAATGGGGAGAAGACAAAAAAGGAAGTGGTCAATATAGAAGAGAATGGGGGGCAGCAGAGGGTTATATGTAAGAATTTATGAAGTAGAAATGTCGAAACACTATTACAAGTGAAGAATCACTATATGTTTTGGGTATCACAAGAGGGATGAATATTTAGGTTCAGTTAAAGAAGAAGAAAAAAAGGCCACATAGAAGGGACTACAAATAGGGGCTCTTTCCTAGCAACCACTAACTAACTCCTCAGTAGAATACTACACAATAAAATGAAAGAATAAAGCTGAAACTTGCTGAATGGAAGGAGAGCCATTTAATTAAATCATAGATAGAAGCAGGAAAGAAGGACAGAGTAACGCCACACCATACTTACCTGTACTTATCCTTGCTCTCTCGAGGGACTCCGGACGGGATAGCTCCACCCTAGGGAAGAAGCAAAAATAGGAAATGGAAAAGAAGTACCAGTACATCGCCCTCCACAATCGGGAGAGAAATAAAATCAGAGACTCAGCATCTTTAAATATATTATTTGGACTTTGTCTTGTTTTGTTCTTGGCTATCATTGGAAGTTCACTTAAAGAATTCCAATAAAGAAAGTGCAGACATACACAATGTAGCAATCCATTATATCTAGCGGCACCCCGCCTAAACTCCTCTTCCTGGATTGTTTGCACATCGTGATCCCAGGCACAGAATTCTACCCACAGACGCTCTATAACACACAGCAGCAGAGATAACGCCTCCAACAACTCTGCCTCAAACCACCATCCACACAGCGTAGAAATGCCAGGGTTCATAAAACCCTCATATGCGCACCTACTTAAAATCTCTAGTGTACCTGTCAACAACAGCTGAACCCATTTAATCAATTGCAAGACATGCAGGGAATCAGCTATGCAAATGCTCTGAGTCCCAGTCCTCGTCGATGCAAGAGCAACACTCACGTGCGAGGAAGGAGTAACTATAAAAACGTGTAACACTGGCCAGCAGCAACTGTGCCAGTGTGCACAGAAATCACCCCCTACTAACAGCTCCCTCAGGGACAAGACTGCACACATAGGTCAGTGCCAATAGGAAGGTGTAGCGTTGTGTGGTCATTTGCATTAGGACCCTTGTGGTCCTTGCCGGACTCCTTACAAAGTTACAGAATCAGTTGGGAGGTGTCTGGGTGTGGTCAATGAAGTTTATGATGTAGTGCGTGTAGTTAACAGTCTGATGCCGAAGAATAAAGACGTGTGTTACAGAGCTTCTGTGTGTGGCATGGTCATTTGCATGCTCCAGAGCTGAGGTGGACGCATCAACTAGCGACCCGTAGGTGATACGTACCCCAAAGAAACAAGACTTCTCTCCCTAAGAGTTTTCTAAGGTACAGCAAACTGCTTGTGCGTGCCACGTGCACCCCAAGAAGCAGGCTACGGTTGACGAATGTGGAGTCAAAGTGCCGCTCTGGCTCATACAAGACCCTCAAAGAAGGTGAAGGCCCTACCGGAGAGCACAGTCAGAAAACCCACTAGATGTCTACTGGTGAGGCTGAAAGAACAGAAACTGCACTACAGTGTAACACAGAACCACCGTCCATGCAAAGCAAAAGCACTAAAGGCAGCGAAAGCCAGGAACGAAAAAGTGCTACAGGCAGTGACAGCCAGGTGCAAGAAACAACTAAAGGCAGAGATGAACAGGCGCAAAGAAACGCTAAAGGCATAAAAAATCAGGTACTCGAAAGAAAAGACTACTCACTGGCAAAACACAGACAAAGCAACTTACAATTTAAAATCCTGCAATGCGACTCAAGCGCAAACATGGAGGTTGTGTTTACGAAGCCTTTGGTCCTTGTAGAAATGACCAAAGAGGCATCTGGTGGCATTCAGCACAACTCAAAAGGTCTTCAAGACATTGAAGTTCTCTGATGGCTGCCAAATACGGCGCAGCCATGTTTCTGAAACCACCACTACCATTCGATAACGCCAAAAAGCAGAATATTGGTGCCAGATGGATTGCTTAAATTGAAACATTCGATGACTTCATAAATGCTCTAGTTAGAAGAAGTACATGATAAAAAGATTATAAAATACTTAAAGAACCTTGCTGGTGATGGAGTGAAAGAAGTGATAAAGAAAATATGACAAGCTGATGAAGTATTGTACCCTCAAATCAAAGAAACGTTGGAAGCCAAGTTTAATCCATTGCCAAATGTCGACTATGAAAGGTACATTTTCAACCAGGCAAGACAGCAAGATGGTGAAACAATGGATGAGTTTGTCAAAAAACGTGATACCCTCATCAAGCACTGCAAGTTCAGTAAATTCAATGACAAAGAAGTCAATGCAGCTCAAAGTCATTGATGGTTGCCTATCCGATTCGTTCAGGCGACGCATGCTGAGAGAGGCACACAGTCTAGAAAAGGTACTCATGGCTGTGAGAGCTGAGGAACATGCAGATCGACAGGCTGCTGATGTGGAAGCTGGAACAGCCCAGAATGAATCAGCGTTGATCATAAAAAGTAAGCAGAAACACAAAGTGGAGGCACAGAAGACAATGTTTCAGAAGAAAAAGAAATTGTGTTTCTGATGTGGATTCTCATTTCCACACAAAGGCAAATGCCCCTTCATTGGACAGATATGCAAAGGCAGTGGTAAAGAAAACCATTTCATAATGGTCTGCAAAGCGAAAGAGAAACTAAGTGTGTCACGACAAGAAGACAAAATGAGTGCCAGAAAGTTCCAGAAGCATTCTAGCCACACCCACAAAGCCAAACAGCAACATCAATTGAGGCAAGAAGAGACTAAACGAAGTCGATCGTCATCAAATTCTTCTTCCAAAGGCTCTTCAACGGCATCATCGAGCGACAGTGAAGAAGATGGATGTGCAATTGTGATGTCGACTGCAGAACGGCATGCACATGTAGGATCTGCAGCTTGCAAAGAAGAATACAAGTCAAAGAGAGATTGCTACTTGAAGCGACCAAACTCATTTGGCCAGTGCCCCAAGATCACGCTAAAGGTTCATGGCTGCCCCATAACTTTTTTTATAGACAGTGGTGCATCGATCAATATCATGCCGGCAGAAAAACACAACAAACTGTCTCTGATACCATTTCTAGTGCCATCAAAAACAAAGTGTACAGATGGGCTGCTTCTACGCCATTGCAAAGTCAAGGGTCATTTGTAGCGACCATGAGGCATAAGAAAATGACAGTACAATCTCCAATTCATGTTCTCCAAGGTACTTCGACAAGTGCATGTCTACTCAGTTTCAGGACTGTTGCCGACATGGGACTGATATCCATCAACTACAACCTCAATGAACATTCTGATATAGGAAGTCAATTCCCTTTGTTGTTTCATGGACTAGGGAAACTCAAGACAATGAAGATGCAACTTCACATTAATTAGGATATTCATCCTGTTGCTTAGTGACACCATTGGATTGCTTTTCATTTAAAGCAGGCTGTTGAGAACTAGAAACATTATTAAAGCATGACATCATTGAGCACTCTACTGGTCCGACACCATGAGTTTCGTCCATAGTGGTAATTCCAAAAAAGGACAGTGCAGGTGCAGTGCGCATTTGTGTTGATATGTGGCAGACCAACAAAGCAATCGAGAGAGAAAGACATCCAGGTCCACACATAGTGTACATGATTGCACCGCAGAATGGTGCCAAAGTCATCTCCCGTCTTGATTTAAACATAGGATACCATCAATTTGAGCTGGCAGAGAACTGTAGGTACATTGCTACTTTTTCAACTCATGTTGATTTGTTCAGATACAAAAGACTTAGCTTTGGTGTGTCATCGGCTGCAGAAATCTTTCAGGATGTCATTCTCCGAATAATTCAACCTGTCACACATGCTTTTAGCTACAGTGATGATATACAGAGCTCTTACCCAATGCTGTCTGCTTGCTGATGCCAGTCTCACTTTAAAGGCTGAAAATTCTTTGGGCCTCTTTTCTCTGAAAGGGGAATGACTCCTGGCTCTGAAAAAGTACAAGTATTATCATACACTTGTCCCGCGCAAGATGTAACCATTCTGCAATCCTTCTTAAGCATGGCCAGCAGCCGCGGTCTGTGCAGGTAACAGCGGCCTCACACATGATCTCTCATATTCACGGTGACTCTGCAAGTTCACAAACCACCAGCAATGCCATTATTGGCTTACCACAACCTGACCAGGAGGTTGTTGTTGCCATTTTAAGTGTCGGGGATAGGGGAATGGTCCTGGGGCATTAAACTGTATCTGTAAAATGATTAAAGGGGTCCGGGTACAGGTACCCTGACCTCATGAGTGTGTTAGAGGAGTCTCAGAGGGACCTATGTTGGGCATGTAATTGCCTTTAAACTTTTTTTCCACCTCAGGAATCCGCAGATCTGTTTCAGGGCACAGCGCGGACCCCATGTAAATCAGCAACGAATCTTGTCGCACCTTGAAAAAAAAACACTTTCAGACCCACACAGACACTCTCACCCCATACATAGACTCACACATGCAGTCACACACCCACTCATAGACCTACGCAAGCATTTACACACCTACTCACAGAGCCATGCAGGCACTCACAGACCCACTCATAGACCCACATAGGCACACACACACCCACTGACAGACCTACCGCTGCATTGACATGCCCACTCACAGACCCATGCAGACACTCAAACACCCGTTCACTGACCCACTCAGGCACTCACATACCTACTAAAAGACCAACACAGCCAGTCACAAACCCACTCACAGACCCAAACAGACAGTCTCACAGACCTACACAGCCACTCACACATCTACTCACAGACCCACACAGCCACTCAAAAACACCGACACAGACCCACACAGGCACTCATACACTCACCTATATACCCATGCAGGTACTAACAGAGTAGTGTGGCTCACTGGTTAGAGGTGGCAGACCCGGAAGCAGAGGACGCCCGGGACCAGGGTTCAATTCCCGACGCGGCAGGGTCGTGGACCAGGGCCAGCGGACTCGATAATTCTCGCCTCGGTGCCCACTCTAACCAGGGATCACACTCGGCAACTCTGGGCATTAGCTTGCCTCATCTCCACAACGGCCCCCCACATTCGCCGGGGATGCCTGGTTTCACCTTGGAGATACCCAGGAGGGACCATCTCACAGGGATAGCCAGGACGGGTTCCCCAGCGGTCTACAGCGCCACGACGCCTCGGCAGCAGTGCGCTTTACAAAAAACACATACATACATACATACATACACAGTCACAGACCTACACATGCACTCTCTGACCCAGTCACAGCCCCATGCAGGTACTCACACACCCATTCACAGACCCATATAGGCACTCGCAGACCCGCTCACAGACCCACTTACAGACCCATACAACCACTCACAAATGCAATCAGAAACCCACACAGGCATTCTCACATACATTCACAGATCCACACAGGCACTCACACACCAACTCACATACCCATGCAGGCACTGACACACCCGCTCATAGACCTACACAGGCACTCACAGACCCAGTCACAGACCCATGAAGGTACTCACACACCCATTCACAGACCCCCTCACAGACCCACACCCTCTAACAGAACCACATAGGCACTCACAGACCAATTGTCAGAACCACACAAGCACTTACAGACCCACATAGGCACTGCCACACCCACTGACAGAATCACACAGGCACTCACAGACCCACCAACAGAGCCATGCAGACACTCACACAGCCACCGAAAGAGCTACGCAGGCACTCACACACCTACTCAGAACTCCATGAAGGCACTGACAGACCCATTCACATACCCAGACAGGGTCTCACAGACCCACTCACAGATCCATGCAGGTACTCATAGACCCATTCACAGACCCATGCATCTACTTACATACCCATTTGTATACCCATACAGGCACTCTCATACCCACTCACAGACCCACACAAGCACTCACACACAGTGACGGCCAGTGAAGGTAAGAGCGGTGGGGCAAGGTGGGGGGAGTCAACAGATGTAAACGAGGGAAAATAAAATTTAAAACAAGAAAACCACTTACCTTGCGCTTGCCGTATTGCTGAGTTGGCAATGCGGCGAGCGCAAAGTAAGTGGTTTCCTTTTTTTTATTTTATTTTTCCTCGTCATCATCTGTCAACTCCCCACTACCCCGGTCCACTGCCCCATCGCTCTTACCTGCACCAGCTGTCACTGCTCACACTCCCACTCATAGACCTATGTAGTCACTCATAGACACATTAGCAGACCCATGCAGGTACTCACAAACCTATTCACAGACCCACACATCCACTTACACACCCACTTACTCACCTATACACCCACTGATAGACCTATGCAGGCACACACAGAGCCACACAGGAACTCACACATCTACCCACAACCCATGCAGACACTCATACAACCACTCACAGACCCACATGGGCACTCACACACCCACTCACAGACTCATGTAGGCACTGTCAGACCCAGTCACAGACCTACACAGGCACTCACAGACACAGTCACAGACCCATTCACAGACTCACACAGGCACTCACACCCCCACTTACAGACCCACACAACCACTCACAGACCCACTGACAGAGCCATGCAGGCACTCACATGCCCACTTAGATATCCATGCAGGCACTGACAGACCAACTCACACACCCACACAGGTACTCAGAGTCCCACTCAGTTCAATGCAGGTACTCACACACCCACTCATAGGCCTAGGCAAGCATTCCTAGACCCACTCACAGACCAATGGATCCACTTACACACCCACTTACAGACTTCCACTGATACTCAAACACCCACTCACAGACCTATGCAGGCACTCACAGACCCACATAGCCACTCACACACCCACTAACAGACCCACACAGGCACTCACAAACCCACATCCCTCCTCATAGATCCACACAGACACTCACACACATACTCACAGACACACACAGGTACTCACACACCCATTCACAGATCCACTCACACAGCCATACGTGCACTCACAAACCCATACAGGCGAATCCTAAATGTGCTGCTTTGAATTGAATATGTGCTTTTGGTTTGTGGATCCACGCTTTAGCGGCAGTTTTCTGCCGCTAAAGCGGCGATAATTTTATCGCCTGGCTTGATAATATGCCCCATAGTTACATATCAAGTGACACACCCTCCAAGGCTCTGATACAGTCATTCAGATATGTACTCAAGTACTTATACAACCAAGCCACTCATTTATACACTAACTTATAAATGCAATTATATACACAAACTGACAGAGTTACAGTGCCTATTATAAACTGATATAACTGCCTATGTAGCTTTTTAATTGCTTATAGTATGTAATTTAATAGTAAATAATATACAAGTAAATGTATTGTTCATTTCCTTTTTTATTCTGATATTGAAGAGAATGAGAACCCTCGAAAAAACAGTGTTGTCTATGAAAATAAAAAAAATTTAAAAAAAGACTTATTAATAAAATTACTTTTTTTTAAATCTTCAGAGGAAAATGGAGGCATACGTCTAGTACTGAGTTTTTCTTTAATGAGGAAAGCTACTTACAAGAGAACACGATGAAACAACTGGTCGATGCTATGAGAGAAAAGATGGTACTCCCATTGCAAAAGAGATGTTTCCTAGAATGTAGAGGGAGAGATAGCTGAAGAGATACAAGGAAGGCGTAGACATGCTGCTGTGTATAAATGGGAGCGTAGCAGTATTTGTAGTGTTTGCCAAGAATCTATTGATATATTAAGAACTTTTCTACATTAATTTCCTGGTAAACGTGTGAAGCAGAAAATTGCAATGTTGCAAGGATTAGATCCATGCAAAGTAAGGAAACATAGTAATTTACAAGGACATTCACTGGTGTGTTTATCTACGAAAGTGTGCTCAAGCACCTTTTATCATTTCCAAATGTTAGCAGTTCATCATTCAAAAATATGAAATTTTGTTAGACAATATTACTTTGTAAAAAGTCCAGCATTTTGATTAGGAGAAATGAACAAAGCACTTTAGTATGGTACAGTATCAGAGGTTGAAAAAGTTTGAGATGATATTCAATTCAGTTTCTTTGGTCCTGAAGCAGAGTCTGGAGAAAATGAGGAGTTGGTATGTCCAGGAGTAGAGGAAGAGAACACAGATGTAAGTACTGATAACGTTGTACGAGAAATAACAAAATTGAAGTGAAACTAAAATATGGGGCCTATTTACAGGGGTATTGTGCCACCGGAACGTCACTTTTTTAGGTCTCGGCTGCGAAGGCTGCGCTTGCGCAGTCTAGCTCCGTGATTTAATGACTTGGAGAAGAGGGGCTTGAACCCGCCCCTCTTCTCCCCTGTTCTCCATTGGCTGGCCTCTTGAATGCTGGCCAGCCATTGGAGAAGAGGTCAGTCATTCAGATTAGGCCCCGTCCTTTTCGGATCGGGGGGCGTGTTTTTTGCAAGAAGTCTCAAGGAGGAGTTAACAGCAAAACACGCCCCCGAATCCGAAAACGACGCTGCCTTTCTCCGAGGCATTTCTGTTTTGCCTCGGAGAAAGGCGGTGGTGTCTTCCGGTGCCCTCGGCTTGTTTAATTCGGTATTTCTCGTAGATGTTTAAAGGCTTGCATACGAATTGGATACAAGTCATGGTAAGCGAGGCTCGCACTGTTTGCTCCTGTTAGTGAGATTAATTGAGGTCTAACCGGTCTCACCGTCACGCACGCGAAAGAACAAACACACTGCTAC
The DNA here is from genome assembly GCF_964204655.1 of Triturus cristatus. Lineage (NCBI taxonomy): Eukaryota > Metazoa > Chordata > Amphibia > Caudata > Salamandridae > Triturus > Triturus cristatus. The sequence continues at coordinate 1,659,168,434 of NC_140590.1, read as the reverse complement.
TATATGTGCCAGATTGTTGAATGAAGGTTTTTTGAAATACGCAGTTATGGAGGACAATTTCACCACACCCCCTTAAAGCGGCTGCGTCTTGAATAGATGTTCCTAAGCGCACTTATTAATTAATGAGGCTGGAGGCAGAAGGCACAATGGCCTCGGGTCTGCGTGCTGCGTGTCTCTTTAAGAGGCTGACACCCTCTAGCCGCTGGAGGACACTTCCTCTATGGTGAGCCCCGCCTCCCTGTGCCTGTTCATGCTCCCGGGGGAGTTCCAGTAGCTGATCCTCCTTGTGAGGTGTGAGCCGGGCTCCTGCCGAGGGAAGGCTTCAGCCCGGGCTCAGTGCATGCCGGTGCCTGCTGTTCCAGGTGCCGCCAGCCTCCCCCGCGCGCCCTGCCATGCACACGCAGCCCGTCCGCACCTGACTCCCTCCCTCCCAGCCTGGATGCGCACCCCGCCGCCCTCTCTGCCAGAGCCCCCTGCGCAGGGATGTGGTGTTTCTGCGCCGTCCCGGAGGAATTCTACTGTGAAGTTCTGCTCCTGGACGAGTCCAAGCTGACCCTCACCAGCCAGCAACAGGGCATCAAGGTAGGCAGCCAGGCTGCGCCGAAAGCCTGCGTCCTGTCACTGGTGTCAGTGCGGCTGGGATGGGCTTTGTCTGAGCCTGGAGTGCTGCAGGGGCAGATAGGTGCGCACTGACCCGAGTGTGTGCGTGCAGCGCAAGGTCTGTGCGTGAGGCTCCTGCAGAACCTGTCACAGGACATCAGACAGGAGTGTTGTTACCATGTCCGTGTTATCTGAGATTAGTGACGATGGCCGATAAAGCCGTTGCCCAGGGTCACACTGTGTTCAAGTTATAACCGGGATTAGAACACAGCGCTCCTATTTCCAAATAATCAACCGTAACACTGGACCACGTTAGGCTCTCGATCTAGTGTCTTTCCCAGAGCGCACAAAACACCTGCGTGGCCTGACACACAGAATGTCACACATATCACCCCCGCTCTGAAAATTGGCCCATTACACTGTTTATAAGAGTCTCCCGCAGACCACTTGACTTAAAATGCGCTCCCTGGAATATGTAATTTATAGCGCATTGAGGCCAGGCGCGCCTACAATGCAGAAACTCGTGGTAAGGCGGTGGAGTCCCCTTTCCGAAAGCTGTTTTATGTTCTGTACAGAGAGAGTGATTCGTCGGAGCGTGCACCGAGGGCAGCGGCATCCGCAAGTGGGCCGGTAAGTCAGGCAACTAGGGATCCGTAAGCTTCTGCACATGTTAAAAAAAAAGCATTTACAATGCAACGGTCTCGGCATTGTTAAAGTTAGAGCTATTGGCATTGCTCATGACAATGCCGTTTCTTTAAATGTTTGAAACAAAAAAAACATAAGCAAAAATAATGTCATGAGCAATGCCAATAGCTCTAACTTTACCAATGCCGAGACCATTGCATTGTAAATGCTTGTTTGGTGTTCCAGTGGCGCAATCCTCTGCACCATATTTACAAAGTGGCGTTAAGCCACTTATTGTATCTTAATGCCGCTTTCTAAATATGGTACCCTTTCATGCAGGTATCTGCTTGAAAGGGGCGTGCAATGGGTGTTGCTGTGGACGTTCCACCGCAACACTTATTGCTTTTTGACGCTGCTTCAGATTTACAAGAAGGTGTAAATCTGAGGCAACGCCAAAAACTAATGCTATGCAATACTTTTATTTCTCCTTGTTTTTGCTTTTTCTATATATGCTGTATTCTGCAGCACACATAGAAAGAGGAAAATGCCATTAACAAAGGTTTAAGTGCAGGAAGGTGTCCCTTCCTGCACATAAACAATCATTAACTAATGGCGATTTGCTGCTTCTATGTGTGCTGTAGAATGCAGCACACATAACAGATAACAAATCGTCATTATTGATTGTTTATATGCAGGAAGGGACACCTTCCTGTACATAACAATCATTCCCTGCAACGCAGGCACCCTTGCATTATGGTGCAAGGGTGTCTGCGTTGGTGCTAAGCAACTATTTTTGGCGCAAGTGCTAGGGAACACACAGGGGTGCACCGTATTGTTGTAAATAAGGCGCATTCCTGCGTTTTGGAAAAGGTAGAGCGTTGCGGGAAACGACCTTTACCACTACTCTTTAACAATGAGGGGCCTGAACCACGATCCCTCAACCACTACTGCATTTACAACTACCTAGTTCAAACAACGACCTGTCTAAACAACGACCTGTCTAAACAACGACCTTCATGAAGAGATTAGGTGTTTCTTTTGTCATAGTAAGTTAAGTCTGTCTGATTTGTTTTTTTCATAGAGTGTAATAAATTGTCAAAATAATTTTTTTACGTTTATTTATGCAATCTTACTAATTAATGTACGTTGTTTAAATTTACCTTCTGAGACCAGTAGATGGCACTCTTGGATTGTTTATGACTTACGAATGTGTGTGTGTGTGTGTATATATATATATATATATATATATATATATATATATATATATATATATATCCACTCGATACACCAAAATAAGTGCGCTCTTAGGATCAAAGACAAAGACACACCATCCAAAGTAAAGATGCAACCAAGTTTCTCTTCCAGGGGATACTCCTCAATAGTCATAAGCACTGGATTATCTCCGCCCACATGCGGGAACCCGGGGTATATACAAAAAAATCCATATATATGTGTATGTTTTAAAAAAGAAGTACATTGTACTAAATAAACACTCACATATACATGTATAACATACAAATATGCAGCCCCATACATACCCAATAGGCTAAAAAGCCAAAGTTACATGTATTTCTCTAGTATGAAAATAATACATATACATAAAATGTAATAGAAGGACATGTATAGCAATAGTATTCTGCAGTAACCTTTTATTTTCATGAAAGAAAACAGGTAATAGCAGGCAATTAGCCTAAAAAAAGCGGCAGAGATAAATAACATCCTTGTACAGAAAAGGAAACTGCCACCTCGCCTTTAAGGCCTCAGAAACCCTGAGCACCTTGCCTTTAAGGCCTCCAGGAGCTCCCTGCTCCCATCATGCACCACAGGTGACAGTTAGGTCAGTTCTGTTTTACGGCTCCTTCTGTGAGGAACCTGGAGCTTGAGCTTAACTGATTTTGATCTTTTTCAGTCAGAATTGATATTCAAACTTCTTTATTCGATATTTCTTGCTACTGGTGGTATTTACTAGTCTTTTTCTGACAAATTGGTCATTCTTTTTAGTCAGAAATGCCACCTTTATTTTATAAATGTCCCTCCTGTTGGAAGAAGATGGCCAAATCTGATCCTCATTCGGTCTGCGTTGTGTGCCTACCTTCTTCTCACGACACAGAGACCTGCTGCCATTGTCTTCAACTTTCAAGAAGAACATTGAAGGATAGAGAGAAGATCAGACTTCAAGGCTTGATGGAGAGAGGTAAACATCATAAAAGTGGCCCAGACAATCAGCATACTTCTAGAGGGCCCTCCTCTCAGAGAAAACGGTGAAGATCTACATCACCAGAAGCTAGAAGTAAGAAAAAACATCACAGCGCTTCGTCGACGTCTGGACCAACTGCACAAGTGAGATCGACGTCAAAGACAAGATCGCCGTCGAGAAGTAAGTCGACGTTGAGGCCAACGACGCAAGGAAGATCAACGTCGAAGACACGATCTCAGTCGAGAAGCAAGTCGATGTTGAGACCAATGACGCAAGTGAGGTCGACGTCGAAGACAAGATTACCATCGACAAGTAAGTCGATGTCGAGACATGCTTCGGGCTCGAAGCATGATAGACCTCAGTCGACGTCAAAGTATCCGTCGACATCAATTCAAAGGTCAACGTCGAGATCTCCTCCTCCTTCTCTAAGGTCGCCGTCGAGACACTCCAGATCACCCTCTCGGACCCATCAGCGGTCTACGTCGAGGGCACGGTCGACATCGAAGAAGCCGCATGAACATCAGCGGTCGACGTCGAAGAGACCGACGTCGAGGGCTTCTTCTCATAGATCTCCATCGCCAAGAGTGTCACCGCCACGGTCGTCGTCGATGGTGGCTCACTCCGGTACGACGTTGAGTCGTTCGACGTCAAGAGACAGGCAAGGTGTTCCTGCTGAAGACGTAGAAAGACCGACGTCGAGATCGCGGCGCTCGAAGTCGAGGGAATCTTCTTCCTCGCCTGGTATAACTATTATACAAGTTACACCGGAGGGCTCTCCGACTAGTGAGAACAAGTCTCCTCCTATAAATATGTCACCAAGATGGCTGGAGGACATCAGGCACTGGAAGATCCAACCCAGACCTTCTAAGAGACCTCCTACCATGGAATGCGCATGGCCTCCCGCTGGTAGGTCCCCGAGGCGATCCAGATCTCCCTTAAGACGGCGCTCATGCTCAACAGAGCACGCAAGGTCCCGCCGATCGCATGCACCGAGGAGAAGACGGAGGTCTCCTATAACGACCCTCTCAACTCGGTCTTCGTATAGAGATTACTCACTGACTATCTCGTCAACGCCACCATCCAGGGTTTCCCCAGTTGATGATCTTGGGACATTCAGCTAGGTGCTCTGTAGAGGTGCCAGCAAATTGAGTATAACCATGGCTGTTCCTCAGGTGACTACGTCCATCATATTTTAAACTCTGCACCATCGTGCTTCGGCGAAGCCCCTTTCTTCCTTTGGTGCCAGGATTGTTAGAACCTGCAATGAAAACCTTTTTGACACCTGCCACAGTGGGCTCTGGTCCTGCACGAATTTCGAAAAAGTACAAGGCCCCAGACCAAGATCCTTTGTTTCTGCGGTCTGATCCGCCCCCGGATTCCCTTATAGTTGCCGCTGCCAGAAAAGCTCATTCCATTACTTCTATGTCGTCTGCTCCTCCAGAGAAGGACAGTAAAAACATGGATTCTTTGGGACGGAGAATGTGCAGTACTTCAGGATCTGTCATGAGAGTGGCTAGCGCAACCACTCTACTGGGACGATATGACCGGTCTTTATGGGACTCTTTAACAAGATTCACAGAGAAATTACCCAAAGACGATCAAAAGTACTTCCTAGAGGTTGTACAGGAAGGTAGTCTGGTTGCAAACCAGATCATTAGTACAGCGGCCGATTCTGCCGATTTTGTAGCCCATGAATACGCCCATGGTACTTGCTTTCGAAGATCAGCATGGCTTCAACTCACGAGTCTCAAGCCCGATGCTCTAAAAAAAGATAGTCAATCTGCCCTTTAATGGTTCGTCGTTGTTTGGTTCACATGCGGACGACAAAATGGCAAAAATGAAAACAGAGTTGGATACTCTCCTGGCTGTAGGCCTTGAAAAGAAGAAAGAATTCTGTTGTCTCTTTTGTTCCTATGACAAACGCTCTTTCCAGCAGTGGGGTCAATCCTCTAACTGGTCATCGCAGACCCAAGGTCAGACGCAACAAAGGTCCCAGTTCCAACAACGTAGACCGGGACGTGGCAGAGGTGGAAACAAACAGCAGTCAACAGCACCAAAGCAGCCACAAAAGCAATGAGGTGTGTCGCCCTCCAAAGCTGTTGTCCACTCCGGTGGGAGGAAGTGTTTTGTTACATCTGGAGGAGTGGAAACGTATAACAAAAGACAAATGGGTCATCAACATTGTTCAAAATGGCTATCTTCTCAAGTTCACAACTCCTCCTCCATCTATACCTCCGAGGGGCATTTCTCACCGAGACCACCGATTGTTACAAACGGAGGTAAACACCTTATTGAAGAAAGGAGCTATAGAAAAAGTCCCCGCTCCTCAAAGAAATCAAGGAGTCTACTTGCGTTACTTCCTTGTGCAAAAAAGAGGCCCCACCACAGAATACAGACCTATACTGGACTTGAGACTGTTGAACAAATACATCCACAGAGAGATATTTCGAATGTTAGCACTCCATCAAATTTTCCCACAGCTTCATCAAGGGGATTGGATGTGCTCCATCGGCTTACAGGACGCATACTTCCATGTACCAATATCAAAGAAACATCGCAAATTTCTACGATTTCGAGCGTCTTTTCAACATTACCAGTACTCAGCTCTCCCGTCCGGGCTCAAATCAGCCCCCCGAACATTCTCCAAATGTATGGCTGTGGTGGCCACTTTTCTCCGCAAGCAGAAAATATTCATATATCCTTACCTGTATGACTGGCTCCTGAAGAGCCCATCTCCTATTCTGCTGCAGGATCAACTCTCGTGCTGCCTTCAGCTTCTCAACAACTTGGGTCTTCATGTCAACTTTAAGAAGTCCATACTAAATCCAACGCAAAGGATTAATTACCTAGACTCCCTCCTGGACACCGAAAAAGCAAGCGTGTGTCCTTCGGAGGAGAGGTTGTCATCAATCCGAGAGAAATGCCTGAACCTTCTTCACACGCATCTCCCGACAGTTCGACAGGTGTCATCACTACTGGGCTCGATGGCATCATGTATCTTTATAGTACCAAACGCACGATTGCACATGCGTCCATTACAACAATGCTTGGAAGACCAGTGGATGCAAGTATCAGGGCGCTGGGAGGATCAGGTAAATCTCCACCAATCAGCCAAAGACTCCATCCGGTGGTGGATGAAGCGATCGCACCTGATGAAGGGAGTTCCTTTCCACTAGGACCCTCCAACCCAGACTATAGTCATGGACGCCTCTCTCCAGGGTTGGGGTGCTCATATGGGTCCTCTGCAAGTACAAGGTCTATGGTCCGACTCAGAAAAGAGTTACCACATCAACCTGCTAGAGATGAGAGCCATACATCTAGCTCTCAAGTCCCTGTTTCCGTCGTTCAAGTCTCGGTCCATTCTAATCCAAACAGACAATACAACGGCAATGTATTATTTGAACAAACAGGGCAGTACCCAATCAAGAGCACTCTCCACAGAGTCTCAAACCATATGGAACTGGCTTCTAGCGAGAGACCTGTCAATAGTAGCCATTCATCTACCGGGTTCTCTCAACTCCCAGGCAGACTTTCTCAGCAGAGACTTTCGTCGAAGTCCACGATTGGGTTCTCAACAACGAGGTCGCTCACAGCATCTTTCAAGATTGGGGAACGTCAGACATCGACCTGTTTGCAGACGCGGTAAACGCAAAATGCCCCGTCTTCGCATCTAGGTTTCCCCAGCAAGGATCTCAAGGGAATGTCCTTTTGATCGAAGGGTCTCAGAGCTTACTGTACGCTTTTCCACCGATTCCGTTGATCCCAGTTGTAATCAACAAGCTGTATAGGACCAACTCCAGGATGATCTAATAGCCCCAGAGTGGCCTCGCCAGTGGTGGTTTCAGGACCTCCTTCAATTATCGGAAGTGCCACACAGGAGGTTGCCATGCCACCCGGATCTCCTATCCAAGCAGGCAGGGAGAGTATTCCACCCCAACCTGTCCTCCCTCCGGTTGACAGCATGGCTCCTGAAGTCATACAATATGGACACCACCAATTGAACCCAGACTATATGGCTATTCTTAAAGAAGCAAAAAGACCTTCCACGAGGAGATCGTATGCCTTCATGTGGAAGCGTTTCTTCCTATGGTGTGTGGACAATGGACATGATCCCATCCGGGGTCAGGAACAGGTGATTTTACCCTACTTGCTTCATTTGGCTAGATCTGGTCTTCAGTTCCCTTCTATCAAAGTCCACCTTGCAGCTATCACAGCCTATAGGAAGTCCCCCAACCAGACTTCTTTGTTTAGAATTCCTGTGGTAAAGGATTTTCTTGAGGGATTGAGAAAGGTTTACCCACCAGTCAGGTCTCCCTCTCCTCCATTGGAGCTTAACATTGTGTTAACAAAGTTGATGGGGGTCCCTTTCGAGCCTATTCATAAAGCTTCCTTACAGCATTTAACATGGAAAGTTGTGTTCCTGGTGGCCATTAGCTCTGCTCGCAGGGTGAGTGAGATCCAGGCTCTTTGCTGTAAGGAACCTTACACTGTGTTTCACGCCAACAGAGTGGTTCTCAGGACACATCCTAGTTTTTTGCCTGAAGTAGTCTTGGACTTCCATATTAACCAGACTATCACTTTACCTACCTATCTTCCGAACCCTTCGAATCTTCTAGAAAGATCTCTCCACTCCCTAGATCTCAAGAGGGTTCTGAAGTTTTATTTGGACAGAACAAAGACACTGAGGAAATCAGAAAGTTTGTTTATTAACTATGGTCGCGTTAACACAGGTTCTGCAGCTTCCAAGAGATCCATTTCGAGATGGATAGTTTCTTGTATTCTACTGTCATACCAATTGGCCAACAAATCCCTTCCAGGGAGGCCTAAGGCCCATTTCACTAGAGGGAAAGCTTCTACCACGGCTCTCCTGAGGAATGTCCCCATGGCAGAAATTTGTAAAGCAGCTACATGGCGATCAGTTCATACGTTTACTCGCCACTACTGTTAAGATGCGGACACGCAGGCAGATGCTCAAGTTGGCCAGGCCTCGCTGAGAAACTTGTTTGCTAATACCGTTTAACATGTGTACATCAATTTATTTGCTGTTTTTTGCTCGTCCATGAGGAAGTGGGTATGAGCTTGCTACTCTATTCAGTGCTTATGACTATTGATGAGTATCCCCTGGAAGAGAAGGATAAGTTTCTTACCTGTAATCCTAGTTCTCTTCCAGGGGTATACTCATCAAAGTCATAAGCAACCCTCCCATCTCCCCGGATGAGCATTAACAGTTTATACAGTACTGTTGCATCTTAGATACAGGTTCCTACAGGTTTCATATACCGTACAAAAGAACTGACCTAACTGTCACCTGTGGTGCATGATGGGAGCAGGGGACTCCTGGAGGTCTCTGAGGCCTTAAAGGCGACGTGCCAGTTTTCTTTTCTGTACAAGGATGTTATTAGGTCTCGCTAGCGTAGGCTGCGCACATGCGCAGTCTCGCTGGCAAAATTTAACGTTTTGGGGATTTTTTAGTAAAGGGCTTTAAGCCCCGCCACTCTTTCCCATTGGCCGGCGTCACCGTTTATGCTAAACGGCAGCCAGCCATTGGGAAAGAGCTGTTGGTTACGTTTTCGCTCTGCTTTTTCTGCCGTCCCACTTGGACGGCCTCGCCTGCTTTCCTTCTAAAGTAAAAGGTTTCTTATCTTTATGGGGCCAAACACATGGCCCCGTAAAGATAAGAAACAGGCGAGGCCGTGTAAGTGGGACGGCAGAAAAAGGCAAACGAACTTTGATGGTTATTGCAATGCATAAATTTACATACACACGCACGTTTAAAAAACAAAGTACAAATGTTTTGCAAAAGTGAACACAAACATTTTGTCTTGATATATTGCAAAAGGGGAAATAAACTCATGTTTGACCTCGTGGCAACATAAAGGCCTGTTATGCTTTTATTTTTAATTCCGCACAAACTGGCAAGAGCTTGATAAAGAAGTTTGACATTCTTTTTAAATTCTCCGCGTTCCAGTTCTGAAGGAACAACAACTTCCGCACCTTCAGGACAAGACTCGAACGCATGGTGGGGGGGGGGGCGGAGGGGGCGTTCTCGCGTACCGCTTTCAATTTTGCAGCCGCGCTTGTTTTTTTTGTATACAGCGCTAGCTTCCTGGCTGGGGAGGCATCTGTGCTCTAAAGTGAGGTAAGGCCCTATCTGGGAATGTGGGTGACGGGAGTGCGCCTCGAATCACGGCTGCACATTAGTGGGGGAGATGTACAGTGTCCCCGGCAGAGTGTGTGCCGTCACCACTTGTTCTTTATTGAGGCGGGACAATGGCGAGTTTACAGTGCCCCGGGAGCACAAGGAGGGACCGACTAGTGTGCTCCTGTACTAGCACGTAGTCTATGGTCTCCCCCCCCCCCCCCACCGGCACAAGCAGGCATCCACTCCAGTGTGCCTTCCTTACAGATTAGCTACTCTTTCATCAAACATGGTATTTTAAGAACTCGGTAGTGAGCAGGATTCGAAATTAAGCATGGCGCCAGTCCCTTCGGTAGATGGAACCAGAAAGTAAACAGCATGATAGCTTCATAAAGAGATCTGACCCAGAAGCTCTCAACCTCATGGTGCTGGGTGAACACGGAAGCAGAACAAGCCCACACACTGGCAGTGCACTGACATGCGCGAGGAAATGCACGAACCCGGGAATCTGAAAAGTCAGACGAAAGAGACAAGCACTGTGGGAGCTCGTCTCCTCTGGCTTTCCACGCCCCTCACTTCCATCGGCTGCACACTGCGCTCTGCAAACTATGGCATGTATTAATGAATTCATATATTTAATCTCGTGATTGCCATATATGCAATTGGCCGATGCCGCCTCTGCAGAGATCTTCACAAGTGATATCATGGGTCCCTATCTCAACAGGTTTGGCTCATCCTTTCATCCGCCTGAGATAAAAAATAAAAAAAATAGGACCACCTCTTGGGCAATATTAACATATCAAAGCCATATAAGGGGTGCTCTATAAATCATCATCGCCACAGCAGCAGTCAGAGGTTCCAGGACAGAGGTTGAGGTCCGCATTTCTCCTTGGAGTCTGGACCATCCTGCGCTCCCCACCCCAGCCTCTCACCGCCGAGGGGCCCTCTGATGCAGGACCGCCCGGTGTCTCCTGGGTCTGGTAACTTTATTTCTGTCCGTGACCCCACTCAACTCAGGGCTCTCTCGTAATCTGTCAATCCCGGATAATCCTGTCATGTTGGCCTACGCACCTACACCGCCTACGAGAGGCCTGCGCACGCACGCAGGCAGAAGAGCACACAGTTCGACAGACATGCGCAAACTTGTACTGTTCTGTGGTCCTCAGTGGGCTTTTAAACCTCTTAGGCAGCATTTTGTGAGGGCTCTGGGCAGACATCAGTCCCTCAAATCAAGGATCCGGCCCCTGCAATGTGTCGTGTTTGGAGAGATTTCAGTGCAAGACGAGTGAATGAATGCATGATGCACGAATCATGAATGCCAGGTGCGACACCACACCAGCGGGGGCATCTTGGCGCTAAAATGCGCAATACACTTTGAATGACTGACACGGGGTGGGGCGTAGTACTGGGGATTCGTTGGGTGGCGTGATGGGGGAACGGGGGCGGCTGGGAGGAATAACATGGAATGCTGGTGAAGGCAAATGGCTGGAAGGACGAGGTGGCGACGAGGCACAGAGTGGAGGACTAAAGGAACTATAGGACTTAGCATAAAGGTAGGAGCTCTGGGGTAAGGGCATGAGGTGGGGGTCATGGGATGAGGTGGGGTCATGGGATGAGGTGGAAGGCTTGGCATTGAGGTGGGTGTCCGGGGTATAAGGTGGTTGAATGAATGCCATCCCCCATTGGATGGGGGCTTGGGTGAGGCTGAGTGCTTTGGGGTACCTCAAAGATTTCGGAGACTGAGGAGAGGTGGCGGCTTTGGGGTGCGGTAGAGCACGGGTGGGGTGATGTGTCTTTTGGTCCGGGGCTCTTGTAAATTGGATGGCGTGCGACACATACAGTGCTTGAACTGGAAGTATAAAACTGTACCTCCTCACTGCTCCAGTGCAGCCGTACATGGTCCCGTTTGCAGGAAGTGAGGTCATGCCTAGACCCTTTCTCCTTGGAGCGCCGAAAGTGCCCAAGTTCAGAGCAAGCAGGGCTAGAAATACTTGTCACTGCTGGAGAGCAATGCCTACAGTTACGGAGCTTGGGGGGCTAGGAGATGACCTGGTCGTCTTGCCGCTGCCCCAGCAACACAGGTACTTCCTTGCGAGTTGATACAGTTAAGAAATCAATTGCAGTTTAAATGATGGCTGTGTTCTTAATATGGGGTCGGCACAATGTTGTTTTCGTTTTTTTAATTAATTTATTTTTTTAACCAAAATTCACATTTAGTTGAATGCTGCCAGAAAAAGAGGGTGTGTTACAGGTATTGCAAAGTAAGGGAAAACAGTTAATTGATGTTCGGTCTACCTGCCAAAGTGAATTGATTTGACTTTTTGCGCGCTACTTTGCACACCTACAGTATTTCTGCCATTATGCATGTGCCTCATTTCAATATTTAATGTTTTTTTCGCTGGCCGGAATACATTTTGCGCTGCCAGGTTAAGACTAGTAGTGAATCACAGTTCTCTATAGTACTTAACAAGACACCGCCTGCGCTTTATATATCGTATCGTATCAGTAAGGGGTGGGCGGAATTTGCGAAATTCACTTTCGCAAATTATCGCGAAAATGTTAAAAATCTCCGCAAACACGCGGAAATATCGCGAAGATGCGGAAGTTTTTTTCCCGCCCGTTCGCGTTATTTTCTGCGTGGTCGCGGCTCGCCAACTTACCCATGCGGTTGCTCGCGAGCGCGGCCATCTTGTTTTCACTTGTCTCGCGGTGCATGATCACGAGAAGAAAGACGTGATCGCGCGAAGCATGACGTTACTGCGGGCGCAAACTGTCGCGAGACGCGCAAATGGCTACCAACAATCCAACATCTCGTGGAGAACGTGACCGGATCGGGAAAACTTGTTGGCGAACGCAGGGATTCAGGTAAGGCGATTGCGCGCATGCGGGAATGTATTATTTTACAGCGCAAGGAAGAAACAAATTATCGCTAAGCTGCGGAATGCAGACATTTTGACATTTTCGCGTTATCCGCGGAACGCGAAAATGCCAAATTATCGCAATTTCCGCGAACGGAACGGAATTTTGGCCCAGGCCTAATCAGTATTGCACATTCCGCGATTCTGAGCATGCGCTGTCCGAGGGAGCTGTTGGCAGTGTTGTGCTTGTCGGGTAGTAGCCTAGTTTGTGCGTGTCTCTCCTATCATTTCTTCTTTTCTCTGAAATCTGGGTGGAGGTGAGGGGTGTGAAGGGGAGAGGGGGGTGGAAGGGGTGATAACTGAGGTTTCTGGCCCCTCTTCTAGTTGCAGGTACATTTTCAGGTTCTGAGCAGAGCCCCATTTTCAGTAGCGCACATGGAACTGAGTGCGTGCAAACAATGCGTCCCTCTGGACTGTTAAAAAGACTCACACCAATTTAAAGGGGATATGTATCACCTCAAAAGGCGGCTGGTATTTTCAAATACAATACGCTTAATCGGTTGTGTATTTTTTTTTTAACTAGCAATTATATGTCGCTATATCTTTAAAAAAAAACTTTGGATGTGTGTGCTGTAGCGTGATTCTGGACGGTAGCGCAGCTTCTGGGTGCTATGTCACTGCAGGGCTTTAAGTGGGCCGGGTCCTGCCAGGTCTCAGCACCGGCTGATCTAACAAGCATTGAAAATGCAATATGTCTCGCCGTCGTTAAAGCAATTCTGTTTGTAATTAGGTGGTTTTCTAGCTTTGCTGTTATTAGTGTTTTTCAAACTGTCATGTACATAACATGCATATGTATGCATATATGTATATGTATGCATGTATTTATATAGATATGCAGATGTATATATATGTATGTATATATATACACATATATATAAATGCATATGCATATATATACATACATATATTTTATTATATTTATTACATGAACAAGAACGTATATTTATTTATTTATATATTTATATACATGTATTTACATTTGGTTCTTTTAAAATCCGAACTAAATTATTGTCCTTCATCAGCAATGTGACTGAAATTTGTCTGCTATATTGCTTGTTTTGCACATTTAATCACAATTTTCTAAATATGTTTTTCATTATGATTACACAATAATGATGTGACGCTTTATGTTCTTCTGAAAAGATGAAAATATACCAATAATTCAGAAAGATCGGAGAAAATAGTTTCTATGTCTATGGTGACCTATCAAGTATACACCACGTGATTAGGCACTAGCACTTTAAATATGTGAATGTTTTCCTCACATGTCATGTGATCAAGGCCTCTGGCAGGCCGAAACGCGTAATGGCGGCAATGCTGGGTGAAAATAAATAAGATATTCCTGCACTGATATCTGGGTCTGTGTTCGTCTTTTCCGAAGCAACGTGGAAGCTGGTGACGAATTTTGCATCATTGATTTTACTGGGATTGCTTCCCCGGTATACACGAGACCCCTCCTTCAATTTTGGGCCGGCGGCAGGAAGCAGATTTTCGGTCATCCGGAAGGAATTCTACAGTCCTGTAAGGACCAGCCGCAGTAGCCCCCGGACTACGGAACAATCCTCTACGTCCTAAACGAGAGTGTCGAAGCCCGAGTCGGAGGACCCGAGCAACGTCAAGGAACTCGCTAAGGTAATTGAGGAATAAACGTATGGTCTGGTGAAGGAGTGTGCCTGAGCTTAGCCCGTGATATTCTATCGGAGGTGTTTGCTCGCAAGCCGATATTGCACCCGAATTTAAGCACAATGGCCGCTGACGTGTTGAGGAGCCAAGAGGAGGCGGCAAATGAAATGTTTGAAGATTCACCGGCTGGTGAACTTCCACAAACATTACAGGCAACGACAACAGTAACAGGCACCCCTCCACTAAAGGAACTTTTTTAAAAATTGGAAAAGCTTATGCACACAGAGCAAGCCAAATGGTGGGAGCATCGTTCACTTTCAAGATACCTAGAAGTAGGACGAATTCCCAGAGGTTTGCGCATAATGTTAGTACCAATTTATGAACAGCCTGACCCCAATATGCTTAGCGAATGGGCAGAAAGCAGTCTGGATTCATCGGGTCGGCTAATGAGAATTCTAATCAAATATGCTGAGAGTGATCGGATAGCACTACAAGTTAAAATTGAGGAAATGAATGCCAAAATAGATAAACTGGAACCATCAGAGAATGCCAAGAAGTATCGTGAAGAAATGCTCAGTCGACTAAAAAAAGGGGAGGAAATAATTAAAAAACGAAAAGCGTTTAAATTTCAGAGGGAAAAACTAGACTACCAAAATGGACAAATTTTTACTTTTGCAAAAAAGTTTGATTCCCTAAGAACCCCTAATCAATATCCTATCAAAACTACGCAAGTCCGTGAGAGGGATGTTGCAGAACCAATTTCTTCGGTATCTGATCTTAGCTCAGCAATAGATAGTGAGTCAGACAATGAACAAAAACGTTCTAGATTGGGGTTTCCACGACCATCCCTGGCACAAGAGGTGGATTTTTTACGCCAGGATCGACGAGCAACTTTACGGCCACGCACGGCAAATACAAACAAGCCCAACGAGCAAATGCGAAACGCCGTGAACGACGACTCAGCAACAAAAGGCGTCAAACAAAGCAGCAACAACAACAAAAAAATGGCATACAAGCAGAACAAGCGATGGAACCGCGAATAAATGACCATGGCAAAGGAATGACAAATGACCATGGCAAAGGAATGACAAATCCTCAAACAATTATCAATCTCACATCAACAACATTAAGTAAAACTGAAACTGACATTTTATCATTAGGTTTAAACTACAGTGCAGCCAGCGACTTCAACTACACCCAGACGCGCATTGATATTTACAAGTTTTCTAGAAAAATGAAGTTATGTAAATATTTTACACTCAACAAATATCAAAGAGAAAAACAATCTAAGATGACAATGCAAGTAACATCCGATTTGAGTGCCAATGATTTGGGAGCATTACAAAACCTTTATGATCTGGCTGGTGAAAGTAACAGTGATATCAACCAGGATGCAATTTCACTGAATATGTCTGGTAGCACGCATTTCAAGGCCAAATCAACCTTCACTCCTATCATGCTTCATGACAATATTGATACATTTTCAGAACTGATCACAATTGAACTAAAACGACTGTACAAATCTATTGGCTATTCCAAACGCAGATATACGCACCAAAACTAATGTTATTCCCAATTTATCAAGAAGCTTCAATCTAATGGCAACATTATAGTGCGCCAAGCAGACAAAGGGGGAAACATTGTCTTATGGCATAGAGAATTGTATCTGGAAGAGGCATTGAGTCAATTGAACGATCAAAACTGCTACAGAAGAAGCGAAATTGGCAAGGTAAAACAAATGTGGTGCGACTTCTATCTAAAATTGACTGCCTGGAGAAGTGCGGGTCTGATAAGTGTTGATGAACTTAAATTTCTTAAAAATAATCATCCCGTCATACCGGCCATATAGTTAATCACTAAGGTGCACAAAAACCTAGAAAGACCGCCAGGCAGACCCATTATTTCTGCAAGAAACAGCATCACAGAAAATACCTCCAGATATGTGGATTATTTTTTACAGGAACATGTAAAGCAGCTCCCATCTTATATCCGTGACACCAGTGATTTTTTAAACAAGATCAAAGACATCAAATGGGATCCGGAATGTCTTCTGATAACACTTGACGTTACCAGTCTTTACACCAGCATTCATCACCTGGATGGGATTAAGGCGATAGAACACTATCTGGGTACCAAATCCATCCACATGAGAAACCATAACAAGATGTTGGTGACTATGATACACACCTGCTTATACAACAACTTCTTTATGTTTCAGAATCAAGTATACCAACAGGTCAGAGGCGTTGCAATGGGGGCTTGCTTCTCTCCCAGTTATGCTTGTCTGCATATGGGACTGTGGGAGGAGCAGGTCCTCAGATCAGCGTACTCTGAAGTACTGACTACTCATGTAATCTGCTGGTACCGGTTTATTGATGATTTGTTTATTATTTGGAAAGGCACTGAAGAACAGGCAAAAAATGTTGTTGATCAACGTCAATACTCTTAATCTTGAATTTACAGTCAACATGAGCAGGGAAATCATCACATTTCTTGATGTAGAGATCTATATCTGTGAGAATGAAATACAAACAAGGCTCCACAGAAAACCACGGCTGGGAACTCTATACTTCACGCATCTAGCCATCACCCAGGCCATTTGATTTGCAGCATTCCCTATGGGGAAATGTTGCGCATCAAATGGATCTGTAGTCAACAGGAGGAATGTCTAAAGGCACAAAAAGAAAGCAGGAAGAGATTTCTAGCTAGGGGTTACTGAGCGAAAGATGTTGACCAGGCAACCAGGAGAGCGAATCTGACATCCAGGACGGATGTCCTAAAAAATAGTCAGATTACCCCTAGTCTCATTGAAAATCAAGCCATAGCGCCAACCAGATTGATATTGACATACAATCGACAACACCGTACTATCCGTAAAATTATCAGACATAATTGGAACCTCATTCGAATGACCCTGTAATTGGAAAGCAAACCACATTGATCCCCAATATTACTTTCAGAAAAGCGCGTTCCATGTCGAGTGACTTGGTTAAAAGCAGTCCAGAGATTATTTTAACCGAAAACTGGATGAATTCTAGGAAAGGTTTCAATCGTTGCACAAACTGCAAAGCATGCAAACATGGCGTAAGCACAACAACATACAGGACTCCATTTCATATGGAAGAGAGAAAGATAAGCACATTTTTAACCTGTAAAACAGAGTTCGCTGTTTATGTGCTGGGGTGTCCCTGTGGCCTGCAATATGTTGGAAGCACCAAGTTGCAGGTCCACAAAAGGATACTCCAGCACATCAGAGCAATTTCCAACAGTGACCCTGCTTATCCAGTCGCGAGACATTTCAAAGAAAGTCATAATAATGCTATTGAACATTTGAAATACTTTGCAATAGACTGTGTATTGCCACTCAGACGAGGTGGCAATCGTGAAGCCATGTTGCACAAACTAGAAACACGATATATTCTAGAATTAGATACCAAGTCACCAAATGGTCTGAACGCTAATGAGGATTTTTATACGTGTCTATGAAATTAATATCACGTACTGTTACTGTTTAAAAAGGAAAATTTCGAAACACAAATGATAGACGAGACAACGTAGTATCATTGACAGCCCCTTCCCCTTTTCTTTTATAAATACAGTTAAATGTTTTAACTTTTATGTACAATTTTAACACTGGGTAGCACTTTAAATCTGCACAGGCACCTTTATTCTTAGAAACAGTTTAAAATCGCACCAAGCTAGCGAGATTTTCAGGTTCAAGCATTAGCCCTTTATTTATGAATTTATGTGAAGGCAGTTCGGATATTTGTTTATTGGTAAACTATTTATTATTCATTTTTGATTTTATTGAATAATAATAAGTGATATGAAATTTTAGAGTATACCCACTGGGGTTTTATTCTTTTATCATATTTATTACATGAACAAGAACGTATATTTATTTATTTATATATTTATATATTTATATACATGTATTTACATTTGGTTCTTTTAAAATCTGAACTAAATTATTGTCCTTCATCAGCAATGTGACTGAAATTTGTCTGCTATATTGCTTGTTTTGCACATTTAATCACAATTTTCTAAAGATGTTTTTCATTATGATTACACAATAATGATGTGACGCTTTATGTTCTTCTGAAAAAATGAAAATATACCAATAATTCAGAAAGATCGGAGAAAATTGTTTCTATGTCTATGGTGACCTATCAAGTATACACCACGTGATTAGGCACTAGCACTTTAAATATGTGAATGTTTTCCTCACATGTCATGTGATCAAGGCCTCTGGCAGGCCGAAACGCGTAATGGCGGCAGTGCTGGGTGAAAATAAATAAGATATTCCTGCACTGATATCTGGGTCTGTGTTCGTCTTTTCCGAAGCAACGTGGAAGCTGGTGACGAATTTTGCATCATACATACATATATATGCATATGTGTGCGCGTAGAGAGAGGTAGAGAGGTAGCGGTAGAGAGGTAGAAGTAGAGCTAGAGAGGTAGAGGTAGAGAGTTAGAGGTAGAGAGTAGTAGAGAGAGAGGTAGAGAATAGAGAGTAGAGAATGAGTAGTAGAGAGTGTGTAGTAGAGATTAGTAGAGAGTGTATAGTAGAGAGTGTGTAGTAGAGAGTGTAGTAGAGAGTGTGCAGTAGAGTAGTAGAGAGTGAGTAGGAGAGAGTGAGTAGTAGAAAGTGAGTAGTAGAAAGTGAGTAGTAGAGAGTGTGTAGTAGAACGTAGTGAGTGTGTAGTAGAGAGTGTGTAGTAGAGAGTGTGTAGTAGAGAGTGTGTAGTAGAGAGTGTGTAGTAGAGAGTGAGTAGTAGAGTATAGTAGAGAGTATGTAGTAGAGAGTAGTGAGTGTGTAGTAGTGAGTGTGTAGTAGAGAGTGTGTAGTAGAGTGTGTAGTAGAGAGTAGTAGAGTGAGTAGTAGAGAGTGAGTAATAGAGAGTGAATAGTAGAGTAGTAGAGAGTGAGAAGTAGAGAGTGCGTAGTAGAGAGTAGTAGTGTAGTAGAGTGTATAGTAGAGAGTGTGTAGTAGAGAGTGAGTAGTAGAGAGTGAGCAGTAGAGAGTAGTAGTGTGTAGTAGAGTGTGTAGTAGAGAGTGTGTAGGAGAGTAGTAGAGTGTGTAGTAGAGTGTGTAGTAGAGTAGTAGAGAGTGAGTAGTAGAGAGTGTGTAGTTTTCGATAGTGTATAGTAGAGAGTGTGTAGTAGAGAGTGTGTATTAGAGAGTGAGTAGTAGAGAATAGTAGAGAGTATGTAGTAGAGAGTAGTGAGTGTGTAGTGAGAGTCTGCAGTAGAGAGTGTGTAGTATAGAGTGAGTAGTAGAGAATAGTAGAGAGTAGTAGAGAGTGTGTAGTAGAGAGTAGTGAGTGTGTAATAGTGAGTGTGTAGGAGAGAGTGTGTAGTAGAGAGTGTGTAGTAGAGAGTGTGTAGTAGAGAGTGAGTAGTAGAGAATAGTAGAGAGTGTGTAGTAGAGAGTAGTGAGTGTGTAGTAGTGAGTGTGTAGTAGAGAGTGTATAGTAGATTGTGTAGTAGAGAGTAGTAGAGCGAGTAGTAGAGAGTGAGTAATAGAGAGTGAATAGTAGAGTAGTAGAGAGTGAGTAGTAGAGAGTGAGTAGTAGAGAGTAGTAGTGTAGTAGAGTGTGTAGTAGAGAGTGTGTAATAGAGAGTGAGTAGTAGAGAGTGAGCAGTAGAGAGTAGTAGTGTGTAGTAGAGTGTGTAGTAGAGAGTGTGTAGGAGAGTAGTAGAGTGTGTAGTAGAGTGTATAGTAGAGTAGTAGAGAGTGAGTAGTAGAGAGTTGTAGTTGAAAGTGTATAGTAGAGAGTGTGTAGTAGAGAGGAGTGAGTGTGCTGTAGAGAGTAGTGAGTGTGTAGTGAGAGTCTGTAGTAGAGAGTGTGTAGTATAGAGTGAGTAGTAGAGAATAGTAGAGAGTAGTAGAGTGTGTAGTAGAGAGTAGTGAGTGTGTAATAGTGAGTGTGTAGTAGAGAGTGCGTACTAGAGAGTGTGTAGTAGAGAGTAGTAGAGAGTGAGTAGTAGAGTAGTAGAGTAGTAGAGGGTAGTAGAGTAGCAGAGAGTGAGTAGTAGAGAGTGTGTAGTAGAGAGTGTGTAGTAGTGAGTGTGTAGTAGAGTGTTTAGTATAGAGTGAGTAGTAGAAAATAGTAGAGAATGTGTAGTAGAGAGTAGTGACTGTGTAGTAGTGACTGTGTAGTAGAGAGTGTGTAGTAGAGAGTGTAGTAGAGAGTAGTAGAGTGAGTAGTAGAGAGTGAGTAGTAGAGAGTGAATAGTAGAGTACAAGAGAGTGAGTAGGTGAGAGTGAGTAGTAGAGAGTAGTAGTGTAGTAGAGTGTGTAGTAGAGAGTGAGTAGTAGAGAGTGAGTAGTAGAGAGTAGTAGTGTAGTAGAGTGTGTAGTAGAGAGTGCATAGTAGAGAGTGAGTAGTAGAGAGTGTGTAGTAGAGAGTGTGTAGTAGAGTGAGTAGTAGAGAGTGAGCAGTAGAGAGTAGTAGTGTGTAGTAGAGTCTGTAGTAGAGAGTGTGTAGGAGAGTAGTAGAGTGTGTAGTGGAGTAGGAGAGAGTGAGCAGTAGAGAGTAGTAGAGTAGTAGAGTGTGTGTAGTAGAGAGTGTAGTAGAGAGTAGTGAGTGTGTAGTAGAGAGTAGTGGGTGTGTAGTAGAGAGTAGTGAGTGTGTAGTAGTGAGTGTGTAATAGAGAGTGGGTAGTAGAGAGTGGGTAGTAGAGTGTGTAGTAGAGAGTAGTAGAGTGAGTAGTAGAGAGTGAGTAGTAGAGTAGCAGAGATTAGTAGAGTAGTAGAGAGTGTGTAGTAGATAGTGAGTGTTAGAGAGTAGTAGTGTAGTAGAGTGTGTAGCAGAGAGTGTGTAGTAGAGAGTAAGTAGTAGAGAGTGTGTAGTAGAGAGTGTGTAGTAGAGAGTGATTAGTAGAGAGTGTGTAGTAGAGAGTGTGTAGCAGAGAGTAGTGAGTGTGTAGTAGAGAGTGTGTAGTATAGTATAGAGTGAGTAGTAGAGAATAGTAGAGAGTAGAGAGTGTGTACTAGAGAGTGTGTAGTAGAGAGTAGTAGAGTGAGTAGTAGAGTGAGTAGTAGAGTAGTAGAGATTAGTAAAGTAGTAGAGAGTGATTAGTAGAGAGTGTGGAGTAGGGAGTGAGTAGTAGAGAGTAGTAGTATAGTAGAGTGTGTAGTAGAGAGTATGTAGTAGAGAGTAAGTAGTAGAGAGTGTGTAGTAGAGAGTGTGTAGTAGAAAGTAGTGAGTGTGTAGTAGAGAGTGTGTAGTATAGAGTGAGTAGTAGAGAGTAGTGAGTGTGTAGTAGAGAGTGTGTAGTAGAGAGTGTGTAGTAGAGAGTGAGTAGTAGAGAGTAGTAGAGTGTGTAGTAGAGAGTAGTGAGTGTGTAGTAGTGAGTGTGTAATAGAGAGTGGGTAGTAGAGAGTGGGTAGTAGAGTGTGTAGTAGAGAGTAGTAGAGTGAGTAGTAGAGAGTGAGTAGTAGAGTAGCAGAGATTAGTAGAGTAGTAGAGAGTGTGTAGTAGAGAGTGTGTAGTAGCAAGCGAGTAGTAGAGAGTGAGTAGTAGAGAGTGTGTAGTATAGAGTGAGTAGTAGAGAATAGTAGAGTAGTGAGTGTGTAGTAGTGAGTGTGTAGTAGAGAGTGTGAAGTAGAGAGTGTGAAGTAGAGTGTGTAGAAGAGAGTAGTAGAGTGAGTAGTAGAGAGTGAGAGAAGAGTAGTAGAGAGTGTGTAGTAGAGAGTGTGTAGTAGAGAGTAGTGAGTGTGTAGTAGAGAGTGTGTAGTACAGAGTGAGTAGTAGAGAATAGTAGAGAGTAGTAGAGAGTGTGTAGTAGAGAGTCGTGAGTGTGTAGTAGTGAGTGTGTAGTAGAGAGTGTGTGGTAGAGAGTAGTAGAGTGAGTAGTAGATAGTGAGTAGTAGAGTAGTAGGGTAATAAGCACATCGTCATTTCAGTTATTTTACTATGCACACCTGACGCAAAACAATTACGCAATCACAGTTCTCCACAGAACACTTCCGAAAAGAACATCGAACCCACTTCAACTGTAAGGTTTTCAATGCTACTTGTTGCACCCAGTCCACAGACAGTGCCACAACCCGAGAGGTGAACAACAACAAAGACGTGGGACTGGAATTCCATTCAAAGGTTAAAGCATTCAAGTATTACTTACCGACAAGTCACGACATGCATTCATCATACAGCGGGCACGACAGGGCACCCACCTGCAAGAGTATTGCGACAGAGATTCCCTGTTTCATTTGCTTTAGGCATATATGCTGCCAATGCTAGGGAGCCGGTTTATGGGCTTAAACACACAACATAAAAAAATGCAAATTTAGTTACTAAACGGAATTTGTCCATATCTAATTTTAGCCTAATGTTAAGACATGGCTGAATCATTGTTGGCGTAGCAGACCCATTAAACAGCCGCAGGACCTTGGCAGCAATGGATTTACCAAACACTCAGGGGTAATCTGGGTGTACAGCCTCGACATCACGCTGGGCGCTGTAAAATAACACGACGGTAACACCAATACACCCGAAACATGCACAGCTTTCGGTGCATTACCCCCGAACCGCTCACACCATCAACTATCAGCTGCAACTTGACAGCAGGCACCCTTCTACCACAGCGCCTTGAGTACGGGTTACAGAACGTGGCTCCCTGCATTTCAAAACCACTATGCACATTTTGTACAGGGATCATTAAAACAGTTATAAAAAAAAATAGAGCACAGTCAGGAAGAGGATGCCAGCCAAACTTGCCGAATACCAGGGAGACGATACCCAACCGTATTCGTGAAAATCAGAGGCTTACCCTCTCGGTTGTTACTGTCTGCCAAGTGCTAACCTGTGAGAACCTGTCCCAGAAACTCATCATTGGATACTGTCCTAGAAACTCATCATTGGATAGGTTCGAGGCTGGCTGTAGGACATAAGACCATCGCATAACATGCACTGCAAAACCCACTGTGCTACAGCATATTTCTCTCCCGGAAAAGCACACACATGCACCCTTAGTACAATTAACGAATGTGTACAGCAAAGTGAAGAAAAAAGTGCACACCGCCTAATGAAGAACTGTGTGTACTGCCGCCGGTAAGAGATCCAATCGGGCAGGGCGTGGATAAAAAGAGACAGGGTGGCAACAAGGAGCGAGTGGCATGCCTACAGTGCAATCATTGCACTATCCTTGGCATAATTTGTGACGCACAATGACGCGCACAAATGAAAAGGTAAGGCGGAGCTGGGACGAGGCTTTTGGAATCGTATCAATTCCAAAAAGCCTCGTATGACAAGGCAGCGCATGAGCGCATGCGCTGCCTACGTCAGGCTGAGACCTAAAAAGCAGGTGCTGAGACTGGTCCCTATTAGGCTGTTCATTTTTACCCTCACCATCAGGGTGGGAAAAAAATGTTAACTCTGCAGCAGTACCACTCTTCACTGCCTTTAATGTAACTTTGAAGAAACTCCTTCTAGGTTGTTTATAGTCTAATCATTTCAGAATTGAAGCATTTCCAATATTATGTACAACCAGGGGAGGAACTAGACCCGAACTTTGGGGTGCTGAGCAAAGACTCCCAGCCAGGGCTGGCTTGTGCGCTGGTGGTGGCCGTCAGGACAGTCTTTTTTAGTGCTCTCTTCCCCCATAATCCTCTTCTCCATGCATTTCCTCACTACTACTCCCCAACAGTGCACCTCATCTCTCCATAGTCTCTCTCTGATGCACATTTCTGTTAGAAATGGGGGTCTCTAGTTGGCAGTGGTGTGCGCCCTTTCCATGTAGAGACCCTTCCTTCTAGTCAGGGTAATGGGTTTGCACACCTCAGATAACCGCTGCTCACCCTCTTGGTGGCTTGGCACGAGCTCTTATGCTCAGGGCCGGACTGGGAACTGAAACTGGCACTGGCAAACTGTTCGGCCGGCCTCCCTGGGGGGAGGGTGGGTATGCGGTCGAGCTCTTTGCCAGGCCTGTTTAGTCCGATTTTGTTCCAGGGGGCAAAATTGCCAGCCCTGGTAACAAAAACGGACCCCAGGTGCCCAAAACCGGCCCCCACCCTGGCCGCCCACCGGGGAAACGCCCGGTGCCTGCCCGGTGCCTGCCACAGCCAGTCCGGGCCTGGTTATGCTTATCTCAGAGACAATGTGTAAAGTATTTGTACATAACACACACGGTAACAGTGAAAACACTACACATGGACACCACACCAGTTTAGAAGAATAAAGTACCTTTATCTAAACCAAACAAGACCAAAATGACAAAATCCAACATATATATAGATATATATATATATACATACACACACACACACATATATATATTGGTGTGATCAAGAGCACTTGATGCTCGAAACGCGTCAATAAGAGAGGTTGGAATAAAGATCAAATTTCTAACCAGCAGCCAATGGGTCCGTTTCCTCATTTCGGCGTGTGGAGGTTTTGAGGAGTGTTTTGTTGATATATATATATATATATATATATATATATATATATATATATATATATATACTCACTGAAAAAACCATAGGTTTCAAGCACGTTATAGTTAGAAAATAGCATTTAAAAAACCATAGAAATTCACTGAAAAAACATAGTTTTCAGGGATGTTATAGTTAGTAGGACATTTCTCTCGAACAAAACTAGAGAAATTCAGACGTTATTGTTAGTAGAGCTAACTATAACTCGCGCCCCCTAATGCACTGCTGATGACGTCACATATTACATCACTCATGACATCGTCAGTGACATCACTGATGACATCTCAAATGACATCACTGATGACATCATCCATGTGATAATCTGATGCACCTCCTCACACCCTAATATAACCTTTGATACACCCACTCTAAAATACAGACTACCATTTTCGAAACCATAGACACACCAATACCAGTTACTACATACGCACTCACTGATTGTTAGGTCTACACACACACATCCACTCATTCAACCATACAGTCACTCATACATGCAGTCACTCATCAATACAGCACTATCATATGCACTCTTACACTCACACACCACCACTCATCCATAGACTTACTCACACACCTCCTGAGTCATACAAAGAATCAATCACACCCATTTACTCACCTATACAGTTATACACAGACCACCTCACTTATTTATACAAATACTAACACATACTTACTCTCTTATACAATCACTCATACAAGCAGACACTCATCCATACAGCCACTCTCACAATCACTCACTCCCACGTATAGTCATTTATTTACCCCAACACTCACATATACTGCCTTTCACATATGTAGTTACTCACACATATACCACTTGGATATCCATGCACTCACCAACACACCCATACACACACTCACCCACCCATACAGCCATTCACAGATGCACTCTTGAACCCATACACCCAGTGAATCACCCACTCACACATCTAATCGCTATGACTATGGAGTCATCCACCCCCCACCCACTCACAAAGACACTCAGGCACGCATACAGATACTCAGACAACCAATCAATAACCCATATAGACAGTCATGTAGCTACTCACAAACCCATGCAGCCGCTTATACACCAACTGACAGACTGATACAGACATTTACACAGTTTACTCAATAACCCATGCATTCAGTAAGATACGCTTAATCAGTCACTTATACAATCAGTCACAAACCTACTAAATCATCCATTCAGACACTTAAAAACCCACTCATTCTTCAATACACCTTGGCATATATATATATATATAAAGCATATTTAAACTTTACAGAAACACACATTCACAGGATGATGTCATCAGTGATGTCATTTCAGATGTCATCAGTGATGTCATCAGTGATGTCACTGACCATGTCATGAGTGATGTAATATTGGACGTCTTCAGCAGTGCATTGCGGGGGCGCGAGTTATAGTTAGATCTACTAACCAGAACATCCACATTTCTATGGTTTTGTACGAGAGAATTGTCCTACTAACTATAACGTCCCTGAAATCTATGTTTTTTTCAGTATGTATATATACACAGTGGCAAGTGTATCATGAGTATGAGTTTTTGGGTAGTAAGGGTATTTTTAGGGTGTATGGTGGGTGTGGGTTTTATGGGTGGCAAGGGGTTTATTTACATTTCGGGTGGTAATGGGTTTTTGGGTGGCAAGGGTAATTTTAGGGTGGTAATGGGTTCTTGGGTGGCAAGTGTATTTTTAGGGTTAAGGGTGGGCATGGTTTTTATTGTGGAAAGGGTAACTTGAGGGTGTAAGATGGGTATGGTTTTTGGGTGGCAAGGGTAATTTTAGGATTTCCGGTGGGTATGGGTTTTTGGGATTGCAAGGGTATTTTTAAGGTTTAGGGTGGGTATGGGTTTTGGGGTGGAAAGGGAATTTTTAGGGTTTAGGGTGGGTGTGTTTTTGGGTGGCAAGGGTAATTTTAGGGTTTTAGGTGGGTATGGGTTTTTGGGTGGCAAGTGTAATCTTAGGGTGGGTATGGGTTTTTGGGTGGCAAGTGTATTTTAGGGTTAAGGGTGGCTATGGGTTTTTGGGTGACAAGGGTAAATTTAGGGTGGGTGTGGGTTCTTGGGTGGCAAGTGTATTTTTAGGGTTAAGGGTGGGTATGGGTTTTTTTGTGGAAAGGGTAATTTGAGGCTGTAAGATGGGTATGGTTTTTGGGTGGCAAGGGTAATTTTAGGATTTCTGGTGGGTATGGGTTTTTGGGATTGCAAGTGTATTTTTAGGGTTTAGGGTGGGTGTGAGTTTTTGGGTGGCAAGGGTAATTTTAGGGTTTTGGGTGGGTATGGGTTTTTGGGTGGCAAGTGTAACCTTAGGGTGGGTATGGGTTTTTGGGCGGCAAGTGTATTTTTAGGGTTTAGGGAAGGTATGGGTTTTTGGGATTGCAAGGGTATTTACAGGGTTTAGGGTGGGTGTGGGTTTTTGGGTGGAAAGGGAATTTTTAGTGTTTAGGGTGGGTATAGGTTTTTGGGTGGAAAAGGAATTTTTAAGGTTTGGGGTGGGAAATTTATAACATTAAAAGTGAGTATAGGGGTGTGTGCGTGTGTATGTATATATACATACATACTATATATACATACATATATGTATATATATATGTGTGTGTGTGTATTTACAATGCATATGTCTTTAGCATGCATGCCTTTACCATGAAATTTAAGATTTTTACGGGTACATACAAACCCATTACACATATACCCGGGACACTTCTCACATCCGAAAACGGAAAGGACATAGTCCCCTGCAAGCAAACAAAGTAGAAGCGTGCAGACGAGTGCAGCGGATTGAGCGAGGCGATACCGGACTCACGGTGGGCAACTCGGAAAAGTGAACATCGGGAAAGGAGCCACACGACTCTCTACCTAGCACACAAGGTACGCAAACAAAATTGCAGTAAGCAGGTTAGGAGGCTAGGAGGTGTGCAATCCTGGTGCTCCCTTAGGCATTGTTCGAAGGAGGAGAAGCACACAGGAGTTCTAAAGAAAATATATATATTTTTGCCACTATGTCCGCAGACACGCTCAGAGACCGCGAGTTAGCCGCAGAGGAGATGTTCTCTGACTCTCCCTCGGGACCGCGAGGTGCCAGCAAGGAAGCTAATGATGAACAGAGTGGCAAAATTAAGGGGCTCAAGGATAATTATCGAGTGTTGGAAAAATTGAAACGCCAAGAGCAGTCCAAGTGGTGGGAGGCGAGATCGCTGCAAAGATACTTGGACGTTGGAAGAGTACCCACTGGGCTCCGCATTATGATTCCCCCCAGCTATGAGGCACCCAATCCACTCATGATGGCAGAGTGGGCGAATGCAACTTAGAGTCATCTCATAGACTGGTGGTGATATTAGTAAAATATGCGGAAATAGACCGAAGTGAACTGCAGACCAAAATTGAAGCACTTGAAACTGAAATTAAGCAGCAGGGTGATCCCCAAATTAGACAAAAGCTACATGAAGAAATGGTAACACGATTACAAAAGGAAGAGGAAAAAATAAAAATATGAAAAACAAATAAGTTCAAAAGGGATCGAGATGACTATGCTAATGGCCAAATATTCATGTTTGCAAGGCGGTTTGATACTATGAGAACTGCAACCGCCAATAAACGCTTGCAAAGGCGTAATCAAACCGAGAGGGGGCAACAACCTACTTAATCTCCGTCAATGTCAGACCTTAGCTCTGCCCTTGAGAGTCAGAAGCTGAGAATGGAAGATCGAGACCTGAGTCAAGCAACATCAAACTCACTCTGGGGGAAGAATTGGATATTTAAAACGGAGCAGGAGAGAAACCTTGAGATCTCGCAACAACGTACCATCTAAAACAGGAATACCCGGAGGAGAAGGGGGAGAAGGCAGGCCTGTAGGAACAGGAGATAATGTTAAGAAACAAGGTCGGGGAGAGGGGCATGCAAGTAGAAAGTGCTCCATGTCACTCTAACCCCTCAATTCCGGATCCAACAAAAGCGCAAGGGGCAAAAACGATCATCAATTTGGCAAATGTAAATCTGACAATAGCAGAACAACAGCTCTTATCCTTAGGATTGTCTTATTGCCCAGAATCTAATTTTAATTACACTCAGACAAGGGCAGACATTTATAAGTTCATCAGGAAACTTAAACTAAGATAATTTCATCAGCTAAGAGGCAATCAGATTGATGCGGGAGATTCTAACCAGTTTGACAAGTATACAAGTTCCCCTAACTTACTAGTTTCAGACTTTAGGATATTGCAAGATTTACAAGACCTGGAAAGAGGGGTGGCAGTGACTACATGTACTGGCGGGATTCATCCAGATTTGGCAGACTCCATGCCACACCAACAAGATGCACTGGTAACATGTGCTAGACCCACCACTCCTTTCAAAATGAAATCTAGGTTTGTGTCATTATGGCCAGAGATTCCATATATGTGTTCAATGAACAGATCGTGGCACAAGTCCAAAACATCATCGCTAAGCAAATACAAAGGAAAATCACTAATCAAGAAAGACAGTATTATCAACTAATCGCAAAACATTAGACACATTTGCAGCAATAAAGAAGAAACCTGTAAAAAGCAAGCAGAAAGTCAGGCTCGTTTTCTAGCAAGGGGTTACAGGTCGGAAATTGTGTCCGCTGCAATAAGAAGGTCCAAAGAGCAGGCAAGAGAAGACCTATTATTAAGATTCAACAGTGGTGAGATAGACAAAATACACGATCAAGCCCAACAACCCACTCAACTCATTTTATCATTTTCCAGGCAGGAAAAGCAGCTTAGGTCTATAGTTAGGCGCAATTGGCCCATAGTTAGGGATGACCCAGTGATAGGTAAGTTATTGCCATCCAGCCCAACGATTACATTCCGAAAAACTAAAAGTATGGGTGATATGCTTGTGAAGAGTAGCCCGAAGATCAAAGCAGAGGCATGTGGTTAATGGCGTGAAAAGGATTTTTCAAGTGTTCCACTTGCAAAGCGTGCCAATATGGCATCAATATGATCTCAAATAAAACGGCTTTTAACAACAAGGTACAGGACATAGAGTGCAGTTGTCATCTTAAGGAAATTGGAAGTACCAAGTTACCTGTACCTAAGAGAATTCTCCAGCATATCAGGGCCATTTCTAACAATGACGCCAATTATCCAGTGTCAAGACATTTTAAGTCTTGCCACAATAGTAATTTAAGACATCTCAAATACTATGTTATAGAAGCCGTCCCGCCACAGAAAAGAGGTGGGGACCGTGAAGCTAAACTAAGACGCCTGGAAACTAGCTATGTATTACAGTTCGATTCCAAACAGCCAGGGGGCCTCAACACAAGTGAAGATTTATACGCCTTTTAATGAAATAGTGCTGATAACATCATTATGCAACACAAGAGTAAATTCTATAAATGTGATGTATTTTAGATTTATACATCAGTATATGTTAGAGACAAGAAACTGTGAGAGAAAAACAATATATAGCATTGAGTCTATAGATATGCGGGCAAATATCTGTACAACCTTTCCTTATTTGAATTTGTGTACACTTGAAATAGCCTTTATGTAAGCACAACATTTTAATTGATTTTATGAATTTTAGGATATTTATATATGTATTTATTACTATTTAACAGTTGATGGATCATATTTAAAAGGTTATATTTTTTATAATAATCAAGAATTATGTATGTATCTATGAGGGGATCAACTGTGAATAATGTAATATCTATGAAATGTCCTGTATTCATTTGCACTAGTTAACAATTAGCACCTTCCTTATTACCTATAACCGTGATGTAGCCCTTGACATTGATGTATAGGGATCTCAAATCAATGGTTAAGGTTTTGGTCATATACAGTATTACTAAAATAGTACAGTACACAATTTCTCTATGGGGTTAGCCGCCAACAACAATAATGTTTGAGATAGAAGGCAACCCATACATAAGGATATTTAGCACAAGCACTTTATAATTCACTTTTGGCACTTTGTTAGCACACCGTCACTTTAAGAAAAATACAAATGCATACTTTGCACAATATCAATCCCAGAAAATAATGAGGGAATTGTAAATATCAAGTCTCAGCATAGAGGTAGCACAGTGACTCATGTATTAACTTGTATGTGCATAAACATAATCTATTTTTCAGTTATAGCATTCAAGCTGAAATAGAATGTGTAATAAGTGACGGAATTCACATTGTATGTGGTGGTCCACAATAGGGTTATGAGGGATAGGCACAATGTAATTTTCTAGCCATAATGTTTAGAACAGAGAAGATTTAATTGAAATCGTGTATTAACATGGATATGATTTTAATGGCCATTATCATTGAAATTGGATTTTCCCATTATTTGTATGGTATATATGGTCTAGTGTATAACGAAAATTGAAGCATTTAAGCTAAAAATATGAATGCAATATGTCTTTTTTGTCTATTGCGTAATCAACTGCACTTGCACTTTAAAAAGCGGTAGCACTGTCTGAGCCGTGTTATGTGATCAAGGCCGTTTATCAGCCGAAACGCGTCATAGCGGACAATCTGGTGGCAGTAAAATAAGAAAATCTGCAGTAACTGTTGGGTCCACGCTCATTATTTCTTTATATATATATATATATATATATATATATATATATATATATATGTATGGGTTTATACTTACCCGGAAAATAGATGGATTAATGGGTAAAGGCAATCATGGTAAAGGCATAGTAGTTGTACAAAATTGTAGTTGTTAAAACTTTAGTGGTTTAGACTAAGTAGTGGTTGAGTAGTCGTTGTTTAGACTGTAGTTGTTCATGTGGTAGTTGTTCCATCATACAACCGAGCGTCGTGCTGCAAAATTTGCTGCAGCTCTGCGTTTCGTCATTTCCTTGTAAATATGCCCCCAAGTTGGTATATGTTGTTGGTGCATTTGCTACAAACGTCAAACATAAAATGTTGATGTGTTCCCGAAAACGATGGATTTAGGCCCAGATTTCTGTACTGGTGTGAATGTATGACATTGTTCTGCATTCTGTCACTCAACTGTTGTTTTTGCATTTGTCACCCCGAGTGGGATGGGTATGCCCAGACGAGGGTCCCGTGCTCTACATGCCACTGGAATCAAGCTATCCTGGCAGAAGAGGGGTTAAACCCCGAAACCGGTCCTAGGATGTTTGTTTCCAGTACAGGGAGGACCTTTGGGCTGGACTGTTCCCATGAGGCACAGGGTCAAGACTGATTTGCATATGGCTGGGTTCAAACTGGAATGGCATGGTGAGCAACAAAACGATGGATTTAGGCCCAGCTCTCTGTACTGTGGTGAATGTATGACATTGTTCTGCATTCTGTCCATCAGCTGTTGTTTTTGCATTTGTCACCCCGAGTGGAATGGGTATGCCCAGACATGGGTCCCATGCTCTCCATGCCACTGGAATCAAGCTATCCTGGCTGACGAGGGGTGAAACCCCGAAACCGGTCCTAGGATGCTTGTTTCCAGTCCAGGCTGAACTGTTCCCATGAGGCACAGGGTCAAGACTGATTTGCATATGGCTGGGTTCAAGCTGGAATGGCATGGTGAACAAAAAAACGATGGATTTAGGCCCAGATCTCTGTCCTGGGGTGAATATATGACATTGTTCTGCATTCTGTCCATCAACTGTTTTTTGTGCGCATTTGTCACCCCAAAAACTGAGCAGTAAAACAGAGAAGAGTGGCTAGAATTTGCTGTGTATTTGTTTGTGGAGGAATGGTTACATTTCTCAACACAGCAGATTATCTGCAAGTATTGCTATGACAAGGTAGAGGGCACCAAAATGCCTGCGAGAGCAATACATGAGGTTAGAGTTGGTTGGATTTCCAGAGGAACTTCGACATCTAAATGTTTGTGAAAGAATACTGATACAATCTAGATCTGTATCATTTATGTTTTCTTTTAGTGGTTTGGATCCCTAATGGAATCGATGAATGTTGTTGACAAGAGGGGTTGTTAGGTTTTAGTTTATAGGCAAGTCTTGCATCCTGTTCAAATGTGGAATGCCTAAGACTCTCTCTCTCTTTGCGGTAATGCTGTCCTGCTTCCTCTGTTCCCTGGGCTATGAGAACCTTGTGCTCTGAGAGGTTTCACTTTAACGCATTCGGCATAATGAGTGGTTGGGGAGCCTGGTGTGTTCTGTGAAATGTTGTCCTGCATCAAGTGTAAATGAATTGTGTGTAAGCCTCAGTATACTTAGGGTGACATTGCTACATTTTATTTGTGTCCAGTGTGGACAGGAAGTTTGTGAGTCACAGATGTGGTTTCTGTGCTATTAGAAAGCTGGGTTGTGGTTCAGTTGTGGGTTGGAGTATTGAAGGATGTGGTTCATCCACTTTTTCTGCTTTGCCTTGCATCCTGTTGGGATGGATGTTGTGTCAGTCTCTTTGTAACTGGGGTATATAAATGGAGTTTTGTGGTTGTGGGATTTCTGGATTCCTGTGAGATGCATAGCCATGGGGTTTCCAGTTCATGTCATGTTATGGGAGGTTAGTAGGACTTGGAGTTAGTTGATGTATCTGTGCTGGGTATCCAGACTTCTCGTTGGTTTGCAGCAGCCTGGGGCCATGCTGCTGGGATGATTCAGATGCACAGTGTGCTCTTGTGTTTAAAGGAGCTGTATTTTGTCTTGGTCTGAGTGCTGTTCTGTTAGAATACAGGAGTGTTGTTACTTGGTCTAACTGCTTTACAGCACATCTATTAAGGCAGGGGACGGCATCGGACACGCTGCATCTATGGCGGTTGTGCCGGTCCCCCGTAGAGGCAACAGGGAGGTGGGGGGGTGCCGCGCACATGAGTGACCCGGCCGCGCTTTCGAACAACGTTGGAAAAGCCGGTTAGAACTGGCACCTGGCATGAAAAAGGAATAAAAGGCAGGGGGAGCGGCGAGGACGTCCTCTTTCCTCGGAGGTCCCATCAATTTCTCTTTCTCTTCCGTCTCTTTTGCAGGTTCGGCGCCGGAGTTGGAGGAGAGCACTCCGGTCTTTTTTCGGCAGGGGAGCATCTGGATCGGAGCTTTGCTGAAGCGCTCCGGTCTATCCCGCATTTTTCTTCTGTTCCCCACTGCAGGTTTTGTACACAAGGCAGCAGCTGGAGTTTGGGGGCAGCGCTGGGAGCATCGAGCCCAGAGGAGTCGAGGACAACAGCAGGAGTTTTTTCCAAGGGAGTATATCAAGGGACTCAGGGACCTCGTTGTTTGGGCAGCTGGGGTAGGCTTGCATTACATCGCCTCCGGGAGCCACGCGGGTTAGAGATTACTCACCCGCCTCACCGGATTAGCTGGTGGGGGTAGCTCCGGTTGCGTGGGTGCTGGTGGCCGGCCGGTGTCTGCTACATCAGCAAGGTAAGGGTCTGGGCAGTGTCACAGACCGGTTCACAGTGGGCAGTATAAGTGACAAGAAATTGGGGGGGTGTTTTTGGCCCTCATCAGCGGCTTGTTCCCTTGGTGATACTGTAGTAAGGCTGCAACTTGCTTATGTGTTGTATACACATATTGAACAGTGCATTGTGGGGTGTAGTACCATATATTAATTTGGTGTTCAGGGTACCTGCATAGTTTTGAGCAGTGCATTGGGAGAGTGTAGTTATATGGCCCCTATGGCAAAACGAAACGAGCAGCGTTCACGCATGGACACCTTCATGGAGACCATGATGCGTAAAATGGGAGCGATGGAGTCCATATTGAAAAAAGTGGAGGACATGGGTCAAACTTTGGAGGAATTAAGGAATAAGGTGGATGGGCAAGAGGGGGTCAAGGACAGGCCCATGCGAGCCGGGGTGGCCCCTAAGGCAGCATTCCCCCCCAGTGCCCAAATAGGTGAAGTCTAAGAAAAGGGTTGGATCCGCCATGATTGCTGTGGAAGTGGCTGCAGCCACTGCACCTGTGGGGGAGGCGCCACAGACAGTGCCGCAGGTGCCAGGAGGGGGGGGGGCCACGAGTTACTGATGGGGGTGGTCAGTCAGGGGCAGCGGGTATTTCTCCCCCGGAAAATATTTTGCTAGGGCCGGCAGGTGAGTCACCCCCACCTCAGCTGCCTATCCCGATGGGGGGGGAGGCACAATAGAAAGCCAACCAGGGACGGTACAAACCCTCCATCCACAAGTGGGTCATCGAGGAGCATTCCAGGACAGCACGATTTAGAAGCGAGTCTGGCAGCAATTCTGCCATGGTTGGAGAAGTCAGGTACTTGGACTCCAGCAGCGGGGGTTTTGGGTGGCAGGGATTCCGCTCTTGAGAAAGCAGCAAAGATAGTGGCGCAGGCTTCGGGTGGCAAGCCAGGGGAAGGACAGGCAGCTTTGTCAGGTTGTGCAGCAACAGGTGGGGCAGCTCCCACAGGGGTCATTAAAGAATTGCTAGTGGTAAACACAGCTGTGGACTCAGGAAAAGAGAAGCCAGCAGAGGCAGCTGCAACAGGTAAGCGCCAGACATTGCCAATGTTGGGCTTGGGTGAAGTGCGCTCATCCAGGAAGAAACTGGCAAGGCATGTGACACAAGAGATGAAAGAGAAAATTTGGAAAGGAAGTTATGTGAATATGTTTTCCTTGCTGTTAGATGAAACAGAAAGAGAGGAGGCCAAAAAGAATAAAGAGTGGATGCACCCAAAGGAATGGGCAAGCGAGTTGCAAAAATATAGGGTTGAAGAGTCTTTGATTAATTGGGTCAGGGGTTTCTCAATCTATATGGCAGTCATGTCTGAACGCTTTCCAGGCCTAGCTGCAGAAATGGCATGCTATCAGAGTAGGATCACTGGCGCACATGATAAATATGGGGGGATTGGGTTGAAGGAGTATGATAAGGACTTTAGGAGAGCAAAGGCTAGCGACCCTGCCCTCACATTGGACCAAATTGATATGATTTTGTGGTTAGACCACTTGGGACACGGGTCACAGGACAGCTCTAAGGGCCAGTCCATTGGGTCAGGCCCCCCACATAGCTCGGTGGGTGCGGGGGGAGGGGTATGCTGGGACTTCAACAGATGTACGTGCACCAGGGCAGAAGGCACGTGTAAATTCAAGCACTCATGTTCCTTCTGTGGCAAAACCTACCACCCAGAGTCCAAGTGCTTTAAAAAATCAAAGTATGGAGGGGTAAGAAACACGAATGATTGTGTTTCCCTCGTGAAAGGCCCGGTCCCCCATACTAACCAGTGCTTTGATCCCATGGCTGAACAAGTACAATTGCCCTACGTCTGCCAGATTGTTGTTAGAAGGTTTCAGAGATGGCTTAAGAATTCCAGCACCTGACTATGTAGGGGTATTTCAATGCCAGAACCAGCTATCGGTGAGGGCAAACCCTGGGGTGGCGGCAGCAAAAATTTAAAAGGAATTCGGCCTGGGCAGGATAGCAGGTCCATTTGACTGCATTCTGGTGGAGGGCTTTGTTTGGTCTCCACTAGGTGTGGTCCCCAAAAAAGAGCCTGGGGAGTTTAGGTTGATTCATAATCTTTCGGCTCCCAAGGGCCAGTCTTTGAGCAACGCCATTGATGAAGAACTGTGCACCGTCATGTACTCATCCTTTGATCAGGCTGTTGAGATGCTCAGATGTCTGGGCCCTGGCGCGCTTCTGGCAAAGTCAGACATCGAGTCAGCGTTTTACTTGTTGCCGGTACACCCTTTAGATTTCCATCTTCTGGGTTTCCAATTTCAAGGAAAGTTCTATATGAATAAATGCATGCCTATGGGGTGCTCTATTTCTTGTGCTTACTTTGAGAAGTTCAGTTCCTTCTTGGAATGGGTTTTCAGGCAGGTGACAGGGCACCGGTATGTTTTGCATTACCTAGATGACTTCCTTTTCCTGGGAGCACCTGGCTCTCAGGATTGTGGCTGGGGACTGCAGGAATTCTGTGCGCTCATGTATGATTTTGAGTGTACCCCTAGCGCAAGGTATGACCATCGGGTCGTCCACGGTGATTCAATTTTTAGGGATAGAGTTGGATTCAGCTCAAGGTTGCTCACGTCTGCCCAAAGAAAAGATCCCTTGTTTCAGGTCAGCCTTACAACAATGCTAGGCAAAAGAGAAGGTTACACTACATCAGCTGCAGCAGACTGTGGGTCAGTTAAACTTTGCATTGAGGGTCATTCCAATGGCACTACCATTCTCACGCTCCATAGCACAAGCCATGTCAGGAATCAAAGAAAAACACCATCACACCAGGTTATCCAGCAAGGTCAAGCAGGACATGCGGATTTGGATGGCATTCCTGTGGGACTTCAATGGTAAAATACTGTGGCCCGGCCCGCCCATGCCTTGTACAGAAATAGGCTTAATGACTGACTCTGCAGGTAGTGAGGGGTTTGATGCCATACCAGGTACCGAATGGGTAGCACAACGCTGGCCGGCATGGTGGGTCGAAACCAGGTTGACAGGTAACATTGGTTTTTTGGAGCTGTTTCCCATCCTGGTGGCATTGTCTGTCTGGCCGGAGCAACTGAGGAACCAATCAGTGGTTTTCTGGTCAGACAACATGTCGGTGGTGGAATGCATCAATCATCAAACAGCAAAGTGTAAGATGATCCTGCATCTGCTGAAAGAAATAATACTGTTGTGCAAGAAACTGAATATGCATTTTAGTGCCAAACATGTCCCAGGGGTGTTGACTCACGCTGCTGATGCACTCTCTCGCTTTAAGATGCAGGTATTCAGGTCTCATCACCCAGAAGCGGCGGAGAACCCAACGCCTTTTCCAGAACAGCTTTGGCAGCTTGGCAGCCCCAATTATCGGACCTCATGGCAGCTAGCCTAGCACCCAGGACCAGGAGGGCATACGGAGGGGGTTTTGGGCTTACTGTAACTTCTTGGGGGACGAATGGGAGGGGAATTGGCATGACACAAGGGGCAGTGTTCTCTTACCTAAAGGCAATGAAAGATGAGGGGTGCTCAGTGGCAGCAGCAAAGCGAATCATAGCGTCTATCTCCTTCTTTGTACAAGTGAAGGGCAGAAAGGACACCATTAATACATTTATAGTGTGGAAAGCCTTAAAGGGGTGGCAGCGTCTGCAAGGTTCACAGCCGGACTCAAGGCGACCAATAGGTATTAACACCTTGGCCACAATACTGGAGGTGCTTAGTCAGGTTTGCAACACGGAGGCGGAAGCATTACTGTTTATGGACGCTTTGTCACTGGCATTTTACGGCACATTTAGGATTGGGGAACTGGTGGCAAAGAATAAACAAGACTGGCAGGGGGGGCTGCAGTTTAACCATGTGAAAGTCCAAGGAGACTCATTATTCATATCAATCCACAGGTCTAAGACCGATCAGGAGGACAGAGGTGAGGGGGTGGTGCTGCGACGAGCACAGGGGAGCCTTTGCTGCTCCATCACCAAGTTAGAGGCATTTCTGGAACACAGGCCTAAAGGCGTGGGGGGGGCCACTGTTAATTCACGTGGATGGTACCCCACTTACGAGATTTCAATTCAGAAGGGTCATGGGCTTGGCCATGCAGAAAACGGGTTTAGACCCCAGCAGTTTTGGAACCCACTCTTTCAGGATAGGGGTCGCCACCAAAGCGGCAGCAAGGGATTTTTCTAGGAGCAAGGTGCAGAGGATCGGCAGGTAGTCCTCAAATTGTTACAAGCGCTATGTGCGGCTGCATATGCTCTAGAATTGCATGGACGGTTTCACTGACAGTATTTTCTTTATGTTTCAAATTGCAGTTTTTTCATCCTGTCCCGCGGGGGGAGGAGAACTCGCAGCGGCTCATCATTGGTCAGGATCTACGCAGGACCAGGTTCACGCCTGAGAGCATGGCAAACACAACGTATGGGTCATTGGACATTCCTATGTGAGAAGGTTACAACAATTTTTCTTTCAGGCAAGTTGAGAGCAAGGCAGGCTGGTTTTAGGGTCTCTTTTCATGGATGGGGGGGCCTTTGCTTCAACCAATTCAGGGATTTGGCGGTAGACCTGCTGGACCGAGAAGGGACTTCCACAAGAGTCTTTATTCTTCACTGGGGGGGGGGGGGGGAAACGACCTAGTACACCTGGGGAGCAGGATGTTGGTGGAAACCTTGATCACTGAAGTGGGTTGGTTGGCAAAACAATGCCCCGAGTCTATCCTGGTGTGGTCACATATGATCCCAAGATTTCAGTGGAGGGGGGTGAGTCTGTGCGGGCCTTGAACAACCCGATGAAAAGAATCAATAACAAGATGGATAGACTGTTCAGATCCCCAAAATTGCAGACAATAGTGCACAGGTGCATCAGGGGGGAGCCGTTCTTCCTACAAGACGGCGTCCACCTGTCCAAGTTAGGTAATGAGTTCTTCATGGAGAACCTTCTTGCCTGGTTAGTAGGGTCATGGAGCAGGGCATGACCTTTGGTGGGGCAGAGGGGGGAGGCCTGATAGTCAGGCAACTATGCAGACCTGTGGCGGTAAGGTCATGATTGGTGAGCTTAAATTTAAGGTCCTTAGCAGGCGGCATCATTGTAAAATGGGGACGCCCGAGGGGAGAGACAGATGGTCTCTCATAGAACTCTAGGGGCAGTTACAGCCAGTAGGCTGGAAGGGTGCGGGGGGAGGGGAGTTACGCTTTCCGGTAGGCTGGTTGGCCACCCCGCATGCGCACAAGGGCAAAAGTAAGCTGCGCATAACTGCATGGGCCCCTTATGGAGATAATCTTATGGGAGTAGGGGGTGCTCGGGGGGGGGGGGGGAGTATCCTCCCAGTGAACAGGCCCCCTGCGCATGGGCAGGAGTTTTGGGCATAGCTTGATCAGGATTCAGGGCCAGTCGCAGAAAGATAATGTTATTTGTTGTTGAATGTTTAGCTTAGGATAGGAATGTCTATGTATTAGAAAACATGTTAAGGTTAGCCAACAAGACATACTGTCCCTATCAATGTAACAGACTGGACTTTCTGCGTATTGTGTATATAATGTAAATATATTAATGTTTGCTTATTGTTTTATAATAAATACGGACGGGGTTTACGACCCTTGATCCAAATCTTGGTGTTAATGGAGTTGTTTGGCTTGGGGGAAGATGGGCGGTGAGCAGCTGGGCACCGGGAAATGGGGCCATCACCCAAGGGCGGGAGTCAAGGGAGGAGGGGGACTCGGCCATACCTGGCCATA
Source organism: Triturus cristatus (assembly GCF_964204655.1). Classification (NCBI taxonomy): domain Eukaryota; kingdom Metazoa; phylum Chordata; class Amphibia; order Caudata; family Salamandridae; genus Triturus; species Triturus cristatus. The sequence goes on along the minus strand of NC_140590.1, from coordinate 1,659,128,848 downwards.
TTAATGCTGATGCTTGTTAGAATTGATGCTTTCATGTAAGCTGCTTGCCCGCAGTTGGAAACTTCAGTGTACAGCGCTTCGATACCCATTGGGTCTTGTAAGTGTTATATACAAATGAAGATAAATAAATACTGGTATGTGTCGTTGCATGAATGTGTGTGTTTTGTGAAGCCCTGATCGGAGACTTTAAACTGCGAATTGGAAACAGAGTTGTGTTCTGTTGCTGGGGCACGCACTTTCCACCTTACTTGAAGAACTAATAAATAAATAAACTGCATGTTTCTACATCCATGTGTGTGACTGTACCACATGAGAGATCATACTGCACTAAAGGCAGCGTTCCCCGTTATGACACGAGGGGCTTATCTCATAAAGTGAGCACTGTAAATGTCAGTTCAAGACAGTCCCCAAAACAGTTTTGTGCTGACTAGTATCTTAAACAAGCATTTGCAATGCAATAGGTCTCGCATTTGCACAAGTTTAAGCTATTGGCATTTTAAATGACAATGCCTTTTATTTATGTTTTTAAAACCAAAACATTAATAAAAGGCATTGTCAGGTACAATGCCAATAGCTCAAACTCGCGTAAATGCAAGACCTATTGCATTTACCAAAGCCCTTGTGCAGTGGCACTGGACCATACCCCTCTAATGAGAACCCAGCCATTAAAAATCCAATGCAATCGATTTGTTCTGTAAATGTGATTAATGCCCACAAAAACTCTGTTCAGAGCCCATAATAAGCAGAAAATACGCAGCGCCCTTGAAATGATGGCAGATTCTATTTAGTAGAAGATCTCTGTCCACACACATTACTATCCTTGTAGATGGTGCTTGTGACTGCCTGTGCTAAAAATGAAATTCCTGCATTTATCAATAGGGAAGATACAGCAGTGCTATCGCTTAAATATTGATCGCCGCGGAGACTCTCCAATACTGGCCGTAGGTCTGCAACTATTTATGGTGTGTCAGAACCTATTTCACTTTTCATTCCCATTCAATCCTTGCCACCATTCATGACACTGGCAGGAAGAGAACAAGCCTTATATTTGCTTCAGTGATGTGTCCATCTGGGGCCTGATTGGATAAACTGCCAGGTGCTGCTAATTGGCATTGTGGAGCTATTTAGCACCGTGCTATGTATTGTTAATTTGTGCAGCTTAGCTCCATTGCTTCAGTCACTGTCTTGAAGCAGTGCTGATGCCACAAACCAGAACGGTTAGGCCGGAGCAGCATTCTCCCATGTGAGACACTCTGAAGCCCAACTGGAACAAATCAAAATGACACAGGTGCAAATTCATGAGTGTTCAATTGGGTGCAATGCTCCATGGTGCGGATTCCCTAAGTTTAAATGTGTAAAGAGGAATGCAAATATCATCATTATGTGGGGAAAGGCTCACAGCACATGAGCAAACAGCGCACAGTGAAATTGTGCATTGGCAAACTGCTGATGGAATTGTGTTTGCGCTCTTTTACCTTAAACACTTATATTGACTCCTGGTGACATTTTAATATTGATTAAAAGAACGGGAACGTTTTTTATTCGCATAAAGGGTCCATTCTAATCTTCCTTGAGCGAGCTTTAGTATTTCACGTGCGCTGATTCTTTGGCAGCAGAACTAGGTGCATCAAACATGTCTGCGGGTTTACGAAAGCACCGGACAGACTCACGCAGGATATTTCCACAGAGTTACGGGTGCACATACATTTGTCAGAGAATGTGGCGTAATGGCTAGAGCGATTGATCTCGAAGCTGGGGGTTCGAGTCTCGGCAAGGACGCTCAACATCTTGTGATTCAGAGCAAATCACCTCATATCCCCGTGCCTAACAAAAAATGAATGTGTCCCTCTGTAACGCAACTGGTACACATGTAAAGCGCTCTGATACCTTCCGAGCTAGTTTGTGCTATATAAAACTCTCTCTCTCTCTCTCTATATATATATATATATATATATATCCAAATACCACTCTAAAGCGCTTCTCGGCACCATGAAAGAGAGACGGACACCTTCTTCTTTAGTTGATACTGCAGCCGCAGTGACGTTTTATTTAAATCATCGATTCAGTGCAAAATCGGGAAGACGCGTTTCGGCCAAGAGAGTGACGTATTTATACAATAAAGGTAACTCAACAATCGTCATTATTGGCTAATCGTTGATGGCATGATGATAGACATAGTAGAGACACTATGCAAATCCTTTGATTGTTTCAACAAATAGAATTCAATCGTGTAATTACTTAAATGTAACTCAATGTACCAATACATATAATACATTATATTGTTTAACTAATATTCGTACTTCAAATCGACTTGGTCGTGAAAACAAACTAAACAAGCAATGGGTACATCACGCTTCATATACGCTCCATGTTGTTATTACTAGGGACTAAATTATCGAGAAAAACTTTGAAGTTCAATATAGAAATTTCCTCTGAACATATGCTTCTTTACAATTGCAGTCAATACATAACAAAGCATAAAGCATTAAAATATTGACATATAGCATTATTGTTCACAATAAATTGGCGACCATTTTAAATTCTAAGTGCAAATACTTGGTTTAAACAGGATTTTTTTTCTCTCTCCCGGAACAACTAGATACAATACATCTAAAAAATTCATATGTAACATTTACAAAGTCTATTCAAGTCTATCACAACTATTCTATAGGCCGTGGACAATGTTGAGAAACCATAAAAGTGCTAACCGTGTAAAGTGCAATATATTTGTTTCATCATAATAACGTTTTTTGTGTGTGTATAGATAAAGTTTCCTTAGCCAAATAAGGTGAAAAAAATGATGAGATAAAAACAGCGGACTTCTCTTCAGCAAAACTGTCCTCAAAAATGAATCACAATACATCAGTGTCTACGCTCAAGGCTACATTAAGAAGCAGAGGAACCAATGATCTATATTAGGATACAGACAGTTTCCTAGATGAGAATCTATCTATGTGTAAAGAAATTCCTGACAGGAAATCCTATTGGAATTAGGAACACCTATAAAAAATGGTATAAATCTTCACATAAATTAAGACCTCTCGGAGCCTTAGAATCCAATTCTATTATGTACTTTGTTTCCAATTGTCTCAGTAGCTTTTCGCGGTTACCCCCACGTTTATTCATTGGGACATTGTCTATAACTAAATATTGAACAACATTTAGTTTGTTGTCATGTTCTAATTTTATATGGCGAGCCACAGGATAGGAGGGATCAGAATTTACTATGGCTCGTAAGTGCTGCAAAATGCGCACATATACCTGCAACTTAGTGCTACCAACATAGCGTAATCCACAAACACATTGAAGAATGTATACAGCGTAGTCCGTACGGCATGTGAAATGTCCACTGATATTGATAGACACATCAGCAAAAGGAGTACAGTAGGATTTGGTATTAATACCAAATTTACACGCCCTAAATGTACTGCACTTAAAAAAAACCTTTTTAGGGGATAACCAGATGCTCTTTGTGTCTAATTCTGGACTAGTTTTAACTAAATCACTCCGCATGGAATGTGCCTTGCGGTAGGTGAAATTAGGCTGTATCGGCAACGTTTGGGAAAGCACCGTGTCCGTTAAAACAATGGGCCATTGAGACTTAATAATGGAACGAATTACATTGGCCTGCCTACTGTATGTGGACACAAATCGGCAAGTTGTTTTATCTTGATTGATATCACTATTGCTGCTGGATTTTGAATTTTGTGAGCCCAAGATATTAGTATTAGGACTAGGTATAGTGAGTAGCAGGGTTTGTCTGTCTTTGCTGTTAGCCTTGCTTAAAGCCTTATCTAATTTGTTAGCTTGATATCCTCTTTGTAGAAACCTGACTTTAGCTGATTCCTGAGCTATCAACAATTTTTCTTCGTTGCTACAGGCTCTGCGTATTATCAAAAATTCCCCATAGGGGTGACTAGATATAGTATGTTGAGGATGAAAGCTAGTGGCGTGAAGCAGGGTATTGCCTGCAGTTGACTTCCTGTATAGACATGTCTCAATAGAGTTGTTATGAATGTAAACAGTAACATCCAAAAAATTAACTGTCACCAGGTCTATATGAGAAGTGAAGTTCAGATTTAAGTCATTACAGTTGATTACTCCTACAAAGTCTTCAGCCTGTTGCAATGTACCATCCCAAATTATGAATATATCATCGATATATCTCCACATTGGTATAACATGTCTATCATACAGATCCCTGTGGTCACCCATGAGGACATGCTCCTCCCACCAGCCCACATGTAAACATGCGTAGCTGGGAGAGAAGCATGCCCCCATCGCCACACCTTGTTTTTGTCTGTAAATCTGCCCATCAAACAAGAACATGTTATTATGTAAACACCAATGTATCATCTTATGTAGGATTTCGTTGTGTCTATACATTGAAATACAGTGCTTCTTCAGAAAGTAATCCACTGCAGACAGACCATCGTGATGCCTAATGCTGGTATATGAAGATGAAATGTCTAAGGTCATCAACATATAATCCCCGGACCATCGGATGGAATTAAGCTTGAACAGAAAATCCTTTGTGTCTCTAATGCAAGTGGGCAGACCAACAACTTGTTCCTGCAGATAGTGATCCACGTAACATGAAGTGTTCTCAAAAATACTATCTTTCGCTGACATAATAGGCCGACCCGGCACTGGATCAACTTGTTTGTGTATTTTTGGTATAACATAGAATGTAGGCAGGACAGGATAATGTTTATGTAAAAAATTCATTTCATCCTTAGTGATCAGGCCCTCCCTTTTCCAACAGTTAAGGTCTTCTTTAAAGTCATTATTAATTTTTCTGAATTTAGCAGCATTGGAAAGTTCATAGCACTCTGCATCATTGATATGTCTAAATGCCTCTTCCCTGTACTGTTTTTTTGTCCCATAGGACGATATTACCTCCTTTGTCCGCGTTGTTAATAACAACCGACGAATTAGATTTTAATTTATCCATGAGTTGGAAGTAGTCATGATTTTTTCTAGAGTTGACATTCATTTTGGTTTTTCTGGTTTTAACATAAAGTTTTTTGAGTTTGTCAGTGATGCGTTCATGAAAAATGTCTAACGCATCACGGGGCATAATAGGGACGAATGCAGAAGGTGCCTTGAACGGACTATTCCCAGGAGCCGCTAAATTTATACCTTCGGTATCAGCGATCTCTTGTATGTTCAGTGAAACTTCCATTCTCTCAGTTGATTCATGAAGCAAAGAGTGTAACGTTGACAAAGTGGGAAGTTCTTGAATAGTTAAAACAGTTTGTATTACTTTAGTGGTTTTATCTGGCACCAATTTACCATGATTTTTGATGGTATAGAATTTTGATAGTTTGAGTTTACGTATGAACTTGTAAACGTCAACCCTTGTTTCAACATAATTGATATATATATATAATGCAAGTGGTGGTGAGAAGAGCATTGCTGTCTCTTGCAAATATCTTATGTTATTTTGAAGGAAGAGTCGTGGAAGGCAGCGGCAGAAGGCCCACTCAGTTCCCTTGCCTAGCCATTGATGTTTACTTTACAGTGTTGGACGTAGTAGACGTGTGCAAGTTTGTTGCCACTTCACGGACGGCTAGATAAGTTGTCAGACAGCAAGGGCACGCCAGTCTATAAGAGACAGACTGCTGATGGAGAGGGCGGCTCTGCGCTGAGCTGTGTGTTTTCCATCAGGCCGCCGGTCTACGGGCCTCACTCATCTGCTCCATTTCTCACATGCACACTGAATATTGTACACTGCACGGAGCTCTCGCAATCCTCTGACTCCATGCACTATGTAGTTGAAGAAGGGTACATTAACAGCTCCTACTGCAGATTTACCAGAAGGAGTGTAGGAGGCGCTGCACAACCAGAAGGAAGCTGCATTGTAATGGCCGCTCAAATCATCTGTGGGAGAGGAGTAAGTGGCCAGACTGCAAGAGGGGGGCATCCCACCCAAAGCTTTTGAGACAGCAGGGTGTGGCCGGAGGATGACATTTAACTAGCGAGCCCGAGGGAATCTCCGTGGTACTTGGAACAAGTAATACAAGTCACACACGTCGCCCTCCCGCGCACGGCCCCAGGATGCATAACTCGGCATGCCACGAGCCGAGGGGAGATCCGGCCCCACCGACCAAAGTTATCTTCCCTTTTCAGGGTTCGAGCCTGGGCCTGGGCTTGTATCACTTAATCATAAGCTGTCGCCATTGCTCGAATGTTATCTTCCGTTTTCAGGGTTCAAGCCTCAGCCTGGGCTTGTATCACTTAATCAGAAGCTGCCGCCATTGCGCGAATGAGGGAAAAAAAGTACTTAACCCAGTAATTAAAGGACACTGTGTAACACCGCAAGTAAAAGATCCAGTCCGAGTGGGCCGTCCCTAAACGAGACAGGGCGGTAACAAGGAGGGACTAAGAAACCTAATTTACAATCAAAAGTCAGCTTTTAGCATGAATGATGATGTAAGCCAATCGAAAAGATGGGCAGGGCTTCCACTCCACTTCTAAAATCTCCTACACTACAATATGCCTCACAGAGCGAGCAGGGCATGCATGCTGCAACGCTAGGTCTGCTAGACCTAAAAATGGAAGAGCTGGACCAGTTGCATTTTACCATGGCGGCAAGTGATACATGGTGATTTGTGACTGGAACTTCAAAGGAATGTGATGTTTTTGGCTGGAAATGTGGCAGTGTTTATTGATATAACTAAAGCACATAACAGGACATAACACAATTATATACAAAAGTTAAAAAAACAACAATGAAAATGTGTGCTCACCACTCAAAACAGAATGCAACACAATAACCACAGTACAACACAATAATAACATAATACAATAATGCAGCACAAGACAACAGCCAAAAAAACAACACAATACAAACTAAACAAAAAGCAACGGAAAAAATATGGACAGATTCTTGACACACTATCCCACAACCACAAATCTGCTTTCATAATAAGGTGGTAAAAGGTGTTTGCACCAAGCACTGCCTTACTTCTCTCCAAGGACATGGAATAGCATTGCTCAAAAATGTTTTGGAATATTGCCCATTAGCAACAAAGACAACCCAGCTCACACTGCTTGTAAGACCAGTGGCACACATTTTAATGCTTCGGTAGCAACTACTGTCGTAAAGCGACTCAAACAGTTTACGAGGCCAGTACAAGAACAGTTTCACTAACCCTATTTTTGCTGTCATTAGTTATTGAATTCAATTTAATGTTTGAATCAATCATTTATTAACAATGAATACAATACATATGCAATTATATAGAAGTTAAAAATGACACACTGTTGACACAATGACAATGAACATCACTGTTACATAATCTTTGTTGGTTATTTATTCAGTAAGGTTTTGTATAAAGGAACCTTTCAGTTACTTCAGAGCACGTGAATGATGTGTGATAGCAGTGTGGTGAGTTAGAGAGATTAGAGTTCATACATATGTGTGTTTTCTCATCTCTGAAATTCAGGAGCCGCGACCCTGCTCTGTGTTGAGTTCAGTTAAAGCAAAATATGACTAGTTTGACTTTCAGACATTTCCTTACTGGAGTAGCTCTGGAAGATGGCAAGCCTACCTCCCCAGGATGTCGAATATGTCCAACAGAGAGATGTATTTCTTCCATGTAACTTGGTCATTCATGATAATACAGAGATATTAGTCCTCCATTCCAAGAACCCTGATGGAGACAACTCAGCTACCATTAACTTTATCACCTAAACTAATGTTATTGGAATAATGAAGGAGGAGGGTTGCTCTAGGTGGATGACACCAATAATAAGACTGTTTACTGCCAAAAGAGAGATCTTTAGATATTGGATGTCACCAATAACATGGCAACGAGGCATGGCCAATTGTGCCACACTAGAGATACCAGTATGTTTGGCAGCAGGTTGTCCACAGAAGCTTGCTAAGATCTGGCAACCATGGATCGAATATTTGGCCTTAATATTTGAACACAGTGTTTCCTGTTTGGAGCCTGAATAAATGCGAGGAAACTCCATCTTTTTATTTGTGATTGGTAACCAACGTTTGTATAATGTGTTGATTTATTGCTTCGTCTTTTTTGTTACATTTTTGAAGCATCAAAAATATCCTGAACAGAATGTAATTGGGTTTGGATCTTAGGCTGTCTCTGATGTCACTCATGAGTGTAGGCCCTTGAATGCCCAATGATCTTCCTCCGAGCTCCATCCTCTGCAAGGATCCTTATTGGCTGCTCCTATGAGTGGACATTGAGTGGTGTTCTGGTAGGAGAGTAGTCGGGCACCATTTTCTGCAGTTATACAGGTCTTTGCTCAATACGCTTTGAAGACGGTGAACACAACTTTATATTTGTTCGCGATGTTGACAAGGAGCTAGCGGAGTGCTTTAAGGGCAGGGTTTTATGTGGTCCTGTTTGTGAAGGTTAAGCTACTGCCCTGATACCTGCTTCTGAATTTACTGGACCTTGCAGAAGGGTTTTTAGGGTTACTATAATACATGATCCTATAGTACTCAAGCTGCCACAGAACTCATGAAATTTCTCCTCTGTGGTCCATGGGAGGAGTGGGAAGACTTTCCTTAAGGAGAAGCTGACTGTAGGGTAACAGGAGCCACACGATTGTTACTGTCTGAATGATTGTATAGCTAATAGCAAAACTGTTTGTCACCTTGTTAGTATTTTATCACTATTGCCAATTTTTTTAATATTATTTTGGCCATTAGCGCTTTACCTGGATTTGTGGGAACATCATGTAGCTAGTATATGATCCTATGGGGCTACAGGCACTAGGATATCATCCCTCAGGGAGAGACTCAGACCTCAGTTTTCTGGGTTCCTGTGTCAAGTATCTGGGAGAACTCACACCTTGCTGCTTCAAATAGTGGTTACTACTCTGTGCGGGTCTCATCCACTCTGGCCAGATATTAAAATCTCCTGTTATACTGATCTTTGTACACTCTGGACTAGGCAAGGACGTACCTTGCACATACATTAAATAAAGTGGTAAAGGCAGAAATTCAAATAACAAAGTGCCCCCCACCACAGACATCCAACCCCCCCCCCCAAAAAAAAAATCAATAAATGAAAACTCTCTACCACTCCTTCCCTTGTGCTGCACGAGGAATCAGGGACTGAACTCCAAAAACAAGTGCCTGGTTCATTAGATAGCCTTCAAGAAAGGGAAGAAAGAAATCCTGTAAAAAATGCCAGTTTCACTGAGAGAGGAGCTGCCCTATAGGACAAGCTATGTCCAAATCCAACTAGAATTACAAGTAGCATTCTGGAGAACCCTGATGTTCAAATGTTACTATAATTTACTATAATTAATATGTGTTTCACCTGCACTTAACTGTTGTTTTAATGTTACAGATTTACATAGCACCAGTTGCGTTACATGAGGACACATTCATTTTTGTTAGGCACGGGGAGATTAAGTGATTTGCCCAGAATCAGAGGACGTTCAGCGTCATTGCAGAGACTCGAACCCTGTTCCCCATTTGCGAGGTCGACCACACTAGCCGTTAGGTCGACTCCTCTTACCTATGTCAAATACATTTGCTTAATGCTTGCTAATTATATTTCCTACTGTGTAAAACACTCTTATGTCAGCAACGAGATTGTCCACACTGTATAAAACATCAAATAAAAATCTACAAATTCGGTAAGAAAAGCTGGGGTTGTGCCTTGGGATAGATATATTGATGGCAATGGCGACTGTTGAGCGGTTGATTTACTAGTAGAGATTTAACTAGTCTTGGAGTACCTTGAGTGTAGCAATGGACAAGGACACTGTGTAAATTTGGGCTACTTCAGCATCTTGGGTCTGGCTGACTCATGTGCCTCACTGTTGTCTGAGGGCAGATCCTATTGGGGGAGCTGTCAGAAGAGTCTGTACAGCCAAAGTCACAAGTCCTAGCACTTCCATTGTACACACTGTAAGTGTTGGCTCAGTGCATTACATCACATATTGGTCGATTACTGCATTTCTTTACATGAAGGGCTGTGAGCCAGTGAACCCATCTCTTTCCTTCTTCCTCCCCTTATTTTGAGGCAGAATTATTTCGAAGACTGGTCCATGCTATTCCCGTCCTCCACAAGGCTGGTTTGATGTCAGTTTGTGGGGTGATTTTTGAGAGGCTTGTGGGCCTGTTTTATGCTCGTCAGCTGGGTTTTACTGTTGATTTCCCTGATATTACCACAAACGTTGCCTGTAGTGTTAGATTTGAAATGGTATTTCCGTGATGCACAGGATTGAAATGCTTCCTTTGCTATGCTCAAACTCTATTCTGTGTTAAGTTAGCATTCATGGCGCCATCTTTATTGACGCCATCTTGTTCTGTAACAAAGATTGAGCTTCTGTCTCAGAATGCTTGCCTCAGCAGAAAGACTGCCCCTGCGCCTCCAGCTTGTATTTACCAAGGTTGAGGCTTTGCTGTACTAATGAATGTACTATCTATTGTTGCATACCTTTACTGTTAGATAGACTCATTCCCACATCTTAGAATGGTAGACACCGGCAGAACGGCCTTGGGGTCGAGATAGCATGATCCCAGCCCTGTACCATGGCTCATCATTGTGTGCATTCTTTGTTCAGCATGACCTGAGCTGGAAAATTCCAGTTGGGGGGATCGGGGGGGGGGGTGGGGGGGGTCAAGACTCTAGTGGTTTTGGAATTGTATATTTTGTGTTACTGTATGGATGGGGGTCAGTCCCTCGGCACTCATCTCAGGAGACTGGTGAGACTGGGCTCCGCTGCAGCATATTAGCAATAAACTAACTGGTTTGTATTCTCTACTGTCTGACTGACTCTTCATTTATTGGGAAGGCATAGAGGTGGTCGTGAGTGACCCGGGTGACCCTAATTGGGCCACTTCCTACAGTATGAAGCACTATAACTCCCTTACCTTGCTAAAAACCTACACAGTGTGTCTTTACACAATAAAAATTGCCCTATATGCAAAGGTGGGACACTTCTTTAGCTGTCTGATTTGCTAATGGGGACCACTTCTTTACGCCGACCGCAAGCAAGTGAGTGGGCGTCCGAGAAGGTGCCGAATTGCCGCTTCATGCCTCGCGGCTCCCACTGAGTTTTGTTTTGTTTTTATGGTGGGGGGCCCAATGAAAATACCATCCGGTTGTGGGCGGCAGAGCGCGACCAAGTTTCGCGCCCCTCTCATCCCCCGTGGCCCTGCTGCTCTTTTTCCCCACCGGCCGTGCTATTGCTGGAGAGTAGAGTGCTTGTAGCGTGCCGGAAGAGCTGCAAGCCTGCAAGCCTGAAGAACTGCAAGCCTAAGCAGCAACAGTGAGTAGAGTGCACAGCGAGTTTTCCGGCCGTACCACGTCCAAGTCCTTCAGACATCTTTAGATATTAAACTTCTGGCACCAGCGGAGCAGACGCAGAGTAAGAGGTGGCTGCGCAGCTGTGGAGCATCGTTTAGTGTGACTTTGGGGGGGGGACCTGATCCAGCCTGCTTTGTCTGTCCTTGGTGCTGTGTCTTGGCTCCAGGGCCGGTATTGGAGGCACTGGGGCCCGCAGCTCATCTCACCGGGTAAGCCCAAATCGAGCCGTGGTGAACTTGATTGGTGTGTCAGTCTAAACGCCATCTGTGGGTGTTGACCAGTGCAGTACAGAGGGGTCCTGTGGTCCAGTGGTCACTGCCTGTCTTCAGACATTTAGATTTCGTTGGTGCGGCGGCCTATGAGCAGGAGTGCCTCTCTCTGGAATCGAAGGGAAAGACTGAGGATTGATAAGGTTTCCCTTGGGCGCTCACCTGCAACCGTTGCGAGGACATTTTTCACCTGTTTGCTCTCTGTTGCCCTGCCGTTCCCGTGGCCGGGCTCGGCTCCGGCCCCCCTGTCAGTAACAAAGGTCCGGCCGGGCTTGGCTCCGCCGGCCCTGGACAACTACAGCACCCAGGATCCCCTGGGCCAGGACGCCAGTGCAGCACGCCAGGAGGCGCTTAAAGGTCCGCCTAGTCCCTCGCCCCGCCGGGAGAAGGCCGGGACAAGGGCCACCTTTTTTTTCACTGCAATCCATCGTCTCCCTGGCACCTGGAGCAGGTCTGTTTAACATTACTTTAGTAGTTATATAGTTCCTCTTCCTTGTGGTAGTAAGTGTGAACGTGGGCCGTGTTCATATTATAGCAGTGCTACAACGAACAAATGGAAAACGGCTGGCAGGGTGGTTGGTACTTTGGACACTTTCCTAAAAAGATCAGAATCTGTTTTAATCCATGAAATAGAGGCCACAGAGCGAAGACTCTCATTAGACCCCAGGACATTAGGGGGGGGTCTCTGCCTTGTGCACCTTCAAATGCCACTCGGTTAACACCTGAAGCGGATGGTTCCAATGTCCGCTCCCAGACCAGGACGCCCAGTCCAGTTACAATCAGCCCTGAGCACCACCCGCCGCCTACTCCGAGATCTTTGTGCACCCCCGCAGGTGTTACTACAAGAAGGATGAAAGTGGTAGGGAAAAACAATAAAATGCCACTGAAAAAAGTAGGGAAGGGACGCAGTACCATGAAACAAAAACCTCTTTTGCCATCTACTGCAACGAACGGGGTATTTGTTTTTGGTAGCTCAAGTGTTGCACCCTCAGCACCCATTGATAACTCTTTTAAAGCTTCTACTGATTCCAACCACCCTTTGAGTAGAAGTGGCATTTCCTCTGCTTTAAAGGAGCAACTAGCTGTCCTACTTGAGCCGCTCATCAAAAGATTGGACTCTGTTAACACCAGGCTAGCAAGGATTGAGGACGTTTCGGCATGCCTATCACAAGAGGGCCAGGCTCAGCATCCTAAGGCCGCCACTACCAGTAACACTTTAGCTTTGCTGGGGGACATTCATAAGGACCAGCGTGGCGCTATGGTACAAGCTAATTTACACAAGGTTGGGGCAGATATAGTCGGAATCACAAGGACCATCCAGTCAAGTGGGTCCAGCAATGTCGAGACAACATCCAACCAAAGGATATCAGCGCCAAAGAGCCCTTGGAGGTTGAACAACAACAGCAATGTTGGTCGTCAATTGAGGCATCCCAACCTTCATCTGCCCCCCGAAGCATCCCCCTACACGATCATCCTGGCGAATGTTCCCACCCTTCCCCAGGGCACACAAGAACATTGGTCTTCCCTTAAAAACAAGGCCCTACACTACTTGAATAAAATGACTGACCTTGGGGACGGCCTATTTGAGGAATTTCAAATGGCCAGATGGATTGAATGGGTTGGGTAATCTGCCAAACCTTTAAAAGGGGACTATGTAGTACTAAGCTTCAGGTCCCCGGGTTTTGTCCGTCACATTTTAGGCAGCCAGCAACACAATTTGGTGATGGGGCCTCCATTGCCATTCTCCCCCTTCGTTTTTTTTACCAACAGCACCCGCCCCGGAGTCACCGGGATGCCCATATAGTAAGACATAACCATCCTAGGCCTGACTTTTCTATCCAGCGTAACAATCGCTTCGATGCTCTTTCTTCACTTGAAGAAATAGATTGACAGTGGGCGGGCACCCTAGGGGGAGCATTGACTGATGTTCTTGGGTTAGGAGGTGTGTCATCTACTACCAGCCACTCTATTCCAGTAGATCTTACGGTCCTAACCCCGGCCTCTTCCACAGCCACCATGGCTATAACGACCCTGGATTGCTGCCCCATGGCCCCAGAAGCTGCCATTGGGTCCCAGCCCTCTATCTCACAGGAAGAATCTATGATCATTTCCTTGTGGAATATAGCGGGCTTGGAATCTAAAGCTGGGTCAGTCGATTGGTCATCCTTTATTAACGGAGTAGATATCTGGGCATTCCAAGAAACCTGGTCTGTGGTCAATGTATTCCATATTGGTTATTTAAACTTTTCGAAACCGGCAATCAAAGGTTTGAGGGGGAGGCCAGTTGGAGGTCTAACATGTTGGGTCAGGCAAAATGAGGGGATAACTGTGGATGAGATACCTCTTGACAATCCTGACATTCTCGCCATAAGAGTAAGATCCTCAGGAGGTCTCGATCTACACCTGTTTAATGTTTACGCCAGAGGGCAACAGGGGGGCAGGTGCTCTCAGGTTATAGCAGCCCTTGAGACCCTTTTAGCCGAGAGCGTCCATAACACCAATTTGATCATCACAGGAGATTTTAACACATGTTTTGAGCCACTGGATTTAGATGATGGTAGGCTTAGCGAGGAGGTGGATGCTCCTTGGGGTGTGCCACAGTTGGATCTCCAACCTATTAAAAAATGGACCGAGGTAGCACTCCAGGTTAAAGGGTTGTGTCTGGAATGGGGCCTTAGGGCAGTCAACGGCAGGACGAAGTCTGATGCAATGGGGGTGGCGACCTTTGATAACGGGCGCCACAAAAGTAGGATAGATTATATCCTAGTAAAAGTAGAATTTTGGCATCATGTTTTGGACATGGAAGTACATCTCAACCCCGAAAGCGGCCATAACCCCCTGGTGCTTACATTGAATGGTTTGAGTTTTGGCACAACAGCAATTATGGAGCCGGATTGCAGCCCTAACCGCGTAATACTGGGTAACGATCTGAGAAGGGTCCGTTGGGACAAGGTGGCCCTTGACGAAAAGAACATGCTAGAAATCAGGGCATTAGTCTTAGGATCATTGGGGGAAATCAACGATTGCGGTTCGCAGGAGACACTCAATGCTAAACTGCCAGTAATCCACAAAGAGCTCTTTGGTAGATTGAAAAGGTTCTTTGTAAACTCTAACCCGATAAGAGTGAAATGTAAGTCAGAACCCATCTCATGGTATAACGACCGCTGTAGGTCCTCTCATAAAGCCCTTGTGAAAGCCATCAAATCTAGGAACCACACTACCATCCAACAGTCTAGGGCACACTATAAAACCAGCTTACGAGATGCTAAAAGAAACTGGGATGAGGAACGATGGAAGGATCTGTTGTTGGCTTGTAACGGGAGGAACATGACCCGGTTCTGGGACCTAATAAAATAGGGGAACGGGCAAAGGTTGATTACCCCAAATAACAACGTGGATCCACTCCACTGGGTTGCCTTCTTCGAAGCCCAATATCATCAGGGTAAGGAGAGTGAAATGACTGCTCCGCTTATAAGTGTTGATTCACCCATGACGGTTAGTAGCAAGGAGGTTGAGGTGGTATTAAGGAACATTCCAAGCGGTAAGGCACCAGGGCCTGACAGTATACCCCCAGATCTATTCAAACAGAACAGCGACCTCTGGGTTCCTTACATCACGACCCTGATTAATTCACTGGCGGGGGGAACACCATTCCCAACCTCTTGGTCCGGGCGGAAATCATCCCAATCTACAAGAAGGGGGATTGTTCCGCTCCGGCCAACTATAGACCTATTAGCCTTATTGATGCCTTACAAAAAATTACTGCTCGGGTCCTTTTGGGCAGGATCCAAAGCTGGATGACTAAAGAGAACATCCTATCCACCTTGCAAGTAGGGTTTCGGGCTCATATGGGGACACTTGACCAAGTTTTTAGATTTGTTATGCTCTACTGGAAGGAGGTCCTTCTAGGCAAGGGTCTGATATTCGCAGCATTTGTAGATCTAAAATCTGCGTTCGACCTTGTTCCTAGATCCAAATTGTGGGACGTCCTGTTGGGACTTGGGATGCCCAAGGAACAGGTGGACTTTGTGGTTAAACTCCACAATTCCAACTACGCCCAGGTTCGGTGGGGGAAACCAGGCGAGGTCACTGAGAAATTTAGTGTTGGGAAGGGCATTCGCCAGGGGTGCGTCCTAGCCCCAACTCTTTTTTCACTCTTTATTAATGGGGTGGTTCAGTACTTTGATAACTTTCCAACAGACGCGCCCATGCTGGCAGGCCAAAGGGTACCATTGCTCATGTTCGCCGATGACACCCTGATTCTCTCAAAAATGAGGCAGGGCCTCCAGTTGGCACTGTCCCGTTTTGAGGAGTTTTGTAGAGATCACGAGCTGGCTGTCAATGTGGGAAAAACAAAAATTATGGTTCTCAATGGGGCAAGGCCCGTTTCTGCAAGAGTTTTCATGAGCGGGAAGCTCTTGGAACAGGCCAATGTATTCTCTTACCTGGGTATCACCCTAGGCGAAAAGTTGAGTTGGTTGCCCCATGTGAAGTTACTTGCACTGAAACATTCCCAGCTAGCAGGGGCACTGATAAAGGAACATAGGCTCTCCCAGACTAAGCCAATAGCCCCAGTTGTTAAAATTTACACATTGAAAATTATCCCGGCTATACTCTACGGTGCCGAGATCTGGGGTTGTAGTAATTTATCAGATCTAACAAAGGCCCAAAATAAGTTCCTAAGATCTATAGTGGGCCTCCCCAGTTCGACCCCCCCGTATCCCCCTCCTTCTCGACCTAGGTTGCAATACAATTGAGGACATTGTCCAGTTCAGAATGCTGGCTTTCTGGAGAAGGCTCTGGACTGTACCAGAACTAATCCCATTTGCTAATGCTTTAGCCAAAATAAGGGGTCTGGATCACTCAAATAAGATCTTATGGCTTTCCACAATCAAAGCTTTACTCACCGAGATGGGGATGAGGGATTTATGGGTGTCTCCAGAGTCGGCTGTATTTCCATCAAAAGTATCATTTAGAGCAGCCTACTGGGATTTAATCAACAACCGGAGGTATATTAGCACGGGAGGCTCTTCATTGTCAAGAGCTTTTTTGGATTTTAAAGATATTCCCCAGTTGGAAGGCTACTGGGACCTAATCACGAAACCTAGAGACCGTAGGCTGTTCCACCAGTTCCGAGTAGAAACTCTTCCGCTTAGGAAATTCACTCGTAACTGGATAACCGGTAAGGGAGACAAGTGTCCATTCTGCCCAGAATTCGTTGAAACTATTGACCATCTACTATATGTTTGCCCTGTCTACCGTTTACCGAGAAGCATGTGGCTAAAACCCCTATGCAGAAACTTGGGTACGAACTCTGCAATGTTTGCCAAAAGACTACTGAAAAGTGGGGGCAATGTCACTATTATAATAGGGGTTGCCAAGTTTCTGAGTTGGTCCTGGGCAATTCGTGAAAGAGATGGAGGGTTATGATTTCCAGTTAAGGACATTTTTTAGGCTTGAACTGTAATGAGCTAAATTGATGTATGTACATATGTAATAGTCTTTGCGAATGATAGATTTAATACTGCTTTTAAAAGTTTTCCTTATCTTTTTTTTTTTTTGTATTTTTGGATGTGTCTTCTTTTTCCTATTACTCCTGTCTTTTAAGATGAATAATCGCAATAAAGACTTTTAAAAAGGAAAAGGAAAGGGACCACTTTTATTTTGGTGTCCGGGCCTATTTAATGTCCCAGTCCAACCCTGCTGAGAGGATATGGCTATACAAAATGAAGTAACCCTTATTCCTGATGCTGCAGCACCCCTCACAGAAGCAGCAGGGTTGCAAGACCTGGGACTTGCCTCCACCAATGAGCATGCGGTGTTCCCTCGCCTCTCCATTGTCTCCTTCTCTGAAATACAGACACAAACCCTTGGCATGTGGAGAATGGCCTTGCAGTGGAGAACTAAGAAAACACCCATGTGACCTGTATTCCTTCTCTGGTGGCTCACCAGAGCTCTATGGGCAGCCTATTACTAGAATTATCGAATTATAGACATAATCATGCTTCTGTTTATCATTTTATTACATTTTTAAACGTATTCATATGTTTAAAATGTTTCTGATTGTACACAAGTTAAAAACATGTTTATGAAACCATGAGAAATTCATTAATGCAAATATGCAATTGTTCCACCATAAAATACATCAGATGACAGTCCTAATACACTGTGAAACTTTTGAAAATAATACATATATGTTGAAATGTTTAGTATGCACCCTGAAGCCAGCCACACAAAACCTTTCTAAACTCACACACAACGATAAACTAACACTCTCATCTCATACATGTACTACCCAGCCACAATTACATACAGTGATGGGACTCACGGAGAGAACACTTCAAGAAATATCCGTGATCGTGTTGTAAGCTGGGATTTCACGACAACCCGGAACAATTGTATATTTGCATTAATGAATTTCTCGTGGCTTCTCAAACATGTCTTTACCTTTTTTCAATCAGAAAATTTGAAAAAAAAGGAATAAGTTTAAAAATGTAATAAAATGATAAATAAACGCATGATTATGTGTATGATTCGATAATTCTAGTACTGGGCACTCCATGGAGCTCTAGTGAGCCTACAGAGAAGGAATACGGGTCGCGTGGGAGTTCTATTAGTTCTTTGTTGTCTCTTTCCCCTTGCTCATTGACCTATAAATTACCTCTGGGGGTACCTCTTACTATATAGTGAATGGCCTTGCAGTGGCACTCTTAGCTCCTCAAGCACACACCCGCCACCTCTGGGAGTTCTTAGAGGGGCACCAGGCCGGTCGAGCTCTTGTGGTGCCTCGAGCTTGGCACCTCTATAGACCCGGCTTTGGGCTAACAAGTAACATGGATGCTTTTATCTAGGCCTAGGTAGGTGCACCGGGTATATAATGTCTGTGCCTGGGCATAAGAGGCAACTGTTGGTAATTGACGTCAATACTTGGGAATATGAAGCTCTACCTGGTGAATGATGGCAGGCCACTGCAGGTCAGACTGTGTTAGGGCATTACTTTGCCTTGCCTGGAGGAACAATAGCCTTAACTGGGCATGTGAGGCTTTCTATGGAGATATAAATCTATACCCATGCCTATTTCCTATGTGAATGCCCCGTGCCCACATGCATGAAGCGGCATAGGCATATTATGGCTCCATCTGGGCAGATCTACCCTATTATTGTGTGCCTGGGTGAATGATGGCTCTACATGGGTGGCTCGGAAAATGAAGTTCTGTTTTGTATTTGATGGCAGTTCCTGGGCCACTGACGCATTAGCCAATATGTGCATGAGGCACCTAGGCATGTGTGTCTGTATCTGGCTCATGATGGCTGTAGCAGGGTATTGCAATCTGTAGATCAACATAGGAGCCGTTGTGTAGACTGAACTACACCTTGTGTAAGATGGTAGGGCGTCTATAGATGAGTAGATGAGAGGTGGCTTTATGTAAAGCCTGTAGCAGGCACTGGGTGGCTGTCCATGGCATAGGATTTCTGTTCCTGGATTCAGAGCTGGCTCCATCGAAAGATGGTGATACGGGGACCATAGAGTAAAAGGAACATGCCAAAGGCGCCATGAACCCAAATGTAAGCAAGTAAAATGTGACACTAGACAATTGATGGGTTGTAAAAGACTACCATGAGGGGTGCAGTTGGTGCCTAACAACCCTTGGGCCCCGGTGCCACTGCACCTGCTTGAGCTGCCGGATAGCCTCCCTTAGAGATGGGCAAGCAAGGATGGAACCAGCCGCGTGGCTCTGGCCCTGCCCTTTCTCAAGTATCTGCAAGCTGAGCCAACCATCACAAGCCCCGCCACTTCCACCCCTCCATGAACTTATTAACAGCTATAAAATGCTATACGAAGGACCGCTGAGAGCATGCTTACATTCTAAAAGTGTGGCTTTCTTTGTGAGCTTTTTCCATGGAAAGAAGGGCTGAAAAGCAGAAAAGGTACGTCAATGTCTGCCTACAGCAGAGCAGAACTTCATATGTTCTCACTGAAGACCTCTAACCCAAGAGCAACCTCTGTGGGATCTCCAAGAACTTTGTTTCACTGATCAATGTAATTATCGCCAATAAAGCGCTGAACCCCTTGGAAATTCCTTAAATTCGTTCATTTGGCTAAGTTGGGAAACCAGTCATCTTGAAATAAAATAGTGTCCCGCTGATGTTCTACTTTTTTTTTAGAAATGCTTTGCATGTGTATATTGGCAATGTTTTAACGTGCTAGAAGTATTTATAGACCACAGTGTGCTAAATTTGTTCTTGAAAGAACTGAACATGGAGTCCTTTGGTGTTCCAAGGGAGAGGGTAGGAGAAATCCATTCAGTGACTCGATTGTACAAGGAGTAACTAGGAAGCCACTCACGCGTTTCAGCTCCTCCTCATGACCGCATTTTGAGATTCTAGGTAAATAACTTCACTCCCTTGAACCTCATTTTCTTTGACCACCTCTGTTTGAAAGAACCTTGAAGTAATTCAGTTCAAGGTGTGTGCCAATGTAAACCCTTACTGAGATGTGATTCAATGACAATCACATTGTTTCACTTATAATAACAATAATAGCCAAATATCTAGTGTACAAGTAAAGCATCTCTTGGTTTACTCATGGGGATATCCTTAATTCTCTGCCTCAAACACAAAAATACGTTGTAAGACTGCGCGCATACCCACCTCCCTATTCTCATGGACACCAATCCACCCTATGCCAGGTCATCTCCTTGCATGTATTTGAGCACCAGGCAGCAGGGCCGGCTTTAGCACTGGTAACACCCAGTGCGACAATCACTTTTGGAGCCCCCACGTTCCTTGACCGCCTCCTCAGATTCTCTCACTACCACCTGCAGAGGTGTCCCTCATCTCTCCCATCACAAGATATTACTAAGCACAGTGCCCTTCTGAGGTCACAGCGCCCCCTCCACAGGTCAGCGCCCAGTGCGGCTGCCCCAGTCGCACTGCCCTAAAGCCAGCCCTGCCAGGTAGTAACCAGGACTTGCCTTCAGTGACTTGATTCTTGACCCATAAGGCCCTGAAAATGTGAGAACGGGGAAGCTTGTTCGCATAATGCCTGAAAGGCTGAGTGTTGTGATGTATGACAAGTAGATTATTTATTAGTCTTAGTTGCAGGATGGTATCCAAGCACAGCAGTCTTATCAGGAGCAGCCTGCCTGCTGCTCAGCCCATACTCTAACTATCGCACCTCACCACACAGGCACCTAAACATTCCATTCATCATCACCACACCAACATTCCACTCAGAAAGCTCACACTGGCTGAGCAACTAGAAACCTAGGTAACAGGGGAGGTGCATGAATACATAAGCAAGATATAACAGAGAGGAGCAGAGTGTGATTTTAATGGTACACTGGGGGCAAGACAGGAAATTAGGCTGGGATGGGCAAAAGGGTATAAAAACTTAAATACTGCTTTCTAATTAACAAAGCACCAGTGACGTTCATGGAGACTTTACAGGACAATGGCAGACCTGCGCGCACCAGTCACCAGCAGCGCCATGGCATTCACACCTATGTGCATTGATGTACCAAAAGAGCTGACATGCCCAGAGCAAGAACATGGTCGTAAAGTAGATAGAAACTGATCGGTGGTAGAAATTCTCCGTCTGTCATTTTTTTGCATGCATTATCATTCACTAAAAACAATCCTGCGCATAATGAGTCAAATCAAATGCTTTTAATAGGGAGGCAAATGAAAGGGCTAAGTAAAATTTGAACCCAAGGTCACACACCTGCTTCAGTGGAGTTCTATACAATCCCAGCAACTTTGGTCACAACCGAGTTTCCCAGAGGTCCTGTCCATCACTCACAATCATACCTTCCATCTCGTTGGAGGTTAGCTTTAGTCAATAGGTTGCCATGCAGCTACACACGGCCACCGTGCATTTCTGTTACTTATGGGAAGATCCCCCTATTGATCCTCCAAAGTAGATGATAACCAGGGCAGCCAGTGGCTGAAATTAGATGTTAAACAGGCAAGGGATTAAAAGGGAAGCACGCAGTACACTGCTGAGAAGTTGTAGGAAATAGGAGGTTAGCTTAACAAAGCAGGGTTGCCATGGACTAAAAAAACAGGCGAAAAAATGCAATGAGCTTTAGGTCATCCGGAACCAAAATAAGGACCTAGCCAGCCTGAAAGAGTCACTACCAACTGCTTTACTTGCATTGGTACCAGAAGCGAATAAATGAATGAATGAAATTTGCAAAGTGCACTACTACCTGTACGGGGTTTGCGGCACTAAAGTGAACTAGATCCCCTTGAGAATTGAGCAAGAAAAATTAGCATTACTAAAAGCCAGGTCTTAAGCTGTTTCTAGAAGGTTGAGAGGAATGATGCTGTCCAATGGTAAAAGAAAAAGATTTAACAGTAAGAAAGGAACTGCAACCATGGTGACTTTTTCTAACCAAAGGTGTGTGTAGCAGTAGGACAAGGGTCGATATTAAGCTGTGAAAAGAAGTGTCAGGCTTGAATCTCCAACTAATGTATCTAGGACCTTCCTGGTGTTAAGCTATAGAAGTGAGATATAATGCTATGAAGATCACTCCTTATTTTAAGAGGAAATCAATGAAGATTTTTGAAAAAGGGGTGACCGACAGACACAGTGGAATGTATTCACTCCCTGTCTGATGGATGTATCTGAGGATGTAAGTTGTACATGGCATATGATACTTGTAGTCATATAATGCCTGTACCATGGTATATGGGGCTGTAGAAATATTGTTTTACAGACATTCGCAAACGTCTCAAAGCATTAGATATTACCCATTCTTTAACTTTGTTCCTATGTAACAATACTGCTCCAGATGTGTTCTGTCAGGAGGGTCTTTCAGAGGAACTGATCTCAGTTAATGATCCCCAATTTGTGAGTAAAGTGTTTGAAAATTACCTTGTACGCTGTGATGTTAAGCATATTACAGTCCAATAGGCAGGTGGAAAGGTTTAGCCGGGTTGTGAGGGAATCTATACTATTGGTTATTAATGGTGGTTTAGTTTGGAAGGTGATGTTGCAGACTACATTGTTGATTTATAGGACCAAACCAGATTTGGCCATTGGTTGTTCGTCATTTGAGTTGCTTAGAGGAAGTAAACCAAGATCAAAATTAGTTCCACAGTGGCTTAAAACGTTTTAAATTTGGTAAGGATGTTGATTAAAAACAGGTGGACATTTGCCCATAGAAAATGAAATCTTCAGTGAAACGGAACAGTGGTAATCCCACCAAGTTTGTATCCACATGGGCGACTGGGTTCTTTTAAACAACCCTGTTGTTGCAGGAAAGGAATTTCCCCGATAGTCTGATCTTGTTAAAGTGGGCAAGGAGTTTCGAAAGTCAGTGAGAGTGACAGAAGGTAATATTTGGAACTTGAGTAGCGTTTCAGTTTGTAGAAGGTATGGTAGTGAGATGTGTGAGGAGAATGGTTCACATCAATAAATCAGGGATTTATTAAGCGAGTTAATCACCAGCCAGGCTATCCAAGCACTCAGGGCCTTGCTGCTTTGGATGGGTCAGTTGAACAGCTAGGTCTTGAGCTCTTTCCTGAATGCCAGAAGAGAGGGTGAAGGGGAGGTCATCCAGGATTTATCAGCAAGGTAGGAGAAGGAGCGCCCTCCACTGTTGCTTCAGCGGGTTCAGGGGGTGTGAGCGAGGGAGAGGGAGGCAGAGCTTAGGTGTCTGAAGGGTTGGTGGAAGTTCATGCGGTGGTGGAAGCAAGCTGGTCCTTGATTGTGAAGGGATCTGTAGGAGTGGATCAACATCTTGAATTGACATCTCTTCTGAATGGGGAGCCAGTGGAGTTTCTTGAGGTGGGATGTGATGTGGGTCCGCTTGGATGGTCGAGGGTGAGTCTGGCTACAGAGTTCTGTATGGTCTGCAGGAGGCTAGTGGTGATTTCTAAGTAAAGTGCTTTGCTGTAGTCCAGCCAGCTGGTGACTAGGGCTTGAGTGACGGTGCGTCTGGTTTAGATGGCGAGCCATTGGAAGATTTTCCAGAGCATGCAAAGAGTGGAGAAGCAAGCTGATGAGACTGCATTTATCTGGCTTTTCATGGTGAGCTTGCTGTCCAGGGTAATGCCAAGGTTGCAGGCATGGTTTGTCTGAATGGCTGAGGGTCCTAGTTCGGGAGGCCACCAGGAGTCGTTCCATGGGCAGATGTTGTTGCCAAAGATCAGCACTTGCGTTTTGTCCATGTTGAGTTTCAGGCAGTTATTATTCATCCAGTTTGAGATGTTCACCAAGCACCTGCGGATCATGGCCCTTGAGGTGGAGGGGTCTTCTGATAGTGAGAGGATGAGATGGTGTTGTCTGCGTAACATATGATGCTTAAACCATGGGTTCTAATGATGCTGGCCAAGAGGGTCATGTAGGTGTTGAACAGTATGGGGCTAAGGGAATAGCCTTGAAGGATGCTGCAGAGGATTTTCTTGGGTTCCGAGGTTCTTCAGTTCACTGGGAGGGTTTCTTGAGAAGGAGTTTAACTTTTGAGTGTTTCCAATCTTCAGGAAAGTGGTCCATGGTGATGGATGCATTGAAAATGGGGATGAGCTTTTTGCTGATCTTCTTGATCCGTAGGTTGAAAATGTGGTGGGGACAAGAGTCTGTGTGTGCTCCTGAGTGGACAGAGTTCATGATGGTTGTTGTGTTCTGTGTAGTGAGTTGGTCCCTGGTGGTGAGTAGGGGGTCGGGGTCAGCATCTGTGGGAGTGAGAAGGCTAAAGAGGTTGGAAGGGGTAGGTTGGGGTTTGACATTTTTGTAGATGGTGCAGATCTTGTTGTGGAAGAAGTTCCCCAGTGTGTTGCAAAGTTCTTGGGAAGTTGTCAGGTTATTTCCAGTGGCTGAGGAATGTTGAAGAGTTCTTTGCTATGGTTAGAAATGCTTTCGATGCAGTCAGCCAAAGCTCTCATTTTTGACTTCTTTAGGAGTATTGGTTGAGGGATGTTTTGAAGGTTGCTCAGTCTGTGGGCTCCCTGCCAGTGTGTCTTTTCCTTTCAAGTCACTTGTAGTTGCGTTTCATGGTTGTCAGTTCAGTGGTGTATCAACTGGCCCGTTTGGTGGGTCTCTTGAGTTTGGTGTGGTTGACGAGTGTGACACTGTTGTTGCAGTCAGTGATCCAGATTGAGAAGTTCTTGACAGCCTGTTCTAGGTTGATTGTGGTGTCAGGTTGGGCGGTATTAAGGGCATCGGTCCACTGGATCTCTGACACTTTGCTTCAGCTGTGGTATGAGGGGCCAGGCGGCTTGGTGGCGGAGCCAGGGGATTCTGTGATGGTCACGTGGATGTTGGTGTGATCTGTCCAGGTGGGCTCGGTGTCATGACTGTACTTGACTGTCACTGGCCGTGTAGATGAGGTCAAGCATGTGTCCTGCATTGTGTGTGGGGTTGGTGACTAGTTGGGTGAGGCCGAGGTTGTTCATACTTTCAAGCAGGTTGGTGGTGTTGGCGGTGTTGATGCCGTCAAGGTGAAAATTGAGATCTCCAAGGATGATGGAGTATTCAGAGTCAATGGCGAGTGGGGTGAAGAAGTTGGGGATGGTGTTGAAGAAACTAGGGTGTGGTCCTGCTGTTCTGTAAGCATGGGTGCCTCTGTTGGTGGTTTTATCGATAGTTTGAAGTTGGAAATTGAGGTCAATCAATCAGGGAATTGTGATGCGCACTACTCACTCATGAGGATCTCAAGGCGCTGGGGAGGGAGGTGGGTGCAGCTCGGAGTCAGCCGAAGAGCCAGGCCTTGAGGCTCTTCCTGAAGGTGTGCAGAATAAGGGAGCGTCTGATGTTGACCAGAAGCTCGGTCCAGATCTTTGCCGCAAATTAGGAGAAGGTTCTTCCACCTGCTCTGGGTCTGCAGATGCGTGGGGTTTCTGCTAGGGCGAGGTCGGCGGAGCGGAGGTTTCTTTTGGGTACGTGAAAGGAGACTCTTTCGTTGAGGTATTTGGGTACGGTGTTGTGGAGGGATTTGTAATCGTGGGTGGAAAGCTTGAAAGTTACCCTCTTCTCGATGGGGAGCCAGATGAGGTCTCGCAGGTGTTGGGTGATCTGATCATGTTGTGGGATGCCAAGGACGAGTGTGGCCATGGTGTTCTGGATGGTCTGGAGTTTGCGTAGCAGGGATTTGTTCATTCCAGCATAGAGGGCATTTCCATAGTCCAGTCTGCTTGTTATGAGTGCGTGGGTGACGGTATTTCTGAATTTGGGGGATCCATTTGAAGGTCTTGCAAAGGATGCGGAGGGTGTTGAAGCAGGTGGAGGCGATGGCGTTAATTTGGTGGGTCATGGTGAGGGAGGAATCGAGTACGAGGCTGAGGTTCCGGGCATGGTCTGTGGGGTGGGGGTGGGGGGGGGTTTACCAAGGGCGGTGAGCCACCAGGTTTTGTCCCAAGCTGAGGGGGTGGGTCTGAGGACAAGGACTTGTGTCTTCTCCGAGATGAGCTTCAGACAGCTGCTGCTCATCCAAGATGTAACGTCTTTCATTTGTTTATGGAAGCTGCGTCTGGTGGCGTCGGGTTCCTTTGTGAGGGACAGGATGAGCTGGGTGTCTTCAGCTTAGAATACTATACTGAATCCATGCTGTCTGACGATGGAGGTGAGGGGGCCATGTAGATGTTGAAGAACGTGGGACTGAGCGACGATCCTTGGGGTACTCCGCAGTTGAGCTCTGTGCGTTCGGAGAGGAAGGGCGGGAGTCTGATACTGGGTTCTGCCGGTGAGGAAGGGGCAGAGCCAGTCAAGGGCGGTACCCTGTATGCCGGCGTTGTGAAGTCTGGCTGTGAGAGTGTGGTGGGAGACGGTGTTGAAGTCCACGGAGAGGGCTAGAAGGATGAGGCCCATAGTGTGGCCTTGATCAAGTAGCGTGTGGATGTAGTCTGTGGCGGCTATGATGGCGGTCTCAGTGCTGTGGTTGCTGCGGAATCCAATTTGGGAAGGGTCGAGGATGGCGTTCTCTTTGATGAAGTTTGTCAGCTGGGCGTTGACGATCTTCTTGGTGACTTTGGCAACGAAGAGAAGGAGAGAGATGGGTGTGTAGTTTTTCAGGTCTGTCGGGTCTGCAGAGGGTTTCTTGAGGAGGGGCTTGACTTTTGTGCATTTCCAGTCATCGGGGAATGTGCGCGAGTTGAAGGTGGCGTTGATGGTGGTCGTAGCTCAGGTGCTATGGTGGTGGCGGCTCTGTGAAAGATGTGTGGCGGGCAGGGGTCCATGGGGGCTCCTGAGTGAGTGCTCTTCATGGTTGTGGTGGTATCTTCAGTGATGATTGGGGCCCAGGCGGTGATGGTAGGCTGGCTGTCTAAGGTACGTGGTGATGGTAGGCTGACTGTCGTCGCTGGAGGAAGGAGTGGTTTCTGGTGTCTGTTCGCTGAGGTTGTCATAGAGTGCCTTGATTTTCAGATGGAAGTAGGAGCCAAGCTTGTTGAAGAGGTCCTGGGAGGGTGTGACATCCGTGGCTTTGCTGGGGGGTTTGGTGAATTGTTGGATTGTTGTTCCATGATCGGGGTGGTGTTGTCTGCGGTGGTGGTACAGAGGGAAGGTTTCTTTATAGATGATGGAGATTCCTCCTCCGTGATTGTTGATGTGGTCCCGGTGGGCTATCTAGTAGCCTTCTGGTGTTACTTAGGGAATGTCGGGAGCGGATGCAGGGTTGAACCGGGTCTCGGTGAGGAAGATGACATCAGGGTGAGGGAAGTAATGGAGTCCCAGATCTCGATGGCATTCTTGCAGAGTGATCAAGCATTGAGCAGCAGGCAGTGGCAGATGTGGTCAGCGTGGTGTTAGTCATGCGTGCAAGTGCTCTGGTGCTGCAGGAGAAGAGATAGTGCCGGCAGGTAAAAGGTCCTATAATAGATTGTGGAGAAGTGTGGCAGCAGTTGTTGTTGCAGAGTCTGGGGTCCAGGGCACAGAGGGAACTCTGTGGCGGTGTATGTGTGTGGCAGGAGAGCCAGGGCTCCTGGTGCTGGGTGAGATCCAGGTGCGGAGAGGCTTGCCTTTGGTGCACCTGCTGCACAGCTGTGCTGCGGCCTCCATTATGTAGGTCCTGGGAAGAGAGAAAGGTGCTGAAGTGGTGGGAAGCGGGAGGGAAACGTCAGGAAAAGAATGGCAGGAAACTGCACAAAACAGAACCTGTTAGTAAAAAAAATACAAATAAGCACAAAATACAAAGGAAAAATCCAATACAGCTAAACAGGGGGTAATACAAGCAACAGTAGGACAAAACAAGAAGCCAGTCAGGGGAAAAGGTACAAAAGGCTGTTCGTTCAGGAGCAAGGTGGAGCTGGTATGAGGACCTGAACACCTAATAACATGAAGATAACGATTCTGAATGTTAACCTGGGTGTAATGACAGAAATGTGTTCTTCGATGTTCCTTTTGAGGTACGTCTAAATGATACTGTGAGAACCTGCAGAAATAACAACTCTTATGCATCAGCATCTATTGATAATGAAAATGAAGTTTGTGATCATATTTCAGAGAAATGTATGCACACGGATTTGGAACACTGGAGTGTGATACGAAGTTGTTTTGTTAGATATACTACTAACAAGCTTCACAAATTCATAACATTTTAACTTTATTCTTCATTTTATTCCTGTATATTGTAGTTTCAACTGTCAGATTTGTTGTTTGCTAGTCATTTTGAAATGGTTTGTTTTTTCTGTGTTCACTTTCTTTCCCTCCAGGTTTGTTTAGTTTTACAACAAAGAGAGGTGTGCTGCATTTCACCTGCTGCATGCTAGACATTGGCAATGGAATTAGAATGTTATGTTGTGGGAGTGGCGCGCGACACCTTGCAAGACGGCCACCTGAGCTCGGAGCTCCGAGCTGTGTGGGAAAGACGCCTCTGTTTTTGGCGGCTCCAGAGCTGCTCCACTACTTCAATGGGGCCTATTCTACAGCGGAATCCCTTCTGAATGGGAGGCTGTCCTCTGGTTTCTCCTCCTGGCTATTGGCTGGTGGTACGTCGAGTGACAGGGACTGCTGCATTTCGGCCACCATTTTGTTTTTTCTACTGACTAAAGGAATTAATTTCTACTATGGAAATGTATTACAGTACTGTTTTTTCCTCTAGATATATTTAAGGACTTTCGTCTCTGGACTTTTCTTATTACTATATTTCATTCAAAGGAGATTTTATTGACGACCTATACTGATGCTGGCTTAAAAGTATTTGCTTTACACATGGGCAGATCCAAATATTTACTAAACTCTAATAAAAGGATTACTGCTGGTTTGCCTGTATCAGGTTCTGCTTCCTTTACACACTCTATGGCCGATTTGCATAATTCTGAAAAGATGGCTCATTCTAGCATTTCCAGAACAGCGTCTATGCCTATTGCGCCATTAAAAATGCATTTGCCTTCTTTTGCTAACAAAAGGCTTAAACAAGACCACCTCCTCTGCCAAAATCTACTTCGTCTGTGTTTAAGACATTTATTGAGGAAGCCAATGCATGTTTAGAAGTTTTGGATACTAAGTGGTCTTCACTCGACTCCAGGGTGTCCGTCAAGTAACAGCACGTCCATGATCTTCAAGATGTCTCTTCAAGGATCTCCTCTTTGGAGAAGGATATTACCCTCTTAAAGAAGTCTGCTGAGGATCTTGAAAACAGAAATAGGTGCAGTAACCTTCACCTATATGGCTTTCCAGAGGGCATTGAGGGTCCCGCATCCCCAAGCCCACCAATCTGAGTCACAACATCCCATGTGGTGTTGAAGTGTTTTAGGGACATTTGATTTATGCAGGATTCACAGTTGTATCATTCAAAACTGTGCCTGCCCGTATGGGAATTTCTCTAGGGCACTGTGTCCTCCAAAGTCCCACATCTGCCTCCCACGCTTCCCTCAGTGGGCCTAGTGGGTCAGGAGAGTTATTCATAATCTTT
Source organism: Triturus cristatus (assembly GCF_964204655.1). Taxonomy (NCBI): domain Eukaryota; kingdom Metazoa; phylum Chordata; class Amphibia; order Caudata; family Salamandridae; genus Triturus; species Triturus cristatus. Next base: position 1,659,099,421 of record NC_140590.1, on the reverse strand, counting down.
CGATACATGAGGGAGACCTCTTCGTCAATCATAGGGTTGAGTAGAAGCCGGTTTTCCAGTGGGGAGTACTCAGGTATATGTTCTCCCTCTGGTATATGACATCCTAGAGCGTGTCTCAGTTGCAGATAGCAGAATCTCTCTCCATCTGCCATCTGGTATTCCGTCAGTAAATTTTCGAACGTGATTATAGTCCCACCGTGCCAGTTGTCCCCCAGACGGCTTATCCCAAGGAGATTCCACTTACGAAAGTGTCCAACCTCACCCAAAAGGTTGCTGTCCCAGAGCAGAGTTTTGTCTGTTAAATTTGTTTCCCATCCAAATAGTTTTGTGGCTTTACGCTGCACCAACGTCCGTGTGTGCACTGGAAGTGATCTCTCTGACCTTTTAATATACAGCACAGTCGAGTATCCGCTATTTCTCATGGCGAGGCGGTCTATTCAGTAGGCGGGCTCATTGTATGTTGCATAAACTCAGATATTGACAAGCGGAGATGCCAAGTAGTAGTTACTGACACCTGGGAGCACCAGGCCGCCCTCATAGACCCCCCCATTGTAGTTTAAAGAGCGCTATTCGCAGGCTGCCTTCCAACCCTCCCCCTAGCCCCCCCCCCCACCTCCCCCACAGCAGGTTACGCTGTTCCACCTCGATCACCCAGAAGAGGGCCTTTGGGTCTCAATATGGGGTATTTTGAAGCACATATAATAGGCGGAGAAGGGCCATCATCTTGAATAAAACCACTCTGCCCATAAGGGAGACTGGAAGGCGTCACCAGTGGGCCACGTATTTCCGTAGCCTCTCCAGCTGTGTGTAGACATTATGAGCAATAAAGTCTTCCTCCGATCTGATAATCCAGAAGCCAAGATACTTTAACTCCTGGCGAGTCAGGGCCACACAGCAGCATGTGAGAGGCATAATCTCACCCACCAGGGAGAACACTAGGGATCTATCCCAGTTTATCTGGTAGTCCGAGTAGCTGCCAAAGAGATGGAATATATGAATACGTCTATGAAAAGTCTGACAGGGCTTATATGCATAAAGCAGAATGTCATCCGCATATAGAAAAATGTGTTCCTCCCAGCTACCCACCAAGCCTATACCTCAAAAAATGGTCTCCCCACGATCCCACACTGCAAGCCACTCAAGTCCCAGAGTGAAGAGCTAGGGGGAGAGTGAGCAGGTCTGTCACGTATCCCTATGCAAAGGGAATGGTCTAGATATTGCCCCATTCACACTGACCCTACTCGGGCACAGAACTTTGGTCCGAAGCCCAGTTTGGAAAGGACCACAAAGAGGTATGGCCATTCGATACTATTGAATGCCATTGGCGCGTTGAGTGACAGCAGGACGGCATTCTCAGTCGATCGGGCCACTGTCGCCTGCATGACTCCGTATAGACGGCAAAGAGTCAGCCTGGAACTTCTGTGTGGCATGAATCCCGACTGATGAGGGTGGATTGCTGTAGACACCACTGGGCCCAGCCGGTTAGCTAGCAACTTTGCCAAGACTTAGGAGATAGGCCTATAGGAGCTACATAGCTGAGAGGGCCTTCCTTTTTTCGGAATGACAACGATAGTTGCCATTCACAGATCTTCTGGCAGTCGTCCCTCATCTTGTGTGGTAGTATACATGCTTAGCATTGGCTGGGCACTTCCTGTGCTACACTTTTATATAGTTCTGCGGGAAGAATATTCGGGCCGGCTACATTTTCAGATTGCAAATCCCAAGTGGCCCCCACAATTTCTTCTGTCATCAAGTCTCAATCAATTGCCTCCCTTTCCTCTGCCGAGAGCACCAGTAGGTGGATATCTTTGAGTATTTTGGTGCTGTCTTTTCTCGACCTCCCAGAGACAGGCTGGTATATTACCTCATAGTAGGTTACGAAAGCCTCAGCTATTTCCGCTCTGGTCCTCCTTGGGGGATTACAAGGGTTTTGGAGCGCTAAGACCCAATTTCAGCTCATATCTCGCTTCTCCAGCCATGCTATTAACTTATTGGCTTTATCGCCTAAGGTCATATATTCGTCACTGCGTGGCTACCGCGTGTGCATGCGCCTCATTCTCTTTCTCTGAGCTCTCCCTGTTTTAGACGCAACTTGTGTCTCAGCACCGGGTCAGTCGCCCCTTCCTGCTCCAACCACATCTCCATGTCTGTTATTTCTTGTTCTATTTTATCGCAGTGGGAGCACCACTCTTTTCTCTTACCCCCAACCACTGCCTGCATGAAACCCCGGGCCACTACTTTATATGTTTCCCAGAAAGTACTGTGTGAGCCCACCGAGCCTGAATTTTTATCCAAGTATTGTTGTGTTCGTTCCTGAAATTTGTCTTGGAAGTCACGACCCTTAAAGTGCCTGGGGTCTATGCGTGGTGGGAGAGTGTAGTCTCAGGTAGGACCCTGCAGAAGCACCTCGACCGGAGAGTGGTCGGATATGCTCCTTGCCCTGTGACGTGCCTCATGAAATTGCCCTGCATACATGGTCTGAGTGAAGATGTAGTCTAGACAGCAGCCACTACTGCGTGCCGCCAAGATGTGTGTGTATTGCCTAGCATTCAAGTTGCGTGTCCTCCATAAGTCCGTAAGCCCCATTGCTTCAACAAAAAGCACGCAATGGCTGTGGTCCTGTCCCGAGGGGGCATCATTGCCCTATCTTGCTGTACTAACATTGCAGCATTTATATCCCCTCCCAGTATGAGGATGCCTTGGGACATACCTAATAATAGTTTACTAAGTTCTGGGAGAGTCTCTCTGTGGAGCCTCGGTGGTACGTAGGTGGAGAAAATGTTGAATGTCCGGTCCTCCCATGACCCGGTGAGTGCCACGCATCTGTCTGCTACATCCTGCAATGTGCGTGGAGGGCAGAAAAGGTAATGTGTTTTTAGTGAGGATTGCCACCCCTCTGGAGCATGATGTGAATCCCGCATGGGCTAGGAGTGTTCAAACCGATTCAGTGGTAGGTAGTTGTTGCCCTTCAAATGTGTCTCCTGTAGGAGAACTAAGTTAGGGGATTGTCTGTGCAAGTAATTCAGAACCATAGTACGCTTAATTTTATCTCCCAGGCCATTGACGTTCACAGTCATGACCCGGCGTGCCGTTTTACGTGGCATTATCATAGCCATAGTAAGGTAGATCACAACTTTCCTGTCTCCCCCCGATTGTCCCCCCCTCCCCTCTGTCACCATATGACTGAATATCATATACATTTCCCATTGGTGTTTCTGGACCTAAACCAAGAAAAACATGCATCTTGTACAACATAACAGAGGAACAAGTACCCTCGTAAAACACCCCCCACCCTGCTACCCTGAACCATAGGTGTAAAACTACCCACTTCCCCAATTTGCAGAGCGCCAGTAGCTCAAACAGTCACTATATGCTAGAGTCGGATGGCGTTGCTTCCTATAGGTCATTAGAGGCGCCCCCAACTTCCCTGTTATTCTAGTGTCCAATGTTTGTCCCTCCATACATTTGTACAGAAGAACCCCAGCACTTACGAGACCTTTAAGTGTGGAGGAGTCTATTGCTCAGTTTTCAGTTCTTCTCACCCAAGAATCAACCAGGGCCCATTGCTCAGCATAATTAGTTTCTTTTCTGTCCCATTCTACAAGGCCAGAGCGCCCTCTCATTTCAAAATCGCTCACTGAGTCGGGCTCATTGGGTGAGTCTCTGGGGAAAGACCTACTCCTGAAACATCGCCCTGTGGCCCATGGGGGGTATCGTCACTCTGGTCCCTTCAGTGCCATTGATCTGGCTGTTGCTTGTTTCCACGTCCGCCTTTAAGCCAGTCCCATACATCCGCCTTTAAGCCAGTCCCATACATCCTTAGGCACAGTAAAGTACCACGACTTGCCATTGTCCAACACCCTGAGGTTCACCGTGGACAGCTTCATGTATTTAAGGCCTTCAGATCTAAGCGCCCTCTTTGCTTCGTCGAATGTGCGTCGCTGTCGATGCACCAGGATAGTAAAGTCTGGGAAGAACCGGATCAGTGCATTTTTCTAAGGCTGATCACCCTTGAGACGTGCAGCTTGTACGATAGCGTCAGGATCTCAATAATTCAGGATCTTGGCAAGGATTGTTCTGGGTGGGGCTCCCATCCTTGGCTGAGGTACCGGTGCACTGTGTGCTCTTTCGACTGAAAATAAATTTGATAGGCGTATTCGGTTTCAAATGGTTCAGTAGAAGGTCCTCCAAGAAGAGGTCCATGGAGGGGCCTCTGCCCCCTCTGGGACCGCCACCACCCTAAGAGTTCCTGCGGGCCCTTCAATCCTGATCTTCCAGTTTACCTGCCATTATTTTGTGCTGGTGGGTTAACTGCTGTACCTGGTCTTCCAGTTTCTGGGTGGCCAACTGAGGTTCAGTAATGCTCGTTTCTGCTGCTGTGACCTTCTCAGAGGTTTTGTTCATGTCTGCCCGAGGAGGTTCACTTCTATTGTGACCGTGTCCATTTTCTTTTCAAGGGTTGTTCCCAATTCATGAATGACTGCCATTATAGCCCCAAGCGAGGGCTCCGCCATTCCCTCCTGACCCCCAGTTGCGTCTACATCTGCAGCTGCCTGTCTGGGCGCCGCGTATTTGTCCAGCTTAATGGACTGAATGGGAGGGAACTCCCTTCAGCCGCATGTTGGTGTTCTTAGTATGGAGCTCGTTCACTTCTGGGCTTACCACCTGATATTGCGCCCTACTATGGCTAAGGATCGAGGTCAGTGGCGCCCGCTGAGTCAACACCAAGGTAGCGTGGCAGGAGGGCCCACAATGATTCTCCCTGGGCATCAATTCCCCCACTTCACTCCACGGTAGACGCCCCGTTTCCAACCGGGCCTTGTCGCTTCCAGCAAAGAATCTTATATTTTATGTAGTCCACCTAAGCCACAGACCCGGTGTCGCCAGGCTTCACCACCCCACCTAGGGCCCACAGGTTGCTGCTATTCCACACCCCTCACTGGGCCCTATAGGCCTTATCCACTGGTTGTTTGCTGGCTCCTATTCTCCTGTGTGTACAGGGTGGTGATTGTCCCTGTTTTGCAGCCGTCTCGTCTACCTTCTATCGAGGTCTCCTGGAGTGTCTCTCTGCCTGCTCATGCCGCCAGTCCCTTAGGAAACTCCTCCTGATGTATTCCCCCTGCAGCCGCCCTCTGGTGCCTGTCCCAGGCGTCTTCACTATGGTCTCCCTTGTTCGCTCCCTGGGAGGGGGGGGGGGGGGGGATGGAGGTTAGTGCCGACTGCCTGTCTCCTCAATGCACGCGTCGCTTCGCCAGCAGCTGTGAGTGGGCAGCCGAGGGCGGGGGGCGGACAGGAGAGACAGAAGCCCGCTACCCAGAGTAGATGCCGCAGGCAGCGGGCACCACCAGGCGCCAGCCTGGATCGGGAAGCCTGCCCTCAGCAGTCGTCACTGCCTACCTTGCGGCTCTCAGGATGCACCTCAAGTGCCGTCCGCGCCAGCGTAGGCCCTGACAGTGGCCCCAGACAGTAGATCATTTGGTTGGACACCCCACTCTGCTCTGCTGGGCTGAGTCCGGCAAATTTAGGCCAGATTTTCAGAGAAGGCAGGGAGTGCCGCCGCAGAGCGCTTCGGTTATACGGCCTTCTTGTCTGGTGCCAAGCCACACCCAACTCCACAAAATTAATAGTAAACATGCAGAATTCAAAAAGTTACAACATGAGAAAAATCATCAAATGCCACATGGCAAATTCAACACAAAATTAAAAAGTATATTAAAATTAGAAAATGTGATGGGTGAATCACTTGCAAGAGTGTCAGACACCGGCAATCCCTTGGGGCCACATTCCATTCAACCAGGCATTTTACCCACTGTGCCAGCCCAGATGTGGAGCGAGCATATGCAAATCAGTCTGGTTCTAGCTCTATAGGAAAGGACTGTCAGGTCACCAGATTCAGTAGTCCATAAAAGAACTCGGCAACAGGGGAAGACTTAGAACCCTCTTCTAGTTTGGCACCTTGTGCTGCTGAGTTCTGGTTCCCTTCCTGTAGACTGCTCCTCACTGGTGCTGAAGCCTTCCTCTGATCTAACTTGGGGTCATAGATTGGGGGTCGACAACTTTTGCTTGGTAAGTCAAATACTGGATTACTGTGATAAAGTGAAAGTGTATGGTTATTGCACTTTCCTTCCTTATGGTGCTCCTTCCTGCCCAACAGGAAAGCTGCTGTACCTCAACTACTTTCCAAGAGGCCTTGCCACCACTGCAGGTCTATGTGTTTCAGCCTGCATCCAACCAACCACCTGGAATCTCACTCTACTTGCATCCGGGTCTCCTTCATATCTTAGGTCAGGCATTGAGCGGACATGTAGTGGAAGGAGGGGGATGATGACCTCAATCTCACTCGCTTATTTGAAATTAGGTCAAGACACATCCAACCTGAACCAGTAGAGCAGGTCACCTCTGAACAGGAATATAAGGGACTCCAAAATAGTTCCAGCCTACTAAGGCCTCATCCGTGAGGTGCAGCTTGTATTCCATGGCACAGTGAACACGGAACCCAGGTTTGGGTATACCTGTCGCACTTACGACATACCATAAATACAACAAAAGATGATAGGTGGAAGGTAGGCAAAACTCCCAGCTGTGATGTAGTTGGCTCCAATCACACATTTGTGGAATAAAGCATGCACAGACAGTAGGATGGTACTGGAAACTGCCTAGGGCACATGCACCCGGACCCTTTAATTAGCAGGGTAACCTGACCGGTGACGCCTGTGATAAGTGGGTGTAAAGTGTATTCACATTACACTCCTAAACACTAGAACACTACACCAGCCACTGGCAGTCGCCTTGGCAACCTAATTCCATCCTTTTTTGCCTACTGGGCCACTCAATGCACTGGTATGCAGCCAGAGCAGCGGCTAGTGGCTGAGACTTTTGCAAGCATTCGCCCCAACACTTTTTGTTGTTTCTGTAAAAGAAAGAATACAGAACCATCGGTCCCTTCTGCAGCAAAGCATTTAGGTGTCCATGTTTAATTTATTGGAAACATTAGATAAATATATTTTGACATATACAACTGCAAAATGGTTCACATAAAAAATCTTAAACTTCCTATATTTAAAACTTTCAGAAAAGTGCCAAGTCATTTTAAAGTTTCTGTTTTTAAAACATATGTATTTTTTGTATTTTTTATGGAGTCTCAAAAACTACTCTTCACTATCCGTGAGACACAGCACATTCTTGGATGACTGTCTTTTCTTTCCTCAGTCTCTTCAAGACTTGTGTGGAAAAAACAGTCTCGCTTAACACTCCATTGCACTTATACCTCTGAGGACTTCAATGGTATGATAATGACTGATGTCACACTCAAGCATAATGACAATTTGGATAAGCAGGAACACTGATGCCCAAGGTGCCCTCAATAGAAACAACAGAGAGAGTTCCTGAAGAGTCAGGGACTGTGTCCCTGCCAAAAGCTGTTCAGCTGACATAACAGCTGAGACATATAGAAGAGCTTGAACAGCCCCGGATAAACAATTTCAGACACTGAGGATCATCTATCAAGTTCCTCAAGTAATCTTTCTTGCACGTAAACGGTGTGACTAGATAATTACTGCTTCACCGCCTGTGGTGCACCGAAGACCAAGGGATACCCAAAATAACAATCGCCTGTGGCTAACGGGGTGGCATCCTTCGCTCCATAGCCCTCTTGCTGCACGTACCACTGGAGGTGACAGTCTACAAGAGTCCAAATTATATGTTATGAAATGTTTCATTAATTGCTGTGTCTAGCGAAGAGATTTCCGCGATTCAGGATATATATATATATATATATATATATATATATATATATATATATATATATATACATATACACACACACACACACACAGATCACATTTATTACACAATGTAACGTTCTTCTAGTTTTTCTCTGCAATCGAACTCTTCATTTTAGCCCTTTAGAGTGAATTTAGCACCAGCTACTATCCACTTTATAATAAATATCTGCCTGATATACAACACCAGGAGTGTGAATCTCATTGACATCAGTACATGTGGACGATTACAACAGGGCATTCTGGAAAAACAGAACTACCACCAAACTAATTCATGTTCTGATGGAAAGTATACCCAGATACAGTTATTGTTTTGGGAGATGCCAACTCGCCCTCCTTCACAGTATAAAAGATCTGCTACAGAATATCCATCCGCCAGCCCTTTTGAGGTGGCAGAACAGATTGCTGTATGCTAGTCTCCTAACAGGGGTGATTACAACATGGCTCGGAATAGTTGCCATGATCCTCAAGCGGACATGGTGTACAGAGTTGTGGTGCCACCCCATACAAAAGCTGGGGATCACCAACTTGCTTGTTTCTAAAGTGACCGTAGAGATTTGGTAAAAGACAGGCTCTGCCATAGAATCACAGCCTGTCCCAGCGCATAAGGTTGCGCTAAATTTGGGTTTGTGCAACATATGTTTGGGATTAAAATGGGGAGGAGGTAAAAAATAGGGACAAAATCTCTAGTTAAAAACATTTAGGACCCAATGAGCTCTCCTTAGCTCGTTTCTGCTACACTGCGCCCATCCTTTTTGTGGGCGACAATGCTTCTGTGTCAGTCATTATGCCTTGGCATGTTTGCACCGAATCTTCTGGCCTCCTCATTGTAGGATCTTCCTGTCCTTCCATCAACACTGTTACAAGGCCGTTGAAAGTAACAGTTCACCATGTAGAGACTCCTCCCTCTGGCCCCAGCTGGGCAAAATATACCCTGTATTGCATAGCAACGCCTGGTCCAACCCATCACAGCGTTGTTGAAGGAAGGTCTTGCCACCTCGGCAACTACAAGTGGATGAGATCAACATCAACTCTACGTGCCTCAGCAAAAGTCAGATAGACGCCCAGGCCAATGCTGTTGACTACGGCAACCAGGTTGAAGACTGGCGTCCAGGAGCCGGTTACTTCGATGAGATATCCAGACAAGTAGACCCAGACAACACCTGGAATCAGAAGGAAAGATGATAAGGCTTAATAGTGCAGGACCACTCAACAGAAGAACACTCATAAGGGGTGGTCCTCATGGGCGATGTCTTCCTATTTCAGGCAGAACCTGAACCCTTCCATTTCCCATTCGGAGCCTGTGGGAGCCCTAATGGGAGAACGTGTCTAACCTCCCCCTCTACTTAAGAAACCAAATGCCATTTTTTTCCAGTAAATTATGAATTGTCCTTTTGCCTACTTTGTGGAAGGATGATTGGGTGGCATCATTACAGGAGTCATGGGAGGAAGGCTTAATGGAGGTACTAAGCCCACAGTCATAAAAAAAGAGTGTTAGTGAAGGCATTGCTTACCAAGTAGGGCACCTCCAGTGTTGGCGACACCTACAAAGGATACAAATAAAACATAGATAGGTATGAATAACAATGTTACTATATGAAGTCACAGTGGATAAGAAGGCAGTTAAGACATGTAGGCACAACAAGCCACCAGCAAGTAGGCACAATTTACTGCAGTAGTTAGTAGAGAGAATACCTTGCTCTTCTACAGCATTTAAACAACATGTTACTAGTACTAGATTTTTAGGCCTTATTACTAGTATAGGTGCTTTTTATCTCACCTGATGAATAGCAATACCACTGGGTATATTATTTATTGGGTGCAATAAATTGCATCTATTACAAGTTTCTGGAATAACATAGATGTTGCTGTTTAACGCACAAAAATTGGCATGATATGATAAATACCAAGACCTAGAGTGGGAGTGGTCTGTTAGGGTGTGAGCTACATAAGCCCAGTAGACACAGTGCAGAAATGGCAGCCCTTGCTCAGGTAACCTGACAGGTAGGCTAGCAGAGCGACACCTCGCAATACAGGTGTGTGAACGCATAGCCTCCTGGGATGTAGGACCCACCTAAATGGGCAGCTTTACACCCAGGTAACAGAATGTAACATCTGTATGTACCTGATGTTATGAAGAAATATGATGGTCATTTGTGAATTGTCCAAACCGGAGGAGGGAAAAATCAACCCTTTCCCTTAGATCTACAAAATCTATGTTGGAAAATATTGCGATTTTACCCTGTGGGTGTGGCAACTGGTCACGGACAGCGGTAGCACTATATTAATGACGTGTCATCTTGTCTCCTCTGAAGAGGCCCTTGGGCTCTTCTGGTTACAGAGCTACACAGGAGTGTCCCAAGATGGCGGGCCCCGACCCTCTTGTGTCTCTAAATCACCATGATGTTATGTTCAGATATTTCAACCCTAGTAAATCAGTAGAATTTCTGGTGTTCTGTTTTGCACAGACACCTGTGACACCTGCATTCTGTGTGGGCGTGGTTTTCAGAGGAAAAGATTCAAAACTCATTTAAAATTTCATAATTTAGTCAATGTTTTTCATGTTTACCAACCACCTGCCCCATGTAATGGCCCTCTACTACTTCCACATATCTGATTGATATCACATCTGCAGTATCATCTGGTATACAGGTACACTTTTCCAGATCCATTTCCTTCCTCACCATAGCCTTGAATTGCCAAAAGTCAAGTCAATAACAAGCGTGATGTAACGTGGTATAATGTTTTAGTGGAAGATGGAACTTCCACACACTACACATCCTCGTTCCTTGCCAAGAAAACTTAAAAAAACAAACTAAAGAAATACAGTGTAACAATCGCAATAAATTTAAGTCAGTCAACTTATCCAGGACTTCCTTGCTGTGTTATTTAAACTGTGTTGTTTTCTTCTCACCCCATCGTCATAACCATAACAAGTGAAAGCCACATATTACATTTCTCCATTTGCACTCTTGTGGGAACTCTGCAAAATCATAACTACATCGGTTTGGTGGACCGGCTTCTGATCTGGTATCACTCCATTCTTGCCTTTCCTTTACACCCTCTCTACATTCATCAATAACTTTTTAGTATCCATTTTCTCTTATGACACTCTGCTCTGCCATCTTTATATTTTCATCTTACTGATTGCCTATCGAGAGTTCCTACTACCAAAGAGACTGAAATATAATACTCTTATAGCGAACCTTACCTGAAGTACTTTTATTGTTAAGATTCACTAAACTGCAATATGCTCACAAAATCTGTGACTGGTCCATAAAATGGGCTATACTGTTATGGCCTTAACACCTCTCTTTAGCCACTGACCAAGCGCAAATTCCTTACCAGGCACACATTAGTTTCATCTTGATAATTAATAAACACACCGTGCTTCAGAAGTTCTCTCTCCATCTTCTTCCACAGACAACTCTGCTTGAATGAAAATACTCATCCAGCTATGTTGCACCTTCAAGATAGGTGTGTGTTCCCCTCCTCGACTCGTATAACTAAAACTTGAGTGTACAACTCCTACTCCCAGAATAACATTTTTACATCACCTCAATTCAATTAATACACTGGTTCTCTCTCACCCTTTAAATCTTTATTGATTCTTTCACCTTTGTCATAACCTACTCGAAGATATAAGGATCTACATCTATGTTCCACACCCAGACTTTCATATACCAAACATGAGCTGTAATCTCCAAACCGTTAGGAACACCTTACCCCCTGAATACTGGTCACAGAAAACGTCCACATATTGTGTGCACGCAAGTTCAACCGGGCATACTCCTAGCCACTTACTATAACATTATACCATCACCAAAAATGCTTATCTTGGCCTCTTCCCAACTGAATGGGCACAGCCACATCAAGGATCACACATCCATACACCAATGGCCTTAGTGACCAATGGTAGTCTCAAAGTATTCTGGTCCTTACCTGATGGCTCACACATCACACACTTCCTCTCCACCTTCTGTGTCAAACCTCGGGTGCCTAAACAGGTCCTTAAATCTCCATTTTATTCTACATAGCCTAAGACCAACTTCATGTCTTAGAATTATGACATTGTACCTCCAACCCATGTCCATCTCCTCCTCAAGAGATAATTCCGCCAGGATACCCCTGATACCCCCAGTTTAACTTACAAGATTTGCCGCATAGCATAGTTCAACTAGACTTTGATATCCAACACCTAGCTCAAACTTACATATTCTTTGTACCACTGTTTCCATTCTCCTCTGGATATTGTGGTCTTCCCCTACCAGTAATCCTAGACTACTAAACCATCATCACAATTTTTTGTTCACTTCTTTCAATGTCATTTTATACAGAACGTCTGCTGATACATTTTTAACATTTCAACAATACTCCAGCCACCAGAGGCTGAAGCTTTTAACCTACGCATCCTAGACATTAGCTTTGCTAATAGTCAATTTGCCTACCAAATGAAAAACGTCTAACTTTCAACTTCAGATTACCTTTAAATTACAGGTCTGAGTTTTCTATATGCAAAAAAAGATTCCATTTTCCTCCTTCCAAACTCCATACTGCCATTTTGTGTTGGTACATTACTTTGACACTTTGGGTCAAATACTTTGAGTGACATAGGATGACAAATTGCTAGTTCCACCATTTCAAAGATCTTCTTTTGCGTCCCATCCCATTTAAACTGCACATTTTTCAATAAGTTTCTTTAACGCGGTGTATGGCTCACAAGGTCTTACTACATTTCTGCTAAACCCAAAACACAAACAAAAATCATCCTTGTTAATTGGTGTAGGTGTTCTTTTTATTGATGGCACCAAGCAACTACTTCAATGGTATACAACTAAACCCCTGTCCCAAATAATTAACTCCATGTACCCCAATTTTACATTCGTTAAAACTTGAATGATCTGCTCAAATTCTTAACTACCAAACATCCACAAAGGTGGACCACCAGGGTACACCTGGAAACAAGGATGAAGACCGCATTCTACCAAACGCACCTACTGAGCCCAAAACAGCACCAATGTAATTCTGACAACTTTCGGTGCTCACATAATCTAAAGCAGGGTTCCCCAAAGTCGGTCCTGGAGGGCCGGATCCATGCCAGATTTTTAAGATAAGTACATTTATCTAAATGGGGATATGCTAAAAATCTGTGATGGATCCGGCCCTCCAGGACAGACTTTGGAGAACCCGGCTCTAAAGAATACAACTCAGTAAATATGAATAAATAACAGATGAATGAAAATGCCCTTTTGTACCAGTAATCCTTGGCATGACACCATACGTGATCCTACACCAAAATGTGCATGACTTGTATAACAGACCTATTTCACTGCCCTAATATGGAATTCATGACAGTCCAAGTCTCTTTCTGCCCTAAACTGCTTGATCTTACAAAATAAATTCCCCCAGACTCACTGACCTAGCATGTAAAACAGGACCCAAAATCTGTATAATCGAATTCTCTTATAACACGACTTCCATTGGAAAACACATGCCAAAGATAGTTGAATAAACATTATGTACTTCGAAGCACCAGTTAATCATAGAGACACAATTAGTAATGCAAATCCATCAATAATTAAAGGATCAGCTTGATTAACAACAAAGTTCACAAGAAACTACATGCAACTAATCTGCAAAGCAACTCTAATAATGAACGTTAATATATGACTAAGGCGAATACTTACAACTAGCTCTAGAAACGAACTCTGGCCTCCACAGAGTAGAGTCTGCCTTATTGGCTAAGTGCTTCAATGCCTTTTCAGGGGTAGAAGGCATTACAGAAATCTACAATACAATACAATCCCTTGCCTGTTTTCATTCAATACCATCACCAGCGGGAATCTACATTAAAGGGCCTCCTCAGATCAGACCGCTCTTCCTCCGTCAGTGGGATCCCAAGTGTACATGCAGACATCATGGGAGGCTATTTATAGAAATACAGCCGCAGGATACAGCAGCCGCCAACTGAAATACCATAGACCACATCAAAAAGAAAACAGAAGCTAAAATCAGGAGCCGAGCCGAGTCAGAAGATGTCAACAAAGTTTGAAGGAATTACAAGCCCAATCACTCCTGGTTGAGGACTCCATTGGATGCAAAAACAAATATTACACCCTGCACTGACAAAACTAGCACCTCAACAAGTCTCCACCTTTCACCATCACTCAGGGCTACGCAGTCCGTAACTGACTGCTGCGATACACCCCATACTATATATAGCTTACATTTTTGAAAACACACATACTTACCAAAGAGGAAACCTGCACAGGAGGGAGCAAGATCCTGGACATTAACAGACACGCCACTGCAGAGGAAGAAGGGGCGGAAATACAGATTTAGTAATAGGCAGGCTGGCTGAGAATAAAAGAAACAGACTTTAATTTCGAAGTAGCAGCACTAGAGAAGTCAACTTTATATTGTAGAAAAGATGTCGGGAATTAATAGAAAAAAAGAAAATGTGAAGAACTACATAAAAATTATTTTAGACCTTTTCTTTAGCCCACAAGCATGCACCTAAAAGTCCCCCGAACACCCCGCCCCCCCGCCCGTGTCTAAAGCTTGTTTCCTCTAGTTATCTGATTGGCTAAACACAGAGACTATGGATAATCTGAGCTCACAATGCTATAGGATGCTTTCAAGTCTATAGGATAAGGGGTGACTGACCGTGCTTGATTTGCAAACACCACAACTGCCAGGGCTCTTGTCAGGAGTCCAGTTCGCACTTCCCATTGCCCCTGCCAGCACTGCCAATGATAGTACCGACAACTTCAAACCATCACACTCCTAGAATAGTGACAGTTGAGACCATTTGAGGCCCCTAAAGCTATGAGTGGCTTGGGAGGCAGGTATTAGTAATTTCTAATGCATATTGAATTAATTAACAACTGTTGTTGTGTCATATCTAAATTAGACAAACATCACCACCATGTGGTAGGCAGTCATAAGTGCCGGTGTTGACAATTAAGTGCTGGTGCTGAGCGCCAGATACCACCCGCTCAGATTAAGCACTGGGGTGGCAGCACTTGTGTCTCTGATGGAAACATTCTAAGAAATATCATAAGCACCGGCAAAGCCAATAGAGCTGCCTTTTCCACAGGGGAAGTGTTTGGTCATAGTTGGATAATTCTGTGTTTCTCTGTGCTGTCCTAGAAGGAAAATACCATAATGAAGCAACAATATCAAAAGGTGGAAGTATGTCCCCTTTAATCAACGGAATTCACAATAAGACTTAATCCTCACCCTCAAAGAACAGTGTTATGAGAAGTTACAGGATGAAGTCTGCGATGCAAGTGGCCAATTTGAAAGGCATACACCACAAAGGTAGATTACTATGACAAAGGGTCTGTTCTTTTCGTTGCACGTAATTCTTTACATTATGAATGAAAAAGCCGTAAATCCAACAACCATTATCATTACTACAAGATAATGATTTGTTAACCTGAGTACCTCCAAGTCCCAAAATATCCTTATCACCTGAGAAGTCTCCAGGGTTCTCTACTGTCTGTCATCTTCAACCTCTACATTATAAACACAGACGACATCAAGATTCACTAATATGCCAGTGATACACAACCCTACCTGAAGGTCTGCTCTGCTTCAGACATCCCATACCCCAAACACTGCCTACACCTCATCTAGACCTTGTCCAGTGTATACCTGAAGCTCAACCCAAACAAGATATTTTTATTTGCCAAGACTAACAGACAAAAATAGTACCAATCTGGCTCAATGACATGAACTTTGATTCCTTCAAGCCCCAGGCCATCTACGAATATCAAGTCACTTGGATTCAGCTTGGACAACAACCTCACCCTCAAGGAACAGATTGCACAAAAAACAAACACAACCTTGTACCGTCACTCTCTTCTAAAGAAAGTAAAACTATTTCTTCCAGAAAGCGACTTCAGAACTGATGGTCAAGCCCTTGAACTCTCACATTTGGATGATGAGAACACCAGGCTCCACACTGGCATCCTATAATCACATCCTACACCCTACAGATGTCTCATCCAGGCCCAGAAGAAATATGATTACATCACCTCCATTCTCATGGAATTCCATTGGCTCCCCTTGCCAGCCATCTTCAAAACCAGCGGCATTGTTTGTAGAGCCATCATGACCAGAACCCCTGCTTATATTGCAGACAAACTCATCATCTCTGGTGGACCTGGGCACACCCCCAGACAAGACACCATCAGACTGGAGACTAAAAAGTGTAAACAATTTTACAAAAACAAGGCAGCAGGCCTTTTCCATCCAAGCACCCAGTTTATGGGACATCATTCTTGTAACCATACAGACCGCCCCGACACTGCTCCAATTTTGGAAAGAGTTGAAGTCTCATCTCTTCAAACACTACATCACAATGCAATAACAATTCAATAACCAGCTACCTCTCCTATCACTGGTTTACTGCATGCTTGTCTTTGACCCTTTACACAGCTCCGCTGTCTTTTTGGCTAAATTCACACTATCCAAATACCACATACATATATACATATCTACAAGTAAAACAAATGAACCTGCAGAGGGAAATTAGTGATTAGCACTGTGTTTTTACAACAGGCTAAGGCATCTACAACAGCAGCACATCCTACACAAAAGGGCCATAATACAACAATTTAAATATTTCCCTCAGCAAAATATGTCCATCAAAGAACACATACTCAATTACAAGTAACATGTCATGACACAACTGCAGTCTAAGAAAATAACTATTTGATGCACACTAGCCAGAACCTAAAAAGAATACAAACATGACAATGTCACCGAATTCAAAATACCACCACCTCGATGGAAACCAATTAAAGCAAGAACAAAACATGAAAATTATAGGGAAGCTAATAGCTGAAGGGGTTGATCCAGAGCCCAATCTCTTACTCTGTAATTGTTGTTGTAATACTTTTTGATGAATTGGTGATATGATATCAACAGCTAAAGCTATCTGTAGTGAGACCTAAAATCATGCCGGCCTGATGGCTGCATCCAGCTCAGTTGAACGCATGACCTGTGGGATAAACTGGGCAATGAACCTTGGCAACACAAATTAAGACCGTAGACTGCGGGTCGCTTGCCCCTAGCAGCCCTAAAAAAATAAGGCGCTTGGCCTGCTCTGGGAGCCCTTAAAACTACTTCTCCCAAAAATTTCAAGGTATAAGTGAACTGTGCTTTCTCTACTTTCATTTTTCTATGCTTTTATATTTAATATTTACAATAATGTTTGTTTTTTTGCATTTGTATTATTTTTTTTGCAAATTTGGATATGCTTCTACCTGTATTTCCTAGTGATACATAGGTTCCTTAACATGCTTCCATCTTTACACGTCCCCACCTTCAGTGAGGTCTGAGCTCTAGATGAGCATCACATACAGTTGCAGAACAGATGATGCTCGCTGTGACGCAGCAGCCATGAGATGGTCACCTGAACACAGAGAACAATGTAGACACAGAACAAGCCTCACCTATGGTTGAACGTCTGGAGCCCAATGGCAGCTGACGCCAATGCGATAGCGGTCCGAAAACTCGATGTGTGGCCCAGGCACAGGACAAAGATGCTGGATACCCCCATGCCAATGACCTGCGGAGAAGAGCAGCGGTGTGAGCATCATACAACATAAAGAGGGCAGAGGCTGTAGAAGAAATCCTCAACAAATGGGGATAGGAGGAGAAAATGATCTGAGCATCACCATCCATAGGGAAGGGGCAGGGTCATCATTAACCACATACGAGTGGAAGAGGACGCGACCAGAGGGTTCCAAACACCTAAAGACCCTGAATCATCCTGTTTTATAAATCCACAGAGTTACTCTCTCCAAGCTGAAGGGTCTGCAGAGCCCAGATTAAATTTCCTCCATGGATTGAGTGATGCAGGATTCCCTTTCTCAAGTAGCAAAAATTGTAATCCCGCTTGACAAAGTGTCAGGAACTTGATAGGACTCTAGAGATTTAACATATAGAGACAGGGCCACACAGTGAAGCATTTAAAAAAAAAATCTACTCATAAGTTCATAGCACAGCAAACCATTACAGGTCAACTTCAATCAATAAACGTCCTTTGCGTATAGTTTTCTTTTTAGTGAATTTCTCGGATTCTTCCTTGTGCACTCACCATAGTAACCCCACAAGTACTCTCGGTACAGGTAATCGAGCATGTCCTGCAGCTACTCCTCATGCGCAGTGTCATGCCTGAAGAACACTTGTGCAATCTGCGGCATACACAGTTCACATGTATGCTTTAAGTGCCAGGCTATAGAGAACAAAGAGTACAGGGTCTGGACTTCATGCAGTCTATGTACTTTGTTCCTCAATGTGACATACGTGGCGGGCAGACACTGCGGACATGCACTGTGTGCACTTAGTGTGATATTCAGTATGAGCCCCATCACCCATAATGGTTCTTCGGCATTCAATGCATGGTGTGGCCATTGTAAATTCCCTGCACCCAATACCCATGCCCATAGGATTCACTAGACACTGGCTGCACGCATGACTGGTGGACATAACCACACGTTTGAAAAGTATCTATACCTGTAGTACTCTCTGCTCACAGTTTTTTAATGTCAAATAGGTACTGGCCTAGGACATTATTTTCAGCTACGCTGTCTACCGAGTCACTGTCCCCAATTACCTGTGCCTACTTTTAAGGTCGAGCCAATCAGACAGCACAAGTGATCTGTGTTCAAAAGGCCTATTGTCTGCTTACCAAGAATAGCAGTGGGCTTCAAGCTCAATAACTGCTTACTATTGGTTTGCCGTATTTTCATTTGCTTGCTTCTTATTGGATGGCTTCCCTTGTCCATCTTGTTTTGTCCCTCCCCTTGCCTTACTTATGTCCTTCCACTGCTCACTTTTAGGCAACTTCCTACTTAATTTTTTATTTTTCCTTAAGTACTAAATAGAAGTTTATGTGTTTTCCATCTTCTCTAGTGTGCGTCTCACAGGCCCACTAGTGTTACTCGTGCTTATCCATATGATTCTCTACCCCGCAAACTGTGTTGCTTTCTCTATTACGTGTGCTATTCTCACCCCACTCTCCATGCTGCTTTTGCCCTTGTACTTCTCCATATGCTCATGTGTTCTCTCCCTTGCATTCTCTTCCCGCCTTCCTCTTTGCTCCCTGCCTCTTTCCCCCTTTCTTTCACCCCATCTTCCTACCCAACCCCGCTTCTCCATTGCTCACCTCCACAGCAAAGCGTATTTTTTTGGGCGGGGGGATGGTGAGGCAACAGATTGCTGCAAGCCTTTCTTTATTAATGAAAGGACTTTCGTGCTACTCTATTTTCATATCTCTATTTTTTTATTTGCTGATGCATCTTGGAACAGTAAATAAAAAAATTAATTAAAAAAAAGTGTGCCCAAGTCTTGCGCATGCGTCATAATGTATGTGCATGCCTACAAAATGACTCAGCCACATCAGCGCATTGTTTCTCCCCTTTTGTTCATGCTGTACAGCATCTGCATTTTTGCTGATGTTGTACAGAGTGAACAAAAGGCGTTGGCAGAGCCAATTGGTCTGTAAGAGGCACCTAGATGTGGTGACCTGCTGGTCACTGTTCTAGGTGTTCCATTGCCAGCCACTCCCCGGGGCTGTTTTACACCCCACACCACACCCAACCAGCACAGGCATCACAGATCATGTGACCCTAATAATAAAAGGGGCTGGGTACACGTGCCCTGGGCCAGTTCAACACACTAAGCAACTGTGTCTGTGTCCTTATTATTCATGCATGAGGGCCTAGGGCCCCAACAACATTACATACTGGCTTTGCTAATGTTTGTTAAAAAATATATGGCCGTCTGGCTAGTGATTCCTGGAAGAGTATTTGGTCACCCTAAGTAACACTTGAGACCAAAAATATGCGAGTTCGACGTCGATGAACTTGCTATGAAAAATATGAAGAACATTCTTTGCCTCCATTAAAACTCTTCCGCAATCCACAACCCCGTGGAGTATGCCATGGTGGGTTATGTCCACTTTTACCTCACGCAGCAGCAGAATACATTTTTCTCTGATTGACAAGCCAAACTTTCCAACTTGCTAAATGCTAACTTTTCAGTGAACACAAACGTCTATGTATATATTGATTGGGGGGGGAGGGGGTTGAGAAATCACTGGATACATTCAAATCAGACCAGAAAAGCATTTCAAGATACTGTATGTACAAAACCTATCAAATTAGAACATGTTGTGAAGAGATGTCAAGACAGGCTCAAGTTATAAGCGTACTATTAAAGAAATCAAAAATAAGCTGTTCCAATGGATTAATGGTTTACACCCTAAATGCATTCTTGCTACTGCAAACTAAGTAATATTGGAAACATATATAAACAGTGGCGGCTGGTGACATTTGCTAGTGGTGGGGTGTAAAAGTTGAGATTGACCTTTATATCAAGGAGTTCAGGGGGTCATCCTCCCGAGAAAAAATTGAAAAAAGATTGGCAAATGGTGCACTTCACAGCAAATTAATTGAGTGAGAACGGAAGGTTTATAAAGCAATTGTGAACATATAGTCTTGAAATATGAAACACATTAAGAACTACCCCAATTCTTACTGCATTAATATGTTCAACAGTTACTGTAATATGCAAATTGTACGGCAGGACAACTTCATGCCCTTTAAAGTGTATGCTTGCCCAGTGTATTGGACTGCATGCAGCATTGACTTTGGAAGAAAATGCCCTAACCAGACTGGGGAAAGCACCCACAGCTGCCGACTGCAATCAGTCGTATAGAAATACGTGCAAACAGGTCTTTAAGTGGTTTGGAAAAAGTGGGCTCTCTAAAACGGAACTTGTAAAATAAATTTCAGTGATTCTCATAGTATGCCACCCAACTGTTATTTTGGTTTAACTCTGAGAGGTTATTGCATCCAGATACAGAACACGACTGACATACACCTGAAACCTACCAGTGCTATTGGCTCTGTCAATGGTTATTAGCTGTTTAAGCTAAATGAGTTATAACGATCTGATATAAATAATTAACATTGGAAATGTTTCAATTCTGAAATTGTGAGACTGAATTAAATATTATTGAGGCCTGCGAAAGGAGTACTGGCCTTAAGTTATGTGCGCTTTATGTTAGATATGTATGCCCTATTTTTCTCTGCACATTTCGCCGATGTGCATATTTTCAACCTCATCTCTTTCCTCTTCAGCACCCTCTTTTAACTCACTCACATTTAAGCACTTGATTTTCTTTTGCCTTGTAAATATTTTGCAATCTGTGCACCCCTTTACACACATTGCCACAGAACTGCAATTGCAACTGGAATACATGGCCATTGTTCTGTGTGCTATGCAGAGAGGCCAGTCCACTGACAGGCACTTTGCTTTGACTTCAGCCTCAGCGCCAGAGATCACAATCAAAGCCCCTCAAACACCTGGCACGACCCAAAGTATGCAGTACACAAGAGTAGAAAGGCGCACAACAAAATACAGAAACACCACATGATAAAATAATAACTAACACTCTTGGGGAATGCAACATTAAGTAAAACGTGAAAAGAAGAGGAAGTAAATTGTGACATGCATTATCTTAATGTTTTAAACAGTCGTTGTTTGTAAATCAATCCATATTTTTGGCATTAATGTTAAGGGCATGAAGATGCAGCCAGTTTTATACAGCATATAACTGGTTTTACTATAGGCACATATTTCTCCCTTTGCGCTTGACTCCAATATTTGGATCAACTTCGCAAGAAAACAAAAACCCTGCTCATCTTTTGGATCAATTTCAGGGGGTAACAAATGCAGTAGCTCCACTTCTAAAGGAGCCAGCGACCTGCAGCCAGGGTCGGAGTGTCACAGTGGGGGAGGATAGCGTGTTCAGGGCTCTCAGAAAAATATATAAAACACAAGATTAGCATTATAACACTTACCATTACTGAGGACAAGGCACTAAAACACATGTGCTTGCACCCAGTCCTACCGCGTAACGAATGGGAAAGGGTGGGATCTATGCCTGTAAAGGACAGATGTCTGGCCTCATGCAGGGATGCAGTCTTTGACGCCCAAACCCATCACGCTGATAGCTTTACTGGCCTACAGTGGACACCTCCATAGACTACAATGGCAATGAAGGGCTCTAGAAAGGTAAGCCCTGCGCCATGTGTCACATTGCAGAAAGTTGATTTACTGCCTGGCTTCCATCTACTGCAAAGCCAACACAAGGAGATTATGGACGGAGTGCTGAAACTTTTCAAACTCTCACCCCCAGTCACAGATCTGGGTTGAATCCATCATCATTCTTTAGCTCACTTTACCAACCTAGTTCAGACACAGCTATATGCAAATCAGCCTAAACTGCTAAGCCATGTCTTCCCTGGACCGGAAACAAGCATCCTGGGATGGGTTTTCGGGCTAACAGCCCTCATCAGCCAGGCTAGCTTGAATCCAGTGGCAAAGTGAGCAGTTCGGGCTGGACTGTTCCCATGGGGCACAGGGTCAAGACTGATTTGCACATGGCTGGTTCCAAACTGGAATGGCATGGTGATCAAAAAACGATGCATTAAGGCCCAAATCTCTGTACTGGGGTGAATGTATGACATTGTTCTGCATTCTGTCTATCAATTGTTCTTTTTGTATTTGTCACCGCGTGGGACGGGTATGGCCAGACGTGGGTCCTGTGCTCGCCATGCCACTGGAGTCAAGCTATCCTGGCTGATGAGGGCTGAAAGCCCAAAAACGATCCTAGGGTGCTTGTTTCCAGTCCAGAGAGGATTTGGCCTGGCAGTTCGGGCTGGACTCTTCCCTTCCCATGGGGCACAGGGTCAAGACTGATTTGCATATGGCTGGGTCCAAACTGGAATGGCATGGTGAGCAAAAACACGATGGATTTAGGCCCAGATCTCTGTACTGGGGTGAATGTATGACATTGTTCTGCATTCTGTCCATCAATTGTTCTTTTTGCATCGGATCAAGGTGACTTAAATACATTGATTTGTGTAAAGATATGATCTAAAATAAATAAATCTATTTAATATTTGTTTTTTGTAAACATGTCGGCATTTCACAGGTGTGCAGCCACCAGAGCCCTACAGGAGAAACCACACCTGTGTATAAATATGAAATGCTACTGAAGTGAATCTGGCTATAGTTTCATTTGGTGAAACTTAATAAACTTATCACCAGTGTATTCTGGAGCACTACGTGTAAAAAAAAAAATAGAAAGAAAAAAAAAATAAGGGGAAAAGCAATAAATCTGTGAGACAAACATAGCAACAAAGCGTACTTATCAATTTAGTGACTCGGTGTGTGACAGGATACCCCTTTCTGGAATAAACCAGGAAATAAGGGCCTTATCAATATAGAGGCACAAATACCCGGATACTGCAATGGCCTTTCTGCTGTCACGTAACAAATTATGTTATTCTGCCTAAGATGATAACAGCCTTTTTAATACATTTATAAATAGATCTTATACAATGGGAGGTACAATGAAGTTCCTCTGTAAGATGGCTGAGGAGGGCAGCACTCATGTCACAAGAAGGGCATTAAACATCAGAGAAGGACAAAGGGCAGACATTGATTTCCCCATTGGACACTCTCCCTGTAGGAGATTAGCTTGGTGAACCCTAAACTGCAGGCGTTTCATTATTCAGACCAGACTTTTCCCCATTGTGGTCCTGGCATCCTGTAGCCAGGTGCTCACCTTATGCACTGGGGGTGCAACCCACTCACCCCTCAGTCTCATGAGCCGTCCCTTCCCTCCCACCAGGGAAGCAGAACACAAGCACGGCTCACCTGCATAGACTTTCGAACAGTGATGGTCTGAAATCCTGGAAAACACAAAAATTAAAATTCTGATGAGAAAAGACAAGGCAAGAGAGGGAATGAAAGGCAAGGCAGAGAGTTGAAGAGAGAGAGAGGAACGAGACAAAAAGCCTGACAGGAAAAGAGAAAGCAAATGACTGCGTGCATGCACGTCTACATGACACAATTACCTAGCAGCTTACATGGTTTATAGTACATTCAAGATGACAACTGTGGACAAGGCTGAAGAAAAGTGAGGACACTTGAGATCAGAAGAACAATTTACTTGCATTCAGAAGTGCTCTTTCTGGTGGAAACTCTAACCACAGATTCCTCACCTTTTGAATCCTTCTGGCACCAGGCTGGACCTGGACAACTTCATGCAATAGCTCCTGCATGCTGACAGGTGGCGCCATCGGACACCAACACAGAGTCGCATATAGGACCAACACTACACTCTAGCATTAGTTTATCAACAGATAATTTCCATACTCTTGCATGTGGCGCTACCAACAAATTAAGATGTTGCAATGCATAAAATCTAACTTGGGACCACATGACCTAAAGAAGTCCACAATGCAGGGAGGAATTTGCATTGGACAGAGTATCCACAACAGTGTTACTAAAAGTAAGTAACTTGATCTTCTAATGGATACTTATAACTGCAGATTCCTCACCTTTTCAATCGATACCAGAGCAGCAAGCAGCCACCAAGGAGATGTCGGAGGAGCGTATATTACACCAAGAAGCCCTGCAAGACCAAAGAGACAAAATCTTCTCCGTGGAATGGATGAGTCTATGCAGTAGTATTTGGAAAAGGTACGGACTGATGAAAAGTCCAACACTGGAAAGCTTCAAGCCAGGACCATATTTGCAGCCTTCCTCCTGATGGAACGTGCTCAAAGACCATCAAGATACTCCTTTTTGTCCAAAGCATAGCACAGTTGAACTAAAAAGACAATCATAAGCAAGAAAGTCCATTTCTGGACTTTCTTTCCTTTCTTTGCACTGGTGAGTGCTACAAAGAGTTGATCGTCCACCTGGTGCTCCTTAGTTCAATCAATTTAGAAACTAAGGGCTCAATTAGGATCCAACCAGTGTAGCCTCTCCTCCACCTGTGGTGGAGAGAACAAGGGGATTGTGACGGTCTGCCCCATATGAATAAGAGGACAACATCTTTAGAAGACGGGATGCCAGAGTTCGAAGCACCAAATTGTCAGCAAAAAAGATGGCATCTGGCTGCCCCACACCAATGTGACGTGCAGAAGGAATGGCACCGAGAAAAACTGTTTTGAGGGTCAAAGTCTCAAGGTGCAACTGTGCACAGGCTCAGACAGCGCTCTTATCAAAAAGATAATGACCTAGTTAAGGTTGAATTAAAGCGTAGTTAAAGGAGCAGAGGGAAATATATACAAAAGCTTTTTTAAGAAACATGACGAAAGTCCGAAAGGGCTGATAAATAAGGTTTAATGGTGCCCACAGGAAAGTCTTGCCTGGCCAGAGACAAAACAAATTAAAGAACATACAGCTTGGCTCGAAGAGGTTCAACGTGTCTGTCAGCGAACCAGGCAGTGAACTTAGAGCAGCAAGCAGAGAAAATCTACTTGGTGGATGGATGGGGAGCAGCCAAAATCACATTCACGATTTCAGATGGAAACCACTCAATTGGTTCCGCTTAATCCCCATGCATGGAGGTTCTATTGAGTAGGTTCAAGTGCAGAAAACAAACTCTGCCTTCCTGTAGGGACAATAAGTCTTCCAAAGGGTGCAGTTGAAGCAGATGGGCAGATGTTCAGGGTCATATACAGCTGGTCAGTGCAACAGACTCTCCAAGCCCAGTCTGTGGCTATCAAGATGAGCTTGGCCCGGCATCTCCAGACCTACCCTAGGACCCAGGGCAGAGGCACAAATGCATCAGAAGGCCTGAGCCCCACTGAAGGAAGAACAGATCTTACAGAAAGCCTGTGGAGAAAACTCCAAGGTGCAAAATGTCTGACAATCAGCATTCTCAGGGGTAGCGAATAGATCTACTAAAGACACGCCCAACTGAGCGAAGAAGTCCTGAGCTACCTCCAGGACAGCGGCAGTTCCTCGGTTATGGCAGAGGAGCATCGCTCCACTGCTCAGAGCCAGCAGATGAAAAATTAAATGATAAAACAAGTTTATCATCATTTCATTTTACACTGGCTGAGCCGAGTCCAGCAGGCGGGACCATCCTCTTTGGACAGCAGCAGGGAGGCGGAGTGGTGTGCACTGCAAGAGCCCATGCCAGTTTGGCCCTCTGTCTTAGGATGGCCGAACCGACATGCACACTTAGATTTCTCCAACCCAGGTATATTGCACAGCCAGGTGGAGAAGAGGCACAGGCTCCCTGTCCCTGAGCAAGCATAAAACCAGCCCCCTTAGACCAATCCCAGTGCTTCTTTCATGCTGGGTAATAGCATGAGAGCAGCATCTGGATTGGCTGGGGAGTCTGGGAGCCTGTGCACTGTGGCCTATGGATTGCCAAAAGCAGAAACCATGTACCCACTCATGCAAGAAGCTGAACCCCAACACCGATTTATGTTTAAGATTCAACCCACTACCAAACCCCCCTGATATCACTTGCAGCACCCTGCCTTAAAGCCAGCATGGTATTGGTG
Organism: Triturus cristatus; assembly: GCF_964204655.1. Taxonomy (NCBI): domain Eukaryota; kingdom Metazoa; phylum Chordata; class Amphibia; order Caudata; family Salamandridae; genus Triturus; species Triturus cristatus. Next base: position 1,659,073,242 of record NC_140590.1, on the reverse strand, counting down.
TCAGCACTCTTGTGACTATCGGATGCCCCACATATCGGAATATGGCTCAATTTGTTGAACGCTCATGCTGAAACGTGTGGTAATCAGCAGATCATAAGTGTAGAGCCTGACAAAGGCAACCCAACCATGTATTCACCTGAAGTCTGTAAATTGAGCAGCAGTGAACTAAAATGAGTACCATTATATTAAATGGCTATATACAGCGATTAAAAATGGTGGAACTGTGGAGGGACACTGAGGGAGAGGCCGGTTGTGGCAGCGGAAGGTAAGTACTTTTTAAAATTATTATTTGCCCCTGCGCTGCCCCTCCACTTTTTATTGGCAGCAAGGCTGGCATATGCCACCGTGCATTAGGCACCAGCAATATTCATAAGGCCAGGCGTGCAGGAAGCCTCAGAAACATTCGGGCCAGAGCACAAGCCCAAAATATCTGGATCATAGACCAATTTTTACCATAGTCTATGCAGGGGCAAAAAGGCATCAAAGCCACCATGTCCGAGATTGACTGAGGAGAGCCCCCCCTTTAGCAACTAATCGTAGAGACACTAGAATACATGTTTCCCCGACCTGTGTGGACTCCAACATCACTTCGGGAGAGGGGGCTGAGATATGGCTGAAGGACAGAACCGTGTACTGAAAGTGTTTGGACACAATGACAAATCAGAGGAAACAACTAAGGGACTGTAGGATCTGTACATGTGAAGCTGACAGGACCTGAGCCAACAACAGCATTTTGAAACTGTCCTTCTTGTGTAAGATGTTCCAGGGCTTGAGATCCAATACTGGTCTCAAACCCCACCCTCCTAAGGGGACCAAGAAGTACTAGGAGTAATATCCTGTGCCCTTCTCTACCTGAGGCATCAATCTGATTGCACCTTTGGAGAGTAGTGTCTGGACTTCACTGGCTGCATATTCTGGGAATGCCTGACCCTTTACAGGCGGAATGTGAGGAGAAGCGGAAAAGATGGGAAGGGCAGAACCACATTGAACAATTTGAAGTCCCCAAAGGTCTGAAGTAACTGCAGGCTGTCCAGGCAGACAAAATCAGATTCTGACTCTGCCAGTCCCATATGACCATTGGAAGGAAAAATAAAGTGGCTTGGTGACGGATGCAGCTTGTGAGGAATAGGACTCCTACACCAGCTGGTGGCCTTAGCGTCTGCCACCACCTCTCCCTCTGGAGCCATAAAAAGGTAGGACAGGCTGCTGAACAGGCTTTTGACGGGAAGCAAGGCTCCTTGAATAGTCCTGAAATTTCAGTACTCTTGGCGGAACTGGCGAGTGGGGGAACAAAATCCCAAAGCGCGAGCTGCAGCCTAGCTATCCATAAAGCGCTCCAGTGCCGAATCCACCTTAGCTCTGATGAATCTGGCTCTGTCAAAAGGCATGCCCATCAATGATGTCTCAGGAGAACTCGTTAACACACATATAAGAATGTCATCTGACAATGATACTGGCATCCAAGGCACGACCTACACAGTCCGTAGTGTCCAGCCCAGCCCCAAGGATGTATTTGGTTCCATCGTGGCCAGCAAGTTCTGGTTTGTGTGAATGAAACCCCAAAAGTCCTCAAGTAAGATCTTACTGGCCATGTCCCAAAGTACATGTGTATAATGAACCTAGAGGCACACAGCGTTCAATAAACACAAATCCAGGCTGGTAGATGGAAAAATATAACTTTTTTCAAGAGTGGCAATCTTTTTGAATTCCTTTCCTGAGGGAGCAGCAGGAAAACAGTAGGATTCAGTTTGCTTGCCAAAGGTGGAACGACCGAGCTCTCTGGGACCAGAAAGAAAGGGTCCCCAGGTGAAAACCAGTGTCACTGAGCAATCTGGTGGCTCACAGGTTGGACCAAAAGTGGTTTAGACCCACCAGACATAGCAGTCTCAGTAAGAGTCTCATTAAATGGAAGTATGTACTCAGTAGTTGATGAGCATTTATCACAGGTCTTCAGCAAAAGCACCAAATAGAGATATTGTGCAGGTCTTTGACTGACATCTTCCTACAGGTGTGGCACAGCGTGAACCTAGTGTTTTTTGAGGGAGACATCCCTGCACACTGTCAAAAAGAATTTCAGCGAAAATTGGTAAAACATTGGCAAACTTGGGGGCAGAACTCTGGGTCCATGCCAAAGGGCATGGCAAAGGAGAAACCAACATCAACGCGTAGGGGTAGAGAATATATGGCGCTCCTTGTCGTTAATTTCAGAGGTGGGACAGAGCGACCACGGAGTCTGATGGCATCACATGCCGATGTGTAGGAACTATCGCATAATGTTTTTTATATCCAGACTGGCGCCTCAGGGGGTTCAAAAGATGAGGAATCTGTGGTTAGAATTATCCATCAGAAACTTATGTTTTACACATTTTACCTTTTGACACTCTCAAGAAGCAGACTGACATTTGAGGTTAGGGAGAGGAGCGGTCAGCTACTGTGTGGAATATTGAGTTGGAGAGGAGATTGAAGGAGGTAGTGAATATAGGCAGCGAATAGCTGAGATGTTACTTGAGTTGGGTAGGTGTTAAAGTGTAGGGACTTTGTTCCATACTGACCAAGCTTTCCAGAAGCAAAGAAAGAATGTTTAAAAAGAAGGAGGCAGGTTGAGGGTCTGTGATAGGTGGGACAACAGGAGGTTGGACTCAAACTATCTTCTGTAGCTGCGTGGTCGGGAGGGAGTTGAGAGGGGCTGAGATGCTGAGTTAGAGGTGTTGGGTTATGAGCTGGGAGAAGGAAAGGGGGTGGGGTTTCCTCCGAGTCCTGTAGCCCTGGATAGAGACAGCCTGAGGGCGATGACAAGAGATAAAGGGATAGCGACAGGTGGAAGAATTGCCAAACCGCTTGCAGACAGATAGTAACTTACAAATACAAACAAGTATGAATAGGTGCACAGACAGATTACAGACACCCAACTAGAAAGGGAGAGGTATAAACTCAAACAGACAATGATACAGATAGAAACATTGCTACACAGAGATAAAGAGAGAGACTGAGTGAATTTGCCTTTCCAGGTTTGTCTGTGCCTGTCAAAGACCAAGAGATACAATGAGAAACAGAGGCACAGAGAGATTGAAAGAGGGGCAAAGTCATAAAGAAACCATAAGAAATACAGATAAAAGGAATCTCTTACCAAGGCTAATGAGATGGTCTGAGAGGAAGCCACTAAACACACCGGCAGGAATGGCGAGTAGCCAGGGGATGACATTGAACACCCAGCCCTGGAAAAGAGATCACACCACTAACAGGTTACATCACTGCAAGAAGACTCAGCTCTTCTTATGACAGTGAACATGGCAACTTTTGCAAGGACAGCCTGCACATTCATGAAATATCTTCCACTTTATTTGGAGCACAGCTCATATGTCCCAGCCCTAGTAGAACACAACACTCCCTGACCACTACCACTCTAGGATCACAACAGGTCCATACATTCTTAAAGCTCCAAAGACTACTACACATCTCCTTCCCTTACATAGATAGTACCTGCAGACACATGAAAAGTATAAGTAAGTGGATTGTTTAACAGTAAAAGCTGTATATACTAAGCTATGGCATGGTGAAGGTTTAAGGGCAGGGATAGAGACAAACATTAAATGCAGCACATACCAGCATATGAAATGAAATACCAATTGCAAAGTACCTGTTCTCATTCAGAACACACATGTGTAAAAACCTCATACCTTTTGGCTCCTCTCACCTTCCAACCACTGGGCCCTTACTGGGGCATCATCACCCAGCCCCAGTTTGATTCCCTTATACCATACACGCTGCTCTAAATCACTACATTTGGTTGCCTTCCTCACATTTCAGAGCTTACCTCCTTAAAGCACCACAAAATTTCGCTTCTGCACCTGGGTATTGACCACTTGAACGTACCCTTCCTATGCACACCACTTGCACACACCCGCCCACGGTCTCTTTTCTTGAACGTTCTTCCCTCATCAGCCTGTCCCTGGCTGTATTGATTATGTTTGCATTCTACCACTTCGGCCAGTTTTACTCCACTCAACACCCTCTTACTTGTTCTTCCCATCCAGGCTAGTGATATCACAGAGCACAGTTCTCTGCCCTTCCATAGGAAGAACGGATATCCTCTCTTAAGGAGTGTGGCGTAGTCCTATAACTCCACAACATCTTTTTTTACTTCCTCTCCTCATTCCAACCCACTCTACATAGCACATTGTACACAGTCATACAATGCTCTATTGAAACGCTCCGTCAGTCCAATTTTGCATTGACGATACAATGCCATCTTGTAAATGTTTGATCACATCTAGCCACAGATGTGCTTCAAACTCTTCTAACATGAACTGGGCACCATTGTAAGTTACCACCTCTTTGGGACACCCTGCCCTCCTAAATAATTACCAGAGTTGAAGCTTTTATCTGCATTAAAAACCTTAACTCAGACCACATGGAGTAATAGTTCATCAGTACCACCTCACATATCAATCCTACAAACCTGTACTTCTGAAAGGGGCACAGATGACAGTTCCTACCCTTTAACCAAGCTCTCTCCAGAAACTCCACAGGAACAGTAGGTGTCTTTTTGACTACATGCGATTTATGTCTATAAGTGCATGCTACACATCCTCAAACATACTGTTCTATGTTTCAATCCATTTCAGGCTACTACAAATTGGCACAAGCTCTTCTTTTCCTGGTCGACATTCCACCATGTCCATCGTGCAGTAGGTCTATCAACCTCATCTGCAAAGCATCCAGAAAAACCAACCTGTCACTCCTCTTCACAACTCCGTCTCGCTCCAACAATTATGACCACATGGGTTTATAACCCTCTATCTCCTTCTTCCCATTCATATTTCTTTTCCAGACTCTGGAAGAATTCTTAATGATTGCCTACAGGAGCTCATCCTTCGAGACGTCATGCTTCCATTCATCATCTGATATGGAACCCCAGTCAACACTGATCTATGTGAGTCACCTTCCAATCGTCCTTCATCACCCGTCTGCCTCTAATCACGGTCTTTACAACCAATTGGTATTCACGTTCTTCATGCCTGTCATGTATCTAATTTTAAATGAGTACTCCAGTAGGCTAGATAACATCTGGGTAATGAGAGTGTTGCTATACTTGCAGCTCTGGTCGGAAAGATATCCACAATAGGGAGTAGGATCTGTTTGCAATTCAAGTCTTAAAGTGTTGCACACTCCACCAACAGGCCATAGCCTCCTATCCAATGGTGAAGTTGCTTTTTTGAGCACCTTTTAGAATTCACAAAGTGAACATGATCAATCCTCCCGTATCAATACTTCACATTAAATTCTTACATATAACAGGACTTGTTTGTTCTCCATGCACCTAACTAACTATAGACTTGCCTAAGGACGCATCTTGTAGTCCTAACACTTTTCCTGGATCTTTACGTTGCTTGTCCTGTTAATTAGCTGGTCTCTCTCTTTCATCTATCTTTGGACTGCATTAGGACACCTCAAACAGTACACACTGGCCCTGGTGATCATGATTGACAAAAGGCTTCAACTCTACAAACAGCAGTGGCTGTGTATTGTTTATCTTCTCAAATGTCTATTGATATTTATCTCACCAGAAAAACTTCTCACATTTCTTTATTAGCAGTCTCTGAGATCAGGTTCATTTAGATAAATAATCAACAAACTTGGAGGAAGGAGTGCAACCTTTCCTTATCAACTGAAGATGGGTCCTTTTTAACAGACTTCACTAATATCATCTTAAGATTCCCTCCTTCATTTGACACAAAAGTCTTAAACATCACACCTTACACAGATCAAATTTGCAACCCAGAGGAGTTTTGCTCAAATTTAATCTTGCTGTACATTGTCTGACCCACAACACTAACACCAAATTGGAAAAACAAATGCAAAATCTGCATTACTCGCCGGAAGACGGTGGGTGTGATGGCCAGCCCAAAGGGCATGCATGCAAATTGAAAAGCCCCTTCTGGTGTCACAAACAAAGTTAAATGGTTGGCTTTGGGGTCCAATTGGACATAAAGGTCAGCACTCAAATCCGCTGAAGGAAAATGTTCAGCACTCCTCGCGCCATCAACATATCTTTAATGTGAATGGATGTCGATCCGCCTGAATATTCTCAATTAAGATCCCCTAGATCAATACACATTTGCATTGTATAATTGCTCTTTCTTGCTAGGACAATGGGGCCAAGCCCAGCCTGATGCCTCTGTAGGTTCGATGTTACAGGTTCAATGGCATTACATTTGCACACCCTTTCTAATTTTCTCTTAACAAATCTCTTAGTACCAAAGGAATATTCCTTTTTTCAATATGATATGGTGATTTAAGTTCTTCAAGCATCCCAACTCTCTACTAAATTATTTAGGAAATTCTTCTTGCTCCCCATCAGAAAGAACTGTTCTGGGTGATTGGGATCAAGGGCCAAACCCATAACTTGCTTTGCTCTCCTTCTAACCACCCGGTCTTCCCTCACTCAAAAACATACACCTTACCCACTATACATCTGTTCTTGCATGCCAGTTGTGTCAGAACCTACCTTATAATGGGTAACATAAGTCCACAATAACCTTCTGGCTTCACATCATTTGCAAGTAGACTACCTATCCCAGTGCTCTCCTGCTCTCAATTCATGCTTAGGGGGAGCCTCAGTTCACCAACATTTTGACATCTACCCTTCATACTCTCACTAGAAATTTTGGAGGTCAATATGATTCACCTACATTGTTCACTCCATGTTCAGATGGACTCCATTCATCCACTACTAAAACTCAACATCGTCTTCACTTGCGTCCTCACTGTTTTTTTATCTTAATTTTTTTCCCCACCATAGACCATGTTCAGACTACCCTTGCTCTCGACTGCTTTTCGTCTGCATGCCGGGAGAAAGCCTTCTTTTACCTATAGTACCTTGCTCTTGCAGCCAGACAGATAGTAGAAACCGTCATTTGCTTGTTAATTCCACATGCATAGCACTGATGCTTCTCTCCTGAATCCCGTGCTTTAAACTATGCTATCCCTTTATCTTTATTTTTGGCAGTTGTCTTCACAGCATTCATATCATTCAACCTGCTTGTGATCAATCCTCCCTCCTCAATCATTCACATACAATTCTTTCAGATAACAGGACATGTTCCTCATGCACCTAACTATAATTACAGATCTACCTAAGGAAGGATCTTGTAGCCCCAGCAATTTTTCCTGAATTTTTAAGTTGCCTGACCTGTTAATTAGCTAGTTACTTATAATTTCCTCATACAGGTCGTTACACTTACACGTGGCTGCTAGCATGTGGAGGGCTACGATATACTGCTCAAATGATTCACCCTGTAACTGCACATGGTTGAAGTATGTGTTCCTTTCTACAACAGGGAGAGGATGTGGCCTAACGGCTAGGGCGGTCGACCTCAAATCTGGGGAATCGGGTTCGAGTCTCAGCAAGGATGCGCAACATCCTGTGATTCTGGACAAATCACTTAATCTCCCCAAGCCTAACAAAAATTAATGTGTCCTCATGAAATGCAACTGGTGCTCCTGTAAATCGCTCGGATACCCGATATCTTTGGGTCGAGTTCGCGCTACATAAAATTCCATTAAAAAACTGAATTTTTTTCCAAAGTATTCGTTCAGACCTCCTCCTGCTTCCTTTATTTAACATCAGAATCTTCCTCCATATCTGATGAGTCTTCATTCTCTCCTGTTTGTCTTGCAGGTTTTGGGAGGTTTTAAAAAAAATTCCTGTCCTCTACTCCTAAACTAGTCTTCAACATGGCCAGTATCCTTTATACCATGAGAATTTCCCCACCCTCTATCGCCTCCAGGTAAGTTTCAAAGGTTTTACGCCAGTCCTCCCACACCATTGCTGGGTCTCTGTGACTCTGTAAAAAAGTAGGCGGAGCTACAACTATTTACATAGCCATGTTCATGGTCTACTGCTTTGTGCTCACCACCACCAGAAGATTTGCAAATTCCATACTCACAAGGAAAAGAGCAAGAATATAGAATAAAACAATGCAGACTAAATGTTGATAGCAGTCTCCAAAGATTGAATTCCACCAATTTTGCAAAATAATGAACATTGACAATCTGATCACCACTATCTTCGAATGTCCTCACTGAAAATAATGAAAAAATAAGTTACGTAGTCAATGATGTCTTCAGGAAATGACCTACTCCATTTGTTGAAGTGCGCCATCACAGACGATGGCATCTGTATGGTTTTATATTTCCGTTTTCACTTTCATTGTTTTCCTTTATTTACCCCTCTCCAGGGTCTATGCCTTCCATGCATCTCACTGGTCCACACTCTGGCTGCTGCGGTTTCAGACCATCAAGACCTCCATGAGACACTAGATACCCAGGAGGTGTCCCCATCTATGTCACTCTTTTATCTATAAAAACCTGACTTTTGGACCATCTTCCCCTGCTCCCCTAACCAGCGATTCTATGGGTTGTCATTCCCCTTTTCTTTACAATGCCACCCTTCTATGTGCTAGGGGTTGTCAATAACAGGTGGAGGAGTTTGCTACTCTTGTTTTTGCTATTCCCAATTGTGGGCGCAGCATCCTCCCACCTTCCCCACAGCATGCACTGAAAGATATTTGTGAAACTCAAGGTCTTCGCTCTGAATCCTGCCTTTGCATTGCTCAGAACCTGGGGTAGGAACAGGGTACCTCTTTTTTTCTGCATCTGAAACAGCGCCACACACCATACCTTGGAGTTGGGGAAGGTTTCCTTGAAGAAGGTGGGCAGCCAGGACAGCAGCGTGAAGAAGGTGCTGGCGATGCACAGTTGGCCTATGATGACCGCCCTGCAAGAGGAGACATGTTAGTCAAGAGCAGTCTAGTGAGTAAGGACTGTGCATTCAACCCAATCAATTAAGTTCTGGGCTAGTACTACAGAGAACCCAGAAGCAACCATCAACCAGAGCACACCAGCCTGCAATGCATGGGGATCTGAGCTGGATGAGAACAAACACCAAGGTCTTGACACCTAGAAGTTTTAGGACAGACAAAAAGTGTGCACATAATTGGATGTTAGCATGTGTGCAAGTGGGGGCCAGTGAGATAGCCTGGGGAAAGGGCTTGAAGAGGCAATGCATACCCACACAGTGACATAGCAGATGAAGAGGAGTTAATGGAGGGACACACATACAGCACACAATACATAGATGAGTGGACATACAGAGAGAGTGCGCAAACAGCCAGAGAACTTCAATGTTGGGTGGAGTAGAGAACACATCTTGCAATGTGGGTGCACAGCAGATAGACCATAGCAACACAGGCAGTGCTGAGAATGTGATACGAGGAGAGCAAACACTTGCTCCATTGCCAGAATGGCAACTAAATGGATACTTGCTAGTTTTAGCTGTAACGTCCAGTGAGAGCTGGCGCAGAAACTAAAGCACTAGCAGGGATCACGTCCTCTGCTTGAACCTTAGGAAAGGACCTCTCTTCTTGCATGACACATTAGAAGGGGGATATGAACAGGCAGAATTATGGACTCCAAAAGATGACCCTACCGGTTCCCTGTCTGATGCCTCTAGGAGTACCAAGATGGCCAGGGAGGTCCAATTGCCCATTCAAAGTCCAAGAGATGAGGTTGGGGTTCTCGATCTTATGTTCCATTGTGAGCCAGGTAGTGACAACGCTGGAGGCTGACAACGCATCACTGACAAAGGGAGGGTTGAAATGGGGAAACGCTGGTAAAAGATTCTGCTGACATGTAGGACTGCGATTCTGCTGACACGTGGGACTGGAACAATGTTAGTGTTAAACTCGGATGGAGGATAAGGGGTGTGTTACCGTAAAGCCACCATGCCGGTGACCAGCATACAGAAGGGTGTAGAGGCTGAGCAATGGGCAAAAGTAGCACCAGAGGGGTGAGAACGGGCCATAACAATGCAGGATGGAAAATGAGTATCTACTTGGGAGATATTCTGACTCTACCTGCAAGACAGTTCAAGGTTTGGAAACTGGAGGAATTGAGCTAAAACCAGATACACTCAGATTCAAAACACAGTAGAGAAAGGTGGGAGATAAAAGATGAATGCTTGTTATTGTGAAATTTACCCAATAATTAGAGCGTACACATTTCTATTTGGAGTCATCCTAGCCCTCCCCAGAGCTTGAGAAGCGTAACAATTTAAGAAAAAAAATTAAATCATAAGCATCCCATTAAAGTCTCAAATCCGAATTAGCAAACATTCTTAGGGCCTTATTACGACTTTGTCGGTCCTACGTCCACTATAGGGCAGCCAAAGCCGAGGTACAGCCGCCCGCCAGATTAGAACTTCAATCCTGGTCTGGTAGGCAGTCCTGTGGTGGTCTGACAGCGGTGGTTTGTTAGGCTCATAGAAGAGAATAACATGAAGACCACTGATGCCAGAGTGCCCACTGCACCTTCCTGCACGGTTTGGAATACATGCCACACTGTGCAGGAACTGGCAGTGCTAATCCAGGGGGGCACTACAAGTGCCCATCCTGCATGCAACCCCAGACCTATAGCCGGAAGGGGGGCCCTGTTACGACCCCTTTTGTTGCTTCTCCGCCACCCTTTTTGTGACGGGCTCATGGGCACGAAAAGGGTGGCAGAGAGGCAACTCGAAGTATGCTTGGTGGTGCCGCTGTGGCACCGCCAGCATATTTCAGCCTCTGACCACTGCACGACCACCACGGGATCCTGGATCAATGACAGTCGCACCGCCACACATATACCAACGAGCGTGCCCACAAATGGCGATGGTCGTACCACCACCGCGAGTAGGGTGGTCCTATGGACCACCATAGTCTTAATCTGGCCCTAAATTTGGAAGAACAGACTAAATCAAATGTGTGGAGCGACAATTCCCCCACTTTAGGAATACTGACCACCTAACAAGTGCATGATAAGCCTTTGGAGAGAGTCCGCTTATCTTGTTAGGTCGCTGCACGTTCGGTAGCCCCTCTGGCACTCATTCCAGCTCGTTAATCCAACCGTCTGTTTAATGATTTTGTGCTCTTGACATGGCTAATACCCTTTTAGAGTACCATACTTGGCATGCACTTAATAACCTGTGATTTGCAGGAAAGGGAGGTTGATGGGGACGCAAGGTATGAGTTCTGAAGCAAATAAACAAAATGAGTGTTCAGGAAATCCTACTTCTGCCTAAGCGTTTAACCTAGAACGCTGCTATTCTTGCATTTCATATAACTCTCAGACACACATCGATGTAAAACTAATAAAGAGTAAAATGGTGGCATGTGCCTCAATCTGATGTGCACAAAGATCTTGTTTTCCTATGTGAGATGGGACTAATTCACCCTCTTCAATTGTTTCTTAGCATTCTGATACTTTTGTTTTCCTATTAAAAATGCCAAATTCCAAGTATCTTTAAACAAGCATTGTAAATGCAATATGTCTCGGATTGTTTTTGAGTTTGAGCTATTGGCATTGTAAATGGTAATGTCTTATTATGTGTTATTGAGTGTATTTATGTGGTCTGTAGTGTAATTATGTGAGTTGGATTGGATTAGTTAGTTATGGAATTGTGTAGCGTGGAATTGTGTGGTGTGGAGTGAATTTGTGTAGTGTAATTATGTGTCATGGTGTGCTGTAGAATTATGTGGATAGATTTGGGAGTAGAGGTGGGGCAGTCCTCATCAGCTGTGGGGCACCCATTTTCCATATCCAGAGAGACAGGCTTCATTTCTTCCTGGTGGGGCATCTTCTTGTTCACTTTGGCTTTGCTTTTAGGCCTCGTAATTGTCCTTTAGGCCCTCAGGTGGGTTGGCTGCTGTCAGCAAGTGGTGTTGGAGACTTACGTAGATGTTCTGAGGTCACAGCTAATGGAGTTGCCACTACAGTTCATCAGATAGGTGTGAATTATTGAGCATCTGAGTGATTGTCGCCTGCTTGCCCTCTCTCCACCCCTGGGCAATCTGCAATGAAAAGAATTGCACACGCAGGTGGCACACAGCCCTGTTAAGTTCCTCTGAGTCTGCCTCCGGAGAGGATGATAGCCAAGCAGGTGATCCAGTCTCACTAGTGGAAGGGGGAGACCTGGACCTGCTGGACACAGCCTACATCCAACAGAGGCCGTGGAGACAGAGTGCCACTGGGTGAGGGAGGGGGACTCTGCTGTGGTGGGGTAAAGCCCTGTTTCACCTTCCCACACATGGTGCACTTTGCCAGACCATGCAGAGGTGCACCTCGTGGTCTGCGTTTACAATTTCACCCAAGATATCCGCTATATAGGTATCTATTGAGAAACAATGTATGGCCATTATTAGTCAGAAGATGTAAATATGAGCGAGGTAAAAAATGTGTCCATCAAGTCAATAAGTGAGATGAGCGCCATCAGACCCAATTATTTTGAACTGCAGTGCCATTGCCCAAGAGGCTGAATCAGTGGGTTACTGTGAGTGTGCCCACCAAAGATACCTGGACATTTAGGGCTTTAATACAAGCAGCCCGTAATTTGTTTGCAAATTGCACACTAGGTAAATGCCGATACCATGGGCTGTGGTGTTAACCAGGTATGCACTGTATATGGTTGTGAAGGTTTCAGACCGCAAAAAGGGTATGATGTAATTGCCCGTGCCCCCCTCCACACCTGTTTTGGACATGTTCAAACTCGGGAATTATGCAGTTTGCCTGTATGCATTTATGCCATATTGTATATGGTGCAAACCGAGCTGGGCGAGCCAGCAAATTAACAGGGCGAGCTGAGCCAGAGCTGAGCTAAGGGTCGGGTTTGGCTCTTTCAGCCACTGTACGAGCCGAACCCTGAAAATGTTTGCCTTGTAAATCATATGAGAAATATCAGATAAGTTATGATCAAGTCAAATCACAGTTCAAAAAAGTGGCTCTCTTTCACATGTGGAACCTTTGAGATTATTATGTCCATTAAAGCAGTGCACTGAGATGCACTTATTAAAAGTGATAGTTTTTAGGTCTCGCCTGACCCAGCGCATGCGCTGGTCTGGCAAGACTTTTTGAGAGGGCTCCAAAAAGTGCCAGGCCAGCCTAGACCTATAGTGCATGTGCGCGGGCGCGCGCGCCGCGCTTTACCGCGATTACTTTCACTTTCCACTTTGATGTCTGATCGCGATCACTTTGGCGGCCGCACAGCCGCTTGTTTTTCTGAACTTATTGATCTCTCTTGGATCGGTAAATTAAAAAAAGCACCCACATAATTTCATAGGCTCACTTATACATGCATGCGCATGTGTGATGATGCATGTAAGTGTATGTCGTCACGCATGCATGCGCATACAAAAGAATGCAGCTCCTCATTTTCCTTTTTTTCCTTTTGGCCGTGCGGCACAACATTGCCAAGAAATGCTTTTTGTTGACACTGTACAGCTTGGCCATAACACATTAGCTACGCCATTGGTTTTGCCAATGCTTATTTCAGAACATGTCCCTTACACCTGCAAAGCAGTACCATAAAGCTTCCTTTTATTTTACAGTCTCTAATTCTCCTACATCTATGTTGTACGGTGCCGGAGAGCACGCACGACATTTTCCATAAGCCCAAATGTACAATAACATTAGAAACCATAGAAATAATAACACTTGCTCGGCACTCACAGACTGGCAGGCCACACGCCTCCCACAGCAATCTCAGCAGCATTGTTAGTCCCCTGTATCACACATCACGTGCTGCCAAACCCATGGAAAAGTAAACGCAGCATCAGTGCTCCCCCATCACTAACCGCACAGAACGTGTTAACGCTACCGGCGTGATTTAATATTCAACTAACATGGCAGGTCACAGCACTTCACAAACAATAAGGCTTCTTCGCTAATTGAGTTTGTCCTTACCCCTAAACACTCTCTCCATTAAATGGGACACTTCCCAGTTACGGATTGCCGTAAAGTATGTAGATTTGGGTAAACAAACTGGAGCTTCTCACTGTTGCAAGCATTCACTCCTACCTCATGAAACAGGAACTGTTCCTATTTGATAAAGTAGCTCTGAACACGTTTTACTTCTCATAGTCAGACCCACTGCCAAGCGTTCCTGCGTCTAGCCATGTCCAACTGTGTCTCCTGCTTTGTCTTCAGGACCCCCGGATGGTAAAGTGCTGGTGGAGTCAAAACTGCTTACAGTTTTCCTTCTCCTTGATGACGTGGGCAGACTCAGCTCTGTAATCATAGCTGAAACACATCCTCATCACCAGTGTAGGAGCCAAAAATTGCAAGCCAGTGGTGATGACAGAATACTGGCAACTTCATTGTTAGTAATTTGTTAAAGTTAAAAGGAGTCCATCATGGGGATGTGATCAAGAGGAGTGCAAGATGACCGCAGATTTGTGAGCTCTGTGAGGCCGCAGAGCCCAACTGAGTTTTCTGCTCGCACCAAAGAACAAGCATTTTCAATGCAATAGGTCTTGCTTTTGTGAGCCTTTAGGTGATCGTCATTGTAAATGACAATGCCTATATTTAAGTGTTTTAAACCCAACACATATTTAAAAGGCATTGTTATTTTTAATGCCAATAGCTCAAACTCTTGCGGCTGCTGAAGTGAAAGTGGCCTGCGCTATTAATTAATAAAATAAACAAGCGCGGCTGCTATTGTGAAAGCGTCCGCCTGTAAAATAAAGAATTAAATAAGCACAGCCTCTAAACTGAAAGTGGACCACGGCTTAAATTAAATAAGTGAATAAGTGCGGATGTTATAGTTAAAGCCGACCGCATAGTAATTTAAATAAATACAGTAGTACGCATGCAGCGTGCTGCAATGTCGTGCGTGGAATAGGGGAAGAGCATTAAGGCAAATGGTGCTCACCAACTTATAAAGCAGAGCATGTAACAACATCAGTAAAAGGTCCAGTCATTATGGGCGGTAACAAAAGGAGACAAGCATTTGCAATGCAATAGGTCTCGCATTTGCGAGAGTTTGAGCTATTCGCATTGTAAATACCAATGCCTTTTATTTATGCGTTTGAAAACCTGCAAGCTGTGCGTAAACAAGCACTTTGTACGAATAGTCCATGCTTATGAGAAGCAAAGCTGGCAGTCTCTTTTACTGACAGCCATGCTTCTCGTAATCAAGGATTGTAGGTACAAAGTGCGTGTTTATGCACCACTTATAGGTTTTCAAAACAGATGAATAAAGGGCATTGTCATTTACAATGCTAATAGCTCCAACTCTCGGAAATGCGAGACCTATTGCATTGCAAATGCTTGTTACACGGAAAGCAAGATGGCGGCTAGTAACAGCCGTGGCAGAGAGAGCAGTGAGGGCTTGGATGGACGAGGCTGATCTCGAGTAGTTCGTGTGGATCTTTTTCCCCTGGAGTAAAAGGAGCCCCTCTGTATCCATCACGTTTCCGATGTTATTTACCTGCCTGATTATCCGAGGCTCCGGGAGGCAAACTACGAGGCAAATCGTTCGGACTGTTCTGTCCGTGGCTCTCGCGTCGGGTCGTGGACGCTGCAGCGGATGCCGCGGAAACACAGGAGGGCGGAGTCCGGACGCAAAGCCGCGAAGCAGGGCAGGAGTTAGACGGAGTACAGTGGGCTCTCGCTTTGGACAAGAGTCAATGGGCTTCCGAGATATGGGCCCTAAAGCTGCATCGGGGGCGAAATCAGCTACCCAAAGGAAAAAGGCCCCACGGGATGACAACGGCAGTGCTTTACCATCTAACGATGACTCCCACATGAAATGCCCCACCGTTGTGGCAAAAAAAAAGCAGCAGAATACCGGGAGATCCCATCAGGCTACTTCCTCGACTGCTTCGATTGCTGATATTTTCTCTAAAACGGGTAAGGAGAGTGAGGCTGTGAAGGCGAAGGCGCAGGAGGTGGTTCAATCGGGGGGGGGGGTAGTCCCTCCTCAGAAGCTATAGACACCATTCAAAAAGCTGAAACCGAGGTTGATAAGCCCATTGTTTCTGAAAGCCCAATGCAAGCATCGCCTACAGTTTCAAAAGCATTAAATAAGGCAAACCCTGATGCCGTTCTTATCGGAGGTAAAGAGCTTAAGGTGATGCATCCGGCAGAAAATAGGTTACCCCTGGAAGCCTCAATTGGCAAAACAGGCCCCCTTGTGCAGGACTCGGTTATGGCTCATAATGGTCTTCAATCACAGGAATATGTGCAGCTAGACCACCTGAATTTTGGAGCGGACCCGGGCTTAGGTTCAGGCTCTGGTATCACTCCCACCGAAAAAGAAAAGGATTCTAGCGAGTGTTTCTTTTCTGTCTCTGAAGGGGTAGAATGGTCAGAAGACGATGACGAGCGTAGCTCCTTTCTAGATTCAGAAAGCGATCTAGAAATAAATCCATCGGCAATTACATCCAGACCCCCAGTAGGTCCAACTATAAGAAAGCAGGCTCTGGCCAACCCCGAACGTGAACTTAGCTGGGATCATTCTCCGGATCTGGCTCTGCAGGGGTCTCCCAATGTAGATTCTACCCATTTAACAATATTGGAAACTATTCACAAGGAGATAATCTTACATAGAGAGGAGACCCGCCAGGACAATCGAAAGGCTCAGACTGCCATGAGGAAGATTCAGGGTGTGGTCAGGAAACTCTCAAAAGTATGTACAAATACTGCGGACCGAGTCTCTAATTTGGAGGAAAGAATTGTGGCGACGGAGACTGAGGTAGCTGCAGCAACTAGCCAGGTGAATTCTCATTATGCGCAGGTGATAGATATGCAGTGGAAAATGGAGGAGATGGAGAACAGGCTGCGCCGGAACAATCTGAGGGTTCTGGGAATCCCCGAGGGAATTGAGGGCTCCGATATCAAAGCCTTTATCATTAAACTTTTTGAGCAAGCATTTCCAGAGCTCTCTAACTGGAACTGGCCTACCGAAATTCAACGGGTTCACCGCACTCCCTATAAACTTCGCAAGAGCACCAAGGAAGGCGATAAACCTAGGGCAGTGTTAATCTTCTTTGGCAATTTCATTTTAAGACAATCCATCGCAGAAAAAGCAAGACCGGATGCTAAAAGAAGTGGTGAAGGGTTTTCTTTCTTTGTGCGCCCGGATTTCTGTCATGCGACAGTCGAGCGCAGATGGCGGCTGAGGGAACTGATCAAACCTTTTCAAGAAAAAAAGATCCAAGCCTTTCTGATAAACCCTGCCCAGCTGAAAATAATCAATGAAGGCAGAACTGTATTCTTTGCCTCAGAAATCAAGGCAAAAGAATACTTGGACTCTTTAGGCAAATAACTTTATTTGTTAAGCAGCTTGGCGTTGTGTTCACTTCTGCCTTCCTTTATGGCCACATTAGAGGATTGAATTGTTAAGGGGAATCGAGTATCCAACGTTATTTTGGTTAAGTAGTATGGTTTGGCTTCGCCAAAAGGTTTAAGATAATTTGTTTTCTTTCTTAGATTGTCCTCACTGCAATCTCTGTTTTTCCATCATACGCACAGACTAGGTCTGAGCACTTTCCAGAGGGGGGTTGGTGTGTGGGGTTTGTGGGGTGGGGGATGGGGTGCCGGCTTCAGGGATCTGGGGCCGGTAGGGTCATGGGGGGGTGGGTTCATTGGGGGGGTGAAGGGGGGGGGGGGAAATCAAACAAAAAACTCTGCAGTTGGAAAAGTTGGAAGATGGTTCTCTGTGTAGGCAGGTTATGATTTTTTTAACAGTAAACCCGTTTAAGGTACAGGTGATCTTTGACATACAGGCGGACTCTTGGGATGGCATGTATTAAAATCTGTTCAGTCAATATAGGAGGGTTGAACGATTGGAGGAAGCGTAATAAAATGGCACAATATGTGAAATATAATAATTTCGACGTCTTATGCCTTCAAGAAACCCATCTCCCCTGGGCTAGAAGGAGTCTTATGTTCCTAAATGGTTTCGAGTTGCTAACATGTACAACCCAATCATCGACTATTAGAGGGGTCGCTGTGTTAGCCAGAATATCCTTGGGTGGAGCTAGGCGAACTAAAGTTGATAGTAGTGGGAGATGGCTTCTGGTCGAGATGAGAAAGGGTTTTACGTTATGTGTGGTATATGGTTCAAATAGCGACGATCCAGAGATCTTTGATTTTCTAGAAATGGAGCTGGTAAACTGGGTCACCCCTATAATATTTTGTGGGGATCTGAACATCTCCGCTGATTGGTGCAGTGAGTCAGCCTATTCGGGACGGAAACCGAGAGTTTTTAGGGCTATAAAGGCTCTTATAAACTCACATGGATTGGTAGATGTTTGGGGAGTCAAGGAACCTGCTAAATCGGGTTTTACATATTTTTCAAACCCTTTTCAAAAATATTCAAAACTTGATTATTTTTTGGTATCATCCTCTGCAATTAATAGGGTGGCAATTACGAAACTTCCGAAGCTGTTGTCGGATCATAATCCCCTAGTACTAACATATCAAATCGCAGCGCTGGGAAAGGCTCGGTCAAGGTGGACCTTTGAAAGGAGACTATTGTCTGATAATAGATTTATCGAACACATAAGGAAATGGGCGGTGGATTTTTTCAATGCCAATCGATATAGCACATCACGAAACGGGGTTTGGGAGACTTTTAAAGCTGCTTTCAGGGGCGAATCAATAAACTATGCAACAAGGCTGAGAAGGGAAGATAGGAGTAAGATCGAAATACTTGGTAGGAAATTGTCTGTTACGGAGGAACAACATACTTTTGATATCGTACAAGGAGGGGATAGCAATGAGAGCTACAAGATATTGTTGGCAGCTAGAGCGGAATTACAGAAGCTGGTGACGCAGAGGTCAATGTCTGAATATCAAACAACTAGGGCTAAACGGTATGAGACGAGTGAACAGGCAGGCAGAATTCTTGCTCTACAAATTAAGCAGGGGAAATCTAAAAATATTATCTCCAAGATTGAAGAAAATGGCGTAGAGTATTCTGATGCCAAAGAAATTTTACAGGTCTTTAAGAACTTTTATCAAAAACTCTACACTGACGAGAAGTTAGATGACGCCCAAAAAGAAAAAGTTAGTGACAATGGTCCTCGCATTTCGGACTCACTAAGGGAGGAGTTGGAGAGGGATATTAATCGGTACGAGATTTCGGCTGCCCTGCATGACTCAGCTTTGGGTAAGACAGCGGGTCCCAACGGAATCCCTCTCGAGGTGTATAAATGCCTGGAAGCTGAGATCACCCCGCTTCTAATCGATCTTTTTAATGGTGTAATTTGCACAGGAAAGGTCCCGCAGTCATGGAGGGAGACCAATATAGTGGTCTTTCATAAAAAAGGGAAACCTCGTGAGAAACCTGGGTCTTATCGTCCCATTTCATTGATCAACGCCGACACGAAGCTTTACTCTAAAATCTGGGCTAGGAGGTTGGGCAGGATCATAGGCGATCTTGTCTCCCCATGGCAGCACGGATTTGTGCCTGGGCGAGGCACTACAGACCATATTAGGAGGGCAATAGCCTTATTCGATGCCCAGGCTGTCATGGGGGGAGAGATGGCCATGATCCTGCTTGACGCTGAGAAAGCCTTTGATCGCGTAGCCTGGGCTTTTCTTTGGCAGATCTTAAGGGGAAGAGGTTTTGGTGAAAAATGTATCCAAGCAATCAGGGCAATGTATGTTGATCCAGTTGCACGGATTGTCGTAATGGGGGAGTGCTCGGAGAAAATCTTTTTAAACAGAGGTACGCGTCAAGGCTGCCCCTGTTCCCCAATCCTTTTTGCCCTCTATATCGACCCACTTATTCGGCAGATATTAGAGAGCCCTTTGATAAGTCCTGTGGTCTGTAATGGCTATGAAAATAAGATTATGGCATATGCAGATGATTTGGCAGTGATAACTACTAACCCCCAACAGGCCCTTGTGGTTGTGGCCAAACTGGCAAGAATATTTGGGTGTCAATCTGGGTATTTGCTAAATGAATCTAAAACTCAAATTATATGTACTAGAAACATTGTTAAATCAGACTCCAGATTTATGGACTCTGCAAATTATTTGGGTGTCAGAATTAATGCGTCAGTCGATAAAATTATAGAGGAGAATTTTATCCCATTAGGTAAATCTATAGAGACTGATCTGAAAAGAATTGATGTCTTACACCTGTCATTGATTGGTAGGGTTAATGTTCTTAAAATGACAATGTTTTCTAAGATACTTTATCTGTTTCGTGCTATCCCCCTCTTAGTTGAGGAGAAAGTCATTAAAAACTTGGAATCAATTTTTATAAGGTTTATATGGCAGTATGGAAAAATTAGGCGCTCTACGAACCTACTGTCTCTTCCGAGGGAAAGGGGGGGGGCTTACATTACCCAATTTAGGGCTCTATCATTGGTCATGCTTGTTAACCCAAATGTCTATTCTTTTTCAGTCAAAGCCATCTCATAATCCTGTAAACATCGACATTCAGAAGCCACCCTCAATCTAGGAGTTATTAGTGGGCAGGAAAGCATTAGGTCTCTTGATGTGTGAAGTCGAGCGTAGATATTACAAAAGGGCCCGTTTCAAGATTTTGGAAGGAGTATGGGGGCTCTGGAGGGCTATTTCCAGGTTATGTAAAATCCCTAAGATTCATTCGTATCTCCATCTCTGTAACTCTAGCTTATTTTGGAAGCTGGGTCTAGAAAGAAACCTTCAGGCCTGGAAGGAGCAGGGAATTAAGACAGTAGGGGATATACTGGGTGCAGATGGGATTGAGGGGTTTGATGTCCTCCAACGTAGAGCCGCTATCCCTTCATGTCACTGGCTCTCTTATGTTCAACTAGTCAGCTCATTTAAGACTTTAAGACCCAAGATCCCATCTTTGTTTAAAATTTCCTTTGATCGATTTGTTGCTGAAAGGGGGTCAGAGTATTAAAACTATTTATATGTCTTTATTGGGTAAAATCCAAGATGATCTGGAGAAAACAGAAAATACTCTTGCAGTTAAATTATGGAATCCTGATATTGATTTGGATATGGCATTATATTTGAATAAAAAAGTATTTCGTTCTACGAATCTGAGGGCACAGCATTACAAGACAGTATTTGATTTGTACCATACTCCCGCTAAGCTTTTCGCTTGCAGGGGTCAGGGAAGACGATTCTTGCCCTAGATGTAATATGGGACATGCAGACTTATTGCATATGTTTTATAACTGTGGCTCTTTAACAGCTGTTCAGGGAGAAATTGTCAAATTCTGGGAGGAACTATTAGGTTTAAGAATTGATTTATCTCCCTCTCTGATGTTATTGGGTATAGACAATAGATTAAACCTAGGAAAGGCCGAGGAAGCTCTGGTCTTTGTTTCTGTAGCCGTTCTTCGGATTTTAATTTCTTCAGGTTGGAAGGACACAAATGCTCCCTCATTCCAACTATGGTTATCAAGATTATTGGGCATTTATAATATTGAGCTATTATTGTATGCTCAGAAAGGGAAGAAAAGCAGGGATTTCGGGGAGTCTATCTGGTCCCCCATATCCGAATGGATTGCTGTGAGACCAGGAGAGGGAGAAAATATAGCATTGTGAATGTATATTTACCTTGCCTTCTGTTCTATTTTCTTTTCTGTTGGCCAAACCTATGTGTAGGTTAAGAATATTTGTTACTTTTTTTGTCTTTTTTTTTTTTGTCTTTCTGTTCTTTCCGATTGTACCCAACTGCATAATAAAAAAAAAATAAACAAAAAAAAGCAAATGCTTGTTACTGAACTTAGCACCTTTCTGCCCCTGCCTGCACCCTGGTGAAAGCGCCATTAGTGAACTACGAGGCAAAACAGTTGTCACGAGATTCTTGTAGATAATGGAATATTATAGTCTTAAATCAACCACAATATATTTTTGTACAATTTATATTTGTAATATGGGATTTTGAAGGTGCTTTTGCTATATTGAAGAAAAAGGAGGATAAATCAAATCAAATATTTGCCTACGATCTCTCAGATTGGTTAAGAGGGGAATCCGTATTTAATGCAGGTATTCAGGTTTCACCTTGTACAAACCAGCCACCAATCAGATATCTATATGGGTCTCCTTTGTAACTCAAATTTTAGTGCTTGGTTTTACCTCTTTGTGCATGAAGGTAGATGAGCGATGGTGCTGGCAGAAGCCATTATAAAAGCTGGGCTCCAGGTTCCAACAGATCCGCAAGCAGAGCCAGGCTTCAGGTTCAAGCTTTGAGCGGCTCACCCACCACTAGGTGCAGATTACGCCGGCAAAAACTAGCAGGATGTGCAATAGGTGGACTTGTTTTAATCCCACGTT
Source organism: Triturus cristatus (assembly GCF_964204655.1). Lineage (NCBI taxonomy): Eukaryota > Metazoa > Chordata > Amphibia > Caudata > Salamandridae > Triturus > Triturus cristatus. The sequence goes on along the minus strand of NC_140590.1, from coordinate 1,659,051,138 downwards.
TGCAAACAGGAGTTTGCTTCTGAATCAGACTTTGCTCGGAAAGATAAATGCGTCTCATAGATGTGGATGGGCCCTGCTTATTTGTGGGAAAGTGTGCATAGCACAAGCCACTCAATATACCAACCCGAGAATCTCAATGACTCGAGAAATTCAAATATCTTTATCATAAAACGGAAGTCAGGATTCTCAGAGGAATCTGTGTATTTCTGAATAAATGTACACAGTATAATGTTTCTGCCATGTCTTTTGACTTCTTTCATCCCGTCCTGTTTAAAAACAGTTGGTCACGCGCAAGCTAAACCCTTTAAAGTCTACTTTTCATTTAATCAACAGAAGACATTGTGGCCGCTGTTACCTTGCTCGTTCCTACGAGCCTCTCGCACCTCGTGGAGGAGTGTGGCTCAATGGTTAGAGCGGCAGACCCTGAAGCAGAGTTCTGGCCAGGGACCAGGGTTTGATTCCCGCCTCGGTGGGGCTCGGGCTCAATTTCCTCGGACCTGTCTATTCTCGCCTCGGTGCCTATTCTAATCACGGGCCCCACGCTGCAACTCTGGGCAATAGCTTGCTTAGCCTCCACACCGGCCCCAACAGCGCTAAGGATGCCTGGCTTCACCCTGGGGGTGCCCAGGAGTGGACACTTCACAGGGAAAGCCAGGAGGGGTTCCACAGCGGTAGGAGTATCAGCGCCAGGAAACCGCAAAGGCGACACCGCAAGGTGGCCGTCTGGTGACAGTGCGCTCTATAAGTACCTTGACATTTACATTTACCTCTGGGCGACCCGCAGCACCGCCCCCACCACTCCATGCAGGAGGCTGTGGTCTGGACCACTTTTCTGTTTTGTTGTGTCTGCTTCATTTTAGCATACGCGTAATTTACGTCTAATTCTGGGTCATGCGACACACCCAAATGAATGAATTATTTATTTTTTATTTCAAAAGTTTTTTATTTTTATTGTTTGTTTCCAAATAAAACAGTACAAATAAATTAGTTTTGTTCTGTAAAATGGGTCTTTATTCAAAGTCTGTGGAACAAAGCCAAAATAACAAGGAAGAGTCGTGGGAAATGAGAATAAGCTATTTAAAAGAACGCTGGCAGGAGCGCCACAGGAGCAATGATTATGCAGGGACTGGGAGGACGTGAAGCAGGGTGGGAGAGAGGCCGGGAGGGGGTGGAACAAACTGAGGGGGTGTGTACGAAGGATGATAGCAACAACAGGGAAGGAGGGTGCTAAAATGCACCAAAATATGACGCAAAAGCTGAACACACACCCAAAGAAGAGCCTGGGAAGGATACTGTGTACAAAAGATAAGCTTGTAAGCAGAAAACCGATATAGTGGAAGCGGACAAGTCCTTCGGCAATACTCCAGAGCCCAAAAAGTACACACAACAGAGGATCCTTCAGTGCAAGCGCTGTAGGCTCGACCTAAAAATGAGAACACTTCAGGAACAATTTCTTTACTGAAATAGAATAATGAATAACTTCTGCCTTGGAAAACTGAAATTTAGGTTTAGTATTTTAAGGCTTGAAGTACGACTTTGATGTAGACCAGCAACATGTACCCAGAGACGAATAGAAGTCCTATATGAAAGCGGTATTTTCCCATGTTAAAACACACGGGCAACTGAGTTTACAGATGTGCATAGTTTAGAAAGTAAACAGTGTAACTTTCTCATTTTGTTTTTCTTTTTATGGAGGAAATCCCAGGTTGACAAGCCAACTAATAATGTGGAGTAGGCTTGGATTTGACAAGCAGATGCTCACATCTGGCATGACCCATATATTTACTCAAGTGACTGATAAAGTCTTCAGCAGCCCTTTGTATTAATCCAATGAAAGAGCCTAGCCCTCAGCGAACAGAGTAGGTGCAAATCAAAAATCCACTACTAAACACAAAGAGAAGCCATTAGAAATACAAACAAGCATTGGCATAGCCAATAGGTCTTGCCTTTTGGGGCCTTATAAGTATTTAATTATCCAGCACAATAACCTTGGTGCAACATCAACCGTTGCATGGCTAAACACTTATAATGTCCCAAAGGCGAGACCTATTGGCTATGCCAATGCTTGTTTTAGAGAATTTTATTATCCGCGTTTAGCCATACTCTGGCTAAAATTAAGCCCCTTTTATAAGAGTGTGGTAAAGGTCTGGCAGTAGAAAGGACAGGCTTAGGGGGGATGGGAGTGTTAGCAAGTGATCGTAAACAAAAGTCTCCGCTGAGGGGAAACAGGAATAAAGGAGGAGGGCTATATCTGACTTGTGCCACACTGGCGCCGCTGGTCTGTTTCCTGTTGACACTTCTAACCTCAGCATTCTAATGTAACGGCGGGGAAGCAGCGCTATCTGCATGTTTGCACTTGATGCAGTATTCTGTTTTTATCAAGTTTTAAATAGTGCAAACTCAACACAAACGTATTGGAGCCCTTCCATAAGTACCAGTTACGTAACACAAGGATGCATTTTTTTGGGTAGGCATGGGCGACTAAGGAATTTATTTGCAAATTCTTAAAACTGGTATTTTTTATGTCTCGCCTAAGATAGACTTTAAGATAGAAATGCGTGCTCGTTTTACCCCAACTCATAAACACTTTGCAGTAAGATTACAAATATTTAAAATTGTCTAAACGCTTCAGATGGGCAAATGTTTTATACACGAATCTGCACGCTCTCACAGGAAAGCGAGGGACAAAATTATAAAGTCCCAAAGCAAAAACCACAAATAAGATAATAAAATTACGCTAAAATAAAAAAGACATACACCGTACCTCCATGCTGAATTTTAACACGGTTTTATTTTCTTTCAAGCATAATGTATACATAACTCCCCGAGACTTTTACAAACACGACAGCACAAAGCAATGCCTCCAACTTAAAAAAATTGGTCTTTTTTGTTAAACGGTTGTTTAACTGCTGTCTTGCAGTTGAAGATTTATTTAAACCACAGCTTTGGCATGGTTTCAAAGTTCCATTTATTTTTCAAAAGCGCTTAAAACTAACAAAATGCATGCGCATGCATTTTATGCTAAGAAGCAAAAGTACATTTAAGCATTGTTAGTAACTTATGTCGATATTGCCTTGTCCTGTGGGGGAATAAAAAAAAACGAGAGAAAGCGAGAGACAGAGTGCGAGCAAAAGGCAGAGTGAATGAGGGGGAATACAAAAAAAAAAAGAGAAATAGAGAGAGTGCATGGTTAGTAAATTATGTCGATGTTGCCTTGTCCTGTGGGGGATTAAAAAAAAAAAGAGAGAAAGCGAGAGGGAGTGCACGAGGGAATGACTAATGCTAAAAGTGTAACAGCAGCTGGTTTCAGGAGAGAGAGCTGAGCACGAGGGAATGACTAATGCTTGTGGCACCATCCGCCTTGCGGAAGCGAGCAACAGTCAATTAGCATGCGCGCCGCTGCTCGCTCCCGCAAGGTGGATGCCACCACAAGCACGAGTCTGTGCTTGAAAATGAGCAGAGCGACGGCTAAAGGTCCTCCTATGGAGTGCACGCTGCGTAGGCGAGACCTAAAAATGTCTTGCCTACATAGAGGAAGGCAATCCATGTCAAAGGTGTCACCTGATTAACCTTGTGGCAGCCATGCCTACAGAAGCATAATAGATGCAAGGAGGGGGCAGGCAGAAAAGAAGGGAGGAGGTCAGGCAGAAAAGAGGGGGAGGAAAAAGGGGTGGGAGGAGATCTGAAGAATAAAGGGAACTAAAGACATTCGGGAAATCAAAAGAAAGGACCACTGTTTGTGAAAGCTGGAGTTCTAGACAAAAAAAGGTATGTCAACAGTTGTGTGCATCCATGAGTGTCACTCTACCTTAGGTCATCACCTGGCCTGCTTCTGCCTACGCCCATATGTTCACAAGGGAGTCACATATCAATACAGCAGACCTGCAAGTACCCAGAGGGTCAGCGAGGGCCACATGATACTGGCTTTTTTCACTCAGGTCTACCAGTGAAGAGCAGATATCACATGGTGGAATGAAAAATGAGCTTGATGCCTCTGCACATTGTGAGTTTCCTCTGCTGTGTCGAAACTATACACAACTGACACCCTTGAGGGCTTTGCATCCTACCTGGCACATGAGCGACAGCGTCAGAATTATTTGTTTGTGTTTTGGGGGGAGAGTGTGAATTTCTGCTTAGGCCACTGTCTGGTCTAAACCATTCACCCTATTCTTAGTCCCCCCCCCCACTAGGGCCCCTCCACTGCTGGAAGGGCAGTCATGGGTATCAAATCTGAATCCTTTCCTGACCCTACACATCCAAGGCCGCTCAAAATCCTCACGTTGAAAATATTTTTTTTAAGTTGGCAGGTCAGCTACAGTGGCTGGATGCCTCTGTGTTTGAGGCTGTATTCAAAGCAAAGTGGTTATTGTGTTAATTTCTGGTGCTCCAAAGTCTTGAATATGAAAGCAGAAGTATATGCAGGGTCGGACTGGGAACCCAAAGCAGCCCTGGCAATTTTATCTGATGAGCCCCTGGGGACGCACTGCCTGGCCCTGGGAGGCTAGAAACGCTTGCTTGCTGCTCTTGTTACTGGGGGCTGATATTCTAGCACCACTGCAAAACTGGCCCACAGTAACAAATCCGGCCCCCACTGCTGCAAAACCTGCCCCCACCCTTCAAGCCTACCGGGGCAATGCCCAATGCCCGGTACGGCCAGTCCGGCTCCGATTATAGGCGAATCTGCTTTTGCGGGTAGGAGCTCAGAGAGCAAAGTGGACAGCAAGTGTGCAAAGGTGAAGAGACCACACCACAGCAGAACAAACAGCAGGAAGGAGGGGTGGTCACAAGGGTCAAATCCAGAAGTGTGCGAGTCTTACGGCTTAAAGCACAGTTGCAATTATGGTTTGCAGTACTCAGTGTCCCATTCCTTGCAGCAGTCTCACGCAGTGGATAAGACTCTTGTATCTTGAAGCAATGTCTCATTCACAGTCTTTGATTCTCTCACCTTGGAGAGCCACCGGGGGCGGCTCCTCCGCTATGGCGGAGGAGCGTCACCCCACTGCTTTTAAGCAGTGGGAAGCAGAAACAAAAAATGGTAATAACTTTGTGTTATTATCCTTTTAAGCTGTTTCCTGCTGCTTTGCGGGCTGGTGAGTGGGGGGGGGGGGGGGGGGGGGCTCTGCTCTTGGAGCAAGGCAGGGGAGGAGTGGTTTACCCACTCCTAAGTACGCAATGGCTGTTTGGCCATCCCTCTTGGGCAAACCAGTCATGCGCACTTTCCTCTTCTCCATGCAGGCTGCATTACAACCTGCATGGAGAACATGCCCACCCCTACAGCCCCTGGCTGAGCACCATGTCACGGCGCTCAGACCAATCACAACACTGCTTTGCAGCATTGTCATTGGCTATGGGGAGGGAGCCTACTGTCTGCTTCCTTTCATGTCAGAGACGGAAGCAGGAGAGCTGGGGCAGAGATGACGCAGGATCCTGCCTCAAGGTAATATATATTTTTTCAATTCTGATCCCTAACCCCCCAGGCGACACCCCCCTTCTCCCCAGCCACTCTAAGCCCCCCATTCCCTGCGCCCTCCCCGCCATTCACGAGCCATGCCAGCTGCCACTGAGAGCCACTTGGTCTGAGTACTACACATTGGCACACAGACTCACTGAGTGTCCATTTCACATCTTGGTACACTGCCTCTCTCATGCAAGACAGTCCAGTCTTGGCGCACAGTCTCACTCGTTGGGTGTGAGTTTCACCTCTTAAGCATGTCACTCCCAGGTTGCAAGCTTCACCTCTTCAAACATCATGCCACTCTCAGAGCATCACTTATGGTCTAGAGCAGTGCTTCCCAAACCACGACCCAATGTTTATAACCAACTCACTTCCAACCTATCTTCAACGGACATGAGGGGGATTTTTTTAAATCTAACTAAAGTATGGTGTGGTAGCACACTGTCATTTACAGACAGCACATTTCCATCAAAATGGCTACTAAATTTGCAAAAACATACAATTTCACTAATAAAACTGTGAAACGCACAAATGATGTGTGGAAATGAGTGAATATTTATAATTTGTGTACCACCATTTAAAGTGTCTCGATTTGTTTTGAACCTATTAAAATCTTTGTTTCCATAACACTTCAGAATTACAAAAGAATATGCCTCATTTTTGATTTTCCAACTGCTGAACGTGTACAGTTCATTTACAGGCATTTACATTTCGTTGGGAGTTACCAAAAATGACACCCTCAGCCTTTCCTTTCGCAATCCCTGTACCACAGCAAGATTGGCCCATAATTCACTTTTCTTTTCTTTCACTAACTGCAAAGTGAGAGCAGTTTTCAAACTAATCCCCATATCAAAATATAAGCAGTAGATTTTCAGAAGACATAGTCTGACATTTGATCTCTGCCTTTAAAGTGCAGCAAATTGCAATGGCATCTTTATTTATTGCTTAGACATTCACGACCCACCAAATATCAGCTCGACCCACAGTTTGGGAAACACTTTTCTAGAGAGATATCACTCATTCAGTGGAAGCCTCAATCTTGATCTCACTCATTTGTTGCCAGTCCCACGCATTAGAGTGCAGTTGCACGTGCCATTCCCACCATCAAAGTGCAGTTGTACGTGCCAGTCTCATGCATTAGAGTGCAGTTGTACGTGCCAGTCTCACGCATTAGAGTGCAGTTGCACATGCCAGTCTCACGCATTAGAGTGCAGTTGCACGTGCTAGTCTCAAGCATTAGAGTGCAGTTGCACGTGCTAGTCTCAAGCATTAGAGTGCAGTTGCACGTGCTAGTCTCAAGCATTAGAGTGCAGTTGCACGTGCTAGTCTCAAGCATTTGAGTGCAGTTGCATGTGCCAGTCCCATGCATTAGAGTGCAGTTGTACGTGCCAGTCTCATGCATTAGAGTGCAGTTGCACGTGCCAGTCTCAAGCATTTGAGTGCAGTTGCACGTGCCAGTCCCATGCATTAGAGTGCAGTTGCACGTGCTAGTCTCAAGCATTAGAGTGCAGTTGCACGTGCCAGTCCAACCATTAGAGTGCAGTTGTATGTGCCAGTCTCACGCATTAGAGTGCAGTTGTACGTGCCAGTCTCATGCATTAGAGTGCAGTTGTACGTGCCAGTCTCACGCATTAGAGTGCAGTTGCACGTGCCAGTCTCACGCATTAGAGTGCAGTTGCACGTGCCAGTCTCACGCATTAGAGTGCAGTTGCACGTGCCAGTCCCATGCATTAGAGTGCAGTTGTACGTGCCAGTCTCATGCATTAGAGTGCAGTTGCACGTGCCAGTCTCACGCATTAGAGTGCAGTTGCACGTGCCAGTCCCATGCATTAGAGTGCAGTTGCACGTGCCAGTCTCACGCATTAGAGTGCAGTTGCACGTGCTAGTCTCAAGCATTTGAGTGCAGTTGCACATGCCAGTCCTGTGCATTAGAGTGCAGTTGCACGTGCCAGTCTCACGCATTAGAGTGCAGTTGCACGTGCTAGTCTCAAGCATTAGAGTACAGTTGCACGTGCCAGCCCCACCATTAGAGTGCAGTTGTACGTGCCAGTCTCACGCAATAGAGTGCAGTTGCACGTGCCAGTCTCACGCATTAGAGTGCAGTTGCACGTGCCATTCCCACCATTAGAGTGCAGTGGTATGTGCCAGTCTCATGCATTAGAGTTCAGTTGCACGTGCCAGTCTCACGCATTAGAGTGCAGTTGCACGTGCTAGTCTCAAGCATTAGAGTGCAGTTGCACATGCTAGTCTCAAGCATTAGAGTGCAGTTGCACGTGCTAGTCTCAAGCATTTGAGTGCAGTTGCACGTGCCAGTCCCATGCATTAGAGTGCAGTTGCACGTGCCAGTCCCACCATTAGAGTGCAGTTGTACGTGCCAGTCTCATGCATTAGAGTGCAGTTGTACGTGCCAGTCTCATGCATTAGAGTGCAGTTGTACGTGCCAGTCTCACGCATTAGACTGCAGTTGCACGTGCCAGTCTCACGCATTAGAGTGCAGTTGCACGTGCCAGTCTCACGCATTAGAGTGCAGTTGCACGTGCCAGTCCCATGCATTAGAGTGCAGTTGTACGTGCCAGTCTCATGCATTAGAGTGCAGTTGCATGTGCCAGTCTCACGCATTAGAGTGCAGTTGCACGTGCCAGTCCCATGCATTAGAGTGCAGTTGTACGTGCCAGTCTCATGCATTAGAGTGCAGTTGCACGTGCTAGTCTCAAGCATTTGAGTGCAGTTGCACGTGCCAGTCCCATGCATTAGAGTGCAGTTGCACGTGCTAGTCTGAAGCATTAGAGTGCAGTTGCACGTGCCAGTCCCACCATTAGAGTGCACGTGCCAGTCTCACGCATTAGAGTGCAGTTGCACGTGCCAGTCCCATGCATTAGAGTGCAGTTGTACGTGCCAGTCTCATGCATTAGAGTGCAGTTGCACGTGCTAGTCTCAAGCATTTGAGTGCAGTTGCACATGCCAGTCCCATGCATTAGAGTGTAGTTGCACGTGCTAGTCTCAAGCATTAGAGTGCAGTTACACGTGCCAGTCCCACCATTAGAGTGCAGTTGTACGTGCCAGTCTCATGCATTAGAGTGCAGTTGTACGTGCCAGTCTCACGCATTAGAGTGGAGTTGTACGTGCCGGTCTCACGCATTAGAGTGCAGTTGCACGTGCCAGTCTCACGCATTAGAGTGCAGTTGCACATGCCAGTCCCATGCATTAGAGTGCAGTTGTACGTGCCAGTCTCACGCATAGAGTGCAGTTGTACGTGCCAGTCTCACGCATTAGAGTGCAGTTGCACGTGCCAGTCTCACGCATTTGAGTGCAGTTGCACGTGCTAGTCTCAAGCATTTGAGTGCAGTTGCACGTGCCAGTCCCCTGCATTAGAGTGCAGTTGCACGTGATAGTCACAAGCATTAGAGTACAGTTGCACGTGCCAGCCCCACCATTAGAGTGCAGTTGTACGTGCCAGTCTCACGCATTAGAGTGCAGTTGTACGTGCCAGTCTCACGCATTAGAGTGCAGTTGTACGTGCCAGTTTCATGCATTAGAGTGCAGTTGCACGTGCCAGTCTCACGCATTAGGGTGCAGTTGCACGTGCCAGTCTCACGCATTAGAGTGCAGTTGCACGTGCCAGTCTCACGCATTAGAGTGCAGTTGCACGTGCCAGTCTCACGCATTAGAGTGCAGTTGCACGTGCCAGTCTCACGCATTAGAGTGCAGTTGCACGTGCCAGTCTCACACATTAGTGTGCAGTCGCACGTGCCAGTCCCATGCATTAGAGTGCAGTTGCACGTGCTAGTCTCAAGCATTAGAGTGCAGTTGTACGTGCCAGTCTCACGCATTAGAGTGCAGTTGCACGTGCCAGTCTCACGCATTAGAGTGCAGTTGCACGTGCTAGTCTCAAGCATTAGAGTGCAGTTGCACGTGCTAGTCTCAAGCATTGGAGTACATGCAGGTTTGTGGAGCACGTGCAACTGCACTCTTAATGCTTGAGACTAGCACGTGCAACTGCAAAAAACTTCTGCTTCAAGCAGTTAATGCAGAGACACTTGGATTCCCTGCTTCAGAGGTGAAAACCCCTCATTACAAAGGTAGACGAGGAACACATTGACAGAGACAGTGGAAAGATAAGGGGGTGTAAAGTGACAGAGAGGGATTGCAGTGTGAGGAAGAATGAAATTATAGCATGAGGAACTATATAAAGGAAAACTGAATAAAGACGGGGGACAGAGAGGGGGTAAAAGCATCACAGCCATATTACTGCGCCGAGACAAAACTGGAAACATGCATTAACAGAGGAGTTCAAAATATACAAGAAGTCTCCAGGCTGGACCCCACCCCAAAGGCAGACGGTGTGATAGATACAGAGATCGACCGAATGTGCTTAAAGGACAGAAAAAAAGTGACTGTGGAGGGTGCTTCATAGAGGAGAGGTCCGGTAGGGAGCAAAGAGATGCCTCCCGAAACAAGCATTGGTAATGCATCGCTTTCGCCTATGTGATTAATAATGAGCTGTTTAGGTCTCGCCTGACCCAGCGCATGCGCTGGTCTGGCGAGACTTATTGAGAGGTGTAGGAAGGTGGATATCTGACTATGGTTACCCCCAAATTTTTGCCTAGTGTCTAGCTGGTTTTTCGACTTAGTTGGCCTGAGATCATGCCATTCAGGTTCTCAGCCTGGCTGTTCTCTCTTTAAAATGGACTCCATGTACCCTAGGTACATACCCAATTGGTTGGATCACCCTGTGAGCCCCTGTACCAGTGTACACTAGGTACCCAGGGCATTGGTGTATCTAAGGCCTGCCAGGGGCTGAAGCATGTATTATGCCACCCCAGGCTTGGCCTAACAAATTTGACACAACTGGCTGATCACTCAGCTGGGGTAAGTTGGTGTAACCACCTCTTACTTAGGTGTAGTATACCTATACCTAACCTTAAATGGGACACATGTTAACCTATAAGTCACTCCTATGGCAGGCCTTAACAATCCTGAAGGCAGAGTGCTTGGTTCCATGTGAGATGGTGCTCTGGCATGAGCTGAGCCTGTCTGCAGTGGTCGGAACAACTTCCTTCTACTGTTTCCAGATATCGTCATACCATATACTCTTAAGTGCATTATGAACCTCGCGGTTAGATGCTAACTTTGGTTTGGCTTTATCAAAACATGTCGAGTAAGGTGTCATACGAATTGGAATACTAACCCCTCGCCAATTCGTGTGACGGGGTTAGCATTCCACCCTTCTAGAGGGACACGACATGTACAGTACCTAAAACCCGAGTAAAATCAGACATAGCCTCAGCTCCACAAAATGGATGCTGCCACCACAGACACAAGTCTGCCCTCCTGCTGCTGGGAGTCCTTCCAGCTTGGGAGGTGTGGACAAAGGGTTTCCTGCCAGGGGAGGTGCATGCACCACCCCAGACAGGATTTTGTGTATTGGTCAGGTAGGGCTTGAAAGAAACCAGACATGCCTGAGGCTCACAAGGAGCCTCGGTGCATATGCCAGTTCAATCCGGTCCTGGGGCACACCAGTCCCGGGCCTGGGGCGAGCTGGACAAAGGATTGGGGGTGTAACCACCCCCCTTCCTGGTCCCACCCTTAGGGAGGGACCTGGCAGGTAGTCCGGCCCCTAGAATCCGAATAAAGGTAGGAGCTGTGTCCTAAGACTTCAGACATCCTGGAATCAACTTAACTACAAGAAGAAGACGGGAACTTCGACGCTCTGCCGCACAGAGGACTGAAGCCAATCTCCCCTGTGGTCAGGGAGTGACCACCTTGCTAACACAAGCACCATCCAGCGAATCAACGTCTGCTTTGCCGCCGCCTCCCGCCGGAGCACGAGCCCAGAGACTGACAAGACCTGGACCTCCAGACCTCTCACCGCCCGATCCACAGTCCCTGAAAAGAAGGAACCCGTGGAGGCACCACGACACGTGGAGCCAGCCATCTCGAAAAGACCACGACAAGCTGCAAGCGCAACAACCGAGGCTCCCTCCAAGTTGTGCTTTGGGATCTGAGAAGCCCAACACCCGAGCAGCATCTGCACCAAAGGTGAGGCCTCCAGCATCTCCACGATCTGCGTGGGGCCCTTCTGCATTTTGCCACTCGACGCACCTAACCGGTTGCTGGCCCGCTGGCTAGTGGCCATCTTGGCGACGAACCTCAAGAACTACACCGCTGGTCTGGTTGCTCCATACTGGCCCTTGCTCCTCTCCAAAGGAGCAGTCCCTCTGACCTTGCTGGTCAGAACCATCAGCTTATTTCGTTTTCCACAACAATTGCTTTTGCCACGGCTTGTTTGCTTCGATCAAGTCGCCGACAGCGAGAGCCTGCGTGGGACAGCTCGTGAACCGACTCCTGGATGTCATCGACCTTCAGGGACCACGTGGCTGCAGAGACAATCTACACCTTCCTTCCTGTTTGCACCCGACATCGCCTGGTACCCACCTGGTGCCACGCTGGTCACTGGCTAGTGACTGTGAACACTGTCCCCTCTGCTTACAGGTCTTCTACAACTCCGATCCACTCTGGGATCCACCGCATCTCTTCCGGACCAGTCGCCTGCAGCATCTTTGTCCACAGGCTCCATTGAACAGATAGAAGAAACCCGACGCACTTCGAGGCCTATGCACCCGCTTCCTGAGAGTGAGGTAAAGCTGGCACTCCGGTGCCCAAGTGTAGAGTATCATCTCTAGTGTCTGTGTTTCCAATCTTGAGTTCATAGTCCATCCGGAAGATCCTCTTTGCAGTAACTTTGTAACTTTTACGCACCCATTGAAAACCTATGGGAGCTCGCGTGTGACTATTTGCTCTGCACACGCAACCCGTGGACCTCCTGGTCACTAACTAAAGTTAGCTCCTTGTAGGCCCAGCGATTCTAGAGGCCCTAGGCCTTTTCCCTTTTCTGTTCGTGGTACTTATACCACTATTTTAGTATATGGTTTGAGTGGCCACCAGGGCCTGTCCATATAAAGTGCAACTTCTGTGTATTCTAACGTATTCTTGTTTAACGATTTGTGCTCCTGTGCTCATAAAGAGTCTAGGGGATACTTTGAGAAATAAATACATATATATTTTCAATATATATCTGTGTGGTGTCCTTTCATTGGTATAAAAGGGGGTTACATTTGGTAAAACAGCCTGCTTAACACGCTTCACGAGTTTAGCCTCAAAGACTGCTTAGCCTACGCTACCACTAGGGCAGCTAGTCCGAAAAGGTTGACTTACAACCACACCATAAGGGTTGCTTGGCATGGTACAAGGTGGTCACTTTAACTAGTGAACATCATATACCAGGCCAACTTCTCACATTGGTGAGCAGCGGTTGGATTTGAGCTTGCTGTGTTTTACCATTGTAATCTCTTGGTTACCAATTGAAAGATCACATAGGTACCTGTAGGTACATATAAAACAAGATCAGATATACTTAAGTTCTACTGAACTTAGTGTTGTAGAGCAAAGGGAGTAGCACACCCTGACTACAACTACTAGATAGGTTTAGTAGGTAAACCCAAGTGTAGGTAGATTGCAACACATCCACCCACACTTAAGAGCAATGGCTGGGGCAGAGGGGTCCAATGTACCCATCTCTGTTGAGAGTGACCCCCAGAGGGCACCATCCATCTTTGCTACCCTAAATCAAAATGAGCTCAGGCAGTTGGCAAATATCAGGGGCCTTAAACAGCCCAAGAATCCTACTTCTGCTGAACTCAGAGACCTTTTACAGGCTGATGAAGATCAGAAAGCTCGCAGGAAAGCCTCCCAGTTAGGCCCCTTAGGGACAGGAACAGGAGGCCCCCCTTCTGAAGATGCTACTGAAGTACCCCTTTCCAATAGTCATCCCTTAGATGAGAATCATACTACAGAGGAGGAAAGTGGTGGGGATACAGAAGGTAGTGAGGATGAAGGGAGACCTAGCCCAGTGCCAAGTGTTATACGTGGCCCAGGTAACTTAAGGCTATTGGGGACTGACAATGGGATCACCCCATTGGATCTCCCCAGTGGACTTAACCAGGGGTCTGAGAAGCAAAGGAATCACTCAGGTGAATCTAATGCTTCTCATACCTCTAGAGGCTCTCAAGGTCACTCCAGGAGAAGGATGACCACCCCTCAGAGGAGGGAGCATGAGGCCAGAATGCAAAAAGCCCAGCTGAGGATCAGGAAGCAGGAGCTAGAAGTAGCTCTGATGGAAGAGAAACTGAGCAAGGCTAGGCAGCATAAAGAGAGTGGGTCTATACCCACTGGTGGCAGCATTGTCCCTAAGGACAAAGATAGGGTCTTTGACAATAGGAACCTGTCCAAGGTTGTGCCCCCCTACAAAAGTGGGGATGATATCCACAAGTGGATGACTGCTCTTGAGAGAGCCTGCAAAGTACAGCAGGTTCCTGAAGACCAGTGGGCAGCAATCTTATGGCTCTCCTTTGAAGGTAGAGGCAGAGATAGACTCCTCACTGTTAGAGAGGAGGATGTCAGAAACTACAGAGCCCTGAAGAGTGTCCTGGTTGATGGGTTAGGCTTAACCACTGAACAGTACAGGTTAATGTTCAGAGATACCCAGAAGACACAGATTCAGGACTGGTCTGAATATGTGGAATGTGCCACTAAGGCTTTGGAGGGTTGGTTGCTGGGAAGTAAGGTGTCTGATTATACAGGATTGTACAATTTGATGATGAGAGAGCAGATTTTAAGTAATTGTCAAAACCAGCTTCTCCATCAACACCTGGTAGACTCAGATTTGACCTCTCCCCAAGAATTGGGAAAGAGGGCAGATAAATGGGTCAGGACCAGGATCAGGCCTAAAAACCAGGGTGGTGACCAAAAGAAAGATACCACCAAGCCTCAAGAGAAGGGTGGGGATAAAGCAAAAGAGAAATCTTCCTCAGGGCCCCAAAACTCCACACAGTGTGGTGGGTCCCAAGCTCCCTCCTCTACCACAGCTAAAAAGCCTTACTGCCATGAATGTAAAATTCCTGGGCATTGGAAAACTGACAGCAGTTGCCCAAAGGCTAAAAACAAAACTGTTCCTCCAATTACTCCTGTCACACCACCTATTACTGTCAGCAGTAATCCCCCAGGTGGTGGGAGTGCCCCCAGAAATCTGGGTGGGTTCACTTGGGGAACACAGGGGGACCCTGGCCTAGCCAATTCCCCTACAGCAACTACTCTTGTCTGTGATGGTGGCATGGGGTTTGCCAACTTCACTGCCTGTCCCAACACTTTGGGTAGGTACAGACAGGAGCCCTACATCAATGGTAAAAAAGCTGAGGCCTACAGAGACACTGGAGCTAGCATCACTATGGTGGCCCATTGGCTAGTTCCCTCTGAGCAGCTTTTGCCTGGTTTCTCCTACCAGGTAACTAACATTGATGGCAAACAGAACAGTCATCCCATGGCAGAGGTATGTCTCAGCTGGGGAGGTGTCACTGGCCCTAAAAGGGTGGCAGTGTCCCCAAACTTGCCTGTAGACTGCTTACTGGGGAATGACTTAGAACTCTCAGCTTGGGCTGGAGTTGAACAAGACACCCATTCTAAAATGGTAGGCCTTTCACAAAAGGGTAGTGGGGTTGTGCCATTCACAACCCCTGTCTAAATAGATTTCCTCCCTGGAAAGGTTGGAAGGGCAGTGGCAGCCACAGCCCAGGCACAGACAGACTTCCCTGTAGAGACTGGCAGAGCTGTGACAGTCACAGCTCAAACACAAACTGAGTGCCCCCCTGAAAAGGTTGGCAAGGCTGTAATGGTGTCAGCCTATACTCAGACTGACATAGGTGTAGTGAAGCCTGAAACTATGGATCACTCCACGCAAACAGAGAGTAGTGGGAGGAAGAAAAGTCTCCCTCTCCCCAGACATTAGGAAAAGGTCAGCCTCCTCAGGGATCTGACCTCACCCCTTGTGAAGGAACTGCCCCAGAGGTAGCCTGGCCTGGCCTGGCAGAGCCTCTGATGTCAGTGGCCCCTTCCAAGGTGGGACCCAGGCTGGTGCAGGTAGCCTGCCTCTCTCTACCCTGCCTCAGTCAGCCCAGGGCTGCAGAGGTCAGGGAGGCCAGTGGACCCCCAGAGGGCCCCTGTCCACAAGAACCCCCCATCAAAAGAATGAGGATTGCCTGGCTAGTAGCCCTAGTCAGGTGATGGGTAAAAACATTCCTGAGGGATCTCCTTTACAGGTAGTTAGGGACCTCCCCCAGAGGGATTCTGTTGGGCACAGGCAAACCTGGGACCTTAGGGCCCCAAACCTGACCTGTCCCCCCAGTAAGCCCACAAAAGTGACCCAGCCTCCAGCTTTAGGTAGCCAGAGGCTGACCCTGAGAGCACAGTGCAACTCAGTTAAGGAAAGAAAGGCATCCATGGTGGAGGATGATTGGAGGAAGCTGAGGCCTCACTTTGAGGACACTCACTTCAGTACTCCATCTCAACACCAGCCTTTTACTTTGCCAAGACACACCAAAGGTAGAGATTCCCTATGGTGGAGACCCTCTGATACCCTTAGGGGGAGGGATTGCTTAGTGGACCATGAGACAGGGGGTAACTATGCCAGTGCTGGTTCCTCCTTATATGGCCACTTGGGCAATATAGGCTTACCTGGTCAAGGTCAGCCTTATCTCCCTTCGTTTGGGGGGGGGGGTTGTGTAGGAAGGTGGATATCTGACTATGGTTACCCCCAAATTTTTGCCTAGTGTCTAGCTGGTTTTTCGACTTAGTTGGCCTGAGATCCTGCCATTCAGGATCTCAGCCTGGCTGTTCTCTCTTTAAAATGGACTCCATGTACCCTAGGTACATACCCAATTGGTTGGATCACCCTGTGAGCCCCTGTACCAGTGTACACTAGGTACCCAGGGCATTGGTGTATCTAAGGCCTGCCAGGGGCTGAAGCATGTATTATGCCACCCCAGGCTTGGCCTAACAAATTTGACACAACTGGCAGATCACTCAGCTGGGGTAAGTTGGTGTAACCACCTCTTACTTAGGTGTAGTATACCTATACCTAACCTTAAATGGGACACATGTTAACCTATAAGTCACTCCTATGGCAGGCCTTAACAATCCTGAAGGCAGAGTGCTTGGTTCCATGTGAGATGGTGCTCTGGCATGAGCTGAGCCTGTCTGCAGTGGTCGGAACAACTTCCTTCTACTGTTTCCAGATATCGTCATACCATATACTCTTAAGTGCATTATGAACCTCGCGGTTAAATGCTAACTTTGGTTTGGCTTTATCAAAACATGTCGAGTAAGGTGTCATACGAATTGGAATACTAACCCCTCGCCAATTCTGGCGACGGGGTTAGCATTCCACCCTTCTAGAGGGACACGACATGTACAGTACCTAAAACCCGGGTAAAATCAGACCTAGCCTCAGCTCCACAAAATGGATGCTGCCACCACAGACACAAGTCTGCCCTCCTGCTGCTGGGAGTCCTTCCAGCTTGGGAGGTGTGGACAAAGGGTTTCCTGCCAGGGGAGGTGCATGCACCACCCCAGACAGGATTTTGTGTATTGGTCAGGTAGGGCTTGAAAGAAACCAGACATGCCTGAGGCTCACAAGTAGCCTCGGTGCATATGCCAGTTCAATCCGGTCCTGGGGCACACCAGTCCCGGGCCTGGGGCGAGCTGGACAAAGGATTGGGGGTGTAACCACCCCCCTTCCTGGTCCCACCCTTAGGGAGGGACCTAGCAGGTAGTCCGGCCCCTAGAATCCGAATAAAGGTAGGAGCTGTGTCCTAAGACTTCAGACATCCTGGAATCAACTTAACTACAAGAAGAAGACGGGAACTTCGACGCTCTGCCGCACAGAGGACTGAAGCCAATCTCCCCTGTGGTCAGGGAGTGACCACCTTGCTAACGCAAGCACCATCCAGCGAATCAACGTCTGCTTTGCCGCCGCCTCCCGCCGGAGCCCGAGCCCAGAGACTGACAAGACCTGGACCTCCAGACCTCTCACCGCCCGATCCACAGTCCCTGAAAAGAAGGAACCCGTGGAGGCACTGAGACACGTGGAGCCAGCCATCTCGAAAAGACCACGACAAGCTGCAAGCGCAACAACCGAGGCTCCCTCCAAGTTGTGCTTTGGGATCTGAGAAGCCCAACACCCGAGCAGCATCTGCACCAAAGGTGAGCCCTCCAGCATCTCCACGATCTGCGTGGGGCCCTTCTGCATTTTGCCACTCGACGCGCCTAACCGGTTGCTGGCCCGCTGGCTAGGGGCCATCTTGGCGACGAACCTCAAGAACTACACCACTGGTCTGGTTGCTCCAGACTGGCCCTTGCTCCTCTCCAAAGGAGCAGTCCCTCTGACCTTGCTGGTCAGAACCATCAGCTTATTTCGTTTTCCACAACAATTGCTTTTGCCACGGCTTGTTTGCTTCGATCAAGTCGCCGACAGCGAGAACCTGCGTGGGACAGCTCGTGAACCGACTCCTGGACGTCGTCGACCTTCAGGGACCACGTGGCTGCAGAGACAAGCTACACCTTCCTTCCTGTTTGCACCCGACATCGCCTGGTACCCACCTGGTGCCACGCTGGTCACTGGCTAGTGACTGTGAACACTGTCCCCTCTGCTTACAGGTCTTCTACAACTCCGATCCACTCTGGGATCCACCGCATCTCTTCCGGACCGGTCGCCTGCAGCATCTTTGTCCACAGGCTCCATTGAACAGATAGAAGAAACCCGACGCACTTCGAGGCCTATGCACCCGCTTCCTGTGGGTGAGGTAAAGCTGGCACTCCGGTGCCCAAGTGTAGAGTATCATCTCTAGTGTCTGTGTTTCCAATCTTGAGTTCATAGTCCATCCGGAAGATCCTCTTTGCAGTAACTTTGTAACTTTTACGCACCCATTGAAAACCTATGGGAGCTCGCGTGTGACTATTTGCTCTGCACACGCAACCCGTGGACCTCCTGGTCACTAACTAAAGTTAGCTCCTTGTAGGCCCAGCGATTCTAGAGGCCCTAGGCCTTTTCCCTTTTCTGTTCGTGGTACTTATACCACTATTTTAGTATATGGTTTGAGTGGCCACCAGGGCCTGTCCATATAAAGTGCAACTTCTGTGTATTCTAACGTATTCTTGTTTAACGATTTGTGCTCCTGTGCTCATAAAGAGTCTAGGGTATACTTTGAGAAATAAATACATATATATTTTCAATATATATCTGTGTGGTGTCCTTTCATTGGTATAAAAGGGGGTTACATTTGGTAAAACAGCCTGCTTAACACGCTTCACGAGTTTAGCCTCAAAGACTGCTTAGCCTACGCTACCACTAGGGCAGCTAGTCCGAAAAGGTTGACTTACAACCACACCATAAGGGTTGCTTGGCATGGTACAAGGTGGTCACTTTAACTAGTGAACATCATATACCAGGCCAACTTCTCACAAGAGGGCTTTAAAAAGTGCTACCAGGCCAGCCTAGAGCTACAGTGCATGTGCGCACGCGCCGCGCTTTACCGCGATTACTTTCACTTTCGCGACCGCACGGCCGCTTGGCATAGCCAATAGATCTCGCTTTTGGGACCTTATAAGTATTTAGTTATGCAACTGTTGCATGGCTAAACACTTATAAGGTCCCAAAGGCGAGACCTATTTGCTATGCCAATGCTTGTTTTTTGTTGTAAGTGGTCGCTTAGTTAGCAGGTGTGCACTATAAGTTACTGAAAACGTAACGCTTTCCAGGCCACTGCATTTTCATTTTCTTTAGCACTATCAATATGTTGAGAGCTGTGTTCCTCCTTCACACACTTTTACAAAAGATTCACAATTACAATTGGCATTATCTTGTTGACTCACAGGAGTGCACAATGTATTGCCTTTCTCCAGCAGCGGCTCCTGTATATATGGGCGCAGGGGTTGTTCCCCCTTTACTTTCATGGATTTTAGAACAAAAGCTTAAGCACTGTAAAAAACGTAATTGAAATTAAGTTTACCGTACACTGGGCATTTTTGCAAGGGGTGCCCTTCGTGAGGACGTGCCTGATTCTGTACTAGCAGGGCTTATCCACGCACAGCCCTGGCCGGGAAACAACCTTTAAAACACAGTCATTACATCGCACTACCTTTACATAGGAGTCATTACATCACAACATCCTTTACAACGCATGTCATTACAACGCAGCCATTACATCACATGTCACTACAACGCATGTCATTACAACGCATGTCACTACAACGCATGTCACTACAACGCAGGCATTACATCGCAAGTCATTACAATGCCTACCATTACAACGCATAGTACCCCTACACTATCCAACACTTACCCTACTGTTGCACCCACTGGAGTTAGAATAGTAATTTTTACCCCTACACTATCCAACACTGACCCTACTGTTGCACTCACTGGAGTTAGAATAGTAATTATTACCCCTTTTGTATCCAACACACTACCTTAAATCCTTAAATGCAATGTAATGGTATGCGTTGTAAAGGTATAATGCGATGTAATGGAATGCGTTGTAAAGGTAGTTTCTGAAAATGCAAAATGTAATGGCATGCGATGTAAAAGAATTTGTTGTAAAGGATGTTGCGATGTAAAAACTGCATTGTAAATGTATGCGCTGTAACGTCATACATTCGCCCTGGCCTTTTCCTTAGAGCGCGGTGCCGTTGCTCTGATTTCTCCACCTTCTTCCAGTGCGGCTATTAAAAACAGCCTTGGGCGTTAAGCTGTCAAGCCCGGGCTCCACAAACCTGCATGTCACTCAGTAGTGATGTCACAGGGTGAGGTGGGGCCAATATGCTTGACTGGCCAAACTCCACCCCGTGACAAGAAGTGAAAGGGTGTGTTTAGTAAGTTTCTAATTCCAACAGACACTGCAGACAAAATTATTTTCTTCGGTCTGTGGTGTCAGGTCGCGCTAGATTTGGTGAATTTACGAGCACATTCCTGCTCAGCACAGCACATGTGAGTAGCCTGGACAGGTCGAGTTCGCGCTATATTAAACTGTAAAAAAAAAAAAAAATGAAATCCTGTTAACTGTGATCTAACATAACCTTTACAATCAATGAACAGACCAGCAGCTGCCTCAAAAAAAGAATGGCACAAGTAAGTTTGGAGAAAAAAAATCAGTTCCTTCTCTTGACTTTCTTTTCCTTTCTAACTACTGACTCCTCTGCAGTACTAAGTGGGTCAGTGCAAAACATTTTACTGACAACTGCATGTGGTTGTTTTTTCTCCATTGCAGATCACATTGTGACACTAGATGTAATCTGCAAGGAGAATAAAACAAGTGGGTACAAGGTGCAACTGTTTATTAATTAAATTGCTTGTAACTGAATGAGTGATGTTTGGTGTGTTTGTGTGAATGGGTGAGGCATTGAATGTGGGGGTTGACTGTGTAAATAGGTAGATGTAATGGTTATATGATTTGGATGAGTGACTGTGTGAATCTTGATGCTTGGTCGGTGAATATGAGTGAGTAGGTGAATGATGTAAAGTGGGAGAAAGTGAAATAATTGTTGAATGTGGTAGGTAGGTGAATGATTTTGAGTGAGTAGTTAAGTGAATAACTGAGTGTACGCCTGTGGGAATGATAAGGTGGGGAGAAGAAAGCTTGTTAAAACACAATGAATTGAATGAATGCAACCTTTTGCCTCCAATAACATATTTTAATAACTGGAAATACAACAGTGAGCAGGTAAGGCAATGTGAATGAGTGGGAGGATAGTTTGATGAGAATGTATGATTGAGTGCGTGAATGAGTATGAGTTAGTGGGTAAACAGCAGAATGGGTGAGGGCGTGGATGGGAGTATATAGTTTAGTGGGGAAATTAGTGTGTATGGCTGGATGGAAAAATGTGAGTTGATAAGAAATTGTGCTGAGCAGATGCTGGAAATATTGGTGAAGGTTTGAAAAGATTCTGGTCAGTCTGAGGCCTCTTAGCTGGGTACGAAGGCTCATTTGGACTATTGCATCCACTAAGCCTTCTGACAAAGTTGATGTATGATCTGTATTTGACCCCACGGTTTGAACTCCGGCACTTAACTCAGCCTCTCATCCTCAAGGTTGATTAAAAAGAAAACTATTGAGTTATGTATAAATTAATATCTGTGTTCACCCTCTCTTCCCAGCCTGACTCTCCGAGAAAATCAGGCATCAGGTTTGCTCGCTATACTCAATTGTGTGGTGCAATGTTGTGTATGGACTTCTGCCTTACCACTTTTTGCAATCACCAGCCGCCACTGCCTTTCTCCATAAAAAAAGTCATAACACTTTACGGAGTTTCAGTAACTTATATAGCACAACTGCTCACTAAGCTACAACTTACAACAAAAAACAGCTTACTATTAATCACAGAGGCAAAACCAATGCATTACCAAAGCTCGTTTCTGTACCTGTGACAGAAATGTCCTATGGGAATTAACATGGGAAATGAACGTTTTTGGACTTCCCTTTTCTAGGCGCCAACTTGACGAATCATTCCTAAACATTCTTGGAAGCCAATGGTGTGGATGAACTTTTTTAGGAAAGTTTTGTGCATATTCGTCAAGCTTATTAGCGAAACAAAAAAACGTCTTCCTATGGAATTCTGATCTAACGTAAGTACGCAGTGGCAATCGGCACTGTGTAATTTATATATCTTGTTGATGTTCTTTAACTAGGGAGACCTATTGGCTTTGCCAATGTTATTAATTTGAATTCTAACCACATTAAACCTATCCCTTTCTTTTCTGAACTTTATGTTGCTTCTCTCCTATGCACACGCTTCTGATATTCCTCTGCTGTCAGTTCCCTTTGCCTACCTCTCACTCCACGTCCACCTGTGCATTATATATATTCTAGACATCACCCTGAACAAGGCATCCAGTGACCACCATCCCATCTTGTTCTTCCCCACCCCTGAAATTCTTTAGAGACTGGTATTAATTATCTATTAACTCTAAGCAGAACTTAGTGCATCACTGGCTCCATCTACATTATATACAACATTATATAGCTCCATCAGACAAGGTAGTGTGGCTGAGTGGTCTAAGGCACTGGATTCGAACCCCAACGCTGCCAGGGACATTTATTTTTACTTTCAGTGACGGATCACCATACTCTGCATTTTATTTACAAACTTGAAAACAAAAAGCGTTTCCAGGGCTGCTGTTCCACAGTAGTCCTCCTTTGCTTGCTGCTCTGTGTCTATTTAAAAACTATGTTTATATTATTTGTGAAGAGGGAGAAGTGTTGCTCGGCCAGCAAGACCAACTCTGGAGGTTTACACCAGCCAGCGAGTTGGAAAACAGAACGCCAGTTTGTATATTGTTAGCTCAAAAGTAAATCATGTTTGATCTAACTAGAGAGAGGCTATGGGAAACTGATAAGAGAAGTAGAGAAGGAACAATCATTGGTAAATGTAGGAAAATATTCTACAATCAATAGAAATGGAGCAAAAGTAAGCGACAAGCACGGGAACCAATGAAAAGCGAGGAAGGGGGATGTAAGCCCCTTTTAAGATATATATTAACAAGCATTGGCATAGCCAGTAGGTCTCGCCTTTGGGACCTTATAAGTGTTTAGCCATGCAACAGTTAATGTTGTTGCTGTAAGGATATTGTGCTGCATAACTAAATACTTATAAGGTCCCAAAGGCGAGACCTATTGGCTATGCCAATGCTTGTTATTCATGGTCTCTGATAAGTGGTGCGAAGGCAGTTGGGGGATTTAGGGAGAGGGCGTTGTCCCAAGGGACACTGGCGGCTACCTGGCCATATGCAGAGGCTCAGCCATCTAGGGGGATATAATATACAGCAGTAATCAGGTTTCAATTGGGTCCCTCATCCCTCTGGGCCCCGGTGCCACTGCACCTGCTGCACCAACGGAAGCTGCGTCCCTGGTAAGGAGACAGTGAAAAGTGTAATTGTTGTACAGTGCTGAGGGCTGGTGGCGTGGGATGTCATGTACAGACTCGTTTGCTCAAGTTCACCCCTTTGCACAGGACAGCGCCTGTGTCCTCGCCAGAAGCACGAGGAGCTATACAAATGCTACATTACAATCCTGTGCGCCGTTAACCAGAAACAGTCGCTCTTGATGCAACTTGCGCCTCTCCACAAACGGACGATCCTTGGCCCCCTGCCAGTAAAACATTATAGTGTCTCGTGGCAGCGAAGGCCAGAGTCACAGGCAGAAGGGGCGGGGCCTGGGAAGGAGCCGGGGGTGTGGAGAGGGGGAATCTTCCTGGGATGTGGGAGGGAGCCGGTGACATGGCCTGAGGAGGAAAGACCAGCAGCAGCTGAGGCGCTTTGCTGCTCTCAAGCTCGGAGGCGCCTGGAAGCCTCACCTCGGCTGAAGAGGAGCCCTCGGCCCCCCAGCAGCGCACTGAACCCTGGTCTGGGAGCTAGGTCTACCTCAGAGTGAAAGACTCTACCCCGAGATGCAGCGGGATCTGTGAGCTTCAGACTCCGCCCCGTTGGTGCAAACTTCCCTACACAGTCTCTCAGGGCCCCTTGTTCCCCCCTCAAGTGCCATCTTCACCCCTAAGTCCTATCTGCCCCCACAGTGCACATTCTACCCATGACGTGCATTGTTTAGCCCAGGGCCACGCACCCTACCCCTTCAGTTATTCCACGTGGCACCACGTCTGCCCTTCACTGACTTGCACACTACACCGGTGCACAAACTGTACCCTCTAAGCACCAGTTACCCCACAGTGCACTCTGCACCTGATCGGCACACTACACCGGAGCACAAACTGTACCCTCTAAGCACCAGTTACCCCACAGTGCACTCTGCCCCTGATCGGCACACTACACCGGTGCACAAACTGCACCCTCTAAGCACCAGTTACCCCACAGTGCACTCTGCCCCTGATACACTACACCGGTGCACAAACTGTACCCTCTAAGCACCAGTTACCCCACAGTGCACTCTACCCCTGATGCACTACACCGGTGCACAAACTGCACCCTCTAAGCACCAGTTACCCCACAGTGCACTCTGCCCCGATACACTACACCGGTGCACAAACTGTACCCTCTAAGCACCAGTTACCCCACAGTGCACTCTGCCCCGATACACTACACCGGTGCACAAACTGTACCTTCTAAGCACCGGTTACCACCAGTTACCCCACAGTGCACTCTGCCCCTGATGCACTACACCGGTGCACAAACTGCACCCTCTAAGCACCAGTTACCCCCACAGTGCACTCTACCCCTGATGCACTACACCGGTGCACAAACTGCACCCTCTAAGCACCAGTTACCCCCACGGTGCACTCTACCCCTGATGCACTACACCGGTACACAAACTGTAGCCTCTAAGCACCAGTTACCCCCACAGTGCACTCTACCCCTGATGCACTACACCGGTGCACAAACTGTAGCTTCTAAGCACCAGTTACCCCCACAGTGAACTCTACCCCTGGTGCACTACACCGGTGCACAAACTGTACCCTCTAAGCACCAGTTACCCCACAGTGCACTCTGACCCTGATCGGCACACTACACCGGTGCACAAACTGCACCCTCTAAGCACCAGTTACCCCACAGTGCACTCTGCCCCTGATACACTACACCAGTGCACAAACTGTAGTCCTCTATGCACCAGTTACCCAAGAGTGCACTCTACCCCTGATGCACTACACCGGTGCATAAACTGTACCCTCTAAGCACCAGTTACCCCACAGTGCACTCTGCCCCTGATCGGCACACTACACCGGTGCACAAACTGCACCCTCTAAGCACCAGTTACCCCACAGTGCACTCTGCCCCTGATACACTACACCAGTGCACAAACTGTAGCCTCTAAGCACCAGTTACCCCACAGTGCACTCTGCCCCTGATACACTACACCGGTGCACAAACTGTACCCTCTAAGCACCAGTTACCCCACAGTGCACTCTGCCCCTGATGCACTACACCGGTGCACAAACACAAACAGCACCCTCTAAGCACCAATTACCCCCACGGTGCACTCTACCCCTGATGCACTACACCTTTGCACAAACGGCACCCTCTAAGCACCAGTTACCCCCACGGTGCACTCCAACCCTGATGCACTACACCGGTGCACAAACTGTACCCTCTAAGCACCAGTTACCCCACAGTGCACTCTGCCCCTGATACACTACACCGGTGCACAAACTGCACCCTCTAAGCACCAGTTACCCCCACGGTGCACTCTACCCCTGATGCACTACACCGTTGCACAAACGGCACCCTCTAAGCACCAGTTACCCCCATGGTGCACTCTACCCCTGATGCACTACACCGGTGCACAAACACAAACTGCACCCTCAAAGCACCAGTTACCCCCACGGTACACTCTACCCCTGATGCACTACACCGGTGCACAAACACAAACTGTACCCTCTAAGCTCCAGTTACCCCACAGTGCACTCTACCCCTGATGCACTACACCGGTGCACAAACTGTACTCTCTAGGCACCAGTTAACCCACAGTGCATTCTACCCCTGATGCACTACACTGGTGCACAAACACAAACTGTACCCTCTAAGCTCCAGTTACCCCACAGTGCACTCTACCCCTGATGCACTACACCGGTGCACAAACTGTACCCTCTAAGCACCAGTTACCCCACAGTGCACTCTACCCCTGATGCACTACACCGGTGCTCAACCTGTGCCCTCTAACCACCAGTTACCCCACAGTGCACTCTACCCCTGACGCACTCCACCGGTGCACAAACTGTACCCTCTAAGCACCAGTTACCCCACAGTGCACTCTACCCCTGATACACTACACCGGTGCACAAACTGCACCCTCTAAGCACCAGTTACCCCACAGTGCACTCTGCCCCTGATGCACTACACCCTTGCACAAACTGTACCCTCTAAGCACCAGTTACCCCACAGTGCACTCTACCCCTGACCGGCACACTACACCAGTGCCACACACGCCCCGGTGCACCAATTACCCCTCAGTACACTCAACCCCTGACCTGCACACTACACCAGTGCCACACACACGCCCCTGTGCACCAATTACCCCACAGTGCACTCTACCCCTGACCTGCACACTACACCAGTGCCATGAACTCTCCCCTAATTACCCCCACAGGACATTCTACCACTGATATAGACCACACCAGTGTCACAAACCCTACCACCGTGCCACACTTATCCCCAGTGCACACTTTACCACGTATATACACACTAGACCAGTGCCACACACACCTAACCTCTGATCTACAGTTCGAGATGTACTCTTTACTCCTGGTATAAACTCTTTCAGAGGTGCAGACACACCCCAAACGAGGATGCCCTCCACTCCCCCACGCGGACTTTAGTCTTCCGGGTCACGCGGACCCTTCATCGGGTGTGAGCTGCTGGAAGTTGCTCCAGTCACGGCCACGTGGGTCGAGGATCCGGCGGCGACTCAAAGCATCCGCCCGGAGCCGCACCTGAGTCCATCACCTGCTGCTGGCCTCAAGCATCAGCGCAGGAACGCCCACCCGCGCGGAGCACCCTCCTACGCCTGGAAGCACCAGTCCGGAGCTCCCGCCTGACTGAAACCAGTAGCGCCTTGAAGCAGTAGTCCGGTGTCCCCGCGGGGGAAGAGGAGACTGGGCTGCGCCTTGAAGCGCCCACCTGGCAGAAGCGCCTCGGCACAGAGCTCCCACTTGGGTAAACGCCGCAGCCCCGGCGTCTTATCCATCGGCACCAGGAGGCGACGTCCCAACAGCACCTTGAAGCAGTGGGGACTCTGCTGCGCCTTGACGTGCCTACCTGGCAGTAGCCGGCACAGGGCTCACACCTGGGTAAACACAGGAGCCCCGGCATCTCATCCATCTGCACCATGAGGCGGTGTCCGCGGCAGCGCCTAGAAACAGTGGTCCAGAGCCCAGGTGGGGACAGCAGAGGCTCTGGACTGCGCCTTGACGCGCCCACCTGGGTAAACACAGCAGCCCCGGGTGGCCCGTCTCATCCATCCGCGCAAGGAGGTGGCGGTGCCGGCCTGGAAGTGGCCTGGACTCTGCCGTCTCTGGGGAGGGCTCAGTGCGGGGCCAGCGGCGGGGCTCGGTGATGGACGTGCCCCGGGCAGGAGGCGCCTCCCGCGGGGCCTGGGACTCCGGCACTGGTGAGTGAGGGAGTGTGGGCGAGCGTGTGAGGCGCGTCTGACTGAATCCACTTCAGGCCCGGAGCGTGAATACAGAGGGGGACGAGTGAAAGGGGTGTAAAGGAAGAAAAGTGCACAAAGGAATAGAACTCAATGTGAGAAATAGAACAAGCATGGTCCGCTTTCACTTTCGTCCGTTGTGAAAGCTTTCTTGTCTTTATGGGGCCACGTGTTTGAAACACATGGCCCCATAAAGATAAGAAAGCTTTCACGACGCACGGAAGGCAGACGAGCCCGTCCAAATAGGACAGCTCAAAAAGCCAAACAAAAACGTCACTACCAGCTCTTTTCCAATGGCTGGCCACCGTTTAGCATAAACGGTGACGCCAGCCAATGGAAAAGAGGGGTGGGGCTTAAAGCCCTTTACACAAAATACCTCAAAACATTCAATCTCGCCAGCGAGGCCAACCAATGGAAAAGAGGGGCGGGACTTAAAGCCCTTTACACAAAATACCTCAAAACTTTAAATCTCGCCAGCGAGACTGCGAATGTGCGCAGCCCACGCAGGCGAGACCTAAAAATGACTGTGGCATCACTGCTGGATGACAGCGGAAAGATGAGATACAAGGGCATGGGTGGAGATAGAAAAAATACAGCCCCTGGCTGCTCACACAATAGGGTGGCTGTAGTTTGAAGGAAGTGGCAGTGACCATGTATGCAGTGGGGCATAAGGAGGTTTGGACAGTCGAACTGAGAAAATAGGTCTACCGAAAAAACCCAAATAAGACAACCTGCCAATACTGTCATGACGTAGTAGCTGTGATGGGCAGGAACAGCCTACGCAGGGTAAGTTGGGGCGGGTAGGAGAAGACACAGAAATGATCAATGATACGCTATACAGAGAGTGCAATGTGAGCGTGGAACAGAAAAGGAGAGGTAGGTAATGGCACAATAAAAGAAATGAAATACAACTTCGACCACCAATACAAAAACACATTCGAGGCAATTACAAAAAATAGAGTAGCAAACAAGAAGGCATAGAGGGAAGCAGACTTTGGAACGAGCAAATGGCATAGCAAGCAGGCTGTCACTTAAAACAGAATACAGGAGTGGCGCTGGCATCGCAGCGCCTTCAGTACTCCAGTCACCAGACCAGTAGGCCACCTGAGAGCAGCAAATACAGAGTAAGTTGGGGCTATTTCTAGCTTAAGATATGCCAATGAAGTTGATCTAGACCTCAACTTAGTATCAATATTATTATTGCTGGTAATTTTAGCAGTAATAATTGTACTTACCAGACAGGCCCCTTCCTGAACAAACGTCTCCAGGGGATGTTGGTCTGGGTAGACAGAGAGAAGCTCTTTGTGATGTCCTCCAACGATATGATGTGCTCTGCAGAAAGAACAGTGATGGAGACAGGATGAACGACAGGGCGCAACTGCTGAACGCATAAGACGAGAAGTACTGTCTCTTTAAACGCGTTATGCCAAGTTGCTAGCTAATATATCACTTAAAGGAATAGGTAGCCTTGTTTGAGGATATCAGGGCCAGATCAGACAATAGGGTATTCAGGGCTTTCCCAAAGAGGCACTAACTATGAAAGGATAGTAGGGGCAAGAATAGGTCAGGCTCACTTTTAAATGGCCAGGCCATATAAAGAACTTTGCAGCAGCAGTCCTTCTGGCCTTTAAAGGTTTAATTCACAAAGGTTTTTGAAAATATAAATTACTTTTATGATCATGTTAATTGTCACACTTTCCACATTTTTTGTATGGTGGAAAATTCGCCAGTATGGTATATTGTTTGCAAGGGTTGGGAACATGGGTTATTCCAGGTGTGAGCCCATGGTGGTTGGCCATTTGGAATGTACAGAACACCCCTACATTTATGCTCTTGGTTTCAAAACCTCATTTGCACGCTTAAATTTACTGCCAAAAAAACAGAACAGGTTGAAAATTGGATATGAAAATTATCCAAACACCCACACATTTTCAGGGAATGTAGGAGAAAGGGTTTCTCCATCCTCAAAAAAAATTCTGGTGAAGGAAAATGTTGATGTGATAATGCAGATTTCTGCTGTACATGCCCATTGTCACTGTTTGTCCAGTGAATAGTTTGTATGATGTCATATGCAGCATCAAAGGTACTGCAGGCAGGGGTTTCCTATAGGACAGGCAGGGGTTTCCTATAGGACAGGCAGGGGTTTCCTATAATACTCCACAGGATTTTAATAAATCCCACAAGTGAGAAATCTACAAATAGTAGAGTTCTGATTTTTAACACGTTTTTGTGCGTTGTCCCCTTAAAGACACTGTCCTCTTCCTAGTGGAGAAATATACATGCTGCACTCTGTGCCTGGGACATTGTGCCCAAAAGGCTGAGTCATCACTTGTTGAGACGGGCACTATACAATGTAAGCAACTAAGGTGATACTGTTCACACCTCCTATCCTTTTCTCATAAAGTACAATCATGTCTCTTTAATTACATATGAATAATGTCCATCATCTGACTTATGTGCTAGGTCTTAGAGAGACCCTGTTACCCAAAGGATATCTAAGGCAGAGGCAGGAACTATAAAAGTTCAAAAAACATTTTATAGAATCATCTGCAACCCTATTTAAGTAGCACTTTTATTATACATAAGAATTTCATAGTTTTGTTATTTATCCTTCTACAAACAGCGAAGGGTCCAACATGATATTTTCTCATTTAAAGTAGCCTTCAGCCATCACGTGTTTCGACTATGCTTGGTCAATATCCCTATGACTTCCTCAGGGCTCAACCATTAGTCTAATAGTGCCCCCCATATTGTCAACTAATTGCATTAAATAGATCTGTACTCACTAAAAGACCACGATTGTCACTCTTAAAAGGTTACTTGCTCTATTTGAACATAATTTCTTCATCTGTGCATAGGGCCTGCCATTTTGCATTAATGTTGAAGGTGCAATATACTCCCTACAATGTCTCCACACCGTTGCGTGTGTTAAGTTATGTTAAGGGTTTGAAAGTGCAGTTCTGCCAAATGATCATGATGCTATAGAACCATAACACATCAATGTCAATGGGAAGGTCAGAGGCTAATGTGAGTAAAGCCAGGTTTTAAATTGATCTGAATATAATCAATGAGCTATACCCACACAGACTGAGCGGGAGGTATTCCAAGTTCTAGGCGAACCCTTCAACCTCCAAGCTCATGCCACTCGGTGGTGATCTTCCTCTCATTTAAAGTCCAGGTGATCAGCATTCTTTCAGCGGCGGCTGGTGCCATTCATAAGTGGTGGGCCTCGGGTTTCTGCTGTGTCACCCCAAGAATGAACGAAATGCAAACTATTATCACCTCTTTGCATTCCGTTTATCCTTAGACTGACGCAAAAGGGACGCACACCTGAATTCAGCATTGTTGCGTTACCTACCTTTCAACAAAATTCCGATCCCGCTGCTCTGCTCACCCGGCTACTCCTGTGAGCGTTGCTGGTAAACTGGCTGTAGAACTTTGCCTATGTCAATGCAGCCCGGCCCATTGCAATGCTGCTCTTTAAAATAGAGAGTATTAGACTCGGATTCAAATGTATGAGAGCAAAGTTGGGATTGGCTTGAGCAGGGCAACCCAAGGCTCCATCAGAGACCTGCCGTCTCTGCCCCCAGCCTCTCTAACAGTGCGGTATTCAGAGGCCTTTAAAATGCGCAAGTTAGATTGGACTCACCCGAGCCGGACATGTGCACTTAATTTATGGCAGCCCTCTGGTCTACTTTACGGGAGGAGGACCATGCCTCCGCCTCCTGAACTACCGAACGCCAACCACCGGCGCCACATAATTTATAAATGTTTTTACTGTTTCGCTCTTAAGTGGCGGGGCAACACTCATTTGCCAGGATGGATGAGCCTCCGCTGTATTTTCTTCCTAGTCAGGCAGCAGGTACCCAGCTTCGAAATGTTGATCTTGGACCCCTGCAGTCCACTAACTTCTTATCAAGGTCAACACAACCATAGCTTCTATTAAGGTCCCTCCACCCCCTTTTGAAATATGCCATAGTAACCACTTAAGAAAGAAACTATAGGTTCACCCTTTTTTTTAATTTACTGTGCAGCTTGTTACAGTGAAATTATACAACCCCAGTATGGGGCACAGCAGTTCCGCTAGGTCATATATGCAGTACAAGCATTTTTTCATGAATTTATAAACAAAACATTCAGCAATGGAAACAACCCCCTCTACCACCCCCCGCCACCCCCCAACCCTGGCATTTGAATGTATCTATGGATCCCAGGTTCACCCTTTAATGCAGTGCATTTTACGCCCCTCTCCAACTCACTGCTTCCTGTGAAACTCCTGAAGTCTGCTATTAGTCAACAAAACCAGAAGTTTGAAAAGGTTCACGATAGCTCCCCTCTTAACACTTTTGGATTGCTTCTAGGATGATCTAATAATACAGTACAAATGTCATGATAAGAAAGTAAAGGAGAGCCATAACTGAGTTTAATACTAATTTACATTACTAAATGTCCTTTTTAAATTTAAAAAAAAAAAAATCGATATTAAAAAAAATAAAAAAATTCAAGCATTTAGAATAAAAATGTAAATTATGTATTAATTATATTTGAATAAAATAGGGCTGGCATTAAGGGTTATGACAAGAATTAGGGTGAGGGATGGCAATAAGGTACGGCTAGGGATGAGGTCGGTGTAAGTATATAGGGCGAGACATGGTAAGGGTTAAATCCGTGGTCAGGACTTTTTTTAATCACATTCTGGCACATGCATAAACAATGCCATTTGCGATTCCTTATTAGCGAAAAATAAGGATTCGCTAATAAGGAATAGCAAAAGGCTATGCATGTAGAAATCGCTTACAAAATAGCGATTTCTAAACATTCCTTAATTGCGAGTCGCAAATTGCGAGTCGCAATTAAGGAATACCTCCCCATTTATTCCTATGGGCCTAGAGGCCCATAGGAATGAATGGGAAGACTTTCTCAATTTGCGATTCTCAATTAGAGAATCGCAAATTGCTCATGCAATTTCAAGGGTGCCAGGGTGTCAAAAGGACACCCTATTGCACCCCTGAAATCTGCATATGAGTACATCTTGCACACACACATGCCCCAAGGGCATGTGTGTGTGTAAAATGGAACTTTGAAAAATGCACTTTAGTGCATTTTTCAACGTTTTTGCAAATTACCATGAAGTTCAACTTCATGGTAATTTGCTCCCCCTATTAGCGAAATCGCTAATATTTTTACTTTAATGCATTGCATTTAAGGAATCTCAATTTGTGATTCCTTAAATGCAATCGCAATTTAAGTAATCGCAATTTACTTAATTTACTTACTTAAATTGCGATTTTTGCATTTGGGATGATGCATCCCAAATTCAAAAATACCGGTTGCAAAGGGGCAGATTCTGAGAATCTGCCCGTTTGCGACCGGTTTTTGCTTTGATGCATGTGGGCCATAGTATTTCTAATTAAAATAAATATAAAATGACATGTGCACCATAAGCTGATAAATATATAGTCAATATATTTCGGTTTTTTGCATGGAACTTAATTACAAACAACTCAGCTGATGGTAGATTGTCTGGGTCCTAAATCCGAGTCACCTTTTGATAGACTCGTATACTATCCTATAGAGAGAGTTTTAAAAAGTCCACAGAAAATAGGATTGTTAAACAGTCATCTGCTTCCTAACCAATTACCAGAAGGAAGCCGGCCCCACCCTCTGAGCCGCTCTCTCATGTACCCTCTCCTTTGAAGTCCCATGTACTTCCTGCCTGTTCTTTCCCACTTCTAGCTGCATCCCCTGCCAACTGTTATCACATGCTTGGCGACGACTCACATGTGCGGCTTTCACTGGAGAACAACCAATGACCAGAGGCATGCATCGTATGCTCTTCAGTGGTATAGCCAGGGTGTCATGGGCCCTAGTGCAAGGGAGAACCCCCCCCCCCCCCCCCCCAGCTGCTGTTTGAACTGTGAAATACAGCAATCATCAGGGTTCAGTGGGCCCCTCGGACTCTGTTCCCCGGTGCAACTACACCTGCTGCACCAATAGATGCCACTCTGCTGATGCTTTTGGCTCCCGGCTGTAGACACTTAAAAGTCAGATGAATGAATAAAGCTCGATTTACAAGTACTGCGGTGTCTTTGGCTCTAGGCCCATGCCCCTCGCGTTTTAGTAGATTACATTAGCTCGCTAGCTTCTCGAGTCAGTACAGCAGTACATATTTATGCTTGCCACCCCGTTCTTCCTTTCCATTCAAGTCTTCGGATGTTACCTTCTCGCTTGCGCGGACTGAGGGGACAGATTTTATTTTCCTGCTCGAGGTGTTTTGCTGAAAAGTCTGTCACCCAGAATCCAGCAGCATTTCTCCTCAACAGGGTAAACAACAGAGGACAACTCTCAGAACTCTGCACTGGCTGACAGGCAAACACAGAGGCTTGCGCCCCCTGCCACAACACCCCTGGTGGGTGCCAGACCTTTGTGTTGCAGTTTCCAGGCTCTGGAACCTGCTGCGCTTAACCAGCAGAAGCTGCTGGCAGTAAAGAACCTGCTGTTCCCTCAGGGAGCAGCATTCCCGAGCCACTGATCCCAGTCAGGGCTGAGATTGCGTGCGCCCCCAGCCATTTTGGACATTACAACCAAAGCTAAGCTAAACAATCTGAGAGTTGTGTGGACGAGGGCCAGTTAATGATCTACAAACTGCAATCTGCAGCCAGGGGAGCAGGACCACAGAGAAATGTCCTCCATGAAAAAAAGAACAACCTTTTCCAAAATAGAAAGGCCAATGTCAAGCGACCACCAGGGTGATGTGCACTTTATAACCATCAGTTCGATGCACAGGAGGGCTGGACAGACACAGGCCCAAAGCACCGTCAAACACTCCCAGTAACACCATGAGAGTAACCTGTAGCAATCGTGAATGTGGGCATTTACCAGGCTCTGGTCAGGAGGTCGGAGACGTGTTCTTAGCACTCTGAGTTACGTAAAGTCTAAGGAGCACCAACAAGCAGAAGCAGTACGCAAGTTCCCTACAAAGCCTCTACACTGGTTCTGACCAATTGCAAGCCGTGGTCCATGCGACAAAAATGACCTACCATCCTGAGCCCCACCAGTGCACTAATGAAACAAGACAACCCACTGCACACCTCAGACATAAATAAGGGCCCGATTTATATGTTGGCGAAATGGTCATTCTATGGCAACTGTGACGGCGTACCCTTTTCGCCAATATAATGGTCCACCTGCCCGAATTAAAGGCACGTGGACCTTTGGTGTAATGACGGCAGCGACCACTCGGTTCTGCTGGATTACCCACTCCGAAGGACCGACAGAGTAAGGGCCGTCGGAGGTTGACCTGTACATAAGTTCACCTAATTGAGATCAGTAAACATAGAGGTCACTTTTCACTGCCCATCACCACCAGGAAAAGGGCAGTTAAAATTGCAAAATGCCACCCTAACCATTAGAAATAATGGCGACGGGGGCATTGTGTTTTTTTTTCCCCAGAAACCTAATCCTGCTGCGGGGTTTTGTTTTCGAAAATGTAAAAAAAAATGTTTTTACCTTTGCTGTACTGCTACGTCAAGTTTGACAGAGCCATAAGGCAACGTCGCAATACACTGGCAGGAACCGCCCTTTGGGGCAGTACCCGTCAATGCTTGAAATGTCTGTTGGCCCAACAGATATTTCAAAATTGGGTCCTTGGAACCTCCGCCACCCTAAGTCTCCAGAATTGCTCAAACTTACTTGCCTTCAAATTTGCAAACCTGTTATGCACCATCATTTTTCTGGAAACTAGTTCTAAAGCTAGAACAACAATGTTCAAGGCCAGGGGTTGTTGCATTCATATTGACCCTCAGTGCTGGCTCCAGCATTACTCCTACACCAGGAACAGACAGTTCAAGAGGTGCGAGTCTTTGATAATCAGCAACTGGTCAATGGTGAGTCAATTATGTTTTCTGCAAGTTTGCTTCTCCAAGATGGCAAAAACAATCACATTTTGACACAGCACTCTAGCCCCTTTCTTTAAGGTAAATATTGTTGCAAAATCTGAGCCCTCTGTCCTCCAGGCTAACTCAGAAGAAAAGATGGTCTATAAAAGAATATTGCTGCTTTTCTTTTTTAACCCCATGCCTCTATTACACATAATTTCTTTCAAAGTCCAAATGAGACACCTACTCTGTGAAGTGGACAGAAATCTGATATGTATTTCTATGTAAGCAGCAGTTATAAACCTTTTGACTTCTTGGGACCCTCCAATGAATGACTTCTGCACACCGGTGACCCCCACCTAAGATTTTTCTGATTTGAACCTCAAAACAATACACACAACTAAATAAACACATACATTAAACAAATATGTAGATTATGAAATAATTTATACACAAACAAAAGACTTGTATTTTAATGGGAATGTTGCAGTGTTTTTCCAATTTGGATTTATTTCTAAAAGACAAAACAATATGACAGGCTCTAGCATATTAATTAGGTTTTTTTTACCCTCATGTATGCTGTATTTTTCAGTGCATATTAGAGCTTTCATTGAGGTCAGCAGTTGTGCATACTACTGTTTTCTGTGCTTGGGCTGCTCCCAGGATTCAAGCTAAGGATACAGGGCTGCACGGACCCCAGGTTAATACCCACTGGACTAGAGCATGGAATCACTTTAGAAATTGCACCCTGTGGGGTTGAAAGCTGTCCTCAAAATGAAACAGAAACCATAAAAGTCAACTCAAGAACTCCATTAGTCAGAGCTGCCTTCAAACTTTCAAAATAGAGAGGGTTACTGAGAATCCAGCACAGGCCTCTGAATGGTTCATTTTGTCTGCAGTGGAGGTAACCCCGGAAATGCCAACCAAAAAATAAGAACGAATTCTGGACAGGCGGGTACTCAAAAAGCGGAGCGCTGAAAGGTTGGTTGACTGTGTTGAAGGTAACCCTTTTAAGGCAGAACTCTGTGGGGCAGTGGCGTAGCGTGGGCGGAGCCATAGGGGCGGTCGCCCCGGGCGCAAAATACTCAGGGGGCGCAACATTTTAAAAGAAAGTGAAAGGGACTCAGGAAGTGCTAACGGTCCACGGGTTAGGGGGCGCATCACTTGCCTTGCCCCGGGCAGCCCCCCACGCTGGCAACCACGATACGCCGCTGCTGTGTATGGGAATCTAAAAGAGTCCCTACAAGCCATTCTGCCCTTGAAGTAAACAGAAAGGCATGCACATATATATTAGCCTTGTGTTGGTAGGTCAGAAACTAGGTAGTGCACGTGTCAGTGCGAATGGTTTGGAGAGTGAAGGGGTGAACTTACCGTTTTCAGAGAAGTGCTGCTTGTACATGTAATAAACCCACAGTAAGGCCAGGCATCCGGAGAAGAAAAAGACACTCTCCCAGCCGTACCAGTCTAGCAGGAGAGAGCCAGCTCCACCGATCACCAAGGTGCTAGAACAGAGAAATGTGGGGCAAACATTTAGAACGTGTTCCTTCTTCATCTTCAGCCAACTATCACCCTTTCCCAAACCACAGGTTATCTAAGAGCACATCCCAGGACAGAGACACCAACAAGAGACATTCACTTGCATAAGATCACAAAGACTGATGGTGACGCTGCAACCATATTACTGCACGCGTAAACTCACTGCACTGGTAACCAATTTTACTAACGATTGAACTTGATACAAAACCATGTACCTTGAAACTCCAAAATACCAAAACACCTCAAAAGCAAACAAACGACTACAGGCAGCACCAGAACATTAAGCAGCAAGAATGATCTAGGGCACGAAATGCAGAGATTCAAGAAGAAACAAGCATTGGCAAAGCCAATAAGCCGGGCACTGGCCACCAGCCTTTTGGCTTTATCAATGCTTGTTTTGTCTTGTCGTGGTTTTTGCAACACTTTTATTGGGAAGCTGCCAGGCCTGCTATCTGAGAACCATTAGTTCAAAGCAAAAATATTTTTGATCACAAAAAGCATACATTGCCATAATAGTCCCTGGCACTTAAAGGAACTACATGGAGTGTGGATATCCTCTTCGTTTTAGGATATAACGCTTTACTCACAGTGATGGTAGCCTATGGCTAAAGTGGGCTGACCCACTGCCCATGCTGAGGTGGGTGGAGGAAAAATGTGAATCACACAAAAACAGACAAATGGAGGAAGATGACTGACTGAAAGCCCCTAAAAGTAAATATAATATACATATAATAACACTAAAATCAAAACGTATTGGCTGACACCACACCTAAAAAGCCCCAGCCACCCATTCTCGGGATCAGCCAGAGAATCTGAAATTCACCACTTGATCTCTGAAGAGACACCAGAGAGGATCATATCCCAATAGTAACTGAAAGTCCTCTGCTTCTAGAGATCCTTCATTGATTAAGTGTAATTTTGCGCAGTATATAGACCCAGTGTGCTCACACATCTTTTAATAGGCACTGCTCACACCACAGTCACATCAAGCTTCCCCATCTTGCAGAGATTGCGCTTCTGAAAAGAACCCTCTCCACAAACATAAGGCCTCATTGCCTTTCGTCAAAGGTAGCACTTACCCGAGATTCCTATTTCACTCCTGCCTTACACCGGCGGGACCCACAACCACAATGTACAACACATGAGAAATGAACTCTCCTTCTACACTAAGGCCCTAATTACGAATGTGACTCGTGGTGGTGTGGCAGTAATGGTGCAGCACTGCCGCACTAGCTGTCTGACCACCCCGGGACTGACGCTTCCTAGGAACTGCCATTCCCAGGTGGTAGTCTTGAGTCAGCAATTTGCATGGCGGGACAACAGCGGTTTCCTCTCCACCTTGGTGCCATGAAAACTGTGGAAGAGAGGAAACAAAGGGGGCCCTACAAGGCCCCCGGATGCCTCACACCATGTGAATGCATGCAGGGGGGCACAACATGTTCACCCCAGTTCCTGCATGGTTTTTAGCAATCCCATTGTGGTGTTCATTTTCTGAGGCACCCCGTGGGAACACCAAACAAGCATTTGCAATGCAATAGGTCTCGCATTATAAAAGTGTGAGCAGTTGGCATTGCTAATTATAATACAACACTAGCAATTGGCATTGTAAATGATAATGGCATTTATTTATGTGTTTGTTTTATAAAATAGATAAAAAAGGCATTGTCATGAACAATGCCAACAGCTTAAACTTTTGCAAATGCGAGACCTATTGCATTGCAAAAGGTTGTTTCAGTACTGCAGGCTTTTTTAAAGTTTTAGTCACTACTCAAAATGAAATCCATTTTATCAGCGTTGCCAGAGCTCCTTTATCTTTAATGCCATAAATGAAACACAATGTTCTAAGCAGATTGCCAAATAGCATCTCCAGCCCGATCACAATGTCTCACTTCATTCTGGACAGTGGGTACCCTGTTTTCATGCAGCACCAAGACGTGGTGAACTAATGCACAGACTGAGGTCTGTTAGCCTCCGAGGCTCAAAGCACTCCTTGCAACAGTCTGCTGTGTCAAGGTATTGCCATGTGTACAGCACACACTCTGCAACAGCAAGTGGTTTCAAAGTTGGGGGTGACTTCCCAAACTTTCCTGAGGTGTTCATCGTGTTTGGTGACAGCGTATTTATGCTGACAGCCCCAAAAACTGTTTGTGGTTGTGTGTTTTGTGTGTGGTTGTGTGTGTGTGTGTGTGTTTGGTTGTGTGGTTGTGTGTGGTTGTGTGTGTGTGTGTGGTTTTGTGTGTGTGTGTGGTTGTGTGTGTGGTTGTGTGTGTGGTTGTGTGTGTGTGTGGTTGTGTGTGTGTGTGTGGTTGTGTGTGTGGGTGTGTGTGTGGGGGGGGGTTGTGTGTGTGGTTGTGTGTGTGGTTGTGTGTGTGTGTGGTTGTATGTGTGTGTGGTTGTATGTGGTTGTGGTTGTATGTGGTTGTGGTTGTATGTGCTTGTGGTTGTGTGTGCTAGTGGTTGTGGTTGTGTGTGCTTGTGGGTGTGTGTGGTTGTGGGTGGGGTTGTGGGTGTGGTTGTGGGTGTGGCTGTGGCTGTGGTTGTGGTTGTGTGTGTGGTTGTGTGTTTGTGTTATTGTGTGTGTGGTTATCTGTGTGTGTGTGGTGTGTGTGTGTGTGTAGTTGTGTGTGATTGTGGTTGTGTGTGTGTGTGATTGTGTGTATGTGTGATTGTGTGTGTTTGTGGTTGTGTGTGTGTGGTTGTGTGTGTGGTTGTGTGTTTGTGTGGGGTAGTGTGGGTGTGGTTGTGTGGTTGTGTGTGTGTGTGGTTGTGTGTGTGTGGTTGTGTGTGTGGTATGTGGTTGTGTGTGTGTGTGGTGTGTGTGTGGTTGTATGTGGTTGTGTGTGTGTGTGTGTGTGTGTGGTTGTATGTGGTTGTGTGTGTGGGGGGTTGTGTGTGTATGTGGTTGTGCGGGTGTGTGTGTGTGGTTGTGTGTGTGTGTGTGTGTGGTTGTGTGGGACAGTAATACTAAACGCATCTCATAATAAAGGAACACAAACATCGAGTGTGTGGAAAGAGAAAGTACGTTGTAAGTCAAACTGGCGCAGCAAAGCATTAACACAACAACAAAACAAGATCACTTAGCGAAGACTGAGTGCTGATAATGGATAAACACAGCCCATCATCTTAAGAGTTCGATTGCAACCATTGTGCACTCAAACCTGCCCCCTCCTTGTGAGTTGCACCCCATATTTCATGAGTTATAACTGCTGCACCCACCATAGCGCTTTGAGATCTAAAGCGCTACATTGGTCTAATCGACTAACCAGTCGTTTCCGTCATGAAAGCGGCAATGAAAGGACTGCCTGAATGGTGCAACAGACATGAAGCAGCCGCTGCGATCAGAAATAAACACTGTGAACGTTATCCAGTTTCACGGTAACATTTCCTTAATGTTCCTTAAGTCACAAAACAGTAACAACCATTGGCCGCGCGGCTCACTGAGAACATCAAAGGGGCGCCGCGAAAGTGAAAGTGATCGCGGGCGCTTAATGAGGGCACCTCTTTTCAAGCGCGCACGCGCCCGCGCACATGCACTGCAAGCTGTGGCCGGCGGTAGCATTTTCTGAGCCCTCACTAAAAGACTCGCCAGCCCAGCGCTGGTCAGGCGAGACCTAAAAACCAACCACATAGAATGAAATCTTGAATGTGAACAGGAATCCCAAACTACAACCACGTGGGAATAACTTCAGTTTAAGCTTCTGCACCCCAAAACTACAACCACGTGTGCTTTCTGAACAAGAGCAACACCAAATTACAGCCGCATGGGGGCTACGAGTATATGCAAAAATACAGCTACCGAAAAACTACAGCTACATGTTCCTATCTTCAGGGCAGACTAAAGAACAGCAACTCAAAACTACGACCACACGAAGCTACTTTATTGTTACACTCTAGTAGTTCAAAGCGCAACCATGAGAACTGAACAACTACACCCTCAATTAATGCAGAGGTCCATTAAGCCACAAACTACTGCCACATGGAGCTATCTTCAGTGCATGTTAACTACAGCACCCCCAAATTATTGTCATGTACCCCAAATTACAACCATAACGGCTTTGAGCCCCCAAACTGAAGCAGGTGGGCCACCCTTGTAAGGTGCAAGCCAGAGCCACACTGAGCATCCTCCAGCAGATGCAAACCAGAGCCACCAGGGATGACTTGCTATGAAAGCAACTGCAGCAATATATGGCTACCTACAGACCACTCACTTACAGTTATATGCCACGACATTAAGTGCATACTACAGTACAGCAATGCACGGTCATACTGGGTGATCCTTGATATCTCAAAAAGAGAACACCTGGGTGTTTCTTGAGAACACCAAAGCACAGCCACATGCTGCTACCTTCGGTGCATGCGCAACTACTGTAATCCCAAACTACAGCACACTGGGTAATACCCTGAGCCCCTAAACCAGGCGTTTGGGGCAAGCTTCAGCATGTGAAAACCACAGCTATGTGGGGCATCCCAGAGCATGTGCAGGCCACAGCCAGCATAGGCTGCCTTCAGCACACGCTAGCTGTACATACACAGCATGACAGCCTCAGGATCACTCAACTGAAGTCACATGGGGCTGCCTTCAGCAAGTCTGAACCTCTGTCACATAGGGCCACATAACACATGCGTACACCACAGGCAAATTGGGCCACCCTCGGCATGTGCAAACGACAGACACATGGATCAACCCCTCAGCAGGTGCACAACACAGCCACAAGGGTCAGCCCCTCAAGCATAAGAAAACCACAGCCCCATGTGTACGCCCCTCAGCAGATGTAAACCACAAACACATGGA
The DNA here is from genome assembly GCF_964204655.1 of Triturus cristatus. NCBI lineage: Eukaryota > Metazoa > Chordata > Amphibia > Caudata > Salamandridae > Triturus > Triturus cristatus. The sequence goes on along the minus strand of NC_140590.1, from coordinate 1,659,009,441 downwards.
GCAACCCGCTGCATATACAAACTTATAGCTAGTGGGCCAACCTTAAGCAGGGTCAGCCCACAGCCAGACTGGGCTGCCATCTACACATGCCAGCCAAACAAGGCGACTGGTCCTGTGAATCCCCAAATGCAGCCACATGGGGTAACCTTCAGCAGGACCTAATCACTGCCACATCTGACCATGGACCACTGCCACATCTAACCACTTCAAGCAGACCACAGTCAATCAATAGAATTCTTTATTTGGCCCCAATACTAGTACCCAAAAAGCCCATAAAATATATCACAAATATAACATATAAAAAACAATGGGAATTAAACAGCAAAATCAGCTCTACAATTTGTGTTACAATACAATGCTTTTCAAATTGGGCTACCTTCAGAAAGTGAAAGCCAGACATATGGGCTAACATTGGAGCTTCCGAAATCAGCCACATGTAGCCAGCTCCAGCAAACCACACTATAAATGCGTGGCGGACCCTCCTAGCATTCAACTCACACGCCAGTAGAGCTATTGTGAGCAACCCAAACAATAGCCACATGGAATTAGCCTCAGCATCGCCAACCCAAAACTACACAGAGCCATCTCCAGCACCACCACACCATAGTCACATGAGGCTACCATACTAACAGCGCACCCAAACCAGAGGCAGCACCAGAGCAAGCACCTCTACTCACAACCCCCATTACATTAAATCTCCCTCTTCTCATCCTGTGACACTGTCTCAGTCTCTTCTCACATCCTGCAATATACTGTGCGATCTCCTTCTCACCCCGTGAAACTTCCCTAGTCTCTTCTCAAATCCTGCAGTATACTGTCCGATCTCCCTCCTCTCATCCTGTGACACTGCCCCAAAACTGGTCCTAGGATGCTTGTTTCCGGTCCAGGGAGGACCTGGCTTGGCAGTTCGGGCTGGACTGTTCCCATGAGGCACAGGGTCAAGGCTGATTTGCATATGGCCAGGTCTAAACTGGGGTGGCATGGTGAGCAAAAAAATGATGGATTTTCCCAGATCTCTTGTCTGGGGGTGAATGTTTTGATTTGTTCTGCATTCCATCCATTAATTGTGTGTCTTTTACTGTCCAGTCTCTTCTCACACCCTGCAGTATACTGCCCTGTCTCCCTCCTCTCATCCCGTGACACTGCCCCAGCACTCTCATCTCACATCCTGCAGTATACTGCGGTCTCACTCCTCTCAGCCCTGCCGACACTGTCCCACTCCCTATCCTCACCCCGTGCAGTATACAGTCCGTCTCACTTCTCTCAGCCCTGTTGTGACACTGCCTCAGTCTCTTCTCACCCCTTGCAGTGTATTGACCCATCTCCCTCCTCTTATCGCCGCTGTGACACTGCCCAGGTCTCTTCTCTTACCTGCTGCAGTGTACTGCTCCGTCTTCGTTCTATCAACCCCGCTGTGACACTGCCCCACTCTCATCTCTCACGCCCTGCAGTATAATGCCCAGTCTCCCCCCTCATCCCGTGACACTGCCCCAGTCTCTTCTCACATTATGCAGTATACTGCCGTCTCACTCCCTTTCCTCAGCCCTGCTGTAACACTGTCCCACTCCCTTTCCTCAGCCCTTGCAGTATACTGCCGCCTCCCTCCTCTCATTCATGCTGTGACACTGCTGCACTCACTATCCTCACCCTGTGCCATATACTGCCCATCTCACACCTCTCAGCCCTGCTGTGACACTGTCCCAGTCTCATCTCTCACCCCCTGCAGTGATAGTGAGTCAGGCTCTTCACTTCGCTCTTGGACGGACACTGTCCTAATCTCCTTTCACCTCATGCGGTACACAAATCCTGTTGCGCCTTTCTCAGCCCTTTCTGAGATACTGCCCTAGTCTAATCTGAGCTCTTGGGATGACACGGCCCAGTCTATGCTCTCCCCTCCAGCAGTAACTAAGTCCTGAGGTTTCTTAATCATTCCCTGTCATGTCTTCACCTCCGCAGGTGCGTCTCTGACCCGTTTCTCTTTTGTCACGCGCCAATAGCAGCTCTACAGTCTCTGTCATGGACGGCATGTGAGGCGAGACATGCCACACGCTGGGCATCTTCTGTCAGAAGGGGGGCGTCCATTTCTAAAGCGGAATAAAGTTATAAGCACCGCAAAGCACACGCCCAGGTGGCATCGACCACTCTGCAGCCCCTACCAACTCGGATGTGTAAGGGAGCATTTGGTCCTGGTGCCCGAGGCACCTGGCCAGCCTCATCCTAAGAGTCAATGTCAGGCTCACCCCTTCCTCCTAAAATAACACGCTTGCAGGCTGGAAGATACCGCAAACTACTCAAAAACAGCTTACAGCAGCATCTCTCAAAACAATAGCTGTACTAGCAAAATCCGAGTTTCTCTCAAGATCGCACCAATACACGCGTTTTGTTTGCCCGAGAAGATCATTAAAAAAACAAACGCCTGAGAGTGCTGCGCGCGCGCCACTGCGAGGCATATGTTTTTAATTATCGTGCCAGTGTCTGGGCACGATAATTGAAAACATATGGGCTTTGGTGCACGTAACAGACACCAATAGGCCATGGGCGGAGCTATGCGACCGCCTATGGCCTATTGCGTGTTCTGTTACAAAACAACACGCACTACAAGCCCAATCAGAAAAGACCATAGGAAATGAACACGCACAAGCGTGTGCATTTCCCAGGTCTATTTTAAAAACCCCGTCAAAAGGATTCTGGCTGCGCGAACACTGCTGTGCAGTGTAACGCTAGGCCGAGACCTAGAAACAGCCAGAAATACAGGAGGTACTTCTAATCTGGCGGTTGGCCCTACCACGGGTTTGGCGGTGCCGGAGCAGGCCACCAGCATGACAGTCCGCTCCCGCACCACCAATCTCGTAATCAGGCTCTTAATGTAAATTACCAGACCACCCACAGTTCAGTTGATAGAACTCTCTCTCAAATGTCCACCTTCACTAATCCCCTTCATCATCGTGGTGAAGCCAACCTGCAATGTAACATTCTCTGCTTACTGCTAACTTTTTTCTATTAAAAGGTGAGACTCTTCAATTGGTGGTCTCTTTAGCCTCTGCTTCACTCTAGATGAGTAGACCTCGTCATGGACACTTAAATATGATTAGGCCTGATCACCCACAGAACTCCCGGCTGGATGCGTTTTCATCTGCCACTGCCCCTCTATGTATCCTCCTTAGCCTTCAGCCAACAATAACCCTCCACGCCAACCATCAGCTACTCTTGCCCCAATCCTCAACAAGCAGGTCCCATCACATAACTACCTTTCAATATGAATTTTCCTGAAAGATTCTTAAACTTTCTTATCAAAGGCAAATGAATCAGCAGCCTTTACATGTCTAGTCTGGGACTTTTTTTTGCCTAAAAGAACCTCCAAGGTTTCTTTAAAAACATCCCATTGGGATGTTAGCAGCGGTCTAATGATCTTTGTTATATTCTTTAACCTCATATCTATTTCTTCGATGCTCTCCGCGTTGTGTTAACCAGTTACCCTCGGCCCACCATTCATTTATACTATTCTGACAATTAAAAGGCCCTTGGTTTGCTGTATGTAAACAACATCAACATGAAATAAATACATAGGGGCTATGAATATTATATGATCCCAGGAACCAGTTACTCTACCCATTCCCTACCAACGACACCATACACTAATCGTTATTCTATCGCGCATATGGTACCAGGGATCCTTATCCTCACACAATGGAAGGTTAACATCCGTCATCTGTACTGTACGCATTCTGTGCGTAGGAAGTTTGCATATCTGTTGTCCATGTTGCACTTTCTACAAATAAGGCAAGCTTTTACAGCTGTAATATGTGTTGTACCTTTTCTGTTCTGTGTGTGAGAGAAGCTTGCACTGCTGCAGCCTGTACTTGTACTGTGTGAATGAGGGTAGCACTGCTGTAATCTGTGTAGGAAGTTTGAACTGCTGCCAGTGCAATACATGTTCTATGTGAGAAGGACATTTGCCAAGTTATGGCACCTGCCGTACCTGCTCAGTGTGTTAGGAAAGCTTGCATTGCTGTCTGCGAGAGAAGCTTGCACTGCTGCTGCCTGTGCTCGACCGGATACAGTTACACCAGGAAAATACCGACCAGCCACACACTCCCTAAGGGCCCTATTACGAGTCTGGTGGTTCAAGAACCGCCAGACTCATGGAGGCGCGTCGGTGGTAGATCCAGCCACCACTGCATCAGTGGTCTGACCGCCCAATTACGACTCGGGCAGTTGGACCACCATGGAACTGCTGGCTCCGCCAGGGAACCACGGTTCCCGGTTGTAGGTGCGGCGATCAGACGCCGCAATATGCTGGCAGCATATTACAAGTTTCCTCTCAGCCAGACTTTTCATGGCGGTTCCACCGCCATGAAAACCCTGGCGGAGATAGGAAAGAATCGGGGCCCTACGGGGCCCCCCTGTGCCTCAAACACATGTGGATGCACACAGGGGGCATAACATGTGCCCACCTGCAAGCAAGCACATTGGTTCCTGCACGGCATGGACTTTCGAGTCCAAGCCGTGCAGGAACCTGTAGTGCAGTCCCACTGCGGTGCCTTTTTTAATAGCCCCGCCGCCTTTAAAAGAGGCACCGCCATGGGACTGGCACGTCGCCTGCCTGCCAGACTACTAGAAAGTCTCAATCTGGTGGGTGGGAGGCGCAAGCTTTCGCGGAGCGGGCACTGTCACTCCGCCAAAAACTTGGAATCAGTGACTTAGTGTATTGTTCACTCACCCAAACTGTGATCCAGAGCCCACGGTGCAGCAGGTGAAGGCACGCTCACTCTCCCTGACTCGCTGGGACAGGAGGCTGGTCAAAGCTGGAAAATAGACTCCTGAAATTCAAAAAGAAGAACTGTTACCAGCACAATATACTAGACCAGCTATTTATGCTGATGGTCTATGCATGCACAGATGTGAGCAGAATATGGCATAATCCAAAGAGTAGGGTTTAAGAAAGGCAAAATCACAAAACCAGTGATACTCCTTCATCTGAATCAGTGTAAAGTACCCCAAAGCTATCACCCGGGGCCCACCATTTTCCTTTAAGATGACAGCAGACTCACCAAGTCTGCCAGTCCCTGCTTGAGATATGTATATTAATTTATGTGATCAAGATCGCAGTTTGCGATCGAAACGCGTCGTGGCAGGCACTATGCCTGAGCTATATTGAGTTTTCACACTTTGAAAATAGATCTCTGCACCTGAATACAGGAATTGGAGATATACATTTTCATAGTAATACATTTAATACATAGTCCACCCATCTTGAAGCCTGTGACCAAGGAGTTGCTGCTCTGAAACGCGTATGGCAATGAAATGCATCTGAATGAAATTAATTAACTTTCCACCCTATACCCCTACAAACCTAGTATCACAACTAAAAATAGAAGTATAAAATAAGGCAAAATTATGTATTTTATAGAATTAAAAAACAATTAACAATTAATAACAAATTGTTAATTATAATTTAACTCACTTACCACCCTACACCCCTACGAAACTAGCAGCCCACATCTAAAATATAAGTTAAATAAATAGGTATGAGGTAAATGACATTACAAATCAATAAATACTTACTATTTTAAAGAAATTGATTGTTAATTATTAGTTTTCCACCCTACATCCCTATAATCTTAACAGCCCTCCAATAACATATAACTAAAATAAATCAGTATTACATAAAGAACATAATATCAATCATGTGATTAAATAAAATCTATTACATTATTCTTAATTATCACCTTATTAGCTTACCAACATATGCCCCTACAAACCCAAAAACCTGCTAGGACACTATAAATTACTATTAAAAAATATTTTTAAATTCTAGATAACTTAAAATTAAAAGCAATATTCTAAAAATAATTAACATATCAATACTAACAAAATTAATATATCAACTAAAACACATTAAAATAATTAAAATGTATATTTTTAACCACTATATTAGTAAAAACAATATGAAAAACATCAATATTATTTACAATGATATTACCTAATATTCTTGTCAAAGATACTGGTGCAGCACTATATTTGTGTGTAACAATATTTAATTTCAAATATTTGTCTCCCGATAATTTTAAATCGTTATTTTGTCCAAACACCAGTCTACCAGGAGCCTTCCACGTGTTCCAATAGGTCAGGTCCGAAATCATTCTGCGGAACAACGTGGCTTTTTTGCTTTTTACCAACTGTGCTCCTAAAGGTCTGGCGTGAAGGTGACAGTATGTACAGTTCCAGACCACATTTCCCTGCTTTGCTCACCTTGTAGGAGCCCCATGAGGAAGCGGAAGAGAATCACGAGGAATAGGGGCACAGATGACATGTGCGCCACTACTGGGGTGGCAACCGTGATGAGTCCCCATGACAAGGCGGACATGAGCAGCACCTTCTCACCTCCAATCCTGCAAGAAGGAGAAAAAGTCAACCAGGGTGTCAATCATCTTTACTAAGAGTCAAGGTCAAGTAAAGTGCACCAGCGGTCACAGGAATCCGTGAGCTCACATCAGTTCAGGGCATCCACTGACTCACCTGCACGCCCAGATGTGTCAACTCACAAGCAAGTCCTCACATGCATCAACTCAGCAGCAGAGCTGGCCAGATGTTAACTCACAATTACCCCCAATGATCTGTTAACTCATCACTTGGCCAACACTTCTGACCTCACCGTCAGACACTGATAAGTATCAACACATCAGCAGACCCACACTTGCGTTAAATCACCAGCAGACCAGGGTGTGCATGAACTCACTGACAGAACCACAGTTGCATCAACCAACCAGAAGCATGTGCATGCATTAACTTCAATTACAGTACAAGCCGTTCAACACAGTGAACGGCGGAGTAGTTTAGTCAGTGAGATTCGGGGGATGGAATATCAAATAAACCAATTAAAAAATGCTGTGGGTGGAATAACCAAGCACTCAATAAAGATCAGAAAGTATTGGTGCAGCTTTTTGACTGCTTTTGTAATCAGACACTTCTTATCCAATAGATATCTCTGGCAATTGTACTGTCAAATGAGTTGTTGAGCCCCTAATTTGTTTCAGATTTTGTTGATGGGATAACCCAAACTTTCTCGTAAGGGGTCAGACTTGCTATGTTGTGCCTGGTCAGTGAAATAGGGGGTTATTGTTGGACCCGGCCTCGTAGAAAGGCCCTCCGTGCCCCCGCACCACCGAAACCTGGTGCCTGCAGCCCAAGCACGCGGCCCAGCCGACCTTTCCCACCAGGACACCTGCACCAACCCTGGACATCCCCGTCCATGGCCTCCCTCCTTTCGGCCACCCCGGGCCCGCGTGCCCACTCCCTGCAACAAGATGGCCGCCCGGCCCCAGCGCGACCCGGGCCTCGAGGCGCCACTCCGGCTGGAGGACATCACGCTTCCAGGGGATGAGAGAGGGAGGAGCAGTTTCTATCGCACCTCTGAACTCCCCTGGGACGATGGGTTTCGATCGGCCCTCCGGCCTCCCTGCGGGCTGGCTCCGTGCCTGCTGGGTGTCTGGGACTCCTCCCGACCCGGCCCTGAAAGGATCAAAGGACAATAGCAGGAAACCCCGACAAGCGGCCCCCAGGTGACAAGACCCCTGCCTGCGCAGACCCCGGACATCAAAGCGGGGTCGACCTATAACAAGGGGTGCTCTGAGACTGTCCGGCAGATTCGACGCTGGAACAACGAGAGCCTGCTGACGTGGTCGCGGCTCCTGGAACTGGAACCTACCTGAGCCCTGCTGAGTGACTCGCGGCTCCCTGAAGATCGTAAGACCTCCGAACTTGTACCTGAGCCCTGCTGAGTGACTCGCGGCTCCCTGAAGATCGTAAGACCTCCGAACTTGTACCTGAGCCCTGCGGAAGTGACTCGCGGCTCCCTGAAGATCGTAAGACCTCCGAACTTGTACCTGAGCCCTGCTGAGTGACTCGCGGCTCCCCCAGACTCTCACGGTCCCGCCGGACCCCGACTCCGACCACGTATCCCCCAGCTCGAGGATTGTGAGCTGTGCGCCGGATACGTCCCTGCTTTTGAACCGTTACCAGAGACTGTCCCGCTACCCCCTACCTTTCCGAGACTCTTGAGCCCGTGCTCACCCTGTACATATTTGCAGTGATACCTATTTGATAAAGCTTGTTTCTGAAGATACCCAGTGTGGTCTCTCTGTGTCGTGTGGTGCCAGAAGTACGATCCTAGTTGCGAGATTCCTCCCCCTGGGGAATCTCTCGCCAGTGCCCGGCTACAATACAACACGGGTGGGACTCAGGGAAGTCAGGACCCCTTTCCGGGCTCCTCTGAGGTCACCGTCTAACATTGGTGGCAAGCGACGGGATTCGGGCCCATCACCTAGAGATCGTACAGTGAACAACGGACGCACGACCAACAGAGATGGCAGAAGGAAGCGCCATGAGCTCCGCAGAAACCAACGCCAACAGAGTGTTCCAGGTGGAGCATCTGGAAGAATACACACACAAAGAGCTAAAACAATTTTGCAAAGAACTTAAAATAGCTACCACTGGCCTCAACACTAAGGAAGACTTGCAGAAAGCACTGAAAACTTGGGTGGAGACCGGGGCATCCCGCCCGGAAGGCACGGGGGAGCGCCCCGACGAAGCCGAACCCCCTCCAAGTGAAAGCAGCGACAATCAGGTGCAAGGCATTGTACCAGACGGGGGCCTATCCCCGGGAGAACTCGCGGACAGAGAGAGACGCCGCAGTCATGAACTCGAGTTAGCTAAACTCAAAATCGAGGGCGAATTGAAGTTAGCGGAGAAAAAGCTAGCGGTAGAGCAAATGCGCGTACAAGGCGAACTGGAAGAAAAGAAGCTCCAACGGGAGCACGAAGGAAGAAAGCTCCAACTAGAGCACGAACGCAGCTTAAAAGAACTCGAGCTCAAGGCCCGAAATGAGGACGGGAGGCCCTCGGGGAACCGAGAGACGGCCCCCCAAGGATGTGGTCAAAGAATATTATAAAAACGATGACATTCAGCAATGGTTTCGGGCCTACGAGGTCGCCATGACCTCCCATCGGATTCCACAGAAGGACTGGGGGGCGGGGTTGTGGGGGCGGTTTCTGAGCGAAGGAAGGGACACCCTGCTCGACCTACCCCTCTCCCTGCAGACCTCCTACAGCCACATGAAAGAGGCTCTCCTCACAAGATACGGCCTCACCCCAGAAATGTACCGCCAACGGTTCCGGGACTGCCGGAAGATCCCGGGCACCACCTGGGTGGAGTATGTAAACTTTTTTAGTCGGGCCTTCGATGGGTGGGTCAAGGGCAGCAAGGTCACCACCCTTGCCGAACTCACTGACCTCATGTTATGGGAACATCTGGCTGCGAACTGCTTCGTAGAGCTTCGTCAACATCTGCTGGATAGCAAGCTCACAGATCCCCGGAAGCTGGCTGTGGAGGCCGACCGCTGGACCAACACCCGGGTCTCCCGGGGCATGGTAGGAGAGTACCCCCGAACCAGTCAGGGACCACCCCGCCAGAGAGGGGGAGGGAACCAGGGAGGGCCGAGAGAGTCCCAGCCTAGCCCCCCGAAGACACCACCTCCACCTTTCCCGGCGCCCCCCCCACCAGTAACAGGGCCCCCTGGGAGACGAGGACACAGGGTGACCGTTACATGTTTTCGTTGCCAGAAACCCGGGCACTACGCCAATGACCCAGAGTGCCCCATGGCCACCCAAGTCACCCCTGCGAGACAGATAGCCAACGTAGCCCTGGGGGAGGAGGTTGAGGAAGCCGAGGAGTGGGAACCCGCCGCTATGGCCCTAGTATCCCTGGGAGATAGGGAAATGATCCCTGGTAGCCTCCTACCGTCCAACACACAGAAATATGGGCAGCTCGTCAAGATCAATGGCCACCAGGTAGAGGCCCTGCGGGACACCGGGGCCAGTATCACCGGTGTCCTCAGGCACCTAGTTCCCGAGGAGCAGATCCTCCCCAATGTCTTTTGCCCCGTAATCTCTGCAGACAATAGGGAAGTATGTGTCAGGTAGCCCTGGTGCCATTTGAGTGGGGAGGGGTGATAGGTAAACTCAAGGTGGCCGTAAGAACCTCCCAGCCGGTCGACTGCCTCTTAGGGAACGACCTGGAGAGTTCTCCCTGGAAGCACGTAGAGCGCAAGGCCCACCTAGGAATGATGGGACTCCCCGAGTGGGTGTGTGCCACTACCCGATCTATGACCGCCCGACTCACTCCCCGGAGAGAAGTCGAGAGCACCCCGGTCGAAGAAGCCCGTACCGTCCCCGCCGAGGGTCCTCCCGTTCCCCCATCAGAAGGGTCCGTCGCCAGCGACGACCCCGCACCATCCGACCCCGCCCCGGTCCCCGAGTGGGGGGATCTACCCGAGTTGGCCCATTGGCGCCACGAGGGCGGACCCACCCGGGAAGAATTTTGCCGGGAGCAAGCCACCTGTCCTTCCCTGGTCGGGCTGCGGCGCCAGGCCGAGGGCCAAGCCGCAGGTGACCAGACCGGAACGCACCGAATCTATTGGGAAAATAACATCCTGTATAGTGAGCAGAAATCAGTGGAGCTGGGATCCGGACGGGTACTGGTGGTACCCCTCCGCTTCCGGGATTTCCTCCTATGCTTAGCCCACGATGTCCCCCTCGCCGGTCACCTGGGTCAGGACAAGACCTACAGCCGTCTCGTGACCCATTTTTATTGGCCTAAGATGAAAGCAGCGGTAGAGGCACACTGCAAGTCCTGCCCCACGTGCCAAGCCAGTGGGAAGAGTGGGGGGAAGCGCAAGGCTCCCCTCCAACCCTTCCCGGTCGTCAGTACCCCCTTCGAACGAGTCGGAATCGACATCGTGGGGCCACTGGACCCCCCCACCTCCCAAGGTCACCGCTTCATCTTGGTCCTAGTAGACCACGCCACCCGCTATCCAGAGGCTATTCCCCTGCGCACCATTACGGCCCCCGTGGTGGGCCGGGCCCTGATGGGGATCTTTTCCAGGGTGGGTTTCCCCCGCGAGGTCGTGAGCGATCGCGGCACTAATTTTATATCAAGGTATATGACGTCCCTGTGGCAACAATGTGGGGTGTCCTATAAGTGCACCACCCCGTACCATCCCCAAGGGAACGGCCTAGTAGAGAGGTTTAATAGGACTTTGAAAGGGATGATCGCTGGCCTAGAAGAGCCCCTCCGGCGTAAGTTGGACGTCCTGCTCCCCTGCCTCTTGTTCGCTTACCGGGAGGTCCCCCAGAAGTCCTTAGGGTTCAGCCCGTTTGAATTACTCTATGGGCACCCCGTCCGAGGTCCCCTCAGTTTGGTTAAGGAAGGGTGGGAGGCAGCACCCCAGACCACCCCCCGAGATGTGTTCCAATATGTCCTAGCCCTCCGGAACCAGACCAGGAGGTTCCGAGAACTGGCCGAAGCCAACCTGGAGGCGAGTCAAGAAGAAATGAAGCGCTGGTACGACCAGAATGCTACTCTGGTCGAGTTCCAGCCGGGCCAGCAGGTGTGGGTCATGGCCCCCGTGAAGCCTGGCGCTCTCCAGGACCGATGGACTGGGCCCTACAAAGTGGTTGAGAGGAAGAGCCAAGTCACCTACTTGGTGGACGTCCAGTCGCCTCGGGATCCCCTCCGGGTCCTGCACGTGAACCGCCTCAAGCCTCACTTCGTGCGGACAGAACTGAGCCTCCTGCTGGCCACCGATGACGGGGCCGAAGATGAGTCGGATCCCCTCCCGGACCTCCTGTGTGTCAAGGAGCAGGATGGCTCCGTGGAGGGAGTGAACCTCTCCCCAGCCCTCACTGCCCAGCAACAAGCGGACTGCCGCCAACTCCTCAGACAATTTTCTGACCTCTTCTCCCTGACCCCCCGGGTCACCAACTGGTGTGTTCACGATGTGGACACCGGGGACAGCCCGCCGGTGAGACACCGAGCCTACCGGGTTCCTGACCGGGTCCGGTCCTGTATTCAAGCCGAAGTCTCGAAGATGTTGACCATGGGGGTGATCGAGCCCTCTGACAGTCCCTGGGCCAGCCCCGTGGTCCTGGTTCCGAAGGCAGCAGCCCCCGGTGTCGCCCCCGAGCTCCGGTTCTGCGTGGATTACCGGGGGCTCAATGACGTTACCCGAGCCGATGCCCACCCCATTCCACGAGCCGACGAGCTCATTGACCGACTAGGGGCCGCCCGGTTCCTCAGCACTTTCGACCTCACCTGCGGCTACTGGCAGATTGCGCTCACCGAAGGGGCCAAGGAGAGGTCTGCGTTCTCCACCCCCGATGGGCACTACCGCTTCCGCGTGATGCCCTTCGGGATGAAAAATGCCCCGGCCACTTTCCAGAGACTGGTAAATAGGGTCCTGGCCGGGCTAGAACAGTTCAGCGCGGCCTATCTGGACGACATCGCTGTCTTCAGTTCAGAGTGGAGTGAGCACCTCCAGCACCTCCGGAGAGTGCTAACCGCCCTGCGCCAGGCAGGCCTCACCATAAAAGCCAGCAAGTGCCAGATCGGGCAAGGATCCGTAGTCTACCTGGGGCACCAAGTCGGGAGTGGCCAGGTCGCTCCTCTACAGCCGAAGATCGACGCCATCCTGGCCTGGGACCCACCCATCACCCAAACGGAAGTCCGAGCCTTTCTGGGACTCACGGGCTACTACCGCCGATTCATTCAGGGGTATGGCAGCCTGGTCGGCCCTCTCACGGAACTCACGTCTAAAAAACAGCCAAAGAAGGTGCAATGGACGGCTGCCTGCCAGGAAGCTTTCGATGCTCTAAAAAAGGCCATGTGCACGGCCCCCGTCCTCCAGGCTCCCGACTACACCAAGGAGTTCATAGTCCAGACCGATGCCTCCGAGCATGGCATTGGGGCCGTCCTGTCCCAAGTGAATGATCAAGGCCTAGACCAGCCCGTCGCCTTCCTCAGTTGGCGGCTGCTACCCCGAGAACAAAAGTGGAGCACCATAGAGCGCGAAGCCTTTGCCGTGGTCTGGGCACTCAAAAAACTACGACCCTACCTGTTCGGCACTCATTTCAGGGTCCAAACTGACCATCGGCCCTTGCGATGGCTCATGCAGATGCGAGGAGAAAACCCCAAGCTACTGCGGTGGTCAATCTCCCTCCAGGGAATGGACTTCACCGTAGAACACCGCCCTGGTACGGACCACGCCAACGCGGACGGCCTCTCCCGGTTCTTCCGCCTCAGCGAAGAGAACCCCCCAAAGTGATGGGCAGTTCTCTCCGGCTTTCAGCTGGGGGGGGACGCGTGTTGGACCCGGCCTCGTAGAAAGGCCCTCCGTGCCCCCGCACCACCGAAACCTGGTGCCTGCAGCCCAAGCACGCGGCCCAGCCGACCTTTCCCACCAGGACACCTGCACCAACCCCGGACATCCCCGTCCATGGCCTCCCTCCTTTCGGCCACCCCGGGCCCGCGTGCCCACTCCCTGCAACAAGATGGCCGCCCGGCCCCAGCGCGACCCGGGCCTCGAGGCGCCACTCCGGCTGGAGGACATCACGCTTCCAGGGGATGAGAGAGGGAGGAGCAGTTTCTATCGCACCTCTGAACTCCCCTGGGACGATGGGTTTCGATCGGCCCTCCGGCCTCCCTGCGGGCTGGCTCCGTGCCTGCTGGGTGTCTGGGACTCCTCCCGACCCGGCCCTGAAAGGATCAAAGGACAATAGCAGGAAACCCCGACAAGCGGCCCCCAGGTGACAAGACCCCTGCCTGCGCAGACCCCGGACATCAAAGCGGGGTCGACCTATAACAAGGGGTGCTCTGAGACTGTCCGGCAGATTCGACGCTGGAACAACGAGAGCCTGCTGACGTGGTCGCGGCTCCTGGAACTGGAACCTACCTGAGCCCTGCTGAGTGACTCGCGGCTCCCTGAAGATCGTAAGACCTCCGAACTTGTACCTGAGCCCTGCTGAGTGACTCGCGGCTCCCTGAAGATCGTAAGACCTCCGAACTTGTACCTGAGCCCTGCGGAAGTGACTCGCGGCTCCCTGAAGATCGTAAGACCTCCGAACTTGTACCTGAGCCCTGCTGAGTGACTCGCGGCTCCCCGAAGATCGTAAGACCTCCGAACTTGTACCTGAGCCCTGCTGAGTGACTCGCGGCTCCCCCAGACTCTCACGGTCCCGCCGGACCCCGACTCCGACCACGTATCCCCCAGCTCGAGGATTGTGAGCTGTGCGCCGGATACGTCCCTGCTTTTGAACCGTTACCAGAGACTGTCCCGCTACCCCCTACCTTTCCGAGACTCTTGAGCCCGTGCTCACCCTGTACATATTTGCAGTGATACCTATTTGATAAAGCTTGTTTCTGAAGATACCCAGTGTGGTCTCTCTGTGTCGTGTGGTGCCAGAAGTACGATCCTAGTTGCGAGATTCCTCCCCCTGGGGAATCTCTCGCCAGTGCCCGGCTACAATACAACACGGGTGGGACTCAGGGAAGTCAGGACCCCTTTCCGGGCTCCTCTGAGGTCACCGTCTAACAGTTATGATTAACACATTTTCCAAGCTTGTTTTCAGCTCACAGTCTAGCTCTACATCATATTAAGCATAAAAATACCAGAAGGGTTGTTGTGCTCTTTTAAACTGCTTTCAATTTCACATACTGAACTCATAAAAAAACCAATATATTGACATTGTAGACTTAATGCTCAAAACCAAACTTATGGCCAAAATGTAAGCTTGTCAAGTATCCACTAAAGGTTACCTACCATGGATTATACCTAACTGTGCAGAACAACCCTGTACCACTATGCAGTAGTAAACGCCATGCAAGAAGTGGGGGGGTGGAAGGATCAACCAAGATCTGCCATGGGAGTTTGTGAATGCCAACCAACTTATGGGCATTCTCAAATTCTTATCGGATACTTTTCCACCTTGGATATTGTCAGAGATGTGTTGCAGCAAAGTGTTGGAGTAAATCCAAGAGTGGGAAGAGGAGCAAAACACCCCAGAGTAATGTGGATGCATGGTAAGGGGTTTCTCTGCACAGAAAAAATATTTTCCACATGGAGAAAATTAATACAGCTGCAAAGCGACTTTTCCCAATGAGAAAATGTACTTTTTGAAAAATCTGCATTTTGGAAATAGTAAAATACAAAAATGTCACAGTACCAAAACGTCAAAAGCCACTGCCAGTAAAATGCCCGGAAACGTGAGACTGTTTCAGCAGTCTTAGCCTACTACTGCCAATGTTTGTGAATTCCAAAAAGTAGTAAATCTGCATCCGTTCATAGGAATGCTCATGGGTTGCAGAGTAACAACTTTGTAAATTAGTCACTATGGCCCTAATTAGGATGTCAGTCAGAAAGCCTACGACCACAGGTTGGAGGCTTTCCAACTGACATCCCTGGTTTGAATTCTGACCACCATATTACGATTACAGCGGTCGAAATTCAAGCCAGCTGATCATTCTGGCTGGCTTTCGATGGGCTCAAGGAGCCAGTCAGCCAGTCAGAAAACAAACACAAGCCTTTGATACCAAACACAAGCCTTTACGGACGGCGTTTACACTGTCAGGATTATGATGTGTATTTCCAACAGGCTTTTCATGTCAGGCTTGCTGACATGGAAAGCCTGTCAGATAGTGACTTTGGGGTCTCTAGCAAGCCCCCCTCTCTTCGCGGCCTCCGGTTGGGGGTCGAGGGGGCACCTATGGTGCCTCGATGTAAATCCCTGCACTGTGGCAGGCCCCATTAGGTGCTTGCCACACAGTGCAGGGATTTACAGGGACTCGCAAATCTCAATGAGAGCTTGTGATGTGGCCGGTTTCGAACCACTGCACAAGCTCCCATAGGGAAATGGGAGTCTGGTGCGGTCGCATCATAATTGCGGTTTCGGACCGCCGTCCCAAGGTTAGTTGGTCTCGAAACCGCTGGGATGTCGGTCAGAGGAAACTCCGACCTACATTCTATTCAGACCCATAATATTTTTAAGTTCCTGGTCCAAAAAAATCAACAAGTTAAAACTGTCTCTTAGTGAAACGAGGATGAGAAAAACCAACAGAGACACAGGAGACCCAAATCACGGCCCCCAGACAAAACTACCAAGCCAAGAATACATTTATCTGTGGGGTATCACACAGCAAACACTGCACCCCTTTAAGAGCTGGTAAAAGTGGTTTTGCATTATAACGACATAAAGTGTAGCTAAGACTGTAAACTCAGGCCTGCGAAATTTATACGACCTTCATGCATGGTGCAGCTGGTGTCTGGGGTGGACTGAGATGCAAACTTGGAAAAATGTCTCTCTATTCGAGCCTGGAAGTGACCTAAATGACTAATGGCCAATTCCAGATTTCTTAGCAAAGAGGTCCCTCGTGCTGCATTTTACAGGGCCACTGAACCCCAACGTGCGCACACACACACAAAATGTGGCGGATGGGTGCATAGTTGATGCCCGAGATCACATCGCCTTAGAATCAAATCTAGCCAGAAAGATAAACAAATACATTGCTTCTCCTAATCCCACCACTAAAACAGTATTTTTTGGGCCTGTCATAACCACACCCAGTTCTCCTGTCTTAGTTCGACTACCAATCCTACCACTTACCCGTTATAATTATGGTGACATAGACAACATCAAACTGGCCTATTTAGAAAGTCTGAGAATGGTGACTAAGGCAATTTCTCAGAAAGGCTGGAGGGTTGGGGAAAAGCCTGACACATCACAGACTACCAGCCTTCCAGAAGAAATGGCCTATTAACTATACTGCAGTCAGCCATCAAACCAGGATTTACATAGTCATAGTTTTGTTGTAGACTTCACTTATCCACAAACAAATTTATGGTAGTTCTGTTACTTAGCATTCCTCATGGTCAGCATGCAGACATATATACTGAATAGGCTGTTCCCTGCCCCAAGCCTTTTTTGATCCTTGAATCCAGAGTAGTGATTCTGTTGGCGCTGCTACGCTATCAAGGATTCTTCAATTACCGATCCATCCGTACACTTACTTGTCACTGAGGTGTCCCCCAATTATCTGGGTCAGGCAGTAACCCCAGAAAAAGCTGCCGAGGACCATGCCAGTTTGCTTCTTGTCCCAGTTGAATTGAGCGCTCATCGACACAGAGCAGATGGGCATGGTGACCCGGGCACAGTACAGAAGACATGTGCCTAGAAGTAACATCACCGTCCATACACGGTACTCCTGCCTGAGGTAGAGGAGAAAGAAAGGTGGGAGACAATGTTACAATTTTTTAGAGGCCTTCCAGAATCAGCACTGAGACGGACCCTGAAGAAGGTGTGAACAACAAAGCATTTGTTTGAAACATGTTTACATTCAGTTTGGTGCACTGCTTTATCTGTGACTAATTGCCCCCACCCTTCTCCTGCCTCAATTCCTTGAGTTGTAAATAAATGAAGTGTTTGAATAGGCATTTTTTGTATTATAGGCTAATAACATACTGGATATATGTAGCAGGCTAAGGACCCCTCCTCTGTCCTTCTTTTCCTGTTGTGATTCTGCAGCTCCTGATAGGGTCGTGATACAATGACTAAGACCAGGTTGGTCTTCCACAGTACTGGTAGATCTTCAACTAAGTTGCATTCTGGGCCTGGTTGGCTTCTACCTGTCCTGCACCATAGCATGAGGAGGGGCAGAATATCTTGCTGGTGGTAGGGAAGAGAGGAGACATCCAAGGACTGCTTGAGGGCGACATGTCCAAGCACTGCAGCACGATAGGGAAGGTGGCTGTCAGACATGGACAGTATATGGTAGGCAAAAGTGCTCACTCATGTTCCTAATTACAAAGGATCTTTGCAGTGGTGTACAATTGCACTGCACAAGCGGGTCTGAAGAGTTTTTAAAATAGTACCTTGAACCTCTGAGAAAGATCCAAGAATATGGACACTACATGCCTGGCACAGGAAACACTGCTTTGCAAAGCAGAATACTCCCTGGCAGTCCTGAAGGCAGCAGGCTATCGATATAGCAAAAACAGAGCAAACCTGCACATCCAATCACAGGGGCCTAGATTTAGAAGGACTGCTTAATGGGACAATTCACAAATGTTGCTACACCTGCATTGGAAAAATACCCTTACCGGCAAACTACACATAAAAATTCCTAAACCCATCACCTCGGCTAAAGAACATCCCTCTAGAGCCTACCTACCCACACCCCCTGCTTACACTTTACTCCTTTTAAACATAACATCTTGGTAATCCTGCCTCACAGAAGATCTCTTTTCACTTACAGGATCAAAGCTACCAGACCTACTGGTCATTTAATCCTTTCTTGGACCTACCAGTTCTGTTTCAACCTCTTGGACCTACCATACCTCACCAACCGGGACTTTGTCCTCTATCAGTAACCTAGCTCTACTGGACCCCCTCCATCTCACCATCAGCTAGTCCTCCACAGCTTATGGCTCAGTGGTCTCACAACTAGCCACCCCACAAGGAAATGAGACTTTGCGAACCTGGAGGTACCCCCACCTAACCTGTCCATAATAAAGACATGGCCAACCGTTGCCATCATTGCTCCCTATTCAAAGCCACAAAACCAATGAACTTCTACTCGAATCATTAACCCGCGTTCATGGCTCAACAATATCACCAGTAACACTTTTTTCGATGAACATCTAATGCCCATACACTCTACCTCCCACAATAGCAAGACTGGAAAAGCAATTCTCAAGCATGATAATGTCACATGGAGCATGAAGGCAACAAACCGTAATGACTTGATTTGCAGGTGGTAAATTGTACCAGTCCAAATACCAGTTAATTAAATAAAACCATGGCTCTCAACTCTTCAAGCCCAAAAAAAACTAAAAATGAGGTCATCGGACTCGCTTCCGCCTGCCAACTTCATTAACTTCCTATATGTCCAAAAGTCATACAAAGTTGTCCTCCCGATCACATAACAAAGACAAGGAGATGTCAGTGGACCAGAAATATTGGCATGTTGGGGTAACAACAACAAAATGTAGAAAATCAATATTGTATTTAGAGGTGGGTTACCAGTGAAACAGTGAAGATGAAATAGGATACAGGCTAAGCTTGAGAACCTGCTGGTGGGCGCTCTGTCTGTTTGAACATGGTGGATTACAGTACAACAAGTGGTATACCAGACTATGGGATGCACAAGGCCGTACCTTACTGAACGCTTTGTAAGAAACACATGATTCGGAGCATCCTAATACGGGCTAAAGACCTAAATCGTGTCTGACAGGCAGAATTTGCAAACCAGAAATTAAATTCAGGTCTGTTCACACGAATAAGCTTAAGTGGCAAAGATTATGGCAGGACAGTGATTTCTCAGAGGCAGGGATGCCATATCTATAAAGGGATAACCATACTTATGCAAGGGTACAAGTTAGCACTTTCGCTTTTTTTTCCTCTGTTCCTAGTGATCTCCTAGGAACAATGGAAAAAAATGGATATCCACCAAAGTGAATGGCGAGCAAATTAATTATATATTACATGTGGATACATTTAGTAATTTTAGACTATACACTGATAGTGCTACAGCTAAGTGGTCTGAGACTACAGCACATAGAAAATAAACTCATTATTAACATTAATAAAATACAGGTGCTATACATGGATCATAAGATTAGGAATTTCCCTGGATGTTGGATATATCAAAGAATCATGTCCTGTAAATATTTAGATATAATTTAAGTGAGAAGGTAACATTTAGTGTGCATGAGGAAGTCATGTTTAAATGGGCAACGAGTACACTGTGAGGTCTGTGTTATTTTAACTCTAATATATGTATTTAAACTATATTTAGTCAAGCTTTTGTTAAAAGCCTATTTGGCTCAAGTGACGCTTATGGTTATATAATGGATCTCAGGATTACTCATTGCAAACATTTTATTTTAAAAGCTTTAAAATTGTTTAAAGGTAGATCCATTCAGGATGCATTTAATATTCTTACTACTACTGGAATAGATGCTCTACGTTTGGAAGTTGGGTTATGGTTACCGAGATATAAAATCTGAATTTTATTGTCATAAAACACCTGGATATGTTAGCCAGGTAAAATACTAAACCAGTAGCAAAGTGACAAGTTATGCTTAAATGAACCCAAATTTGTGAGCAATGAGAAACAATCTGCTTTATTTCAAAGATTAACTTTAAGTTTTATCAATCAGTTGTACAAGGTGGATCAATATTTGTTTGAAAAAAGTATTTAGGTGAGCAGTCACTTGGACACTCATTTAATGGTAATTAAGCGAATATTATGGGGAGAGTCACTTGGAAACTTTAATAGACTGAAGGAGGAGCAAGGTGTAGGTCGCTACGGAGCGTGCCAACTCCTTCAATGGTTACGTACCAGTTGTTATTCTAGTTTGGTTTCTGTCTAGGCTCTCAGAACTTTATGTAAGTTTCTACTCAGTCTTTTTGGAACTCCTCACTTATAGTTCCTACAGATCTTGAGTATGTCTTTTAGTTATGTCCAACGGAGAGCAACAGCATTTGAAACCTTTCTTAAATAATGTTGGAATATGTACAGTGACTTATGCCTTTGAATTTGTATTTGCTTTAAGTAAAACAGTCATAGAAACAGTGGTTGCTCTATTTTTTTTTTTAAAGAAGTGATGATTAAAAAAGTTGTAAATATTGATGATATTACATTGGATGGTGATTATAATCATATTAGTAATAATGTTTTTGATCCTTTGTTATTACTACTGAGTGTGTCATATCAATGGAATAAGTGCAATATTAAAGCAAGGGTAATATTTATGCAGGCAGTTATATTTTTGCTTAGTGTCTCAGCAGCATCATGTACATGCAGGAAGTGCAATATTAACCCTGGTAGCCCGTAAACCAATATAACCTCCAGTAATGCAATATTTCTGTGATGTATGATATTCCGGGACAGGAACAGTCATATTTCTACAGAAATTTTAGAATTTGTGCAGGGAATGCCACGAGTATACGGGGGAAGTGATGTTTAAACAGAATGGGAGATTTATATGGGAAATTCTATATTCATGCCGGACATGCCATATTTTGAAGGCGGTGGCGTATGTTTTTGGTTTAATTCTTTAGTGTTCGACAAAGCTTGTCTTCTAATTACTAATTCAATTTGTAAGCTACAGTTCCTACAACACATATAAAAGATATTCTCTAAAAATATATTTTGTCCTAACTAGAGAATGCTGTTTATGACAAGTGTGATATTTATGAAGAGAACAATTTGTATGCAGAGAGATTTTTTAAGAATGCCATATTTATGCAGAGGGCTGATTTATATACATTGTAATATTTATGCAGAATATGACATTCATGCAAAGGATGTGATATTCTTGCAGCTGGAAACATTTTTGCAAAATGTATATTTATGTAAAGTACAATATTTATGTGGCAGGCATGATATGTTTGCAGTTTGCAATCTATATGCAGAATGCAATATTTTTTGCATATCGATATTTATTTGATTTGTATGCAATGTGTGATACTTATACACAACGTTCTGTTTATGCAAATTGTATGATTTGCATGCAGTGTGTGACATTTATGCAGAATACAATGTTTATGCAGAGCGTGGTATTTGTGAAGAGTGTGGGATTTGTATGCAGCGTGTGATATTTAAGCATAACAAGAAATGTAAGTAATGTGACATTTATGCAGAGAATTTTATTCATATGCATTGTGCAATATTGACGCATAATAAACATAATCAATGTGACATTGATGCAGAGAATGTTATTCGTATGTAGTGTGTAATATTTATGCATAATAAACATAAGCAATGTGGCATTGATGCAGAGAATGTTAGTATGCCGTGTGTTATATTTATGCATAACATAAGCAATGCGACATTGATGCAGAGAATGTTAGTATGCAGTGTGTAATATGTATGCATAATAAACATAAGCAGTGTGACATTGATGCAGGGGATGGTAATAGTATGCAGTATGTAATATGTATGCATAATAAGAAATGTAAGCAATGTGACATTGGTGCAGAGGGATTTATTAGTATGTAGTGTGTGATATTTATGCATAATGAGATGTTTATGCAGCCTGAATTATTCATGCAGAGGGTGGCACATTATGCAGTGTGTGATATGTATGGATTGGTTATTTTTTATTATTATCTATAGAGGCTTAAAGCAGACGTGAGCTGCCCACTCATGAACAGTTCCTTGTAGTCATACAAATAAAAGGGGCACTCTTGTCAATGGACGGCAAGACAATGAGGGTCCAGGCAGATGTTATGACGGCTTGAAATCTGGAACGGAGATATGGCAGCGCTATTATGGTTTAGAGACAGAAATTGCGATTTGAAGGTATATGTAGTAATTTGTAGATCAGTATTTTAATTTGGAGGCAGAAACCCTCTTTCAGGGGCAGTTAACTTGCTTCTCCCCACTCCTCACCAAGAGTTTCAAGTTAATAGTGACAAACATCTACAATCTAACAGAGACCCACAGAGGGACATATGTTATGTTAATTTCAATTTAATATAGCGCACAAATTAACCCGGGAGGGATATCTCGGCGCTAAAACAGTTCAGGCAAACAGAGAAAAATTCAATTAAACCAGAAATTTTTTAAGCATTCTTCTGAAATTGATGTAATATGTGCAGCTGCGGAGATGAAAAGGTAAATTATTCCAGTATAGAGGAGCTAGATAGGAAATAGCTCTACCTCCACATCTAGTCAGTCAAATGTGAGGTACAGTAAGCGGAGCTTATTCCTTTAATCTCAAAGTTCTAGCTGGAAAGTAGCATCTAAATTTCTTCTGAAGGTAGCTAGGACCTTTACCAATCAATATATGTCAAGCAGCAAACTTTGAAAATGCGTCTTTGTCTTACAGGTAACCAATGAAGAGATTTTGGCAGTGGTACAGAAGCCGAGCTCGAAGGAAGGTTGAGATAAGCCTAGCTGCCGTATTTTGCACCACTTGTAATCTGGCCATAAAAGTCTCATTCGCTGAAGTCAATAAAGCATTACGGTCATCCAATCTGCTAATTATCAATGCCTGCACCAATGTTATCCTAGCTGCAATAGGAAGAAATGGAAAAGCTTTCCTCAGTAGTCACATTGCATCAAACCAAGTGCCAGAGGTAGCTAGAACTTGATCTTTCATAGATAGGGCTTGATCTATTTTTACTCCAAGATTATTAACTACCTGCCTAGGGGTGGGGACAGCATTCAATTCTGGAGGCCACTAACCATCTGACCGGAGCTGTTGGGCCTTGCCAAACAGCATCATCTCTGTTCTCTCTACATTCATCTGTAGGCAATTGATAGTCATCCACGTCAAGATCGCCATCATTCTCTTTGCAAAGCAGCATTTGGCTTTGTCCAAATCGTTATCAAAAGAGAAGATAAGTTGCGTGTCATCAGCATCTGAGATTATTTCAAAGCCAAATGATCCTGCAATATTAGCAAGAGGTGTCATATAAATGTTAAATAAAGTAGGGCTCAAACAAGAGCCATGCAGCACATCCTTATCATTCCGCAAAGGAGAAGACTTAAATGTGCCAAGACCAATAGATTGCGTTCCGTTTCCCAAAAAATCTTGGAGCCACTCAAGAGCAGTCCCATTGATACCTATTTCATGTAATCTCTGTAGCAGCTAATATGCGACACAGTATTAAAAGCTGCTCACAAGTCCGGCAGCACTAAAATGGCTGAAAATCCTGTGTCAAGAGAAAGTCTTAATGAATCGGGGACTGCTAACAGTGCGGTCTCAGAGCTATGGAAAGACCTAAACCCCGATTGAGATGAGTCTAGTATTTTGATCATCTCAAAATAGGCTGCAAGTAGTTTATTTATTAGGCCTTCTAGTTGCTTCCCTAGAGGAGGCAACAGTGAGATAGGATAGAATGTCCATGTGACTCGGCTCTAGGGATAATTGCTGCCCTCCCATGTAGATTTTAAACCAGAAACCTCCTCTTTGCCTTTTTCCGCCCATGGAACTGCTTTTGAATTTAGCCACTTATGTCTTATTCAACGTTTACGCCTTTTCCAATGGAACCCTTTTAATTCATGTTACGTACTCCACCGATGGGCTGGCCATTGAAGGACTTGGCTAACTAGTCAAGGAACAGTGACTCGAGACCGCATGTAAGGTGAAGATGCAAGTAGGTACCAATACTCTTGAGGATGGGAACTGTTCTTTGCATGATAAATGTATACCATGGGGGTTCAAGCCCGCTCAAGGTGTTTTCACAAAGGGTCCTGCCTTATCCATACACGGGAGTATTGTGCATTCCTTACCTCTAGAGATCTGATGAACAGTATACCTGACTTTAATATTGTATTGATATACCTTATGTGTGCTTGCAATAAATCCAGATTTGAGGTCCAATGGCTACTCTGATGCCGATAGGGTCTGCTTTCCACAGTTACTCTGTACTTCCAAAGAGGTCTTGCTTTCTTTCCTACGTGTGAATGAGAATTTACACTATAGGTCAGTTGCTATGGGGATATGATGTTTATTTTAAAAAAATGGCCCTAGGGCGGAGAGTAAGGGAAGTGAAAAGTCTTTCTGTGATCGAAAGAACCTAAGGCTGAAACCACGTGGTTGGGGGCACGTGTTAGGGTTCTGAGGGAAATACACTGAATAGATGAGGGTTTTAACCCCCATCTTGGTCCACGGAGAGTGCCTGCATTTCTAGGATTCCCCCAAAACTAGAATTGGAGGCCATGGAGTAGCTATCAATGGAGCAGCAGCTACAGGGGCAAAGTGGCCGGAGCCCTGGTTAATGTTGGGCATTGTTAACCTATCATCTTTCAGAGTGCCCATTTTCCTTACTTGTACCTGGACCAGGGAGACCTATGCTCCCTTGGTGCAGGAGGTGGAGTGGCACCAGGGACCAGAGACCTTAGTGGCCCACTGAACCCTGACCACTGGGGTATTTTATAATTCCAACAGCATACAGGGGCATTTCTTTCCTTGCACTAGGGCCCATGACTCAATGACTACGCTACCACTGGGGCCCATGGCACCTTTGCTACACCACAGAGGAGTGACGTAGGAAAACCACCAAATATTTGAAGAAAGTACGATTCACTATTTAAACTTCAGTCCCCCAATATTTGTAGAAAATGTTTTTGAGCACTTATGTGCTTTCAGCGAGTGGGGAGATGAAAAAGACTTGCCAATTAGTGCCCATGTGCGGCACAGGCAGGTACCGTTGGACTGGTCTTTTAGGCAGCCTGGCACTGCCAGATGAGCCAGCTTCTAATGACCAGTGAGTGGGCACTATTTTTCGGCCCGTCGCGGAACACCACTTCACTTAGAGCACCGAATCCGGTCTGGCATTGCAGGTGTTTCCTTGAGCGTGGTCTGGCAGTTCGGTTGGGCTGTTTCTATTGGCGGAGCACCGTGTCTCATTTGCATATTAATTCTCTCCACAACGTTGACACAAATAATGAACTGGAATGCAGCCCGAGTACTACCTGCGGCAATCACACGCATGCCACTCGTCACCCTTTGTTGTTTAAATGTCTTAATGGATCCGCTGCTATGTGGACTTTCCCACACAACCTCTCAGGGCAGGGAGTGAACGACGTTTGAGGGTTCCTGGAACTCTCAGGTAAGGGAGTGAACGACTTATAAGGATTCCTGAAAAACAGCGTGAAAGGGGATCTGGAATTTGATCCAGGGCCTCGGATGATTTTGAACTCATTACCAAAGATATTAAACAATTAGCGAGCATTTAGGGTTTAGTAATGCTGTGAAAACTTTTATTCAACCTCCAAACCTGCCTTGCGGGCCCTCTCGTTGATATGCACAACCGCAGACGTCATTCCGTGTTTCAAGCTTTGTTAAACGTCTAGAGACGACAATTGAGCGTGTAAATAAATAAAATAATACGTTGTGCCCGCAGCGAGGACGGGAAGACAGCACACGGCGCCCGGGAACACCTGCATTTCCAGTATTTCCAGTAAGGCACGTTCCTTGAGTAGGAAGCGAAGCAAAGCTCCTGGGCACAGAAGACAAACATTCATGCTTCCAAGGGCGGCCGGCTCTCAGAACAAACAGGTTGGGTTCACAGGTCCAGGGCGAATTAGGTAGCCAACTTCCAGAAAGCAGACAGATTAGGTAGGGGTCATCCCTAGATGTGGGCTAGCCACTGAAAGCTCGAGCCGGAAGCCTGGCTCTAGCTCAGCCGGGACCTCGAACTCACAATCAGCCGAGCTCTCACGTGGCTTCTGCCTTCCTCCCTGTACCCAGGATGTAGTATTACGGCCAGGGCTGTCGACTTTTTGGAACTGGGAACCAGGTACTAGGGTGGGCTTAACATTATGTGATTCTGGGCATATTCGGTAATCTCCCGGTGCCTATAAACAAAATACCTGTGACCGTGTGTAATGCAACTGGTACTCACGTAAAGCGCTCCAATACCTTCGAGTTCGCGCTATATTTCAAAAACTGCAGAAGAATGCACTAAAAGTAAAAACAGAGTCTTAATATAAGAAAAAGCCAATAGATACAAATTTACTGGTTGATTTGTACAGAGTGAAACCAGAGCACATGGATAATCACAGCTTATTTGTTGGGCGGTGGGAGTGTATGATCTTTGCTAAAAATGGAAAGGGCCCTGTACTCCATTTTAAAGAAACCAGGAGTGTCAACATACATTTTGCAGGGTTGAGATTATTTCTCCCACATCACTAGGAAGCCTCTCGAGATTTTGAGAGACATCCCCCACCCCTTTGGCAGAATCAGTTTGCGTGGTCCTGCCTATGTGCTCCATCTCCCCGGGAGAGGGTCCTTACCTGGTATGCATTCGGAAGAGCTTGTTGGGATTCACGTGACATTAATGAAACCATCACCACAGTATAGTTTTGCTAGATTACCTCCCAGCTTCTGTAAGAGTTAGTATACTTCCATTTCAGCTGCTTTTCACACCATTGACCCCAGGTGCTAATCAAATGGCTGTACATGTATGTCGGCATCAACAGCTTTGCATGACATTATTCTCTTCCTTTGTGTCAAATCATGCTTGCAAAGCCACGTTTGCACAATGTTTCTCCAGAATAGCCGCGATCAGATGTGGCATACATACAGCAGAGGCCTGTCCTGTGACTAACAATTGTAAACGTTTGCAAACCCAATGTAGGGAAGAGGGGCGGCTCTTTGGCTCTATGTTTTGACATCTTGCCAACTACTACAGAGGGCAAAGTTGTGCAAAGGTTATATTTGTTGTTTGTAGCATGTGCACTGTGTTTACAGATGTAACGAATTGCAGCAGTTTCTGTAAACTTATTTAAAAAAATGAGATGAAAAACCCTTTCAAGCCAGAAAATTGCCTTATCTGGCATCGTTGTCATATCACCTAAAAGCTTATAGATTATTCTCCCCGGAACTTGCTTTTCAATATGCTGTACGCCTGTGGTCTTGCCTGAAACAACATCCTGCTGTCCTGGCCCCCAAATGACTTCATTGGCTCCCACTAAAAGCAAGCAGGTATTTAAAACACCTTGCCTCATATACAAGCACCCCATAACCACTCAAGAAGCTAATTCGCAAAACTTTTTAGGCCAGATGTACGATGGGATTTTGCATGTGCAAACGGGTTTGCGACCCGTTTGCGCATGCAAAAATCTGGTAGGCCATGTACTAAAACTAATTTTACGAGTAGCAAATAAATTGGGTAAAGGACACACATCTCACCCAGGGCTCAGCCGCGTCTCCCCTGCTCTTCTGTTGTTTTTATTAAATGTTGACAATCGATTTTCTGAAATCGATGTCCTTTGAGGGACTTCCTCCTTTATTCCAAGAACTGGAAGCAAGGTCTCGCAGTTGAGAGTGATTAAGCTATTGACATTGTAAATAAAAATGCAGTTTCTTTAAATGTTTTAAAAACAAAAACAAACAAAAATAATTTCATGAGCAATGCCATTAGCTCTAACTTTAACAATGCCGAAACCATTGCATTGTAAATGCTTGTTTTCTTAATTATCCCGTATGAAAGCACCTTTGAATGCGAGTTCAGACTACCAGTTATGCAGAAATGTCACTTTAAATAAGTACTTATCAGTGCAGTCCTACAACATGCCCTATTAATGTCAAAGCTTCCGTGTGTTAAAAAATACGCATTTTTGAACTCTGAAGAGACTTTATCATATTTTACGTGGTTTGTTGTATGATTTACACAACACATATTTTCAGGGCTCAGCTGCAGGAGCTCTAACATCAGAGCCGGACCCATGGCTCGCCTCTCTATTTTTAATGTGTTGGCTTCCCTCATACCCACCCCATCCCAGGGATTGACAGTACCTGGTTCAGTACTCTAGCCCAGAGAGTCACATGAGCCATCCTTAAGAGAAGATGTGATGTCAGCCATCCTTACCTGGTTCAGAACGCGCTGCGACATTAGGGACTGACATCAGCCATCCTTATTTGACCCATTACTCTATTAAGTGACGCCCCCTTCCCCCAACCTGGCAGTGATGTCGGCCATCCCTATTGGGTCCGGCCAGTGCTTTAAATGGGCCGGTACTCACCGGTACTGAGTACCGGCACTTATTTTTTCCCCCTCCAAGAGTACCGGCACTTCTCTGTTATTAAATAGAGTACCGGTACTCACTGTCACACAAAGTCTACACTGCAGCGCATGCTCACATATTGGTGATTTCACATGGAGAGCAGTGACGCCATGGCGCCAAAGCAGAGCAACGTGTGACCCAGGCGCACAACGCCCATTGGACTCCAAGGCCTCCAAGTCGCCACCCCCCCCTCCTGTGTTGCAGCCCGGGATGAGACAGTTTCCCCGGGTACAAACACAGCCGCACCCGAGTACTTCACAGGTGTTTAAAAGACCTTTTGCTCGTTAACGAGGCTTTGATGTTTTTCACCCCTTAGAGCCCCTGCACCTCCACTCTACCTTTTGCTTGAAGAATCAGACCCCCACCCCACACGAAATTTGACTCTAGTTGTGCCTCAGGTGTGACCCCCCGCCAGGAAGCTATGCGGCGGGAAGAAAGGGAAGCTCTTTAAAAATCCCAATTTGCTCTGGCTTTCTCTTTCTTCTGTGCGAAAAAGACGGAGAGGATAGCATAGCAGCTGGCGGGTGAAAAAGGGGACAACTGAGGAGAGCTTTCAGAAATGAAGGGGTATAAGCACAGTCAGCTAAATGAATCGAGGGGTTATCTGAAAAAGAAGAAAGGAGCAAGCAAAGATATTTGAGAATACACTGCGGGCGTGGGGCAGTGGCAGGGCCGGCTTTAGGGTGGTGCGACCGGTTCCACAGCACCGGGTGCTGGCTTCCTGGGGGCGCCGTGTTTGAAAGTTTATTAAGCTTTTGAAGCACCTGCTGCAGCGTTTCTTTCCGCCTGCAATTACCAGGCCTCACATAAATGTCAAGAAAACTCGTGTGATTAATTATCTTCATGGAGAGAGATCAGCGTTTTGTATAGTTGAGGTTTTGACTTAGGTGAAGTTAGTGCAGAGGGTTAATATGCCTGCTGCAAAGAACTTGTATCAAGTAGATTACAGAGTGCATATGATGTAAACAGGTCAGCAGATTACTGCTTTCAAAAGAGACATCCTTTTATTACTTGCAATTTATAACTTAAAGTCCTAATATACAACAGTGAGCTATTAACTTTCATCTTTGAACTGCATACACACTGCAAGTATACATTATTAGAACATTGATTAATGTTGCAAAAAGGGTTAATTTGGCTAGAAATCGATTCTTATTATTAAAGAAAACTCCCAACTATGCTGTTTCTTTTTCGACTGCGTTTGTGCTTCTCCACACCAAGCACTCAAACTATACTGCCTACCAGTATGGGTGACATGTGACTCCTACACTCTCAGTCCTTTGGCTTAAGTAACATTTCCTAAACACTGATTTACACTTGTATGATTGATTGTCTCTGTGTAATGTGTGTGTGATGCAAAGTGCTCGGACACCCTACACTGGTATGAGTGGCGCTCTATAACTAATTCAATGCATCTGAGAGAGTGTGGTTATGGTGACTTTGTCACTGTTAAAGGGTGCTAGTGAGAGAATCCATGGTGGAGGTGGTCATTGGAGGGGGGGGGGGCAACAAACATTGTCGCACAGGTCGCCACCAGCACTAAAGCCGGCCCTGGGCAGTGGGTTTAAAATAAAGCACTTGATGGATGAGATGAGGATCATCTGATGAGAGTCGGGGGTGGGTAGGTGTCCCAAGAAAGCCAAGGCTTTCGAGAATGACACAGGTTGGGGGAAGGGGCCTGTTGTGTGAGGACAGAGCGACAGCTACAGTGGCAGAGACTGGTATTTTAAATGGGGGAGGGGTATCCCAGAAAAGCAAGAGAAGGAATTTGATGAGATGAACAAGGGGATATTTAAGATGAAAGGTGGTGTGACCACCTGAAAAAAGAGAAAAGGTAAAGAGACAAATGGGGCATCGGAGGGGACATGGGGCTAAGTAAATAAGGGCTAGGGACATCAGAGGGTAGAGGTAGGAGAGTATCTCGTCATCCAAAAGAGTGTTATCTAAAGCGGGGGCGGCAGCTGAATAGAAAAATAATTTTGAGGGGACAGTGGTATTTTTAAGTCGTGTTTTTTTTTTTTTAGCAGCTAATATAAAGTTTACCATAATGTGACTCATTTTTTTGTAACAAAGTTTTTTTTTTTTTTTTTTTTTTTTTGAAAAACCTTTATTGACGTTTCAATCATTTACACGTATGGGCCTACAACCCCCCGGGGCCGGCCGCCAAGCAATCAGAACAATAAAGGCAAATGTAAACACAGGCGGCACCTCGGAGAGCAAAGTCTACAATACAATATAGTCTGGCCAATGAGCCGCACAGGTAGGACACAGGAGAGAAAGGGTTTTTCATTTTATAATAAAACAAAATAGTAGGATCAGGTGCCAAACAATTTCCCAACAGCGATAAGGGGCAAGGATAAGAGACGTAAGCAGCAAGCAGCAATACATTGAATCAATGGCGCAGACACGGGAAAGTACGGATGGGGAGAAATATCAAAGATAGTTGCGCCTACAGGTCCCCGTACCTAAAGCCCAGCGAACCCCCCGGAAACTGTGGCACACATTAAGAGCAAACGATTCACAATAAGAGAGGTGTACCGCGCTGATCCCAGAAAAACAAGCAAAAAGAAACAGAGAAGAAAAAGGAGGCCATGGAAAAAGAGATAAAGACTAAAGAGTCCCCTCCCCCATCCCCCCACCCTGCACCTCTGCGAATGAGTATGGCCCCACCCCCCAGCAGTGTGCCTGTCGCCCTGGAACTAGACCCGAAATATAGAAGAGACAGGGAAAAAAGGAGTAAGAAAGAGCCCCCCCAGACGGGGGGGGCGGAGGGAATGTAATAAACTGGAGGAGGGCCTTCAAAACATACCCCCGGCTTCTCCCTCCCGCACGGTGAAGTCTCCCCACAGCAAACAATTAGCAGCACCAAGTTGATCATATCAAAAAAAAGGGGGGGGAGTGGGGAGCATTATGCACCAACTATGCGAATAACCATGAGAGCACGCAACCATGAGTCCGCCTGTCTACTAGGTGACCACTCCCGAAGGATCAGCCTCAGCCTTGACCGCTCTTTGCGATTCTGCCCATGCCTGCCCCTCGACCCAGCACCATGTCCGATGTCCCAAGGTACAGGAGTGTCCAAAAACAGTCGGGAAGCGACGCACACAGGTGGGGTGGAAGTCTCTGAGCATCAGCACGGAACGCTCCATGGGGGGGCGTCTTTTCCAGTGCTGCCCCAGGATCTGCACTGCACACAAGGTCCAGACAGGCTGAAGCAGTCAAATGAGACACACGTTGCTGGAATCGTCCCTGGGCCGCCGGAGACCGCGCACGGGACATGGCCACCATCTTCCGCTCAGGTCCAATACCTCCGGAGCAGATCAAGCCCACAGTTAGCCGACCACACGGTAGCATACTGTCCGGAGTGTCCGGCTGTACACTAATCGCGGGGGGGGCCGCAACATCTTCCTCCTGTGTGCAGTGTGGAAAGCCACTGTGTACTTGTGGACCAGCATGCCGCCACTGTCCCAACGCTGATACCACACCATCTAGCTTCCTCCCCAGGACCCCGGCGCCATGAGCCAAGGAGTAATGAAGGGCACCAAGGGCCTCCAGGAGGTCGCCGTACCCCAGAGCAGCTCTCTCCGATCGCTCTGCCACACTCCCGACCGTCACACACCCCCAGTCCCGCTGCGTCCCAGCGGACAGGATGGTAGGCTGCATAGTGACAAAATGGCCGCTGGGAAGGCCCGACTCGTATTGGGGCCAGGACCCCGGGACCAACGCCTCAAGGTCCACGTCGCTGAAGACAGGGATCCTGGGGCAGGCACAGATTCAGCCGTTGCGCGTCACGGGCAACAGTCGTCTCCGCCACGGACCAGCTCCCGCGAAAAGCCGGGAGCAGCCCGCAAGGATCAGGGCGAGCCAGGGACGGCGCCCGGGCAGCTCACCGTCAAAGGCAGGGGCAAACACCACAGAATCCGAGAATTGCACACCCGGGCATGTCCTCGGTCCGCAGCGCTCAGCAGGGGGGAGCGACCACAGCAAAATGCAGGCCGAGGGGAGCACCACTCCGGCGGACCGACTCCACCCAGTCACCACAGGCCGCTGTTGTTAAACTGCCGCCCGGCCAAGGCGTCCACTCGAGGTCCCGGCTTCGGGACCGCACGGGCCGCAAAGTTCAACCGCTGATTTCTCCGGCGGTACGGCAGTCAGAAACCTCAGGGTCACACGATCGGTTGCCACTTTCGTTTACGAACACGATCTCGTAGCGCAGAATAAGGATCTCATGCAGGATATCCGTGCGGGATGCGGAGGTTCACGGAGCCGGGAATCTACGCTGCCGTCCCGGTCGCCATCTTGGCTCCTCCCGTTTTTTTTTTGTAACAAAGTTAAACAATTAAAGGCTCAACAAACAATCATAAGAATTCAGATCGCATACTTGGGCGGAAGAATGGATTTATCAAAATACTTAAACACAGTATAGACCTTACTAGGGCACACTGGAAGGGGAAGAATAATGTGCACGGAGTTAAAAATGCGCATTTACCAGAAAACACTGAATGTAGCTAACAATATAAGCATTCAAACACGACTAAGACATGACATCCCATGGCTTGGTGAACGTTTCTCATTCATTTCTATGATGTAAGATCACACTTTGAATTGCTTCCAGAATGCTTATGTCTGATATCAAGCATTTCTCAGAAACGAGGCCGATTCCAGATTGTCAAGTACGCTTTTTTGCTGTCATACACATGCTCAGTCACACTTTTTGGTATTTCTTTGTTGTTTAAACCCGATAAGTGCTACTCTCCAAACAAAAGCGCTTCAACACCCCATCAGGGGTAACAAGCGCTTTATAAATGCAAACCTTTTTCCCTCTTCTATCTCTCTGCTATCCTTCTGAATCCAAATAACTGACTAACCTATCCACCACTCAAATTACTTTCAGATTTTCACTATACTAATTCAACACTAATCCTTCTTGGGTTCCGGAGTAGTGCGCTACTCGCCAAAAAAGCGCTTCGACGCCTCGTCAGGGGTAGTAAGCGCTATATAAATGCAATTACAATACAATACAATACCTTCAGTGTGGGTGGATTTGGCCAACTTCTACAAGCCCTTGATGGGAAGTGTTACAGTGGTTAAGGTGTTTTCATGGGTTTCTGAACACAACAGCTGGCTGTATCTGGTATTCATGAAAAAAGTGAGCCACGTAGTAGGAGTGGGAGCAAATGAACTAATATCGTGATTGCACCACTATCATTCAATATAGTCGAATAGTCCACATTGAGTCCATCGAATGATTAAATATCCATCTTTATTAGTGATTCATGTTCTTCTTTCTCTTGTTTTAAAACAATACAAACAGCCAACGCGTTTCGTTCTCCACCGAGAACTTCTTCAGGGCATTTTAGATTTCCACAAACGAACAGATATAGTATTTGCAACCATGTTGTCCTGGTATGAGTAGATCTGTCCGCCCAATGATTATAAATCAACTTGAGTTAGTGAGGTCTTGGCTGTTAGTAGATGGAAGAAACTATACTGAAGAGGCTCCAATCGCTTATTCAACAGGGCGAACTTCAAGAGGTGACATTTTGCCTTAATTCAAAACAGAGGTTCGTGGGGCGTTTCCAAATTAAGCTGATTTTTGGCCCCTTCACTCGGGTGGCTTGCATCGGTCTTTCCGCCTCTCCCTCCCAACACTGCTGGGTCCTCACCTGCCAGACCCTGGCCTCTCCTTTCTCAAGCACCAGGGAACCCAAAGCACCCAAGTGAGGAAGCCAAGCCTTGGACTTGAGGTGAAGGAGCAGGCCTAAGGGAAGCTTTGAGCATCAAACACATGTGGACACAGGGTGCTTCCCATATCAGAAACCGTGGCTACAGCAGGCCTGCTGACCACCATCACCAGTGACACTGTGGTCATATGTACATGGTTATATGTGCCTCCATCCCTTTACTAGCCCCTCAGAATTTTGGACTAGATTTTGCTGGGTGGCACAGTATCTGAAAGTGAATGAAAGGGTGAAATATTATTGCTCTGTAACCCAGATAACTTTCTTCTCCCAGGATCACTAGCATGACTTCCTTTCACCCGATGCGAGTCAGCGTTGCATTTTAGGATGTAGTCTTTTTTCCTTTAATTAATTTTCAGTAAAACAGGTCTCTGCACCTTTTAATGTTTTGTTTAATATACAGGTGCCTCTGACAAAAAGGAAAACGTGATAGTTACCTTTCAATAGTCTGTCAACTAGTACAACTTAATACATGCAAGGGCATCAACAATAAATTGCTGAGGGAAGCAATTTGTCATCATTCAAAAATTCTTGAGCCCTTCAAATGTTTTTCATTAGACCCACCCTTAGTCCCGCCTCTAGCCCCGCCTCCTTGCCACGCCCCCAGCTCGATCTGATGAGTACCTGCACTTTTTTTTCCCCATTTAAAGCACTGGGTCCGGCACCATCTCCTCCCAAAAGGGTTCAGCTAGCCACCCTTACCCGCTCTAAAGCACCCTTTTCCTTCCTAGTGAATGATATTGGTGTTTTTCACTTGGACAAGTGTCAACCTAAGGGCATAACACCAGCCCAGATAGTGGCATCAGCCATTTACCTGGCTCCGGTCCGAGCTCCTCCTGGGGAGGGACGTCAACCACCCTTACCTGGTCCAGTACCACCTCCTCCCCACAGAAGAAACGTCACGTGACGTCAGCCACCCTGACCTGGCCAGTACCACCTCCTCCCCACAGAAGAAACGTCACGTGACGTCAGCCATCCTCGCCTGACCAGTACCTCCTCCTCGCCGCGCAAGTGACGTCAGCTACCCTTACCTGCCTAAACACGCACTCCCTCAGAAAATGAGATCAGCTGTCCTTACTTGACCAGTAAGTCCTAATCCCCACACAAGTGACGTCTGCCACCCTTACCTGCCTCAGTACGTACTCCCTCAGAAAGGGAGATCAGCCGTCCTTACCTGATCAGTAACTCCTAATCCCCACACAAGTGACGTCATCACCATCCTTACTTGGCCCAGTGCGCCCTCCATCCAGGGAGTGAGATCAGCCATCCGTCCCTGCTCCAGTACCTCCTCCGCACAGAATATATTTCATGTCAGCTAACCTTACCTGGACAATTCTCCTCTTCCCACAGGAGTGACGTTAGCTAGCCTCCCCCCCCCCCCCCCCCAACGTGACCACCAATCCTCCTTACCTGGTCCAGTAAGGGCCCGCGTTCTCACTTCTCTTCTCCCCCAGGTAGGTGGTCGGGCAGGCATCTGGTTGTTGTGGAGGGAGCAGCGGGGGCAGCAGGTCAGCGGTGAAGCCGTTCTGTAAACATTGAGGGGTGGCCATTCACAGGAGCAGAGGGGGCTGTAGGGGGCGCCGGCGCTTCCTCGATGGCGGGACCTGAGGTGGAAAGAACACGAGTCATTGATTATTCAGCGCTTGGATTATCGTGGTGTGGGGGCCAAACTGCGGAGGGGTTGGGAACTCCTCATGTAGTTTGAGTCAGGAATTTGTGATTCTTTAGCTGAACTTTTCCGATTCCTCTGCGAGGGGAGGGGGTGAATGTACCAGTCAGTACTGCTCGAAAACTGCAGTGCATTCTAGAGGGGAGGCGTGGTTCCTCGGCAATATCACTCATAAGAAAAGCCCGAGTGGTCCCTCTGAGTTTGGGGGAGACCGCAGCCGTTTCTCACGGGGAGCCGGATTGAATTCTTGCGGGAGGGGGGCAAGGAGTCCTTGCCATTAATGAAAGGGCATCGTGTGATTCCGCAGGAGGAACCCATGTGACTTCTCTGTTAAGTCCGCCTGATTCTCCCAGTGAACCAGCGTGATGCCAGGTGCCTCGGGCGGGGGTGGCTTGTGGCCCTTTACAAGGGATCACCGGGGTCAGTCTACCACATACGTGCCACGCAGCGCTACTCTGAGAGGAAGGCGCTGAGGGCGCTTTCACCTTCACAAGGCTTCCAACTCCCCTCCCTGCTGCTGCTCCTGTGGTGAGAGGCTACCGGGGTCTGTTCTACCTGCACCTCCCACCCCCTTCCACAGGTGTCGCTCTTGAGGTTGGTCCGCCGGGAGAGGGGGTAAGTTTGCACAGGCGACACAGAGACGGAAATACGAACCCCAGCTACCTGCAGCACCCCCTCTGCTGCTGCTCCGGGTTTGTTGCTGTTGAAGTGAAGTTTCCACGTGTCACTTTCAGCCCCACACACTTCCTGCAGCCGCTGAGCCAGGAAGTGAGGGGAGGCAGAGCCTCGCAGCATCCCTCCCTGCGCCAGGCACCCGGGCTCCTCCTTGAGACCAGTCTCCCGTGCCCTGTGCTGCCTCAGCCCCCAGGGACGCTAAATTCCCGTTGCTGCCTGTGGCCAGCGACCTCCGTCTCTCCCCACTGCTGACGGGTCATTGAAGATATAAAACCCACTCGCTGCGGGCTCTCCAGCGCTGCTCTCTTCCCACGACTACCCCCACCCCTCCACATGTTCTGTGTTTACTCTACCCCGGCCTTCCCTGCACACGTCACGACTCTCCCGCCCCCTCCCATTGCTAAATGCTGATTTTAGCCCCAAAGACGACTAGTCCCTTATGCCAATGCTCTGTGACTCTAACTCCGGAGAGCACTGTTCTCCCCCCCCCCCCCGCACTGTAATGACTCCCCAGGGCTGAGATGTCGTGCCGTGAACCCCAATTCCATTCCATATGTTCTACTTTACCCCACCCTAACTTTAATCACACCCAAAGAGTGTATCTGCGCTGCTCCCCGTCTCCTAAAGGTTAAGGGCAGGCGCGCAACACCCATTGGGCTCACCAGGCTTCAGCCCCCCCCCCCCCCCTCACCATCCCCCCTCCCGTTTCAATGCAACAGGTCTCGCATCTGCGAGAGTTTAAGCCAGAGGTCTTCAAACTTTTTACTCTGAGCCACCCCTAAGCAAAATGTTTTGAGGCTGGGCCCCCCTCCAAAACTTTGACAAGGATTGGGGGAGTCAGTGGGGGGGACATGGCTGCGTGCAGGGAGCAGGGCTTATGAGATGATTTCAGGAATATTTTTTCTATAGCTTATGAATTGCACCAAATATGAGACTTCTAAAACAGCAAAAGCATCAAACAAAAACTGATATCCCAAACAAACTGCTCCACATAATTGGGGTGTTGTGAACCCCTCACACTCTTTGACCCCAATGCAACTATACCTGTTGCACTAATGATAACTGCAGTCCTGAGTATCAGGCTATCATCTTTGCCTTTTTTTACCTCTCCCCTCCAGGATGGATCATCACCTCTGTCCTAATGCTTGAAAGGACAATAAGCTCTGATGCCCCCTTTTTTTGAAGGTAGACCGTCATAATTGTGATGCAGTGGGCCAGTCCTGCTGCATCTGCTCCTTTATGATAACCAGAAGTGGCCACTTACACACTTGGCAGCAGTACCAGCTTCACTAATGAATGTCCATTTAAAAAAAAAAAAAACACTTATATTGTCCCCTTCTTTGGGGTATCTCTCTGAAGAAGGGGTCTCTGGCCATTTGTAAACATAACAAGCATTTGCAATGCAATAGGTCTCGCATTTATAAGAGTTTGAGCTATTGGCATTGTAAAATTACAATGCCTTTTATTTATGTTTTAGTTTTAAAACAAATAAAAGGCATTGTCATTTACAATGTCAGTAGCATAAACTCGCATAAAAGCAGTGTGTGGAGTGCAGCAGTGTGCCGTGTGCAGCAGTGTGCGGCGTGCAGCAGTGTGAGGCGTGCAGCAGTGTGCGGCGTGCAGCAGTGTGCGGCGTGCAGCAGTGTGCGGCGTGCAGCAGTGTTTTGTGTAGCAGTGTGAGGCATGCAGCACTGTGACGTGCGGCGTGCAGCAGTGTGCTGCGTGCAGCAGTGTGCGGCGTGCAGCAGTGTGAGGCATGCAGCACTGTGGTGTGCAGCGGCATGCAGCAGTGTGCTGCGTGCAGCAGTGTCGTGCAGCATGCAGCAGTGAGTAATGCAGCAGTGTGCAACAGTGTGCCGGTTGCATCAGTGTGTGCCGTGCAGCAGTGCGTGGCGTGCAGCAATGTTTCGTGTAGCAGTGTGTGGCGTGCAGCAGTGTGCGGCGTGCAGCAGTGTGCGCCGTGCAGCAGTGTGCGGCGTGCAGCAGTGTGAGGCGTGCAGCAGTGTGTGGTGTTCAGCGGCATGCAGCAGTGTGTGGCGTGCAGCAGTGTGAGGCGTGCAGCAGTGTGAGGCGTGCAGCAGTGTGAGGCGTGCAGCAGTGTGTGGCGTGCAGCAGTGTGTGGCATGCAGCAGAGACACGTGGAGGGTGAGGAGAGACACGTGGAGGGTGAGGAGAGACACGTGTGGAGGGTGAGGAGAGACACGTGTGGAGGGTGAGGAGAGACACGTATGGAGGGTGAGGAGAGACACGTGTGGAGGGTGAGGAGAGACACCTGTGGAGCGTGAGGAGGAGACACATGTGGAGGGTGAGGAGGAGACACATGTGGAGGGTGAGGAGGAGACACATGTGGAGGGTGAGGAGGAGACACATGTGGAGGGTGAGGAGGAGGGTGAGGAGACACGTGTGGAGGGTGAGGAGAGACACGTGTGGAGGGTGAGGAGAGACACGTGTGAAGGGTGAGGAGAGATGTGTGGAGGGTGAGGAGAGAGACGTGTGGAGGGTGAGGAGAGACACGTGTGGAGGGTGAGGAGAGACACGTGTGGAGGGTGAGGAGAGACACGTGTGGAGGGTGAGGAGAGACACCTGTGGAGCATGAGGAGGAGACACCTGTGGAGGGTGAGGAGGGGACACGTGTGGAGGGTGAGGAGGAGACATATGTGGAGGGTGAGGCGGAGGGTGAGGAGACACGTGTGGAGGGTGAGGAGAGACACGTGTGGAGGGTGAGGAGAGACACGTGTGGAGGGTGAGGAGAGACACGTGTGGAGGGTGAGGAGAGACACGTGTGGAGGGTGAGGAGAGACACGTGTGGAGGGTGAGGAGAGACACGTGTGGAGAGTGAGGAGAGACGTGTGGAGGGTGAGGAGAGACACGTGGAGGGTGAGGAGAGACGTGGAGGGTGAGGAGAGACGTGGAGGGTGAGGAGAGACGTGGAGGGTGAGAAG
Organism: Triturus cristatus; assembly: GCF_964204655.1. NCBI lineage: Eukaryota > Metazoa > Chordata > Amphibia > Caudata > Salamandridae > Triturus > Triturus cristatus. The sequence continues at coordinate 1,658,970,001 of NC_140590.1, read as the reverse complement.
AGACACGGAGGGTGAGGAGAGACACGGAGGGTGAGGAGAGACACGGAGGGTGAGGAGACACGTGTGGAGGGTGAGGTGGAGGTCTCGCATTTGCGAGAGTTTGAGCTATTGGCAATGTAAATACCAATGCCTTTTATTTATGCATTTGAAAACCTGCAGGCTGTGCGTAAACAAGCACTTTGTACTTATAGTCCTTGCTTTTGAGAAGCAAAGCTGGCAGTCTCTTTTACTGACAGCCTTGCTTCTCGTACTTAAGAATTATAGGTACAAAGTGCGTGTTTATGCACCACTTGCAGGTTTTCAAAACAAATTAATAAAAGGCATTGTCATTTACAATGCTGATAGCTCCAACTCTCGCAAATGCGAGACCTATTGCATTGCAAATGCTTGTTCATTATCCATGCACCACAAAAATAACACTTAGCACCAAACATTTGTAGTTTGTCCAGGACATTAAGACCACCCATAGCTCGGTGCCTGGAAGAGGGAGAAATAAACAGGAGGGGGAGGGAGAGGGAGATGTAGAAAGAAAGAAAATCAGGGACAGAAATTAGGAATTCCAGATAAGGACAGAGAGAGAGATAATGAGAGACAGGCAGAGCAGGACAAAAGTCAAAGATAGGGAGAAAATAGAAAGTCAGAGACAAGGATACACAAAGATACAGAGAGAGGGAAAAATAAGACAGACAGGAAGTGGCAGAGAAAGGCAGGCGGAGAGACAAGGAGAGAGCGTCAGAATGACAGATGGCTAGAGAAAGACGAGGAGAGAAAGGGAGACCAGAGAGGCATAGAAAGAGGGAAAGCAAAAGAAAGACAGAGACTAAGAAAGACAGAGGCAGGACGGGAGAAAAAATTGAGAAAGAGACAGGGAGAGACATACTAGGAGCCAACAAGAGAGCACACACAAAGCAAGCAGGCGACCAAGGGAGGGGGATGGGAGGGGAGCAGAACAAGCCTTTATGTATACACAGATATCAACGCTGCCGCCCACGAGCTCGCTGAAAGCAAGAAATCGGGATAAAATAGAACAGTGCAAAATGTTTTACCTAGAGGAGGCAACCCCTTGTTTAGCAAATGAGAACTTCCCATTGAGGTGTATGTCCAGACTCCCTACAGTTAAGAACTTGAGGGAAATGTTTAAAAAATCCTAAGCATATGGCGGCCACTTCAGTTTTTCCCTGAAGTAACACACGAGCGCACACGCACCAAAGCCCCTGCGCTGCTGTCTCTGAAAGTGGGAGAGGTTTAGGCAGGCAGGGCTTGGCTCCGGCCGGATTGATCTTCTGTTTAGCAGGCTACAAAAAGAGCACTAAAAGATGAGGAGGGAGGTGTAAAAAGAAAAATGAAAACAATTCTCCATCCGCTTGATCTGCAAAATGGGGACCGTGCAGTTGTTCTGCTGGGTGTGGTCAGATGCGTAACACCAGCTTACAATGTCGCTGCTTTGCTGTTAGTGCAGGTAGTCTATACACAGTGACAGCTAACATCTTATTAAAAAATATATATAACCGTAGCAGGACAACAGAGCAAGCCAGTTTAAACAAGCAGGAAGGGGGTGGCAAATGGTGTTCACGGGCGCTTTGATGTCCTCAGTGGCCGCGTGGCTCACTGAAAACATCAAAGCGCCCGCGAAATGTAAGTGATCGCAATCGCGATCACACTTCAAAGCGCGGCCGTGTGGCAGGCGAAAGTGAAAGTAGTTTTGGAAGTGCAAACAGTGGCTTTTCAGGCCGCCAAATGGTGCGCGCGCCCGGGGCACATGCACTGTACTTGGAGGCCTGAAAAGCCACTGTTTGCACTTCCAAAACTCGCTTACTATAAGTCTCGCCAGAGCAGCGCTAAAGCGCTGTCTCAGGCGAGACCTAAAAATGAGTCCGCATACAGTGCTCCCTATTCTGGGCCTTCTCTTTGACAATATCTATGAATCGCGCTCCTTTCCTCTGTCTCCTAGACCATTACTGTGAAGCCCCAGGGATCGAGAATATTAGGGCTATGCATCTGAATGCAACCCTGCTGGCCTTCTACCTGCCACCACATGGACCCAGCTTTCACAAAAAACTGCCCCTGAATGGTTAATACTGACTTTGAGATTCCTCTGCCTGAAATCGAAGTGTGGGTGGTAGTGCAGAAAGTTAAATAAGAACCCACGTAATGAAGCAGCAGCGTTTTCCACATAATTATCAGTGTACTGCATTTGCTACATAATCTGCAGATTTCAACAAAAAAATCTTGATTGTAGCTCAAACGGAACAAAAGTTACTTAAAGCATGACAAAATGTTCCGGAGCAGTGGAAGGCCCTTTGCAAAGATTGACTGGTAATCTTGTAGTTGCTTACTGCTGGATTTGGGTGCTACACTGGTGCTAATGAGGTGAAATATTTCCCCTGACAGCGTTACCGTGAGTTAAAATGACAAAATAATGAAGTAATGCTAACCACAAAATGTGGCGCATTGTGCCGCATAATTTACCTTTTGTTGCTGCATAATTTAGTCAAACCTGCCGCATAATGTTGTCCACTTCTGCTGAATAATTCCAGTGGATCTGCTTAAAGCTTTATGGTGGCAAAGATCTATTCTTTTTAAGATGTAATGTAAAGGAGTTATCAGCTAGGATCTGGAATAGTGGAGACACTTACAAAAATGTCTGCATTAGATACAGTTTGATTACTTATTACTAAAAAGTATGTTTTGTAAGAACTTGTTTTATCTCAATCACTGCATCATTTTGCAGCGGCCTAGCTTAGAGTATGTAAATACTGTTTTAAAATAATGACATATATTCACAGTGCTTTCTGCCACAGGCTGGGACCTAATAGCAATAGAAACAGGGCCTTTGGAATCATGCGGCAGGAGAAGGCCAAATTATGCAGCATGGTTGACTAAATTCTGCAGCAAGCAAAGCTGAATTATGATGCATATTTTGTGATAGCATTCCTGCACTATTTTGCTATTTTTACACTTGTTAACATTGCCCTGGCCTTTATTGCCCCTCATAATTCCACATTAACACCCACATATAGCAATAAGCAACAGAAAGGTGACCAGTCAAACCTTTAGAAAGGTAAGATGAGGTAACATGTGTTGCTGCATTTTTTAATCTGCAAATTATGCAGCAGACGATAGATTATGTGGCAAATGCGGGAAAACCATAACTATGCGCTGTGAGTACAGGGTGAGCATGAAAGTAAAGGGTGAGAATGAGGAGTGAGTTGTCTGAATGCAGGGTGAATTCCCAGACACTTGAAGTTAATCAGCATGTTATTGACGGGGCATAGGGTTTCAGATATAAATTAAACTATTGCACTTATGGAATTAGTCCGGGAATCGAGGGTGAAGGAAATAAATAATGTGCTGATCCTGCAGCAAACTTCCAGTCTTATGATTATGGTTGCCAGCTCATTATCTTGATGTCGCAGATGGTACAAAAATAAACAGTCACCTAAAGCCCTATTTTCAGAACTTATCTGTGCATACTTCGAAAAGCAAATATAAAGCACTTTTAAATGTGTTCTAGGGCTGCCTGAATGTTTCATGACTGAAAATAAAAGGAACAGACAGAAAGTCACATTACAAATGAATACATACTTTTTTATTTAAGACCCTATTTAGTATCAAAGCAAGGTCTTTGCAGGCTCTTTAAACATACAAGGCTGGCATTTTTTCTATTGGCAACCCTTTTTTATATTCCTTTTCATGAAATGCATTTTCACACAACAGCAGTAAATTTACAATACAAATGTAAGGAAGAGGCAGAGTCAGGGCCCAGGGGGTACTGGAAAAAGAATAAAACTAAGCCTCCGTAACCAGTTTCCAAAGGTATGCATATGGTCTTTAAAGACCTGTGAAAAACTCGGGCGTGCTGGAGTCTTAATAAGACTCCAGTCTCTGCCCAGGGGAGCCCCCAGCAGCACACCCACTGACCTCTGGCCCCACGGCACTCTGAGGGCTTCAGAGTAAATGAAGCCAGCCTGGAAATGCAGCAAATAAACATTGCTCCACTTCCAGGCGCCTTCATTTACATGTCCTTGCAGAGGCCTTTGCGCCCCCCTGGGAGCCCATCCACACTCCCCCAGTGGGGGGCGCCCCACAGTTTGAAGACCTGTGGTTTAAGCTATTGGCATTGTAAATGATAATACCTGTTATTTATGTGTTGTTAAAAGCAACACACATCTGAAAGGCATTGTTATTTATAATAACCAAGTGAGGCCCTCGTTAGACACAGGCAGCTCACCTGATAAGTAGCATATTGGCTTGTTTTACAAAGAAAAAATTATCAAAACATGCAATTTTTAATTCTCCGTGCATATAATTAACACAGCTGTACAGTTATCTTGAGTTTTAAACGTATACAATCTTTAAACAATTCTAAACACCATCTAACTTGCTAAAACGGTTTTAAAATGTCTACTGTTGCAAATTGTTCTCCCTTATATTAGTTGTAATTTGTTTACTACAGCTTTAAACATTTGCAGACTTAAAACCCAGGCAAGTTTTGTTCTTCTTAAATTTCACTTCCCCAGTGTTTTGTAAAATAGATAGTAAATTGCTGCCAGCCTTAAATAGTATCTGAAGCTCAGGGAATTCATTTGAGGTTCTCTCTCAGCAAAAAAAAAACACAGAACTGCTTCAAACAAAGATATTATCTGGGGTATAAGATAAACTCGTTGACAACGTGTCTCAACCCCCTGAACTGCACACAACTGGCTGAGAAACCGCAGTGAAACCTGCAAAACATATTACACAACTGGACCTGAACAGCCGTGCCACAGTGAACATACGCAACAGCTTAAGCGGTAGAAGCCCTCTGACCAAGACTTCTAAAGCTTTGTTTTTCCACCATTTGACAACCCCGATGAAGGAACTGCCAAATAACACCAGAATCTTTCTAAAAAGGGACTTTGCTGGTCCATCTCACTGCAAGGGAGCAAAACGTATAGTCTGCGCAGTTTAATAAGCCACTGGCAAGTGGCAAAAATATTTGCGATGGAATAGGTCTCGCATTTAAATGCGAGACCTATGGCATTGGAAAGTAGTAGCCGCCATTGTCCCGGCTGCTTGAAAAGAGAAAGTGCGCACGGCACGCTGAATGTAAGCAAAGCACGACGTGCCTGCAGTAAGATAAAGAAAGAAAATAGTGCTTACACCCTAAATAACACGTACTATGTAACAACCAACATAAAAGGGCCCGTCGCCATGGGAGGTCACAAATAAAAACGAGGCGGTACTAAGGAGGGACTAAAATGCCTATTTACGAATCAGAAGCCAGCATTTACGAAGGACAATGGCACAAGCCAATGACAATTATGGGCGGAGAGTGGACGGGGCTTCTATTCCATACTCCAGTACAGCAAGTCTAGCAGAGCAGCGCATGCACGCTGACTCTAGGCTCGACCTAAAAAGTAAAAGTGTAGCAGCCCTTCTGAAAAGTGCTAGTAATAATTCCTTAAAAGTTTAGCCACATCCTTAAAGCACCCCTGATAAATGTCTAACCAGTGAAACCACAGTAGCCACGCTGACAAGTGCTGCTGTTGTCCCACCTCTCTCAACAAAAAAAATCTACAGAATGCAAACATGTGACATGGTACAGACTCAGCAGCAGGATCCACTTCCTTTCCTAGACTATGTTATGTTATATTATGTTATAGGGGGTATTTGTTAAGCACACGGCTACTCCATAGAGTGTCCCGGCGCTATCCTGACCCCAGGACAGAAAAGCTATCAGAAAGCGAAACCACACTATTGCTGGAAAAGCCAGGTCTTTAGGCTTCACCTAAAGTTGAGGAGATCACATTCTTGTCGAAGAAAGAGAGGATGGCTATTCCATAATCTTGCAGCTACCACTTGAAAAGAGCGGCCACCTTTATAAGAGCGTCGAAATTTAGGCACAATTGTCAGTTGTTGAGATGATGAACGCAATGTTCTCGAGGGTTTATAGGGCTGGATATAATTTCTAATATACGGAGCTCCGATATTGTTCAGGGCCTTAAAAGTTAAGACCAGGGATTTAAAATAAATCCTTTGTCTTATTGGAAGCCAATGCAGGGTGTTCAGATGGGAGGACATGTGAGCTCTGGGTCCAACAGAAAGTACAGCCATTGCTGCTGCATTTTGCACCACCTGCAAACGATTTAATAGATAATTCGGGAGGCCCAGATACAACACGGGCGTGGAAGTCCATGTTGTTTGACACCTAGCCTCTTGTGGTACCGTGCGTAGAGACACATTGCTGCAAATTATTCTGTTTCTGGTGGCTGTCTGACATCTATTTTCTTCTCTGTTATATGGACAAGAACTTCGCTTTTTCCACGGATGGTGGGGAAGGAAATATTCTGCCTTTCTTTGTACACAGAGCAGTATAGAAAGAAAGTGACCCCTGCCACTGTCTCCACCAGGGAGCCCTGATGGAAGATTCTATTCTCTCTCTCTAGGTGTTTGCTTTCATCAGATTCTACCAGTCTCTAGGCCCAGTATATAGCCTTCTAGTATGTTGTTTTGGAAAACCCTTATGCTTTAGGTATTTGATGTATTCTACAAGTTCAACTTTTATGAAAATGATTTATGACATTTTGGCTTGCTGTGCCCCACCAGGTAAGTCACCCACGGCATTGTGCTTCTTTAAAGAGGCCCTCCAGAATAGAGGAAGAAACATCTCTTTACCCATTCCTGAATCTCTAGCTGGCAAGCTTCCCAGGTTGATGTGCTCCTCCAGTCAAGATTTTTTCTTTGAATTCTAGGAGTTGCAGGCTTGTTTTATAATTAGGGCTCCCAGTTTTATGGTATTTATTTTTGCAGCATTTCTGTCTGTGTTTATCCATATTTTTTTTGGGCCATCTTATTGGTATTTATCCATATTTATTTTGTATTTTGAGAATAAATTGTGTGCTAAAATGGAATCTTTCCACATTTATTTAACTGCTAAACACACGCTCATACTTTGATGTCTGTCGCGTTTTAGAAAAGTTAGCAGCCAAATATAGCAAAATACTACACCCACAGGTAAATATCAGAATTGTACTATAAATGTATGTTAACATATGCCTGTATTTAGAGAAATCTCAACCTGTCTCTTTTTTTAATTCCTCATGCTGTCTATCTGATCAGCTGCTGTCCTGGAATTCACAAAATACAGCATGGAGAGACATTCACATGAAGCACAATTTTCAATATTTTCCTGATCTTTAAAAATAAATACAGACTAAAAAATCATGTTTTCTGTCTGTATTTATCTGTAAAAATCAGTAAAAGTGGAAAACCGGAAGCCTTATTTATAATGGAATTAACAAGACTACAATTCCCAGAATTCGAAGAAAAACCTGGACTGGAGTAGCACATAAATAGTAAAGTAAGTAAGAGATGAGCCCTGTGGTATTTAGAAGCTCCCAGAATTTTGAGATGCTCCTTGGGGTATTAAGAAGCCCCCAGAATTCAGAGATGCGCCCTTGGGTATTCGGAACCCCCCAGAATTTAGCGATGCGCCCTGAGGTATTAAGAAGCCCCCAGAATCATGAAGTTGAGTCGTCATGATGAAAAACTGGAGGAAGATCTCCAGGTGTGAAGGGTTGTGTGTGATTCATTTCTGACCCACGTGCAGACACGAACTCCGCTGATAGCAATGATATGGGTGTGAGTGTAGATGAGGCCACAAATCTAGAAAGGGGGCTGGCTTACCTGCTATGTTGTTAGGGTCTTCAGGCTGCAAGATTGGTATATAACCTGACAATATGGAGTGCTGGAGTCGTGCCGTCCGAGCCTCTGTTCTTTGCATGCTAGCGCTTCTCATTATGACCTGCCATGTAATGTGTATGGTGCCACTCATACTGTTGACTATTGTTCGTAAAAAATGAAAATAAAGGTTGGAAAAAAAAGAAGCACCCAGAGTTTAGAGATGTGCTTTGGGGTTTTAAGAAGCCCAGATAATCTTCCCAGTTTATCTCTGAGCCCATGACCTGGGCAGTTTCTGAGCACTCGTTGGAGAGGTGGAGGAGCAGGGCTTCCCGGGAGAATCCTCCAATTCTGCACAACCCTGTTTTTTAGGTCAAGCCTGGGCAGCGGATGCGCTACTCTGCGAGGAATGCTGTATTTGAGTATGGACATGAAGCTCCGCCCACTCTCGCCCATGTTTTCCATTGGCATGTGTCATGGTTCTTCTTAAATGCTGGCTTCTGATACCTTAATAGGCTTGTTAGTCCTACCTTAGTACCGTCTTGTCTTCATTTGTATCCTCCCATGAGGACTGTCCCTCTTACTTCTGTTGTTACACGGTATGTCTTGTTTAGTCTATAAGCACTATTTTCTTTAATGAGTTTCTCCTACTGCAGGCACGACATGCTTTCCTGTAAAATTCAGGGCGCCATGCCCGCTTTCACTTTCCAAGCAGCCCGGGACAATGGAGGCCACTTCTTTGAAGTAAATAGGTCTCGCATTTACTAGAGTTTGAGCTCTTGGCATTGTAAGTGACAATGCCTTTTATTTATGTGTTAATTATCAAAACAGATAAATAAAAGGCATTATCATTTATAATTCCACTAGCTCAAACTCTCACAAATGTGAGGCTTATTGCATTGCAAATGCTTGTTTCAAACATAGGACCCCGAATTCACTCTCATAAAGTAAGACAGGAAGGCGTCAAAGATTAAAATCAGTTATTTAGTAAACAATTGTTGCTTTTTATTTAAGTATATTTATTGCCTATTGAAAGCTTCCACATGCACTTACCCTGAGCCCAAGGTGTGTGTAGTCTTCACTGTGCACCATTTAGTGCAATTTTTGCTGTTATCTGTTCTCTATTTTTGGTACAAAATTATATTGCTGTCTCTTGTATTTTTTTACTGCCAAGGCCCATGACGTGCAGCACCTTCTGAAGTTTTAGAGGGCGCTAGAGATCTCCTCAGGGGTTGCTGCACCGGGTTATTCATACATCAGGCTCGGTCATTCGAATCCACTAAGCAAGAGCTTGTTCCTAGCACCGATTAAGTCAGTCATATGGGGGTTTGAGCAAAGCAGAGATTGTGCCTTGGCCTGCCTGCTCTTGGCTGGCTGAAAGCGTACGTGCTGTATACCTCATAGTTTACAACGTACCGAGGCACAAATGGGTTTTATAATGTTATCATTCCAGCCACCAGCAGCTTAATGTTTAATCTTGGCTCCCACACTGAGTCATTTGTTTTTCAGAAGTCAATTAATAAAGCAAGCGCATGTTCGCTCCCTAGTCTTATCACTTTCTTGCTGATCAGTCTAGTGCTTAGTTAACTAATCTATCTGACTTCTAGGTGCAATATTAGTATTACGTAGCAGCTTCAGGATGCTCTTGTTCAAAGGGCCGCAACAACTGTATTTATGTCGCTGTTTCCACCCATTCTCCTGTGGTTGTTCACAGTGAGGGCGTCCATATATTTATAGGAGCACGCCCTCCCCATATGTCAGTCCATATGTCTGGCAAGTGCCCAGGTTGTATTACATCGTTGAGAAGTTTTACTAGTGCTTTTTTTGTGCTGGGCTACCAGATATTTAAGGATCTCATTTAGTAATTTGAGCTGCAAGATTTCCTTGCCTTCTGCTTTCAAATGCTTGTTTCACATTCCTTTATTTTCAGTGAGTTGCAGGGGAGTTCTGCTGATGGTTACTGATTTTTTTTTTCTCCCCCCCCACCCCCACGTTTAATCTGCTGTCATACGACTTTAAAAGTTTACCCAAAGTTTAAAAAAAGTTTTGCTGTCGATAATAGAATCTACCCATACAAGATTTTTGTTTCTTTCTTTTTTTCTTTCTTTCTTAGAGTTTTATGTTCCTTGAGCAATGTCGGACTGGGCCAGAAACTATGCCCGGGCACCAAAATAAAAGTGCCTCCCATTAGCGAATCAGGTAGCTAAAAAAGTGGTCCACATTCTGTGTGTGGTAATATTGGAGAAATAAACGAATAAAAACTGACCCACCAGACCATAAAACAAGCCCACAAACAGCCAAAAAAGGCCAACAGACTGACCTGTCAGACTAGCCCATCCGACATTGCCTGATTACATTTAGGCGAGTCCGAGCCTATCCTTGAGTGTGCAGTGATATTTTGAGCATAATTCAATTTCTTCAGGTTCCTTATGGTTTAGGTTAGATTTTTTCTTCCGTTTTACACACTCCTTTCCATACCACGTATCTCGTTGGTGGATGTATGTGGGATCCTTTTTTTTCTGTTGCATAGTCCGTGATTCCGAGGCGATCCATGGGAGGATTTCTAACAGTTTGGAGTGTTTTTTCGTCTTATTGTATGTTTTATTAGGAAAAGCAACTGTCTTTCACCACCATTTACGTGGCAAAACTAGAAGAAAGTTTGTGGAGCGCCTTTGATAAGTTTGTTCTTGTTCGAATCGCTTGCTCTCTCCATTCGACTCCTAGTTTTATCCTGCATCCCACATCTCTCTATCCACCTTTTACCTGTGCCCACTGACTCCACCACCCATCCACTCCCACTACATATGTCATTGCTCTTCACCACCTCAGACCCCCGCCCATCCTCTGCCTTCTCCCTCATCACCTTTGACTCTCCTCAAGTCCAGTTTCCCAACACTCACCTCTCCTTATGTCCCCTTGCTTCCTACACTGCACAACTTCTATCCTCAGTTTACTCAGTCTCTCCAACCTCATTTCTTACAACCTCACCAAGTCTTTCCCCCCCCCGGCACCTTCGACTGCTTTTTCCTTGATTCCACCATTCAATTCCCTCCACTTTTGCCTCCACCCTGTCTCCATTTACTAACCCCTTCTGGCCAGCAACATCTCTGCCTCCCTTTGCTCCCATACAACTCTCCGCTTATGAATCGCCAACATTACCCTCGCAGCCACACCCCCTCCAACGCACCATCATTGCCCTGCTCTCTGCAATCTGTTCCCCCCAACATCAATGCCCCAGTCTCACTCCTGACACCATCACCCCTGTGTCCACCACTTCCTCAAATTTCCCTGAAGTTTCTGCCATTCCTGTCAAATCCACACCCTCCCCCCTATCCCACCACCTCCCCATTTCACTGCATGCCTTTGGCCTGGGTGCTGATACTACCACAATCCTCTCTCCTCGCCTCCCATCAGATCGGTACCATTCTCGGTTCTAGCCCTCCCAACCTTGAGAGTACCGCCTTGGAGCTGAAGGGGAGGCGACTTCACAACAGTAAGAGATCTCCAATCTACTGTTGTGGACCAGTTGACAGGGTACAATAGTATCATAACACTCTGATCACACACTGATTAAACCGTAGCGAACCTCTCTGGAAATATAGGTTGTAACCGAAAAATAAACATGCAGCTTCCTGAAGTTTGAAGGAGAACCTCAACAACACAGTATGTGTATAAATATCATAAAAACTGCACATTTATCTTCATTGAACTTGCATCTTTACACATGTCAACTGTTGTGTGTTTTACATAGTGTGTTTTTTCAGTCGCTCAGCTTGTGCTTTGGCTGTTAAGGCCTAGCCATGCCGCGACTCAGTTCTGGCTCCACTCCCTTATGAATTTGGTGGCTTGCCCACCTCTATGTCCAACCACGTGACTCTCAGATTGCAGACTTTATTCACAGGAAGATTGCAAAGCCCACCCGCCACTTCAGAGCACCTATTCTTAAAGCCATACAAACTGGTCATATTCCTGTGTCATACACACATAAGACAGAGGACACATACAAACCAGCCACTGCAAACCATGCACACAGGAGCATTTGGTGGAAGGTCTGGCAACCCAGCCTGTCTTATGAAGCACCGTCCCTTGGACTGCCAATAACAAACCACTCAACCAAATACACTTGCATGGGCCAGACAGTAAGTTGTAGGACAAACAATGGCACATGACAGACACCACCGTCAGAGCCAATAAACGAAATAATTTTCATATGCTGTGCTATACAAAATTGTGTAATACAAGACATTGTAGATATGTATTACCATTGCCTAAAATGGCTTGTACTACTTTTGTAGGTATAAAAGCCCTACGAAGAAATGTTATATTCATTAAAAACAGAACAACAAAACTGAGAAGTGCTCTTTATATTCCGATGCAGCACAGCAGCCCTGCTTAGAAGTGTTGTGGAGTAGCTGGCACTTAACACAGGTGATATCCCAAGTGTCAATAAATATGCTAGTGTCTTATTAGTCCTATGGAGAGAAAAATGAATCAATTTACATGAAGCCAGATAAAGAATGCGATTGACAAAAATGCAGCAAACTGACATGGATAGAACTCAGGAGAAAATGTGTCTTTTCATCATATATTTATAGGTTATTTTGCTTTGCACATTGTATGGATAACATTTTTCTCAACCTTAGACTCCAGAGATACATAAAGGAGTTGTAGCAGCGGATCTGCACCCACCACCCGCCCACCCCCAGAGTGTGATTGAAATAATTTCTGTGCTGACATTTCAGCCCCAAACCTTCTCAGTTAGGTTGCCTGGTCACAAAACAAGGTTATGCTTACCTGGGTTGGGTGACAGCTCCTGGAATGTAAATTTGGCAGTGATGGACTTCTGAGATGCGATGACGTTGGTGAAAGATATTTGGGATGCTCCTCATACGCAAAAAACGAGTTATTATAGAGTTAAAAGGCTCCCTTCGTTGCTTTTGTATCAATGACGTGATCCTCGTGTTGGCCACTGTCCATACAGGGCTCCCTGAATTTCTACGTCTACATGGAAATGTACTTCCGTTTTTTTAGGTCTTCACCAAAGGGCTCTGTAGCTTGTAGCTGTGATGGAGGACTCCCAGAGTCACCAGGGTAGGGCTCCCTGAGGGTTAAGTTGAAGATGAGCTCCCAGTTTTGAAATGTTACTGGTCCAGAGCTAGCTAGATAAAGAACTGACTGCAATATAATCCTAGTGAATGACTCCCTTAAAATATTTCTCAGGTCCTAGGCACATGACGTTGTTCCACCTCCTCTGGAGAATACTTCCCATAGGAGGTGATGACGCAAAGCAAGATGCAAACACTTCCCACAGTGACTCATCAGACACGCTGCTTGTCCTCATTCCAAAGGCGTGTGTTGTGAAAGTCTCTTATGAATCAAAACTAACCTGTGTGACCTGCACTCACCTGTTTGCACTAGTGAGCAGGCAAGATGGGGGAGCTGAGCCGGCTCAAGACAATAGGCCCAACACTTCATGCTTGTGTGCCTCCCAAACGGAAAAACACATATTGTCTTTGTGTACCTTGAAGAGCCTGTGGTATGTGTGCTGGAAAATTGCTACAATGGTCATTCGATAATCACAGTTCATCCTCCTGGGGATATACATAATTGGATATCTATTAACATGTTTAGGTATTTTGGCATTTATTTAGAATTGGTGCAAGACTTATGCAAGCGATGGTTGCTGTTATTCGCCACAGGTCTTCACAAGGGTCCACCAAGAATCCTTACTGTCCACTGGTCTTCACCAATGATTTTTGCAAATACCCATTAAAAATGTTCTCATGTCTTTACTAATGGCGTTTGTAGGTCTTCATAGATATTCAGCGTGAGCCCGGCCTTTACTAGGAATCATTCTAAGTCTTCATCAAAGGTCTTAATAGGTCTTCACAAAGTCTTCTCCAAGGATTTAAAAATATTTTATTAAAGGTCTTTACAAAGAATCAGTGCAGGTTTTCACCAATAATTTCTAAAGGTTTTTGTTGAAGGTCTTCCCAGATTTTTATTAAGAATCATTGCAAGCTTTCATAAAAGAGCTTAACTCGTCTTCCCCAAGAGTCTTCCCAAATGATGTATAACGGTTTATGTAAAAACCAGTCACCAAGAATTATTGCTGGTCATCCCCAAGAGTCTTCACAAAGGATTCCTAAAGGTTATTATTAATAGCCTTCACCAAGAATTAGTGCAGTTTTCATTAAAGGTCTTCACCAGGAATTATTGCAGGTCTTTGTACGTGTGTTCACAAAGTATTTCTAAAGTTCTCGCAGGGTTTGTACCAAGCGTCATTGTAGGTCATCATCAAGAGTCTTCACAGGGCTTTATCAGTGGCGAGTGAAACACAGTTCTTCATTGTTGCTGGACCCCATCAAGGGACTTCAGAGATCTTTACAAAGGGTCATCACCAGTGGTTTCTATAGGATTGCAAGAACCTTCTTCCCAGGTCTTTACTACTGGTTTTCGCAAATCTTCACAAAGGCCTCCTTATGTCCTCATCAATGGCCTTTTCAGCTCTACATACACAGATATTTGCATATGTTCGCAAAGGGGTTCCACAAGTCTCTAAAGAGTTTGTGTATGTCTCTACTAAGGGTTTGCATAGGTTACCACGTAGGGTCTTCACCTCAGTCATGAGTTCTGGTATGATGTAACCTGGGAATGACCCAATGTGCATGGTGGAAGAGTAGAAATCTCTCTTACCACACATGATTCATCAATGAACTGTTCCCATGGTGGATAGGTGAGCACACTGCAGGTTTACAGCTTTCATGAAAGTAAATATTTGCCCAAAGGAGAGTATGCCGGCATGAAGCCTGTTTAGCTTTTTGTAATCCTAGGAGTCTGAAACAAGATCCCTTTCTCAGTGATCTCATCATCATCACCCCTCCAAGCTACATACAGCAAGATTTCAAAGTTTATGAACCTATAGGAAGAGTATCCAGTACAGGAAGTCTGCTTGTATGATAGATTTTTGGATAGTCAAAAACGATATTTATATACAATGCAATTAAGAGGAAATCATTTATATTTATGTTATGCAGATCTGTAGAGCGTAATATCACCCGGCAAGGTGTTCTGGCACTGAGCAGGTTTGAGTCTAGGCACACCTAGGGCCTAGTGAGACTACTAAAAAAAGCAGGTCTTCAGCTTCTCGCGGAACTCACGAAGTGAGTCGGAGGCTTCCCAGTGTAGTGGCAGGTTGTTCCATGCTTTAGGGCTAATGTAGGAGAAGGCTTGAACGCCATATGATTCTGGTCACAGAGTTCTTTCGTAGTGGCTAGCCTCATAATCTTACTGAATTTGGACTTCCGCGATCTAGCTGGACAGCACTGGTTCACGGTCTTATAGAACAGATTCTCGACAGCCTGGTCGCTTTGCAAAGCATGTAGGGCTAGGGCACAGTAAGTAATATGTCAGGTAAACGCCCGGCCTGCGATTAGTTTTCACTCGATTCTACCAGCCCCAGGGCTCTCAGGCTGTTGACATAATGATGCCTATGTTTGAGAAAACTGAGAGCTCTGCAGCTCTTGAAAGAGACTTGCTTGCAAACGAATAGTTATGTTTCTTCATGAAATAATCACACATCAAACCACCATGGAGCGTAAAAGGCCGTTTTATTATGACAAGGTTAATCAACCTCAAAACAACATTAACATAACGTCAAACATTTTTGATATGTCATCCACTTCTTCACCCAACAATTCTCAGTTTTCACCAAGCTTTCATCCAAACTCCCCATACCTTGCTTCATTCTCTACCAGTTCATTCACTGACCTCCTTCCATTCCCCAATCTCTCTCTCACTTGCTCTACCAAAACATCCTCAGATGAAACGTCCTTGTCACATTCAAAGAATCCTGAACGCCTCCTTCCTTCGCCTGTGCTCTCGTCATCCCTCCCGAGGTGTGGATACACCCGCAACTAACTTCCCTCCCCCCCCTCCCCCAACTACTGCCTACACCCCTGCAACCTGTACTATTATGGTATTCACTGTTCCAAACAATCCCCCCCCATTCTCAAAATTGAATAGGGTGGTCCTAATTCTTCTCCCCCCCCCCCACTAGCGGGTGGTACGTAGGAGTCAGAAAGGGGCTGGATCCGCCTCACCTTGCCCCTTAAATGTTATCCCTAACACCAGCCCCTTCCCCCTGTCTGGCCTGCCTGATTTCACGAAGATTCCCGGGGGAATATTAGGCTGTGCCTGTTGCTTCCCCTGGGTCCCTCCATTGTGACATAATCACACGCTATACCACCATGGACCGTAAAAGGTCATTTTATTAGGACAGGGTTGCAAAACAGTTAATCTACCTCAAAACAACATTAACATAAGGTCAAACATCTTTGATACGTCATCCACTTTATCACCTAACAATTCTCACTTCTCACCAAGCTTACACCCCAACGCTCCATACCTTGCTTCATTCTGTCCCCTTTCACTCACTGACCTTCTTTCATTTCGCAATCTGTTTTTACTTCCCCTACCAAAACATCCTCAAATTAAACTTCCTTGTCCTATTCCAAGAATCCCACACACACTGTCTTCTTTCGCCTGTACTCCCTTCATCCCTCCCCCAAGGGGTGGATATGCCTGCATCTGACTCTTAACCACCCCAACTACCGCCATCCAGGAAAACCCTGGAGGGCATTTTACTGCCCCCCAACCCGTCAGATGCATATCAAGGAATTCAGTGATACACCCCTCTGCACTAAATCTTCTCATTCCACAGGTAACTAATCACACCCATCCTGTCCATCATATAATAAGCATTGCCAAGCTGTGAAAGGTGCACCCCATCCGTCCTAAAGAGACACTGCTCCTCCTCCTTGATGCCTCCGTGGGCTATCACCTTAATGTCTTTGGACAAGCAAAATACCCTCATCGCTCTGAGCTTTCTCCTGGCCTTGTCAATAGCTGCATGTTTAATCAAACACCTCCTCTGTCTCTGAAGCACAAACTTTGTCCATAATAAACATGTCCCCGACAGATTCAGTTTGATCAGCTGCAAATCCTGCTGCATGTGTTGCATTAAAGTCAAATCTGACACCTGGACTAAATTATTAGTGCACAAGGAGCATATCCTGGCAACCTCTGCAGAACCAGCTTTGCCCAAAACTGCAATAAATTGCCCCAGCACATCCCACTCCTACCCCACATAGGGGTAGGAGTGCTGGGCAATTGCAGACTACGTCCATAAATCTGGTGGTCCACATACTGTGCTTCCGAATACACAAAAGAGTGTCCAACTGTCCAGGTCACCATCTTACTCCTCCCAGGACCTCTGACACTCCCTACGGTGAAAATGAAGGAGTTAGTATTGTACGCACCCCCCCCCCCCCTTGCGCATAAACCCTTTATTCCCCCACATAGTGATTGATTGATTGATGTGAAACTTATATAGCGCGGCTGTCGCCCTACGGGCATCCTGGCGCTTATGACTAAAGATCAGCGATAGAGAAGGTGACAGAAGAGAATCATGGGGCCAACCTGGGTCAAACTGTAGGATATAGCCATGTCTTAAGTCCCTTGCGAAATTCCAATAAGGAACTGCAGTGTCTCAAGTTTGCAGGGAGCTTGTTCCACATGCCAGGTACTACTATGCTGAAGGCTCTTCCTCCTACCCTGGCGCGCCTGAATCTCGGAACCACTAGTAGACCAGCTGTTGAAGAGCGAAGTTGCCTACTTGGTAGGTGGCGTACAAACTTATCCTGCAAGGGGACAGGTCCCAGTCCGTGTACTGCTCTGAAAGTTATGCAAAGGGACTTGAAGACGACCCTTTCTCTCATTGGAAGCCAGTGCAGATCCCGCAGTGCTTTGGTGGCCGAGGCACATCGCCGCCTGTCAAGCACTAATTTGGCTGCGGCTGACTGAATCCTCTGCAGTCCTTGGAGGATATACTGCGGGGCCCCCAGATAGAGGGAATTGCAGTAGTCGAGCCTGCTTAATACCGTGTTGCGTACCACTGTAGCTCGTGACTCCCTAGGGAGCAGAGGTAGAATACCACGAAGCAGTCGCAACAGGGCAAAGCAGACATTGGCGGTCTTACTAGCCTGAGATACCATCTGGAGGTCGTCATCGATAATCACCCCAAGATTGCGAACCTTCCTGACCGGAGCAATTGGTGCTTCCTCCGGTGCAAGGCAGAATTCGGAGGGCAGATGTTTGAGAATCCTGAATGGCGAACAGAAGACCACCTCAGTTTTACCGCTGTTAAACTGGAGGGAGTTCCTTCTGAGCCATTCCGAAGTCTGGCGCATGCATTGATGGAAACGGTCCATGGAAAGAGCTTCATCTCCTTCTAGAGAGAAGGCCAGCTGCGTGTCGTCAGCGTAGTTCACCAAGCTGACGCCAAAGGATTTAATTAACGGGAACAGGGGACGCAGGTAGATATTAAAAAGAATAGGGCTTATTGCAGATCCCTGTGGCACCCCGTGCGCAACTTGGGACCTGCAGGAGGAGAAGGGCGCCATAGTGACTACCTGTTGCCTACCTTCAAGGTAGGATTGAAACCACTGCAGCACTTTGCCTTTTACTCCTATTTGCCTCAGCCTTTCTAACAGGACCGGGTGGCTCACTGTGTCAAAAGCTGCCGACATATCGAGAAGCACTAAAATCATGGCATTCCCGTTGTCTGCACGCAGACGAAGGTGGTCCAGCATGGTAGTAAGAGCTCACAACACCTCCATCTCCACCTGCCTATCCTCCAAATTTGGCTCCAATTCCATTCCAAGCACACTGCTGCAGTCGCTGCCCCAATCCTAAAGGAGTGTGTCCCAAATCTGGCTGGATTCCTCCCCAGTTTACTCAATGCCATGCGTAGCTCCGCCAATAGCTGAAAAGCAGTAACCTCTGACCAAACCTGAAACCTACGCCACTCAGTCACCGGACGCACCTCCACTCTGCCCCCTTCCTGAAGCCATACCCACCTAACCCTCCCTGCGTGATCCGTCTTGGATCTACTCAGCCATATCCCCAACTGGCCCAGCTCCAAGTGTACTTCGCCATGTAACACACCCGAGTCCCGTGCGGACCGTAACAATTCACACACCCTGAACGCATCAAAAAGCATCCAGACAAATCACAACCTGAAAATCGCCATTTTAAACCCATCATAACAACAATCAGGCAAAACACTAAGAAGGCCTTGCAACAATTCAAATGTGATAGCCTTGCCTAAAGTGGATCCCTACCCACACTCTGCTCTCTACCCCACCCTTTCAAAATCCTCCCCAAAATCTCATTCCTCACCAGGTCAAAAGCCCAGTGCAATTTTCCAGAAGAAGAAACACCAGCCAACATGCCTGCGATGGTCCAGATTGATAAACCTTTGTCAATTAAAGACATAACAAAAGGTAATACTCTCCATTCCGTGTCACTGGGGTCCTGTATCATCGGCATCTGTCGGCATCTCTCAAAATCCACAAACTCTTTCCATGCCAGATGGTAGCTTCTCCTGGTAGATTCCGCTAAAGACCCCTCCACCAGCCCAATTGCTCTAGCTCCCCCCACACCCAAATGCCTGCAAGTAATGGAGTCTTGCTGTCTTCTTCTCCCGGTGCCAATCTGCAGAATCAGGGCCACTGCGAATGAGATAATGAATCTGCTATAGCATTGTTTTCCCCAGGCACATGTTTAGCCCTGAAAACAATGTTCAGTTGCAAACAGCCCAGCATAAACTTTCAACAGGCCCAGAACGCTCAGATCCCTTGCCCTATGTTAGTTCATCAAGTCTACCACCATCATGTTGTCCACATTGAACATCACTATCCTGTTCGCCGAATCGCCTCCCCACACTGTTTATGCCACCAACAGCGGACAAAAATTCCAGAAAGGCAATGCTGCATCCTTACTGCAACCAGTGTGGCACCCACCTCTCTGCACACCACCTCCCGTCCCAGAAAAGCCACGTGCTCCCGCTGCATCTGAAAAAATATGTACCAGCCAAACTGTGTTCTCCTCCAGAAACACCCTTGACACCCTGTTAAAGTCCTCCCAAAAAGTCTTCCAGATCCAAAGATCAGCTCTCACCGCCAAAGAAATCCAGACTCTGCGGTGGGGTTAGACTGGCCTGACATAGCTATGCCCAATGTGCTGCAAAAAGACTGGCCACCCCTCACCACCCTGCATGCAAAGGTCAAGAAACCCAACAACTCCTGCACCCTTCTCAACTCAAGTCTCCTTTCACTGATCACCTCGGTCAAAAATTGTTGAATCTCGAGAGCCTTCGTCAGAGGCAACCTTGCCACCAACAATTCCGTGACCAGTTCAATACCCAAAAATGTCAACACCTTACTGGGGCCTTTTGTCTTTTCCAGAGCCAGCGGAATTCCCACGTCTACTGCTACCACTTCAAATTGTCTCAGGGCCTGGGGTAATCCTCTGACTCCTCCTGCTGACAAATAGAAATTCGTGCAAGTAGTGGGACACCTGACGGTGCCAAATCCTCTTAGTAAACACCCACTGCAAAAAGGTGCTGAAAGCCCCAAACAAAGCACATGGAAAGGTACAGACCATATGCAAAACCCTTTCCACACAATTGGCACCTCCAAATTACATGCCCAACAATGGAAAATCCTCTGGGTGCATGGGCAACAAACGGAACGCAGATTTGATATCATATTTCGCTAGTTCCGCCCCTGTCCACATTGTCTTTCTAATCGAATAGCATCATCCTCCGATGGATACACCACTCTAGTGTCTTTTGCGGCTATGAAATAATTCACTGAGGCTTCCTCCGGCACGGCAAATGTTGTATCATCCTGAACTCCCCATCCACCTTCTTAGGCATCATACCTAGCGGAAATATGATCAAGTCTGTTAAGGGCCAATTACAAAAAGGACCTACAATTCTCCCTTCCTAAACTTCCTACCACAATTTCACTGCCACCACCTCCAGGGCTTCCTTTGCTGACTGTAAATTGTCTGCCCACCTACGTCCTCTAGGGCCCTGGTAACCAACCTGGAAACCTTCCTCAAATCCCCGTTGCAACTTTAACGCCTCCTCCCCGTCCCGGTAAACAGCGAGCAAACCATTCACCTTACTTGGCGTAGGAGGCCTGTGGCCAAACTGTATCCTGATGTCCCCTCCCTCTGGCTGCCCTCCAATGTTATGAAGGTCTAGCCAGGGTGAAGCACTGATTAATGGGGTGTCTCCCCCCATGTTTTGAACACTTATGCTTGAACTTGCATGTGTGTCTGGAGCAGAAACCTTTGTTGAAATTCCAACATGCCCCAACATTGGGCAGGTTGGTTTTGGCACATACTCCACACCCTGCAGAGTTTGATGGGGCTAAAAGGGTTATGTGATTGAAAGTCAAACAGCTCTATGCGTAGAAGCGGTGGACTGTATTGAGGACATCCACTGCATCCACAATTTGGAATCTACATCACCCCATGGCTTGATACTCACTTTAGCCCTGAACTTGTCTTCATAGCTGAGCCACGCATAGCCCCCAAAATACATTTGCAACTTCATAATAATATCCATGTACTTGAAAAGCTCAAAAGCCCTGCACGCATGTTTAAAACAATAAATGTTGGTGTAAATTAAAAAGGCCAATGTCCAATTATCCATACTAATGGGCACCCTGGATCGCCTTGCCAACTACCACTCCTCTTCTTTAGACCCTTCCTTAGCTTGAATGTCTCTGTGTAATAACTTGAAAACCTCCATGTACTCCTGCTTCCATATCCTGTTCTTCACCATCTCAGATATGTGGGACCACAAGGGCACCACCAAGCCAAGTAGGGAAGCCTTTTCTTGTGTCTCACCCTCCTTGCTCTCGTCTCCCCCTGTGTCGTCTGTCCCTTTTGTGCCATCTGTCTGAACCCTTTTTTCCTCCATGACCCTGTCACTCACTGTCTCCTTGGGCATCACTTGCACTCTCACAGAGTCTTTTAGTTTCATCCCCACTCCCTTAATGACCCAATCACCATCCCCGACTGACTAACAAGCCTTTGCGCCAGTCCCCCTTGTCTTGGTGTCCCACACTGCCCACCAATTCTTATTACTTGAAGGTAATTTGCCAATGTCCCATCTGCCCTCGCGACATCCGCTGCTTGCCAGGGCCTGCTTTCCAACAGTGCCTCCCTTGTCCTCACTTGACCTCTGAAAGACACTAACTGTACTTTCTGTTGCCTCACTTCTCCCCACCTTCAGTGTCTCTGGCACCCCTACTTGTTCTTCATCATGCAGCTCACCTTCCTCGGACTCATCGCTGCCTTCATCATAATCCAACTCCAACACATCCTCAACTGTGTCCTCCTCATACCCAGTTCTACTTGCAACTTCGCCACTCTTTCTCCCAGGGATGTCTCTCTCCAACATAGGCTATTTCTCCAGGTCAGTGCTGCTCGACTGAGCCCACAGGGTAAGGAGGGCTGCCGCAAACCCCTCCCACCTCATTAGGCCAACATCTAGGGGCCACCGTGCACCCTGTCGGCATCGCCAACTCACTGCCAGCCTCACCTGCCAGCATCGCTGCTCTTTCACCCATCAGGCTGCATCAACCTGCAGGCCACGCCCGCATCACCGGGCCCTCAAGCCACACTAGCTCCTGTGGTCCCTGACCCCACCTGCCTTCCTTCTGGCACCCATACCAATCACCCTACCGCCTCCTGCCCTTCAGACCTGTCCCCCATCCCCACTGCCCCAGTCAAGTCCATCGCCTTTTATATGAGGTGGCCTTGGTCTAGCGCCGCCTCCCTGACCCTACATATGCGCTCCCAACTCTCTTCTGTGTCTTGAATGACCTGGCGCTGCTCCCTGTTCCGCACTTCAAAGTTCACCTCTTGCCACCTGGATCTCAGCTCTGTCCCAAAACCCGTTGGCCTCTGCTCTGTGACATCTAACTCACCAGGGGCCTGCACATGCTCTAGGCCTCCCACTCTGCCCTCACATACCTGCCTAGGCTGGGTCTCGACATGCTTCTTCCTCTTGTTGGCAGCCCCAGCCCCCCAGGGGCCTGCCTTGACATTAAATCTAGGGGCAAATCACCCTCTGTAGGCCCTGAAACTGTGAAGCTGCCATGCTGCTTCGTGTGTGCAAATGTGTGGCTGCCCCCGCTATGCCTCGCCCCCTGCACTCTGGGCCATGTACTGGCCCTGTGCCTGCCGCGCAGTCCAATTTGGCTTTAACTTTCTCCGCTGCAGGTGGCGTGCCTATTCCGTGCCCCGACCCCCCCCCCCCTTTTTTTACCGCGTCCTTCCCCGCGGGGAGAACAAGCTGCTATCGCGGCTGCCTCGCCGTCCGACGTGGACTTTGTAAGGCTGCCCGGGGGGGGGTTGCGCAGCGGCCCGCCCCTTTGAGGGCGGCCGCCTTAGTGCCACAGGAAGGCACAGGGGTGGGAGGTCGTGTCCCTGGGATAGACCAAGGGAGACCCCAGCAGATAGCTGCTTCCGGCGGGGAGGAGCCAGGGGGGTACATATTCTGTCTCCGCCCCCTCCTCGCCCTCTTGTCCGCTCGTTCGCCTTCCGGACGCCCGAGCCCCTCGCCGCCGTCGTCTGCGTTGGGGACAGCGAGGTTTCTGTGAATTGTATCGCGCCAAGCGCCTGGATGACGTACTCCGGCGCTGCGCTGTGGCATCGGGCTGCACTAGTGGATGCGGGAGCCAGTGTTGGTGCCTCGGGGGCGCGTCCACATCGGTGAGTCTGTTCGCGACTTGTGTAGCACCCCCTGCAAATGTATTTGTCTCGCGCTGCTCGGTGGTCATAATGCGAAGGGGTGTAGCTCAGTTGGTAGAGCTCTTCGATTGCGTGTGGGAGGCCCCGGCAGGGCCGGATTTAAGGTCATCGCACCGAGTGCTGGCTTCTTGGGGGCTCCGAGTTTGTAAGTTATTATGCCTTTTGAAGCACCGGATGCTGCGTTTCTTTCCTTCCGCGGTAATTAGCAAGCCTCACATAATTGTCAAGATATCTGGTGTGATTAATTATCTTCCGGGAGAACGAGCAGGAATTTTGTATAGTGCATTGTGCTCTGGTCGTGGGCTCGATTCCCACCTTCGTTGGTGTCTTTTCGATTGGTGCAGTGTTTGGGGGGGGGGGGGGGGAGATGATTGCCCTGCGGGGTTTCTCCCCTCCCCCAGTCTCGTGGTGGGATAGGCCTTGCGTCTTTAAGGCAGATTGCGTGAGGCGGCTTGTACTGCATGCATGGGACAGTGCTGCTCTTCAGGGATGGGGCGCTAGCTTCAAAGGTGTCTTCAACTGCCGCTTGTCTCGCCCTGGTTGTCTGGCGTCTGATTCATCGCCGTGCATCAGACATCGTCGCGTTGGTGGGTGCCGGCTTGGCTTTCGCAGTGAGTCCCCCGCAATATTTTGCCACTCTGCCAGTTTGCGCAAGTTCAATTGACCCCCTTTCGGCCCCTTGGGGCACGCCATCCAGCAAGCTGAAGCCGCGTGTCGTTTTCATGGCGGTGGGTGCACAGTAGGCGTGAGGGTGCAGGTCGAAGACAGTGGGGGGAGTCTTCCTGGAATGTCGGTGCCATTACCGATCATAGGTGCGGGGTGTCGCTTTCATTAGGAGCTTCGGAGAGAAAGGGGACACGTTGTGGGAGCACAGCGTGATGCCTATGGCGTTGTATGGGGTGTAGCACTGCAATCTATGGCGATTTTAGTGCAGACAAGAAGGGTGTCGAAACAAAACAACTTTTGATGCTTGCATTTAGTGACCATGATGTGTGGGTGCGATCGGCGCTTGTGTGCCGCAGGAGGTAGTGTACAGCAAATC
This sequence comes from Triturus cristatus, assembly GCF_964204655.1. Classification (NCBI taxonomy): domain Eukaryota; kingdom Metazoa; phylum Chordata; class Amphibia; order Caudata; family Salamandridae; genus Triturus; species Triturus cristatus. The sequence goes on along the minus strand of NC_140590.1, from coordinate 1,658,945,622 downwards.
TTTTGTAATAGAGGCATTACTTCATTCGTTGAAACTGATTTCTCTTGCAACTTCGTTCATATAACGAATTACTCCAATGGTTTAGCGCACGGCACGGAAGTCTCGCCGCTGGGGTATGGTATTCAGTCCCCCATTGGGTCAGGCACGCTTAACGTCACGGGGTAGCACCAGCCCTGTAGGCGGGGGTAGCGGTATTGGCGGCACGGATTGCTGGCATGTTGCGATCAATGAGGTGTGTGTGTGCTATCCGCGCGGAAGTACCCTGGGAGGATTTATTTCAACGGTTTCGTGCCCAGCTAATTGAGGCCGCTCCAGCAGGCGTGTGCAGCGATTTAGATTGTAGGCATACTGAGGACGCCCCCCTAGATGGTGGTCCGCGGCAATGGCAGTTAGTTTTGTTTTCAGGCAGTTATACGGTCATGGGGCCAGGCTGGAATGAATCCGCTTTAGTATGAGGGGGGAGTATGCAATTAGAACTTCCGGCATTAGGAGGCCGCTCCCATAGGCGGGTACGGCAGGCATGGGGCACGGTTGGGGTTAATGTTGGCTCCACCGTCGGCCTAGCAACTGAGTGCTTATGATAAAGCAGGAATGTTTGGTTAATGTAGTACACGCCGAGATGGGGTAGCACGATCCGGTGAAGTCAGCCGGCGTTTCCGGAGTGGGGAGCTGGCCAGACCGTAGCGGGAGGCATGGCGACGTCTTCAAGACACCTACCTCAGTAGCAGCAGACCTGGTGCAAGGCCCCTGTGTTACGTCTGGTGTAGGTTGGGTCTGAGCCAGCACGTACACATTGTGTTACATGCTTCCTTTCTATCTCCTATTTATAGGTCAGGGTGATACTGCAGACCTCGCTCGGTAAGAGAACAAGTACAGCGGGAGATTGAAGAATGGATAGGGCATTAGGGAATACCCACGATTATACAAAACGCTCCGTTGTCATCCCTGCTTAGTGATACGGTTATTACGGCCAGCCGGTACGGGGATCGATCTGTGTGTTTGCACAGCTCACGGGTTGGCAGAGCCTAAGCTAGAGTTTAAGGGCTAGTACGTGACAAGGGTGCCACATTATGCGTGCTTCAATTTTTATTTGCACCGCCTTACTAAGCCAAAGACAATGGAGTCATTGCCCAACTATATCTAGGAGTGTAGTGCTGCTGGGCGGTGCTGGAGTTTTTTCTTGGGTGGCACACTGTTTGGGGGGAAATTCGCCAGTTGCTGTCAGTGTCACTGTCGGTGAGTTTGGCATGACATGAACGTCGAGACAACTCGGGTGATTGATTGTTCCTATGACGGCGAGCGTCCTGTTTGTTAGTCATTCCTTTGTCGGGGGATATTACTACTCCTGCACCCTCCGAGTAAACATCTGGTTTTATGTGGTTACAGTAGGGCCTTTGTAAACAAACCAGGAGGCACACGCGACTCTAATGTATGTCAGGATACAGTATATTTGTTACAGCCACTGCCTCCCTTTGGCAGGGTCTACTCAGCTGTTTGTCGCTGGAACGCTTCTTTTATTATGCCACCAACACCAGCGTTGATCACACACAGGCCCCAATTTAACCGTCAAATGCTCCATTGTAAAATCAATCCTCAGATTAGCTCAAATCACAGGCATGTTTGGCACAGGCATGTTTACAAGCAGTTTTTTGCCACAGCACCATATGCATGTCTGGTTTGTGTTCCCTACAACCGCTTTTACCTTGCGAAGTTGGGGCAGAGGGTTTATGTGCCTGCTGCAAAGAACGTGTGCCAAGTAGATTACAGAGTGCGTGTGACGTAAGTGGATCAGCAGGTTGCTGTTTTCAGGAGAGGCATCCCTCTGTTGCTTGCAAATTGTAACAATGAAGTCCTGGTATTCGACAGTGAGCTCAGACGTTCATCCTAGAACTGCATACACACCGCAAGGCACACATTGTTAGAACATTGATTGATATTGCAAAAAGGGTTGATATAGCTAGAAATCGCCTCTGAGTTTGTGTTTCTCCACACCAAGCAATCTTGGGACATGCTGCCTACCAGTAGGGATGTCGTGGGGTTCATACACTTTGAGTTCGTTGCTTAGTAATATTTCCTGTACGCTGATTCGCACGCGTACGTTGGATTGTCTCTGCGTGGCTATGCTGCCTACCAGTAGGGATGTCGGGGGGTTCCTACACTTTGAGTTCGTTGGCTTGGGTAACATTTCCTGTATACCGATCCGCACGCGTACGTTTGATTGTCTCTGCGTGGTTGTGTGAGATGTCCCACCGTGGCGGCGGCGGGCCTGAGCGGGACTGCTGGGCCTCGAGGACGGCTCCACTGGGGTCCAGCAGGGGGGTAGAGGCACTGGGTGGGGATCAGTCTGCCCTGTCCCCACCTGGTCGGGGAGGCCGTGCACGCATCCGGTTAGCTGCCCACCATTCCCCACCCCACACGCAACGTTGTGTTCCTCTGTGGTGCAGGGTGGGGCCCTGAGGGAGGCATGCTGGTGGCGGCCGTGGCTCGAATTTTATAGCGTGTTGCCAAGCAGTGGAAAGCCCTGCAAAGCTGCACTGGTCACCTTTCTATAGCTTATTGCGGTATTTAGGTATTATGCTGGTACTAATGAAGTGCACCTATGCCCAGAAAGTATACCAAGTTTTTTAATAATATGTGGAAAGAATGAAGTATACCATTACTAGATGGCCGTATTGTGCCACATTGTTTGCCTTTTCTTGGTGCGGTTTTACTCGACCCAGCTGCATTATTGTCCCTCACTGCCACATCCTCCAGGGCGTAGCAGAGGGCCTGGAGCAAACAGACAATTATGTAAGCACATGCTAGCACCGGGCGACCAGGACTGGGGATTGAACGTGCGGAGATGTGGGGCGGGCAGCGAGGTTGCGCCGCTCTCCTCTCGTGCAAAGGTGAGGAGGTATGTTCGATAGACCTTACATCTTCAGTTTCCGAATACATTGGTCCGAGTCCCCTGTTGTCACTTAGTTTCAGCTAGGAATACTTTTGCAGCTGCTCATGTTTAAACGAGGCTCTACGCACTTGGGGTAACACAATCGTGCAGTGGCAAGTGTTGTTCCCATACCCCTCTGGGTGATGGCAGTGGGGGGTCGGCGTGCCACTGTAATTACAGAATGGATACTGCTTGGAAAGTGCTGCGAGGGGAATACCAGGCGTGTAGCGAAGGACTGGTGATTTGGTTCTTAGGCCCCTCTGTTATGTTTTCGTAAGCAGGGAGGTAGCATCGGTTCTAATATCGGTGTAATTTTCAGGCACAGCACTGGTTCAGGTGCAGTGCTTTCAGGCTCCTCCTGTTTCTTGGTAGTTAATTGGTCTTCTGACGGCCCGCCCGGCAACTCTGGGTAGCTGTATTGCTGTGGCCGCACATCCAGTTTGGGCCGGGCCCCATTGAAGAGAGAGAGAGAGAGACTCAGAGGAGTCCACTAACACTCCGAGCATTAGTGAGTAATGTAAGTTTGCCATGTAAGCGCGGCGCTCGGACGTGGCAAGTCCGCTAGAGCTATTATGGTTTAATACATGGCGTGTCGAGCTCCAGCTCGCGGAGTCGCCCTCCCTCGCCATGATCCTTCAGCACATGAACAGCACTATTTCTGTCTCCTTTCCCGTGGGTCGAGCATAGGACTGGTGCCATAGGTTGTAGGTCACCGAGAGGTAGCGCTGCTCTATCTGGCTGTTATTAACTGCAGGTTGTGGAGCACTGGCAACATTATTTATGATTGGCCTTCGAGTGCTCCTCTGGGTAGTGTCCTTTGGTAGTACGTAGCGTGAGGCAGTGAGAGGCCGCATTTGGCCGCACATTGGCATTATTTTAGGAGTAGGATGTACGGCAAGGAACAGCTAGGGTGGTTTGTGTGTGCTTCAGCGATCATGGAGAAAGTATGCATCACAGGCCCTGGCTTACAAGAAGTGGGCAAAGATCACAGACACCACGGGGGCCGAGGCCTGCACTGAGGCCTGGCATTGGGGTCCCAGTTTACTTCTGAAATGGCTAGCCCTTCAGATGCTGAAAGAATGTCCGTTGTTAGTTACTCGATTGTTAACCGATTGGTTACTTCCTGGGTCATCCGCGGGTGTAGAGCGTTAGGCTCTTGTTGTCGTTCCAGCGGGTCGGTTTGATGCAGGATGGTGTTTTTGGGCACAGCAGCAACGTGGTGGGTCTTTCTGTGTCTGTCTGGGCTTAGCCTTCCTTAATCTCCCTGCTGTTCGAAGTCGGGGGGCAACTTGAGTTGTTACTACTGTATTAGTACTAAACGCGTCAGGTACTAGTGGTACTCTCATTTCACCCTAACAATAGGTACTCCAGGACGCATGTCCTCCTTTACTCACATGTCCAGTCAGGACTGCCCGTCCTCCCCCTCCAATCCTTGGAGCTTAGGGGTCCATATACGGCTCCCACATCATTCGGTAGGAGGATTTCGTAGAGTTGTGGGGCAGGTCACAGGCTGCTTCCTCTCGCTGTGTTTGTTCTTCTAGGTGTGGTCGGGTCAGTGACGGAGGAGAGCAATCATCGCGTGGTATATCTGGGCATGAAGGAACGCCAGGCAAGATTGTAGCGTAGGCAGATAGTGGTACTTAGCGGGGACTGGATGTTGGTCTCAATGGCATGCCGCCATGTTAGGGGATCATGTTCCTAGGTCACGTACATCAGGCACTGACAGGTGAACAGGGAGCATTGTACTAGAATTACAGGAGTGGTTCCCACCACGGTCGGTCAGATGGGAAGCTGTCATCTTGATTCCCACTGGATACCGTTACTCCATCACGCCTATTGTAAGCTGAGGATGCCTGTCGTTGCTGTTAGACCTGCTATTAGTTAGTACACTCTCTGTTGTGCCTTGGCCCGGTGTCTCGCATCAGGGCCAGTTTGGGGCCACGGGCGAGTTGGTTGCTCTACGGCTGAAGCGGGCGCTTCTAGAACAGGGCAAGATTGATTAGGCCAGGCAGCATGACAAAGGTCTTTTAGGCACTGGCAGAATGGTGCAGGCAGCGAAGTAGGGCCTTCACAGAACATGGATTTGTCAACATTCAGCTAGGAAATGATTAGCAGCAGGAAGGTATTGAACCATGGTGAGCAATTGCTTCGGGGTTCGTGCTCAACAGGAGCATGGGAATTGCATTTTGTTCCATCAGGGTACGGGGACCGTCTATAGCACCGGATACTGTAAGCTGCCATTTTCACCCTGGGTGGGGTGTCAATGTCATCCAACCTTGCAGCCAGACTCTGAGCAGGCAAAGGAAAGGCATACTTGCGATGGTGCATCGGGCACGCAGCAGTAGAGTTAGATTCATCATACCCCGGTAGGACGCAGTGATGAAACGTAGGTTGCGGCCACACACGACCAGGCACTCTAGGGCGGCGGGGGTGTGCCAGTGCCTTGAGGGTGCGGGTTGCCTGGGTAGGGCAGCTGGCTTGGAGGGAGCACTACTCTGATCGCCACAAGGGCACGTCTTGTTTCATAGAAGGCTGAATTGTTAATTCGATGGCATGGTGCCAGTTGCTTTAGTTATGCGCACGTTTCTTGGCAGTGTCAGAAACATTCAGAACGCAATGCTGGTAGTTAGCCTGTTGTCATGCTGTTCAGAGGTATTTTAGCTCAGGCATGGCCAAGCATGGGTTATAGGCCGGTGGTCTGCCCTGGGATTCCTGTTAACAGGCAGGTGAAGCAGCAGAACTTGGAGGGCCTTGGGTTTGACCTCTGGATACTAGGGCGGAGCATGGTTGCTCACTTAGTAGCCCGCCCTTGAGTTCGACGAAACATGCACCTTGATGCGAGTATCGTTTCCGGGTAACTTCTCCCGTCCTCCAGCACTGGCTGGCAGCTATGCAGGTTGTGGAAGTGGCCTTCCAACAGGGGCGTATGGTCCATATGATCGAGGGAAACACCGGGGCAACACTTTTGGGCTCTATTCCGCAGGAGAACATTTGGCTTTCCCAGTATTCAATTAGAGAAGCATTTTACAAGTTTTTCTCCTCTGTGGTCACCCTGACCTGTTCCTCCCTGGTATACTAGCAAATTTTGGGAGGGCAAGGCTTACAGTTGATGGTGACTGATGGAATGCGATGGGCGTACTCCAACGGAGTGAAAGAGGAAGCAAGGCGGGCTTGTCATCTCTTACCACCTCCCGCATGGGCACTGCCAGGCAGGAGTGTCTTGTCAAAGGGATTGTTCTGTAGCCATGCAAAGGCAACCTTGGACCATCGCTTATTTTGGTGTAGGTCATTTCAGTCAAATCCATGGGAGAGTTTAAAAGGACGGGGGAATTCGTCCTGTTGGTACACGCTGGCCGCCGGCCCGGTTGGGCGTAGACTTGTTTGGCTGGACCTGGGAGAAGCCCGGTACCGGTATGCTGTAGGTATAAAGGCCTACCGGGAGCCATGCGCAGTGGCGCAGAGCAAAGAGGTCTTGGCTTCATCAGGCATGGTCTTATACACGCCAAGTCCACAGGGTGCCTGGAGGGAGATGAAGTGCACCTTTCTAGTTTAGGTATGGATGTTTTCCGACTGGACCTAGGGGAAGCTTTGGCTGCAGCAGGTTGTAAGTACATAGGTCTACCTTGGTGGGGGGCCCTGGTAGTGACGGTGGCCACTCCCAAGGCTGTGGAGGAGTTACAGGGCGATCCAGGGTCTGCACATACCAAGGGGTATAGCATGCAGCAGCACCGTGTGGTGCTAAGCCAGGATACCCAGGGATGTTTAGCGTGTCCACTGGAAGACCGACGGCGCCCCGCTATCCGACAGGCGGTTGTGGGTCTGAGCAACCGGGGGCTGCCATGTATGCTCCGCCCACCCATCACGGGGGGGCGTGTGAAGCAAGTGGACTGGTGGTCCACGGATGGGAGGGGGGGACCCTCCCAACATTTGGTAGACACCAATTGGCGTTGCCATGGTGACTCTAGGCTTATCAGACGGGCAGGCGGCCTAGGGGCTGGCCTGCCCTGGGATCGCCCGTAAGATAACCCACCATGTTTGCATATTGCTTATGCTAATAAACCTGCAGCAATATTTCTCCACTTACATTCAGTGTCGTGTGTTTTATTTATGTACTTATGTGTTTTGTGATAACTGTTGCCGATATTGGCACTATGTAAGGCTGCCCGGGGGGGGGTTGCGCAGCGGCCCGCCCCTTTGAGGGCGGCCGCCTTAGTGCCACAGGAAGGCACAGGGGTGGGAGGTCGTGTCCCTGGGATAGACCAAGGGAGACCCCAGCAGATAGCTGCTTCCGGCGGGGAGGAGCCAGGGGGGTACATATTCTGTCTCCGCCCCCTCCTCGCCCTCTTGTCCGCTCGTTCGCCTTGCCCGCCCATCCGCTTACCTGGCGTCCGGAGGGACAAAGGGGGGGCCAGGTTTTCTAACAATTTTCACTTTGTGTTGCAGGAGGAGTTACAGGGCGATCCAGGGTCTGCACATACCAAGGGGTATAGCATGCAGCAGCACCGCGTGGTGCTAAGCCAGGATACCCAGGGATGTTTAGCGTGTCCACTGGAAAACCCGTTGGCCTCTGCTCTGTGACATCTAACTCACCAGGGGCCTGCACATGCTCTAGGCCTCCCACTCTGCCCTCACATACCTGCCTAGGCTGGGTCTCGACATGCTTCTTCCTCTTGTTGGCAGCCCCAGCCCCCCAGGGGCCTGCCTTGACATTAAATCTAGGGGCAAATCACCCTCTGTAGGCCCTGAAACTGTGAAGCTGCCATGCTGCTTCGTGTGTGCAAATGTGTGGCTGCCCCCGCTATGCCTCGCCCCCTGCACTCTGGGCCATGTACTGGCCCTGTGCCTGCCGCGCAGTCCAATTTGGCTTTAACTTTCTCCGCTGCAGGTGGCGTGCCTATTCCGTGCCCCGACCCCCCCCCCCCCTTTTTTTACCGCGTCCTTCCCCGCGGGGAGAACAAGCTGCTATCGCGGCTGCCTCGCCGTCCGACGTGGACTTTGTAAGGCTGCCCGGGGGGGGGGGGTTGCGCAGCGGCCCGCCCCTTTGAGGGCGGCCGCCTTAGTGCCACAGGAAGGCACAGGGGTGGGAGGTCGTGTCCCTGGGATAGACCAAGGGAGACCCCAGCAGATAGCTGCTTCCGGCGGGGAGGAGCCAGGGGGGTACATATTCTGTCTCCGCCCCCTCCTCGCCCTCTTGTCCGCTCGTTCGCCTTGCCCGCCCATCCGCTTACCCGGCGTCCGGAGGGACAAAGGGGGGGCCAGGTTTTCTAACAATTTTCACTTTGTGTTGCAGGAGGAGTTACAGGGCGATCCAGGGTCTGCACATACCAAGGGGTATAGCATGCAGCAGCACCGCGTGGTGCTAAGCCAGGATACCCAGGGATGTTTAGCGTGTCCACTGGAAGACCGACGGCGCCCCGCTATCCGACAGGCGGTTGTGGGTCTGAGCAACCGGGGGCTGCCATGTATGCTCCGCCCACCCATCACGGGGGGGCGTGTGAAGCAAGTGGACTGGTGGTCCACGGATGGGATGGGAGGGGGGGGGGGACCCTCCCAACATTTGGTAGACACCAATTGGCGTTGCCATGGTGACTCTAGGCTTATCAGACGGGCAGGCGGCCTAGGGGCTGGCCTGCCCTGGGATCGCCCGTAATATAACCCACCATGTTTGCATATTGCTTATGCTAATAAACCTGCAGCAATATTTCTCCACTTACATTCAGTGTCGTGTGTTTTATTTATGTACTCATGTGTTTTGTGATAACTGTTGCCGATATTGGCACTATGTCGGTGGTCCATTCCTACCCACGCCAGGTCGAAGACACCAGACCTGAGTAGATCCGCTCGCCCAGCCGCAGCACTAGTGCACAGGGCGTCCCTCACTGCATCCTGCTGGGCCTTGCCTATGCTCATCTTGCACTCCTAATTCTTCTTCCCCCCACTAGCTGATGGTGCGTAAGAGTCAGGAAGAGGCTGGACCCGCCCCTCCTGACTCCTTAAATACTCCCCCCCCCCCCCCCCTCTCCTTACCTATCCCCTGTCAGGCCTGCCTGATTGCCCAAAGTTGGAAGACTACGATGTGCCTGTTGCTTCTCCTGGGTCCCTCCATTGCAGGCCTGCAAACCTCTTTTTTCACAGTAACCTGGTAAGGACGCCTCAGGCCCTAACACATACAAGGAAAATGGACCCCCCCACCCCAATTCCCTGGTTTTATGGTTAGTAAAAGCCACTAACTTGGGCAACTTTGGCCCCATACCTCCTGGGCTCTGTAGTATCAGTCGGTCAGTCAGTCAAATATCTTTATTCGGCTGACTTGCAGCCATAAAAGAATGCATCATAAAAACATTTAAAATATGATTTAAAAATATGATACAGACAATGGATATGCTTCAAAACATTAGTTATTCATAGTTGGGATGTAGTAGGAGTAATTCAATAAATCGATATTTCTACAAAAAAGCAGCATAAACTAGAAACAGTGTATAATAAACTTCATGAAGAACCCCCATCCCTTTGACCATAAAATCCCAAAAGAATTTATTAAAACAGGACAAAGAAGATCATGTCCCAACAATATTACGCAAACAGACAGCTGCAGAGATGTATCTGAAGATCATTAAATAAGTGAATTCATCATTTAAAAGCTGGAGATGCTATAAAGCTGGCCGACACTTCCTAATATTTAAATGAAGAATAATAATATCGTGCCTTGGCTTGATATAAAGTCGACAGAAGAACAAAAAGTGAAGCGTGCTCTGTGTAGACTTGGAGTCACAAGGGCACAGATCCAGTTTAACATCACAATAAGCTTTCCGGGGATAAGAAACCAAAAAGTGCGAGAAGCCAAACCTGAGTCTGATAAGATAAAACAATTTGGTATGACTGAAGTAAAAAGAGAGATAAGGCTCAACACCTGGAGAACGTACTAGAAGCAAGTGTTCCAAATCGTTTTTTTTTTTACCATCTCTAGGTGCTCACTAGATGACTTTAGACAGGTAAAGAAATCCTTTTTCAATTTAGTTTTTGAGGTTTTAGCAATATTAGCTGGATTATAAATACAATCTGCCAGCCCCAATGAATCCAACAGTTTTTTTATGTAGCTAAGCCAGGGTATCTTCAACATGTAATTAAGTTTAAAACAGTCTAAAATAATTGCGCAATTAAGGGCTGGCTCGTCCTTCACCCAAATTGAGTGCCACAGTAAAATTGATGCAGTTTGGACGCGAAAAGACAAAGGGGTCTAACCAAGTTCACTACGACAAACAGTGGCGGGAAGACTATTGGGAATTGTCAACAAACGTCTCATAAAGTTGTTTTCAGCTTTCTGGAGACGCCCCATACAAAATAACAGAACACGAGCGAGCCTTATAAATATTGATTATTGTATTAATATGTCTTGAGCCTAACTTCTTCGTGAACCAAAATTTTTATTAAAACTACTGACCCTTGTTTTGACTAGATGGTGCCAGGTACTTTTCGGATCGAACGGGATTACCAGGTACGAAAAAGTTGGGACATAGGACAGCTTTTCATTGTTGATAAAACATGATTTTAAAATGGTGGGGGATTTACCCACCACCATGGTGTAAAATTTTGCTATGTTGATCCTGAAACCCAATTCGTTCATAAAATCATTAAACCTGATCACTAACGTCTGTAGGGCCACACTGGTTCTAGACATTGGGACACATTCATTGGCATAAAGTAATGCTGTGAGATTTCTGGTGCCTATCTTAGGGGCATCTACATTCCCATGATTAATGTAACTTTCTAAATCATTAATATACAGACAAAATAAAAAGGGGGCAAAGACACACCCTTGATGAACTCCACTATTCATTTTGATGGGAGCAGAGAGTTCCCCACTCACTCCGTACCTAACCCTCCCAGTCACATCTTGATGCATTTTGGCTAAAAGATGGACTAAGGATGGTTCAATGCCCAGATCCAAAAATGTTTCCCATAATCTCCCTCTCTGCACCCAGTCAAAATCTGACGTAAGATCCATGAACCCGAGATAAAGAGATCCGGACTTGGCTATTGTGTACTTGCTTATGACCAGGTGGAGATTAAGACATTGTTCGATTGTTCCCAGGCCCCTCCTGAAGCCATACTGTACATCCGAAAACTTCCCGCTTTCAGTTACCCAGGCAACCAACCGTTCGAATGTGACCCTACCCATCAATTTACAAGTACAGTCAATTAATGAGATGGGCCGATAACATTTTGGATCCAACCTATCCAACTTTTTTTTTAAATGGGGACAATTATCACGGAACCCAATGATTTGGGGGGGGCCTGGGATGCTATGCAACATAAAATGTTAGTCAACAGAGGGAGCCATAAGGCAGGATTGGCCAAAAACAAATCGGCCGGACGCCATCAGGGCTAGGTGCCTTATTCTCCACTGTTTGATTTAATGCCCTTTCAATCTCATCGAGCATTGGTTGGACCCGCTCTAAGGTCCCATAATTTAAGGTGGGACAGTACAAACCATTGACACTATATAGATAGGAGATGTGCGGTACCCACACATTAGGCATAATTGTCTCATCAATACTACTATTGTGGGAGCTTTGGAAGAAATCAGAGTTGACAGTTTTCCAAAAGACTAAGGAACAAGGCTGACGGTATCCCTCTTAAGACAGCACCGGATTTCTTATTACCCCATCATATTAGTTGGTGATATTTCAAATTCACCCTAAGTGTGCACTCTTGATTAGCACCCGTCAGCACAATACTGTTCCAGCCACTGGAGCATACATAAACAAACAGCAAAAGGTGCACCACCTCAAAAAAACAAAGTATATTTTGAAATTAGTCCATATCCTCGATGTCTTTTCTTTACAAAAATTCTTCTTTATTATTCATTTGTTATATATGCAATAAAAAACAGCCAAAGCAGCCGACGCGTTTCGTCCAACTTGGGATTTCTTCAGGGCATGAACTGTGACACACCAATATAAATTTGAAGTGGTAATGATTCCCAGAACATCATTCATTGATAATTCTCAAGGTAAGTGTGTCGATTAGAGGTAAAAGGTCTGTTAAATGGCGTCAATAATGTCACAGAATTCCAGTATGATTCATACAGAAAATCGTCCAATGATACGGACAGAGGAAGCAGTCCTTAGGATGCCCGATTCCGCATCTTCCTCGTTCAAGTAACGGAGACCACCCCTGTCGGGAATCTGTGAAAGAGTCTGGGATCTTTATTTTGACATGCTACATGCAGTTGGTCCCAGGCCTCTTTTCTTATGTCCAGTTTACGTCTCTCCAAAGCCCATTTATATTTGTTTCGAAGACGTCTTACCACTAAGTTGTCCTGTATTTTTTCCCAAGATTATTATGAGATTGTGAGCAGTCACTGTTAAACCATTTACATTGCTTCCGGGGTCTTGATCTGTTGTCACTTCGTAAAGCAGCATTAATGGTCTCAGTTATTATGGCAAAGGCCTTTAACATGGATGGGGGATTTGCATTGTCTACCGGACACTCTAAAATTTGTCTCATATTAATGGTCAGAATCCATTGAAGAAAGGAATCTGGATCAACAATAGACCACTTGGGCAATAGTCCCTTATTTTTATGATAAATTATGGGACGTAGTTTAATTCTCTCAGAAGAATAGCCAGTTTGGATCTCTAAATAAATGGCCAATGGAAAGTGGTCACTGAAATAAAGCCTGAGAATGGAAAAAGCCACAGATTTGGGTTTAAAATATTCAGAAAGGGCAATGAAATCAATAGGAGTGCCTTGACCTCTTCCCGTAAAGGAAACAAGGTCTGGGCCTTATGGTTGAATGAGATCTACTGTGAGAAAAAGAGAACATTTTGAAAGCAACGAATTAAAAATATTCCTGTATGGGTTATGATAAAAGTGGCAACCGCCATCCTTAGACCCATCTAGTAAACAACATGCAGACTGCTTTGTTAAGGGACATAATTTGCAAGTAAAATCACCCCCCCAGAGAACAATAAAATCTGTATTTAGCTCCTGTATGTGTCTGCTTAGTGAATTCCAGAAGTCTTCAGCAATGGCAGTATTGTTGAGAACAAAGTTATTATGATAAATATTGAACAACGGCCAGTGTCACGTTCTGTTTAGAAAGAATATTAATAATTTGGAAATGTGGTGAATGGAGCTGGGTCTTACCTACTCTGTAAAATAGTGTTGCTAACAAATTTATTGGGCCACCCTTGAGATGACCACCCAGACCTGCATTAGCCGAAGTATGTATGGAGGCATAACCGTTAATATAAACTGTCTCATCATCCAGGTTTCTTGGAGGCATATGATGCTATAATCTTTTATGAATTCAAGCCATGGTTCAGACTTCAGCTTGTTTGACAAGCCAGCAATATCCCAAAATAGGCCACCATGAACAATTGTACTATTATGACTGAGAGGTGCTCCCTCGTTACTTGTATGACCAATTATCTCACAGTCGCCCTGGGATTTCTGGGCTATGTATGGGGACAACGAATATTGGGCCTGCTCAACTGGTGATACCTTATCGGATTCCACCAATGCTATCCTTACTGAATCGGCGAGGATAGGTCTGCCTACATGTGCCCTCGGCATTTATCTTGTCTGGGTCACAGTTAATAGTCCATACAGTTCCCTGCGCCCTATAGTGCAGTCAATCCACATGGTCAAGAGGTGAAAAACGATTAAAAGTTGTAATAGCAAAATTATGCAAAATATTACAAATTATATGATTTAACCCCTACTCTATGACTGAACTTGGTTTATAAAAATATCCAAGGGGTACTGCCATAATAGGGCCACATACGTTACTATTCCATGAGAGCCTGTCCATAAGGGAGTGAACCAAGAACCTATTTTTAAAATTGACAACAACACAATCACCTAAATACGTTTTAGGTTGTGTGCCCACCCATGAAACTCGTTCAACATTATTTATGTTCTGGAATAAGTCTTCACTATTCGGCCAGTCCGTGGCTTTTACTAGCCAGTGTACAGTTTTATTCCTTAACTGCTGCAAGTCTTCCTCCTTCTTGGGTGACAAAGGTGGTACATTCTTGAGGACTATTACCAGCGGAGTTGCTTCCGGTGGAAGGTGGAGAATTCTATTGTGACTTTTCCTTGATATAACATGGCGATTGACAACTGGTTTAGAGGCTCCGGCATCGTTTACCCCATTTATGATTGTTGAGTGGCCTCCAGCCACAACAGATGCTGCATTGTGTTTGAGATTGAGAAGGGCGAGGTAAGGTATTAGTGTTAATAGCGGGGCAGCGACCAGGAGCCGGGTCCAAATCAGGGGGATCTAACCTCTGGGGTGGGGGGGCAAAGCAGTACGACGCAAAGATAGAGAATCAAAGTCTGTTGCATTGTTGGACCCAGTGGTTAAGCTGGAGAGACTAGAGCCGACGAGAATTTTCAATGACATGTTAATGCTATTAAATCCAAAGTAAGCTTTATTCGATTATTAAAAAAAGAAATCATAAAAGCACAAGATAACAAATATACAACTTACTGAGCGAATTAAACCAAATACAATTTGAGGGAGTCACAATACAAAATTTACGAAAAATAATCTATCGTCTGATCATAAAAGATAAAAAACCATACTTTTTCTAGCAGCAATAGATTTTAAGATAAACGTGGCAGTAAAAAAACATATATCTATCTCATTTAAAGTAAACAACAGGGTCAAAGCGGATTTCAAAGTACGAGACCCATATTTTTTTAAAAGTGGTTTCAGATAGACCATGCGCAAATGCATACATAGATTACATGTAAGGAGAAAATGTGTAACACTCTGTTTAGTGGCTCCATCACATGGACAAGGAGCAGTGGGGTATTTTTTTTATCGATGGAAAAGCCACCAAATGGTGAACAATACCTAATCTCAGTCGGGTCAATACGAACCGATGCGAGGATCTAGTAACCTGAGATAGGTATGGTTGAAACCCTACAGTATGCTCCTGTGAATAATAAAAAGCCACGGTTGCAAGCTGCATATTCTTAAAATGGCGGCGTTTAACTTTTTCCCTTAAAAAAATTTGTTTGAAATCTGACTTAGAAAAATCAGACGCATAGTTTGGATTTTCTAAGATATTCACCTTTAAAAAGTCCTTAAAAGTAGTAACCACAAACTTTAACCATGGGATTTGTAGACATTTGTCCAAACAGAGGCAGTCCATAGTGATGCTTCTATTAAACCCGGTCTCTTTCTTCAACCAAATCGACCTCCATAACATTAATGGTTTCAGCTCTATCAGGTCGGACAAATAATTCAGCCCCAACTCATTATGAATTAATGAGGTGGGAGCGAACGAGGGCAAACATAATCATTTTTTTTAAAAAGCATTTTCCTCAGTCTGGAGATCTCCATGGGGGCAGTAGCCCCAAACCCCTGCGCCATAGAGCGCTACCGAAACACACTTATTTTTATAAATGTGTAATTTATCAAATATGCGACGATCCCCCAATTTGATTGCAAATTTAAAAACGCCGTAGGCGCATCTGGCCATTTTGGCCTTGAAATTTAAAATCTCATCGTGCCACATGCCATTACTTGAAAACATGATGCCAAGGTAGCAAAACTTATTTACTAAAAGAATTTTCTGGTTCTCAATATGGAAGGATCTCAAGTTCCTTATTTTACGTCCGCACGGTAAAATAAAAGTCTTGGAGTTATTGAGTTTTAATTTCCTTTCCTTTATAAAATCAGAGAATCTATTCATTAGTTTTTGTAGACCAATGGGAGTTCTTGAGAGGAGAACCCTGTCATCGGCATAAAGCAGCGCAGGTACCTCCTGTTCCTCAATTTGCGGGGCATCACACTTAACCTTTTTAAGATCGGCTTCTATGGCGTTAATGAAAAGGGAAAAAAGTAGGGGTGCCAACACACAGCCTTGCCTAATGCCAAGACTCACTGTGATTTGGCTTGTACATTCTCCTTCTGGGCCATAGCGTATTTTTGCAGACAATTTAGCATAAAGTCGTGCCAAAAAGAAGATGATAGGTCCAAAAGGGTTGACCATAGTAAACCGTGATCTACCAGGTCAAACGCGCTACTAAGATCAGCAAAGCAGAGGAAAAGAGATCCCTGCTTTGCGCGCGTATATTTCCCAATAATGAGATCTAAATTTACACATTGTTCCAGGGTTCCCCGACCTTTCCTGAACCCATATTGTGATTGAGCCAAAATCCCATTATCCTCTGCCCAATCTTCTAGTCTAAACAATAAGACCCGGCTCATAGTTTTTAATGATGAGTCTAAAAGAGATATAGGGCGGTAATTTTTGGCTTCAGACCTAAGGCCCTTTTTGTATATGGGGATTATTATGGACTCCCCCCCCCCCCCCCCACCCATCCCCCCCAAGTCAACGGAATCTTTTCCTCTGCAGCCGCATTAAAAACATTAGATAAGACAGGGCCCCATATAGTTGTGTCGGCTTCGTAAAGATCAATTGGCACTCCGTCTGGCCCGGGAGCTTTCCCTCCTTTGCTACATCTTAAAGCAAGTACTACTTCAGAGGGAGTAATATTAAGGGGGATAATAGGCCATACGACAGTGGATTGGCTAGGCAAACAAGAAATATCACTATGGTTAAAAATAGATGAAAAGTGGAGGACCCAACTTTCCTTACTAACTTGAGAAGTAATTATTGGAGCATCATCATTCCTTAGAAATGGGCTGTTGACAGTATCCCAGAAGAGCTTACTATTAGATAACTCAACCGCAGCCGTCAACTTGTCCCATGCTTCGGCCTGGAGTTCACGTTTCCTACGTTTTAGCTGTTCCTTGTAGGCTATCCTAAGATTAATAATAGAAGACCTATTCCGGGGACTACACAAAAGAGCTTTCTTTAGCTTCTGTAGGGCCTTGGTACAAGCTTTGTCAAACCATCCACTGTTCTGTTTATGTCGCTTTGCATTAGAGGTAGTCAGAACCTTGTTGATATTGTCATTAATTGTACTAAAACATTGTAGGATACCTATGTGACCAACCTTAGCTTCAAGACACATGCTTATCTCGGGTAGACAGAGAGTAACAATTCTGTTCAAGTACGTGTCTGAGTTAGTGGCAGTCCACTTAATCCTATGGCCATTAGGCCTACTTAAAACAACATTGTTTACAATAGTTTCAGACCCCTGTTTCTTATGACCCCATAAGGACAGACATAAAATAATACAGTTATGATCGCTAACAGATAGGTCCAAAGTCACCGGGGTTCCACAGAGAGCATTAATATTCGTTGAAATAACTAAATGATCAATTAGAGTACCAGTGCCCCTACCAGTAAATGTAGGAACTGGGTTACCGTGAACATCATTTACACTCTGTAATACTGCTAGGTCATATTTAGCCATAACAGAGTTCAGCAACTTTCCATAGGAGTTATGTGGGAAGTGAACCTCCGGCTCATCACTATCAGCAGCATACCCACAGGCCTCTATTAGGGATAAAGGACAAAGAGGAGTATTGAAATCACCCACCCTGCTATTAAGAATACTTAGAAAAGGGTCAAGAAGGGATTTCACTACGGTTTCAAGAGAACTGACGAACTGTGCATGCAACAGTAAATCTCTATTTTCCTTGGAACCTACATCAGCTTCCAAATCCGGAGCCCTTACGCTCTTCCTCACGGTGGGCGCCAATGTTTTTTTTCGTGTAGCAGGTGGCAATATCTCTCTTTGATTTGCTACATGCCTTTGCCTTTGGGGGGGGGGGGCATGAGGTATTAAGAGAGCAACCTTGCTGAATAGTATTAGGAGATTCAGGATCATTGGGTGTATAACACTCGTGGATGAGTTAGAGCCCCTAGGTTGTTGACTCTGTGATGGGCTTGCTGATTCTACCAGTGAGCTTGTGTGTAGAGCCTGCTTTGTAGCCCCCAATCTCTCCTCCACACTTTCGATCTCACTATAGATAGCCCCCTTGGCGGGGGGTGAGGAAGCTGGTAATGGTGGAAGTTAGTGGGCGGTCTTTGGCAGGAGGCATAGTTAGTTTGCGTTTCCCCATCCTCTTACCTGTGGTAACGAATAACCCACCAGGGGACGAGGCTGTATCAACAAACCAAGAGACGGGGCCCGGCCTAGCCTCGTGCGGCCGCGGAAGGGCTCAGATAGGCCTGCCCTTGGCCCGGGCTTGTGCAGTTTGAACTGTCCCAAGAAACACATCCACGCAGTAGTCTCATTCGGTGCCAGTGCTTCGTGAGGGCCAAAACTATTTTTACTTTACCCACTGTTTATTTTTTATTTTTTTATATTGGTAAATTACAAGACAATCATTGACCGAACCAAAAGACTGCCAGTAAACACCAGACCTATTGGCTTTGCAAATGGTTGTTTTTTTCTTGGTCCCTAGATTACAGATCTCTAAGACCACTCTAGAGTCCTAGATCCATTCTAGGGCATGTAGTTCAGTTAGTTCCATTTTAAAATCAGGACTACAAGTTCTAGAATTCAAACTACAATCCTGGACTGAGTGAGCTACTCATATGCGACCTAAAAAATGCTAGACCTCCGCTCTTCCAACGGTGAACCCTTTATTGAGAGAAGACAGTCCAGCATTGATTAAAAAAAGTCCTCACCTACTCACTGTGGCTCCTGAGCAAGGCCAGCTTTTCAGATAAGGTCACCAAATGACTCCATGTAACCAGGCTCCAATGCTGGAGTCCTGGCCTTTACATTCACAATTTAGTTCTTCATATGTGTTAGTTCAATTGGAGGAAATCAAGTGAACAAGGACTACAACTCCCAGAAATAATTAGGTTTTCAAACGATATCCCTGACCAATAGCGAGATGGAACCTGTCACAACCACATGCTCTTGTTTTCACAATTTTGAGGTTGAAGTGGTGTATGCGCAAAGGAAAATATACTACATTTCTCTGAACTTGTAAGAAAATAAAAGACCTGTGTGGTACTTAACAGCCTTGTATGATATGTAGGGCTGTACACTAGATAATTAAAAGTGTGGTTCTAACATCACAACATGTTGTCAGGAGTTTAATTACACAACCTAATGAGATATGAGTTACTTACCCTGAGCACCCCGTGCCTCGAGAGCCCTTTGCCGGATTTAAAGTGCCTCCTGGCGCGCTAGGGTGACGTTGGCGGCAGCAGGGCGCGGGGCAGACCAGATCTCGTGGTCCCAACCCCTCCAGAAGCAGCAAAGAATGAACGGGCGTCCCGCGCTGCGGGAGCCCTTTGCCGGATTAAAAGCGCCTCCTGGCGTATGAGGGTGACGTGGCTGCAGCAGGACGCGGGGCAGACCGGATCTCATGGTCCCAACCCCTCCAGAAGCAGCAGAGAATGAACGGGCGTCCTGCGCTGCCGGAGCCCTTCGCTGGATTTAAAGTGCCTACTGGCGCCCGAGGGTGACGTTGGCGGCAGCAGGCCGCGGGGCAGACCGGACTGTGGTCCAAACCCCTACAGAAGCAGCAAAGAATGAACGGGCGTAGTAGTAGTCTCATGCTTGCACAACAATGGGCTTACACTATTTTGTGAAAGTTATTGTTGGAGCTGTACCAACTGTTTGGGTTGGACAAGGTGACGTGAGGAGAGGGCAACATAAATAGTGCCAATATCGGCAACCGTTATCATAGCACACATCAGTACATAATCATAATAAAACACATGACACTGAATGTAAGTGGAGAAATATTGCTGCAGGTTTATTAGCATAATACGAGCGGACAAGAGGGCGAGGAGGGGGCGGGGACCGAATATGTACCCCCCCCCTTGGCTCCTCCCCGCCGGAAGCAGCTACCTGACTGGGGTCTCCCTAGGTCAAGCCCAGGGACACGACCTCCCACCCCTGTGCCTTCCTGTGGCACTAAGGCGGCCGCCCTCGAGGGGGCGGGCCGCTGCGCAACCCCCACCCCGGGCAGCCTTACATGGGCGTGGGTTTCCAGTGTACGACAATGCAGTCATACCATTTGTTGTATCAATTTTTTTTTCTTCAGTTTTTTTCTATAATGCGAACTTAGATAAACATTGTTTACCACGCATGCGATACAATGTATGCCATTACAACGCGGTCATTACAACAACCGCGTTGTTTCATCGCATACCATTACAATGCAAGTTGGCAGAAGGTGTTGGATTTAAAACCCAACACCTTCCCTACTATGGCACAGACTGGATTTTGAATAGTAAATTATACTATTCCAAAATTCAGTGCCCCCCCCCCCCTACAGCAAGTCGTTGTAACAACGCAGTCAATAAGCGATCTTAACCATGTGGTATTGGAGTGCTTCACATGAGCACCAGTTACATAACACATGGTTGAAATTATTTTTAGGCAGGGGGAGATTAAGTGATTTGCCCAGAATCACAGGATGTTGAACTGATGGGGAGACTCGATTGTGAGTCATGCTGAGACTCGAACCTGGCTCACCCATTCTAGTGTCGACAGCACTGTCCCTAAAGCCCCAACATCTCCATCTTGTTCCCTGCCCTACACCACATGCCCCTGTGCCACTGCATCTGCTGCACTATTGATAGATACCTCCTGCTGTTTGCGAGTCCCATCAATAGGGTGCACAGTGACTGCGTTGGGCAGCCTGACCGATCCGAATCAGAAACATTACGTTTTAAAGCTGCCACCTCAGAAGCCGTGGGACCAGGGTGAAGCAGAGCCACCATGGCGGGCACAGGCCAACTAGCGCCACCCGGCCCCATCCCCGAACTACCTAAGTTGTGCCCATGCTCTGCCTTGCTGCGAGAATCGAGGCCCATGGAGTGTAGCGTGGGAGCTGGTGCTGTAATGGGGAAGTGACATTAAATATTAAGAAATGTGAGTGACACAGAACGGAAATATGAAAGTAACCAGGCGGAACCCACTGTCTGGTGAGGAGGGAGTGCGCAGTGCACTACACTTGAGCTAATAGGGCTGCTTATCAACTATCAAGAAGTTCAGACATTATTTTGTTTGGTCTGACTTTAGCCAGGGCCTTTTGATTTAACTAAAAGTTTATATATTTTTATATATATATATATATATATATATATATGTATGGCTAGATTTCCTTAGAGTGTATTGCCCTGCCTGCTTCCACGTAAATATATTATGATTTTCCACTATTGTTCCCATTTTTTCTTTATATTCACATTTTATTTTTCCCTGTGTGTTTAATTACATGATTCAGGGATACATGAATGTGTGTTTTTTCACTTCACTTATTTGACATAGACTCTGTGATATGTCTGTTCAGACCATAAAATTAATAACAGTGAGTTCACTCACACTGTTTAGTTTTATAATATTTTAGAATTTAAACATTCAGGCGTTTTAATAAAACAATATTATTACTTAAACATTGCCAATTGCATTTCATGCTTTTAGGCGTATCTTATTTTGACCTCCATGGTTTGGTATCCATATCTTAAAATAATTGAATTATTGACAATATTGCATTATTTGCACAATTTTTTTTGTGTTTACATCTCTGCGTAATTTGCACATTGTAAAATAAGTTTTTTGTACTAGTTTTTATAAATTAGTGATATAATGAATTTTAATCTATAATATTTGCACTTTATTGCGTTATTTGCACAGTCAATTGAGATTGGATACTATTACAACACTGACTATGGATTATATGCACTTTATGCCAAACAACTATGCATATTTACATATGTTTTGCGTAATTATTTTGTCAGAATTGATACAAATTGAATATTTGACTTGCGCCTGATGATTTTGGATTTTAACCTGTTATTTATTTATCAATCATGTACAACGTGGTCTGATATGAAATTGTTTGGAAAACAGACTATTTAACTCTGAGTAGTTTGTCTTCACTTTCTAATTGTCACATGGTGTAAAAAAGATGGTGAAAAAAATGCAGCCAATTGGAAGCCTTAATGTATAAAATGGGCTCATTTTATTTAACTGACTGTCTGTGAGCAAGGGCGGATGCCCGAAACGCGTCAGATTTGTGAAGACTCGGCTTTGAAATAAATTAACAACAATTGTGCCTTACTTTGGATCTGCGTGGTTTCTATTCTCCGTTGATACGGATTTTTTCGAGACTGCAAGTGTGGGATATATATATATATATATATATATATATATATATATTACTTACTTATAGGGGTTTTCAGCCAGCCCTCTTCATTCATTGGCCTGTTGTTGTGTCGCTCGCTTCTTGCTTCCAGCCAGTCCAACATATTGCATGGGGCAATGGGTCAGCCCGCTTTAACTTTAACTATATGCAGTTTGACCTTTCCCAAGAAACACATCCACACAGTAGTCTTATTCGGTGCCAAAGACTAAGCTATTCATATGGGACCTCAAAAACGCTAGACCTCCGCTCTTCCAACGGTGAACCCTTTACTGAGAGAAGACAGTCCAGCATTGATTAAATAAGTCCTCACCTCCTCACTGTGGCTCCTGAGCAAGGCCAGCTTTTCAGATAAGGTCACGAAATGACTCCATGTAACCAAGGTCCAATGCTAGAGTTCTGGCCTTTACATTCACAATTTAGTTCTTCATATGTGTTAGTTCAATTGGAGGAAATCAAGCGAACAAGGACTACAACTCCCTGAAATAATTAGGTTTTCAAATAACATCCCTGGCCAATAGTGAGATGGAACCTGTCACAACCACATGCTCTTGTTTTCACAATTTTGAGGTTGAGAGGTGGTGTATGCGCAAAGGAAAATAAACTACATTTCACTGAACTTGTAAGAAAATAAAATACCTGTGTGGTAGGAGATGTAGGGCTGTACCCTAGACAATTAAAAGTGTGGTTCTAACATCACAACATGTTGTCAGAAGTTTAATTACAGAACCTAATGAGATATAAGTTGCTTCCCCTGAGCAATTTAGACTGACGCACCAGTTGGCAATGAATTGTAGTGGAAGCTCACAGAACCAGGTATTATGACGGCATGGTGTTAGGTGGCACCCATACTTGTAGACACACCCACGAGTTGTGTAGAAACTCAGGGGAGGTAATAAGCTGCCTGCACACCTGTGGAGCGAGCTTGACTACTATGCACTATTCTTAGACCTTGCATACTCCAGGAAGCATCACTCATCCAGTCCTTCTCAGGTCAACAATTCCAGCCTCATTCTGGACTTAATGAAAGGGTGAACACTGCTTATGTGTTCGTAAATTGTAAATGTTAATGCTGTGTTTTAATCCATTGTAAGTCCTGTTGTGTTGTTGGCGTAAACCAGGTTCATCAATAATCCTAATGAGAAAAAAGGGTCTAAGGGAATATAGTTTATAGACCTGCCCAAGTACCACTCCCCTACTACTAAGTTATACACAAAAACAACAGGAACTGGGGGTCTTATAACGGACAGCACAAAGGTGATGAGTGAAAGTGGACTGAAGTGCAACAGACCAAATCAAACCAGGCCACGAGCGGAGCATGGATTACCATCAATCTTACTCGAAGTACAGAGCAAATGGTGAGAGAAAGGTGGCTCTCATGATCAGTAATTTCATTTGGTGATCCAACTATGTGGCAGAGGTATGTCCCTTGATCGTGGGGACTACCTCGCTAGTTTGAAGCTCTGTTGTTATCTCAGGCTGGTAAGTGTTAGCCAGCAACACATGAAGTGTAAGAAATTGTGAAGAACAAGGATCGTGATCCTATAGTGTGCAGTGCAAGAAATAGAAAAAGTGAAAACTAAAAAAGGTTGTGTAGAGAGGACAAATCTTGATGTGCCGAGTACTCCACACACCTTGATTAAAAGGGTGTAACAAGGTTATAGCAGTACTAGTAAGTGACTACTATGTGAAGGTCAACATGTTTCAGCCATCCGGGTTTAACTCCCTACGGCTTTCGTCAGGACCTATGTTGCACTGAAACAAGCTACTGCAAAAAGTACATTACTAGGCGTGAAAGAGATCACACTTATCTGCATGTGAGAGGTTGAATAGGATTGGAAAAATACAACCTTCAACGCTCAAAATCCTCAGGAGCGTAGAGTGTAATCATCACCTAGAAAATAAAACACCTGTTGCACAAAGTCCAAAACACACACAACAAAACAGAAGTGCTGTCATTTTAAGCAAGAATCTATCTTTGCATTATCAATAAGCATATCAAAATTGCTTACCCCACGTGCTCTAGGATTGTACCTCACCTACCCTGGAACCATGCTCGGGTGTAGGAGGCCCCGCTCTGTAACGTGGGTAACAAAAAAGCAAAACACAGGCAAGGAATTTTTCTTAAGTTTTTCATTGTTTTGTAATTATTTCATTTTTTTATGTTTACAATTTTTCTAGAACTAAAGAATATTTTAATCAACTGTGATTATGGGTTTAGCTCAGAGGCGGTCCCCTAGTGTACCCCTGTGTAGTTCTGGTTTAGCATCCAGAATAGAAAACACTGCACTCTCAATAAAATTAAATCACCCGGAAAACAATTCAAAACGCCAGATTAACATAAAGCAGATATTTATATCAAGGCTGCAATCTCAGCAAAGCGCTATTAACTAACAAACTGAAGACAGGGCACAAAGCCCAATGAGTGCTCTGCCAAAAACACGCACACACCTTATGAAGGAAATCGAATCCATTCTAGAAAGATAGGAACGCTTACCTATCCGTCGTTGCCCCAGACCTGATCGAGCTGGGTGGGAGGCAGCGAGAGGACTGAGGAGTGCGCTTAAATAATGTTATCTGTCTCGCCTGGTAACGATCAGCGGTAGCTGCCACGCCCACTGAGGTCACCCCTCGCTGTCTGTGAGTGGCGTATGTTGAGGACTACAAAGTGACGTAATGCTGCTTGGGAAATGTAGTTTATAACTTAGATGCAAGAAAAGCCGAATCATCCGTCCATACTATGCCACTCAAATTGCACATAATATGTTATGAGCGATGCTCAATGTCATAGGGCTAAATAAAAATGATAAAGAATACAAAATAAACTACAATAAAATAGTGAAATAATGAAAGTCGCCCATTACTCAAATCCTGCAGCGTCTGCTCGAGGCTGCCATATGCGGACAATGTAACATCTATAATTCTAAAATGTAAAGCTTGCTTAGCCTCCACACCGGCCCCAACAGCGCTAAGGATGCCTGGCTTCACCCTGGGGGTGCCCAGGAGTGGACACTTCACAGGGAAAGCCAGGAGGGGTTCCATAGCGGTATGAGTATCAGCGCCAGGAAACCGCAAAGGCAACACCGCAAGGTGTCCGTCTGGTGACAGTGCGCTCTATAAGTACCTTGACATTTACATTTACAAAGCCCTGAATCAATAGCAGACCGATAATGGACTGTTACGCTATATGTCATGGGGCTATATTTATCCTTCAAGGTCTGGTGGTACATGTAGAGCTCTGTTATCATGGCTAATTGAGTGACCCCAACCAGGAAGAAACTACAAGATGATGTCATGCAGACTAGAATTGTAGTTCCAAGGGGAATCAAAATTGTATATACTGGCTAGTCCTTTCCGTTATCACATTGCCTAGTACTGCATCACCTACATCAGATGTGGCATTCAAGAAAACTTGCTTCTAAATGCTCTAAATATAAGAGTCTAAAAGGGACATAAAGGTCCAGACTACTGACAATAGGGATGTTGTATAAAACTGCCAAACGGTCACTCATACTGGCAAACTAGAGGTTGTACTGGGAAGAAGGTGCTTAGCATTAGAAGTTCCTGACACATATAGATATCTATGAATCATGTTAAAAAATATATCTATATGTCGCCAGTGGATGCCATTCACAGGAATCGAGTGTTATATACCCTGTCAGTGATTATGTCATGTATGAAGCTCTTAGTAGTTTTATGCTCAGGTGATCCCTCAATCAAGAATTTTTGAACTGTATTTCTACAGGCTAGTCCAAGGTATATCATCATTTAGACCTAGAGTGTCGCTATGAAGTTTGTATACCCATTTCTGTTCTTTAATGAACAGGAATCTGGAAACATCACTCATGTGCAGAGGTATGATTGGTTTTTCTAATACTGTCCAGTGAAACTCTTCTGCAGCATGGTTCGCCTCTACAAAGTGTCTGGTAAGTCTGGTTGTGAGTTTTTTGCACCTGAACGTGCTATTATGTTCAAGCATACGTGCCCTCACTTTGCGAGTGGTCATACCCACATATCGGATGTGACACGGGCACGTGAGTAAGTAGATCAAGTTATTACTGTTGCAATTAGTAAATTGACTTTGGATCCAAGGGCTGTCGGAACCAATGTCTATAGTAGTACTATGGGTGGTTTGTGGGCAAACCGAACAACCCCCGCATGGATGGTGTCCAGAAACTGGCGGTAAATCCCAAAGAGTCCCCAGTGGCCTTGGGAGGCACGCCTGGGGACGTGTATGTACCAGTCTGTCTCTTAAGTTGCCTGATCTTGTGAAGGCAAAGAATGGTGGAGCGATATTGTCATTGCAGCTGTTTAAGATACGCCAATGTTTCTTGATACTCTTCTTGATTCTGTTAGATAGAGTACTGAATGTGTTGACAAACGTCAACCGTTCAAGGGGTGGTTTAGGTGTAGGTAGATCTAGCAGAGCTTCACGGTTGTTGTTTGAGGCTCTCTTACATGACCGTTTGATCAGTTTGTGTGGGTAGAGTCTCTCTTTGAGTTGTTGTGTTAAGAGGTTAGAATGTTTTACAAAGCCCTCTGTAGTAGAGCAGTTCCTTCGAACTCTTAAAAACTGGCCATAAGGTAAATTATCCCTAAGGGCCTTCGGGTGCTGGCTGTCATATCTCAACAGTGAGTTACGTGCCATGGGTTTTCGATACAATTCACTCGCTAGGCCTTGTGGTGTTACAAAGATGGATAAATCTAGAAAAGCCAGACGCATCTTGTCACTCTCTACTGTGAACTTCAAGTAGTCATTGCGTGTATTTAGCCAACGATGGAATAAGCCAATTGACTCTTGGTCACCACGCCACACCACCAACACATCGTCAATATACCGCTTCCATAAGCGAATCGATGTGAGGAAGGGATTGGTGGGGGCCAACACATGTTCCTGTTCAAAAGAATGCACATACAGATTCGCTAAGCTGGGCGCGAAAACGCTGCCCATGCTGGTACCTGAGATCTGCAAATAGGTGGTATTCTCAAATTTGAAAAAGTTTTCTTTCATTGCTATACGTGCCAAAGACATAATGAAATATACTGGTGTGATGGACTGTAAATCAGTGGCTTCCAAAATAGTGCATATTGTGTCTAGTGTCTCATTTTGAGGAATTGATGTATACAGAGACTCGACGTCAAAGGAGACTAGAAAATCTGTCTCGACGTCGAATTCAACTTGTGGAAGCAGTCGCAGGACATCCTTAGTGTCCTGTAGATATGTTGGCATTTTCTGGACAATGGGTCTTAGGAAATGGTCCACGAAAGTAGACAAAGGTTCCAAAAGGGACCTAGTGGTTAATTTGAGCAAACGTAATAATGACATGACATAATCACTGACAGGGTATATAACACTCGATTCCTGTGAATGGCATCCACTGGCGACATATAGATATATTTTTTAACATGATTCATAGATATCTATATGTGTCAGGAACTTCTAATGCTAAGCACCTTCTTCCCGGTACAACCCCTAGTTTGCCAGTATGAGTGACCGTTTGGCGGTTTTATACAACATCCCTATTGTCAGTAGTCTGGACCTTTATGTCCCTTTTAGACTCTTATATTTAGAGCATTTAGAAGCAAGTTTTCTTGAATGCCACATCTGATGTAGGTGATGCAGTACTAGGCAATGTGATAACGGAAAGGACTAGCCAGTATATACAATTTTGATTCCCCTTGGAACTACAATTCTAGTCTGCATGACATCATCTTGTAGTTTCTTCCTGGTTGGGGTCACTCAATTAGCCATTATAACAGAGCTCTACATGTACCACCAGACCTTGAAGGATAAATAAAGCCCCATGACATATAGCGTAACAGTCCATTATCGGTCTGCTATTGATTCAGGGCTTTACATTTTAGAATTATAGATGTTACATTGTCCGCATATGGCAGCCTCGAGCAGACGCTGCAGGATTTGAGTAATGGGCGACTTTCATTATTTCACTATTTTATTGTAGTTTATTTTGTATTCTTTATCATTTTTATTTAGCCCTATGACATTGAGCATCGCTCATAACATATTATGCGCAATTTGAGCGGCATAGTATGGACGGATGATTCGGCTTTTCTTGCATCTAAGTTATAAACTACATTTCCCAAGCAGCATTACGTCACTTTGTAGTCCTCAACATACGCCACTCACAGACAGCGAGGGGTGACCTCAGTGGGCGTGGCAGCTACCGCTGATCGTTACCAGGCGAGTCAGATAACATTATTTAAGCGCACTCCTCAGTCCTCTCGCTGCCTCCCACCCAGCTCGATCAGGTCTGGGGCAACGACGGATAGGTAAGCGTTCCTATCTTTCTAGAATGGATTCGATTTCCTTCATAAGGTGTGTGCGTGTTTTTGGCAGAGCACTCATTGGGCTTTGTGCCCTGTCTTCAGTTTGTTAGTTAATAGCGCTTTGCTGAGATTGCAGCCTTGATATAAATATCTGCTTTATGTTAATCTGGCGTTTTGAATTGTTTTCCGGGTGATTTAATTTTATTGAGAGTGCAGTGTTTTCTATTCTGGATGCTAAACCAGAACTACACAGGGGTACACTAGGGGACCGCCTCTGAGCTAAACCCATAATCACAGTTGATTAAAATATTCTTTAGTTCTAGAAAAATTGTAAACATAAAAAAATGAAATAATTACAAAACAATGAAAAACTTAAGAAAAATTCCTTGCCTGTGTTTTGCTTTTTTGTTACCCACGTTACAGAGCGGGGCCTCCTACACCCGAGCATGGTTCCAGGGTAGGTGAGGTACAATCCTAGAGCACGTGGGGTAAGCAATTTTGATATGCTTATTGATAATGCAAAGATAGATTCTTGCTTAAAATGACAGCACTTCTGTTTTGTTGTGTGTGTTTTGGACTTTGTGCAACAGGTGTTTTATTTTCTAGGTGATGATTACACTCTACGCTCCTGAGGATTTTGAGCGTTGAAGGTTGTATTTTTCCAATCCTATTCAACTTCTCACATGCAGATAAGTGTGATCTCTTTCACGCCTAGTAATGTACTTTTTGCAGTAGCTTGTTTCAGTGCAACATAGGTCCTGACGAAAGCTGTAGGGAGTTAAACCCGGATGGCTGAAACATGTTGACCTTCACATAGTAGTCACTTACTAGTACTGCTATAACCTTGTTACACCCTTTTAATCAAGGTGTGTGGAGTACTCGGCACATCAAGATTTGTCCTCTCTACACAACCTTTTTTAGTTTTCACTTTTTCTATTTCTTGCACTGCACACTATAGGATCACGATCCTTGTTCTTCACAATTTCTTACACTTCATGTGTTGCTGGCTAACACTTACCAGCCTGAGATAACAATAGAGCTTCAAACTAGCGAGGTAGTCCCCATGATCAAGGGACATACCTCTGCCAAATAGTTGGATCACCAAATGAAATTACTGATCATGAGAGCCACCTTTCTCTCACCATTTGCTCTGTACTTCGAGTAAGATTGATGGTAATCCATGCTCTGCTCGTGGCCTGGTTTGATTTGGTCTGTTGCACTTCAGTCCACTTTCACTCATCACCTTTGTGCTGTCCGTTATAAGACCCCCAGATCCTGTTGTTTTTGTGTAAACCAGGTTCAGGCATTTTGATGTGGTGTAAACTCTCCTGTATGGTTGCTGTATTGCGAACTATACCGTGGCATTACTAATTTGTAAAGTCTGCTGTTGTACAAGAAAACGAAATGCTCTAAAGCTCGAAATCCATTATAAACCCTGCTGTGGTGTTAGTCCATTGTAAACCGTGTTGTGGTGTTAGTCCATTGTAACCCCTGCTGTGGTGTTATTCATTTTAAACCGTGCTGTGGTGTTATTCATTGTAAACCCTGCTGTGGTATTAGTCCATTGTAACCCCTGCTGTGGTGTTAGTCATTGTAAACCCTGCTGTGGTGTTAGTCCATTGTAACCGCTGCTGTGTTGTTAGTCTATTGTAAACCGTGCTGGGGTGTTAGTTTGTTATGAACTCTGCTGTTGTGTTTCCCCCTTGCCATCTCTGCTGTGGTGTTACTGTGCTGTAATTCCTGATGTGCTGTTAGTATGTTGTGTACCCTCCCGTGGAAGTTACTCTGATGTAAATTATTCTGTGGTGATGTTATAGTTAAAATCCTGCTGTGATATTAGTATAGCGTAAACTGGACTGCGGTGTTATCCCATTGTAAACTCTGCTGTGGCGTTAGGACATTGCAGAGCCGAAGTGCTGATAAGACCTGTAAGTTGGTATCACTAAAGTTAATGTATGGTCATTGTATGTAGAGACTTGTTAGTGTACTGATGGTAACTGCCTCCTCTTGTTATTTCCAGTGCATTGCATCATCCCAAAGCCAGAGGTTCTGGTCCACTGCACATCTACCTCGCAAACGTAGAATGTCTCCAAAGTGACAAACCTTGTTATGCAGTGTCGCAAAGCTGCTGAGCAGCTCCAGTAACCCAAGTCTAGCTTTTCTTATTTTATCCCAACCCTCCTTCTCCCCAGGAAGACAGTGAGAGATCTAAGGTTTCGGTTCCTTGACTTGCATTGTCCTCAGGTAGAATAGCAGGCCCAGCAGTTGCTCCAGTGTTATCTCCGTGGTTGGGACCAGGTGAGTGAATGACATTGTAATCCTATATTCAATGGCCTATGTGGGGTTGTGCATTCTAAACTCTCCTTGGTGATGGCACAATGTAAACCCAACTATGTTAGTTTTCTCAAAACCCTCCTGTGGTGCTTGCAGAGGTGATTATCCTTTGCATATTGCCCTGTGGTGTTTATATATAGTAAGCTTTGCGGTTGTGCTAATGGATTATAAACTGTTCTGAAGTGCTGGTATATTGTAAAGCCTGCTGTGGTATTTTTCCAATGTCTACTCTCATGTGGTGTTAAAACCTCTAGTCGCGTTAGTACACTGTCGGCTCTAATGTGGTGTTGGTATATTTTAAACCATGATTGGTGTTAGTCTATTCTAAACTCTCCTATGGTGTTGCTACTCAGCTCCGCTTCCTTTATTGGCTGATGATAGGGAAGTACATCCTATTTAAAGCTTTATTCTTTATGCATAGGATTTTGTACAGTGGTGGTCCTTCTTATCTTAGAGCACTAGTACAATGGTATTCTCCTACATGACCTTTACCGTCAGGAAATCAGTTCTTAACTATAATAACTATAATACCTTTCTACGAACATGTACAACAGGGAGGCAGATATTTTTTCATTCTTGTCAGTGGCGTAACACAGGCCTCCGCATCCCCCGCAGTGCGGGGGGCCCCCAAGTTCCAGGGGACTCCCTCAGCACAGTACTCTGGCCGGCGAGCTCCCAATTGAGACCTAAGAGGGCCCCTCCAAATACCTTGCAAAAGGGGGGCCCCCTCAAGTTTCGTTACGCCAGTGATTCTTGGCCCTATTCTTTGGGACTCTCTTCCATTAAAACATGCACCTCTTTTCCGGTCTTGTATAAGCTGCTGAAACCCTTGATCCTTCTTAGAGATCTTTGTGATCAATTCTGTGATTTGATTTTGATTTGTGTTGGTAAAGTGTACATGCTGTAATAACCTAATGGCTACATGTAGTGTAGCAGTTTATAAAACTCCCAAATAAGTAATAAATAACTCTTCTGTATTGATACTCTACCCCAGTGGTTCCCAAACTGTGGGCCATGGCTCCCTGGGGAGCAGCCAAACCTAGACAGGGGAGCTGCGCACCAAGCACTTTAATGCATTTAATTTGAAGGGTCTGTTGGCTTTAGTTAAACTAATTATACTTAAACGCATGAAGTCGATGATTTGTAAGTAACATGCCTAAAGCTGTAAACGTAGTGCTTAATTGATGGCATGTTGAGGGAGGTGATCTATATATTTCACTGGATCCCCACATTCCAGCACTCCCAAAGTAAGCGGAAGATGCCTGATTTATTTTGTTAGACTCGTTAATAGTTTTGTTTTTTTCCAAATGCATTTTACACCAATGCAAGTTATCAGGAAAGTACATTTGTCCTTTCTATTAAGCACACTAAGTATTGACATTTGGACTTGAATCATATGTACTTACAGTACACATTTCTTTCAGTACACACACATTTCCAGACAGGCCTGCACTCTCCTTGAGCACACGGAAGTAAAGCACCATATACAGCATAGTGCCAACATTTTGAAGCAAGAAAGAGGGACACCCACTACCTACGAGGACGAACCGGCGCTGATGGCTCCCCGTACACGGAACTTCACTTCTTAATTCAATTTCGATATCCCTACTACGGATCAGCCCAAACGAGGCAGATTACAGTCTCCTCGTATATCCAGGATCACCTCAGTCATACCACTGAGAGGTTTCTCTATCTCAGACTTTCTCAGTCACGGCACGGACCAGACCTATTGTTGACGCAAATTCTGCCTGAGGCGCTGCAACATTTACTTACCTTGCCCTGAAGAAGCCCATGTCTGGGCGAAACGCGTTGGCTGTATTAAACCTTGAGCACATCACGAATAAAAACAACTAAGGAATTCAAGCAACGACTTGGACTCATTAATTATTCATACTTGAAGTATATATTGCAGATATTTTCAAATATATTGCCTCTCATACCCCTGTGAATGCTACAAGAAAGAGGGACGTTTAAAAAAAGATTAAAAAAATCAGAGGAATTTATTTTACTTGCATTGATTTGGAGGCAATTTCAGGGAGGAGACAGCAAAAATAAAGCTGTATGTGGTTTACAAAATGGTGAGTCACCCTGCTGAGACAGGTGTGCTGGCACGTATGACGTGGGTAGAAATGGAAGTGCATGCAAATATTCTTCAAGCACAGAAACACTTTGGCAATGGGGCCTACATGCATAGGGGTGCTTTCAAGAACTGTAAATGGGATAAAAAAGTTTGAAAGGATACTCTAAAAAAGGCATGGGCAAAGAAGAATATTTTATTAGAGGCGCTGCCTTAGTGATACAAAACACCCTGCGTATATGATTATAATACCTTCATCAGCTTCTTCCCAATTATTTTCAGGGAGAAAATAACAGTGGGGAGCCATGGGCAATGGCCAATGGGTCAAGGGAGCCATGGGTCAATAAAGTTTGGGAACCACTGCTGTACCCTAAGCCCTGATCACTTGTCGTGTTAGTTAAATCTAAGCTCTCCGTGGTGTTAGTATACTGTGAACTCTGCTCTGATGTTAGTATACTATAAACTCTGGTGTTACTGTACTGTATATGCAGTGGTGGTGATTTACTGTAAACTCTGTTCGGTTGTTGCTATATTATAAACTCTTCGGTGGCTTTAGTATACTGTAAACTGTGCTCTGGTATTAGTATTCTGTAAATGCAGCTCTAGTATTAGTGTGCTGTAAACACTGTTTTGGTGTTAGTGTATTGTAAACCCTTCTGTGATATTGTTGTACTGTAATCTGTTTTTTGGGGAACGCTGGTTCCAGGACTTGTGATATGGGAGGGTCATAAAGAAGCTTAGGAGGGCCATTACGATAAGTGGTTTGGTCCAGAGTCTCCCATGTGTCTGAGAGCTGGGTCTGGGTATACCGGATGGCCTTGTACAGATAGGAACTGCATACCATACCTACTGCCTGCTTCTGTCTACTCGTTTTAACTGTGTACTTCTAGAGGGTTTAAAATAGGGCTGTATCTCTTCCGCTCTCTCGCCACCACCCTTCTTTAGCTCTATCTGCCACTCCCCTCTCCTGACATCACCTTTCTTTCTCTCAGCTTTACCCTGCTTCCGACTTCAGGAACATGAAGCAGGCAGCCAGGCTCCCTCCCCTCAGCCAATCACAACACTGCAGTGCAGCGCTGTTATTGGTCTGAGTGCTGTGACACGTTGCTCAGTCAGGGACTGTAGGGGTGGCCCTGTTATCCATGCAGGCTGTAATGAAGACTGCATGGAGAAGGGGGAAAGTGCGCATGACCAAACAGTCACTGCGCACTTAGGAGTGGGCAAACCACTCCTACCCTGATCTGTGAGCAGAGCAGCCCCGCCCACCTGCCCGCCCGCAAAGCAACAGGAAACATAAAAGGATAATAAGTGAAAGTTATTATCATTTTATGCTTTTGTTTTCTGCATTGCTTGAAAGCAGTGGGGCGACACTCCTCCGCCATAGCAGAGGAGCCGCCACTGCACTTTACCCTTTTTTATCCACTGCACCCTTCTGTCTCCACTTCACCCTTCCCTTTTTTCTTCTCCCTTCTCTCTTTTCTTTTCCTTTCCTTTAACTTCTCTCTTTTCCTTTCCCTTCTGCATTTCTCTCTCTCTCCTCAGTCTTGCTTGCCGTCCTCTCCTGCTTGCTTGCCCCCTTTGTCTTTCTGACTCACCTTCTCTCCCCATCACCATCCTCTTTTTTTTCTTACTATCCTCCGTCAGAGTCCCCCATTACCCTCCGGTCTCTCTGCTTCACCGTCCCCTCACTTTACCTCATCCTTACCTCCCTCTGCCTCACCCTTTACTCTCCACCTCCCTCTCTTCTGTTAGCCCCACCTTCACTGCTGCTGCCCATGTGGTTAATGATTTTGTGTATGCAAACAAGTGTGGGGTGTGCATGAGCTCGCATTGGTGCATGGGTGTGTGTAATCGGGCGATGCCCTTCTCTGTCTCTGGATCTTTTCTTCTCTGGTAGCTCTCCACAATCTAAACAGTGGCAGCACTAAGGCCTAAATTATATTGTGTATACCCATGAGCCACATGAGCTCAACAAAGACCTGGGGTTATGCATATTTTATCCAAATAAGGACAGTAACAATTGGAGAAGCAATCAAAGGTGGCAACCTGAGCAGCAAAACCAAGCCAAGCATCAAATGTGGGTTTGTTGCTACCACTCTCTTCCCATCATGCCACAAGTACATCTTCCTAGATGGATTTCTGGACTTGTAATTTGGTGGCTAGTTTCTCAACTACTATTTTATCCGTCGTTTTTACAGAATTTATCCTAAAGAGACTAAAGAGGAAACGTACAGCTCATGTAAGTGCCTCAAAAATTATCTTTCTCTCCTAACAATTGATTCTCATGCTTCATCTTCTTCCTCAACTCTTGTCTTCCACCAGTCTCTCTCATTCTTGTCACCCTCTCTTTCCCCATCACCCTCCTGGTCCATCAATTTCTCTCCCTTCTCGTTCTACCACTATCCTCCAGTCTCTTCAAAATCCTTCTCTGGCCCCTCCCCCACCACATACCACTTGCTCATGACCCTCCTATGTAACCACCTTCCTTTCTCATTCTCCCCATCCTTCACACGCGTCATCCTCCACCTTCACCTTTGTGTATTCCTCAGTCCTCTTTTATGGCCCCCAATTCAGTACATGCTTACCATCTCCACTCGCATCACTCATTATGCTCATCAGTACCCTGCTCCGTTCATCCTACTTCCTCAGACTGCTTTTCCCCCCTCCTGCGTCTATCTCCCACACTATCTTTTTCACCTTCTCTACTTTATGACACTCATCACCCCCTACATCCCACTAATCAACTCTTGTAATATTTCTTCTCTTCCCTTTTTAATCACTTCTTTACTCCTGTTTCATCCACCTGTTTCCTTACCATTCCTTTATCTTATCCTCCTTTTCTTTTTTTCTTACTCATCTTTTCTATCCTCGAGCTCTCCTTTAATCAACCTCCATCTGTCATCCCTGTACCTCATCACCTTTTCCTCTTGTCAGGTTTCTAGAACTTCCTTAATTCCCCACTTGAACCATAGTTCCGAAGGTGGCCGTGGGTTTTTCCGGACTTCTGATGAAAAGATACCATCGCTTCCACAGCTGTGAATTAATCTTTAGTTAATTTTGTTCGTGTTTTAAGTGCAATCTACGTTTCAAAATGCCCCAGGACATCTCATTTATTTGAAGCTTAAATAAGTGTGTTGTTTATCCAGATTAGAGACACCTAGCAGCTCAGAGGTTTTATATAGATGATAGTAGATCAAAGTTTTTTTATAGTGCTTGCTGCCTGTATGAATTTGAATTATTATTTAGGGTGGGTGACTTCCCATCTCAATAAATAATAACACTTTATGTCAGTGTGAACCCCCAAATTCACAACACTAACTTGAGCTCAACCCCCTGGTAGCGATGGCACAGAGAAGGCTAGCTTAATTTAGGAAAAAGTGCACAGTATTAATGTAATACCAAAACAGAATAAAGTCAAAACACCAAGTAATAAAATACTCAAACTGAATTATAAAATAGACTGAACTTTAATAAACATAGTGGCACCAAAACAAAAAAAATCCAATAAGGAGAACTGGAGATTTGCGCTTTTAAAGTTTTAGGCTAAAATAGCGCAAAAAAGCACAAAGTGACAATGGTGGTCAATGGTCGCAGTAAACTGGGATCTAGGCATGATTTGAACAGTGGAGCTTGGGTCAGATACATTAAGTGAATTGGTCCTGGTGAAAGTCTAGACATTAAAAAGTTTTTAAAAATGGACCTTGTCAATTTTTTGGAAACAAAATCCTCTGTCGCTGAAACTGTCGTCACTGCCATGTAAAGCATCCCAGATACCTGAAGAAGGTTGGCCCATTGATAAATGGAACCTTTTGTATTGTTTTGCTGAATTTGTTTAAGTTCTTGCTGAACTTCTTTTTAAGTCCCAACTAAGAATGGGAGTTTGATGTTTTTCAGAGTTACAGGGGACGAAGCTGAAATTCAATTTGACGCTGTGGAAGTGCTGGTTGGATTCCTACCTTGGTGGGTCCCCCAAAGTTCTGAAGGAAACGTTTCCAAACTGTTCTGGTGCCCAGCCAGAGACTAACTGCAAAGTTCAGTCCCGGTTCAATTGCCACTGGTCAGGTGGGCCCTTCAGGGAAAAGGCTTCCTGCAGCTTGTTGTGTCCCTGTAGCCACCAGACCCTTGGACTCCACTTCTTTGTCCTTAGTTCAAGAGGGAGCAGCTCTTGTCCTTCAGGGCCCGCTAAGGTCACAGACAGCAAGTCCGATACTTTTCTGATCTTTCTTAGGTCCAGACAGTGTTCTGAGGGAGGGTGCCATGGGGTGCCACATTTATGGATGGCACTATCTAGTAGATTGGGATGTCTCCTGGGTGGAGTAAGAGTTACCAGGTTCTGGCCTAACTACTTTATCAGTAGTTCCTGTTTGTCTTACTTCAAAGAGGCCCAAAATGGTGTCAGGATAATTCCGAGATGGCCTATGTCTTCAGCCACATTAAACTTGGGGGAAACAGCAATTACAACGCTGTCTGAATCACACATGCCATTACAATGAAAGCTTAAAAACCATGCGTCTTTACCACACATGCCTTTGCCCAAGCAGTTTTTTACCACGACCTGCCCTTACAACGCATGCCATTACCATGCAAAATATAAGTATAAAGGTAAGTGTGTCGTATGTATTTGCATGTCGGGGTATGTGTATGTGTATATATAATATATAATATATATATATACAGTGCTTTAAATGGGCCGGTACTCACCGGTACGGAGTTTCGGCAGTTTTATATTTTCTCCCCTTGAGTACCAGGACCTTTCCTCGGGAAAGGAGAGTACCGGTACTGATAACGGCCCTGTTTTGATGCGGTTGGTGCTGCGCTCCATCCTTGGCAGGTCTTTCTGCACGGCCTACAATGGGTTAAAGCGCCTTTCAAACCATGCTGAAGCCTGGGCTGCGCTGGTTCAAAAGCGCCAGCAGAGCAGCTCGCCTTCAGTAGAACACAGAGCTGCGTGTGCATCTATGGAGAAAAAGGTCGAGTATCGCTGCAGGGTCACTTTCAGAGGGGTCTGAAGGTGACAAAAAAACCTGATTGGCGCAAGGGTGGGCCAAATTGTTCAGGGACACAGCTTGTTAGTATGGCCATTGTTTTAATTGTGCGCAAATCTTCGCCCATCAACAATTTAAATGAGAGGGATTTTCATGAAACAAAATCCCGG
Organism: Triturus cristatus; assembly: GCF_964204655.1. Lineage (NCBI taxonomy): Eukaryota > Metazoa > Chordata > Amphibia > Caudata > Salamandridae > Triturus > Triturus cristatus. The sequence goes on along the minus strand of NC_140590.1, from coordinate 1,658,907,791 downwards.
CCCTCTAGATTACATCAATGCATTCATACTTTAAAAAAAAAAACTGCAGCACTAGTACTGATTCGTCAGTGTGCCATTTATTGGAAAACATAGCCTACCCCAAACTCCGCCCCCAATCCACGACTTTTTTTTGTGAGTACCTGCACTTATTTTTTTCCATTTAAAGCAATATATATATATATATATATATTCACTGAAAAAACCATAGGTTTCACACACGTTATAGTTACGAATTAGCATTTAAAAAACCTTGCAAATTCACTTAAAAAACCATAGGTTTCACACATGTTATAGTTAGCTGGACATTTCACTCGTAAAAAACCAATGAAATTCCCCCGTTATAGTTACTGCAGGCAACTATAACTCACGCGACCGCAATCCTCTGCTGATGACATCCGATATTACATAACTGTATTTAGACACTTATTTACCCATGTCTTCTTCCATTAATCTTTAGCTATACATATATTACAAATATTTATTTTTCAGAAAGACACATATGTCATCAGTGATGTAATATTTGACGTCATCAGCAGAGGATTGCGGTTGCGTGAGTTATAGTTGCCTGCAGTAACTATAACGGGGGAATTTCATTGGTTTTTTACGAGTGAAATGTCCAGCTAACTATAACATGTGTGAAACCTATGGTTTTTTAAGTGAATTTGCAAGGTTTTTTAAATGCTAATTCGTAACTATAACGTGTGTGAAACCTATGGTTTTTTCAGTGAATTTGTACGGTTTTTTAAATGCTAAGTTATGTATGTATTTTTTTTTTTTTCAGGTTTTAAACCGTGCGCGCACCGTGCGCGCACCGTGCGCGCACCGTGCGCGCACTGTGCGCTTCGCGCACCGTGTGCGCTGTGTGGGCACTCGGTGTGCTTCGCGCACCGAGCGCCCACGGTTCACAGTGCGCGCAGGGTGCGCGCACCAAGCGATTTAAAAAAAAAAAAAAAAAAATTGTTTTTTTCTCCCTTGGGGGTCCTTCTGTGACCCCCTGACCAAGGCTAGGGGGTCAGGAACTGTCCGCTCTGCCCCCTTTTCACGTTCTCCACCTTTGTTTTTCACCCCCTCAGACTGCGAGAGACAAAATGGCGGCCGACACTTCCTGGTTTCGACCGATTCGAATGTTTACCGACATCTAACAACCAATCAGAATTGCGCTCGCGCACGGCAGGGTGCGCGCACAGTGCACGCACGGTGCGCGCGTATAGATATTGATATGCTTTTAAATGCTATTTTCTCAGGAAATACTGAACAGATTTACACCAAAGTGCAACAGGCACTTCCTTGACCTTATGGCTACCTCTCTGCCAAATTTCAAGTAATTCTGTTCAGCCGTTCGGGCTGTAGCTGTGTCTAAAGGTCCTATGGAAAAATGCATGGGGAAAACACGTTTTGGGACCCCCCTTTTTTCTCATCCCCCACTTGACGAATCACCCCGAGACTTCCAGGGTAGGTGATTTCCTATGGAAACTAGGTTGTAACTATAACTATCTACTGGCGACCGCCAGTAGATAATATATATATATATATATATATATATATATATATATATGCAACCAACTCTGCCAAACGAAATGATGACAGACGTAGACTCCGTGAGGATAAAGCAAGAAGTGGTTTTATTTCACAAGGAAGGCCACAACGCGTTTCGACGGCAAGCCGCCTTTGTCACTACGACGGGCTTCACCTTCAACAACCATTAAATGCCGAGTTACTTGCAAAATCGTCATGACAACGGTAAATACATAGACATAGAAGTATGTACTTAGCCCAGAATTCTGCTCGAAGAACAGACTAAGATCACGTTTTTCACATTGTCTTTAAGCATCCATTTGCATTATTATTTTTCGCATTAATTGGAGTGTACATACTTATAAATGCTGTAATTGTCTCTAAAGTATAATACTATATAGTTTATCCTTTTCAACGGAAAACCCCATGTGAATACGTAGGTATTTTCCAGGAAAAGGAACGGATCAGCTCGATGGATGACTGTAAGATCACAGAGATATACATTCATAAATTGAATACATATATAGAGACCAATTGAACTCAATTTGAAAGTCAATATACAGTCATCTTGTGCATAGTAAAGCCCATGTGGGCTATTGAAAATCGTTATACGGCTGGACACTCTCTTAACTTAATGACAATAAGGGAAAGAAACGGAGAAAGACACAAGGAAAGAGTGAAAAATCTATTATAGAGAGATATATCTGAAAAATCTGGGTATACAACTAGACCAAGTAACTCAGAAATTAATAATACAAAAGAAAAACAGGTGAGCCTGAAGTAAAAAAGTTTAGAAGCTGGGTACGGAACTGGACAGACAGAATTGGACTACAGATGTACAGATAGAGCTTCATCAGCATTCATACCATTGGGAATTTTGGTATTGGACAGAATTATGTATTTGGATTCGAATCTACGGAGTGCCTGTTGTCTATTACCTCCTCTCGGATTTTTGGGTACAGTATTGATAACACAGTAGGAGAGATCGCTTGCATTCCCACAGTGATATTGGTTGATGTGTCTAGCTACAGGGTAGTTGGGGTCATCATTATTGATGGCCCGTAGATGTTGAAGAATACGAACATGGACAGGATGAATGGTACTTCCTATGTAGCGTTTGTTGCATGTACATTGCAACAGATAAACAGCAAACTCACTTTTGCATGTAAAGCTTCCCCTTATGATAAAAGGAGAGTGTCTTAGTGGAGAGGTGATTTCTTTGGTGTTAGTGCCATAGCGGCAAGCTTTACATTTGGCACATTTAGTAAATCCCTTGTTGGTTTTAAGCCAATCCGAGCCTCTACTCGCACTAGGGGCCTTATATACTAGTTCTTGTCTCATTGATTTGGCTCGCCTAAATGTAATAGATGGTGTTTTAGATATTTTCTGACCCAAAATTGGGTCATTGTGCACGATTTGCCAGTGTTTATATAGCATTTTGCGAAATAGACCATGATATGTGTTGAAACCTGTTATTAGTCTAGGAGTTCCTGTTTAACAGTTTCTCTTTTTCGCTATTTCTTTCTTTTTGACACTTTCTGGGTTGGGGAACAAAAGTTCATTTCTGGTGATATTTTTGACTTTCGCACTTGATTTACCTAGAGTATTAGCACTATAGCCCCTCAGTTCGAGCCTTTCAAAAACAGTGTTAGTGGCTTTGATAAGACCGTTCTCAGTGCTACAATTGCGCTTCATGCGAAGACACTCTGCAAATGGAATACTTTCCTTTAGTGCGGTGGGATGGAAACTGCTATAGTGCAAAATTGAGTTCCCTGATGTGGGCTTCCTGTAAGTTCTAGTTTCAATTTTGGAATCTTCCACAAAAACCTCTAGATCTGGAAATTGAATAGATGAAGTACTTGTATGACAAGTGAAGGTGAGGTTGAGAGAGTTTTCATTAATCACACTAGCAAAGGCAAGAGCCGATTCTTCCGTACCCTGCCAAAGAATAAAAAGGTCATCAATATATCTTGCATATATTACTACATTTTCTGTCATCTCTTGTTTCTATTCATTCATGAGTACCTGCTCCTCCCACCAGCCCATATGCAAATTAGCATAGCTGGGGGCGAAGCAGGTACCCATGGCTGTCCCGCGCAATTGTTTATAGAACAATTTGTCAAATATGAACATATTGTTTTCAAGGCACCATTCAGACATTTCGAGCAACATTAGAGTGTGAGTATATAGTTCAATCGGTCTTTTGCCCAAGAAGTGTTTCAAGGCATTGAGTCCATCTTTGTGCCTGATGCTCGTGTACAATGTATTGACATCAAGTGTCATCAGAACATAGTCATCTTTCCATTGTAAGTCAAAGATCTTCATTAAAAAATCCCCAGTATCTTTAATAAAAGATGGGAGTTCTTGAACATATTGCTGTAGGGAAAAGTCAATAAATGTGGACGTGTTCTCAAAAAGACCTCCTATCGCAGCTATAATAGGTCTGCCAGGGGGATTGGTGGCGTTCTTATGAATTTTAGGTATCGGGTATAGCTGTGGTATGATGGGGTAATCAGTTTTAAGAAATTCAAATTCTTGTTTGGATATGAGATTCTGGCATCTCCATTTGTAAAGAGCTGCATGGTATTTCTCTTTCACACTGTAGATGGAAGTTGGACTTATCCTGCAATAACACTCTGAGTCTTGAAGTTGATTGTGAGCTTCCATATTGTATTGTTCTAAAGGCCAGAGAACAATGTTCCCGCCTTTATCTGACCATCTCACAACAACATCTTGACGTTTTTTGATTTTAAGTGTGAGATTTTCGTAATTAGATCTGAGATTGCGGTTGGAACGGATAAATTCAGTGCTAGATGTGATGGAAAGTTCTTTCAAGTCTTTAATCATATTCTCTGCGAAAATGTCACTATTGTCTCTGGGCATAATCGGAAGAAACACAGATTTGGGTCTATACGGAGTGGATTTACTCCCATAGATATCCAACCCCACAGCATCAGCCAGTAGATTGGGAGGATTGTTCTGAGTGTCTTCCCCAGATTCAAGTATTGCCATATCATGTAAGAGCGACATGTCTCCCACAACAAGATTTCCTGGTAATTCATTGGTATCTGTATTAGCCATAGATTGTGTAGCTGATTTGGGAGTCATCATGAAGTATTTTTGCAGTTTAAGTTTTCTTGTAAAATGGAAAAGATCTACTCGTGTTTGTACATAATCAAAGTTAGTAGGTGCACACCAAGACAAACCTAATGCTAGGATTTCCTTTTCTTTCTCAGCCAGCATCAAGTTGGTAAGATTGATAACTGTGTTGTCCATTGTGGTACTTAATATTGTTTCTTTTTCGTGCGTCTGTTCGTTGATTTTGTTACTGAACTTGTTTCTTCCGCCCCATCTTCTATCCTTCCGCCTCCTGGTTTTTGATTTCTCCCTCTGTTTGTTTGCTCTTGTCGAGGGGGGCGGGGTCTCAGGTGCATTGAACGCTCTAGCCGTAAAAAATCAAGTTCTTGTATTACAGATGGGGCGTTGCCTGATGTTAAATCTTCAACATCTGACTCTACTTCCGAACTAAGTTCTGAGCCACTGGGTTCTGCTGAACTTTCTTGAGAAACGGCAGCTGTTGATAATTGCTGTCTTCGAATATTATCAATTTTTTTTGAAAATGTATAAATTCTGCCGTTTAAATAATCCCTCTTATCTCTTTGGAATTTTATCGCCTTGCGATCTTTTATCAATTGTTCGTGCTTAAGTAGTCTTTTTTGCATTTCTGTTTGAGCTTTGGCTAACTCTTCTTTATCAGAGAACTTATCTAATTCTTTGAATATAGCGTCGATTCTCAACAGGGCTTCCTCTCGATCGGTGATGGCATATTTTATTAGAATTTCCAACATATGTCTAGATGATGCAGCACTGTTCTCCGCCCATTCTTTGAGCATGTTGGGGTCTGGATTTTCGTATGTAGGTGCTACAAGAATCCGCAATCCTCTCGGAATTCGTCCTACATCGAGATACCTCTGTAGCGATTTACACTCCCACCATTTCGATACTTCTAGTTTGCGTAGTTTCTCCAATTCATACATAGTCTGTTTCATATCATTGTTCTTGTTTTTAACCTCAGTAGTATTCGAGGTTCGTGCCGGTATATTGGATGTCTCATCATTAAAAATGTCCAACGCTGCCTCTTCACGCTCCCGGACCCACTCCTCGGCCATCTTTTGGAAAAAAGTTTCAGTTCTTGCTTCTCACTGCCCGTACAGAAGTCTCAGGACTACCTCTCCCATCAGCCACTGTAATGTTACACTCACAACCAGGCACGCTTCGGAGTTCCTACCTGAAAATCAGACCGCCCTCCGGCTATCTTGAAAATCCACAGAAAACCTCCGATGCGAGGCGTAGGCTGTGGAGGGAACAATAACTGCTGCGGGGGGCGCCGCGTTATCTACACGATTGCAGCCACTGGGTTCCGGTTACGCGGTGCTCCAAATCGAGGAGGGTCTACGAAAAGATTCCGGAAAGTCTTCAATATGCAACCAACTCTGCCAAGGGAAATGATGACAGACGTAGACTCCGTGAGGATAAAGCACGAAGTGGTTTTATTTCACAAGGAAGGCCACGACGCGTTTCGACGGCAAGCCGCCTTTGTCACTACGACGGACTTCACCTTCAACAACCATTAAATGCCGAGTTACTTGCAAAATCGTCATGACAACGGTAAATACATAGACATAGAAGTATGTACTTAACCCAGAATTCTGCTCGAAGAACAGATTAAGATCACGTTTTTCACATTGTCTTTAAGCATCCATTTGCATTATTACTTTCACATTAATAAGAGTGTACATACTTATAAATGCTGTAATTGTCTCTAAAGTATAATACTATATAGTTTATCCTTTTAAACAGAAAACACCATGTGAATACGTAGGTATTTTCCAGGAAAAGGAACGGATCAGCTCGATGGATGACTGTAAGATCACAGAGATATACATTCATATATATATAGGTATATATGTGTGTATGTATGTATGTGTATATATATATATATGTGTGTGTGTGTGTGTATATATATATATATATATATGTATATATATATATATATATTACCTACTGTCGGTCGCCAGTAGGTAGTTATAGTTAGGATCTTGCTTCTATAGGAAAAGCATTTTGTCTTTTGCCAATATCTTTTGTGTTGATTGGCAAATCTTCATGAAATTTTCAAAACTAATGGGGCATTCAGGTCAGCTGCTGTGTTGAGAGTTTCGGGGGTGATTTGTGAAGCACGGGCCGAGAAAAAGCGAGGGTCCCAAAATGCGTTTTCTCCATGTTCCTTTTTATAGAAATCTTTAGACATAGCTACAGCCCGAACTGCTGAACGGAATTACACCAAATTTGGCAAAAAGGTAGCTCTTGTTTCAGAAAGCACTCTTTTTGTTAAAGTGGTGTAAATTGTTAAGTGGTATGAATTCGAATCAGTAGTTCCTGAGGAATTGAAACATTTCTCAGATATGCAACTGTGGCCGCAGAGGAGCCGCGAATCCTCCCGATCTCGAGCCTGCAATCTGATTGGCTGTCAACACTTCACACCAAGAAGTGTTGGCAGCCATCTTGTGACTCGGTTGAACCAAGTCACAAGAAAAAAGATTTTAAAAAGGTAGAAACACCCTGACCCCCGAGGCCTGCTCAGAGGGTCCCACAGGGCCCAAAAAGCAATGTAACAAACATTTCGGCGAAATTCGCAGTGGATCCGCGAATCCAGCCGAGACAAAAAAAAAAAAAAAAAGCACTAGCTACCGCTCTTCATTTCCGTTAGGCCCCCGGGTGGGCCAGGTACCTGAGGCAATGATAAATAGAGATGCGGGGACCCTCACAGGCCTCTGCAGTTCCGGGAACCACCACCTCCCCGGGGCTATTTTCCAAATGGGAGGGGTGCCACGCGGCCCGCCTCCTGGAGCCGTAAATGGCCCTGGGCACCACCACCCCCCCCAGGGCCGACTCCACCAATGTTCCGGGGTGCCCACCCCCGGGACATTGCAGTTTGCTATCCCGCCATCCCATAGCAAACGTGTGCTCGCTTTGACCAAGCAAGAGCACTTTGCTCTCGCTTAGTCAAAGCGAGCACACTTTGTTTTTTACTCCCAGGGAGCTGCATGTCAGTAGCTCCCTGGGGGTAAAAAACAATGCCCACACCCGCAGGAGGTGGGAGCTGCCCAGGACCACGGGGGTCTTCAGGCTCCCCCCGTGGTCCCTAACCAGCTGGCCATGCCCCGAGAAATGGGTTCCCCGGGGCCGAAAATGGCCCAGGTGACTCGGCCCCCTCCCTTTTTTTGTATTTAAAACAAAAATGGCCAGGCCCTGGGAGATGGGGTCCCCAGGCCGAAATTGGCCTGGTGAGGGGGTCGCGCGGCCCCCCCTCCTTAAAATAAAACATTTTAAAAAACAAAAAAAGAAGTGGCCTGGCCCCGGGGATGGGGCCCTCTGGGCTGAAAATGGCCCGGAAGGGTGGCTCCTCTGCCCCTCTCCCTTTTTTTAAAAAAAATAGGTGAGGCCCCAGGGGGTTGGGGTCCCCGGGGCCCAAACTGATCAAGGGAAGGGAGACCACACAGCCTCCATTCCTATAAAAAAAATTTAAAAACTGAAGGACCTACTTGCTGAAGGCCTGCCCCTTTTCTCCACTACTCTGCAAACATGCCTTCTGGCGTGCTCTTGCTTGGGGGTGGAAGTCCCCTTTGCTCCGGAGGGTGCTTAAGGGCCAACTAGCCCACCTGTTACCTCCAGTAAGGCCCACACAGTGGGATTGCTGAGAGGTGGTCGAAGGCCACGCCCTTTTCCCACCACTCTGCAAATGCTGCTGTCAGCGCATTGCTGGTGGGGCGATGAGGTCCCGTTGCGTCCTGAGGGCCTTGGAACTAAAGTGGACTTCATCCCCCAAGCAGCAGTGCACCAGGAGGTGCGTTTGCAGAGTGGTGGAGAAAGGGGGCCTGGCCCCTGACCATGTCTCAACAGTCCAGCTGTGTGGGGCTTACTACAAATAACAGGAGGGCTAGTTGGCCCCCAGGGACCCTCAAGAGGCTAGGGGGACTTCATCCCCCAACCAAGAGCGAGCCAGGAGGTGCGTTTGCAGAGTGGTGGAGAAAGGGGCGTGGCCTATCAGAACTCAGCAATCCTGCTGTGTAGGGCTTACTGGAGGTAATAGGAGGGGTAGTTGGCCCACAAGGACATCCATGGGGCCAACTACCCCTCTTGTTACCTCCAGTAAATCCCACACAGTGGGATTGCTAAGAGGTCTTCAGAGGCCACGCCCCCTTTCTCCACCACATGGCAAATACACCTCCAGGCACACTACTGGTTGGGGGATGAAGTCCACTTTACTCTTGGGGTACCTTGGGGGCCAAGAAGCCCTCCTGATACCTCCTATAAGTCCTACGCAGCAGAATTCCTGAAAGCTGGTTGGAGGCACAGGCCCCTTTCTCCACCACTCTGCAAACTTGACTGCTAGTTAAAACAAAAATAGAAATTCACTAAAAAAACAAAGGTTACAAAGACATTATAGTTAGCAAATAGAATTTTTAAAAACCTTTGAAATTCACTAAAAAAAAACAAAGGTTACAGGGACGTTATAGTTATTGTCATATTTTACTCATACAAAATTCAGCCATTATAGTTAGCTAAGTTAACTATAACTTGCATCCCCGCAATGCACTGCTAATGACCTCACATATTACATCACTCATTACATGGTCAGTGACCTCACTGATGACATCTCAAATGACATCACTGATGACACACCCACTTAGACATCAACTAACAGACAGATAGACACATTCATTCAACCAGTCATTCACCCATACATTCACGGAGACACCTAATCACTCACTTATACAGTCAGTCACGCGCCCACTGAGTCATCCATACAGTCACTCATACACCCACTGATTTACCAATACACCTTGGTATATATATTTAACACTCAAACTTTTTAAAAACACTCAGTCACTGGATGATGTCATCAGTGATGTTATTTGAGATGTCATCAGTGATGTTACTGACCATGGCATGAGTGATGTAATATGTGAGGTCATAAGCAGTGCATTGTAGGGTGCGCGAGTTATAGTTAACTAAGCTAACTATACCGGCAGAATTTCTCTGGTTTTGTATGAGTAAAATCTGACCCGAACTATAACGTCACTGTAACATTTGATTTTTTTTTTTTATTTAATGTTTTTTTTAATATATATATGTGTATTAGGGGAAGGGTATTCTTAGGGTTTAGTGTTGGTGTTTGCTTTTTGTGAACATGAGATTTTTTAGGGTTTAGGGTGGGTATGGGTTTTGGGGTGACAAGGGCCTTTTAAGGGTTTAGGGTAGGTATGGGTTTTTGTGTGGCAAGGGAATTTTTAGGGTTTAGGGTGGGTATGGTTTTTTGGGCGGCAAGATCATTTTTAGGGTTTAGGGTGGGTATGGGATTTTGGGGGGCAAGGGGATTTTTAGGGTTTAGGGTGGGTATAGGCTCTTGATTGACAAGGGATTTTGGGGGATTTAGGGTGGGTATGGGTTTTTTGGTGGTAAGGGAGTTTGTAGGGTTTAAGTTGGGTATATGTTTTTTGGGTGGCAAGGGAATCTTTAGAGTTTAGGGTGAGAATCGGTTTTTGGGTGCAAGGGAATTTTTAGGGTTTAGGGTGTGAATGAGTTTTTGGGTGGCAAGTGATTTTTTAGAGTTTAGGGTGGGTACGGGTTTTTGGGTGGTAAGGGATTTTTTAGGGTTTAGGGTGAGTATGGTGTTGAGGGTTGTTCAGGATTAAAATTTATTATATATTGTTTTTTATGTTAATATAATTTTTTTATATATGTAGATAATACTATAAGAATGTGTTTTCTCATATATATACATATGTGTGTAAATCTATATACACACACACACACAGACGTATGTATATCTATATGTGTATGTAAGAATACATACAAATATATATATATATATTTTTTAAAGTGCATATGCTTTTACAACGCATGCCTTTTCAATTATGGGGCATGTAGTTCAGTTAATTGCATTTTAAAATCAGGATTACAAGTCCTAGAATACAAGCTACAATTCTGGACTGAGTAAGCTACCCATAAGGGACCTCAAACGCTAGACTTCTACTCTTCCAGCAGTGAACCCTTTACTGAGAGAAGACAGTTCAGCAGTGATTAAACAAGTTCTCACCTCCTTACTGTGTATCCTGAGCAAGGCCAGCTCTTCAGATAAGATCACCAAATGACTCCCATGTAACCAAGTTCCAATGCTGGAGTCCTGGCCTTTTCATTCACAATTTAGTTTTTCATTTGTGTTAGTTCAATTAGAGGAAGTCAAGTGAACATGGACTGCAAGTCCCTGAAATAATTAGGTTTTTAAACTATATCCCAGACCAATAGCAAGATGGAACCTGTCACATCCACTCTGAAACAACATGGTCTTGTTTTCACTATTTTGAGTTTGAGAGGCGGTGTATGTGAAAAGGAAAAGAAACTACATTTCACTGAACTTGTAGGAAAATACCTGTGTGATACTTAGCAGCCTTGTAGGAGGAGTAGGGCTGTACCCTGGACAATTAAAAGTGTGGTTCTAACCTCATGCCATATTGTGTGACTCAGTTTAATTACACAACCAAATGAGATGAAGACGTGGGTTGCTTCTACTGCGCAATTTAGACTGGCGCACCAGTTGGCAATTCATTATAGTAAAAGCTTACAGAACCCGGTATTGTGACGTTATGGTGTTAGGTGGCACTCATACTTGTAGACATACCCACGAATGTATGGAAACTCAGGGGAGGTAATAAGCTGCCTGCACACCTGTGGAGCGAGCTTGGCTACTGTGCACCTATTCATAGACCTTGCATACTCCAGGAAGCATCACTCATCCAGTCCTTCTCAGGTCAACAATCCCAGCCTCATTCTGGACTTAATGAAAGAGTGAACACTGCTTATGTGTTCATAAATTGTAAATGCTAATGCAGTGTTTTAATCCATTGTAATCCCTACTGTGGTGTTATTATGTTGTGCACTTTGTTGTGTTATTAGTGTAAGCCAGGCTCAGGCATTATTGTTGTGTAAATGTTCCTGTACGGTTGCTGTATTGCCAACTAAACTGTGGCATTACTAATTTGTAAACACTGCTGCTGAATATGAAGACTATAAACGCTCTAAGCCTCTGAATCCATTATAAACCCCGCTGTGCTGTTAATCCATTGTAAACCCAGCTGCATTGTTAGTCTATTGTAAACCGTGCTGTGGTGTGAATCCATTGTAAAACCTGCTGCATTGTTAGCCTATTGTAAGCCGTGCAGTGGTGTTAGTCCATTGTAAACCCAGCTGCATTGTTAGTCTTTTGTAAACCGTGCTGTGGAGTGAATCCATTGTAACACCTGCTGCATTGTTAGCCTATTGTAAGCCGTGCAGTGGTGTTAGTCCATTGTAAACCCAGCTGCATCGTTAGTCTATGGTAAACCGTGCTGTGGAGTGAATCCATTGTAAAACCTGCTGCATTGTTAGCCTATTGTAAGCCGTGCAGTGGTGTTAGTCCATTGTAAACCCAGCTGCATTGTTAGTCTATGGTAAACCGTGCTGTGGAGTGAATCCATTGTAACACCTGCTGCATTGTTAGCCTATTGTAAGCCGTGCAGTGGTGTTAGTCCATTGTAAACCCAGCTGCATTGTTAGTCTATGGTAAACCGTGCTGTGGAGTGAATCCATTGTAAAACCTGCTGCATTGTTAGCCTATTGTAAGCCGTGCAGTGATGTTAGTCCATTGTAAACCCAGCTGCATTGTTAGTCTATTGTAAACCGTGCTGTGGTGTGAATCCATTGTCAAACCTGCTGCATTGTTAGTCTATTGTAAGCCGTGCAGTGGTGTTAGTCCATTGTAAACACAGCTGCATTGTTAGTCTATGGTAAACCGTGCTGTGGTGTTAGCACATTGTAACCCTGCTGCATTGTTAGTCTTTTGTAAGCCGTGCAGTGGTGTTAGTCCATTGTAAACCCAGCTGCATTGTTAGTCTATTGTAAACCGTGCTGTGGTGTAAGCACATTGTAACCCTGCTGCATTGTTAGTCTTTTGTAAGCCGTGCAGTGGTGTTAGTCCATTGTAAACCCAGCTGCATTGTTAGTCTATTGTAAACCGTGCTGTGGTGTAAGCACATTGTAACCCTGCTGCATTGTTAGTCTATTGTAAAATGTGCTGTGGTGTTAGTTTGTTAGGAACTCTGCTGTTGTGTTGCTCTGTTGCAAGTTTTGCTGTGGTGTTACTGTGCTGTAGTTCCCTGATGTGCTGTTAGTATGTTGTGTACCCTTCTGTGGAAGTTACTCTGATGTAAACCATTCTGTGGTGATATTATAGTGTAAATTCTGCTGTGATATTACTATAGTGTAAATGTACTCTGGTGTTATCTCATTGTAAACTCTGCTGTGGCGTTAGGACATTGCAATTCCTACGGTAGTATTATTTCCTTCCACACTCTTTTGTGGTGCGGTTAGATATTTTGTAAAGCCTCCTGCAGTGCTAAACAATAGTAAATGCTGCTGTGATGTTACTTTGTCGTAAACACTCCTATGATGTTGATATATTATAAATTCTCCAGTTGCTGTGTCTATTGTACAACTTGGTGTGGAATTAGTATTATGAAAACTCTGCTGTAGTGTTAATATTATGTAGATCATTCTGTTGCATTAGTATATTGTGAAACCCTGCTGTGGTGTTGATATATTGCAAACCTTGATGTGACGTTAGCCTATTTCAAACACCCACATTGTTTTAGCCCGTTGTATGTCGCAACCTCCTCCTGCTCCCTCTGTCACAACCCCCTCTTGCTTCCTCTGCGTAGTAGTCAACTGCGCAGGGCTCATGTTGCTTTACACCTATGGCACGTTATGATATCATGACTGCTGTTCCCCAGCACCCTCATAACTGCTGTTCCCCCAGTGCCCTCATGACTGATGCATCCCCAGCACCCTCATGAAAGATACTCCCCCAGCACCCTCATGAAAGATGCTTCCCCAGCACCCGTAATTTCCAGTACACTTAAACCCCTGCAAGCGTTCCCCAAATCCAGTGAAGCAATGGATTAATTGCTCTCGCTGTTCCTAGGGCCTTGGTGTGGTTTTCCATTAAATCCCTGCAAGCTTTTCCCAGAATCCAGTGAGCCAGTGGCAAGCCTTGTTCCCGCTTTTTACTGGTGTCTTGATGTTGTTTTCCATAATGCACGTAAACATTACTTTCCTGTTATTTGGTTTCGATCACCAAGTTGCACCTGCCCATTCCATTAGGTTCAAAGCGAATAAACTAGCACATTTTGCGCAAGGTTCGAGAACCTTCCAGACAGCCGCGTGCCCCATGTTACCTAGCTGGTATATAAACCACGCCCAAACCCGAACCGGGACTTGGCCTTGCTCCTTGTGGAATAAGCTTTACCCTTCCCACTCACCTGAAGAATCCTGCCTGAACCTAAAAGTGCTCTGGTCTCCTTAAAGTCCATCCAAACATGTGGTTCCCTTGGCACTCGTTCCCTTGACATCTTCCTCCTCACTCCCTCCTGCACAGCTACTTTGGATCTCCACGACTCCCTGCATCAAAGCCTCGAGATCTTATTCGCACTTCAGTCAAGTAGACAAACTTAACTTAAGTACTTGATATTAGGTTAGTGCACATTAAACCTCCTACAGGAGTAAACAGGACAGAGTATCCCCATCTTCAAAGACTATAGACTTTGCCTCCATGTCCTCTCTGTGAATTACTCCAGGGCTTCTTGTGTGTTTATCCTCTGGACCCTTCCTACAACCCTGATGCTAGAACTGTCACAGCGCAAGGATTAAATACTTTAGTCCTGTTTCTCTGATGAAAAGTAGTGGCAAAAGAATGCACTTCAGTGTCGTTGATATATACATCAACCTTGTACCCCTCCCTGTGTTTCGATTGTATCCCTAAGAGTTCAAGTAACTCCAACCATTGCTCCTACTGTATCCCTAGGAGTGCAAGTGACTCCAACCTTTTCTCCGAGTGTGTCCTTAGGATTGCAAGTAACTCCACCCTTTGCTCTGAGTGTATCCTGGAGAGTGTAACTAACCCCAATCTGTATTTCAAGTTTCCTAGGAGTGCCACACTCCTCTCTGTGATTTTGGTTATTCTGCTCTCATGCCGAGTTGCTGATGAGACCTGTAAGTTTGTGTCACTAAAGTTGATGCATGTTCAGTGTAAGTAAAGACTTATTAGTTTACTGATGGTAACTGCCTCATCTTTTTATTTCCAATGCATTGCATCATTGCAAAGCCAGAGATTCTGGCCCAGTGCACATCTACCTTGCAAATATAGGTCTCAGAAGTGACAAATCCTGTCACATAACATCTCACAGCTGGTGAACATATCCAGTATCGCATGTCTCTCTTTTCTTATTTTATCCCAACCTCTCTTTCCCCCAGGAGGACAGTGTGAGATCTAATGTTTCAGTTCCTTGACGTGCATTGTCCTTGGGTGGAATAGGAGGTCCAGCACCAGCTCCATGCTCATCTCTGCAGTTGAGACCAGGTAAATGCATGACAGAAGGCCAAGCCTTGCATGCTTCCACCGTCCGGATGACATGGATGACCCGAAAGACGTTCAAGGCCTGGCTCAGACTCTGCCCGAGGGCACCCCTAATGTTTTAGACTTAGCAGGGTCTTTAGAGGGTGTACAGCACGAAGTTCAGTCCTTGCAGCAGAAAATTCAGTCGCTTAAGGACAAACTAGTCAGGTTCACCCTCTCCCTTCATCATGGTCTTATGAGGTGGGGCCTGGAGCGGTTCACAAGAGCAGATGTCCCGTTCCCCAACACCCACACTTTAGTAATTTGGGAAATCTACCAAGCTCCTCCGCTGCCGGAAACACAGTGTCAAAATTACCACTCCAGTCCCAGTGCCCTTGGTCCCACCAAAACCGTTTTTTGAGGATAGTCACAATTTTGATCCATTTTTGAAGCAGTTGCAGTTTCTTTGTAAACCAGGAGCCTTTCCCTCTGACACTGCTAGAATAGCCATGATCGTATCCTATCTCAGGGGTGTACTGCTGCTGGTTGGCCTTTTCCTTTCATTGAAAGTAATGACCCAGTTTTACATGATTTTGGTAAACTCAAAGAGGTGGCGCGTTGTCTCTTTGCTATGAACACTTTTGTCCAAACCAATGAAAATGATTTGCTAAAACTCTGTCAGGACAGTAAGGATCTCCTTACCTACATTACTGCTTTTTGTAAGCTAGTTACAGAAACCCAGTGGCGAGAGAAAAATAGGACTTCCTTCTTTTATAGGGAGTTAATGGATGACTCAAAGGATTTCCCGACGTGCATGATAGATTTACCCTCGGATTGCTCAGAGTTTATTAACTTAGTTGTCAGTCTTGACCATAGTTTAATGGAACATCCCTGAGGGGAACCCAGACTCCCAGTTTTGCAGTCTGAGCAGAAAAAGTCAGAGTCTAAGAATCAGGATAACACAATACCCATGCAGATTGGTGGCTTGTGCGGTCCTTTGACCGCTGATGAAAAAAGAAGAAAGAAATTAAATCTGTGTTTGTATTGCCGTTGAAGCAGGGCATTTTGCACAAGAATGCCCTGCCAAACCCAAGGGAATTCGGAAGACTAGCACCTTGACTTCTGACACGATGCTGAAAAAGTTAGAGTGCCCAGTTGACACTGGTCACTCAGTCTGGTGTAGTTCTTGAACTGACCTCCATTTACCTGGTTAATACATCACATAAAGTTCCAAGACATTTAACAATACCAGTCACCCTTATCATTGCACATCAATAGAGACAGGTTTTACCCATGCTTGTAGATTCCAGGGCTACAGGAAATTTATTAGATCTAGCGTTGGCCAGTTCTTTACAGATTCCACAGTTTAAAAAAGCCTGTTAGAGCCATAAATGGCCCCAAACTCTCTTCTGAGATGAGTGTATACCAAACTACTCTGCTATCCTTAGTGTGTGAGAAAGGGCATACTGAGACCTTGACCTCAGTGACACACCTACCTTTGGCACGATTTTAGGACTCCCTTGGCTTCAGTTGCACAATCCTCCTATTGACTGGTCCCGCCATCTAGTCACCTTGGGATCCCGTTGCTGTCAGACGTATTGCTATAATTAAAGCGCCCTTAGTGCCTGAGACAGAACATTCTCTTTTTGTCAATTGGATAGAAAGAAGGTACATTTTGAATGGTCACAAGAGGCCAATGATGCCTTTCACTTAGTTAAGGAGAGATGCACCACAGCCCCAGCACTCAGACATACAGACCCGACGCAGTCTTCTCCCATGGAAACGGATGCCTCCCAGGTAGCTGTGGGTGATATTTTATCACAATGTGATGCACAACAGAACACATGCACCCAGTCCCCATTTTTTCAAAAGATTCTTACTGACACAGCAGAATTACTCAGCTGCCAAACAAGAGTTATTGTCCATTAAATTATGCATTCAAGAAAGGCAACACTACCTTTGGCCAGACACACAACAGATTATGGATGATCTCCTAGCTAGATGGGATTATACAAATCAGGACACTCTAGGACAGACACCACAGAACATTGTGACCTCAAAGCACATCGTAGGGCTCTGTGACCCGGAGTCCTTCTTGGATAGACTTAGGCAGAGTATGAGTAAAAAAGAAATGGACTCTTGGGTGTCTGGAGAGCATAATAATGTGCACAAGGAGCTTCCTTACCGCGGTACCGCTTTTTATGTCCCCACGAAAGAATTAAAACAGGAAGTCTTAACCTGGTGTCATGATATTTCATTAGCAGGTCATTCAGAAATTCAAAAGACTCTAACAAACTATCAGCAATAGGTGTGGTGGCCCACATTGTCCAAGGATGTGTATGACTATGTTCAGACCTGCCCAATATGTTCTCAAAATAAGACTTTATACGAACCTTGCTAGGGCCTCCACATCCTTGGGGTAATATAAGCATGGACTCTATTACTGACCCCCCCAGCTCCAATGGCTATACTACCATTTGGGTGGCAGTAGATCTTTTTTCCAAGATGGTGCATTTTATTGCCCTAAAAGAAATACCCGCTGCCAAGACCCTCGCTGTTTATTCAACAAATCATGCGGTTGCACGGACCCCCTCAGTCATCATTTCTTATGGGGGCCTGCAATCCATTTCACAATTTTGGCGCAGTCTTTATCCATTTCACAATTTTGGCGCATTGTTTGCACATCATTGGACATTGATGCTTAACTCTCCGCTGCCTATCACACACAAACTGAAGGGCAGACGGAGTGGGTACACCAGGGTTTGCACTGTAATGTCTATTGACCTCTACTCCAAAGGTTTGGGAATCCTTTTTACCCTTCTCTGAATTTGTTTACCCAAACTCACACCTTTCAGCCACTGAAAGTTCCCCCTTTTATTGTTTAACTGATACACATCCTCATATTTTGCCCGAAAATGTTGTAATGCACTCTGAAAATGTATCTGACACATAAGACTTTGTCAACCACCTGGCTGATCCACAACAGCAGGTTTTATCACATTTGCGTCAGGCTAAGTTGTGCATAAAAAAATATGCTATCAAACATTGACACCAACAGCTAGACTATAGTGTTGGAGACCAAGTTTGGCTGTCCTCTAAACACCTGCTATTGCAAGGACCATGTGAGCTGCCACCCAGATATGTGGGTCCCTTTTCTATTGAACGAGACATTAACCCAGTAGCTGTAAAATTACAGTTAAAAGTACATTGAAAACTACAGTGTTTTCCATGTTCCTATTAAAGCCTTATTGTGGCCTGAACCGTGCTGTTCCCGTCTCTCACCTATAACACTGGATAATCCTTTGGAATTCAAGGTACAGAGAATCACTAATTCTAAGCGTAAAAAAGAATGCTTGTTTTACTTGATTGCTTGGAAAGGGTATGATCCTGAAGAACGGTTTTTGGAACTAGCCAGCAATGTTCATGCCCCTTACCGGGGATGTTACTACCATGTTCTTGACAGCTGTACATCAGTTCATCAGTTGTATGAGCCTGTGACTCGGCCCCAGCTTGGCCCACGATTCTGAATGAGCACTGTCTAGTGACAGGCCTTGTTATCTGCAGCCTTTCCTCAACTTTTACGTTACAAGGGCCACCTTGTGCCCATCTAATAAGTGTCCTCAAGGGTTTGTGCTACTCTGAAGGGGTCAGGGAGCTATGGATAATTCCAAAACGGCATTTTTGAGACACCTATGGGATATGTGGCACTATACACATAGCTAACATCATTTTCAAATGTATTTATACACAATACATACATATCTCCAGATGTAAAGAGTATTTGAGGTGCTTACCATTTAAGTCATGGTAATACTTCATTGTGTGGCCACAGGATCCTTCCAATACACTGTGGCAGTATCTAGTGGAATGTCACAACCAACTTTCAGTAGTGTGCTACAAGAAGTACTTTCTTCAATGAGGAGACACATCAACTGCTTCATCCATTTCCCACGGCAGCAGGATTTAGCCAATGTGAAGGGTGGCTTCTATGGCTTGGGTCACCTACCACATGTGGTTGGAGCAATTGATGGCACACATATTGCCTTAGTGCTACCACACGCCAGGGAACAGGTGTACTGGAATCAGAAACACTTCTATTCAATCAACGTGCAAGTTGTCTGCTTATCGGATTAGTAAATCACGTCTGTGCGCATTTCTCTGACTCTGCCCATGATTCCTTTATACTACAGAACAGCACCATACCCCTGCAAATCCCACAACTTGGACCTGAGAGGGCCTGATTTATTGGCCAGTACAATCTTTCATAATATAGTTTGTGGAATTTCTAGTTGGACAATCTGAAAATGTGTTACATTTTTTTGCACTTTTATATCATCCATCTAGGAGACTCAGCTTATCCCAACCAACCATGGTTGTTGGCCCCGCTAAGGAATCCAACAACACCAGCGGAAGTCCGCTTCAATGAGGCCCATGAAAGAACACGGAGGCCAGTGGAGCAGACTTTTGGGCTCCTAAAGGCCAGATTTCGTTGTCTAGACAAAACTGGTGGAGTCCTCCTCTACTAACCCACTACGGTGTGTCAAATCACCGTGGCCTGCTGCATGTTCCACAACATTGCCCTGCAATGGAACATCCTTTACTTCGCAGAGGATGGAGAGCATGAAGAGCCACCAGGCAAGGATCCTGAAATGCCTAATGAAGATGATAGTGGAAAAGAGGAAGGATTTGACTTATGTCAAGATGTCATCGAGAACTTCTTTTTATGAATGTAAGTACATCTGTACATGTTATCACTTTTACAGTTCAACCAACTATAGATTTGATGATGAGAGAAGTATGTGGTGGTAAATTGTTAGGAAGGGCAAGTACATAGAAAGTCTGGCCAAAGCCGTTTGTTGTTTAAAGTGATTGACAACTGTGTTTAGTTACATTGTGCCTCTCACATTGTTTTGTGGAACTGTGTCCTCCAAAGGTTGACCTTGCTATGTGTCTATTATGCTATGTTTGATTGGTAATCTTTTTGTTTTTGATTTTTTTTTAGGTTCCTTCACCATGTCATCTTCATTTGGACATTTAAGTGTTGAGGCAATTGCAGGCACATGGTGTTGTATCAAAGTACAAAGGGGACCTGGGTTGATCCTGGGAAAGACAGACACAGACTTTGGGTATACAAATCTGGTGCCAAGCCAACTTGCACTGTGATTGAATAATGGATTTGAAGGTTACATTGGACTTGTTCTCTGTGGTGTGTTGGCACTAAGGCAATATGTGTGCCATCATTAGCTCAAACCAAATGTGGTACAGGAGCCAAATCATGGTCATCTCCCTTCACATTGGCAAAATTCTCATTGAGTGTAAAATCTATGTAGCTGTTGATGTGTCTCATCATTGTAGGGCATACTTCTTGTAGCACTACACTGTAACTTGGTTGTGACATTCCATCTAGATACTGGAACAGTGGACTGGAATGATCCTGTGTCTACAAAATGTAGTACTGCCATGTGTATGCCTATTGGTGTAATTGATGTGGGATTCCTTATGTGAACCAGAAGATACAGCTCCAGATGATGACATGAGTCAATGATAATTTGCCTATTCAATCTGGTTGTTTTGGAAATATTCTCTTCTTCCTTGTTGGCAAGGTCTGGAATTGGAAATGTGAAAAGTGTCACTGAGCATTAGTGTCCTGTATGGATTGTTCTGTTACTGAAATTAAATGTTGAAAGACAATTATTGGTCTAATGTAATAAACATAGTAGTTGAGGATTAAATGGTCAGACATTATTGGGAGTCATGTTTGCGAACTTGAAATAAACATTACCTACTTGCAAATCTTCTGTGTTTACACAACATTTTGGTGTTTGTCATTGTGATATTATGATGGAATAAAAAGCATTTATTGATAGAGTTGAGATATACGACTCCAGTCTATGAATACTTTACTTTTAATTTTATTGTAGTAAACATGATGAAATTTAAGAGGGTGAAGATACCATAGGCAAAGCAAAATGTGAAGAAGTCAGTCATGGTGAATGAAACCATAGTTGGAGATCCAAAATAATTTGAAGTCCAATTTCCAAAAATAATACTGCCATCAGAAAGGCAAATGTGTCCAGAAATAATCCACGGAGTTGATGAAAGGCACACTCCAGAGGAAATTAGCGTTGAGGTTTGTTGCTGGCGGTAGCAGAGGTCTGCCATTTTCACCTCCTGGTGATCTGCATGGACGTCCCCTGCATTGGGGAGGTGGGTTCCACAGATGCAGGGGCTAGGGAGCCTGCATGAGGTTCTTCTGGTGGCTGTGGCTGATGTAGATGGCCCAGATGTTGTAGGACCTCAGGAAGGGGTACATGGTGGTTGAAAAGCACTGCACATGTGGATGTAAATGTCCTGCAGCACCCCAACCAGGGGGCCCATATTGGAGTTGTGAGCCTCCATCTGCTGGTTGTGCTGCCTCTGCAGCTGCTTTATCTCCCGGAGCTCAGTCAGTACCTGGCCCATCATGTCTTGGGACTGATTGTAGTCTCCCAAGACTTGTGCATGGTGGTCTGAGTGTCAGTGACCCCAGTGGACTTAGTATGCTGGCCTACAGGCCCTAACCCCACCACCCTGTGGCCTTGGCCCAGTGTTCCTCATCCGACTGGTTCCTTGGTGTGCTGGAGCTGATCGTGGTGTGGTCTTAACATCACCCAGGACGGGGGACACACGATCAGTGTCACAGTGAGAGGAACACAGGAAGTGGAGTCTTTGGGTTGCTGAGTGTAAGGAACATGGCTTTTGTTGCAGTTACCGCCACACACACTTTTTGCCCCCTTTTTAGCTACTACATGCTGATTTTGGATTCTGACAGTGCACTGACGCCTGTTGACCAGACCTCAGTGCCAGTGCTCCCTCCCTAAAACAAGCTGTTGTCTAATTGTGCTACAATTGGCAAATTACTTTACCACCCCTGTAAGTCCTTAGTAAATGGTACCCCAGGTACCTAGGGCAGGGGTACTAAAGAGGGTCCCTAAGGACTGCAGCATATCTTATGCCACCCCAAGGGACCCGGTTACCCATTCCGCACAGACTGCCATTGCAGGATGAATGACATGGGCATAAAAAAATGACATGCCAAAGTCACCGCGTCTAATATATGTAAGTCACCCCTACAGCAGGCTTTTGAGCACTGAGGCAGGGTGCATTAGATTTTATGTGAAGACATATCTGTATGAGCAGCAATGCCCCTGTAATGTCTAGTTTTATTACTAGAGATTGCAAGTGAGAAGGGAAGCCATCTTAAGGTACGTACTGTGCACTGGGCAAAACGAGTTTCCCAGCTACATCATAGCTTCCATGAAACAGATGGTGTTTGATATCAAATACCTCATATTAGAAAACCCACACTGATTCCAGTGTTGGATTTATTAATACATGTACCTAGAGGGCACCTTAGAGGTGCCCTCTGAAAACCTACTAACTACTGGTGTGCTGACTGACTGGGTTTAGCCAGCCTGCCACCACAGATGAGTTTCTGACCCTCAGGGGTGAGGGCCTATGCTCTCAGGAGGTCAGAAACAAAGCCTGCTCGGGCAGGTGTTTACACCCCGTCCCAGAGGATGACCTGTGAATTAGCATTGCAAGGCAGGGGTTTTCAAAGAGCCCACCACCTTTGGTATGAGAATCTCGCTTCCCTCACAGGAAAGGATGCCGACCCCTCCCCCCGCACCCTGAGCCATCAGCTCCAGGACAGGTGGGAAAATATGTTATGAAAGAGGGTTGTTGCAATGCCATGCTGGGCACACCTCCAGGGTGACCAAGACTGAAACAGAGACCAAATTTAGGATTCCACCTTCTTGTGTGTGGTGGAATTAGGAATTTGGGTGACCCAAAAGAAGTGGTCATCTAGGGGTATAGTGACCCCAGGGGTAAGTAGCCCATTGGCTACTAGCCCTCACTCCCCTTAACGCCCCTAAAGTGAGTGTTTAGGGGACCCCTGATACTAGGACTTTAGGTTTCTATGGACCAAAAGAAGAAGTGGAGAAAGAAGAAGACTATAAAGACCCGAGAACCGAGGAAAACGACTGACTTGGCACCAACCCTGCCAGCCTGCCTGCTGCACCCGACCCTAGTGGAGCAACTAATTTGTCATTCCGCTTTGCAGACCTCAAGAAACCCAGAGGCCTGCCAGTGCTTCGCAAATTGCCAATGGGACTCTCATGGAGTAAATGAGCTACTCCCCTGCAGCTGCAGGCACCAAAGAAGCAATACCCGGTACACTGACTTGCTGCCTACGGGGACTACTGACGGAGCAGTCACCCAGGAAGCGGTAGCAGTGATCCTACAGGTCAGTTCCGTCCTCCCTTTATATAAAGTGGTGTTGGATTTCTTTAGTGTGAGTGTGTGTCTCATTTACTGCCTTTGTGTATGCAATACATGCTTAGCACTACCCTTTGATTATGCCTAACTTCTCGCCCACACTACCACAAATGAGAGCATTTAGGATGTAATTTGTGCCCATTATTCCTTTGTGGTTTATCTGGACTCTCTGCACAGTGTACATCATTTTGGTGCACTATATAGAGAGCCAGCTTCCTACACTGAGGTGTCACAGCTGGGGTGGAAGGTGTTGCTGTGGGTGCACGAAATGTCACTGGAGCCGTCTGCTCACACTGGTCAGATGTTCCAAGCTCACCATATCACCAGGAGGGTTGTCCTCACTGAAGGTTTGATCCTGGGCAGTAGTGGCGGTGTCTTCAATGGCTGGTACCTGCCCACGTGCTCGGCTAGTTTGACCTATTGAGCATTCCTATTAGTAAAAATGAGTACTGTAATTCAAATCCTCACAGACAAACAATGTAGATACCTAGAGGACAAAATATATAGAGATTATCATGATGATAGCTTCCAGTGGCATTCCACATATTAACCTAAATTTAACAATTTCAAACAGGACAACTTCAAATAGGCAGGTAAAAAGATGTCCTGAAAAGTTAATGAAGTGCTTAGGGAGTACACCTAACATCTCACAAGCATTCCGCCCAACAAAGTGGAGAGGTGAAATGTGTAATTGACAATTCCAAGACCTAGCAGACTGCAAAACAGGCATTTCCACTACTTGGATGGATGTTTGACATTAGTCATCATATGAACAGTGCGATGTCAATCTTTGCAAGTGCCACTTATATTAAGCATTGTAATTTGCATACCTGACAAATGTTGTCAACTCAGGGGCCAATTACGATGGCGGAAGGACTGTCACCGCCAGCCCAGCGGTGGTGGTCCTTCCCACATCGGACCGTGATTTTCCCACCGCCAGATTACAATGGCGGTGGGATCCAGACCACGACCGCGGTGGATGCAAAGATCGTCCGCCAGTGAACCGCCTCTAGCAATCGTTCCGATTGTCTGGCGGAGCGGTCTGCATCTGTAAAATGGCGGCGGTGCCTGGCAGGCACCATCCGCCAAATTACGATGCGGTCTCCAGCCAGCCTTTCCGTGGCGGTTCCACCACCATTGAAAAGCTGGTGGAGATTGGTTTTGGGGGCCCGTTGCGGCCCCTTCTTGTGTTAGGGGGAGGTGTGGGTGCACTGGGGTGGGTACTGATGGTACCCCCCTACATTTCACTGCACCAAGTGGCAGGCACTGTGTGGTGCCTGCTACATAGTGCAGTGAAATGCACGACATGTATTTTTCACATCGCGGCGGTGCTACTGTCAGCAGCACCCGCCGCAATGTTAAAAGTGCAGGATGTGACCTCCATGGTGGCAGTCGCATCCTGATATGGTGTGCAGAACCGCCGCAGGTATTGCGGATGGTCCCAGTCACCCCCACCATGGCGGACGGACTCCAGTCCGTCCGCCAACATAATCGGCCCCATAGTTTGATTTGTGAAACTTATGACATCAATACAATTAGTTAAGTAGAACAGGACAACATTCAGAACACAACACAAAACATTTTCTGACGAGAGCATTGAATAGAAATTGCTTACTACATGACACCTTACCATGTATTACAATGGTATGAATGAGAATATGAGGAACATAACATAGCAATATTCTTTTGAGAAACAGAAGCAGGGTATCAAGGTAGTTGTAGTAAATTCAAAGACAACTTCCCAATTTTTGCAAAAGGGTTAGAAGAAAATGCCCGTGTAAAATATGCGGTGGAAATGGGCCAGACACTTAATTTTGTTTTTATTCTTTTTATTAAACAGTTGCTCAGTACACATCAGATGATACAATCTTGTACAAAGAATGTGGCACTTCCTGATGGAGAGGCATAGCGTTATTACAGTTTGAAGTAATAATGGGCATAGCACAGATCGCATAGGTGTAATTGTAGATACATGCAAATATTATGATTATCAATCATCATTCCGACCTCAACTCCCCTCCAGCCTTCCCCAAACTGGGCCTTTAAGTTTCCCTGTATGTGCCCATTTGTCCCAAACTTTCTTGAATTTTCTAGGGCCGGCCCAACTTTGATAAATCACCCGCTCCTCTTGTTGGCACCAATCTAAATCATTTTGCCTATCCTGAATGCTTGGGGGTCCACCCCCACCCTATGCCTTTGCAATGATTCTTTTTGCCCCCCGGCCACCAACATTAGCCCAAACTTTGAGTATCTGAGCCAAGTATCCTCTTCCGTTATGCATAGAAGCTGCCATCTGGCCTCCAAGGGGACCACGGGACCGTGAGACCCGTAACTTTCGCCATAATTTGTACCACCCCTTCCCAGTACTGTTGGATTACAGGACATTCCCAAAGGATATGAAAAAAAGAGCCTACCATGCCACATCCTCTAGCACAGAGGGGTGTATTTTGCCGGCCCAGACGGTGTGATAGGGACCTGGAATAATAGGATCCGTGTAATATCTGTAACTGTATTAGATGGAATTGAGCTTTTATGGCTATTTCTCTGGGAGTCTGGGTGCCTCCACCCAGTTGTCATCCTCAGTAAGTCCTAGGTACCCCTCCCAGGCCTCTCACAGGGAGCATAACAGGTCTGGGGAGTTGTTAATTATTTTCTTATAGATCAAGGAGATCGCCTTGACTAGCATGCAATCTTCCAGTGCACTGGACTCCAGCAATTGCTTCCCCTCTGGCATATGGGACCGTAACGCATGTTCCAACCGCAAATATCTAAACTGTTCCGCTGCCCCCATTTCATATTCCTTCTGTAGGGCTTCAAAAGCCAGTGATGCACCCCCTCTCCAAATGTCACCGAGGTAGTCTATACCTCAGACACTTACAGTTTGACCCACATATAGGTAATGGGTTGTTTGGTGTTGTAACACTCACAGGCCCACATACCCTCATGTGACATGTAATGGATATTGACACTTGTAATCTTAGATGCAACACAATACATTAACGCAAACAATCTAATTTATTTGATATTTTGATGTATGTATGTTGGGAAAATATGTTCAGGACACATTGGCAACAGTGGAGTTGAGAGCAAACAGGACATTGAGGTTTATTGCTACTTTGCAAAGTGTAACTGACCAGACTCCACTCCACCATGAATTCCTGTCACGCTTTCGGTATGTCGGATCTACCTTCTCCTCCCAGGCCATGAATGAACCACTCCCAGGCCATGAATGAACCACCACCAGTCCTGTTGGCCTCCATTTGACGCTTGGAGGCCAGGGACCGCACCCTCCCCTGCAGGTCGTTCCACCTCTTCCAAATTTCCTCCCGTGTGCGCAGGTTGTTTGCTGCAGCATTCACTCTGTCAACAACTCTGAACCACATTTGCCTTCTCTGGGATAGGGGTGGCCCTACTCTTAGGATTGCATCCACCGTGACTGACAATTCTCCCTGAGTAAAACGTGGATTCTTGGGGCCTGGCATTGTGCAAAAAAAAAAATATATATATATATATGATTGCCCACTTGGTACTAAATGAAAAGGGATAAAGGGACAGGAGACAGGGAGAATGAAAAGAAAATCCCCTCGCTTGACTGCCAAAGCCTTTGCTAGCAACAGCCGTGTTGGAGCTGGAATGACAAAGGATCATGATCTGAAATGGGGTGTGTTCTGCAGTGCTGTATGCGGGTGTTTTCATTTGGCCAATGGACATCAGATGTGTTCTCCTAGCAACCATACAATGGCCACAGTGATGTAGCATTGTTAAGCGCGTACCGCGACGGATTTCCTCCGTCTGGGAACCGCCGCTATTAGACCGCCAGCACAACTGTGAAATCTAAATGGGCTCAGAGGGGACCCGCCCCCCTGATAGCGACTGAGTCGTTTTCGCCAGTGGCGGTAGCGGTGTGCATCAACCGCGGCGGGAAACACTCTATTGACATCTAAAAACAGCAGGTGAAAGTCCATTAACTTGGGGGAGTGATAGGGACCGCTGCCGTGATGGGATGGCGGTAAATCCACCAAGATCTAATCCCTGCTGATTGTAAACTATACTCTGGAGTTAGTATACTGTACAATATTTGCTTGGTATAGTGCACTGTACATTCTGCTGTGCTGTCAGTATAATATGTCCCTGGGTAGGTATTCTGTAAATTCTGCTGTGCTGTTAGTATATTATATAATATGTCCGGGGTTAGTGTGCTGTAAATTCTGTTGTGCTGTTAGTATAATATGTCCCTGGGTTAGTGTACTGTAAATGCTGCTGTGCTGTTAGTGTGCTGTACAATATGCCCTGGTGTGTACTGTGAAGT
The DNA here is from genome assembly GCF_964204655.1 of Triturus cristatus. Classification (NCBI taxonomy): domain Eukaryota; kingdom Metazoa; phylum Chordata; class Amphibia; order Caudata; family Salamandridae; genus Triturus; species Triturus cristatus. Next base: position 1,658,880,159 of record NC_140590.1, on the reverse strand, counting down.
AAACTCTTCTGCAGAGGTAGTGTGCGGTAACCTCTGCCTTGGAGTTAGTGGTAGTTTATCTCACTGTTGACCTCGATCATGATATGGCAGCAGCCAAACACGAAAAAAAGTCTAAAGTTCAAAGCCCCCGGCACAAAAAGTTTAAATGACTCTGAAGCTGGAACCGAGGTTGTGTATAACTGTATGACCCCAGCCTGGCTCGAACACGAGAATGTAGTTCACTTCTCCTGTGACAGTGGTGCAAAAACACACACCCAACCCGGAGGCGGGAACTACAAGGACACAAAAACTGAAAAAAGAAATATCTGTGGGTGTGTTACCAGGAAGTGAGAGGCAAAATATGGAGAGCAGCTGACCACACCAAAGGTAAGCAAAGCACAAGAGAGGCGGCAGAGTGTGTTGAAAGGCTTGCTTGCTTGTCGCATCTCTAATCCGATTGTCTTGCGGTTTCTCTCATCTGTTTGTCGTGACCGGTGACTTTCCGATTGTACTTTCTTCTGACACCAAACCAGTGCTTAATTTGAGCCGGTGCGGCCCACCGGCACTCATTTTTAGGGACCGGCATGATCGAAGTGCTAAAAAAAAATACATACAAGGTGAACGTGGGTGTAGTTTGGAGGTCAGGGGCATGGCCAAAATGACCTGCTATTATTTTGCTAGCCCTTCAACTGCAGGATGGCAGTGCCTGGGCTAGCAAACAGGAGGCTGTTCCTATCAAGGGGCAAAGAAAGAATAATCACAAGTGCTTAGTTTGTCAAATAATAAGTGCCAGGGCTCTCTTCAGGCCCCCAAAGCTATAGGAATGGCTTAGGTGGCAGGTAAATAGTCATTTGTAATGTATATTGAATTAATAATTAACTGTTGTGGTCATCTGAAAATTAGCCGGACAGCGCCACCTTGTGACAGATTGTCACGAATGCCGGTGTTGACATTTAAGTTCGGGTGCCAAGCACCTCTAAACCACCGGCTCAAATTAAGCAATGGTTATCACGCACTAACTTTTCACCTATTGAGGATTTTGATTTACTTACAATGGTAAAACAAAACTAAAAGTCCCAGAATGCAATGTTGTTGACTAAAAGCCATTACAGGTTGAAGGTGTTAGACATGAAATGAGGACACTCGCCGCAGGGGTGTTGCTGTTCCCTTGGTACCTGGGGCATGTAGGGAAGCCAACTATATTCAGGGTCACTGGAATTATGTGGCAGTAAAGGGCCAAATTATGCAACAGGGTTGAGTAAATAATGCAGCAAGGAAAGGCAAATTATGCGGCATAATGTGTCACATTTTGTAATAGTACTACTTCATTATTTCATCATTTTTAAACTTGGTATGGCTGTCAGGGAATTGGTTGCACCTCATTACTACCCGTTTAAAACCAAAATATAGCAATAAGGAACAGAAACGTGACCAGCCTAGCTTTGCAAAGGACCTTCCATTGCGCTGCAACACGTGTTGCGGTATTTTTTAACCATTTGAGCTATGATAAAAAAAATGTTGTTAAAGCCTAAAGATTATGAGCCAGATGATGGATTATGTGACAAATTTGGTAAATCTACAATTAAGCGAATATCAGAGCGGCCCCACAATTGCATTATTCCAGTGGCCCTGACTATAGTATAGATCATTACCCGTTTTTAGGTCTCGCGCCTAGTGTTGCAGTGCGTAGCACTTCTCGCGCAGCGAGAGACCTCTTGTAGGGGGTTTCAAAACTGACCTAGGAATCGCACATGCTAGTTTTTGGGCTTTTCCTTTTGGGACACGCTATTGGCCTTTGCGTGCGACTTTTTAACAAAGACAGCACGCAATTGGCCAAAGGCGGGTGCATTGCTCCGCCCATGGCCTATTGGTGTTGGTTACCCGCAGGCCCGACATCTTTTTGCAATTATCGTGCACAGAGGCGTGCGCGATAATAGGAAACAGATGTCTCGGTGTGGCGCACGCGCACCACTCGTTTTCATTCCTTCTCTATCTCTGCCCATTTCCCAAATGGAGCAGGTTCCCCCTCCCCCCATGGCCCGATCTACCCTTCACGCTGCCCCCGCTGCCCGGGCACCTAGGTCTGCTGAGACCCCCCTGGATGGGCATGCGGCCCCCTCTACCCGGGACCCTCCATCCGTACTCCGGGCAGCAGAGCCCGGGCCCCCACTGCCTTCGCCACATGACTCAGTAACTTTCCAGCCTGGGCAGCTCCCCTTCCAGGGCACCATGATGTATGCCTCCCCTCCTCTGCCTCAACCAGGTAAGGCTCCATGGCAACCCCCGGGGGCACCGCCGGGCATCACCCCAAAAACTGTACACTTTCGGAGTTTTCCAGAACCATGCTAGTACTTTTTGGAGCAGAGAAAAGGGCGGGTTTTCCTCCCCTTCTGAAAACAATGTTTACTTCGCTGTTTGTTTTGTTGGAATTAAGCTTTTCACCTACCTCGGGCAGGGGTTGGCACTCACTGTCCTGGCATTTTGGGAGCTCCCGGTTGGCGGGATGGATTGAATGTATAGTGCGCAGGGAGACAGACGGGAGCGATACTTCATCTATATGTTTTTCATGTGGATGTAAACGATTCCTTTGCGGATCAAAAAGCGGGGAAAAATGTTGGCAGTGGCAGGGAACTTGTGTTTCTGTACTTTCGTGAAAGGGGCGGATGCGATTATAAAAGGCTGGCATTATTGTCAAAAACTAGTCTTTCTTTCTGTTTTATGACTCACCAGACTGGTACACCTGTCTGCCCTGGGCTGGCATAAGGGAGCGACTGGCAGTGCCCGGATTCCTGTGATAGTGCCCTTACTAAGGGTTGAATTTGCTGGTGTGGTGCGTCTGGTAGAATTAAATATAAATGTATGTGTCTATTTAGTCTACTTCCCTGAGTAGGAGCACTGCGAAGGCACCTGTGCGCCAGTGAGGTGCTAGGTAACACTGTGTACATACATGTTGTGATAGGGAAGCGCCTGGCCGCACGTGGGCTCTGCAGAAGCCATCAGGGTTGGCACTGCCCAGTCTCTGCTGGCTGCTGTCTGTGCCCTCTGACCCGCACGGGTTGCTTCAGAGACGTGTTTATAACATGGCACCGTCTCCCCACCAGGGTGCTGCGCAGGGTCCACAGGTCGGCACGGCCAGTGCGCCTTATCGTTTGTCTATCGCGGGGGTGGGTGCTATACTTTTCAGAACATGCTTTTTGCTGTTTTATGCGCCAGCTTGGCATGTCTCTCCTTCGCGTGGCTTTGATGGAGACACGGGGTGTCACTCTTTGGGCACTTTTGTGATGTTCGTGGGCACATCACGCGGTACTGCCAAGGTGGGCCCCTTTTTCTCAAAGTTGTCTTTCCTTTGTGTCTAGAAAGTGTGCCCCTCGCCTCCTCAGCATTCTACATATTTTAGGGTGGCACTGCCAACGCGCCCTGGCTTTAGCATGCCAGCCCACTGTCCCTCGTGGTGTGGGCACGGCCTTTGCAGACTGACTCCACGTGTGTCTGCCTGATGGCACCACTTGCTTCACCCTTGCTCTTCATACGAGGACAACGATTAGCACTGCCAGGGCACACATGACGGGAATGTGCACTTTATTTGGGGTGCTGCTGAGGGGTAATACTTCCAGAATGTTGGTGCTTGTCTGGCACGCGTGTTTCAGCCATCTCTTTTGGTCTGCGGGGCAGGTCCGTTCAGGTTGGCAGTGCCAAGGCATTTTGGGAAACGTGCATGCGCACTTTGTGCACAGTACGCGGGCACTGCCCGTCTAGCTCGTCTGTGCCCGTCGGCTAGTCACTCCTCCCCTTCGCGGCCTCTGCTGCAGCCTGGCAATGGCAATCAAACTTTTTTATCACTTTATTTCAGAAAAATATATTTTGGGGGAGTTTAGTCCAGATTTAGGGCGTTCTGCTTTGTGTTCTCACCCTCGGACCGTTGGCCATAACACTGCCATGCCCCTTGGCACCGCGGCTGCACTTGTATTTTTGTCTTTTTATTTAGGAATACTGTTGTTTAGGAGCGGCATTTTTTTTATTTTGCGGCCCTCGTTGTCCGCACTCCTTTCCTATGCGTTGTGAAGTGTATACCGCTCTGGGCACTGCCAGACTCCACAGTTTATTTATTTCCTGGGCACTGCCCACCTCCGTCCGCTATTCAACAGGCCTCGGGGTGTTGTGTGGAGCCGATGGTTTCGATTTTTGAGGCGTCGCTCTGTGGTAACACACTGTGCCCTTGACAGTGAATTCTGCCAGTCAGTTGGCACCGCTGCCACCTGATCTTTAACAGGAGTGGTGGTGTGGGTTTTTGAGGGTACACAGCGGGTTATTTGCTGAAACTGTGCCCACTCCCTGTATGGCGGCTGGTGTTTCTTTCACGCATACTCTGTCTACAGTACCCTGTGCCCATGGGCACCGAATCCTGCAGAGAGACTAGCACCACATGGCACTTGCTTGTTTGGGCCGATATTACATTTTTGTAAAAGGAATGGGGTGGTTTGAGAAAGTAGATGTATGAAGTGCGATGCCCCCACAAGCTTCTGAAACGCACTCACCACACTATATGATGCCGCCCCGTCTCTTTCAGTATTTCTCGGTGTTTAATTTTTTGGGGGGAAGCGATGATAAGTGTTTAGAGAAGTTGTCTTCAATATGCCATGTGCTAGTTACCTTCCACCCTGCTGAAACCCTCCACATGTGGATTGTATAGCGCCTGCAATAGGTCTCGCAGTTGTGAGAGTTTGAGCTATTGGCATTGTAAATGGCAATGCCTTTTATATACGTGTTGATTTTTAAAACATAAATAAAAGGCATTGTCATTTACAATGCCAATAGCTTAAACTCTCGCAAATGCGAGACCTATTGCATTGCAAATGCTTGTTTAAGAGGTAAGGAAGATTCTACATCATAATTCGACGTTATTATGCCCCATGAATCGCCCTGATGCATGTATTATTATTAAAGTTTATTGTTTGATTAATTAAAACATTACAATATATGCATAATAATTCTTGAGTATAAAATCGGTTATAAAATCAATTATAAAAAACATTTAAACTTCAAATTTGTTATAGTATTTACATATTATGTACTTCCTACATTACATTCTTTAAATTTTTGGTATTCTAACTTAATTCTCAGTCGCGTTAGAAACCTTACAAAAGCCGAGTTTAAAATTATATCATCAGTATGGAGGCATCTTATCAATGCTTGTCTGCAACTCCTTATTCCACGAACATTAAAATGTCTCTTAAGAATAGATATTCTTTCAACTTTCAGTTCTGGACAAACACAAAGGAGGTGCATAATGTTCTCTTCTCCAAGTTTACATAAGTTACAAGTCATTGGACCCTCTGTTCTCAACCATGGCATTAGATGACATGTGCCCGGAAATGCTCCAAAACGGGCTTTTATAAAAATTTGTTTAAATTTCAAAGACCAAGGAGTTTCAAGGTACGGTTGCACTTTTACCTTGGTATAGCCATTCAAGAGCGGCCACGCATGTTTTCTTTTTGAAAAGGTATCTTTATCCAGGAGTAGTGATAAATGCTTTGTTGTACTATTAATAACTTTTTTTAAAGAGTTCAAAGTAATTGGCATTTCCCAGACCGAGTTTACTGAATATTCCTCTAATGATGTGAGTAGATATTTCCACGCCTCTGCTTTCTGGTTTAAGTTTATCTCCTGCCACAATAGTTTAGACAATTGATTTACAGTATCCGTTTTTATCCTTTTCCACACTTTAATAAATTGACCTTTTCGCGCAAGTACCTGATTAGTCATCCCAAATTCCAATCGTATCTGCGCGGGTGATGCATTATGTGGAATTAAAAAGAGAGCTTTATAGATTTTCGTGACTGCGTTATTAATTATGACCGAGTCTTTTCCACACAATGCTTCACTTCCATATATCAAAGTTGGTAAAAGTTTTGCTGTTAATACTTTCAACAGTGGACCATAACTCTGCCCTCCTATGGATTTCTGTATAATTCTGAATGCCACTAGCAATATTTTAGCTTTCCGTTGAATATCCATCTTGTGTGGTTGATATGAACCTCGTTCATCAAATAGTACTCCTAAATATCTGTATGTATTTACTTGCTCTAATTGTGAGTGATCCAGAAACCATTTATACTTATGTTTTGACCTTGAGTATTTGTTAATTTCCATGATTTTAGTCTTTGATTCGCCATTCTATTTTCTTTGGAGTAGGTAGATATCCGATTTAACAGGCGTTGTAGTCCGACCTTTGTTTGGCTAAGTAAAATAACATTGTCTGCATATAACAGGTTTGATATCGTAGTATTAGCTAGTTTAGGTGGGCAAGCATTCACCTCGTCCAGGGCTCGCGTTAGATCCGCTAAAAATAAATTAAAAAGCAACGGGGCAGGACACATCCTGGCTTCAAACCTGATGCTGTTGGTATTTTTTCTGTTACTGTTAGGCCATCTCCCATCCGAACGCTGACCCATGTGTCAGTGTAAAGAAGTTGGATTAATTTTAAGAGGGCGAGTGGTATACCTAGATCTATTAACTTCTGCCACAAAAGGACTCTATGCACACAGTCAAAAGCCGCCTTAAAATCTACAAAACACAAGTATAGTGACTGTTTCTTAGTAATGTATTTATCCATTAGAACAGATAACACAAGGATATTTGTTGTGGTAGCTAAACCTTGTGTAAATCCAGTTTGATTAGGAGGTATTATCCGCTTTTCTCTTACCCATTCTGTTAGGTTAGATAGCAGTACACCTGCAAATAATTTGGCATCAGTATCCTGGAGCGTAATGAGTCGGTAATTTTCCGGCAAAGACCAATCTCCTTTTTTGTGAATGGGAGCTATCAGCGATCCCTTCCAAGTTTCAGGTATCGATGATGACCGTACAATTTCATTAAAGACCTTTGTCAGGTATCCTGACCATAATCCAGGGTCATTCTTATAAAGTGCAAACGGTATACCATTTGGGCCTGGCGCACCATTTTTTTGTTTCTGAATTAATTTACAAATTTGTTTATCTGTTATATAAATTTCTTGGATCTTGTCTTTTCTTATTGGTTCGAACATATTAGCCCTAGGTTTCAGTTGTATTGTATCACCAGCAGGATTTAGATGTATGGACAGGAACCTGATCCACTCATTCTCACTTAAGGATGATGTTACAACTGTTCTGTTTGATCGTGCTAAGCCGTTTATCAACGTCCAGAACTCTCTGGAGTTTGGTTGTTTACTACAAAAGAGTACTTTAGCCCAAAGATCATGTTTCTTTTTAATCTTTTCATCCCACAATAATTTCTGTAGGTTACGATATACCCTTTTTAATTTTAAACCCAAATCCATATCTTTAGGATTCATTTTTACCTGTCTCCTCAGTTGATTACGAGATCTTTTCAGAATCCTAGTTGTTACGGTTAGAGTAATTTTGTTCTCTCTTTCTGCTTGCACCTTTTCTTTTTTAAAGATTTTTTGCTTAAAGGTATTAACAAGTTTTTGTATAAAATCAACCCATTGTTCAATTGCAGTTAAGGTGTTATTTTCAAAACATATTCCTACAAATTTAAGGGCCATCTGGTTAGTATCTTCTTTACTGTGCTCCTTCCAAATTAATTTCTTATAGTTTACTGAGCCCGTCTGACCTGGCAATGTTCTATATTCAGTATGCTTGTTAACATTAGTAATAAGTATTTGTTGACTGTGATTACTCTCAGATGCTTTTACAATTGAAAAAGAGATCACATTAATAAAGATGTTCAAAGATACCATAGTGTAATCAATTCTTGATTTATGATCCTGTGATTGAATTGTCCAAGCCAGTGGGGAGTCTTGAGGTAACCTCCCGTTTAGAATTCTTAAGCCCAGCGCTTCTAAATCGTTAACAAAAGTTGCGCCTATTTGGGATTTGAAAGCATTAGGAACAGTTGGAAGTGTTTGCTGCGGAATTGCCCAGAGATTATCTTGTTCCTGAATTAACTCATCTCGCATATTGGGTACAAACATATTTAAATTAAAATCCCCTGATATAATATACTGTGTGAAAGGGTCATCCATCATTAGCTGAGATCGCATTGCAATCAGGGTGGTTGTCATAATACTTCTTGCGCTTACCGTAGGATGTATATATACATTTATTATAAACAGATTTTTAAGAGATTATTTTCCATATACCGCAGCTTTACTATCAATATATGTGGGTTATTTGTGTCAATTTGCTCGTGTTCCATTCTTAAATCTAGGGCAACAAATGTGGCTAAACCCCCGCTGGGGCGTCCCCATTTACTTTGTTTAATTGCAGGCTTAAAATATCCTTTGTATCCCTCATACATTACAGGATTGGTAGACCAGGTTTCTTGTAGAAGTATAACATGATAATAACTAGACATTGATGATAAATATGCGTTGCTTATTTTTCTTCTTAGGCCATTAATATTCCATGAGCAAAATTTAAATAATTCATTTTCTCCGTTTACTTTAGCTCTTGACTTTACTTTTGTATTCTGTCATTGTATTTTACTGCCATGGAGAGCCATACCTATCCACTTTTCATTGACTCCAATTGTTTTTTCTATTTCCACTAGATCCGATGATTGTTTAGACAATGATTCTGTCTTTCCAATTGCATTTTTTAACACAGACTGTACCTGTGGGTTTACTTTATTTTGTTGTTGGAGATTCAGGGATAAAGGAATAGTAAATGGTTTTGGATACATTGTAGGCTGTGGCCTATTGATTTTTATTTCCCAGCTGAGGAAAACTTCCCCTCATTTTACAGGTTTAAAATCTGGAAGTCAAAAGAAACACTGAGTCACCTGCTGTGCCTTTATGCTGACAGTGACGCTCCTCTCTGCTCTATATTTTCATGAAACATCTCGGTGTCTTGCACCATCCTCGTCATTTCCGGTTGGGTATACATTGTCGCTTGCATTCTTAAGAAGCAACAGGTGAAAACTCTGTCTTTTGACTTCACTGGCCAGAGCAGTTAAAACTCGTTTGATTTATTTTTGTGCACCCCTTCAAATCTGTGTTCTTCTCACCTCTATCCCTTTTTAATCGTTGTACTCTTTAATGAAGAGCAGTATAGACAGGGTGCAGTTCAGTACATTTTAAGGCAACCACTGTAATACATTTGCTGGAATGTTGACATCAGTGACGCCATATTCTTTGCAGCCTTGCATCATTTGTTGAGAAACTTTTAGACGCATTTTTGTTCTTCTGCAGAAGAATGTACGGTTTGTTGCATGGTCTTTATTAAGCGGAAGGATTTACCTCACTTTGGGCCTCATGTAGGTAAATAAATTTTACCGGTTCTAAAATACCGAGCCGTACCGAATCGGTAAATTAGAATCGGTAAGTTATATGTAGGTAAAAATTCGGTAACAGTTACCGATTCGGTAACATTCGGTAATCACGAATCGGAATTCACCGAATCGGTAAATACCGAGGTGGTATTTACCGAATCGGAAAATACCGAGGTGGAAGTTACCGAATCGCAAAATACCGAGGTGGTAGTTACCGATTCGGAAAATACCGATTCGGTATGTACGGAGTCGGTAAAGAAAATCACATGACTTGACGAAACAGCGAATCCAGTGCAACGACAGCCCACCCAACCTGGAACTGCCCACACCCAGGCAGGTGTACTCAATTAGCCGAAGTGGCCACACCCAGGCAGGTGGACATAATTAGCCGACCCTGGAGAGGCTTGGAGTGCAGAGGAGAGGCAGGGAGCAGTTGCATGTGCGAGCGGGTAAACGAACAGCATGTCCAGCCAGAGAACACAGAAAGACGAAGGGGAAAGGAGGAGGAAGCTGAAATTTAGCCCCAAGGAACTCCAGGTGCTGGTGGAGGAGGTCGTGAAGCAGCACCAGAAGCTGTTCGGCAGGCAATCCCTGCAAGTGCCTGAGGTGGAAAAGCGCAACATATGGCTGGCCATCCAGGCGCAGGTCAATGCTGTGGGAGTGACCCACAGGGACATTGAGGTCCTCAAAAAGCGCTGGTATGACCTGAGGATTGTAACCAAGAGGAAGATGGGCGACATCCAGAAGGAGGCCAGCCAGACCGGAGGTGGAACCAACAGGGCACCTGCCCTCACCGAACTGGAGGAGCTGGTGGCGGCCACAATCGAGCAAGAGAGCGTCGTGGGTCTTGGGGACGCCGACAGCTCTGCCAGAGCCGCAACACACCAAGGTAAGACGAAAGCACAGCAATGTATCCCCCCCTACCCCATCCCACATCCCCCAAATGTGAAACGAGAATCACACTGCAGTCCACACGTGTCAGTGCAGACAGGCAATGCATTTCGGGAGATGTAGTCAGGGCAACACTAACCATGACGTAAATGTTACAGGGCAACAAGGCATGTCACGCACTCGAGGCACAAGGAGACAGGGGACATGTTGGAATGTGAAATTATTTATTGTGCCGCTTGCAATGCAGCCCTTCGGGGACACTGAGCCAATGTTGTATTTCTGTCCACAGATGTGACATCATGCAGGACAGGGCATGCTGCAGGAGAGACGGCACCACGGCAACATGAAACACCTCCAGCCAGCACAAGTACAGACCGGGGAGCAGGCCCACTGGCAGCCGCACCACCAACACAGCCAGCATCGCCGCACACAGAGCCAGCATCACCTCACCGTGAGCCAGCATCACCACCACCAGAGCCAGCCTCGCCACTCATGTTCGATTCACCGGCCACATCTCCGCTTGCATGCGTGAGACAGAGGAGGCGTCCAGCAGCCAGGCTACGAGCCTTGGACACCTCGTCAGACGACAGCATGGGCCCTGAAGACCGCACCGGGCCCCAGGAAGGGAGCCATGCCACTGTGCCCCACACCTCACAGGCAGCACAGACGGAAACAAGAGGGCGCCGCAGGTCACGTGTCCAGAGTCCACCAGCACCCACTGACGGCCATGGTGTCTTCTTGGGGCTCGAGGGCCAAATGTTAAAGCAACAGCGCCTGCAATCAAAGGCAGTCATGTCAGTCCAGAGGCACATGCGGGTGATGAAGACAAGCATAGTCAACATGGACACAAACATTGGCGGCATGGCTGCGGGCATTCGGGACATGTCCCAGTCTATCCAGCAGTTGTGCAGCAAATTAGATGCTGACATCGAAGCACGGCGCCGGGAACGCCAGAGAAGGGACACTACCAGCAGGGCACTCAACCGTCTGGCAACTGCCACTTCCCTACTGTGCCGGCGCTCTGTGACGATGCAGGAGGGCCTAACACAGTGCTGCAGCGACCTGTCTCGGGGGATGGTGCAGGTGACAAGTGCACTAGGGGTGCTATTGACGAGTCAGGCGTCGACAACTGCTGCAGGGGATCCTGCGGAGAGCATCGACACCACCAGCAGCATCACACCCCCCGTCCCAGAAACACGCAGGAGCAGCAGGCGGCTTGGGGTTGGCTCTAGTGAGGATGCACAGGCCGTGCAATCCACCACTGCAGCGCGTATGCGCAAACATTGATGTCGCCCTGCCTAGCCACTTCACAATGGGTGACGTAACCCTGGACATACTCCTTGTATAGATGATATATTGCCAGATTGGCCTGATCATGTGTTCATGGCGTGGTGCCACATTAAACTACGTCATGACTGCTCACAACTCGCTGTGTCCCCTTACTTACTCAGAAATAGTTGGATGTGATCTCTGCCCGTCTCTCTCTCCCATCGATTGCAGTTGGCACTCTAGCTGCGTTGCCCTCTGGCTGGCCTGACTCATCCTCGTTGTCCTCAAAATATGTTAGTTCCACATCTGTACCTTTTTTCGTGGCAAGGTTGTGCAGCATTGCACAAGTGGCAATGATCTTGCAGCAGGTTATGGGTTTGTACTGGCGTGCGCCTCCGCTCTTGTGCAGGCAGCGGAACCTGCTCTTCAGTAGTCCAAACGTGCGCTCCACCACATTGCGTGTTGTTTTGTGTGCCACGTTGTATCGTCTCTCACTCTGGGTAGCTGGGTGTAGGTAGGGAGTGAGGATGAATGACCGGCATGCATATGCACTGTCGCCTGGATGGGTGAAAGGGAACCATCAGTAACATGCCTCTATACACTATGTTTGCATGTTTCAAGGGGCGTCACTGTTACTTACCTAGCAGGTATCCCTCTCCGAATTCTCCGGCACTCAGTCGTGTGTAAATCCCACTATTCTGGAAGATGTAAGAGTCGTGGGTGCTCCCAGGAAACTTTGCAACAATATCTGTGATGTTCCCTGCATCACAGATCACCTGCACATTGATGGAGTGGGTGGACTTCCTGTTCCTGTAGATGTGCTCTGTATCTGCTGGTGGACAGATTGGGATGTGGGTACCATCAATACAGCCGAGGACATGGGGGAACTGTGCCATGTGATAAAAGTCAGTTTTTGTTTTCTGCAGTGCAGCCTGTGAGTTCGGGAAGCTTATGTAGTGGTGCATTCTCTGCATCATGGCATCCAGGAACTTCCTGAAGAAACGGGACAGGCAACTTTGGGATACCCCACCCACCGCAGCTATCACCACCTGATAACTGCCGGATGCCAACAGATGTAGGCTGCAGAGCACCTGCACATGTGGGGGTATGGCGTGCGCCCTTCTAACTGGCTGGTCCAGGAGTGGGTGTAGGTCCCTGATTAAGTCCATGATGGTTTCGGGGTGTAGCCTGTACCTCTCATGTATCTCTGCATCAGTCAGCTGGAATAGTGTGATGCGCTGTCTGTAGATTTGTTCCTCCCGTCGCCACACCCTCAGTCCTGCTGCCTGTAGACGTAGGCGCCTTGCAATGACGTACATAGCGGCCATGTTGTCCACGCTGTTGAATTTTGGGTTTGCTTTTATCCATTGTTGATGGTTACCACCTGCTTTTAGTCCGTGTTAATTACCGACTCTTAATTACCGATTTTAATGGATTTCTTAATTACCGACTGCTCCTACATGTCATTTTAAATTTTTACCACTTCATATTTACCACTTCATGTTTACCGATTCGTTAATTCTGTATTCGGTAAGTATGAATCGGTATTTTAGAATTCGGTAACTATGAATCGGTATTTACCGCCTCATATTTACCGAAAAGTGGTTTTTGGACTCCTACATCTCACTTGTCTGTATACCGGTCGGTAACGGCATATTTACCGAAAATCGGCCGTTACCGACCGGTATTTCGCTACCTACATGAGGCCCTTTGTCTATTGAGATTGGCCTTTTCCTGTCAGTGTCTGCACGTCAGTACCTCCTTATTCAGGGCAATAATAGGCAATCTTGTTGCAATCCGGTTTTACCAAAGATTTTAAAACACCAGTTACAATACGAATGTGTTGGGGATTAGTGTAACATTACATGGGGCAGGGTTTTTGGGAGGTGATCTATTGTGTACATCAAGTGGGAATGACACAAATGTGTTTCCCTCATTACTATTAATTCCAGGGGGTGTTGCATTATCGCCCTGAAGAAAGTCCAGCACCCTTTAGGGCTTTAAAGCGGACTGAAACATTTTGGCACTAGAGTCCTAGGACCCTAATATCACAAATGACCCTATACTTTTCTCTGTTTTAATATCCTGGGCAGATCCAAGAATAAAGGGAAATTGGGATATGCCCATGGATTTCTAATCTTTACTCCCCCTGGCCAAACATTTCTCTAAGAGCTCCCTGAAATATGGTTGAGCCCACCCTGACCTTTAGGCGTCAGGGTGACCCGATGATGAAGCATGTGTTACAGCAAACAAATGATGGACGGAATGCTGACAATGCAAACATTCTCCCCCAGTCAAAAGATCTGCGCTAAATCCATCGTTCTTTTGCCCACTAAGCCACCCCAGTTTGGACTCAGCCATATGCAAATCAGGCTTGACCCTGTACCCCATGGGAACAGTCCAGACCGAACTGCCAGGCAAGGTCCTCCCTGGACCGGAAAGAACAAGACGTGAGTCCCGTGCTCTCCATGCCACTGGAATCAAGCTATCCTGGCTGATGAGGGCTGAAAGCCCGAAACCGGTCCTAGGATGCTTGTTTCCAGTCCAGGGAGGACCTGGCCTGGCAGTTCAGGCTGGACTGTTCCCATTGGGTGCAGGGTCAAGACTGATTATGGCTGGGTCCAAACTGGAATGGCATGGTGAGCATAAAAACCATGGATTTAGGCCCAGATCTCTGTACTGGGCCTAAATTGACATTGACATTGTTCTGCATTCTGTCCATTAACTGTTCTTTTTGCCGATGATGAAGTATGACACCACTAGGGTGTTTGAGGGTATATAAAATAAAAGGACTTGCCTTCTTTCCCACTTCATAGTGGCGTACTATTCGTAGCTTCACATAGGGATGTTCCATCACTGTTTGATCAGGATCCATCTTGAACTGTAATCATGGAACACGATTAAGGGTTCCCAGGAGTACTTTGTGTGATCAAAGGTTCCAACTCGCGGCAATTTCCAAGGAGTTTGGAAAACTGCGGACCACTTGGATGAATTAGGTTTACCTTTGCTTGCACCTACCTTTACTTCCCACCCTTTAGGCACATCCTCATTGAAGGACTGCTTCAAATGCTGTGATCCTAACTTCTTACCTGGGAGGCGAAAGGAAGCATTCAATGAGCACTGGCAAACCCAATAGCTTTTACGTTTCTATACACACGTTTATGTGCCCGTTGATGTAGGTTAAAAATACCTGCATGCTCCAGTCCTACTACCATTTGGAGACATATATTACTGCATAGGCAAATTGGACGCTCAGAGCAATCTTGCATAAACTGACTCCTCACTAGCCTTGAATTATTCAAATATGCATTTCTTTGATTGACTTCACAGCCTGAAAGTTGCACACTAGGGCACCCCAGAGGGTAGGGACAGGCTGCTCTGCCAACCACCAGTTATTAAATGACATCCTTGTAATTGTAAAAAGCACAACAGTACTACTGCTGCTGATTGAAGTCAATTAGAAATTCGAGGAATACTGCAACTCCAAATTAGGACCAACCTGTGGGTGGACCTATTGCGACCTTTACTTATCTCTATTTTAATATCTTGGGCAGATCCAAGAATAAAGGGAAATTTGGATATGCCCATGGATTTCTAATCTTTATTCCCCCTGGCCAAACATTTCTCTAAGAGCTCCCTGAAATATCGTTGAGCCCACCCTGACCTTTAGGCGTCAGGGTGACCTATTGCGACCTTCCTCTACTAAGAACCTATTTACTTGGCATAGACCTTTTACACCTACATTTCTGAAACTGGTGCACAGTGGTTTTCTCATTTCCTCTTTGTCCAGATGATGGCCCTGTGATTACTGCACGGGTCGAAACGTTCTCAACACCTACTGGTGGAGTAAGGGAACCCCTCATATATAACGTTTCTTGCGGTTATCGTTTTACCTGGACTCCAATCGTGTAAACAATTCCCTGTCACTTGTTCATTACAAAGAGCTTGAAATAATTGCTGTCTTTTAAAAGCTTCTGTATCGCATGTGTGACCGCCTTTAGCACCGAGTACTTATAAGCACACTAAAGTTCGATTATTTTTTAATTGTGGGAAATTACAAGTAAACTCACCTTTGTCACAATTACAGTTTTTTTGGTGCTCTCTCTCTCTCTCCTGATTTATTTACATTACCTAGTTTGTGTATGATGGCTGCATAAAATAGGCTGTGCCTAAGCATATGATTAGGCATAATAATTGTCATGTTACTTGCATCCACGGGATGAAGAAATACAATAGCTTTGTTTTCAAGAAAAGAATCAATTTCAGTCAGTAGCCAATTTTACAACACACATTTATTGTCAGAAAAAAAGGTACTTATATGTGAAATAAGTGTGTAATCTCAAGAAGTCGTCTACAGTCTTATGTACATTAGAGAGAGCGCCAAAGGATTGTGCCTTGGACTTGCAAAGATTAAATATCGAAGCAATTCTTGTTAATTCTACAGAAGAAAGGAGGTGAGGGAACCAAACTGTGGGTGTTGATAGAATGTTGGCAGTGAAGATGCCATATCGTCTTGCAAGCTTGCATCATTTACCAGACATGAGAAGACATTTCCAAGGCATGGATATGAGGATATTTGTGTACCAAGCAAAAAGTCTTAAACTGTGATTTTTCTTTAATCAAAAACCAATGAAGCCATGATTTGGTGAAAGCATTGTTACCAAAAATGAGCTGAGTGATATGGTTTTGTACTCTCTGAAGCCTGCATAGTGTCCTTTTTACGTCTAGCCTAAGACTGCCATGCACACTCTGTCGTGAGACATTTTGTCAGCTTACTGTGGGATTAGACCCCTCCCATTGTTTACCATTAGTTGGCCTCATTGTCACTCTGGTTTGCTTGCTTCTTATTCGTTGGCTAGTGTGGGCTTCATGTCCTTTCCATGAATTTGTCCCTCCCTTGGAGCATGGATGCATTACTATGTTCTTACACTACTTGTTTTTTTTATTTTTTTTATTCTTCTCTGCCCCAACCATGTTGTTTCATCCCTGTGTTGCTTCTCCCCTCTCTCTGTGTTGCTCTGCCCCACCATGTGCATCTGTGCTCTCCCCAATTCGAAAATAAAAGAGTTGCATCATTATGTAAGTGCGTACATACTTAGTGCGCACACCTACAAAATGACGCAGCCATCTGCATCAAACATTTTTCATTTCTTTTTCCTTCTTTAGCCGTGCCACGCAGCATAAGGGATGCTCTGAGGCATCATTAAAACCCATTGATAAAGACAATAGGTCCCAAAGGCAAGAGTTCTTGGCACTGGTGTAACGAAACTTGAGGGGGTCCCCCTGCAAGGTACGTGGAGGGGCCCCCTTCCAGACTCAATCAGGGGCTCTCCAGCCAGAGTACTTTGCTGAGGAGGCCCCTTGAGCTTGGGGACCACCCGCCCCGCGGGGGCTGAGGGGGCCTGTGTTACGGAAAACGACCTTTACAATATGGTCAAAATACCACAATACATTTACTTCGCTGTCATTACAACGCAAGTCGTTACAATGACTTGCACTGGATGGCACTCTAGACTAAGGAATAGTGTGATTTACTATTCCAACACCTTCCCTACTGTTAGGTAGGCTGGAGTTTGAATCATTGCTTTAAATGGGAAAAAATAAGTACAGGCACTCACTAAAATAGAGATGTGGCAAGTGGGCGGGGCTAGGGACGGGTCTAAGGGCAAGATATGATCATACATAATGACTTCTGTACCATTTGCAGCACATATCAAAGCATACGACAAATGCGTTTATGTCACTAAAACAGATTAACTCATTACAAGCTCCTCGGAAGCAGAGCTGCATCTGCCCTGCACTGGAAGAGAAACCTAATCTGCGCCTGCTGTGCTGATCATGGTACCGGTACTCTCCCTGGCTACAGAGAAGTGCCGGTACTGATGGCAAAAAAAATCGGAAGTGCCGGTACTCAGTACCGGTGAGTACCGGCCCATTTAAAGCACTGCTTGGAATAGTAAATCATACTATTCCTAAGCCCAGCGCCCTCCAGCGCAAGTCGTTGTAACGACTTGAGTTGTAAAAACCGCGATGTAATGTACCGCAATCTAAATGATCGCGTTGTATCGTGATACATCCCTATGGTACACCACTGTTCTTGGCTTTGCCAATAATGTGAGTATATGTGTGGAAGCATCAGAGATGTGTAAATTGGATATGAGGACCACAACGATCAGGGGAATATTTTCAGGTAGTTACCAGGATCTTACACAGCAGCTGCTGATTGTTTAAAAACTGTTTTACCGGACTGTGGTGATCTTATCACTGAAGAATTCAGATTTTCACTTTATTAGGGAGTTGGGGTGGATTGTGTATATCTGTGAAATGCAGCTAGTTATACATCTTGATGAGCTCACCGGTAGAATTCTCCGCTTTTGTGAACCAAGACAGTAAATTCAACTTTTATGCCATTAATGGGTCAGTCTGTATCCAGAGACATAAAGTAGCTTGCCATGTGATCTTCCTGGAGATGGAATTTCTTCTTCTTATGTCCTTGGGGTCTGCCTTAGCATTTCATTGGGATTGGATCATCAGGGCATCAGAAGTTTTCTATTCTGTATCAGGATCTGAGTCGGAGAGGTTTCAGCCAGCTCAAGCTGTTTGGGTTTCAATGCTTATAATAAGTCTGTGATATTTAAGTGAATGTCTACAGTCGCTTTATGATTTACTACAGACCTCATCTTCAGTACCAAAGTTAACGAGGATATGGCCTGGCCATGACTGGAGGTGTACATGGAAACTGGCTAATTTTGTAGAAGTGAAAAGGGTTCAAGTCTGTGTTCGTGCAATTGAGTCGGTCACTATAAGAGCAAAGCCATAGTTGTCAAAAACTTCGTCAATTTCTTCACCTTATGTGTTGGGAGTGTCATCTACCCTTATACAAGGCTCCACCATAATAAAAACTCTTCGAGTGGAAGAATTTATTTTGTTCCGAACATGGATGTTTGTTCAAAAGGTGGTGAGACATTACTTGGAGCAGAGCGGGCGATACTATAAAGTAGACCGGATTCTCGATAGGTAGTACATTAGTACCAGGTTGATTTTCAAAGGGATTGTCATGCAGGTTTTGTATTTATTTGAAGGCGATTGACTCCGGGACTATGATGTTTACTCCTGTGTCACTTCCCTTGGCCCTGCATGGGTTAGAATCTGATAATTAGCATCCATGAGGTCTATGGTGCTAAACACTGATGCCCCATTTAGCCGTGTCTCAGTGAGGGCCAAAACATGTGGGAGCAACTCATAAGCAAGACATTGTACAACATTATTTTGATGTGTGCTCTGGGGAGACCACCAAGGATCAGAGGTGTAACAACCAGTAGGAGTGGACCTTCTACAGACTGCCATGGTGTCTGCTCTATAGAGTTCTATCGAAAACAGTATGTGCACAGCCTCTTTTTCAAGGAGAGGTTATTGGGGTGCACCGTGCTTCAGGGTATCACTCTCTGACCCGGAGTGTATCTGAATTAAATTGGCTGCATCCCCATTCAAGTGGGGTATGTCCCCCGGGCACAGGTTGGTGGTCCTTCAAAGAGGTTTCAACTTTTCTTTTGCTGTTTAATGAAACGCAAAACTTCAGGTGTGAGCTATAAATTTATAGTTATCCCCAGACGAAGGCGAGTCGGCCGAAATGCATTGGCACTAATGAAGTTTGCAAACCAGCAGCTATGCATTTTGGGAATTATAGTTTAAACTTCTTGGATTATGGATACACAGTATTGTGATGAAACAACACAATTAAATATTGAAGCTCACACCTGAAGTTTTGCTTTTCATTAAACAGCAAAAGAAAAGTTGAAACCTCTTTGAAGGACCACCAACCTGTGCCCGGGGGACATACCCCACGTGAATGGGGATGCAGCCAATTTGCTCTACAGAGTCCACACAGGAGGGAGAGTGGAACAACAGGAGGGAAGTCTCAAGTACCACCCATCGGGGGTCAGTTTTATAAGGAGACATGCAAGCCCAACCCATCGAGGTGAATGCCGGCTCCCTCTTGTTTGTAGGGCATGGGTTTGTGCAATAACATGGCTGATGTTCTTATGTGAAAACAAGTAAACAGAAAATGGGAAAATCAGTAAAACCTGGCATTTAACCTTTTGCTTGAAAACTAAAGATGGAGACTATAGAAACACACCAACACAACAGTAGTGCACATTAGTCGTACATCTATAATGAAGCAAAAACTGGATCTTTCTGTTAAACATCAATACTGTAAAATTGGCCACAGCTTAAGTGCCAAAGTTCCTGCATTTAAAAAGTCTCAAAAATCAACAAATGGCTGATGTTTTTCTAATTAAAATGTGCAAAAACCTGAAACGTTTTCAGTGTCGCAGCTAGCCCAGCCCTTCTTCAAACACTTCAACCCTTTTGGATCTGCCAGTCACTGGTCCTTCCTAGGCTCCATTTAAAGAGACCCTTCAAATATGTCGGGCTAGAGAGTGCCAGGAAGATTGCAATGATGTTTGGCGCTCCAGGCGAATGATCATGTTCCCTCTGGAGTGCACTCCATCCACTCAGCCAAAATCAGTTTTTCAGATTTGGCCCTTCTATTGGTGTTGTAACGCTAGCACCTTACCTTATGGCGGCACAGCGGCACTGGTGTTGTGCGCTGCCTGTCTGTTGGCACTGTTTTAAATGCTTGGCATCTCATCCACGTGGTCTCTGATATTTGAGATCTGCTTGTACAGTATCACCGGTCTCAGATCCAGATATCTCTCCACCGGCCGCTCTAGAATTGTGACTAGTCCTGGTCAATGCGAGACACCTTTTTTCTCCCCTATTTTCACTTCGGTGTAGGTCAGGCTTTAGGAGTTTTGCAGTCTACACACTTCAAGACAAGAGTTTTGGACAAGATAAACTAAATAGGTTGTAAATTTGGGCTAGTAATTAGTAATACTTCTACAGGCATATGCAGATTTAGTATTTTTTTGGAGTTCATAAGGATTCCCTTTAGTAAACCTCGAAACATGTCGCAGCTTTCCAGGCATACTGCTAAGAATGTTGTGACGATTTTTAGGTCTCGCCTAAGACAGCACATACGCTGTTACTTGCCAGGCATTTTTTTTAAAAGTTTACCCACAAGGGGTTTAAAGCCACCCATTGCTTACCATTGGTGGACTTCACCGTCATTCTCATATGCTTGTTTGTCTTCGGGCACGGCCTGCCAGCTTCACCTCCCTTTTATGTGTTTATCCCTCCAATTGTTCATGACCCAGGTACTTGCTTCCTTCACCCTCCCCCATCCCACCAGTACGGCCAGTGGTGGTCGCGTCATACCACTTTTGTTTCTAACTTTCGGCTATGCTACACAGCAGTCACGCTGTTGTACAATATAGCTAACAGACCTCGACAAAGTCAAAAGCTCTCTTGCGGGCGAGGGCCATTGGCTGTGCCAATGCTTGTTGGACGTTGGTATTCCCACACTGTTGAATAGTAGGCACAGTGCAAGTCCGCAGTTGATGAAGCCAGCGCCTACTTGCAATTACCCAATTTTTTCTTTCTCCACCACTGGAGAAACCTCTTCCACCAATTAGCCCACAAAGTTTGGGAGTGGTGTGTCCCGCTTCCCACCAGATGTTTTATACTCGAATCTTTAGCAGGAGAAAATCTGCCATCATTTCCAGGTTAGGAAAGGGTCGGAGAGGAGTTTGTGAATGCTCTGATGCGTCCCCTCTGCACCCCTTCACCTTCAGTGGGGTTATTCCTGCATAATTGCAAGCACTTATGGTGTACAATTACGCTGGAGTTTAGGGAGGCTTTTGCGAATATCAAGAAATTATAAACCCAGCCATTTCCGCCATAAATGTATGTTTTGGACCGAAAATGTGAATATTGATCAATGTGTTTTGAACTGAATAGAGACATTGTTTCCCCAGGTTTATTTTTTAACCAGGTGGGAACCTTGCATTGCATAAAATTAGCAATTCGTGCCTTCTTTCATAGGTAAGTAAATAGAGGAGCCTTTTATGGGTTTGTAAATGCACCGCTTCACTTGTTTGATGTTTGATAAGCACTGTTTGAATAGTGGTTTATGGTCTGGCAAGTTCATAAACATCTGTTAAGAGCTGAGGCCAGCACCTGTTTTGCATTCTTGTTCCATATCACCTGTCCAAAAATCTGTAGTTCAGAACAAATAACTCAGTTGTCGAACTGCGACTCCTAAACAAAGTGCAAGTTAAAAAGTCACAGTAGGGAGTCGAAGAAGGCACTTTTGTACAACGGTGCAGGAACCACATTGTTTGCAAATTATGAATAGTACTGGAAAGTTATCCGCATTGTGCTCGGAAAAAAATTAGTGTAACCCACTGATTTTTATTGATCTAATTCTTCTAGTATCCACCTGTCCAGCTCTTCTGCTCCCATGCGTTCTTGTCCTAACCCTGCACCCCATACTCCTAGGATAGGACAACGGGGGTGATGGGAGGCTTAAGAAGCAGCGGCCTCCCTAAAGGCTCCCTAGCACCCACTTTCTAAGAGCCGTGACTTGCTCCCTACAACAATGTTTCACCAGGCAGACTCCCCGCTCACGCCTTTGTCCAACCAGCCGAATCACTGACAGAATACCGAAGGTCAGAATATCGACCTACAGAAATATCGCAGCAAGAATATCGAATTTAAGACTATCGACATCCTATTTACATTACGGTAAGTACAAAAATATCGGAAAAAAAATATCGATGTCAAAAATATCGTTGGTAAAAATATCGGGTTTTTTTAAAGTTAAAAAAATAATGTAAAATAAAGTAAATAAAACATATAATTAAAATAAACATAGTTAAAATATTTCAAAATGTTTAAAAATTATAAGTAATATATATATAATTCAAAAATAAATTAAACATATACATATAATATATACTTATTAATATGTTTTAATAATTATTTTAATAACTTATACATTGTTTAAAAAAATCTTTCAAATTATAAATACATCTATACACATAAAACAATAATATAAATAAAAATGAAGTAAATATATGTAACAAATTTAAAAAATTAAAATTATTTGTAATCTTTTTTTAAATTATTTATATACTACATTAGCTAAAATTATACAAAAAATATTAGATAGCGGAGGGAATACAATTACTATTCTAACTCCAAACAGTGCAACAGTAGGGAAAATGTTGGATAGCGTAGGTGTTAAAATTACTATTCCTACTCCCGGGAGTGCAACAGTAGGGAAAGTGTTGGATAGCGTAGGGGTAAAAATTACTATTCCCACTCCAGTGAGTGCAACAGTAGGGAAAGTGTTGGATAGCATAGGGGTAAAAATTACTATTCCCACTCCAGTGAGTGCAACAGTAGGGAAAGTGTTGCATAGCATAGGGGTAAAAATTACTATTCCAACTCCAGTGAGTGCAACAGTAGGGAAAGTGTTGGATAGCGTAGGGGTAAAAATTACTATTCCCACTCCAGTGAGTGCAACAGTAGGGAAAGTGTTGGATAGCGTAGTGGTAAAAATTACTATTCCCACTCCAGGTAGTGCAATTGTAGGGAAAGTGTTGGATAGCGTAGGGGTAAAAATTACTATTCCCACTCCAGTGAGTGCAACAGAAGGGAAAGTGTTGGATAGCGTAGGGGTTAAAATTACTATTCCAACTCCGGTGAGTGTAACAGTGTGGAAAATGTAGGATAGCATAGGGGTTAAATTAACATACTTATGAATTAAATATTTTTTTAAAATTCAATAACATATTAATAATTAACAAAAAAAATAATTAATGTATACCAATACAATTCAATTAATATTTACTCAAATAACATGAAATTACTTCCCACACTATTCCCCCATAAACACACAACATGCTACACATAAAAAAACACAATTAGTTTAATTATCAATTAATCAATTAATACAATTTATTAGCAATGAAAAATTAATTAGCAATACATTATTAATCAATAACAATAAATAAAAACATATGAATTAATTATAATTAAATTACTTCCCACCCTATTCCCGTATAAACCCACAACCCACTACACATAAAAAATCCCATAATTAAATACATTATCAATTAATCAATTAATAAAAAATAATTACCAATTAATAATTAACAATAAATTAATTAACAATAAATTAATTATCAATAACAATACATTAAAATTAACAATACATTAATTATAAGTAATATGATAATAAATTAACCAATTAATAAAAATTAATTACCAATTAATAATTAATTAACAATAAATTAATAATCAATAACAATAAATAAAAACATATTAATTAATTAATTATAATTAAATTATTTCCCACCCTTTTCCCCTATAAACCCACAACCCGCTCTGATACTAAAACGCAAATTTTACTTTAAAAAAATTACTAATTTCTAAACATTTAATACATATATTTAAAAAGAATGAAAATACATTAAAAAAAATGTTAAACATACATATAAATACATACTAAAATACATAACACTAATAAAAATATCAATATTGACAACAATATGTGTGCTATCGATATTACTTACTTTGATATTAATTACTTCGATATTAAAAAAAACGATATTACTCACCTTAAGGTCAATATTCTGGTCAATGATATTCTTGACTTCGATAGTCTGTCCCTACGATATTAAAAACTCGATATTAAGGTAGGTCGATATAAAAAACCGATATTTTGACTGCGCACCCAACCAGCCGATCGCGTATTCGCATCTTGCATATTGTCATCCAGACCCTTCCCAGATTCTCAGCTAGAGCATATATACACCTATCCCTTCCCTTGTGAGGTCCTAACGTTGTCACCTAATTGGTCCAACAGAGGAATGCATGTTGGGCACACCCACCCTTCAGATGACGCATACACATGGCCTGACTTCGCGTTGCGCTCAGCCATTCACTCGCCCTCAATTTCTAGGTCTTGGTCCAGAACCTCGCAACAGCAAACATGCCCTTACTAGACACATTCTTAGTAGGAACATGAGCATCCCTACTAGCCTGAACATTTACTATGAAACAAGGGGTGATCATTGACTCTGTTAAAAATGCAGCCCTTTCATTGCCTTCCATCCAGGGATTGGATCTCTCTTGTTGAAGAATGAGAGCAAATCGATTTTCTTCTGCTGCAAACAAACAGAGCAGTTGGTCTAGTCGGGCCCACCTAGGAACTTAAAGTTTCTAGTAACTTGCTTCCAACTCTGTCCATCATCAGGGTGAACTGGGCCAGTATTGGGGGAACAGGCTTTGTACATCAGGCCAGCCGAGTGCCAGAGGCAGTTCTTTAAATGCATGGCTTGTTGGAACACAAAGAGATACAGATGCAACACACAGCTAACATTCCCCATTAGGACATCCTCAATTTCCTCTGACAGGCAGCGGATCCATAGTTGCTGGACCTCCTCATGGACCAACTCAATTGCAAACGAAAACACACTGATTTTTAAAACTCTTTTCTGGATCTCTGGCTGAGCTCAGCTAATGTGTTCTGGATGTGTTAGCACCTGGCTGATGAGCGCCCAATAACTCTTTCCCTACTCCTGTGCGGTCATAAATCCCTCCCAAGCATCATTTCAGAAAATACAGACATCTCACACTCAGGCTCCCTTCCACTGCCCTCTGGTAGGGGCTGCATGTATTTGCCTTCAGCAGGCTGGCTGCTCCTGGAGGACTCACTATGGTTCCCCTTGGGACCAAATGATGAAATACTTTCTTTGGGTTGGGCACAGTGAAGGTTTCTGTCTCTGAGAATGGTACCACTGGTGAGAATCAGATTCTTAGGTGGGTACTGACTCAGCAAGTGGTAGCATAAATACCTGCAAACGCTCCATAATAGATGTTCTTCGCCTATTCAGACACCTAGGACTAAAGCACCCCATCCTAATGTTCTTTAACTGCCAGCAGGTGGCACTCGGTCTCCTTCAGTGGGCTGGTGTCTTTTTCCAATGTCATTGGCCCTCTTCTTGGTACACGCACCCATATTTCTCTTGCTGTTGGGTACCTGGATCTAGACTGTTGCACTGATGGCTTGTAGATGATGAACCCCATATAGCTGCCAAAGAACCGGATGTGCCTGGGAGGAGTGCGGCACACTGAGCATCACGAAACTGTCTGACCTCATCTCTTCTTCTTCCTCTAGTTCTTGTATGCACTCTGTTTAGAAAGTGACCTCATGATAGTTTGATTGAAGACCTGGGACCTTTTATCGGGCCATGAGAAGCTGGTGGGTCGAGTTCCCACACAGTGCTCTGAGGGATGCAGGCAGTACAGAGGCAGCAATAGTGTATAGCACTAGGTCCTGCGGATGTGGGCAGACAAGAGCATCTTGAGTGGTCACTGCTTCCTGGACCCTCTTCGCATCATCCAATAACTGCACACAGGTCATCTTCTTCAAAGCTACTGTATTTCTATTGGGCGTTCTGTGATAATGCCCAGGAATGGCTGTTGCACGGATGTTCCGCTTCATTGTGGAGGTTGTGTGTATACATGTACAACACAGTCCAGAGGCATGCTGCACTGCCATTTCCATTGGCCAGGATTCTGTATTTCCGGCTACACCACACACTTAACCTTGGGGGTGATGCCTCAGCTCTTCTGCAGTATGCAGTCTACAGACAGATGGAGCAATGAGTCTCATTCCAGATTCGAAGCAAAAGGTGTCCTAAGAGGTGTCCTAAGAGGTGAGTTAGAACTCAACCATGACTACGCTCCGATGATTGGGTCCTCTCTGCTATCAGACACGTTGCCACATCCCGCTAGGATCGAGGTGCCGGCATGCAACGACCACACTTGCTTGTATTTCTTGCATGTTCTACGTGGGTTGTGCTCTGAATATGGTACTGCCAAGGTGCAGGCACTTAGGATGGGGCTGAGGTGGCGGCACCCATTGATTCCAGTGATTGCAAGCGCCCGTGTGGATTTACATAAACCAGGAACAAAGCTCCCTGCCAGTCACTACTGACCGCAGATGTGAGTACCAGGATCCTTTATTGAGATCCTTATATACATATTGGATGAAGGATGCTGGTGAGGCACCGGAAAGACCTTCGAGTTAAACACCGGCATTCAATCAGGGGCAACTTGCTCTTAGGTCCTTGTGGCCTCTCACATCATAGAGCAGATACTGGAACTTATGTCTGATCTCTGGTCCTTGACTATAGACCTGATTTAGATCTTGATGGACGGGTTACTCTGTCACAACTATGACGGATATCCCGTCCTCCGAAATATAAATCCAATAGGATATAATGGGATTTATATTTTGGCGGATGGTATATTTGTCATCGTTGTGACTGAGTAACCCATCCATCAAGATCTAAATCAGTCCCTAAGTCTTATGTTGCACTGTTCAAGTTTTCCAGTCCCTGGTCTCCGCTGCATCTCTAGATTTTTTACTTCTCTTCCCTACAGGAAGTAGAAGCAGCGACGTGGGTGAGTAGAACAGCATGTGGGTGAAGTGGAGAGCACCCACTACCCTCTGCCTCCCCCTTTCTAGAGTGAAATGACACACAAGAGGGTGACAGGGTTCCTTAACTGGGGCTATCTACCTAAATCTGTCATTCATCTGACAGCTTTGGCAGCAGGTACTCATCCAAGATAAAATAATGGCTTCAGTGGTATATTGCACCCCCCCCCCCGCCTTCATATTGCTGCTGCTGCTCCTTAATGTCCGGACAGAATTCCCTCATGATATTTTATCACCTGGATGCAGGCCACTACCACCCCAGTCAGAAGGGTAGGGAACAAGGTGTACCTAGGGGAACATCCTCCGGTGGCCAGCTCCAGGTAGCCGTATGGGTTCAGACCCCTTTATCTGTTCCTGCCTACAGTCCCTCCTCTTCTACACAGACCTAAAACCGCATCTTAGTTGGGGCCAACATGGCCATGCACACAGAAACACCTACAGGGACAGCTTAAGGATTTAACGGCCCTGGGACAGACATATTTTGGAGGTCATGGGCCAAACATAGTTTGGGGACCCCTGTTCAGGTTTTTTTTTAATTTAATATCAAATTTCGGCTCTTTCATACCCGCCTAGGCCATTTTACTACAGTGCACAGACAGGGGCACCAACCCTAAACAAAAATTTTGGACCTATGTTTCAAACATTTAGGTTTTTAGTAAGTGGTACAAATTACACGCCTACAAGATCCAATTCCCCATATGAAATCCTGGCTAAGGAAGAAGGACTACAATTTCAAAGAACATATTGAATTACAAGAGCTATAACCAGTGTGTCAAACATAGGAGCAAGATCTGCCAAAGGGGAAGAGAATACAGTACAGGTTTGCATTAAGAGCAATCAGATTGCTGAGGGCCACAGGACCAGATATAAAATCCTGGGAGAGAGACATGATGGAATGGGCCATTGCAGAGGAAATATGGATGAAAATGGCCCACACGGACGAGTATTTGGCTGATAACTTGGAGGACTGGTCATCACAGACTAGAGATTTGATGTGGGAGTGGAGGGGGGGACTGGTGAGGCAACTGAGGACACACATGAATAGCAACTGTGTATGAGTTGCGAAGGTCCATGCTATATCACATGTCATGATGTGCGTAGCAATATGATTTTGCTTCTGTTCTATGTCAAAAGCATAAATAAAAATAATTTAAAACAACATAGGAGACAGATTTGAACATCAGTAAACTTAAAAAGAAAGATTTTAAAAAAATGCTTAGTTTAAGAAACATGTGGGATGTATTGTAGCCTTTTCAGGGTCATTTAATGCTAACTGTAAGCAGTTTTTTAAAAATCCCTTTAACACAAATCTGAAATGCTTTCAATTGGAAAGCGTTGTCTCTGGTTGCACATATCTTAGCATAGGCTCAAGCATCACACTGGAAAGCTGTCACACTAAAGGGTGTAAATGCTTCACAGGCTCAGGTATCACCTCAATGAGTTGTAGAGATCTTCCAAAGTTTTTGAGCTATCCATCTTGTTACACAGTTTGTACAAGTTCAGACATGAGACCGGTCTAATACACTTATTACACAGATTTCAGTTTTATACAGCATTTCTATCACTTGGGCATCTGACAGCAATGCATCCCTCTAATTACACAGATCCTACAGACACAGTCCTCCCACAGCTTGGCTTCTGTTAGGTTACATCAGCGTTACTTGCTCAAGCATCTGAATGCAAATCTATCCCTCAGGCTACCCATAATGTACAGGCTCCGGACTCTGAGAGCAATGCTAACCCCTACGGTTAAGATATCTCTCTGGCTCAGACATCAGACGTGTAACCTGTAACTTAGTTTACATAAAACATACCACCTACGCCATCAAACAGGAGTACCTCCTACCCAGATCTCCCATGCTCAGGCTTCGACCGATAGTGGGGCGGCTCGTCCGCTAAGGCGGAGGCGCGTCGCTCTACTGCTTTTTAGCAGTGAAATAAAGGGAAAATAAAATGATACTAACTCATATTATTATCATTTTATTTTGTCCTACTTCCGGGAGCTTTGTGTTATGGGGTGGGCAGGTCTGCTCTGCACATAGAGCGGGGGAGGAGCGGTAGCACCCACCTTAGTGCGCTCAGCCCAATAGTTAAGGCGGTGTTGTGATTGGCTGACTGGGAGCCTGGGTGTGCTTCCTCTTCAGGCTGAGCGAGGGTATTTGAAGGAGAGACGCGGCAAGGAAGTGGCGAGAAGGTACGTTTTTCTAGTCATTTTAGTTTATAATACCCGCTTCCCCCCGCATCCTCCCGGCCTCCCGCCCCCGCCCCTTCGATCTGTGCCAGCCGCCGCTGCTTACAGATAAAGTACACGTCAGGGTACAATTTTCTTACAGGTTAGAGTCTCAAAATGAGAGAGAAGAACTATCCTGCAGAGTGATTGCATGCTTACATAACAGACAGGACATGTAAACATCTATAAAGCTATCCTTTAAGTACTAATGTGGGAAAATATCTAGACAATGACTAGATGAATGCTCTCACTTGTATACAGCACTCTGAAGATTAGATTATTACAAACTCTTATGGATGTAAAAATTGAAAACCAATAACAAATGTTCACACTGCAATTGATCCATTTCAATAACCCAAAAAAAGTGAAAGAACCCAAAAATAAGTTGCTAGCATGTTTCAAATAGCTTTAAGGGGTATACACATCTAGCACATTGAAGCATTGGTGAATGCTAAGCACTTAACCTTCATTAAAGGGACACACTAACACAACAACAGAGAAGCCTGCCTGAGAAACAGAACAGTCACAGTAGAGACAACATCAGAGCTAACATCCTCTGGACAGCCCAGGCTGCAGTATTGCAAAAAGAACAGGCAACAACAATCTGGGCTTCCTTTAGGCACCAAACAGGCATCACAAGTGAAAGCTGATCTCAGAGACAGAACGGACCAAGCAAATAAAGGATTATATTTGTGGAGTCGAGTAGCAGACTAATGCGGGAAAAAGCACTGAAACCATGAAGAGGGACATACATTTCCCGCATCCCTAACACAGGACAGGCAGAAGCATGTGCAGGCCTCACTTTGACAAGTACTGTATAGGTAGCAGCATTGCAACTATATATATATTCACTGAAAAAACCATAAGTTTCACACATGTTATAGTTAGCGGAAATTTTACTGATAAAAAACCAATGAAATTCCCCCGTTATAGTTAGTGCAGGCAACTATAACTCACGCGACCGCAATCCTCTGCTGATGCTAATACTGTATTTAGACACTTATTTGCCCATGTCTTCTTCCATACATTTTTAGCTATACATATATTACAAATATTTTTTTTTCATAAAGACACATATGTCATCAGCAGAAGATTGCGGTCGCGTGAGTTATAGTTGCCTGCACTAACTATAACGGGGGAATTTCATTGGTTTTTTATCAGTAAAATTTCCGCTAACTATAACATGTGTGAAACCTATGGTTTTTTCAGTGAATTTGCAAGGTTTTTTAAATGCTAATTCCTAACTATAACGTGTGTGAAACCTATGGTTTTTTCAGTGAATTTGTACGTTTTTTTAAATGCTAAGTTACTTTACGCCATTCGTGGCGTGCGCGCCCACTTAACGCAGTTCGTTCCGTGCGCGCACGGTGCGCTTCGCGCACCGTGCGCGCACAGTGAGCACGCGGTGCGCTTCGCGCACCGCGCGCCCACTTTACGCAGTTAGTGGCGTGCACGCACGGTGGGCACGCGGTGCGCTACGCGCACCGCGTGCCCACGTTACGCTAGATGGGCCATGTACTTACTTGTAGGTACCAAAAAACAAACAATAAACACAAGGGCTCTTTTTAGAGCCACCTTATATCTAAACACTTAAATGCGATTTTTTTTAAATTTGTTTTATTAAGTTTTTTTTCGGGTGCGCGCTGGGTGCGCGCACTCGGCGATATTTTTTAACAAAATATTAATCTTTTTTTTTGCCCTACAAGGTCCTACTTTGACCCCCTTACAATGCCTACTGGGTCTATTTCTACCCACTCTGCCCCCTTTTCAAGTTCTCCCCCTTTGTTTATCACCCCCTCTTTATGCGATAGACAAAATGGCGGCCGCCGCTTCCTGATTTCCACCGATTCGAATGTTTACTAAGATCTAACAACCAATCAGAATTGCGCTCGCGCACGGCGAGGTGCGCGCACCCAGCGCGCACGGAGCGCGCTTAGATATATATATATTGATTTAAAGGCTATTTTCTCATAATCTACTGAACAGATTTACACCAAACCTACAAAAGGCACTTCCTTGACCTGGGGACTACCTCTCTGCCAAATTTCTAGTAATTCTGTTCAGCCGTTCGGGCTGTAGCCCTGTCTAAAGGTCCTATGGAAAAATGCATGGGGAAAACGCGTTTTGGGACCCCCCTTTTTTCTCAGCCCCCGCTTGACGAATCCCCCCGAGACTTTCAGGGTAGGAGCGGAGCGTAGCGCCCCACCTATTTTGAAAAATTCACGAGGATTCGTCGACCGGCGCCAAAGTTATTCAAAATAGAATGTTGAGGTTTTCCTATGGAAACGTGGTCCTAACTATAACTACCTACTGGCGACCGCCAGTAGGTAATATACATATATATATATATATATATATATATATATATATATATATATATATATATATATATATATATATATATATATATATATATATATCCATATATATCCATATATATACACACATACATACACACAGACACAAACACTTCCCCACATTAACAGACACCAAGCAAGGTTCTGTCACACAAATGTCAGAGTCTCAGGAAATAGAGCAGAACATTTGCACACTGCGGGGCATATTATCAAGAACTGGTGTTAAAACTATCGCCGCTTTAGCGGCAGGAAACTGCTGCTAAAGCGGCGATAATGGGCTTGATAATATGCCGCAGAGAATTCCCATAGAAGCCCATGTTCTGGTGAACATGGGCTTCTATTGGAATTCTCAAGGGCATATTATCAAGCCCATAACCACGGCTTTAGCGGCAGTTTCCTGCCGCTAAAGCGGCGATAATTTTAACGCCGTTTTTGATAATATGCCCCTGCGCTTGTAAGTGGAATGTGGGCGTGAACAGGACTGAATGACTTTGTCTTTCCTTGTAGGAATATATTACTGAAAAGTGGCCTTGTAGAGAAATGTGCACTTAGAAATGGCTCTTGTTTAGGCAGCTTTTGTGACAATAGAGACCATATGCCTGCTTTATTAATGTTATAAAGTGCTGACAAAGTAGGTGAGATGTCATGTGCAATAGAACCACATAAATTTGTGTCACTCATTAGGAGTAATTGCAAGTCCCTCAAGCCTTTACATCTAACAATGAGAATGCGTGCATCAGAAGGCAGTACAGTGCTGTGTTTTTTCAATATTGTGATGCAGCAGTAACTCACTAATGTTCTTCAAAATAATCTGCGTGACCCCTTCTTTTATCACGAGTGAGGCACTGCTTCCAGCTAAACAGGTTTGATTTGTATACCTAGCATAGTCTATGCAGCTGTTAAAGAAACCCGTGTGTGATCAGCAGGTAATGTTTCAAATCCCAGTAAAGAGGACCAGTGGGTCCATGATTTGTG
Organism: Triturus cristatus; assembly: GCF_964204655.1. Classification (NCBI taxonomy): domain Eukaryota; kingdom Metazoa; phylum Chordata; class Amphibia; order Caudata; family Salamandridae; genus Triturus; species Triturus cristatus. Next base: position 1,658,847,770 of record NC_140590.1, on the reverse strand, counting down.
TGTAAACTTAAGACCACCTGATCGAGCAGTACTAAGAGATCACTGTTATTAGGATACTTTCTCTAATGACATCTGTTTGTTGTAAATTCGTAAGGGTTGTATTGGATTGAAAATCGGCCCGGGCACGCAAAAGAAAGGTGGCCCACATTTGCATATTGCCTTTGCAAAACACTGCTTCGGCGAAGTTTTATTAAAAAAAAAGGAGGGGGGAATAAAAAAATGCACGGATTAGTTTACACTGGTGAAACACACCTGAAAACAAGTGAGGGCACTTTTGCTCAGGCCCCCTGACCCCGCTCAATATGCATATGTTAATGGGCCGGCCCAGCGAGAGAAAGGAAGTGACACCTCTGCCCGTTGATAAAAGGAACGTAATGCCTCTAGAAAGACTACTCAGGCACCCACTGGGCCATTGGTGGCATCCGAATAATGCAGAAACCGCCAAATCGCCCCCCAGACTGCTAAAAAAACAGCCCACAGCTGGAACTGCACACCGGCCCCTCGGGCATTGCCCCAGTGCCCGCGTTAACAATCCGACGCTGGTTCGTATCTCTGTAAGAGAAATGTGCTAATCTGTACACAGACATCTTTGTGCGACCTGCGGGTTAGAGTCATATTTAAAATATCTCAGTAGGCTCATTGCTGCTGCCTAGAACTCTGCAGCCCACATTTTCGAATGGGGAATGAAATAGCCTAATAGGTTGTTAATGGCAGCAGTATCTGTGACTTTGAAAGCCGCTGATGCGAATTAATGAGCGAGTTTATGCTTCTGCTGAAGAGATTCGCCTGTGACATACTGTTGACAATTTCACATCACAGCACTTTAATTTAAGTGCCTGTTGTAGACACAGGAGGAAAAACAGTGCAAAATCTCACAAACAGTACTTAAACGGAAATATAGAAGTGCAGGTACTCACTCTTTGGAGTGCCTGTTTGCTCCTGAGAAGTGCCGGTACTCTCCAATATATTGCAGCAGTGCTGAGAAGTGCAGTTACTCTCCATTCCAAATGAAAGAAGTGCAGGTGCTCAGTACCCTAGAGTGCCTGCCTATTTACAGCACTGAGCACATCCTTTAATAATCAGCTAAAAATGTCTAACATGCAAGCTAGGACATCTTATCTAGTTAGTACTGAGGTGGTTCAGTGTATTATAAGTCTTAACTGAGATCTGGGTGTCACCTCGAAGTCAAAGGTTTCACTAGAGAGTTATCATGGTGGGTTTATATACCCCCTAAAGACATCTGAGTGTACTGTGGAAGTCCTATCTCTGAATTCTGTCAAAACTGACTCCGCCTTTATCCTTCTACAATTAACACGTATGGCATTCTGTTTTGTAAAAATAGCAGTAATTGGTAACATCCACCAGAGCCAATTATGAGTCAGTATGCACTTTTCCAGTTTGTGGCATGTGCTGTGCAACTTATTATCAGGGCGGCTGAAATTATGTACATGAGAGGGCCAAAATATGTGGCAGGGTAAACTAAATTATGCGGCAAGAAAAGGCAAATTATGCGGCGTAATGCGGCATATTTCCTGATGGTATTACTTCATTATTTTGTTATTTTTACAATTGGTATCACTGTCTGGGTATAGGTTGCACCTCATTATCATCAGTTTAACACCAAACCATAGCAATAAGCAACAGAAAGATGACCAGTCAACATTTGCGAAGGGCATTTCGCTGCCCGGCAAAATGTGTATCAGGGTTTAAGTAACTTTTAAACCGTTTGAGGTAGGAACAACTTATTTTTGTTAAAATCTGCAGATTATGCAGCTGATGATGAAATATGTGGCAAATGCAGCAGTTCCAAAACTATGCGAAAAATGCAGCGGCTGCACACTCGCATAATTCCAGTGGCCCTGCTTATTACTCATAAAAGACTCATTGTACACCTCTTTCGACTGCCTAGTGTGTGTTTTCCTGTACAGCACAATGAAAAAACTGTTAATTTAAGGTAGACGTTGTACACAAAACAATACATAACCACTGATGTTTATACTGTGACTACTTGCTCTTTACAAGATAGCTTCTCCATAGATGAGTGACTCAGAGGCTGAGGGCCCAGACAGCCCATCTTGCTCGTTGGCCTCCAAACTCCAGTGACTGCAGACATGGCTGGTCGGTGGAGTAGCTATTACTTTAAATGAAACGCTCAGCCCGTTTGAAACATTAGTCAACGCAGATGCAGGACCGGGTTTATGGTGCTAAGACCGGTGCAGCCACACCTTGTGCTGACTATGGTGGAAGGGGCGCTGTGTTTAAAAATAACTATTGGTTTAAAAGCAAGTGGACTTCCTTGTGCGTCCTGCAGTTTTCAGGCAACAATGAAAATGTCAAGATATTTTTGGTGATTAATGCTCCTACTTGATAGGAATTTTGTCTACTGGCAGCTTTGGCTCATCATAAAGTAGTGCAGAGGATTAATGTGCCTGCTGCAAAGAACTTGTACCATTCAAATCACAGAACTGAGGGGCATATGTACAAGAACTGCCGCTTACTAGCGTTAGTTAGTTGCAGTTTTCTTAACGCAGCCCATCACCAAAAACTATCGCCCTGTTACCCACGCACTCAAAACAAGTAGACTGGACTACGGAAACGCCCTCTACGCTAGAATCAACAAATCCCTACTACGCAAACTCCAGACCATCCAGAACACCGCAGCCAGACTCGTCCTCGGCATCCCTCGACATGAGCACATCGCCCAGCACCTGCAAGACCTCCACTGGCTCCCCGTTGAAAAGATGGTAACCTTCAAGTTACTCACCCATGCCTACAAATCTCTCCACAACATCAGACCCAAATACCTCTACAATAGAGTCTCCTTCCATGTACCCAAACAAGACCTCTGCTCCGCCGACCTCACTCTAGCAGAAACCCCACGCATCCACAGAACCAGAGCGGGAGGAAGAGCCTTCTCCTACATCGCGGCCAAAGCCTGGAACGGACTCAGTCAACATCAGACGCTCCCCCACTCTTCACACCTTCAGGAAGAGCCTCAAAACCTGAATCTTCGGCTGAACTGGAGTGGCCCCTTCCCCCCCCCCCCCCCCCCCCCCCCCCCAGCACCTTGAGACACTCACAGGTGAGTAGCGTGCTTTAAACCCCCTGATTGATTGTTCACAATGTATTTACAATACATCGCTAGATGGTAATAGTAACATCTAGCCGCGGTGAAAACTGCTGGTAACACTAGTGTCAAGGGGATACAAATGTTGATGCTAGCGAAAGAAAAGTGACAAGAAGCCCAATGGCAGCAACAAAACTCACGTTACTCAGCCCAACGTGACTTTTTTTGCCTCTAGAGGCAAAAATAACCTATAAGTCCACCTCCAATGATAAATAGGAAATAAAACCAATGGAATGGAGAATAGAGCAGCCAGTGCCAAGTGCAGCACAGATCAACGACCCCCCCCAAACCCACCAAGGATGACCAGCCAGAGTCCCAGGGGAAGAGGAAATGCAGATTCATGGCTGCAATCATGAAACGAGGTGCATCGCTGGAAAAAAACAGTGATGCATCGCTTTTCATGGTGCCCTACTTGCAAGTCCCTCCTCCACCCCCAGGCTTCTGCCTGAGCCTCATTCCTGGTGGTCCAGTGGTGGAGTGTCACTGCTCTGCAGCTTGACAGCCCTCATGCCCCTCTTTTCTGCTGTCCATCTTTCTGCTCTTCTTGGTTGCTTTTCTACCTTTGCTTTTTTTGGCTTTGTTTTTCCTGCGCTTTTTTGCAGTTAATTTTTCCCTATCCTCTCCCTCCTTGCCGCTGAGATCCACCGCGTCCCTGCCCCCTCCAGTGTCCTCTCCCGCGTTTCTCACCTCCCAGCTGTCCAGCCCCCCTGCAGCACTACCTAATGACGGATGTTGTGCGGCCATGTGCCGAGGGCGTGCCACTGGTACACCGAACAAGCCTGTCTGCGTCCGTCCACCCCTGTACTGTGCCCAGCACCGGGGACGCTGCATCTCAGACACTCCACCGCTACGATGCCAGCACCGTCCTTGCCCTCAAACCTGGACGCCACGCCACCTGCCATCTAGCATCACCAAAGAATACCCTTGCACCCTGCACCTGCCAAAACTGCTAACGCACCTACTGCCACTTCAGCATACCAGCGCCTCAAGCCAGCCAGCCGGCCAACTCCTTCTGCGTGTTGGCCTTGAAGCTCTGAAATGCCCTCCCTAGTTCTATCCGCAGTATAAAGTCCTACCTGCCTTTCCGTAAAACTGTGAAAACATTCCTCTTCCCTCCGTTATAAGCTGTCTTGTTTTGCGACCAGCTTTGCAGTTTTCTGTTTTCAGCGCTGGGACGCCCATTTGCTGGAGCAGCCATGTGCTCTACAAGTCACCATAACATAACATAACAGAGCACAAATATGCCACAGATATCTGGAGCCTCCTCGACGCCACCATTTCCTTCTTCATGTAAGCCTGGACCAACCTCTGCTCCAGACAAGACATCACCATCACCATCCCCAACGGCTACAAAATCACCCCCAAGGACCACCCCGACCGTCCAGGAGGAGGCATTGCCATTGTCTACAAAAGCACACTTTGACTGACCACACACTCTTATGACCCAAAGGCGACCATGGAACACCTCCACTACCAGATCCGGACCAACCCCAAGACCACCCTCCACTGCACCCTCGTCTACAGGCCCCCTGTGCCATGAACCCACATTCACTGATGCCATTGTAGACCTTATCACACCCCGGGCTCTCCCACCTACTGACTACATCCTACTCAGAGACCTCAAGTTCCACCTGGACAACCCCAGTGACCAGATCACCACCCCTCTCCTGGGGAACCTCCCCGATATCGAACTCAAGCAGCTACTCATTGCACCAACCCACATAGCCAGACACAAGCTCGAGCTCGTCTTCTTCCTTGCCAGTGGGAACTTCAGCTACAGCCACACCACAGAACTCTCCTGGTCTGACCATCATTGTGTACATCACGCCTTCACCACACCCACCGTACACCACCGCCATCATCACCCCCCACCCCGTCGCAGCTTAAACAAGGCCACAGAAGAACGAGGAAGGCGGGGCCAGCATCGGCCCCGCCGCCATTATGGTGGTCGGACCGTGCCCCCGTATCCTTGCCTGTTCCGTTGGCCCCCGCATTGGCTGGGGGCCGTGCCCCGGAAGCGATCGGATCGCTTCCGGGTCCTGGGAGACTCCACCGCGCCCTTGATCCCCTCCACAAGAACCGGTTTTAGCTGGTGGATGTGCATTAGTATAAAGCCGGGGGGAGCGCGAAGAGCAGTCTCTTTGCTCTCCGCCCCCCCTCGGCAGCACACCCGTCGCGTGTGCCTCCTCCCGCGGGAGGACCTTTAACCTTTTTTCTTTTGTTTCCCTGCAGGTTGCTGTTGGAAATATTCGAGCGGGGAACGGATCCTGTCGGGTGCCTGGCTTGGTGCACGCATCGTTTCCGGGCCCAAGGATGCTAATATCGTGGAGGCTCTGTACGGCGGAGCTTGGCCTGGGTGCACGCATCGTAAGGGACGCTGAAAATCGTGGCGATGATCGGCGGGAGAGGCGTTTTGCGGTGCGCGAGGGGAGCGTTTTTTCGGAACTCGCAGGCTGCACCTTGATAGCGGGGGAGTGGAGTGTAAGTATCCCTGCTCACGTCCCGCCGCCGGACCGATATAATGTTGATCGTATGATTTTGGGCATCATTTTAGAGTAGGGTGCAGGGGCGGCGGAGAGTAATGGGGTGTAAGGTTGTGCAGTAATGCTTGAGCTCCCCGATTGTTTCGAGCTAATGAAAGATTTAGAGCAGGTCCCGCTGCCGCACTAGTATGATGTTGCACATAGGGAGTTGGGCATCATTTACAGTGGGGTAAAAGTAGGACCGGGTTGTAGTCCTGCCTTCCTCTTCTGGGAGCAGTAGTTCAGCGCGCCATCAGTACCCGTGGCCAGCTGCCAAAAAACCTCTTCTGGGCCGTGCTGCCCGTTGACTGCTCCTTCATCCAGCAAGGCTGGGGCTAGGGAGGATGTCTCTGATCTGGGGGGTCTCTGATTTCTCTGGACTCTCGGAGGATGAAGCTGACCACCAAATAAATAATCAGGATACGAAAGGCTCTCCAGTCAAAAGAATGGTGTCAGTTTCACTTACATTTGGATGGATTATGTTATGTTATGAATTTTCGTACATTCCATGCGACACTGTGCAAGGACGCTGAATTCTCGCCCATAATTGTGTGGCATACTTGTCATGCACTCCGCTTCTAGCCCTGGAATTTGTTCCATGGCACACTATAATTTCCCTGGCCAAGCTTTTGTGTGCTGCGGATGCTACCGTGCTGTAGGGATCGAGGCCTGTCTGCTGAATTGACAATGTTTGCGGGTCACAACTTGTTCCTTTCTTCTGCGTGGTTTACAGTATCGGTTTGAAATGTTTAAGGGAACACTTTGTGATATATATTTTCACGATCAGGGCGGGCTCTATGGCGGTGTGACCGCACCCGGCACTGACTTACGGTGGGAGCGTCGTATTTGGAAGTGTATTATGGTTTGAAAAGCACCTGCTGCCGCGTTTCTGTCCTCCAGCAAATAAAATGTCAAGATAACTCAGGTGATTAATGTTCTGCCTAGAAAGAGATTGGAGGTTTGTCGAGTGGGAGTTTTTGGCTCATGGTAAGGTAGCGCAGAGGGTTAATGTGCCTGCTGCAAAGAAGTGCACATAAAGTAAATAGGTCAATGGCTTGCTACTTTTGTCAGAGATCCTTTTGCTACTTGCAGTTTAGAATCCTAACAGCTATTAACTGTCATCAAAGAACTGCATGCAAACAGCAAAGTACAGATTAGAGCGTTATGGGTTTTCATTATCCTGTGTTGGAAATGGGTTATTTTGATAGAAATAAACTCTGATTATTAAAGAGAACCTAAACTATGGTGTTACGTTTTAAAATTCTGAGTTGGTGCCTCTTCAGACCAAGCACTCTCAAACTATCCTGCCAACCAGTATAGATGACATGCGACTCCTACACCTCGTAGTCCTCTGTCTTTCCGTAACATTTCCTAGACACTGATTTACACACCTATGATTGATTGTGTCTGTATAGTGTGAGGGATGTAGAGTGCTCTGACACCCTACACTGGAATGAATGGCGCTATAAAACTAATTAAATGCATCTGAGAGGAAGTGGTTATGGAGACTTGAGTGCCCCCTTTTAGAGGGTGGTAGTGAGGGAATCCGTGGCAGAGGTGGTCTTTGGGAAGCGCCAGCAAGCATTGTCGCACTGGGCGCCACCAGCGCTAAAGCCATCCCTGTTCAAGATCCTCAGGTCCTTAAAAGGTCTGTTGTCTTGCTCGTTTTAGGTATGGCGAATAAACACATTATTTTTCTCTTCTTCAAGGACTGGTTGATGGCGTTACCGACCAGTGTAGTAGCATCTGGCAGCAGTGGGGCGAGTGGGGGCGGTCTCCGGGTGCAGAAGGCCCATAGTTGGCTGCGCTCCTCCAGGCATGGCCAACCTAGTCTATGGGTAGACTAACGCTGAACGGCTCAGTTCTTTCCATCTGGGTGGCTCTGCTCTGTGGACATAGGACTGAAGCAAATGGTCATGTTCCAGACTCTGTTTCGAAGGGTTAGAACCATTCAGCATGCGGTGTTTGACAGGGTCCACTAAGGTACAATGAGGAGCACCCCCTTTCTTTCCAAAGCTATTATTTTAGTGCATTTGTGCGCTGCTGCTGGGCAGCAGCGGTGGTGCGCTCTCGAAACGAAATTAGCTATTATCAACAATGCACTTGCACCATCGGAAGCGGTTTTGGGATCTATAGCTCGTGGGTACGGGGTATTATGGCACTAGATTACATGGGCATTGATGCTGGGGGTATTACTTAAATGGGATTATAAAATGTTAAGTATCGGCAGCTATGCTGTTCACTTACTATTGGCTAGGGTGGGCAGGGCTGATCTTTCCTTCATGATTTTAGCCACAACTTGTTTTAAAGATTAGTTCACAGTGAACTTTGAGCACCTCGAACAAAGGGCGATCTTTTCACCAATATTTCACGCATTTGATTCAAAGGATATGTACAATTTATCTCCGGGGGGTGCGTCGTGAGACCTACTGATTTTCGCCGTAACATGTAAGCAATTGCGGGAGGTTCCTCGCCAGACCGTTTTGTTATTCAGGCCTGTTTTCTGGTCACTGTTGCCTTTTGTCATAAATGGCAGGGTTTTTGCATCCTTTTACTTTATATATGTTTGGGTATTAAGCTAGACAGAGGTCTTGTTCAGCGGGCTGACCGATGTTAGATTGGGGGGTTTCTGGTTGGCGGGGAGGTACTGCTGTCCAAGTTGGGACGCTTGCCTCTAGTCAGGGAAAGGGAGATACACAGTTAGGTTAACTTAACCCCTGCTCACCCCCTAGGTAGCTTGGCCTGAGCAGTCTAGGCTATCAAATGCAATGTGTATAGTATTTGTACCAACACTCACAGTAACACAGGGAAAGGGCCACAGTTTTACTACACATTAGTTTTAGAAAATACGGTCCTGTGTTTGACCTCATGGCCACAGTTTCAGATCCCTGTGAGCCCATCCAGCCGTGTCTCATTCAGAGAGGGAGAGAATGAGTGCATTCAGCCAGCAATCACACTTCCTACCTCTGAGAAATTCTCTGGCCTGTGCCTTAGCTGTATTCCTTGTGACTACAAACACAGTGATAGGCGTAGATCCATCACGTTATCGTGTTACTGTTACGCTTCAGAGGGAATGCGTTTTGACGCAATTATTGAATTTTGGTTTCCCAGATGGTCCTAATTATTTAGCAGCGCTATGCACAGATTCTGGCAGTCCATGAGCTGTGGTCATACAAAACTTTAACTGAGCACGTCCTTTAATACAACTGGTGCTATGCTAAGCACTCTCAGCGGACAGTCCTATTTTATTGCACTTAGGGCTGTGCTAGGCCTCATTGAAAAGTCTGATTTCAGGGTTCTGCACATTACTCAATTTTCGGAATAGGAAACCAGGAGCCAAAGGTTGGCGCTCCCAGATGGCTTGTGACATCACGAGTGAAAAATGGGCTTTGGCCGCTTCACAGGGAATGCAAGTAGGGAATCGGCGTGGGTAGGAGTTGTGCCGCTTTACAAAATACAAGTGAGAGATGCCGCCACATGGTATGTATTATCTGAACGTCCCATGCCTTGCTGTCACGCATTATTAAATACTTAAGCACGTCGGTGCAGTTACACATACAAAGTGGGGGACGGCCCAAAGAGCTCAGACACCATTACAACGACGACTATAATTTAGAAACCTGTTAGGTCACAAGGAGGGTGCACCAATATATGCCGTTGGTTAACATGGTACCGGTGCACCCATGTCCTCTACCTGTAGGTATGCATTCTGCTAGGTTATGGTGTTAGACAATAGCTCTGCGCCCAGGTGCCAGCGCACCGGTTCATGGGATATTGGCGTGGTGGCACTCGCTACCGGTCCACCCTATATACCAGATCAAGCATTAGAGATTTATTGTTTGTCAAGCGGTATCTCTGCACTCGGTTTTCTGCGATGCACTGTACCTACCGCTCATGGCCTGTGCGTGTGTGCGCATTTATAGTGCGTTGTGTGCATATGATATCTTGCATTTCGTTTTGTGTCACACATACTATCACGCTATATTTTTTACCAAAAAGACAAAAACACTAATCATCTGTTTTGATTCTCATTTATGTATGGCTGGATCCATGACTGTTGCATGGGAGGCGCTCCACATCGCAAGGTCTGCAAGATGGGGGCGGGCATGGGGACCGGTGGGTCCAGGACGGCAAAGGTAAGCAGCAGAGTCAAGGTTTTTGGGCGATCAATGTAGAAGCTCATGAGTTCCCTCGGCCTGTCACGCAGGAAGAGACAGCGACACCTCACCAAGAAGAAGACACAACCGCGATGAAAGTCAATTCTCTGGATGCCAAGGTGGAGTGTCATGCGTGTATCTGTGGCCATTCGTATGTCTCCTGTCTAAGTAACTTTTATTGCAGGAAATGGGGCAGCGCGCGCAAAGCAGTTAGGTTGCAGGGTCTCCTTTTTGGGGGCACGGGGGTGACGTTTCGACAAGTTCACCCGACCACACGACACTGTCATGTCACAACTTGGTGCACCTAAATCAGAGGATCCTGAGTGGATCAGTGCTGTTAGAGTCAGCATGGCTGGCCAGGCGCTGCCCAGGTGTGATTATTGTGCGGTTGCACATGCTGCCAAAGGGTTCAGTGGCAGGGAGGGGAATCAGTGAGGGCTCGCAGTCACTCGGTTCGGAGGATCAATAGTAAAATAGACAGGTTTGTTTAGGACTCCTCAGATTAAGAGTTATTGCTCATGGGTGCATAAAAGGGGATGTCTGCTACTTGCGGGACGGGGTTCACCTCTCTAGGTGGGAGAGCGAGATATTCCTGGGCGACATTTTAGCTTGGCTGGACCAATTTTCAGTGGTGAGTATGACCTTGGGTTTTTGTGGGGGGCCTGATAATCGGTCGACTATGCAGGCCTGTGCGGTAAGGTCATCGGTTGGACAGACTAAATTGACTAATCTTTTGGGGCGCCTTATTAAATGGGGCACCCAGAGGGGAGGGACATGTGGCTGTCACCTGACTCCAGGGGCAGTTACAACCGGTTGGTTGCAACGGTGCGGGGACAAACGGGGGTTACGCTTTCCATTGGCTGGTTGGCCACCCCGCACACGGGCGTAAGTAAGCTGCACTGTCTGCATGGCCCCTTTATGGAGTAAGTCTTGAACGCATGGGGGTTGCCTGGAAGGAACTACTTCCGGGTCAGCTGGGCACCCTGCGCATGCGCACCCTGGTTGGGGGGCGCGGGACAAATATGTAGAGAACTACTTCCGGGTCAGCTGGGCCTCCTGCGCATGCGCACTCTGGTTAGGGTGCGCAGGACAATTTGGATTAAAGGGGGAGGGGCCAGCGTGTTGACCTTGCCGTAGGCCCAAAAGTAATACGCAGAAATGTGATCAGCAATATGTTAGACTAGGATAGGAACATTATGTATTAGAACTTGGTTAAAGCTAGGAATGAATCAAATGTACCGAATCCTGTCTTATCATTTCATTTCTGCGTAATTATATATTTGTGTGCAAATATGTGTGTTTGCTAATAAATACGATCGGGGGTCAACGACCCCCTATTCCAAAACAATTTGATTGTATTGGTGTCTGTCCCAATAGAAGGGAGAAGGGGGCGGTAGGCCGTACCAGACCATAGAGGAAGTTGGGGCCAGCATCGGCCCCGCCGCCAATATGGTTGTCGGACCGTGCCCCCGTATCCTTGCCTGTTCCGTTGGCCCCCGCATTGGCTGGGGGCCATGCCCCGGAAGCGATCGGATCGCTTCCGGGTCCTGGGAGACTCCACCGCGCCCCGGAAGTGATCGGATCACTTCCGGGGCGCGGGTGATCCCCTCCACAAGAACCGGTTTTAGCTGGTGGATGTGCATTAGTATAAAGCCGGGGGGAGCGCGAAGAGCAGTCTCTTTGCTCTCCGCCCCCCCTCGGCAGCACACCCGTCGCGTGTGCCTCCTCCCGCGGGAGGACCTTTAACCTTTTTTCCCCACCCACCATCCCTGAGATAGATGTTTGTTGAAGTGAAATATGTTAGTGTGTTTTTTCCACAGGATGTCAATTACGAAGACAATTTGTATGTAAATGCCTTTTTGTCGTGTTTTAGGCGGTATTGCTTGTCAGGCGGTAAGGTCATCGGTTGGACAGACTAAATTGACTAATCTTTTGGGGCGCCTTATTAAATGGGGCACCCAGAGGGGAGGGACATGTGGCTCTCACCAGACTCCAGGGGCAGTTACAACCGGTTGGTTGCAACGGTGCGGGGACAAACGGGGGTTACGCTTTCCATTGGCTGGTTGGCCACCCCGCACGCGGGCGTAAGTAAGCTGCGCTGTCTGCATGGCCCCTTTATGGAGTAAGTCTTGAACGCATGGGGGTTGCCTGGAAGGAACTACTTCCGGGTCAGCTGGGCCCCCTGCGCATGCGCACCCTGGTTGGGGGGCACGGGACAAACATGGAGAGAACTACTTCCGGGTCAGCTGGGCCTCCTGCGCATGCGCACTCTGGTTAGGGTGCGCAGGACAATTTGGATTAAAGGGGGAGGGGCAGCGTGTTGACCTTGCCGTAGGCCCAAAAGTAATACGCAGAAATGTGATCAGCAATATGTTAGACTAGGATAGGAACATTATGTATTAGAACTTGGTTAAAGCTAGGAATGAATCAAATGTACCGAATCCTGTCTTATCATTTCATTTCTGCGTAATTATATATTTGTGTGCAAATATGTGTGTTTGTTAATAAATACGATCGGGGGTCAATGACCCCCTATTCCAAAACAATTTGATTGTATTGGTGTCTGTCCCAATAGAAGGGAGAAGGGGGCGGTAGGCCGTACCAGACCATAGAGGAAGGCGGGGCCAGCATCGGCCCCGCCGCCAATATGGTTGTCGGACCGTGCCCCCGTATCCTTGCCTGTTCCGTTGGCCCCCGCATTGGCTGGGGGCCATGCCCCGGAAGCGATCGGATAGTCAGCACCACCACTCCACCAACACTTACACATGCCAACACCGCAGCTCGCATCCTCCACCAATGGATCTCCACCTGCGCCGACACCCTGGCACCCCTCAAGAAAAGCCCAGTCAAACAGCACTCCAAGAAGGCCAACTGGTTCACTCCTGCTCTCCACTAGTCCAGACGCACCTGCAGACGTCTCGAGTAGAGATGGAGCCACAACATCAATCAACTCTGCAAGACAATCATCCTTGCACCATGGCGCAAGGGAGCCTACGTCGGCGCATGGCAGCCATTGTGCACCATCGTGGGGGAAAAAGACAGGGAGGCTTAATCCTGAGCAGCGTGAATCTTGCACCACGTTGCGCCGTATTTACGAAGTGACGCATCTAGGCATATGCGTGACCTTGTGAAGCCCTGTGCCACATTATACCTGCATCTGGTGTGATGTATGCAGGGTGGGCGTTCCCATGCAGCAAAACCTTGTAGGATTGGCACAGTGAAGTCTCTCAGATTCCACTGCCACAGTTCTTGGACACCACTGCGTCAAAACCTTGCACCTGCCTCATGGCAGAAGTAAGGGCGACGCAGTGAGATAGGGATAGGCTGGCCCCATGCATTGTTGGAGTTACGTTATGCTTGCAACACAACTGTAGCAATGCATGACTTTAGCGCTGCCAGATACATCAGGATTCCAGACGTCATTAATTGTGACATGGAGCACTGTACATTGAATACGGCACATACATGGTGTCGCAAGGAGGGTGTAGTAAAAATTGTCGCAACACTGTTTTGTTGCAGTGATGCAACACTTTTTATGAATAGGGCCCAGGAATGCACCCTATCTTATTGATAAAGCGCATCCCTGTCCTTTTGTTGTGGCGCAGAGCAGCGCAGCAATGTTCCTTGCAGCGCTGTCCAGCACCCAAACATCTAATATGTGGACCCAAAGATTTGCACCAATTTTAAGAACAGCTATTTTCTGATCTTAAAAAACTGCCTCTAAATGGACTTTGCGTCAGTTTTGGGGGGGTTATCATCGTATGGGAATTTCATTGTAAATATCACAAAGTGGGCTCAGCGGCGGTTTTTGCACAGGAATGCCCACCTTGCATCTCTTCTTCGTTAAGTCCCACTAACAGAAGTGGCGATCTTAAAATTCACATTTATGCCCTAAACGTGCAATAAAAGAAATCCTGTAATGTCAAAAAATGTACACTACGGTGGCGTTAAGTTCTTGTACATATGCCCCTGAGTGTGAGTGAACAGAAGTAGCGCTATAAAAAAATGAAATGTACGTTGTAGATAGGCTAGGGAGAGATGAGGTGCACTGTTGGAGAGCGGGAGTGAGGTTATTCATGGAGAAGGAAGTCATGGGGGATGGGTCGCTCCAAAAAAGACTGTTGCCCCGAAACCCACCAGCATTAAAGCCGGCCTTCCGTGCAAGTTATAGTGCAACAATGGAGATGCAATGTGAAGCAAACATTTACAAAGCAGCAAACTTCCCATTTACACCAAGCATGAATGAGAGAGGGATTTAAACATGAAGCCTCATAATGCTAGAAAGTTTAATGCACGGGTAAATTTACTGGCTGTAAATAATTTGCCAGCTATCACTTTGTCTTCAATCAACGAAAACATTTTTTGAAATTCCAAATGTTTTGTTTTTTATTGTTCCTGAAAATATAATGCCAATGATATTTTTAGCTGTCATCAGTTAATCTCTTTTCCAACTTTGCCATTGGCTGCATTTTTATCATTTGCATGTCCCCTGCGTCTTCTTTTCACTGATAGCAGTGAGTGGGATTTTAAGGGTGGTATAAGCACTAATAATAATATAAACTTTATTGCGTGATTTAAAAGTAAACCATTGCATATACAAACATTTAAAATTCGAGGTTAATTTAAGACGATAATTCCATAAAAAGTTTATATGTATGGATAATAAGGTAAAACTTCAGTTTAAAAAGTCATATTCAAAGGAGCCAGAAGCAGCAAGTGAGGATTTAGCAGCATTATTCCAATGGGGGGTCGCAGACTCTGGACAGCTCAGTATGTTTTTTTGCAGCGCACTCCATAAATCTTACTAGGGCACAATTTAATTTAGTGTTCCTAGGATCGAAACACGCCAAAACTGCTGCTCTACAGCTTCTAATCATCTTTCTATTCCAGTGATGCTTGAGTAAAGCCCGTCGCTCTGTCAATAGTAGAGGACACAGGCATATGATGTGTATAATGTCTTCTTTGGGAGACCCACAAAGTCGGCACTGTACTTTTCCATGTTCTCTTTTCCATTTTGGCTGATGTGTCAACAGATTGATGACTCCCAGTCTCAGTTTTAAAAAACTTAGTTTCGTCCGAGCACTAAACAATGTGGTAAGGTACGGCTGTGGGATTAGTAAGGCATAGGATTGAAGAGTCATCCACCCATGACTTCTTTTTGCGAGGCTGGCTTTGTCTTCCACTCTTGATAATTGTTTAGTGCTGATTTTCGCTAGCCTTTTGAATTCCTTCTGGCTGGCATGCAGGATCCAGAGGTCATTTAGGCACAGAGTTTTTAAGCCTTTTGACCAATATTCGTGTCCTGCTCGCCATAAGTTGTTATCAATGCAGGCCCACAAATGGTAACCTAAACTTCCCTCCTTTGATAACCTCAACTTGTGACAGCACACGAGGACATGGCTCTAGCCAGTCGTTGTTTGCAGATGCCAAATTCCAACCTGATTTGTGCAGGTGATGTATGGTTTGGTAATTTAAACACGGACCTGTAGATATTAGTGATTATTTTATCCAGATGGTCACTGTCCAATCCTTTTAAGGCTTCACTGCCATAAGTTAGAGTGGGAATGATTTTTGCCTGAGCCACCTGAAGTGTGGGTGCAAGAGTAGGGCCTTGAAGTTTCTTTTGAATTAGACCGATTGCAAAGGCAAGTGCCGTGCCCTTCCTTTTTTGCTCTTCTAGTTGGGATTTGTATTTTCCGTTGTTGTTAAAAGTGACACCAAGGTACCTTTGGCAGTTGGATTCGACAATGCGTTCGTTATTCAGAGCCCAAGACAGCTTCTTTGCTTTCCTTGAATGCACCGCTAGAATTTTCGTCTTCCTGTTGTTAATGCGAAGCTCATTATTGTTGGAGTAGTCGGAAATAGCATCCAGAAGTCTTTGCATTCCGATCTTTGTTTTACTTAACAGTACCACGTCATCAGCATATAATAGGTTTGTCAGCGGCAAACCGGATAATTTAGGAGCGTGGGAGTTGACCTTATTGAGAACTTCGGGAAGGTTGGCTAGGAATAGATTGAAAAGTATTGGGGCCAAGACACATCCCTGTTTGAGGCCTTTTTCTGTCGAAATCTGGCGAGACAGTCTTGAGCCGTCCCCGATCTTAATTCTAACCCATGTATCCTGGTGCAGGAGTTGTATGGCTCTTAGAAGGGCCTCTGGAATGTTGAAACTGGACAGCTTCTGCCATAATTTGCTTCTGTTGACATTGTCAAAGGCCGCTTGATAGTCGATAAACCCCATATAAAGTGAACAAGAGCAGAATTTAGCTTGGTCAATTAGGCATGAGAGGGACATGAGATTGACTGAAGTTCCGGTGTTTATTGTAAAGCCTGTTTGATTCGGGGGAATTATGGAGTTTTCCACAGCCCATGACCTAAGTGAGTTTAGCAGCACTCCCGCAAAATACTTTGCTTCGTTGTCAATGAGTGCAATGAGGCGGTAATTCCCAGGAGATTTTTTGTCCCCGCCTTTAAAGATTGGTGCAAGGATAGATCCACGCCAGGAGGGCGGTATGATGTTGTTTTGGAGACATGTGTTGAAAAGGGGGCTTAGTTTTGCAGCCCAAAAAGTTGGATCTTCCTTGAACAAAGCTTGAGGAATTCCCCCAGGGCCAGGCGCGCCATCCTGACGTCCCTTTTTTATTATTTTTTCAATTTCGCCCTTCTGAACTAGCACTAAGTTAGCGCAGCTCTGGATCGAATGAATTACTTTTATTGGTGTCATTTTGTGGCCGAGCTTTTTTGAAGAGTTTGAAGAGTTCTGATGAGATTCTGAGACAGTCTCTGATGGTAGTAGTGTGTCCCTGAAAGGGAGATATTGATCATTAATGCGCAATTCCTGGTGATTGAAGTGGGAAGAAAGATATTCAACCCACTCTATTTCGAGAATGCTCGAGGAAGCGACTTTGGAAGAGCGTCCAGATGTACTATTGATTGTGCGCCAAAACCTGGCAGAGTTGTTTGATTTAATATCATACTGTAATTTGACCCAAAACAGGTTCCATTGGTTTTTGCGTAGTTCACGTTTAACTTTCTTAAGATGATTACGTGCCTCTCTCAGTTTTTTTATTTTGCTGGGATCCGATGGGTCAGTTTTTAAAGCCCGCCATGAGCGATTCATTGCTCTTTTTGCAGATAGTATCTCACCGTTTGAGCGCGGCGTGTTCTTTTGATCAATTTGGCTTGCATGTTTTGTTGGTTTCGCAAATCTATCCGTAAGTTCGGTAGCAAATATTGACCAGTTGGCACATATATTGCCCGAGCACGTTTGGCGCTCAATTATTTGTTTGGCCTCGGCTGATATGGGTTGAAGATTCTTAAGGGAACATTTGATGCGTTTGAGGTTGATTGTGAGGCTCTCAGATGGCAAGTCCCTTACCTTTTTATATTGTGTGAGGCCAGTCCTCAAAGTAATTTCTTGCGGGCAATGATCACTTTCTATTCTGTTACCAAGACAGTATCCAGCTACTTGATGGAGCAAAGAGATGCTGACAAAGGTATAGTCGATTAATGAAGTGCCTTTTTTCGATAGGTAGGAGAATCGAGGTGGCTTGTCAGCAGGATAACGTCCGTTTAAGGCTCTTAGACCCAGATTTTCGAGGTTACCTTGTAGAGAACTTCCGTGAGAATCCTCCTTATGCCAACCCGGCTTGGCTTGCGGTGGGATCACCCAGATGCTATCGTGTGATTTGGTGATCTCATTTTTATGAAGAACTGACATTAACCACATGTTAAAGTCACCAGTGAGTAAAATTTCTGAGTTTGGAAAACCTGTTTGCGCTCTTATTACTGATGCCGCTACTTCATCTGCAAAGGATTTCCTGGATGCTGTATTTGGGCGAACATAGACGTTCATGAGTGTTAACCTCCATTTTTGGCCATTGTTCACGATAAGAGAGATTCCCACACATTGGAGGCGATTTGATGAGGCCGGCAAGTCCCAGGAAGTGACTGCGTTTTTTGTTGATATATAAACTGCTAGACCGCCACTCCCCCTTCCCGGACGATTCAGTTTGTGCGCTGGAATGTGGTGGATTTTGAAGCCTTCTAGATGATGCGGTGCCATGATCCATGTCTCTTGTAATAAGAGTATGTCAAAACCCCGAAGGTAGGGAATGGTAGTGTTGTCCTCGAGTTTGTTCGTGAGGCCATTTATGTTCCATGAACAGATTTTTAAAGGAATCTTATCGTAGCAGTCCACCCTGCTAGGATGTCAGCGTAAAAGACGGGTTGTATTCAGGGCGCCGGCCAGCCATGACCAAGAACCCACCTCGTCCAGATTCCTATTTGTTGTGCACCCATCTTCTTTTGCTTTCCTCATTGGGTGGGCAGAGGTGGGAGTTTTATTACATGCTCCCCTAAGGACGGAGTAAACTGTACCCCTCCCTACGCTTCTATTTACAGCACCGCAGCTTCCCTGTAAAACGTGTGGGTAACCCTCTTCCCTTCCCGGTTGTATCAGTATTCCCCATTGTTTGAAGGTGTCGATTGACCCTAAAATTTTGTTCATTGCTTCAGCAGTTTTCCAGGTGATTTTTGTAGAATCATTTGATTGGCCTTGACATGGTGCGATGAATTCTACCGAGATTATGTCTTGAGAGGTAATTTCATCAGACAGACCTAACGCTTGTATCAGCTTTAAAATGTTACCCCGATTTAGGATATCGTGGCTGCCTTTAGACTTGTATTCTGGATAGAAGAGGGTAGAGTAGTTGTCCCCACTCCGAACTGTAATATTTGGCCTGGGCATTGCCTCTGTTTTATCCATGAATGGTAATTGCGCTATTTTTATCAAAGGACCCTTGAAGGGGATCTCATTGCGCAAAGTGTCAGGCTTTTCATTATTTACATGACCAAAGTTCCAGTTTTTATTTACTGGGAGTGGGCCCTGTTGATGATTGGCACAGGTTGCTGCATCTTCCAGCTTTGAGGTGGGGCCTCCAAGCGGCCTTGTCGCAAGACTCGGAGCATGATTCACGTCTATTCCGTTCTGCTTGATGTGTATGTTGGGGGGAGCCAAGTTGGTGGTGGTTTTTTGTTCTTTTGCATCAATGGGCAAATATTTTCCCGAAGGGACCATTGGTGGTTCCTTTACTATTGGCGGGCTGGAAGTGAGGCTCTTCCTTTTGTCACAAACTTGATTGATTGGTTGTGCTTCCGTTGTTGTTCCTGGGACAGAGGGAGTTACTTGCTCGACATCTCCGGAAACACCAGGTGGTCCAAGGCTGTTAAACATCGGGTAGAGGTTTAGGACTTGTTTGCCCCTTTTCATTTTATTGCGTCCTTTCCGCTTTCTCTGTCTCTTAATTTTCCCCGCAGGGTTTTCCTCTTCTTGTTCAATTGAAGAGAGAGGGGTGGAACTGGCTCTACTAGTAACCTGCTTCCCTCTCGTGCCACCACTTTGCGCCGTGTTCTCTTCGGGTCGTAGGGAGTTGTCAATTTCTTCCACACTTGGTCTTAAATTAAAGACTGTTTTAGATTGACGAGCTTCGCTTGGATTTCCTGGGTCTGTATCACTACCATTCCCAGAGGTAGGTGTAGCTTTTGCTATTTCTTTTAAGTCTGCTACCAGCTTTTCCATTATGCCTGGAAGCGAACTGAGTTTCTCCACAATAGGTAAGCAGTCGCATCCTTGCTGCGGGCGATCTACAGTTTCCTGGGCCCGTCTGATCAGGCTGTTTAGATTTGAGATCCTTTCGTCGATTTTGGCAACGTATACGGCAAGTGTGTTTAAGAGGCTGATTTGTATATCCATTTTGTCAGCCTGATAGAGCATAGCGTCTGCTGACTTTTGAAGGATATCAAGGGCGGTGGCCCATGTATTTTCTTGCGAGGGTACCTCACCTTTGTCCTGCCTTGAATTTGCTGGTGGCTTGGGAGAGCCAGGATTTGAATTCCCATATGAGTTCAACATTTTTGCCCATTCCGTCGATTCAAGATAGGAAAGCTCCTTCATGACACCCTCAGCGTCTTCTGTGTTCGTTACAGTTTCATTATGCACTGATTCAGATTTGCATACACAGTGAGAAACCTGTTGGTTGCAACCACCCCCCCCAGAGAAGGTGCCTAGCTTTTCCGTCATAAGGGAGGTGTTAATACCCTTAATAAAGTGAAGCGCAGATTCTCTGTTTTGACTGCACGGGATGGTTAAGCTAACTTCAGGGAGCGTACGGTTGAGATTTCCAAAAATCCTGTTGTTTTCCGCCACTGATTCAGTGTCAGTTTCCTTTATGTTGAGGTCAACACTCCTTGGACCCCCGTTTACTGAGCGATCCTTGGAAATAATCACCAGTGGGCTTAGGGGGGTTGGGAGCCCGGTAATGTTCTTGTTGCTAGAAAAAACCGCTGACCCAGCGTCCTTTAAGTAGTTGAATTTTGTTATTATCTTCGGTTGGTTCCCAATAAATTTACTGGCCCTTGTATCAGAATGCTTCTTCAAGGCCTGGGACTCGATAACAGTTGTGGTGTCGGTGTCGCTCAGCAACAGAATAGGTGACCGACTTGGGTCAGAGACTATCCTCTCGTTTCTCCCTTTGCTTTTCTTTTTCCTTTGGGGAGCCGTCGTCCTCACCCTGCCAGATCTCATCTCAAGGCAACAAAGAAGAGGGGAACTTGACTGAGGAAAAGCTCACAGGACTACTGCCGGACTTCTGCAGCGACAGGGCTTTGATCAAATACTACCGGCCAAATGAGCGCTGCACGATTTCCGCGCCCTCAAGCTCTAATACTGGCTAGTGCGGCTTCGTCCCAGGTCAGATCTCCTCTGCCACATCTGCAATGGGAGCAGCCGTATCGGCACTGTTTGTTCCACTCCAGACGTGATCCCAGCGCCCACCAACGGGAAATCCTACGAAATAGTACAGCGCTGAACAAATCGAAATGATTTACTATGACTTCCAACAAAAAAAAGCGTTGTGTAAATGGGTGATTGAGTTACTGCTGTTAACTCAGAGGGCCTTTTGTTACTTGCAGTTCATAAAATGCTAACTTTTCAATATAGCGCAGTCACTTATGTTCAGTATTAGCTGGTGTCTTGGAATTGGTATGACTCCCAAAGACAAACAACGGGCAACAAAGCAATGCCCCTCAGCTGCGCGCGCCTTACTTGCTGAATCTCCCAGGACCTGGTATCAGCGTGCAGCCTCCAGCGTCGGTCTCAGTGCTTGGTGAAACGTTCGGTAGTTTAATCCCGACCTCAGCGGGCTGAGTGATCAAAAAAAAAAAAAAGGGTCCGTGCTCCTTTAAGGGCCTTAAGGCAGGCAGGCTTCGCCCAGCCTGTGTCCTTCGCTGCCTCGTCTTTCCCTCCTAGCTCCCGGGGAAGCAATCCTTCGACTGGGGAGCCACCGACAAACCGCCAACGAACCGCCCTGGGGAAAGGAGGGACGGTCGCCGTTGCCCCCAGGCCGCTCCTCCGGCTCGCTCCCCGGAATGAAGGCAGAGTAAGCTCCTGCGCCTGACTCCCCGACTCCCCGTCGGCCGGCCGATCTGATCCGCAGGTAGGCTTGGGTGTTGATTAGTTTGCCGCTGCTCCAACACCGAATCCAGTCCAGTCCAGTCGCCAGTCCCCGCTGCTCCAGCACCGAATCCAGTCCAGTCCAGACGCGCACGATGAAGACAGATTGTTTTGCAGGGACACGTTATCCTACTGACATGTCAAACTAATATTTGAAAATGTAATCTTCGAATTACATCTATACTGCAGGTGCATTTCCTCCCAGTCATCTCACTTTAAAGGCAGATCCCTGCACCAGGTGAATTATATCACCGAGCTATCTGCGTAGACGGCTGAATACTTTACAATGCAGGGGTAATGCAGTGACTTCCCCCAGGCTACGAAAGAGGAGGAGTAAAAAAAGTATGAGCACTACACAACCAAACTACAAGATCACACTGGACTCAGTTAAACAGACACCAGGACAAGGGCCCTGGGCTTGGGGTACTGGTATTGTCACACTGACATATGGATGGGCCCAACAGCACTGACATGGAGGGACTGAAGTACAGGCAACAACCGTGGCACAGGGATGCAGTCACTGACATGATGACAGTGGCTAATAGCATGAGGCTACTGAGTCAAGGGCACTTAGGAAGCTAGGACATCAACACAGGGGCACTGCCATGCACATCTGAGATACTCACAGAAAGACACAGACACCACGACAGGGACATTGACAGGCCAAGCACTTGACCACCGGCACGCTTGCCATAGAAGACTGATATGGGAAGACTCACATAGGCATGAGGACATGGACTTTCACAAAAGACACCTTCACAGGGCCACCAGCACTGGAAATATAGGGGCACAGGGCCAGTAAGACTGACTCTGGGACCCTGGCACATGGATACAAGTATGGTGACACTGGCATGGAGACATTTAGACACTAACCCTGATACGTTGACCTTGGAAACTGATACAGGAATATTGACATGGAAGATTGATAATGGAGCACTCACGATTGGGTGCCAGGGCGATGGCAAGAGAGCATGACACAGGAACAGGGACATTGAAAACTTGTTGCTGGCACTAGGGCACTTAGTAGGAGACATAGGGGGATATTTACAATCAAATGTCAGAGCGCGGTGTTACTCCAAAATTGGTATCGCCGTGCTCTGACATTTTTTAAATGCAGGGATTCGCCATATTTACAAAAATATGGTGCACCCCCTGCGTTTCCCATAGCGCCCAAAAAACTGCCTAGCGCCAGTGCAGGCTCCCTTGTGCCATGTTGCAAGGGTGCCCGCACTGCAGGGGTGATTGTTTATGTGCAGGAAGGGACACCTTGCTAATTTTGAAACACACATAGAAAGAGCAAAAGACAAGGAGAAATTAATAATTTCTCCTCGTATTGCCATCCTAAGACGAGGTTTTACCTAGCCTTAGTTTATGGTGCTGCCCCATCCTTGTAAATATGGGGCGGCGTCAAAAAGCGATGGGTTTTGTGACAGAACGCCCGCAGTAGCACTCATTTCATGCCCCTTTCATGCTAAGTGAAGCATGAAAATGGGCCTTATTTACAAGGCGGTGTTTGTAAATAAGGAGAAGGGGATCGCTACCAGAACATCACTAAAAATGACGTTCTGGTGGCAATATATCCTTGTAAATATGCCCCTGAGATGGTGCCAATGTCTCAAGCATATGTATCCATCTCAGAATACTGACAATGATACCCTCAAATTGGTATTCAGGCATTGACAATGTGACTTAGGAAGTCTGACATTTGAACACTGTAAGGGACACCGACACAGAGACCCTGGCATTAAAATAGGGACACAGTGAAACAAAAAGGAAATCTCAAAGGGTAAAAAGGAGGTGTCACAGGGTGATTGGGCTAACAGCATTGGGATGCTGATACCTGGCATGTGATACTGGGACATAGGAAAAAGGTACATAAGGACAATGTCACAGTCCAAAGATTATACATAATGACAACAGTAGGTGAAAACTGTGAAACTTGACTTGGCCGTGGGGACTAAGCCTTAACATCAGAGCCAATAACTTTGGGGCACTATCGACAAGAGGGAATAGACATCAGCACAAGCCAGACTATAGTGCCAGCCAAACAATACAATCACACAACATCCCTAAGTGCCAATG
The DNA here is from genome assembly GCF_964204655.1 of Triturus cristatus. Classification (NCBI taxonomy): domain Eukaryota; kingdom Metazoa; phylum Chordata; class Amphibia; order Caudata; family Salamandridae; genus Triturus; species Triturus cristatus. The sequence goes on along the minus strand of NC_140590.1, from coordinate 1,658,824,370 downwards.
TCAATGCCACATATTGCCCTTTACAAATATCACCCAATGTTTTTCAAGTTGAATATGAAAAACTCAATTGACAGATTGTTCAAAGAACTACATGTATGCAAAAGTCTCACTCTCCAGTCGCTCTTGCAGTCTGGTTCACCCTTAACCTCCCTTAGTAAGTACATACTCTGCATCTCTGTGCTATTTGAAGACAAAGAAAAGGGACATTACACATTGCATTAAACTAGTAAATCTCACAGTACAATATAGCTCACTAAAGTAGAAACTGACAGTAAATTTGTATTCCTTTGTTAAACTCAGTCATTGTCTATCTCTCAATGCAGGAGGAGGGTAAGGGCTGAGCATGTACCATGCATCCTGTGGTGTTGGAAATAATACCTCTTAGCTGTCTCCTCCCACCACTGCCAAGTGTCCTCATGCATTGGAGATCAACTTCTGCTAGCACAAAAAGCTGGGATGTGCCAGCTGATGCTCATAATGGAATCACTGAAACTATAAAGTACCAGAATCCAAGTACTGGCTAAAAAGCCATGACTGACATGAGATCAGTAGGGGACTCTTTACACTCCTCTCAAAACATGCGTTGCAGAAATGCTGCATTCTTAAAGCACATTTTCACCCCAACAGATCTTTATTTTTGCCAAACTCAATGGTAAAAGATGTCGCCATCCTCAAAAGTATGAAGATCAGGGGGGCATCAGCTGTTATTCAAAGACGTGACAATTAGGTCAAGCAAAGACCCCTGCTTTAGACACATTAGACAGTGTACTCGACTTCTGGTCCTGTCCTTCACATCTTAAGCATCTCTCATGATGAAAGCCAATAATAGGCAACATTCCTGCTGGGTAGTTTTAGATGTTTTCGCTAAAAAAAATATATAGATCATTCTAGGAAGAGTTGAAACTGTCCATGGAAAGTATTTCAGCCTTAATGAGACATGCTGTTCATCTCCCATGAAAGGCCTGTCAGCCTAGCTGAGAAGTGTTGCAATGTGTGACAGATCTCCTCACTAGGTTTAATTATTTACACACATAATACAGTGGCGCCCCTGAGTAGTGTTGGTACCGCTTCATGAATGTATGGCAGCCCCATTGAGAAATGATGGCACTGTTCGCACAAAGCATAGCAGTACTAATATTAAAACAAGCATTTACAATGCAATGGTCTCGGCAATATTATAGGTAGTGCTATTGGTATTGCTCATTATTTTTTTATCATTTTTGTATCCCTAAATAAATGGCATTGTCATTTCTATTGGCATTAGCTTTTTTTTTGCATATGTGATAACTATTGCATTAGCAGAGAGAGAGTGAGGTGGTGAGATAGAGAGAGAGAGTGAGGTATTGAAATAGAGAGTGAGGTAGTGAGATTGAGAGTGAGGTAGATAGAGAGTGAGGTAGTGAGATAGAGAGAGTGAGGTAGTGAAAGAGTGAGGTAGTGAGGGAGAGTGAGGTAGATAGAGAGTGAGGCTTATTACTGTATTTGGGTGTTACACTGCTGCTAATGGGGTGAAAACTTCACTAAGACAGTGTTAACTTACAAAAATAATAAATACTATAAAAAGAATTGTCATATTATGCTGCATAATTTGCCTATTCTTGTTGCATAATTTAGACTGCCTTATTTGGTCTTCCTCTGCGGCTCTGCCGGATAATTCCAGTGGCCCGGTCTATGCCTCTCCATTTAGTGCAGAGAGTACACTAGGCACAAAATGTGCATGTCTTCCAAAATGAGAACAATGAAAATAGGACGGTCGACCAGCTAGAGGAAAGGCCCGCTTCCATACAGAAATACAATTGTTAGGAATGGTTTGAAAAAGTGTCAGGAAACGCAAACACTACATCTGGGATCAATTTCAAACATCAGAGTAATATTGTTACCTTGTTTTCATAAAGCGCTTCAATGCAGGACTTCGCAGCTCTGTAAAGGAGAGAATCACTAGAACCATCTGGAGGAAAGACTGAACCTGCATCACGCATATTCGAACCTGCTGACTACGGATCTCTTCAACAGATACTGAAACCCACTGAGTTGTTTTGCCCACTAAAAACTGAGCATTCCACTCTAAATAATTATATCTGGGCCTAAAAAAGTCCACCTTCTTTCTAGCTGGTGACAGAACTTTTACATCTGAATAGCCTTTCTGTGAGCAGATTTTTCTCTCACTACTAGGAAAACATGGCCGCCAGTTTTCAGGGTGGCGCCAACGGGACAAGCGTGCTACTCCAAGCATCTTACTCACAAGAACAACATCGTATGACATGATTGACAAAAACACGAGTTGTGGAAGGCGCCGGTTGTGCCTTTCGGACACTTCAAACCACCTGCGTCATTTGTACAAGAACAATGAAGCTGATGAAATTCAAGCAGGTCACCAGCCTGTAAAGCTGAGCCACCATTGCAGTGCCAGGAAATGATGCATTACGTCTGTGACAGGTCGCGAGGAGCGTGGTTAATTATGTAACCAGATCATGGCAGCAGGCTGCTGAAACTGAGGGGTACAAAGTAAAAGCCCATGCATAAAGTTTAAAATGGGGCTGGGGGGGGTCTCTTACCCTGTACGTCCAAGGTGAGCTTCTTTGTGGCCGAAACAGAGACTTTGTGGAGTGCAACCTGTGACTGCCATGCGTGTATGCGCGCTTCCTACCCGAGGAGCGCTGTTTATATAACGAAGGAGGCCAGGGGAAAGCCCGGTTCATATGAGACGTTCCTGTTGTGGAGAGCGTTACTGAGTAGTTAGTGCGGATGTCTTCGGCCCAAGCTTGAAAGTTTTCTGCAAAAAGTCACACGTGAAGACACAAAGTAAACTAAACAGAAAGCAAAGTCTCGAATACCGCACTGAACATGCGCAGATCCTGCTTCAGAGAACAAGCACAAGTGTCTATCAAAATCCCCCTATAGTACCAATAACCTGAAAAAATATCCGAAAACAAGCCGCAGTCACCAAATGACAACGGTTGGTTAAAAATGTCAATAGAGAAACATGAACATGTGCAAAACAGGTCAACAACGCGTTAGAAGCAGACGGAGACAGCGGAGGCCGGTACAGAGAGGAACGACAGCGAGAGAGGAGAGCCCCAGCACGGACCCGACATGAAGTTCGTATATAAGGAGGAGCACCCGTTCGAGAAGCGGCGGTCCGAGGGCGAGAAGATCCGCAAGAAGTATCCCGACCGTGTGCCAGTAAGAATTGGGGCAGGGGAAGGGGCATCGAGTGTGACCAGACACCCGCTCTGAAAAGACACCACTGCCTTTCTTCGAGGTCAAGAAGAAATGCCTCGGAGAAAGGCAGCGTCGTTTTCGGATTCGGGGGCGTGTTTTGCTTTTCTCTCCTCTAGCCATTGGCTGGAGGAGATAATTAGATTTGTTGCAAAAAACACGCCCCCGAATCCGAAAAGGACGGGGCCTGTTCGGAGTGACTGACCTCTTCTCCAATGGCTGGCCAGCATTCAAGAGGCAAGCCAATGGAGAACAGGGGAGAAGAGGGGCGGGTTCAAGCCCCTCTTCTCCAAGTCATTAAATCTTGGATCGAGACTGCGCAAGCGCAGCCTTCGAGCCGAGACCTAAATATAGTGGCACTGTTGAAACTGTTCGAACTAACATGGTGGAGACATGATTAGTTCCTGACAATATCTCACCTATGTAGCTCATGAGCTGCCTGATACCAAGAGGTATTCTTCCTGACCCTAGTGAGCCTTTGCTGTTCTTCACTCACTTCCTACAAAGCTGAGTTTGTTGGTTAAATCTTTTTCTTTCCTGTATATAACAGAATACCAATGGCTCATTGAGGTATCATTTCCAAATAATCATTCAAGGAGCCAACCCTGCTCCCAGAAAAATACACAGAGTCAAAAAGAATAAACTGGAGCACTGTATTAATGTAAATATATTGAGTGATAAGAATACATTGGTGCTCGGTGCTGTAGTGGTCTCATGGTAAATGGAAGATTCCCGAGGGGATGGCACTGAAGGATGGACCACTATATGGTCACTTATACAAGAAGTGCAAAGGGTGTATATGCAAAAGAAATGGGATTAATAACAATTATGCACTAACATAATGGTGTCATGAGTAGTTCTGACAAATGGTGATCTGAATCCTACAGTTAATGGTGATTAATCCTAATGTTAATGGTATCAACAACATTTTGGGGCCTGGGTCAACAATTCACTTGGTCAAGGCATTCAAACAGGACAGGAACATCAGAAGCGCTGCAAAATCCGAGAAGAAATTACCTAATGGGGTCCTAGGGAAAAATGAATGAAACTATAAGCCTGAATGAGTCAGGATCAATTCACAAGGACAAGAATTGTTGGTGAAGGCCTGCAAGGACAGAAATACACTGAGCACCATGACCATTTTTCCACAACGTTTGCATGACTGGCTGGCAAATGCCCCAACGCCAGTTCAACTGCCCTCTACAATCATGTGCTTTGTCTTCTAGCCTCCCTGTCCTGATGATGAAGACCCATGAACGTGTGTAGTAGTGTTGAAACATTATCTTCACCATAAACATTAGGATCCCTCACCATTAATTTATTAACCCACTGAGTCTTTAGGATTATTTGAAAATGAAACCTGTATGAGCCATTGCTGTTGTGTTATATGTAAGACCAAGGCTTCTTTGAGGTCCACTTTGGGTTGCTCCTGTTGCATATTAATTAGTCAATTCCAGCGTAGGCAGAAATGCAATGTACTTAAAATGCACCATTTGCCACACATTTCCAAGAAAATGTTTGTGAGAGTACCACACTGTGCTGGTTATTTACTGGGATTAAAAACGGCAGTAGAACAATATATAGCACTATAAAACACAAGCTATTATAATTATTGTTATAATTGTAATTATTAATAATATTATTATTAATATTATTATTAATAATATTAAATATACTATAGAGTTTTATTGAAATTCTGTCCTGCCTTAACCAGTACTCCTCCCGCAAAATGCACCTTGTGTCACTTGCTTTCCCAAAATGTTATAAAGAAAATCTCCCACCCGCCTTATAAACATGTATTTACATTGTCCTCAACTGGACCATGGGGGAGGGGTCACATGGTGGTGGATGAACCTCGCTCGAGTACCCCCTCTCCTACTGCTACGCAGCGGGGAATAATCCCCACTTTAGGGGTTCACCCTAGGTGCTTTTTGGGTTTAGAGTGGGATTCGCCTGAGCTTCTGAATGAGTATGGACATGGTGCAGGATCAGTCGCGGCCGGCATGACATTGCAGGTGGGGGGGGTGGGGGGTGCGCAGGGAGGTGGGTTAAATCTTTTTTTAAATGTCAAACTAACCTTCGCCTGCCCAGTCCGGTCCGGCGTCGTGTTGTCTCTGTCCCAGGAAGCAGTCAGCCTCCCTCTCCTCCCCTAAGCCAATCACAACACTGCAATGGCAGCGTTGTGACTGGCCGGGACGCCGACCACACAGGTGTCTATGGGGAGACCATTTTCTACATGTAGGCTGAGAAAATGGAGAGTGCGTATGACTAGTTTGGTCAGCCCGACTTAACAGTCAGCTCCCACAACAATGGGCAAACCACTCCACCCCTGCCCTGGAGCAGGACCGACCACCAAACCGCCAGTCCCCAACCAAACCCTTCTGCTTTCTCACAGTGCGAGAAGCAGAAACATAAACTGGTATTTATAATATCATTTTATGTTTCTGTTTCTCGCACTGCGAGAAAGCAGTGAGGCGATGCTCCTCGGCACACATGGAGGAGTCGCCCCTATGCGGGAAGAGCGGGCTCCCAGTTGCATGGGATGGGTTGTAAAACCATAGCCCAGCTAATGTAGGTGGAGCTTGACCGCGGAGACCTCACCCCCTGTTCCTCCCCTTTTGTCATTGAAATTTTGGACTGGGTGCTACTGGTTCCTCTCACCGACTTCTATATTGCTCATACTTTCCGTTTTGCCCACCGTCTCCATTGCTTTGTAATCTGTTCTGTTGATTTATAATGTGAATTAAAAAATTTTAAAAAAAGATGTATTTACATTATTTTAAGCTTTCACCAATGTCCCTCTCTGAAGGTGCTTTAAAATACATAATTTCAACAAGTTTCCCAGTAATTCCTAAGAGGATAAAATCACCGTTGTGTAATGTTTTCTACTTTGACCAGTGTACCAGATGAAATATTGTTTAAAATGCACTATTTGACTGTTCTTTTATCAAAGATGTCAAAGGTAGAGCAGTAATGCATTTAAAATGCCAAGAAATGTATTATGCCCTTCACACTTTAACAATAGCATTAAATGTTCAAAAAATTCAACCAAAGGGCCTTCTCCACCCTTCCCCAATATGCCTTATTCATTGTTGTCATCACCAGGCGCTATGCTGCCCGAAACCATATACTCCCCGCTAAGGACCTGTGCATATTTAAAAACATATGGGGGCATATTATCAACGGCAAGCGATAATTATCGCTGGCCGTTCTTAGCGTGAGAATTGTTATCGCCGGCTATCGCTGATAATTATCGCCATGCTAGCGCTGTATTGACAACGCATAGCGCAATGGAGATAATTATTCCAGCGATAGCGTTGTTTTCCATGGAACAGTGCTGGTTTTCCAGCGATGTTCCATGGAAAACGGCGATAACCTTGCTGATACAACCCTGTGGTCGTATCAGCATAATCCACCTCCAATATAAAGTATAGGTAAATCAGCATTTTTGCAGACGTTAGTTTTTGGCAAAAACCGCGTTTTTGCCAAAAACTAACGTCTGTAAAAATGCCTGGGCCTCCTTGTAAATATCGCAATGTGCACATCAGCGATATTTACAAGGTTGTTCTGCCCAGTGACGCCCACTTTGCATCTCATTAAAGATGCAAAGGGAGGGGTCGGGTAAAAGGTTGCTAACATGCGCTAAGGCATGTTATCACCCTCTTGGTAATAGGGCGAAAAAACATTATCTCCGCTTTTTGGGCTTTTAAAGCCAAAAAAGAGGAGATAAGGCCCTTGACAATATGCCCCATGGGGATTACGTCATGACGTCATGTCAGAATGGGGATTACACCCTGACTTGACACTCCCACCGACAGATTGTCCTGTATTTAGTGCCATTGGTATGTTCAGTGACAATCTGTGTAGCATTATGCTTTTAAGTTAGTCCAACATTAAAGACCTCAAAAAACCAAGGGCATCAACATGCAAAAATAAGAACACACCTCTATGAACTACTACAATACCTTCAGAGACCAGACACTGTGAAGGTTCTTCCTGCTTCCTCATTTTCTTCAGCATCAGCAAAGGGGACAGATTTCTATCCGCCCATGGCGCTATTCGAACAAGGGCCGGCCCTGGTTGTCGCGACCATAAGTGCTAACGGAGCAGCCTCCCATTCGAGGGTGACCGGTCCACCACCACTGCTGCCAACAACAACGCTGTAAAAGACCACCAGCACCAAGCAAACCAAGGCAGTTTTTAACAAACCAGAATTCAGTGTCCCAGGCCTGCTGGGGATCTTTAAATGTGGGTACTGACACCATGCCAGCACTCTGGGGCAGAGCCAAAGCACACTGTAAACATTGGTATAGTGCACAACAATTCTTTGACAATAGCCTGCTAAACGTTGTCTGTAGGCAAGACCTAAACATGTCCTGACTCCCTAAATGGAAAGGGGGGGCCCTTGGCCCCTCCGCCTGCATGGCAGTGCGGCGACCTCCCCCGGACTTCTCGGTGGTGGGGCGTGTTCACTGGGGGCGCGCCCTACCACCGATTGGCTGCCTACGTGACCCGGATGACGTTAATCGACATCCGGGTCGGAGGGGAGGGGGGGGGGCCTCTGGGGGGTTAAAGCGCCGGGGAGCGCCCAGGTGACCCCCTTGTTCCCTGGACGCTCCCCCACATCGGACGTGCCCTGGCGCGCAGGGCGGTAAATTTTGTTTGCTTTTTGTTTCCCTGCAGGTTCGGGGATTCATCGGTTCATTTCCAGTCGATGTGGAGGAACAGTTTATGCAGCGCCAGTGGCTGACTTCTACGAAGAGTCGTGGGCGAGGCGTTCTCTGGGCAGCGCGAGTACGGCCTGTGGTCTGTCTACCTGTTCGGCGACGGGAGTTGGATGGGAGGGGCTCCGTTGGTTTGGCGCTCGCGCCCTGTAAGGTATTATTTGAAAGTGGGGGGCCCGGTTGCACGGTTTGTTGATTATGATGTGGGTCTACCTGATGGTTTTGAATTATGGGGTGCTTTAGTCCTAGCCCTGGACACTATGACCCTTGGTTCACAAGATGAGCCAGATCTTTGCTCCCCTAATAGAATATAACCATCAATAGGTTCCTTCATTTTTGAAGCCCTCCTATGAACCGCTACTGTTGAGATCAACTATCCTTTAATAGAGGTTAAAGGCACTTGGGACCTATTCTTTTCAATTAGTTTTTTTTCCTCCCCGTCTTTTCCCCTTGAATTTACATCTGACACTGATATCTTCTTGATCTTCTGAGTAATTGATGATAGACCATCTTTGTAAATAACCTGTGGGTCAATCTGAGTAAAATTTGTCAATCATTATGTCTGCGCTATTGCAAGATGTGGTTTAATAAAGTTTTCCACACACCATTTGGATAAGAGGTTAGCGGTCTAGCCCTCTCACTGCTTTGTTTTCTCTGTTCTGTCCATTACGTGTCTCACGTGACCAAGGAGGGTCATATGACACGTGACACAGAGTGTGGACCGGAGCGCGTAACTACTATTGTGTGTTTTCATGCTACTGGGACCAGGAGCTAAAGCGGAATGGTAAGTCTTGTGCCTCGGGTTAGCGAGGCTCTCACAGGACAAGGGCTTGAGTCCCGCAAACACTGTCAGAGTGTCATAAGTTGGCAAAATTTTGACCTGCGTTTTGGAAGCTAAGCAGAGGGGGTTTGTTTGACGGCGCAGTGGAGAGGTTTTCGTAGGTGAAGCAGACAGAGCAGTCTGCTCATTTGACTTGGCTGCGCAAGGCTGAATAGAATAGTTTTTCCCTAATTTATATTGGGTATTGGGACTTGGCTCATCGTTTTGTTGGCCTACATGGAGGGATTACGGTGTTTTCGGTATTAATTAATCGTTTCAACGTTGGCTTGGCACGTCTTGTCCAATCGTGTGTTTTGGCCATGTTTGGTGATTTGCCCGAGTAGAGAGATTAGGCATTTTTAGTTTACGGTTGTTCTGTGGCTTTGGCCATCTAGCAACGTTGTCGGTTAAACTATTCCTACTGTGATTTGAAAACAGACATGTGAGCCGGGTGTTTCGCACGCATACACACTGTCGTCTTTGTGACGCACTGAGACTTTCCTTTCAGGTGTTTGTTTCCATGGGTCACGGGGAGCTGCTGTGGGATGCCTTGCAGCAGAGTCATGGCATGAGCCACTAGTGGCACGTCAATACTAGGTGCCTCCATCTTAACTTTTGTAACCGTGGAAGTGTCAAAAGGTTCTCAGATCCTTATGCGCTGAATGCATGTAACGTGTGGAGAAAATGGATTAAGAGGCGCTGCGCATCCATTCTATGACGACAGTTTACAGTGTTAAGCATTTTGTTTTTATTGTGAAGTCAGCTTTCTAGTGCGCTAGATGTGCACGCTTGGTATTTATTTTGTGCATATACTGGAATGGAGCAATACATCTGACATTCCTATAGTCCTTGCATTTCAGGGTCTCCTAGAAAGGGTTAGAACACAGTGATTTAACGGTGTGCGCTAGTGTATTAGAGAGAATTTTGAGGCCAACGCGGTAGGCAGCTGGAGCGTGGGTTGTTCAGTGGTAAAGTCACTGTCCCATTGATTCTGGTTCAGGTAGTTCTCTTCGCATGTCCTGGAGCAGCAATGTAAGGCTGGTATTTAATTTCATGATGGTAAAATTGGTGCTTCGTGTTTGCCATCCGTGTTGGTGTCGGGGTTACGAGGCTAAGTGGGTCATGGGGACAATATCACATACAGAAAATGTGCCGAGGGTTTTTTTTTTTTTATTTATTTTTTTTTTTTTTTCGAACTTCACCTTAGCGTAGCGCAGCTCGCCGTGTGTGGGCCACCATTTAAACTGCATGGCAAGGTGGCAACAATAATAGGCTATGCCCTGCAAAGGCAACAGAGCATGCATTAGGCGACAAAGCCCCGTATATATGAATTGCGTCCGGAAAGGGGAGAGGAGGGGGTGTGAGGGCTAGAGTTGCCGAGTTTGGGGGTTTTCAAATCAGGGATCGCGCCTCGGGGTCGCGTACATAACTTGTGCGTATGGACAAATCTCCCCACGCGTAACGGGGGGCTCTTGCATTACGAGAGTTCGTGAATGAGTCCTTGTGTAATGTAACGGGTGCTCATGTAAAGCTTCCCAATACCTGCGGGGCAATTGTGCGCTTTAACACATTTGAACTTGAATCCTATCCTTCCATGCCTTACACAAGTTCGCATAGGCTGGAGATACGGTCAGGGGTTATGTTCCCTTGCGGAGCACAATTATGTTAGTCGGATGTTGAAGTGCTGTCGTGCTAACAACCCGCCTTTTGTACATCAACTGTTGCAGAGTGTACCATGTTGTGCTATGTTAGGCAACAGGCGCTAGCATAGGCGGTCTTCATTTAAAGCGTGGGCGATGCTCCTCGAGTATTGCTCATGCTGGCACTCTCCTTTGGGTGAGTCCGATGTTAACACAAGGGATGCGGCCAGTGCTATACAGGGCACTCCCAAGTGTAGTCCCTGTGGTAGGGCAGGTGTTGTGCGGCTAAGGGCCTTTACATTTAATGTCCGATTTCTATAGGGGACGTTTTCTGAGTCCGACTAACAATTGCGGGCGATGCCCGTGGCGTAGGTTCCTGGATTGTGTAGGTCTCACCTACAGGTGAGCACAGTTGAGGAAGGCGGCTGCTGTTGACCGCCGTTTGTTGGTTTACAACATCACCAGGCTTCGGGTCACTGGGGAACACATATGGGTGATATATGCTAGTCAGTAATCAGTCAGCATTTGCTTTTGGGGGCTAATCCAGGCAGTTTGGAGATTCTTTAGATGGCGGGAGCCAATGCCTTGGCCTGCAGGTCAAATCCATTAGGTAACATTGTAATAAGCAGCGTTAAGGGGATTAGCTATAGATAAGGGAAAATAAAGTGGGCAGGAATAGGAAATGTAGAATAGGAGTCGGTGTTTTGTTCCTGCAAAGCGGGTCAATATTGCTTAGGACGGCGTCCTAGGGGGGAGGTACCAGGTCTATTGAGGAATATCGTTAAGAATACAAGAGGTGTGGGCCATGGCATGTAAGCCAAGTACACATGATGGGCCCGTACCACCAGCATTGCCACCTTTTTGTTAACACGGTGTGTCAGACATATCATTGTAGGATCTGCTCAAAACAGTTGGTAATTTGCCAGGTTGAAGCAAGCCTTCGCTCCGTTACATATGAAGTACCTTTATGGTAGGTTACTGGGTTGCACAGTGTGTTACAATTTTTTAGTTGGCAAGCGAGGCTCAGCGTGTTACCTAATGTCTTGTCTTTAAAATGATTATGGGGTGGGGCCCATTAGGCACTGGCTGGGGGTCAGGGTCATTTAGGTGAATTTGAACAGGTATAGGCCTTGTCGTCACATCGGCAAGGGTATCCATATGTGCAGTGGGGGGGTGCATAGGAAGGTGGGGTAAGGAAGCCCTAGGCGCTATGTGCAGGGGAAGTAGCTGCAGGAGGGCGTTCAGTCACACGGCGCCTTTGCGCCGGTCCAATTATACATGTAGGGACTGGGGTCCGATGTCTGCTCAGTGTCTGTACACTAGTATCCAGGGAGCACATTGGTGCACAATGATGTATGGTATCACACGGGATTTCTGCATTTATGGGGCTTGTGTACTTCTTATTGTACGTCGTATGGCAGCACAGGATACCGTAGCTCCCCCAGTACGTTACACGGCGTCATTATATGCCTGGGGTGTGTCATGTTGTATTTATGCACCATTGCCCAGCCACTCCCACAGTGTAATGTAAGTGTGGGTCACGTATTTTTGGCACGTTTAAAGCCTGTGGGGAGTAGGGGAAAAAGGGGGGAGAGTACAGTCTCGCGGAATAGCAAGGCAGTCAAACATCGTTGTTGGGCACCTCTCGGTGTAAGGCACTAATCATTTGTCTTTGATTTTCGTTTGTTTACCTGGATCAACGCCTGGTGCCTGGAAGCGCTACGTGCCGCTATGACTGCAAAAGTGGACAATCAAGGGGACCGGTGGATCCGGAATGTGAGGGGCAAGCGGCGCCGTCAAGTTGGATGGGTGATCAACCCAGTGGTCAAGTGGTGCCAGCCTGGATGGTGCTTCATAACGGACTGTATAGCTGTCATGCGTTTGTGGTTACCATTAGTGGTAAGTCGGCAGTACGTCTGCCTGGCAGGTCTATACCTGCAGATCTGCTGATGCATTCTAGTGAGAGGGTATGGTTGTCACCATTTAATCTTGCCACACGAGTTCTGACGGCAGGGCGCCGCTTTGTAAGTATATACCTTTACCAATGGTAAAAAACACGAGTATCAGGGGCAGAGGTGACACAACTCCTGTGTCATGGAACGGTTAACTGCCATTACGGCGCATGCACGCGGGCGCCTATCGATGCGGACATGGAGTAGAGTCTGGATGCTCCGTGTAGGGGGATAGGCAGGCACGGGGCCTATCCCAGAACCTTGGGCTTGGATGCAGATAGTTCACGGTTTAGGGGGTCCTAAATGGGAGGTTCACTCCCTATGATGAATCCAGCACCGTAGCATTATTGTCCTGCTAATGGGAGTGCCCGGGTGTGGAATTATTTCTCAACGCACCTTGTAATTACATTAGTCACTGGGTGGGTTGGGAGGCTCCGGAGTAGGGGCAGCAGCCAACACAGAACATAGCTTAGAGCATATTGGTTCAGTTTCAGCAGTACATGAGGCCCTGGGGGATGCTCATGGGAATTATCTGGGACCCTGGGGGCACTATTCTGGGTTGTATCACAAATTGTACAATTACATTGGGAATGAGTACCGGGTTATGTGAGTGGCTGGTCAACTGTGTAGGTTTTGAGCAGGGTGCTAATAATACTAGGGGTTTGGGTTCCAACGTGGTACATCACGATGCGTCAATCAAGACCATTTTTGAGGCTCCTTGACGGTATGTCGTGTTTGTCAGATTCAGTCAGCTCTGGGATTTTTTGTGTTGCCCCACACTGGGTGGGGGGTTGCGTACTCTACCCACTGGGTAGAACGGGGGGAATACTTCGCATGGGGTTGGGAATGCGACATGACTATGCCGAGGTACACTTCGGCATGGAGTGCAGCGATTCCAGTAGGGAGGAGGCTGGCTAGCGTTTTTACACCGGCAGACTAGGCAGACAGAGCTGAGAACAGGGTGGTTTTTTCAAGTATAGGTCCTTGGCCTCAGTCAGTTTCGGGGTTTTCTTTAGGACTGATATTCTGAGGAGATACAGTCCTTCGCCGCAATAGTTCCTATAGTTAGTAGAGGAATGGCTTGTTACCACTAGGCAGAAGGGTCTTGCGGGAGGAGGTAATCTTCGAGGTTGGCCGGTTAGCACAGGGGTAACAGGGCTGCAGCATAGTCTGGTCACAGGGGGTGTCAGGGCGAATTGTGCTTTATAGAAGTCGTGGTTCACTCGACTAGGGTGGGTGATGACATAGTGTTGAGAAATTTCATAGGTGTGGTCAGGGAATTGAGGCAGGGGCATGACCTTTCTGAGTTGTAGGATTGGGGGGAGGCCAGATCGTCGGTTAACAATACTGGCCTGTGGCGGTAAGGTCATGACCGGTGAGCAACTATTTGAAGGTCTGAGGGGGCGGGCATCGTCCTACGGAGGTGCCCGCCCAGGGGGAGGGGCCATTGGCTCCTCCTAGAACTTCAGGGGCAAGGTAACTGGTGCTTCAAAGGGGCGCGGGTTGGGGAGTCACGCTTTCCTTAGGCTGGTAGCCACCCCGCGCGCGCATACTCATGACGTCACCGGATGGCGCAGAGTAAGGGCCCTCCTTCAGTGGGTAAATGGAGTTCACGGCGTGGACCGGGTAATTACCGGGCCCGGCTGCGCATGCGCACACCTGTAGGGGAGGCGCAGCTAGTAGGACCTGACACCGGTTAGCGACCTTGCCATATGGCCCAGAAATGTTAGTATACAAAAATGCAGAGGAGGATGTTAGACTCGGTTAGGAAACAATCTGTATTAGAGTCTTTGTTAAGGATAGTCACTCACACCTGTTGACAATAATGTATCTAATGTCCTGCTGAATTTTTGTATAATTGTTTATCATGCAAATTTAAAATTTATTGTTTTTGTACTTAATAAATATGGCCGGGGGGTCTCTCGACCTCCCGCCTTCCAAAGATACCACGTCCAGGGTGCTGTGTCCGGGGGTGGTGTGGACATAGGGGGAGGGCGGTAGCCAGTCACTGACCATGTGGAAAGGGGGGGCCCTTGGCCCCTCCGCCTGCATGGCAGTGCGGCGACCTCCCCCGGACTTCTCGGTGGTGGGGCGTGTTCACTGGGGGCGCGCCCTACCACCGATTGGCTGCCTACGTGACCCGGATGACGTTAATCGACATCCGGGTCGGAGCGGAGGGGGGGGGGGCCTCTGGGGGGTTAAAGCGGCGGGGAGCGCCCAGGTGACCCCCTTGTTCCCTGGACGCTCCCCCACATCGGACGTGCCCTGGCGCGCAGGGCGGTAAATTTTCCCCACCCACCATCCCTGGAGTACGTGGTTGATGCGTTGCTAGTCCAACTAGCGGGCATTGGGCGCGTGAAACTGTTATGAGATGTTAGTTTCTGATGAGGTTTTCTTTTAGGACTTTTTCTCCCATTGTAGTGATCAATATGGTATTGTGCAGTTATGTTTTGACTATGCTTTCTTGTAGGCCTTGTTCTCCCAAGGTAGTGAATGATACTGTATTATGTGTAACTGATGCAGTCGTGTTTAGGCCTTTTCTTTCCCTTGTAGCTTTATGGTGTTATACATGACGTGTGATTTTAGTCAGTGTAGTTGTCCTTTAGAATTTTCTCCCATAGGTCGTCGTATTTATTAGGTATGGGGGCATGCGGTAAGGTCATGACCGGTGAGCAACTATTTGAAGGTCTGAGGGGGCGGGCATCATCCTACGGAGGTGCCCGCCCAGGGGGAGGGGCCATTGGCTCCTCCTAGAACTTCAGGGGCAAGGTAACTGGTGCTTCAAAGGGGCGCGGGTTGGGGAGTCACGCTTTCCTTAGGCTGGTAGCCACCCCGCGCGCGCATACTCATGACGTCACCGGATGGCGCAGAGTAAGGGCCCTCCTTCAGTGGGTAAATGGAGTTCACGCCGTGGACCGGGTAATTACCGGGCCCGGCTGCGCATGCGCACACCTGTAGGGGAGGCGCAGCTAGTAGGACCTGACACCGGTTAGCGACCTTGCCATATGGCCCAGAAATGTTAGTATACAAAAATGCAGAGGAGGATGTTAGACTCGGTTAGGAAACAATCTGTATTAGAGTCTTTGTTAAGGATAGTCACTCACACCCGTTGACAATAATGTATCTAATGTCCTGCTGAATTTTTGTATAATTGTTTATCATGCAAATTTAAAATTTATTGTTTTTGTGCTTAATAAATACGGCCGGGGGGTCTCTCGACCTCCCGCCTTCCAAAGATACCACGTCCAGGGTGCTGTGTCCGGGGGTGGTGTGGACATAGGGGGAGGGCGGTAGCCAGTCACTCAGCGTGCCTCAGCGTGCACCCAGGCCTTGCAGAGATTTGCAACTGTTTATATAACCTATGAAAGTCCTAGATATATGCTTGAGTTTAATTTGCGTTTATATGGCGCTTACCACCCCTGACGAGGAGTGAAAAGTTGACTGTGACTTCAAAATCCTTCTCGTTCCTGTGCTGATGGTGCATATGCAAACATTCCACGTTGCAGAAAAACTGCAGACAGGTTTTAGAAATTGGTATTTGACCAAAAAACATGTTTACCTTCTTTATCGCGAGCCAAGCATGTTCTGTTTTAGACCTTCTCTTCTCTCGGGACTCAAATCAACAAGTAACATTTACATTCACTCTCCCTACGCCTTCTGCACCTCTCAAAACTGAAGGATTCAAACTTTAATGTACCAGAAACGTGTGGTGTAGGTAATGCAGATATCCGTGGCTACGCATTAACTTACATAAGGTTTGTATGTTTTCAGCCCATTTACATGAACCACTCCCGTGGGAATGTACACTCGGTTGTTCTTTTGGCTGCTGAGAAATCTTCCTTTTTGGCAGAGCTTCTGCACTGAAGACGCAAACATTTACCAATGCTGGTTTAATGATATAGGATTGGATTTTCTGTGCATCCTTCTCCAGCTTTTTCCCGTGTGCGTCAAACATACGTGCAGAAAGGGTTTTTATTTCCTGGAGACCTTGCTTTAATTCTTGGATTCCGATTGGACCAATCTGTCTGATTCAGTGCAAATCATCATTCGTCTGTGCCTTATGGTTCACGACTCCAGTGTTCATCACTAAGGGCCTCATTTATGAGACCCCTTGCGCCGCCGGTGCCTCACTTTTTGTGACATCCCGTGGCGCAGGAGCCTGCTCCATATTTACCAGGCAGCACTAAGCCACTTTTTTGGGATCAATGCTGCCTCGTAAATATTGTTCCCTTTAACGCAGCTTTCTGCGTTAAAGGGGTGTGCAATGGGTGTTGTGGGGGGCGTTCTCAGCAACATCCATAGCTTTGTGACACTGCCCCAGATTTACAAGAGATAGTAATTCAGCAGCACACATAGAAAGGGGAAAAAGCCTCTTGTGATTGTTTTTGAGCAGTTTCCCTTCCTACACAAAAATAATTACCCCCGCAATGCAGGCACCCTTGCACCATGTTGCAAAGGTAGCTGCGTTGGCGCACAGCAGCCCATTGTGCGCCTGCGCAGGGGAAAAGGACAGGAATGCGCCGTATGTGATAGATACAACACATTCCTGCCCTTTTCTTTTGCCGTAGGGCAGCGCCACAGGAAGGCCTGTGATGCTGACCTATGGCAAAACCTCCTAAATGAGGCCCCAAGTAAATAATTGGACACTGTTGGGATGTATCTCATGGTTAATACCGTGGAAATTCCTGACTCCTTGGGAAACATATTGTGTTTTTTTGCAACCTCTCTTCTCAAGACCCCTTTGAGATTCTCCTTGTCTGTTTTTGTTGCTTACCCCCAGCTAAATTCTGCTGGACAAGACAACACACCCAAATAGGACTCCTAAACTGTACACCCACAGTGTATTCACAAAGCGCACTCCCCTCACTAGTGAAGAGGGGTTACTGTTTCCCTGTAGCCTGGGAGGAAACTGGAGCTTGGTGGTTCCTGATTCATAATGCAGGAGAAACGTGTTTTGTGTTTTTACCATACCCTAGTAAGAACTGTCTACTGACCCTCGTGGTAAAATCTGTAAAGCATCACATAGGTTACATCCTTCCACCCCCCGGTGGTGCATGTTGTCCTCAAGTTGCATGGTGTGTGCATGGATATGAATGGCCCACAAGATGCTTTTTCTCTTCAACAGAACTCTGGCTATTCTAGTACTCCTGGCCCTTGGCACACACCCTGGGCCTGTGCATCGATGGCCCAGTAGTAGTTTCACCCTTGGGTAGTTTCCAGGGATGCAATCCACGTTCAGTTGCAAACTGCAAACAAGCTTTCCAAAGGGGCCCGGGCATCCTTTAGTCCTTTCCTGCCAGCAACAGTGTATACATTATGAACATCTAAGACTTTATCTGTTGGCATCAGCATTTGAATTGGTGATTATGGGTTTTATTAATGCAGGTAGATTTAAAAGTTGAAAATGTATAAACGTACATAGATGTTGTTTGAATTCTTCGTGCTCGTCTTAGAGAGCATTTTTATAAATATAATAGGAAGCAATTAAATAAATTAACAAGCATTGGCATAGCCAATAGGTCTCGCCTTTGGGACCTTATAAGTGTTTAGCCACGCAACAGTTGATGTTGTTGCACCAAGGATATTGTGCTGGATAAGTAAACACTTATAAGGTCCCAAAGGCGAGACCTATTGGCTATGCCAATGCTTGTTTTCCTAAAGTTGTCGCAGGCCAGCCAGAACTTGGGGCATATTATCAAGACAGGCAATAAACTTATCGCCGCTTTAGCGGCAGAAAACTGCCGCTAAAACGGCGATAATGGGCTTGATAAAATGCTCCTTGGAATTCAAATTGAAGCTCAGGTTAGATGTCCTTCACAGAGATCATATTATCAAGCCCATTATCGCCGTTTTAGCGGCAGTTTTCTGCCGCTAAAGCAGCGATAATTTTATCGCCTGTCTTGATAAGATGTCCCTTGATGTTCTCCTCGCTGAACTCTGACTTAAGGAAGGCCCTGAAAGCCGTGACGCCATCTGTTGGAAAAGAAGGGACCTGGTGTAAGTCATCTGGAAATGAGCCGCAGTTCAGATAACCCCCTAAAAGGCACTACTCGCCCCCCCCCCCCCACTCAGTGCACTGCCTAAAATCCGAAGTGGCTTAGTACTGGCAAACTCAACGCTTAATTAGCGTGCTCAAGATCACACGTCGCCTTATCGTGAAGCTAGTTTCTTAGCCCAGAAACCCATTGACAACCATCAATAAAAGTAGTTAAAAAATAAGTTAATTTGTTAGCCCATGGCGAGCTCCCAGTGTGACGGCCAAGTAGATTAAACGGCCGTTACCGGATCTGTTAACCCTGCCTAAGCACACAAAACTATTTTGCTCTCCTGGGTAACGCTAGGTAACCAAGCCTCAAAGCACTCTGCAATAACGGACGAGGTTAGACTTGGCGCGAAAAATGAACGTACATGTACTCGCCAGCAGCTCGTCGAACGCTGCTGACCACTTCTGGGCTTCGTCGGGAGAAGGTCTGTGGGAAGCAAGACAACGGCAGGGTTAATTTATTAGACAGCGTAGCTAAATATATCAAACACAATGTCAGAGGAAAGGCATCGCAAGATGCTGATGGCACGAGGACTCGGGAGGCCATGGCGGCTTGACAATGCCGCAGCCGAACCCCGAGATGCAACATTTACACACACGGTAAGGGCGCGCTCTTACCCGCAGTAGGCGTACTTTTTGCCCTTCTTGCCACGGACGGTTTTCGGGGGTCGTTGGAAGTGGGGGAATGTTGCAGGAAGTAGTTCTGACGGGCTTTCCAATCTTTCAAGCTGAAAAGGAAGAGTAAAAAGGCACTTTACAAATATGCCCCTCTTGGCAAATGCGAAACAAGCGTGAAAACCAAGGACAGTAAGCATGCACAAATGACAGGGATCACAGTGGGCGATGGGCATGCACAAGATCACATGGCGCGTCCGCAGCGCTAGCAGCAGCAGACGAGCCCTCGGCGTGCGCACCCACGGCACTCACTCTCCACGCCACCCCGGGCTTTTCTGGCAGATTCCGGAGCCAAGTACGCGGCACGACAAGCTCGAAAGAAACCACCACAGCCCCGGAAGTGACCTTTACACCAAGGTGCGGTGAAGTTGTCTCATTCAAAGTAAAGCTGATAGGGGCATATTATCAAGGACGGCGTTAACATCATCGCCGGTTTAGCGGCAGAAAACTGCCGCTAAACCGGCGATAATGGGCTTGATAATATGCTCTGGAGAATTCCCATAGAAGCCCATGTTATGGTGTCAACATGGTCTTCTATGGGAATTCTCTGCGGCATATTATCAAGCCCATTATCGCCGGTTTTGCGGCAGTTTTCTGCCGCTAAACCGGCGAGAATTTATAACGCCGTCCTTGATAATATGCCCCATAGTCTCTTTCCTGCACTATACATAACAACGCTTATTAACTGACGTTTGTTACAAACAAGCGCTGCAAGACAAGCGCAGCCACCGTGAAAGTGAAAGCGATCGCGCTAAGGCCACGCTAATTAAAACAAGCATTGGCATAGCCAATAGGTCTCGCCTTTGGGACCTTATAAGTGTTTAGCCATGCAACAGTTGCATAACTAAATACTTATAATGTCCCAAAAGCGACACCTATTGGGTATGCAAAGCGGCCGTGCGGCCGCGAAAGTGAAAGTGATCCCGATCGCAATTCCGATTAAACATCAAAGCGGCCGTGTGGCCACGAAAGTGAAAGTAATCGCGGTCAAGCGCGGCCCGCGCGCCCGCGCACAGGCACTCTAGCTCTATGCTGGCCTGGTAGCACTTTTTGGAGCCCTGTCAATAAGTCTCGCCAGACCAGCGCATGCGCTGGGTCAGGCGAGACCTAAACATATGGCCCCTGCAGACGCTGAGGGCATGTCTGGCGTTTACCTTGCGTGGAGCGAGCAGCAGCAGTGGCGGATGGTGGCATTTGAAAGTGGTGAGGCGTAAAACAATTGTCGTACTTTACTGCGGCCCCTTCACTTCTAACCCCCCAGAACATTTTGAAAAAAGAGTGGGCAAATGGTGCATTTTCACACAAAGAAATCCCATCTCGTGAACTCCACTTATTGAATCACAAGGCAAGCCATTTGCCGGAAGTTGTAGCTAAATTACCGCAAGGACTTGACAGATCAAGGACTCTCATCACAGAGAAGTTTATTTTATTAAATGACTGCATTCATTAAAGCCAAATGACCTAGATGATAAATTGGAATACTGATGCTTCTTGTAAAGGCTACAAAGTATCAGTGGAAAGACTCAGGCTTCCGGTCATGTGACCCATGGAATGCACACCTGAACTATAGGTAAGAGCAGGTTCAAAAGTTTTTTTGTAAAAAGTAAAACCAACACAGTAGAAAGACCCTGACGTTCTGACGTGTGATTAGGCCAGATGAGTGCCTTTTTGAACTGTGAATAAGAGAAAGGTTGTCAAACATCTGTTGCACGGCTTTTGGCTTTAAATTCCGAATGTATTCATTTGTTGGCATGGTAAGCTCATTTAAAATGATTGTATGCTGTCAGTACGGCACTGCACAATTATTTACATATATGTTTCACAAAACAGTTTACAGCTGTCAATAACTTAAACGTCAGTTTCATTGTAAAGGGCCCTGTGCTTTAATCTAAGTATGAGATTGCCTACTTCTAGCAGTTGAAATCTCCATGTGAAACACCACAACTCATTATTCAGTTGGGTCCTGTAACTCGTGTGACCACCCAAGCCAGATGACATTATTAGGCTACTAAGGCTCATTACTCTGAACTGAACCCTAGCAGCCCTAAAGTTTCACACCTGGCATGTGCATGACCCCTTATTCATTTAAGGGAGTTGTGTTTTGGATGCCTTTTTGTCTTGAGACTGTTTTTTGTGGTTTCTACTACAGGGACTGAAACCCAGGTGAGTTGTTCACGTGTGCCTTCGGTCACTGAGAAACTAAATTAAAGAGCAGATATACAATAGTGTGTGACCGGGCACACATGCCACAGATCTACATTGTAAATGCAGTTCTTTTTAAGAATTGACCTATGAGTTCCCGAGTATAACAGAGGCATTCGACATGTGTGACCTACATCTAACCATGATTCTTTCTGAAGCACAGTCGTGTTATTAATGACAACCGCCTTTACCTACTGCCTGCGACTTAAAACACCTGCCCTTTGTAGGATTACTGCTTCATCTTATAAACACAACAGCAGAAGACACTCAAAACAATGTAGCAAGAATATATACCCCCACCCCCTCGTTTCGGATGCATTAGTACATGAAACATTAGCACCTAGAGGTCAAGACGTCGCATTTTGCACTTTAGAAGTATCACATAGCAAAGTATTTAACCCGCTACTGGACCCACTGCAGGCAATAAATGATGCACAAGTTATTCAGCAGAAATGAAAAAGCCCAATCAGCAGGCTTTTGAATCTGGGACCTGCAGGTTAAACAAAGATGACAATGGCATGCATTTGCTGGAGCAGAGTTTTCTGTTGAAAATTTATTGAGTTTAAAGCTCCAGTTTATGTTATTTGTCATGATTAAAATTACTAATTTATAATCATTAATTATTAACTTTGTTAGAAATCTTGACTAATCAACATTACTAATGAGAGAAAATTACACGTGGGAATGCATATATGTTGCTTTATTAATATGTGAATTAAATTGGTGAGCAAATTAATTAAATAAGTGTCGCAAAAGTGCTATTTTGTTATTTGTTTAAGCGCAAACGCTTTTAAATAACGTGTGCTAATGCTTCTTTGTGTTGCAGACGGCTAGGTAATTACATACACATAAGGGTATTAGTGGGGATTAACACTGTATAATCATTATGATGTGGTAACGTTGTTTGTGTTTCTTTTAATTAAGATGGTCCGTTTTGGCCTAAACAAAGATGGCTGCTATTTACAGCCTGCGCTCGAGTGATTGAATTTTGACGAGAGGCCTTGCTGAACATGGTTGAAAGTCACCTGACCACAGCCTCTGCTTGAATTTAAAAGTTTCCGTGAGGACAGCAGCTCCGGGCATGATTCCAATTGTCCTTGGAGAAGAGTGGAGCCACAATGAACAATGATAAATCTGCGGTGGCTCTGCTATGGTACCGAGGAAGAGCATTCATAAAAGTATCGCTTGCAAACTCGAGTTTCCTTCTTCCGTGTTTTTATTTTTGTGATTTTTCCTGAGCGGAGGTTTTTCTAAATGTTACCAAGTGACATCCTTTCTTGCTCGCTCTGCTCAGCGGCTCAACGGATATTCAGAATTTGTTTGTAACTTTTATTTTGTTATTTTTGTTATAAATATACTAGACTAGAGAGGGTCCGTGTTCTTTGCGGTCATTGCATTTTGAGGCCACTTCTTCCTGAACCTATGCTGAGGACGGCAGCTCGAGAGACTTTACTGAGAGACCTGTCCTGACCCATTTAGCTAGAATAGGTAGCTATGAGAATAATGATCTTGCTATTAATTGACTTTCATTTGAACTAATTTAGATAAACAACCATTTGTTTGAATTCCAGTGTCGGGTGGTTATTTCTTTGTCATTTATTGAGTTACGGATGTATTTCCTATGTTTAAAATCATGACTCAGGACAATGTCTTTATGGTCGCATTGACCTCGTTTTAGATGCAGATTGGTTTAGGTTTCTTTCATATATTCAGTGTGGATAGAGTAATAGAATGAATGTTAGTGTGATGGGCCCTAGCGTATGATGAGTGTATGTGCGTGTGACTGTAGGTTTACTCTGTCCGTGGAAGTAGGGAGAATTTATATGCGCCGATCTGCAGCAGTTTCCTGGTAGCAGTATTGTGCAAAGAACAATCATTCGATTAATAGGGCACAAGAGAGGGAAATGTCTTTTTGTTCTGTGATGTTTACTAATGTCCTAGAAACGTGGGATGAAGTGAAACAGTTGCAGGATGAGGCAGGAGATGAGGAAATGAGAGATTGGATTAAGGCAGGTTGTGCCCCAAGAGAGACAGATCATGTTTGGATCTATAGAGATGGTAGACCAGTCATGCCCAATTCCATGCTGTCAACAATGGCAAGAATGTATCATGGCCAGGGACATCTGGGGAGGGATGCAATGATTAGGTCATTCAAGCAAACCTGGTACAATGCAAAGTTCAGGTTAATTGCAGAAAGCATCTGTCAGAGATGTTTGATTTGTCAGCAGTTCAATACTGGAAAGAAAACAGTGGTGAGTCTAGGAACAATAGGCAGAGAAGGAGGTCCTTTTACCAGAATGCAAATAGATTTCATTGAAATGCCTCAAGTAAACAGATTGAGGTATGTTCTAGTGGTAGTCTGTTTGTTCTCAAGATGGGTGGAGGCCTATCCGACTAGGAGAAATGATGGAATAACAGTTGCCAAGTTACTGTTAAGAGAGTTGATTCCTAGGTACGGGTTCCCAGTGACAATTGAGTCTGACAGAGGTGGACACTTCTACAATGAGCTCATGGGTTTAATTTGTGAAGCATTGAGCATACAGTAGAAGCTACATTGTGCATACAGGCCAGAGGCTTCTGGCGTTGTTGAGCAGATGAATGGCACAATAAAAAACCGTAATTGGTAAAATGTGTTTAGCCACTGGAATGAAATGGCCTGATGTCTTGCCTCTAGTGCTGATGACTATTAGGTCTACTCCAGATAGAACCACAGGTTTGAGTCCGCACGAAATATTAATGGGACGTGCGATGAGACATGCATTTGTGCCTGTCAACAAGTTGATGACAATAACTGATGACATGATTTTGGATTACTGTAAAGGCCTGGCTGACGCAGTTCATTCTGTGTTTCACCAGGTTGGAGAAGACGCTACCACACTTGAGAAGAAGCAAGCCCATGATCTGAGTCCAGGAGACTGGGTGAGGATTAAAGTACACAGAAGAAGAAATTGCTTGGTTCCAAGGTGGGGAAGGCCAAGACAAGTTATTCTGACTACAACGACTGCAGTAAAGTGTGCCGGTGTGAAAAACTGGGTGCATGCTAGTCATACTCTGAGAGTTCCAAATCCAAAGGATGGGACTGGTAAAGAGTATTTTGAAGAGTCAGATTCCAGTGATGATGCAGAAACTGAACCAGTGAGAAGAAAAAAGAATCCTGAAAGGGGTGAAGGAGAAAGAGAGTCAGGTGATTCTTTTTTCTTTCCAAGAGAGGCTTCAAGGGAAACATTGGGAGTCTCAGAGGAGAGATCAGATTCTGTAAGAGTGCCTGAAGTTCCAACGAGCAGTAGAGAAGAAAGAAGAGAAAAGAGTAATTCCACAGAGACTACATCTGAATCAGATGAGGAGGTTGAAAATCCACTTGAGATTACACCTGAAGAAGCAGGGTCAGAAGAAGATAGAGAGGGGCAGATTGCGGAAGACCCCCGAGGTGTCGAGTCAGAATCAAGCAAAAGGTGAGAAACAAAAGGTCTCAAAAGAACCAGAGGAGATCAAGAGAATCAGAAAACCTAACCAGAAGTATAGGTCACCGGAATGGACGTATGTGGCACTGTCTGAAGGTGAAGAGGCAGAAAGTCAAGGAAATCCAGAGGGGACCGTACGAGAAGTGGTTGAGGAGAAAACTGTTGGAATCCTGAAAGTTATCCTGACTGACATTGGAGAAGAGTCAGATGCACAGGATGTTGTTGAAGATTTAATACAATTTGATGTTGCTGAAGAAGAAGTGAAAAGTGATGAAAGTCCAAACTGAGTGAACTGAAGGAGTCACTTGGAGAAAAGTGAAAAGAGAAAATCTAACATTAGCTGTTTGAAATAATCTAGTGTTCTAGTGTTTCAGTAGTGGAGTAGAAGAGGCTAAGTCAAAAAACACTGCCAAAGTAGTAAAATGGCTAACACAGAAAATAATCAAAGTAGATGTGCCTTCCTGAAAAGATGGTGTATAATGTGCTGCTGCTGTACTGGATTATTAATGCTATTATGGGGTGTATTAGCTTTATTAGTTAATTTTAGAGTTACAATAGACACGTTTGGAATACACACTGAGAATATGACTAATATAGGCAGGGCCGGACTGGGAACCAAAACCGGCCCTGGCAAAGTGCTCGGCCGGCCCCCCGGGGCTTGGGGGTGCCGCCGAGCTCTTTGCCAGGGCCGGTTTCCGGCCGATTTTGTTACAGGGCCGATTTTGCAGCTATGCTGCAAAAACGGCTCTGTAACAAAAACGGCCCCCAGGGGCCGAAAACCGGCCCCCACCCGTGCGGCGCACCGGGGGATTGCCCGGTGCCCGCTACGGCCAGTCCGGCCCTGAATATAGGGAAGAGTTCACAGAAAATAGTTCCGACTAGAAGTAGTAACATTTACATACATAAAGATAGGTCAATTAATGATTTTTCTAGCAATGTTTTTTCAAAGTTGTTGTACGAATACGTAAAGACAATGGAAGTTAGGGATTGCTATGTCTGCATGCAGTTACCTGCATCCGTTTCTGAAGGTGTTACTTATCACCATTTACCAGCTACGTATGGGATTTCATGTAGTGTGTTAAGTAGTGTTTTTTATTTGTTAGGGAAAATAGATTATGAGATGTCTAATAAAGATAATATTTTTGGGCAATTGCCTATGAATAAAAAGCTGAATCCAGCTAAAGAAGCTAATATTTTTGGTGAGATTTTTATTGAGAAAGAAGAATTAACATTAGATTACATTTTTAGAAACAAATTAACTTGCAGTTTGAAAGAAGAGGAGAAGGCTTTTCTAAACATGGTAGAGGAAAGGAGAGTGAGCATGCATGAAAAGGCAGGGAAAAATAAAGTGAGTGAGACAATTTGGGATATTGAGATGGGAAAGGAATTGAGGAATGGGGCTAGTCCAACTTTAGCTTTAGATGCACCACAGAAGGGTAAACTATGCATTACCAGAAGTAAATCTCAATATGATAATTATTTTGTTGGGACTAGTGAGTGTCATGATACATACTTCATTGCAACAGGATGGGGTTTTAAAGGTGGAGAAGATCCAGTTTTCCCAGGAGTGTATTACGTTTGTGGGAACAAGGCTTATTACAAGTTGCCTGACCATTGGTATGGCACGTGTTATGTGGGCCTGGTCTTTCCAAAGATTTTTCATATAGATAGGATAGAAGATGTAGAACACATTAATTTACTAACACGTTTTAAGTGAGAAACTTGGTCAGAGATCGTAGGTGATATTTTTGGAGCTTTAATTCCAGCAGTGGGAATTTCTTTAAATGCATATGGGATTCGGAAACTGTCAACAGTGGTGGATCGCTTATCGACAAGTACCGCTGGAGGGTTTCTTTTGGTAAATACGGAGATGATTGCCGTACGTGCCATGTCTATGCAAAATCGACTTGCCCTTGATATTCTATTGGCCAAGGAGGGTGGAGTATGGGGAATGCTGAAAGTTCAACATTGTTGCACTTACATTCCTGACGAAAGTAAAGATCTAAAGGTCTATATCAAAAATATTACTGATTTGCATGAAGAGTTAGTACCACTGGAAGCTGAAGGTATCTGGACTAAAATAGCTAATAAGATAGTTGCTGTTAAGAGTTTTATTGCTAAGATAGGTAGTACCATTATTGGTAGAGTAATATTTCCATTGACATGCGTAATTGTTGCTTTATTGATACTAAGATTGGGGTGTTTGTGTTGTAAAAACAGGGGAGGGAAATAGAGAATAATTAGAGGAAATACTGAAAAGAAACAAAAGAGGTCAAAGAGAGACCCACAAGAAATAGAATTAGAAGAATTGAGGGAGAGTGTTTACTTGGAGTCGAAGAGGGATGATGTGAGGTAGTCAGGCAGTATCTGTCCAAGTGTCCGTGATCACCCGGGGGTAGCGCTTTGCGTAGTAGGATGCCCTCCCCCCGGGCCCCTGACGTAAACCCAGAATGGGCTACCATTTTATAGCCAAACCGATTTAGGGCTTTAGATCTGCTTCCCCTCAAATGGGATTCCTGAAAAAGAACGACATCAGGGGAATGCCTCTTAAGGTACTGTATCACTAGCATGCGCTTAATCTTGTTTCCCAGTCCGTTCACATTCCAGGACCAAAGCTTCACGTTAGCCGGGTCACCCATTGGTAGTGTGTCAAGCTGTTAGCAATGGGGCCCTCCTGCTCCCCCACCATATTCGCTGTGACAACCGTCAATGTCTGCTGGATATGTAGGTCTCGAGCGTTCCCCCCCTGTAAACAAAAACAAACAACAATCCCAACACCACCCTCCCTGCATCCCTGCTTGGTGAGTCCCCAACCTTCCACCACCCAAACTTGCAGAGTGCCTGTCGCCCATAGGAAACCCAGAAACCCATTTGTCAGGAGTCATTTAAAATGCACCATTTGACTGTTCTTTTTCCAAAGATTTCAAAGGTAGAGCAGTAATGCATTTAAAACGCCAAGAAATGTATTATGCCCTTCACAATAGCATACAATGTTTAAAAACATTCAACCAAAGGGCCTGCTCTACCCTTCCCCAATTTGCCTTATTTATTGTTGTCATAGCCAGGGGCTCTGCCGCCCAAATCCATAAGCTCCTGGTCATGGGCCTATGCATATTGTAAAAAAATATGGTGATATCGTCATGTCAGAATGGGGACTACACCCTGACATGACACTCACACCAACAGATTGTCCTGTATTTGGTGCCATTGGTATGTTCAGTGCCACTCTGTGTAGCATTCTGCTTTTGAGTTAGTCCAACATTAAAGACCTCAAAAAACCAAGGGCACTAAAATACAAAAATAAGAACACGACACTATGAACCACTATAATGACTTAAGAGATCAGACACTGTGAATACAGAAGGGTCTTCCTGCTTCCTCATTTTCTTCAGCATCAGCAAAGCAGCCAGATTTCTTTCCGCCCAGGGCGCGAATATATGATGTTACATCGCGGTCTTCACACCGCGATACGTTTACAACGCAGGCATTACAACGCAAGTTGTTACAAGGGCTCTGTTCAAACAAGGGCCAGCCCTGGTTGTCGCGGCCATAAGTGCTAACGGAGCAGCCTCCCATTCGAGGGTGACCGGTCCACCACCACTGCTGCCAACAACAACACTGTAAAAGACCACCAGCACCAAGCAAACCAAGGCAGTTTTTAACAAACGGGAATTCAGTGTCCCAGGCCTGCTGGGGATCTTTAAATGTGGGTACTGACACCATGCCAGCACTCTGGGGCAGAGCCAAAGCACACTGTAAACATTGGTATAGTGCACAACAATTCTTTGACAATAGCCGGCTAAAAGTTGTCTGTAGGCAAGACCTAAAAATGGCCTGACTCCCTAAATGCCTCAGCGTGCACCCAGGCCTTGCAGATATTTGCAAATGTTTACATAACCTATGAAAGCCTTAGATATGTGCTTGAGTTTAAATTGCATTTATGTAGCGCTTACTATCCCTGATGAGGAGTCGACAGTTGACTGTGACTTGAAAATCCTACTCGTTCCTGTGCTGATGGTGCATAAGCAAACATTCCACGTTGCAGAAAAACTGCAGACAGGTTTTAGAAATTGGTATTTGACCAAAAAACATGTTTACCTTCTTTTTCGCGAGCCAAGCATTTTCTGTTTTAGACCTTCTCTTCTCTCGGGACTCAAATCAACAAGTAACATTTACATTCACTCTCCCTACGCCTTCTGCACCTCTCAAAACAGGAGGATTCAAACTTTAATGTACCAGAAACGTGTGGTGTAGGTAATGCAGATATCCGTGGCTACGCATTAACTTATATAAGGTTTGTAGGTTTTCAACCCATTTACATGAACCACTCCCGTGGGAATGTACACTCAGTTGTTCTTTTGGCTGCTGAGAAATCTTCATTTCTGGCAGAGCTTCTGCACTGAAGACGCAAACATTTACCAATGCTGGTTTAGTGATATAGGATTGGATTTTCTGTGCATCCTTCTCCAGCTTTTTCCCGTGTGCGTCAAACATACGTGCAGAAAGGGTTTTTATTTCCTGGAGACCTTGCTTTAATTCTTGGATTCCGATTGGACCAATCTGTCTGATTCAGTGCAAATCATCATTCATCTGTGCCTTATGGTTCACGACTCCAGTGTTCATCACTAAGGGCCTCATTTATGAGACCCCTTGCGCCGCCTGTGCGTCACTTTTTGTGACATCCCGTGGCGCAGGAGCCTGCTCCATATTTACCAGGCAGCACTAAGCCACTTTTTTGGGATTAATTCTGTCTCGTAAATATTGTTCTCTTTAATGCAGCTTTCTACGTTAAAGGGGTGTACAATGGGTGTTGTGGGGGGCGTTCTCAGCAACATCCATAGCTTTGTGACACTGCCCCAGATTTACAAGAGATAGTAATTCAGCAGCACACATAGAAAGGGGAAAAAGCCTCTTGTGATTGTTTTTGTGCAGTTTCCCTTCCTACACAAAACAAATTACCCCCGCAATGCAGGCACCCTTGCACCATGGTGCAAAGGTGGCTGCGTTGGCGCACAGCAGCCCATTGTGCGCCGGCGCAGGGGAAACGGACAGGAATGCGCCGTATGTGATAGATACGACACATTCCTGCCCTTTTCTTTTGCCGTAGGGCAGCGCCGCAGGAAGGCCTGTGACACTGACCTACGGCAAAACCTCCTAAATGAGCCCCAAGTAAATAATTGGACACTCTTGGGATGCATCTCATGGATAATAACACCGTGGGGGTTCCTGACTCCTTGGGAAACATATTTTGGTTTTTTGCAACCTGCAACCTCTCTTCTCAAGACCCCTTTGAGATTCTCCTTGTCTGTTTTTGTTGCTTACCCCCAGCTAAATTCTGCTGCACAAGACAACACACCCAAATAGGACTCCTAAACTGTACACCCACAGTGTATTCACAAAGCGCACTCCCCTCACTAGTGAAGAGGGGTTACTGTTTCCCTGTAGCCTGTGAGGAAACTGGAGCTTGGGGGTTCCTGATTCATAATGCAGGAGAAATGTGTTTTGACCATACCCTAGTAAGAACTGTCTACTAACCCTCGTGGTAAAATCTGTAAAGCATCACAAAGGTTACATCCTTCCACCCCCCGGTGGTGCATGTTGTCCTCAAGTTGCATGGTGTGTGCATGGATATGAATGGCCCACAAGATGCTTTTTCACTTCAACAGAACTCTGGCTATTCTAGTACTCCTGGCCCTTGGCTCACACCCTGGGCCTGTGCATCGATGGCCCAGTAGTAGTTTCACCCTTGGGTAGTTTCCAGGGATGCAATCCACGTTCAGTTGCAAACTGCAAACAAGCTTTCCAAAGGGGCCCGGGCATCCTTTAGTCCTTTCCTGCCAGCAACAGTGTATACATTATGAACATCTAAGACTTTATCTGTTGGCATCAGCATTTGAATTGGTGATTATGGGTTTTATTAATGCAGGTAGATTTAAAAGTTGAAAATGTATAAACGTACATAGATGTTGTTTGAATTCTTCGTACTCGTCTTAGAGAGCATTTTTATAAATATAATAGGAAGCAATTAAATAAATTAACAAGCATTGGCATAGCCAATAGGTCTCGCCTTTGGGACCTTATAAGTGTTTAGCCACGCAACAGTTGATGTTGTTGCACCAAGGATATTGTGCTGGATAAGTAAACACTTATAAGGTCCCAAAGGCGAGACCTATTGGCTATGCCAATGCTTGTTTTCCTAAAGTTGTCGCAGGCCAGCCAGAACTCGGGGCATATTATCAAGACAGGCAATAAACTTATCGCCGCTTTAGCGGCAGAAAACTGCCGCTAAAACGGCGATAATGGGCTTGATAAAATGCTCCTTGGAATTCCAATTGAAGCTCAGGTTAGATGTCCTTCACAGAGCGCATATTATCAAGCCCATTATCGCCGTTTTAGCTGCAGTTTTCTGCCGCTAAAGCGGCCATCATTTTATCGCCTGTCTTGATAAGATGTCCCTGGATGTTCTCCTCGCTGAACTCTGACTTAAGGAAGGCCCTGAAAGCCATGACGCCATCTGTTGGAAAAGAAGGGACCTGGTGTAAGTCATCTGGAAATGAGCCGCAGTTCAGATAACCCCCTAAAAGGCACTACTCGCCCCCCCCCCCCCCACTCAGTGCACTGCCTAAAATCCGAAGTGGCTTAGTACTGGCAAACTCAACGCTTAATTAGCGTGCTCAAGATCACACGTCGCCTTATCGTGAAGCTAGTTTCTTAGCCCAGAAACCCATTGACAACCATCAATAAAAGTAGTTAAAAAATAAGTTAATTTGTTAGCCCATGGCGAGCTCCCAGTGTGACGGCCAAGTAGATTAAACGGCCGTTACCGGATCTGTTAACCCTGCCTAAGCACACAAAACTATTTTGCTCTCCTGGGTAACGCTAGGTAACCAAGCCTCAAAGCACTCTGCAATAACGGACGAGGTTAGACTTGGCGCGAAAAATGAACTTACATGTACTCGCCAGCAGCTCGTCGAACGCTGCTGACCACTTCTGGGCTTCTTCGGGAGAAGGTCTGTGGGAAGCAAGACAACGGCAGGGTTAATTTATTAGACAGCGTAGCTAAATATATCAAACACAATGGCAGAGGAAAGGCATCGCAAGATGCTGATGGCACGAGGACTCCGGAGGCCATGGCGGCTTGACAATGCCGCAGCCGAACCCCGAGATGCAACATTTACACACACGGTAAGGGCGCGCTCTTACCCGCAGTAGGCGTACTTTTTGCCGCTGACCGCGGCCCCCGCAGGGGGCCAATCGGCGGTCGGCGCCTTAGTGGCCCCGGGGCCCCGGTCACCCCTCCCCACTCCCTACGTCGGGGGGGGGGGCGGGAGCAGGGATGCTGATTGTGCCCCCCCTCCTTGTTGGGGCCGGAAGTGACGCGAAAGGCGCGTCACTTCCGGGCCCAGGTGTGAGGGGAAGGCTATTTAGCCTTCCCCCACCCTCACTGGCGACCTCTTTGTCGCCCACCTCGCCTTTTGTGACGACGAACCGGACGCAGCGTCGTTTCGCGGGGGCGTCGTCGTTGCCTTGCTGAGGGACTTCTAATATTCGCGGTGAGTTGCCGGATTGCCCCCTCGCCCCGGCCCTGTCCCTGGGCAGTACCAGGAGACGGGGCCCTGTGGTCGGAGTGCCACGGGCGGGGGGGGACCGTGCTCGGAGCAAGGCTCGTGTTGTATTAACGTTGACCGGGGCGTGCGATGGTTGGGGAAGCTGTGTTTTGTTCGTCTCCCTGCCACGATGCCTAGCGCGGGTGGGCGCGAGGAGTCGATCGCAGGACGCAACCGGCAGGGAATGCGGCGTCCATCTTGCGTGTGGGGGCATATTGGCTCCCATCTTGGTTGTGGGGTATAACATGTTTCTCTTTGCGGCCAGGGGTCAGTGTGAGCCCTTGTCCGGCCCCGTCCGGTCGCTTTATCTCCCCGTGCTTGGATGTGTCTAAATACGGTGCAATAAGATCGAGTTCTCTTTAGAGGAAGCTTGTGCGTAAAAGTTACCGTAGTTGGGGACCAAGGCTCCGGGCTTCATAGGCGTATGAGTCGGTGCTTTCGAGTCTCGGGGCCGCGTTTGCTGCCTGCGATGCGGGGTATGTCCCTCATTCTTCCCGTGCTTATATGGGGGGGAAAGAGGCGCGACGGGCTCCAATATCTATGGGTTGGGTTCGCTCTAAATATTGAAGTTATGCTTAGGAACTAAGCGTACAAAGGGCCGGGGCTCGGGTCCACAATATCGAATGGTTTGGGCGTTGTTGAGTCGCGGGGCAGCGGTCGCATTCCTGTGATGCGGAGTATATCACATATTCCCCCCGTGCCGATATTTATGTGGATGCGGCGCGATGGGCTCCAACACCTCCGGGTTGATCTCGCGCTAAAGGGTGAAGTTACGCTTTATAAATAGGTGGGGGTGAGCCGTGGCCCGCGTGTGCGCCAGGGCACCGACATCTGGTATCGGGGGTACAGCTATAGCGCTTTAAATAACCTTCGCGCTATTTAAACAGGGTAGGGTGTTAACGATCGACCTCGCATAAGTGGTGCCATTTCACGGGGGTCGCGGTGCTCAACGGTTTTAGGGGGGCCAGGCTTACGATTTGCCCGTTGAAGTCGCGAGTAAACCCACTTTCTTGAAATCTGTCGCCGCAGCGATCGCGGAGCGGCGTCTGTCTTCACGCGGTGAGCCTGGGGAGAGGTAGGGGATGCAGGCTGGTCTGCCGTCTACGGCAGGAACCAGCATTTGACCCCCGGGGGCGCGTCTGCTCCGGCGCCCGGTTGGGCAGGGTGTCGCGTCTGTTCCGTGTGATCCCGGCCAAAGCTTTTATTGTCTCCCGGGGCCTGAAGTGCAATGTACATGCGGTGCCCTCATGCAAGCACTGACTATATACGGGCCAAATCTGTATACATACACATGCAATTGTATCCCTCGGCGGCCTGCCACTGCTAGGTTTGATTTGTCTAGTGGGATCGGCGGGGGGAACGGCCCCCAGCAAGCGTAGCCAAACAAGGGTTTGGGGTGCAGCAATGCCGCGCGCGGGTCACCGGCAGGGGATCGCGTAGTTGCCGGGATGTTAAGGGCGGGCCCCGTGGCTGAAGATGTAATGTAAAGTGCGCCAATAATTGCAAGAGCGCTCGCAATATAAAGGCGAATCAATGATTTTGGACATGTGCACTTCACGTGAGACAGTGATTTTGGGGCTAAATGGCCACCAGGCTGTAGTATGGGGGTGGGGCGCCAGCGAACTCAATGCTGCTGGCCAGGTTCGAAGTGGGGAATGGTCCAAAAGCGAACGGGGTGTGCATGGTAAAGTAATTGTACGAGCACCCGTGTCCTTCCCCCCCCCCCCCCCTCCCCCTATTTTTCTGCGTTTCAGTCTCGCCCTTTTGTGTACGCATATTTCTGGGGCTTATTCTGGTTTTTTCTTTCAGTACATTCCACGCTTTCGGTGACTGGAGGTTTTATTAATTGCCGACTGAGAGACGCGAGCCAAAAAGATCATTCGTACTCGGGGGCTCGGAAGGGAGTAAGTACGGGCAGTTGGGGGAGGGGGGTACCTCTCGGAGTAGCATGTGGTACTCAGGAGCGAAGAACTAACCTCAAAGGGGACGAACAGGCGGTTAACTTTCTCTCTTTCCTGATTACAGATAAGAGAGAACAACTGCTAAGTGATGGACAGCCAAGGATTATCCCCCCCCCTTTTCACACCAGGGACTCAGGTTGAGGAGTCCGCGACGGACACTTCGGAGGAAGCACGGATTGCCGCTTTCCTGGAGCTGACGAGGGCCAAGGGTTTAGCTTGGGCGACGGAACTATTGAAAGCCAGTACCCCCCCAGATTCTGGGATAGCGATGGAAGGTCCGGCTACGGATAAGGATGTAGGGGAGGTTGCGGGCCCGTCACGGTCAAAAAGAATCCGCCGCCCCACGAGCAAAGACTTTCCGGTCGAACAACCACCGGCTCGGAATAGAGCGGCCCCTACGCACAAAGCCCCAGCCCCCCCCCATGCGACGGTTAGCTTGGGGACGGGGGCGCACAACGGACTGCCCGGCCCGCCCCAGGCGACATTTGCCTCGGCAGAGGATTTGGGTAAGCTTTCAGACACTCTAAAAGACTTCATGGCTGAGGTCAGATCCGGTCTGCTGTCTGCCAGGTCACCCCTAGGGGTTGGTCCGCTCGCCCCACCGCCGCCGACTGTCCCCCCGGCGCCGGGGGGCTTCACGCAGGTTTGGTGTCCGCCGCAGGCTGCGTTGGAACCTCCTCCGCGGCCCACACCCCCAGCTGCTGCGGTGGCCGAGAGCGCGGCAAGTGCGTTTGACTCTGCAGTAGTGGTTCCCCCAGTGGTACCGACGCCGGCACCAACGCCAGCAGTAGCACCTAAGCCTCTAGTTACCACGGCCCCGCTGGTATCGGGCCGCTGTTCTCTCGCTTGGATGGTCCCCCTAGTGGCCAAAGAAGGGATTTGGCGCAGGGAATTTATTGATATTTTCACCCTTCTGATGCATGGGGCGGAAGGGGTAGATACTAGGAGGATGGGCAACAAGGAAGAGGACAAGCGGGTGCGGTACCATGTGTATCCCACCAAAAATATTGTGACTTGGGGTCAGGCCTTTGCCATTTTTGCAGCAGTGATAGTGGAGAAATTCCCAGATGAAGGGCCTGGCCTCTTCCACTATGCAAGTGTGATTACTGAGGAGGCTGCGAAGGGTGGGGGCATGGGATGGTACCACTATGATTGTGACTTCCGCAGACAGAGAGCAATCTGCCCAGATCTTGAATGGGACCAGTTGGAGGTCCGCTTATGGGTAAAACACATGGGCAAGCATACTGAGGGGTCTACGACGAAGTCAGGTGCAGAGAGCGGGGTGAAGAGCAAGGAGAAAGAGGATAAAAAAGAGAAGAAATGGGAGAGCAGGAAGTCCTTTCGGGGTGGGCGTGGGGGGGGTCGCAGGCCTGGCTTTCGGGCACGGTCTCCTGGAACTTGCAGGCTCTTCAATGCAGGGTTCTGCTCTTGGGACAAATCATGCCGTTTTGCCCACAACTGCAGCGTGTGCGGGGCTCCCCACGCCGCGACCGCATGCTCCAAGCGCGACACCCCCGACAAGCCTTCATCGAGCAAGTAGCCCGGGGGTTTCCCCCCCTCCTGCGCTTTGGCCCCCCGCGTACTCAGCTGCCAGCGCGCTTGACCTAGCCCCGCACGATCATGTGAAAGGCCCCTCTCCCATCTGCGTAAAGAACCTCCTCAGCGCACTTCGCGGTTACACTAGCAAGGAAGGGTCCCTCATTTCTGAGGGTTTCTTAGACGGTTTCCGCATTCCTTATCAAGGCCCCTTAGTGAGCAGGGATGCGGAGAATCAGAAATCAGCTAGGGAACACCCGGAGGTAGTGCTGGATAAAATAGCAAAGGAGGTGTCTTTGGGCAGGGTGGCGGGCCCATTTTCCTCACCCCCTATGCCCCATTTTGTGATTTCCCCACTGGGGGTGGTACCTAAAAAGGAGCCGGGGGCTTTCCGGCTTATCCACAACCTTTCACACCCAGAAGGGGACTCCGTGAATTCCTGGTTGGACGAAGGTAAATGCTCAGTGTCCTACTGCTCCCTAGACCTGGCAGTCGACATGATCAGGAGGGCAGGGAAGGGAGCCTGGTTGGCTAAGTCTGATATCGAATCTGCCTTCAGGCTCCTGCCAGTACACCCGGACAGCCAACACCTTCTGGGCTTCAGGTGGGGGGACCAGGTCTTTTATGATAGGTGTATGCCCATGGGATGCTCGGTGTCTTGTGCGTACTTTGAGGCGTTCAGCTCCTTCCTACAGTGGGCCTTAACAAACAGGTATGGCATTGAGGGAGTGACCCACTACCTGGATGATTTCCTGTTCATCGGGGGAGCTGATTCGCAAGATTGTGCACGGGCGCTGCAATGTTTCAAGGAATTGGCAGGACACTTGGGCGTACCTTTAGCTCCTGGTAAGACCGAGGGTCCGGCGCAGGTTTTGGTATTCTTGGGCATCGAGTTGGACACGGTAAACGGCGTGTCCCGACTCCCTGCGGATAAGGTACAGGCCCTGCGTCAGGAGATCTGCGATCTACTGGGTAGGGACAAGGCTACTCTAGGTGAAGTCCAATGCCTGCTAGGAACCCTGAATTTTGCGCTAAAGGTCATACCCATGGGGAGGGTCTTTGCACGCCGGCTGGCTAGGGCGACGGCTGGTGTAAAAAAGAAACATCACTGGGTCAAGCTGGGGACAGGGCTGAAGCAGGATCTGGTGGTATGGAGCGAGTTCCTCGCCTGCTTCAATGGGACGGTTATTTGGAAGCAGCCCTGGATTGATAGTCAGGAACTTTGCCTTTTCACAGATGCCTCAGGCAGGGAAGGTTTTGGGGCTATCCTGGGCGAAGAATGGTGCGCGCAGGGATGGCCCAATGTTTGGCGCAGGCGTGGGATCACCAAAAACATTACTGTGTTGGAGCTTTACCCGATTGTTGTTGCATTACACCTCTGGCCGGCGGCAATGGCTGACAGAAAGGTGGTTTTCTGGTCCGACAACTTGGCGGTCGTTCAGGCAATTAACAACCAGTCCGCCAGGTGCCGGCTGGTGCTGTGCTTGCTAAGGGAGTTGGTCCGGGCTTGCCTGCGCATCAATGTAGAGTTTAAAGCCAGGCACATTGAGGGGATTCAAAATGTGGCAGCTGACGCTCTTTCTCGTTTTCAGTGGCTCCGATTCAGGGAGGCCTGGCCGCGGGCGAGAGCGCAGATGACCCCATTCCCGGACCATCTATGGAGGATCCTGCAGTGGGACTGAGCCTGAAAGCGATGGGAGAAAGAGCTCTGGCCCCAGGTACCAGGAGGCGTTACAGCGCCCACATGGCAACATTCAGAGCAACTTCTGTAGCACTGGGTACGTCAGGGGCTGCGATGGTGTCCCAGGTCCGAGCATTTCTGGTGTGGGCGAGGGGACAAGGGAAGAGCCGTTCATGGGTGGGCAGTCACTTGGCAGCCGTAAGCCACGACACTAGGTTGTCTGGCGGGGCGGATCCCACTAACTCCTATCCCATCCGGGCCGCCTTGAAGGGTTGGGCTAGGGAGGAGCCCAGGGCCCCTGATAATCGAGCGCCCATTGATTTTGAAATCCTGAAAGGCATGCTAGGGGCCCTTGAGTCAGTCACCTACTCTCATTACGAAGCCACGCTGTTTTCAGCCACATTCTGCTTAGCGTTTTTCGGGGCTTTTAGGGTCAGTGAGTTAGTGGCTAGGTCCAAGGTCGACTGTTCAGGAGATGCGCTGGGAATTTCAGATGTGTCTATCTCCGGGTCACTGACCATTCTTTTACGCAAGTCCAAGACCGATCAGGCGGGGCGGGGGATCAGGGTGGTTCTCCAGCCTCTAGGTGACCCCAGGTTCTGCCCAGTACAATGGGTAAAGGCATTTTTGGAGCACAGACCGCCTGGCCCGGGTTATCTCCTGTTGCATTCAAATGGTACCCCTGTAACTAGATACCAGTTCGAGCAGGTAATCAGGGCTAGTTTGGCCAGGGCGGGGCTCGCACAGTCGGACAGAAGGTATTCCAGCCACTCCTTCCGCATTGGCGCTGCCACCGCCGCTCACCTGGCGGGATTAGAGGCCGCGCAGGTGAAGAAACTGGGGCGTTGGGAATCTGATTGCTATAAGTTATATGTTCGCCCGTGAGGCAGCATTTGGTAAAATGTTTGTGATTTACGGTGTGTATCGTGGAAATCACCCTTTCTGATTAAATAACTTGTGTGCACACCATGTCTCTTCTTTTATTAGGACGAGTGGTGTGGGTGATCGGCCATTCATTTGTCGCCCGGGCGGCCCAATGGGCACTGCACCGACAGTGGATGCGACACTTCCCTCAGACCAAAGTGGAATGGATGGGGGTGCCGGGGATGAGATGGTTCGAACTCAGGAATAAGATCGAGCAGAGACTAAGAGCACACGGGTCCACCTTGCCCCACCTGTTGGTGATACACCTGGGCGGTAACGACCTTGTTACCTTGGGGAGACGGTTGCTGTTATTAGCCATGAAAAGAGACTTAGGGGAAATATGCAAACGTCTGGGCGAGTGTGAGATCGTGTGGTCAGAGATCATCCCCCGCAGGTCTTGGCGGGGAGCTAAATCATTAGAGGCGGTAGAGCACTCCAGGAGGCGCATTAATGGAGCAATGCGTAAGTTCAC
Organism: Triturus cristatus; assembly: GCF_964204655.1. Classification (NCBI taxonomy): domain Eukaryota; kingdom Metazoa; phylum Chordata; class Amphibia; order Caudata; family Salamandridae; genus Triturus; species Triturus cristatus. The sequence continues at coordinate 1,658,785,453 of NC_140590.1, read as the reverse complement.
AGCCCAAAGGGGTTTGGGCTTTATTCGCCATGAAATGATTCGGGGGAATGTGAAGGGGTACTTCGACATGGATGGGGTACACCTCTCCCAAATAGGCATGGACCTGTTTTTATTGGATTTAGGCGAAGCATTGGTGAATAGCGGGTGCAGGTAAAGATCTAGGTTGGTGGGGGGCCCTGGTTGCGACGGTTAGCCGCCTCCAGGGCTGTGGCGGAGTTACAGGGCGATCTGGAAGCAGGCCGGTACAAAGGGTACCTCTGCGCGGCACCACGTGGTGCCTGAGCCGAAACGAGGAGCCTCCAGAGAGGTCCCGGAAGCCGGTCGGCGCCCCGCTAGGCCTGTGGGCGGTTGTGGGCCTGAACAACCGGGGGTTTGCTATGCGACGCTCCGCCCCGAGAGGGGGGGCGTGAGTAGAATGACAACGGCACGTGATCGAAAAAAGAATCACTTGGGGGGCAGCGCTTGCGGGTCGTTCCCGTGCTGCCCGGCTCATCAGGCGGGGCAGGTGAAGTAGATGGCCGCCTGCCCCTGGATCGCCCGTAAGATAACCCACCTATTACATATCCTGGAATTATGTAATAAATCCTGCAGCATTTGTTACCCAACTACAACTGTTTCTTGTGTCTTCTTTGGGGTAACCTAATTTGGGGGAGGGGGGGCAAGTGGGGTGCCCCTGGGGGTACTATGCCGCTGACCGCGGCCCCCGCAGGGGGCCAATCGGCGGTCGGCGCCTTAGTGGCCCCGGGGCCCCGGTCACCCCTCCCCACTCCCTACGTCGGGGGGGGGGGCGGGAGCAGGGATGCTGATTGTGCCCCCCCTCCTTGTTGGGGCCGGAAGTGACGCGAAAGGCGCGTCACTTCCGGGCCCAGGTGTGAGGGGAAGGCTATTTAGCCTTCCCCCACCCTCACTGGCGACCTCTTTGTCGCCCACCTCGCCTTTTCCCCCCCTTCCGCTTACCCGGCGTGGTGTGGTGGGGTGGGGTTTTTGGCTGAACGTTTTAATGTTTTCTTTTCGTTGCAGGCGGAGTTACAGGGCGATCTGGAAGCAGGCCGGTACAAAGGGTACCTCTGCGCGGCACCACGTGGTGCCTGAGCCGAAACGAGGAGCCTCCAGAGAGGTCCCGGAAGCCGGTCGGCGCCCCGCTAGGCCTGTGGGCGGTTGTGGGCCTGAACAACCGGGGGTTTGCTATGCGACGCTCCGCCCCGAGAGGGGGGGCGTGAGTAGAATGACAACGGCACGTGATCGAAAAAAGAATCACTTGGGGGGCAGCGCTTGCGGGTCGTTCCCGTGCTGCCCGGCTCATCAGGCGGGGCAGGTGAAGTAGATGGCCGCCTGCCCCTGGATCGCCCGTAAGATAACCCACCTATTACATATCCTGGAATTATGTAATAAATCCTGCAGCATTTGTTACCCAACTACAACTGTTTCTTGTGTCTTCTTTGGGGTAACCTAATTTGGGGGAGGGGGGGCAAGCGGGGTGCCCCTGGGGGTACTATGCCCTTCTTGCCACGGACGGTTTTCGGGGGTCGTTGGAAGTGGGGGAATGTTGCAGGAAGTAGTTCTGACGGGCTTTCCAATCTTTCAAGCTGAAAAGGAAGAGTAAAAAGGCACTTTACAAATATGCCCCTCTTGGCAAATGCGAAACAAGCGTGAAAACCAAGGACAGTAAGCATGCACAAATGACAGGGATCACAGTGGGCGATGGGCATGCACAAGATCACATGGCGCGTCCGCAGCGCTAGCAGCAGCAGACGAGCCCTCGGCGTGCACACCCACGGCACTCACTCTCCACGCCACCCCGGGCTTTTCTGGCAGATTCCGGAGCCAAGTACGCGGCACGACAAGCTCGAAAGAAACCACCACAGCCCCGGAAGTGACCTTTACACCAAGGTGCGGTGAAGTTGTCTCATTCAAAGTAAAGCTGATAGGGGCATATTATCAAGGACGGCGTTAACATCATCGCCGGTTTAGCGGCAGAAAACTGCCGCTAAACCGGCGATAATGGGCTTGATAATATGCTCTGGAGAATTCCCATAGAAGCCCATGTTATGGTGTCAACATGGTCTTCTATGGGAATTCTCTGCGGCATATTATCAAGCCCATTATCGCCGGTTTTGCGGCAGTTTTCTGCCGCTAAACCGGCGAGAATTTATAACGCCGTCCTTGATAATATGCCCCATAGTCTCTTTCCTGCACTATACATAACAACGCTTATAAACTGACGTTTGTTACAAACAAGCGCTGCAAGACAAGCGCAGCCACCGTGAAAGTGAAAGCGATCGCGCTAAGGCCACGCTAATTAAAACAAACATTGGCATAGCCAATAGGTCTCGCCTTTGGGACCTTATAAGTGTTTAGCCATGCAACAGTTGCATAACTAAATACTTATAATGTCCCAAAAGCGACACCTATTGGGTATGCAAAGCGGCCGTGCGGCCGCGAAAGTGAAAGTGATCCCGATCGCAATTCCGATTAAACATCAAAGCGGCCGTGTGGCCACGAAAGTGAAAGTAATCGCGGTCAAGCGCGGCCCGCGCGCCCGCGCACAGGCACTCTAGCTCTATGCTGGCCTGGTAGCACTTTTTGGAGCCCTGTCAATAAGTCTCGCCAGACCAGCGCATGCGCTGGGTCAGGCGAGACCTAAACATATGGCCCCTGCAGACGCTGAGGGCATGTCTGGCGTTTACCTTGCGTGGAGCGAGCAGCAGCAGTGGCGGATGGTGGCATTTGAAAGTGGTGAGGCGTAAAACAATTGTCGTACTTTACTGCGGCCCCTTCACTTCTAACCCCCCAGAACATTTTGAAAAAAGAGTGGGCAAATGGTGCATTTTCACACAAAGAAATCCCATCTCGTGAACTCCACTTATTGAATCACAAGGCAAGCCATTTGCCGGAAGTTGTAGCTAAATTACCGCAAGGACTTGACAGATCAAGGACTCTCATCACAGAGAAGTTTATTTTATTAAATGACTGCATTCATTAAAGCCAAATGACCTAGATGATAAATTGGAATACTGATGCTTCTTGTAAAGGCTACAAAGTATCAGTGGAAAGACTCAGGCTTCCGGTCATGTGACCCATGGAATGCACACCTGAACTATAGGTAAGAGCAGGTTCAAAAGTTTTTTTGTAAAAAGTAAAACCAACACAGTAGAAAGACCCTGACGTTCTGACGTGTGATTAGGCCAGATGAGTGCCTTTTTGAACTGTGAATAAGAGAAAGGTTGTCAAACATCTGTTGCACGGCTTTTGGCTTTAAATTCCGAATGTATTCATTTGTTGGCTTGGTAAGCTCATTTAAAATGATTGTATGCTGTCAGTACGGCACTGCACAATTATTTACATATATGTTTCACAAAACAGTTTACAGCTGTCAATAACTTAAACGTCAGTTTTATTGTAAAGGGCTCTGTGCTTTAATCTAAGTATGGGATTGCCTACTTCTAGCAGTTGAAATCTCAATGTGAAACACCACAACTCATTAGTCAGTTGGGCCCTGTAACTCGTGTGACCACCCAAGCCAGATGACATTATTAGGCTACTAAGGCTCATTACTCTGAACTGAACCCTAGCAGCCCTAAAGTTTCACACCTGGCACGTGCATGACCCCTTATTCATTTAAGGGAGTTGTGTTTTGGATGCATTTTTGTGGTTTTTATTACGGGGACTGAAACCCAGGTGAGTTGTTCACGTGTGCCTTTGGTCACTGAGAAACTAAATTAAAGAGCAGATATACAATAGTGTGTGACCGGGCACACATGCCACAGATCTACATTGTAAATGCAGTTCTTTTTAAGAATTGATCTATGAGTTCCCGTGTACAACAGAGGCATTCGACACGTGTGACCTACATCTAACCATGATTCTTTCTGAAGCACAGTCGTGTTATTAATGGCAACCGCCTTTACCTACTGCCTGCGACTTAAAACACCTGCCCTTTGTAGGATTACTGCTTCATTTTATAAACACAACAGCAGAAGACACTCAAAACAATGTAGCAAGAACATATACCCCCACCCCCTCGTTTCGGATGCATTAGTACATGAAACATTAGCACCTAGAGGTCAAGACGTCGCATTTTGCACTTTAGAAGTATCACATAGCAAAGTATTTAACCCGCTACTGGACCCACTGCAGGCAATAAATGATGCACAAGTTATACAGCAGAAATGAAAAAGCCCAATCAGCAGGCTTTTGAATCTGGGACCTGCCTGCAGGTTAAACAAAGATGCCAAGGGCATGCATGCAACCCACTGGGCTGCCTTACTACGTGTAGAGTGAAAGCTCTACAAAGTGCTCAGAACAAAATTGCATGCAAGTGCATTTCTACAGCCATCCACAGCGCATCAAACATGTACCCGTGCCGTTCTTTGCATGACAGACGGAGCAGAACAACCAGCACTGAATGCTGCACTGCCGGGGGTTGGGGGGGGGGGGGGGTAGAGAGAGTGTTTCACGACCACACTTTAGAGCTGCCTGGCTGCTTTTTCTGTATAAGGGGGTCAATGTGGACGCCCCCTCGCTGGGGTGTCTGTCAGTGTCCCCTTATAGGACAGGCTGACATGCTGCGCGGGAGCCTCTATGCAGGTACGACTCAGTCGCCCCCACCCCTCCCCCGCATTACGGTTTGGACCGCAACCTCCAGCTCCTCTGCCTGAACGCACGCACATAGTGCCAATATCGGCAACTGTTGTCACATAACACACAAGAAAGCCAGTGTACAGTAATTCAAAACAAGGGGCACTGTAGTTAAAGCAATACATTAATCAAAAGAGCACAGAGCCACTGATTCCCTATGAACCGTTATGTCAATGGAAAGAAAGTTGGCCACTATGGAACAATACCCAGTGGGTATAAAAAGCCCTCACTCGCCAACCTGGTTGGTGACATGCTTCATCATTGGGCTTCCACTGGGACGACCGAATGTCATCCCAGTGTGCTGCGACGCCAGGTTACTGTGCTCTGTGCTCTTTTGATTAATGTATTGCTTTAACTACAGTGCCCCTTGTTTTGAATTACTGTACACTGGCTTTGTTGATTCTGGATAAATTACTGAGGGGACTAGCCGTGTTGATCCCTTCCTCTCTTGTTGATTTTTGACATAACACACAAGTACATAAATAAACCACACAACACTTTTTGTAAGTGGAGAAATATTGCTGCAAGTTTATTAGCATAACCAATATGCAAACATGGTGGGTTATCTTACGGGCGATCCCAGGGCAGGCCAGCCCCTATGCCGCCTGCCCGTCTGATAAGCCTAAAGTACACCGTGGCAGTCGTCAATTGGTGTATACCAAATATTGGGAGGGGCCACCCCTCTCATCCGTGGACCCCCAGTCCACTTGCTTACTCACGCCCCCCCGTGAGAGGTGGGCGGAGCGTTCATGGCAGCCCCCAGTTGCTCAGACCCACAACCGCCTGTCGGCTAACGGGGCACCGTAGTTCTTCCAGGGGACAACGCTAAGACATCCCTGGGTATCCTGGCCTAGCACCCTGCTGTGCTGCTGCATGAAGTACCCCTTGGTATGTGCAGACTCCGGATCGCCCTCTTCCAACACAAAGTAACATGTTAGAAAGCCTAACCCCCCCCCCCTTTAGTACCTCCGGATGCTGGGTAAGCGGAGGGGCGGGCAAGGCGAGAAGAGAGGTACAAGAGGGCGAGGAAGGGGCAGGGACCGCATAAATACCTCTGCCCCTTTCCCCCCGCCGGAAGTAGCCATTTGCTGGACGTCTTCCCTGGCCACACCCAGGGACTAGACCTCCCACCCCCAGTGCCTTCCTGTGGCACTAAGGCTGCCGCCCTTTCAGGGGGGCTGCTACGCAACCCCCCAGGGCAACCTTGCATAGTGCCAATATCGGCAACTGTTGTCACATAACACAAAAGTACATAAATAAACCACACAACACTTTTTGTAAGTGGAGAAATATTGCTGCAGGTTTATTAGCATAACCAATATGCAAACATGGTGGGTTATCTTACGGGCGATCCCAGGGCAGGCCAGCCCCTATGCCGCCTGCCCGTCTGATAAGCCTAAAGTACACCGTGGCAGTCGTCAATTGGTGTATACCAAATATTGGGAGGGGCCACCCCTCTCATCCGTGGACCCCCAGTCCACTTGCTTACTCACGCCCCCCCGTGAGAGGTGGGCGGAGCGTTCATGGCAGCCCCCAGTTGCTCAGACCCACAATCGCCTGTCGGCTAACGGGGCACCGTAGTTCTTCCAGGGGACAACGCTAAGACATCCCTGGGTATCCTGGCCTAGCACCCTGCTGTGCTGCTGCATGAAGTACCCCTTGGTATGTGCAGACTCCGGATCGCCCTGTAACTCCTCCTGCAACACAAAGTAACATGTTAGAAAGCCTAACCCCCCCCCCTTTAGTACCTCCGGATGCTGGGTAAGCGGAGGGGCGGGCAAGGCGAGAAGAGAGGTACAAGAGGGCGAGGAAGGGGCAGAGACCGCATAAATACCTCTGCCCCTTTCCCCCCCGCCGGAAGTAGCCATTTGCTGGACGTCTTCCCTGGCCACACCCAGGGACTAGACCTCCCACCCCCAGTGCCTTCCTGTGGCACTAAGGCTGCCGCCCTTTCAGGGGGGCTGCTACGCAACCCCCCAGGGCAACCTTGCATAGTGCCAATATCGGCAACTGTTGTCACATAACACAAAAGTACATAAATAAACCACACGACACTTTTTGTAAGTGGAGAAATATTGCTGCAGGTTTATTAGCATAACCAATATGCAAACATGGTGGGTTATCTTACGGGCGATCCCAGGACAGGCCAGCCCCTATGCCGCCTGCCCGTCTGATAAGCCTAAAGTACACCGTGGCAGTCGCCAATTGGTGTATACCAAATATTGGGAGGGGCCACCCCTCCCATTCGTGGACCCCCAGTCCACTTGCTTACTCACGCCCCCCCCGTGAGAGGTGGGCGGAGCGTTCATGGCAGCCCCCGGTTGCTCAGACCCACAACCGCCTGTCGGCTAACGGGGCGCCGTAGTTCTTCCAGGGGACAACGCTAAGACATCCCTGGGTATCCTGGCTTAGCACCCCGCTGTGCTGCTGCATGAAGTACCCCTTGGTATGTGCAGACTCCGGATCGCCCTGTAACTCCTCCACAGCCTAGGGAGTGGCCACCGTCACTACCAGGGCCCCCCACCCAGACTACCCTTTATTACTTACAACCTGCAGCTGCTAAGGCTTCCCCGAGGTCCAGTAGAAATAAATCCATGCCTAGAGATGAGAGGTGCACCCCATCTCCCTCCAGACACCCTGTTGACTTGGCGTGTAAAAGACCATGCCTGATGTAGCCAAAACCTCTTTGCTCCATGAAACTGTGCATGGCGCGATTAACTTTCCTCCTAGACACCTCGATGGCGTCCCCTGAGCGGGCTCCTCTCCAGATCGCCCGTGGTGTAATTTCTGACCACCACAATTCGCACAGCCCCAGCATATTGCTCAACTGGCATAAAGTGTTCCTCATGTTTTGGAGCAAAGCTCTCCTCCCTAGTGAGGTCAAATCATTTCCACCCAGGTGTACCACCAAAAGATTCGGCGGAGGCCACCCCTCCCCGAGTCTCTGCTTCAATTTCCTTGTCAATTCACTCCAGCGCAAGCCCAGGAATCCCACCCACGAGATGTTTGTGGCGAGGAAGCCATTCCGCCACTCTCTGACCTCCGCCCACTGCGCCAGTCTCGAAATGCTTGAATGGCCAATTACCCACACCTTGGTTCCTAATAAATAAAGAAATGGTGGTTTGAAAGTTTGTTTATTGCAACCGTTGACACACAGCAAAACACATCTACAAATGACATCTAAATCAAACAGAAAGCCACGGCAAGTGGGGTGACGTACGCCTCACTCCAAGTTCAAACTCGTACAAGTCCAGAAAAATGCCCCCCCAGCCCTGAAATCCACTCCTAGGGCCAGATGTATCGTTTGAAGCACTGCGACTCCCAGCGCCCTACCTTCTTGATACTCTCTGAGGACATGCCTGCTAGAAAAGCTGTGGTCGCTGCCCCTATTCTAAAGGAGTGGCTGCTGTATCTTTTGGACTGATCTGCCTGACCTGACAGCCATAGGCAAGCCTGCAAGATGTGGTCGACTTGAAACCTAGTGACCAGGAGGCCATCCGGATGCACCAGTAGGTAGCTTGCCCCCAGCGGGCGAAGTGCCAGGTAAGCTCTGACCCAGGCTATCGGACAATATCTTGCATCACCCAGGCTACGTAACACGATCAACCTCCCCCGCCTGTGTTGGTCTGTTTTGGACTGCCTAATGACTATTTTCAGGCAACCAGACTCCAGTTCTACGTCATTCACGTTCAAGGCCACCCCAGAGGTGTCTGTCTTAGATCGCGCCACCAGTTCCCGGATCCTGAAGGCCCCAAAGAAGGCCAGGGTGAAGCAGGCCGAGAACAGGGTAGCTTCGTACCCCGAGTGGGTGACCCAGCCCATGCAGTCGAGCATCCCTTGGAGAATAGGGTACCCAATAGGAGACCTGGAGTCAGGCGAGCGCGGGTTCGTCTTAGCCCACCCTTGCAATGCTGCTTTGATCACAAAGGCTTTGGTGGGGTCGAACTGTCCCCTTAGCTTGGCGTGGTGGCTAATGGCGGACAGGTGACCCACGATCCATGGATTCGATTTATCCCCATCCTTGGCCCACAGAAGGAATTGTTGAACTCTAAGTTCCATGACCGTCTGTTCCTCCTCCCATGCCCCGGTGATCTCACAGAATTTCGCCACACAGCTCCTGTAGCGTTTCGCCGTCCTTGGGGCTAAGGACCATTCCCCCAGTCCCCTCATCCGGAGTCCCACTTCAGCAGCAGCCACAAGTGTGGCGGGAAAGTGGTCCCCCCTTCTCTCGCGCTCGGCCAGGCCTCCCGGAAGCGGTGCCACTGAAATCGAGACAGAGAGTCAGCGGCTACATTCAAAACCCCTTGGATGTGCCTGGCCCTGCACTCCATGTTGTTTTTTAGACACGCCCTCACTAGCTCTCGCAGCAGGCACAAGACCAGGGGACAACTAGCTGACTGAGTGTTGATGGCCTGCACCACTGCTAAGTTATCTGACCAGAACAAGACTCGTTTCGCTGCCATTGTTTTACATTCATGAACTTGGATCCAGCAATGACTCCCGAGCCATTAGTCTAGAGACTATTCTGCAAAAGACTTTTATGTACTGGAGAAAGAAAATTGTCCCCATGACGCCCTTTTGCTGGGGCAGCTGTTGCGCTATATAAGACAATCTAACATAACATAACATTACTTATTTTCTCCAATGTATAGACTGTAACCCTTGACATTGAGCTCAAAAGGGTGGTAGACCAAGGCCAAACTATAGTTTATTAGTAGGAGACTAGAGAACAATGGAACCTGCCCATTTTTGCACGCATATATATGGTTTGTACCTCTCCGAGTGGCACTGACAAGCTAAAAACGATGGAATGGAGAATATACTGTGTAGTTACCTGTGGTTCAGAGTACTTTAAGTATTGCCATCTATTCTCTTAAACAAAAACCTTATGTGGGCCATATGAAGTTAACATGGCGATTTCAGTGTCAAAAGTTGTTGCTTTAGGTAAAAAAAACTGGCATCTCAATGAAAGGTTAAAGAAGCCATATGCTAGGAGTTCCCTAGAGTGGAAGACACAGAGGGGCTTATTTACAAGCCCCTTGCGCCGATAATGCATCACATTTGGTGACGCACCTGCAGCGCATTTTGCTGTCCCATATTTACAAGGACAGGAAAAGCCACCCTGTGTGGCTTTTCCTGCCCTTGTAAATACGGCCCCTTTACACGCAGCACTTTGTGTGAAAGGGCAGTCCATGGGTGTTGCTGTGGGTGTTCCAACGCAACACCCATGGAACATGACACATTTCCAGATTTACAAGAAATCGTAAACCTGGAATGCTACACCTCCCAGGGGAGGCATAGGGAGGCGCAACGAGGAGAACTGTATTAATTTCTCCTTGGTGTTTTCCTCTTCCTGTGCGTGCTGCATTCTGCAGCACACATAGAAAGAGGAAAACACCTCTGATGATTGTTGATGTGCAGGAAGGTGTCCCTTCCTGCACATAAACAATCATCCCTGTGACTCAGGCATCTTTGCACTATGATGCAGGGATGCCTGCCTCGGCGCATGGCAGCTAATTGTGTGCCAGCGTAGGGGAGAGCAAAGGGACCTGTCATATCCTTGCAGATATGACGCATCCCTGTGCTTTGAAAGTGCTGCACCCGTGACGTAGCCAAAGGGCTTGAGGTGCCGCGCTGTGGCACTTTCTTGTAAATGAGGCCCAGAGAGATTTCTGTGAAGTGGCACTTCTCATATGAATAAACAACCTCTTGAGATTGGCCCAATACAGGCTTACTTTAGTACCTTTGGAACTGTTCTTCCTTTAGCACCAGGAATTTTATTGCTCAGTGATATTTGTGACACATTGTTGCCGATCGATCGGTTGATTACTTCAGGAGCTAAATAGAAAACGGATATTATGCACTTGAGGGGTGAATCTGATTGGATCTAATACTGGACCTGGGCTTAGGCAATCAAAATAAAGTCCCCGCTTTGCTGTATGATGTTGATACAAAATGCGAATTAAAAAACAATTAAAAAAAACAAATTAATAAAAATAAATAAATAAAGAGGCCCGCCTTCAAAAATCACGGCTATCAGACTTCTGATTCCATGGGGCAGATTTACATTTCCTGGCGCATCCCTGCAAATTAGCAGGGATGCGTCAGGAAAGATGCGTGACACAAGTTTACCCTTGCGCCACCACAGATGAGCCGCATTTACAATGCGGCACATCATGGCGCAAGGATAAACAGATGCGTGTCGCATCTGCCAGCGTAAGGTTGGCGCAGTACTGGACCCGGCCTATCTTCCACATGGTGCGTCACACCTTACACCTGCTTCAAGCAGGGGCAAGGTTTTGACGCAGCGGGGTCGGAAAAGTGACTGAGTGAAATCTTGTAGATTTCACTCAGGCACTTTTCCGAGGTGTTCCTGCGCCGGAATGCCCACCCTGCGGCGGAATGCCCACATGAAACCTGACGCAGGTTTCATGTGGCACAGGGCTTTACAACGTGACGCATCTCCCTAGATGCGTCACGTTGTAAATCCCCTGTAGCATGGCGCTAGCTTTACGCCGCCGCTGCAGCACAGAAGTGACGCAACGGCTGCGCAAAAGTGGCGCACGGGGCTTGTAAATCTGCGCCCATGTTTTTCAAGCGGTACGTGACGTTGCTCTTTTGGGCATATTTGTATCATGTGGCGCAATTTAAAGCACACAAGTCCAATAACTTTGTGCAAAAACTGAATGATATGTGAAATGTGTCGAGATTATGCTCTAAATAAATAATGAGGTAAATTAGTGTAAAATTGTGGACTTCAATGCTCCTGAAACCTTCTTGGCTTTGTACAGACCTCCTTAGAACAATAGCCGAACCCTCTGGTACTTGGTCGTTCCTAACAAATAAATCATTAAAAAAAACAGACCAAAAAGAGCCAGCATCGGCCACAAAACGAGCTCATTTTGGCATTTTAAATTCATAAACTGACCAGTTAGGCGAACCTTTCTGGCATCCTCGCTGCTGCGCGTGCCTGTCCACGCGCGAATTTGGATTGGACCGGAAGCATGGCACCATGTTCCCTCTGGCCCCAGTGTGGAGCCAGTTGTCTTTATGACGTGCCAGAACTGTCTTGAATCCTATTAGCTGCCAACGGGCTCCTGGATATCCTGAAACTTGAAGCTTGTTGTAAGTGGGTTACGTCATGTCAACTGCTTTTATAAGAGTAAAAAAAATATGTTTCATACACGCCAACCTTTTAAAACTAGAAAGTGGGAGTTTTTGAAGGGAAAAAATCTGGGCTATGTATTTTCCCCTAACTGACTTATGTGGGTGAGCGGCTGATAAAGGTGATATAATTGCGCAATTTAATAAAAAATACGTGAAATTCTATGTACATGATATTGGATTATCCCCTGAGCCCCCATTGGTGGGCTTGGATTTGTTAGCTGGGGGTCTTATCTAGAGCAAAACAGGTATTCTAGAAGGGCCCGGACATCCTTTAGCCGTTTCCTGTCATCAAATTTGTATAAAGGATGAACGTCTAAGACTTTATCTGTTCATCAGCATTGGAGTTTGTGAATGTGGGTTTTATTAATGCATGCAGATTTAAAATTGAAAATGTATAAGTTTACATAGATGGCATTTCCATTAATATTATAGGAAGCAATTAACTAAATCAATAAAAATAACTTGGTTATGCTACTGTGTGCTTTTCAAAACAACGCCTATCGGGGGCGTGGCTAGGACGCCGATGAAGATGGCCGCCTAGTACGGGAGCTCCGCTGTGCCGGGACGATCTTTCACGGCGTGCTGCACTCTCGGAACCGCATTATGAACGTCTGCGGTAAATTCCACAACCGGAACCTGCCGCCCGTCTCCTGAGGTCTGCATTATGGTTTTTTTCTTCTCAAACGCGTCGATAATGCCGCTTTCTCAGTCCCACTCAGCGCGGCCGCCATTTTGAGTACCTCGGAGCGCTCGTATGCGCTCAGCGCGTCCACACTAACTGTTACAAATGCTGCCTGCTTGACTTCCTAATGTCTATTTTTTGCGCGTTTTGATGATTTTTTTTTTCTTTTGAGGAGAATCAGGAGAGGTTTCTGCTCAGGGATGCCATAAGGAGTTGTCCTCTACTTGTATTTTACCCGCTCCTTCACTTGGTTTCATCATCTGCGGACTTCTACTGAGGTGATATATTATACCCCTTTTGCGCTATGTGTGTGAATGAACATTATATGGCGCCAACTTGTTTTTGGACATTACATTTTACTCTCTGACTCGCTTTCACTGCTCCTTTGAGGAGGTACTTCAGGATTACGCCTTGAATCACGTGAAGTGGCACTGGACTTCCCTTTTTTTGACTACCTTCATCCTGCGTTGTGGTTCTAGGAGGTTTGGTGATATCTGTGGTGGTCGCACGTACACAATACCTGACAGCTCTCATGGTTTTTGGCTGAAGTCCATTATCACCTCGACGCTTATTAAGGCGTCGCACCTTTTCCTGTCTCATGATTATCAGCAGGGATTTGAGTGTCTCTGCGATGCCTTGCTGAGTTCAGTTTTTGATCGCTGTTGCTGTCGTCCACCTCACATCTGTGCTGCCTATCTGCACTGTACGGTGCCTGCCTGTCAGGGTCAGGAAGATCTTTTTTTTCTCTTCCTCCTTGCCTTAGTACATTTGTGTTACCTAGCCCCCTCAATACCTATGGGCAAGTTGCGTAACCCGAAGTTTGTTTTTGTACCCTCAAAAAACGCCTCTACGACGTCGCCTTCCTCCTCCTCAGCTGCTGATTTTTCATCTAATCTAGACCAAATGGCTGCTTCAGCTCCTAATCGTGCTTCCTCCTCGCAGCCCTCTTCAAGTAAGGTCTCTCCTCCTTCTACATCCTCTAAACGCTTGAAGCAGGATTCTCCTCCTCCGGACAAACCTTCTTCTCCTATCTCTCTGGAGCTACTCCTGGAGGAGATCCGTACTTTACGTCCATTTGTTGAGGAGACTAATAACAAAATGCAGAATTTTGAACTAAAATGGTCAACTATGGACAACAGAGTTTCTTCAGTGGAGCAGCAGGTTTCAGAGATCCAAGTCAATTCCCAACGTATAGCCTCACTAGAGAAGTCCGTTCTTGCCCTCCAGCAACATACTGAGGAGTTAGAAAATAGAAATAGGAGGAATAACCTGCGCATTTATGGCCTTCCAGAATCCTTGGAAGGTGATGATCCTGTCTCGTTTTTCTCCTCCTTCCTCCTGAAACTTTTGGATTTGCCTGCCACTACCTCTCTTAGCATCCAAAGAGCTCATAGACTTGGCCCTCGCTCCTCCACCTCATCCAAGCCTCGTGGAGTTATCATTCTTTTCTTAAAATTCACAGATCTACTTCTGGTCCTTTCTGCAGCTAGAGCCAAGCGTCAAGTTTCATGGTTGGGCCAGAGGGTTTTTCTTTCCCAGGATGTTTCAAATGCAACTGCAGCAAGACGGAAGGAATTTTTGAATCTTCGCGCCCCTCTACGCTCTCTTGGAGCCAGATACGGCTTATTCCATCCTTGCATCTTTAAAGTTACTCATCAGAAACAAACTTGGACTTTTCAAGATCCTGCGGAACTTAAAAACTTTATTCACATTCAGTCTAATACTGGCATGGATACTTCTACTGCTTGTGGTTGAATGTTTAACTCTCTTTTTTCTTGCAGGTTTTATCTAAAATGTTTTTGCATTGCTTTGTGTCATATTGTTGGTTTGCCTTTAGATCAAGTCTTTTTCAACTAGCATTTTGGTGTTTGTTTCTTCTCTACGCATTTTGTTTTATTGTTATTTTCTTCACCATAATTGTTCACATCCTCTTTTTCTTCATCTAGGCCGACTGATGTGTTCTTCTTCATTCCATATGGTTTGTGTTTTTCGTCTTCCGTCCTGACTCGGTGTGTTCTCCTGGTTTTGGGTGGTCAATCTTTTCGAATCCTTCCACAACCCCGCCATCCTTTTTATGTCCCCTTCAGGTACGTTATCTTCAGTCATCCTTTTTGGATATGTACTGTCTCTTCTTGTACTTTTTTTCTCTTGTCCTTTACCTTTTTTCCTCTCCATCTTTCTCACCCTATTATCCTCTTTTGTTTCTTCTCTATTAGTATCATGTTTTTGTCTTTCTATTTATATTCTTCCATTTGTTCCTATTTCCCTCTACCTGTTGCGACTTTCTTTTTTTTTTAGTATTTATTGTCTTTGATATGATATCTTCTCGCTTTTTCATTGTTGCTGTAGGTACTGTTTCTATTAATGTTTTATTGCGTTTAAATTCAGAGTAATCTCCTGGAATGTAAAGGGTTTTATTAGTCCTATTAAACGTCAGAGGATTCTTTCCCACCTTGCTTCTTATAATCCTAACATTGTTCTGTTACAAGAGACTCACCTCTCGGAGGCTGAGTCTCTGAAGCTAAGGCGAGGTTGGGTGGGTACGGTGTTATTTTCTCCCTCTGCCAATAAGAAGAATGGTGTTGCTGTCTTGTGTCATAAAAGGTTAGCATGTAAAGTATTATTGCAAGAAACAGATTCTGATGGGAGGTGGATACTAGCTAAGTTACTGATTAACGATATTCCTCTGACTGTCTTCAATGTCTATGGCCCTACACAGCCCGATTTATTTTTCTGGCCTTCGATTACGAGCAAATGTATACAGCATAGAGATTACCTCTTTATTCTAGGTGGTGACTGTAACCAGATTATGTACCCTTTTCTGGACCGTAAGTCTACTGTTCGGTTAATTCCTCATAAGCCTCATAAACAATTTCTAGATACTATTTCCCAATCACATCTCACCGATTCCTGGAGACTTTCACACCCTGACTCTCTTGACTATTCCTTTTTCTCTCCTCCTCACTCGTCTTTCTCTCGTCTTGACTATATTTTTCTTTCTCCTTCCCTGTTACAAAATCTACTCTCTTCTTCTATTGAACCTATACTTATCTCGGACAATGCCCCTATTGTGACGGATCTCGACTTCCTTCCTCCGCGTCCCAGGTCTTCTCGCTGGCGATTTAATAATTCTCTTCTTACTGATCCTTTCTTTTCTTCCTCCTTTCGTTCCTTTGCTACTGAATTTTTTATGTTAAATGATGTTTCTAACATTTCCCCCATTCTCTTTGGGACTCCTTTAAGGCTACTGCTCGCGGGTTTGTCATTGACTTTGTCTCTAAGAAGAAAAAGCGTTTTCTTCAGAAGCAGAAAACTACACTGGCTCATATTAAATCTTTGGAACATAAGTTTTACTCTTCTCCCAATGATCCCGTCCCTCCTGATCTTATTCGTGCCAAGCTCGAGTACAATAAATTTACTACTGACAACGCTTTGTCGGTGCTTCTTCGCAGTAGTGCGCGTTATTATGGTGGACGCAATAAGGCAGGTAAACTTCTTGCCAACTATCTTAAGTCCCGCAAGGAGCGTTCCTTTATTGAATCCATCTACTCATCTGAGAACACCTTATTACATAAACCTCAGGATATTCTTGACCAATTTCAATCCTTTTATTCTGCGCTTTATACTCCGGAAACTTCCCCCCCTCCCTCTTTGGTTCAGGCTTATTTTGATAAACTCCCTAAACCGTCGCACTCTCATCTCAATCTCCCAGACTTGGATGCGGATCTCTCTTTACAAGAGCTATCTGCGGCTTTGAATACTCTTACCAAAGGCAAAACCCCAGGTCCTGACGGTTTTTCGGTTGAATTCTATCTACACTTCTCTGATCTTTTACTCCCCAAACTTCTTTTTCTCTTTCAATCGTTTTGTTTGTTGGGCAAGGCCGAGGGTACATTCCAGGAAGCCACCATTTGTCTCATTCCTAAGGATGGTCGCGACCCCAAATTCTGCAAGAACTATCGTCCGATCTCTTTAGTAAATGTGGATTACAAGTTGTTTGCTAAAATTCTTGCGTTACGGCTTGACCCCCTTATGCCCCATCTTATTGGGAAGGAACAATGCGGTTTTGTTAAAGGCAGACTTACCTCCGATAATTCTCGTCTCTTTCTTAATGTTTTAAATAAAGTCCCATCTCTCTCTATCCCCTTGGCAGCTATTTCTGTTGACGCTGAGAAGGCCTTTGATAGAGTTGACTGGTCTTTCCTTTTTGCTTCTTTGCGTTGGTATGGTTTTGGCCCTCGTTTCATCTCTCTCATTTCTCTCTTGTACTCCTCCCCCAAAGCTGCTGTCCTGGTTAATGGTCAAGTCTCTTCGTACTTCCCTCTTCAACGGGGTGTTCGTCAAGGTTGTCCCTTATCTCCTTTACTTTTCATCCTGGCCCTTGAACCCTTTTTGTCTTCCATTCGTAACAACGACTCTATTTTAGGTTTTCCATATGGGACTAGTCAATTGAAGCTTTCTGCTTATGCGGATGATATCCTTCTTTTCATTTCTGCTCCGGAAACTTCTATCCCCCCTTTACTGTCTGAGTTTGATTCCTTTTCCCAGGTCTCGGGGTATAAAATTAATTCGGATAAAACTGAGATTCTCCCTCTTACCAAATTTTGCACCCCTTCTGTATTCTCTTCTACTGGATTTGCTTGGAATAGTTCCAAAATTAAGTACCTAGGAGTATGGTTTTCCAACTCTATTTCCTCCTCAATTTCTTTAAACATGTCTGCGGTTTTGTCTCGTATTGATCATTTAGTTTCCACGTGGAATCCCCTCTTTCTTTCTTGGTGGGGACGAATAGATTCAATCAAGATGATGATAGCTCCCATTTTAATTTATATTTTGTCTATGTTACCTATTCATATTCCCGCAATTTATTTTAAACGCATCGACTCTTGTTTGTCGAGATTTCTTTGGAGCAAGAAGAGGGCTAGAATCTCATTAGCATGTCTTCGCAAGCCCAAGTCCAATGGTGGGATTAATTTCCCAGATTTTCGTCTTTACCATAAGTCTTTCTCTCTCCGTCAGACATCCAGGTGGCTGGCTTCCACTCCCTCTCCTCTTGCTCCTCTGTGGCTGCATATCGAACAAACATTGTTGTTGCCTTTTTCTTTCAAAGAGACTATTCGTTTCTCTGCCAAGGCTCCGCACTCGTCACTCCCTTTATTTAAACACACCTCTTCTCTTTTAAAGCCTCTCTTTAATCCTTTACCTACTACTCGAGAGTCTTTTCTGGATTCCACCGTTTGGTATAATTCACTTATTCTTATAAAGAATAGACCCATCTTCTGGAAGGCTTGGAGGTCTAAGGGCATCATCTGGGTGAATCAATTTTTTGACGGTCTTTCTCCTTGTTCCTTTCCTCAATTTCAGAGGTCCTTTCACTGTCCTCGCTCTTTTTTGCAAAAGTTTGTTACTCTAATGACACTTATTCTTGATATTTTCTACTCTCTTCCTTCTTCCCCTTCTGCTGCTCCCCGCGCTCCTCTTCTTAAGGTGCTTTCTGTCCTCCCCAAGGCTTCCCTCATCTATAAATTCTTTTCCGCTCCCAACCCGGATCGCCCTAAATCTAAATTGGAGTTTTCCTGGGAGGCGGATTTGGGTTGTGTTTGGTCCGTTGCCGTGTGGGATAAACTCTGGTCCAGATCTCTAAATATTTCTCGCTCTGCTTCTCTTACTCAATCTCTCTTTTATCTGTATCACAGGCTATACCTATCTCCACTTTCTCTAGCCCGTTTTTCCTCCTCTGCTGATTCTCTCTGCTGGACATGTTCTTCCCCCAATGCCAACCTTTTTCATCTCTTATTCTTCTGTCCCTCTGTTTCTCACTTTTGGGATTCTGTTTGGCTATACATCTCACGCATTTTCGCTATTTCCTCTCATTATTCTATACCTATCCTTTTTCTTGGCAGTCTATCAGATTCGCTAGTTCTCCCTCTTCATTCTCGCGGTCTCTTTGACCTCATGCTTGCCTTAGTCTTTCAACATATTTCTTCCAACTGGAAGTCCCTCACTAAGGTCTCCATACGCTGCTGGTGGAACTCTCTATGTCACTTCCACAGATTTGATACCGCTTTTGCTTCCTCCTGTAATCCCACCCACAATAGGGAACTCTTTTGGTTACCCCTTACCTCTTATCTAGACTGGATGGTTCGTAAGAAGCTATCAAGCACCAATGCAGAAAATTTTGACCCGCCTTGAGGAATTTACATCTTCTCTGCTTGCAATAACACTACAGGATTTATTTATTGTTATAATTTCTCTTCGTATTTGCTATTTGACTATTGTTTTCGCCTACAGCACTTACTTCTAAAGCATGTTATGGTATTTTCATATTGCATTGTATCATTTCCTTTTTCCTTTTTTCCTCTTTTATTTCTTTTCCCTCTTCCCCTTTCCCCCTTTCTCCTGTTTTTCCCTTAAAATCCTTATAAAATGCTTTTGCTCGTTTCTTATGATATTGGCTTTTTCATGCTATTTAACTGTATTTATGCTGTCGCTGATATCTTTGTACTAATATTTTCCTGAAATAAAGCTTTTCAAACACAAAAAAAAAAAAACAATGCCTATCCCCGTAAAGTCTAAAATATGAACGTATCCCTTTACCTCATAATTACCTAACTACATTGCCATTATATAGTGTCCAACACATTTGTTTACAGTGGAAGAATAAGAAGCTGAATTAATAAATCTAAGACTGAAACGAGTCCTGGAGGTTGCCCACCAACCTCTGTAGTAAACAAAGTAACTATGGGCCAGATAAACAGAGGTTTCGGAGGTCACAAACTATTAATTTGCCGTTTGCAACCACAAAAAGCTGTTGTCAGAGTACAAACGGCAAACTACAATTCAGTAACTTGTTACCGAATCACAATATTAATTTGCCACCTAAATCTAATTTGATGTTTGGAAGGGGAGTGTTGAGGGCATCCCTTCCAAATACTGAATCGTAGTGGTGTGTATTAATGTTTTTTTACCGAAATCCAGTCGCAAAACAGCTGTACTTTACCACCAATTGAAAAATAGTGGTAGTCCATTTGGAATAGAGAACGGGCCCCCATGGAACCCCTTCCCCTTTGAAAACGTTAGACAAAATAGGCAGCAGTTCCACTTCTATTCAGTTACTTCCCTCTGTTGCAGTTTGAACCCAGAGGAGAAGGGCTTCTCGAGATCAATTAAACAATAGCCGAAGCGTCTAGTACTCTCATCTGCATCTTAGCTCCTACCAAATAAATCACTAAATAAACATAAGAGCCAACCTTTGCCACAAAACGAGCTCATTTCGGGGTAATAAAATAATACACTGGCCCATTGAGCTAGCCTTTCTCCTGCTCACCCCCTTGGTAGCTTGGCACGAGCAGTCAGACTTATCCCAGAAGCAATGTGTAAAGCGTTTGCGCAACACACTCACACAGCTGCGACACACTAGGCACACCACAAAAGAAACTCCACACAAGGTTATATCAAAAATAGCTTTTGTATTATCCAAAACACATTAGAATCATAATCACACATATACACTGTGCCAACTGGCACTAGGCAATTTTCACAGGGGATTATATACATGACAGGGCCAATCGGGCCACTGTCAGAACCATCACAAAGTAGTAAAGATAAACACAACCAGAAACTACTGACAAAATACTGTACTCAGCATTATCTCACATTAGCATTTGGCATAGAACACATTATGCATAAACCATCAGCATAAACACATTGTGCATAAATCACAATTAGGAGGGCACCTCAGTGACACTCCCCAGGTGCATACACCACCTTTCCTTAGGGCCTTGCACCCTCCTGGCACACACAGGTACCAAACCTGACCCCAGGCCAACGGGCTTTCCACTGGGGCTCAAATGCCCTTTGTCCAAAAATGTCAGGGCGTAACTGGGGCCTTCACTGGTCCCTTGGCTGCCAATGCAGCAGAAACCACTGTGCGCAATGCGCTGGGGGCGTGGGGTGCAACTCACCCCTTCCTCATTCTGTGCCTAGAGAGCACCAACATTGCTCCCTCGCTCAGGTCCCACCCCGGGACTTAGGAACAGAAAAAAATGTACCCACTCGATGCTGCTGTCTTCCAACAGGCAGGTCAGCTGTGAAGAAATCAGCATCCCATGGCACGGGCACCAACTGTACAAATTAGAGCCCCACTCACCGGGCTCTCCGTCTTGACTCCTCTGGTCTCAGGCAGGTCACAGGACTCCGGCATGGAGCCCACGAGGCTCCGGTCCCTCTCGGCGGCCTGCCTCTCCCTCTACCGTTGTTGGTGCACCCTCCGGTTCGGCAGCATGCGGGGCTCTCTCCAGCCATGGGAATAGAGCCCCGCCCATGATCAGGCTTCACTTGCCTGACTTCCCCTGAGGCCGCGCTGCGATTGGTGGCCTAGGCAGCTTCCTCTTCCCGGCCAGAGTCAGGCAGCTTGCCTGACTTCCGGGCCTTCGATCTCGACGGCGATTTCCCGTCTGCTCTTCTCTCCTGGCAGAAGTGCAGGGTAGGCTCCCACCCCAAGTAATCACCAATGCGGGGTGGGCTCCCGGTCAGACACACCAATGCGGGGTGGGCTCCCGCTCTAAGGAGCACGAAAACAGCGGGGTGGGCTCCCGCTTTCCTCCAGCCTATGCGGGGGAATCCGCACATCATTATTCCCTCTGAATTGGGCGCAGCTCAGCGCTGCAAGGCACCAGCACTCTCCCCATCCTGGGAGAGAAAGATATAGCGCTCACAAGGCCCTCGGGCAAAGTTTCAGGGGCACAAGGCTGGGCCCAGGCAGACCAACTCACAGGGCCCTCCAGCAGGGAGGCAGTCCCATGTGGCAGTTCTTCCTAGGGCCCGGCGCAGCAATTCCCCCCCAAGTCACAAGGAAGCACAACACAAACATGGGGTCACAGCCCCAGTACATATACTTAATTTTCCTTTGTCTGCCCTTGGCACAGGGTTTAGGGAACCAGTCTCAACTGGTTCTGGGGGGTATTGGAGCACTTTGGTTACCGGGCTCCTCTTCCCCTTTGTCAGGTTGGGCTCTGTCATCAGACACACCACAGGGGGGCGGAGCCAGCATTCACCCAGGCAGGCACAGACCTATTCAGGGTCAGGGGACTACTCTTCTCACTACTCCAAATGCAGATCCCCTATTAAGCCTAGCGCTGACTCACCCTGCCTTCCTGGAGCCACACACACCTCACCAGCCCCTGTCACTCCAGAGCCAGACATGCAATCCACATCAGGCAGGCAGACACGTAGCACACAGAAATGCCAACTTCTAAAAGTGGCATTTCTAAAATAGTGATAATAAATCTGCTTACACCATTGCGCAACATTTATTATTACTGTTCTAACAATACCAAACTTGACCACGCTGCTCCTCTCATATAAGGAATTACCACTGAAACACTTATCAGGGAATCCCCAATGCATGCCTATGAGAGGGCAGCCTCACAGCAGTGAGAAACCAAAATGGCTGTTTGTCACTACCAGGACATATCACGCACTTAAGGTACATGTCCTACCTTTTACCTACAATGCACCCTGCCCATAGGGCTAGCTAGGGCCTACCGTAGGGCGACTGACATGCAGTAAAAGGGGGGTCACAGACGTGGCACACACTTTAGATGTCACATCACAGCGGCAGTAACACTACGCGCACAGGCCCTGCAATGGCAGAGGCCTGAGACAGGTTTGAAAGGCTACTTTGGTGGGTGGCGCAATCAGAGCTGCAAGCCCACCAGTAGCATTTAATTTACCGGCCCCGGGTACCTGAGATACCACTTTTACAAGGGACTGACAGGTAAATTAAATATGCCAGGTGTGGACCAAACTTACCATATTTACCATAGAAAGCACACGCACTTTACACAGGACAGCAGTGCTAAAGTGCCCTGAGTCCTAGAACCACCAACACCATGTCAGAAAAAAGGCTAGGAGGAAGGCAAAAAGTTCAGTGCTGACCCTGCAAAAAGGGCCAAATCCAACAGGTGCCATGCTGTATTTTTTAATTCCTCCATAATACAGAGTCGTTCCACTTTTAATTTCTACAGAGTAAGACATTGAAGTATGTTTTATAGGTATAGCTAAGGGCACGGGTCCCTTCAAGACCTCCAGTGTGGAGACTCTTAAACCTGAGCAAGCTAGCTAGACCCTTGCCAGGGTTACCGAGCAGAACAAATCAGAAGGATTCTTGCCGCTCCCTGACTGGTCCTTCGCACATGCTCTTTCACATTTGTTCACTTTAATTTTCATTTCTCATTAGCTTCTTCTCTGCAGCATATTTTATTTTTGTTTATTTAAGATGTAAAAATCTCCTTAGAAACAAAAATGCACTGTTTTTTGGAGTTGAAAGCTGTGTTTAATGCTTCTACTGAGGGCTGGGCATGTTTTTTTGTAGGAGAAATTAAATACCCTATAAAAAGTAGAGATTGTTAGTGGCTGTTAGACCTGGCATCGTTGGCGTAGTTTCTCCTGACTTTTTGCCTTCTGACATCTGGTTTTGCTGACTTGGTGTTTGCTGGCTATAGGATTCTGAGCTCTTTACCACTGCTAACCAGTGCTAAAGTGCATTTGCTATGTACACTAAACATGGTAACATTGGCATATCCACAATTGGCATATGTAATTTACCGATAAGTCCCTAGTAAAGGGCCTAGGGATTGTAAATTAAGTGCTACTAGTGGGCCCGCAGAGCTGATTGTACCGCCCACTTAAGTAGCACTTTAAACATAGCTTAGGCCTGCCCCTGCAGAGCCTGTGTGTGCAGTTTAAACTGCCATTTCCACATGGCAAGTTAACCAACTTGCCGGGCCTAAACCTTTCTTTTTATTACATATACATCACCCTTAAGATAGGCCCTTAGTAGCCCTCAGGACAGGGTGCAACTTGCAGGGCTCAAACCTTTCTTTTTATTACATATACATCACCCCTAAGATAGGCCCTTAGTAGCCCTCAGGACAGGGTGCAGTAAATTTCAAAAGTAGTACTTTAAATTTTGCATCTCCTGGTAGTGAACTGCTCTTAAATTTGTATTTCACTACTGCAAGGCCAATCTGTCTCATAGGTTAACATTGGAACTGCCTTATAACATTATATAAGTGTACTTTCCCATTGGGACAAGATAGGAAATTCAAATTTAGTGTCTCCTAGATTCACAATTTAAAAACACAACGTATTTTTTTGTTTGTTTGTTTGCAGAGTTTTATATAGCGCGAACTTGACCCGAATCCAATCAGGTATCAGAGCGCTTTACATAGCACCAGTTATGTTACATTAGGACACACATTCATTCTTTGTTAGGCAAGGGGAGATTAAGCGATTTGCCCAGAATCACAGGATGTTCAGCGTCATTACCGAGACTCGAACCCAGTTCCCCAGGTCCGAGGTCGAGCGCCCTAGCCGTTTGGCCAACTCCTCTCCCCTTTTAGATTTTTAGATTGCAGTTCTGAAAATGCCACTTTTAGAAAGTTGCCATTTTCTTACTTAAATCATTTGGTGCCTTCTTCCTGTCCCCGGAATACACTCTGGGGTGGGTGGCAGCTGGCTTACTGCATTCCCTCTAGACAGCCACACACAAAGGCAGAGTAGGTGTGACTGAGTAGCCATCTGCATGTTGATGGGTCTTCCTGAGGCAGGATGAGAGAGAGGAGCTGACACTTGTACCTAAATAGAGCTGGGCCTGTCCCACACAATGACCTGCAGTGAATCTGGGGCCTTGTGCAATTCAAAACTTCTCTTTGAATTCTCCCTACTTCAAAATTAGGTATAAGTACTGGACCTCTGACACCATGATTTTATAATCCTTCTGGATTTAAGGGCATTCTGCCAGGAAGAAGAGCAGCTGTGCTGCATTCTGCTGATTGCTGTGATATAGGAGGAACTGCCACTTTGCTTCTTGCTTTGCTGTGCGCTGTGTTGGCTTGCTGATTCTAGCTTGGGAGTGAGAAGGACTGGACCTGCCCTCTACATCTTTGAACCCAAACCTATGGTTTGACGTGGATCAGTCTCTTGCATCACCCATCCAGGTACAAGCAGTCTGGTCAAAAGTCCCTGCAATTTCAAAGCTCTGCATTATTGAACTCTCCGAGTTGGCCTCCGCACCTCAATGAAAAACACCAGAAGACTCACCATTTTTAGCAAGCATGCAAACTGCATCCTATGATCACTGCTACCGTTACTTATAATCGTCCAGTCATACACTCTGAAGCAATGTATCCTTGCACTGGTGTTGAACAAAATAAAAAATTTACACCTGCGTCTATTGCAAAAATTACTTACAACGGTAGGTTGCACTATTTAAATACATGTATGTTATCAGGGAAGGCCAGGTCCATTTTGGCAGACTAGCTTGGATCTGATATGACAATACATCCAGGATAAGTATGAGTGAAGATGAGGTGGTCTTAGGAGAGATTAACATGGATTTGTTGTTCTAGTAGAAGTTGCCATCGAGGTCAGCACTCAAGCATAAGGAGTAAAGGTGTCTTTTGCTTTATAGACCATTTATTTCTGTTGTACATCACACGGGCAGGGGACAAGGCATAAAAAAAAGTGTAAAAGGGCCTTTGCATGTTTAAACCTATACTCAAAATGTAAGGCAGACACTGTGTTCCACTGAAATTCAGACAGGTGGGTGAAGGAGTGCCAGGGTAGCAAAGCAGAGGAAGGAGGGACAAGAGGTTGGGGGCAAAGGCTTATGCGCCGATTAAAATGGAAGTCTGAGAGTATTTGCTGAAGCGCTTTAGGGGGATCTTATGCCTGGTTGTGTATTGGGTAACCAGAGGACACTGACCTTGGTAGAAATTTTGAGGTCAAAATTAGTTATACTGAAGTGCTTGGGAAATGTTGCAGAGGTGGAGCAGAGGACAGCAGTTGACCCATTTGTGAAATATAGGACATCATAGTGTCACTTTGGATACAGTCTACAGGAAGGCAGCAAAAAGGTTCAGCAATAAGTCATAATTCTTCTTATCTAGAAGGGCAGCTACTGAACGAGATCATCATAGAGGATATTGTCCTACACTGAACTAAGGTATATTACATAATAAAGATTGTGAGGGACTGTGGAGCAGAAATGCGACATTAAGTCGACGTACAATTTCCAATGCACCAGCTGGATTCCCAATTGAGAGGTAAATAGTTTGAAGAGCATATGTATGCAGACTTCATTCTAGAATCCTATAAAATGCACTCTTCACTTAATTTAAGAAACTTTGCTCATTCCACCTTATTTTGTATCCAGAAATATGTGGGTTCCATTGGTTTCCAGTACCCAACTAATAAACTATAGTTTGCACTCCTCGTTCATTGGTTTGTGTACCCCTTATTCACAATCCTTCATTTTACTATGTAGTGACAATGTTCTGATTGTTCAATTTTCCTCTCTTCTTGCGACACATTTGACAGACGTTTATATTACAAAATATGTTTCATTATGTTAAAAAAAATATTTACATGTATGTAACTTCATTTCATCTTCATGTTGTTTTTATGTACTTTCTGGCCATATTTAATTCATTCATTCCTTCCTTTATTATCTCCAATGTATATCTCCATGTATTTTGGCTCATGCTAGTCTTTTATCAAAGGATTACATTATTATGCTTTAAATATTATATAGGTACACAATTAAAAAACTTCAATCAAAAACCTTTTGCTCATTAACAACACAAAATTAAAAGTCAGTTAGATAAGTACACTCTATATCTAATTTTCAAGTAGCTATGTATAAGTTTCTTCCAGCTCACATTAATTTTACATTACGAGCGGCATATTTATAATAACTGATTCATTTTGGTGAGCCCGGAAAGCGGTGCTATACTCTCATCGATCCAAATCAGTTTCGATTAAACGGTTTGTACAGAAAGTCTCCATGGCCATGAAATCAATCCTTTACTATGAAGTTTGCTCCTCATAGTAGTTATCAATAATCTCTATTACCACATGTAATCTGTAAATGTCTGTATCTGAACATTTATTTATTTATTTATGAGTTTTATATAGCGCAAACTTGAGCCAAAGGTATCAGAGCGCTTTACAGAGTAAGCACAACAGCAGTAACATGAGGTACATAGAGAATAGATAAAACATACGCGTCGACATATGGTTATGAGGTAGTTAAGGTGGGGAGTTGCCAAGTTTCATTCCTGCTTCATCCTTAATCAACAGCGAATGTTAGCATGTTAAAAAGGGACAACGCGGGGTCTAGGAGGCTTGACTAAGTGTGAATGCTTATTACCATGTTCTCCTTTAATGGTAATACTGAGTCAAGAATCTGTCATGACTCAGAGGGAGATGTAGGAAGGGAACAGAATCCAGTGCTAGTCCACCACTCTTCACCAAGTAAAAGTTATAAGTGGAAGAATAGATAATCTCCAACCTATAGGTTCTTGAAAGGGGAAAATTGGGATAGGGTGGAGAGAGGAACACACTGGAGTAGATAGCTTGTCTAGCAGTGGTTAGAGGGATATACATCTATTGCTTGCGCTCATTCCCAAAGGTGGCCAATGGTACATTAAATGTGAGTATGATAAGCAAAAGTATAACATTAAGCAATAGAACTTGTGTAAATGTGCAAGACTCCATACAATTCCCATTCTTTTGTATCACACATAATGCTCTGTAACCAGCAGCAGGTGAGGAGCCTAGGATGAACCTGGAGACCTTTCCTGGGTACAGAGACACCAGAAGATGCTGAGAAGTGACGGTCACGTCGAATAACATTATGAGGCTGTACATGAAGATGTACATTTGATGAAATACAAAGCCACACAGAAGGGAAACACAAGGCGCTGGGAAACGCCACTCATTGTGAATGAACTGAGCACACAGGAACCATACAACCAAGCAGACATGAGAAACATATTCCTGCTCCTGGCTGCTTAAATTACCCTGGATGGATTTCCTTTCCTATGCTGATTGGCTGTCCATTTCTGTCTAACCTGGAAGACCCGGCTGTTGCACCTCAGCCCTAGCTGGGCATGATCAGGCCTCTACAGTTTCCATGACTCTAGCATTTGTTTCTGTCTGTGCAGGCAGGACGCTTCTGTCCCTCCCATCAGTCATGACTGAAATTGTGATTGTGTGGTTGTGGTTTAGTCCTTTGTTTATGTTCTTAGTAATGAACTATTATACTTGCCGTATTAAACTGTTCAAGTATAACTCAAACGGCAAGGATTATCTATCTCAAACATCAACTAATTAAATCTACCTTATGTGTATAAAATATGAATTTAGGGTACGTTATTGCTCAACATTTACTTCTTCTACCGTGATTTCCACACTTTATTACCATTCATTCCAATCTAGTCCTCTGTGTATATTCATAGTAATGGACTATCGTGGTCGCCACATTCAAGTGTTTCTATATTGTAAGTTAAAAAGTCTAATTTAATTGCCCCTCTTATTCAGAATACATCAAATAACACTCATCAATGCCCTCTTCCACCACAGAAACGATGCATCATTACCAAGTCACTGAAAACAGTAATGCATTGGATCATCACATCTGTGTCCCATTATCTGCAGCTACTCTTCATATTAGAATGTTTCGGAATGCAAAGCCAGTTGTTCTTCATGTATTTATTGCACATATTGTTTTCCTTTTATTTAAAAATATGATGAATATATGATTTTAATGTGTTTTTAACTTTGTCAATTTCAATTGTATAGAACATGATCTTTTGAATACAATATTGATAATACATTACTTTGAATTCATATGTTTGATTAGAAATTGATTATTTTATGTATGATTTTATATATTTTTGTCTGTAAATTTAGCAACCTGGTTAAATTTGTCTTTTTTATATCTCAGTGTATGGCCTTACTATAACTAAGTTAACCAATCCAATTAGAGGATCGAATCCTCATGTTTTCAGAGTAGAAGGAGAAGGGAACTTTGTGTTTGTTTCAGTATCTATACCCATCCCTTTTCCAAGTACTAAGGTCCTTCCCAAACCTTTATGAGTTTTGGAGGTTGGAGTTAGCCATGATGCTCTCAAGGGGAGGTACCTATGAAGATTACCTCAGATATGTTGCGATGATTAGGAAGAGACCTACTCAACAGGGAAAAGGAGAAATAAAGATGATCAGTTAGACAGAGGTTTAATTGGGGGCTAATCAGAGTTGAAAGGGGCTTCAGGCCCTTGTGCCCGGATGGGTAGGCATGTTGGTCGGTTTGGAGTTAAGTTATTTATATGTTTGTTTTAGGATGTTTTTTTTAGGATTTAAGGTGTGATGCCAGGCTTTTATTTGGCTGAGCACTGACCTGTCTCCTCAAAAGCTACATATATTTCACACTGAAAGAGCTGTCATTATTGGGCCATCTCTCCCAAGATTCCTGGTGTAAACTTGAGAAAACGCTGATTCAGTGACCCAAGCACTGGAGAGAGGCTCATTAAAATAGTCTCAACACCAAGAACCTACAGCCTCTTGGTGCACCTCTGAGCAGAAAGGAGGGCTGTAGAAAAGCTGGACTCTCGGCCATGGGCAAGTCGGCCTAGCACCCATGAGGCGGGTGGGAGGCCAGCCGTGCTGGTAGTGACCATGTACCCTCCAGTATGTAGCATGACGAGCACCTTGCGCCCTGCTGAAAAGACATGGGATAGGATGGCATGGGTTTGCCTCGTCATGATACAATGATGACTTTGTGATCACTGTGGCAACATGCATCTTTGGCAAACTCTATTGAACCTATGCAGCAAGAGAAGGAGGTGCATGGGTGGGGGGAGTGGGGATTCATACCATAACAATGCCTGGAAACGGAAGCAACTAAAGGTAAAAAGTTTGGGGGGACTGGTAGGGGGCCATGGAATATATGGAAAGGGAAGATGGATGATACAAAAGATTGAGGTAGGTAGGGTTTCCTGAAAAGTGGTAGAATTTGGCTGCTTTTTAGAGGGGAAGGAAAATGTTTGTCTAAAGCGTGAACATGAAACCCTCTCGGGTGAGTAGCCACGCTTTACAAACCCCTGATTGATGATTGATTGATTGATAGTTGAGGCAGGGAACAAGAACCTTCGGGTCAAGTGGCTTAATCATTGAGGCAAATCAGATATCGACATTGTAGCTGGTGACTATTGTGTTGGTTATTGTATTTGCCGGGGACTGGTTGGTTAAGAGCTGAAATCGGTGCAATAGGGGATTTCAGGAATGGGGCCAGGGCCGGACTGGGAACCAAAACCGGCCCTGGCAAAGTGCTCGGCCGGCCCCCCGGGCTTGGGTGTGCCGCCGAGCTCTTTCCCCGGGCCGGTTTTCGGCCGATTTTGTTACAGGGCCGATTTTGCAGCTATGCTGCAAAACCGGCCCCCACCCGTGCGGCGCACCAGGGGATTGCCCGGTGCCCGCTACGGCCAGTCCGGCCCTGAATGGGGCACTCGATTTGTGAACTTGTGGTGGTGTCAATGTTGTGTTTACTTTTTCCAATGAAATGGACATTTATCTTGATGTGTTTTTGCTTTGAATGAGGGGATGAGAGGAGTGTGTACAGATGACAAGAGGGATCTGGTGTGCCAGAGTCCGAACTGACTAGGTCCTTTGCCATCAGAGAATTGAACCGACAGCCCTTTGTAGCATCAAGGATTATTTTAATGCCAATTACCATTTATAGTACATATGGGTCATGAAAATGTGCAAGTTGAAAATATGAACAGTGTACATGATGTTCCTCAAATGACATTATTACTGTTTTTGTTAGAGCTCTCACAATGGTCCTCAAGTCCTGACTTGGCATCACATACTGGCATCCCAGTACTGAGGGGCATATGTACAATAAAATGTCAGAGTGCAGAGCTGCGCCAAATTTAGTAGTGCCGCACTCTTAACATTTCCAACACACAGGGATGCGCAGTATTTACAACAATATGGTGCACCCCTGTGTTTTCCCTAGCGCTGGCGCTAAAGTTAGCTGCATAGTGCCAATACAGGCCTCTTTGCACCACAGTGCATGGGTGCCTGCGTTGCAGGGAATGATTGTTTATGTGCAGGAAGATGTCCATTTCTGCACATAAACAATCACTAATGGCGTTTTGACTTTCTATGTGTGCTGCAGAATGCAACACACATAGAAAAAGCAAAAACAAAGAGAAATATAAGTATTTCTCTTTGTCGCGCCAATCTAATGCCTGTTCTTGTATGGCATTCGTTTTTGGCACTACCTCAGATTTACAGATTCTTGTAAATCTGGGGCAGCCTCAAAAAGCAATGGGTGTTGCATTGGAACGCCACAGCAACACCCATTGCACGCCCCTTTCATGCAGATGCCCTTTCATGCAGATACCTCCATATTTACAAAGTGGCTTAGCGCCACTTTGTAAATATGGAGCAGGGCATTATGCCACAGGAACATCGTTAAAAGAAACATTCCTGTCGCGCAATGCCCGTGTAAATATGACTGAATTCCTAAGAGCTAACAGTGCACTTCAATCCTGATCTAGATGTCACTGGTCTGCAAGACATAAAACACCAAACTTTCATGATTCAGCTAGCAACATGTATTGATATTCTAGTATTACCACAGTCACAAATTGCTCCTCTGACCTGCACCAGATGCAGCGATTCCACTACTAACACATTCACAGAGCTTTAGCCAGGCACCTCTATATGAACCTTCATCGTACATTGTTATACAAGTACTTAAATGTTTTCTGCATACCTTCTTCAATGCCCCTCCAACCTGAATTTTATCTTGTACTTGTCTCCAAGGACAAGCAAAGAACGCTTTCAAAGCAACTCTGTCTGACCAGCACACTGTTGGCACTCATATTCTAGTGCTGAGACAGCCATAGAAATTGTGCTTTGCACATTTAGACTGGTTTCCAGTGCACCCCTATAACTGTGAGAGATCCACAGAGCTCTCATAAAACATCTTTATTATTAGAACTAGTTTACTAGTGATGAGATGGCAAAAGAGGTCTGTCAATGTATTTTTATTATGATCTGCACCAATAAGCATTACAGAGACTTGTGCAGAGCTCTCACCATTCTTGTGAATACGGCGCATCCCTGCGTTGTAAAAATGTCATGGCGCTGCACTGCCAAATTTGGTGCAGCTTCCCGCTCTGACAATTCCTTGCCAATATGCCCCACAGTTCCAGGAGCAAACATGCAAATCATTGGTTCCGCAATGGAAACTGAGTGGCCAGATCTCAATGGATTACTGACCGACTGGCTTTAGGAACACTGCAAGTTGGCAGAGGAGGATCATTGACTCAATATTGTTGAATTCCACCGAATCCAATCCAGGAACGCAAAATCCACCAGGGAGCATGACTCAACCAAGCAATGAAATGTCTGGTCACCAGATTGTTAGTAAGAAAGGGATGGTTCTGATTAATTGGCCTGAGGTTGCAGAACAAACGTCCTAATAAATATTAATAAGGGAGATCCCTATATGTGATCCTATAAGAAATTGGGTTGTTGGTTGACTGGGGTGTGAGCCCTGGTTAAGCAGGAACTCTAATCCTTGTCAGGGTAAGGCACAAGCAAACCCCACATTAACCTGTGCTCAACCCCCTGACAGCTTAGCACAGAGCAGTCAGGCTCAACTTAGTTGCAAAGTGTAAAGTATTTGTGCAACACTTCAAACCGCAAAACAGTGAAACCACAACAGAAAAGAAGCCCACAACAGATTTATAAAAATAGAGGATTTTTTAAATCAATAGAACAAGACCAAAGCAACAAGCACAACATACTAACTGTGGATATCTAGTCACGCAGGACTGAGACAAAATCACAAGTTCAGACTGACATTGATGAAGCGCAGGCCGGCAACAGGGATCCAGTTAGGCCCGCAGAACACCTTAAACCCTGGTTGTGGAGCGTTGCGAAGATTTGCGTCGAAGATGTGCCACACAGCCAAAAGGATGCAACGTTTCTGAGATGTGGCAAAGCCGTGTTTCGAAGCCATGTTGCTTCATTGTTGAGGATCCCGTCGACGGAGCTTGTGATGCTCAGTTCGATGTCGGGGTTGGGGCGTGCATGTGGGGAGATGCGTTGGTTCCAAGGAGCTGCTAGGCTGTGATGCGGAGCCCGGTGTCATCGTTGAGGCTGCTTTCGATGAGAGATGCGAGGGCCTGTGCTGTGAATGCCACACGACATCGAGACGATGCATTGGTTCCAAGGACTGCGGAGGCGATGCAGGTCTTTGCGGCGAGTCCATTCCAAGTTGCGATGTGTCGGTTCTACCCCGGGATATGCCGCTCAACAGTGCAGATGCAATGGTTCTGCTTGGCGAGGCGCTGCTCAGCAGATAGATGCATTTGTTCCACTGGCAAGCACCTTAGGCCCACTTTCAAAGGTCCAGTACTGGGATAGGACCACCAGGCAGGGTAGACTCACAGATGGCAAAGTCCAGGTGCAAGGTTGTTGGACGCCTGTTATGTGCCTGAAGCATCAGATCAGAGGACCAGCCGACTAGCCCTAGGAGTCACTCTGGGTTCTGGGTTCAAGAGATGCAGGTCCAGTCCTTCTTACCCAGGCAAGAGGGCAGCAGGTCAGCACAGAAGGGCAGCAGTTCCTCCAGGGCAGCATTCCAGCAGAGCCGTGGTTCCCAAAGTGTGCGCCGCGGCACCCCGGTGCGCCGTAATGAGGAGCCAGGTGTGCCGCGACCACAATGTGAACTCACCCGCAAAAACTGGGGACATGGTTTGTCCCAAGAGGCGCACTGCCGCCATTGCGTGCGTACGTATACGCGTCGTATGCAGTCTCCATTACTCATACGCAGCTCGGTCGTTTGCAGGAAGTTAATGCTGCCGTCTTCTGCCGCCCGCCGTCTTCTTGTAGGACCCTCTTCCAACATCAGGTAAGTGAAGTTGTTGGGACTGTCTTGGGAGGGATTCCTGTGGGTCCTGTTGAGACTTATTTATTTCTTTAATGCGTTTTTATATAGCGCGGACTTTACCCGAAGCGAAGGTGTCAGAGCGCTTCACAATATAGGCAAAGTAAAGATACAAAGGAGAACAATTACAAGTGAGCCCGTTACGTTACATGAGGCAATAGTGACAATTGTGCAAGTATCAAGAGCAAATAAAATACAAGAGGTAGCAAACGATACGTTATAAAAGGAAAAAGTGACGTGTGCAGGCTACAAGAGCATACAAAGTACACGTACACGTACATTCTACATGATGGAGCTGTATTGTCGAGTATCAGAAATCACAAAAGGAAACGGGCAGTGTTTACATGTCAGCAGTGAAACACGCTGTGTGTGCCGTGCTCCGAGACAGGGCATGTAGCCTGATTTTGGCGAAACAGGATTATAATGCCCGCAACTACAAAAACACAGCCTGCATGCATGTACATAAAACCTGGGCTGTGAAGACTTCCGACTTGGCAAGATGCTTTTAGAATTCCAAAAGGAAAAATAAATAGCTCCTTTGCGAGGGGGGTTGTTACTGTTGGTAGATAAATACCTCAGGCATCTGCCTAATTTTCCAGGACCTTCAGAAACCTTTAATTCTTTAATTTGTAAAGTGTGCCACTCAACCACCATTTCAGGTTTGAGATTTCGCCGTTCATTCACTACTGTCCATTCAGTAAAGCTACCCTGTTTTTTTTTTTTTTTTAACTGTGTCAATTTGCCAAATCTTTTTCTATGGTTTGTTGGATGAAGCTAGAATGTGCAGGAGAAACTGAGAGCAGGGCCCTTTTCCAAGCACAACACTCGAGGTCTCGCCTTAAGACAGTGGCCTTCCTTCTCGGTTCTTACAAAGAATGTGCCTTCAGCTCTGCTTGGCTCTGTGACTAACAGTTGTGGGGTGTGTCTGCGGTTTCTCTCCCCCACAGTACTTCTATTGTTCAAAACTGCAGCCAATTTTATGGAGAGAGGCAGAATGTATATGTAACTCACTTTGCTTGAGACAATGCAATGCAATAGGTCTCGCAATTGTGAGATTTTGAGCTATTGGCATTGTAAATGACAATGCCTTTTATTTATGTGTTCAAAAAACCTGCAATAATAAAAGGCATTGTCATTTACAATACCAATAGGTCCGTGGTTCCCAAAGTGTCCCTGCCTAGTCCTGCTGGCCCTGCCTGCCTCAGCTGTGCCTTGCTCTCTGTCCCGGCCTCGCCCTTTTGACCCCAGCTGCTGCTGCACTAAATCTGAGACCCACATCTGCTTCTCTCTTTTAGCCTTCTTTTTCACCTCTGTCTCTTGCGATTTGCACCTCTTTTCAGTTTTGCCTTTCTGTGCCTTTGGCTTTTCCTCTCGCCACCTTCACCTTTTGCCCCTTTTGTCACCTTTAAGGCCGTGGTTCCCAAACTGTGATCGCCATTTCACCAGCATTATTTTTACTGTAAAAACGACGCACGTTAAAAATCTGACATAAAATGTTAGCCAAGCCAATGACTTTGATAGAGATCAGGGTATCTAAAATATGCCCACTACCACGGATAGAGTAATCACACAGTTACACGCACATACATTCATCATACGCTAGGGCCCATTTCACTAACATACGCTCAAATACCCTACCAGCAATAAACCTGTGGAAAGAAAACGCTTAAACACCCTGCATCAATATCAGGTCGATCAGATCTGGTTTAGTGACTGTCCTAATCAATAACATAATCTACACAACATATACAATAATGATCAAAAATATAAACCCAATAATTGACAAGAAAGAAAATTCAACACCATGTTTAAAATTATATTGCTTTATCTAAAATTAGTCAAAGTAAAATCAATCAGAATAAATCATTTCTCATAGTTACCTATTCTAACTAAGTGTCAGAACGGGTCAGGACAAGTCTCTCGGTAAAGTCTCTCAAGACGAAGTCCTCAGCATCGATCCTCAGCAACACAACCTCACGCGGCAAAGGTAAAATGGCAAGTGGCAAAGCCCTCCCTAGGGTAACAATTTTTATAGTAAAAATTACAATGGAAACACTCATCAAGTTTGCAAAATTACACTGAATCACTGAGCAGAGCGAGAAGGAAAGGATGCAACATTGCAACATTTGTGAACCTCCGCTCAGGAAAAATACACATAGCGAAGACTACGGAACAGGAACCAAGAAAATAAAACATGTATCACATTAAATCCGGCTTCTCCTCGGTCATCGAGCCACAGTTCAGAGTTTTCCTCTAAGGCTCCTTTGTCTTTCGAGATTGCCAAGGACACTTTCACTTTTCTTGGAGAACTCCCAAAAACTGCTGCTGTCCTCATGGAAAGTTTTATAGAAGGACCATGGTCAGTCAACTTCAAGACCATTTCCAGCAGGGGTCTCCCTCGTCACGTCTTTCACATATTCACTCGAGGCCAGGCTTCAAAATTCAGCCATCTTAATACAGCCTCCATAGGCCACAATAGACCATCTTTAATTAAAGAGACAAAATAAACGTTACTACAGCATAATGATTAAACAGTGTTAACCCCACTAATACCCTTATGTGTATGCATTTATCTAGCTTTTGCAACATAAAAAAGCATTAATTCAGACAGCGTTTTGTGCTCAAAATAAACAGCACACAGCAACGTTTAAACATAAAACTTGCACGTTATTTTTTAGAAAACAGAAACAGCACACACATGCTAACCCTCGTGTAACTTTCTCTTATGTTAAGACAAACTAATTGATTAATAAAAAACACACTTGCACAAGACAAATAATTAATTGTTATTTATTAATATTTAATAAAACGCATAGACATACTAGAGCTTCAAAAGCCCCTGAATTTTCTAAATGAAAACTCTGCTCCAGCAATCCCCCCTTTGGTGATTTTATCACCAAATAAACCCAAAAAAAAAAAATTAGTGAAAATTTAGTCCCATTTTAGGAGAAATCAGAAATGTCTTTTCCCCTTACACAACATTAAACACCAGTCACTCTTTCATCATCTCTCTTTGTCTCTAAATAAACACTCTCCCTCAATTCTTCTAGTTCAATTTCTTGAGGTTCTCTTTTCAACTTCTTATTTTTCTTTCCCTTATTCAATTTCTTTTTCCCTCCCCTGTTTTTACAACACACACACACCAATCTTATTATTAATAAAGCCACAATTATACAAGACAAGGGAAACAATATTCTACCTATAATAGTACTACCTATCTTTGCAATAAAATCCTTAACAGCTATCATTTTATTAGCTATTTTAGTCCACAAACTCCCAGCTTCAAGTGGTACTAATTCTTCATGCAAATCAGTAATATTTCTGATATAGACCTTCAGGTCTTTACTTTCGTCAGGAATGTAAGTACAACAATGTTGAACTTTCAATATTCCACAGACTCCACCCTCCTTGGCCAATAGAATATCAAGGGCAAGTCGATTTTGCATAGACATGGCACGTACGGCACTTAATTCCGTATTCACCAAAAGAAACCCTCCTGCGGTATTTGTCGATAAGCGATCAACCACTGTGGACAGTTTCCGAATTCCATAAGCATTTAAAGAAATTCCCACTGCTGGAATCAAAACCCCAAAAATATCACCCACAATTTCAGACCAAGTTTCTCTCTTAAAACGTGTTAATAAGTTAATATCTTCTACATCTCTTATTTTATCTGTATGAAAAATCTTAGGAAAAACCAGGCCCACATAACACGTGCCATACCAATGGTCAGGCAACTTGTAATAAGCCTTGTTCCCACAAACATAGTACACTCCTGGAAAAATCGTATCTTCTCCACCTCTGAAACCCCAACCTGTCGCAATGAAGTATGTATCATGGCACTCACTAGTTCCCACAAAATATGTATCATATTGGGATTTCCTTCTGGTAATGCAAAGTTTACCCTTCTGTGGTGCATCTAGAGCTAAAGTTGGACTAGCCCCATTCTTCAACCCTTTTCCCATCTCAATGTCCCAAATTGTCTCACTCACTTCATATTTTCCCCCTTTCTCATGCATGTTCACTCTCCTTTCTTCTACCATATACAGGAAAGCTCTCTCCTCTTCTTTCAAACTGCAAGTTAAATTATTCTTAAAAATGTAATCTAATGTTAATCCTTTTTCTTCAATAAAAATCTCACCAAAAGTGTTAGCTTCTTTAGCTGGATTCAGCTCTTTGTTCATTGGCAAGTGCCCAAAAATACTATCTCTGTTAGACATCTTATAATCTATTTTCCCTAACAAATAAAAAACACTACTTAAAATACTACAGGAAATACCATATGTAGCTGGTAAATGGTGATAAGTAACACCCTCTGAGACGGATGCAGGTAATTGCATACAGACGTAGCAATCCCTTACTTCCATTGTCTTCACATATTCATATAACAATTTAGAAAAAACATTACTAGAAAAATTATTAATTGACCTATCTTTATGTATGTAACTACTACTTCTAATTGGAACTACTTTTTGTGAATTCTTCTCTACATTTCTCACATTCTCTATATTCATTCCAAACTCCACTCTAAAAGTAACTAATAAAACTAAAACACCCCATAGAAGCATTAATAATCCAGTACAACAGCAGCACATTCTACACCACCTCTTAAAGAAGGCACATCTATTTCTATTATCCTCTATGTTAGCCATTTTAGTTTAGCCTCTACTACTCCACTACTGTTTGAACTTCTTCAATTCTTCAGCAATTCTTCAGCTTTCAATTTA
This sequence comes from Triturus cristatus, assembly GCF_964204655.1. Taxonomy (NCBI): domain Eukaryota; kingdom Metazoa; phylum Chordata; class Amphibia; order Caudata; family Salamandridae; genus Triturus; species Triturus cristatus. The sequence goes on along the minus strand of NC_140590.1, from coordinate 1,658,747,424 downwards.
TCCAAATGATCTCTTCGTTCACTTGATCCAAGTGAATCCTTCTTTCACTCAGTTTGGATACTTGTCATTTTTCACTTCAATTTCTTCAACATCAAATTGTATCAGATCTCCAACATCAAGATCCTCAGTACTCGACTCTTCTCCAATGTCAGTCAAGAGTACTTTCAGAATTTCACCAGTATCTTCCTCAACCACTTCTCTCAAGACCACTTCCGGATTATCTCGAGTCACTGTTTCTTCTTCTCCTCCTTCAGACAGTGCCACATAAGACCATTCCGGTGATCTGTACTTTTGGTTGAGTCTTCTTACTCTTTTTATTTCCACTGGTTCGTTTGACTCCTTTGATTCTTCTCCTTCAGCTTTTGAACTTTGACTCGAAACTTCATTCACTTGTTCAGCTTTCGATGAATTTGCTCTTATTACTCTGTATCTCAGCCTCTTAACTCTGTTGTTAGGCCAACGGTCTCCTCTTAACACCTTTTTCGGCTTTATTTCTTTATTACTCCTTTCTCCAATCCAAGTTCTCTTTCTCAGAACTCGACCCTCTGTTTGTTCATCTTCATCATCTGTTTCAAGTGCCTCTTGTTTCCGTTTTCCAGCAGCTTTTTTCTTTTCCACAGATTTTTTCACCACTGTTTGAGACTTTGCTACTCCTGTCCCTCCTCGGGTCTCCGACACGCAATCTTCTTGCTGTCTACTTGTCCCTTCACCTAGCTCATCAAGAATGTTCCCTACACCTCCTCGGGGGTCTTCCGCAATCTGTCCCTCTCTATCTTCTTCTGACCCTACTTCTTCAAGTATAATCTCAAGTGGTTCTTCAATCTCCTCCTCTTCTGATTCAGGAGTAGTCTCTGTGTGATTTCTTTTTTCTTTTCTTTTTCCTTCACTGCTGTTTGAAACTTCAGGCTCTCTTACAGAATCTGATCTCCTTTCTGATACTCGCAGTGGTTCATTCGAAGCTCTTCCTACTTCTTTCCCCACTGATTCTGTATCTTCATCATCACTGGAATCTGACTCTTCAAAATACTCTTTACCAGTCCCTTCTTTTGGATTTGGAACTCTCAGAGTATGACTTGCATGTACCCAGTGCTTCACTCCAGCACACTTTACTGCAGTCGTTGTAGTCAGAATAACTTGTCTTGGCCTTCCCCACCTTGGAATCAAGCAATTTCTTCTTCTGTGCACCTTAATCCTCACCCAGTCTCCTGGACTCAGATCATGGGCTTGCTTCTTCTCAAGTGTGGTAGTTTCTTCTCCAACCTGGTGAAACACAGAATGAACTGCGTCAGCCAGGCCTTTACAGTAATCCAAAATCATGTCATCAGTTATTGTCACCAACTTATTGACAGGCACGAATGCATGGCGCATAGCACGTCCCATGATTATTTCATGCGGGCTCAAACCAGTAGTTCTATCTGGAGTAGATCTCATTGTCATCAGAACTAAAGGCAAAACATCTGGCCATTTCATGCCAGTGGCTAAGCACATCTTTCCAATCCTATTCTTGATCGTGCCATTAATCTGCTCAACCTCACCAGAAGCCTCTGGTCGGTATGCACAATGTAGCTTCTGCTGTATTTTCAATGCTTCACAAATCAAACCCATGAGCTCATTCTGAAAGTGTCTACCTCTATCAGACTCAACTGTTACTGGAAACCCGTACCTAGGAATCAACTCCCTCAACAGTAACTTTGCCACTGTTAATCCATCATTTCTTCTAGTCGGGTAAGCTTCCACCCACCTTGAAAACAAACAGACTACCACTAGAACATACCTCAGTCTGTTCACTTGGGGCATCTCAATGAAATCAATCTGCATTCTTGTAAAAGGACCTCCTTCTCTGCCTATTGTTCCCAGACTCACCACTGTCTTTTTCCCAGTGTTAAATTGCTGACAAACTAAACACCTCTGACAGATGCTCTCTACAATTGTCCTGAACTTTGCATTGTACCAGGTCTGCTTAAACGACCTAACCATCGCGTCTCTACCCAAATGTCCCTGGCCATGATACATCCTTGCCATTGACGACAAGATAGAGTTAGGCATCACTGGTCTGCCATCTCTGTAGACCCAAACATGGTCTGTTTCTCTTGGAGCACATCCTGCCTTAATCCAATCTTGTTTCTCTTCATCTCCTGCCTCATCTTGTAACTGTTTCACTTCATCCCAGGTCTCTAGGACATTAGTAAACATCACAGAAAGAAAAGACATTTCCCTTTCTCTTTCCCTGTTAATGGACTGATTGGTCTTGGCACAATACTGCGCAACATCATTGGCGTACCTATTTCCAATCGTTATGAAATCCTCCCCCTGACCATGGGCAGCACATTTTACAACTGCTAACTCCTTAGGCAGCTGTATCGCCTCAAGCAATTTTCCAATCATTTCAGCATTCTTTATTGGAGTTCCACTCGATGTCAAGAAACCTCTTTGTAGCCAAAGTTGGCCAAAATCATGCACCACTCCAAATCCATACTGACTATCAGTCAACACAGTCGTCCTCAAATCTTTCCCAATCTCACAAGCTTTTGTCAATGCTATTAATTCAGCAACTTGCGCAGATTTCACTCCTTTCAATGGTGATGCTTCCATGACCTCTGAAACTTTGCACACCGCATATGCTGCACATAGCACACCATCATCATTCCTCAAGCATGATCCATCCACAAACAACACATGGTCATTCTCAGGTAAGGGAATATCCCTTATGTCTGGTCTCGGTTTCGTACAGTACTCAAGCACATCCAAACAATCATGATCATCTTCCATCTTTATTCCCACATTTTCAATATCTGGCAAGAGTGTCGCTGGATTCACATTCACACATCTCTCAAGAGTCACATTTGATGCACCCAGAATCACTTTTTCGTACTTAGTCAATCGACTATGTGACATGTACTGAGTTCTGCTTCTTGTCAAAAGAATTGCCACATTGTGAGGTACGAATACCCTTACAGGATATCCCATTATGATTCCCTCACTCTGTTCCAGGCTCCTGCATGTTGCAGCCACAGATTTCAGACAACCTGGTAAACCCACAGCTACAGGGTCAAGTGTTGATGAGAAGTACGCAATAGGCCTTCTCAATTGTCCATGTTTCTGGATTAACACTGAAAGTGCACATCCATTTCTCTCACTGCAGTACAGCTCGAATTCTTTCTCATAGTCAGGCATACCCAAAGCTGGAGCCTCACACATTTTACTTTTGAGTTCTTCAAATGCTGCCAATTGTTCTGCATCCAGATCTAATGGATCTGTCATTTCACTTTTTGTCAGCTTAATCAGTGGCTTTGCTATCAGGGAAAAATTAATTATCCACTGACGACAATATCCCACCATACCCAGGAACATTCTCACTTCTCTCTGAGTTTTTGGAGCTTTCATTTCTCTGATTATTCTGATCCTGTCTGTAGTCACTTTTCTCAGACCTTTTTCAATATTGTGTCCAAGATAATGAACCTCTTTCTTGCAAAATTGCAATTTGGCTGGAGATACCTTTAATCCTCCATCTGCCAGATGATTGAGTAAAGCTATGGTATCTACTTCACAAGCCTCACGTGTCTTTGATGCCACCAGTAGGTCATCAATATACTGCACTAACACTGAATTTTCGGGCATAATCAAACTCTCCAACGATTTCTTCAATAACTGATTGAATATCGAAGGACTCTCCGTATACCCCTGTGGGATTCGACACCATGCTAAGATACGCTGGCCAAACCTAAATGCAAAAATCGGCTGGCTGTCATGATGCAATGGAATTGAAAAGAACGCATGACACAAATCAATCACTGTATACCACTCAGCATCATGTGGAATTTGATACAGAATCACTGATGGATTTGGCACAATAGGACAACATGCCACCACAATTTGATTAACTTTTCTCAGATCCTGTACGAGCCTAAATTTGCCATTGGGCTTTTTCAGTCCCATTATCGGTGAATTACACGGACTACTCAATAGTTCTCTTAGAACTCCTTGCTGAATCATTTTCTCAATTATAGGAGTTATTCCTTCAATTATTTCTGGTGTCATTTTGTACTGAGGAATGTTAGGATATGTAATTCCCTCTTTCACTGCAATTTTCACTGGATCTACATTATTTATCAATCCCACATCCTCTCCTGTAAAATCCCAAACTGCTCTTTTCACCGTGTCTCTCAGCTCTTGAGGCAAATCCTCCGGATTAAACACAGCAAATGCACCAATTAACTCACTTTCTCTATTTTCTAGAGTCATTCGGTAGAAAACATCATCATCTGGTGTCTCAAAAGCTATTCCATCTGGTGTACAAAAAATTGTGCAGTTCATCTTACACAATAAGTCCCTACCTAACAGGTTCACTGGACTCGTGTCACAGACAATAAATCTGTGCATGTCTGAAAATTTCCCTATCTGTACTCTTACTGGTTCAGTAAGACGTGTTCTGATTTGTGTATTGGCTACACCAACTACTTGGATTGCTTCATCCGAGAGAGGAAGATTTTTAACATCTGTTGACCTGACAGTTGATCTTGTTGCACCCGTGTCTACCAAAAAAGTAACACTCTCCTCATTTATTTTCCCATCCACAAATGGTCCTGCCTGGTCTATTTCTAGAGTTGCACCAAGTATGCACTCTTCCTCCTCTCTTCGGCACCGTCAATAATCACCCTCAGACTCACTCCCTTCACTCTTTAACAAGTACTGCTGTACTTTGTTAGAACGTCTTGGTTTGTTTACCTGCTCATCATTGTAGAATCCTGAATCCTGATTATACTTTTGTACCCCTCTATTTTGCGGCAAGGGCGGTTTTGGCTCTTGACTCTGCTGTCTCACAACTTTCTGTTGTTGCTGTTGATTATTTCCTTCATTCTGGTTCTGCACCTGTTGATTTAAAGGTTTACTCTCATTACTCACTAATGGTGGATTAGGACATTCAGATCTCCAATGTCCCAGTTGGCCACAGTTGTGACAAGGGAACTTTTTCTTTGCTTCCTCAAGACTTCCTTTCCCTTTTCCTGCATATCTGGGTCTATTTCCTGCATTATTTCCTGGATTATTCGCCTGTTCCACTAACTGTGCTTCCTGTCTTTCTGCAACTTTCACTTGTGCCCACATTGCTTTCTCTTTCAGCTTTCTTTGTTTTGCTTCAATTTCATCACTGAAGTATTTTGCATGTCTCAGAATCTCATCTACTTTTTTACTCTGCCAATCCACTGTATGTTCACGAATTCTCTCACCAATTTCAGGTCTTAGACCATATACAAATCTGTATACAAAGTGACTCAAATCTTTGTCACCCAGGTGTTCGTCTCCACTGAATTGTTTAAATGCCAGTATCAGCCTCTCGTAAAAAGCATGAACTGATTCTTTTGCTTCCTGTTGTGTTCGATCTATTTTAACCCAGTCTGTCTCTTTTGGAGGAACTTTACTCTTCAGGTATACCATCACCTGATCATACTTCCTCATTACTTCTGGATCTGGTGCCCCTGTTCTTGGATCTCTTGGATACTCCTCAGTAGGCCAACTCACAACTATTTTACACTCAGTCCACAAGTCTGCTGGAACAATTATATCAAACAGACTATTCAGGTCAACCCACAGTACTTTTGACAATTTCACAAACCTGTCTACCTGCCTATACCACTCGACGGGCTTTTCTCTCAATCGAGGGAAATCATTCGTAAATGATAAAATATCCTGTCTGGTCCATGGAACATATACATATCCTCCTCCAGGTATTTCTCTCATAGGATAATTATCCACCGGTTTCTCTTTTTCTCTTACTGGAAATGCCGAATAAGTTGTTCTATCTACAGATTCCTCTCTTTTCTTATACCACCTATCCTTCCACTTTTCAACATCACCCCATCTTCGCAGTAATGCCACCATTTCTTTAATCTGTCCTGTTCTACCAGAAACATTCAAATTTTCAATGTCCTTCTCAGTAAAATCCATCCTGTAAGTTCTCTGTAAAGCTTTCACTTTATCAATGTCAACTCCTTGTTCATTTGCTATTGCTCTTAGCCTGTCATGTGTATTCCTTGCTCTCCAGGTAACACTTTTGCACATAAACAACAGCTCACCATCTTGATGACTCTTCAGGATTTCTACTGGAACTGTTCCTGTCACAAGCTCTTCTAATTCTATACGTAACCTAGCCACATCAATAACTTGTGAATCCTTATCCTTTTTCTGAAGAACCTTCATCCAATCATTCAAATCATCAACTGTTATTTCAGCAGTTTTTCTCACTGGAACCACTCTTTTCTGCGGTTCTAAAATTGGCATCCCTGAACAACCAGGTTCACTAGCATCCAATAGTTCACTACATGTGTCATGTCTTGTTTGTCTCAGGTCACTTTTTTCTGTTCTTTTATCTGAATCTCCTGAAGGACCAACTGAATTTGTCAAATTATTCCCAACATATGGAATCACCAATCCATTCTCACCTGCTCTCTGTTTGTCAAACACAGGCATAACTGGACCTATTGTTACAGGCACCGTAACAGCTTCCAGATTCTTCGTTAACTCCCTAATTTTCTCAGTCAGTTCTGTTGTCGTTTTTGCTAATTTTCTGGCATTTTCCTCACTACTTCGATTCTCTCTCTCCCTGAAAGAACTATTACTTCTTGATTCAGGTGTCACTTTTTCTTTCTCAATAATACAGACTGTATCTCTTATCGGAGAAACAACTGGTGTACTCTCATCTGGTTCTGGTCTATATGGAGGTGGTCTCTTGTAAATCATGTCATTTAAGACCTCATCATCATACTCATTAACTCCAACTGCTCCCTCTTCAATTGTTCTCATAGGATATAATCCCTCTGACATATTAACATCTCGCCACCTTTTCATCCGATCATGATGTGTTTCACGATCATGCCTCCTCCCAAACATATTCCTGTAATACCCTCCAGACCTTTGCTTTTCTCGCTCATGAACTTCCTCTTCCCATTCCACTAAAGCCTCGAACTGTGTAGGTCTCGGCTTCGGGTCCAAACGTACCATCTTTTCCCGTAAATTTCTCAACACGGCCAAATTAAATGAACCATGTTCTGGAAATGCTAGAACACCATCTTCTTTAGTATACCTAACCCAATTCTGCAGCCATATACAGGTATGTAATCCATATTTCGCAACCATGAAGGATGCAGGTGTTTTCGCTGGAGGTAGCAACTCACCCTCTCTCGTTTTAACCTCTTTATCCTTGGTAAACCACTTTTTAACTTTCCCAAAGAATGTTTTTTTTCTTTTTCTCCTCTTGATAATACATCTTAGCGCTTACCAAAACTCTCTACTCTCTTTGTATTATAGATATACAATACGAGCTTTTCAACCAATAGCAGCGCGACTCACACTAACGCACCAATCCTGGAGCGTTTACGTCACTAAACAGCTCTTCCAATCCCTGCGCGACTCACACTAACGCACCAATCCTAGCGCAAACCCTATTCTGATTCACTATCCAATCAGAGCGCGGACTTTCTGACGTCAACAGTCGCTGCAGTCGCTTGTCTCCTGTCTTCTGTCACTCGTCTACCCCTCCTTTACAAAATCTCTCAGTAGACTTCGTGTCAAGATTTTTACAAAATCTATTAGTTACAACATAAAAACATCTCCATTGTCTGCTTCGCTAACCACAGAATAGTAAAAGAGAGTCTATTTTTCAAGAGTCAACAAACTTTCATACATCTCATAACTGTTTCCTCTAGGACTTATCCAAAGAGTCTTACAATCAATAAATGTATATACATTCACGCACATTCATGCAAGAAAAATATAGTACATGCACACAGAATCCTGTTTCCCAAGAACAGACAATCTGCTCCACTACAGAATTATAACACACATTAACTAAGCAACTTCGCCCAGTTCCTCAAACAAGCTCAGAGAATACCTATTACTCCTCCCGCGATAAGCTTTAACGGAAATCCTCTACGGATCCCTGGGACTTAAGACCAGAGTTTCAAAGATAACCTTCACTATGATACACACTCCTTACATACCAGAAATATATCTAATAGTAACATACGACGATGTCACTGATTCCGAACCCAGACAATGTGAACGCGCAACTTCAATTGTCACACGTTATTCCTTACAATCCCGTCTTTCCCGAGAGCAGCATATACTTCCCTCTGCCCTACTACGGAACTGCTACAACAGCTTCCAAGTTCCAGAAGCACTACATATAACTCAACATGACGACTTCAACATATAATATTAGTACATATACCAATATTGACAAAATAAAATCAATAATCAATAAGCCAATGTACAAGCAATCTTATCAGATCAAGACAACCATCTAAAACCATCCTCTGCTACCAGGAAATTGATAGAGATCAGGGTATCTAAAATATGCCCACTACCACGGATAGAGTAATCACACAGTTACACGCACATACATTCATCATACGCTAGGGCCCATTTCACTAACATACGCTCAAATACCCTACCAGCAATAAACCTGTGGAAAGAAAACGCTTAAACACCCTGCATCAATATCAGGTCGATCAGATCTGGTTTAGTGACTGTCCTAATCAATAACATAATCTACACAACATATACAATAATGATCAAAAATATAAACCCAATAATTGACAAGAAAGAAAATTCAACACCATGTTTAAAATTATATTGCTTTATCTAAAATTAGTCAAAGTAAAATCAATCAGAATAAATCATTTCTCATAGTTACCTATTCTAACTAAGTGTCAGAACGGGTCAGGACAAGTCTCTCGGTATAGTCTCTCAAGACGAAGTCCTCAGCATCGATCCTCAGCAACACAACCTCACGCGGCAAAGGTAAAATGGCAAGTGGCAAAGCCCTCCCTAGGCTAACAATTTTTATAGTAAAAATTACAATGGAAACACTCATCAAGTTTGCAAAATTACACTGAATCACTGAGCAGAGCGAGAAGGAAAGGATGCAACATTGCAACATTTGTGAACCTTGATGCCTTCGGGCTAAGTTGCGTGTTTACAAGTCTCCTTTCATTCATTCATTCATTCAACCTCCGCTCAGGAAAAATACACATAGCGAAGACTACGGAACAGGAACCAAGAAAATAAAACATGTATCACATTAAATCCGGCTTCTCCTCGGTCATCGAGCCACAGTTCAGAGTTTTCCTCTAAGGCTCCTTTGTCTTTCGAGATTGCCAAGGACACTTTCACTTTTCTTGGAGAACTCCCAAAAACTGCTGCTGTCCTCATGGAAAGTTTTATAGAAGGACCATGGTCAGTCAACTTCAAGACCATTTCCAGCAGGGGTCTCCCTCGTCACGTCTTTCACATATTCACTCGAGGCCAGGCTTCAAAATTCAGCCATCTTAATACAGCCTCCATAGGCCACAATAGACCATCTTTAATTAAAGAGACAAAATAAACGTTACTACAGCATAATGATTAAACAGTGTTAACCCCACTGATACCCTTATGTGTATGCATTTATCTAGCTTTTGCAACATAAAAAAGCATTAATTCAGACAGCGTTTTGTGCTCAAAATAAACAGCACACAGCAACGTTTAAACATAAAACTTGCACGTTATTTTTTAGAAAACAGAAACAGCACACACATGCTAACCCTCGTGTAACTTTCTCTTATGTTAAGACAAACTAATTGATTAATAAAAAACACACTTGCACAAGACAAATAATTAATTGTTATTTATTAATATTTAATAAAACGCATAGACATACTAGAGCTTCAAAAGCCCCTGAATTTTCTAAATGAAAACTCTGCTCCAGCAACTTCTCTCAGAGAGAAGAAGGCCTTGGCTTGGCTTACATTTTATGTCCGATTTTTAACGTGCGCCGTTTTTACAGTAAAAATAATGCTGGTGATACGGGTGTAAAATGTAGGTTGGGCAGAAGATTCGGCAAGACTAACCTCTGCTTTTACTACCCACAAATATCTCTCTCATTTGAGTGTATGGTAGAATCATGATGGAACTGGCAAAATGAATTTTGCTTGGTGATCTGCATGGTAAATGTTCTGTGCAGCAGGCATATCAACCCTCTGCACTACCTAACCAAGAATAACAACTTTGAGTCAAAACTTCTATTAGGCAAAACTCTGATCTTGCCTGGGAGAACATTAATCACCGTAGCTTTATTGACATTTTAATTGCTGCCTGGACACTGCTAGAGGCCAGAAACGGGGCAGCAGGTGCATTTATGCCCCTGTGCGAAGTCAGCACCCGGTGTGGTGGCACCGGTCGCACCTCCCTAGAGCCGGCCCTGCCTTCACTTTTATGAGTGACGCTATAAAAGTATTAAATGCATCTGAGAGAGAGTGGTTATGGAGACTGTTGAAGGGTAGTAGGGAGGGTATCCATGTCAGAGGTGGTCATTGTGAGGGGGGGCACCAAAAAACATTGTGGCACTGGGCACCACCAGTTCTAAAGCCGGTCCACCCAGGAATCCAGCACTGTTTGAACTAAGTCAGAGTTGCTCATGTTTTCTATTGTTGGTTGCAACCTCTGTACTAAATTGCAGAAAACTTTCCATTTGCCATTTTATTTGACCTTAGATTTCGTTTAAAAACTGAATGCTCTTTCTGTCTGTGCGGGGTGCCAATAAGAATAATAAGTCCAAATGGTCACCATCATCATGGGCTACTATTGAAAAATAATAGAAATAATAGATCCATCATTAGGCAGAGAATAACTTTAGTTCTACTTCTACTTGTCTTACCTGGATGTTTTGTACTTCAGGCTTATGATTCCGTGGAGACTGTGGATGAGACCTGGAAGAAACCTGGAAATACTTCAGCAAAGGAAAAGAAACGACGACCAGGGACTTTACAGATAGAAAGACCTTTCTTTATGTATTTTGTATATTCTTCTCAATCCGAATAATTAAGACGAGAGGAACTGATTCCCATATTTCTGATTGACAATGAAGAGATTTCTAATGTCAAGTTCGTCTGAGCAAAGTGAAGTTGCAGGTTCTTCTGACAAAAAAGAGGACGGGAAACGAAAGGCCAAGTACAGAAAGTACGATGACAGGTATTTGGATTATGGTTTCACGTGTGTCCAGGTTAATAAAGAGGACCGTCCTCAATGTGCAATCTGTTTAAAAGTTTTGGCTCTGGAATCCATGCTTCCAAGTAAACTTAAGCAACATCTTGAAAGTCTTCACCCAAATGTGGTCGGAAAGCCAAGGGAATTTTTTGTAAGAAAAGTTGCAGAAGCCAAACTACAAAAGTCCACTTTCTCAAAATAAACCAAAATGAATAGTAACGCCCTCCTGTCTTCATATAAAGTGGCCTATCTAGAATTGCAGAAGAGCTGATTTTGCCTGCTGCTGTTGAGATGGTAACAATCATGCTCGGCGATGATGCGGGTAAACAGCTGCTAAAAGTGCCTCTTTCTAATAATACTATCAGCCGGAGGATAAATGATATGGCTGAAGATATTAACGAGCAGCTCATCTGTAATCTAAGAGGCAAAGACTTTGCACTCCAGCTGGATGAGGCAACAGACAACCACAAAGACACCCACCTTATTTGCTATGTCAGGTTTCTATACGAAAACAAATTGTTGAGGATTTGTTGTTCTGTAAAGAAATCAAAGGTGGAACTACAGGCCAAGACTTGTATGCGGTTGTGGATGATTTTATGCAACAGAATCAAATTGACTGGGAGAGATGTGTTGGAGTTTGTACAGATGGGGGCCGTTCCATGGCAGGATGCTACCAAGGACTTCAAGCTCGCATACGATCTAAAGCTCCTAATGCTGTTTGGACACACTGCATAATTCACAGAGAAGCACTGGCAGCAGGAAACCTCAGTGAAGAACTGCATGGTATTCTGAAAATTGTCATCAGAGTGGTAAATTATATTAAAACAAGACCATTGAAAGCAAGATTTTTTGCTAAACTGTGTGAGGACATGGGTGCGGAACACTCATGTCTCTTGTTCTACAGCAGTTCTCGGTGGCTGTCTCTAGGTAACTCCCTGCTTAGGGTGTATGAACTGAGGAATGAAATATACTCGTATCTACATGATGATGAACATTGTTTTGCTGACAAGTTTATTGATGCAGACTTTCTAATACAAATGGCTTTTCTTTCTGATCTATTTGAAAAACTGAATGCACTGAACAAGTCCTTGCAAGGCAATAATACTAACATCTTGCAACTGTCAGACAAAGTTTCAGGCTTTAAGAAGAAAGTGATCCTTTGGAAAAGTAGTATAAGCAAAGGTGACTATACCTGTTTTCCTTCATTGGACCAGTTTCTGCAGGAGAATGAGATGGTGTTAAAGGCGGAACTGAGGACCGTTTTTGTTCTGTATTTGTCTCAACTGCGTTTTTACCTTGATAAATATTTTCCAGAGGATGAAGTGGAGCCAATAAAATGGGTGAGAGACCCCTTCAATGCTGAGATACCTCAGCATTTCAGCAATGAGGAAGCAGAACAGCTTATTGATGTTTCAAGTGGCTCAACATTGAAAGTAAGGTTCCAGTCTCAGTCACTGCTTGAGTTCTGGTGCCAAGCTGGTGATGAATATCCAATGATAAGCAAGAGAGCCCTGCATGTTTTGATCCCTTTTGCTACTTCGTACCTTTGTGAAGCTGGTTTCTCAGCAGTTGCAGTGATAAAGTCTAAATATAGTGCAAAACTTAACCTTGAAAAAGAAATGCGTGTTGCGATCTCAAAAATAACTCCAAGATTTCAGGAGTTATGTAAGGAAAAACAAGCACATCCATCTCACTAGGATTTGTAAGGTAAATTTCAGACTCTGTTGTTTTACCTGTCCATTGAAAAGATATTTTATTATATAGAAATGTTTGAACTATTGTGTGGTTAAAAAAAGTTGCATGGAAACATATTTGGCTATTAATCTTGTATCGCTTCACACTTAACAAATTTTTATTAAACAGCTGTTATCTTTGTATTTTGTTACAAATATGATTATAATACCTTCATTGCATCCCAATTAATTTAAGGAAGACAACAGGAAGTACTCCCGAGGTCGGGCTTACATCCCCCTCCCACCCCACTCCCACCCGCCCACCCGGAAAAAAATGGTGGGGAGCCACGGCCAACTGCCAATTAGGTTAAGGGAGCCACGGGTCAAAAAAGTTTGGGAACCACTGCAGCAGAGTAATAGTCCATTCATCAGCACAACAGTCCTTCTTCCTGGCAGAATATCCACAGGTCCTGTAGTGCACAAAAAGGTGGAGTCTGAAGTCCCCTTTTTATACCCTTGTGCTCTGGTTCTGGAAGATGGAAGAAGCTTCTAGATAGTACCATTGAAGAACAAGAGATTCCCTACCTCCCCTGGCTCTAAACTGGCTGAGGTAACAATGCAGGGTCATTAGGCACTTTTGTGTGGGGACAGGACACAGCCTATTCTCGTGTAAGTGAGGCTGGGCCCACCTCCTCCCTCTCATCCTGCCAGTGACAACCCATCCAGTCACACCTAAGCTCCCATTGTGTGCGGCTGTCTAGAAGGAATACACAAAGGTCCACTGTAAACTACACCCAGTCATGTGACTAGAGACAAGCTGAAGGCACCAAATGGATAAGGAAAGAAAATACCAACTTGCTAAAAGGGGCATTTTCAGACTAGCAGTTTAAAATCCGACTTCACCATTAGTTTAGAATCACAAGTTAAAATGCCAAGACACCAAACCTGAACTGGTATCTCTTCCCATTTGGAAAATACACTTATAAAATGTTATAAAGCATCTCCAGTGTAATCCTATGGGAGAAATTGGCATTGCAGTAGTAAAAAACGAATTTGTGAGTTTTTCACTACCAGGATATGTAAAACTTAAAAATGTACATGTCCTAATTTTTAAATACATTGCACCCTGCTCTTGGGACTGTCCACTGCGTACAATAGGGGTGACTTTTATGTATTTAAAAGAAAGCTTTGAGCCTAACAGAAGGTTTATTTTGCCAAGTCGAAATGACAGTTTAAACAGCACACAAAGGCTCGGCAATGGCAGGTCGGAGATATGATTAAAGAGCAACTTAAGTTGGTGGTACAATCTGTGCTGCAGACCCACTAGTAGCATTTAATTTACCAGCCTAAGGGTACATATAGCACCACTTTACTAGGGACTTATAAGTAAATTAAATATGACAATTGGGTATATGCCAATATAACCATGTTTTGAGGACAAAGCACATACACTTTAGCGCTGGTTAGCAGTGGTAAAGTGCTCAGAGTCCAAAGGCCAGCAAAAACAAGGTCAGAAAAACAGAGGAAGGCAAAAAGTTGGGGCAGAAGACCCCCCTAAAGCAGACAGGTCTAACAGGCCCTATGTGATTGACTACAAACACAGGGTTGGTGGCTAGCCAAGAACAGCAGGCCACCTTCCTTGTGTAAGCATTTCCAAAGGAAAGCTTTGGTTAAGCAGCCCCTGCTCCATTTATGAACCTGTGATTCTAAAAATCCCATTTGAGAACATATCGAGAAAAGCAGGAAGCGGTCCATGCACCACTGCCGACTCCTCCTTGATGCTGATTCCCAAAGGGGAAACTGTCCAAAAGAGTCACAAACAATCTGTAACCCCCCTGGTTTGAAAGTTATTTGGAACCACAAGTGCAGTCACGAACGAATGATACGTAGCATTCTGAATCATAACTACAAGAGGGCCGCCACTTTCAAGCTCCTTCCAAATAAGGATTTTAATGGGTCCAACCGTATGTGTTGCAAATGCTTTTCGGATTTGCAAAATGAGTTTAGTGCATAGCAAAAAGCCATTTTGAGGATGCAAACTGTGATTTTGCGAATGACAGGGTTTGCAACCACAAAATAGGCTGTAAACATCTGGCCTTTAGTTCTATTCAATGTTATATCAAACAGTTTTTGTGCTAGGGAAGGGCTCTTTCTTGGTTGGGGTGGGAGCATTATCAAGGAGTGATTAGATAAAGAGATTAGGCGTGGGTAAGCCAAGCAAGGCTCGAGCTTGGCCCGGGTTCAACGATTGGCTCTGCCTGGAGCTGAGCCAAATATATGAGACTCTTCGATTTCCATCCCATTTGCAATTTTAAAAGATAAAAAAAAATAGAAGTTGGACAGCTGAGTGCATGAATTCTAAAACAATGCTTTTCTGTTGTGTTTGTCTCTGGCCAAGCTCCAGTTAACATGTCCCACTGAAAACCTGGTAGAAGTCAGTGTCCTTTGTTATGCACATCAGTGTAACTGCTCTCAGTAGGATGCTGTCCCTCTCCCTTTCTACTGTTTGTTACATCTGAGATAAGCAATGATTTTAACATTAAAATAGTCTCCTAACTAGAATTATCGATCTACTTTTTTGTAGAAAATCTCTTGGGCATTTTATACATATGGGGAACCCGATTTAATTAAAGTGATAATTATTGAACATAAAGTACTAGTTAAGTTCAAGAAGTAATGGAACACAAAGTGTTGTCCTCTGATGGGAAAGGGCAGAGAGTAGCTGCACAGCACAATCTGTAACCAGGAAACCTGGGTTCAAATGCCAGCTTCCCACTTGACAAAACTGTGAGATCATACAGGTATACGTTTCATTCACTCTACCTCATTTTAGTTAAACAGCAAATCTGAGAATACCTTCAAGAAATTCTCATCAGGATGTGTATAACAATCTCTTTTATATACGATTTACTAAACAATAACTTTTTTCCACTTTCAATGATGTTGACCATATTCCTAGTGCACAAGGCAAATTCACATCTCTTGTTTCGCCCACAGCGGTTTTGTCTGGGCAAGGGATGTGCGGAAAATGTAATTTAAAAATTACTTTTGACAGATGTCAATGCCGTGATGTGTGCTACTGTACTAAAGTGGAATACCTGCGTTCAGGAAATAACCTATGTTTAATGAGAAGGCATTTTTAACATAAGTAGTTTTCAACTGCCTATGAATTTACTGGCAACCCTAAAGTCATGGTCCACATGAGCTTTGTTTATAGCATGAACAACAACAGCCATTATTTCACTCTGAAAAAGATGGTACCAGTGCACCCACCGAGCTCTCAGAAACGACCCCTGTTCTGACAAGTACGGTGCATTGTTATGTTATGTTATGTTAATAGCACTTCTATAGCGCACAAATACCAGTGGTCGCTTGGCGCTTACCTAAAGGTTGTACTAACATGTTACTGCCAGGCTTGTTTGAATAATTCAGGCTTTTGCGAAATGGAAGGAAGGGGGTTTCTTTCCTCAAGCCTCCTGACAATCCGTTCCAGATCTGTGGAATCAAGACTGAAAAAGACCAGCCGCCCACGTGGCATTGATATATCTGTACTGAGGCAATCGTAGCACATTAATCTGCCTCAATGCATTTCCGTATGGTGCAGTCGTCAAGTTTCCCTGTTTTTAGGTCTCGCCTGCGTTGCAGCGCATGCGTTGCTCGCTGCGAGAAAGTTTGTGAGAGAGGGATTTCAGAAAAGGGCTTTAAGCCCCACCCCTCATTTCCATTGGCTGGCGTAACCGTTTATGCTAAAAGGTGGCCTGCCATTGGAAATGAGGGGTTTTTGTGGACGCCCTTTCGCCTCCGATCCGACTGGGTCGCCTGCTTTGCTGCTGTCGCAAAGCACTTTCTTATCTTTATGGGGCCATGTGTTTCTAATTAGAAACACATGGCCCTATAAAGACAAGAGATCGATGCTTGTTTAAGTAAACACGGCATTCCAGGCGAAGCTGTGATGACGTGGGTGTAGTTCGGATGATGTCTCATCACCAAGGCACCTCATATATGCCCAAGTGCAACGTGCTGTGGTCGTTACAGGGCAATGTCTCGTCTCTGATCTGTTTTCTTGTTTAGAGAGTTGACTGCACGCTCCTATTTTTGGCTGATTCAGATGAAGGGAAGTCGGGCGAAACTTCCTTTGGTTAGTTCATCTTGGAAAGCTTTGATTTGAGTTTTATTGCATTGTTAAGTGGAAATCCTTGAAGGTGGCTGGAAACTGTTACCTATGCCACGTTCAATACAGTGTATCTCTAAAGAGTAGCGAGTGGGACTTGAATACCTCCTGGAAGCCAAGATGACGCGCCTTTCAGTAGTAGCTAATAGCGTTGCTGCTTGTCTGCAGTGTTTCAGTTCCTTTGTTGCTGCGTTTTGTACAGATAGCAGGCACTTGGGTTATACTTCGCACAGTAACAGTCAAGTAAGAGTCTACGTGCCATTGGTGATATTAGTTGCATTGCATCATGTTTTAGGTGTGCTAAAAACTGTTAAAGATGGAAGTGTTTTTAAAGTTGTGCCCAATGACGCTTTTGGGTGATGGGCTGCATTGGTTCTCCCTGTAATGGGTATACCTCTGAGAGGAAAAGAATATCGGTTATAACTGCTTTAACAGCACAACCAGTGTAACAGTAATAATTTCGTGGATCGGTTAACCTTTACCAATAACACATTTGTTGGAAAGCCCTCCTAATGTGATCGTTTCTCAGTCGAGCTCGTCACTTTAACTTTTTTGCGGTTAAAAAATAAACCTGCAGTTACAGCAAATTGAATCTGTTTATTCAACTGAAGTGGACTGCGGCCCAGATGCATCATGATTTTAACCCCTGGATGGTAGCAGTGTGAAGATGGCATAGATGTAACCTATCTCTACAGCAAAATGTCTCGATTGGAGATACAAGGGACTCCGTCGTCAGCGCCCACACTCCTTTTGGTGTCTGCTGGTGTTAATCGATTGACTTTGCACATAATCGTAAATGTCACTAGATGCTCCGTGGAGAACAGTTTTTGCAGTCTTTGAAATGCTACCGCCTGTAGTTGCTCTGGAGAGAAGGAATTTTGTCATTGGTGTATAAATTCAAGGTTGTTAATTTTGTATGAGTGTACAGTCTAATATTACTGGCAAAAAGTGGACTCATTAGATCCTAAGATTATTAATAGTTATGTGCCAGACTTTTCATATGAAACCCACATTAAGCAGTTTGGAGGTCAAATTGAAACATATGGGGGCAGATTTACAAGCCCCTTGCGCCACTTTTGCATCACTTTCCCCATGTTAAAAGTGACGCAAAAGTGGCGCAAGGGGCTTGTAAATCTGTCCCTTGATATCTTAAACAAGAGTTTTTGTTCCGTCGTGGTTTCCGCAAAAGGGATCCCTGGCTGTGCTGCTGCCTGCCATAATTGTTGGCTTGATACAGTGCTGTTGCAGCTTTAGTGTTCTGACAGGCTTAAGCTCGTCCGTGCAACAAAAATACCACGGTGTTGCATATCGCGCACAAAAAGGAAGAAACACGGTGCAAACTAACAAGTGTTTAAGAAAGAAGCATGCAGGCTAATGGTGAGGAGTAGCCCAGTGTTTGATAGGTTAGTATTCCTTTTTGTTGCTAGAATAGGTTGCCTCTCGGAGAAAGGTACCTCATAGAGGAACAAGACCACAGTGAGGTCAGTGACTTTGGGGCATATCAGCAAGGGCCGGCAATAATTATCGCTAAGCGCACTTAGCGCTAGGATAATTATCGCCGGCTATCGTGGAATTTTATTGCTGAGATAGCGTGCTATCAGCAACGCTCATCTCAAAAGCGATAATATTCCTCGCGCTAACAGCCAAAAGAGATATTATCGCTGGAAATCCAGCTATAATCTCACACATTTTGGCGTTAGCTTGCTGATAAGGCAGGGCATACTTAGCCATTATATCCACCTTCCATTGGATATAATGGCTAAGTCAGGGTGAAAGCAGGCGTAAGGAAAGTAGCGTTAACTGTGGTTAGCGCTACTTTTCTTATCGCTATGCCTGTTAGCGATTCCCTTGATAATTGGAGAAATGTTGGTTAGCGACATTTCTCCAGTTATTTTGTGACGGAACGGCCACTTTGCATCTCATTAGAGATGCAAAGTTGGGCGTTAAAGGAAAGGGAGTAAAAGCAAGGAATCACGCGTTAGTGTGACCTTGCTGATTAAGCGATAAAATTATCGCCGCTTTTCGTCTGAAAACGGATGCTAAAGCGGCGATAATTTTTCATCGCCAGCTTGCTGATACGCCCCCACGTTTTCTCTCTTACATAATATTCCAAAAGAGGCGGCATCAGTTTAAGCCGCAAATGGAAATAAATGCAGGGTCATCTTGGTTAATATTCATCGGATTTAATATCCAGTTTCTCTTTTGTTGCCCACTGGAACCAGTCAGTGACCTCCAAACCCCTAACAGCATCCCCAGGTTAAAAGAGGACTTATGTATGAACTTGTCTTTCGGTACCTTATTACTGCCAGCTTTTTGCATTCTTTCTTAGATGGATGTTCCTTTGTACAAAGGTCACGTCTTATGAAGGTAGACTAGAACTTTTGTGTGTTTTAGGAGGGTAGGTTTCCCCTTTTGTATTACAAGGGTACGTAGCAGATAAAAGGTGTTCTAACTAATCTGGAAATCCAATCACATTTGAGTCTTGAACCAGAGGACCATCCGCTTTCCGTCCAGTGTTGAATATTTGGCCTTTGCTTCATCAACATCACGGGAATCCTCTTTCGGCTGAATGTGATTTAGGATCATATTGGTATCTGGAAGATGTTGGAATGTCATAGTTCTGTCTGTGTTGTAACTTATTTCAGGCTTAAATAATTGTCTTTTTTCAAAGATTTTCTAGGCTTGATCCTGGTAATAGCAAATGGTGCTGCCCTCGAAAGTATATTCTGGCTTTATTCATGCCAGTTGCATGACCCTCTTTAAGGCTGTAGCGCCGAAGGTCTACCAGGATGGGTTTTGATTGTGTCATGGATGGGGTTTGCTGGTGTAGCGATCTGGGCGAGATTGGTGTACTCTGCAATGTCTGTTGGTTCAATAATATTTATCTGGTGGGTCACGGAGTGGAGGTGTAGCAAAGACCGCTACGTATCTTTTCCTTCTCCCTCCATCGCTCGTATCCTTGCTTCTCTTTGGTTAGCGCTTGCTGGCTTCACTTGTTCCTCCCATGGAGCATGGCCCAAGTATTGCTTCCGTGCCTAGTGTGCGACCGTTTCCCCTTTTAGTTGCAGCGGTGCATGTGTTTGCAAGCACTCTCCCCATTAAACTCCATGTTATTGCTTGCCCTGTCGTTAGTTGCTTACCTTGCACTCCACATCACCCTACCCCATTGTTGTTGCTTCCCCTTTCCTGCCACAAAATACTCATTGGCAAAATCAATAAGTAGCAAAAGTGAGTGCTATGGGCGATGTCAATGTATTTTTAGTCATGTTGTACAGCAGCACACCTGCTATCCCCCTCTTTCCCTAATCTGCATCACAGAAACCTCACCATGCTCTGTAGTTGCTTTTCTGTTCTTAACATACTTTAAAGTGCAGTTAATTGCACTGCTATCACTGATGTTAATGGTACATCTTGTAAAGTAATTGGACACAATCTGTGGAAACACAAGTTTGTATTTGCCATATTCCTTTCTTGACAATTATTTTGTCCCTAAAATGGTCCTCCTCAAGCCACCTGTAATTTTTTTCATAGATTATTGAAAATTATTTTATATTGTGGTGCTTTGTGGTACTTAAAACCATGGTAGTCACATATTCCCACTTATAAGTGGAGAAACTGCTCCATGTGATGTTTTTGCACATCTTTGTTACAGTAACGCATAGTCTTAGTGCGCCTGTGACATCAAAACATCATTTTTGGTTGATATAATTTTCACATGGTTCCACAATTGAATGTCCTTGACTTATTTCCAAAACATGGCTCTTCGATAGACCTCCTCCTTGATGGACAGGAACCTGTGTATATTTGCTACTTAACAATACCTCACTTAGCAATAATTAGACAATTAATCACGTTTGTTTAATCCTTTGATTTACGTATTTTTTTTATATGCAGTATTTTTTCACTGGACAGTGTTCAAATTCAATCGTACAAACAATATATACAAAAATCCAAATCATTACAACCTATAAACTAGAAAACCACGTTCAAGTGTGTGCCCAATGCATTTCCGGACCCCAAGTCCCTTCAGGGGCAGATTGCAGACGCTCAAAGTTGTCTGATTAGTGCTGAGTCTGGCTCCTACTAACTTCCGGTGTTAGAATAACTAGTTCTTAAGGAGAGACCTGTGAGTTCCTCAAGTGGCACGAGGCTCAATCGTTTGACCACGGAGTTTGCGATCTTGACAGATTCAGACCGCACGCGCACAGTGGCATTCGGACTGGATCAAATAAGAGTGAACATTCTACACACCTTTTCACTCAAGATATTGATATGCTACATAAATGGCAGATGGTATTGGTAAAGCTGAAATGCTTTTCAGACTAGGGTGCTGGCCAGTGGCACCTGTTCACTTAAATCACAAGCCTTCTGAAAAATCTTGATACGGGGGGTAAAAGACATTGTCATTTACAACACCATTACTTGATTAATGCTTCACGAAGGGGGAAAAAAACAATAACATTTTCAATGTCAATAGCTCAAAACAATGTCATTGCGAGAGCTATTGCATTGTAAATGCTTGTTTTTAAGGTAGCTGATGGGTAAGGATACAGGCTGTATTGATCGAACTCTAGACATGGGCCGAGACGGCAGAACCCGGACAGCGGGATCAAATGCAGGCTATGTAACTACAGCCAGGAATCAATCGAACATATAACATGTGCCTGTCCTGCCCTCCTGACAGAGCATAGATATTGGCTCAAACCACTCGTTATGACGAGAGGAATCAGAACATGTAGGTGAGATGTGATGGAGTCCATGTTAGCCACTGATCTCAGGATAACCCCTCGCATTGCCAAATTTCTGTTCTGTGTAGTAAAGAGACTAAAAAAACAGACGGAAGAGGCTAGTCAATGACTATATCAATGGCGTACTCAGCCGCATCAATTTGTCCACTCTTTTTAATCTAAATTCATTTTATTTTTTAATGAGCCCCCCCCAACCTGGTTTTAACAATATCTTTATAATCCATGGGGCCTTATGAGCTGTTTTGAGATGAACACTTGCATTGCACTTTTAAAGTCTCTTTGTAGGCAATGGTTTTCATTACCTGTGCATGTTTTTAATAAAATAACATCTACTTTACCAAGTATAAGAACTAGGTTCACAGGATCAAATCCCAATCAAGCAGCAGTCCCGTTGACATTAGCCATTGTTGTACACCTCCCAAAAAACATATTTGTTTCCCATTACAAGAAAGGCCTATATTGACATTGTGCTTGCCTGACCTTTCAAGTATGCGGATCACAAAGTAAATAAATGAATACCTGCTCTCCACTTAAACTAGAAAGGGAAAGAGCACTGTTTCTGGAACACAAATATTCCTAGGATATTTTGACAAACATTGATGTAATTTTAAGCCTTTAATCCTCTCACATTAACATATTTGACGTTTCAAACAGTACAATGATCTTCGGTTTTGTCTGCTTAAAACACTGTTTAACAAGTATATTATCAAAATCCGTTGGAAATGGCCTTTTTGCAGGTTTATTCTCAAGTTTTTTTTGCTTCTTCTTCTTCCTCCTATTATTCCTGACCTGTTTTTTGTTAGCTTTAACACTCGGGGCACTTTACCACTGCTAATCAGTTCTAAGGTGCATGTGCTCTCTGTGTAAATTGTAATTATGAGTGGTTCTCTATGATTGGCATATTTGATTTACTGATAAATCCCTTGTACAGTGCACTGTGTGTGTCCAGGGCCAGTAAATCAAATGGTACTAGTGGGCCTGAAGCACTGATTGTGCCACCCACATGAGTAACCCTGTAAATGGATCTCAGGCCTGCGACGCAGTGTCTGTGCATGCAGTTTTTAACCGCCATGTCGACCTGGCAAGTGCACCCACTTGCCAGGCCCCCAACCTTCCCTTTTCTTACATGTAATGCACCCTTCAGGTAGGCCCGAGGTACCCTCATGGGTAGGGAACAGTGGGGCTTATTTACAAGCCCCTTGCGCCGCCGGTGTGCCACTTTTAGCATGGCAAAAGGTGGCGCACCGGACGCGCAAGGGGCTTGTATATACGCCCCAGTGTATGTGAAAGGTGGGACATGTGCTGGTGTGTTTTACATGCCCTGATAGTGAAATGCTGCCAATTTCGCTTTTGACTATTGAAAGGCTATCTGTCCCATAGGCTAACATGGGAGTTTGTTTGTAACATCTTACAATTATAACTTTCCATTGGGAAAAGATGAAGAAATGGAGTTGAGTCTCTCTGAACTCAGAATTTAATAACACATCTTTTTAGGGAGATGGTTTTTAAACTGTGTGTCTGAAAATGCCACTTTGCATTTTCTTGTTTAACCATTCTGTGTGCCGCTGCTGTTTGTGTATTGACTGTCTGGTTTTGTAGTGACAGGAACTGGGGATGTGTATTCACTGCAGACAATCACAAGGGGGATTGAGGTGTGTCCTGCCTTTCCTGGATGATTCATAGCTGGGCTGAATAGACCTTGGCTGCATTTGGAGTGGTGGGAGGAGTTTCACTTGCACCTGAATAGGCTGTGTCTCCTTTCCACTTTGCTGTCTGACGCCATTAGCAACACTGCCAGTGAAGCCATGTCCTGCACCGAGGCCAGGGACACTGCTCATGAAGTGTACGATGCACCGCCCCGCCTGCACCGCAGCTTCAGTGCCCTTCAAAGCCTGCCGATGCCTGCAGTTAATGGCCTTCCCAACATCAGTCACCTGCACTCACACTGTCGCCGTCACCGCCAGTGCCTGCCTCCCGTTATCGCGCAGTGGATAACCGACAAGGGTGACTTCACAAACTCATTGACGTTGCATCGCCTCACCAGAACCGACACCTCACCGCCAACGCCGCCTAACTTCCCCTGTCCTGGATTCTACACCTCACCTCCCCTGTGGCAGAGAGGAAAGTGCTTCACCTCGACACCGATGCCTTACCTCTACGATGCCATGCATTATCTGTTGACTTTGTTTCCAAGGTACTGTTGTTTGGGCGTTCATTTGACTCCATGCCCAACTCCGCGCACCTCGCGGTTGGCGCCGTACTTTGGATTTATGCCTGTCATAATGTCGTAAAAGCCCTAGGTGGAGCTATTTTGTTTCTACAAGTGCTATTTTTGAAGTAACTGTTCTAAAAGTGATATTTTGATACATGTATGTTGGATTTTTATGGTTTTGGCCTTGTTTGGTTTAGATAAAGATACTTTATTTTTGTGGTGTCCATTTGTGGTGTTTTCACTGTGTTACTGTAGGCTTGGGTACAAATACTTTACACATTGCCTTTGGAATAAGCCAGTCTGCTTGTGCCAAGCTACCAAGGGGGTTAGCATGGGTTATCTTAAGTGTGTAACTCCCTCACCCTGACTAGAAGCAAGGGTCTCTACTTGGACAAAAGTGCATACCTCTGCCAATTAGAGATCCCCATTTCTAGCAGGAACCTTTATGTCTGTTCCTACTCAGAGTTTTATGCTCACCTTGGCATCCACGAATGCCCACCAATGAGGAGAGTCACAGTTTGATAATGTTGCAATCATGGCGTCTCAGCTGCCTGAGCATCTGTCAACTGCAGTACCTTGCGTGGTCCTGCGGTTCCCGAGATGCAGGAAATGGTGCATGAAGGCGGCAGCTGAGGGCTGTGAGTTTCTTTCATCTGGGGCTGCATTCCCTCATGCTTCTGGGCTCCTAGCTGCTGCTCCTTGCTCATCTAGCTCTAAAATGCCAATCACCTGCGCGAGGGTTTGAAGCTGCCTATTAAAGCTGCTCCACAGCAAGTCCAGTTCATGTTTTCATTCCTGTTTCTTTTAATTTTTTATCATGGCTGTTTCTTCCTTGATTCCTTTCTGGTTTTACCAATCATTTGTGCTTTCTGATGTGTGATGTTTAATGTCATTTCCGTTTCCTGTACTGTTACTATGTAAAGGCTTCAGTCTGATTAGAGGGTGTATTGCAACAAAGCTGTGTTTCTTTGCTTGTTTTCTCATTCCATCTACTTGTTGATCCTGACTCCTTGCTCCTGAAGAATACCACCACTGGATTCCATATTCCTGGTTTTCTTCATTCCTTTGAAATCTTCATCCCTCAAGGAGTTATTTTATGCCTTTGAACATTGGCTTTTTTCCCGCGGAGAAGTCGGCATCTTCTTCTAAACACTTGCCTACCACATATGCCAGTGTGGTAACATCGTGGCCTCTGTAATCAGTAGTCCATACATTGGACAGCGGAAGACCCTACCCAGACTACATATAAGTGTCCAGATCTAGTCCTAGTAAATACTTGGCCAAGTGCATGTCATACAGACCGCTTTCTCTGTTGACCTGCAATAGTATGGAACTAGTGAAAGTCTTAACCTCTCATCTGGAGACAGTGGTGTTAACCCTTTTCACCCAAGACTTCATGCCTCATCTAGGAATACCAACCAAAGCTTGCCACACCCTTATTTGGTGATATTTGAGGACGTTTTAGGAACTATACTGAAAAAATGGTTCTTGTGCTAGATGCCAAAAAAGCATTCGACTCAGACTTGCAAATGGCTACACAGAATGGTGTGCACGTTGCCACTAGGAGAAGGGCCGGCTTGATTGTTGGATATTGGCCCTTTAAAACTTGCCTGGCGAAATTGTGAAAACTAATGCCTAGACTGGGATAGTTTCAAGTTCGGAATGGGTGTACACACAGATGTCTAATTTTTTGTCATAGGACCAGTACCTTTACCTACGCAGATTAAATGTGTCATCTTCCATGTGCAATCAGGAATATGGATCATATTTTGCAGACACTGCGCTCTTCGGTCTCCTTTCTAGTATCATTAAGAACATTGGATATAATTTTGCTTACAGTGGGTATAATAGTGAACATTTCAACATTGCTAATATATTGGTTGGCAATGAACTTGGCAAATAGTGACATGGCATTCACTGTTCACGGGAACTCCATGGAGAATTTGGTACCTGGGCATGTATCTTACAAAACATGGGGTATGGCCAGTCCTAGATGGTTGTAAACCACGCGTGCCTCTACAACGTTGCCTGATAAACGAATGCGTCTGAACAACGCATTCCTTTACCATGTATGCCTTTACCATGCAATTTCGTGAAAAATGAATGATTGGTAAAGGGACATATGTGGTAAAGATCACACCCGAGCCCCCGCCCTGACACCTAAAAACTACCCTGACCCTTCCCTGACTCTAAAAACTACCTTGACCCTCCCAAGCCCTAAACATTACCCGAATCCCGCTGAATCCTAAACACTACCCGACCCCCACAAGCCCTAAACACTACTCTGACCCCACCAGCCCTAAAAACTTCCCCAGTTCCCAAGCCCTAAAAACTACTCCAACCCCCACTGTGGCCTAAAAACTACCTCAGCCCCTTGCACCTCGCCCTCTAAACAAACCTCTGGCCTCCGACCCTTAAAAACTACCCCTCACCCCCCCCAAAACCCAGCCCCACCTACCAGACTGCATCCTTCCCCTATCGTCCTCTTCCTGTGCCCACTCATCTCAGCATCTAGACAGTTCACTGCCTTAACCACGCTTTTGTGTAGTTAAGGCATATGCGTGGTTAAGGCAAGTGTGGTCGGGCTTGTGGGGAAACGGAATGCGTGGCTCAGCTCGCGTTGTGATGGCCGTTTCCCGTCCTAGATGGAACAAGGTACCCCTGTTCATGTTGGTAGTCAGAGGCAAACACACAGCCAAGTAGATCTTTTCCTGTGGTCCTTGGTGGAGGTGGGGTAGGTACACAGAATATGTTTAACTGTCGCCAATAATTATTACCCGAGTGTTGATCTGCTCCTCTCAAATATACATCATTACTTCAGGCTGCCTGAGTTGTAACATGGCAATACCATATGATACGATTTGCCGATAACATGCGGAGCAGCTGGTTGGTGGAAGCAAGCTCAGGCCTGCACTCTGAGAAGCTGATATCATACCTGTTTACCTGAGGCCCTGGCTGTAGGATCCACACATCCATTCCTAACGCCTTTTTCCAGCAGTATTCAAGCAGACAATAGACAGCTATGAGTTGAACGTGGGAGAGAGGAGATGGCTCATCAAGCTGTATGGCTTTCCATGGTCCAGAAATAAATGTGTTACCGGGTGCCAACATTGCCTAGACCACCAATTTATTAGCAAACATTTAATTTAATGTAACTACACATAAAAACCTTGGATCACTTTTTGGGAAACAGAGATAAATACCTACTTTACTCACTGTCGAATGCTTATTGACGAGTGTAGTGCATTTGGGGTTTAAATTATCATTCCCTCAGCCAGACATTAAATATGTGTAACACAGGGCCAGAGTCATTACTTTCTATGTTTCAAATCAGACTATGTCCTTTATTTTGAAATCACAGGCCAGCCAGTAGATTTCTGTGCAACACCTTGTACTATATCAAGAACAGCATTATTCCTTTATAAACCATCAGTTTGCAGCTGACCTGGAGGATTTGCATAGTTCTTTGATCTCCCAGTATGTTTCCATAACAAGTCCTTTGTCATTACACACATTTATGTCTATATATTAAGTATTATTAAATCACAGGTTCAAGCATCACCTGTATGTGCATATTGTTTTTGCACATAATATTGTACTATTGTAGTGTATTTTTAATGCACCCACTCAGTTAATAGATGGAGTCTGAGACTCACCGCGGTAGACTTAGGGTCCACTTGTACAGCGCCACGGCAGAGAGGCAGCGCCAAAGATCCCTTTCCAAAGAATTATGGACATTCAGCCCCAGAGCAGTGTACATAGGGCATTGAGGATATTGAAGGGCATCTAACATGGGCTTCAATTGGAATTCCATAGAGCATATTATCAAGCCCATTATCGCCGTTTTAGCTGCAGTTTTCTGCCGCTAAAGCGGCGATAATTTTATCGCCTGGCTTGATAATATGCTCCTATGTTTTCAGTGCCTTTCTAAATGACATCAAATCAGTGTGGTGTGATGTGGAATGGGAGTTCATTCCATGCCCTAGATGTGCAGGTAACTGTAAAAATGACACATCTAAAGAAAAGGAAGAATGTGGGTTATAAAACTTGTGTTGAAAAGTGTTCACAAAATATAAACCACACTGCTAGACTAACACGCTCACTAAGATTGTACTTTAGGATTATTACAGAAATGGAAAATCCACGAATTGAACCTATGGGGGATACTCAAACTCCTGCTCGATTAGGAGTGCAAGCAGTAACAAAGCAAGAATCAAAGAGATGGAATCTAGGAGTCTAATTGGAGGTTACAAGACTTGCAAAAACCAGCTTCTGCACTCCATAAAACCTAAAAACTCCTCCAAAAGCACAATGACTAAAACAAACTGTTACCTTTTTGTTGCACAAGTGTTCAGGAGGCAACACACAATAAATAATGACACAAGTACAGCAGTGATAAAATCCAATTTAGCCCGAGCAATGGATTTGAGGGGATAGCATCCAAGGAGTTTGAAAGTGTTAATGTAGCTGATGACAGAGGTGAAATGCCGACAGGTCAAAGACCTCAAAATTGGAGCAAATCTGTCTACAGAGAGACAGATCTGAAGAATTTGAAGGATGTAACCAGCATTCTGGAGTAACCACTGGAGGACTTGAATTTATGTTGAAAGATCTATTCAGACAAAATAACACATTTCCCACTTCAGAAAATAATCAACAAAATATTTAAGAGCCAAGTCATGCATTAGCTAGATGATCTGTCCATCAGGATTAGAATTCTAGAAGACACAATGCAAGAAGTAACCACTGAGATAGAGAAAATACAAGCGATTAGTTTGTTAAAAGCTCAAGATAAAACTATTCCAGAAACTCTGGAAAGGCTTGAAAACCGTACTAAAAAACCATACTAGAAGAACTAATTTACAGATATTAAATCTATCACAGTAAGTTGAAGGGACAGATATAAAGTCCTTTGTGATAAACTCCTTAAAGAAGGTCTGTTTAAAGATGACAGAGATACCAATTTGAAGGAAGAACCCCAAATTATCCAAGTGTTTAAAGAACATAATCCAAACCCTTGGTCTTTGTGATATATGGAGTATATGGATGGGGACCCAAAGGGGCTACACATTCCATTAGAAAAACAACTATTTGTTTCTAGTTCTCGTACTGGAAGAGAAGGTATAAGACGTTAAGCATTTACCAGCACACATATCACATCACTTAGGGATTTGGATGGAACTATCCTTCTCGACTCAGATTACTTGCTTAGAAAGACAATGGGCGGTCGGCTATGCACAGATTATAATAACACAGGTAATAATAGACAATTCCAATGAATGTATAAGGTACAACATGGGCAGCAGTTTTTGAGCAATGTTTGGGATGCATATAATACATTTTTAAGGAACGTTATCACTATGGTCAAGAATGAATTCACAAAAGGATTGAGAAGAACTGCTATTTGTACAAACATTTCAAAATCTAGAGCTGCAGTTACATCTACATGATCTAAATCAGGATAGGTCAGTGTTACTAACAAAATTGAAAACTGCCCAGAATGTCTTTAAAATGTGGCTACATCACAAATGTAGAATGAGATGAAAAGCAAGTAAACTGCATTGTTTTGAATACGGAGAAAATATTTTCTTTTTCAAGATCTGTATCAGGAAGAGGTCAAATTAGGCTTGATCAAACTTAACAAATGGGTAAAAGACTACTATTATTAATATTGCAGGCAGATTGATCCATGTCGATCTAAAGTCTTTATCCCAATGAAGTGAGAAAACAGGATCCCTGTCAATTATGGATCAGCCCAGGTGAACTTGTGGAAGCCCACAAAATACCACTAGCCATGATAACTTTTGATGCAGCAAAAGCATTCAACCGAGTTAACCGGGCATATCTATGGGAAGGTTTAGATCAATCTGGAATTCGTGCCAATTTCATAAAGACCTTTCAAGCACTCTACTAAACTCTTTGTGTTAGGATTCTTGTCAATGAAAACTTAATAGTAAAAATAAGTATACAAGGAAGCACAAAACAGATTTGCCCCTGTCACCACTACTTTTTGATCTATACCTTAGCGCAACTAATCAGGAAGCACCCTAATATTGCACCAGTTAACGTCATGGACATAAAAGGAAGATGGCCCTATCTGCAGATGACCTAGGTGTATATACGTCAAAGCCAAATGAGACAATACATATTGTGAGGAGGTTGTCTATGAGTTTGGGGATGTTTCTGGGCATCAGTTCAATAAAGATAAGACTGTGGTCAAGGCATGGAATTTTAGACTAGCAGATAAAAGCAACACCAAATAAATTAGGTATCTGGGGAAAATTATTAGTGAGAATATTGACAATTTCTCAATTAGAGTCTAATAATGTTTGTAAAGAAATTGATACCTAGTTGAAAAAAATGGCACAGCCTGCCCTTAATATATGGGCGATGTCCTTCCTATTTCATTACATTCCTCTACATTTAGTTTAAAAGAGCATATATAAGATTCAAAACAATATTAGTAGTTTTATTTTGGCTTTTAAAGAAATTAGATTATCTTGGAAAACAATTCAGGAGAAAGCTGGATAAAGGAGGGTTACTATTATATTGCTGGGCTTTTCAGTTGAAAAATTGCAGGTTGCTAATTATGACCCCAGGCCACACATGCACGGGCTTAATGCTCCAAGCAATGTTTAAAAAATGTATGTCAAGAGGGCTCCTTTTTGATTAAATGTGCACCAAACTTTAAATAGAATGCACTTAAAAGGCCTCTGCACATGTGCCAATATATCGTTTCAGAGCTCTGTCCATCATCTCCTTGGGTTTGCTTTGTTTGCCCTAAGTTGGCAGGGTATGCCCAGACGCGGGTCCCCTTGTCACTTTGCCACTGGATTCAAGCTAGCCTAGCTCATGAGGGGTGTTACCCTGAAACCGGTCCCAGGATGCTTGTTTCCAGTCCAGGGAAAACTTGGCTTGGCAGTTTGGGCTGGACTGTTCCCATGAGGCACAGGGCCAAGCCTGATTTGCATATGGCTGGGTCTGAACTGGGGTGGCGAAGTGAGCTAAAGAACGATGATGGGTCCTTGACTGGGGGTGAGTATCTGAAAAGTTTCAGTGCTCTGTCCATCATCTCCTTGTGTTTGCTGTTTTTGCCCTAAGTTGGTAGGGTATGCCCAGACGTGGGTCCCTTGCTCACTTTGCCACTGGATTCAAGCTATCCTGGCTGATGAGGGCTGTCAGCCCGAAACTGGTCCCAGGATGCTTGTTTCCGGTCCAAGGAAGACATGACATGGCAGGTCGGGCTGGACTGTTCCCATGAGGTACAGGGTCAAGACTGATTTGCATATGGCAGGGTCTGAACTGGGATAACGAAGTGAGCTAAAGAACGATGATGGATTCAACCCAGATCTGTGACTGGGGGTGAGTATCTGAAATGTTTCAGTGCTAAATCCATCATCTCCTTGTGTCTGCTTTGTTTGCCCTAAGTTGGCAGGGTATGCGCAGAAGTGGGTCCCTTGCTCACTTTGCCACTGGATTCAAACTAGCCATGCTGATGAGGGGTGTTACCCTGAAACCGGTCCCAGGATGCATTTTCCGATTCAGGGAAGACATGGCTTGGCAGTTTGGCTGGACTGTTCCCATGAGGCACAGGGCCAAGCCTGATTTGCATTTGGCTGGGTTTGAACTGGGGTGGCGAAGTGAGCTAAAGAACGATGATGGGTTCAACCCAGATCCTTGACTGGGGGTGAGTATCTGAAAAGTTTCAGTGCTCTGTCCATCATCTCCTTGTGTTTGCTTTTTTTGCCCTAAGTTGGTAGGGTATGCCCAGACGTGGGTCCCTTGCTCACTTTGCCACTGGATTCAAGCTATCCTGGCTGATGAGGGCTGTTAGCCCGAAACCGGTCCCAGGATGCTTGTTTCCAGTCCAAGGAAGACATGGCATGGCAGTTTGGGCTGGACTGTTCCCATGAGGTACAGGGTTAAGACTGATTTGCATATGGCTGGGTCTGAACTAGGGTAAAGAAGTGAGCTAAAGAACGACGATGGATTCAACCCAGATCTGTGACTGGGGGTGAATATCTGAAATGTTTCAGTGCTCAATCCATCATCTCCTTGTGTTTGATTTGTTTGCCCAAATTTGGCAGGGTATGCGTAGAAGTGGGTCCCTTGCTCACTTTGCCACTGGATTCAAACTAGCCTGGCTGATGAGGGGTGTTACCCTGAATTCAGTCCCAGGATGCCTGTTTCCGATTCAGGAAAGACTTGGCTTTGCAGTTCGGGCTGGACTGTTCCCATGAGGCACAGGGTAAAGCCTGATTTGCATATGGCTGGCTCTGAACTGGGGTGGCGGAGTGAGCTAAAGAACGATGATGGATTCAACCCAGATCTGTGACCGGGGGTGAGTGTGTGAAAAGTTTCAGTGATCTGTCCATCATCTTCTGTTTGCTTTGCCCAATATATAGTATATCATTGTCTAGGTGGGGTATACTGTACTATTGTAAAATGGCCCCCATTTTGGAAATTACCAGGTATTCCAGAGTGTATGCAGGATCAATTAAGCATATCATTAAAAGAGTAACATACTGGGGCTATATGGTAGAACATGTATGATTACAATTGTGAAATGTCATGATGCAAGAAAACAGCAGGAAAAATATAAAGGTTCAAATGTATGGAATTGTCATCCTGGTTTGGCACGCAAAATTGGAATGAACAAGATCTGGAACACATAAAAATTGAGATACAGGATAATAATTTGAAGGTAAAAGGGAGTATCAAAATGGTATGGGACTTTTTCAATTACGGAATAAAGCATAATGAAACGACATTATCACATTTTTTGCATCAAGAAAGAACTTTTTACATTGCAGAGGATATATTAGACTCAACAAAAGTTCACCAAACTGGAGAAAAAAATCAGGTGGTCTTCTGTACGAAATGCGACGCCCCTACAGCAGACGGTCTGCATGTTTATAAGTTGCCCAGCCCTGACATCTTTCTGGAAGTAAGTAAGTGGAGTGATTTCTTCTTTTCTTGTACAGACTATCAAGATAACCCTGTCTCCTATATTTTTGGTATTGATGTAAGATAATTAGAAAATCTCATTGCTGATGTAAAGGGGAAACTTCTCTTTTGATTAGTTCTGTTGGCTAGGCATGAAATGTGTAAAAGATAGGTATCCCCAAACCCACCTTTGTTAAATGACTGGTTGAGAGAAGTAATTTCTACTTATGAGTTGGATAAACAATGCTCCTCTTAAAAAAGGCAAGTTTTGGCTGTCTCTTGTCCCGTGAAGAGAGGTGCTGTATTTTAAAATTGGAAAGTCCTACGATTGTGCTTCGGTAAATGCTGGATAAAAAGGATATAACAGCCCATATATAATATATACATATATATACAATATATTTCCGCTGTAGGTCTGGGGCAGGTGGATATATGTCAGCATACCTACATCTGATGGTGCGGTGGACTTAATAAAAAGCATACTGCCTGGTACCTGGGGTAGCAGACAAGGTGAAAGACAGGTCATAGAGCATTATACCAACTGCAGTTTAAACAACAAAAAGAGAACTGACTTTTCAGTCTAAGATCTGTTTTTCTAAAATAGACAGGAATTATCAGAAAGAGGAGCTTTATGGCAACATGGTTATTTTTTCCACATAGTCCTTTAAAAGAAATCATGTTACTGCTCATTCTGAGCTTGAGCCTTTTTAAAATCTGATTACATTAAATTAATTCTAATACTTTTTTGTAAAAATAATTTTGGTGTGTGTGATTT
Organism: Triturus cristatus; assembly: GCF_964204655.1. Taxonomy (NCBI): domain Eukaryota; kingdom Metazoa; phylum Chordata; class Amphibia; order Caudata; family Salamandridae; genus Triturus; species Triturus cristatus. The sequence goes on along the minus strand of NC_140590.1, from coordinate 1,658,713,880 downwards.
CAAACTACACATTCCATTTTTATTCTTCATGTCTGCAACTATACTATATCTTTCATATGAAGGAGCAAGCCACCAAGGATTTAAGTAGTTTGTGTGACCATGTAGTTTAAGGAATAAAATGCCCACTCCTGTATCTAAAGATCTAATCCCGAGTTACTTTGAAGTTCCGTGACCTTATATAGGAACTTGGCCTTAAAATTAATTACTCCATATTGTCACTGAACTCCTCTGTAATTTGCAATATTCTTATAATATATGGGAGAGGATAATTTATACAATGCTAGCCTCTGAGTTTGAGCTGGCCTTTCTGCAACTTGTCCAACTGTAGATAATTTCACAAAACATCTAGTTTGGTCTCTTTGTTGTGGGAAGTGGTTAACAGGTACCTCAGTCAGGGGTCTCTGTTAAATTAAGTCTTCAAAACTAATATGCAACAGATTGCAGAGGAGTGGGGGGTGGAAATGGTATACATTCATTGGCTAAAGTCAGTGGTTAAAATTAACGCCTCTGTTTATTGTACCAAACTCATAACCTCTGGAAAATGCAACTTGCAACTGCTTGGAATGTGAATAAATGAATTGATAGAATTTGTACTGTGGAATAGCTGCCTGGTCTGGCGTTCAGCCTGTCAATGTGTTGAATTTGTAGATCAAATTTCTATTGTTTATGCACATAAACACGTACCCAAAATTGTTTCTTTTTCAAGCTCTGGGGGAAAGAGTGGTGTATATGTATGTGTATTGAAAGACATTTAAAAAAACGATGGATGGTTTTGTCCTTTTTGGAGCTATCCTGATTTCGTCTAACAATGATATACGTCCATACTCAGGAGTGCCTTGTACAGTAAGGACCGCCCAGTGCTTGAAAGTAGGGGAATCCCATGAGATGCTGGTTCCGGCAGCTATTTCTGGGCCAGATCTGGCCGCCTCAGGGAACAGGAGCGGCCTGTGCAGGTAAGAGCGGTGGGGGCAATGGGGCTGGGTTGCGGGGGATTCAAAGCACGACCACAAGGGAAAATTAAATAGATAATTAATTTTCCCTCATCGTCTGTGTCGAAACAACCCCCCCACCCAGCTCCACCACTCTTACCTGCATGGGCCACTGCTGCCAGGGAAACACACTGAATTTGTCCTGTTGTCACATTTCGATACCTGGACATCATACCACATTGTCTACATTCTGTTCAGAGCAGCAACCTGCAGGCAGCGGGGGGGAGGGGGGGGGGCCTTTCTTATTTTAACAACAAGCGGAGCCCAAAACAAAGACCTGGATTAAAGAGCCATCAGCCCTCCTTTTATTCAAGTATCATCCTGGCTGGGAGCCATCTGGAGCTTAGCATCTAGATTCCAATGCAATTGAGGCAACCAAAGGCACCCAGCTTGTTACCACTTCACAAGTACTTAAGAGAAACTATAGTTTGAGGAAGGTTCTTAACTTTGTTGCATTGTAAGAATGCAAGATTTATCTGTCTGTAAGAGTACTTACATAAATATTGATTCAAATAGTACCTACTAATTCAGATTTAATTCCTTCATAGCACTGCTCATCCAAGTGTAGAGTATCAGGGTGCTTTACATCACACACAGAGGCACAATATATCATACAGGTGTGTAAATCAATGTATAGGAAATGTGACATACAACAATTAGGGTTATAAGTTGTGGGAATCGCATATCATCCATACTTGTAGACATTGAGGGGCTTATATATGAGAAACTAACACTGCGCGGTGCAGCAAGTTAATTTACTGTGCCACGCTGCGTTCGTTCCGAGGCACAGGGATGCAACATATTTACAGCAACAGTCACATCTCTGTGCCTTTCCCTGCACTGGAGCATAATCTGTTGCCATGCGCTGGCTCAGGCACTGTGTCATGGAGAGATTGTTTTTGTGCAGGATGGGGCACCTTCCTGCACAAAAACAATCACTTAATGTTATTTCCTCTTCCAATGCGTCCTGTAGAATGCAGCACGCATTCAAAGAGGAAAAAACGAGGATGTTTCTCCTTTTTTTTCTCCTTGTTGCACCTCGTTACGCCCCCACTTGGGGTAGCCTAGCATTCTGACGCATTTCCAGATTCACGAATGCTTGTAAATCTGGAAATGCATCAGTGGATATGGGTGTTGCGTGGGAACACCCATGTCATGCCCGTAACACGCAACGTGTTGCATGATATTAATGAGCACATGTAAAGCCACGCAGGGTGGCTTCACGTTTGCTTGTAAATTTTGTGCACCAGGTTGCACCGCCGGTGTGTCACGTGATGCACTGACGGCGCAAGGGACTCATAAATAAGCCCCTATATGTTTAGAGTTAATAGGGAGAAACACAACGTCTGGTTATAAAACCTAACGCAGGGATTGTGGTTGTCTGTACTAACAAGACTTTATTACTTCCAAAAGGAAACTTTCTTTGCTATCTTAGGATAACAACCGATTGAGAAAAAACACAAGGATCTAACCCCATGACGACGTACAGTTTGCAAGCAGCTCCCTGACGAACAGAGGTCTCCCAAAGTCCGTTTTCTTTTGTCCCCTTCTGCCCTCTAGTGGTACTGGAACAAGACTTGCATCCCTGTCTATATCGTAATAAATCGTTAGCTACTGCATAATAAGACTACATTAAACGGATATTAAGGATGATAATATTAGGTACAACAGAGAAACTCAAAAGATAGCTACCCGTCCCTCTCATCCCCGAGGAAACTGGAAATAAAATGTCAACAAACTCATGAGTGGGTATCTCGAGGAGCGTGTAAGAACTGTGTGACTAAGCAAGTACCTGTGTCTCGTGCGACATTGAATCGAAATCGGAATTCTCAGGGCCGGACTGGGGAACCAAAAACAGCACTGGCAAAATATTCAAGCCAATCCCCTTCTCTTCGTCTTCTCGTGCAACCTCTCTCTTTCCATCTATCATTCTGTCTCTCCTTCCCTTCTCTCCTCTCTCTGATCACTTTTTCTCGAACTTGACCCTCCAAATCCCGCCAGCTCTCTCCCCGTGCCTGTAGCAATTAGATCTTGGAGACCTGGGGAAAGATAAAGAGTCACCGGGAATGGCACTGGGCCTTCAAAACCAGTCTCCAGCTAACCAGCCCGCCGGGGAAATGCCCAGTGGAATAAAAGGCCTCTCCTGCCCTGGGAACTGTGCACCTGCTTCTTTATGAAGTAAGATACTGATAATGTGTATTGTACCCATATTTAACCAAAAGTAAGATTTTTTCCACCCCTCCCCCTCAATATCTGATTTTTTAATTAATTTATTTTGTAATAGTTAAGGCATACATCATACTGATATTCTGTTTTACTATTACGGATCTGTGTAAATATTAAACACTATTGTGTGTCTCAATTTTAAAAATCACATATTCACAAACATCATATTGAATTGTACATTTTTTTAGAAACCACACACTGTTATGATGTTTTTACTCGTTATTCACAAAGCCCTTTTATGGTTGTTCTTTTAAACTATAAATTGTGGCGATTAATATGGTTGCAAACATTGGCTGCTTTGTGCGTATGCTAGAATTGACACTTGGGCCAGGGGAATTTCTACTCGGTTTTGTTTGTGATCAGAAATGTTCCTGAATCATTATAAGACTGAAAAGGGCATATTCCCAACTTGGATCATGCATGATGTTCTTCCACATCTTTTGAACAAGAAGAATGACCTGAGTTTGCAAACATTTACAGCCATATCTTGTGGAAGACATTTTGATGTTGACATACTAGCTCAAAATGGGACCAAAATACGAGCCCACTAAAATTAGGGGTGTTCTTTTCAGTTCTGCACGCAAGAAGTGACCAATGGTGAATTCCATGTTATTTAGTAGTCGCCCCTTACAACTTCTGGCCAATTTAAACCAAATATGGCATGCTGAAAGATTGAAGCTCACTTCATCATTGTTGAGAGAGGAGCATCATGGCTGCTCATGGGTCATGCTCCCTCCCTACACTCAACAATGGTAATACATAACACTAACATAAACACACACACACACACATATATTGACAGTTAAACTCCATTGTAGTGGGTAGCCAGAAACTGACAAGCACCTGTACATTTCCCTATCTTGGGTTGGTCTTTGCTGCGAACGGCTCCTGGACTGAGCATCTTGCTCACTCCAGGAGCAAGTTCTCAAAGGACACCAATTCAATTCTCAGCCTTCCCCGCCCTAAGACCACTGGTGCTATATCAGCCATCTTAAATTTTTTTAAATTACAGTGTGTCCCTGTGGCCACTTATGGGGCCGAATTTGGGGTATCGCAAATTGTTCCTGTATCCAGCAGGAAGAAAATAGGTTTTGCAGGAAACTTTTGGGTATCCCAATCTCTACCTCACAATATATCTGCCACAGAGAACTCAATCTTAATTTTATATCGGATTTTATACGTGCCCGTCCTGCCCTTTTTTGGCTATCGGTATGGAAGAACCAGGCTGCCTCCCTCACTAGAGAGATTATTAATGATTGCCTCATGTGCGAGAAAGGGATGGAAAATCCTTGGCTGAGTGGAGTACACCAAAGTCTGCGTAGTGTTAATAAAGAAAGTATTTTCTTAAACCCAAACATAGCTGACACCGTGCCAAAAAAGGAGCTCAGAGATGTACTTTACTCTTTATATAACATAGAAAGGATTGGTCTGGAATCCAAGAAATCTTCTGTTCTTAGTTATATGTCTATTGAACAGCATCACCATCCATTACCTATACATCTTACCCTACGCATGAGCCATTGGGAAAGGAGCCTATTATTCCGTCTTAGAGCAGGAACTGTCAGATTTGCACTGTGCTTTCCTTTTGGCTACCATGCTAATCTTGATCATGTACCATGCCCTTGTGATGGGTTGAGTGGCCAATCAATTTTACATTTTTTATTCTTTTGTAAGTATTATATAAAATATACAAAGTGGTTTTTAAATCCATTTTTTAAAAAGAGAAGACCTATCAGTCTGGATAACGCCTATTCATGCTTAGTCTCTCTGGCCGACGAAGAGCTGATTCTCCGCATAAGCAAATTTTTGAGAACTGCCACCAGAGCATGTAAGACTATGCCCGATCCCTGAGTTTTTTATTTGATTGACTATCTCCGTGTAATTGTTAGCTGATATAATGTTTCATCAACAGTAAATTATTTACTCACTACCAATGAAGTTCTTTTTGAATCTGTTATAACATTTATCAAATGTTATAGTTACATCACTACAAATGTTTTATTACTATGTACTGTCAACCCTCCATCTGTTATTTATTTTGTTATGATGTTGTGCTTTTATGGGTACCAAGCTGCCCGAATAAAACACATTTGCATCCATGCATAAGAAAATCCTTTTTTGGATTGTCAACTTTGTCTCAAGGCCCATACCTTATCTTGACCAATTTGCACTTTGGAAAACCACAATACAAAAACTAGGGACGTCCAGCCTCCTGAATTTGGTGCAGAGGTGTCAGAAGTGAGGGGATCGAGGGGGTTTAGATGTAAGGAGATGCCATAAAATAAGTGATTTTTCCCTTTACCATGAAAATTACCATTTGTCTACTTTAGTTGTGAACAATAAAACAGCTCAATGCAGTGCACCAAATTTGGTAGGCAGTGCCTGCCTCCACTTTGTTTGGTGTATTTGTGTTAATCCATTTAGAGTTATAACCAAAAACACAAAGAGGTCATTGGGGATTTACGTGCTCAATATATTTCCATTAATGTTTGCAAACACTGGCTAAAAAAATGAAAATGAAAAAGTCTTTCCACAAACTAAGGGCCTAATTTACAAAGAATTTGTGTAGGGCAGCAACAAAAGTCATTTTGCTACACTGCCCTACGCTCATTTGAAAGGCAGGAATGCACTGTATTTACAAGATACAGTGCATTCCTGTCCTTCAGCCAGCTAGCCAGCGGTGCAAGGGTGCCTGCTTTGGTGCTCTGCAGCAAATTGCAAGGGAGAAAGGGTGTTTGTGTTGTTGGCATGTGAGAAACTGGGTTTCTGTGCAGTAACCCCTCCCCACTTTTGCCAGACTACTGATGCACTTTTGACTTGATGTGCCCTGGGTCCCTGCCAATCAGGCTCCCAGGGCCTGTGTTATTTCCCCAAAATTAACCCAAACCCAATTGGCATCTCTGGCCACAGGTCAGCCCCAGGTAAATGGTACCACAAGTACCCAGGGCACTGTGACCAGGGATGACCTCTAAGGGCTGCAGCACTTATTGTGCCACTCTTAGAAGCCCTGTACCATAACACTCACACACTGCCTTTGCAGGCTGCGTGTTTTGGTGCAGAACAAAGGGAAGAGTCGACATGGCACACATCCCAGTGAGCCATGCCTACAACCCACTGCCCTGGCATAGATCGGTCACCCCTCTAGCTAGGTACACTATACCAGTGGTGAGGGCACAGGTGCATGAGCCCTGTACCCCTACAGTGTCTAAGTCCATTCTTAGACATTGTAAGTGCAGTGCTGCCATTAAGAGTATATGGTGCTGAGAGTTTGTCATTACAAACTCCACAGCACCATAATGGCTACACTGAAAACTGAGAAGTTTGGTATCAGACTTCTCAGCACATTAAACCCACACTGATGCCAGTGTGGGATTTAATGAAAAATGCACACAGAGGGCCTCTTAACGACCTACCACTAGTGTCCAGGCTGAGTGGTTGCTTTCAGCTGCCACCACCAGACATGTTTCTGGATCCCTGGGTCAAGAGCCTGCTGCTTTTGGGGGCCTGAAACAATGCACACCCTGGGATGAGGTGTTAAGCCTTCTCCCCCAGGATGGGCAGGGTTCACGAAGGGGAAGCTTCAAAGGTTTGCTGCCTTTGTGAGCTTCCCCAGGCCACTTGCTGCATTCAGCAACTGGTCCCCACTGGTTCTGCCCCCCACTTTGGGTGGGAGAACCGGCGGGAAAAACGAGTGACGAAGAGAGGTGTGTCCACTTCTGCCAACTCCACCCCTCAGGTGGGGGAGGCGAGGTGAAGCACAACTCTCAGTCCCTGCCATCTTGCAGATGGGGGGACCCAGCCAACCAGGGGAAGGCTTATGCCCCGCTCCCACTGGAGGGTGGCATAATAGGGGGTGTACCCACCCCAGGGAAGGGACCCATTGGTCCCAACCTTTTACCTACCTGTAACGCCCCTAAATCTAGTATTTAGGGGCACTTCTGAACCTTGTTTCCTCAGACCAGAAGAAACTACAAGAAAAGAAGGAGAAACACCGAACAGCCATCCTGAAGCTAACAAGAAGAAGACGCCCACTGACTTGGCCCCAGCCCTACCGGCCTGTCTCCACCTCAAACCTGCTCCTGCGAAATTCCGGTGTGTTCTGCAGCCAGCAACCTCGAAAACCCCGGAGGACCTGCCTGCCTTCAACCACAAAGACTGTGTCTCCTGTGAACACCGGTTTGTTAATCTCCAACCTCTGGCTCCGGCCGGACACCACGAATCCGCACCACTCTGCACCCGCTGTCCACGGCCTGAGCTCAAGTCGGCAAACACCATGAGGAAGTCTCACCGGCGATCCTGACCCGAGATCTGGCAACCCCTGACCTGCAATATCGAGAGTCTATCGGACTCGTCCTCTGCGCACTGTTGCTGAAGGTGAAATATACCAGTCAAATTGAAAAATACAATAGAAACAATCAGAATAATAATGACAACGCTTAATCAACTGTTCAAATGAAAAACATTTATCCACAACAAACTCAATAGTTTGTGCAATGTATTAGCATAATGAAAATTAGAATACAATTCAGAAAATCGTCCGTATTCCTTCATAAAGTTACAGTTTAGTAACAGGAAATAATTTTCATCAGTCCACAAGCTTTCTTGTTGCCCAATGCATTTCGGGCCACCACTGGCCCTTCTTCAGGGGCTTGAACTCTACAAAAATGAACAAAAATATAATGCGTACAGGTAGATAAAAGACATCATCAATATCAAAGAAGCAGAAGTAAAAAATGAATGAAGCTCAGTACTTAGAAGTAAGCTTACGAGGAGGAAGAAAAAGACCCTCCACCTTAGTGCATAAAATGTCGGAGAAATACTCACTGGAAAAAACTTGGAAAACCTTCTGATCTAAGAAAACAAACAATACGTAACTCGGCGTTAGACTGCTCACCAAGAACTCAAACAAGAAAATGAACCCACGTGAGTGTAAAAAACATTAGTACCTCTTCAGTCTCAGTCCGCAGAGTTCAGGTAACCCAAAGGCTGATCAAAATAACCTGTTAACATAAAACATACGACTGAATAATCCCAAATCTAATGCGGTAAATGTAAATAACGATTGATATTTAACAAACGCGTAGACAAAATAAATTAGTCACCTTCTCGAGTGGCCGGCTTTCCTCAGTATCAAGACGCGCAGGTGGCAAAACAAATCGAGAGCGCTCAGCACAAAAAACACACGTCAATTATACAAGCACGCCGAACGCGGAAGTGGGCGAATTTTCGGAAAAAGAGATTATTTGGGGAAAAAAAGGCTCTCTCACTAGACAAAAAAACGGAAAATAGGCACGTGGTACAGGACGGAAGTAAAAGTGCTAGAGGAAAAGTTGAAAATTTAGAAGAAAGCTTGAAGCGAAAAAATAAAAATAAAAAATAAAAAATGATAAAGTAAAATTCATGCTGTGAGCAGCGGAAACATAATACATGATTAGGTTGATACAAACAAGACATTATATGCACAAGGAGTAATCATGCAGAAAACACCAGTGACAGTACCAACGAGAATTATAGATAACATGAATAATCAATTCTGTCATTCATTCCCTTTTCTATGAGAGTGTCTAAACGTCTGATCCAAAATGTTTCTCTTTACAAAAGTGCCCTAGTCAGATCCATGTCTGGGTGATGTATGACTCTTTCTGAAACAGAATATTTAAGCTGGGCAATGCTGTGCCTCTCTTCTAGCCAATGTGTGGCTAGACTACTATTTTTGTTTTGTGTTCTTATAGTACTTTTATGCTCGGATATGCGGGTTTTGATCTTTCGTTCAGTTTTACCCACATAGAGCTTCCCACATGGGCATTTGATATAATAAATTAATTTATTAGAATTACAATCAGAGTTGTGGAAAAGCTTAATGGTTTCTCCTGAGGTAGGGTGATGTAAAAGATTGCCCACGATGACGTTGTTGCAATGGACACAATTAAGACATTTTCTTCCTCCTCATAAGCTTACTTCTAAGTACTGAACTTCATTCATGTTTTACGTCTGCTGCTTTGATATTGATGATGTCTTTTATCTACCTGTACGCATTATATTTTTGTTCATTTTTGTAGAGTTCAAGCCCCTGAAGAAGGGCCAGTGGTGGCCCGAAATGCATTGGGCAACAAGAAAGCTTGTGGACTGATAAAAATAATTTCCTGTTACTAAACTGTAACTTTATGAAGGAATACGGACGATTTTCTGAATTGTATTCTAATTTTCATTATGCTAATACATTGCACAAACTATTGAGTTTGTTGTGGATAAATGTTTTTCATTTGAACAGTTGATTAAGCGTAGTCATTATTATTCTGATTGTTTCTATTGTATTTTTCAATTTGACTGGTATATTTCACCTTCAGCAACAGTGCGCAGAGGACGAGTCCGATAGACTCTCGATATTGTTGTGTTTTCCGTAGGCATAAACCAGACTGTAATTGCCATCCACTGCAGCACGCTTTGTTAGTATGAGTATTTAATTTAGTAGACCTAATTGTAGTATATAGTTGAAGATTTTGAGTGTGCCTCTCCTTTTCTTTGATATATAACCCCTGACCTGCCTCAAACCTCCAGCTGACGCCTGCAGCCTAAATCTAGAAGGTTCCCCCAACTGTGACCAGGAGCTGGTAAGAAGATCCAACCCTAAAAGGCACCCCTGCACCCGACGCCAAATGGCCTTGGGTGGCCCAACCTACGGTGCCTAACCAACCCCCAACATCCCAACTTACCTCTCGAAGTGGTGGTCGCACCTAGAAGACCTTCGTCCCTGAGCCTGCAGTGCCTTTGCAAACTGGAGGTTCCCATTGCAAACAACAAGGCGCCTGACATTGAAACAGCACCCTGCACCAGGCCGCCCTAGTGCCGCTGAGGGTGCACTTTTGGTGCTACTTTGTTTCCCCATTTACCCTGAGCCAGTGCATTAAATGGGCCGGTACTCACCGGTACTGAGTACCGGCACTTTTTTTATTTTCTCCCCTTGAGTACCGGGACCTTTCCTCCGACCGGTACTCATGACGGCCCGGATTTGATGCGGTTGCTGCTGAGCTGGTTCAAAAGCGTGAGGACTGCAGCTCGTCTTCGGTAGCAGCGCATCTTTGGTAGAACACAGAGATCTGTGTGTGTGTCTCTGGAAGTTAGGAGAGGAGGAGTATCGCTGCAGTGTGTCTTTCAGAGGGGGTCGGAAGGTGACCAGAAAACCTAATGGGCGCGAGTGTGGGACACATTGTTTAGGGCAATACAGCTTGTTAGCTTGCCTATTGTTTTAAATGCCCGCAAATGTTTGCCCATTAACAATTTAAATGAAATGGATTTGCATGAAATAAAATCCCTGCCCTCTAGACTTAAATCAATGCATTCATGCTTTTCCAAACACTGCAGCACTAGTATTGATTTGTCAGTGAGCCATTTATAAACATTTGTTATATAACTATAAACTTAGGTGATTTGCAGCATCCAAATCACCTCCTAAGTAGCTCTGCTCCAATGAGACATACCTGTGGCAGTCTCTGATAAGGTTTCAATAAGCGAATATGTACATTGCACAAAATGCGAACCTCGACTTTGTGCTGCACCTGTTAAAGATTTGAAGGCCTCCACTGTCAGGGCCTGCGTGTGAAAGAGAATGTGTGAGAGCCAGGAAGTAAAAGCAATAAGTGTGCAAGTTTGCAAGTATGACTGTGAGAATGAAAAGTAGTACTGAGTGTTTGTGTGAAACTAAACGTGATTTAGAGAGCATGATACGGGTTTTTAAGTGTGTGACGGAGCTTCTCAACCTGTAAGTGGCTCACACACCTCTAGGCAAATGTACTTTAAAAAAAGCTACTCATGAGACCAACTCTAGCTTTATTAATCGGGCAAAGCCCAAGGGTTTGCAGCAGAAAGTGGGCGCAGTCGCAAATAGCAAAGTCTGAACGTAATTAATTTTTTTTAACTCTGCCCCAAAGAATTTGTCAATAAGACAAATGTGAAAATAAATGTATTCTGCCTTGCCTAACTCATCACAACATGTTGCATTTCGAAATATTACCAGGTACAGAGATCATTGCGAATCCAGTAAATTCCAGGGTACAATGGCACTTTAAGAACTATGCTGGTTATTGCACTTGCTGGAAATATCTGTGTGCATTCTTCTAATAGAGAGTTCTGTTGGTTACTGTTTTTGCTGCCAAGATCATTGTGTTACCTGCAGGTTACAAGTTAAAATCTGTGTGATATAGTTTAGCGATTCATGATCCTGCATCAAGGATATGCATGCAAACTACAAGGCAAACGTTAGGAAACTTGGTGGGTTTTTTTCTAAATATTTTATTATTATAAGGTTGCTTAAAAAAGTTTAGTTTGGTTAATATTAAGGACTTATTGGTAAGTACTATATAAATGGCTAGACATTCTTACAATGCAAGCATATTTTTTGCATACAAAGTTTAGAAAGTTAAAAAACATAGCCTCGCCCCTTGTCCTGCCCCAAACTCCACCCCCAGTCCACAGCTTATTTTTTGTGAGTACCTGTACTTATTTGTTTCCATTTAAAGCACTGCCCTGAGCTAAGGTCCATGAGCTTTTTTCCCACAACCAAGTGGCCTGCTCGTCAGCTATCCCCCATGTGGTAACATTGGGCCTCAGCACTCTGCACCCGGCCACCCTAGTGCCGCTGAGGGTGTAACAAGAGTGCATCCCTGACCCTGGGGGACCCCTGAGTCTACCCCCAGAACCTCAACTCCCACTACCGAATACTTACCCTAAAACCGATAACACTATTTTCCTCCATAGGATAACATTGACTGTTTTTTGTGGAAAAGTGTTGAGTTTGAAAACCTAAAGAAATTCTTTAAAATTGTACTAACAAAAACGATTTTACTTACGAAATTGCAGTCAAGAGGGTACGTTCCTACGCATACTATGGGAATGCTCATTGATAGTGACATATTGGGATGCCATCTTCAAGTGCATGAGGGAAGTATTGGGAATGTGAAATGCGAAGGGTGTGCAGTTCCTAAGGGAGGGGGAGGGAAAAGAAAAGAAAATCTTTTCTAAAAACACTCCGAATGATGTCATGCTTCATCATTGGGCCTTCTCCTCATCGGGCCGGCGCTGCAATGCCCGATGGGCACCCACGAACAGGGCTCTTTGGCAGAGATCTTGTGGGATGAAGCCGTTGGGTGAGTGTGGGTGTGTGGACTGGGTAGTGCGGTGAGCGAGTGGGTTAAAACAGATCTTGGGCAGTCCAAACTAATGTGTTTTATTATCAGGTAGCGCTAGCCTAATTAAAGGTAGTGAGCCCCAGTTGGATATAATGTTCCTATAGGGCTGGTGTGGTTCTATGGGTCGACATGTTTCGTGCCGGGATAGCCCCTAACGGGTCTGGTGGCATTTCATCAGGACCAGGAGTGTGAGCTGTATTTAGAGCACTACCGCATGTCTGGTTCAGTTATTCGTAAAAAGGAGAAACTGAGTTATAATTAAAAACAATAAGTACTGGTAAGATCCCTCAGTGAGGTTTGGAGATAAACAAAATTCCTTATAGTCCAAAAATGGCTAAAACACGATACAAATAAAGGTGAGCGATTAGCGCCAATATTTGTGCGCGGTGGGATAGGTATCAAGAACCTCGCAGCGGAATCATCAATGACTTCCACAGAAGCAGACGACTATTTCTCCAATCCCCAACTCCACTAAAAGCGAATGATTTACTTTGACTTCCAGCAAAGAGGGGGAAAGGGGAATGGGACAAAGAGAGACACTGCTGTGCCTCTTCCTCTAGGGATTCTTGCTAATCTTTGCGGCACTATTACGGCAATATTAATACACCTCAAACTAGCCCTGATCTACATTCTTTCATAGATGTTTTTTCTCTAACATATCTTATACCTGTATTTCTGCAGCGATTTGCCTCTCTCTTATATTATTATAGTAACTGATGTCAATATATAATCTTTTCAATGCATAACTCTTCTGACTTTTTATTTTTTATTTTTCTTTGTTGCAGGTGGCAGATGATGAGTTGGGCGGTAAGTATAATATATATATATATATATATATATATATATATATATATATATATATATATATATATATATATGAGTAAATCCGTGAGCTTGCTGCGAATGTCACTCCACACTGTCACAGCACAAACGGACACGGACCAAAGTTGAGTGCTGATTATTTTATTTTGTGCCTTTCTGCCGCCATAACGTTTCGGCTCCTCCGAAATATATATTGTGCTACATATTTATGATAGCTGAAGAAAAATTATTCTGCCACTTCTTATATGAAAGTCTTTTTAAATCTCTTATGCAGATTTCCTACTAGTATTCCTTATTGAGTAAATTGTCTTTTCCTTGTAAGAAATAATCCACAAACCAAGTGCTAAAAGTCTGGCCAAAAATTCAGCTCAACTCTCCAAACTCCTGTTCAGCTCCACAAGAAGATTACTGGAAAAATATATATCTATAAATGTGCCTTAATTGAAGAACTGCTGCTAGAAAATAAAAGGCAAAACTGGATACAGCTAGCAGCTGACTGACGGAAAAATACTGGAATAAAGAGCGGAGAAAAGCGAAAAGCAGGGCACCTTCAAAATATATTCAGTCAAAGTCTTATTGCGCCAAGTAATCTCTAAATAAATATTTCAGTGGACTTACTTCCTGATTGAGGGGAAGTTCGCAAACCCTCTACTCACAATACTGGTCACGCATATGGAAACAGATGATTTTCTTCTTCCAAAATGTTTCTGAGGATTCCGTACTGAAGTGCTGAAAATCTTCAGAAAATCAGCAACATTCAAAAGCGAGCTGCCAGTCTCCAAAACTAATGAATTCTCTAGCGGCGAACGAGCGTGAAGAAAAACACTCCGTTCGCCCAGAAACGACAGTTGAAGTGCGCCGCACTTCAGGTGCGAGCGCATGAAGCATTAGTTCCACAAACAATTTGCCAAACACTAGAACACCTACCTACAGAACCGCCAACTTGGAGAACTATGTACTGCCTGAAAACATTAAAAGAAGAATCGTCAAAGCCGACTCCAAGGGGAACAAAGTACCCTCTTACGCCTGACTCGGACTGGAGGACAGGATAGACTTATCTTCCAGACAGTCTTGACAATAGGTGCCTAATTAAAGGATGTCAGGTGCCTATGATTGTGAACAAAGTCAGAAAAGTCAGGGCATATCAACAATTAATGCCCGCATTTATTGTCTTGTAGGGGTGAGACAGTGCTAGTAGGTACGCAGGAAGCACAGGAGTGCTTGATGTCACTAGCACCCAATTGGCTATTAGCCATTAGGAGTTACTGTGATTGTGGCATCGTGACCAACATGAGTAGATAGAAAGTCTAATAGTCACGGACATGACTATGATTGCGGACATACTCGATAGAGCACAAACCCACAATCGTGACGGTGTAGTGAGCAATGCTGGTTAATCGAGTTGCGTTACAGGTTGGGCGTATATGAACTCATAGTCAGGTATTATGCCCAATGTTTTGTAGACATGTCGGTTAATAAAATAGTGCTACAAGTTGGGCATGTATGAACACATACAGCGTCATCAGGTTCGATGCCAAAAGATTGTAACATTTTATCAGATCGGTTTGTGATGAGAACGATCTTCCGGAGATAGGCGTGCCCGTGATGTTATCACAGAGACAAGTGTTTGCGGGAATGCGCTATAGTGGAGCTGGTGGTAAACTAGTGAAATATGACTGAATATGCCGGGAAGGCACCAGTGTATGCAATGGGACTAACTTGTAACAATTTAGGTCACAAACTGACGGGGAAAACAAAGCACGTCGTTGCTCAGATGCTGCGAAAAAATTGGGACCTATAGAAATCGTTTACACATCAGCAGAGTTACAATCTTACCGTGGTCTTTGACAGTTCACATGGATGACTGGAGAAAAGAAAGCTTTTCATACTCACGCCGGGAGGCAGCACAACTAGCGTCAGTCCTACCCTTGCTCTGGGCCCCATACTGGTTACTTCCGGGGTTGAGGCTTATGAGGCATGTCTGCATATAAAACTAGACCGTAGAGAGAAGCAGCCATGTTAGGTGTATACTTCATTGAGATCGCTGTTTCTGAGCATGCGTGTGTGTTAGACCCTGCGGCTTACTTTCAGGATGTCAAACAGATGAGGGCCCATATAGTGTTGTAAGTTAGTTGTGGGGTGATGGCGAGGGTTGTCAATTATAAAGTGCTCCAACTAGGAAATTAGTTTAAACGAAAGGCCCAAAGTGGCGGCTCGTCCTCCTAAAAAGAGTACAGCTGTAGTGGTGTGTGTAAAAGCTGATTATGTACCCTTGGAAGATGTGGCACCGTTCCCCATGGGGATGCCCTAAAGGGAGGGGTTGCACACAGTTGTAAGACACACAGTCATTGTGAGATGCTTAAGTGTGGTGTGGTGTTGGGGGCACTGGTACGTTCCGAGCAATGCCAAATCAGGGGTGGTAGCCTAGTCAGATTGTTGGTGCACAAGACCATAGAATATGATCCCCGTGGAGGCTAAATTGAGGGTATAGTCCATTGTGGGGGTTGACTGAAAAAGGACAAGAGTCGTATGTATGCCGTCAGGTGGAAAACAGCGTCCTGGACGATTGTTCAAGGGCGATTGAGTTCAGCCCAAGGGATATCATCATTCAGACCTTGTCTGTGAGATGACTGTTTAAAAACCCAATTCTGTTCCTTCCTAAAGAGGGACTTTTTGGGGATCTGTGGAAATGCCTCCAAAATGGTCCACGAAAGATCATTGGTGGTGTGATTGTGTTCAACAAAGTGTGCATACATCTTAGTATTCGTTTTCTTGCACCTGATGTTACTTCTATGTTCTATCATTCTTGTTTTTACTGGGCGGGTGGTCATGCCTATGTATCGTAACTGGCAGGGGCAGGTGATGAGATACACGCAGTTGAGTGAATTGCAATTAGTATGTTTGTTTTGATGCCATGTTAGAGCGTTGGTAAGCGTAATGGTTTTGGGGGCCTTTGTCAGAGGGCAAACTACACACTGGCCACAAGGGAAATGGCCCATAACTGGTGGTAGGTTCTATAGGGTATTAAGGGATGATTGTGTTCTTTTTTTCGGTCTGGTATTTATAAGTAGATATTTTAGATTTGCGGAAAGCAAATCTCGGTTTGTTCAAGGTTTGGTCCCCTACAAGGACAATGTTCCAGTGCTTGTTGATGACCCGTTTAATCATGTTGGACTCCGGGGTGAAAGTTGTTACACAAGTCATTTGTGTATTGTTTGTTTTGGGTTGTTTCTCCAGTAGCGCCGCTCGATTAGTGTTACGGAAGTATTGGGAACACACTTAGAACCAAATCGTAAGTTGTGTCTGTTGAATATTTGGGAACCAACTCACATAGGAACTAAAGAGAAGTTGTGGGTGACCCAGGGGGGAATGGTAGCAAAAAGGAATATTGCAAAAAAGTGGGGAGCACAGGAGATACCAACGATAAGGGAATGGACGGGAGATATGGATTGATGTATGTTACAGGAGAAAACAGTGTATGTATCCAGGGGGTGCCTAAAAAAGTGGAGGCAAATATGGAGTAAGTGGGATTCTTATTGGGGAAACATATGTAATCTGCCCACATTACCAGATCGAATCTCCTTGGAGGACTTGGAGGTGGAGAGGGTGGGTATTACCAAAATATTGTGGATCTATTGATTGTAAATGAAGCAATGGTGTTCTATCGAAGTCAAAAGAAATGTGAATACTGCAATGCATGTGAATCTGTACTGTTTACTGTTTGTTTACAATAAAAAGAAATGAAAAATAGAAAAACGATTTTACTTACGTGTTTACAGGAAATGTCCCAGTGTAGTATCCAGGTATAACCTACACTGTGTAAGTAAAGCAATCTCAAAAGTAACTTACCTGTAATTTTACTCAAAATCCTATCAAAGTATATGTAATGTATTCTGAAAAGCATTGCATTATCAGTAACACTACTGTAATCAAATCAAAGTACATTTACAATTGTTATCCAAACTGTGTTACAATCTGTATATTTACTGCAAAGTAATTATAACTTACCTGTGCCAGGCTTGCTTGGTTCTAGGAAATAAAATAACTAAAAGAATATTTTTATACAAAAAAAATTGGTCTGAAGTTCAGTCTTTGAGTGTGTGAATTCATTTGCTGACTGAGTGTGTACAACAAATGCTTAACACTTACCTCTGATAAAGCCTTACTGTTCGACCACACTACCACAAATAGAGAGTGAGGTGCTATCTACTTTACCTCAGCATACCTTTTGGGTTCCACTGGACTCTGTGCACACTTTGGTATAGTATATACAGAGCTAGCTTTCTACATTGCATGATTGCTTTTGTGCAGAAAGGGACATCTTCATGTATAAAAACAATCATGAGGTGTTTTCCTCAGTCTATGTGTGCTGCAGAAGCAGCACACGTTGAAAGAGGAAAAAACAAGGAGCTATGTAAACATTTCTCCTCGGTACGCCTGCTGTGGGGAGCTGTACGTTTTTGGAGCTGCCCTAGGTTTACATTGTCGTAAATCTGGGGTAATGTCAAAATCCATGGGTGTTGAGTAAGAACACCCACAGCAACGCCCATGGAACGCCTCCTTGACGAAGAGTAAGGCAAAACAGCGCTTTGTGCTGCCTTGCCTAACTTCATGACTATGAGGCTATGAAAAGCCAAGCACGGTGGTTTCGCCTCGCCTCACAGATATGATTGAGAGACATGCACCACCGGATCATCATAAAAAGTGATGTTCCAGTGGCGCAGGCCTCTTGTAAATGAGGGCTTAAATATTCCGAATATAGGGCAAGGGCAGGTGGCATCTGTCGCCTCAACTTACCAAGTCCAAGGATAGATGGACTTTCTGTGCAGCAATACCAGTCCAAGGACAGAGGTGCTAACAAAGAAAAAAAAAAAAATTAGGATAGCTAACACTCTTGACTGGCAACTTGGTATGGGCAAAGGAGGACCAGGGCAGATGTCCCAGCACTTTATCTGCAAATTACAATTAGGGCCTTGAGCAGCGCTCAGCTTCTCCAGGCCTCCTTCATACGCAAAAAACATAAAGTTAAATGTAAAAGGTGGAAAGCATTTGGCAACAAAAGACTAAAGGGCATATTTACTAAGATTTTATGCAGCGTTTGTGTCACAAAAGTGACACAAATCGGTGCAAAAGCTTTTGGCTGATTTTCTTTCCAGCACTAAACTTGTTTAGTGCTAGAAATAATGTGAAAGTAACGAAATGCAGCACATAGCACTGCTTTGCATTACTTAGTACCAACTCAATTCAATACTTTATTCAACAATTAAGTTGTAAAAGTGATAAAACAATATACATAAAATTTCAACACATTTTTACATTTATGAATCGAAATATAAAAAGCATAAAATGAAATGACAGAATGCTTGGATACATTGACGAACCAACCAATATATATAATAATCTAGTCTATTTCCTCTAAGAATTACTTTGACATTTGATCAATTTAGACCGGATGGCCCACGCCCACTTAATGTATTTTGCCATTGCAATAGAAATTGTCGGGCTTGGATCAGTTGACAAAATTCTCATGGCTACCACGTAATTTCGGGTTCCCAACAATCTGCAAACAGGTAATACCCATTTCTTGCGTGGAACGGTATAGAGCGGACAAAAGAGGACAAAATGGCTCATAGATTCATGCTTGTCTAAACATTTCGGGCATCTGCTTTCCGACCCCATTACCCAATGAGATGTAAATGATCGCACCGGAAGTGTGCCTATCCTGAACTGGAAAAAAAATGTGCGATCAGAAGGAACTTCTATTAGGCCCCAATACAATTCCAGTCTGGTGTCGGGTTTAAACTCCAGAAATCTGCCAGTTTGAGTAGATGAGCACCCTTTAATATATAATTCTAAGCCAATCATCTCCCAATAGCTATTTTTCAAAAAGTCTTTTGAAGGGAAGTCTGCATTAGAGGGGTCATCCCAAAGATCTCTCAATCCCATACGATATAGTAATGATTTTAAAGATTTCAACCATTCAATCCTATGAGATGAATCTTTTTCTATGATGTCCTTTAGTCCCATTGCATAATGGCTAAGCTCATCGGTTGTCCATACCCTGCGCCAATATAACAAAGGACGCAGATAGGCTACGTCCTGCAAAGATTTTAAGCCAAGATCTCGAAAAAGGGGTAACAAAGGGGTGCTCTGGGGGACACCAACAGCTTTCCGAATATACTCCTTTTCCATAGTATTCAAACGCTGTGGGTTTTTGCCATATCCCCACAGCTCGGACCCGTATAGAGCCGAGCTGCGGATCTTCATCGTATATATCTCTAAAAAAGGCTCCATTGGCTGTGACTGCGAGGCTTTAAACCGTTTCATTAGAACACCAGACTGTTGCTGGTATTTTAATGTCGAAAGTTCTATATGATTATTCCAGTGCATATTTTTCTGCAATGTTACTCCCAGATACGTAAATGCATCGACCTGTTCTAGTGAGGATCCATTCATAAGGATTGCACCTTTGAATGGTCTATACATTTTATTGGGTCTGGGGCCGTTGAGCACCATGAACTTAGTCTTTGCGACATTGATTTCCAGTCCACGCGATAGACAAAACTCTTCGAAGCGCCGCAAGGTTAGCTGGAGGCCAATCGGAGTTTTTGAAACCAGTAAAGTGTCATCCGCAAACATGAGGACCGGGACACGAACCCCAGCCAGAGCTGGGGCGTCCGTTGGGACCCTAGAGAGGAACTCTGCCACCCCGTTGACGAAGAGTGAGAACAGGGTAGGTGCCAAGACACAACCCTGCCGCACACCCCTCTCAACGGGGAAAGGTTCGGTAACCTCTCCGGGTTTACCCCAGCGTACCCGAGCAAAATTGTCCTCATGTAAGCGGGCGACAAGTGCCAGCAACTCCAGCGCCATACCCAGCTCCTTGAGTACTTGCCACAGTTTGCCACGCGGGACCAAATCAAATGCCGCCCGCAGGTCGACAAATACTGCATACAAGACACCTTTATCTAAAACCACTGTCCTCCAATACAGCATTAGGAATCTAAAAACCTGGTCAATAGTACTGGTCTTGGGGCGAAAACCAGCCTGTAGAGGACTCAGGATATTTGCATCCTCCATCCAAGACTGGATTTTCCCCAGCACCAGCCGTCCAATAATTTTTTGTATGGCGTCTATTAAGCTAATAGGCCTGTAGTTGCTAGCCAAAGACTTGTCACCTTTTTTATATATAGGGACTATTTCAGCGCCTTTCCACGATTGTGGTATAGCCATACCCTGAGCGATGGCATTAGCCAGGTAGGCAATGTAAAGGCGCCATCTCTGTCTATCATATACAAACACGTCTACAGGGACTAGGTCCATACCTGGAGCCCGGCCTAGATTTACAGTATCAAGAGCTCTGTCAACCTCTTTAACACTAAAAGGCGATTCGCTATAAAAAATAGATTCATATACAAACTGACTGTCATCAGTATCCTTAGCGTACTGACTTTTGAAAAACTTTATCCAATCATCCTGGGGAACAGAATTATGTGGACTTTCTATAACTTCCCCCCTTTTCCACTTAAATACGTCCCAGAACTTCTTTTGGTTCTTTCCGCTACACGCGATCTTAAGGTCTTGCCATTCACTCTCCTCCCACTCCTTTCTGGCATTCCATAATACCCTCTTATAGTTACTCCTTGCCTGCTTTATTTTGCTCAGATCCTTAGATTTGAGCGCAATTCCTAGTTCTTTCCGTGCTTGCTGACAATTATTATTAAACCAATTCTCTTGTTTTTTTTTGTGGGATCGTTTTTTCACAAAAGTAACTTTTAAGTTTGGCGAAGAACGTAGTATGTATATCCTCTGCAGTTATAACAGATTGGGTGATATTACAATCCGTCCCTATTAATAGCAGCACCTCATCCAAACTACTTTCTATTTTCTCGACAAGATCGGGTTGCTGTACAACTTTTTCCCACTTCAGGTGACGTTCGTCATTTGTAAGCCGAACAGGCATACCTTCCGTGACATTTGCATTAACCATACATTCTCCCAAGCCTGATCTAAAGTAGGCTACTAGTGGGTTATGGTCACTTTCAATTCGAGGTTTTACCATCATATCCTCGAGACCATACCACATCCCGAGATGGACCAAGATATAATCTATAGTGCTAGACCTAACACCAGTATCAAAGGTTTTACACCTTCTTCTGTCAGAGGGTGTCCTACCGTTTGCCGCCCTCAGTTGGTTGGTCAGACAGAACCCCTTTAGGTGTAAGGCAGCCTCAGTCCACTTGCTTACTATTTTAGTCTCGAGCTGCGGGATACCCCATCTTATATCCTCCTCTTCCGATAAATGCAAGTCCTGGTGACCCAACGGTTCGAAGGTCGTGTTGAAGTCACCTGCTACTAGTGGGAATATTTTAGTAGATCTTGATTCAATAAGAGAGTTAAGTGCAGTTACCACCTCCGACTTTTTACCCCCCGGCAATCCTCTAGCATAAACATTATAAATATCTATGCACGAGTTTGATGGGAAATTTACTCTTATGCCTAGGATATCATTATGCTGGTATTGGAAAGGATGTATTTTGCACTTTAGAGATTGTTTAATCCATATGACCAAACCACCTACTGGACGGCCCTTTGGCTTTTTGACTGCAGGGACATAAAAATTCAAATAGCCCTTCCTGAACACTGGCTCTACCGACCATGTCTCCTGGAAGAGGCAGATATCATGGTCATCAATGAAATCAGACCATAATGGTGATGCTAATTTGGGTCCTATACCAGCCACATTCCAGGATAAAAATGTTGTGCATCCTGCAGTGCCCAGGATTCCTTTAGATTGACCTATATTCGTAACAGATGGCATTCTAGCTGGTATGTCCTGTCCAGACATAAGGCATGGGACTTGCTCTACATCTCTAATAATGTCACTTGTTATTACAATCATATTTGAATCACTGTCAATTCTGGGGTTCACCGTTCTCAACATCTCAACCATTTTATTTCCATGGGCTGTCCCAAGGGCTACGTACTCCTTTTCAAGACTGGAGCAACCACTATTGCACTTCTGTCAATCACAATCAGACAGACCAGACAACACATCATATCGATTAAAGGACCTAATGTCCCCCATTGATTGACCCATGCGCATATCTTTCCTTCCAGATGGCTTTAACAAAGGTTGGGGTGATAGAGCATAGAAGTAAGATAGTGGCGCTGTTCTAACTGGGGATGAAATGTCAGCAATCTGGGACCATCCACAAATATAGTCAACACAGTGTTTATCTCTAAAATTGATTATGACACAGTCGCCCTTAATTGTCTTAGGTTTGCTGCCCACCCAATTTACCCTCCTGGCAAATAGGATTTCAGCACGCATATTGCCCGGCAATGGCCGTTTAGTGTTGAGCCAAAATATACATTTGTTTTTTAAGGCCCAGTATGTTTCCCTAGTGCCATTTGCCAAGGGTGGGACACCAGTCAAAACGACTACATATGGGGCAGCCTCGGGGGGGAGATGTATATCAATCAAACCTGAGGGGGGCTGGGCCAGGGATTGTGCCTGCGCGGACTGTTCGACATTATTTGTTGAGGTGGATAAAGTTCTATTTGTTCCACCATCAGCTGGATTAGATTTTTGGTTAATTTTTCCGTTTTGGTGGTTGACTTCTTCCACTGTGTCGCATTGTTCTGTTGGCCTTTGTGTTTCGGTATTTGCAGCAACATTGACCTTAACTTGGGTATTCTTAGTGCAATTGGATTTACAGCATCCAGTTTGGTCATTGGCACATCCCAGTTGACTATTTTGGCCACTTCCGTCAACACGTTGCCGCGCCGAAGACCATGCCAGTTCCATACACACAAGTCTGCTTTCGATTGACCCTAGTCTTTCGTAAATAGGAGCACATGCGTTTTTTAAAATTGTGTCCAATTTTTTCCAAAAAGCTTTGTCTCCCTGGTTCACGGGGTTACCCCCCTCGAGTAACGGTGAATTTTGTCTTCCTTCTCTTATAGTAGTTTCAGGACATAAAGCAGAATCTGATCCTGAGCCGACCATAGGTCCAGGGTTCGCCTTTTTGGCTGCCGTAGACTGTTGGCCGCCTCTGCGCTTGTTTTTCCCGGTTAGGCCTGTATACTGTTTAGCACAACCCCCGTTGACGCTACTTGCTGAGCGGGTCTTGATAGTTGTCAAAGGCTTAGGTTGTGATACGGCAGTATCTACAGTTGACCCTTCCACCGTGGCACCCAACGTTTCAGTGGATACTATAGTTGCGCTGTTACACAGATCCATCGCAGGGGATGTTAGCCCCGCAGATGTCGAGGTATCGTGCGTGTGACACGGTGGGGATCTGGAGCTCGCGATAGTTCCCAGTGACGATCTCTTGTCACATAAAATATCAAGAGACAGTCTTTTTTCTGTTAACTCTATGTCCTTAGCCAGAACTGACTGGACACGTACGAGAAAGTTATCAAGGGTTCCCATTAAGGCACCTCCTGTTGAACCCAAGGGCATGCCTTCTCTATTACCAGGCTTATTCATTGTATACTACGAATAAATTGGCCACAAGGCCCACTGGTTAGATGGATCCAGAGACCCCAGCAAGCGCGGTCTCACCTTTTAGATCTTCTTCCTCAGATGTTAGGGGGTGGGCCCAGCCCGGCCTCGATCGGTCACGGACGGGCTCAGACGGGCCCGCCCTTGGCCCGGGCTTAGCCCCGGGCGCTCCCGCGCGCTCCCGCGCTGCGGGAGGGTAGATCCTTAAATGTGTAAAGTGCGTAAGGAAGGGGGCGGGTCGACCAGGGAGAGCAGCCCAGGTGTAGGCAATTGGGCACGCAGGGGCTCCTGGACAATGGAGTCCCCTGCTGCTCGCAGCCCTGTCCACTAGCTCTTGCCCCGCTTGAGTCACAGCCGTTTCAGACCGCCCTTCAGATGTTTAGTGGGCGCTGCGGGACCCGCGAAGCGGGTCCGGCGAGGTGCTGACGCTGAGAGGGCAAAGAGAGTCACGGTGTAATCCCACGTTGGTCTTCGAAGCAAAGGTAAATCCCAGAAAAGATGCTTTTACGCTCCGTTTTAAGCTGGAAACTGTTCAGGGGGGCGGGTCGACCAGGGAGAGCAGCCCAGGTGTAGGCAATTGGGCACGCAGGGGCTCCTGGACAATGGAGTCCCGTGCTGCTCGCAGCCCTGTCCACTAGCTCTTGCCCCGCTTGAGTCACAGCCGTTTCAGACCGCCCTTCAGATGTTTAGTGGGCGCTGCGGGACCCGCGAAGCGGGTCCGGCGAGGTGCTGACGCTGACGCTGAGAGGGCAAAGAGAGTCACGGTGTAATCCCACGTTGGTCTTCGAAGCAAAGGTAAATCCCAGAAAAGATGCTTTTGCGCTCCGTTTTAAGCTGGAAACTGTTCAGGGGGGCGGGTCGACCAGGGAGAGCAGCCCAGGTGTAGGCAATTGGGCACGCAGGGGCTCCTGGACAATGGAGTCCCCTGCTGCTCGCAGCCCTGTCCACTAGCTCTTGCCCCGCTTGAGTCACAGCCGTTTCAGACCGCCCTTCAGATGTTTAGTGGGCGCTGCAGGACCCGCGAAGCGGGTCCGGCGAGGTGCTGACGCTGACGCTGAGAGGGCAAAGAGAGTCACGGTGTAATCCCACGTTGGTCTTCGAAGCAAAGGTAAATCCCCTTTAGTTACCAAGGGGGCGCACCATGGGTGGTGCTGGGCATTCCCATGCAACCACCCAAAGTTTCTGATGCTAAACCAAATTTACTAAATGAAGTAGACAGGGGTTAGTGTCAGAAAATAGAGCACCATTCAAAGAGGCGCTATGAAGGAGAAATGCTTTTTTCTCCTTTATTTTACGACTTTGCATATGTTGCATTGTACAGCACACATCCAAATTGGGAAAATGTTTAAAATTAGACTAAGCATGGTATTTTTACCTGGATGGGTATCCTTCCAGTATAAAACCTATGCTTGACTTACGGCAACATCCTGGCTATGGTGCAAAGGTGCCTCTGTGGCACACTGCAGCTAATTTCAGCGCTGGCGCTAAGGAGAGGGGAGGAGTGCCATATTTCAGTAAATTTGGCACTCTCATGCTTTCTCCTCACTCAGGGCAGCATTTGCGGCTGCTTCACTGTGCTGGTGAGAAATTGGTAAATTTAGCCCTGGGTGTGTCACTCAGTATGTGACAATATGAATGATTCATTCATTGAGTTGGTGGAGTGAGAAATAACTTAAACTAGTAAATCCACAATTCCACAATTCCATGCTGGTTAAATATTGTTAATACTTTATAAACATAGGAGGTTACTTGAAGCACTACATGGGATGAAAGGTGACAGAAGGATTGGCAATGACCCCCAGGTCCCTTATGTCCTCGTCCCCTTCATAAACAGATTGGAGATAACTATCTCCCGACAGAAAAAAAGAGCAGAAGGCATGCTGGGACCCTAATACTGCCCCTCCCACCGGGAGTACATAAGCAGTACTTACCCAGCATCCCGTCTGTTCTTTTTTTCTGTCTGTCGACAGATTAGACGTGGTGTGCTGTTCTGCTGCTCCTGCTGGGCTGGTGTGGCGTTCCTTTCCTCCTCCCCCGCCTGGCTGCCTGGCTGTGCGTGCGGGGGGAGCGTTCCTGGTCCGTCCCCTGGCCTGCCGGGCTTGCTGGGGGTCGTGACGGTGGTGGCCGGTGTGCTGCCTGGTTCCTGCGGGACCTTTACGGCTGGTGCGCTCCCGGGTACTTCCGGGTCGCGTGCACGTCTTCCTGAAGCTGGGCGTTTGGGAGACGTGCCGCGTTTCCTGTGTGCCGAAGGATTCATTTCCGCTGTTGGGGTGGGGGCCTTGCTGCTGGTGGTGTCCGGCCCCTGCCCTGGGTGAGTCCCGCTTTGCGGTGTTGTTGTTCTTCGCTTTTGCGTTGGACTCTTTCTTCCTTTCAGGTCCGTGTTGGCCGGCGGGGGCTCCTGGGGATGCCGAGGTTTGAACCCGGGACCTCATGAGGATATACGAGGCATGCGCTCTACTGCTGTGCTCCATCCCGACCGACGCGACCGTGGGTTACCTTTACTGTTGGGGTGGGGGCCTTGCTGATGGTGGTGTCCGGCCCCTGCCCTGGGTGAGTCCCGCATTGCGGTTTTATGGTTTCTTCGCTATGCGTTGGTGCTCTTTCTTTCTTTCTTTCAGGTCCGTGATGGTTGGCGGGGGCTCTTGGAGTTGCAGGGTTTTGAACCCGGGACCTCATGCTTGCATAACATGCGCTCTGCCGCTGAGCTACATCCCGGCGCGCCCATGGTTTCCCTTGCTGCTAGCGCTGTCCTGGTCCTTCCTCTTCGCTGTCGCTTTACTGCTTGCGGGTGTTGGGGTGCGTAGATCCTTGCTCCTCCTTCCTGCCCGTTTGCCCTGTGTCCGAGTGCTTCTTCTGCTGCCGGAGTTTGTGACTGCGGCAATGTGACGCTCCTTCTGGCTGCTGCCTCTGCCTGTGCTGGTTTCCTCCCGGTTGTGGATGCTGCCTTCCCGCGTGGGCTGCCTCTTTTGTGGCTAGGGTTCCGGGTTGGAGCCTGACTTGGGCTCGGCGTACTGTGTTTCTGCGCTGTTCGCCTGGTCTCCCTGCGCCTTGCGCACTTGTAGGTATCCTTGTGTACCGTCCCTGGTGTTCTTGTGGGGAGCTCCGGTGCCTTTGCGTCAGGTGTGGCTGTGTGGCTTGCGGTTCTCTGCTGCACTTCGGGTGTTTGCGTGGTGCGACGTAGAGTTGGTGTGCTCCTTCTCTTTCCCCGTGTCCGCACCTCTCTGTCCTGTCCCCGGTGTGTGTTGGGGTTACGTTCCCGTGGTGCTCTCGTTGGTTCTGTTAGTTGTGCACTAGGGCTGCTGTGTGGCCCTTTCCCCTGCTCCTGTGGCGCCTCTGTTTTGTGTGTGGTGCCGGTCCTCCCGCTCCTGTTCTGTTTTGGACGGGTTGGCCTTGGCCTTTTTGGGTGGGGGTAGCTCCTGGTGTTGCCGGTCTTTGTACCGGGGACCTCCTGCTTGGGCTGCGTGCTCTCTGCTGCTGCTCTGCGTCCCCTCTTCTGCCCTCGTGTGTGGTCTGCGGGGCTGGGGTTCTTGCCTGGTTGGGCTGTTCCTCGTCCTTGGCTTCCTGGGTGTACCGGGTGGCTGGGATGGTATGCTGGGGTGTGCGGTGATGCCGGTGTTTTTGTTCACCTGGTAGGCTGTCTGTATGACCTTGTCTCTCGTGCGGGGGCCTGGTCGCCGGTTTGGCTCTCTGCCTCTGCGGCCTCCTGCTCCTGGCTGCCGGGGCTGGCGCTGCGCATCCGCTGTTGCTTGCAGCTGGTCTGTGCCGCCTTGTCCCCTTGACGCTTTCCTTTCGGGGCTTCTGTGTTGCTCCACTGGGTGTCTGTGGGCTTGCTTGCTAGCTGCCGCGTTGCCTCTGTGGGACATGGACTCCCTGGGTCGTGGGTCTGGGGTTCGTGGTCCTCTCTTGTACGCTTGGGCTTCCCCTCTCTTGCTCTCTTGGTCATGCCGGGGTCTGCCTGTTTATTGGCATTTTCTGCGCGGTCCTGGGGCTGGGTGTTGTTGGGACCCGTGCTGTGGTCCGGCCTGGAGTGGGCTGGGTTCCTAGGTTGGATTCCCTACCAGGGGGTTCTAGCCTGTGCGGCTGGCTCTGTTCCTCTGCTGCCGTCCGGTTCCGCTGGTTGTGGGTTGTGTTTGGCTGTGCCGTGGGTTTTTTCTGCCTCTCTTCGGGGTTGCTCGCTCTGTCCACTGGGGTGCGGTGTCCCCTTCCTTTCTGGGGTCTGCGCTCCCTGGAGTTCGGTGTGGCCTTGTGCTGGGGGGCTTCTTTTGCTGAGGCTGCCTCCTTTTTGCATCTGTTTCTGGCTTCTTCCGTGCTGGGTGCTTTGGTTTTTTGTTTACTCCTGGCACTGGCGTTTCCTGGTTTCTGGGGTTCCTTGGTGTGGCCTTGTGTTCCTCTGCTACTGCGGCGCTCCTGCTCGTTTTCTGGGCTTGTCTTTGGCTTTTTTCGGTGGGTCCTGGTCGCCCCTCCTATTGCCTGTGGCTGTCCTGCTCTCGCCTGGTCTCTGTGGTTCCGCTGGGTAGGGACGGGTTTTTTCCTGCTTGTGGCTCCCTGGGGGTGCCTGTGGCGATCGGCTTCTCCGACGGTTTGGGTTGGGTCCTGCTCTACCTTTCCTTTGAGTCCCCCCTGGGGTGTGTTGCCAGTGGCAGTTCACGTTTTGGCTCTCTGGCGTTCGTGCCTGGTTTGTTTGGGGCCTGGCTCTCTTTGCTGGTGCTGTGTCCTTGACTTGGCTCTGGTTTCCCCTCTTGGTATGCTGGGATTTCCGGTTTCTGCTGGTTTTGGACGTCTGGTGGTCGCCTGTTTTCGGGCGTGTTTCCTTGCCTGTGCTCTCTCTGTGGATCATGGAGGGGTGCTCTCTTGGTTTCGTGTCGTGTTCTGGTGGGTCCTTCTGGGCCTGCTCATGCCGGCGCTTTTTTCCTGGGCTTGGTTCGCCTTTCGTTGGGTGTCCCTGTTTCTGCCTGGTTCCTGGGGTTCGGTTGGGTTCTGTTGAGCTTCGGTTCTCCGTTGCTCCTGTATGGCTGGCCGCCCTCTTCTTTTTTCCTGGGCTGCGGGTCGCTTGTCCGGCCCTGTGTGGGTCCGGGTGTTCGGTGCTTCTGGGTTGGCTCCTCCGGGGTTGCCTCCTGTTGCTCCTGGTCTGCGGGCTTCCTTCTGGATCTGAGTAGCCTCTGGCTGGGCCTCCTTGTCGTGCTCTCCCTCCTGGCTCCTGGGTGTCCGGGTTCTTCTGCTGCTTGGCCCTCTGCTTCTCTGCTTCCTCAGGTTTCTGTTTTGGTGGTTTCCTGTGCTTGTTCTTTCTTCCGGCCTTCTGTTTGGGCCGGCGTTGGGTTGCTGGGGGTCTCGTTAGGCCTCTCTGCCTTTCCTTTGCCCTGGCTGCGTGGGCTTCTTCCGGGGTTGGTTGGGCCTGTGGGCCCTCCTGCCCTTGCGGGCTGCTGGGCTCCGGTCCTGGCTTCCTGGTTCCTTGTCCCTTGTTGCCCTCGTTTTTTGCTGTCTCTTGACTCCTCTTCGGTATTGTGTGGGGTCAGCCCTGGTGGGTTTCCGGTCTGGGTACTATGAGTCCTGGGGCTTTTTGTTCTGTGGCTCTGGCCCTTGCTGTGTGCTTGGCCTGGGTGTTGGGTGCCTGTGCGGTCGTCCTCCTTCTTGGCTTCTGTTTTTTTATCTGCCCTCTATCTTGCGGTTCCGGTTCAGTTCCGGATTGCTTCCACTGCTCCGCCTGTTCTGGGTTTTGGCCGCCCTGTTCGGTTGGCGGTTTTTTTTCCCTGTGGGGGTTTTGTCCTCCTGGGGTTTTTGGGTTTGTCTCCTTCCCGGTCCTTTTTGGTCTGGTTGGGGTCTGGTTCCTGTTCTGCTCACGTGCTCTTGCTGTGGTTCTTCCCCGGCCCTGGCCTCCTCTGCGGGGTTCGTTGGCTTTCTTCTCTGTGCTTTCATCTGGCCGGGTTGTTCGGTTTGGTGTAGTGGGCCGGTTTCTGGCCTGGGCCTTCCTCCTTCTTTCTTGGTCTGGGTGCTTGGGGCTCCGCCTCGTTGCCTGGGCTGGCTTTCTTTCTTTGGCCTTGTCCGGGGGGGTTGGGGATTGCTCGGTGTCTGTTCGGCTGCCGGGTCCTGTGTGCCTTCCTGGTGGTTCTGGGCTGAACGGGCTTGTCCGTCCTTGGCCGTGTCGTTTGGTCTGGTTGTCCTGTCTCCTGTTTCTCTGGTTGGTGGCCTCGTTTTTTGTGGTCCTGGCCTTGTGTTGTTTTCTGGGTTGTCTCCGGTCCTGGTTTGGTGCTGGCCGGTTGCTTCCTGCGGTCTCCCCTGGCCTCCTTCTCGGTGCTCCCTTGGATTGCTGCGTTGGTGTGGTTTCCTGGGTATGCTTTTGGTTTTGGAAGGCCGGTTTTTCTGCTTTGGTATTCTCCAATCTGTTTATGAAGGGGACGAGGACATAAGGGACCTGGGGGTAATGCTCTATTACTTACCGGTAATCTTCATTACTCCGGGTCCCGTTGTCCTCGGCCCCTTCATACGCCCCTCCCTCCCACCCGGGCGTCCGGCCTTCCTGTCTGGGCTTGGTTGTACAGACGGGATGCTGGGTAAGTACTGCTTATGTACTCCCGGTGGGAGGGGCAGTATTAGGGTCCCAGCATGCCTTCTGCTCTTTTTTTCTGTCGGGAGATAGTTATCTCCAATCTGTTTATGAAGGGGACGAGGACAACGGGACCCGGAGTAATGAAGATTACCGGTAAGTAATAGAGCATTCATTGAGTTGGTGGAGTGAGAAATAACTTAAACTAGTAAATCCACAATTCCATGCTGGTTAAATATTGTTAATACTTTATAAACATAGGAGGTTACTTGAAGCAGTACATGGGATGAAAGGTGACAGAAGGATTGGCAATGATCCCTGTCATTACCTGGAAACTGGGCAACAGGTAAGCAGTGTTTGACAATAAAAGTGTCCGGGCCAAAGAGTTAGCATAGGTGTTCCTATGCGGTTCCTATGCAGCATTTCTTAACACATTCACAGTGAGCAGTTTTAGAGTGCACATGCACAACGTTTTGCTTTCTCTTGTCCATGTCTAGCATCGTGAGGCCGATTTAAGAGTAATGTGATATGTTTGTGCCTCTGATTCCAACTTTACCAAATGCGAAAGGAGCTTTGTTTCACCTTACCCCTTATGGGTAACTAAAGCAGGAATAGGTATCAGGCAGGGGTGGCGCCTCCATTTGAGCGGAGGAGAGTAGCCTCACAATCGCCAGAGCTGGAAAAACAGAACGGTAATAACGTTTATCCTGGGGCTGTTTCCAGGCTGTGAGAGCAGCGCCAGGAGTGGGTAGTGCTTTTTCCTGCATCTGGAGCTTCCTGGAAGATACCAGAGGGAGGAGTACATCGAGCTGCAGAGGTAAGCGAATAAGTGAATTTATTTATTTAATTTGGGCTTCCTCCTCCCCTCCCCTACCCTCGGTACATGCCAGCCACCACTGGCATCAGGTGAAGGATTCCTCTTTCTTTTGTTTATCTTCTCTTCATAGAAAGCATGGAAAAGGGCTAAAGTGAGATCTGAAGTTGACTTTCTTTTCATAAAAAAAAGGGATAGTTTTTGAACGGATTGCTATGCATTTGCTCATTACTCCTCTTTCCAGATTAGATCCAGAAAAACCCTTCCATCTGATCCTCCTTCGGTGGTGGATACCTTACTAGAACACATGTTTGTAAAGAGATTTTGCCTAAAATACTACTGAAGGCTCAGTAACATGGGGTTTTCTGTAAAAGAGACCCCTGGTACATCATTGACCCTTTGTTAAGCTATTTCCAGTGGGCTCCTTCTGTGGGCCTTCCTTTGTATCAGCAAATTATGATGTCATTTTGAGAGAATGGAAGGATCCAGATCAAATTAACTATGCCTAGATTCCCACCCAGGCTATGTCTATTTGAGGCTAGGAAGAGAACCATTCATTAGTTATTCCCATCTAGCACACTTGTGACTCTTATAGTTGGGTACGAACTGTGGCGACTGGTAGGGGACAGGGGTGGGGGGGCTAGGAAATAAATTTAAAAAAGAAAACTTACCTGCCGGTCACCGTGCCAACGCCGCCTCTCCTTGCAAGAACCAGGAACAGGAAGCACCCAGGCTTTCAGACTCCCCTGACCAATCACGATGCTGCTGATAGCAGAGTTGTGATTGGTTTGAGGGCCTTGGTTCCAGTGACAGAGTGTGCACGGGACTCACTTAGAGCAACAAAATAAGTATACAAAACAGTGATGGAGTGAGTGCTTGAATTAATCTCAGCCACTATTAATTACTCTGGGCCACATCATAATTCATTGTTATTTTGCACGCCATGGCACCTCAGTTTGTTAGATTGTTAGTAAAAGAAAGTTGAATACTCTTTACAGCTATACACTTTTTCGTGGATCGGATCATCCTTTATTCACTTTTAGTATGCCAGGTCAGGGATGTAAGACCTCTTCTATTTCAATTAGTACATGGATCCAGTCTACATCTTCTCTTGCCTAGGCTGTTATTTGGCTTGAATTTAGTCTCCATTTTAGTTTCTTTTTAATTTAGCCTCATTTTGTAATGGTGGTTTGCACATTTTCCTATTGCAAGAATGGCCTTTGCACACATTTTTTTTCCTGATAGACATTGCCGGCCATTAGTCTACACATTTAGTTCCAGGGTATCACAAATTCAGAACATGAGGCATTGTTTCATTTTCTGTGCTCGTAAGGAGACGACTCTTCTGTTTTAGTCTACATAAAACGCTGTTCTGCACCTTTGACACAGTGTGATTAGCTTGCTGTTTTAATATTTAAACTGTGCCCATGCTGAAGTCGGTGAGCGGTTCACTCCGCTGGAGTCATCACAGAACACTGTTGTAATAAAGCCCCGCTGTCTCAGACCTTCATCCTGAGAAGGCAGAAATATAACATAACATGTGCATTTGTAAAGTGCATGTTAACCCAAGGGTATCTTGGCACTGAATAACAGATGTTTATTTTTACCCAACTCAATGGTACTCATTTTATCAAGCTCAGAAGGATGAAAGGTTGAGTAGACCTGCCGGGATTTGAACCTGTGACCATAAGGCCAAACACAGGCTCCTACGCATTTATTTGCAGTAATATGGAGTGCTTCCACTTAACGACTGCTGTTACCAATGCAGTGATGTATATACAATCAATATAGGGATATATTTAGTGTTGTGTTATTTGCCAATTCGCTACACAAAAGTGGTCAGTCCATTTAGGTTTAAGGCCACTGGTATTTTGGAACTGCAATACAGGTTACAATACTGTTAGCCATTATTGTAGTTGAAATAATGAGTACGGTCTGCAGTTTTCCCCTGTATGAGATTTGTTTGGCACATATTTAATCAGCCCCATAAGTATAATATCAACTACTAGGCGTTGATAATAATACGCAATATTGCAACGATAACCAGTGAAAAATCTACCTTTAAGATGGCCGCAGCTTTTCTTTCAGTAAACAATAGAATATGTTTACTTCACCATAATACATTTTTTAGACTTGCTGCTTATGTCCTCACATATTTCTCAATGATTATTTTGCTTATAATATTTTCTATTGTTCCTACAGTGCGAACAATAGGCAATTTAGATTAGTGTGCACATTAGTTCTATTTAATATATTTTAGTGTTGCCTTGAAGGTAAACTGTTGCTATTTTAAAATCCACACTATGTTGAATATGTTATAGTTTGTTTTTCATTGATTTAACACAAACCAAATTGATACGATTATACTATATCATATCTATGTTGAAGGAACGAGCTATCTTTTCAAGATGGCCACTTCTTTTCCTGTTTTCTCGTTTCATTTATGGCAAACCACAGGAAGCGCCTATTACGAATGCAATACTATTTCTGGGCCATTACATATTTACAATAGTGACAGATTAGACAAACTGCACACCTATGTTTTAGATGAGAATTAAGCAAGAAGTACTGACAGTAGTCATAAGTTAATCAAAGGTGCTGCCTTTTTGTGGCCGGTGCAACCCCTACACAGGCCCTAGAAAATGACAAAAAATGTTCAAACAAAAGTTTGAAAAAAGGCGCACTATCCACCTGCCCTATGAGGTGCAACTTGGTAGATCTATAAAAGTAAACAAGTGTATTTAGTACATCACTCTATTAAACAAAGGTAAAACGAAAAGCACCTATGGTGCCTATTTAATTCAAGTTATAAACAGCATCTTGAGTGAAAAATAAAGTAAACTGTACTATAGGTATGTTATGAAACAAATTTGACAATTGCAATTGAAAAAGAGACAGTAATGGTGAAACTTAGAGACAAAACAGTAGTTTGTGAATCTTCATGAATTTCTGAGATTCTTCTTTATTTTCTTAACGTATTCAAAAAGAACGTCAGGTGTCCCAATGCATTTCGGTGTGACACACACCTTCTTCAGGGGAATACTGTAACAATATATACATATAAGTATATAAGTCAATTCGAAATGAAAACAATACTAGTATCAAAACCAACTTATATGTATGTCCAACTGTAACATTAATTTGCATTTTATAACCCTTAGTATCCAGTGCTAACCAGCCATTGTGCAGCATGCAACTGCCGTGAAACTCGTTTTTTTAAAAAGAAGAAGCGAGAAAGGGATGTAAAGAGTAAAACTAGAAAGAAAAGAAAAGAAGAGAAGCTTTTAATAAAGTTTATTGAAGATTAACAACCAAAAAAGTAAAGCTAAGAAATATCAGAATGACACCAGTGGGTTTTGAGTCGTGATGCCTATCATGAAACGGTTAACTGTCTCAAAAAGTGCCCGTCAAAGTGAAAAGTGGATTCTGGTGCATTAGGTGCTAAAGTGAAACCGAAGGAACCACCGTAACCAAACCATAATAGCCTGCGGAGGACTCACCTCCCAGCGTTCAAATGAAAAACGACACGCAAGAAAGGGTCCAGATCGTCACTCACACGACCTGTATTGCGGAAATAGAAAAGGGCGTTCTAGTGTTACCAAAAAATAGACTCGTGAATTAAACGGAATGGGGAACAGTGTGCCCAAATTTAAAGTGCCGCTTACTTCGCCTCATCCATAATGCATATACATCCAACTTCAAAACGACTTAAGCGTAGCGATGAACCTTGTCCGAAAACGTCTAGGATTAAAAAATAGTGCACAAATGGTACCGTTAGCTAAATGCGTGCCGTGACCAAGATTCAAAGTGATTAAGGTTAACTGTGAAAGACCCATAAGTTGTCACCACTACACATACCTTTTAGTACAACGTGCTGTGCAGTCTAGAAATGGTCACGTCTTCAAATAGCAAAGATTCGATGTGGCTAGAAGCGTGCGGGTGCATATTTAAAAGCTATGAATATCATGTGACCAAAAGGAAACTTGTGAACATCGAAAGAGGACTATATCGGGCGCCATGTCGGAACGGGTGCCTAATCATAAACACGGTCCCATTGAAAGATAAAAGTAGACAATAGAGGGTAAAGAGAACGTGAAAGAACAAGAAAGAGAACATGAAAGAAAAAACCGTTTCAAAAGTATCTGAAGAAGTAGATGGCAAGAATGCCATGTAAGAAAAATTTACTGGAATATGCACGCCAAGTGCATAGATGAAATCACATTAACAAGCATGAAACAAATGTTAAACAAATATGATAAAAATGCAATCTTCAATATTTAACAGTGAAACAGCTGTGAAATGTTGTTATCATGCAACCATACTTAATCACAGAAAATGTATCAGTTCTATTTTGTCATTCAAACCCCCAGGGCTCATGGTCTGTAAAAAACGTATCCAGAATGTTTCTCTTTGAGCCAAGTGCCTATTGGGGTCAGCATGTAAGAGATCGGATATCTGCTCAAGAACAGTGAACGAAGTTGGGGTATGGTATGCTTGTGTGTGTTCCAATGTATTGCTAAGCAAGATTTCTAATCAGAAATCTTGCTTAGCAATACATTGGAACACACACAAGCATACCATACCCCAACTTCGTTCACTGTTCTTGAGCAGATATCCGATCTCTTACATGCTGACCCCAATAGGCACTTGGCTCAAAGAGAAACATTCTGGATACGTTTTTTACAGACCATGAGCCCTGGGGGTTTGAATGACAAAATAGAACTGATACATTTTCTGTGATTAAGTATGGTTGCATGATAACAACATTTCACAGCTGTTTCACTGTTAAATATTGAAGATTGCATTTTTATCATATTTGTTTAACATTTGTTTCATGCTTGTTAATGTGATTTCATCTATGCACTTGGCGTGCATATTCCAGTAAATTTTTCTTACATGGCATTCTTGCCATCTACTTCTTCAGATACTTTTGAAACGGTTTTTTCTTTCATGTTCTCTTTCTTGTTCTTTCACGTTCTCTTTACCCTCTATTGTCTACTTTTATCTTTCAATGGGACCGTGTTTATGATTAGGCACCCGTTCCGACATGGCGCCCGATATAGTCCTCTTTCGATGTTCACAAGTTTCCTTTTGGTCACATGATATTCATAGCTTTTAAATATGCACCCGCACGCTTCTAGCCACATCGAATCTTTGCTATTTGAAGACGTGACCATTTCTAGACTGCACAGCACGTTGTACTAAAAGGTATGTGTAGTGGTGACAACTTATGGGTCTTTCACAGTTAACCTTAATCACTTTGAATCTTGGTCACGGCACGCATTTAGCTAACGGTACCATTTGTGCACTATTTTTTAATCCTAGACGTTTTCGGACAAGGTTCATCGCTACGCTTAAGTCGTTTTGAAGTTGGATGTATATGCATTATGGATGAGGCGAAGTAAGCGGCACTTTAAATTTGGGCACACTGTTCCCCATTCCGTTTAATTCACGAGTCTATTTTTTGGTAACACTAGAACGCCCTTTTCTATTTCCGCAATACAGGTCGTGTGAGTGACGATCTGGACCCTTTCTTGCGTGTCGTTTTTCATTTGAACGCTGGGAGGTGAGTCCTCCGCAGGCTATTATGGTTTGGTTACGGTGGTTCCTTCGGTTTCACTTTAGCACCTAATGCACCAGAATCCACTTTTCACTTTGACGGGCACTTTTTGAGACAGTTAACCGTTTCATGATAGGCATCACGACTCAAAACCCACTGGTGTCATTCTGATATTTCTTAGCTTTACTTTTTTGGTTGTTAATCTTCAATAAACTTTATTAAAAGCTTCTCTTCTTTTCTTTCTAGTTTTACTCTTTACATCCCTTTCTCGCTTCTTCTTTTTAAAAAAACGAGTTTCACGGCAGTTGCATGCTGCACAATGGCTGGTTAGCACTGGATACTAAGGGTTATAAAATGCAAATTAATGTTACAGTTGGACATACATATAAGTTGGTTTTGATACTAGTATTGTTTTCATTTCGAATTGACTTATATACTTATATGTATATATTGTTACAGTATTCCCCTGAAGAAGGTGTGTGTCACACCGAAATGCATTGGGACACCTGACGTTCTTTTTGAATACGTTAAGAAAATAAAGAAGAATCTCAGAAATTCATGAAGATTCACAAACTACTGTTTTGTCTCTAAGTTTCACCATTACTGTCTCTTTTTCAATTGCAATTGTCAAATTTGTTTCATAACATACCTATAGTACAGTTTACTTTATTTTTCACTCAAGATGCTCTTTATAACTTGAATTAAATAGGCACCATAGGTGCTTTTCGTTTTACCTTTGTTTAATAGAGTGATGTACTAAATACACTTGTTTACTTTTATAGATCTACCAAGTTGCACCTCATAGGGCAGGTGGATAGTGCGCCTTTTTTCAAACTTTTGTTTGAACATTTTTTGCCATTACATATTTAAGCATAAAAAATACAACATGGTGCCTTTTGGAAACGCGCTCATATTGGGACGTCGGTGCTTGGATATATGAGATAGGGTGTTGTGTTGAATACACTCTATATATTTTTCTGATTAATTATTTCTGTAAAATCAGGCAGTGCATTCTAAGAACTTGGGGCACTTGTGAGGTAACACATTTTCAGGTCTTTCTTTCTGAGGTCAATTTAATTTTTTTATGAAAAATTCGGATGAGTCGGTGTGAGGTAGGGATCGCAATATATGTGTTAGGCCTCAGTTGACGTTTGAGATGCTTATGTAGAAATTGGTTGTATTTGGTTATTAAAAGGGATTTTCACACCTACGAGTACTGCGTTGGGTTTATTGTTGACAACAATCAATGACCTCCAGATACAAAGTAAATGCTCTGATAAGATATTGAGCGGCTGATATGAATCTAATATACTTGTGGTCTTTTTGAACAGGCTTGCATATAGAATTCAATTTGAGTCTTAATAAAAGTTTTTTCTCGCAGGTGACTCTTTAATGAAATGTTCCTTTGGATGACCCCATATTACCTTTATATACATTGTATTTTTCTGGACTCAAAATATGTGGTGAGACAAATATTATATATATCTTTATTATATATATATAATATAGATATATATAGTGCTATAGCCTTAGGATCTTGTACTGATATATGATCATTTTAATGAAACATTAATTAGGATAAAGTAGTAATAACAGATGTACTAGGCCATGAGATTTGAAATACTTAATGTTTTATATATAGATTTCTTAACAGATTTCATTGTAAGGATAGCCACGGCCAATGGAATTTATGTTGACTGACACCGTATCTAATGGGGTCTGAGAGCATTTATTATAAACTATGTAACATGAAGACAACTCATTCTGTTTCTCAAATATGTTGTGTTTTCAATTATCGTAAATTGGACGGAGCTCCCTTTTAGTTTGATTTTCCTATGGTTAAATTCGATTTAAACATTTTTTAATGACTTATTGTGCAGTTGTCATTTTTACTTTATTGTTTCTTTTTTGTATTTTGTGTTTATGTTTGCATATTATACTTTAGCCTTTATTTATTGTGATTGATTTATTTTTTGGTCAGCCCTGAAGAAGTCCTAGTATCTTTGGGATAAAACGCATTGGCTGTGTCCATATCTTATTTGAACTTGTCCAGATGAAAGAATACAAGGTTTATCAGACAATGGAGTTGTCTATTTTGAAGACCTAACGAATTGATGAATGTTACTCTATTTCATTTGCTGACATAACTTTAAATGTTGTGATTAAACTTACCAAATGGTTCTCTTACTCGGTCTTATAACACTGCATGGTATCTGTAATTCGTCCATGACTAAACTGGGGTGTTATTTGAAGGGTGTTCCTGTGTCGTTGATAAAGTCTGAATTTCTGTTACTTTCTAATGACAGCTACTTAATTTTAAATAATCAGAGTTGCTACAGGATGAAACCAGGTTTCCCTTATATAATCACTGTTTCCAAGGTTGTGGCTTGCTGCATGAATGTCTTAAATCCTCGTACACATTCTCTTGGGGAAATTACTTTGTGGCCAAAGGTTGTGCTTTCACAAATTAACTTTGATCAGTTAAGCAGACTGAAAGCCTTATCATTTCGAAAAGATTTGGGATTAACATCCGCCTGAAATTTTTTTTATCTCCAAGTAGCCCGTTCCTTGGCTGCTGTACAATCTCTGTTGCGCATTCAATTGACACCATATTTATAATGCTTCTAACACTGCTGGAGTGGCACACTTTTTAAAAATAATCAGGTCTGGATTAGTTTCACATTTTAGACTGTGCTTGGAGCTATTCCATCTTTTATACATTCATTACGTTCAAACATTTTTGGAGGCATTCAAACTGTGCTGTTTCTTCTGGTCGCTATTTTGGCTCTATTTTTGTTATTCCGCAAGGCTGTCCCACAAGACCTGAAGGTAATGGAACTCCCGCATGTCCTCCTGTGTTGTGAATGCATGATAATGCATTTCGGTGAGTCCTTGTTGTTGGAATTGAACGACAACTAGTTTCTATCCTTCTGGTCAGAGTAGTTTCAGAGAGCGCAGCCCATGTTTCACAGCCTATAGTGCTCTTTCAAGTGTGCAATCGACCCAGTTTCTGAACATAAATCCAGTGGTGCGTCCTTTGCGGTTGCACCAGTTGTGTTGCTCTTTTAGATAGGGAATTTTCTATTCTCTCTTAATTTGTTTTGTGTACTCCTATTCTTTTTTTGTTTCTGGCCACTAATAGACTTAGTTGTGTTAACAGTATTAGTCTCCCCTAGTTCTTTCTTTTCTGTGCATTAACAAGCTACTGTAGTTTTGGTAGTTAAAAGTACTTACTAGGGACAGAGATGTAGGGAAGATACCCAATCGCTTACGAGTAACAGGCTTCGAAAAATATAATCGGGCACCACTATGTCAAGTCAGATTTTATCAGGTCAAGCTACTTTTAGGACCAACTAGTCCATTCTGGGGAGTGAACTTAAACTGGCAATGAACAGTTGTTCTGTTCATTCAGAAAGTGAATGAGCAACAAAGACACCTTTAACTCGTTTTTATCTTGAAACATTTGCTGTCTGTTCAAAGGCAGAGGTCAAATGTCAGTCTGTCTTTTTACTAACTGCTGCTCATCTTATCCTGGAAATTGTATTCACTCTTCTTTTTCTTCTTACAGTTAGAGGTTTTAATGAAGTGACCTGCACAATCATTGTGAAACAAAAGGCTGTAAGATGTAATTTTGTTTTCTAACAACATTTAAACAGCTTGTAAATGAATAGTACAAATATTTCACAATATTTTAGGAACTATGAAAGCCCTTTTTTTTGTAATTCAGAAGTGTGATGCAAACAAAGATTTCAACAGGAGCAAAACAAATCAGAACACTGTACTTGGTCATGTGAAAATGACAAATATTTTCAGAAACCCAAATTCTAAACATTCTACACTATGGGGCCCGATTAAGAAGTGGGTCGGAAAGGCTCCGAATGGGATTGTTTTTCCGAATTAGATTCGGACCAGCGTTTCCGACCGACTCGGAAACACATCTGACTGACCGATTACGATAGTCGGAAACCGTTCAGTCAGAGCCGAATCGTACAGGTCTATGGACCGCGTTTCCGACCCACGCATTACAATGTCTGATTAGGACAGCCTTTCCCAATCGGTTTGTCCAACACGGATCGGCTGTAGGAATTCAACTTTGGGGGCCAGTAGCAGCCTCCCCTTCATCCTGAGACCACCGGTTGGGGCCTGTGGGGGTACCCATGGGTCCCCTTTCCAACCAAGCACAGTGTGGCAGGCACCAAGGGTGCAAGGTTTTCTGCGACCACCCCATTTTTCAGTGGGAGGCTGTGTTGTCGGTCGGAACACAGGCTCCCATTGAAATCAATGGGAGTCCAACCGAACGATGTTCGGAAACATCGTAATGGGTCAGTCAGACTTCACAAATCCAAATCCAATTCGACCACAAACCATTCCGACACCGAGTCGGTCGGAATGCTTACCAAACGACATTGGAATGAGGCCCTACATAGTTTTATCAGTAAAACCGCATGTCAGTAGGAAATTTTGTGGCCATTTCAATTGATGGAGCAAGGACTAATATAAAAGGAGACTTGCTCGGAAGCAATTCCCTCAAATAGCTCATAACTCTGTAATAATTGTGTTCGGAAATACTAATAACGCACCAGAAAATCCGTACATTTGAATCTAAGGGAAGCTTGCTTATGTGTATTACTGACAAGTAACCCGTGTGTCTCTAAAATGGCTGCTAAACGCGGGATTCTGCATTGCGCATGGGTCTACTGCGTCTACGTAGTATGACGTACTATCGCTTGGAGGGTAATCTTTGCAGCTGCGCAGTTGCTCTTAAAATGGCCGCTTGAAACCCACATGCACATGCTTTGCTGAAATTAAACCATGTAAATTTACTAAAATGCTAATGCGAAAGATTATTATAAGTAAATGGGAGTAGAGATAGGTGGTATACTGTGAAACCATTTATTTTTGATTTTAATATTCTCTTTCTTTGACCTCTCAGTTTGCATTGGGGCCTCCGTGCGGGACTGAAGCTTGTGGATCATGTGACCATTTCACATACGCAGTTGTAACAACCCAGGAGCCGCGATGCAAAGCCTTGAATGTCATCCAAAAGAAAACAGTAACATACCCTGGGAACCAGCATGATGTCCTGAGAACGGAAGGGATTTTAAATAAAATTGCATACATTGTATTGATTAATTTGTGAATACGGGTGGGAAATAAAGCATGTGAAAGTAAATTAAGGGGAGGAAACATAGAACAATAAGCTTAAAGAAAAGTATTAAACTTATTATGGTGTGATGACAATCTCCTCTTTCCCTGTCCAATCAGTTAGGAATTTCATAAATTTGAAACATTTAGGGGTGGTACATGTCATTAGAAAGGTATAATAGAGGTAGTTAGATTAGCCACCACAGAGAGACGGAGAATGCTGAGACCGAGATGCTGTCCGAAAATTAAGAAAATACTGAAGAAGATCTAAATCCAGACTTAGAACTTTTGAGCCAATTAATTAGAAGAACAACGCAGAAGAATCGAGGAGGCACATAATAGGAGATCGCGGAAGAATCGAGGAGAAAGATAGTGTCAGAGAGGGGTGCGGCGCAGGCGTCGTATCTAGAAAAGGTCATCTATCCTGTCCTGAGCCTTTGTCACCAGATCTGTCCCAGGGGACCCTTTCCAATTCCTTGGCCATGGGGTTGGTTTCCACACCATATTAGGTAAATATAATTCTGTGTAGTCTGTCAATGTACAGCTCTCTCTTTTTCCTCCCTACTCAGGTTCTGTCATCGTAATAATTTTAACGAATATTCTGATTGGTTTTCTAACTGTATTTTGGTTCTTGGATCACATGAATTTACTAGATAAACAATTTAAACTCTCCAGAGTCTGTGGTTATTTAATAAAGGTTTATTATATGTAATTTTTTATCTATTTAGTTAACTAACAGGTCCATTGACCAGAGGAAAATACATTGGATCAAGAGGTTGGGTAAGAAATAATTAGATGAAATTCATCTTACAGGTATTCGCTCAATAAATTGGCCCAAGTGAGCATATAGTAAGTGAGTACCTGAGGTTGGTAACCTGCTGGATCAGTTTTTCTGGTAGCAGAGGTATGGTTTAATTTATTAACTAGTTAGGTGAAAATCTTTGAATTATTGGTTATGTAATAACTTACCCGTTTGTACTGGTTTTATGTTGTCTGGAAATTCCCGGGAATATTGAATAGCGGGTGGTGAATGGAAACCACACTGCAGTAAGGTTACTCGTTTTGCTTATGGAGTTTGCTGGTGAAACTTTGGTCCTATATCACCTAGAAAGGGTAGTACTAAAGGAGTAAAAGGTTCATCGGTGCTTGAGTGAAGAGTAAGCGGAAGAGTTTTACTCATAGTGTGTGAGGAGTAAGCGGAATAGTTTACTCGCAGTAAAATAAATTGACTTTCTGATTAAGCGGAGCAAACAGAGTAGCAAATGTTTCAATGTTGTCATTTAATGAATTTGTATGTAAATTAAAAGAGAACTACATTTTAGTGTTAGCTTGCAAATGAGGGGTCAGTTGCAGGTGCTTCACTGACGTCACAGAGGACCGCACTGGGATAGGTTGGAACAGCAGGCGTGTGA
Source organism: Triturus cristatus (assembly GCF_964204655.1). Classification (NCBI taxonomy): domain Eukaryota; kingdom Metazoa; phylum Chordata; class Amphibia; order Caudata; family Salamandridae; genus Triturus; species Triturus cristatus. The sequence goes on along the minus strand of NC_140590.1, from coordinate 1,658,670,676 downwards.
CTGACGCTAAATTGTAAAGGAGGGGTCAGTTGTAAGGAGTGATACTGACGTCACAGAAAAGCCGGGCTAGTATTGGCTAAGCGCTTAGTGTGAAACAGAATTTGATTGGTCGAAAGAATAGAAGCCGTGCTGGTATTAGTAAAACATTTAAGTACAACCGAACCATTGATTTGGCTAGCAAAATAGAAGCTACACTAGTAATTGACAGTGGGTTTTGTATGTGGAGACACGATCCAACATTAATAGGGAATCGACCAGACAGAAGGTATTTAGGTTTTGCCAGAGAACAATATATAAAAGGATCAACACCTAAAATGTACGGAGAAAAAAGAAGGCTGTTATTTATGCAGAAAATGTAAAAGTATTTTTAAACGGATAAACCCGTTAAGACTAGAGAGGGAATTTTTATTCCTCCCCCAAAAACGCCCGCATCATACATGATGATGGAAAGAGGCTATCATACCTGTGTATGGTTAGAAATTTAGATAGAATATACGAAAAGTAATGAAGTGTTAGCTTTCCCAGAACATGGCACGTTTAATGGACGAATTTTACATAATCTGAGATTGAGAATGAATGAATTAGAGCCCAGACCTAGATTAACTCAGTATGAGGCATTAGAAGAATGGGAAAGTGAAGCATTTGAGCGCGATAGATCCAGAAGTAGCAAAAACCTTAGTTGATTTTATCCCAGACTAAAGCGTGATACTCGAGATAGTCAGATGAAACAATGGAGACAACCGATGGTAGCTGAAGGATTATATCCTGTACTAATGGCTGAGGAACAGTCAGGAGGCAAGTGCACAGAGAAGACCAAACATTTAACGATGACAGGTAGTGGAGAATCAGAAGATGATTATTTGGAGGACATTTTAATGAAAAACCCTCCACCTTACCAATAGGGGCTGAGCAGGACTACTCCTAGTGCTCCAGTCTTGGGAACACCATTAGTTCCCCAAGTTATGCATGACCCAACAAATGGAAGGGTACTTCGGGAAAAAGAAAGAGACAATAAACAAGAATAGGGAGGAATTGATACAGAAAATAACCCAATTAAGTACTCACCCTGAAGCACTAACTATACCAGTGACTATAGGTCCAGTGGTTCCGTTATATGGAGATAAGACAATCGCACACAAAACCCTAGTCATGTCCACACCTACAATTAAACCCAGAAAAGAGAACTTAATCATTGATGTTCAAGGCAGCGAATGTGATTCGGTAATATCATTAATGGATTTACCGATAAGAGGTCAGATAAGAGGTAAGATAAATGAAACCCCAAGCAGAGTTACACCTAGTTGTTCAAAGGAAGTACAAATAGAAACAGCCACAGGAGTTAAGAGTGCCACAATAGTATCCCCAGAAGAAATAGAAAGATGGGCACAGGGAATAGACAAGCCAAACCAGCCAATGAAAATCCTAGATATCTACAAATTAAAAGTGGAACTGGAAGAAATTATAGCTGGGAATGTGGGATTGGACAGGTTAAATACTTACAGTGAAGAGATTGTTTATCTGCAGGAGTATCACTAGAAATACAAAGATATTCCATGAGAAATTGGCAGACTTAGCTTTTGAAATGGGAGTTGAAATAGGTAAATCCAAAGTATTACAGAAACCATACAGAGCAGAATTCAGTGATAAGGACCTGGAAAACATGAATGTGTCTGGAAGTAAATTACAGTTAAAGAATGACCATTTTACAAAAATGGGGTGATTTGGACAAATGGAAAGCTAGATGGATGCGGAAAAGGGAAGAAGCACATGGCAATTGAACTACTCCTGAATTTGTGATGACAGAAACAGGAAAAGTAGAACGATTATGTCCTATGAGGAAGGTACCAGGAGGAGGATATGTACATGTTCCATGGACCAGACAGGATATTTTATCATTTACAAATGATTTCCCGAAGTTAAGAGAAAAGCCAGTTAGTGGTATCGGCAAGTTGCAAGATTTGTGAAAAGTGTTGTTAAAGGATTTGGATGGTCTGCTTGACATAGTAGTACCTGCAGATTTGTGGACGGAGTGTAAAATTACTGTTGATTGGCCCAGTGACGAATACCCGAGAGATGAGAAAACAGGAGCTCCTTCAGAAGAGGTAATGAAGAAATATCACCAGGTGATCACTTTCCTGAAAGGGAAAGTTCCTCCAAAGGAAACAGATTGGGTAAAGATAGATAGAACCACGCAGGACAGAAATGAGCCTGTACATACTAACTATGAATGCTTGCTGCAGGTATTTAAGCAGTATCGTGGATTTGCGAATATTGGAGATAAAGATATGGGACAGTTTGTGTATCGATTTGTGACCAGTTTAAAACCAGAAATTGGAAACATGATTCATCAACACATGTTGTGTTGGCAAGCAAGGCCCATAGAAGATATTCTCAAATACGCAAAGTATTGCGGAGATGAAATTGACAATAAACGAAAGAAATTAGAAGAAAAAGTAATGTGGGCACAAGTAAAATTAGCAGAACAGCAGGAACTCCAACTAAACAGTCAGACATGAAATCAAGGAAAGGGGCAAGGCCAAATTGAAAATAGTGGGGGAAAACAGAAGGGACGAATGAGTAGAGAGGAGGCAGAGAAAAAGTTTCCTTGTCATGGGTGCGAAAAATTGGGGCATTGGAAAAACAAGTGTAAAAATATACAGAACAATAATGGCCCAAATCAAAAAATTTAAATCCACAGACGCAGAATGAGGTGATAATGAATCAACCTCAGCAGGTTGTAAATCTAGTTAGTTGCCACCTGCCCCTATGCCAAATTTTGTGAATCAGGCCAAGTACAGTGAGGACACCGGATTTCAAGGAGGAAGTGGTAAGAAAAATTCTATAACCTCGCAATTTCTTTTACAGGACCCTTATTTCGGGGACAGTGACCAATGAAGGTGCCGGAGGTGGAGGAAAAGGAGTGCGTACTTGGCGCATCCTTACCGGTAGATCAGTCAGGTCCGTATGTTGATGGTAAAGTAGAAGGAAAAGATATTACCTTCTTATGGGGCACAGGTGCTACTCGTTCTACTGTGAGAACAGCAGACATTCCAAACCTACCCCTCTCGGGAGAAGCGATCGAAGTAGTGCGCGTTTCCAATAAACAGATTAGAACCCCTATTACAGAACCAATGGAGGTACGCATTGGAAATTTCAGGGAAATGCACAAATTCATAATGTGTGACTCCAGTCCTATAAATTTATTAGGAAGAGATTTACTGTGCAAAATGAATTGCACAATATTTTGCACACCGGATGGTGTTGCCATTCAAACCCCAGATGAAGATGGAGTCTACAAAATCATGTTAGCTAAACAAGGCAGAGATAGAGGAGATGTATTCCATGATGACAAAAGATGATTTGCCAGATGAGGTCAAATTAACAGTCAATTCAGATATGTGGGATTTTACAGGAAAAGATGTAGGGTTAATGGCAAATGTAGACCCAGTAAAAGTAACCTAAAAGGAAGGTGCAGTTTACCCAAACACTTGACAATACAAGATGAGTCCTGAAGTTAAAGCTGGTGTTGCAGCAGAAATTGATCGAATGATTGAACAAGGCATCCTAAAAGAAATAATGAGTAGTCCCTGTAATTCACCTATAATTGGCATAAAGAAACCTAACGGAAAATATAGGATAGTTCAGGACCTGAGAAAAAGTAATAAAATTGTTGTACCTTGCTGCCCTGTAGTGCCCAACCCAGCCGCGATTCTGTACCAGATACCATGGAAGGCAGGATAGTTTACCCTTTTTCTCTATTCCATTACACCCAGACAGCCAATATCTTTTCTCCTTTAAATTTGAGGACTGTATTTTAGTTTGGAATCGCGTTCCTCAAGGGTACACTGAAAGTCCTTCAATTTTCAATCAGATACTGAAAAAGTGCCTAGAAACCTTAGTGTTGCCCAGAAAGTCAGTATTGGTGCAGTATATCAACGACTTACTAGTCGCATCCAAAACAAGAGATGACTGTGTTGCCGATTCGATTGCCTTGTTGAACCATTTGGGTGAAGGTAGACATAAAGTGTCCCCAGAAAAATTACAATTTTGCCGAACCGGAGTCAAATATCTTGGACATCAAATAGAACGTGGAGGGTGGAGAGTGACTCCTGAGAGAATAGAAATAAGACATATGAAATTGCCGCAAACCCAGAGAGAAATCAGAATGTTCCTTGGAGTTGTGGGATACTGTAGGCAGTGGATTGTAGGGGTTTCCTTGCAGGCCAAACCCCTAATACAAATGACCAAGAAACGAGCAAAAGATCCAAAAGAATGGGATGATGAAAGTATGGAAGCGTTTGTAAAATTACGATAATGTCTGTGTGAAGCTCCTGCCTTAGGTATGCCAGATTACTCGAAATAATTTGCACTATTTTGTTGTGAAAGGAATAGTTGTGCACTTTCAGTCTCAACTCCGAGACATGGCTTGATGTGATGACCAGTGGCATATTTTTCTGCTACTTTGGACCCTGTAACCTCAGCCTTACCTGGTTGTTTAAAAGCAGTAGCCACAACCTGTACCAGTCTAGAGCAAAGTGAGTTAATTGTGATGGGACATCCGGTAAAAGTGCATGTTCCACATTCAGTTGAGATTCTTTTAACAAGAGCTCGAACTCAATATCTCACTCCTAGTAGGTTGACTAAGTATGAAAGAATCATATTAGTTGCTGAGAATGTGACAATAGTTAGGTGTACCGTTTTAAACCCAGCTACCTTGTTGCCAGATGTATAAGGAGAAGAAGTGAGGGATGAGGTCGAGCACGACTGCCTGGACGTGACTGAACTATGCACCAAACCCCGTCCAGACATACAAGAACCCCTGAAGAATGCTGAACATGAGCGGTTTGTAGATGGCTCGTGTCGGCATCATGAGGAGCATGCAAAATTTAGAAAAATTTGAAAGTAACCATATTTACTGATAGCCAGTATGGTTACAGGGTTGTGCATGATTTTGGCTAACTTTGGATGCAGAGGAATTTCTTGACTTCTTCAGGATCCCCAATTAAAAATGGAAATGTTGTAAAAGAATTGCTTGAAGCAATACAATTGTCAAAGGAAGTGGCAGTGGTCAAGTGTGCCGCACATCAGTCAGGAAATGACTATGTGATAGCTGGGAACAGATATGCTGACTAGGTTGCCCAACATTGTGCCAAATATAAAATGGCAGTGAACAAGAACACTGAAACAAGTGGAATCAGCTGCCAACTTATGCTACTCTCAGGAGTAGAAACATGGGAAGAGGTAAGACAACTGCAAGATGAGGCAGAGATGAAAGAAAAGGAAGAATGGGTGAAAGTAGGGTGCCAAAAGAGTTTAGAAGATGATGTATGGATTTACCCAGAGGGCAGGCCAGTAATGTCAGACTGCATGCTTTCACAAATGGCACGGAGACACCCACATAGGCAGGGATGCCATGATCAGACTCTTTACACAGGATTGGTTGAATACAGGTTCAGGAGCGTAGCAGAGAGTCTGTCAGAGATGCTTAATTTGTCAACAAATGAATCCGGGTCAAAAGACAGTGGTCAGTACAGGAAAAATTGGAAAAGCCAAAGGTCCATTTATAAGGTTACAGTTAGATTTGATCCAATTACCACCTTGCAGAAGATTGAAGTACATACTCGTAATGGTCTGTTTGTTTTCACGGTGGGTGGAGGCATACCCTACTAGAAGAAATGACAGTATAACAGTTGCCAAACTTTTGTTGAGGGAACTGATTCCGCGGTTTGGTTTTCCAGTAACCTTGGAATCAGATAGAGGGTCTCATTTTAATAATGAAATAATTCGACTAATCTGTGAAGCATTTAAAATTGAACAAAAACTGCACAGTGCATACCGTCCAGAGGCTTCTGGAGTGGTAGAACAACTGAATGGCACAATAAAAGCAAGACTGGGAAAGGTATGTGCATCCACCCCACTGGACTGGCCTGCTTTACCTCTTGTTCTGATGGGGCTCAGAAGCATTCCTGATAGGAATACAGGGTTGAGTCCCCATGAAATACTCATGGGAAGAGCAATGAGGCAGGCATGTATACCAGGACACAAACTGTTGAATATATTTGATGACTTGGTATTGGAATATTGCAAATAACTGGCTGACCTAGTGCGTTCTATCTTTCACCAGGTTGGAGAAGACGCAGTTGCCAGGCAGCCGAATCAAGCACATGATCTGAATCCTGGTGATTGGGTGGTGGTGAAGGAACACACTCGAGAGTCGTGTCTAGCACCCAGGTGGGGAGAACCACATCAGGTTATATTGGTTACAACCACAGCAGTGAAATGTGCAGGCTTGCCTAATTGGATTCATGCAAGCCATACCAAGAGAGAACCAACACCTGACATGGAAGGTTCCCAACTGACACAAGCGGTTGAGGCTGCAGAAGGTGGTACAGCTGAAGGATGTAGAATATCGGATCCTGAAATAGCTCTTCAAGAACAACCGAGCACAAGACAGGATGACTGGATATCAGTGGTTGACATACCTGAAATAATTGTGAGAACAAGAAGTCAAACAAAGTTAGAGAGACAAGGAAATAGTGAGGACCAGTCAGGCTTAGAAGAACAAGCTCAGGAAATAGAAAATACAGCTGAGAGAACCTGAGCAGGAACAGATAAGGAAAGAAAAATCTACTCAGACGGAAGTGGATGAAACCTTTCACGAGTCTAGAGAGGGACAGATAGGTCTAGAAGAACACGTTCGGGCTGCAGAAACCGAAAGTGCAATAAGACCTGAGCAGGACCAGACAGGAAAAGAAGAACAGGTTCAGGTATAGGAAGAAAAAACTGAAATAAAATCTGAAAAGAGTCAAGACAGGGAAGAACGCGTCCAGGCAAAAAAAGACATCGCAAAGACAAACCCTGGACAGGGTCAGTCAGAAAGGGTTACTGAAACCGAAAATGATCAAATTGTGCCACAACTTAATGAAAATAAAAGAACACTCGAAGACGGTGACAGCGCAGTACAAGCAAAAAGGGTCAGAAGAGGTGATAACTGGCCAGGTGTTGTATAAAGATTAAAGTACCATTTCAAAACAGTTAATCAAGAACCTGACAAAGTAAACGAAATTTCTAGTCAGTCTGGGACATCTGCTGAACAGCCCGTACGACATAGTCAAAGATTAAGATTACTGAACAATAAGTTCAAGGGTCCTGAATGGACCTATGTAATTCTTGAAGAATTCGAGAATTTAGATTTAAATGAAGAAAGTGATGAAGAGATAATTACAGAACAGATGGTCGAAGAAGTGAGACCAACCTGAAAATTTCCCAAAGAAATTTTGAATTCCACAAGTAAATCGAAAGTAGAGAAGAGAAATCTTCTTAACTCAAAATGGCTGATGATAGGGCTGCTGGAAAACCAAAATGAAATTGTGTGCAATATTGTTGTAGAATATGCATATGTAGTATATTTTTAGTACTCATAGTTTGGTTAGTACTGACAGTAGCCATTCCTTATTTGATGGTTACAAAAGAAAGGAATAACACAAACGAATGAGGAAAGTAGCTAACATTAAGGAAAATAGGGTAGCATTAGAAGCACCAGATGAGAATAAGACAAAAGGAGACAAAGTGGATTTAGACACACCAGATGAGTTAGATGTAACACCACACTGTGACAAATAATGACACTGCTTTAAATGTATTTACAAAGTTGCTAGTGCAGTACGTGGACACAATGGAAGTTAGTGATTGTTATGTGTGTATGAAATTACCTGCATCAGTAGCAGAAGGTGTAACATATCATCATATTCGATTAACATATGGTATCTTATAGTGTTTTAGCAAGTTTGTTTTATAGTACAGGGAAATTACAATATTATTATTCAAATGTAGATGTGATTTTTTTCTGAGGTTCCTATGCGAAAGAGCATGAACCCAGTTCTTAGTACTAAAGACGCACAGTTTATGGGAGAATATTTTCTAACCATGAAAACAATGAATATAGCCGAAGCACACAAGCACAATTTAACATGTAAATTACAAGAAGAAGAAAATATATTTTTTAATTTAGTTGAGTAAAGGAGACAGGACTTTTAAAGAAGGGCTTCTGAACCGAAACCACAGATACCTCAATGGGCTGAGAAAGATGAACTTAATAAAACTGGCAAGACTCATGCTGCTATGTCCTTGGACTTTGAAAAGAAAGGGAAGATCTGCCTCCATAGATTAAAGACTGAATATAACAATGTGTTTATTGGTTCCGGTGAATCCGAACATAATTTCCTAGTTATTAGGGGATGGGGACTAAAATGTGGAAAAGATCCAGTATTTCCTGGAATTTATTACGTGTGTGGCAATAAAGCCTATTTCAGGTTACCTGATCATTGGTATGGGAGTTGCTATTTTGGAATAGTATTCCCAAAGGTGTATCATGTGAAAAGAATCACTGGAAGCAATGAAGACGCACAGGAACGAACACATATATAAAAAAAAAAAAGAGCTAGTTTTCCTGAAATGGTAGGTGACATTTTTAGTGCATTGATACTTTCAGTGGGAGTAATTCTGAATTCACAAAAAATTGGTAAGCTATCTACAGTAGTAGATCGGTTATCTACTGACACTGCTGGAGGATTCTTAATGATCAATACAGAAATGGTTGCTAATAGATCTATGGTTTTGCAAAATCGACTTGCTCGATAGATTATTGGCGAAAGAGGGCAGAGTCAGTAAAATGTTGAAAGCGCAACATTGTTACACTTACATTCCTGACAAAAGTGTCAAAATTGGAAAATATATTAAAAACATTACGAAATTAGAGGAAGATTTGAAACCACTGTAAGTGGACAGTGTATGGAAGAAATTAACAAATAGTATTACAACCATAGGCGGCTAGTTTTCCAACTTAGGTAATAGCATAATAGGTCAAATAATACTGCCAATCTTAGGGATAACATTATTAGTCTTAGCAGTAATGACGGTTTAAATGTTGCAAGAAAAGAAAAAGGTATGAAATAAATGAAAAGAGAAAGAAAAGAAAGTATGAAGAGATACAACTTGAAGAAATAAAAGGAAATATATATAAAAGAATGAAGGGTTTATAGTACAGAAATGAAAAGGGAATGAAAAGGTTGAAGAGGAAATTGAAATGTGATAAAGTTGGCATCTGATTTGCTGATGGGAATTTAGTGACGGCATAAAATGCCATCAGAGAGGGGATTGATGGAGCAAGGACTCATAAAAAGGAGACTTGCTCGTAAGCAATTGCCTCAAATAACTCATCACTCCGTAATAATTGTGTTCGTAAATACTAAACGCACCAGAAAATCCGTACATTTGAATCTAAGGGAAGCTTGCATATGTGTATTACTAACAAGTAAACTGTGTGTCTCTAAAATGGCTGCTAAACGCGGGATTCTGCATTGCGCATGCGTCTACCGCATCTACGTAGTACGACGTACTATCACTTGGAGGGAAGTCTTTGCAGCTGCACAGTTGCTCTTAAAATGGCCGCTTGAAACCCACATGATAATGCGCATGCTTTGCTGAAACTAAACCATGTAAATTTACTAAAATGCTAATGTGAAAGATTATTATAAGTAAATGGGAGTAGAGTAGAGATAGGTGGTATACAGTGAAACCATTTATTTTAATATTCTCTTTCTTTGACCTCTCTATTAGTTCGTATTTGGGCCTCAGTGCGGGACTGAAGCTTGCGCATCACGTGACAATTTCACACGACCCAGGAGCCGCGTTGCAAAGTCTTGAATGTCATCCAAAAGAAAACAGTAACATACCCTGGGAACCAGCATGATGTCCTGAGAATGGAAAGGATTTTAAATACAACTGCATACATTGTATTGATTAACTTGTGAATACGGGTGGGAAATAAAGCATGGGAAAGTAAATTAAGGGGAGGGAACATAGAACAATGAGCTTAAAGAAAAGTATTAAACTTAGCACGGTGTGATGATCATCTCCCCTTTCCCTGTCCAATCAGTTAGGAGTTTCCTAAATTGGAAACATTTAGGGGTGGTACATGTCTATAGAAAGGTATAATAGAGGTAGTTTAGTTAGATTAGCCACCACAGAGACAGAGAATGCTGAGAGGCCGAGATGCTGTCCGAAAATTAAGAAAATACTGAAGATACAAATCTAGACTTAGAACTTTTGAGCCAATTGATTAGAAGAACATCGCAGAAGAATCGAGGCACATCATAGAAGGAGATTGCAGAAGAATCGAGGCGGAAGATAGTGTCAGAGAGGGGTGCGGCACAGGCGTCGTATCTAGAAGAGGTCATCTATCCTGTCCTGAGCCTTTTGTCACCTGATCTGCCCTTTCCAATTCCTTGGCCACGGGGTTGGTTTCCACACCATATTAGGTAAACATAATTCTGTGTAGTATGTCAATGTACTGCTCTTTTTCCTCCCTACTCAGGTTCTGTCATCGCAACCGGGGGTTGGCCAAGGGGGGCGCATTTGCAAGTATTGTGGTGATGTTTAGCCAGCCATTACATCAGGACACCTACGCACAGATGTGTGACAAGATATACATGCATATACAGGCTTTTTCTAGTTTTGGCCAATTCTGTTCAGCATCAGCAGTCAGTCTCCATTGTTTTGCTTCTGCAGAAGAAAAAAATAAAAAGTATTGACACAGCCAGAAGAGCAGCTCTAGCAAGACCAAAAAGGAAAGACCTATTGGCTTTGCAAAAGCGTGTTTCCTAACCAGGCACTCATTAGGCTTTATTATTTCCACCTACTACAAGAAAATGCATATCAGGATTAGTTTCTGCAAAAATCAAATTGATGAGAGCCACTTCCCCCCCCCCCCCCCGAGGGCTAGATGAAATGAAATGAAATGAAAAATTACATTTGTATAGCGCGTAACTACCCGGGGGCCTCGCAGCGCTTAAATAAATCTAGATAAATCCTTACTGTAACAATCTGAATTTAATCTGAACCCAATTCAGCACAAATACCCATTCTGAACATATCTCTCTTCCCACCCACACCTCCACCTTCCTGGATTCATGCCAACACAACACAATCCTATCTCTCTCCCTGAAGAATCCTTTGGTGGACCTCAGGACACTGGCCAACTACCGACTGATCGCCTCCTCCCCTACCCAACCAAGCATCTAGAAACTCATCTACACCAAACTAGCCCACCACCTACCGGACCTGTCCCAATCCAGATCCAACCACAGCACAGAGATTGCCCTAATCAAAGCCACTGATGATATCCGCTGCATCATGGACAAGAGGAACACAGCTGCACTGATCCTACTCAACCTATTGGCACTGTTCAACAGTCTCCCAACCCATCCTCCTCCAACACCTCGGCATGATCGGAATCCATGGCCCAGCACCTCAATGGATCAGCTCCTTCCCCTGAAGATGCACCCTGTCAGTCTTGCTCAGTTTACATTTCCCACCTCCAACTTGATCTGTGGCATCCCTGAAGGCTCCTCACTGAGCCCCACACTCTCACTACACTAGCAAACATCACCAGTGCTCACAGGCTCAGCACCATCTCATACGCCAAGGACAGCTAGCTTATCCTCTCCCTTACAGATGACACGTTGAACACCCAAGCAAACTTCATCCGCTGCATGTCCAAGGTTATAGACTGGATAAGGGCCAACTGCTTATAACTCAAAAGAAAGACAGCAAGGGTCATATTCGGAATGACCCCCCAACCGAACCATCTAAGCATGGAACTTAGGCATTGTGACCGACAACCAACTCTCGATGACCAACCAAGTAAACTTGGTTGCCTTCATCTGCTTCTACACACTCTTCTTCAGATGATGCCTCCTGGACACTTGTATGTTTGTCATGCAAGCTTTAGTCACCAGCCAATGCTCCCTACATCGGCATTGACAACTCACCAGGAGGCTAGGAGTCACATGGAACAGTCACAAGACTCACCCTTGAACTACCACACTCACACATCCAAACACCTGACGGACCTATAATGGTTCCTGATGTAATCTACTGTTGAGTATAATGCATCCTCCCCATTGATGTTCTCTTCCCTGCGGCTCACCCAGTCTGGGAGGTCATTAGAATGTTGAGTGTTTGTATGAGTTCAGTTGGAGTGGATGGGCTTGCAGCAAGGATGCTGCTCATGGTGGGGCTTTACCTGTATCCAAGTTAAATAAACCTATATTCATAACCTACTAGGATTCAACTTCATTATAATAGCTCACTAACCACAAATGTGCCTTTTTCCAGCTCTTCACACTACAAAGCAAGGACAAACTTATCTTAGTAGCCGCATCCAGCTCCACACACTTGCCAGACATCTATGGCCAGCCAACCTCCTCCTTACCCCAGCCCCGCACATTCACTGAGCCAGAAACAGAGGACATGACTTCTCTTACTGTGCCCCTAAAGCCTTAAACGATCTCCCCTTCGACGTCAGAGCTGCCAGCTCCATCCAAAGAGTTATGCAAAAAACTGAAAACCTGGCTCTTCCAATAGGTCCCAGACTGGCTAGCACCAACTTCTTATCCACCAGGATACCCTCCTGGTTGACATGCACACCATACAAACAAGCATTACAGAACAGCGAAAACATAGGTGCTTTCTGCGTTTCCCAGGCAGTAAATTACAGAAGGAATTTAAATAAATAAATAAAAAATTCAAGTGAATATATTACACAGTGGTGGTCGCCATTGTGTATAGTTAAATCAGAGATTACAGAAGAAAGGCATTGCGTTTAACAACTTTGGCGCAGTTTAATGAAGCTGCATGAAAATTTCCCCCAAAAAAGTTCATCCTTCATGGAGAGTTGTGCCGAACTGTCAAGCAGGAGGTTCAAAAAGTTTCCATTTCTCATGCTAATTCTCAAAGGAAAGTTGGTTTGCTCTCCAAAACAAAAAGAAATACACCAAATTTGACTAAAAGTAAAAAAATAAATACATATATCAAAAAGTGTGCCTTTTTCAGGTCTTGCCTTGGCAGCAAATGCATTCTCTTCAAGACATGATGTATCTACTCTGTAGGCTTAGAGCACTCATCACTTTTCATAAGTTCCTTTGCTAGGCCTTCAAAAATCACGGCTTTTCTATTGTGAATCGGTTATACATTTTCCTCCTTTCGCTGTGTTGATCCGGCCGATGGAGCCTGGCCATATTACATGTAGCGTTTCCCGCCTGGCCATTCATGCTCGCTTCAGCACACTATTTTTTTTCTTTTGCCTAGGCTCATGTTTTAGGATATTGCCTGGGCCCATGTTTTAGGATAAGGTTTTTTGGCTTTCCTCACAAAACATGCTCCACCGACAGCATTTAAACATGCAGCTCATGCATATGGCAATCTGCAGGCCATTAGTCTCTAGTCTTCATGGTCTCCAGATCAGCATGTATGTTAGCTGCATGGTCGGTGCCATCCTTTCTAGGCCAGGAGGAGCTCGGGTGTGTACCGCGGCAAATAGTGGAAGGAGAATTTGCCGTTTACATTAGTAGACCCTTGGCTCTCCATCGCCACACCCCATCCAAGTAACATTTGAAATACTTCCAAGGCAATTGGCTGGTTTGATCAAGCGTCATTTGTTTTAACCTGGTGCTATTGAAGAGATGCAGAATCGTTGTGTTCCTGTTTTTAGTATTAACATAATCTCCATGGGAATAAAACAAAATCAACGTCCACTGTTGTAATTAAAAAAAGACTGTAGAGGTTTAACATGTCGGACAGTAACTTAATTGCTAAAAAGTCTACATTAGATTTTTTTGAAAACCAAAAGTCGTTCTGTTGATCACAATTACAGGACGTTTTGGTGAGTGCCAGATAGGGTTCATGGTTGTGCTGGTGAGCGCACGTTTTACTAGCCACTCTCTGCCCGATAGTTTTCCCCGGCGCCTGACTCCATAATTACCTACAGGCCATAAAAACAAGAAACTAAGGCACTTGAGGTGTGTGTACAATTTTTGACGTTTACATTTGGTTTTAATGTGGTGTTGAAGCTATGTGGCTCCGCTATCTCTTGCCGGTATGCTTCTCCTCACCCCCCCCCCGGGATGCCCTCACCTTTGTTTTAACCGGGGCACGAGTCGGGGACACACGCGGGTGGACGCCGTCCACCTTGCTAAAAAGTTGGGCTAAAAAAAAAAAAAAAAAAAAAAAGAAGTTGAACTAGACCCGGTGTAATTTCCAAACACCGGGACACTTTCAGCAGCGCCTGCATGAAAATCTGCTTTTGGTCAGCAACAACGTGGAGACGGGATGGGGCTTTCTTATTTCCGACTCCTACTGGGCCCATAACAAAGGCTGAATCTAAGGGGATATCAGGCCTCCTTTTGCTGGAGTCTCCTGGCTGGGAGAGGTCAGGAGCTTCCCACCTAGAAGCAAATGAAGCTGAGGGGAAACAAAGGCTCACACCTTGTTAGCACTTTCACACATACTTGAGAGGCAGCTTTCCACTTTGTTCAGGCTCCGTTTAGGAGATATGCATGCACTGTAAGACTTCAGATGTGTTGGTCTTTACCGGTATTTGCACAAAATAAATAGCATTTATATAGCGCTTACTACCCTGGAGGAGGAGGTGTAATAATTTAAATATCACTATTTTTTCATTTTAAGCACTATGGGTAGAGGAAGCTTTACGCTGACAAAAGTCAACATTGGTTTATGTGTAGGTACTAAAATGTGAATCTTCTGCCTAAATCAGGAGGGTTTGTAAGTATACTTGAAATGTGCTCAAATGTACTCATGATACACCTGCTAAACATATGTGAGGACTTAAGATTTGATGCCACTTCTTGTGATGTCACTTTCTGTGATGCCACTTGCATACTGATTAACTAGGTTAGTCCCCCCACTTATTTTTTTAGGACTTGTGCCCTAGTCATAACAGGAGCACACACATTTTCAGTCGCTCCATTCCTGTTTATCGTCACATTCGCTGTGATAATGTTGCTACGTTTCAGGTGGTCACCACATATGCCAATTTTTCTTTATCTTAAATTATGTGTTGTCATTTTGATTTTTACTTTCTGTCAAGCATAGAGTTTCCTTTTCTCATTTTGAACCTCATGATGCTTGACCCAATAGCATAACCAGAGCGATTGAGGGGATCTTTCACAGGAAGGAGCAGGGATAAAAACCCAGCACACTTCACATACTCTATGTGTGTTCCTCATTATTTCAGCAGGTGACATACAGTTCCTGTAATGGGCAGTGGAAAGCTTGACACATTACGGCTGCCTCAGCCACCAGTACTTCTAAAGCAGAGTGCTGCACACAAGTCAGTTTATTTTGCTTAAAAAAACACAGTGGTGTGGCATTATAAATGTCCCTGTTTTTTCAACCCTTCGTCTTATCCCCGCCCCCTCCCATCCACCTCATCTAGGTTTCTTCACTACCCTGATTAGCCACCCGCAACAAATTGACAAAGCTAATAGGTCGCACATCAGCAGACCTATTGACTTCGCCAATGTTTGCTGTGATTTGATGCCAATCTGAGCACTATCTTCGAGAGAGAGAAACAAAAAATAGAGGTGAAGGAGGTGCTTAGATTGGGCAAGAAGCGGTTACCCCTCAGAAAGTAAGATATATCTGGATAGTTGGTCTCTCAGGGGTAGCTTGGTATTAAAACAACAAAAACACACCTTATTGGCCAAGGGAGCATTTGCACCTGGTGGACATCTTAGTACAGGTATTATGGTGCCCAAGTGATCTGATTGGCTTGCTGCAGCTGGGAAGAAAATGTTGAACACACCACTATAGGACTGTGACTCGCAATTTTCTTCAACTTGAGCACCGCATTTCAGGCCCATGAATCCCCGTTTCCTGAGGTGATATGGAATATTATAGGCAAATAATGCTACAATAACACAGCAAAAAACATAGCTCTTCAGAAAAGGAAAAAAAAATAATTTAAACAAGCAAGAAGCCTTTTGGCACTGACATTCAATAGGGAAGCCATGTAATAAAGCAAACCATTTCTGTACAGCAGAAAAACAGGATTGCACGGACCACTGCTGTAAAACAAAATTTGCAACAACTTTTGCGCATTTAGATGGAAGAGAAAAAAAAACAAAGAAAACTCTTGTTCTGGAGTAACATGCAACAATTTCTTATAAAGTGTATAATTGAATATCGATGCAAAGATAAAAAGTGTACTTCTCATATACATGATGCTATAATACAGGTCTTACATCCACCAACACAAATAAAATCGGACACTCTCCAAAACAAAATGAAAACTCAATGGCTGGCCGTCGGCTCTTCAATAGGAGAGCGACTATTTACTGTCAGTCTTTCAGACAAGAGATATGAACTGTTTGCAGAAGACTGAGCTCAAAACAAGACAAAAAACTTTATGGGACATTTGTCTCATTCTTTACCAATATCCAAAGTGAAGCTGTTGAAGAGTGCTACCTTTAAGGAGGACTCTGTTAGTGCTACATAACGGCCAATTAAAACAAAGCACACAGTATCTTAAAGAATCAGTGTAAATCAGTTAAGCAATTTCCAGTTGCCTTTCACTCCTACCACACAGCTGGAGGATTAGCATTCTCAAACACTGAATTTCTACCTAAATACCTACAAGCTGTCATTCACTGCTGTATTCGCAGTCACACAGTTAAATAAAATAAATAAACTGTACAAAACTTGGAATGTAGATAAGCAGAGGCACAATCTCCGGAAAGGGAATAAATAATTCAAAAATCAAACCACGCCCTCTAAATACAAACCTCTGCGGTTTTAATAACTTAGTTCAGGCCCTGCTGTCAGGAGTTGCAAAAAGGGCTTTTTGTTAAAATACAGGTCATATGCTCCATTACAACAGTAAAAGGGTGCCAGAGGCAAATACCATGCTCTATCAGGCTGACCACTCCCCTCACTACTAACAGCAATAGAGGCAGGTTATGATGGCCGAGGATGGATTTGTGGCGAGACCATTCCAATCTGAACAGGCTAGAGTGATCCTTCACTGAAACTGCTGCAGAAATGGTTCAGATCTTTCCATATATTTTTAGGAAGACACCAGAAAGTCAGTTTTCTGAAACTAATTAAAGCTTCGCTAACACACAACAGTTTGCACCTAACAGAGCACGTTAGAAGTTTAAGCACTGCAATGAATAATTCACACATTTTAATCTGCACTTTTAGAATGTTTTTTGGTATAGTACATAAGCCTAAATAGACTATTAGGCTGGTGTAGGGCCTGTCAACGCAAATGCTTATGTGCACCCCAACATGGGTGCACTTTAAATAGGAGTTCATCCGGATAAATCAATTAAATGCATCTGAATGCTTAAGTCCTGTTCTGTAGTAAAAATCTCTCAGTCACAGACTGATTAAATGATGAATACTGTGCAGCAGTTAGAAATCGGTCAGCGTCCATTCTGCACACGCAGTTCGGCTCACGTTCACTTAGATTCCTCAATTGTCCCTTTGCTGAGGTCTGTCATTTTGGGATATTTTACTTTCTTCTGGTCCAGTTCATTCTGCGCCCAAAGAAGCAGTTTCAGCAGCTTTGCCAGCTTGGGAGTGGACTCGCGATTTTCATAATCCAGTACAGCTTGGTTGACTTCACTCCATACCTGACAGGAAATCAAACAGGTTTGTCAATCTGTGGCATAGCAATAAAACAATGCACGTTTTCAATGGAAAACTTGCTAATAAAACCATTTCCCTCCTCTCACAACATTCAGCCCTAGGACAAAGAGGCATGGAACCAGAGGGTTATCCTTCCTTCATTCCGTATCCAAGATTGGCACCTGAGTTAATCAGTTGTCGAATGAACGTAGGTGGAAAGTATTTCAAGCAAATCTACACATCAATCTGTAAACAAACATTTTGCTCTCTACTTGCGCTGCGGAATGAAACAAACTTGTCACCGTGTGCTGAGACAGCAGCAAATTGTGCGACTACGCTGATATTTTATAGGTGAAGAGAGCAATTAATATCAGGTGGCGAAATACTGGGGCAGAACAGAACATGAGAGAGGGATGCAATATTGCTCATACAGGAGAGTGGAGCAACTAGCGTCAGCAAGCAGAGGGAAATCTAGAGACTGTAGGAGAAAAGAGAATGACAAGTATGGTGGGTATGCAGTTTTATCCACGGGCTTGACCCTGCAAGACTGCAGGTAAGAATCACCCAGTTTGCTACTTTACATCGCAGTGAATTACCATGCAGGTAAAGTATTTTTTAATGTTCTAATCCAGTCATTAAAAACAAAAGGTGGGAGGGGTGGAGGGGGCATAAGGAATATGGGATGGGTAAGGGAGGGTAGAGTTAAAGGAAGGCACGTTATTTTAGGTTTCAGGGGCGGGGTGCAGTTAAGGCAAGTAGTGGTATTTTAGGGTTTAGGGGAAGGTAGAGAAGTTTTTTTTAGGGTTCTGGGGCAGGTAAGGGTAAAGAGAAAGGGAAGTAAGGGTTTTAGGGTTCAGAGGGAGGTAAAGGGAGGAAAGGAGTTTTTCGGGGTCAGGGATGGGTAGAGGTAATGGGAGGTGGTTGGGGTTCAGGGGAAGGGAGAGGTGTAAAGGAAGGTTTGAGTCACTATAAAACAAGCATTGGCATAGCCAATAGGTCTCGCCTTTGGGACCTTACAAGTGTATAGCCATGAAACAGTTGCATAACTAAATACTTATAAGGTCCCAAGAGCGAGACCTATTGGCTATGCCAAGTGGCCGTGAAAGTGATCGCGATCAAACATCACAGCGGCGGTGCGAAAGTGAAAGTAATCGCGGTAAAGCGCGGCACGCGCGCCCGCACACATGCACTGTAGCTCTAGGCTGGCCTGGTGGCACTTTTTGGAGCCCTCTCAATAAGTCTCGCCAGACCAGCGCATGCGCTGGGTCAGGCGAGACCTAAAAAGTGATGTTGGGAGGGCTACTCTTCAAAAAAAATGATATAATATAATCACACAATAAAACTGCAATGCAGGGTAAAGCTCTGCATTGTAAAGTCTGATATTAAAACGGTGGGCAAGAGGTGTGCCTGTTCCCAAGGTGCAAATGCAGTGATAACAATCAATGAAATAATGTTCCTTGGTGCTGCACAGCTGACCAAACCAAATTCTATAGCAGGGCAGGAGGATAGGATTAGGCCTCCCTTACTGCAAACAAGTGGCAGCCATTATCAGCATACACATTTCCCAGCAACACCTGGGAATGAAACTGCATGCGAGACTAACTATGTTCATGAAACCACCAGATGTCGAACTCCGCCTCTTTCTTTGCTACTGAGGCACTAAATAAGTGTCTGTTTAAGTTAAAATGCTTAGATATTTATTTCCGATATTTGTGTTTTAGTATAGGTTTGTTTGCATTCCTTTCCAGCTGGCGTGTAGAGCTTCATAAATGCACTGTCCTGTACCACATCCGGCAGACAGACACCAGAGCCATTTTTTGCCGTTATTATTGGCGAAGGCATATCTCTACGTGTCATCTAGCAAAGAAATGCAATGACTGAATTCTTCGGTTTTGAAAGTAAACCCAGGGAGTACAGAGAAGAAAATGCAAACTCAGTTCTCGCTCATGAGGACTAGGGTGGACATCTTCTAAAGTGAAAGCTGGATGAACCTCGAGCAGAGGACCTCAGTCACCATCGTGGAATACCCCCAGTGTAGTAGTCTATTACATATAAGCAAGCCCCAAATAGGGAAGTTATGAATAGACAGCGTCCCTGGCCCAAGATGGGGGGCAAAATTTTCCTTCAGTCTAAAACAGACACCAAGATGTTCATTATTTTTGCTTATAAACGTGAATATAAGAACTAAAGAAAAAGTATAGATTGCTCCTGCAAGTGTGTCAGGACAAACTCTTAGATATAGCTAGCCTTTCAGCAAAAATCATGGAGATGGCTACAACAGATCATCTCCTTATTTACCCCAATGTGCTTTCAGGCTGGACCCAATGCAACCTTGTGCCTCCTGGGAGAATTTAAACTTTCCACACACACACAAAAAAAACAAGCATTTGCAATGCAATCGGTCTCGCATTAATTAAGTTTCAGCTATTGGCATTGCTAAATATTGCAACACCAATTGCAACAAAAGTCTATAAATTGTAGGCCAAAAAAATGTGTATTTTTTTTTGTAGCAATGGTGGCATGCTGCGCTTTAGAGGAGTATGTTTAAAAGTAAAGTGCGCCTTACTGCGATTGCTACAATAGTTAATTGTGGATGCGTTAACAATTGATGTGTGCACTGATGGCTGGTGGTGTGTGTGCCGGTAGAAATTGTGCACTGATGGCTGGTGGTGTGTGTGCCTAGTGGAAGTGTGCACTGCCGGCTGGTGGTGTGTGTGCCTGGTGGAAGCGTGCACTGCCGGCTGGTGGTGTGTGTGCCTGGCGAAAGCGTGCACTGACTGACGGCTGTTGGTGTGTGTGTGTGTGTGTGTGTGCCTGGTGAAAGCGTGCACTGATGGCTGGTGGAGTGTGTGTGCCTGGTGAAAGCGTGCACTGATGGCTGGTGGAGTGTGTGTGCCTGGTGAAAGCGTGCACTGACGTCCGGTGGTGTGCGCCTGGTGGAAGCGTGCACTGATGGCTGGTGGGGGTTGTGCCTGTAGAAATTGTGCACTGATGGCTGGTGGTGTTTGTGCCTGTAGAAATTGTGCACTGGTGGTGTGTGTGTGCCTGGTGAAAGCGTGCACTGACGTCTGGTGGAAGCGTGCACTGATGGCTGGTGGTGTCTGTGCCTGTAGAAATTGTGCACTGATGGCTGGTGGTGTTTGTGCCTGTAGAAATTGTGCACTGGTGGTGTGTGTGTGCCTGGTGAAAGCGTGCACTGACGTTTGGTGGTGTGTGCCTGGTGGAAGCGTGCACTGACGGCTGGTGGTGTCTGTGCCTGGTGAAAGTGTGCACTGACGGTGTGGTTGTGTGTGTGTGGTTGTGTGTGGGTGTGTGGTTGTGTGGTTGTGTGTGTGTGGGTGTGGTTGTGTGTGTGGTTGTGTGTGTGTGTGTGTGTGTGTGTTTGTGTGTGTGGTTGTGTGTGTGGTTGTGTGTGTGGTTGTGTGTGTGGTTGTGTGTGTGGTTGTGTGTGTGGTTGTGTGTGTGGTTGTGTGGTTGTGTGCTTGTGGTTGTTTTTGTGTGATTGTGTGTGGTTGTGTGTGTGGTGTTTCACGGGGCAGCGAAGGAGACAGGAGAAAACAAGGCCTGAATCCAGGACAGTTTTTCAAGTTATCTAAGTAAGATAAATGAATATAGAATTACTATAATAATTATTTAATTAGTGGTCATATAACAACTGGCCTGGATGTGGCTTTCATGATTTTTTGTTGAAAACTCTTAATTTGACCTGACACACCATATCTTGCCTTTTGCCTGCCAGTAGCTAGTTACATGGTCCACTTTCACATTCTCAGCCCAGTGCCACATTATCTCTAATGCCCAGCTAGTGTTGATAATTGACATTTGGTGGGATGTGCACGTCAAGGACAATTCGGCCTTTCGGTCTTACACGAACAATAAACTAAAGCCAGTTCCAACGGTGATGAGAACATCTGTTATTTATAGCACTTAGAAGTGTCAACCCCTGTGGTTTAAGGGTGTATTTATTTAGAAGTAAGTTAACACGAGTTTTCTAACCACCTACTCTTAATGGAGTCAAGGGCTAGCAACATACAAGAGGACAATGAGACATAACGAGAGAGGCCACGTGAATGAACCAGGGAGACGCCATTTATGAATGGGGTAAATTATTGCATATCAAAAAGCCTGCACGGGTGTCTCCCAGAGTGTCACAATCCACAAAATCAGCCAAAAGATCGCCCTGAAAGCCACGGACACAGTGTACAAACATTAGGAGGATTAATTAAAAGAAACATGTGCGCCGAGGACACCCAGCAGCCAGTTCGAGGATCCATACAGTGACGCTGCCCTATTTGTTATGGAATAATTGTGAGGTTCGCGCGCGGATGCCGGCTATGTGTTACTGAAGCGTTAAAACACAGTTTAATGTGCCATCAGCTCTGGGATCGAGTGTGCTGCTGGCCCCGGAAGCTGAGTACGGAAAACGTCCGCCTGTGAACCCTGATGTGCCCAGGCGCCTCTGTCTGAGGGAGATGTACTTTTCACACTCGTGATAATTGCCAGGATTCACTGGTGGGCAAAAACACTCAAACTTTAGCTGCACAAATCAAATTTAAGTGCAAAATTCACATTTGGTGCAAAGTAAACATAATATTACATTTAGAAGCAAAATCCCATTTGCGTGTAAAGTCAACATTGGTGCAACAGCAACCAGAGTGTGGAACATTTGTCAGGGAAGTGAAACCAGATGATTTCAATTCAAGAGGAAAACAATACAAGCCCGGCAGAGCGTGGCGCACGCGCGCTTGGGGGCGGGGGAGCGCATTCCAGGCGGGGGAGTGGACCCTTTGAAGTGCTCCCAAAAAGCGGATTGCATGGCGGCACGATGCGCGTGATTGTGCGCGTGCTAGCCATGCAATCCGCTTTTTGGGAGCACTTTTAAAAGCCCCTATAGTCTCGCTTTGCGATCGCTTACGCGATAGCAAGGAAAGACCTAAAAATCACATGTATTGACCGTTAGAAACTCTATGACGAAGAGGGCAAGACACACATTGCATCCCTTTTCATAGAACTAATTTCGTCGTCAGGCGCCTCTAGAAGATCGAAAGAATGCTTTCTATCAATCAAGTGCTAAACGGTTTGTAACCAATACATATACCCAAAATTCAAGCCTCCCCCTCACTCCACACCATTACTGCACCGTAACCGGTCCTGACCTTTTCGTCTGCAAGTCATTATTTTACAGAAGCCATCGGATGAACGGCACCACATCCGAAAAACGTCTTTACACAAAGCAAAAAGCCTGTTGTCGAGGATTGTTCGAGATGCAGGACTGGGAAAGAGCTGCATTTTTTTATACACAAAAGGCCTCAGTAAGGGGTGCGAGTTTGATGGAATCGAAAGAAAGAAGACAACTCCCAGAATTCATTTGGTTTCACGCGAAGGTTAGCACCTGCGGTTCAGACAGACTAAGCCCTTTGCACATCGACGAAGCATTCCAAGAAAACGTTTTAGGGCGGCCACACACAATACTGAAAGTTGGGACAGGGAGGACTTGCGAGAAGGGTGGTGCAATGTTCCTGAACCAAATACAATACATTACTTTGCTTATCACTTCGACCGCCTCTTCCACTTGAGCACCTACCCATGAGTTGAAAAATCTCCATCTTGAAAGCAAACCACCGCTAAAACAAATGTGCTGCTCGGAAGGTATCCTGTCCTCTTTTCACATAAAAAGAAAAAATAAAACACCCACTCGTTCTTGTTTTAAGATGGAGCACACCTGGAAGCAAGGAACAATCAGCAAACACTCAATGAATAGTCATTTCTGATTGGCCCAACCTGCTTCCTGTTAACCAATGGTCTCGCATGGATTTCTTTTTTAGCCAGTAAGTTTGATCCCATGGTAGTTTCAGAACAAGCCCAGCGGAGCGTGGCGCGCGCGCGCTTGGGGGCGGGGGAGCGGACCCTTTGAAGTGCTCCCAAAAGGCGGATTGCATGGCGGCACGATGCGCGTGATTGTGCGCGTGCTAGCAAGGCAATCCGCTTTTTGGGAGCACTTTTCAAACCCGCTCTCTATAGTCTCGCCTTGCGATCGCTTACGCGATAGCAAAACGAGACCTAAAAACTAAAGGAAATTGGGATCATATTTTCTGGAAGAATCACTTTTGGAAAAATCTGTGGGACCCTCAGTTATTTTCAGTCAGTGGTATATACTTTACCACTGATGTACTAGTAGCTGGTAGCATCATCAAAGGGTCTTTTTGCCTCCACCAGGAGGTAATCTCTCTGATCGAAGAGATTAGTTGACAAGCTGTGGCTTCATATCACCTGGCTGCAGCTCCTGGCCAGATCATGTTTGATTCCATGCATGTCTTTGGACCAGGTCCACTCTTGTGTTCTCTTGAGGATGGACAACATAGCAGAGGTTCAGTACATTAACCGATTGGAAGGCACGAAATCGAGGATGCTAGTAGAGTTGGCCAAGAATTGTACAATTTTTTGCCTCCTAGACAATTTCAGTAACTGCTATGAAAAATTAACATGGTGACAGATTAGAACTTGTGGTTCCTTAGATACTCCTGTGACTAAATTTTGGATCAGCTTTATTCTCAGTATTCCAGTAATAGTGAGGTGGGCCTTTTTCTCCGGATCACTTTCCTTGAAGACTGAATGTTAGGCTTCCAGGATTTTCGGTTCAAGGCTGAGCCAGGAAGTGGCAGCAACAGATACATTCTTGCAGACTTCAGGGATGGAGGAATGATGCTTTTCCTCCATGATCAGTGAGAGTCAATATGGTTTCTTGCCTCCATGATCAGTGAGAGTCAATATGGTTTCTTGCCTAATGTGCTTAAAGGAGTCAGTGGCAATTATTGTGGAGATCTCCAGAGTCCATGGGAGCGGGTAATGATTTCACGATGCTTCCCCCAGGAAGGAACTTCAACAAGTGGCCCCATGGCACTCCGAGAGCCAATTTATCTGAGAAAACGGGTCAATATTTTACAATGAGAGAACTTACACATTATCACAATAGAACTGCAGGTTAAAAACAGATCTTATTAGTACATCGTAATATTCATGGTAGATTAGGTCAGTTGCTACCAGTCCTGAAGAATTGCCACAGACCGATCCAAGCACATTAAGCAAGAAACAGGTTGACCTGCTCACTGCTCTTAGGGTTCATTATTCCCTCTACTGGTACGCAGATTTAAAAAAAAAAATTACAAAAAAAAATTGGCACGAGTTTTCTGTATTAAAGATTTGACATTAGGTACCCTATAGCCAATATTAACCTCACCATACCCTATCCAGAGCACAGTGAAGGGCATCACTCCACTATCCGACTAACATCGGACAGAGGTAATAAAAGATCTCCGGCAAAGAACCCACAAGAGGGACCCACTGAACATTGCAGTGCCCGCCCAGCGAGAAGCACGGTCCAATTATGAAGCCTGTGTTCTTTATGGAACAGGAGTGGTGCCAGGAACATACAAAAGGCTTCATTCCAATTAGATGGAGTAGCTGGTGAGCTGAGAGCAACGTTGATTCTGCAGGATTAGTAATTTCTGACATTCTGCACTTTGTCAGAGTTGGCCGAAAAAAGGCACAGGAGCAAGATCCATTGTACAGTGAACTAGTTCAAATTGGCCACTCCGGCTGCCATACTGCATGCAGTTAAAAGGATGAAATTCCATTGAACGCACACTCCTAGAATGGAGAAGGTTAGTTAAGCCTTCCTATTGTAAGTATTAGGAATTGCGGAACCTTAAAATGGTCCTATCTTCTTTTCCAAGTTGGCATGACAACGAACTGCTGGTTCAAAAATAATGTTTCGCTAATCTCACTATTTGTTGTGCTTCATAGGGTATCGGAGTGTCTCATGTTCAGGCACTGGATATGGACTGGAAGGATTTTTACCCCGGATTCGGCAACATTCACCCTTCGAAGAAAGACCAAGTCCAATACTCCGATCACCTATACCACATTCCCGGAGCGCCCCGGGTTGTCCTTCGTCAGAAGCTTGAAGCAGTAGCTGTATAATTAACACCTATTAAGAGTGGGGGCAGCTTTCTAACTTCTACTTTCTTTCTGAAAGTCGCTTTAGCCAATTTTCTCACCAACTCTGTCCCATTCGGGGGCTGTACTCTGCAGGAGAAAGGGATGGCTACAGTTCAATTTGATGCACTCTTCCAAGGGCGCTATGCCCTCCCAACCCCCCCCCCCACCACCACTAATTCTAGTGGCAACATTGGAGGCTATTACAAATGCAGCAGATTGGCCAGCCGAGTCCACATTAAGAGCTTTTGCTTCAATTAATTGATAGTGGACATTGCATCAATAACAGTAAGCTTAAAAAATCCTCACCTATTGTTCCGCCACAGAATGTAAACTTTTCCGGCTAGCACAGAGAAAATTCCCTTCCAAATCACGATTACAACAAAATACTGAAACCACTAAGGTGTTTATCATGGAAGAGATTACTTTTCATCGCATTCAGGGTCATGACAGGCGTTAGCAGTGAATCCAGTTACCAATCAAGTTTTCTTTTGATAAAAACTGACAAAGAGTATGAATCTGTGAATGGGGACAAACTTAAGTCTATGATACCTTAGGTGACTTGTTCACTTGGGTACTGGTACAATATCAGATTACCATTCCGTATTGGCCCAGGTCATACACACTGGGTTCAAATTATTTTTTAACTAAGCAATTGAAGGTAGGTAACTGAAGTCCTAGGCTAAAGCCAAACAGTAGTATAGCAGCTACTAATGTGATTCGTACATCAGTCTTGTTGCAGCATGCAAAATCGTACACTGTTTACCTCCTGAACATCAAAGTTTGAATAAACAATTTCACGTAACTGGTAAACAGTTTGTTCATTTGATAAGTGGGTAAAGTGGGTAATTCACTTAGAGATATTTAACTGGCAATGAACATTTAAAAAAAAAAAAAAAAAAAAAAGATTTCACCATGCAGCCACATCAATTTTTTTGTTTTAAACCAGAGATCTACGGGTACGAGCTTTCAGAAGCATACACTGTCAAAACACTGATAGAATGAGCAGGTTAGTGGAGTAAAGTGCAGAATATTCCCAAAGCTGCGGATAGCAGATTTCCCTGATAAAAATATACTTTAAGCACTGTGTTTGACTAACTTGCACATCGGGACCCAGGTTCATTTTTACATATTTTTCTTAATACAATTTTTTTTTATAATAAAACATATTGTGATCAATAGAAGGTGTCTCAGGGCTCTTCAACGGGTATGAAGGTACTCAAAATCTGTAAAAGCTTCCAAATATTGACTTCATAAAGTAACGAAAAATTGTAGTACTGAACACAGATGAGCGAAAGGCATGAAAAACAAATAGTGCCTGAATGCAAGGTCTAAACACAGTTATCTGCCTAGAGACCACGAATTTAGATGAAATCTAACCTAATACAGATTCTCTGGAGCTTGCGAGCTGAGGCGAAGTTGTGAATGCCACCCTGCAACTGCCACACCAATCCAAAGAGCAGGAAAGAACACACAATAGGATACACAAAGCTTATTTCGAAGCATTACCTTTTGCCTCTGCATCATGTTCAGCAGGTCTCCAAACGGCGACTCTTCTGGGTTATCAAAAGCAAGCAAGGCCAATGTACGCTCCATCTCTGTAAGACACTCTCTGCTCTCCTCTCCCTGCTCCGCTAACTGTGTCTGAGCAAACTCCAAGGCTGCTTCAGTCTCTCGTTGACGAATCAATTCAATCAAATGCTGTTGCTGTACAAGAAAAAAAATAGAGGGTGAAAACCAACAATTTATCACAAAGCAAGTTGCACTGTCCATCAATGCAAAGGTTGACATCAACTTTTGGTGCAAACTGGGATCCCACACAGCTTTTTAAAGCAGCAAAGATGAGATGAGCTAGACAATTAGTTGTGGGTGGAGGAAAGGATTGTGGCTGATTTTGACATAGGACACATTTGGTCCCTCCAATTCAGTTGTTCCTTTAGCCAGCAGAAAGCCAACCTCAATCTTGAACCTGGCATGTTGGAAGAAGATGTAATGTAACGGTCAACATTTCAATGCCTTGGCTCCTTTAAAAGACTAGCATCTACAAAGCTACATATAATACACTATCTACACACTGTTTACCTGTTCCTTAAATCCAGCTAACAGCCGCATTTCCTCTCAGCAGAGAGCAATAAAGACAAGACATTTTAAAAAGCAAAATACTCATTTTAGTAACTCTCCCATGCCATCTTAAAGTGTACCAATTGCAGCGCAAAGAACTTGAAAGGCTCAGCTTACATAAATAACTCCCATGTGAACTTATTTATGTCTTGAGATTTACCAATTCACCACAAGTGCCCAGAAACCAACTAGCCTCACATCAGTGTATTTACTTTGATGACCCACAGAGAAAAGATCCCATGAATGTACGCTTAGTCGTATGCAGAGGACCTGTACACAGAACTTGACAGTTTGTGACCTCTCCAGGTGGAGGGGGTTAACTACACTACACAGGATTCTGGACCCACCCAGCAAAAAAGTACCTCTCAGTGAGTACATCTTGAGGCACAATGCTCCCACTAGACACACCGCAAGCTAAGTGTCCCAGAATATCATCAAGCCACTGTTACGCATTTTCATGAAACACCTAAATAAAGTGAGGACTTCAGATTCAAAATATAAAAACAAACACCACGAGTTACCAGACAACACTCATGTGACAGTGCTGCAACTACTTTCGCTTAAAAAGATTCAATGTCAAGAAAAAATGGTTTTATTCAAATAAATACACAAGTTAAAATATATGTGATTGGCTACTGGTTTGGAAACATTTGTTTCCTTCCCAGGTGTTCAATAAAAATACATAAACTAAGCCATTTATGCCTGTGGCTGATAGGTTGATCGAAGAGCAGGTTGATCGAAGAGCAGGGGATGTTTAAAGACATATTAAATAATGAAATCACAACAAAATGAAAAATGTTGAATCAAGTCCATAAACCTCTTCGTTATTCAGAGTTTAAGAGCAATGTTACGGAACAGTCGAGCGTGCAGCAAGATGGCTGCCTGTAAACGAGTGCCAACTCGCCCAGCACCTAAATCCTCCAACAGCCTGCAAATTAGAAGCCCTATGAGCACACCGGCCTGATCCCGGAGAAAGTAACAGATTCAGAGCCAGTAGACAAGGTACAGTATCAACAGTGCTGTGCTGCATTCGCTGCAGGGTTTAAAATAGAACTGTGTGTACGAAACTAACTGCATAGTGTGTGCAAGTGAGAAATTACTTCACTCTCAATTACTCAGACGCAATAATAAGAAGTACTGTTGTCAACTGCGACACAAACTGGCAGAAAGCACATCATGAGGCAAAACAGAGGATAGTGCCCTGCAAACAATTTGCAAAAGAACACTTTTAAACGCTCTTCACACAAGATTAACCTCAGACCTTTTAATGCTGAAGTAAAAGGCAACAGTCGAGCTCCACTGGTATTGTGTCTACACTCGAGGAAGTTCTAAAAGCTGTGGATGGTACCAGGTCATTCTGGAACACAAAATTGATCAATGAATGTGGATTTCAATTGTCGACAGAAGGCTGTCAAGAAAATTAGTAAGAGAGTGGGGGACAACAGAACATGGCCTAAAAGTAGTAAGTATCATAAAGCAGTTGGAAAACAGGTCCCAACATTTACATAAGATAAATAATACGAGTTTCAGAGAGCCGGAAAAACGGTGAGGCATTCCCATAAAAATAAGGTTCTATTTGTTTGATTTCCTGAGCAGACAAAAGACCAGTGTGTGGAACGGTTCGTTAAAAGTTGAATTCAGCCCCTGGCGATGGCAGAGGATATGGGGGAAATAGAAAACATTCAGGGGTCATATATGCGAACCCCCGTTGTCGGGATCAGAGTCCGACCTCAGCGAATAATGCAGAAGGTACACTTCACTATTAGAGGGGATGGGATCCACGTATGGGAATGCTTGCAGGAGGTTACCTGTGTTGTATGTACAGATGACGTATGGCCGTTACAAAGTGCTATCACCTATGTTAATGTTGACAGAGATGAATACAACCTGTGTCGTGAACATGAACTCTGTATAAGGAAAGGTGCAAAATTACTGTTAATAAAAATTGTTTAAAAAAAAAAAAAAAAGTTGAATTCAGGAAGTAATGAGTCTTCTGAGGCTTTTGACCTTTCTTTTCTAGTTGAGAGGACTCATGTGGTCCCCAAGCATTGCCCATCACCACCACCCGGAGACTCCAACAATGGCAAAAAATGTTAAACTATAGAAATAGGGATGCTATCGTGCAATGTGCAAGATAATCTGGACCACATGCATATGAGAACACCTTGATGCTGCTGTTACTAGATTTCAAAGAGGCAGAATAGCAAAAGGGAAGTGTCAATGCCACCCAAAACAAATTACGTTGGGACTAAAATATGTGAAGAGGTTTCCAGAGAAGCGCAAAATATTTTCAGAATGTTCAAGAGGTATGCAACGGTCTCAAGGTGTAGCAAATTCAGGGACCTCCGAAGAAATGACTGACTAATCAATCCTGCATCTGAACATCGAAAGGTCAACAACAGCCTAAACTGATATAGATCACCTTTGATCTCCGCTTACACTGAATGAGAGACAACAAGCCTCTTCCTTCTTGGGGGAAGTATTATCTTTGAATAGCAATGGATTAAGAGAAGAAATGAAAAGGGAAACATTTATCTAATGTTTACATAGACACACACCCTACTAGGTTCAAGAAGCCCAATAAATAGATATGGAATGTCACTTTGTTAGATAATACAGATACATTCTACTCACTCATGCCGGCTATGCCAGAGGTTCAAGGAGAGTGGTCATTTGCACATGAAAGGTAACCAGTAGTTTCTCAGGGCTATGCCGCTGTGCCTGGTTTATGGTACATCGGACCACTCCACAACAGTAGTATCTTTTTGCGAAGGTAAAAGATATACACAAAACATTTGAAAATTAGATGCATGGGTTCTGATAAGCAGATCCACTGCTAAGCAAATAAACAGGACGGCTAATCCATACTTTGAGGATAATAGAGGGTCAGTCTTCAAGGTTGTGATCCTGTTTCAGGCCATGTACTCATTGTCATTAAATAAAAATAACACCAGCCAAGTAAGGAGCTATAAAAAGGGATTATCTCAACTGTAAGAACTCTTGAAATACTCAACCTTAGTACTAACAGAAAATTACAACACTTGCATGATGAATACAAACAAGCATTTACAATGCAATGGTCTCGGCATTGTTAAAGTTAGAGCTATTGCCATTGCTCATGACATTTGTTTATGTTTTTGTTTTTAAAACATTTAAAGAAATGGCATTGTTATTTACAATGTCAATCCCATTCAGCTGACTAGATGCCAACGCGTCACCCTGTTCCGCACAATGATGTGTATGAAACCGGCCGTTGGTGCCGCTATATCTCAATATCCCAACATGCTTCCTGTTGTCAGATATCCTTGCCTGCTTCCCATTCCTCATCACTTTTGTCACTGAATATGGGGGGGCGGGGTCACTTGACAGACATGACTAAGAGACATGGCCTCACCAGCAATTGTATGTAGGACCCTGCAACGCCATCCTTGAGCCAATGAAGACTGCTGGATGGAACCAGCGTGCTCAAATGCCGAGACGTGTTCATGAGGCAACGAGCCGGTGCTGTACAAGATGTATGAATAAACAGGTCCGTTTTTTACCATAAATGACTGCAAAATGAGAGCCACTCTCTCCAGAAAAAGCAGGCCAAGGTGACATTTTGGTAATGCCAGGGTGATCCTGCATATTTTTGGGCATTTCACATTATGCTTGTTGCGTAAAATTCCCGAAAGTATGCCATTATGTCATGTTGCATAATTTCAAGTCTGTTCGGTTAAAAATCCTACTGTGAGATCGCGAGCGTGACATGAACGAACAAAACACGAGCTGCTGCTGTTTGCGCCACTTATGGATTTGGCACTATTTTCTGGGCGCAAAATGCATTCACAATGGACAAGAGGGCGCATTTAAAGCACTAAATGCGAGATTTCCATTTTGCATAATTTTTCTAAAATTGTGCGATTAAGCAGTCTAAATTGTGTGAATTTTGCACACCCCTTCCTGATCACACAAGTGCCCTCCGACACTGCTTCTTTCTTATTATCCCCCTTTTGCCTGTCTCCTTTCATCTGTTGTCTCATATAATCGCACTGCCCTCAAGATGCCCCCTCCATCAGGCTTCTACAACTTGTTTACCCTCAGGTCACCCGATGCCTCTCCTTACCTCTGGTAAACCCCTCGCCCACGTTTCCTGGACCAGCCAACACTCGACCCCTGGCCTGCTTAATAATCGTTGACAAGCGGCCTTAAATCATGTGAAACCTTCAGCCACTGTAAGATTTGTAATCAAGGACAGTCTGCATTCTGGGACTTGTAGTTGAGCCTTTACTGTTACAACTTTGTGAGTAAATAGTCATGGTTGCAATACTGAACGACAGTGTGGCCTACCGCCAGAGATGCCTACTCTGCTGACTTTGGAATTGGGGAACCAGGATCGAGTCTCAGCGTCCGTGCAACATCCTGTGATTGCGGCTAAATCCCTTTTTCTCCCATGCCTACAAAAATGAATATGTGCGTAACTGGTGCTCGTGTAAAGCGCTCCAATACCTTTGTCTCAAGTTCACGCTATATAAAAACTGCAACAAAAAATATGCTGCAGGCTACAAAGTCATAACTATCTAATTCTGAAGGTGTAAGCAGGGCATGGGACCCCTCGAGAG
Organism: Triturus cristatus; assembly: GCF_964204655.1. NCBI lineage: Eukaryota > Metazoa > Chordata > Amphibia > Caudata > Salamandridae > Triturus > Triturus cristatus. Next base: position 1,658,638,469 of record NC_140590.1, on the reverse strand, counting down.
CGATAGGGAGCAGGCGCCCCAGCCCCCTCCCCAGGTCGTTGTAACCCCCAACCATGTTTGTCACCTTCTCCCCCCGACTGCAGGCCGCCGCCCCTCACCTGCTCTCCATCCCATACAAGATCCTCTTCACCTCCTGCAGCTCCCGCTCATGAAGGTGCTTCTCCAGGGGCCGTTCCACCGACTCCAGCTCTGAAGCCATGGCGAGGCACTCAGGGGACTCAGTAGCCCTACAGCCAAGAGTGTGAGTCGAGGGCAGGGGGCGGAGCCACAGGAGGGAAACAGAGAACCCCTGGGGGGTCACTCGGGCACGGGGAAGAGAGGGGTGACAACACGAGAGCTGAAGAGGGAGAGAGAGACGGGGACAAGGGTCAGAAAGCCTCGCGCTGAAAGTAAAAAAAAATGTTAACACTATTATCCGTATGCAGCGCGTTTTTTCGCGCTGCAACTTTACCTGACGATTGCTGCACCCACCCTGCGGCTCCGATGCGAACTCCTGGCCAAAAGTACGTGGTGCTCCGCCCCGGGGTCTATGGCCTTTCCTGTGGCCCAGTGGGGTGCTGCTGAACTGGTGTGACGGGTCTGACCCCGCCCACTGGGCCTCACGCTGTGTCGCAGTAGACACTGGCGGCTGCTGTTCGAACTGCGGGAGCCGCACGATTGCCCCCATACTGTGCCTGCATTGCCCGGAAACTTATCAGTGGAGACCTGTGGCCCTGCTTGGGAACCGGACACTCCTCCGATCTGCTCCCCTGTAGCGGTAGCGGTGTGCTCTATTTCCAGGCATTAGAAAAGAGGCTGGCAGGCTGCGGTGCACTTAGCTGAGCCCAGACACGTGGTGGAGTAGCACGTTTGTCATCATACTGTGCCTGCATTGCCTGGAACGTATTTAGTGGTGACCTGTGGCCCAGTTTGAGGGCCAGACGCTCGCTCCCCTGGCCTGCTCCCCTGCGGCATTGAAATTGGTTAGGCGGGCTGTGCTGAGTGACGCACCGGGACTGTGTTCTTGCTGCGCTGCTGAGGGTGGCCGACGTTGGGGACTGCTGAGGGGCCCCTGCGGCGGCTACCTACACAGCGGGATCTGCCTTTTGTGCCGCGGCGGAGGCTCGAAGAGTGGCGGCGCTGAGCGGCTGTTTCTGGGAGCCGGAAATTAAGGTGACAGATTGCGATGCCCTGAGCTGAGCCTTGCTGCCTTTCTCCGAGGTGAAGCAGAAATGCCTCGGAGAAAGGCAGCGGCGTTTTCGGATTCGGGACATTTAAACACGCCCAGCGAAAAGAAACGAAAAAAACGCCCCCGAATCCGAAAAGGACGGGGCCTGTTAGGAGTGACAAACCTCTTCTCCAATGGCTGGCCACCATTCAAGAGGCCAGCAAATGGAGGAGAGGAGAGAAGAGGGGCGGGTTCAAGCCCCTCTTATCCAAGTCATTAAATCTCGCGAGCAAGACTGCGCAAGCGCAGCCTTCGCTAGCCGAGACCTAAAAAAACTATAAGAGACAGCTAGGAGTCGGCACTGGAAGATCACGAGAAGGATTCTTAATCTGGCAATAAAGCAGGGAAGCCATACGCATGGCTTAGAAAACAGGAGAAGGTGGTATAACAGGTGAGTCCAATTAATGAAAAACAGTAGCAGATCTCTAATGATAGGTTAGAAGGCTACGGTGTTAAGTGTTTAGATACTATTATGAAGCCTTGTATCATTCCCATACACAGATTGCAGACAAAGAAATGCATGATTTCCGTTATAGGATAAAACATTGCAACTAAAGCAAGATTGGACTACTGAGGAAACAGCGACAGTGGTGTGTAAACTGCAGTCAAGAAAGTCCATAGGCCAGGATGGTTTGCTTGCAGAGGAATGCAGATGACTTTCGAGCACACCGTGCCAGGAGCTTCATCACTTACTTGGAACCACGAGAAGAAAAAAAAACCATTAAGTCACCAGACTTGTGTCATACCAATATTGTGGTAATGTACCATGAGAGAAAACTAAAAGACAAACATTCCTCTTTACGGTCAATTTTGCTTCTTGAGGAGTAAAAAAAAAAAAAAAAAACTTAACAGTGCTGGCAAACTGCCCAATTCAAACCTACTGACTCCACTTATACACTAGAGCAGACAGGTTTCACACAACATAGATCAACCAGGAGTAACCTACGATGCTTACATAATAGTATGGACTAGGCCAAGATGCTAGGTGGACCATTGGTAATTTGGTCATTGGATGCCGAGAGAGTGTTTGATGCCACCAAGTGGCACTTTTGTGTTTTTAGAGTAATTGCCCATGGCCCAATACTACTATTGTGGATCTCTTTTTTGTTAATTATAATTAAGGCTCCCCGCTTTATGTCTTTTTTTTAACATTTCCATCTGTATTTATCCAAATTTATTTTTGAGCCACTTATTGCCATTTATCCATATTTATTTTGTGTTTTGAGAATATCCATGGTACATCCACATTTAACTGATAAACATGCATTCAAACTTTGATGCCAGTCAAGTTTTAGCAAATTAAGCAAGCAAATAGAACAAAACACTACACCCACACGTAAATATAGCATTATATAAAAATCTATGTTCACTAATGCCTGTATTTAAGGAAATCTCACCCGGTTTTGTTTTTTTAGCTCCCCATGCTTTCGATCTGCTGACCTGGAATTCATTAAGGACAGCATGGAGAGTCACTCACAAGGAGCACAATTTTCTGTATGTTTCCGCTTTAAAAATAAATACAGACAGAAAACATTGTTTTGTCTGTATTCATCTGTAACAATCAGTAAAAATTCAAAACTGTGAGCCTTAATTATGATTAAGGATACTAAAAAACCTCCTATACCAGTCTTCTACAAGTAGTTTGTGAGCTACTGGTACCTCTCTAGCTACCTGAAAGTAGCACTCCCGCGTGCAGACCAGCCTACAAATATAAAGGCCTTTTCTTGGTTGAATTCATACATGTATACCAAAATTGAAAAGCGTGCATTTGAGATGAAAATGTATGTCTTTTCAGAATTCATAAGAGTATGTTTGCAGAAAAATGGTTGAAATATATTCTAAAACTTAAATTAGCGTGAAAACATGCTTCAATATGAAGATTGATTACTCAGATTATTAACTACGTGGTGTTGGGGGCATTGCGACAATGGCTGTTATATATTACCCACATGCTGGCAAGCCAGCTTGTTGAACTGAGCAAATCTCTACTGACAATCTTGCATTGGGTGGCCACTAATGTAATCTTGACATTATCTAAAAAGTGTTCCTAACGCAATCAATTGTGAACAAATAGCAATTACTTAGAAAAGAGCTTTCTACTCACAAGGAATGTGACAGAAGTAGTAAAGGCAATAAAAATTCAGGATTTAATGGTGGGAATTATGATCAAGATTCCTCATATGACAATGTCAATAGAGTACATAGGTGTTGCGAGTGGCGACAGTGCAAAAGTGACCAAGATAATGTAGAGAAATATATATACAGTGCACAACACTCAAAAAGAGCATACAATATATAAAAAAATAATCAACCAACAAGACATAGGTCTAAGAACTGAGCATACGAGTAAGCAAAGTCACAATATTGGGGGTCCTTCCAATGAATGAACAAGAGGTTAATATCAAGTCAACATTTCGACCCTAGGACAAAGATTTTGAACTGGTCTTCATCAGGATAAAAGTAGCTACCTGGCCTTAGGTGTAATAACCCTCCGCAGAGAACATTTGAGGCGAGTAGTAGGACCATCAGGATCAATCAATCAAGGTGTCTGTATGAAGCAGATAAACAGACTATACAGAAAGCAATGCTGCTCGCCCTAATTATAATGGATACCTGCAATCAATATATGCAGCACTAGGGAGTGAATCCAAATATCCAAAGTTGCGGAAAACAAAGCCACTTATCTTTCAAGTGCCCGCACCCCGCTCTGAATGCAGAGACTATACGGAGTCACTCGACTCTTTTCTACATAGTTGTTGTTTACAATTGATTGCCTTAGAAACACCATTTTGATAATGACTTAATTATCCTAGTTCCTTGGGTTTACAGGGTTTTCCCTTTTTTGTTTACTGCACTAATGGCATCTTGTCTGATATGGTCACTGTTATCCTACCAATAATATTAGTAGCTCGGGATGATTTTCGTAGAACGTAATAAGCTTTTATTACAGAAAAGGTCGGAGATCTCGGTCTTATACGAAATAATGTTGTCATTGCTTTATAAACAAGGGGAAATATGTATATAGATTATCCTGTGGTGATTTAAGTCTATGCAAATACTAGTTCTTCAGTATTTTGTAACAGGTGCTTTCAGTGAAAATAAAATATTTAAAAAGCCATAAAAATGAGCAATGCTATGAAACTGGGCCTTACCTGCAGATGGAAGTACAAGTATCTGTTTGTGTCTAGCAGCTCTGGGTGAAGGCTATTGATTAGTGCAATAGCTTCTTGGATCTGGCCTTTCAGGATCATCTCTCGAATCTTTATTCTTTCATCAAGTGTCTCCAAATCAACACTGGGCTCAATGCCAGACTCCATGCGGAATTTCTCTGCAGCCTCTTTAAAGCCCTCTACAAGAAAAATTTCATAAATTGTTGTGATGCCAAATTATATGACTTAACTTCATACACTTAATCCTGGCCTACCCTTTAATATACTGGTATCGCAGAACATTCAAGATCCTAATGACTAAATCTGAAAATGTCAGCACATTCCAAACAGGTTAGCCTCACCTTCAAACATGCAATTAGCATTTTTGACGTAGGTGCCAAGTGACAGCGTGAATCATAGAGCTACTGGAGTTACAAGTTAGGACCTTCCTATTTAGGCCAAGTTTCAACAAACAATGTTCAGGTATACCAAAAGGTGTGAACGAAGCACAGAGGATGAAGGGAGCTCTATTTATGAAAGTTGACTGACTGCAAGCAATGAAGATATATTCACAAACAACAAAAAACTTAACTTTCAAAACTTTTAAATGAAGTGTTGTGAGGCATTAGAAGAAAGGTGATGACTATGTTATAACAACAATTTGAAACGTACTTAGTCTCTCTCTGAAATAAAATATTTTCTTACAAGCTCAGACTGATGAGCACAGTAAAGTCCCATTCTGAATCATACACAAAATCGAGATATCAATCATCAGAGTCGCTGGCCCTTTCACTAATGGATTAAACGTATTTAAGCCAGCAGTGCAATCACCCCCAGCCCTGCCTGTATGTGGGAGTCAAAGCGAGGAAGAAAGACTCAACAAAACGTCAGCCAAGCAATGGCTCACAAATAACATGTGCACAAAAAGTGCCATGGGACCCTTCCTCCTTAAATATTACTATTGTTATGTTAATCTTACTGTAGGTGCAGGAAGGCAGATGATGTAGTTTATCATTTAAGTAGAGAGGAGCATTGCCCATCAAGGACCTATGGGTGAGAAAACAGAATGCGCTTGCAGCAGGGAGCCAATGGAGATCTCTCAGAATAGAAGAGGAGGAGCCTGATGGGACATTACACACCAAACGGACAACCTTATTTTATACCATGTGGAGTTTAGACAGCAAGGTGTTGTTGCCTGCCATAAACAGCGCATTACTGTAGTCTAGGTGCTTATAACCAGAGTCTGAGCCAGTGTTTTCCTGGCAGAGGACAGTAGCCAGGGAAAGACCTTCTTCAGAAGTCTCAGTCGCAAAACAGCTGCCACAAGTAGCAACAATATGGTTCTTCATGGAAAGTTCCTGGTCCATTTTTGACGCCCAGATTGTAATGGTGAAACATGGCAAAGCTGCTGCACCCAATTCTGCTGGCCACCATCCGGACCTCCAGAGGTACTGAGCTTTTCAGAATAGTAAGATCTCGGTTTTTGAACTATTCAACTGGAGACAATTGGTAGTCATCCAGTCATTTCCTGTGTTCTTTTGCTAATCTCATTCAAGTGCTTCAAGCGGAACAGTAAGTAACTACTCCCTAAAGGTAAGATTACTGACTAAAAAGGGAAAAAATGCATAACTATCATGCTTTTTCCTGCTCCATGTTTGAAATGGTGTTAAGTGACCCTGTAAAACATTCATAAAAGGCTATTTTAATAATCTGAGGTAATAAAAGAAAATAAAGGGTTGCTTGGGAACAGCAAAACAGGATTAGGAGTTTAGAGCATGTGGAGTCTGAAGCACGAATATCAGAGCAAAAAGCGTCCCAAAGCTTTGAGTAAGGCAACTCTTACCAATCTATGCTGCTGTTTATAACTCAATTTTCAAATATCACTATCCATATTATCACACTATGCTTAAGTCAAAAACCAACCACTTTAGAAAACTGCATCTCAAACTTTGTTTTCAATTCCATGGTCTACAAGCTTGAGATCATACACTACTGATTCCACAATACAGTACGTTACAGTGTATGTACCTGCTACAAACTGGAGTTCAAGTCATTTCACACCCATAAAGGCACACCTTTTTAAGTAAGAAAGTTTTTTTACTACAGCTTTGCGTTTCATGATGCTGTAGGTACGAGTATTGTCACTCGTCAACTCAATGTATTGCCAACTGATAATGGAAAGAGGCAAATATTAATCCTGCCATAAACTAAGTGATCACCTTCATGGAAGGTTTATTAGCTCACTGAATTATTCAAGCAGCTAAACAAAGTGGTAAGAATTCATTACTCACCCATACCTGTAACAAGATAGTTCATGATGAGTCGGTTCATGTCTGCTCTCTGGATGTGCAAGTTGTTCAGTTTCTCCATCCATTCATCTTTTGTGATCTCATCAGGCTTTTCTGCATAACTCATTATGAATCGTCTGTACAAAAACAAAGGAAGGTAAAGGGTACGGATTACGTCAACAACAGAAAAAAATGCAACTGCACTTTATAACATTAGAAATCAGAATGCATCATGTCCGTGACGCCAAACGGATTTTTTTTTTACTTGGATATATTTTAATTATGGAGTAAAAGAACACCTGTCAAAACATGCTGCTGTCTTAATTTCTTGAAATCCTAAAACTGGAGTACTGACAAAAAAAATGTTAATCACTGGAAAACTACAGGGAGGCTATTATGGTCTTTGGAGATGTTCAAAATGGTACTTATACAGACTTGCCACTGTTTAAACTGGTCTGCACTGGAAGTGAAAATATAGTCTTGTCTTCTGGAATACAGAAAATCCTACTACAGACTGCAACTAAAGAAACAATGTGTGAATTTTAAAGTAGTAAAGAACCCCTAAGGGGTGCCTCCCCCAATTGCGAGAAAACTGGGCCCCTGTAAGAGAACCATAGTTTTAATCACATCTTGTTTTGCTTGTTATTATCCGGGCTCCTATTGTCTGTTAACTCGATCAAATGTGTTCTTTAGAAGCATGTAAGACACTCATCGACTTTGATATAACAAGAAATATGCTCAATAAAATACTACTTGAACCTGACAGGAATCCTCGGAAACAGAATGCCTGGCAGATGCATGCTTTTCATTTTTTCATAAAAAAGCAGCCACTAAGAAATGCACTGTGGTGTGTAACAACTGTACATGTAATGTAATGTAACCCATCACTAATAAATTGTTTGATAAAGACTAAGATCAAGTGTTGTTGCAGGAGTAACAGCCGCGACAATGGTTAAAGTTATCTTTAGGCTAACCCTTGCACTTAGCCCATAGTTCCTTCTGTTAACAGAATGTGGGCGGGTAACACATACAACCTACATGCACTAATGCAATATTCAAGGGAACAAACTAGCGATAGCGTATTCGCCAATTTATGAAGGGGAAAAAATCATGAGACACCTAAGTGGCAGGTCTCTCACGACCATTCCGAATTAACTGAAAGTTTGTGGGGTAGGTAAAATATCACCCATAACAATTGCATGTTAACCGTTTTACGTTAACGTGTGCTGCAAGTACATCTGCCTGATGCATTGTTATGGAGAAGGGGTTGGGTAATTTGTGCAAAGCCCGCTGCAGGTGACCTGTTTGCAGGGGGTGCGTAGGTGAAGGCCAACCATAAATCCTGAGACACCCCCTCCCAAAGGCGACCACTGAATTGCGATTGAAGCTTCATGGCGTTAGTGATTGATTATTAGCGTGTATTCAATATTTGGTTAAGAAATGGTTTGTTTTGATTAGAACGAAGGCGAGTTATACTAGAGATCTTTGAATAATTTACGTATCATTGCGATATGCCACAATAATTATGTTTCACCTGAACTGAGCGGCCGTTTCTCCGATTGTTAACATCTTCTCTATTTATTAATCAGTTATGTAATCAGTACGAGTTAGAGCGCTGGAGAGGGTGGCGTGTTTATAGTAAATGTGTCACTTCAAAGCACCTCCAAGTCAGCTATGTGGGCTAACCACGATAATACCCGTACCAGTACATAATAGCCTGCACAGTTGGGAGTACATTGAAATACTGTACTTCACTAATAAAACACTTTGTTCAAGCTCCCACTACATCACGGAAGCAGCAGGGCTGGCAAACAGTGTTTTACGTGTGTACAACAATATCCCTGCCAAAGCTAGACTTTCCCACTAAATGGGGGGGGGGTCATTTTAGTGTAAACAACTACAATCATAAACGGTGTAGTAAACTAGTAAACACACTACAAACTCTATGACCTCCACCCGTGCTTTCACAAAATTAAAACGCGGCGTTCAAAATGACGGCGCTACAGTCCAGGGCTCATAGATTAAAGGCTAGATGCATAGACAGTTATCAATACAAATGCCGACATGGTCAACACAAGGTACCCGATGTCTGTTAAATACTACGAAACCAAGAATACAAAAATGTTCGTTATCGGCTGCGCTTATAAGCGATCAACACAGAACTAGGAGAAAGCGATATATGAAAAAATGTATTTATCTCAAACCACAGGGAAGAGCGACTCAGTGCGTGCTGAAATGAAGCAGTCGAACGCCAACCCCGAGCAGAGCTGCAGGGTGTGAGGAGCGCGAGATGTAGCTCCCAGCCAGCAGCGGAGTCGCACTGCACTCGTAGCCCCACCGATAAACGCGAAGGCCTAGAGAGAAATTGCACCGCCGAGCTGGGCCGTTCAGGCGGTGAGCGGCGGAGGCCTGCAAACACAGAAGTACTTACAAGAGCGTCGGCGACTACAGAGGGCGGGGCGAGCGCAGCAAAGCGGAAGAGAACCTAGCACCGGGCGAAGAGTCGCAAAGGCCGGGACGCGCCGGAAACAGCGCAGGAAGTGACGCGTACGTCAAACTAGTACAGCCCGAGTGGCGTAAACGAGACGGATGGTGCCACAGAACTTGCACCTCTGTTGACTTCGACTGAGGCAACGTCAATGACGAGCCTACGCACATGCGCAGCTCTATTCTTGCCCGTCACCTACATCTGTGCTTGGATTCCTAGGTTCCGCCATCCAGATAGAAGTCCTGTGCTCTTTTTAGGTCGAGGACTACCGGTCTGCCGAAGGCAGAACCGGAAGTCGGAAGATTTAATGTTTTCTAGAGTGGCTATTTAGCCCGCCTCTCTTTTAGCTTCTCCTCCATTGGCTGGCTTCCTAAACGGAGGCCAGCTATTGGAAGGAGAGAGCCGTCCCTCCAAATAGGCTCTGTCTTTTTTAGATTCGGGGGCGTGTTTTTTGGTGTTCTTTCCACTTTTTAGCAACGCCCTTTTTAGGCGTGTTTTTCTCTCCTCCTGCCAATGGCAAGAGGAGAGAAAAAGAAACGCCCCCGAATCTGAAACCGCCACTGCGTTTCTCCGAGGCATTTCTGCTTTGCCTCGGAGAAAGGCAGTGGTGTGCTTGCCTTTTGCTCTGCCTTATTCCTGTGGTCCCAGCGTGTCCAGCGTTCCCAGCGTGTATAGATCATCTCGGGGGCGCCCGAGGGCTTCAGAGCGCGTCTCCCTATGCGTGCATGCCATGGTCTTTGTAGGTGTAATGCTGCAGCCCCCGCATTCATTTTGGGCAGCCCCGCAGGCACCCCCAGGGAACCTTGCAGCCAGCTCAGACTGGATATGTGTGCTGCATTGAATCAATCCATACCCTACTCCCACCGCAGCCTCGCGGAAGAACTGTGGAAATGTGGATTTTCCTGATCAGTTATGTCCCCTATCTTGGACCCCAACGGTTCTATATGCCTGTTACAAGTACATGTATGTTCCCTCCAGTTCCAGTTTCTAAGGCGCAAACATATGTGTGTCTACCGTCGACATGTTCTCTGTCAGATCCGCCATCGATGGGCTGGATATTCGATTCCTAGGTATGACAGGTCACCGACTTTATATGGCTAAGTTACTCCATTTTTACAGTTCAGGCAAGTAGGCCCGATTCTGTCCTCAAAGCCTTTCCCTGCTCTCAGCCTCTGACAGCTTCAGCTTGAGCTCGCATCTGTATCCATGAACTTTGTCCTACTCCCTGTGCAGCTAACGGTGCCTGCATCGGCCAGTTTTCGCCTGCCTGCCAAGAAGCTGTATTTCACCTTCGAATTATCTATTTTGCTCTTCAGCCGATGCATTCCTGTCTAGTGATTTAGGTAAACATTTCCTTTAGCTCACAAGCAAAAGGACTCAGCCTTTCCGTCCTCCTGCAAGTGATTCATAGCCCTGCTGCCATGGAAAGTTTTCTGCCCCTCGCATCTCATATAGACACTTAGACGCTTGTACACGCACACACAGTTAGTATAGAATAGATTCTGTCCGAGAGTCCTTCCTTGTGGATAACATAGTTCTCCAAACATAGGATGGTAGATATGATTTGGGATTAGGTTGACTTGACCCCTCAGACTTCTCGTCTCCACATGTAGAGCAAAATGTCAAGTCCCCTTCACCCCCTAGTTGCACGTCAATTACACGTCATACTGCTGCGCGCGCATCTATGCCAAGTATTATCTTATAGATCCACCTATGCCTAATAATCCTAACCAATCATGTTTCTTTTATTCCTTATTACGCCTAGTTTCGATTACGTACCTGTTTTGTCACTTTTCTTATCAAATGTTACGCCTTCTACATTCGTTTCATTGTAATGTACTTATTATAAAAATACATGTCTGTCAATAAATTATTGTACTTCACTTCCTGAACCCTCGTGGTGACGGAACCTGAAGGCCGCGGCTCGAGTCGGCCATTTTGAATGGAATAAAGCCCATTTAGAAAACCTCTTATACCACGGATTCTGCCTCTTGTTATTTTGAGCTATTTTACTTTATTTTAAGATTCCGTATGAAATTCAGTCCGGTATTTTATTTACCACATAATGGCGCCCGAACAGGGACACTTTCTCATCTCACGCGCCGGCGGTGCGTTGCAGGCCCGGTCTCCTGCCACAGCTGGACGGACCATAAACGCGTACCAGCAGGATTTCCTGTAAGCTCCCTCCGGTCAAGCAGGGGCGACTGAGGCTGCGATCAACCCAGACGAGGCGGTGAGAAGTGCGAAGTATCCCGACCAGAGCCTAGCTGAGAGAGCAAGATCCGAGGTATACAGAGGCCCACCAGGTTTTCCGAAATCCCGATGTCCAGAGGGTCCGCGGTCCGCAGTCATCGAGTCCTGTCCATTCTCTGAGGCCTTCCGTTTCAAGGAGCTACTCGGTGAGTACCATCGCCGGGGAGGCGTGTTGACGCGCACATAGGTTGTGCCGGTCAAGACGGATTTGGGTACACAAATCCGGTCTGCACTGTTTAGCAGTGTATATGTACTGTTTAGCAGTATATCAAGTATTCCGAAGTATTCAGTTATTGTCAAGAATTCAGCGTGGTGATTAGTTAGGCAGACTGTCATCATTGTCGGTCATTTTTAAAATGTTTAATGTTTAATGTTTAAAGTATTCAGAGATGTCTTGCATATTGTGGTATGAATGATTGTTCATTGTTCACCGTTCATTATTGTGTTTTTTCATATTAAGTAAATTCAAGAGTAAGTATCAGATCAGTTGTAAATATGCCGCTCTTCTCGAAGTTAAGACAGATTACTACCAGAAAAGGGGTGCTTGAAGAAGCAGTTCCTATTCCTCCTAGGGACACTCCAGGGCATTTTATGTACCATAAACATGGCTTAGATGCCATATTGTTTCTTGATCTATGGGTAGATTATACCAAGGGATTACCGGAAAGTCAAAGGTGGCCCATAGCGGGAACCTGGGATGCAGAGTGCATCATGAAAGTAGAGGAAGAGTTATGGAAAAGAAAGGTCAGACAGTCACAGAAAGACGCTGTTGAGTTATGGCGTAAAGAATCTCATAGACGAACAGAAAAAGCACGTAGACAAGAAGAGAGGAGTAAAGAAAGTTCAAATAAAGTTCAAGAAAATCTATTAATTGAGGAAGGTATCCGAGTGAAATCAGAACAAGTACATAGACAAAGAAATGCTCTTATGAATGGTATGTATCCCCTACTAGCCGAAGGATTACCTAAGGCTGCTCCAGAGATACCAAAAGACTTGCCACCCCCATTATTTCCAATTAAGGTACATCCAAAAGGGCATCCCAGAACCGCAGAAGATGTCTTTCTCTCCTCATATCTAGACGACGCAGCTCCCGAGTATGCTAACGCCGCACCACATAGACCGTCTGGCGGAGGGGTTCAACGTCAGGATCAGGTACCTGTCCCCGTGCAACAGCAAGTTCCGACACAAGCGTCGGCAAGCACATCTGTTTCCGCATCTGTCTCCGCAGTCGACTCTACAGAGGTATCGACACCCATAGTTGCTGTGTCACGTTCAACGAACCCATTCACACCCGACGCCCCAGATAGGGCCACGGGAGGTGCTAGCAGTACTTTTACACCCCCTAGAATAAATAAACTTGTCTTTCAAGAGTCAGTACATTCACGTACACCTAAATTCGTAAGTGAACGTACGCTTAAGGAACTCCTTGTTAATTGTAGATATGACCCCGTGGTCGGTAAAGAGGACGAAATGGTCCTGGCATCATTACGTATCAGACGAGCCGCAGAGTATTTAGCAAGGTTACCAGGAATGACTACGCATCTAGATAACATATATCATTTTGTTCAAACAGGACGAGATCCAGGCTGTATTAACAGAGCTATGGAATTCCAGAAAGTAGAGATACAGGGGGAACTGTTACGTTTCCTCATAAACTGTGTGATCAGAAATCAAGACCGCCCGGGGGTAGACCCGAATGCAATGCTTATTCTTACAAGATGGAGTCAGAATATATCAGAAGGGAGACACGATAAGCAAAATTGTATAATAGCCATGTGCCGAAAAATCCGTAAAGAAATAGAGCGTATTCATGAAGAGAGATTGGGAACAGACGAGTTTGAGCAAGATGAAGTGTCCGAATCAGGGAATTCCGCAAGACAGTCAGAGACCATAGCCTATGTAGGCAGAGGAAGATCCTGTGAAAATACTAGATGTTTTTCTGATCCAATACACTCTGTATACCCAAATAACAGCAGAACGTATCCAACGCCTGTAATAAATCTGAAGTCTCCTGAACATTCGTTTCAAGCCACAGATAAAATACTACGAGAACGAAGGGGTTACCACCTCCTCGATTCCATGGATGAGCAAGAATTAGCCAGATCAGCCGTTCACTGGATTGTTAGTCCTGAAAAGTACGGTGATGAGACCGTAGCACACACGTTTCTCAACCTCAGTACAGATGAACAACGTTTAGCTGGAATCTATATGATTCAGCAACTCCTTATATTATATAAAAGCCGACATGCTGACCCTGGTCCTTTACCTGATATATTAACGGAACTACTCACGTACAGATGGAGAGGTTCTAGTAACAAGCTAATTAAAGAGATATTAGTGTCACGTAAACAGTATGTCCTTTTTGTAAATCCAGATTCTCTCTCCCTGCCCCGCAGAGAAAGAGCACCGTACTATATGGATAGACAAAATCCTTTACGAGAAGTGCACCCAATAAAAGGCGAAGACAATGAGTTTCACCGTGTATTTGTTTACACACCCATATCAAAAATAGAATTATTAGAAATGAAGAAAGTAGTACCTAGTCATGACAAAGACCCAGCGGGTTTCCACCGAGAAATTAAAGACATGTTACTGATGGGAGAGTACACCTTTCCTGATATTATGACGATATTAAAGGTGCTTTTGCCTGCTGGCATTTATGAAAAACTGAAAGAAAAAGAGTGGGAAGTAGGAGACCAAAAGATAGACTGGACAGCATTAGCAGAGGAAGAAAGGAGCCGAACTGCAGGTTCGGGGCTCGGGGATAGAGTTAAACTGTTACCAGGTTTACTAGTACAGGTACTGCCACGTTTATTAACTACAAAAAAAGAAGATTGGGGTGCAATTACAGCCTGCAAACAAAAGCAAGATGAAGACACAAGCGATTATTATGCTCGATTTGAAAAATGTTTTGGTATAAATAGTGGTATAAAAGCAAGTAGTGACTCATATCCACATTTATTTGTGACTAAATTAGTGGAAAATGCATTGCCTCCAGTAAAGAATAGAATATTGAAATTCGAGAGTACCTGGCAAAGTAACACTCCGTCGCAAATGCTACAAATGTTACAGTATCATCACAATAGAATTAGGGATGAACAAGAACACGAGCATAGACGCATGAAGGATACAAAAATGAAAATGCTAGTTTCTCAGACAGTACCAGCAGATGGCCACAAAAAGGGTGTGACACATTCTGGTGATTCTGCAGTTCCTGTAAAAGGAACCTGCAATTACTGTAAGCAACTAGGCCATTATGTACATGATTGTCCAGTCCTGAAACGTAATATAGCTACAGGTATTGCAAAAGAGAGACCACGATTAGTTAGACAAGATCAGAATGAACAAGGAGCTATGCAGCATGGACAGTCCATGCCAGTTCAGCAACAGTCCATGCCAGCCTCACAGCAACCCATACAGTTTGTGCCAGCTGCACCACCGTTGCCTGCTACTGCCACACAAACAACAACACGACAAATGTATCAGACTGCACAGTATGAATACCCTGAATATCAGCATTACGCATGAACCAGCCTAGAGAGGGAAGTTGACTTACCGCTCATCGAGATTCCTGTAGATCAAGAAGGACCTTATGTACATAGTGAATTATTAGGTCAAAATAGAAAATTCTTACTCGATACAGGGGCAAGTCGAACAACCATAAAACGTAGTGAAGTTCCAGGGGCACCCCTCTCAGGCTCTCAAAATGTTTCCCTTGGTTTTTCGGGAAAACCTATTGTTAATGAAGTATCACAGCCTCTACCACTTACGATAGGACCTTTGACACGAACTACAGATTTATTGCTTACTAAATCATGCCCAGAAAATCTGTTAGGAATTAAAACTCTGAAAGCACTAGGAGCCATAATATGTTGTTCTCCGGAAGGAGTAAGGTTGTTTTTGCGTGATTTTAAAGGTCACTATGTGTCTAGAGACATGGATCCCCGACTACAGACTTTACCAGTACATCTATGGGCACAAGGACCTACGGATGTTGGCTGCATGAACATTACACCCTATCGAGTTACATTGAAAGCAGGAGTGGTACTACCACGAATGCGACAATACAAGTTACCGCATGATGCTGTAGTGGCTTTGTTGAAAATCATTGATGAGCTAATTGCCCAGGGAGTAGTTATAGAAACAGACTCCAATGTATGTAATTCACCGATAATTCCGATTCTTAAACGAACTGATCCTACTGCCCCACCAGTGTACCGATTGGTTATTGATTTGCGTGAACTAAACAAGTGTATTGTACCTCAATTTCCTGTGGTCCCTGATATATCATCATTATTGACAGCAATTGATTCCGAAGCAACATTCTTTACTGTAATCGATCTCAAGAATGCCTTTTTCAGCGTCCCAATAGATCCGGAAAGCCAATACTTGTTCGGATTCAGTTTAAATGGGCGCAGCTTTAAATTCTCACGCGCTCCCCAAGGATTTACAGAAAGCCCCAGCATCTACAGCCAAGCACTGAAACGAGAACTTGACAGTATCCACATGCCAATCAATACAGCACTGCTTCAATATGTCGATGATCTGCTGATCACCGCGAGAAGCGAGCCAGAATGTGAAAAAGCTTCTCTGACAGTTTTACATTTTCTAGCCGACAAGGGGCACAAGGTGTCTCCTTCTAAGCTGCAATTCTGTGTCCAGCGAGTTATTTATCTTGGTCACTCGCTGTCCAAGGCGGGAAGGCAGCTTACACCAGATCGCATCCAGTTAATTGCTAACATGTCAATACCCCAGACACAGAAGGAGGTGCGGGCTTTCATAGGCCTCACTTCATATTGTAGGCAGTGGATCCCTCAGTACGCATTTCTAGCAAAACCACTCATTCAGTTAACCACACAGGAGGCAGCCACATCGACTGTTCTCCCTTGGACTCAGGAACATACACAAGCTTTTGAAAGCCTAAAGAAAGCTTTATGTCAAGCACCTGTTTTAGCAACACCATGTTATAGCAAACATTTTACACTCTTTGTTACAGAACGCGAAGGTACTGCCTTGTCAGTACTCACTCAGGATCAAGCAGGATCACGCAAGCCATGTGCTTATTTTTCCAGTACATTAGATCCCGTAGCTCAGGCTTTGCCTGCATGCCTGAAATCAGTGGCAGCGACAGCTTTAGCAATCAGACAAAGCGATGCCATAGTATTAGGACACCCATTGACAGTACAAGTACCACATGCAGTAGAGGTTCTTGTGAACCGAACACAAACACAACACTTGACCATAGCAAGACTTACCGGTTATGAACTGACATTGTTTCAACCACACATAGAGATCCGACGGTGTAATACATTGAATCCTGCTACACTATTACCTGTAATTGGAACAGACCCACTAGCTCATGATTGTGTTGAAATCATTGAAATAAAGACGAAACCCAGACAAGACTTGACAGACGTTCCATTGTTAGATCCAGACCTGACGTTGTATGTAGACGGATCGTGCATGAGAACAAGTACAGGAGATTTAGTGGCCGCGTATGCAGTCACAACAGACACTGAAGTTATTGAGACACATTGTATAGATACTCTGTCAGCCCAAGCAGCAGAACTTATTGCTCTAACGCAAGCCTGTATTCAAGCCACAAATAAGAAAGTTAATGTATACACTGACTCACGTTATGCATTCGGAGTTGTACACGACTTCGGCGTGCTGTGGCGAGAGAGAGGTTATTTAACGTCCCATGGTGCCCACATTCAGCACGGACCCCTCATTCATGCTTTGTTAGACGCAATACATCTACCCACTGCTATATCGATTATGAAATGTAAAGCACACACGAAGGTTACTGATACCGTTTCTCAAGGCAATGATTTAGCTGACAGAACAGCTAAACAGACTGCTCAGAAACGCACATTAGACATGACAAAGCCAATAGTTCAGACACCAACACAGTGTATGACAATTAAGGATCCCGCACTTGACGTAATTGACATACAGACACATGCCACAGCAGAAGAAATAAAGAAGTGGACTGAACTAGGAGGGATCCAGACAGATCAAGGATGGATGACGAAGGAGAAATCTGTATGGTTTCTCCCTGATTCCATGGTTCAAGCCATTATAGCTACAGTTCACAGTCCAGCACATTTAGGAGAGAAGGCTATGCTAGACAGCATTCAGCACATTTGGTTCAACAAACATTTACGAGCAGCAGCTAAACAAAAAGTTCGTACCTGTATGATATGTTGTCAGTTTAATCCAGGAAAGAGTGTTCCCGTAGAGCAGGGTGGATTTCAGCCTCCTGACCATCCTTTTGAAGTTCTCCAGATGGATTATATTCAGATGGAACGTTGTCGAGGATTCAAATATGTTCTTGTAGTTGTTTGCGCTCTCTCCCGTTGGACAGAGGCGTATCCCGTATCAGATTACACGGCCCCGACTACTGCCAAGCAGCTAGTTCGAGAATTCTTCCCACGGTACGGTTTACCACGTGTTGTATATTCAGATAACGGCCAGCCTTTCTCATCCGAATTAATGAAACATGTCTCACTTTTGTTGGGATATCAGTGGAAATTCCACTGTGTCCGACACCCCGAGGCAGCAGGTCTCGTGGAACGACATAATCAACTTTTAAAAATCAGATTGTCTAAAATATGTCAGGAAAAGGGTGTGGACTGGATAGTAGCCTTACCAGTTGCGCTATTTTACATGAGGATGGTAGCACACTCTCGAACAGGGTTATCCCCTTATGAGGTGATCTTTGGTAGACCACCGAATATGTGGGGGACGCCTATACCCCGTAAAATAACTGATGTTGACTGTAATATGCTGACAGATTACCTGGCTTCCTTGATGTCTGCACTACAATCTTGTCGTTCACAGGTAGTCGCAGCTTTTCCCGACAACACCGAGGTGAAACCTCATGATGTAATTCCCGGTGATTATGTTCTCATCAGAAATTTTGATCGGAAAACCCAACTGGAGCCAAGGTGGAGGCTTCCTAAGTTGGTCCTGCTGACGACCAGAACAGCTGTGAAGATCGAAGGAAGAAAAGGATGGGTGCATTCCAGCCATATAAAGAAATTTCATGGACTTCCTCCTGACACAAACAGTACTCCCCGTGTGTCTTCCCCCATTGACTCAAAGCTACCTTTGGCTGAGGCCAGTAGCACCGAACTCTATAAGCAGAAACTCAGGTCCAGATCTAAACTGTCGGACGATTTGATTGTTTAAGTCCTCTCCAAGGTGAAGCGGTTGAATCTGTCCCGACATGTATCCCTTAGGTCTGAATCATGTAGAGTCCAGAATCATTATGAAACGACATGCTTATTGTAAATCACTGCGTAGCCACTGTATTGTGACTTTATTAATTTTGTTTTTCTTGAGTTTTTTAATAGTTACTGCAAGTATATTGTTGCATATGTATTATCCTGTTTCTAAACGTGCTTTCAATACAACTGAAGAACATTCTTTTAGTGACCTACCCCCACACGAGTTGTCCTATAGACTTGCGCTGCGCAATAACACATTCATTAGCATGTTACATCATTCCCATCAGACTAGTAATGCCACCAATTGTTGGGTGTGTGGCCGACTTCCTCCCTATCAGAATAACAAAGGAGTTCTGCCTTTCTTTCCACATCCGTTCACACACAATGGCTCCTGTGGAGCATGGTTTAGTTTATTAAATTCCATAGACCCAGACACAGCAGTTTATCAACAACACTGGATATGGGGAAATCTGAATCTAGTTTTATTCAAAGTCCGTCACCCTAATAAGGAGGGTCACCCCAGTAGAACAGGAACTGATTTAGAAAATGAAGTGTATAAATTAGGTAATTTTACGCCTAATCTTATGATTTTGAATGTCAAATCCGAAGTTGAACTAATTCTGCCCACTATGTCAGTATTTTCAGCTAAGGGTGATCTATGTGTAAGAAAAGTTGGTTCCATACATATGGGCCATAGCCAATGCGTTACTATAGTAGAATATAGTGATCAAGGTAAATCTTCATTTAGAGCTTCTCGCCATTCTTACTTTATATGTGGTCAGACGGCATATATGCGTCTACCTCTAGATTGGGATGGTACCTGTTACATAGCATTCCTTTTGCCACCTGTTTTCCTAGCTCCCCCTGATTATTATCGAAATGTTCATTTAGTACACAATAGAGAGCGAAGAGATCTCCCAGTTGTCGATTATATTGAGACAGCATGGGACAAATATGTAGATTTCAATAAAGGTATCTTTCCCTATATAGGTACTATATCAAATAGTAAGCTGATACGCAGACTCACCAAGACTCTTGAAGCTGTAGTAAACGAGACTATAGCCGCCCTAGGCAATCTGACAGAGGAACAATCAGTGATGAGAATTGTTGTTCTCCAGAATCGTCTTGTCCTTGACGTCATCCTGGCCGATAGGGGCGGAGCTTGCAGGGTCATCGGATCCAGCTGCTGCATATTCATACCAGAAAATTCGCCATCTGTATATAAAGCTATAACACGCCTTCATAAGATTGTAAGCCAGATACACGAAAATCCAGGCACTTGGACGTGGTCCGGGTGGTTTTGGAGTGTGATATCAGCCTGGGGATGGAGAGTTCTATCCTTCCTAGGTATTGGCCTTCTTATGCTCTTCAGTTGTTGTTTATGCCTGCAATGTGGACCAGCGATTTGTGGTCTGTGTGCCACATCATGCATTCCATATCACAGTTCTCGTTCAGAATGCCGGAAGAAGAAGGAAGAAGAAATGATGCTCCATGAGCAAATCGATGGAATAATGAAGATTGATGTCTCTTGAAGGGCAAGAAGGGGACAAGGAGGGAATGTGGAAATGTGGATTTTCCTGATCAGTTATGTCCCCTATCTTGGACCCCAACGGTTCTATATGCCTGTTACAAGTACATGTATGTTCCCTCCAGTTCCAGTTTCTAAGGCGCAAACATATGTGTGTCTACCGTCGACATGTTCTCTGTCAGATCCGCCATCGATGGGCTGGATATTCGATTCCTAGGTATGACAGGTCACCGACTTTATATGGCTAAGTTACTCCATTTTTACAGTTCAGGCAAGTAGGCCCGATTCTGTCCTCAAAGCCTTTCCCTGCTCTCAGCCTCTGACAGCTTCAGCTTGAGCTCGCATCTGTATCCATGAACTTTGTCCTACTCCCTGTGCAGCTAACGGTGCCTGCATCGGCCAGTTTTCGCCTGCCTGCCAAGAAGCTGTATTTCACCTTCGAATTATCTATTTTGCTCTTCAGCCGATGCATTCCTGTCTAGTGATTTAGGTAAACATTTCCTTTAGCTCACAAGCAAAAGGACTCAGCCTTTCCGTCCTCCTGCAAGTGATTCATAGCCCTGCTGCCATGGAAAGTTTTCTGCCCCTCGCATCTCATATAGACACTTAGACGCTTGTACACGCACACACAGTTAGTATAGAATAGATTCTGTCCGAGAGTCCTTCCTTGTGGATAACATAGTTCTCCAAACATAGGATGGTAGATATGATTTGGGATTAGGTTGACTTGACCCCTCAGACTTCTCGTCTCCACATGTAGAGCAAAATGTCAAGTCCCCTTCACCCCCTAGTTGCACGTCAATTACACGTCATACTGCTGCGCGCGCATCTATGCCAAGTATTATCTTATAGATCCACCTATGCCTAATAATCCTAACCAATCATGTTTCTTTTATTCCTTATTACGCCTAGTTTCGATTACGTACCTGTTTTGTCACTTTTCTTATCAAATGTTACGCCTTCTACATTCGTTTCATTGTAATGTACTTATTATAAAAATACATGTCTGTCAATAAATTATTGTACTTCACTTCCTGAACCCTCGTGGTGACGGAACCTGAAGGCCGCGGCTCGAGTCGGCCATTTTGAATGGAATAAAGCCCATTTAGAAAACCTCTTATACCACGGATTCTGCCTCTTGTTATTTTGAGCTATTTTACTTTATTTTAAGATTCCGTATGAAATTCAGTCCGGTATTTTATTTACCACAGAACCATGGCAGACCCTCGCGTTTCTTTCTTGTACTTTATTTTATTTAGATAAAACAGAACCTATAGAATATATTACATCTACTTATAGGAAATTCTTTCAAACTAAAGCGGCCTGCTAATATAACAATATGAGTTGTGTACGATATATATTCTATATATATATCTCGTGTGATCGTTTTCATGAAGCATACGCAAATGAAATGGCATCTTTTGCATGTGCAGTTACTGTGAAATTTACCATAAATGAAGATGCAGGTGATATATGTTATGACTTGCATATCGAAAGGACCTATTTCCTCAGACCTTGATTAAGAGCAAAAGAAAAAGAGAGAGATTGCGCGTAGGAAAGAGGTGAGAAAGGCGGATCGCGTCCTGTTTTCCTGTAATTAAAGAAAACGCGCCTTTTAATAACCTTGGATGCCAGGCGGTCGTATTTCACGCGCCTCGGCTCCCCTCGCTGCCTCCCTCGGGCAGGAGCTTGTACACCAATGTGAGTTTTGGGTCGGAGAC
This sequence comes from Triturus cristatus, assembly GCF_964204655.1. Lineage (NCBI taxonomy): Eukaryota > Metazoa > Chordata > Amphibia > Caudata > Salamandridae > Triturus > Triturus cristatus. The sequence goes on along the minus strand of NC_140590.1, from coordinate 1,658,616,603 downwards.
GGCACCGCCTGCTCGAGAGATATGGTTTTTGCACATAAATCTCTGATCTTTGCCTGAATGGCTTCAGCCCCGCATTTCAGATGAAGGTTACGTGCGATATTTACGGCTGGCTCGCCCTCTCATTCTATCATTGCACATCCCCCTGCCCCCACCGTGTGCAGGAGGGCGGTGGGGGAGGGGGTGCTGCTTCAGTTTGTCCTAACGCTGCCAGCCGAGCCGGGTTCCTCCTCATATGGCGAGGCACGAGTGACATAAACCCCAGCCTGTCCAAACACTGTCTTTGATTTGCCAGGAGAGCAGTTGGTCACAAATGTATTTTTTTCCAGGCTTAACCCTGGCGAGAAGAGGCGGCGAGGGAAGGTATTCGCCTTCTCCCGGACCGGCGCACCCTGCGGTCTCCACCCACGTTCCGGGCTCCGGACCAGGGACCCTTTCATACGATAACCCGACGACCCCCACATCAGCTACCCCCTCACTGTGTGAGCGGGGCGGCGTTGGGTCTATGGGTGCGTTTCTCTCATTCTGCATCTAAATGTTTCCCTGTGTGTGCCTACATGAGGATCTTTGTGCTTTTCTCTTTCTGTACCTGATTATTGTGCGTGTGCGTTTGTTTTTGTGTGACTTCGTTTCTCTCTCTCTGAATGTGTTTGTATGACTGCGTGCATTGTTCTCTCTCTGAGTCTGAATGTTTGCGTGTTTGTTCGTTTACATGCGTGCCTGCGTTTTTCTCTTTCTATCTGAATGTTTGTTAGTTTACGTGTGAATGTGTTTGTTTTTCTCTCTCTCTGTTTGAATGTTTGTTAGTTTACACATGTGACAGTGTGCCCTCCCCTCCCTCTGTATTTTAATGTTTCTGTGGGTGTCTGTTTACATGTGTATTTCTCCCGCTCGGTATCTGAATGTTTCTTTGTGTATTCAAGTTTGTATGTCTGTCTATGTGTGTCTTACTGAAACCCTGTAGGTAAACGAAATTAACAGTAGGCGCCAGTACAGCGCGCGCGCACAGGTTCACTTAAACGCGCGAAGCGCCAAAAGATCCGATACTGATTTCTGAGGCCACACAAGGCTCTGGGAGGGGGGGGGGCTTATTTACAAGCCCTTTCCGACGCCGGGGCGTCACTTTTTCGAGATGTTTTAATCCGTTTTCGCCGCATCTGAAAACATACAAACAGGAATGTAAAACTAATTTTAAATGTCATTCTTTCTTTATCCGAGGTAGATGAGGCGAGCGGGGTTACACAGAGGAGCAGTGATATGAGAAACAGGCCCGGTGGACAGAATGACGGGCCTCATGGCGCATCTTGCAGGGGTCACAACTCATCCAGCTCAATGCATTGTGGGACTTGTTGTCCTATCGGGAGTACTGGCCATTAACACCTGGCAATAGGCCTCTCAAAAGAATTCTATGACCTGCAGTCCTACACTTACGCTCTGAGGCTGAAACGTGTAGTTCCCAGAGCACAAGTATCAAGGGCCGGTTTTGCTGGACTTACAGCCACTCAAAATATCTGTATTTTCCGAAGTTCTTCCTTCAATTTCACTCCCTGCACCAGGACATGGCGCACTCAATCGTACAACCCGTTAGCCCTGAGGCCGTTGGGTGCCCGCTTACTCGCAGGGAGGGATGCCTGCACACACGGTCAGAGGCAGGTACCACTGCCCGCCCAGCGCCTTTTCCTCATTTCAACAGCTTCGAGCACCAGGTATGGGGCAGGAGGTGATACGTTTTCTAAAACCGGCTCCCACACTTGACTGGGGGAATGCGGGAGGCCTCGTTGATGCTGTTGGGATTAGAGCAGGCGCGCAACACCCATTGGACTCACAGGGCTTCAGCCCCCCCCCCCCCCGTCGTGTGTGGCAGCCCGGGATGCGACCGCTTCCCGGGCAGACACAAAGCCATGCCCGAGCACTTCACAGGTCTTTGAAAGAGCATTTGCATGTTAATGAGGCTTCGCTGTTGTTTCACCCCTTCTAAGAGCCCCTGCAGCTCCACTCTGCCTAGATTCAGCCCCCACCACCCCCGAAATCAGCGCCACTCTGCCTACTGTTTAAAGATTCAGCCCCCCCCCCCCCGAAATTTTTGCTTAGCCCCCCTCCCCCCCCGAAATTTGGCTCTAGTTGCGCCTCTGGATTAGAGAGACCCGTATGACAGGCTCGACGCTAGCATACAGCTGTAGCGAAGTCATGGTTACCGGAGGCTGTCACTGTTTGATTTTAGGCAGAGCACTTTGTACCACCAAGATCAGGTAGCCGGTTGACTCAGGGTTCCACTGTTTAGCCCCAAGGGCACACGTCTCAATCCTAGTGGGGACATGCAGACGTTTATCCCCAGGAGGTCACTAAAATGAGTAAAAATAAACATCTGTTATTTGGTGCCCAGATGTAGATAGAGAGGAGTAGTGATGTATAGAGTTATGTAGTGAGAGAGAGTGAGGTAGATAGAGAGTGAGGTAGTGAAAGAGTGAGTTAGTGAGTGAGAGGTATTTTCTGACGGCAGAACTCTCACTCACTACTTCAATCACTCTCTATCTCACTACCTCACTCTTTATCTACCTCACTCTCTCACTACCTCACTCTCTATTTCAATACCTCACTCTCTCTCTCACTATCTCACTCTCTCTCTGCTAATGCAATAGGTATCACATATGCAAAAAAAAAGCCAATAGAAATGACAATGCCATTTATTTAGGGATACAAAAATGATAAAAAAAATAATGAGCAATACCAATAGCTCTACCTATAATATTGCCGAGACCATTGCATTGTAAATGCTTGTTTGACCTTCTCATTTAGAGCAGATGGAGTTGTGCGGGAATTAAAAATCTGCGAACAGACGTGACAAGAATTTTCAATTCTATTAAGGACAACAGAGGTGAGGATTATGCTTCTCATTTCTTTGCTGTATTACAGCAGCCAATAAAAAAACATGTTTTTTATTCCATAAGCTACAAATCCCATGAGTCCTATGTACCATACTACCATAGAGACTATCCCTATATAAGGTCCAACTGAGGCAAACACCTCCTCTTTCTTTGCGTGACTACGAACTGTTAGGTCCAACACTTTCAACAAACTACTCCGTCTTGAACTGAACTACACATAATTTTGGATTATCCGGAAAAGCCGGATAAGACACAAAGTAGAATTACATTTGGTACGTCTGGAAATAGTAAAAGTGACCCCTTCCGGGAAGAACCGACGACCCGCGAGATCTAAAGCCCGGATATCAAATACTCTTACAAGAGACTAGACATAACAACATCGCCAGTTTGCCTGAAAGCTATTTCCTCGACAGGTATTCTTTAGCCGGCCAAGTTTCCAGAAACCGGAGCACAAAATAGAATACTTTGGACACGGAGGTCTGACCATCCGGATGCCTCTAAGTAATTTACACACCAGGTGGTGTTTCACCACTGGTTTGCCCTCTAACTGAGCGTGCCCAGCCGAGATAGCAGATCGTAAATTGTTTACTGTTCTATACGCAAAACCCGATGAAGCCAAAGAAGCTAGGAAATTCATGACCATGGAGATATTAGCTGTAGTGGGATCGATGTCCTGTTCAACACACCAGCTACACCACCTGTTCCATGCTGATGAATACCGCTTGTGGGTATTATCTGTCCATGCTTGTCTGATGAAAGCCGAAGCGTCTGTCGAAAGGCCTGGGACTTGCCATCTGTCCCTGAAACTCGCCACGCAAAGAGTGGCAACTGTCCTGCGTCTACCAACGGGTGAGGGACCTTGTGAGGGTCCAGCAACAGGTTCCATCTCTGAGGGAGGAGAATTGATACAGCACAAGACATTTCCAAAACAATCGGGAACCATGCTTGAGTTCTCCACAATGGTGTAACTAACACCATTTCCGTCCGTTGGCGTCTGGCTTGGGCCAGGACCCTGGTTATCATGACAAAAGGCGGGAAGGCATAACAAAGGAATTGGGGCCAGGTCTGAAGAAATGCATCCGAGGCCAAAGCCGGATCCGGACGCCAGCTGTAAAAATCCAGGAGTTGTTTGTTCAGACGTGATGCAAACAAATCCAACTGGCAAGGGCCCCATACGAGGTTTAGCATTCGGAAGAACCGAGGGTGCAATCACCAATCGCTGTAGTCCTGTAGATAACGGGAGTGCCAGTCGACTACCTCATTCTTCCATCCCGGGAGGTACTCCGCCGCTACCAACAGTTTGTGTTGTGGGCAATAATGGCAAAAGTCTTTGGCAATTTCCGCTAGGATGCGGGACCTCGTACCCCCAAGTTTGTTCATGTACCGGACAGCCGATACATTGTCCATCCTCAAGAGAATGCAACAATCCGTCTTCTGCGGGGAGAGGCTGCAGATCGCGAATGAGCCTGCCAGCAACTCCAAGCAATTGATATGAAGGGAGAGCTCCTTCGGAGACCACCGTCCCCCGTCGAGATCGGACCGCAGCGGGCTCCCCAGCCCCAGAGGCTGGCGTCCGATTCAATCACTGCCTCTGGTTTGGAACCGAATATAGCTCTGCCACTCCACGACTCTGTGATCCAGCCACCACAACATTTCCAATCGCTTCCTCTGAAAGAGGGATCCGTTCAGCATATCCGAGGCCTTTGCGGAGATGTTGAATCTTCAAACGTTGGAGAGCTTGGTAGTGAAGGGGACCCGGAAAGATGGCCTGAATCGCGGAGGCCAGCAAGCCCACTACCCGGGCTATGGATCTCAAGGACACAATCTGACTGTTCACAATCGATCTCAATTCTTTCTTGATCGTTCTGATCTTGGACGCGGGCAGGAGAAACTGGCAGCTGCGTGAGTCCACTTGGAAGCCCAGAAATTCTATAGTTTGTGTGGGTACCAGAACGGACTTCTGAGGGTTTACAATGAAACCCAGGCTTTGAAGTAGGTGAATGGACCATTCCAGATGCATCGTCACCAATTGAGGATATTGCGCCATGATAATGACATCGTCCAGATAAACAATTTGCCTCACTCCGCGTGAGCGCAAGGACTCCATCACCGGCCGAAGGAGTTTCGTGAAGCACCATGGTGCTGACGAAAGTCCGAAGGGAAGGACCGTGTACTCTTAGTAAACGCCTTGCCAAAGGAATTGAAGAAAACGCCGGTGAGGAGCATAGATGGGCACGGACAAGTAGGCGTCCTTTAGGTCCAGCCGGACCATCCAGTCGCCTTCTTGCAGAAGGTCGCGCAGTAAGTGGACGCCCTCCATTTTGAAATGGCGGTAGACGATCCAGCCATTTAATTCCTTGAGGTTTAGAACCAACCAGGACCCGCCCCCTTTTTTCTCGACAAGGAACACATTGCTGATAAAGTCCAGAGCTTGGAACTGATATGCCACTATTGCCCCTTTCCTCAAGAGGGATTGTATCTCCTCCGAAATAAAATTCTGATCGTGTTGGGAAAAATGTTTGGGAGGAGGAGGGGAATGCTGGATGGGGTTTACGTACATTTCCAATTTGTAACCCTGCACCATTTACAGGATCCAAGGATCCTGCGAGAGCATTTGCCAAGCCTGAAGAAAATACTGAATGCGACCCCCCAACTTTACCTCTGAACTAAAAATAAGTCTCACCTGTTGATCCGGAATCCTGGTGGTTTCCTTGGTTGCCACCGAACCTGCCTCTGTGGAATCGGTTCCGCGCCCTTCAGGAGGGGTAGAAGTTAGGGTTTCCGGAGGAGCTGTCTTGGTAACCTCCTCTGTGGTGCTGCTGGCCACGCGGGGTGCCTTGATTGTGACCTCGGCCGAACGACCGCCCTTGATTTCGTCTGGCCCTGGTGAAAACCGACCGGAAGGCACGCCGGAGAGATTCCTGCGCCTTATCCAGGCTGCTGAAAGTGGCCACAAATTTGGTGAGCTCCTTCAAGAAGGGTTGGCCGAAGAGGAGACCTTGGGCCACCGGACCTGCCTCTGAGGAGGACAACTCCGCCAGTTTAGGATCTAGCTTGAGGAGAATAGACCTTCTCCTCTCGCTTGACATGGCGCAGTTGGCATTGCCCAACTGACGTACTGCTCGTTACGCCCAACCAGTGAGGTCGTCAGGATCCACCAGGGACCTGACTCCTTAGCCTGGAGGCCCATCTCGAGAATCTTGGCTAAAGGCCCTGAAAGATCGAGGAAATATCTTGGCATGACCGCCAGGCACGGTCTATGCCCTTTTTGGGGTCCTTCGAGTATTTTTTCAGGTAGGTTAGCATGGTCGGATCCACTTCGGGGGTCTCTGCCACACGGGCGGCGAGGTCAGGTCTCGGGCACTCTGACCTAAGTCGCGCCCGGGCGTCTTTGTCAAATGGGCATCGGCGATGCGACTGAAGATAGTCCGCCACCTCTTGTGAGGGTAGCCATGCTGTAGAATTGGGGTGAATGATGTCTGTCGGGTCGAAAGTAAGATACTTAGGCGGTGGAGGAGGCTCCACATGATGCTCTTTCCTGGTCTTTTTCGCTGGTCTAGCAAATTCCTCCTGATCGGACTCGCCGTCAGTAGAGGAATCTCCTTTTTCTCCCTGGGTAGACTCCGTCTGGTCTGCTTGCGCCAGATAGGCGTGATCATTGGCTAGGGCTCTGGACAGCCGAGCGAAGTCCTCTGAGTGGGGGTTAGAAACCTTCTTTTCTGTCGTTTTGGGACGGGTATTAGCGGCTGGGAGCCACCCCTGCTGCAGCGCATATTTGTTAAGATGCCGTTTAAGGGGGCAATTGCCCTTACCAGCGCTGAATTCACAGACTGCTGCACTCCAGCGTCCAAGGCCTCTACTAGGTCCTGCTCCAGTGAACCAGATGGTTCGGAATCAAAATACTCCTCCTCGAAATAGTATTCTGCCATGGTATAACTGATAGCTGTCACCCAAGTATACAGCAGGTGATGTGCGGGCAGGAGTACTTATGGAGGAGAGGGACAACCCCAGGCAAGCCAGGCAATCAAGCCTATATCAAGGTATTATGTAGTGGAGGGAGGGCCTGCCAAACCTCTTTAGACAGAGCCTATGCCAATCTTTTCCAGCCCTCAGCAGACTCAGAGCTTCAGGCATCAGCGGGAGCTGAAACACAGGCTAATAATTCAAACAAACAAGCGTTTCCCGCTCTGCACACTGATCGGAATCAAGTCAGTTTCAAATTCAATACCCCAAAATGGCCGCCGTGCAAGCGTGGTACTGGCCTCCCGTGAAGAAGGAAAGAGGACTCGCGCAAGCAAGGAAGCGTGGTCCTCGCCCCCAAACTCCCACTCCACTGGTACAGACACGGGCGCAGTGCGCCCGTTCGGGGAGGCCGAAGCGCTCCCTAGCGCCGCACTCACGCACAAGCGGCAGGTAATTAAGAAGACACCGCGCAAATCAAGCGCACGCCAGCAATAAGCCTAAGCGGTTTATGCAGTACCACACACAGCGCGAAGCAAGCGCAGGGTAGCAAAAGGCGATTTAACCATTACAATGAATGTACATTCCAGACAAAAAGGAATTAGCAGTGTTCTCAACACCCATACACTACAAACTCATGAAAGCAGTAAGGGAGAGGCATTTAACTGGCTGTGGAGCAGCAAAGAAAGAGGGGGTGTTTGCCTCAGTTGGACCTTATATAGGGATAGTCTCTATGGTAGTATGGTACATAGGACTCTTGGGATTTGTAGTTTATGGAATAAAAAAATATGTTTTTTTATTGGCTGCTGTAATAAAGCAAAGAAATGAGAGAAGCATAATCGGAGCCTCCGGTCCTGGCAAAGAATCCGGGAACTACCAGAACAACTAATTTCTCAGCATGATGTTTAGCAGGAAGGAAGAGGGAGTATTTGCCCCCACACCATAGCATTAATTAGGTGTATATAATTGTATTTATATAGCGCCTACAGGTACACCGAGAGGCGTCGAACCGCGTTTCAGCGAGTAGTGTGCTACTCTGAAACCCAAAAGGATAAGTGTTGAAATAATATATGGAAATATGAATTAATTTGAGCAGTGGACATGAGTCAGTTATTTTTTGTTGCAGATTTATTTAGTGCGAACTGGACCCAACGGTATTGGAGCGCTTTACATGAGCACGGGTTACGTTACACAAGGACACATTCATTTTTTTTGGTAGGCATGGGGAGATTAAGTGATTTGCCCAGAATCACAGAATGTGGATGCAACCCCAAGGCTCGAACCTTGGTTTCCAGCACCAAAGTCAGGAGTCTACCTGAGGGACCACATTCTCTCCCCTTTAGTCAGATTGAGAGGATAATGGAGGGATAGAAGAAGGAAGAGTCTGGAAAGTGTTTACTGGGGGATCATAGTAGTAGTAGTAGTAGGTTTGGGATGAGTAAAGGAGAGATGGAGGAGGTCAGAGTCTCTAGAAATGGTTTAGGGAGATCATAGAAATCGGTCTAAGGAGGGCTACACAAGGGAACAATTTAGAAAGGGTTATTTGGGAGATTTTAGTAGTAAAATGAGGTTTGGGGTGCTGCAAGGAGGTATAGAGGAGGAAAGAGTCTAGAAATGGTTATTTTTAGGGCTTAAAGTGGGAACAATCTGGTGGGAGTGCTCTAAAAGGGGCATGGCAAACCTCTTAAAGGGGTGTGCCGTATCCAGTTAGGGGCGTGGTCTAAATCATGATAACTAGTATTGTGTGCTTAAGAAAATCATAAAGTCGTATACAGCAAAGGATAATGAAATAGGCAAACAGGTATATTTATTAAGTATAAGCAATAAAAATAACAAATACTTAAAAAAAAAACTTGTACAAATTATTTACATTACTTAGAAATCTATTGCAGGATTTCCCAAAACCCTTGAAGATATTCACTGTGTATATTTTGTTGGGGTTTCTCCCAACTATTTTCTTCAGCAGACCTACCTTTTGCCAGCCAACAATATGGAATGAGCCCCTCTAACTTAAAAAAAACCCACAGATACACACACAGACACACTCACTCTAACCACCCAGCCAGGCCACACAACTGAATGTACTCCCTGAGTAGCCCACATAGCCAGTTCCAAAAATATGCATATTATTGCTGTCTTCCTCTTACACTAAAACACACTGCTGCCACACACAACTGAGAGCTATCCCGGCAACACATCACACACCCTCCCTGAACTGTCTAAACACACATACACTTAAGCACAAACACATTTTATTATTTCTATTTTTCTAGTATTATACAAACAAATTCAAATGAACCGTAGATCGTACTCTTGACATGAACAATAGCAGGCGAGCAGTGAGGAAGTTAGTCCGTGCATTTCTTGTGTGTATTTAATTTAGTAAAATTGTTAAAGTTTTTTTTTTTTTTTTTGAAAAACCTTTATTAGCATTTCAACCAATAACAAGTATGGGCCTACAACCCCCCGGGGCCGGCCGCTAAACAGTCAAAGTAACAGAGAACCAATGTTGACACAGGCAGAACCTCGGGGAGCAGAATCTCCATGCTAATATATTCTCGGCCAGTGAATGGCACAAGTAGGACACCAGGATTAAGAAGGCTTTCATTTTATAATAGGGAAAGACAAAAGGATCAGGTGCCAAACAATTTCCCAGCAGCGAAAAATGGCAGGCAGAATAACAAACGTAAACAATAAACGGCAATCTATCGAGTCAATGGCGCTAAAACAGGAAGTGCAGGATGTAGAGAAGTATCATGACCAGTTGCGCCTGCAGTCCCATGCCCTAAAGCCCAGAAAACACCCCGGAAATTGTGGCACACATGAAAAAGCAGTGATTCACAACAAAGGAGTTGTACCACGCTGATCCCAGAAAAGAAAAACAAAGAAGAATCAGAGAAGAAAAAGGAGGCCATGGAAAAAAAAGGGTAAAGACTAAAGAATCCCCTTCCCCAACCCCCCCCCCCAGCAGTGTGCCTGTCGCCCTAGAACCAGACCCGAAATATAGAAGAACAGAGAAAAAGGAGTAAGAAAAGAACCCCACCAGACGGGGGGGTAGAGAGAGTATTAATAGACTGGAGGAGGGCCTTCAAAACATGCCCCCGGCTTCTCCCTCCCGCACGGTAAGTTTTCCCCAAGGCAAACAGTAAGCAGCACAAAATCGACCATGTCAAAGAAAGATGGGGAGCATTATGCACCAATTATACTAATAGCTATGCCAAGAGAGCACGCAACCCCTGAGCCCGCCCGTCTACTAGATGACCACCCCTGAAGGATCAGCCTTATCCTTGACCACTCTTTGCAAATCTGCCCATGCATACCCCTCGACCCAGCGCCATGTCCAATGTTACAAGGTAAAGGAGTGTCCAAAAACGACCGGGAAGCGACGCACACAGGTGGGGTGGAAGTCTCTGAGTACCAACACAGTCCGCATCATGGAGGGACGTCTTTCCCAGTGTTGCCCCAGGGTCCGCACTGCACACAAGGTCCAGGAAGGCGGAATCAGCCAAAGTAGACAACTGTTGCTTGAATTTTCCCTGGGTCGCCGGAGGCCGTGCACGGGACGAGGCCACCACCTCCCACTCAGGTCCAATACCTCCGGAACAGATCAGACCCACAGCCAGCCGATCACACGGAAGCATACTGTACGGAGTTTCAAGCTGTTCACTAATCTCAGGGGTGGCCGCGACATTGTCCTCCTGTGTGCAGTGTGGAAAGTCCCTGTGTACCTGAGGACAGGCAGGCCGCAACTGTCCCGACGCTGATGCCACACCATCGAGCTTACTCCCCAAGACCCCGATGCCATGAACCAAGGTGGAATGAAGGGCACCGAGAGCCTCGAGGAGGTCGCCGTACCCCAGCACAGCTCTCTGCGATCGCTTCGCCACACTCCCAAAAGTCACACACTCCCAATCCTGCTGTGACCCGGTGGACAGGATGGTAGGCTTCATCATAACAAGATGGCCGCCGGGTAGGCCCGACCCGTATTGGGACCGGGACCCAGGGACAAGCGCCTCGAGGTCCACGTCGCTGGAAACAGGGTTCCGGGGGCAGGCAAAAATTATCCGTTGTGTGGTCACGGGCAACAGTCGTCCCCACCACGGACCAGCGCCCGCGAAAATCCGGGAGCGGCCCGCAAGAATCAGGGCGAGTTACGGGCGGCGTCCGGGCAGCTCACCGTCAAAGGCAGGGGCAATCACCGGAGAATCTCAGAATTGCCACCCCGGGCATGCACTCGGTCCGCTACGCTTAGCGGTAGGAACGACCACGGCGAAATGTGGGCCGAGGTGTGCACCGCTCCGGTGGTCCGACTCCACCCAGTCACCACAGGCCGCTGTTGTTGAACTGCCACCCGGCCGAGGCGTCCACTCGAGGTCCCGGCTCCAGGGCTGCACGGGCCGCAAATTTCAAAGGCACATTTCTCCGGCGGTACCGCCGCCAGAAACTTCGGAGTCACACGGTCGGTTGCCACTCTCATTCACAAATACGAGCACGTAGCGCAGGCTGAGGATCTCATGCAGGATATCCGTGCGGGATGCGGAGGTTCACGGAGCCGGGAGTCTACGCTGCCGTCCCGGTCGCCATCTTGGCTCCTCCTTTTAAAAAAAATTGTTAAAGTTTTAAATACAAAATGTTAAAATATCCTCTGGATAATACATTTGACAGTTTGTGTTTCATGAATAAATTGCAAGTTTGAATCTTAACGCGTAACGCTTGCTTTCTCCCTCATTGAACGCACACTTTTTACTCATCCGCACGCACACACACTTATTACAGATGGTCACTGAATAGTCCACACATGAGAAGCAAATTGTTATTTGCTGCCTTCTGCTGCACGCACATGTATACACCCACACACAGGTAGTACATACACCCTGTTCACACACTACAAACGTTTCTGAAAGGCTGCACAATTCAAACACATATGGTGTTAGCCCTCTTACCATGTGCGCACAGTTCTTCTGCTTTTGTACATACAAATCTGTATGTAATCTACTCTCGTTTCCTTTCTCCAACCTGATTGCATACACTGGGCTTTATCGCTGCCTCACACACGGATACCGGTACACACTGCCTGTACACTACTCTCACACACGCACACACAGTATCTGCTAAGGCTCCATTTACACACTGCCTGCACACTGTTGACACGTGTACACGTCTTGCACGCATACACCCTCCCTTGTGAGCAGCCAAGAGACTTTGCCTGCCTCACAAATATATAATCAGTTCCATGTACGCCATGCCTGCACACTAATCACACACATTTACATGATGCACGTGCACACCTAGCCTTCCTCCTGGACACACCAGACTGCTGTCTTTCTACCTCACATGTATATCGGCAGGTCCCTTGTCACACTGCCTATAGGCTTCTGAAAGGCTGGCACCACGACGATGTTTCACTTGCGTTGCAAACAGAGAAGGAAAATCCTGAGAGAAAATGGCTCTTTTTAAAGGATTTCACTTCCTCCTACAACGCTCACCTGGCATCCCGTGACCTCCACTAGTCTGAAGGGAGCAAAATGAGCATGCGCACATCTATGTGCATGCTCTCACTGCAGTCCGGAAAAAAAACGGACTGCCTGTGCGAGGCCAGTAAACAGAGCCTGATAGGGACCTGTTTCGAGGCCCCCTTTTAAGACTGCCGGTGCTCAGCATCGGCGAGACCCGGTAGTAGAATGAGATTTGGGATGAGTCAGAGAGTGGAGGAAGAAGATATATTGAGAGAGGTATAGAGTGAAACATGGTTGTGCATTGGGGAGTCTTTTGTTTTACAGTTAGAGTAAAGTAATAAATATATAGATACATAAGTATATGGATGGTATACATGTATAAGGAAGGTAACTTATCAATATGTTAGTTGTGTTTAATAAACTCAGACTTTCAAGTGTTGCTGTACTTTAAGGTCATTTATTTGTGGGGTTTTCATTTTATTCATTTATTTATTTAATTACATATTTTTACAGTTATTTAATAGTGAAGCAATTGTAAAAAAATGGTTATGATAAAATGTACATATCGTGATAGATATACGAACCATAAGAATCCATTAATATAACATATGAAAACTGTGCAGTGACCTATATACATTAAACATAGAATGTAGATATATTTTAGCCACAAATAATATGTGCGTTTCTTAACCAGACATAAAGAATATCTAAATATTTGTTAATTGGCTGCTTTCAGTATGTCCTCCAATCTAGAATCCAATTGAAAAGTCTTGGAAGCCATTGCTTCTCAAGGTGAATTGCTCCAAACTGAGAACAATTTATGCCAGCTGCCAACATTAAGCATCGGATCCACTGGGCCAAGCTGGTGTAAGCAACAAAAACAATTGGTGACTATGCCACAACAAAATTGCCAATCTAAATAATATAGTCAGGGATGAAATCATTGCACATTGGGACTAGTCTATATTGCCGGTGCTATTGTGGTACAGGCCACCCAGCCACATAGGGTGAGCATATGCCTAAAGCAAAGCCTGTGGTGCAAATTATACAATTGGTTTGCCTGTATTCAGGGACATTTCTTCATAGAGACAGATGTGTTTTTATGGCCAGCTAAATAAAATATTTTCTTTCTTGGGTCACAACAGAGAAAGTGCTCCTACGTTTTTCTGCTAAATCCCGACAAGACTTTTAGCTTTGATAAAGTCCAGAAGGACAAATCAGAAGTCAACAGCATCTGTATCTGCATATATTAAGATTTGATAACAACTGTAATTAAATCATGTATGAAAAAATGAGAATGTAATGGACCTCACAAGTTTATTTACTTTGAAATACTTATACTAATTGTTACTTACTTTATGGACTTCTTGTGTGTGCTTCGGTAACAATTGTTTACAAGGTGAGAACGTAACTGGATTAAAAGGCTTCTTCAAGGAAATCAATCCGGACCCCTGCCATGTTATGTTATGTTAACATTTCTTAATATAGCGCACAACTCATCCCGATAGCAACATCTCGGCGCTTGGAAGGCAGATAGCTGACGTAGAGGTAGTACTTTTAGAATAACCATGTCTTAAGTTGTTTCTTGAATTCCGTAAAGCTAGGGCACGTTCGTAAGGCTCAGTGGTAGTTTGTTCCAGTGGAGCGCCTGGGTGAGTATTTTATGTGAGTTCAATGGGAGCCATTTAAAGATCTTTCTAAGAAGGCGCATGGTGCCAAAGTAGGTGCCAATTATGGAGGATACGTGGTCTCGCATTGAGAGTTGATCGTCGATGAGAATGTCTAGATTTCTGGCAGTTCTGGCCATCCTGTTGCAAAAGTAGAGTTTGATCTTCGTATACTTTCAAGCCCTTTACAACACACAACCTCTTATTGGTAGGAAAAGCTGGATCACAAATAACTCTTTAAATGCTTGTAGTACATTTAGAAATATGAAAAGTCACCCCATCAGGCGAAAACAGTCTACTTTTTAGACCCAGGGCTTTGACATCCAATACATGTCTGTAGGAAATTAAACAGTAGCATTGTCAACATGTCTGACAAATGTTTTCTGGTTAGCCCCACATTATCGGGCAATACTCTAAAAATCATAAGACCGTAAACTTGAATATCGAGGTATGAGAGGGTTTGAAAACATAACTCACCGCATCAGCTTACAAACCAGGCGGATTTCCCCCAGCAGCTTGCCATCCTCTGGTGTATGCCCGCTGAAATTACAGGACTGAAATTATTAACTGATTTATAAGAAAATAAGACCTTTTGCCTATTCAGATCAAATATTTAGGCCTAAAGGCAATTGAGCCTCCACAAAATCCACATGCGTCTGTCACACCAGAAAATCCATCTTCCCCAGGCTGAAGCATATTGCTTACGCTTACTGCTTGCCCAGTCCTGCCTAATATAGAAATAATTTACTTCGAAAATCCTGACATTTGCTAGCAACTCCCGAAATCAGCCATTCCATGAGAGACAAGTTTCATGCTTGTACAAGGGAATGGCATTGCAATAATGGGTCCTGTAACAGGTCTGGCCAAAGACATAGTCTCAGAGGAGAATCACATGACATTTCAGGGAGCAGTAGAAACCAAGACTGCACTCTCCAAAGTGGACTCACTAGAATCAGTTATGCTACTTGTATCGCTAACCAATCCTTCAATCTGGGTATCATCATGATTGGGGTAAACACATAGAACAGATCCCCGAACCAATCTTGGAGAAATGCGTCCATGGCAATCTCCAAGGGATCGGGTCTCCGACTGAAATACTGCTCCAGTTGAGAATAGAGCCTCGAGACAAAAAGTTCCAACTTGCAAGGGCCCCACAGCTGATTCAGCTAATATAACACTCCAGGATGCAGCCTCCAATAGATATTGTATAGAAGATACCTGGAACTCCAGTCCGCTATCAAATTCCTTAGGCCCGAAATGTATTTCTCTGCTACCGCGATATGATGTTGTAGGCTATAATGCCAGAATTCCTGTACTATCTTGGCAAGCATGCAAGATGTTGTGCCTCCGAGTTTGTTGATATAACGTACAGTAGAAACGTTGTCCATCCGCAACAATATACCACAATTGACCTTCTGAGGAGTTAGGACCCAAATGGTGCACAAACCTACCAGAAGATTCAGACAGTTGATGTGTGAAAACAGCTCCTGATTCAACCATCTACCCCAGTGGAGATCTGTCGGCACTGGTCTCCAGAGCCCTATCTTCTGGCATCAGATTTTATTATCACATCTAACTGAGTACTTCAAAGGGCTGTGACGTTCTATACCTCCATACGTTGCAACCACCATTATAATTCCATCTGCCCTTCCTGAGATAAGGCAACCTGATCCTAATAGGATAAGCCCTTGCAAATGTGATGGATCTTGAGGTTGTAGAGCTTTGTAATGCAACTGACCCAGAAATATGGCTAGGATCACCAAAGCAAAAAGGCTTGCAATCTTGGCCACAAACCTCAGTGATACAGTCTGATAGGTTAACGCTGACCTTAACTCCTTCTTGATACTATAAATTTTTTGTGGGGGAAGCTGAGAATTCACTGAATCTGCTTGAAAGCACCGGAACTCTATCATTTGAGTAGGTTCAAAAATCATCTTCTTTGCATTCACAATGAATCCCAGATACTGAAGCAACTGAATTGTCTGAAACAGGTGAAGTGTCACCATATTTCAATCCTGTCCCATAAAGACGAGGTCACCCAGGTACACTATCAAGCGTACCCCAGCTCACATGGAGAGATTCATCTACAGGTTTCATCAATTTTGTGAAGCATGCCCCCTCACGCAGATTCCACTACAGGTTTCATCAACTTCGTAAAGCACCACAGGGATGACGAGAAACCGAACAGATGTACCTAAAATTTGCAGAAATGTGTGCCCCATTGAAATTGAAGAAAGCATCTATCCAATGAAAAATCGGTACAGAGAGATAGGTGTCTTTGAGGTCCTGATGGACCATAAAATCGAGAGGTCGAAAAATATCTCGCAATAGATGGATGCCTTCCATAAGATTCAAGAAATGAACTCTCTCAAATTCAATACCAGTCTGTACCCCTCCACATTCTTCTGTACCAGAAATATGTTGCATACTAACCATTTGGGATGAGCTCTGAGACACAAATTGCTTCTTTGGCTATCAACTCTGCAATCTCTGCCTCTGTGAAAGCATGTTCTTGTAGAGCAAAACATAGTTGTCTGTGTTTTGTAACTTGATTAGGTGTGCAGTAAAATTCCAATTTGAAACCTCAATGTTTTTAACACCCATGCATCCCTTGTGATCATTTCCCAATTACTCATAAAGTGACATATTCTGCTCCCCAGTGTAACATGCGAATCTTGAAGCAGTATTACCTTAATATTCTGCAGTGGAGCCTCCTTCTGTTTTCGCTTCTCTATAACCACCTCTGTGGTACCAGATTTACCACCTTGAGAACTGACCCATCACACCTTGTTGCCATGCACCTCCTCTATTGGACGCATAGCCTCGCTGAGCGTCTCGTGTAAGAACAGCCTGGTGATCTGCTCTTATATCGCCCATTATCCTCCCCAAAAAAGGCTTGGCTGGAACATCTTCAACAGTATCTGGGCCTTGTCTAGGGCAGTGATGGCTGTTACAAATTTCACTAAATCTTTAATAAACGGATCGCCAAAGAGTAGTCCGTTCACAACTGGACTCGCTTAAGCCACTGCTAGTTCCTCCAACTTCAGATCAATGCGGAGGATGATGGAATTCCTTTTTTCCGCCGAAATGGGCTAATTAGCATTGCCAAGTTGACAAATGTCTCTTAGCGCCCAATCAAAAAGCATGTCTGTATCAATAGCATCTTCGGACTCCTTAGTTCGAAGTCCTCGAAAAGGTCATCAACCGACAGCTCACTGAACACTTGGAGAACAACAATCTGTTGGATACCTCCCAGATTGGTTTCCATGCAAATCACAGCACCAAAACAGCCCTGATCCCTGCCATTGACGACATCAGAACCCTCCTCGACCAAGAAGAGATAACGGCCTTGATACTCCTCTACCTCTCAGCAGCATTTAACACGATTTCCTACCACACCTTCATCAAGAGACTCCACCACGTCGGGATCTAGGGAGATGCACTCCACTGGATCATATCCTTTCTTCCAGGACGAACACAGAGAATCTGCCTTCCTCCCTTCACGTCCAAACCCAAGAGCATCATCTGTGGCATCCCGTAAGGTTAATTTCTCAACCCCACCTTGTTCAACACCTACATGATACCCCAAGCCAACACTGTCAGAACCCATGGCCTCAACATCATTTCCTACACAGACAACATCCAGTGCATACTCTTGCTCCCAGAAGATGCCGTGACTACCAGAACCAACTTCCACAACTGCATGACAAGCGTCACCGACTGGATGAAGGCCAACTGCCTGAAGCCCAGCACGGACAAGACTGAGTTGCTGATCTTTGGAAACAACACTTCCCTTTGGAGCGACACCTGGTGGCCGGTTGAATTTGGACCCACACCGACAGACCACGCCTGCTGTCAAGGATCTCACCTGGATTTTCAGTGGGAGCGGGAGGCGGTCACAATTTAAGGTCCCAACTTCTCTATCAAACGAGAGGGTCCAACGAAGTCAAAGCCTATCCCTACTGACAGGGAAGGCAAGAGAAAACTGGTGGCGTACACAGATGACGGTGCTGCAGGAGATGCGTCTATCTGAACCCGTTTATGTGTCTCTCCCTATAAACAAGATAAGCAACATATGATCAGAATAATACATAGATGTATACTCCTTAGCTTTCTCCTAAATGCACATGGCTCTTAATAATTATGCGCACATATTATTCCCTCTCTCACGTCTAATTTGGTGTAGGGAGATCAAATGGTACTGCCCCATATCTGTAGGTGAAAGAAAGAACAATGGATGGATTGGGAATAAGCATAGAAAATAGTGCATACTGACATATAATATACTTTACTGAGGCCTACCTTATACTACCTCAATGCTAAAACAGAAATAAACAAGGAGAACAAAATAATACACTCAAGGAAAGTGCATTACATCATGCATATACTTTTAAGCAATCCTAACTCATGACTTTGTCATGTTATCCAAGTAACTAGCCATATATTTGTTTTAGGCACACAGTGAGCCCTGACATGAAAGGCTAAATGCCCAGTGCTTAAACATAAATGGTATTGACATAAGCCATTTGTGTCCCCACAGATAAAGAACAGTCTCAGAATAGCTCCAACACGGAGAGCGGCAGTGGTTGCACAAGTCAGATAAGTAAATTTGGTTTCTGGTTAAAATATATGTATGCGCACAAAGTGCAGTACCCAACAAGGTTCATGTGCAGAGTTGGTTCTTTATTGTTTGTTGTGCAGGATTTGCTGGCAAAGAATTCCCCCCAGGACCATGAAAGAGAGCGGAGGAGCCGGACCAGGAACTCGAGAGCCGACACATCCAGGCAACAACGGGCAACAACCTGATTAGTGCTCTGCCATTCACTCACAACTAGCTCAGAGAATCCTTTCAGCAGGGCTCCCTCCAACAATCTCTCCCTCACAGGGCACACTAGTCTCGGCAAACAGACAGGTGCTGGCACTGCAGGCCCCAGGGCAGGTGTTCTTGGTTTTCTTTGGTGAGGTCCCCTCACCCAGTAGGGAGACTAACAGACCTTTGTCCCCAGTCCTAGTCAGAGGCAGAACTCTTGCAGAGCTTCCCCTTCTCACACAGCCTGTCTGGCTGCTTGGCAGATGACAGATTCCCTTTCTCACAGTCCATTTCCAGACACCAAAATATGAATTAGGGTCTGAGCCTTTGATGTTTTATTTTAGGGTTCTGCTTCTTTGAAGTGTCCACTTCTTTGTTTCTTCTTTCCCTTTGTAAGGATGTCTGTCACAGCAGGCAAGACTCCGAAGTGGATTGACCCACAACACAATTCAAGGGAGTGGCCAGAGTTCACACCTGGTTGTCATTGATACATGCATTGAAAAGCTTAATCCCATGCTCCAATCCCCACTGTTTATGATTCCCTTGTCAACCCCATCTCCTGCCTGAGATGTGTCAGCCCCAGCCCCTCCCTTGTGATCTATCACTGAATTAAAGAGCAATCATTTGAAGTGTAAAGGGAGAGTCCATTCCTCCAGTCTGTCCCACTCAGCTCACCGAAATGTAGCAATACCCAAATCTGTCTGGGGTGATTCCTCTACTCAAATGTGGGGGGATATCGTGCACACCTTTGTTATTTAATGATGTTACCTCTCTGCACAAATGTGTGCTTCTGCGGTTGTGTGTGTTTTCTAAACTCCACAACTTAAACCTAACAATAAAGCCTAAAGACACATTTTTTGGACCCCGCGAGCACTGCTGTATGAATATATCAATCAAATTGAAACATTCTGATGAAATGATTAAGACAAACTTGCTTAACAAATGCTTAAGGCAAACTTGCTTAACAAGTTCTGTTATATATATTTCTCAAACCCAAAAATTATATTCTTTGATAAGCTAATACATGCACCACTCCTAAATTGACTTATAGCAATATAGTGATGTCAATATGTGATAGTTTTCCATATAACATTACACAAATAATTACTCTATTGTACAATATTACTGATGACAAAATTCAATAGCCCATATCCCTCTATATTTCGGGATGCACTCCCTTCTTCAGGGGTTGGAGTATCATAACTGAAAAAATAAATAAATGAAACAAACATCAACTGCTTCCCATAATTGAACCCATGGTCCTCCATATAATGTACCAATGCTGGCACGCTTAATTAGTTTACATTCACAGCACACTTGCAGTCTGTCACTGTTACCTCCATGCATTGTGCCGTAACAAATACACATACATTCAGCACTCACATTCAGTCTGAATGCACTGTTCAACAATGTAGCCATGTTATATTGTACCAGGGGGTGCTATTTACAAACACACAAACTGCCGGCACACACACTCACCAGGTGCTCGCTGCACAACAATTCACCCTTCGTGGATTGTACTGCACGCTAGCCCACATATACCCAGCCCATCCTTTCGGTGTGCTCACACTGCACAGCACTACATCTCTCATGTAATGCATTACTCTCAGGCATACATGTGAGTAGCTCGGTCTGGTGGCTTAATGGACTAATGTGTCCATTGTAGGAACCTGTGTTTGACTTCCTGGTAACAGGTTCAAATCCCAGCTAGTCCACTAAGCCTTTCACCTGTCTGAGGTCAATAAAATGAGTACCGTTGGGTTGCAATAAACATCTGTTATTTAACGCCAAGATACCCTTCTTGGTGAACTTATGCTTACAAATCCACATGTTATGTTACATGCACCCAGTACATGAACTAAACAGACATATGCTGCTCTATCCCTGTACTGTACCCTTCCCAGGCACCCATACATCCAGTGCAGAGTCACTGCGCAGCACTTTCCATCAACCTGATGTAGACCAAGGGTCAGTGTAGCACACAGCAGCAGAACGTTTTAAAAAGGTGAGGGAACCTATAGGCCTGACTCCAGTGACATAGGGTAAAGAGGTCCTCTTCACTACTACTGATCACTACACAGTATGCTGCCACCGCTGCGCTTGTGTTGCTTAACTCCTGGGGAAGGCGCTAGCATTCCACCACTATGAGGGTAGGGCTTTGTGCGCACCTCCTGTCCAATAAGACTAAAATCCGTCAGACAGCCCTATGTCATGGCGCACATATATTTATCTTCAGGGCCGGAAACAATAATTGCCAGGTCACTGAGTATATTTGGAGACCTAAAAACTATGCTTTGTGAGTGCTTCAGAATTGCTTCTTTTTGTTCACCATCAAGCCAAACTCCTGAAGGAGCTTGGTTGTCCAGGTCAGGTGAGCCATCAGCTGAACCCAGTCATGGGCTATCAAGAGGATGTCGTCTAAGTACACAAACGTACCGCTCAGGCCCGGAGGTTCTCTATAATGGGCATCATCATCTTGCTGAAACAGCAACATCCAGGCGATAGTCCAAACGGGAGAACTGTGAATTTGTACCATTGTCTGTTCCAGCAGAATTGCATACACCTCCTGTGTGGAGGAAAAATCGGTATTGTAAGATATGCATCTTGTAGGTTTAAAAGGACCATTGAGTTGCTTGACTGGAGTAAATCCCTGAGAGGGTGTATCCCCTCCATCTTGACATGACGGTAAAGGATCCACCCATTGAAGTCTCAAATTGAGCTCTAACCAGGCTCCTCTACCCTTCTAGCTGACCAAGAAAATATTGTTGCAAAACCCTGTTTCGTGAGGTTGTTTGAGACATGTAGCCCTCTCCTGTAGCAACAGTTTGATCTCTGCCTCTATAGAACTCCATTCTGGATGGGAAAAACTGAGCAGAGGCGATATCATATACTGTCTAAACCAACCCTAAAATTCAGTTTTGAAACCCTGAACGGTTTCTAAAACCCATTCAGTGCTTGTTAACTGTGGCCAATTGTGCAAAAAATCCTCCATTCTTTCCCCTCAAAAGACATGTGAATAATCTTTACCTGTAGAGTTACAGTCTGTATTAAATTGTACAGCAGGGCGGTATCTCTTTCCACCATATCTGTCTTGGCCAACTCTGGGATCTGGAAAGGAAGAATGCTCCTCTTACAGAATCGAACCACCTGCCTCGTCTGCATTCCATGAAGCTTCTGGGAGGACCTTGATACACTTGCCAACTGGGCGATGACCCTCTAAATTGTCCAGCCATCCAAGAAAGGTTTGGCTGGAAAACTCTCTTCCAAGAAGTTTGATTATTGTTTAGGACTGCAAACATACTTACAAATTTCCCTAGATAATTTATGAACAGGTCACCGAACGGTAGGCCGTTACCTACTTGGCCGGCTTCTGCAGTAGCTGAGGTCTATCCAGAGGAGAATAGTCCATCTGCATTTCATGAAAAGAGTGCAGTTGGCATTGCCAAGCTGACAAACTGTGCACTGACAACAGCTTCTAGCATGTCCAAATCTACCGATGCACCAACTCTTTGTCATAAACCTCCATTTCAAACATTTTGCAGAGAGGGCACAAAACATCTAACACAGGTGTCTCCAGCCAGTTGATTGTGAGCTACCAGTAGCTCACAGAAACCTTCA
Organism: Triturus cristatus; assembly: GCF_964204655.1. NCBI lineage: Eukaryota > Metazoa > Chordata > Amphibia > Caudata > Salamandridae > Triturus > Triturus cristatus. The sequence continues at coordinate 1,658,594,210 of NC_140590.1, read as the reverse complement.
GAGTAGCTCGCAGCCTTGAGTTAATTTTTAACTGAAAACTGCAATAAATAAGTGTTGTGTTTCCTTCAGGCTGCAGATAGCAGAACCTGATAATGAGGAGTGCTCAATTAGATTTATAACCCAGGTGGGCCACAAAGGTAAAGAACTGAAGCACTGTTCTATTTAACTCTTAAATAAAAGTCCTTGTCAACTCAATATTGGAGCATGAGAACAAAATGATGTTTCTGAATGCTTTTAAATGGGAGAAAATTAAAATGAAATTAACTTAATGGTTAAGTTAACTCTTCATTTAAATGTTGTCCCATTTCAAAGTGACATTTACAAACAGCAGTAATCTTGCTCCCAGTGTCTGGTAGACACCGTGACATATTTATAACTGAAAACACCATCTTTTTCTAAATGGGAGAAATTTAAAGTGGAGAAAAATGTTTCCATGAAACATTAAGTCTTAATGTTTTTCTCTACTTTCAATTAAGCCAGTTGTCATAATGTTTTCTGAAGCATGTTTCTTCACTTTCAACTCCTCGCATTTAAACAAATGCTTGTATTTTTCTCTTATAAATACGGCACCATGTCTAGAGGCCACTGAGAACAAAATGTCTGCTGTTTGTAATTGCGACAGTTTGAAATGGTAGAAAATTGGATATAAATATAAAGTTGGATCTTCAGTTGAATTTTCTCCCATTTCAAAGTGTCACTTTACACACAAGCCTCCTGCTCCTAGTAGCTGGTAGAAACGCTTCTATATGAAAAATACATCCACTTTTTCTAAATGGGAGAAATTTAAAGTGCAATTTTTTTTCAATATTAGGAACATTTTTGCAGAACATTTTTCTGCACATGGTTGTATGTTTGTGTTATACATATAATGGTGCCACCTATGGCGAAAAGTATGTCCTGTGCCACAAGTCTATACAACACAGGCTCTTAGTCACCCATACCCATTTATTCCATTAATTCACACACGTGTTCATACATACAAACAGACTACAATCTCACTGACGCACATGGCAGCCCTTTCATAGTGCCCCTAGTCAAACTATTATGTTCAAACCATAGTAAGAGGCTCCATGGGCATTAGGTTTAAAGTCAATGAAGCTGGGCGAGTAGGTATCAGATAATGTGCGAATTGCTTGGCCTTCAGCAACTCACAATGATTTTTACTGATCAGAAGTAGCTCTCATTACAAGAAAGGTTGGAGACCCCTGATCTATATCATTATTCTGACAGGCCCTTCAGGACCTGTCCATCTTTTCTTGTAATTTTTGGAGAATGTTGCAATGTTGGGATCAAGCTCAGGCGTCTCCGCCTCTGCCTTGGAGATCCGGCCTGGGGCATTCTGCCCTTAGGTGACTGTGAATCTCCTTGTCATAGCCCGTAATCAGTCTTGTGTGAGCATATTTTGCCACCGGTGCAATGGGTGCCTAGCCTAAAGCCAGAAAATCTAGGAAATCTTTAGACGCCTTGAGGGCGCAGTGCCTGTCTGTCAAGAGGGCCCCATTTTCCATCTTTTGTGGTTAGTAATGGGATAGAATTGGGGATCTTCCAAGTGTGAAGAATGAATCAAGGCCTTACCAGAGCCGTTGTCATCTTTGTGCTACCGGGGAGCATACATATTTTTTTTAAATGCATGTTTTTCCATGGTGGGACACATTTTTGCCCCCAAGGAGTGCACAATTGCGGAACCCTAGGGGAAAACAAAAGGACCCCATTCCACTGGACCAACTGGAAGTGTGATGACCCATGTAATGGGCATGCTCTTGGTGTTGCTTTTCTGTGCACCTTTACGGCTTATCTATTAAAATTGAAAACTGCCCCAATGTTAAAATGTCCTTAACGTTTGATTATAGTAAAATAATGAAGGGTCAGACTGACACAAATTTCACATCAGCTTTGCATGACTTTTTTAATGTATAACAGACTGAAAATCTTTAATGGCTATTTGCCTTGCTTGGTTCATAAAAAAAAAGTCACTCAGCCTATTGCGCTGCCTCATGTTACTTTGCTAGTTGCAAGGAAAACACAAGAATCACTAAGGACCTGGGATATTCTTAGAGAGGAGAAGAACAGTCGTCCCTAATACAAGGATCCAAGCAAACTATTATCCAGGCCAAATGGCATTTCAATATAAAAGTACATTTAAAAAAGCAATAAATAACAAAGTGTGTGCCAGTGACAAACGTGTTCAGTGCTCTCTTGTGTGTGATACACACCCGTGATAAAGGTGCATATCAAGTAACAAAGAACAGCAGAGCGCGTTAAATTGAATATACAATGGTATGGGTTAGCGTGCAAGTCGACAACCTTTCAATCCTATAGGAAATTGCGGAATGTAGGATGATCATCAGGACTCGTCATATATGAATCCACACAGAGCTGTGAAACGACAGGAAGACTAAATCAAAAACTGAGACATTAGTGAAAGAAACATAATCAAGTAAGGAGATATAAATGTGGGCTACTCGCTTCCTGAGGTAAGTACTTTGCGTCAAGGAAGCGTTCCTTGGATGGTGCATGGCCGTTACTGTGCATCCACCATTGGTTTTTGACGCAAATCCGTATCTACAAAGACACAGAGATATAGACTTGCCCCAAAATGCGGTGCTTGCCTGAGGCTGGCGTAGCATAGAGAATATTATACTCGTTATTTCCTGTTTGCATGCGTGCTGCTTTTTCAGCACACATACATAGAGGAAAGAGCCTGAAAGGGTAGTTGTTATTCAGGAAGGGGCAGACACCCTTGCAGTATGATGCCAGGGTGCCTGTGTTGGCACAAGGCAGCACACATTGATCCAGTGTCAGGGGAGAGCAGAACTGCACTATTTCTTGGGAAATATAGCGCTGTTCTGCTCTCCCCGGGTGACGCAGTGCAGCAACTTTGCCTTCTGCATTTGTCCAGTGAAGTATGTTGCAGTATTGCGTATGTGGCAAGTTGAAGTAATACTTTGCTTTTTTTGGGACTTTAGAGAAGTTTTTTAGAGGAATTCATTGGATCACAAAATTGATAAGTTTATTGCTTATTTGCTTTTCCACTTTGTCACAAGACAAACACACATTCGCACACTCATTTAGGAGGATACCTCTGCCTTCTATGTAGAACAGAGTGTTTCAGAAGAATGGTTTTAGAGAGGTTTTAGACAATCAAGAGAGATAACATCTCGGTGGATGACTGCTTTCTAGGTCCTAACTCAGGTATAAAAGACAGCTTCGAGGCACAATAAGATACTGAGGCAGCTAGGAAAATGGAGCTAAATCTGGAAGCGATTTTTCATTTGGTGAAGTTCCATCTGATGACTCCGTCTTCCAGAGATTCTGAGGAACATTATCATGGCACGCGTGATCTCCCTTCACAAGCACAATCCGTGCAGCAGACAGACAGTTTCAGAGCAGACCAGGGGGGCGTGGCCGGGAGCCACAAGATGGCAGATGCCTAATAACAGCACTCCGGGGGGGAGATCCCATACCATCCCGGCCTAGGGTAGTACTAGTCGCCTGTCATCAGCAGTGGTGGCGGAGCTTGTGGGATGGGGACAGGAAATCGCGAAGAGGGCTGATCCAGGGTGATGTTGCAGGCCTTTGGGGCCTAGTGGTTTGCAGCCTGCGAGGAGTGCAGCCAAGCAGACTGTGTAGCAGAGTGCTCTTTGTCTTCTCCCCTGTCCCGCGTAGTAGAGGAATGGGGGAGGCCACCTTGTGAGTGTTGGTAGCGGCAATGGAGAACCTGCGATACCAGGGCTTGGCCTGAGACTGCTGCGGACATCATGACTTTCCTGAGTGGCCAAACAAGGCAGTGTGTCTGTTCCTGATAGGGGTGGGAATGGGGTGACAGTAGCGATACGGTCCCCCTCGATTACAGGTATCATATGGACTATGGGGGATTCTGTGGGCTCTCACTCCTCCGAGCATACAACTGAAGAGTTGTCTCAGGAGGGGACGCTGCTGCGGTGGCTGCACGTTCAAGATTGACCTGCGACCTGTGGAAGGCAAGGCTGTTTCCCGTAGTGGAGTGGGGACTGCTACATCCCAAGAAGCAAAGCGAGTGGATGCTGCTTGTGCCTCCTCAGAGGCCTTAAACTTACTTACACCACTGCCCTGGGGTAAGGCGTGCCCCCCCATACTTTAATGTTCATAACCTAACTGAACTTTCTGAATGTGGGCATTTACACCCTCCCCGAAATGAATTGCTTTGCCTGGGCGGCAGCGCAGATTGCCCTACGTGCCTGGGGCTTATGGCCCCACTTGACCACGGGGACCCCCCCACTAACATGCAGAACCACCACACTTTCCATCATCCCAAGAGGCAGAGCCAGCTAGCCGTCATCCCTGAATGTGCCTCACTGGCCTACTGGCTTGAGGGAACGGTGGGTCCTGTCCTTGGATATTGATGGAATTTCCTGACCTCCTACGTTGGTGGGAATACTACGAGTGACTGCGCGACTTGGTGACAGTGTGATTGATGAATGGGGTGCCACGGGGCGAGTGGGGCTCCCCGTCTGCACTGCAGCCAATCAGTCGGAACCGTGGGATGGTGGCCAGGGCCTGATGCACGGGGCGGAGATGTCTGGTGGGAGCGTGGAAGGAGAGGCGGTGGTTGAGGTATGCAGGTCTGTCATTGTGGAGGGCTTTTTAGGCATGTGTGAGGAGTTTGTAGGTGATCCTTTTGTTCACCAGGAGCAGCGGAGGTCTCTCAGGTGGCCAGTGATGTGGCTGCAGCGGGAATGTTCAGGATGAGTTTAGCAGGGGCGTTTTTTATGATTTTTTCTAGCTTCTTTTGAAGTTTTTGTGTAGTGCCATCATATAGTGCTTTGCCGTAGTTGAGTCTGCTGCTGATGAGTGCGTGGGTGACTGTTTTCCTGGACTCAATTGGGATCCACTTAAAGATTTTCTGGAACGGGCGGAGCATGTGGAAGCAGGAGGACGAGATGGTGTTCATCTGGCGGCCCATTGAGAGCAAGGAAGTTTTGTGCGTGGTCCATGGGTGTGGGGGGGAGTTCCAAGCGCTGCGGGCCACAAGGAGTCGTCCAAGGTAGATGCGGTGGGGCCGAGGATGAGGACTTCGGTCTTGTCTGAGTTGAGCTTGAGGCAGCTGTCCTTCATCCAGGTGGCTACTGCCTTCATTCCACTGTTGAGGTTGTTCTTGGCGGCTGTGATCACATAAAAAATGCCACTTAGAGTAAGAGTACAAACTTTCTACTTGAAGGCATTTTAAGGAAACTAAACACAAAACCTATTTCCTTTGTCAGTATAAAAGTATTCCATTATGAGAAATGTAAAACATAAACAGGCCAAGTCATCTTCACTTAAATTAGATTGCACTTACCTTCAGATCCTTCAGCCAGAGGTTTGAGTAGAGTCCTGGGGCCTTTCTCCTCCTTTATGTGGTGGAAATGGGATTCTTCCGAAACTACTGCATCCTGTAGGAAGTGTGTCCTATTTATAGTAAAAGGTCATGCCTACATTACACATGGGTGACAAACTGAAAATGTGATTTGACAGGATACCTGTCTCCACTTATAAGTCATCAAATTAGTGTATTAATGTTTTGAAGTGATGCACAGCTCGATAAGAAAAAAAACTCATTTTTCTATAGAGAACAGTGAAAGGCTGAAGCAGAAAAGAGCAAAATAAAACTGAATTACATTTTCTGCTACACTCAACGGTTTTCAGGCACATAGGAAATAACCAAAGTCAAAGTTTTGTTATTATAACGATCTGCACATCTCTAGGTGTTTTCTTTTCACAGTAGCATGGCATTAACACCCAACAGAACAAGCATTTGACTTCATTGTCATTTGCACTAAGTTGTGGTGTACACTACTGCCATCTTTGCACAAAATATGTGTTTTATTTTTTGCTAGTGAATACAAAATACTGCCATGTCTCTGCAATTGGTAAGAGACACTGGATGGGGTTTTATGTGAACTGGGTCTTTAGAGCAGAAGGGCTATATTCAAAATCCTCTACAGACGGAAGGATTTTCAACTGTCTTTTTTTTTCTGTCCCGGTCCGAACTGCAGAACTCTTTCTAATGTACCCCTAACTAAGAGGTCCCACATTGTGCACAGCTGTCTTCTGTTGGTGAACACATGCTGACAGGTGGGAAAATGAGCTAGTCAGGAGTTGTGTTCCCCTCTCAGGCTCGTTCCTCCTCTAATGTGGGCAACCTGATGTGGACCCTACTTTTAGAATTCCACTATCTTAGTTGCGGCAGAATTAGGCTCTCTGGCTCAGAGTTATGCTCACTTCCCACAGGAAGTGTTCATATAGAGGTTATAGACACCCTAAAGGTAAGAAGACCATTGGCTACTACCTGTCACTCCCCTTAACGCACCTAAATTGAGTATTTAGGTGGCACCCCTGACACCAGAAACTCAGATTCGATGGATCAAGAAGACTTGCTGTGGAATTTTGGCGCCAAACCCTGCCTGCCCGAACCAGTTTTGACAGCTGTGACTAGCGACTCATTCTGCAGCTGACCAGCTCCCAAGATCCCCAAGAGACTGTCAGCCCTTCACAAATTGCTAGCAATCTCCCTTGGAGTAGAAGAGCTCTTCCCCTGCAGTCCGCAGGCACCAAAAATGGAAGGTTCGGTTTACCAAGTTGCCGCTCCTCAGCCAGCCCAACTCAGCAGCCTCCCTGGAAGAGGACCCTGTGCTCCTGAAGGTCAGATATGTCTCCCCACCTAGTTGGAGGACACCAGTACCATCCGGAGCCATACACGACCAATACCCAGGGTATTGGACCCATCCAGTCCGGATTCCCACTGAGACTGAGCAGCCGTCGAGCGACGTCAGCACAGCAGAGACCCACTTCCAGAGTGGTCCAGCTCTCCTGATTTTGCACCCTCAACCGGCGAGTCAGACAACCGCAAGGCCCTAGGACAGAGAAGAACCCAGCCGACCTTTCCACTCTTCCCCCGAGTGCCCCACCCCGGGTATCGACAAACTGGCTTTGCCCCCGTATTCCCAGGATCCTTGTGACTTGAGTCCCCCATTGGGAGCTCCCGGACTAGTCCCTAAGTCCCCCTCTGCAGCCTGTTTCTAGGTGGCCTCCCCTTCTTTCCATCGGCATAGCGCTCACAGCTACCAACTTGACCAGCACCTCTGCACTGGGATGTCCCAGGACAGGTAACGAGTAACTACTGGTGGTAAATTGGACGTTGGCTCCCTCTGTCCATGAGTCCCGAAGAAGACCCCCAGAAACCGATCGCAAATCACTGTATGCAACATATGCCTTTCTCCCAAAGGGAGCCATTGCTGAGTAAAGACACATTTAAGTGAACTATTTACTTACCTGTAAAAATGCATATTTAGAAAAGTACTTACTTGATAACAAAGTTCTTGGTATCAAAATGTATATAAAAATATGAGTTATATCAAAATGTATATAAAAATATGAGTTATTTTTCTTAATTGGTCTTAGATTTATTCTTGTGTGTGTGTCTCATTTATTGCCTCCGTGATTACAACAAATGCTTAGCACCTCCCTCGGATGAGCCTAAACTGATCACCCTCACTACCACAAAAGAGAGCCTTTAGTGTTATCATTGGTAAACCAACAATGGCCGCCTGGACTCTTTACACAGTGTACCTCTTTTTGGTCCACTATATAAAAAGCCAGCTTCCTACGCTCTTTACTTCATATCCCAATCTCACGCCTCTATTCTTTCCTTTCTAAATATCTCACCTCCACAGTTGACCTTATCCTCCAAACCTCATTCTGTCCACCTCTGTTTCATTCGACCCTTCTGTTTTCCTTCATTTCTGCTGCCTTTTTGCCTCATCCATCACATTCCACCCTGGCTCCTAGTCCTTTTTTATACCCCATGACAAGCTCCTGAAAGACCGATTGAATGAATGTTTGGCTTCTGCTCCACCGTATCCTCTGTTCTGAGTTTTACCACTGCCTGCCTGGGACCAGTTTTACCTTCTGTATCAATGACTCTTCCCCAATCCCTCCCAGAGGAACAGCTGGCACAGAGTTAAACCCAGGGAGACACTTCATGTTTTTTCAGCAAAATCAGGGCGAAACTGGACTTGGGTTGCTGTGTTCTAGTTCAGGGAGAACAAGGCCTGGCTGTTTGGACTGTTCCTATTGGAGCAGAATCAATACTGATTTGCATATGGCTGGGCCTAAACTGAGTTGGCATGGTGGGCAAAAGAATTATGGTTTGGAATGCTACCCCGAGTGATTGCCAGTGGTTATACCTATTGCAAGCATTGCCCCCATCACCTTTTCTGTGTTTAATGTGATCCACAAAGGGGCCAAGAGTATGCCCAGACGTGCTGAATTCCATATGGCTGGGTTCAAACTGAGGTGGAATAGTAGGCAAAAGAACAATGGCTTGGCATGCTACCTGGAATGATAGCCAGTGGTTAGACTCATTGCAAGCATTTCTCCCATCACCTTTTGTGTGTCTGTTATTAAATAAATTGCAGCCAGTGCAGAGAAGATTGGGCCTTTCTCACGTCTGGGCTGTGATGCCTTTGCACTGGCTGCAGCAAAAATAGCCATGCCTCTGACTAAAATCACATGTTCACATAACAGCATATAGGGTGGCACTCGCTATCACCTCTACCCCACTTGTGTAACCTCCAACAGACTCTGCACAAGGTAATGAGGCGTGTGGCCTTGGCCAGACTAGGTGCCAACACCCTTGCCACCACTAAGAAGCCTGCATCCACACTTCACCACTTGTGATGGCTCTGGAGTAGACACAGGGATGTGGTTGTTTGATCCTCTTGTATTTATACAGCAGCTAATACTCTGGACAAATCAGTGATGTATTCTGATTTGCATTGAGGTTCTGGTCACCCTTATAGACTGCATGATTGATACGGATGTTGGATGCAGTGTGGCCTATATGGGATGTGTTGGGTGATATGCATAAAGTTCAAAGACATGATTCAAACATGCTTCTATGAACATCACTGCAGATAAGCAAGAGGTGCCACAGAGAGAGTGAAAATTGACCCACGATTTTGATTGAAAAAACACTACTGTGTAGTTAAGTGAACTGGCACAGCTAAATTTGTAGTCACCCCTGAAAATGTAGGTCTTTGTCAATTTTCTGATTTACCACTCCGCAAGACCCAGAACTAAATAATAGCTGTTCCGAAAAAGTTTAGACCTTCTGTATAATCTGGAACATGACAACAGGAATTTGGCATTCTCAATCCCAGACGCAAACCATTTTTCTGTCATGCTTCAGGGGCCCCTTCTCTTTGCCTTCTGATTTTTCGCAGTACTGCAACATTTGCTCTGCATTGGTCATTTAGTAACCTTGCATTAACTTGTACTAAGAACACAAAGTGTCCTAATAATATTGACAAGTACCTGTTTAGAGATTCAGCTTCAGATTTACTAGAAGGTAGCACTGAGTTTGCATCACAAAAGTGATGCAAACCCAGCACACAGGGTTGTGGTGGGATTTACCTGCGCAAATCGTGATTTGTGTGGGAAAGTTGCCCACAGGAATACAAAGTAGCAGTATGCCCTAACCTTTGCCTCTGCATCAAGGGGGTGTACCATGGGTGATATATTGGCATTCCCATGCTCCCACCCATGAGCTTTGATGTAAATACCTATCTACATTTACAGACATGGGTTTGAACCAAAAAATGAAGTCTCCTCGAGACACCGTAACAGTGGAGGAATTTTTAAAAGTCTCCATATTTTTCAAACTTTGCATGTGTGTTGCACTGCACAGGACACTTTAAGTGGGAAAAGTCTTAAAGGATATTTTTGTACTGGAAGGACCCTCTTCCCAAAGCAATTGGTTCTAGCTTAAATGGATCCAGAGTTACTAAAACCGTGACTACCTGTTTAGCTACGAAGCGGAAGACCCTTTACAAAGGCTGACTAGTCACCTTTCTGTTGCTTATTGTTGTATTTTGGTGTTAAATTGGTATTTAGGAGGTACAACATTTGCGCAGACTGTGTTAGTTTGTGTGAAAATGTCAAAATAATAAGTAATACTATCACAAAACGTGATGCATTATGCTGCAAAATTCGTCTTTAGTTTTCTTGCCTCATAAATCAACTCTGATGCATGATTTTGTCCTCTCCTGGCGCATAATTCCAGTGACCCTGACTATGGTGCAAGGTACAGGTAGGCGAGACAACAAATTAACAGGTACAGCTGAGCCAATGGTCGGCTCTAGATCTTAAGAGTCCATGCATACGCTGAGTATTGAAAATATGTGCCCTGTTAAAGATGCATCACAGATCATGTGAGAATATGATGTCCTCAAAATTGAAAAAATGAAAACGTGCAATCGTTTCACCTTAGTTAGGACCACTGGAAATATGTGAATCTGTGGCTGTGGCTGTGGCTTTTTTCTCATAATTATGGATTTGCCTCAGATTGACACATAATCCATTATCTGCTGCATAATCTGCAGATTTTAGCAACAGAAAAATTCTAGCTCAAGTGGATCACAAATTACTAAAAATGTGGCTATATGTGTTCGCCTGCAGTGGAAGCCCCTTCATAAAGCTTAACTGGTCATCTTTCAGTTGCATATTTCTGCATTTAGTTGTTGAACTGGCAGTAATGAGGTGACATTTTACCACATGTAAAATGGTGTAAAAATGACAACACAATGAAGTTATACTATTAAACAATGTGCTGCGTTATGCCGCATATTTCGCCTTTTCTTGCTGCATAATTTAGTCTACCCTACTACATATTTTAGTGCTCCCTTGCAGCATAATTCTAGTTGCCCTGTCCTTAGTACATCAGATTATGTGCTAAGTATTTCTTAGAAGTGAGGGTTTTGAAACTGAACTGTGGGACGTTTCTGACCCCCATATGACTAGAGTATTCATAAACTAAAAGGTAAGTCAGGGATCATGTGTACCTGGAGTCTGATTACAGATGCAGCAACTTTATAGTGTATTTCATCAAATACAAGAGATGTATTGAACAGTGCACAGCCTGAACTCACGAAATGAAAGGATTATTAGTAAAGATGCTTTAACAGCAGTAGATGTGCACAAGGTTGACCATGAAATTTGCATATTTTCAGATAAGTGCACTGATGTATCTTCTGTGGTTGTTCACAGAACTGAAACCTGGCAGACATTCAAGCATGAGTGCATATTTATCGATTAAATCAATGTGGAAATATACTAATGTCAGCTTAATTTTTCCACAAAATTCAAAATAAATATGGATAAATACAGATAAAAGTAGCAAAAAATAAATATGGATAAATACAGATGGAAATGGCAAAAAAATAAATACCGGGAGCCCCAATTATCATATCGACTACTACCGACCTCCCCCTCCCCCCTCCGCCGCCTGGGGCCAAGACCCAGAGGATTAGCGCCCGCTGTTGCCTGGGGCACAAGTCCCGCTCCCGACGCTGATATGCCTGCTACGTCTGCTCGGCCTTTTCAACCTTGACAATGATATGCGTTTCATTGTTAGTGCTACCCAGCCCACCCCCCACCCACCCTACATCCCCTCATCCACCGTTACATAGCACAATACCAATCACCTGACTGTTCAATTTTCAGCCGTGGCTATTTGTGTTGTATAACCTCCCTTAAGATGGAAATGAGGCCTCTATTGACTTGTAATTACTGGCATGAGGTATTCTCTTCTCATCTGATATAACGTAACTACTGCCCGTATGTTTTCCTTGCACTTCCACTTTGTGATGTATGACATACTATTCATGCATGTACTAAAGTGTTAATACCATGGAAAACCAATAAAAATGTAAGACACAAATAAGAGGATATTGTGGCACCATTAATAATGGTTACTTTACAAATCGATTCAATGCAATGTACAAAAGTTCATAAAAAGCATACTTGATAATCGAGGTTTGTGGGGCCACTCAAGACTTCTTTACAATAGGCTAGAAATCTTTGTTGATTTGGTGGCAGCCAATCAGATCTTATCTGCTGATCCGGTGTCAACTCATCGTTGCCATCTTGGACGGATAATCATGCAAAGATCGTATCTACTGTATCACAAAATTCTAAAGGGCAATTCTTACCTATTTTAGTGAAGGTCAGCAGTGGAAAGAGTTACAGCCAGACTTCCAATTTGACTGATTCACTACATTCAAACGTGCTTGCGTGTAACTACTCTCAGATGGGACGCGATTCCCCCTTTAAATAGGAGTGGATTCTATGGCATGAATTTTGATTGAACAGATGTTGTTGAGGACATACTTTAATTCGTAACGGTAAGAGGTGTGAGAATGGACAAGACAGGTGGTGGGTCAGGGGTGCATACAAGTAGCGTGATGCGTTATGTTCTGTTATGTCATTGGTATTTCTAAAGCGCGAACGGTTACCCAAGGGTGTCCTGGCGCTAACTGCTCTCCTCTGGGCATTAAGATAAAGACATAAATTATAAGTTAAAAAGCCAAGTTTTAAGTTGCTTCCTAAAAATTAGCTTGCTTAGCTTTGTTTGGTATTGCAAATAGCCTTGCTATGAATGGAGGGATACACTCCTTTAGCTCAGTTTGGTATGTCATGTAGTTTGCTACAAGGCACAAATCAGACGACTGATGAAATATGGAATTTAACCTGGAACTTATGATATCTTACACGTATTGCTTCGCTCTAAATTTTGAGGCGGTTACATATGGATGCAAGTATGTATATATGGATATGTAGCAGAGGAGTAAGCTGCTAATGTGTGTTAAGGGAGAAATTGAGCAGTGATTTCTAAAGGGGTAGGTCAGCTGTCATTGGAAACGGAATAAAAAAATGTGTACTATAGATTTTGGTTATGTATGTACCATAGGTACAAGCTGAGGGTTGTCCTATTTACAAAGTGAGAAGGATAGACCAATTGGAGGGTAAAAGGGTTCCCCTAGGAATCATGCTATTATGAACTTGGACAGAATATATAAATATATATATATATATATATTCTCAAATCCACAAGAACCCACAAGGCAGGGTGCACTCACAGGTTGGCGTCTTTGAGATTCAGGAAGAGACCAGCACAGCAGGCGCCAGCAGTTACCTGACGCGTTTCGAGTTAACACTCTTCCTCATAGGTTTCACTGCTTACAAATGACTGCCATCAAAATGGTGTTTCCAGCGATCTCCCTTTTTTTATTTCCATACCAACAATCAAACTCAGGTGAGTAAAGTCCTGGTGCATACTGGGACTGGAAGTCCATGCAATCTAACCCAAGTGGGCTTTGTGGCAGCCAAATGTACAAATAAAGTTCAATCACTGGTGTGCTTTAAAACATCTCCCACAATATTCTTTTCGCCAGTTTGTTCCGCACCGCTGATTAACAAACCAGCAGCAGAACCGCCTTGATACGCGGCGGTGCTCCCCACGGCCGGGCCGGCCGTCATATTTTCAAATCCACAAGAACCCACAAGGCAGGGTGCACTCACAGGTTGGCGTCTTTGAGATTCAGGAAGAGACCAGCACAGCAGGCGCCAGCAGTTACCTGACGCGTTTCGAGTTAACACTCTTCCTCATAGGTTTCACTGCTTACAAATGACTGCCATCAAAATGGTGTTTCCAGCGATCTCCCTTTCTTTATTTCCATACCAACAATCAAACTCAGGTGAGTAAAGTCCTGGTGCATACTGGGACTGGAAGTCCATGCAATCTAACCCAAGTGGGCTTTGTGGCAGCCAAATGTACAAATAAAGTTCAATCACTGGTGTGCTTTAAAACATCTCCCACAATATTCTTTTCGCCAGTTTGTTCCGCACCGCTGATTAACAAACCAGCAGCAGAACCGCCTTGATACGTGGCGGTGCTCCCCACGGCCGGGCCGGCCGTCATATTTTCAAATCCACAAGAACCCACAAGGCAGGGTGCACTCACAGGTTGGCGTCTTTGAGATTCAGGAAGAGACCAGCACAGCAGGCGCCAGCAGTTACCTGACGCGTTTCGAGTTAACACTCTTCCTCATAGGTTTCACTGCTTACAAATGACTGCCATCAAAATGGTGTTTCCAGCGATCTCCCTTTCTTTATTTCCATACCAACAATCAAACTCAGGTGAGTAAAGTCCTGGTGCATACTGGGACTGGAAGTCCATGCAATCTAACCCAAGTGGGCTTTGTGGCAGCCAAATGTACAAATAAAGTTCAATCACTGGTGTGCTTTAAAACATCTCCCACAATATTCTTTTCGCCAGTTTGTTCCGCACCGCTGATTAACAAACCAGCAGCAGAACCGCCTTGATACGCGGCGGTGCTCCCCACGGCCGGGCCGGCCGTCATATTTTCAAATCCACAAGAACCCACAAGGCAGGGTGCACTCACAGGTTGGCGTCTTTGAGATTCAGGAAGAGACCAGCACAGCAGGCGCCAGCAGTTACCTGACGCGTTTCGAGTTAACACTCTTCCTCATAGGTTTCACTGCTTACAAATGACTGCCATCAAAATGGTGTTTCCAGCGATCTCCCTTTCTTTATTTCCATACCAACAATCAAACTTAGGTGAGTAAAGTCCTGGTGCATACTGGGACTGGAAGTCCATGCAATCTAACCCAAGTGGGCTTTGTGGCAGCCAAATGTACAAATAAAGTTCAATCACTGGTGTGCTTTAAAACATCTCCCACAATATTCTTTTCGCCAGTTTGTTCCGCACCGCTGATTAACAAACCAGCAGCAGAACCGCCTTGATACGCGGCGGTGCTCCCCACGGCCGGGCCGGCCGTCATATTTTCAAATCCACAAGAACCCACAAGGCAGGGTGCACTCACAGGTTGGCGTCTTTGAGATTCAGGAAGAGACCAGCACAGCAGGCGCCAGCAGTTACCTGACGCGTTTCGAGTTAACACTCTTCCTCATAGGTTTCACTGCTTACAAATGACTGCCATCAAAATGGTGTTTCCAGCGATCTCCCTTTCTTTATTTCCATACCAACAATCAAACTCAGGTGAGTAAAGTCCTGGTGCATACTGGGACTGGAAGTCCATGCAATCTAACCCAAGTGGGCTTTGTGGCAGCCAAATGTACAAATAAAGTTCAATCACTGGTGTGCTTTAAAACATCTCCCACAATATTCTTTTCGCCAGTTTGTTCCGCACCGCTGATTAACAAACCAGCAGCAGAACCGCCTTGATACGCAGCGGTGCTCCCCACGGCCGGGCCGGCCGTCATATTTTCAAATCCACAAGAACCCACAAGGCAGGGTGCACTCACAGGTTGGCGTCTTTGAGATTCAGGAAGAGACCAGCACAGCAGGCGCCAGCAGTTACCTGACGCGTTTCGAGTTAACACTCTTCCTCATAGGTTTCACTGCTTACAAATGACTGCCATCAAAATGGTGTTTCCAGCGATCTCCCTTTCTTTATTTCCATACCAACAATCAAACTCAGGTGAGTAAAGTCCTGGTGCATACTGGGACTGGAAGTCCATGCAATCTAACCCAAGTGGGCTTTGTGGCAGCCAAATGTACAAATAAAGTTCAATCACTGGTGTGCTTTAAAACATCTCCCACAATATTCTTTTCGCCAGTTTGTTCCGCACCGCTGATTAACAAACCAGCAGCAGAACTGCCTTGATACGCGGCGGTGCTCCCCACGGCCGGGCCGGCCGTCATATTTTCAAATCCACAAGAACCCACAAGGCAGGGTGCACTCACAGGTTGGCGTCTTTGAGATTCAGGAAGAGACCAGCACAGCAGGCGCCAGCAGTTACCTGACGCGTTTCGAGTTAACACTCTTCCTCATAGGTTTCACTGCTTACAAATGACTGCCATCAAAATGGTGTTTCCAGCGATCTCCCTTTCTTTATTTCCATACCAACAATCAAACTCAGGTGAGTAAAGTCCTGGTGCATACTGGGACTGGAAGTCCATGCAATCTAACCCAAGTGGGCTTTGTAGCAGCCAAATGTACAAATAAAGTTCAATCACTGGTGTGCTTTAAAACATCTCCCACAATATTCTTTTCGCCAGTTTGTTCCGCACCGCTGATTAACAAACCAGCAGCAGAACCGCCTTGATACGCGGCGGTGCTCCCCACGGCTGGGCCGGCCGTCATATTTTCAAATCCACAAGAACCCACAAGGCAGGGTGCACTCACAGGTTGGCGTCTTTGAGATTCAGGAAGAGACCAGCACAGCAGGCGCCAGCAGTTACCTGACGCGTTTCGAGTTAACACTCTTCCTCATAGGTTTCACTGCTTACAAATGACTGCCATCAAAATGGTATTTCCAGCGATCTCCCTTTCTTTATTTCCATACCAACAATCAAACTCAGGTGAGTAAAGTCCTGGTGCATACTGGGACTGGAAGTCCATGCAATCTAACCCAAGTGGGCTTTGTGGCAGCCAAATGTACAAATAAAGTTCAATCACTGGTGTGCTTTAAAACATCTCCCACAATATTCTTTTCGCCAGTTTGTTCCGCACCGCTGATTAACAAACCAGCAGCAGAACCGCCTTGATACGCGGCGGTGCTCCCCACGGCCGGGCCGGCCGTCATATTTTCAAATCCACAAGAACCCACAAGGCAGGGTGCACTCACAGGTTGGCGTCTTTGAGATTCAGGAAGAGACCAGCACAGCAGGCGCCAGCAGTTACCTGACGCGTTTCGAGTTAACACTCTTCCTCATAGGTTTCACTGCTTACAAATGACTGCCATCAAAATGGTGTTTCCAGCGATCTCCCTTTCTTTATTTCCATACCAACAATCAAACTCAGGTGAGTAAAGTCCTGGTGCATACTGGGACTGGAAGTCCATGCAATCTAACCCAAGTGGGCTTTGTGGCAGCCAAATATACAAATAAAGTTCAATCACTGGTGTGCTTTAAAACATCTCCCACAATATTCTTTTCGCCAGTTTGTTCCGCACCGCTGATTAACAAACCAGCAGCAGAACCGCCTTGATACGCGGCGGTGCTCCCCACGGCCGGGCCGGCCGTCATATTTTCAAATCCACAAGAACCCACAAGGCAGGGTGCACTCACAGGTTGGCGTCTTTGAGATTCAGGAAGAGACCAGCACAGCAGGCGCCAGCAGTTACCTGACGCGTTTCGAGTTAACACTCTTCCTCATAGGTTTCACTGCTTACAAATGACTGCCATCAAAATGGTGTTTCCAGCGATCTCCCTTTCTTTATTTCCATACCAACAATCAAACTCAGGTGAGTAAAGTCCTGGTGCATACTGGGACTGGAAGTCCATGCAATCTAACCCAAGTGGGCTTTGTGGCAGCCAAATGTACAAATAAAGTTCAATCACTGGTGTGCTTTAAAACATCTCCCACAATATTCTTTTCGCCAGTTTGTTCCGCACCGCTGATTAACAAACCAGCAGCAGAACCGCCTTGATACGCGGCGGTGCTCCCCACGGCCGGGCCGGCCGTCATATTTTCAAATCCACAAGAACCCACAAGGCAGGGTGCACTCACAGGTTGGCGTCTTTGAGATTCAGGAAGAGACCAGCACAGCAGGCGCCAGCAGTTACCTGACGCGTTTCGAGTTAACACTCTTCCTCATAGGTTTCACTGCTTACAAATGACTGCCATCAAAATGGTGTTTCCAGCGATCTCCCTTTCTTTATTTCCATACCAACAATCAAACTCAGGTGAGTAAAGTCCTGGTGCATACTGGGACTGGAAGTCCATGCAATCTAACCCAAGTGGGCTTTGTGGCAGCCAAATGTACAAATAAAGTTCAATCACTGGTGTGCTTTAAAACATCTCCCACAATATTCTTTTCGCCAGTTTGTTCCGCACCGCTGATTAACAAACCAGCAGCAGAACCGCCTTGATACGCAGCGGTGCTCCCCACGGCCGGGCCGGCCGTCATATTTTCAAATCCACAAGAACCCACAAGGCAGGGTGCACTCACAGGTTGGCGTCTTTGAGATTCAGGAAGAGACCAGCACAGCAGGCGCCAGCAGTTACCTGACGCGTTTCGAGTTAACACTCTTCCTCATAGGTTTCACTGCTTACAAATGACTGCCATCAAAATGGTGTTTCCAGCGATCTCCCTTTCTTTATTTCCATACCAACAATCAAACTCAGGTGAGTAAAGTCCTGGTGCATACTGGGACTGGAAGTCCATGCAATCTAACCCAAGTGGGCTTTGTGGCAGCCAAATGTACAAATAAAGTTCAATCACTGGTGTGCTTTAAAACATCTCCCACAATATTCTTTTCGCCAGTTTGTTCCGCACCGCTGATTAACAAACCAGCAGCAGAACTGCCTTGATACGCGGCGGTGCTCCCCACGGCCGGGCCGGCCGTCATATTTTCAAATCCACAAGAACCCACAAGGCAGGGTGCACTCACAGGTTGGCGTCTTTGAGATTCAGGCGAAAAGAATATTGTGGGAGATGTTTTAAAGCACACCAGTGATTGAACTTTATTTGTACATTTGGCTGCCACAAAGCCCACTTGGGTTAGATTGCATGGACTTCCAGTCCCAGTATGCACCAGGACTTTACTCACCTGAGTTTGATTGTTGGTATGGAAATAAAGAAAGGGAGATCGCTGGAAACACCATTTTGATGGCAGTCATTTGTAAGCAGTGAAACCTATGAGGAAGAGTGTTAACTCGAAACGCGTCAGGTAACTGCTGGCGCCTGCTGTGCTGGTCTCTTCCTGAATCTCAAAGACGCCAACCTGTGAGTGCACCCTGCCTTGTGGGTTCTTGTGGATTTGAAAATATGACGGCCGGCCCGGCCGTGGGGAGCACCGCCGCGTATCAAGGCGGTTCTGCTGCTGGTTTGTTAATCAGCGGTGCAGAACAAACTGGCGAAAAGAATATTGTGGGAGATGTTTTAAAGCACACCAGTGATTGAACTTTATTTGTACATTTGGCTGCCACAAAGCCCACTTGGGTTAGATTGCATGGACTTCCAGTCCCAGTATGCACCAGGACTTTACTCACCTGAGTTTGATTGTTGGTATGGAAATAAAGAAAGGGTGATCGCTGGAAACACCATTTTGATGGCAGTCATTTGTAAGCAGTGAAACCTATGAGGAAGAGTGTTAACTCGAAACGCGTCAGGTAACTGCTGGCGCCTGCTGTGCTGGTCTCTTCCTGAATCTCAAAGACGCCAACCTGTGAGTGCACCCTGCCTTGTGGGTTCTTGTGGATTTGAAAATATGACGGCCGGCCCGGCCATGGGGAGCACCGCCGCGTATCAAGGCGGTTCTGCTGCTGGTTTGTTAATCAGCGGTGCGGAACAAACTGGCGAAAAGAATATTGTGGGAGATGTTTTAAAGCACACCAGTGATTGAACTTTATTTGTACATTTGGCTGCCACAAAGCCCACTTGGGTTAGATTGCATGGACTTCCAGTCCCAGTATGCACCAGGACTTTACTCACCTGAGTTTGATTGTTGGTATGGAAATAAAGAAAGGGAGATCGCTGGAAACACCATTTTGATGGCAGTCATTTGTAAGCAGTGAAACCTATGAGGAAGAGTGTTAACTCGAAACGCGTCAGGTAACTGCTGGCGCCTGCTGTGCTGGTCTCTTCCTGAATCTCAAAGACGCCAACCTGTGAGTGCACCCTGCCTTGTGGGTTCTTGTGGATTTGAAAATATGACGGCCGGCCCGGCCGTGGGGAGCACCGCCGCGTATCAAGGCGGTTCTGCTGCTGGTTTGTTAATCAGCGGTGCGGAACAAACTGGCGAAAAGAATATTGTGGGAGATGTTTTAAAGCACACCAGTGATTGAACTTTATTTGTACATTTGGCTGCCACAAAGCCCACTTGGGTTAGATTGCATGGACTTCCAGTCCCAGTATGCACCAGGACTTTACTCACCTGAGTTTGATTGTTGGTATGGAAATAAAGAAAGGGAGATCGCTGGAAACACCATTTTGATGGCAGTCATTTGTAAGCAGTGAAACCTATGAGGAAGAGTGTTAACTCGAAACGCGTCAGGTAACTGCTGGCGCCTGCTGTGCTGGTCTCTTCCTGAATCTCAAAGACGCCAACCTGTGAGTGCACCCTGCCTTGTGGGTTCTTGTGGATTTGAATATATATATATATATATATATATTCACTGAAAAAAACATGGGTTTCACACACGTTATAGTTAGGACTTAGCATTTAAAAAACCTTAGAAATTCAGTGAAAAAACCATAGGTTTCACACACGTTATAGTTAGGAATTAGCATTTAAAAAACCTTAGAAATTCAGTGAAAAAAACCATAGGTTTCACACATGTTATAGTTAGCTGGACATTTTACTCGTAAAAAACCATTGAAATTGCCCCGTTATAGTTAGTTCAGCTAACTATAACTCGCGAGCCCGCAATGCACTGCTGATGACGTCACATATTACATCACTCATGACATGGTCAGTGACATCACTCATGACATCACTGATGACATCTCAAATGACATCACTGATGACATCATCCAGTGAATGTGTGTTTTTCTGAAAATTAAATATGTTTTATATATGTATATCTCAAGGTCGATGAAAGAATAAATGGGTATATTACTGTCTAAATGGATGATTTCTTATTGAAAAATTGATTGTGTAACTGACTGATTAAGTGTATCATAGTGAATACATGGCTTAGTGAGTAATGTTTAAATATATAAATATCTGTATCAGTCTCTCACTTTGTGTATAAGTGGCTGCATGGGTTGGTGAGTATCTACATGGGTGTCTATATAGGATATTAGTTGGTTTTTTGAGTATCAGTCTGAGTGTCTGCATGGTTCGGTGGGGGGTATTACCTAGTGCATAGGTGCATGAATGATTGACTCACTGTTTGTATGTGTTGATCAGAGCATGTGTGCAGGACTGCATGGGTGGATGAGTGTGTGTATGGGTGTGTTAGTGAGTGAATGACTGTCTCAATAGTGTCTTTATGAGTAACTACATATGTTTTAAACTAGTATAAGTGACTATTGGTGTAAATAAGTGAGTATATGTGAGAGTGAGACATTGGAAGAGTTCCTGTATGAATAAGTATGTGTTTCTATAAGTGATTGTTTAAAAGACTAAGTATGTGTAAGTTTCCGTAGAAGTAAGTGTGGTGGCGTGTGAATAACTGTATATGCAAGTAAATGTATGTTTTATTCTTTATTAGCATGGGTGACTATGTGTGTGAGTAGCTCTATGGATAAGTGGCATTGTGTAACAGGATGTATAGGTGTATGAGTACATATGATAAGTGAGTACATGTATGAGTGACTGTATTGAACTGTTGGTGAATGAATGGATATGTATGTGGATCTTAGAATTACTGAAGAGGTTGTTGTAACTGTTATTGGTATGTCCATTCTTTTGTAAATTTTAGTCTCTATTTTTGTATGTGTGTATCAAAGGTTATATTAGGGTGAGAGGAGGTCTGCCACTCTATCACAAGGATGATGTCATCAGTGATGTCATTTGAGATGTCATCAGTGATGTCATGAGTGATGTCACTGACCATGTCATGAGTGATGTAATATGTGACGTCATCAGCAGTGCATTGCGGGCGCGCGAGTTATAGTTAGCTGAACTAACTATAACGGGGCAATTTCAATGGATTTTTACGAGTAAAATGTCCAGCTAACTATAACATGTGTGAAACCTATGGTTTTTTTCACTGAATTTCTAAGGTTTTTTAAATGCTAAGTCCTAACTATAACGTGTGTGAAACCTATGGTTTTTTCACTGAATTTCTAAGGTTTTTTAAATGCTAAGTCCTAACTATAACGTGTGTGAAACCCATGGTTTTTTCAGTGAATTTGCAAGGTTTTTTAAATGCTAATTTTTTTTTTTTTCTTCTATTTTTTCTAACATATTTTTATTTTAATTTTCTTACCTTTTATAAAGACTATGATTAAATTTTTAAAATTCTTTAATATGTTTTTTTTAATATATTTTTTAAAATAAACATGTAAAATTTATTAGCAGTACTTTTTTTCTATTTTTTTTATTATTTTTTTAGTACGCGTACCGTAAGCTTACGGTAAGCGTACGGTTTACGCAACGCCCGTAATTTCCCTACGCTGCTTGCGTATAGTTACGCAATTTGCGTAGCCGCGCGTACTCCGCGTGGGACGCGTACGCGTGTACGCTACACGCGCACGTTACGCGGAAGTGTCGGGGAGTGACTGTTATGCGCATGCGCGCAAGCGCGTGTCTTTTTTACGCGCCTGCGCACTTTTGCCGTAAGCGTACCGTAAGCGTACCGTAAGCGTACGGTAGGTCATGTGATCATGAAACACAACTTTTGATTGGTTGAAACTACTTTCAGTTCTAGAACTCTCCTACACCACACCCATTCCCCTCATTTCTGCTTGTGATCCCTTAGGAGAAGGAGCTGGGTTGTCTTTGTGATACGATGGCAGAACAGCAGAGCTCTTCTGAGAGTGAGGCTAGCACTAGCAGCACTGTCTTGAGGCAGAGAGCGAGGAAACAAAAGCCCTCTTATGTATGGGATTATTTTACTTTTCCTGAAGGCCAGCAAAAGGTGAATGCACCCTTAGTAACTTGCAAGCTGTGTAAGCGTGTACTTTCTAGAGGTAATCCTGACAGGAAGTATTCCTTTGGGAATCATACCATGAAGAGACACCTCCAGGATGTACACAGACGGACACATGGTCATCTTTTTGGAGGTAACTCTTCAGAAAGACAAGCAAGTACATCCACAGCAGCTCAGCCTGGACCATCATCTGCAGAGCTGACTCCTTCTTCTGCAGGTCAGGTGAGCCCTTCATCTGTGGGGGGAGAATCTCCTTTTGCTGGCCCTCTGGAAATGAACCCTCGATTTCGAAGGGTTGATATTCGATGCACCTTTTGTCAAGATCTAATTTGCCATAGGGAGACCAGTGTTTCCCTAGTGAACAACAAAATAGATCAGCACATTTGTCGCTTTGAATAATTTTCCCATGCTTTCTTTCCTCTGTCCCTGCATGAACACAACGGTTCTTTTAAGAGCCAACCTTATCTTTCATCTTTTTTTTACATATGTTTTTTAAAACTTTTTTTTTTTTTTTTTTACCGTACGCGTACGGTGCGCGTACTTTTTTTTTTTTTTTTAAACGAAATTTCTTTGCCAATTTGAAAGCACACTTACTGCTCTTTTTTTTTGGCCAAGTGAAAATCACTTTTACAGACTGACACATTATTTTTTTTTTTTTTATAAAATTTTATTGAACAATAATTCGGTTACAAGCACGGGCCTACAACCACCAGGGCCGGCCGCTAGGTACAGAATGAAATATACATTTATCATGGCTGCAGTCAAGTCCCGGGGCGCAGCCCCGTAGTGGCTCCGGATAGTTCTAAAGGAACAGGAGACTTAAGTCCAACAGACACAAAAACTAAAAGAAAAACAAAAGGCGAGGCATAAGGGCAAACAGTGCGGGTCAGGCTTCCTCCGGGGAACTCCAGTGCAGACCATTAAGCAGCCGGCAAAAGGAAGGAGTACCGGGAGGCTGGGGACGGGGGGGGGGGTCAAGGGAGATGAACGTCCATATGTAGTTATTCCAAAAGGTGCCAGGAACCATCAGGGGTCAGGGGGACATGGCGATATCGGTGTCCACCAGGGGGGGCGTACAGATACCCCCGCAATACGCATTCCATTGCCCCCAGATTCTACCCCATGCCCCCGGCTTACCACGGGCCACATACACAGTCTTCTCCCTGAACATACACCAGTCCATATTCTCCTTCCATACTGACACGGTGGGCGGCCGTTGGGCGCCCCAAAGCTGCGCTATATCTCTCTTGGCAATCATGTTCCCCAGGGCCGCCCACCGAGTCTGAGCCGCGCTGTAATCATTGGGCTCCCACACATTCAGGACACAGCGACGCACCTCCGGCAGCAGCACAACCCCAGTGACCTGTCCCATAACCATATGGACCCGGCGCCAGTAGTCCGCCACCTCGCGGCACTTCCACAGGATATGGAGAAAGGTGGCGCTGAGCCCACAACCCCGCTTACAGAGCCCGTCGTCGGAAAATCCCATCGAGACCAAGCGAGGACCCGTCACATACACCCGGTGAAGAATCTTGAGCTGTACCAACCGGAGACGGGCTGGAATGGCGACCTCCTTGGGGGACGACAGTGCAGACTGCCAGTCCTCGTCGTCCAATTCCACCCCGTCCCCCGTCCAAGCCTCCCGGAGGCGCACAAAGAGGTCAGCCCGATGATTAATCAGTTTTTTATAAGTTAAAGAAATAGTACTGTCAGGGACATGTCCGTCAAGTATGCGGTCCTCGAGGGGCGAGGAAACCGGGATCTTGGTCCCCTCCCCAAAGACCGAGAGCAGGGCGTGTCGAACCTGGGCATAGCGGAAGAACTCCCTGTCCGTAAGCTCGTATTCGGCCTGGAGCACCGCGAAAGTCTTAACCGTGCCCTTATGCCACAGGTCTCCCACTTTGCTGATACCAATCGTATCCCACTGGTCAAACCCCTTCGTAGTCCAGAGGCTGCCCAGGCGGTCGGAGGCAAACAAAGGAGTAGCACATGTTAGTCGCTCACTCCAGCCCGTGGCCGCAGTGGCAGCCCTCCAGGTCCGCACCGCAATCTTAGTAGGACCCGTAAGGGTCCGGCCAGCCGAGCAGGAGTAAAGTGCCCTGTTATAGTTCCCGCCGGGAAGCAGGAACTTGTCCATCTCATACGCCGGATTCAAGCCAGGCGCATACGTGGCATGGTTAATGGCCGCTAGCTGCGAGGCCCAATAGTACCTGCGAATGTCAGGAAGCGCGATGCCCCCGTCGTACCAGGGGAGAGTAAGCTTAGCAAGAGCAATACGCGCCCGCCCGTCCCACACCAGTCTCCTCTGCAGGCTCTCCACCTCCCGAAAGTAGGCCACTGGGATAACGTCGAAGGAGTTCTGGAGTGCATAGAGGAACCTGGGAAGGGACATCATTTTGAACAGCGCGGCCCGACCCAGCGGGGACAGGGGCAGCCTGCACCACCGGGCCGTGTCCTCTCGCAATCGCCGGAGTGGACGCAGGAGATTCTGCTCATAGCGAGCCACCGGGTCCAGCGAAACGTATATCCCCAGGTACTTAAAGCCGCTCAGAGATATTTGGATCGGAAGCCGAGGCGGCAGGAGAGGAGGACCACCAGAGATAGGATAGACGCAGGATTTAGACCAATTGATCGTGAGACCCGAATTGTTCCCAAAGGAAGTCAGAACGTCAAAGAGGACGTTGAGCGACTGCCGCGGTGAGGTGAGATACAGGAGAATATCGTCCGCATACAGCGAGACCCGATCTTCGAAGCCCGGGGCCCACCGGATCCCTCTAAGCGAGGGCTCCCAGCGGAGCCAAGCAGCGAGTGGCTCCAGGGCGAGAGCAAAGAGCAAAGGGGACAACGGGCACCCCTGCCTCGTGCCCCTGCCGAGGGCAAAGGGCCGAGAGACCCGCCCATTCACCACCACCTGAGCCATGGGTCCCGGGTAAAGAAGCTTCACCCAGCCAATAAATCCTTCCCCAAAGCCAAATTTAGCCAAGACAGCCCAAAGGAATGGCCACTCGATGGTGTCAAAAGCCATCGTGGCATCCAAAGAAACCAGCACGGCCGGTTCGGAGAGGAGCTCCGCCCTGGCCAGGGCGCCGTGAAGACGCCGCAAGTTAAGAGCGGTGTTGCGGTGCGGGATGAAGCCGCATTGGTCCGGATGAATAAGATCGCACACGACGCTCAACAAACGATTGGCAAGGACTTTCGCCAGGATTTTAGGCTCTGCATTTAGCAGTGAAATAGGCCGGTAAGAAGTACAGCGGTCTCGCGGCTTGCCCTCCTTGGGGATCACGACTATCGTGGCCAAACGCTGGTCAGCCGGAAGGGAACCCGCCGCAAGAGACTCACGGAACATGCGACTGAGGAAGGGCGCAAGCTTATCAGGGCGCAATTTATATAGCTCAATGGGCAGACCGTTGGGACCCATAGCCTTGCCCGAGCGAAGGGAGCGGATCGCGGTCGCTATTTCATCCGCCGACAAGGGGGCGTCCAGCCGCTCACGGTCCTCAACGGACAGGCCGGGCAAGGCAATATCCCTCAGTAGAAGGCGAGAGTCGTCCTCATCTCTGTCAGTCACTGGGGAGTACACAGCCCGGAGGTGGTCGGCGAAACATTCCACAATCTCATCCGGCTCAGTCACACACACACCATCCGCAGCACGCAACTCCGGGACCACACGATTCACTCTCTCCTTTTTGTCCAGCCACGCAATCAACTTTCCCGCCTTGTCCCCGGCGTCGTACAGTCGACCCTGCTGCTCCCTATACATAGTTTTGGCCGCGTCAGTGACCAGGGACCTATATTCAAACTGTTTCAGGCTAAGGGCATGGAGCCCGTCCGGAGTGACATTCGCCTCCAAGGCCGACTCCAGCCCCGAGATGTCAGTCTCCAGCCTCACCACTGCCTCACTCTTGACCTTCTTAGCCACCACTATCTGGGAGAGGGCGTGTCCGCGGATCACGGTTTTAAAGGCTTCCCACAGGGACATTGCAGACGACACCGACCCCTCGTTATCAAGGAAGTATTGGTCCATAGCCTTAACCAGGCTGTCGCGAGTCGTAGGGTCTCGCAGGTACCATGGGTTAATGGGAGCGATCCGCCCTGCAGACCGCGACCCGGTGTCAAAAAGAAGCCACAGCGGAGAATGGTCGGAGATACCCCGCGCCAGGTGCCTGACCTCTCTAATCCGACCAGTCTGCGCCGCGGGCATAAGGAAGTAGTCTAACCTAGAGAGACTCCCATGCGCCCCCGAGTGAAAGGTGAACTGACATTGGGTCGGATGCATTAATCTCCAGCTATCCACCAGGCCGAAGGTCTCCAACATCCCACCCAGCCATGCCTGGGCAGCGGGGAGGGTCCTTGGTGGGTGACGATCCAGTTCACCCGAAACCACAGAATTAAAGTCCCCGCCCATGAGCAGGAGGCCGTCCGGAAGGTCAAGCAGCATTCGACCCAAGTCAGTGAAGGTGGAGTTCTGGAGGCCCGGGGGGACGTAGACTGAAACCAGGGTAAGGGGCTGCCCCTCCCACCTCCCAATCAAACACACATAGCGCCCTCTGTCATCCGAGACTATCTTAGTGATCTCCACCGGAAGGGAGGTTCGCAGGAGAATGCCCACCCCCCTGGAACCAGTTGTGAAACCAGAATGGGCTACGAGGCGATATCCCCCCCTGTTCATTGCATGACAAACATTACCAACCAGATGCGTCTCCTGGAGAAACACCACATCAGGAGTCAAACGACGCAAATATTGCAGCACTACACCCCGCTTGATACGGTCCCCCAACCCATTGACGTTCCATGACATAAGCCTCAACCCGTCCCCCCCCATCCCCTCCAATAGATCAAGGGTCCCCCAGCCTGCAGCACAGTTCCCAGATGTGGACAAAAATCAATACCTCGCCCTGTAAACAAAAAACACACAACAAAACAACCCCTCCTCCCCCCCAACCCCACCCCAAGTCCAACTCCCCCCACCCTGCACCCCTGCGGGCCAAAAAACCCCCCCAACTTGCAGTGTGCCTGTCGCCCCACTAACCCCATTCTACGAAAAGACCCCGGAGGAGGAAAGGGACCCGTCCCCGCCCGCCCCCCTCACAGGTCCTGGTGAAACACAATATACAAAAGAAGTAAGACCCAACTGAACAGTGCAAAACGGCAAAATCAAGGACCAAAAGTCATTCTAAAGGGGACCCGTCACCTGCGGTGCCCGCAGAGGGTCCGGGACGGCCACCTCCGTCCGGCAGCGAGTCCAGCCAGTCACTTGCGGCCACAGGAGAGTCAAAAAAGGCTGTCCGATCCCCATGTTCCACTCGGAGTTTTGCAGGGTAGAGCATCGAATACTGTAGGCCCAGCTCGCGGAGACGACGCTTCACCCCTTGGAATCCCATCCGCTGTTTCTGGACCAGTTGCGTGAAGTCCGGGTAAAAATTGATGGTCGAGTTCTCGTGACGAACCGGGCCGTGGGTCCGTGAGGCCTGCAGAATAGCGTCGCGGTCCCTGTAGTGGAATAGTTTGGCCACGATAGGCCTCGGGGGGGCCCCCGGCCGTGGCCGACCGCCCGGAACTCGATGGGCCCGCTCCACGGCAAAGAACTTACTTAGGCCAGCCGGGGACAACTGTTGCAGGATAAGTTCCTCGACCACGAGGTCAACCGGGCGGCCGTCGGAGGACTCCGGTACACCTATGACGCGGATGTTGTTGCGTCGGGCCCGTCCCTCGAAGTCCTCAAGCCGCCGGGCCATATGATCGTTGACCACCCTGATGTCTCCAAGCGCGGCCCGCAGATCCGACACCTCCGCCCCGAGGGTGGAGGTCCGTGTATCGAGGGCCTGGACCCTCTCGTTTGTTTTGGAGAGGTCGGCCCGGATCAGGGTGACATCAATCGCGACGGTGTCGATCTTACGGGCCAGGGCCTCGTATTGCGTGGCGATGGTTTCCCTGATGCCAGCAATGGCGCCCATAATGTCCTGCAGGGAAAGTTCCGTAGAGACGTTCGTGCCTCCCCCTGCAGCGTCCGGGGGGAGGCCAGCAGCGCCAGGGGACCCTCTGCCCTGGGTGTAGCGGTCCATGTTGTTGTTCTGGACCGCTCCCCCGCGGAGGGAGGCCTTGGTCTTGCGCCCCTCGGGACCCCCTTTGCCCCCCATGTGAACACGGTCACTCAAGGGGACCTCCAACCAAGAGGTGTAAGGGCACCAGCAAGAAGACCTCAAAATGTCAGTATAGGGGGTCCGAGGCTATAGGCACTCTCGTGGCAGGTGGAGGAAAACCTCGTGCAGAGGCCCAGGAAGCACCTCTCCACCCCGAGCGCACCCGCCAGCTGGTCTCCTGAAGTCCAAAACTGAAACCGAAAGTGGTGAATCGGCAACTGGTACCGCGCTGAAGCCGCTGTTGTTCAATTGCAGCCCGGCCCCACGGGTCACCTTCACCCCGGTCACCTCCGTCGGGTGGGTCCCAAAAGTTCCGACGACGACAACTCAGGATTCCCAGGTCCGAGTTGATTTTTGAAAAGAGATATGTGCTCAGCTGGTCTTCATCTCCCAGATTCCATAAACCACATCAGGATATTCTCAGGATAAATTCCGAGGAGCAGAAAGGGTCCGGGGAGCCCTGTGCTCACGCGACCATCTTGGATGCGCGCTAGGCTCCTCCTCGACTGACACATTATTAAACCACTTTTTTGATTTTCTTAAATGCACATGTCCAAACTTCTTTTTCAGACCACCACCATGTGTAACCTGGGTGCCTGCCTACACTCCAGCAAGGGCAACCAGCCTTAGTGATGCTGAATGTATTTGCATTACAGACTGAAACCTGAAAACCCCACTCGCTTGTAAATACTGTGCATGATTATACATGGCAAGCAGATGGGTGTGTGCTAAGAGTCTGCTTCTTCCCCCCAAAAATCGCTCCCCCTTTTTCCTACTAATGCAACTGTGAAATCACCAGAAAAAAACGCAATAAATCTCTGCCTATAATTCCTCTTTGCACACAGAGTCATGTTTTCACATTAGTCCCAAAACGAAATTTCTTTGCCAATTTGAAAGCACACTTACTGCTCTTTTTTTTTGGGCAAGTGAAAATCACTTTTACAGACTGACACATTATTAAACCACTTTTTTGATTTTCTTAAATGCACATGTCCAAACTTCTTTTTCAGACCACCACCATGTGTAACCTGGGTGCCTGCCTACACTCCAGCAAGGGCAACCAGCCTTAGTGATGCTGAATGTATTTGCATTACAGACTGAAACCTGAAAACCCCACTCGCTTGTAAATACTGTGCATGATTATACATGGCAAGCAGATGGGTGTGTGCTAAGAGTCTGCTTCTTCCCCCAAAAAATAGCTCCCCCTTTTTCCTACTAATGCAACTGTGAAATCACCAGAAAAAAACGCAATAAATCTCTGCCTATAATTCCTCTTTGCACACAGAGTCATGTTTTCACATTAGTCCTAAAACGAAATTTCTTTGCCAATTTGAAAGCACACTTACTGCTCTTTTTTTTTTGGCAAGTGAAAATCACTTTTACAGACTGACACATTATAAAACCACTTTTTTGATTTTCTTAAATGCACATGTCCAAACTGCTTTTTCAGACCACCACCATGTGTAACCTGGGTGGCTGCCTACACTCCAGCAAGGGCAACCAGCCTTAGTGATGCTGAATGTATTTGCATTACAGACTGAAACCTGAAAACCCCACTCGCTTGTAAATACTGTGCATGATTATACATGGCAAGCAGATGGGTGTGTGCTAAGAGTCTGCTTCTTCCCCCAAAAAATCGCTCCCCCTTTTTCCTACTAATGCAACTGTGAAATCACCAGAAAAAAACGCAATAAATCTCTGCCTATAATTCCTCTTTGCACACAGAGTCATGTTTTCACATTAGTCCCAAAACGACATTTCTTTGCCAACTTCAAAGCACACTTACTGCTCTTTTTTTTTTGGCAAGTGAAAATCACTTTTACAGACTGACACATTATTAAACCACTTTTTTGATTTTCTTAAATGCACATGTCCAAACTTCTTTTTTAGACCACCACCATGTGTAACCTGGGTGCCTGCCTACACTCCAGCAAGGGCAACCAGCCTTAGTGATGCTGAATGTATTTGCATTACAGACTGAAACCTGAAAACCCCACTCGCTTGTAAATACTGTGCATGATTATACATGGCAAGCAGATGGGTGTGTGCTAAGAGTCTGCTTCTTCCCCCAAAAAATCGCTCCCCCTTTTTCCTACTAATGCAACTGTGAAATCACCAGAAAAAACGCAATAAATCTCTGCCTATAATTCCTCTTTGCACACAGAGTCATGTTTTCACATTAGTCCCAAAACGAAATTTCTTTGCCAATTTGAAAGCACACTTACTGCTCTTTTTTTTTGGGCAAGTGAAAATCACTTTTACAGACTGACACATTATTAAACCACTTTTTTGATTTTCTTAAATGCACATGTCCAAACTGCTTTTTCAGACCACCACCATGTGTAACCTGGGTGCCTGCCTACACTCCAGCAAGGGCAACCAGCCTTAGTGATGCTGAATGTATTTGCATTACAGACTGAAACCTGAAAACCCCACTCGCTTGTAAATACTGTGCATGATTATACATGGCAAGCAGATGGGTGTGTGCTAAGAGTCTGCTTCTTCCCCCAAAAAATCGCTCCCCCTTTTTCCTACTAATGCAACTGTGAAATCACCAGAAAAAAACGCAATAAATCTCTGCCTATAATTCCTCTTTGCACACAGAGTCATGTTTTCACATTAGTCCCAAAACGAAATTTCTTTGCCAATTTGAAAGCACACTTACTGCTCTTTTTTTTGGGCAAGTGAAAATCACTTTTACAGACTGACACATTATGAAACCACTTTTTTGATTTTCTTAAATGCACATGTCCAAACTGCTTTTTCAGACCACCACCATGTGTAACCTGGGTGGCTGCCTACATTCCAGCAAGGGCAACCAGCCTTAGTGATGCTGAATGTATTTGCATTACTGAGTCCAACCTCAAACCCTTAAACTATTCTTTTTTTTTCCAGTACACCTTAATTTATCGTGAAAACATAGTCCATATTATTTTACATGTTCCTCACATTTAAATTTCTCCCAAAACAGAAAATAATAAACACAACTTCAACAAAAAGAATTGCTTTTCTATTATTCATTTCTTAATTTACCATATACATCCCCTCTCAAACTCTAAACTCACCTTTAAAATTAGTTAGTTGTGAAAGAAATGTGGCACTCAAACAGCAGATTATCAGAGCCAGGATCTCTGTTCTTTACACGTCTCTCCTCTCAGCAGAACCAGATAATGGCAAACTTTCCCTCTATTTTTCCACACATATACATGTAAGTTTCAAATCTCAGTGCTTCCCCCTTTTTTTCAAATGTAATCACACATTTCTATTGGTTGAAAACCAACCCTTTTCCAAAAGTACCCTGCCCCCAACTTGACTTCTGCCTAGTACCCTTCCCCCAACTTGACTTCTGCCTGCTACCATAGCAACAGCTCATGGAACACTGCTGTGTGGAGTTAGGTCAGAAGTTCGCCACACAATGTTTCAATTCCACAGAGCAAGAGTGCTTGACTTTTCAAACCTAACAGCAAATCCATAGTACTGTTCTTTGGTTACACATTTTTTTGTACCAATACAAAACATGCTTCTATTAATTTACACATACAGCCTAGTTTTTATTCTAGAATGGTATGAAACAGCCAATCAGTTCTTTTTGTTTTGAAAAAAATATGTATGCCTCCATTTCCAAACTGTCTTTCTTTTCATATTGCCATTCTACTGAAAGACACCTCCTGAGTGCATCCAGTTCTCCTTTGAAGATGTTCACAGTGTGGATTGTAGGGCACAGCTATGTCTTCTGGAGTGAAAAGTATGCAGAGAAAACAGATATGGTGAGAGACCTTGCTTTGCCAAATGTAGACATTAAATGGATTGGTCAGAGAGGGTTAAAGTGGCACCAATTGATGCCATTGGTGAAATCCTTCATGCAAATCCAACACCCTGACCTCATAATAGTGCACTGTGGTGGCAATGACCTAGGCACTTTGACTGGGGTAGGTCTGGAAATGCTTATGAAGGACACCTTTACACAACTGTTTTCACTTTTCCCTAAAACTGCCTTTGTGTTTTCCAACATATGCCAAAGGCAAAAATGGAACTGGTCCAATCATTTCTGTCCGCAGATTGACAAAGCAAGAAAGCACGTCAACAAATCTGTTTCTGCTTTCCTCCGTGACTATGGTATGGGTGCCATTTACCACAACAACTTGCGTTATGACATGCAAGACATTTATAGAGGAGATGGTGTGCACTTCAATGATGAAGGGAACAGAGTCTTCCTTTTGAACCTTAGACGCTGCATCGGTACTTACTTGTAGGTACCACTAAAAAAATGACTTCATAAACACAACAGCTCTTTTTAGAGCTCCCTAATATCTAAACTCTTAATTCTGCATTTCATTTTTTTTTTTTTTTTTTTTTTTACCGTACGCTTACCGTACGCGTACCCCGTGATTTTTTTAAAAATCAATAAATGTTTTTTTTGTACTTTTCTGTCCTTCTTTGACCCCCTTACAAATGTTAGGGGGTCTGTAACTCTTCTCATTGCCCCCTTTTCTTGTTTTCACTCTTTTTTTTCAGAGTGAAATACACAAAATGGCGGCCGCCGCTTCCTGGTTTCGGCCGATTCGAATGTTTACTAAGATCTAAGGGCCAATCAGAATCTCGCTCGCGCACGCCATTTTTCTTCCGTACGCTTACCGTAAGCTCACCGTACGCGTACCCCGTGATTTTTTTAAAAAACAATAAATGTTTTTTTTGTACTTTACAGTCCTTCTTTAACCCCCTCACAAATGTAAGGGGGTCTGTAACTCTCCTCTTTGCCCCCTTTTCTTGTTTTCACTCTTTTTTTCAGAGTGAAATACACAAAATGGCGGCCGCCGCTTCCTGGTTTCGGCCGATTCGAATGTTTACTAAGATCTAAGAGCCAATCAGAATCGCGCTCGCGCACGCCACCGTACGCGTACGGTAAGCGTACGGTAAGCGTACCGTAAGCGGGCTCAGATATATATATTGATTTAAAGGCTATTTTCTCAGAATCTACTGAACAGATTTACACCAAACCTACAAAAGGCACTTCCTTGACCTAGGGACTACCTCTCTGCCAAATTTCGAGTAATTCTGTTCAGCCGTTCGGGCTGTAGCTCGTTCTAAAGGTCCTATGGAAAAATGCATGGGAAAAACGCGTTTTGGGACCCCCCTTTTATCTCAGCCCCCGCTTGACGGATCCCCCCGAGACTTTCAGGGTAGGAGCGGAGCGTAGCGCCCCACCTATTTTGAGAAATTCGCGAGGATTCGTCGACCGGCGCCAAAGTTATTCAAAATAGAATGTTGCGGATTTCCTATGGAAAAGGGGTCCTAACTATAACTACCTACTGGCGACCGCCAGTAGGTAATATATATATATATATATATATATATATATCTCTTCAACAATGGTGGTCTGAAAGCGGCGCGCACTGACTGCCGGTGCAACGTTAGGGGAAGACCACAGTTCCCAAAGATTCATTATTCAACAAAGGGCGCTGCACTCCCAGAGGCTTGTAATTGCATTTATTTCATAGCACTCGACCAGCAAGGCACACCACGACGCGTTTCAGCAGTCTTGTCTTCTTCAGGTGGTAATCATTAGTGATTACAGTCCCCAGCCTTAAGTACCTGAGCAAGGCATGGTGGGAAATGTAGTGTTGGCAATTTTATTGAATATTTCATGCTCGGTGCACATTGTCTCTAGTAGTTTTTATTCAATTGTCCACAGTCCACCAGCCATATAGTTGCTTTTCATAATATGATGCTAGCCTCCGGACCCTTGCTTCACACAATTTCGGGCCGCATCGATGTTGTTAAATATACAAGGACATCTGCTCACCAGTTGACAAGTGTGTCCTTTTCTTTAGAGTTGCGCCAGGCGTTTTAGAAGTCTCGACCTCAGTCCTCGGTCTTCTAGGGTTTAGTACCCACGCAGGAGCTTGGTGTCTCCTCGCCAACTCCACATTATTTCCCAACATCGGGCGCCGCCGCTTGTACTAAAATTTCTTCAACAATGGTGGTCTGAAAGCGGCGCGCACTGACTGCCGGTGCAACGTTAGGGGAAGACCACAGTTCCCAAAGATTCATTATTCAACAAAGGGCGCTGCACTCCCAGAGGCTTGTAATTGCATTTATTTCATAGCACTCGACCAGCAAGGCACACCACGACGCGTTTCAACAGTCTTGTCTTCTTCAGGTGGTAATCATTAGTGATTACAGTCCCCAGCCTTAAGTACCTGAGCAAGGCATGGTGGGAAATGTAGTGTTGGCAATTTTATTGAATATTTCATGCTCGGTGCACATTGTCTCTAGTAGTTTTTATTCAATTGTCCACAGTCCACCAGCCATATAGTTGCTTTTCATAATATGATGCTAGCCTCCGGACCCTTGCTTCACACAATTTCGGGCCGCATCGATGTTGTTAAATATACAAGGACATCTGCTCACCAGTTGACAAGTGTGTCCTTTTCTTTAGAGTTGCGCCAGGCGTTTTAGAAGTCTCGACCTCAGTCCTCGGTCTTCTAGGGTTTAGTACCCACGCAGGAGCTTGGTGTCTCCTCGCCAACTCCACATTATTTCCCAACATCGGGCGCCGCCGCTTGTACTAAAATTTCTTCAACAATGGTGGTCTGAAAGCGGCGCGCACTGACTGCCGGTGTTAAGGGAGAAATTGAGCAGTGATTTCTAAAGGGGTAGGTCAGCTGTCAGTGGAAACGGAATAAAAAAATGTGTACTATAGATTTTGGTTATGTATGTCCCATAGGTACAAGCTGAGGGTTGTCCTATTTACAAAGTGAGAAGGATAGACCAATTGGAGGGTAAAAGGGTTCCCCTAGGAATCATGCTATTATGAACTTGGACAGAATATATAAATATATATATATACATATATATATATATATATATATATATATATATATATATAGATATATAGATACATATATATATATTTTTTTTTTTCAAAGCAAACTCTCCAAACTTCCTTCGTGGCGAAAAGAGAGAGACGGACCCAAACGGCTGAGGCAGGAAAATGTTTATTGTTCTTTCCCTCTGCGACGCGTTTTGAGCATGCTGTGCCACTGATCACACCAGAAAACTAGCATCCGCCATTGTTTTTATGTTTGCTAAGTGTCCAACCCATTCGTGAGTCACATGACCACTTGCATAAACATAGAAGAAATATTTCGTACATAGGCATGTAAATATATCAACCTTGTGAAACAATGCTAAAAATAGCAAAACTAGTTCCTAATTATAAACAGCATAAATGCTTGATATTAAAGTGACAATGCAATTTAAAAAAAAAAAATATATATATATATATATATATATATATAAATAAATATTGAATATATCACATTTTCTTTTATCATTGTGGAACGAATGGCAAACCCAAATACATAAATAAATCCATGAAAAAAATAGATAAATTAATAAATATGTATAAAAGCATTGTGCAAAACATCGCAATATGTGCAAATTTGCAAAAATATGGGTCTCTGGCATTACAGAAACATTGTGTTTGAGTTTGTTAA
Organism: Triturus cristatus; assembly: GCF_964204655.1. Classification (NCBI taxonomy): domain Eukaryota; kingdom Metazoa; phylum Chordata; class Amphibia; order Caudata; family Salamandridae; genus Triturus; species Triturus cristatus. The sequence continues at coordinate 1,658,558,182 of NC_140590.1, read as the reverse complement.
AGCCAAATATCCATTGCTATATCAAAGAATGTCCCTTTGCTAATCCACTTAAGACCATGAATATACATGAACATAAATAAATACATATGAAAAAATATTTGTCTGCATAAATGCATTTAGGTACATTGTCAACTAGCTTGCAACACAAACCTTGGTCGAGTTGTTGTTTAAACAAAATGTCTGTATAAATTCTCATATGTAAGCATGTGGTAATATTAAAGTGCTTAGTGCTCCAAAAATATCTTAATAAATTGTGTTTATAAATGTTATTAAAAAACCTTGGACTTGCAAAAACCTAACCTAGAATTCTATTAAAACACCATACTGTGAAAGTAGTATTGGCTAAAAACGGGAATTCGCTCTAGACAATATTAAAAAGGGTGTCTAAAAAACTATAAAATACACATTTACTAAGAAATCCCAAAATAAATATTCACTCTCATATATACATGTCCATCACATGCATAAACCCTCCGTATCTTACAATAATTAGTGGCTGTAAATATCAGAACCTTTAAACAACATCATGACACCAGCAGCAAAAAGAACAGCCTTGTTCATAATAGTCATAAATAATTGTACATATCTTCGGTAGTGTTCAAACCATTTGGTGCCTTGCTGTCTAATTCCAAAATCATACGTGTCTCTAATTTTCTTAACAGTTTTTCCCTGTTGCCGCCCCTTCTTAGTGGGGCAACCGCATTTATCACGTAATAAGAAAGACACTTCAGTTCGTTGTTATGTGCGGCTTTGAAATGCCTAGCGACCGGGTATGCATTATCGTTATTAACGATCGCCCTGAGATGCTGCAAAATTCTAACATGCACCTGTAGCTTCGTGCTCCCCACGTAACGCAAGCCACAGGTGCATGCCAGAACATATGCAGCATACTCAGTTCTGCAGCACTAGCTACCTTTGATGGCCACACACGTATCCGAGAATGAAGTACTGTAATGAGTGGTGTTGATGCAGAACTTGCAAGCTCGCCAAAAAGAACATTTAAGGAAGCCTAGCCTTGGTTTAAGCCATGTGTTGACTATGCTCAATTCTGGGCTCATTTTCAATAGTTGGCTCCTCATTGATCTCGGTTTTCTGTATGTTATTACCGGTAACTCAGGAAGTCTGCTGCCTAGCACCCCATCAGTTAGGACTATAGGCCAATTTTTTCTGATAATCGACTTAATTTTCCTTTCTTGTCTACTGTAAGTCGTAATGAGGCGGGGACTATCTTCCTCATTTGGGTTGCCCGCATCTCATCCTTTGAGAGTAATAAAGACTCTCTTGGCCTCTCTTGTGCTTTTCTCACTGCCTTGGTGAGGACTGTTTCACTGTAGCCTCTCTCTCTCAGTCTATATAGCATTTCTTGTGTGCATCTGTCAAACTCTTGAGATGTACTGCAGATGCGTTTGAGTCTGAGTAGCTCGCCATATGGTATACTGTCTATGAGGTGTTTAGGGTGTTCGCTACTGGCATGCAATATGCTATTACCGGCTGTAGCTTTTCTAAATAGTGATGGTTCTAATCTGTGGTTATTAACCGCAATTTGTACATCTAAAAAGTCAATTCTGTTACTACTTATATTAGATGTAAAGATGAGGTCGCTGGAATTATCGTTCAAAGATCTCACAAACTCTTGAGCGCCTTCCTCATCTCCATCCCACACAATGAAAACATCATCTATATATCGTAGCCAGTGAGGTGCATGATGCACATCTCGCACTTTTGTCATATAGGTAAAGCAGCATTTATAAGACTATTGTATAAAGAGGGTGATAGGGATGTTGCACCACAAGCACCTATGATATGCGAATCTCGTAATTTTTGATTTCTTTACAGCCTTCAGACACTCTCTGTAAATAGGGGCATGAACCTGGGGGTGAATACATTCCTACATGAATAGTGGACGATATCTGACAAATGAGCATTAATCTGCCCCAGATAATGGACTGATGTACAAACTCCACTGTCGTGGTATTTCAGCACCGGGTGAGATAAGGACTATCAGCCATAACAATTACATAGTATGATTGAGAGCTCTTTTCATAGGAGAAATTATATAATATTTTGCTGAGACAAATATCCTGAGTTGGAGTGCTGGGTGAATACACCTGTCCAGTTGTATGTCGAGTACACAATATTGAGTATATATTGAGTGAGTTACAAGTAATCATGCATAGGTTATAACAATAATGGGATATTGATCTAATATGTTGGGGCCAGGTAAGTAGCTGGTATGCCTGATGAATGACACTGTGGGTCCTCCATGAGGAAGAAAAGAGTTAAGATTTTAACGCATGATTGGATGGTTGAATTACAGATATGGGCAGTTTGATAGAGTTTGGTTGGTGGTAATATATTGTGTGGAACCGATGAAATGAGACTAAGGACAAGAAATGGAATGTCTTATGTTGCCAAATGGAGATTAATTGTATCCGATAAAGAGGTTCTTTTATGATTACATTCTTTATATGGAATAGGGGTATACATATGAATTTTTCTCAATATGTGATATTGCAGGGCACAGACATGTTTTAAAGTAATCTTGTGCCTTTTGATGTTAGTGGCATTCTTTCAATGATTTTAATACATTTCTGATTGCAACATCTACAAAGCAAACAGAAAGATAACAATGTACTATTTTAAATCTAAGGAAGATTTAATCCTGAAGAAAAAGGATTTTATAAATCTTCTCCATCGTAACGCGTTGACGAATATTGTGACATGATCCACTGACACTGGTAATTCGTATACGATGAATCCACAAGTTTCATGAATGTTCAGTGATACTCTGAGGAAGTGTACAAGCTAACATACATCTATTGGTCTGATTACATTCTTCCTTTTCATGTTGGGCAATATATGTCTTATTATATTTGTATGTCATTTTGTTTAATTACTATATATGTAATATGATTGGGTTAAAAGTATATATATTTTTCTAGACTTTGGCATTTATATTTTCTACCCTTTTGATTGCTGACTCTAATGACCGGCTCTGTATACGGGAGATTGATCAATCGCAATATCTGACAGGGTGTCAAAGGCCTTTTCAATATCCAACAGAAGGGCCACACCTGGTGGTGCCTCGGGAGGTTGTTCATCCACGAGGTGGAAAAGACGGTTGATTGAGGAATGTATTTCTCTCAGGAATTAAGCCATTCTGTTCCTGGTGGACCAAACTGATGACATACGGCAACAGCCAATTCGCTATTATCTCCCCAAGAACCTTACAGTTTGTGTTGAGCAGACAGAGCGGCCAAATGGAGCGCACCTCCAATAGATCTCTATATGGCTTCAGAAGAATCACAATCAAGGCCTCTCTCAAAGACAGTGGAAGGACACCCTTGGTCTTAGCCGACTCAATCAATCAATCAAACAGTATTTGTATAGCGCTACTAAGCAACAGTGAGAGTATCCAGGAGCTATGTTGCAGGGCTCAGTTGAAAAGCCAGGTCTTGAGTCTCTTCCTGAATTCCACCAGCGAGGGTGACGTCTGGAGGTGGAGGGGAAGGCCGTTCCAGGACTTAGTCGCAAGGTAGGAGAAGGAACAGGCTCTGCTGTGGCTTCAGCAGATGCGCGGTGACTGTGCAAAGGCAATGGAGCGAAGGTCTCTGGATGGTTGGTGGAAGTTCAGGCTGTGGTTGATGTTTGCTGGTCCTAAGGTGCATCAATATTTGCCATCTTTTCTGGATGGGGAGCTAGTGGAAGTTCCTAAGGTGTGGCATTATGGGGGCCCGTTTCGGCAGGTCGAGGATGAGTCTGGCTGCTGAGTTCTGTATTGTCTGTAGTCTCCTCATGTGTTCAGTGGCGGTTGCAGCGTACAGTTCATTGCTGTAGTCCAGCTGGCTGGTAACCGGGGCTTGAGTGACAGTTTTTCTCCTATGCTGATAAGAAGCCATTTGAAGATTCTTCTGTACTTGTGGAGAGTGTGGAAGCAGCCGGAGGAGATTGTTTTGAACTGTCACTTCATGGTGAGCTTGCTGTCCAGGATGATGGCAAGGTTGCGGGCATGCTCTGTCAGTGTGGGAATGGGTCTGAGTTCAGGGGGCCACTGGGTGTCTTTCCAGGAAGAGGTGGTGTTACCTAAGATCAGCACTTCAGTCTTGTCAGTGTTGAGCTTCAGACAGTTGGTCTTCATCCAGTCTGCAACATTCTTCGTGCAGTTGTGGAAGTTGGTCTTCATGCTGGTGGGATGTGCCGAGAGTGAGAGGATGAGCTGGGTGTCGTCGGCATAGGATATGATGTTGAGGTCATGGCTGTGGGAGCTTTGGGGCGAGCGTATCCTGATACGCCAAATACAACTCTATCAGGCTTCCATCCGTCCTCAGGGTCTTATTGTGCACCATCTGGGCCAATGCCAGGTAAATCTCAGCAAGTGCAGCTAGTGCACAGGGGTGGAGTGGGTTCAAGCAGGGGATCGGCAAAATATTTAGGTAATCTTAGAGAGCGGGCTCCCCAAATCCGTCATTCTCCCAATAAAGGGAGCTAAAACAATCAAAAAAGGCTGCATTATTTGTCCAACTGTGTAGGACTTATGTCACCTGCCGGGGACATAACGGCAGTCAGTCGGGCCTCTCAACCTCAGGGCGCAGCAACAATGCCAAGATATGCCCCGCCCTGTCACCCTCTGCATGCTGTCTGGCAACATAGTCTGCATCGTCCAGCCTTTCCAGTCTGTCTACCAAAGCCCTATAATCTACCTGAGGGAAGTGGGTTTGTCCTAGCAGCCATCCCAAGCCCCCATCCAAATCCCTACCACCCGGATTGCAGCCTCCATGGCCATCAGTTCCCGTTGTATGGTCACTTTCATGCCACATTCAATCTTAATACAGAGGCCCTGTGTTACCACCTCGAAAGAGTCCTACTCCACCTTCCTGTTGGATGAATACTCAAAGTACTGGAGAACATGTGTGCCCATAACCTAGAGAAACACACCATACTGAAGTGCCTGAGTTGGGAATATCCATGTGGGGATTATGGTCTGTCGCCTACCCCAACACAACACCACCAGGAGGGTGTTATGGTCAGACATTCGTAAGGAGTTGGTGGACCTGGGAGAAGTGGGAATATCCCTGTGCAAGGTATTCAGGGAGCGTCAAATGCCCAAGAGTCTACTATGTGTCAACCAATTTTTATAGGAGTGAGCAGTCCGGGCCTCCTGCTCGCCGTGTAAAGGGCGACTGGACCTATCCATGTGGGTGTCGTGCACACAATTGAAATCCCCGCCCCCAACGGCTTGGTGCATTGATGTCATGGATCATCGCCGGTGAGAAGGTATGCAGGAAATGAGACTGGCCTGTGTCCAGCGCTTATAGCACCACAAAGGCGATAGAAGCACCGTCCAACAGCCCTTTAACTTCCACATGACGCCCATCAGGGTATACCCTCGGCACACATCTGAAGTGGCACCATAGACTTCCCTAGCTTCCGTTGACCAGACAGTATCCACAACCTAGTGGCGCTGCAAGCGAAGCAACTCCATTGTTGTCATGTGTGTCTCCTGGAGGTATACTATGTGAATGTTCCATCGCTTTAGATAGGAGTCCAGCTGGTGGCGATGCCTGGGAGTTCCCATTCCCTGCACATTGCATGATAGAAAGTTGTAGGTGGGAGGGGAGAATCAGCAACGTACAAAGCCATAAGTGAGTCTCCTGAGTGCCCCCACCCGTCCTTCCCCTCAAACCACCCACACCTCCTTGATGCACCCCCCTCCAATAACATAATTGTGATCGTTCACAGACAAAGAAACAAGCAAAGGCAAATACAGTAACACAAACCCGATTCCCCTCTCCAGGTCAAAGCAAAATCAAGGCCAAGACCAATAACAAGCCTTAAAGCAAAACAAAATCAACAAACTATGCCAAGGTCGGGGGCAGGAAATCCAGTAGTAAGGAGAGTGTGGGCGCAAGGCCCGCCCATCATAACAGAGTCAGGTAAGACCCGCATTCACAAAGAGGCACAGCAAACCATTGTACCAAAAGTCACAACATAAGATATAGGGCCCCAGTTTAAATTGCTTGGGCCGCGGTTGTTAATATAGATATTGATGAGTTTATCGACTAAAATGAATGATTGTCCTTATTAATAGAACCCCGTCCCGAACTCTACATCTCCCTCGACAAGCATGTATGTAGTCAGGCAGGCCCTACAACCTAGACCTGGGATCACTGATTGGTGGGTCACAGGTGGAAAGGTGCATACCTGGAAGGCAAACACGTGGGCAGGAAACTCTTGATCAGTCACACAGATAGGGGCAGCGACATCACAATGGTCAGAGGAGATTGCTTTCAATAAAGTACACATGCCCCGAGGAGGTACGTGCTACAAAAAACACATTAAAATCAGATGCCACATGAGTTAAGAACACATAGCCAATCAGGACCGAGCACGTGTAGTGATCACGCGCTCCCCAATGCCAGACATCTGGACACAATCACCACTAGCCGCACTTGGTTCACGCAAGTTCGAGATCCACCAGTAGGAACCATCTGACCATTAATTTATTACTATAAGGCAGCAACCAACATTCCTCACCATATATTGTACGCTGGATACGTTTATGGCTTAATGTAAAAATGTATAAATGACTAAAGCAAACCCAATGTAGATTGAGACAGTACTCAGACCTTGTGTCCGGACGCATTGTTTAATTAAATGAAACTGTTCCTCTTTTGCCAAAGGCCGCATGCCTTCTGTTTTTATTACAGAATTCAAACCCGAACAACATTTTAGCAAGCCATTAGGAGGAATGGAACTTCATACCCGACTGCTGCCGAAGTAAGGTGACCCCGTCCGGAAGGATTCACATTGCACATCCACAAAGGTGGGCAAACACCGCCATTGATTGCAAATTCTGCTAAATCTGCGGGCGGAGATGCGACTTGAAGAACCCATCATAGAGGGCAGGAGACCACATCGGAACCTGAAAAATTGTCTTTTAAAGCATTTGTCATATGGCAAACTAGGGAGAAGCCTAAAAACATAACCTGATCACCCTGCCACTGACAGGGTCTGGCATATTACCAATGTTTTATGTCCCAACCGTTTCATTCGTAAGGCGGCCTCAGAGGCAATCCTGCGGCAGTCACCTTTTTTGATTGTCAGTACGCTAGGAAAAGTTAATATTTATTGTATAGCCCTTTATGGCTCCTACAGCGCTATTTTGTGATACAGATATCCTGTATAGTCGGTGTTGGTACCTCAGTCTCATAGCTTTTTAGTCAAAAACGATTTCTCAGTGCTAACTGGTTTCTTAACACCATTGGTATCTGAAAGGAGGTGTTGGCCGCTTGGACCTCTGGGTGTGACACAGAGTGTACGCTTGGCCCCTGGGTGTGACACAAGGTGTAATTCAGACTTTAGGGAAAACTTGGACCCAGGAAACTGGGTGTAACTTGTGTGGGGCCAAGAGGAGCCGGAGATTCCTGAGTTACTCCTTTTTTAGTGTCTGTGATGCCACCTTTGTCTAGCAGCGGATAGGGGGAGACTATCTAGATCACTTAGGAATGTGTTCCACTCTAGTCTTCTTTTTTAGAGGATAAAATGCAGTGAACAACTAACTTTTATTTTTTGACAAAGTAATTTTTCTTCTTCTGTTGATCATAGATGAAGTGTATTACCGTATGTAATGTTATTGTATTGACTGTCATTGAAAACTATAGTGTGTGTATGCAGGTTTTTGTGGTAAACCATTGCATATTCATCCTGTGTTACAATACTACGTATGCAGTCTTGTTTTGTTTCATATAAATGCTTGTTTGAACTGTGTTATGTAAGAAACTGCAAGCGCTGAAGTCCGTAAAAATGTAAGAGTGCACCACATATGAATTGCCCCTACGATTTGACAAACCAAACTAGGAAAATGACATTTGAACTATACTAGCCAGATTACTAAATTGCCATTGATTACCCACTAAATACATGGAAACTAGGTTCCCCAAGTGAATAAAAAGACTAAATAAGTTTTCCTAAGAGTAGCATTTACACACGAAGGTGCACACATTTCACTGGACTAAGGAGAGAACATTTGACACAAACATAATTGAGCACGCTAAAACACACATAAAAAACAAAAATGCAGGGGGCGTGGCTTAGCAAGCCCATCATCTATCCTGACATTATCCTGCTCCCCTGGCCGACCGATGTCCCGCCTGCCGCACCTGAAGTGTGGGAGCCGCTGTGTTGCTCTATCCCGCGATCTGGGGTCCGGAGCGGCGCCCGGTGACGGAGACGGGTCCGGAGCAGGGCTGAGGCCTGGAGACGATGCTGAAGCCGCGGCCTCGGTTACAGACCGGCTGGTGCGATCCCGCGGCGGAGCGGTGGAAGCACAGAGGTGGAGAGGCCCCCTGCCTGGGGCGCTGCTTGGTATTTCCCGCGGACAGAGGCTATTATCCTGTGAGGCGGCCCCCCCCTTTCCCCCCCGGCGATCGATGGACAGCCGGTCCAAGAGGGGAAGAGAGCTGGGGAGCGCTGTGGTGCTCGCGGTGGACGACGCCATTTTGGGCCCGCGGCCGGGGTGCTCCTGGGCATGCGTGGGGTCCGATGTGTGCGGGCTGAAGGTCGCCTACTCGTGTGCATGGCTGGCTTGGCCCTGGCGAGGCCAGGACCAGGTGCTGGGCCCGGGAGACAGAAGCGGGCCTGGCTGATGAGACTCGTGGGTGGGTCTTCGCCCTGCGCCCTGGACTGCCGGGACTACTGGTGACTGCGCCTGGGAATCGGCAGCCGAGTCGGGCTTCGGCGATACCGGGAGAGATGCGGGGTGAGGGACTCTGCTCCCTGTGACCGGCCCTGGTCCCCCCCCTCCCCCACCGATCCGGGTCCACCTGGTGGTTCGGCGGTGCTGTTGGCCCGCGTGGGGGTGCTGGAGTATGTGGGGGTGCCGGAGGGTGGCTTGCGACGCCCGCGGCGCCCCGTGGAACGCCTGGAGGCGCATCCTGTCTGTTCCCTGGGGCATGCGTGAGGCCGGGTGCGGTTCCCATTGAGGTCTCGGGCCCGGAGACCGCTGTGACGCTGGGGGCCTGGGTGGATATTCTGCAGTGCCCCGGTGGAACTCTCGTGGCCCGCGTTGGCCGGGATCGCTCGGCGGGGGCTCCCGGACAGCCGCATCGGCAGTTAGATCAAGCTGCGCGGCCTGAGATCGGTCGACGGCATCGCTCTGCGCTGTATACGGAGCCCCGGTGCGGTCCACGGGAGCGGCGCCTTTTCTAGGGAAGTAAGATTGCGGGGGTCTGCCTGCCCCACCATGACGAGGGACAAACCCAGTGGAGGGCCTTCCAAACAGAGCATGTTAGATAAATATGCGGGCCCGGCGGGTCCCGCCGGGGCGGTGGCCGGGGCCCCCGGTGCTGTGCCGGACAGTGCTGCCCTCCTGGCGGCTATCACCCAATCCAGAGACGCCCTGGATGCCAAAATAGGGGCAGTGGGTTCCGATGTCATGCTGCTGCGCCAGGACCTGCGTAATGCTGTGGCGCGTATCACGGAAACCGAAACCCAGATCTCGGGGGTAGAGGATGTGGTGACTACCCTGCAGCAACGAGTGGCGTCTCTGGAGACTACCCAGCGGGGCCTGGCATCCAGGGTCGAGGATGCGGAGGGAAGGGCCCGTCGTAACAACCTCCGCTTTGTTGGTTTTCCGGAAGGATGCGAGTCTGGGAATATGGAGGAGTTTCTCACTCGGTGGCTAGAGAGCTGGCTACCTACTGACTCCCTCTCCAAATGCTTTGTGGTGGAGAGGGCGCATAGAGCCCTGATGCAAAAGCCTCCCCCCGGGGCCAGGCCGCGGCCAGTGATTGCAAAACTACTTAATTACCATGATCGGGATGTGATCCTTAAGCAGGCCAGAGCCCACGAACCCTTGCAATTTAACAACGCCCGTATCCTCACATTCCCGGACTATACGAAACAAACTCAGCAACTGCGGCAATCGTTTCTTGCAGCCAAGGCCCGCCTGCGGGAACTCAAGCTTCCCTATGCGTTGCTCTACCCGGCCCGGCTATGGGTCGTCTACCGCTCCCGCACATACTTCTTTGACTCTCCGGAGGAGGTTTTCAGTTGGACGGATGAGACGGTGCGGCTGCGCCCTAACTCTCCGCCAGGGAAGGAATCTGACTCTTCCTCGAGCGGGGTGACCAGGGGCGGGCCTGGTGGCCGGGTGAAGAAGTCTCGCCGCTCCAGGTCCAGGAGGCGATCCAGGTCCGGGGGTTCACTGACGGGCGAGGGGCCGGCGTTGGATCCGACGGCTCCGGCAGACTGATTTCTCCCTCTATTTGTGCATTCATGTCTCTTGGACATATTTCTAGCGGTCAGGGGAGCCCTGTATGGGCTGTCATCCCGGTTGGTTACACCAAGAAGGGATGGGAACCAGGGGATGATGGGTGGTAGTTTGGGGATCCATTGGTGGGGGGGTGGTACCCCCTGTTGGGGTCTGCTGGCACTGCCTGCCGCGACAGGTACTTCTCTGTTCTCGAGGTACCGGGTGGGGGGAAGGGGTTACTGGGGTTGTATTGGGAGTTGCTGTTGTTTTCTTATCGCACTGTCCATGCACGGGTTGGGGGTTGCACTGCGGGTCATGTCCTGGGCAACTGGGGCTCGTCTGGTTACTGATGCTCTGTTATGGCCGCCAATCCGGGTAAATTACTGGGTTCCTCGGGGTCCCTGCGCATCTTGAGTTGAAATATCAGAGGGGCGATAGATAAGATTAAGCGCGGCGCTATCCTTAAGCAGGCTAAGCGCGCTGGTGCGGATATTCTGATGCTCCAGGAGACGCACCTCATGGGGACGAAGCACTGTGCTCTCAATGTTTTGGATATGTCCAGGTGTTCCATGCGGGCTTTGTGCGGGGTTCATGGGGAGTGGCAGTTCTGGTTCATAAACGAGTTCCCTACATGCATGTTAGAGCGTGGAGCGATACACAGCGCAGATATCTCTTTCTACAGGGGGAGTTGTGGGGTGAGCCTGTGACCTTTGGGAGCGTATACGCCCCACCGCCTGTCCTGGGGTTTCGTTGAGAAGTTAGTGACTATGTGGGCGGATATACCAAAGGGGCTAGCGGTGGTTGGTGGGGATTGGAATGATGTGCTGGACCTGGCTCTTGACAGGCGGAGGCCCGATGGGGCCCCGGCTGGCGGCAATTCCACCAAGCTTCATTCCCTTGCAATGGGCCTGGAGTGGGATGACCCATGGCGTCGGTTGCATGGCATGACTTCGGGATTCACCTACTTCTCGGCGATCCACGATTGTATTTTTGTGTCTCGGGGTGACGCGGGCAGGGTGGTGGAGGCTGATATTCTCCCCCGGGGGCTCTCCGATCACTCGCCGGTCGCCATTACGTTGCGTGCGGGCCCCATGCAAGGACCATTCCGGTGGCGTCTTTCTGTGTGGAATCTCCAGCAGGCGCAATACAAGGAACACATGGGAGATGCCATAGATCATTATTTGCAGCAAAATGTGGGGGCGGTGTCGGTGGCGGCGTCTCTGTGGGAGGCGATGAAGCCCACACTCTGTGGGATTGATATCTCCTTCTGTGCCGCGGCCCGCAGGGCCCGCAGGGACTTACTTGTGCGGGCAGAGGCGAAGATTTTGGCTCTAAAAGCACGCAGTGGTAGTGGGGAGGGCCGGCGGGTCCGCCGCCAACTGTTGCTGGCGCAGCAGGAACTCTCCTCCCTCTTGCTGGATGAGGCCCGTCAGGCGTGGTTGGCAACCCGCAGCAGGATTTACCAGTGGAGGGGACAAATCGAGTAAACTCCTGCATGGACTGTGTCAAGGAGCGACGAAGTCCCTTATCCTACCGGGTGTAGTTGGACCCGATGGAGTACCGATTTCAGACCCGTCGGCCATCGCAGAGAGCTTCGCGGACTATTACGCGGACCTTTATGCGTCCCGAGAGTGTTTGCCGGCAGAGGTTATTGCCCGATTTTTAGATGACCTACCTCCCAGGACCCTGACCGATGAAGTGAGTGCAGATCTTGATCGTCCTTTCTCGGTCGATGAACTGAATTCCGCTCTTCAGGAGCTGCAGCCTGGTAAGGCGCCGGGTCCTAACGGATTCCCGAACGAATTTTTTAAGCGATACTGCCAGCACTCGGCCCTCATTATTGCAGGGTGGTGGAAGAGGCCAGGGAGGTGGGCAGATTGCCCAGAGACTGGCGGCACGCTGAGGTGGTAATATTTCACAAACCCGGCCGACCTCCTGAGCACCACGCATCCTACCGTCCCATTTCCCTTCTTAACGTAGAGGCTAAGGTCTTGGCCAAGGCGCTGGCCAATCGTCTCCGTCCTCACATTTCGTCTCTTGTACATCCCGACCAGGCCGGGTTTATGCCCCGGCGGGCGACCCGTCATAATATACGCAGGGCGCATGCGGCGATCGCGGCGGCTGGCAGTCTTGGGGTACATGCGGCCCTGCTGCTTGCGGATATGGATCGAGCCTTCGATTCCTTGAGTTGGGAATATTTGTTTGCCCTCCTACGCCGATTGAATCTAGGACCTCGCTTTCTCTCTTATCTGACTTTACTCTACACCGATATAACAGCATCTGTGCGAGTGGCGGGCTCTGTCTCGTCGGTCTTCCCCATTGGTCGGGGCACCAGGCAGGGGTGCCCTCTGTCGCACTATTTGTTCTATCCTGAAATCCTTCCAGGAGCTGCAGACAGACTTTCAAATGCCGCGCACCCAATTCTTTAAATACTTGCAGTTCCGACATGCTCTTTCTCCCAGTCTGGTGGGTCTGGAGGAGTTAGATGATTTTAGCCCACTAGAGGCCAAGCTGTTCATGGGGGACCTACGAGACCATAAGATTTCAAGAATATACCAGTCCCTTGTGACTCACTGCTCCCCGTCTCTGCAGCGTCTCTGTGGGGTGTGGGAGGAGGATGCGGGTCAGCTGGAGGAGGAGGACTGGACGGAGGCCCTGGCCTATCCTCGCGGGGCAGCCTTCGCCTTGAGCCTTCGACTCATTCAGTTTAAATACCTCCACAGAGTGTATTTTACCAGAGTTCGATTGTATAAGGCAGGTTTAGTGGCATCTCCGAATTGCCTTTGTTGCATGCGTGAAGAAGGGACGCTGTTACACACTGTATGGGACTGCTCTGCATTGACTAGGTTCTGGCGGGGGTGCTGACATGCCTCTCAGAGGTTCTGGGTTGGGATCTTCCTCGGTCCCCTAAACTGGTGCTCCTGCATGTGATGGATGATATAGGGGGCAATGTTTATAAGCGTCATCTGATGCTCCTGGGCTTTACCCTTGCCAAGCGGGATATAGCGAGGGCCTGGAAGGCGACGGCCGCCCCCTCAATATCAGCTTGGAAGGCTGGGCTAGATTTCTGTATGGGGCTAGTGGCCCCCATTTATGTGGCGCGGGCTGCCCGCGAAAACACTATAAAATTTGGATGCGGTGGGCGGATTACAGGGGACTGGAATTGGAACCCATTCCAGTGGAATGATTGTCTGGGTGGCAGGCTCTCACTTCCTTGCTTTTGGGGGACATGCCACATGTGTGTATTGGGCGCAGCTGTGTTGTATGGACATGATTTATAGTGAGGACAGATTTGTAGCCGCGAACAGATTTGCTGCCTTGACTGAATTGGCGGTGCAATGGGTGGGGGGGTGGGGGGAGGGATTGTTCAATGTTCATTTAATTGGGGTGGCGGTTTTTGTTATGCACGTCTCTTATGTAATTTCCATTAGGTGTCTCATGAGAAAGTTGTCAAATCCGATGTGTTGTTTCTTGATGCTATGGAAGTCTCTGGGTTACAGAGCTTCGCGACATGTGTGTTTGACGAATAACATTTGTTTACAAAAAAAAAAAAATGCAGGTCAAAAGAGAGACAATAGAGAGGCATTATTAGAATTATGGGCCATCTTTGAAGAGGCCAAAAGTGATAGCACTACAATGCCGCTAGCAAACCAGCCGTCAGCACCTCCCCCACCATATGCAGGTATGGATGTGCTCACACCTGCTCCTCCTGCATTAGGATACTCAAAGCCCAGCAGTGATAGAAGCTGACAAGCCCCCACTGAAAGAAGGTCAGTCAGATCTAAGCCAACCTGAAGATGAACCCATATTAACCGTGTTCGTAAACAACACATTTTGTAGCTTCCTAATAGACATTAGGGCCAAAAAGTTAAAGCCTAAGGGAGGCGACAGTCACTTTATCAATTGACACTGCGGTTATGCGAGGAGTTTCGGGTATGGTGACGAGGATGCCATTCACAAAACCCCTAGAACTGGACATAGGAGGGAGTCACTTGAGAAGACAGCTATTATACTACCCCTTGTCCCCAACTAATCTATTGGGACGAGATTTAATGGCCAAAATAAACATGACTATATAGTCCTGACAAGGGGACTATGGCCTGCTCTTCCCCTGGGGTTCCTTCTTTGAGTCCCATGTCATAAATACCCCCACAGCACTGATAAAAAAATGAAGACATCACCTGCCGATCCGACTGCCTTCACTAATGGGTTTAGTCAAGCAGATAGTATGCCATCCCAGACACTAAGACACTGTTCAATGATGGGCCCCCTGTGATAGATAAGGGAACAGGTGTAAGACACACGGGGTAATTGGTAGTAACAGCTCGAAGCAAGGCACCTTCAGAAATGCTGCAGGTGATCAGTTACTGGGACTCAGCTTATGCCACCACACCAGTGCACCTGAATATCGGGAGGTGGAAAAGGCATGGCTTTCTGAAATCATACGGTACACCCATCATGCACTGCTACTCATTACTCTACCTAAACGCGTAGGAGTAGTAAAATGTGACGCGCACACTGGGGGTAGAAACCTATTGCAGGAAAATGCCTTGCACAACCCTATGGCAAAGAAGGCCACTTATGGAGCTGTTGGCCAGACAAACATACTCCCCATACAGTGTGCAGCAGAGACAACGCCCATTGGGGAGCTGGCCTGAAGAGACACTGCGAAAATGGTTCAACACAAATTGAAAAAGACTGCCCTCGAGGGGGCAGCAATGGCCGCAACCGTGCAGATGGTACCAGTCTCAATGACGGCTCAACTGCAAAATCACAGAAGGTTCCAAACAGGCTACGGCAGTAGAGGCCAGGGAGGTTGGCAACAACCAGACCCTAGGGAGTGCTGCTAATGCCATAGACCGGGGCATCTGGCAAAGAGATGCCAGTTAAAGGCATACCATGAACAGTAAAAGCAGCAGAGATCAATGAGCCAGGCCATCACAAAACCCCACAAATGTCCCTCTCCAGCATCAAGCACAGGGGGTATCAGAATGCACCCTATGTCCAGGCACAGGGAGGTCCACCCATTGCCACACAACCGCAACAGGGATTTAGCAAGTGGGCAAGCACAGGGAGGGGTGACAGTTTGGGGAGGTAATGTGTTCATGCAATCACAGAGCCAAACTACGCAGTAAACATAAACCCCCAGCACAAGTATGAATTACCCCAAAAACTTAAATCCAATGGTTAATAACTAGCACCCACTCACTCTCTTCCCCCAAACCACCACCGGATCACAAAAAAACAGAATAAAAGACAACAGTGGGAGTTCAAAATGTTTTAATTGTGTATAGAAATTCAGAGCGGCTAAGAGCTGTGTCGATCGGGGTTCTGCACCAGGTTCGTCATCCAGGGTGGTCTCAAGGGGCCCCACTTTCCTGGTTATCCCCCAAGGCAGGGTTGGCTGGCCACATCGCAGGGCAGTCTGACAAGGGGTCGTGATGAAGAACAGTTTAAAAAGAGCCACCGAGGTTTCTCGTCCAACGTCAAATAGGACGCGTTTCGATGACCAAGTCAAAAGGTCCACATTTTCGAGCACCAGGTCTGGAACCAATGTTTCCTTCATGGCATGTACCCCGAAAAGCCAGAAGCCTCCACACCAATGGAGGCCCCCTTTCAGTTCTAAAATGAAGCTATCCTTGGTGGCAGGAACCAGGATCCTGGTGCACCTGGAATTGTAAAACCCTAAAAGATTCCTCCACAGCACACACATTGAGGCCTCAGCATAATGTTGAGTCCAAGCCTCCAGTTGGAGGGTTCACCAGGGTGACCAGGCATCCGGGATTTGCAGAGGCAGTACCGTTTTTTCATCCTCACCCGGCAGTCCTTTGCATTTGTTTGGTCAAAAGTCCAGGGTTTTTTAAACGTTTTTGATGTTACAAGATGAATACTCGTGTAGCTAGCCTTCTTCCATGTTTTGTAAACTGGCCCATGTTTTTTATTTCGGAAGCCCAGTCACCTTTCCACACCACTCCAAACTTCGACAAGAGATGCACTAGTTTATTAGGCATCCCACAACCATGGAGACCCCAGCCACAAGACAGGGACAGTGGGCCCACCAGTGTGCTTAGAGTTAGAGGGGTGCAATCCCGGGGAGAGAGGTGCCCGGGAGAGAGGATCCAGAATCTCCACTCTGGCTCCAGACAAACATAGGGTATTGGGTGCGCTCACCTCCATACTAAGCATAGGGACTAAACTGTGCCCCAACTTTGCAGGCATCATCCAGGGAAAGCAGGTGGACCAACCTTGGACAGTACGAGGTGGCATAGATGGAAAAAAAGGGTGCCACAGAGCAGCCCGCAGCCCTCTTCCCATAAGACAACTGAAGCAATAGATCATGAGAGATTCAGGGAAATGCGCAAAACTAAAGAAAGCTGCCCAAAGCTAGCCCAAAAAGAATTTTCCAGATACAAAGACGGGGCCAAGATCAGCCAAAGCCAGGTGCCTGGAAGAGATATGGGAGGGTCGCACCACGTTAGTCACCACATTCCGGGAACAAAGAGGTACACCAAACAGTGCTCATGGCATGAGGCAGACATTATCAACTCCAGTGGTGATACACATGTTCCACTCACCTATAATAATACTAAACGCAATAAGGCATAACAAGCGCAACTAAGGGTAGAATCGAAAGATGTAGTCCTCAACAGAGAGAATAACTATTGGAAGGATAGAATCAAAAGATATAGTCCTCAGCCAGGAAAATAACTACTGGAAGGGGGCCGCACAGCAACCGGACCCTTAGCCACCGGGCGAAGTGCCTATGACAAAACCTAGCACTGCTATAGGACTCTGACTAAAAGCCACAATTACGTCCCTCTCTATGTTCATGAGACCACCGCACAAACATATTTAGCACATATTTAAGCATCCAGTGAGGATTGGGGGAGGGGTGCAATGGCTTATAAAAAAAAGTTTGGATCTGTCTAGGTAACTAATAATCACCTTTACTCCCGAAATTACAAAAATATACCTAACATGGCTCACCTTCCAGTGCCCACTAGATCTCAACTAGTGGAGTGTGGAAATCACACCCCTAGGGTAAAAATACAGGGACTCCGAAAACCATCAATTACAGATCATGAGTAATGTTTCTAAGTTAACAACCTATAAAGTTCATTTAAAACCAGGTAACAGAGAAGACAATAAAGTGCACCAATGCAACGTACCATCGACTTTCACTAATCAATAAAGATAAAAGTGACAATTCCCGCACTTTTTACCAATGGAAGGAAGAAAAACCCACAGCCTGCTTCACATCAGAGTGGGTGCAACATTCCATCATGTAGACGAGCTCTTCCATAGTGATGGCATACATGAACTAAACTTTGTGAACATTTTCCAGTTGGGCAGAAGAAACATAGCCACCAGAAGAGCACAGATGGCTTAGAAGGGAATCCCACTTCGAACGACCATATCACGACAAAAGTTATGTATATTTCTGTGCATACGTACCCTCTGTCTACTATGGGTAATCCCACACTTACTTAACATTGAGGAACTGCAGAGTCAAAAGAGAGTCACTAATGGGGAAATACAGCTATTGTGTAGGGACCTCTCATATGTCACCTATAATTACATTAAACCGAACACTAGCATCCCGCATGCACTACATAGCACTCTTTTACATAACACTTGGTACCAACACATGACCTCAGTCGGCTCCCAAGCATCAGCGAGGTCATGTTATGTATGTTCACTAATCCCACATGCAGTAAGCACAGTTAGGCTTTCCCTGTCCCTGAAAAAGCCAAATGCCTTATTCACCTTTACTTATGTAGGATGAGGGCAAAGATTCAGCCCAACAAGTTAGAACCTCACAGGGAAGTTGTAAACCTGACCCCATACGACAACAACACAACAGTGTTATACCTCTCTACTGAACCCAATGATAGCCAAACTGAGCTGGACAGGATGCGTAGAAAGGGCACTATTGGGGAGAATACTGTTTGGCCCCAAGATTTCCCTGAGAAGAGATTCTTGAAGGTAGCAAAACCCCCAACTCACTGCACAAACACATCTGCTCCTTCATCCATCTGTGGACCGAGGGTGGGCCTTAGTTTATCAGGGACGACCTTCTTTAACAACAAAGGGTCACCCAACATGGAGTTCCTCTGTAGGGCCATCCAACTCAGGGATAAAAAGGGGAATGAGTAGCATGGGGGAGGGTTCAACGATAGTATGGCTAACCCATGTCAGGAAACCTGGGACAGTGAGGTGGGTGGATACTCTTGGTTAGTGCGGAAAGGTCAACCCCTGATTGCGATGAAACTTACCCTGTATGTTTCAGAGGAAAAGGAATGCTTCCAATGGGCACAAATGCAAACTGCGGCATGATATTGCACATTTCGGATAAGGAATGGGGCTCCTCCCGCTTATGGATATCTCCTGGCAGTGCATCAAGCATGCCTACATCCAACTGGTTCCTGGTTGGAGGGGGATGTGCTCCCTGGTGACAATACACACCCCGACCCTGGTCATTCCTGAAGAAGAACCAACAGGGTTGTACCAGCACCCGTTAAAGAAAGAGACCACCTTGCTGCACCGCAGACTATTTTGGCTGAACTCAGCTTAAGGACATCCCAGAAGAATTTGCACTGTTCGCAGAGGCATAGCTAGGTGGCAGGGGAGTCTATGCCCTTCTTCACTCTACAGACAACAGCTAACACCTGCTAGTTACAGATAACCAGGTGGGAAATACTCAAGTTGATGAACAGCACTGAGCTTGGTCTCAATGTGAGCCATGCGCCTCATGGTAATGCAGCATCAGTATGTGCTGACTTAATGACCACGATGAGGGAGGGGTCTGTTTCAAGATCGCCGATGTATGCTGTACTTTCATCCCAGGGAATGACATGGACATATGAACTTTGACACTTGCAATCCAAGCACTGCATAATCTACAGAGAAGCGTGCATGAAGAAGGAGGTGCCCCTGAGCAGGAGTGGTTTTTAAATTGGCTCTCCTGGCTCCCACGTTGAATCTCCGGTCTGTGCAAATCACTGTTGCCAATTGTTATTGTGTTCCTGTTGGTTTGTGGGGGTGTACAATTGAGGATCACCTGCTGTAAAAACACAGTCCTCAAATTAGGTAGAATGCAAATAACTAGAAAGGTTGTCGTAGTCAAAAGTGAGCAAAGGGATCAGCAGGAGCCTAATAAAGTAATGGTACAAATGCATGACCTAGATAGTGTAGTTGAAGAATCAACTGGGGGGGAGGAATGTTAATATGGATATTGATGCTTTTATTGACAAAAATGAACTGTCGTCCTTATTAATAGAATCCCTGTCCCAAACTCCACATCTACCTTGACATGCAAGTATGCAGTCAGGCAGGCCTTGCGACCTACGCCTGGGATCACTGATGGATGGATCACATGTGGAGGGTGCATAGCTGGCAGGCAAACAAGTGGACAGGAAACTCTTAATCAATCCCACAGATTGACGGAGTGACATCACAATGGTCAGAGGAGATATCCCCAGTAAAGCACACATGTCCGAGGTGATACGCATGCTTTGAAAAACACCATAAAGTCAGATGCCACATGAGTTAGGAACACATAGTCAATCAGGGCCTAGCACATGTAGTGATCACGCGACACCCACGGAAACATCTGGACACATGAAAGGTCGAGACTCAGCTGCAGTAAAATTTTGTGCAATCTATCAAAATAAAATAATTTTTAAAAAAAACTTTGGACCATTTATGACTCCAAGGAAGCAACCAACATTCCTCACCATATATGGTTCGCCGAATACGTTTATGGCTTGATGTAAAAATGTATAAAAGACTAACACAAACCCAATGCAAATTGTGACAGTCCTCAGACCTCCTGCCTGTAACTGTTCTCGTAGCCATATTTTTAATTAAACAAAACTGTTCCTTTTATGCCAAACGCTTTTTGTCTACTGCTTTTATTAATGAATTTGAGCCCAATCAATACGGTCTTCGAGGTGAGGGTAGGGCCAACCCTCAGCTCAGGAGGAATGTCAACCAAGGTGCGTGCCGGCTCCCCATCCAACAAGGACAGAGACAAAACAGCTGAGCCCTTAGTTAGGCTATGCTGAGACTCCAGTTCGGCAACCGTCAGGTCCCCTCCCTCGCAGCCTGCTCCTCCATAGGTCTGCCCCTGGGTGAGCTATTGCTCTGCCGACAGGGCGCCAACCACCAATATCCGCTGTGCTTCGTGGTGATACTCCATTAGACTCTAACCACTCTCAAGCCTTGGGTGGGGACGCAAAGAAACGGCTAGTTCCAGAATCCATGATTCGCAGTTTGGCCCAGAACATTAAGGAGTAGTACAAGCTTATGTATTGAAGCTGTTGCTTGACCGGCATGAAGGATCCACACTCGGACTGCACATCAGCTTTGTAGTCAGGGTATATATTTATAGGACTGTTCTCCACCTGCCATGGACCCTTCTTGCGCGCAACCTGTAGGATGTGATGGCAGTCCCGATAATTAAAGAGTCATGCTACCACTGGATGAGGCGAGGGCCCGGAGGGAAGCAGCCTACCGGGGCCTCTGTGTGCGTACTCCACTAAGAAGGATAGCGGTCGACCTCGAAGCTGGGGAACTGGGATTGAGTCTCGGCAGGGAAGCTCATCTTCCTGTGATTCTGAGCAAATCACTTAATCTCCCTGTGCCTAAAATCAATAAATGTGTCCATCTGTAATGAAACTGGTGCTCATTTAAAGCACTCTGATACCTTATTTCTTCGGGTCGAGTTTGCGCTATATAAAACTAAAAAAAAAGAAGAAAGTAGACCTCCATCCATCAATCACTGTATAAGCAGCAACTCCTCATGAAAAAGGTCAAAATTGGGGCCCTCTGCTCTCTCCAGGAGCCCCACTATGCAGATATTGTTGCACCTCGAGCAATTCTGGCATCATTTGCCCAGCTGTGCAACTGAGTCACCTCCACCTGGCGAGCCTTCAATTGAAATTGCATGTCCAACATCGAAGGGTGCAGTCCAGCAATGCCATAAAGGCTTTCTGTAAATAGGACAATCCAAAGTAATGTGAAAAACAGGAAAAGTCTAAGTCTAAAAGAGCGGCAAAATTAATAATTAAGTGGGCAGCATCCCTAGTAGCATCGCAGAAAAGCTCTGACTTGCCTCCAAAATTTGGGGTTTATATACAATTTTCTTGGAAATCATTAGTTTGTGCAAAATCATCATGTTGTGAGTAAGAAAGTTATATTTTTAGCAAATCATAATAAAGTTTTATAAAACATCATATTGCCTTACCATCTAAGCAGGATATGACTACATAAATTTTGATTCTGCTCATTTTATGCTACTATCATCCAGAGAAGGCAGGACAAACTATTTAGAAGAACAACAGCTAAATACTGTGAATGAATGCAGTACAGTGAGCTAGGAGAAAGACATTGAAAATGTAACATATGTCCGTGTTGGAAAGCTTCCTTTGAGAATAGCACGGACAATGTCAATGGAAATAAACAAGTATAACTGTGCTTGACTGTATGCTGCAGAAATAATAAGCAGTAAATATACAGAAGGAGACATCCATTTTTAACAAGATGGCGTTGGGAACCAAACTGAGGCCCAATTACCATAACCCAGAGAAATACACTTTAAGAAGACATAGCTAATTCAATAGCACCATGTCAGTGTGTATATGTAAATTTGAAAGTGAATCCACATTCTGTGTATTGTGAATAATACACAAAAACATAAAACGCACAAAATTCTAACAATGGCATGGTGCACCGGACTAATGAGAGAGGCCGAACCAAGACTAGAAGAGGCACACCAAGCAGTGCTCTTGCAGTCCTAGCCTAGTAGAGAAAGAAGAGCAGGAGAATACAAATGAATGAACATCTGCAGCAAAACAAATAAACCTAGTGTGTTGGGTGCCCAGGGTACCAAATGACGAGGGGTCCCCATGGAGAGCTGTGGTGCATGTCTCACAGCAGAGTCGGTTGATGATGCAGATGCATGACATAGCCTTCCATTTGGCCCTATACCCCATTGATCCTGGTCGCTACTCCTATATCAGACAGAGTAGCTCAGTGGCACCATCCCAGCCCTCTGACTACCTAGCCCTCGGACAACCCAGTTCAAGTCCCTGATCCCCCTGTAATGTGGTATTGTCAGTGATGGTATGGTGAAGCCCTAATTATTGGTTTTTCGCTCATTTACTGCTAAAACTGTGCTTTCTGTTGTTCATTACAAATCAGGTGTTTTCTTTTTGTCATAACTGTTAGTTGAACATGATCTCTTCTCTGAGATTGTTTCTCTCCTTTATTGTCACTGATGGTGTTGTGAAGCCCTAATTGTTATTTTTTCTATCATGTACAGCTAAAACAGTATTATCTGTTGTTTATTATAATTCAGGAGTTTCTGTTTGGTCCTAACTGTTTCTTTGTTTGTGGCACGTGATTGTTTTTTACATTAATGTTTTTCTTCTCTTTTACTACTTGCCGGCTTGTTTGCTTCCACAGCTGGTTCTCTCTGGTCTCACCTGCACCACTGTTTTTGTCCACATCCCAGCCCTCCCACTCCCTGACAGCTCCTCTCACCTCCCAGGGCTTCTTAATGGAGGACGCTGGTGCGCCAAATGCAAGCCCGTCTGCACCCATCCATGCCATTGACTATGCCCAGTGCCAGGAACCCTGGCCCTCAGCAATCCCACAGGTACTTTGCTGCAGAGCTCCGTGCCCTGGACCCCACACACAACAACTGCAGCTGGACCGTTCTCCTGCATCCACTTCCTTTTCAACATGAACACCACCCCGTCGAACATCACCACGCCAACCACAGACAACACCCCTCTGGCTCAACTCAACTGCCTCCTGATCAACGCCAGATCACTTTTCAAATATGCCACAGAGGTCTGGGCACCATCTCCACCCTCACCCCCGATGTAACCTTCATCACTGAGACCTGGCTCACACCCACATCGGCCCCGGACATCGCCACTACAACCCCCACTGGATACAAGATGAAACACTGAGACCGTGCCAACAGACACAGAGGAGGCATAGCCATCCTACACAAGGAGTCAATCACCTGCACCATCACTAACGATGACACCACCCCCACCAAGGGACACATAAATTTCCATCTCCACCCTGACGCCAAAACAACCATCAAAGGCACCCTTGCATACAGACCCCCAGGACCACGGACCGGTCTCAGTGATGCCACCATTAAATATAATTGGGTTACCCTGTGTCTCTCAGAAACTGGGTATGCAGTAATGAGCTATAAACGGTTCTGTCGGGTGATCAAAATCTCCTCAAGGGGAATTGTAAAATAAGGTTTTTCATTGAACATTAAATACTAGGAGGTCCTATAAATGATCCCTCAAACATGTGTGAAACTTTTCCTACTCAAAAAACACAAATCTTTAAAGAAAATTTATTTCTGAAAACCACTGACACAACACAACTATTTGCTTGTTTTAAATATATTATTTTTCATATATCGAAACATATATTGTTTCATATTTCTCTTTTCAATGGCTGTCCAGAGAACATAAAGAACAATACATCACATTAACATATACATAGTGAAAATCACAAATCTCCTAGTGATCACATACACAAACATGAGACCATGGAACCACAAATAATCAAAGTATCCCCAAAACGTTTTGTTCATTGTATCCTTATTTCTTCTTTCCATATTCCAAGGATAGCTGACATAGGACATAACGTATTGTCATCGACGTTTCGACCCTGTGATCATGGGTTATTCACTATACATCATGGCCGGTCCTCCTTAGGACTAAAAAGACCAAAGGGCTGCCTTAAATTGTCGTGTAGTTCCTATAAACCTATATAGGAGCTGTGCGTTTAGACAACATAGACTGTGGGATTGGTGTCCAGACTGATTCTAGACACCCCCACCGGGTATGTTTGCCTGTATACCAGCTAGCTCTCAGTGCCACTAGAAACCCCTCTTACCAGGGAGAGAATAGTTCTTAGCAACTATCGAGCATGACAACTCTGTCACATTAGGGATCGTGGAAACAGTACAGTACTTTTCGCTCAGTCACTCGTGCTCGCTCTGTCTCAGAGAGATACACAGAATAAACGGTGGGGACAGTTTAAATAGGCATTTAGTGAACCAGAGTCTTTCTAGTGTAAAATAGGTCTGCTGAAACAACCATAAGACAGAAGCAGATATAAGTTATTACAAGCACCAACAGAGTAAAAGGATGGTAGGTTTCTACCATAGTGCTAAAACAATTAATACAGGCAGGTATATGAAATACATGACAATAAAAATGCTTACTCCTACGATGCAACCCTAACTAGATGTACCTAAGTGTCACTAGCATGTATGTAGGTGTAAAGCCAAGAATCCCTATATGATAAAGTGAAACCAGCACTCCCCCAGCAGCTCCGCCTTCAGCCGGTCTCCAGTCTCCCAGCCCAGCACTTCTTCGGTCAGGGTTCGATCCAGCTGCCCGTCCCTGCGCCGCAGTCTCCTGCCTGCAGTCCGCCCACTTAGTTGCCCCTGGTGTGCCTGTATTCGATTCTTCCTCCCCTGACGTTGTCTTCCTGACAGAAATCTGGATGAATGCCTCATCGGCGCCCGACAAAGCCATAGCCATCCCGGATGGCTACAAGGTCACCCGCAGGGACCGCGCCAACAAACCAGGAGGAGGAATCGCCATCATCCACAGGAACACCATCAGCATTTCGACCAACACCGAAGGCTCCCTCAGCATGGCCGAACACCTGAGATCAACGCCCTTCTCAAGAAGCCCAAGGCGGACCCAAAGGACCTCAAGAACTTTCGACCCATATCCTTGCTCCCTTTCCCGGTGAAAGTCATTGAGAGGACTGCCAACAGACAACTGACCACTTCCTGGAGGAGAACAACATCCTGCACTCCTCTCAAACCGGTTTCCACAGCAATCACAACACCGAAACTGCCCTCATCGCCGCCACCGACGAAATCAGGACCCTGCTGGACAATGGCGAAACCGCAGCCCTCATCCTCCTGGACCTTTCGGCCGCCTTCGACACCGTCTGCCACCACACCCTGTGCACACACCTCCATGACGCAGGGATCCATGACAAAACCCTGGACTGGGTCACCTCCTTCCTCACCGGCAGAACCCAGAGAGTCCGCCACCCCCATTCCGATCCGAAGCCACCACGATCACCTGCGGTGTACCCCAAGGATCATCCCTCAGCCCGACCCTTTTCAACATCTACATGGCACCTCTCGCCAACATCGTCCGAGCACACTACCTCAACTTCATCTCGTACACCGACGACACCCAGCTGATTCTCTCCATCCCCAAGGACCCGGCCACTGCTAAACCCAACCTCCATGAGGGAAGGAAGGCCGTCACAGACTGGATGAAGACCAGCCGTCTGAAACTGAACTCCGACAAGACAGAGGTCCTCATCCTCGGCCCCACCCCCTCCACATGGGATGACTCCT
Source organism: Triturus cristatus (assembly GCF_964204655.1). Lineage (NCBI taxonomy): Eukaryota > Metazoa > Chordata > Amphibia > Caudata > Salamandridae > Triturus > Triturus cristatus. Next base: position 1,658,532,500 of record NC_140590.1, on the reverse strand, counting down.
GGTGGCCAGCCACGTTGGGAGCACCCCCGACACCAACCAACCACGCACGCAACCTGTGGTTCATCCTGGACTCAACGCTCTCCATGACCCAGCAAGTCAACGCTGTCTCCTCCTCCTGCTTCAACACCCTCCGCATGCTCCGCAAGATCTACAGATGGATCCCCACCGAAACCAGAAGGATGGTCACCCAAGCCCTCGTCAGCAGCAGACTGGACTATGACAACACCCTCTACGTGGGAACCACGGCCAAACTCCAGAAAAGACTCCAACGCATACAAAACACCTCCGCACACCTCATCCTCAGAATCCCTCACCACAGCCACATCACCGCCCACCTGAGAGACCTGCACTGGCTCCCGGTCCACAAGAGGATCACCTTCAAGCTCCTCACCCACACGCACAAAGCACTCCACAACACCAGACCAGCATACCTTAACGAACGGCTCAACTTCTACACCCCGAACCACCAGCATCGCTCCGCTGACCTCGCCCTCGCCACCGTCCCATGCATCCGCCAAACGAACACCGGCGGCAGATCATTCTCCCACCTTGCTGCCAAGACATGGAACACCCTCCCCATCCACCTGCGTCAGACCCAAGACCTGCTGACCTTCAGGAGACTTCTCAAAACCTGGCTGTTCGATCAGTAGCGGCGACATCCCCCACCCCCTCCAGCACCTTGAGACCCTCACAGGTGAGTAGCGCGCTTTACAAATGATTGAGAGATTGATTGATTGATAAAGTCAACCCCATTACCTGAAGTGAGAGACTGTGGGACCCGTTTTGGTCTTGAGATGGACATCCCGCAAGGGATGTTAGACCACTGTGAGCTGGAGTGTATGCGTGCAGAAACTTCAGCGTCTTGTGTCAGTTTGACAGCATGGAAGTCCTTTTCTCCTCTCCCTATCTCAGCAAAGATATGGTGTTTATATACCCAAAGTGGGACCCCCAGGGGTTCTACCTTGCTGTGTCATGTCGGACTCAGGATGACAGAAGGAATGACCCTTATACATAGTTATTATGCAGGAGATGGTAGTCCTGCTGAGTTTCCAAGAATCCTCATACATAATGAATGAGGCTTTTTCAGGGAAAACCCCACGTCCTGTACGCAGTACCATAACTAGGTAAAAGGTCAGTCCCAAGAACCGTTATGTAGTGTAATGGCAGGGGAAAATATAGGTGATAGGTTAGGTTGCTACCTGAGCCTATATTGGGGTACCTATATGAAACATAACAAAAATGTATTCAAAGAAAGGCACATATGGCGTGTCCAAAACGGTATCGATTAGTTATGTAACATGACATCCTAGACCCCAGCCGGAGTTCACTCGATGTGGGGATGAGGTTATTATCACCCTCCTTCAACTGTAGTCCTCTTGGCCCAATCATGGTTTCATTTACAATAGACAGCAGCAGCTCCTTTCTTGTCTGCTGTCCTCCTGCCAAAGGCACAGACCCTCCTGCAGGAGGACAGCAGACAAAACAGGAGCTGTTGCTGTTTATTTTAAATGAAGCCGCACTGGAGGGCGCTCCTTCTCTCACCTCGTTGCCAAAGCCTGGAACACCCTCCCTCTCCACCACCACACTTTACCCTCCCTGAACCACATCAGAAAAGAATTCAAGACCTGGCTTTTCGACTGAGACCTGCAGCACAGTGCTTGGATACCACCCGGGGTGACAAGTCGCGCTTTAAAAGTACCATTTTGATTGATTGATTGGGTGGCAATGAAACATGAAGTAACGTGTCGTGCCCCCAACATCACAGGGGAGCATGGAAACATCAAACCAGATAACACATGGGAAGACCAGCAATCTCTAGATAAGTGTACATTTGTTGAAGGGAAGGTACAAGCCAATGGCTGATGAAAACAGCTTTGATAAATGAGCAAAACTACTTTTTCCCATTCATTAAAAAGCTATGAATATAAAAGAGCAGCATGCCTCAGAGTGAATTTCAACTGTAAAAAGAAAATTCTTAGTCCCTGTTGAATTACCTAGAGCCTTAAGGAAAACTGCAGCTACTGTGTCCACAGGGCTTCCTGCAGCTGAACATATAAGTTTAATGAAGCCTCAAAAGGTAGTAATAGATAAAATCAAGGGCATGTGGCAACACATCTGACTCCATAAATTCATTTGGATTACCCAAATCAGCTGTTGGTCAGCCTTATGTCACACACTGGACACACTCCAAAAAGCTTTAAACAGTAAGTGCCTTATTATGATGAGTGTTTAAAAGCCTCTGACCTCAGGTCAGAGGCTTTCTGAGCCTCATTGTCGGTTTCACTTCGACCGCCTGATTACAATCTAGGGGGTCGAAAGTGATACTGCCTGGTCATTCCAGTTGGGGGACTGGCCTGTAATCTCTATGGACGGCATTTCCACCATAGGGATTACAATGCTCAGTTTCTGAGGACTTTCCGACATGGAAAGCCTGTTGGAAAGCGAGTTTGAGGGCCCTGCTAGGGGACCTTGAGGTGCCTGCCATGCAGTGCAGGGATTAACAGAATCTCCCATTTCTGTATGGGAGCCCGTGCAACGGCTGGTTTACGGCCGCAGCACAAGCTCCCATAGAGAAATCGGAGTATGCACGGTCGCACTGTAATTGCAGTGTTGGGACTGCTGACCGGAGGTCGATGGGTCCCAAAACCGCAACTGTGTCGATCTGAGGCAACTCCGACAGACATCGTCATCGAGCCCAAAGTCGGGTAAATTTAAAATTCAAGTTGAGTTCCTCCATACACTGACAAAATAGGTCATTTCCACTGATGACAGGCTTAGTTCCGAAGTAAATGAATGCAAGCAAACAGAGGAATCAAGAAAGGTACCACCTATATGCCACTGTTCTCAACTAATATACTGGGTCATGTACCAAAGATGTTGAAAACCATGGTAGAGCACTTGAATAATCAGAGTATGGTATGTTGATGGAAAGAGTCATCCAGGACTGAATGTAATGAGTGTGATTCATTCATTAAATTCCCAGAACAGTGAGAAACTGAAAAGACAAAAATTAATATGACCAATGCACTGATTTTTGTCATCAACAAAAGGTTTGCTGTGCTAAAGTCACCATTGTTCTAGCTTTCAGGAACAAAAAAACAATGTCTGACCACAGTTTTGACATTTTGTAAGAGGTAGCTCAATTTTCCTCATTTTGGGCCATATGTAGATAGCTAAATACCGGTCGGTAACGGCCGAAAATCGGTAATTTTCCCGTTACCGACCGGTATTTAGCCCTTTCTAATGTAGGAGGCAGGTTTTAAGGATTCGGTAATTTACCGATTCGGTATTTTAAGAAATCGGTAAAATACCGATTCCGTAAATTACCGAATCCTTAAATCCTATGTAGGGAGCACTCAAGTGAGTGCATTTTTGGTTTAAGGATTTGTTATTTACCACCAACTACAAGTTGATGGTAAATACCGAATACCTTTTCAAAAGCAATTTTGTGCTTTTTGAAAAGTGCCATGTGGCAGACATACATGCCCTTAGGGCATGTATGTGCGCCACATGTGCACACATGCACGATTAAGGGGTGCAACAGGGTGTCAATGTGACACCCTGCCACCCTTGAATATGCTCCCCCTATTACCGATTCGGTATTTACCGAATCGGTAATAGTGAATGGCTTCCCATTCATTCTTATGGGCCTCCAGGCCCATAGGAATGAATGGGAAGGTATGCCTTATTACCGATTCGGTAAATACCGAATCGGTAATAACGAATATTACCGAATCGGTAAAATTTACCGATTTTTTACCTACATTCTATTTACCGATTCTTAAATACCGAATCGGTAAAATTCGGTATTTAGGAATCGGTAAATAGAAATTACCTACATATGGCCCTTTGTGCTTTCAACCTACTTTACGTTTGTAGTGGAAACAGGTGTGAAAACCATTGGTGATGCTGAAAAACTATATATTTATTTAAAGTAGACAAAATTCTGAATTCAGTAAGTAGTCATTTATGTATATCCCTCAGGGTTTCCCAAAGAAACTAACTGTTGAAATAAAAAATATATAAAAAGAGTAGGAAAAACCAGCTGTTTGTGACGGTTTCATCGGCAGCTTCTTGTTATGATGGCCAATTTACAAAAGCTATACAGCATTACATCCACTCGACCCTTTTGGTTGTTGGGATATATAGGGTTTGTAGGTTCTCAAAGAACCCAAGGTACCCAGAGCCAACAACTGAGCTGCACCGTACAATGGTTTTTCATTGTGTACCGAGTATACAACAATTCATATGGTAAAATATAAAGAGTTAAAAACGGGTATTAAAGAAACCTATGTATTTTGGAAATGTACATCAGATGCTGAGTTTAGAAGCAGTGGTTATTTGCACATGTCTGAATTTTTGGGTACCCATACTAGAATGTGACCCTGAGGGCATTTTACAAAATGTCACATATTGGATTACATTTGGATACACAAATGCAGAGAAATCCAATTGGTTAAAACAAATTGTGTGCTATTCTGTGTTCCTACATGTCTCCCGATCAAAATGGTACCCCACTTGTTTGGATGGGCCTAGCACCTGTGACCCAATACAATTTACCTAGCAGAATCCATGATTTGTTTACAACATGGGTAGCTGCAGATTTTGGGCCCTAGCACAGCTGCCACCCAGGAAAACCTACCATAGCCAGACATGTTTTTTAAACTAGACACCCGGGGCAGAACGCGATGGTGTGACTTCTGTGGTACTCACAACATGATTTTACCCAGAAACCCTTGCAAACTTCAAACTTAGGTTCAAAACACATTTTCCTCACATTTCTGTGATAGAATGTTCTGAAATAAGCAGGGAGCCACCAATGTCCTACCATCCAGCGTTCCCCCAAATCTCTTGATAAAAATGGAACCTCTCTTATGTGGGTAGGCCTAACGACTTCAACAGGAAGGGGCCCAAAACTCACCCTGGACATATCGTTTCAAAACTGACTCATTTTCCTTCTCCACTAGCTGTGGATGTTAAGCCCATATCTCAGCTGGGACCAAGAGAAACCCGCCAAACCCACAGTTTTCTGAAAGACAGACAACCTGGTGAGTCCATAGCGGCATGACATTAATGGGTCTCAATAGATTTTTGTACCCAAGTGCCCTTGCAAACTTCAACGATTTGCTAAAAACATACATTTCCCTCACAGTTCTCTGAAAAAAAAGTTCTGGAATCTGTGGGGCTTCACAAATTTCTTTCCACTCAGCGTTCCCCCAAGTGTCCTGATAAAAATGGTACCTCATTTTTGTGGGTCGGACTAGTGCCCGCAGCAGGAAATTACCCAAAACTCAACCTGGACACATCAGCTTTTCACCTCAGAACTGACTCATTTTTTTTTTTGTTGCAATTTGGGTACCTCTGGATTTTAGACACTAGCTGACAAGGCACTTAGGGACAACTACCAAACCTGGGGAGTCTAGAGTGGTGTGATTTTTATGCATATCACAAGGTTTCCTTACCCTGTAGCCTTTGCAAACCTCAAAGTTTGTATACAAATGCACATTTCCTCACATTTCTGTGCAGGAAAGATCTGGAATCTGCAGGGATCCACACATTTCCTCCCACTCAGTATTTGTTCCTTCAAGCCTCCTAATTACTACAATATCCCTCTTGTTGGTGGGCCAAGAGACAGCAACACAAACGTTGCACTACCCTGGACTCCCCTGGGTGTTTAGTTTTCAGACTTGTCTGAGTTGGGTCGGTTTCCCAGGTCAGCGGCCGATCACAGGCTAAAAATCCTCAAGTACCCACACTACCAAAAAATCTTTGGCTTTGAATGGGAGAAAAAGATTATCCATGTTGTGTGTTGAGTGGTTATCTTTCGAGGCCGCTAGGTCCATTCACAAAAATTGGGTTCCATTCTTATTTTGAGATGCGGGAACACTGGGTGGTTGGCAATTTGTGGGTCACTACAGATTCTCCAAATTCCCATCACCATATATAAATAAATTTGCACAGTTTGACGTTTGCAGGGAATTGTGGGAAAGTGACTGGGATCAATCCAAGTCACACCACCCTGAAAACCTACGCGTGTTCAGTTTTCAAATATGTGAGGGGTTGTTGCTGTTCGTTTGAAGTGAAATCACCACTTATATGGGTTGGTTTTGGCACCTATAGAAGTGCTATCTTCAAAAAGCAAATGCTAATAACTGTATCAGAATACTAAACCATTGACTACTTTAGGTAAGCCGTAAAGTCGCGCCAATCCACCAACCACTTTACGGTCCATTCACATGCCTTTCACAATCCATACACAAAGACTTTCATTCTGCGAAGCCACTGCCCTAATCCAACACAGCAGTACAAACACATCAACATACTGCCACCATTTCAGAGCCCATCACATTAATATACGCTACAGGACAGAATCACCACTAAAACCACATCTCGCCCAGTCATCAACCAACTTGCAACCAAACATACCACAACCAAACCTCTACGCCCATATGGCCAGACATGTTGTTGGTTTTTGCCTCAACAAACATCACAATTTCTCAAATTTTTTACTATGTTTTTATTATTTGTCAAGTATGGACCTCCCTCGACATTCTGAGCAATGCTGAATGCATACCAAATGAGCCTTTACTAGTGGCTCCCACGAGAGCCACATGAGGCTTAGGAAGAAGTGTCTTTCATGTGCTTTTAACATACTCACCATGCTAAAACCACCTCCCTCCGGATTGTGGATGTGAGTTGAAGTCTACCCTAAGTTCCCTAACGAGCACTTTAAAAAACTACTAAAGGCTTTAGGTTTTGCGGCACATGGTACTCTGTGACAATGTGGCATATGCTCCGTCTACCGTTATGTGCGGTGCATGACTGTAATGCAGTTAAACAGAACCTCTACCTCATTCTGACCGTGAATAAAAGTGTCAAGCAGGCCATAAGCAAGTCCAAGGTTTAATCAACTAGAGGAAATAGTTTAAAAGAATGCTTGCTTAGTGAAGTAGTGTCCTGTGGAAGATATGTATTCATGACCTACCACTGAAAGGTACATTCTAGGCAGCATGTTCTCAGTTAGTTTCCCAATAATTCACTTTTGTATGGTACAATGATAAGCAAGTTGGATAGGCCTGGCTGAGATGAGTACTGGGGACAGTAACACGTCTCCTGCCTCTTTCCTAGCTTACAGCAGACTGTGCAACCACAAAATGGTTGAGTCTTTCTCGCAGTTGCAGGAATGCGGTCATCACATAGCTGATCCTGAAGCCTCGCCCCGTCCGCCACAGCAGATGAAGTAGAGGCTACTGCTTCTGCAGCTGTAAGACTTTCAATGACGGTCAACGTAAAGTCTAGGAAAGATGTTGGTCTTCCTGTGGCGGTCTGATAGTCTACAACATATGCAATGTATGTTGTCAACTGGATCAGGTGGGTAAACAGCTTCCTACGCAATGTGTGAGTTTTACAATTCGCGTTGTATGTCTAAAGTACCTGGTCATCCTTATCCACTCCACCCATGTACTTGTAAACAAGTATAAAGGTGACCATGTGCAGTTTGACCAACTGACCCCAAACTGTAGCCGGGGAAGTACGCTCAAAATGGATTGTGGTGAGCACATACACATTCCGCCTATCAGAGAACTTGACTATGAGCAGTACGTTGGAATGCAATGCAGTGTTATGGGATTTTTGGAGCTTCTTACAAACACGTTCCTGAGGGAATCCTTTTTGGCGACATCAAACTGTACCCCATGAATAATTTGAAAATTCTAAAACTTCCGTAGGGGAGAGAAGGAGAGGATATAAGGAAGTTTGTAGTACATTTACTGAGTTACAGTTGGAGGAGACTGAGGAGGAAATCTCCAAAGATATTCAGAGAGTGCATCGGGATCTTTTCAGGCTGAATCCGAATCGTGCTAAACCCAGGAGAATTATGATAAACTTCATGTCATTTACTTTGAAGGAAAAAATCTTAGCAATTGCTCTTAAGAGGAAAACGCTGGAAATTGGGTGTGCTCAAGTTGAAATCAGGTCAGACCTATCTACACAGCAAAAACTAAAGGCAGTTCGGGCTGGACTGTTCCCATGAGGCACAGGGTCAGACTGATTTGCATATGGCCATGGGTATGGTGGAGTGCCCCCGGCCATGGGATCTTGGCAGCCACGTGGGAGCTCCACTCGCGGTACAGTGCCGGCTGGGGACCTGCGGAGGTGGGGAATACTCCCTGGTGCAACGCGAGGGCCTGGGTGACCCTCGCTGGAGTGCGACCTGCTTCGGCTTTCGTGCTGCTGCTGACCTCCGCCGGTGAGCTCCTTTCCCCCCCCCCCTCCCCCGTTGGATTGCCGCTGGCCCCGGGGGCCCTTGGGGATTGAGTGCTGGGCAACCCTGGCGCTACAATTGGACAGGAGGAGAGGCCTGGTGACTGTGCTGCTGTAGGCCTGAGTGCAGATGGTGGCAAGCGCGTTCCCCGCCTCCGCTGCGACTCTAAGCGCCGTCCGGCCGGCCAACTTGACACCTGGGGACAACGAGGCCAGGGATTCTGGGGTGCCATAGGGTGAGAGTGCTGGCGCTGACCTGGCCGGCGGGGTTCGGATTTGGTGGCTGGCCCCGGTGCCCGCTGCTCACACCTGGACTGCTGGCATCAGACTGGGCTTCTTTGGAGCGAGCGGTCTGGCCTGGGCCCGAACCTCATAGCCGGTGAGAAATGGTGACTGTGGCGAGAGGAAGGTGAGACGGAGCCCTGGAACACGTGGCGCGCGCCTGGCACACTCGGGCAGTTGGCCATTGTACTTGTGGAGCCCGGTCGGCTGAGCGGTGGAGTGCGGGTGACGGTGACCATTGGCTGGACCTGCGGGTGCTCTTTGCGGATGGTCTGCAGCGGGGCGGCCTCGTGGAGAGGACTGAGAGCTGGTGGCGGTCCGGCGTAGTGGTGAGATGGTCGCTGCAGCCGGCGGGTGCCTGAGGGGTCACTCCTGCCCTAGGGTGAGTGGCAGTTGTGTGCTCCAGCAGAGGTGGTCTTGCCATGCGGTGTGGCGAGGGGCCCATGGCTCAGGGCCCCGGACTTGTGATGGCACCGGTGGAGGAGTAGCGGAGGATCTGCCCACCGTGAGGAAGCCGGGTCGGGAGCGGTGACATCTGCCCACGGTCTTGCATACCATACGCCCGCCGTGTCGATCGCGATGTCGGCAGGGCACCGCAAGGGCAAATCGGGCAGGGAGGGGCCTCCGAGAGGTGCGCAGCCGACGACGCCCCCGGGTGCCAGCGCTTCCCCCCAGCGGAAGGACGATGATGCACCCGCCACTAAGGCCTTTATGTTGGAGCTCTTCTCTGCTATCAAAGAGGACATCTCGAACCTCCGCTCCCAGCTCACCTCGGATCTCAGAGAGATGAGAAGAGATGTGGACGGCATTGGCGAGCGGGTGGCAACGTTGGAGGAGCATGATCTGGGTCTGGCGGGCGACGTCCATCAGCTCCAACAGGATATGCTTCGACTAACGGAGTAGAACCTGGATCTCCAGGCTCATGCGGAAGACCTGGAAAACCGGTCTCGTCGGAACAACATCCGTATCCGAGCCGTGCCCTGGGAGGGCGAGGCGGGAGATCTCCGTGGCTATGTGGAAGCTCTCTTCTTGCAAATCCTTGGCGAAGATGATCTCCACGAGGTCAAGATGGACAGGGTTCACAGAGTGGGGCGGCCGAGGGGTTCGGGGTCACCTCCGCCGGACATCTTGGTCTGCGTCAATTATTTCCAGCTCAAGCAACGTATTCTTCGAAAGGCAAGGGGTATCGCTAACTTACTATTCAGGGATCACCATCCTCAGCTCTTCCAGGATCTGGCGGCTTCTAGATTGCAGAAGCGGCGCGAATTTCGGCCTGTGACGGCGTTCCTGCGCGACCGGAATGTGGCGTACTCCTGGGGTCACCCCTTTCGCCTCATCTTTAGGTGGCAGAACAGACTGGTCCAACTTAGATCGCTGCAGGCTGCAAAGGACCTTCTTGGGTTGGAAGACGCTGCACCTTCCCCGGGAGATGGGCACCCGCCATCGCGGCGCTGACGGCGCTCTTCCTCCTGGCACAGAGTGGGACGCCCGGCGGCGCAGGGTGGGCCAGATACCGCGGCCAGTCAGCAGGAAAGGAATGGAGCGGTGGCCTCCGTGGTGAGTGCGACGTTGGCATCGCCGCGGGACAGCTCGTTGGCGGCTTGAAGGTAGAGGGAAGGATGTTTGGCGGCGGAGGGACGCCCCCCCTTCCGTTCAGGTACCGTGGGTAACTATGTACTTTTGGGGAAGATGCCCCGGACCGGTGGGCGAATGGGACACTGACTGTTTCCTGGGACACCGTTCTCTGAGGGTCTCAACATCAGCCCTCTTGGTTGAACTGTTTGTTTTATTGACTTTCTGTTGTTGGGGTCGGTTGGTTTTCTTACGCTTTGCATTTGGTCTTCTTTTGAGTTTCTGGTGGGGGGTTCTTGGGGGAGGGGGGGGCAGGGGGAGGGGTTGGGTGGGGGCAGGATGGGGGACTGTCAGTGGTGGTAGCCAACAGTTGCTTGGAAGGCGGGTATGTGGGTCTTGATCAGCGAGGGTCCGGAGAGGGGGGCTAGGGAGGGTAGAGGGGAGATGTCTTGTGGTGCGGGGTGGGAGTCACGCTCGGCTCAGAGGGGGCCTTTGTTTGGGGCGGTGTGGGGGGGGACTGCTGTCGCTTGCGATGCCGCTTAGGCTTTGTGTCGGCTTGGGGCAGGCTCCGGGGATATCGCTTGGGATGGTCTGGGTGTTGTGGTCCTGAGGTGCGCTGCTGGCCTGCTTTGGAGGACGCGTTTATGGATGGGGTGGGACTATGGAGCGGGGAGTGTACTTTGTATGAAGGAGACATGGGAGAGCTGGGAGTCGGGCTGTGTGCCGAATGCCAGTTACCCTAGGAACTTGGAATGTGAAGGGGTTGAACTCTACCCAGAAACGCCAAAAGGTCTGGAAGTACATCGTGGATCACCACCTGGATGTGGTTGGCCTCCAGGGGACCCACCTGGCTCGGCGAGATGAGGCCCGGTTGAAGCATAAGCAATTCCCCCTTATTTATAGGTCCTCGACGGCTTCCAAACAGAGGGGAGTGGCCCTGTTGTTCCGCTCGACGCTTCACTTCCAGCCCTTGGGGGTTCGGAGCGACAGGGAGGGTAGGTGGCTCCTTGTCAAGGGGGTGCTTCTCGGTAGGACTTGCTCGTTCCTTGTGCTGTATGCTCCCAATGTGGGGCAAAATAGGTTCCTCCTGGACCTTCTGCGAACGGTAGAGGACTTTGCGGAGGGGGCGCTCTTCGTGCTGGGAGATTTTAATTTGGTGTGGGATCAGGAGTTGGACTGCTCTCACCGACGGAGGGCGGAGACCGGTGTATTCTCCGACGAGACGCGCAGGCGGGTTGGAGAACTGGGTTTGTTAGATGGATGGCGCTCCCTGCACCCCCTCTCCCGGGACTACACTTTTTTCTCCCATGTGCACCACTTGTACTCCCGCTTAGATTACCTCTTTTATAGTCAGTCCCTCCGGGGGTCCCTGAGAGAGGCCAAGATCTTTCCTCTTGCTGTCTCTGACCACAGCTTGTTTGCGCTGGGCCTTCAGTGGGCACCGGAGGGGACTGCTCCACGCAGGTGGTACTTTCCGGCGTCCCTGGTGAGAGACGACTCCTCCTGCAAAGAGCTCCGTAAGGCGATCCGGGAGTTCTTCGAGCTTAACCCGGTGCAGGACACCTCGGTTTTTACTACCTGGGATGCCTTTAAGGCTTCCATAAGGGGTAGTTGCTTGGCCATTAACGCGGCTCTTAATAGGTTGAGGAGGTCCGAGCGAGAGGCGTTGGAGGCGGAACTCGCTGTGCGGGAACAAGCGCATAAGGCCCAACCCTCCAGACAAACATTGCGACCTCTGACTGCTCTTCGGGGCAAACTCCGGGCTCAATACAACAATCGGTCGGAGTTCACCCTCCTGAAGCTCCGTCATCTCTCCTACGCTCAGGGGAACAAGGTGGGGAGGCATTTGGCCCGCCAACTGCGCCGTAAGCGTGAGAGGGATTACATAGGAGGCGTTCGGAATGCAACCGGCTCGTTGCAGCATTGTGATGCTGCCAAGGCTGAACGCTTCGGGGAGTTCTATGCGGCGTTGTACTCGGGGGAGCCCCTGGACCCCATTACCCAAAGGGAATATCTGCGCGCGCTCCCGCTCCCTCAGGTGTCTGGGTCCTGGAACAAACTGCTTTCTGCCCCCATCTCTGCTGAGGAGGTGCTAGGAGCCATCAGGTCACTGAAGCCCCATAAGGATTCACGGCCCTCTTCTACCAGACCTTTGCTGCTGATATTAGTGGCTTCTTGGTTCAATTGTTCAACGCTATGGCCGAGTCGGGGGTTTCCTCGGCTTCTATGGCGGAGGCGGTCATCTCGGTCATCCCCAAGCCTGGTAAAGACCCCGCTGTCTGTTCATCGTACAGGCCGATCGCCTTGCTTAATATCGATGCCAAACTTTACTCTTCTATTCTCGTGACCCGCTTGCAGGACCTGATGCCGGCTCTTATCCATCCGGATCAATCGGGGTTTATCAAGGGGCGTCAAACCCATGATAACACTAGGAGGGTGATCCACCTCATTGAGAAGTCCAACCGCTTCAACATCCCAGCGGTATTGATTGGTCTGGATGCCGAGAAGGCGTTTGACCGGGTGGACTGGCAGTTCCTCTTCCGTACCCTGGAAGCATTTGGGTTCTCGGATAGATTCTTGACCATGCTCAGGGCCAATTATAGCGGCCCCCGTTCGAGGGTCGCGATCAATGGCTACTTATCATCCTTTTTTCCGCACACGCGGGGCACGCGGCAGGGGTGCCCTCTCTCCCCCTTGCTGTTCGCTCTGAGTATTGAGCCCCTGGCGCTGGCGATAAGGGAACACCCGGACATACGAGGTCTGCCTTTTACGGGTGAACAACACAAGATCTCCCTGTTTGCGGACGACGTCTTGCTCTCGCTTGCGGACCCTGCGCACTCCCTCCGCCACGTGCAGTCGGCTCTGGCGCTCTTTGAGGCAGTGGCGGGTTTTAAGGTGAATTATGACAAATCCTATATCCTTAACCTCACGCTTTCGTCGGTGGAGGTGGAGCGCCTCCGACCGCTTTCGCCCCTGCCGTGGACCCATTCCTCATTACTGTATTTGAGGGTGCATTTGTCTCCCACGGTGGGGAAACTGTATTCGGCTAATTTCCCCCCTCTCCTGGCTACAATCCAGGCTGATTTGAACCGTTGGAAGCCGTTGTTTATCTCCTGCCTGGGTAGGATACACGCGATTAAAATTACGCTCCTCCCGAAGCTTTTATATTTATTCCAGGCGCTCCCTATTGTCCTGGACAGTGATTTTTTCCGCCGCGTAAAGACTCTTATGCTCCGTTTCGTATGGCAGGGGGGGACGGGCTAGATTTTCCTTTGCCGCTCTCCGGCGCCCTCGGGGGGAGGGTGGTGTGGGCCTCCCGGACCCGCTCCTCTACTATAAGGCAGCGCAACTGCGGATATTGGTGGAATGGACCCAACCACTCTCGGAGAAACACTGGCTCCACATGGACAGAAGTGTGACGGGGTGCACGATATGGGATTTAGTATGGAAGCCTAAGGGGGATAGACCCAAGAATGCATACATCATCACACCTACCGGCACCACACTTAAGGTTTGGGATTCGGTTTCTGGGGACGAGCATTGGACTACGTTCCTATCGCCTTTTACTCCCATACATTTCAATCCGGCCTTCCCGCCTGCAATGCGAGAGGGACCTTTTGATGCTTGGAGAGAGGGGGGTTGTCTCGCTCTCACGCATCTGTTTCATGGCTCTGCCCCGCTCACGTTTGCCAACTGTGGCCGGGATTATGGGGTTCCCCAGACGGAACAGTTCCACCACGCACAAATGTTGCACTGGGCTCTGTCCTCGTCGGTTCGAGAGGCGGCGACTCGGCCGCCCACCCCCTTTGAGGCCTTTCTCTCCCGCACCTCGACGATGCGCGGTGCCATTTCCTTTATTTATGGCCATCTCTTGGCTACCGCTCTCTCCCCGAGGCCGCGCTACATGGGCCTCTGGGAGGACATCCTGGGGCGTGCCATCTCGGATGAAGAGTGGTCCCACTTGTGGAGAGACTTGGCCAAACACAATCACTCGGTGGAACTCCGCGAGGCACATCTCAAGACCATGATGGACTGGTACCTCTCTCCCGCCAAATTACACCGCATCTTCCCTACCTCTTCCGACCGGTGTTGGAGGGGCTGTGGTCTCCTGGGGGACTTCCGTCATATCTGGTGGGACTGCCCGATCATCCGGCCCTACTGGGAGGAGATACTGTCCCATATTAAGGAGATCCTGGGATACCCGATCACGGATTCCTTGGCTCACGTGTTGCTGGGCCTTCAGGATCCCCTCCTCGAGCACCAGACGCGTGCGGACAAGAAGATCCTTTGGCTTTGTGTGGGGGCGGCTAAGATAACCCTGGCGGCGGCCTGGAAGAGGAGGGAAGCCCCGGCGATCACTTTGTGGCATGCGAGATTATGGAAGTTGTTGAGCATGGAACGGATGGCTGACGTCTTCCTGGGGTCCTTTAAGAATTTCATTTTTTGCTGGGGACCACTGGTTCGCTTTCTCTCTAAGGGGTTACCGGCGGCGGTGTGTCCTCCCTCGGCTAGAGGCCTCCATTTGTTCCAGGTATGAATATTGCTAGGAGATTGCATTAAGTATGACTGGGAGCTACCACCACTGGGGGGGTTAGGGGGGGTCACGGGGTGGGGGGATTTCTTTTTCTATTTTGAGTTGGGTTCCTTTTGGCACTCCTGGAGGCGGAGGGGGGAGACGGATCGTGCTAGGTTTGGAGTGTCCGGCCCCAATAGCTCGAACTCTGCAAGGTCATGCTGTCAAGCGGGAGATGGGCTCCTCCACTAGATTTGGCATCTCTGGCCTAGTTTTGGACCTTCTGTCACTCTATGGCTGGTTGCTTGGCACGGTCAGAGAACCGGAAGCTCTCTACGCTCTTTGGTCTCCCCTACTATTATGTGTATCCCCTGCGAGGGAAGTTGTGCGGGACTGTCGCATGGTTTTTCTTTCTGTGTTTAAACACCAATAAAAATTATCTTTTAAAAAAAAAAAATATAATTATAAATCTCGAATTGATTATTTTTTGGTAGATTATAGGTTGGTCGATTCAATCTCGCTGGTTGAGCATATAGGTGTACATCTTTCGGATCATTCTGCTATTTTGCTTAGGTTGACACTGGGTGACGGCTCCTCGGCCTCAGTCTGGAGGTTGGATCGAACGATACTCTCTGAAGTGGAGATAATGGAGAATTTGAAACAGGAGTCAAGAGAATTTTTTGAGAGTAATCAGGGCTCGGCTAAGATTGAGGTTGTCTGGGACACATATAAGGCGTACCTACGGGGAAGGTTGGGAGCATTGGCAGCTAGAAAAAGAAGAGTATATTATAAGACCGTCTCAGACATTGAGGAGAAGATTCGGAAGCAAGAGGCAGCTTTAGTTAATTTGGTTAACTTGGAGGTCAGGGACAAGTTGGTATATGATTTAATGAATTTAAAAGCAGATTTGGCAGGAATTCTTAGAACTAAAGTTAAAGAGAAGTGGGGTGCTAGCCAGCTTGCGCATTTTGAGTATGGGGAGGGCTGCAGCAAGCTTTTAGCTTGGAAGATAAAAAGTGAGCAAGTGCGTAATGTGATTAAAGAAGTGAAATGTGATGTGAGGCGATTAAAAACTAGTGAAAGTAAAGGTATAGCTGCAGCTTTCTATGATTATTTTGAGAAGGTTTATCAGGAGGATTTGGTGGTGGATGAGCAGCAAGTTTTAAGATGGGTGGAACTCTTAGCTCCTTTATCAGATGAGCTTAAGGGTGTTCTCAATCAAGAGATTACGCAGGGAGAGGTTGAGGGGGTTATGAGACAGGGTAAGCGGGGTAAGGCTCCTGGCCCAGATGGCCTTCCGGCCGAAATTTATAAAGTCCTGTCTCCAGTTTTAATTCCCATTTTGACACAGCTGTTTAATGGGATTTTTCCTGGTGACATTTCTCTCCCCCCTTCATGGAATGAGGCAAATATAACTCTTATTCTTAAACCTGGTAAATCTCCTAGGAATGTTGAATCTTATAGACCCATTTCCCTCTTAAATTCTGATTACAAGTTTTTTGGCAAAATTATGGCGGCAAGATTGAATAGAGTGATCTCATTTTTAGTCCATGAGGACCAAAAAGGATTTATTACAGGGAGACAGCTTAAGGAGATTTAGCCTCGTCGTATGATTTGCCCTTGGCGGTTATCGCATTAGATGCCGCCAAGGCTTTTGACCGAGTTAATTGGGCATATTTGCACTCTCTAGTTAAACATTTAAATTTGGGTGCAAATTTTTGTAAAATTCTGTCAGCTATTTACCGCGCCCCTATAGCAAGAGTGATTGTTAATGGGTCCCTGACACAGCCAGTATGGATTCAGCGAGGCACTAGGCAGGGGTGTCCGTTGTCTCCGCTTTTGTTTGATCTGTATATAGAGCCTCTAGCTTGTATGATAAGCCCTTTGAGGTGGGAGCTTGGTCGAAGAAGATCGGGCTCTACGCAGATGATATAATAATTTATACTTCTAAACTGCAACAAACCATGACTTACTTGTTGGATATCACGAAAAAATTTGGGGCCGTCTCGGGCTATGATGTTAATAAGGAAAAAATTGAAGTGATGGCTTGGAATATGAATACTGAGGGAATAGATTGTAAAAAGATATGAGGTACCTTGGTCTACAAATTACTCATAACCTGTTGGATCTCACTAAGGTCAACTTCTTCAGACTTAAAAAGGAAATCAGTGCCAATCTAAGGGGTTGGCTGCATCTACCGCTGTCTCTGTTTGGCCGTGTAAACTTGGTTAAAATGGTGATTTTGCCAAAGTTAACGTTTTTGTTTGAAACAGTTCCCTTATCCTTTAAGAGTGGTTTTTAAAACTTCAAAGCGAGATTGCTACTTTTCTTTGGGCATCTAAAGGATCGCGTCTTTCTTGGAAGAAGCTAAGGAGACGGTTGTTGAAGGGTGGTCTGGCAGTTCCAGATTTTCAATTATATTCATGGTCATTTTTGTTAAAAAATATGAGGATGCTCCTGAACACCCCCACAAATTCAGCAATTGGTAGAATGTATGAAGCCATGCTCGAGAAGCAGGATTTCAACGAAAATGGATTTATGTATAAATTTGCTGATCCGAAATTTAAAAAAAAGGTTAGGTTGAAGGTTTTAAGAGACATTGCCGAGACTTGGTATAGAATCAGGCGGGCGGTTAAGATTTCATATTATAGTCAGAAGGCCTCAATCTGGGATGCCCCAGGATCTCCACCGTGGTCAATGGACTTGCTGGCTCGTCCTTTAAGGGAGAAGGGTCTCCAGAGATGGGAGCAGTTATTCCCAGATGGATCATTAATCACTTGGGCTCACTGTGAAGAGGAGTGGGGTTCAAGTTTCTCTAGATTTAAGTATCTACAGATCCAGAGTTGGTCGGTGGGAATCTCTAATCAAATTAGTTCTTATAATGAATTGGAGGACAAGCTGTTTTCCACCCGTCCTTTCAAGAAAGAAATAGCGCTGTGGTATTGGCCGATGCTTGAAATGGAGGATGGCGGGTTTACGCTTCCAGAGACCTTGTGGGGAGACTGCTTGCCGGCGTTTGCTACAGAAGATCAATGGCAAGTAACAATGTCTATGCTTTATAAAATTGTGAAACCTGCATTTTTAAGGAGGAATACATTTTTTACGGTACACAGGGCATACTGGACCTCTCGAAGACTCTCAAAGTTCAGTTCAGGTGGTGTGGTGGTGTGTCCTAAGTGTAAAAGCCCGAGTGAAGACGATTTGCATATGCTTCTGCGATGTCCAAAGATTCAGGCTTTCTAGGAGGCTGTGGTTTCCTTCTTGGCAAGTATCCTGGGGGCCCAGATTCAGGTAAGCCCACAGCTGGTTATATCAGGAAGAGCTGATTTGCAAGGTAAGGGCACAGACAATAATGCAAGCTTATTTTTTATGCTGTGCTTTTGGCCCGTAGAGAGATATGTAAATTATGGGTCTCCCCGGTACCTCCAACAGAGCATGACTGGTTGTGTTCTATGAGATACATTGCAAGAATGGACATTTCGGATCAGACAAAGAAAAGATATCAATTTTGGACTCCTTTTTTGGCACGTTTATGGGAAGTGTAGGGTGTAGGGTATTTTTGTTTTGTTAAAAAAAAAAAAGATTAAATCCAATGATTAAGCCTAAGCCCTTCTCGGCTGGAGGTTTTTGCTGGGTGATCGGAAGGGTTTGGGGAAGGGGAGCCTTGGTCTTAGACTTCCTCGTGTTTATCTACTCCCCTACCTTTCTTTGTCTCCCTCTTAAACTATTTCCAGTGAAATGAGGTTGAAAAGCCCAGGGCGGTTTCGGTAGAGTTTTGGGCGGCAAATAGGCACATGAGGAGAGAAAAAAAAACCTGTACCCCATGCACAGTGGCAACTTTGTATAGCTTGCAGAACAGCTCTATTCCCATATAGAAGTTGTCCACATAAAGGGTATAACAGTGGTATCCAACCTTTAAGTAATAACATGTATGTTGAATGAAAATCAATCAGAGCAATGTTCCCTCTAATTATTCCTCCTGTTGTGCGGCAATAGAATATTTGCGTGAACCCTTTTCTTGCTTGTGGGTGGAACCAAGTGATGAGATGTGCAACTAGGCAATCCAACCAGCTACCACTTAAGTGTAGCTAACAAGCACTGGCAATCCCAATGGGTTTGGCTTTTTAAATTAAGTTTACTCCTCAGTCAATGTTTGGTTTAGGTACTGAATAAGTCATCATACATGCACTCTGTCTCTCTCCTATGCCCTTGTGCATCCATTAATCACATATTCATTACTGCCTTCACACACCTACACAGCCTCAATACAATGCATACACAAATTCAGCCACACACGCAAGATAAATTACAAGAATAAATGTAACATAACATGTGTATTTGTAAAGCGAACGTTCACCCAGAGGGTATCTTGGTGCTGAATAACAGATATTTATTGTTACCCAACTTAATGATGCTCATTTTATCAACCTCAGGTGGATGAAAGGCTGAGCGGACCCACCAGGATTGGAACCTGTGACCAGGAGGTTGAACACAGGCCCCTGCAGTGAACACATTAGTCCATTGAACCACCAGACCTGCTACGTGCTACTCTGTAAAAATGGCAGATGTATGCTTGCAACAACAGAGCAACAGGTGGAAGTCTTGCAAAGGTATTGTGAATAGCGTAGTGGTGAATGTCTTGTAATGGTATTGTAAATTGTGTATAGTTTTGGCTGACTCCATTTTATAACCATGCTGGTTATAGTGCAATTGTAAAAACAATGATACACAATTGATAATGTCATTCCATGATGGTCAGCTAATTCAGATGCACTGCGATGAAGTGAGCATCACTCAAGTACATAAATTAGATAACAACCTGAATGAACAGGTAAAAAGAACCTAACCCTGAGGCGTCGGAAAAACAATTGGATTCCGAAAGTCACCAGAACAAAGAAAAGGGCAATACTTTTCCTTTCTTGAGTCCCCTCACTCACCAGGGTTTGCCCACTCTGACATGCTTCATCATTGGGGTCCTCTCAGTCCTCTATGGGCTGAGGCGTGCTGCAACTTGCGGATTACGTAGGAGCACTTAAAACAGATTATGTGTAGTGCAGGTGTGGTGCAGTGAAAGGAGTGGGACAAAAATAATTTAAAATAATCAACTAGTGGCCCAGTGGGCCAAATATATTTTATTCTTGCTCCTAGCTAATTGGTTAAAAACGGGGTAATATGCTAAAGGCCCTAAATATAATGAATAGGTGTACCTAGCATATGGTCAACTAGTTTCGAGCTTCCCCAGCTCTTCTTCAGGACTACACCGGGACCACTCCAGTGCAAGAAACCACTCCTAGTAGACCTAAATATGGTGAAGAAAGTGAGACGCCGCAGCTAATAGGCATGCGTTTAAATTAATACATACGTAAATATACGTCTGGAAATATCTGTAGGGTATAAAAACATATATTAAAGGAACAAGGCAATCAATATGCAAGGTAAATAAAACTCATGGTGATCGCACTCTGCACCAGTGTAAATACACTCTATCTTCTAATGTGCCGCTATGTGATAAAAGAGGCGTTAAATCAATTCTTCATGCAAGCGCTGTGCATCAAGGTGAATAAAAAAGTCAAATAAATGCACGTTATGCTAAAAAAACGATCATACGTCTGACACAACACACAACACACAACATACATACAAGACTGACAATAGGCATGACATTACATACATGTATTGAAGCACCAATATGCCTCATGGTCAACGGAGGGGGTGTGGAAATCTCGTACACCTAGAGAGATGGTACATGAGGTAGTTAATAGGATTGGGCTCTGTATCTGTTGCACGACTATGGAGAAAACGGAAGGAAAATAGGTAGAGAAAATCGATCTCCGTGGCTCAGGAGGGCTTGTGGGATTTCCCCACCGGGATGTAGACTTACTTGTACTTTGAAGACCACACTCTGGCACACCTACTAGAGCCCAAGCCTCACGGACCGCATACTGCATGGTCACGGGCGAGGTGCTTGTTTTCTATGGTCATTTCCGCATTGAAAGGGAAAAAGGACTTTCCGTTTGGATGTCCTTTCTGTAGTGGCCATTTTTGAACGGGATGAGTTAAGAATATGTGAGTCGAGACACAAGGCCAACGTAGTTGGACCTTGTTAATAGTTTCAGAACAATGTTTAAGATATAAACGGGAGACAGGTGGGCTGTTAGTAAAGGAAGACTTTTTAGTCGATAAACGAGCGCATTGAAAGACTGTTAGTGTGACGAACAATGCGGCCATGATGGATCAGGGTAAACAAGGCCCTGTCTACTGCCGAACATGATTAAACACATTACATGGGAATATGTTACTTATCAAAAAACTCCAGTATAGAGGTGGAAGAAAACTGGGTTAAAGTAAATGCCCATCGTATTTTTACGTTGTAGATCATGAGATCTCAAGGATGCGTTATCAAACTATACTCCAAAGCTTTTCAATAAAGTTATTTGATTCAGGAATTTTTTTAAAAAATGGTCAGGATGATATTCATAGGGAAATATGTATGTTATAACCCTATTTAGCAGTGAAATGTCCCCATGGTATGTCGTCATTGAGACCATTGATGTCAGACCGTAGCTTGAAAACCCAACGTTGCTCTTTTTCGTGTAGCTTTCTTTCTAGGTTGGGGTGGTTGTTCACATGTTCAACGATGACCCACCTAAAGTCTTTAGGTGTGTGCTGTCTTTTAAGGAAATGCGTGGGACCAGCACCAGGGATACCAACGAAGCCAGCCAATCCTGGGACGAGTTAACTGAACTCAAACGTGAACAAATAAAAACTTTGATACACGGAATTATGATGACCGAGTATGTAAGGGCCAACATTGCGTCACGTGGCCTTATAGTTAGAAATGAACCCTTCATTTTCCAACATGACAAACTTTTCAAGAAGGATTGGTCATTAATATCCTGGCACTGCACCAGAGATTGATTGGTGTTAATAATAAAAACAGCCACACGTCTATCAGAGGAGATGAAAATAGGAATTCATGATTTAGAAATTCGTCTGAAAACTTACCAGAGTACAGCAGAACTAAAAAAACGACTAGAAGAACTTAATAAAACCATGGCTGAATTTGAGATTGGCTTGAAAGACGCCAAATACATAAAATTAAAAAAAGACCAGAAGAATTTCTCACAAGAAAAAATGTATCCCTACACCAGGGAGGACTATATTCCAACAAGTCGCAATCCAGGTTACAACACGGACAGCGATGGCTCTGACACTGGCTCAGACTTTTCTGATCCAGGCAGTAATTACACCCCTACCAACAGGAACAGACGATCAAGAGGAGGACGCCCAAGAAACAGGGGCGCACCTAGATTTGGTTGGTCCCCTTATCAAAACATTCCACCATACGCTCCTCCCCCACAGTTTTTCTATGGACCACCACCGTTCCATCAACCATATCCACCACAACCCTACCCTTACTGGGAGGAACCTCAGAACCAGGACCAGAACCAGTCTTTTTTAGGGAGAGGAAAGACCCCCCTAAGAGGAAAAAACAGACGAGGACAACAAGTACAATGGGCCCAACCCCTTGAAACGGTGAGGAGCCACACACGGAGTATGGGTCTCCCGAACATGCCCTCAACGAGCAGCAACCAAGTTTAGTGGTCAATCTATCCAATCTCACCCTTACACCGATCCAAAAGAGTGTTCTGGAAAAGGGACTAGGTTTTGTCCCAACAGCAACATTGGACAAATTCAAACTGATCTGCGAATTGAAGGAGTTTATTCGTAGGATCAAATTAGAAGTCTATTTCAGAGACAAAGAACCTAACACTACCACTAAGACGGACACTGGATTACACAAGAAATCCAATTTTACACCTCCACCCAATACCCTTCCAATTGAATTACTGGCTTTTGAAAAAGCAGTAATGAAGGAAATCACTGAAATGGATCCAAAATCTATAAAGGTTTTCCACAATACTAGTAAAATTGAAAAAGAGGCTATCCACCACCTTTCAAATGAGAAAAATCTTACTATAAAACCAGCTGATAAAGGTGGAGCAATAGTCTTGCAAACCACACTGGATTACCAGACAGAATGTCTCCTATTGTTGGCGGATGCAAGAAACTATTTGCCTATACCTAATGACCCCACAGAACGTCTACGGATAGAGATCGCTAACTTGGTTGAGGAATCTCTGATCAATGATTGGATAAGTAAGAAGGAAGCAGATTTTTTGGAAAATAAGAAACCCGTAATCCCATATTTCTACACCATCCCAAAAATACATAAATCTATGATGACGCCTCCCGGCAGACCTATAGTATCAGGGATAGGTTCAATCTTGGAACCTTTGTCTAAATTTGCAGACGCTTTCCTAAGACCATTGGTCCAAGCTACCGAAACGTACCTACAGGATACAAAAGCTGTCTTGTGCTTGATTCAGAATCTCGAATTTAACCCCACAACTAGCATACTGATCAGTTTGGACGTGGAGAGCCTATACACGAGCTTACCTCATAAGGACACGCTGAACATCTTGGAGGAAGTACTCTTTCTGAACAATTGGGCCTACCACACACCCGGACACGTTGTCCTGGAATGCTGTCGCCTAGCCCTGACTGAAATTTTTTTTCAATTCAATAAAGTTTTGTACAAACAAACGCATGGTACCAGCATGGGAAGCACCTTTGCGCCGAGCGTAGCAGGGCTCTATGTACACTACCTAGAGAAACACAAGATCCTCCATATGAATAATCCATACATCAACCAGATCAAATTATGGAAAAGATACATTGACGATGTGTTTTTGATCTGGGAAGGTGATGAGGCGGTTTTTGATTTGTTCCTGGTTTGGCTCAATCAACAAGACCCATTCCTAAAATTTACCTACACTATGAGTAGGTCGAATTTGGTTTTTCTTGATCTCAATATAACAGCGCACGAGGGTGGTCTGATCACTACAACACATTTCAAGCCTACGGCAAGAAACTACCTATTAGCATATGACAGTTTCCACCCAAGAAGTCTGAAAGACAATCTCCCTTTTGGACAGTTTTTGCGCCTAAGACGCAACTGTACCACACGGCATGACTACAACATCCAAGCAAAAGACCTTTCACAGAAACTGGTGCAAAGACGATATCCACAACATCTGGTGTTCAAAGCACAAAAAAGAGCATCCAATAACAACCGGGAAGCCTTACTTGAACATAAATCTGAGGATACAGAAAAGAATCATAAAAGACAAATCTGTATCACTACGTACAACATCGCTTCAGATCAAGTAACAAAAATAATAAAGAAACACTGGCGCATCCTTAACAGTGGAGGTCTAGATTTACAGAAACCCATGTTCAGTCACAGAAAAGCAAAAAACCTGAGAAACTATTTGGTACATACTAGACCTAACCCCACGAAGACTGTCGGATCTGTACGACTGCTCCACCCATTGCCCGAGGGCCATCACCCTTGTGGTAACTGTAGCGTGTGTCACCTGACTAGTGCAACCCAAACTGTTATTTGCAACAATGGTATAACATGGAACCTGCGATCATTTACCAACTGTAACACTACAGGTGTAATATACCTTTTCACCTGTGTGTGCAATTTGCATTATGTGGGGATGACCACGAGAAAGGCAAACACAAGGATGATAGAACACCGAAGTAACTTTAGGTGCAAACACAACAACACGAAAATGAGGGGAACAAACTTTACAACGCAACTTTTACAACGCACTACACTTACAACGCATTTTTTACAACGCACAATCCATTACAACTCATGACATTACAACGCATGACACTACAACGCATTTTTAAAAACTACCTTTACAACGCATTCCATTACAACGCATACTACCATTACAACGCATACCATTACAACGCATAATATTACACTACACTATCCAACACTTACCCTACTGTTGCACCCCCTGGAGTTAGAATAGTAATTTTTACCCTTATACTATCCAACACTTACCCTACTGTTGTACCCCCTGGAGTTAGAATAGTAATTTTTACCCCTATACTATCCAACACTTACCCTACTGTTGCACCCCCTGGAGTTAGAATAGTAATTTTAACCCCTATACTATCCAACACTTACCCTACTGTTGCACCCCCTGGAGTTAGAATAGTAATTTTAACCCCTATACTATCCAACACTTACCCTACTGTTGCACCCCCTGGAGTTAGAATAGTAATTTTTACCCCTATACTATCCAACACTTACCCTACTGTTGCACCCCCTGGAGTTAGAATAGTACTTTTTACCCCTATACTATCCAACACTTACCCTACTGTTGCACCCCCTGGATTTAGAATAGTAATTTTAACCCCTATGCTATCCAACACTTACCCTACTGTTGCACCCCCTGGAGTTAGAATAGTAATTTTAACCCCTATACTATCCAACACTTACCCTACTGTTGCACCCCCTGGAGTTAGAATAGTAATTTTAACCCCTATACTATCCAACACTTACCCTACTGTTGCACCCCCTGGAGTTAGAATAGTAATTTTTACCCCTATACTATCCAACACTTACCCTACTGTTGCACCCCCTGGAGTTAGAATAGTAATTTTTACCCCTATACTATCCAACACTTACCCTACTGTTGCACCCCCTGGATTTAGAATAGTAATTTTAACCCCTATGCTATCCAACACTTACCCTACTGTTGCACCCCCTGGAGTTAGAATAGTAATTTTAACCCCTATACTATCCAACACTTACCCTACTGTTGCACCCCCTGGAGTTAGAAAAGTAATTTTTACCCCTATACTATCTAATACTTACCTTAAATGCAATTTAATATTATGCGTTGTAATGGTATGCGTTGTAATGGTAGTATGCGTTGTAATGGAATGCGTTGTAAAGGTAGTTTTTAAAAATGCGTTGTAGTGTCATGCGTTGTAATGTCATGCGTTGTAATGGATTGTGCGTTGTAAAAAATGCGTTGTAAGTGCATGCGTTGTAAAAGTGTGCGTTGTAACGTCATACATCCCGAAAATGACTACGCATTTCCTTGAAAAACAGCACACACCTAATGACTTTAGGTGGGTCATCGTTGAACATGTGAACAACCACCCCAACCTAGAAAGAAAGCTACACGAAAAAGAGCAACGTTGGGTTTTCAAGCTACGGTCTGACATCAATGGTCTCAATGACGACATACCATGGGGACATTTCACTGCTAAATAGGGTTAAAACATACATATTTCCCTATGAATATCATCCTGACCATTTTTTTAAAAAGTTCCTGAATCAAATAACTTTATTGAAAAGCTTTGGAGTATAGTTTGATAACGCATCCTTGAGATCTCATGATCTACAACGTAAAAATACGATGGGCATTTACTTTAACCCAGTTTTCTTCCACCTCTATACTGGAGTTTTTTGATAAGTAACATATTCCCATGTAATGTGTTTAATCATGTTCGGCAGTAGACAGGGCCTTGTTTACCCTGATCCATCATGGCCGCATTGTTCGTAACACTTCAGTCTTTCAATGCGCTCGTTTATCGACTAAAAATTCTTCCTTTACTAACAGCCCACCTGTCTCCCGTTTATATCTTAAACATTGTTCTGAAACTATTAACAAGGTCCAACTACGTTGGCCTTGTGTCTCGACTCACATATTCTTAACTTATCCCGTTCAAAAATGGCCACTACAGAAAGGACATCCAAACGGAAAGTCCTTTTTCCCTTCAATGCGGAAATGACCATAGAAAACAAGCACCTCGGTCCGTGAGGCTTGGGCTCTAGTAGGTGTGCCAGAGTGTGGTCTTCAAAGTACAAGTAAGTCTACATCCCGGTGGGGAAATCCCACAAGCCCTCCTGAGCCACGGAGATCGATTTTCTCTACCTATTTTCCTTCCGTTTTCTCCATAGTCGTGCAACAGATACAGAGCCCAATCCTATTAACTACCTCATGTACCATCTCTCTAGGTGTACGAGATTTCCACACCCCCTTCGTTGACCATGAGGCATATTGGTGCTTCAATACATGTATGTAATGTCATGCCTATTGTCAGTCTTGTATGTATGTTGTGTGTTGTGTGTTGTGTCAGACGCATGATCATTTTTTGAGCATAACGTGCATTTATTTGACTTTTTTACTCACCTTGATGCACAGCGCTTGCATGAAGAATTGATTTAACGCCTCTTTTATCACATAGCGGCACATTAGAAGATAGAGTGTATTTACACTGGTGCAGAGTGCGATCACCATGAGTTTTATTTACCTTGCATATTGATTGCCTTGTTCCTTTAATATATGTTTTTATACCCTACAGATATTTCCAGACGTATATTTACGTATGTATTAATTTAAACGCATGCCTATTAGCTGCGGCGTCTCACTTTCTTCACCATATTTAGGTCTACTAGGAGTGGTTTCTTGCACTGGGCTGGTCCCGGTGTAGTCCTGAAGAAGAGCTGGGGAAGCTCGAAACTAGTTGACCATATGCTAGGTACACCTATTCATTATATTTAGGGCCTTTAGCATATTACCCCGTTTTTAACCAATTAGCTAGGAGCAAGAATAAAATATATTTGGCCCACTAGTTGATTATTTTAAATTATTTTTGTCCCACTCCTTTCACTGCACCACACCTGCACTACACATAATCTGTTTTAAGTGCTCCTACGTAATCCGCAAGTTGCAGCACGCCTCAGCCCGTAGAGGACTGAGAGGACCCCAATGATGAAGCATGTCACCGTGGGGAAACCCTGGTGAGTGAGGGGACTCAAGAAAGGAAAAGTATTGCCCTTTTTCTTTGTTCTGGTGACTTTCGGAATCCAATTGTTTGTCCGACGCCTCAGGGTTAGGTTCTTTTTACCTGTTCATTCAGGTTGTTATCTAATTTATGTACTAAATGGAGGATGAACCTAACCTCGAAAACCTCTAATTCCCCCTTTTTTGTATTTACCATCACTCAAGTAGCCAGTTACCACTATCTTTTGGGCAGTAGCATGCTTCAAAATGAAAAAAAAGAGAAGGGGGAAAAAAGGCACCTATAAATAGAAAATGGAGATCTAAAAATCTGGCCTACCAGCTTAGGCACTAAAGCACACTTATTTTCAGATGGCTGTGCACATGTGATCAGCCAAAATGCTGGCTCTTACAAGAGAGCCAATGACTGAAGTGTGCTGACCAATTGCCCATGCTTTAAGCTATCATGTATTGAAGGAAAGCGAAAATGACACACATACAGGCTATATATATATATATATATATATATATATATATATATATATATATATATCCAAAGCAAATGTTGGTTCCTTTCTCCCCTAAATCAACAGCCGAAGACCATAAAGTTGCAAAAAGCGGTGATTTATTGTCGCTTCGCACACAACCCAACGCGTTTCGGGGACAACCCCTTGATCACGAGTACAGGTATCGTTAGCCAATTTGCTTAAGTAAATAAACAGTCATGTGACAAGTGGTGATAGAAAACAGACTTGAAAGAGTTTAACATCACTCAAGTAGTCTTTTTGAAAATTAAATAAATGTAAC
This sequence comes from Triturus cristatus, assembly GCF_964204655.1. Classification (NCBI taxonomy): domain Eukaryota; kingdom Metazoa; phylum Chordata; class Amphibia; order Caudata; family Salamandridae; genus Triturus; species Triturus cristatus. The sequence goes on along the minus strand of NC_140590.1, from coordinate 1,658,504,399 downwards.
AAATACATTAAATGTTATCTAGAAAATGGAAAACATGATAACTGCTGTTTCAAATGAATTTTCTCACACTCTTCATTTGTAATGGAAAAATACATAGTCACTTGGATTAGTTCTGAAATTCATTATTCTTTTCATTTTTTGCCTTTTTAGTCCATTCAATTAAACCCAAAGAAAAAACTTTATTTTTCCTCTTAGAATTGATTAATCATAGGCTTTGGGAGCAAGATGGCGGCCGCAACTGTGGCCGGTTAAGCTAGTGCCTTCCACCTCTACAACGCTTACCGAGTTTTTGTCAGCATTCAGCTAACCACTCGAGCCCAGCTCCGGAGGTTCCGGTCCCACAACCTTTGATGGTCTCCAGATTTCTCGGTGTTGCTTCAGTGTGGAGAAAGCAGCGCTTTATACTTCTCCGGCATCCATTGCGGTGCTAACTCGTAGACTCTGGCGGTGATAGCGGCGCTGACAGTGGCGTTAGGAGAGGGTATGCCGGGAAAGAGCACAACATCGAGATCTGGCCGCGGCAGAGGGGCTGGGCACTCTGCGGTCTTCTCAAGAACGAGGCAGATGGCGGCTGGGGAGAAGCCGGCGGAGAAGGTAGCCGATAAGATCAACAAATTCAATCGGCATGATGAAGTTAACACACGACAGCCTCTCCAGCCTCCCCAGCCTCCCCAGCCTGGAATCACTGTTCCTGCGGTAATGGAGAGGGATGCAGCACACAGTACTCCAGCGATCCCAGCGATGTTTAAAATTAATAAACCACGAGATGAGGGGATCTCAACCAGTATGCTAAGCAATATCGGGGAGGGGATCCCCCAGAATCTGGTTCAGGACGGAACGCAAGCTATACAGAAAATTCCGGTAAGCCTTGGTTTGCCAAATTTGGAGAAGGGGATTCTGGGTGATGTAGTTCATGGAGGATTGGTGCAAGCCAATCTGGAGGGTGAATTTACTTTGCAACAACGACAGCAACAGGGGCAGAACACTGAAGGGGCTGCAGTCGTTTTGGACCAGCCCGGTGCCGGTTTCTCTGTTTTGGAACTTAATGCCAAGTTTGGGAGTGTAGAGGCAACAAGAGAGCTGCATGATCTGCCGGACAAGGCCTCGATAGTTGAGGATTTTTTCTCGCTGTCTGATAGGTCTTCAGTAGATAGTGCGGTACAGGACTGGCTAGAGGGGGGCAGTATGGGGGGAGAGGTGGAACACCTGGATCACTTGGAGCTGTCTATGGATGCTTCGGGTCAAGGCGATCAAGCACCTAGGGGAGGGGCAGGGGGGAGGTCAGTGACCTCTTCTGCCTGGGATGAACAGAACTCTCCTAATTATGCTGCCTCTGCCGTATCGGGTGGATTTACCCTACAGGATCAATCAGTGCGAAGAAGCTCCGTCTCAGTACCAGTATCAGCACCAGCTCCAGAGGAGATCACATTGGCCACTATTTATGACTTGATTATGACCCACAGAGCAGAGACACAGGCTGGACTTTTACGTACTCAAAATGCATGCAAGCGACTGCAGAACGCTGTAAGACGGGTGGCTAAAACCTGCTCGGAGGTGGTTACAAGGATGGATGAGGCCGAAACAAGGATCTCTACACTGGAAGACGAACTATGCGCTCAGAAGGAGACAATAGGATCCCTTAAGACGCATAGGGATGAGCTCCATTGGAAAATAACCGACCTTGAAAATAGGTCCAGACGAAACAATTTAAGAGTTTTGGGTGTGCCGGAGGGGAAAGAGGGGGCGGACCCGCTACGGTTTATGGTGGAACTGCTCTCAGAGGCATTCCCGGAGCTGGGGCACTGGGACTGGCAAAGGGAAGTCCAAAGGGCACATAGATTTCCGTTTGTGCAAAAGAGGGGACAGAGCTCGGAATTTCCTAGGGCTATTTTGATTTCACTGTGTAATTTCAGAGCGAGAGAGGAGCTCTATGATTTAGCACGGCCAAACAAAAAGAGAAGTGCTAAGGGGTGTGAGTTTTTTGTCCGCCCGGATTTTTGTCAGGACACGGTTGGGCAGCGATGGAGGCTCAGGCAGCTTATTCCAGAGTTTCAGGCTAAGGGGGCTCAGGTGTTTTTGCAGAACCCGGCTAAACTGAAGGTGGTGAAGGCTGGTCGGAGTCAGTTTTTTATTTCAGAGATAAAAGCAAAAGAGTACCTTCAGTCTATGTGAGAATTTGGATAAGGTGATAAGTCTTTTTGGCTGGTGGCCTATATTAGCCGCCTATATTAGTTGCCTTACATATTGTGCTGTGGTGGTGTGCTATTAGGTGCGTTACTAGGTACTGTGTGAGGCATTATGTTAGGGTCACCAGTGTACTTTAGAGGGGTTCTAGGTTATTTTGGAGGGTCTGCGAATAGAGTAGGGTAGCTCGGAGGATGTGGGATATTGAGCTTTTTCTTCTTTATGTCATCTTTGGGTTATAGGGCTATGGGTGGTTGGTTGGATAATAGGTTGTTTTTTTTTTTATGATGAAGGTGGCTGTTGGGAGGTGGAGGTTGGGCATTGGGCTTTGTCATCACTAAGGGAAGGAATTCCCAATGCTCCATATGGGTGGTGTGAGGGGGGTGGGTGGAGGGGGGATGGAGGGTGGGTTCGGGGTGTTGGGAGGGGGGGGAGGGGGATGGAGGGTGCAGGGGTCAATGGGTTCAGCAGAAAGCACAATCTTTATTCTGTATAGTCTTTATCAGATCGTCTCAGTTAAAATATACAGGTTTACATATGTCAAGATTAAAAATAGTTTTATTATGTAAAAGGAAATTTGCTGTATCAATTGTATTAATTATGTTGGATGTATTAGATATTATATGCCATGCAAGATGCTGGGGAGAAACAAAAAAATCCGATGTTCGTTGGGGTAGATTGTATAATGGTAGGTTTCTGGCATTAAAATTGATAAGGATGCGGGATGAGGAAACTAATTTGCTGTTCACTTAACATCTGTGGGTTGAATGACCCTGGGAAAAGAAGAGTGTTGTCCAGAATTATATACTCAAGTTCTTGGGACCTTTTATTTCTGCAGGAGACACATATTGCATGGGCAAATAGGGTATGGCTCGGCTCTTTAGGGCTTGAGCTATTGGCTTGTACTACGCAGACAGTTAACGTTAAGGGTGTTGCGGTTCTTGCCAAAAAGGGATTAATTAAAATGAAGAAGTATAAAGCTGATAATTTAGGACGTTGGGTAATGATAGAGGCGCTGGTTTCACAGCAAGTTATTACATTATGTTCTGTATATGCTCCAAACACGGATGACCCAGACATCTTTCAATCGATTAACACAGAATTATCATTTTTTCCACATCCCATGATTGTTTGTGGTGATTGATATATACATCTTCATTCACAGGTGAACTTAAGGATAGCCGAGGCGTATACTGGCAGGAAGCCGCGAGGATTTAGGAGTCTGCAGGCGCTTGTCCAGGATCAAGGGTTATATGATGTATGGGCAGAACTCAACGCTGGCCAGGATGGATTTACGTATTTCTCTGCCCCACATGTGAAAATGGCACGGTTAGATTATTTTTTGGTATCTGGTGATGTTTTATCGAGGGCTTCAATTAGGATTCTTCCTAAAATTATATCAGATCACAATCCGGTAGTCTTGGAGTTCGAATTTTCGGGCTTAATGGTCAGGTCTAAAAAATGGACATTTGATAGAAAGCTCCTGCTCAGCGAGGATTATTGTAATTGGATGGCAAAATGGATCCCCGAATTTATCCAGACGAATATAGGATCAGCAAGGATAGATATTGTTTGGGACGCGTTGAAGGCGGGGATAAGAGGTGAGACATTAAGATTTGCTGCAAGGAAGCGTAAGATAGAGCGCCTAAAGGTTTTAGATGATTTAGGGACTCTCTCTCGGCTGGAGCAAAAACTGGTGCGAGAGATAAAGATTGGTGGGAGGGTAAAGGATGCTCAAGCAGAGGTGGCAGCTTGTCGGGCGAAAATCTACCAAGGCTATGCAGATGTGGTGGCTGCTAGCTACCAAATACATAGGAGAGAGCTTTACGAGTATGGTGAAAAGGTTGGTAAGGTTCTTGCCAATAGATTACGCCAAAGGGAGGTGGATTCTAGGATAGATAAGATTAAAGATCCTGAGGGAAATATGGCGGAGACTCCTTCCCTGATCCAGGACGCTTTTAGAAAATACTACGAAAAATTATATACATCTGAATCAGTCGTAAGTGCTGAGGGGTATCTAGCAGGAGTGGCCTGCGTGGGGGTAAAGGAACAGGATAAAGGGGCACTAACGGAGGAGCTTTCTCCAGAGGAGATTGAAAAGGCAATGATGTCATTAGCAGTGGGGAAGGCTATGGGATCAGATTCGATCCCCCTGGAGTTTTATATTAAATTTAAGAGGGAACTAGAGAGGATAATGACCTTAGTTTTTCAATCAGCATTTGTTGGGATTCCTCCGGCCTCTTGGTCTCAAACTATAATAGTAGTCTTTAAAAAAAGGGAAAGGATCCTCAGGAGCTCTCCTCGTATAGACCGATCTCATTAATTAATGCCGATAATAAGATCTACTCGAAGTGTCTGGCAACGAGATTGGGAGACGTGATCAGCCCCCTTGTTTCATTACAACAACATGGGTTTATAGCTGGGAGGGGGACCACGGATCATGTTAGGCGACTTATCACGATATTCGACTGGGCTCAGGCAACGAATGCCTCTGTTGGGGTGGCCCTGTTGGATGCTGAAAAAGCATTCGACAGGGTCTCTTGGGAGTTCTTATGGGCCGTAATGAGATGGAAGTCGTTTCCTAGCGGATATATACGGGCAGTACAGTCAATGTATCTAACTCCGAGAGCAAGGGTTCGATTGGGAGGGGAGGAGACACAGACTTTTTTGATTAGTAGAGGCACACGTCAGGGGTGCCCCTGCTCACCACTTCTGTTTGCTCTGTTTATTGATCCTCTCATTGCAAGGCTAGAGTCGGACCCGGTTATTTTACCGGTAATCTCGAGTCCATACTCAGTTAAAGTCCTGGCATATGCTGACGACCTTGCGGTTCTGTCATCAGATATGAGCAGTGCTATGCCTAGAATCGAGACTATCACTGGAAATTTTGGAATAGTATCTGGCTATAAACTAAATTTGGGGAAGACTCAAGTGCTGCACTCAGAAGCTGGGTCTCCAGTGGATTTAGGGGTGGGTGTGGCCACAGAGGCTATGTATTTGGGTATAATTGTTTCATCTAAAATTCAAAACATCCCGAGTATTAATGTAGAGCCGATACTTGCTTCCTCAAATAAAATTCTGGAGAGAATTAATCGGCTGCATCTCTCCTTATATGGAAGGGCTAATGTTTTGAAAATGTCTATCTTTCCTAAATTGTTGTATCTATTTCGGGCTATCCCTATCCTCTTTCCAAAAGAAGTATTTGACAGAATAGAACGGATGTGTTCACGATTTCTCTGGGGATACCACCGCTCTAGAAGGGCAATTAAATGGCTTTACTTGCCATCGGAACGTGGAGGTCTGGCTATCCCAAATTTTTATTTGTATTACTCAGCCTCGTTGTTTCAATTAATGGGTGTTTTGATTTGGGGCAAGATGACGGTGTTGGATCCTGCTTTCTCTCCATCTATTTATGAGTGGTGTTTGGGAAATTCAGCACAAGGGTTACTTTTAAAAGTATTAGAGCCAAGCTACTACAAAAAGACTAGGTTTAAAATTATTCAGGCGGCCTATGCAGTTTGGAAGAGGCTTTGCAAATTGTTTTCTATTCCCTGTATTATACGGTATACACCGTTAGACTCGTCAGTCTTATCCTATGTGGTGTTTCAGGATTCCGTTATGCGTAGGTGGTCACAGCTTGGTATTAGGTTAGTAGGTGACTTGCTGGAGCAGGGTGAGATCGTATCTTTCTCAACTTTACAAAGCAGATGCGGGGTTGGAAAGGCGGATTTCTTTAAGTACTTGCAATTAAGAAGTGCCTTACAGGCCGCAATTGTGGGGGGGGAATGTCACCCCTTACAAATCCGTGTCTTGGATTTAATAAAAGGAAAATGTAAAATAGGGCAATTATATGCAGAGCTTATGCTAATAGTCGATAGTTAATTTGGACTTACAATTGGTAATGCGAACGGCTAGCTCTATCCTGCTTTCTGGTAGTCTTAGAAGTCAATCATACATGGCCACGTTTAATTTATATTATACACCAGGAAGGATAGCAAAGTGGAAGGCTGGTAAGGGGACTAATTGTTCAAGGTGTGGATTTTATGCAGCAGACTCGCTGCACATGTTCTACTCCTGTCCTGCCTTACAGCCACTCCTGCTGGATATTGAACGGTTCCTGTCACAATCTCTGGGAATACCAATATCTGTTACGGCCTCTTTGGTTTTGTTTGGAATAGAATTTAGTACAGATATGGGTAGGCAGTCGTGATCCGATAAAGGATTTAAATGTATCTGTATGTCAGTTTTAAGGACTTGTATAACATCCCAGTGGCTGGATTCTGAGCCTCCTGCCTTCACAAGCTGGAGGGCAAAACTTATTGCTATATATAATATGGAATGGGCATTATATAAATTGAAAGGGATTACAAAGAAAAAGTTGGGGGCGGCCATTTGGGAACCGATCAGAACTTGGATACAGCAATGATATATTTAGTAATGCATTATTGTTTTGATTGCTTTGTTTTTCTGTCTCTATGTACGGGTTTGTTTATTTCTCTGTTAGAAATAATGGTCTGTAAATAATGAATTGTGCTGCTGAATCGAGAAAATAAAAAAAATTTAAAAAAAAAAAAAAGAATTGATTAATCATAACTTGAGTTACACTCAAAATCTAATTGAGCCCCAGTGGGCAATCATTGTATACTTCAAAGATAAATGTATATAAAAGGTGTCGGACGAAAACCTGGCTGATCTTCAATAACAATGAACAGAACTCCATCTTTTTCATGACTGCTTTCTAATCCAACAATTCTGCGATCTAAACAAAAACCAACAATAATCCATAAGTTTCCATAGATAAAGCATGGACAAACAGATACACATAAACATACAAAAAATGTGTGATGCCACAGGCCATTAAAAGAATCTTACTTCTCTAATTATAAATGTAAGTAAAAACAGTGTTAAATAAGTTCCCCTAGATACTTATGTTATATTCTTGAAAAGATCTTATGTAAACAACTCGTTAAAAACACATACCATCTTGAGTCTCGTTAAAATGTATTGCACATTGTAGGGACATGGATGTAGAGAGGGCTTGAAGGTTTTGTGGGAGAGGGTTATGGCAAAACTAGTTGGCTGTAAGTTTTATTGACTTGTTTAACTTTTAATTTCACTTTCAGAGTTTCTTATGAAGTTCTCATTTGAATCTGTGTCAACTACTATGGGCTTCTATCCCAAGTGTACAGATAATTCCTCGTCACAATTATGTTCTTCAGGAGTCATTGTGCGATATTGAATAATCAGCTGTGATTCTAAGCGTCTTAAATCTTGTACACGATTACCACCTCTTAAGTTGACATTGACTGAATCCAAGACCACAAAAGATAGTAATCTTTCATCTTTATTGTGGGCAGTCTGAAAATGTCTAGCTATTGGATATTGTTTATCACCATTTCTTATGGCTCTAAGGTGTTCAAGTACTCGCTTTTTGGCTTTGTGTAATGTGCTTCCTATGTATGTCTTCTTACAAGGACATTGGAGAGCATACACCACATGATCTGTATTGCAGGATAGGTGTTTTTGAATTATAAATGGTTTGCATGAAGGTGATAATTTACACTCTTTACAATTTTTGCTATATTTGCATGCTTTGCAATTGCGACATGTGAAAAAACCTTTAATGTGAGAATTCTTCTCTTTAGATGGCTCTAATGTCCTGCAAATGGCATCCTTTAAAGATTTTGCCTTTCTGTATGTGATCTGAGGGTATGTTTCCACTTGTGAAGCCAGGTCTTTATCAGTGGAAAGCACATTCCAAAACTTATTTAGGCTCTGTCTTACTTGCTGAGCTTGTCTGCTGAAAGTAGTTATAAATCTTATTTTGTCATCAAGGTTGACAGCCTCTACACTAGCTTTGGCCAAAAGATCCATTCTCTTACGGTCCCTGACATCAATTTTAGCTTTTCTAATGACTGTTTTGGTGTAACCTCTCTGGAGAAATCTTTTTGTCATAGCTTCTTCTTCTAGGTAATAACTGTAGTCAGTGCTGCAATTGCGTTTCGCGCGCAAAAATTCCCCCAAGGGAATGCTATGGATCAGATTTCTCGGGTGGCAGCTTTTCGCATGCTGTGAGAAGTTGGCCTGATGTATGATGTCACTAGTTCTAGTGTACACCTTATATCAGTCCAAACAACCCTTATGGTGATTGGTTCTAAAGTCAACCTTATAGACCAGCTATCCTAGTGGTAGCATGGACAAGAGCAGTCTTAGGCTAAACTCTGAATGGCATGTGAAGCCAGCTGTGATACCATATATAATCCCTTGAATACCAAATGAAAGGACACCACAACAGATATATATATAAAATAAAGTGTATTTATTCTAGTCAAACCCTCAGCACTCTTTATGAGATTAGAGGTAAGTACAACACAGTCTTATTTAAGCATACATTAAGTCACACAGGTAAGTAATACAGTTAGGCCCTAGGGGTCACGCAAACCATATACTAAAGAAGTGGTATAAGGACCACTGTCACGGACATAGGGTAGGCCTAGGCCTAGGGAATCGCTGGGGCTACACTGCACTAGCAACAGTTAGGAAGTGGGAGGCCCACGGGATTCAAGTGCAGAGTGGAAACACTCACGCGTAATGCGTAAAAGTCGATAGAATTACTAGCAGTTAGAAATTAACAGTTTAAGGACCCTTCTGAAGCAGCTAGAGAGTCGAGACTCGGAAACTAGACCCTAGGATAGTCACTACCCTTGTGAGCACCGAAGTACCCAAGTTACCTAGCCCACAGGCTGCGGGTGCATAGGTGTGAACTTGCGTCGGGTTTCGTCGTGGACTTCTATGGATGCCTGAAGGAAAGTTGCTGACAGGCAGTCAGTGAAGAGTGTCCGGTGGATCCCAAGGCTGGGATCAAGAAGAGAGGAGACCTGCAAGCAGAAGGGACAGAGTCAAGGTCACTAGCCAGTGACCACGTGGAACCAGGAAGGAACCAGGCGATGTCGTGAAGATTGCAGGTGAAGGTGAAGCTTGTCGCTGCAGCCACGGGGACCAGGAAATGTCGAGGATGACCAGGACCAGGAGGCGAGCTGTCCCACAAAGGCTCTTGCTGTCGACGGCGTCGAAGTTGAACTAGGACTCACCAAGCCTTGGCAAGCGGAACCCACGAAGAACGGAGGACTTGCTTCTGGTGCAGGCCAGGAAGGTCTGGGGTGCTTCTTTTTTGCAAGGAAGCGGGAGCCAGTCTGGAGGACCCAAACCAGCAGTGAAGATTTCTGGATGCATCGTCACAAAGGCCACTAGCCAACAGGCAAGCAACCGGACAGACGCGGCAAGCAGGAAAATGCAGAAGGGCCCCACGCAGGACTCGTGGAGTGTGGGGGGCTGATCTTCGGTGCAGATGGTGCTTGGGGTTGGGGCTTCTCAATCCCTGGTGCACAACTTCGAGGGTACCTCAGAAGCTGCGCTGGAAGATACTAGCCACTTTTCCCAGGTAGCCGGTCCCACGTCTCTCGTCGCCTCCACGGATCTCAGCTCGGCTGTGGATGTGGATCAGGGTCGGAGAAGTCTGGAAGTCAAGGCTCTGGTCGGGCTCTGCAGTCGGTCCCTCGTAGAACTTCAGCAAAGCAAAGGGTAGTCTCTTGATGGTGCCTGTTTGCACAGGGTAGCCACTCCTTGGCCACAAGGGAGATTCTTCAGTCTTCTTCTTTTGTCGATTGTCGAAGGTCCAGAGTTTCTGTTCAAGTTGCAGGTTCAGGATAATCTAATCTCCTGGGGCCCAGCTACCACTCTTATACTAATCTGGGGGGCTGGGTTACCTGCTAGGTCACGCCTTATGGGTGGGACCTGGGAGGGGGGTTGTTACACCCCCTTCCCTTTGTCCAGTTTCACGCCAGGACTGGGGCTGGAGTGCCCCAGCACCGGTTTGAACTGGACTATGCACGGGACACCTTGTGTGCCCCAGGCATGTCTCATTCTTTTCATCCCTCCCTGCCCCAATACACTAAGGCCTGTCTGGGGTGGTGCTCGCACCTCCCAAGGCAGGAAACCTATTGTCCAAGCCTCCCTTGCCGGGATCACCCCCAGCAGCAGGAGGTCAGACTCGTGTCTGTGGCAGCAGCATCCATTTTGTGATGCTGGGGCTCTGGTTAACTTTAACCGGGTAAGTAGGTTACAACATGTCTTCTCCCTCTAGAAGGGAGGGATAATATCCTCATCCCCAGAAATGGGATGGGGGTATTATTCCAAAGTGTTAGACACCTTGCACGACATGTTTTGATAAAGCCAAACCATAGTTACCATAACCGTTTAAGATTATAAGGCACTTTAAGAGTATATGGTAGGCTATATCATAGAACAGCTATAAGGACATGGTTCCGAAAGCTGCAGACAGGCTCAGCCCATGCTAGAGCACCATCTCACATGTTACCAAGCACTCTGCCTCCAGGATTTTTAAGGCCTGCCATAGGAGTGGCTGATAGGTACACATGTGTCTATATGTAAGTTAGGTATAGGAATACTACACCTAAGCAAGGAGTGATTACACAGCCTTGCCCCAGCTGAGTGATCAGCCAGTTGTGTCATAATGGAAGGCCAGGCCAGGGGTGGCATAATACATGCTGCAGCCCCTGGTAGGCCTAGGGTACACCTATGCCCTGGGTACCTAAGGTACACTGTACAGGGGCCAATAAGGTGACCCTATCCAAATGGGTTATGCACCTAAAGTGCATAGTATCAATTTAGAGAGAGAGCAGCAGGGCTGTGGGTCTGATCAGCAGGCCCACAGCCACATCTAAGTCGAAAACCAGTAAAGCAAAAGCAAAAAGTGGGGGTGAACATAGAAAGCAGACCCTACTCTCCTACACTACCCCCCCCCCCCCAAACTTAGGGACATTAAACTAACCTTGACCAGTTGAGTCTTCATGTTCTAAGTGGAAATATCTGGAGAGTCCATCTGCATTGGCATGGTCAGTCCCAGGTCTATGTTCCACTGTGAAGTCCATCCCCTGTAGGGAAATGGACCACCTAAGAAGTTTGGGATTTTCACCCTTCATCTGATTTAGCCACAAGAGGGGCTTATGGTCTGTCTGAATCTTGAAGTGAGTGCCAAACAAGTATGGCCTCAGCTTCTTCAGGGCCCAAACCACAGCAAAGGCCTCCCTCTCAATAGCTGACCAACGTTTCTCTCTAGGGGTCAGCCTTCTACTTATAAAAGCAATGGGCTGGTCTTGACCATCTACATTCAGTTGTGAAAGAACAGCTCCCACACCTAACTCAGAAGCATCTGTCTGGACAATGAACTCTTTGGAGTAGTCTGGACTTTTCAGAATAGGTGCACTGCACATGGCCTGCTTCAGGTCATCAAATGCTTTTTGACAGCTTACTGTCCACTGAACTTTCTTTGGCATCTTCTTGGAGGTCAAGTCATTAAGTGGTGTCACAATGGACCCATAGTTCTTAACAAACTTTCTGTAGTACCCAGTCAGGCCCAAGAAAGCTCTGACCTGAGTCTGGGTAGTTGGAGGAGTCCCGTCCTTTATGGTCTGGATCTTGCTCTCCAGTGGTTGAACCTGACCCCCACCAACTAGGTGGCCCAGGTATACAACCTTGCTCTGCCCTATCTGGCACTTAGTGGCCTTGATAGTGAGGCCTGCCTTTTGCAGGGCCTCTAAAACATTCCTCAGCTGGACCAGGTGATCCTCCCAGGTGGAGCTAAAGACAGCAATATCATCAAGATAAGCTGCACAATAATCATCCAACCCAGTAAGGACTTGATTCACCAACCTTTGGAAAGTGGCAGGTGCATTCTTCAAACCAAAGGGCATTACCACAAATTGATAATGTCCTCCTGGGGTCGAGAAAGCAGTTTTGGCCTTTGCATTCTCAGCTAGTCTGATTTGCCAGTAGCCTGCTGTCAGGTCAAATGTGCTCAAAAACTTAGCAGCTGCCAGTCTGTCAATGAGCTCATCTGCCCTAGGTATTGGGTGGGCATCTGTCCTAGTGACAGCATTGAGACCTCTGTAATCCACGCAAAACCTCATCTCTCTCTTACCATCTTGGGTGTGAGGTTTTGGCACAAGGACTACAGGACTAGCCCAAGGGCTCTCTGGAGGTTCAATGACTCCCAGCTCCAACATCTTTTGTACCTCAACTTTTATGCAGTCCCTGACATGGTCAGGTTGCCTGTAGATTTTACTCTTCACAGGCAGACTGTCACCAGTGTCCACCTCATGGGTGCACCAGTTTGTCTGACTTGGGGTCAGAGAGAACATATGTCTGTAGGACTGTAGAACCTGTCTGCAGTCCTGTTGCTGATGGACAGTGAGGCTGTCAGAAAAGACCACACCATCAACTGAGCCATCATCAGGGTTCTGAGTCAACAGGTCTGGGAGAGGGTCACTCTCTTCCTCCTGCCCCTCATCTGTAGCCATGAGTAAGCCCATGTCTGCCCTGTCAACATATGCCTTCAATCTGTTGTCATGAAGCAACCTGTGGGGGCTTCTGGGAGTCCCAAGGTCCACCAAGTAGGTGACTTCTCCCTTTTTCTCAACAATAGTGTGGGGTCCAGACCATTTGTCTTGGAGTGCTGCTGGGGCCACTGGCTCCAACACCCACACTTTCTGCCCTGGCTGGTAAACAGTCAGCACAGCCTTTTGGTCATGCCAAGCTTTTTGGAGTTCTTGGCTTGCCTCAAGGTTTTTAGAAGCCTTCTTCATATACTCTGCCATCCTGGAGCGGAGACCAAGTACATAATCCACTATGTCAAGTTTGGGTTGTCTGAGAGGTCTCTCCCATCCTTCCCTCACTAAACATAGGGGTCCTCTTACAGGATGCCCAAACAAAAGCTCAAAAGGGCTGTAGCCAACCCCCTTTTGTGGGACCTCTCTGTAAGCAAACAGAAGGCAGGGTAAAAGGATGTCCCATCTTCGCCTAAGCTTGTCTGGTAAACCTTTTATCATTCCCTTTAGGGTCTTGTTGAATCTCTCAACAAGCCCATTGCACTGTGGGTGATAGGGTGTGGGGAACTTGTAGTTCACACCACACTCCTTCCACATTGCAGTCAAGTATCCTGACATGAAGTTGGTACCTCTGTCAGAAATGACCTCCTTTGGAAAGCCCACTCTGGAGAATACTCCAAGCAGGGCCCTTGCCACAACAGGAGCTGTTGTGGTCCTCAGGGGAATAGCTTCTGGATACCTGGCGGCATGGTCCACTATCACCAGTATGAATCTGTGCCCAGATGCTGTTTGTGGGTCCATTGGTCCTACAATATCTATGCCCACTCTTTCAAAGGGAACCCCCACCACAGGTAGTGGTATGAGGGGGGCCTTTGTGGTGCCACCTGACTTGCCACTGGCTTGGCAGGTGACACAGGAGCGACAAAACTCCTTGGTATCTTCGGACATATGGGGCCAGTGAAAGTGAGGGACAAGCCTGTCCCAAGTCTTGTTCTGGCCTAAGTGTCCTGCAAGGGGAATATCATGGGCCAAGGTAAGAAGGAAGCCTCTGAACTTCAGTGGTATGACCAACCTCCTGGATGCACCAGGCTTGGGGTCTCTAGCCTCTGAATACAGTAGCCCTTCATCCCAATACACTCTATGGGTACCTTGAGCATTCCCTGCAGCCTCAGCAGCAGCCAGCTGTCTGAGGGGTTGAAGAGAGGGGCAGTCTAATTGAGCCTGCCTCAGATCTGCCCTTGAAGGTCCCCCTGTCCCAAGAAACTCAACCTGATCAGGTTCAAGTTCTTCTTGGACAGTTCCTTCAGGGCTCTCAGAATCATCCTCCTGGGAGGGCTGATCCACCACCTGAGGCAGGGGGGAAGGCACAGCCTTAACCCTACTGCTCTTTCTCTTGGGTTGTGACTGGTCCATAGTTTCAGGATCTAGCACTTGTTCAGTGGTGCACTTTTTGGCCTGTGACCTGGTTACAGCAAGGACATGTGCATCTATCCCCAGCATTTCTGCATGGGTCCTATACTCCACTTCAGACCAAACTGAAGTTTCAAGATCATTGCCCAGTAAACACTCTACAGGCAGGTCTGAACTAACAACAACTTTCTTGAGGCCAGTTACCCCATCCCAGGAGAAGTTAACAATAGCCACACTATGGGAGGTAGTGGCATTGCTCGCGTTGGTCACTAGGTAATTCTCACCTAGTATGATCTGTCCAGGGTCCACAAAGGCAGGTGTCACCATTGTGACACTAGCCCCAGTGTCCCTGTAGGCCTGAGCCATTCTTTGGTTGATAAAAGGAGTCTGTCTGTACTTGCCCAGGTTACTGGGGCCTACAGTAGAGGACAAAGCTAAGTCCCCATCACAGATCAGAACAGCCTGAGTAGGTATTCTGACTAGGCCAGAATCCTCCTCAGTTCCCAGGGTTAACCCTACTACACCCTTTTGCTGGGAACCACCACTTACAGCTGGACTAGGGGGTACAGTTGCCTTAGGGGCAATGGTGGCTGGGGGCTTATCCTTTTTGGTGCACTCACTAAACCAATGTGAGTTGGACTTACAATAGTTGCACCATGGTTTCTTTTGGCCATCTTTCTTTTTATCCTTTTTGGGACCACCCTCCCCCTGAGCCTTTTGGGGGCCTGGTGAAGACTTCTGGTCTTTTTGTTTCTGATCATTACCCTTCTGGTCTGCCTTTTTCTGATCACCGCCCTGGTTCTGGTTTTTCTGCTTAACTCTAGTCCTGACCCATCTATCTGCCTTCTTTCCCAATTCTTGGGGAGAAGTCAGATCAGAATCAATCAGGTGTTGATGCAGTAGCTGGTTTTGACAGTTGTTAAGGATTTGTTCTCTCATGATCAAATTATACAATCCTTTATAGTCCTTAACCTTACTTCCCACTAGCCAGCCTTCCAGAGCCTTAGTGGCATAATCTACAAAGTCAGTCCAGTCCTGAGTCTGTGTCTTCTGGGTATCCCTGAACAACAACCTGTATTGTTCAGTGGTTAGGCCAAACCCATCAATTAGAGCACTCTTCAGGACAGTGTAATTATCTGCATCCTCATCACTAACTGTGAGGAGCTTGTCTCTACCTTTCTCAGAGAAGGAGAGCCACAAGATAGCTGCCCACTGACTTTGGGGTACCTGCTGTACTTTGCAAGCTCTCTCCAAAGCAGTTATCCATTTGTGGATGTCATCCCCACACTTGTAGGGAGGGACAATCTTGCTCAGGTTTCTATTATCATAGTGCCTGTCTCTATCCTTAGGGATATTGCTGCCACCAGTGGGTTCTGACCCACTTAACTTTTGCTCTCTAGCCAGAGCAAGCTTCTCCTTGGCAAGGGCAAGTTCTTCCCTCTGAATCCTCAGATTAGCTTCCCTCATTCTGGCTTCATGCTCCTTTCTCTCAGGGGAAGTCATTCCCCTGTGAGAGGAAGCATTAGAGATGCTAGAGACATGGGAGTGGATGTATTCCCTTGAAGGGGATCTGTCCCTCCTGCTTCTCTGTGTAAGCCCACTTGGGGGTCTGTATGGGGGGACCCCATGCAAACTCCCATGTAAGCTTAGGTTAGCCTGGCTAAGTCTTCCTACTTGGCCCTGGCTGTCTACCTCTTCATCTGAAGTCCCATCTGACTCATCTGTGGTGGGTAGACCCTCCTTTGTACCTAGGGTACTGGCCTGTAAGGCCCTCAAAGCATCATACTCCTCTAGGAGCTGTACTAACTGAAGGAGGGTAGGGTTTGCACCCTGCTTTAACTTTCTGGAGGTACACAATTGTCTCATCTCCTGCAAAGTTAGGGTATCATATCTAGAGGGGGTCTTCTTCAGACCTGCCCCTCCTGAGAGAGCATCCACTTGATCTCCTCCCAGAGACATGATCTAGTGAGGGTGTGGTGTGTGCACCTACCTACACTAGTTGTTTCTACTAAACCTCTCTGGTAGTTGTAGTCAGGGTGTGTTACTCCCTTCAACCTACAACCACTAAGTCCAGTAGGACTTAAGTATTATAATCTATGTTATATGTACCTAAACAATATCTGTGTGATCTTTCAATTTAGTATCTCAAGATTACAATGGTATTACAACAGCAAGCTCAGATCCCAACCGCTGCTCACCAATGTGAGAAGTTGGCCTGATGTATGATGTCACTAGTTCTAGTGTACACCTTATATCAGTCCAAACAACCCTTATGGTGATTGGTTGTAAAGTCAACCTTATAGACCAGCAATCCTAGTGGTAGCATGGACAAGAGCAGTCTTAGGCTAAACTCTGAATGGCATGTGAAGCCAGCTGTGATACCATATATAATCCCTTGAATACCAAATGAAAGGACACCACAACAGATATATATATAAAATAAAGTGTATTTATTCTAGTCAAACCCTCAGCACTCTTTATGAGATTAGAGGTAAGTACAACACAGTCTTATTTAAGCATACATTAAGTCACACAGGTAAGTAATACAGTTAGGCCCTAGGGGTCACGCAAACCATATACTAAAGAAGTGGTATAAGGACCACTGTCACGGACATAGGATAGGCCTAGGCCTAGGGAATCGCTGGGGCTACACTGCACTAGCAACAGTTAGGAAGTGGGAGGCCCACGGGATTCAGGTGCAGAGTGCAAACACTCACGCGTAATGCGTAAAAGTCGATAGAATTACTAGCAGTTAGAAATTAACAGTTTAAGGACCCTTCTGAAGCAGCTAGAGAGTCGAGACTCGGAAACTAGACCCTAGGATAGTCACTACCCTTGTGAGCACCGAAGTACCCAAGTTACCTAGCCCACAGGCTGCGGGTGCATAGGTGTGAACTTGCGTCGGGTTTCGTCGTGGACTTCTATGGATGCCTGAAGGAAAGTTGCTGACAGGCAGTCAGTGAAGAGTGTCCGGTGGATCCCAAGGCTGGGATCAAGAAGAGAGGAGACCTGCAAGCAGAAGGGACAGAGTCAAGGTCACTAGCCAGTGACCACGTGGAACCAGGAAGGAACCAGGCGATGTCGTGAAGATTGCAGGTGAAGGTGAAGCTTGTCGCTGCAGCCACGGGGACCAGGAAACGTCGAGGACGACCAGGACCAGGAGGCGAGCTGTCCCACGAAGGCTCTTGCTGTCGGCGGCGTCGAAGTTGAACTAGGACTCACCAAGCCTTGGCAAGCGGAACCCACGAAGAACAGAGGACTTGCTTATGGTGCAGACCAGGAAGGTCTGGGGTGCTTCTTTTTTGCAAGGAAGTGGGAGCCAGTCTGGAGGAGCCAAACCAGCAGTGAAGATTTCTGGATGCGTCGTCACAAAGGCCACTAGCCAACGGGCAAGCAACCGGACAGACGCGGCAAGCAGGAAAATGCAGAAGGGCCCCACGCAGGACTCGTGGAGTGTGGGGGGCTGATCTTTGGTGCAGATGGTGCTTGGGGTTGGGGCTTCTCAATCCCCGGTGCACAACTTCGAGGGTACCTCAGAAGCTGCGCTGGAAGATACTAGCCACTTTTCCCAGGTAGCCGGTCCCACGTCTCTCGTCACCTCCACGGATCTCAGCTCGGCTGTGGATGTGGATCAGGGTCGGAGAAGTCTGGAAGTCAAGGCTCTGGTCGGGCTCTGCAGTCGGTCCCTCGTAGAACTTCAGCAAAGCAAAGGGTAGTCTCTTGATGGTGCCTGTTTGCACAGGGTAGCCACTCCTTGGCCACAAGGGAGATTCTTCAGTCTTCTTCTTTCGTCGAATGTCGAAGGTCCAGAGTTTCTGTTCAAGTTGCAGGTTCAGGATAATCTAATCTCCTGGGGCCCAGCTACCACTCTTATACTAATCTGGGGGGCTGGCTTACCTGCTAGGTCACGCCTTATGGGTGGGACCTGGGAGGGGGGTGGTTACACCCCCTTCCCTTTGTCCAGTTTCGCGCCAGGACTGGGGCTGGAGTGCCCCAGCACCGGTTTGAACTGGACTATGCACGGGACACCTTGTGTGCCCCAGGCATGTCTCATTCTTTTCATCCCTCCCTGCCCCAATACACTAAGGCCTGTCTGGGGTGGTGCTCGCACCTCCCAAGGCAGGAAACCTATTGTCCAAGCCTCCCTTGCCGGGATCACTCCCAGCAGCAGGAGGTCAGACTCGTGTCTGTGGCAGCAGCATCCATTTTGTGATGCTGGGGCTCTGGTTAACTTTAACCGGGTAAGCAGGTTACAACATGTCTTCTCCCTCTAGAAGGGAGGGATAATATCCTCATCCCCAGAAATGGGATGGGGGTATTATTCCAAAGTGTTAGACACCTTACATGACATGTTTTGATAAAGCCAAACCATAGTTACCATAACCGTTTAAGATTATAAGGCACTTTAAGAGTATATGGTAGGCTATATCATAGAACAGCTATAAGGACATGGTTCCGAAAGCTGCAGACAGGCTCAGCTCATGCTAGAGCACCATCTCACATGTTACCAAGCACTCTGCCTCCAGGATTGTTAAGGCCTGCCATAGGAGTGGCTGATGTCTATATGTAAGTTAGGTATAGGAATACTACACCTAAGCAAGGAGTGATTACACAGCCTTGCCCCAGCTGAGTGATCAGCCAGTTGTGTCATAATGGAAGGCCAGGCCAGGGGTGGCATAATACATGCTGCAGCCCCTGGTAGGCCTAGGGTACACCTATGCCCTGGGTACCTAAGGTACACTGTACAGGGGCCAATAAGGTGACCCTATCCAAATGGGTTATGCACCTAAAGTGCATAGTATCAATTTAGAGAGAGAGCAGCAGGGCTGTGGGTCTGATCAGCAGGCCCACAGCCACATCTAAGTCGAAAACCAGTAAAGCAAAAGCAAAAAGTGGGGGTGAACATAGAAAGCAGACCCTACTCTCCTACACATGCAATAGGCTATTGCCTGGTGTTTCTTTGCTGAAGAGGGTGCTTTCTAATTTGCCTTCTACCACCGTCAGTTTGAGGTCAAGAAACTCTATAGTTGAGCTCGAGAATTGGCTAGTGAACTTTAAGTTGAAATTATTCCTATTTAAATCTTCAACAAAATTGATAGCCTCCTCTTCACTGCCATCCCAGACAATAAAAATGTCGTCTATGTAGCGTGCCCAGACAACTAAATTTTTCTTCCTGGTTTCCATTTTGTTCACTACAGTCTCCTCCCAAAATCCTAAGTAGAGACATGCAAAACATGGAGCAAAGCAACTGCCCATAGAAGTTCCTAGGGTCTGCCTGTAGATTTTTTCATCAAATATGAAAAAGTTTAGAGTTAAACAACTGAGCATCATTGAGGTTAACATTTCAGTATGCAAAGTGAATGAGGCTGATCTTTCTCTCAAGAAGTGTTGGCAAGCTTGTATACCCGAATCATGGGGGATGCAGGTATAGAGGCTCATAACATCAAGGCATAAAAGTTTATACCGAGTTTCCCATTGTATTGTATTGAGGAGTCTAAGAAAGTCCCCCGTGTCCTTAATGTAAGATGGCAATTGTTGTACAAATGGCTGGAGAAAAAAATCCACGTATTTGGATGTGTTCTCCAGAAAACTTCCCATAGATGAAACGATGGGTCTGCCTGGGGGATTTTGTCTGTCCTTGTGGATTTTGGGGAGCAGATACAATGCCGGTAGTTTGGGATATTTACATACAAGAAAATTATATTCTTCTTTCTCTAGAATACCTTTCTCAAACCAGACCAAAAGTTGTGCTTGATAAGACTGAGTAGATTTCTCATAATCTTTTTTACTACTTGCCTCATACTTTTCTGGGTCAGTCAACTGTTTCATACCTTCATTGACATACATCTCCCATGATAAAACCACCACATTCCCACCTTTGTCAGCTTTTTTTATGACTATGGTGCGATCATTTTTTAGGCTTTCAATGGCATTCATTTGGGTGTCAGATAAATTATTGTTCCCATACCATCTTTTTCTGGATAATTTCAAAAATTCTTGCATTACCCCTCTTTCAAATACATCAATAGAGTCATTTTTGATTTGCGAAAGGAAAATTTATTTAGGTCTAAAACTAGTACCTGCGCTCAAATCAGTACGTGTAATGACATCCAAATTGACCTCTTCATTATCACCTTCCAACCCCCTCAAAGTATTCAATAATTCAACATCTCCTATGCTGATTGTACTAGGGTCATCAACAACACTCAATCTTGTGTCCATGACCTTAGTCGCAAACCATTTCTTAATCCTAAGTTTGCGTGTGAAATAAAATAAATCTATACGACTTTGAGTGTAGTTAAAATTCTGCGATGGACAAAAAGATAAACCCAAAGAAAGGATCTCTACCTCAATGTCGGTCAGTGGACGCTTCGAGAGATTTATCACTGTATTCTGTTGCATCATTTCTTTTGTTGTTGGCCCCTTGTCCGACTTCCCACCGGGCTTCCCAAATCTCCTAATGTTGTTTTGCTTCCTCTTAACACACCTCTTCCTCCTCTTCCACGACTTCGATTTGATACTTGTCTGTTGGCTGTCATTCTTCCCTTTGCCATTAGTGTGAATTCTGTTAAAATACGTTCTTTTACCCCGTCACGTCCTGAAATGCTGGAGATGTCACTTTCGCTGACAAGACTTTCTTCTCTTAAGTTGTCACTTGTTTCACCCGTTTCATTGGTGTGTCTTCTTATCTGTTCAACATTAACAGTATCAGTGATAGTGTGGGTGTCTCGTAATCTGTCGTATTTTTCGCAAAGGTGAACACCTGTCCTTTTTGATAATCAATGAGGTCTCTGTGGAATTTCCTTTGTTTTTTGATTTTTATGTCTTCCTCAATTTTGCTCAATTTCTCATCAAGTTTCTCCATTTCTTTTTGAAAGTCATCTTGACCGCAAATATATATATATATATTCACTTAAAAAACCATAGGTTTCACACATGTTATAGTTAGCTGGACATTTCCCTCGTAAAAAACCATTGAAATTTCCCCATTATAGTTAGTGCAGTCAACTATAACTCACGCGACCGCAATCCTCTGCTGATGATGTCAGATATTACATCACTGATTAAATATGTGTCTTTCTGAAAAATAAATATTTGTAATATATGTGTAGCTAAAGATTAATGGAAGAAGACATGGGTAAATAGGTGTCTAAATACAGTGATGTAATATCTGACGTCATCAGTAGAGGATTGCGGTTGCGTGAGTTATAGTTGCCTGCACTAACTATAACGGGGGAATTTCATTGGTTTTTTACGAGTGAAATGTCCAGCTAACTATAACATGTGTGAAACCTATGGTTTTTTAAGTGAATTTGCAAGGTTTTTTAAATGCTAATTCCTAACTATAACGTGTGTGAAACCTATGGTTTTTTAAGTGAATTTGTACGGTTTTTTAAATGCTAAGTTATGTATTTATTAATATTTTTTTTTTCAGGTTCTTCACCGTGCGCGCACCGTGCGCTTCCCACACCGCTTGACTAATCACCCCGAGACTTTCAGAGTAGGAGCGGAGCGGAGCGCCCCACCTATTTTGAAAAATTCGCAAGGATTCGTCAACCGGCGCCAAAGTTATTCAAAATAGAATTTTCAGATTTCCTATGGAAACACGGTCCTAACTATAACTATCTACTGGCGACCGCCAGTAGATAATATATGTGTATATATATATATATGTATATGTATATATTTATATTTCCACAAAACACTCTGCATGCAGCCCTGTTATCCGCACTGTATTCCTAGGACAAAACGAAGAACGGCACATAGAAATCCTCTAACGAGGCTCTTTTTTAGGCTTCAAAAGCTGCCATGCATCATGGAGCAAAATAAATCTGCAAAGTGCAAGGTGCATAACATCCATAGACAGACCTATACGTTTTGCCCGTAGCCTTCTACTGGGTCATAGAGTATAGTGTAAAGAGTGTAAATTTAAAAGGGAATCACTACCCTTTCCCACCACCAATTAAAAACTGCCATTGTGTTTTAAATATATATATATATCTACCATTGTAGCGAGTTATACATATATACAGTGAATCAAGACTAATCTTTGTAAGGCACATAAAGTCTTAGAAACATAATTCCATGGAGTCAAAGTTTGCAAAATTCACAAACTTCTGAGGCAGACAGTTCGGGAGCAGAAACGTGAACCAGGAATGCACAATAATTCACAATGATTTAAGACCTATTCATGTGCAGTACACAGAGTCTTAATACTTGGTTTGATTTCAACAGTAAATGTTTACAATTGGCCATATTACCAAAGAGGTTGGGAACACCACTGGAAAATTCAAGTGTAATGCCAGCTTGTCAATTGCGTAATTGAACAAACAGACACTTTCTCTGAGATCTTGCAGTCCCGTTGCAACATATAAATATGAAGTGCAAAGTGCTTTTCACAATATATATACCATATTACCCAACAGATTACTAAAATCAAAATGAAATTATAAAGTGCAAATGCCGAATACAGAATATAAAATAGAATGTACTTCCCCTATATAAACTGCCAGAGATACAACATGCCAAAGCATTTGCTACAGTACTGAATTCAAGAATATAAAGTGACTAGTGCTTTATCAATTCTAAATGTAGATGTGGTGGAGTTGACAACCTCTCCTTTGTCCATTCCCCTATCACAACATCTACATAGAATTTCCCATGCCGATATCCCAATGTAAGGAACTGCATAAAAAAGAATAAAGTACTGTAAACTACTGTATTCGGCAAGGTACTAGATCATATCATTGTAAAAAGCCTTGTACAAAACCTCCCATATTGCACAAGTATCCCACAGTAAAATATTATCCCACAGTAAAAAATTCCATAACTACACGAGAATATATAAAGTGCATCATGTTGTTTCCTTTGAGGTCTGGGAACATATATTATTATTGCATCACATTGTATAGAGATGAAGTGCAACATGTGGTTTTGTGGAAAGTACAGAGACCCACAATTAATAATCCTGATTCATCATCACCTCCCAAAGACTGCACATGTATTGTTAAAGTGCCAAGTGCAGTTTTTATCTCATGTTCTAAAAAGTGGCACGTGCTCATATAAAAACACTGAAAAAGCAATTGATTTTTGATAACACGAAATTGATTACACATCGCATTCATTGGGACATAACATTCGCAATCAGATAACCAATTTCATAGGATTCAAGCAAATTGCAACCTTGTTGTCATAAAAGTTCAAATACAAATACTCGGAACCCATCACAAACCTCAAACATAGAAGTCATGACCAGAGCCTACAGAAAGGTATATAAAGTTCGGAATCAGTATTTAGGCCCCACAGATTTTCTGTGCCAAGTGTGATTATCCATTTTTTGGGGGGGGGGAATTTTATTGTTATATGCTTACAACACTGCTGATTACGAACGACACTTGTAATTTTCAGATCATGCATTGTACAAGGTAGTGCTTTGAGTGGAGCAAGGTGTAAATATTTGCATCTTCCCAACTTTTTTGACGTGCAGTTCTCAATCGCTGATGACAGTATGGCCATGTGACTCCATGACAGTGTGTGTGTATTAGGCACTTAAGTCTGGATCAGATTCCTCAGGCGGAGGGGCGCATATGTTTCCTCAGAATGAGTTCCATTTCCCCCATATCCGCACCCATTTTCGGGGACACCCTCTATGAATAAATACCTATTTTCGGCTACCATTGCTCTGTCTAAGTCACGACACCAATGCTGATGCAGGGGGACATCCGGCGCTCCCCAGCGTTGAGCAAGATTCCTTTTAGCCATTTTGATCCCTAGGGTCGCCCAGGCATGTGCTGCGTGATTAAGGTCGGTTGGGTCCCATATATTGAGAAGGCACCTCCGTGGTTCAGAAGGGACCTCGAAGCCGCACACCTGGGTGATTGTGGCCATGACAGCCCCCCAGTATTGTGTAATTTTAGGACAGTCTCACAGTGTATGGTAAAAAGTGCCTGCTAGCCCACAGCCCCGTAGACATAGAGGTGTTTCAGTCCGTCCTATTTTGTGAAGTGTTGTCCTTGTGTAGTATGTTCTGTGCAGTGTGATTATCCATTTTGATTCTGCACGCCTCAGGGCCAGTTCTCTGTCTCCTCCCCTGATTTTAATCGAGATATGCTCGATACGAGAGTAAAAGAAGTTGTTTTCTGAATTGCCCTCATGTTCTTTCCAAATGTGCCAGCACAAACGTGAGATCCTTGAGAACTACAGCCACAGTTTCACTTACCTACTCATTTGTACATTCCCTTACTCACTTGGACGGTCACATCCTCATTCAAAAACCCACACATTAATTTACTTGCCCATTCACTCACTCACTCATTCATTCATTCCATTTCTCTTTATTTCGCCCACTCACTGTTTAACTTGCATACTCACTATTTCATGCATTCAAATCATGTTACTACATGAAAATGACGATTATTCAAACTATTCTGATTTACAAAGTTTCTAATGGAAAGGGTGAATACAGTATATATTTATCTTTAACTCTTAATGTCCATCCCCAACTAGTGTGAGAATATTGTAAAGGGGTGGAGGATCAGCTTTATGGCTCACGTTACAATGTTCATGCAACATTATTTTTATAGTCATATAATTAATATTTTCAATAACTCCCTAAATGCCTCTACAGTCCTGATTACCTTTCCAAATACTAAGGTGCCGATTACGATCCGGCAAAAACATGGTACGAACCGTCGGACGGAGCATATTCCCCGTCCGACGCGTACCCGGTCGTGTAAATATACAAACATGGAATTACGATTCGGACGGAAACACCTTTTCCGTACGAATCGTACAAAACACCGACCGACTAAAATAAACCTACAAATGCGATCCCGGAAAGCGCCGACCTCACGTCGGGACGCACGCAGCCTGTCATTCACGAACCAGGAATTACGATTCGCACCGACGTCATCCCGCACGGTGAATATTTTCCGGCTGCCAAAAACTGCCGGGAAATCAGGACGACGCGAACAAGGAGAACCAGTACGCGACGGACAGACAGGACGACGCGAACAAGGAGTACCAGTACGCGACGGACAGACAGGACGACGCGAACAAGGAGTACCAGTACGCGACGGACAGACAGGACGACGCGAACAAGGAGTACCCATACGCGACGGACAGACATGGACCCGAACCTACGTGTCATCCCGGCCCTCATAGCAGTCGACCTCCTCTACAGGTTACGACGCAGACGCCGCAGAAGGTCAGACCAACTAGGGGAGGGTGGAAAGGGGGGCAAAGGGGGGGGGGGCAGGAGCAGGGGCAGGCCACAAAACCCCCACCATAGTCACACAGCACACATGCCCTGGACATACCTGACTCCCAGGCCCTGATCACTACGAGGGGGTGGGGCCTTGTCCAGCCAAGCCAGCGACCGCCACAACGGAAGTCCTTGACGACGCGAACCTGCAACACAACCAGACAGGTACGTCCCGTACCCACGCCTTAAGAGCGTGGGTACGAGTCGTACCACGCCCACGCCTACGTCACCCCAACAATGGCGGGACGGCTCGTACCCACGTGGCAAAGGCCTGGGGACGGCCCGCACAAGCATCACATAGCGTGGGGACGGATATGTATGGACCGTACCCCCACCCGTGGACGGATGGAGCGTACCCCCCACCCCAACAGTGTAAGTACGACCCGTACCCCCACCCGCGGACGCATGGAGCGTACCCCCACCCCAACAGTGTAAGTACGACCCGTACCCCCACCCGCGGACGCATGGAGCGTACCCCCACCCCAACAGTGTAAGTACGACACGTACCCTCACCCGCGGACGTATGGAGCGTACCCCCACCCCAACAGTGTAAGTACGACACGTACCCCCACCCGCGGACGCATGGAGCGTACCCCCACCCCAACAGTGTAAGTACGACACGTACCCTCACCCGCGGACGTATGGAGCGTACCCCCACCCCAACAGTGTAAGTACGACACGTACCCTCACCTCGAATGCATGGAGCGTACCCCCACCCCAACAGTGTAAGTACGACCCGTACCCCCACCCGCGGACGAATGGAGCGTACCCCCACCCCAACAGTGTAAGTACGACACGTACCCTCACCTCGAATGCATGGAGCGTACCCCCCACCCCAACAGTGTAAGTACGACCCGTGGCCTCACCCGCGGACGAATGGAGCGTACCCCCACCCCAACAGTGTAAGTACGACACGTACCCCCACCTCGAATGCATGGAGCGTACCCACATCCGTGTATGTAATGAGCGTACATATTGTGAAATGGGAGAGGTGTGTGCAGAGTCCTCCCAGCAGTGCCCAGAGACAGGAGGGGTGTGTGCAGAGTCCTCCCAGCAGTGCCCAGAGACAGGAGGGGTGGGTGCCTATCACTCCCAGCAGTGCCCTGAAACAGGAGGGGTGGGTGCAGAGTCCTCCCAGCAGTGCCCAGAGACAGGAGGGGTGGGTGCAGAGTCCTCCCAGCAGTGCCCTGAGACAGGAGGGGTGGGTTCCTATCACTCCCAGCAGTGCCCAGAGACAGGAGGGGTGTGTGCAGAGTCCTCCCAGCAGTGCCCAGAGACAGGAGGGGTGGGTGCAGAGTCCTCCCAGCAGTGCCCAGAGACAGGAGGGGTGGGTGCAGAGTCCTCCCAGCAGTGCCCTGAGACAGGAGGGGTGGGTGCCTATCACTCCCAGCAGTGCCCTGAGACAGGAGGGGTGGGTGCAGAGTCCTCCCAGCAGTGCCCAGAGACAGGAGGGGTGTGTGCAGAGTCCTCCCAGCAGTGCCCAGAGACAGGAGGGGTGGGTGCAGAGTCCTCCCAGCAGTGCCCAGAGACAGGAGGGGTGGGTGCAGAGTCCTCCCAGCAGTGCCCAGAGACAGGAGGGGTGGGTGCCCATCACTCCCAGCAGTGCCCATGGAACGCAAAGGGTGGAGTAGCCACAGATACCATGCCCACAAATGTCAGTCAGGTGCACAAAGACCCTGCAGTACATGTACCACATGTGTGCGAGGCTGGGAGTATACGCATGCATAGGGCCAAAAGGAAAACATGTCCACATGAAGTCATGTCAATAGTCCACATACACAAGTACAATGACTACCAAGGATGCCACGAATGATGCAGGTGGAGAATGGCTCAGCATGCATGTGCAAAGGTGAAGGACTACGTCACACACCCAGCTAATGTACACACAGCTCTGCGCTAAAGTCAGGGGACACCCTGCAGGGAAGAAGTCAGGGTACACAGAGGAAGGAATACACCTTGGGACAATTGCAACATGCAGCAACTGCTTACATGAATGGAGAAAGCTAGCTAACACCGTGTGATGGCACACAGATCCCAGGGTTCCCCCATGAGCAGCACACTACTACATTTCCCACACACCCAACACATGACCAACACCCACAACCATGTAGCAGCCCCACCAACATCAATGTCAGCAAAGCAGGAGTGTTCCAAGGGAAAAAAAGAAATAGCTTTATTCAGCATGAGCAAAAAACTGGTATGAAGTAAGTCCAATATTTACAAAGCCCATAGGGCAGTCCAGGAGTCACAGCTGGATGGGGGACACAGTGGGATGCGTGTCCCCTAGCTTGCCTGCACAGTTAGATACCATCGTCTTCCACAGGGGTGAGGGCATCATGTGGGGGGGAAGGAACAGGCACTGCAGGGACAGGAGGGCGAAGGGTAGGCGACGTGGGTGCAGGGATGGAGGACTCCACCACAGGGGGTGGGCAGGGTCAAAGGTGGATTCTAGGAGCGCGCTGCACACCTCGGCAAGGTCCTCCAGGGACTCCCCTGCACCCGAAGGAACCACAGGCCCCAAGGAGGGGGGGGTGTCAGAGGGATGGGTCGCAGCGCCACTGGGGGAGGGTGTGGACAGGGTGGGGGACTCAAGCACCCTGACCGTGGACTTCCTTGACCGCTTGCGGGGTGGTGTCACTGTGGGGCTCAGGGACAGAGCGGCCATGAAGGAGTCTTTGGGGGAGATCTGGCCAGGAGAGCTGAGGGGAGGGGATTTGGAGGGAGTGGATTGGGTGGAATGCGGACTCCCACTCTGGCTGCGTGTCACACGTTTGCCCCCCGACCCAGTGGGTGTGCCTACTTCACCCTGTGTGTGCGTGTCAGGAGGTGTGCGGCGGACCTTCCCTGCTGGTGTGGTGCCTGTGTGTGTTGTGGTGGGTGCATGCTTACGTATGGGTGTATGTGGGACAGGCATGGGAGTGGGAAGTGTGGAAGGGGCAGGGGTAGGGGGTGGGACGTAGCGCTGCAGGAGACCCACTGCTGCAGTCAGTGTGGAGTCTATGGACCTCAGCAAGTTGCGTTGGTCAGCCTGCGATGTATGAATGCCCTCCAAGTATGCCTCCATGTTGTTGAGGACCTGGCTGTGGCCATGGAGGACATTAAGGATCGCAGTCTGACCAATCTGCAACTGCCGCTGGATGTCCACAGACTCAGCATTGGCGGCAGCAGTGGAGACAGGGGCAGGGGGTGCGGTGCCTGGCAGGAAAAAGACATGTGGTGACCGGGCACGTTGGGAAGGGACACGAGCAAGTGGGAGGCGGCTGATGGCAATGGAGGGGGCGGGGCGAGATGTAGGGCTGCTGTCAGATGGTGGTGCAGCCACCGCCCACTCGGAGAGATCATCCTCGGACCCGTCAGCTTCATACTCTGTTGTGCCAGTCGACAGGTCCCCTGGTTCACTCTCCTCCGCCTCAGTCCCACTCGAAGTGCCAGCCCCGATGTCACCGCTGGCACTGGTGCTCGGTCCCTCCGCGCCGTCTGTGTCCATGTCTCCCTCCGTGTCCCCCGACGATGCTGTGGGCAGGGTGAAGAGACAGAAATTAATCATACACCTGTATACATATGTCACATGAGTCAAAACTACTTAGGTTACAGTGCATAGCCTGAAACAAAGGAAGAGTTACAATTCCAAAACAAGGTACATATGTGGGCCCTGCAAGACACAGTTGTGTGACCCACCATGCCATGGAAAAACTATGGAGAGCATGACACAAAAGCAAATGAGATGACATGGAATTTTGACTGAGGAGCAAGGCCCTGGGGACAATACAGCACTGCATCTGCACCACACAGCGTGGCAGGAAATTGGAATGAGCAGGGACCATATCCAGGAACTAGAGGCACATGCAGCATAGGTAATACTGATAACATGCCCACCCTGACTGGTACACTGCACCTTGAGTGTATGTCCAGACAAACATCACACACTGGCCAGTCCTAGCAAGGAGATTACAGGTCTTGACATGTAGGACATGCCCGCAACACCCACCCCCTACATGAGAC
This sequence comes from Triturus cristatus, assembly GCF_964204655.1. Lineage (NCBI taxonomy): Eukaryota > Metazoa > Chordata > Amphibia > Caudata > Salamandridae > Triturus > Triturus cristatus. Next base: position 1,658,475,134 of record NC_140590.1, on the reverse strand, counting down.
AAATCTGTGGAGACACAGGAAGCACCTACATCTCTCAGTCTGGGTGAAATACACATGGGATGCAATAATTCAAGATTGCACACCAAATACCCAAGGTGCGCCTGTCCAAATAATCATGTACAAATGGGCATCATCAGATGATTTCAACAAGACACACAGGCAATGGCCACCGTGAGATTGTACTTTGAAAAACAGGTCAGGCTGGACAGTGGACACTTGTAATACATCTCACGTCAATAAACGTGGTGCCAGGGGACAATGGCACAGAGCACAACCTATGCTGTAGACACAGAGATTGTCGACATTCTCGGATTACACACATGATACCTAGGAAAATATGCCCCTGGGGACAGTAGTGGCCACACAACTCCATGCTCCTGAATGGGAATGACTGCAACACACGCAAACATCCCTGCACTATGCGTAATGCACACTCATGCACATCATGTCACAGGCCACCACATGGGACATGCCTGCTGGAAGGCCTGGCACTCGAGAGATCAACACCCATGTCTGGACTCAGCATTAGTGCCAACTGACATGGAACCCACAAGTCCAGAACTGGACAGGGCACAGGCAAGGTCACAAAACCTGTTACACACCACCCCCACACATGATGCTGCAGGCATTGTACACTTGTAGAAGGTGTCAGGCTACATAACCTTGTGATGGAGTGACTACACACAGACCAGGGAACACATTGCAAGGAGGGGAAGGGAGGCAGGAGGGCACTGCAATACTGTGGGGAACAGGATCTGCACAGCACCATAAACCCTGGAAGTGTATCCATGGAACAGTGCACTTACAAATGCTGGTGAAACACAACAAACACACACATGTACCTACCCCCTTCCGGCTGCTGCATGTCCTGTAGACGCCTGTCCAAGTCTGGAAAGACCACCGCCAGCACACGTTTCTGGATGTGGGAGAGACGGCGGCGCCCGCGGTTCTTGTGGCTCTCAGGTGAGTCCCCCAGCAGGACCCGTGCGATCCTCCGCGTCCAGCACCGGATATCCTGCCAGCGTTTCCTCACCTGGGACAGGTGCCGCCTCCGACCATCCGCACTCCTCACGGCACTGACGGCGTCCAGCCATATCTGCTCCTTGGCAGAGGCGTCTACCTGTGAGGATGAACAAGTGACACTACATCAATACACCTTGCACATGTCACAGGGACACAGATTAGAACACATTTGCTGTGTACAACAAGGCATAGTGTGCATCCAACGCATTGCACCTTTGTCATAGGGACATGATCCTCTGGGGGAAGGCCAAAAGCAGAACATGCCATTGAAAGGACACAGGTGGAATGAGGGCAACTACACAATCAATGATCCAGGCTCACACTGTGCATCACACCCACCCCTCCTGTCTCAGGGCACTGCTGGGAGGACTCTGCACACACCCCTCCTGTCTCAGGGCACTGCTGGGAGGACTCTGCACACACCCCTCCTGTCTCAGGGCACTGCTGGGAGGACTCTGCACCCACCCCTCCTGTCTCAGGGCACTGCTGGGAGGACTCTGCACCCACCCCTCCTGTCTCAGGGCACTGCTGGGAGACATCAGGCATTCCCCCCCCCTGGGACCCCCCTACAGTACATAGCATGTGTGTCACACCTGGACACAATGGCAGAAGTCACAGTCACAAAAAAGGGACACAGTCTGTGCCAGTGGACACTGCACTCACCTGATAACCTGGTCGCCCATACAGCATGGGGTACCGTGGGAGGATCACTTCCACCAAAGCCATGTTCTCCTCCAGGGTGAATGGCTGTGACCTCTCCACAGCCCTTGACATGGTTCCAGGGAATCAGTAGCAGCAGCTGGGTCGTGGAATACAGAGATGTGCAGGCAAGTGCTCCCTCATGGGACCTGGCTGCCTTATATCTGCCTTGCTGGCCCATCTCATGCACAGGAGTACAGAGTGATTGGTCACTCACATTTGCATCCTATGTTTCCTCCAATCCCTTCAAACCTAGCAGTCTGTGGGTTCTCTATCGGTTTTTTTCTCCTGCATGATGTCAGCCCCACAAACACATTGCAACAAAGTAGATTCATTCCAACTGACTTCTGCTGTGCACCTTCCAGAACAAATTCAAAATTTGAACTTGGTCTCCATGACAACCAGCATGCATGTAGGCCTTAATACTTGTCCCTCATGTGTCCCCTATGTAATTTGGAGCTTCACACACCGGTACGGTGCGTTCCGGGGCCCTGGGGCACCCCAAATGCATTGCAACGGCCCGTACACGCGTGCCTACGTTCACTATCACTATGGGTGTCCTCGCGTATGCGTACTCGTAGTGGTACGGGCCGTACACACGCCTGTACGCTCCCTATCACTATGGGTGTCCTCGCGTATGCGTACTCGTAGTGGTACGGGCCGTACACACGCCTGTATGCTCACTATCACTACGTGTACGCATACGCGAGGACACCCATAGTGATAGGGAGCGTACAGGCGTGTGTACGGCCCGTACCACTATGAGTACGCATACGCGAGGACACCCATAGTGATAGGGAGCGTACAGGCGTGTGTACGGCCCGTACCACTACGAGTACGCATACGCGAGGACACCCATAGTGATAGGGAGCGTACAGGCATGCGTACGGCCCTACCACTATGGGTGTCCTCGCGTATGCATACTCGTAGTGGTACGGGCCGTACACACGCATGTACGCTCCCTATCACTATGGGTGTCCTCGCGTATGCGTACTCGTAGTGGTACGGGCCGTACACACGCCTGTACGCTCACTATCACTACGTGTACGCATACGCGAGGACACCCATAGTGATAGGGAGCGTACAGGCGTGTGTACGGCCCGTACCACTACGAGTACGCATACACGAGGACACCCATAGTGATAGGGAGCGTACAGGCGTGTGTACGGCCCGTACCACTACGAGTACGCATACGCGAGGACACCCATAGTGATAGGGAGCGTACAGGCGTGCGTACGGCCCTACCACTATGGGTGTTCTTGCGTATGCGTACTCGTAGTGGTACGGACCGTACACATGCCTGTACGCTCGCCATCACGATGGGTACACATACGGCAGCACTCCCATAGTGATATGGGAACGTACACAGGCCCTCTTTGCAGCAGTACGGCGGTTTTCACACATCACAGTGGTGACAGGCGGCACACAGGTAGGAATAGGGCGGACATACTTGTCCATGGATGGACATACTTGTCCATGAATGGACATCAAGGCATCGTCTGTGCATTACTACATGTGTGGGGCACAGGTGTGACAGGCTGTGATATGGAACATTACTCCTGAGTCGAGAAGGCACCAGATGTATGATGAGATGTGTACAGATGTACTGTGTGACGGTGCAATGTGTGCCAGGCATGCCCTTGACTCCTTTGACATGTGTGCATGTCGTACTGCACACTTGGGATGAGCGTCACTGGCATGGCACGGACACCAACACACGGAAGTGTCCCCTGATGCCCGGTACAGGGGTTACCACACCTGACTTGTCACTACCCACGGTGCACAATGTGACTATGTCATGTATGTGTGGGGGCTTCCCATCAGGTTGATGTTGGAGCACCCTCAAAAGCTGCAGCTGTTGCAGCAACCAACATGTGTCTGTGTGTAGATTGACATTGCACACTGTTCCGCACACCATGCCACATGTGGTATCGGATGTGAGGTGCACATGTATGCATGGGACATGGAGTAGCGTGACAAGGACATGTCTGCATCCTCACAATGAATGTGTGGTGAGTCATGACATGTGCACCTTCATGGCAAGGTGTGTGGGCTGTCCTAGTGTAATGTCATGTGACCTGTGGCTCTAGTGTTCCGCTACCAGTCTCTGCAATCGGCATCCTACTTCTGCTGATGTGTGGGCGTATGTCACTCCTGTCTTGCGTCTGGCTGTTCACTTGCACTGGGACACAGCTATTCCCATGGCATGGCATGGGGAGGTTCTCAATCTCCGTGTGCAGCTGGGTCTTGGTAGGAGTGTCACCTGGCAGCCATACGTGTCCAGGGCATGTAGCACATACCTGACTCCCTATGTAGCATATGTGTATTGACAGATTAACATGTGCTCAGTACATATGAATTGTTGTCGTAGTGCACTCACTCTTCCTTGTCACTTCCAAATTACTGCAGAGCGCCGCCTCTTGCCCGACCAATTCCGGACTTGGCTGCCATGCCGGAGAATGACAGTATCCGGTGCTACCGCTTCCCCCAACCGTTGATTCTGGAGTTGACGGCGAGACTGGCACCACACCTGCAACCGCAGCACAGGTATCCTACGGCACTGACACCCCAGCTGAAGGTAATGGCTGCCCTACATTTTCTTGCCACGGGTACCTTTCAATATACCATAGCTCATGTTGGTGGCATGTCCCAGAGCATGTTCTGCCATGTGCTGCATGATTTCTTAGAGGCCATGTTGATTCACCTGGATGACTTCATCAAGTTCCCAACCCCTGAACAGTTGACTGCGGTCAAGCGTGGATTCTATGCCCTGGGAGGGATGCCCCATGTCATTGGGTCCATAGATGGGACACGTAGCTTTGGTACCACCACACGCACGGGAGGTAGCGTACCGCAATCGGAAGCACTACCACTCCATCAATGCCCTTGTGGTGTGTCTGTCCAACATGGTGATTTCACATGTCTGTGCTCATTTTCCAGGATCAGCACACGATGCCTACATCATGAGGCGTAGCAGGATGCCTGAAATGATGATGCAGCTGCGCAACGAAAGAGCATGTGTTGTTGGTGGGTACAGTCTGTCTGTCCTGTATTTTGCATAGCCTACCAGCACGACCGCTTCACCACTTCTAACGATGTCCATGTGCTTCCCATGTAGGGGACGCTGGCTATCCCAACATGCCATGGCTGCTCACACCTCTCCGCAACCCCATCACGCCGGCCCAGCTCCGCTACAACACCGCCCATGGCCGGACAAGGCGAGTGATAGAGAGGACGTTTGGCCTGCTGAAGAGCCGATTTCGGTGCCTCCACAAGACCGGCGGCGCACTCCCATATGCCCCTGCGAAGGTCTGCAAGATCTTCATGGTCTGCTGCATGCTGCACAACATGGCAGTTGAGAAAGCTGTGCCACTCATCCTGGATCAAGATGACGAGGACCATCCACCCGTGGAGGACGAAGGGCTTGGCAATGGGGCTAGTGATGTGGAGGATGTGGAGCCGCAAGAGGACATCCGGACTCGGCTCATACGCGACTTCTTTGCTTAGGGGTGAGTACCAGTGTCTGAGTGTGCACGCATTGGTCCCCGTGTGGCATGTGTTGTGATGTGTGTCTCCACCTGCATGTATGGCACGTGAGTCAGAGGTGTGTGTGGGTGTGTCACTGGAGTGATGGTGGCAGTGATGGTTGTATTTCCCCAGTCATAATTGTGACCTAGCATGTTGTCATCCATACATGTGTCGAGTAAATGCACATGCAAGTGGCTGTGCTTTTTGTGGCTGACTTCTTGTGTGTCTCTCTTCCCCAGGTACTTGCGCATGCCGTCTGCTGGTTGCATTGTTGTGGCACTGCTATTCCTCATGGACACGTCATCGTGGGCTGACTCAGCGTTACAGGCACGGACACGTTTGGAAGTCTCCATAGGGTAAGGGATGCATCAGGGGTGTATTGGGTGTGGCAGTTGTTCACGATGTATGCACACTGCCCCTGTCGATGTTTGGTTCCTCTGCAGACATGTAGCATCACCATGGTACACATAACATGCAGCTGGGTACACCTGAATAGATGGTCAGACTTGTTGACAGTCATCAGTGATGGGATAGTGGATTGTGATGATGGCATCAATGTGTGTAACACTGCCCTCGGACACATACGGTTTGCATTGGCTTGACATGGTGTGGGACTTCTACATCAGCGGATCAATGATGTATGGCAGTCTCTCCGTGAGCAGCTGTGGGTGTTTAGCTGTTGGCCGACAATTGTGTGCCAGTTCCATGGCTATCACGCATTTGTGCTGCAGAAGGGGGGTGCCAGTGTTGGACCCACATGTCACTCCACATGATGTGTTCATGTGTACTTCAAGTAGCCTCTGCAATCCAGAAAACATGACTAATAAAGGTGTCCCTATGCCTCCAAGGTGCCTCTTCTCAGTCAATGCTGGTGTGTTGCCACGGTGCATCCAGCATGTCTGGCATGGTTTTCCCGGATAGTGGCTATGTGTCGATGTGTCGAGTAGCAAGATGCAAGCTGTGTGTGTGGGCTGAGACTGTGTATTGGGCATGATGTCCATGACTGTGTGGGTATTGTGACATGTGCCATCCCCATGCATCCAACGTTGGCCAGGCCCCCATTCTCTGCATCCACCAGACTCAAGCTTGCAGGACATGGTTCTGCCACCTGTCTACACATACCTGGGTGCCCCCCAGGACACTCCACATGATCCCTGACCTCTGCGCATGACTGTTGCTGTACTCAATGTGTCTGTCAGCACGGTTGTGCGGCCACCCCCTCAGCTGGTTGGGCCCATCACGGGTGTGTATGGTGCTCCATGTCTGTCTTGCCTAATACAATGTGACCCGTGTGTCCTGTGCCAGACTCAGGCCCCAGGGTGTGGATGGTTGAAGTCAAAAGAGAACTCAGGCATGTTTAGACTTTACAACACACATGTAAGGTAATAATGCAACCAGCAGGCATCTTCTCTTCATGGTGTGATATTTTATTTTGTGGGGGGGGGGATAAAGTGAGGGGCTTTCCGGGAGTTTGGAATCCAAAGTTCAGTAGGGGAGTTGGTGGTGTCCTTGCCATTGGAAATCCTCATTGTCCATGCCACAGTCTTTGTCAACATTGGTCAGACAGTGACCAGAAGGACCATGTGGCAGAGAATGTCTCTTGATGCTGTGATGCTGTTGCTCCAGTGGGCCAGGTGCCAGGCCAGGTGTCCTGGGAGATGGTGATGTAGCGCTGACCCTCACGGTCCTTTCCGTGGACGACCCGGCCTCCTGCGGGGACCCTCAGAAGCAGGCCGTGACGATGTTTGGGTTGCTCCGTCGGATGTCTCCTCCTCCTCCTGATCCCTCCCTGTGGGTGGTGATGTTCTACGCCATCTGGCACAGGGCGGGTTGCCCATGTTGTCGGCCATCCGACAGAGTGTATCATGAATCCCCTGGAACACCGTCACTTGCTCAGCCTGTCTATCCTCCATCCTCCGTTGGTGTTGCAGTAGACAGGCATGTTGCTGGGCCTGCTGGGTCTTTATCTCATCGAGGCTCCCCTTGATCTCATTGAGGGTGGACACAACCTGGGCCATGCCCGTGGTGTCCTGCCGGTATGTGTCCAGGATGTTGCGGACATGGGAATATACCGGTTCCCCAGCCAACTGGTCAGGCTCGCGCCTCCGCCGTCCTCCACTCCCACCACCCCTGCCCACTTGCACCTGGCCTGCCCTTGTGGGTACATCGGGTCTCCGGGACCCCTGAGGGGTGGCATTGGCATTGTCGCCTGCCTCCTCCTGGGTGCCCGGGACACCGTGTCCCTCCTTGCCAGCCTGGCTGCATTGTGGTGGTGGGGCAGGGATCCTGGGTGTCTCCTGGGATGTGGCAGGAGTGGGGGTGGTGGTTGGCACAGTTGTACCTGACGCAGGTGCTGCAGGTGGTTGGACACCAGAGGGGCCAGGTCGGTCGGGGTCGTCCACAGAGTGGTGAGAGTCGTCGCTGCCGGTGGGATCGGGCTCCCGCAGATCCGGGTCCTGTGAGTCTTCCCCCCCAGTGTTGGGGGGTGAACCACGACGTTGACCTGTGTGTGAGAGAGACAATGTTAATTTTGGTCCATGCAACATCCATGTTTCATCAGTTTCAAAGTTGGCACTTTTCCTCTTGGAATTAGGATCTGTCTTGCATTCCACTCACAGTGCACTTGTGCATGGGTGTGTCCCTTGGGCACCACTTTGGCCCCTTTAACTATGTGTGGCACAGTCTTACTTGCTGCGTCAAGTGTGACTGCAGTCAGCAGTGGAGTGGGCAGGTGTGGCGAGCCCTGCATTGGCGCCTTCCGTGTAGCACTGTACATGTGCACATGGAGTGGATCCACACACTTATATAATGCAGGTAGCTGTCGTTGTGCTCGTGAACAGGTTGTGACATGGCCCTGTGTTTTGCCATGGTGAAGAGGGGGGGTTCTGGCACTGGCCACCCTTGGCTACATGCACGCAGTCTACCTGCTGACGAACAGACATTCCCACACACCACACGGCTGATTTGCTCTCCCTGTGTCTCCCTCCCTCTCTGTCCCCCTCTCCCTCCCTCTGTGTGTCAGCATCCTCCCTCTGTCCGTGACCCTGTGTCTCCCTCCCTCTCTGTCCCCCTCTCCCTCCCTCTCTGTCCCCCTCTCCCTCCCTCTCTGTCCCCCTCTCCCTCCCTCTGTGTGTCAGCCTCCTCCCTCTGTCCGTCTTCCTGTGTGCTCCCTCCCTCTCTGTCCCCCTCTCCCTCCCTCTGTGTGTCAGCCTCCTCCCTCTGTCCGTGTCCCTGTGTCTCCCTCCCTCTCTGTCCCCCTCTCCCTCCCTCTGTGTGTCACCCTCTGCCACCTCAGCCCAGCTTCCTAGACACACACTTTTTCCAGTGCTTTGAATGGCCCTTGGCTTGTTGATGTGAGTTTGTTTCTGATCTCCAGGCACCCATTGGGTGTAGTGTCTGTGTGTGCGCTGCTGCTGTGGTTGTGTGTGCTGCCACTCTTTCACAGTGTTGGCTGTTCATTAGCTGCTGTCATGTGTAAAACAGTGCCTTCACCCCCATGTGTTGATGCAAGGCGTCCGCCATTTGCTGGCGAGTCTTTCCTGTGTGAGGACACACTGTTTGTCTGGCTGTGACCTGGGCCATATGGGCAGAGGGCATTGTTGTCTGCTTCTGAGTTGCACTATGTGATTTTTGGGGCCCACCCTCCCGCCATCCGGGTTACTGTGTCATGTGTTGGTGTCTTCTGTGGCCTGTGACTTGACATTGTCCAGCTGGGTGCATGGGGCATGGTGGCGGCAGTGGCATGTGCGTGTTCATGGAGTGTGGTTGAGTCATGCGATAGGTTGGGGTGGTTGCGTGCCTGTTAGTGATTTTGGTTGTGGATGAGGTCCCCCCCATGTGAGGTGCGTTGTTCGTGTACTCACCCGGGTCTCGGAGTCCTCCTAATCCTTCGACTGCCTCCACCGGCTGTATGGCCATCACCCTCTCCTCCCAGGGCTGGTAGTGTACGGGTCTGCGGGAGGGCCCTCCTCCAGTGGCGTTGGCCTGGTTGTGTTCCTCGGGCATCTTGGCTCGGACCCTCCTCCGCAGATCGTACCACCTGGCTTGGCATTCCTGCCTGGTCCTTCTGGTGTCCGCAACAGCATTCACAGCATCGACGATGGTCTGCCACATGGCTGTTTTTGCTGCCATGCTGGTCTGTCTGACCAATGTTCCAAAGAGCTGTGGCTCGACTCTGAGGATTTCATCAACAAGGACCTCCAACTCTCGGTTACTGAACTTTGGATTCTTGTTAGTGGGCATGGTGAGGGGTGTGGGTGTGGATGGTGGGGGGGGGTGTGGATGGTTGTGGGTGTGTGGGTGTGGTTGTGCAGGTGTGTGTGTGTGAATGTGATGAGGGGGTGTTTGTGAAGGTGGTTGTGTGAAGGTGTGCAAGTGTAAGGTGTGGTAAAGCTTGTAGTATGGTTCTGTGGTGTCTGGCAGCAGTGAGTCTGTTGCAAAGGCTCATGGTTTGTGTGTGTGGGCCCTTTTTATTGGTCCATTGGTGGGTGTGGCTGTGTTTGAAGTTTGGGTGGGTGTGTTATAAGGAGTGGTGGTGTTTTGGGCCTCTGTTTGTTTTTGGCAGTTGCAGGTCAGTGAATGTGTTTTTTTAGTGTTTGTTGGCCATGTTTAGTGGCTTTGTGCCATTCGAATAGTGTATTCTTGTGTTGTTTTGTTTTATCCTGGTTGTGTACGTGCATTTTGAGCGTGTGTACGGTGTGTACATGGGCCATTTGGTTGTACGGTGCTGTCCTTATGTGTGGCTTGGTACGACTCGTACATGCGGTTGTGATGTTGGGGCCTGGGGTGCGCTCCGTACTTAGGAGGTTGTGGTGGGGGTGCGACTCTGACGTACACGGGTGTACATACACGGGGGTAGGACACGTACAGGGGTGGGGGTACGACTCGGACGTACAGGGGTGTACATGCACGGTGGTACGACACGTACAGGGGTGGGGGTACGACTCGGACGTACAGGGGTGTACATACACGGTGGTACGACACGTACAGGGGTGGGGGTACGACTCGGACGTACAGGGGTGTACATGCACGGGGTAGGACACGTACAGGGGTGGGGGTACGACTCGAACGTACTGGGGTGTACATGCACGGGGGTAGGACACGTACAGGGGTGGGGGTACGACGCGAACGTACTGGGGTGTACATGCACGGGGGTAGGACACGTACAGGGGTGGGGGTACGACGCAAACGTACTGGGGTGTACATACACGGTGGTACGACACGTACAGGGGTGGGGGTACGACGCGAACGTACTGGGGTGTACATACACGGTGGTACGACACGTACAGGGGTAGGGGTACGACGCGAACGTACTGGGGTGTACATACACGGTGGTACGACACGTACAGGGGTGGGGGTACGACTCGAATATACTGGGGTGTACATACATGGGGGTCGGACACGTACAGGGGTGGGGGTACGACTCGAATATACTGGGGTGTACATACATGGGGGTCGGACACGTACAGGGGTGGGAGTAGGACTCGAACGTACTGGGGTGTACATTGACGGTGGTACGACATGTCCAGGGGTGGGGGTACGACTGGAACGTACTGGGGTGTACATAGACGGTGGTACGACACGTCCAGGGGTGGGGGTACGACTGGAACGTACTGGGGTGTACATAGACGGTGGTACAACATGTCCAGGGGTGGGGGTACGACTGGAACGTACTGGGGTGTACATTGACGGTGGTACGACACGTACAGGGGTGGGGGTACGACTCGAACGTACTGGGGTGTACATACATGGGGGTCGGACACGTACAGGGGTGGGGGTACGACTCGAATGTACTGGGGTGTACATACATGGGGGTCGGACACGTACTGGGGTGGGGGTAGGACTCGAACGTACTGGGGTGTACATTGACGGTGGTACAACACGTACAGGGGTGAGGGTACGACTGGAACGTACTGGGGTGTACATAGACGGTGGTACGACACGTACAGGGGTGGGGGTACGACTGGAACGTACTGGGGTGTACATTGACGGTGGTACGACACGTACAGGGGTGGGGGTACGACTCGAACGTACTGGGGTGTACATAAATGGGGGTCGGACACGTACAGGGGTGGGGGTAGGACTCGAACATACTGGGGTGTACATAGACGGTGGTACGACACGTACAGGGGTGGGGGTACGACTCGGACGTACAGGGGTGTACATACACGGGTGGGGGTGTACATACACGGGTGGTACGTCTCGGACGTACGGGGGCGGGGGGGAGTGTTGGGCGCGTATGCGGGCACATGTCTCCATGGTTGCTATGGGAGTTCGGTGCGGACGGTGTTTTTTCCATACGGTTGTAACATTGGACGCACGGGATGGATCGTGATTCCTCGGTCGGACTTCACCTTTCACATTTGTACGGTACATCGTCCGAGGACGTGTCGGACACATTTTCCGACCCGAGGACGTGTGGGAAATCATTCCCGATGCGGTTCGTATGGACTTTTTACCATGCGAATCGTGATTGCCAGTTCGTACGGCACTTGTACGATTCGTACGGTAAAAAGACCGGATACGAGTCGCACAGGGAATTTTTTTACCGGATCGTAATTGGCACCTAAGTCTCTGGGCATGTATTTTCAGTCACCTCTTAAAGTGCACTCTATTACTATCATCAGAAGCACCTGCTGCAGGAGACGTTAATCATAAACCTTTAACTAACATGATGCATGAGTGTAGTGTTAGAGGCACTCTTATGGTCTGACACCACGTGATCCTTGACTACTATCATTTTAATAGTTTTTTGGTGCTTTACTTTACCTTGGCATGAATGTACGACATCCTGCATATGCCTTTTTCCCTTGAAGATTTAATCTTGTAGTCTTAAAGTGGGAGCTGTCACAGAGTAGAACAGCTTGCCAAGAACAGAACGTGTGGGATGTGCATTTGAAAGCATGAGAGAGAGAGAGGTTTTTATTTATTTATTTGCAAAGTTTTATATAGCGCTAGCTAGACCCGTAGCTACAGATTCAAAGTATAGACATCAGAGAAAGATAGAGGGAATGAAACATAACGGGGAGGCGAGGAAAAACAATGTCAGATGACCGGCTGCGTAGGTGACGGCCGAGGGGGTGAACCAGGGCCAAACTCCTCTATGCAATAGGACAGCACCACCGGGCATTGGCCAAGGTTGTTCGGATAGATGGTGTAGCTCTAGTGGAGCTAACGGATCTCAGGGTGGCAAGTTTATCAAGTGCAGCCGTCAACGAAGTATTCAGGTTCGCAGTATCGTGGTCGGGGAGAGGAGAGGCCTTGAGCCATCCAGTAAAGGACCTAGTGTCTCAGGGGTGGCCCTGCTCCAGTTCCTTTTAACTTCCTTAGGTCGGATTGTGACCCTTGATGTGGCCTTCATGGGGAACCGGAAAGGGACAAGGCAATGGTCTGACCAGATAATATATATTGGCTTATCGACCCTCACCTCCTGCATATTCGTGCAAATGAGGTCAAGTGTGTGTCCGGCTTTATGGGTGGAAGAGGAGACCAGTTTGACAAGATTTAAGCCAGCAAGTTTCAATATGAAATTTGTGCTATGAGTGCAAAGTGGGTCATCGACATGGAAGTTAAGGTCGCCTAGGACAGTAAAGTTGGCGTACCGGGTGGATGCCTGGGCGATGTAGTCTGCCAGAGTAGGCGTGGCACTATGACAGCAATCAGACAGCCTGTAAAGGAGAAGCCCCGAGAAGGAGAAGGTGGGGTATAGTTTTATACAAAAAGGGAGTCCTGCAATGCTACCAATTTGACTGAGGTTGGCGGTGGAAGTCTCCCAGGTGTCTCTATAAACAATGGCCCCCCAACCCCATGTCTGACGCCCCCCCTATTGGGGCAGACTATGCGATATCCCAGAGGAATTGCCAGGGTAACCGCAGGGTTCGTGCCTTCACGTAGCTAAGCCTCCGTGAGAAACATTAAGTCGCATTTGTTATCTTCAAGGGATTGGTAAATCTCAAATGCATGTTTGGGTAAGGATCTACAGCTGATTAAACTGGCTTTTACTTCATTGGCGTTACAACAAACAAATGATGGACAGAATGCTGACAATGCAGACATTATCCCCCAGTCAAGAGATCTGGGATAAATCCATCGTTCTTTTGCCCACTACGCCACCCCAGTTTAGACATGGCCCTATGCAAATCAGTCTTGACCCTGTGCCTCATGGGAACAGTCCAGCCCGAACTGCCAAGCCATGTCTTCCCTGGACCGGAATCAAGCATCCTAGGACCGGTTTCTGGCTATCAGCCGTCATCAGCCAGGATAGCTTGACTCCAGTGGCGTAGTGAGCACGGGTCCCACGTCTGGGAATACCCATCCCACTTAGGGCGAAAAGCGTTACAACAAACAAATGATGGACAGAATGCTGACAATGCAGACATTCTCCCCCAGTCAAGAGATCTGGGTTAAATCCATCGTTCTTTTGCCCACTACGCCACCCCAGTTTAGACATGGCCATATGCAAATCAGTCTTGACCCTGTGCCTCATGGGAACAGTCCAGCCCGAACTGCCAAGCCATGTCTTCCCTGGACCGGAATCAAGCATCCTAGGACCGGTTTCTGGCTATCAGCCGTCATCAGCCAGGATAGCTTGACTCCAGTGGCGTAGTGAGCACGGGTCCCACGTCTGGGAATACCCATCCCACTTAGGGCGAAAAGCGTTATAACAAACAAATGATGGACAGAATGCTGACAATGCAGACATTCTCCCCCAGTCAAGAGATCTGGGTTAAATCCATCGTTCTTTTGCCCACTACGCCACCCCAGTTTAGACATGGCCATATGCAAATCAGTCTTGACCCTGTGCCTCATGGGAACAGTCCAGCCCGAACTGCCAAGCCATGTCTTCCCTGGACCGGAATCAAGCATCCTAGGACCGGTTTCTGGCTATCAGCAGTCATCAGCCAGGACAGCTTGACTCCAGTGGCGTAGTGAGCACGGGTCCCACGTCTGAGAATACCCATCCCACTTAGGGCGAAAAGCATTACAACAAACAAAGGATGGACAGAATGCTGACAATGCAGACATTCTCCCCCAGTCAAGAGATCTGGGTTAAATCCATCGTTCTTTTGCCCACTACGCCACCCCAGTTTAGACATGGCCATATGCAAATCAGTCTTGACCCTGTGCCTCGTGGGAACAGTCCAGCCCGAACTGCCAAGCCATGTCTTCCCTGGACCGGAATCAAGCATCCTAGGACCGGTTTCTGGCTATCAGCCGTCATCAGCCAGGATAGCTTGACTCCAGTGGCGTAGTGAGCACGGGTCCCACGTCTGGGAATACCCATCCCACTTAGGGCGAAAAGCGTTACAACAAACAAATGATGGACAGAATGCTGACAATGCAGACATTCTCCCCCAGACAAGAGATCTGGGTTAAATCCATCGGCTGGACTGTTCCCATGAGGCACAGGGTCAAGACTGATTTGCATATGGCCATGTCTAAACTGGGGTGGCGTAGTGGGCAAAAGAACGATGGATTTAACCCAGATCTCGTGACTGGGGGAGAATGTCTGCATTGTCAGCATTCCGTCCATCATTTGTTTGTTGTAACGCTTTTCGCCCTAAGTGGGATGGGTATTCCCAGACGTGGGACCCGTGCTCACTACGCCACTGGAGGCAAGCTATCCTGGCTGATGACGGCTGATAGCCAGAAACCGGTCCTAGGATGCTTGATTCCGGTCCAGGGAAGACATGGCTTGGCAGTTCGGGCTGGACTGTTCCCACGAGGCACAGGGTCAAGACTGATTTGCATATGGCCATGTCTAAACTGGGGTGGCGTAGTGGGCAAAAGAAGGATGGATTTAACCCAGATCTCTTGACTGGGGGAGAATGTCTGCATTGTCAGCATTCCATCCATCATTTGTTTGTTGTAACGCTTTTACTTCATTGGGGCTGCAAAGCTGGGGTGGGACGTGACCAGCCTCAGCGTCCTGATTGGTAAATTCGGAATTGAGGGTGAAATTACAGGCCGGGCAGCAATATGTCTTGTCCCCCCCTCTCAGAGTAGCACGAGGAGTGTCAGTGCATTCATTAGGCCTAAGCACCAGCAACTCATCTCTCCCCTTACCATTCTGCCACTGTTGAATTTTGGCAGCATGGCTGGCGCTGGCTGCAATCCGGACGTGGATGAGCGCAGACGGGCCTGCCTTTGGCGTACCTTTGGCGTGCTAGCGGCACGCCCACTGTGCTTTCGCATCACTATGGTGATTGAGTAAAAGCCAGGAGAGGAAGCTGGTCTGCTAACCTGGTCAAAATAGCGGCGCAGAGTGTCACCGCAAGAGCAAGAAAAAATGGCGCTGAAGTGGGACGTCTCCACACCACCAATGGCCGCTCAATTACTCCGCTCTGCTCTGCTCGACCCAGAGAGGAGTGTCAACACTGTGGAGCGATCAAGCGGCAAGACAAAGATGAGCAGAGGGGTGGAAAGGGAATTTGCAACCCCTTTGAGGCTGAGTGAATCAAAAGTTTAGAATCCAGCAAATGTGCAAAAGTACAATGTGAAAATAGAATGAAAAACCTTTTAAAGCCAGCAAGAATAAAATACGAATAAAAAGAGGGGCTGTGCACCCTGCAACACTCAGCAGTGCACAGCGCAGTAAAGGCAATAGATTTAGGAGCAGGAGAAAGGCTACGGTAGGTGGGAAAACACTGGCAGGCTTGGGCAGCAGTATCATGTGTGCTGGATGTTCCAGACAAAGAAAAGCTGTTCTTCAAAATCAAAATTATCAAGAACAGCAACTGTAAATAATTTCCTGTGAGGACCTGGCATGGCAGTTCAGGCTGGACTGTTCCCATAAGGAGAGGGTTCAAGACTGATTTGCTTATGGCTGGGTCCAAACTGCAGTGGCATAGTGAGCAAAAGAACAATGGATTTAACCCAGATCTCTTGGCTGGAGGTGAGTGGTTGAAAGGTTTCAGCACTCCGTCCTTCATCTTGTTGTGTTTGCTATGTTCGCTCTAAGTGGCCAAGGGTATGCCCAGACAAAGGTCCCTTGCTCGCTGTGCTAATGGATTCAAGCTAGCCTGGCTGATGAGGGGGATACCCCGAAACTGGGACCAGGATGCTTGTTTCTGGTCCAGGAAGGACCTGGCCTGGCAGGTCAGGCTGGACTGTTCCCATGAGGATCAGGGTCAAGACTGATTTGCAAATGGCTGGGTCCAAACTGAAATGGCATGGTGAGCAAAAAAACGATAGATTTAGGCCCAGATCTCTGTACTGGGGTGAATATATGACGTTGTTATGCATTCTGTCAATCAATTGTTCTTTTTGCATTTGTCACCCCGAGTGGGACGGGTATGCCCAGACGTGGGTCCCGTGCTCTCCATGCCCCTGGAGTCAAGCTATCCTGGCTGATGAGGGCTGAAAGCCTGAATCCGGTCCTAGGATGCTTGTTTCATAGTCCAGGGAGGACCTGGCCTGGCAGTTCCGGCTGGACTGTTGCCATTAGGTGCAGGGTCAAGACTGATTTGCATATAGCTGGGTCCAAACTGGAATGGCATGGTGAGCAAAAAAACGATTGATTTAGGCCCAGATCTCTGTACTGTGGTGAATGTATGACATTGTTCTGCATTCTGTCCATCAATTGTTCTTTTTCCCCTTGAGACTAACATACTCTGTACTTTGTTCTTTCTGAAATCTCTTTGGCCTTTGTTCTGGCTAAACCACAGATAACTCATGGAAGATCCTGTGCTTTCTGATCAGTTGTTGTAGGTGGACGAGAAGTAGCCATCGATCTCCTAAGTGAATGGGCATTGGGTTTGGTTGCCGTCGCTTTCTCAGAAGACTCGGATTTGTGTTGTGATTCACTGGTTTCTGCAATTTTTGATAAATCGTTTCTGGGCTTTTTTCCATTGTATACGATTTGTAGTATTTGTTGTTGCAATGATAAAATATCTGATCCTCTTCATCCATAGGTTTCAATCTTTTGTGAACTACGTCTTGCCGTATTTCTGCAGCATCTTGAACTCTCTTCTGTCCAGCTACAATTGATGTTAGCTTTTCTTTCAGATTAGTTTGCATATGACACATTTTTCTTTGTTGAAGGAATCCTCAGATTTTGTAGTTAGCAGCACTCTGTCAGGAGGTAAAGATCCTCTGCTGCTACCTGCTTTGCTTATGTTTGCTTATGTGACCACTGTGCCCTCGGCCTGGTCGCCCCCACACCTCCCGCCTGCTCCTTACCTGCTGGGCCTCCTGCTGCCGCCTGAGCCACCACAGGGCCGCCGAGCGCCGCCCCAGCCGCCACAGGGCCGCCGAGCGCCGCCCCAGCCGCCACCGAGCCCCCAGGTTCCCGCCGCTTCCCACGAGACCCCGCCCCCCCGCCCGCCGATTGGATCCTGCGCTCCCCGCCTCCCCGCAGACCCTCCCTCCCGGCTCCCCTCTTAAGGGGACCCTCTCCTCTGCCCCAGGTGTGACCACTGTGCCCTCGGCCTGGTCGCCCCCACACCTCCCGCCTGCTCCTTACCTGCTGGGCCTCCTGCTGCCGCCTGAGCCACCACAGGGCCGCCGAGCGCTGCCCCAGCCGCCACAGGGCCGCCGAGTGCCGCCCCAGCCGCCACCGAGCCCCCAGGTTCCCGCCGCTTCCCACGAGACCCCGCCCCCCCGCCCGCCGATTGGATCCCGCGCTCCCCGCCTCCCCGCAGACCCTCCCTCCCGGCTCCCCTCTTATGACGCCCCCAGAGCGACCGCGCAGCGGGAGCACCGAAGGTGCGCCAAAGGTAAGCCCGTCTGCGCCCGTCCGCGCCTGGACCGCGCCCAGCGCCAGAATCCCTGGCCTCCGCAGAGGCCACCCCACCCGCCGGACTTACGATGCCGCCACCCTCAACGCACTCAACACCGGCCGAACCCCCGGGTGCTACCGAGCCACTCCGAGACGCACCCACGGACCCTTCAGCTGCCTCACCTGCAAGTTCACCTGCATCCGGACCTGCCCCACACCAGCACCCGCCAAGCCGAACACCAGCAGCAACCACCTCAAGTGCATCCTGCTCAACACCCGCTCCGTCCACAGACACGCCGTTCAACTCTGGAACCTCTTCGACACCACAGCTCCTGACGTTGCCTTCCTCACGGAAACCTGGATGAACGACTCCTCAGCGCCCGACATCGCCATCGCCATCCCAGAGGGCTACAAGATCATCCGGAGAGACCGCGACAACCAGACCGGAGGAGGCATCGCCATCATCCACAGGGACACCATCCGTATCTCGACCAACGCCGACAACACCCTGACAACCGCCGAACACCTGCACTTCCAGATCCACACCGACCCCAAGACCACCCTCAGAGGCACCCTGATCTACCGACCCCCGGGACCACGCACTCAATTCAGCGAAGACATCGCCGACTTCATCAGCCCGCACGCCCTCCCCTCTGCCGACTACATCCTCCTCGGGGACATCAACTTCCACCTGGAGAACAACAACGACCGCAACACCACCACCCTGCTTGACAACCTCGCCACCCTCGGACTCAAGCAGCTGGTGACCACCCCCACCCACCTCGCCGGACACACACTCGACGCCGTCTTCTCGTCCAGCAAAGACATCTCCTTCAGCCACGCCACTGGACTCCACTGGACGGACCACAGCTGCATCCACTTCACCTTCAAAAGAACCACGGTCCACCACCACCAGCAACAGGCTGCACGAAGAAGCTGGAACAAGATCACAGCCGAACAACTCACCGCATCCCTGAGCCAGCACCCTCCCGCCAGCTCACCGAACCCCAGCCGAGCCGCCGACAACCTCACGAAATGGATCTCCACCTGCGCGGACGAGCTCGCCCCTCTGAGGAACCCACCCAGCAGACCCGGAAGCAAGAAGGCCCCGTGGTTCACCGACGAACTCAAGAGCTCCAAGAAGAACTGCCGAGCCCTCGAGAAAGCCTGGAGAAGAGACCCAACGCCGGACAACATGACTACCCTCAAGCTCGCCACCCGAACGCACCATCAACTGATCCACGCCACCAAGAAAACAGCATTCAATGACCGGCTGGACAACAACGCACACAACAGCAAGGAACTCTTCAACATCGTCAGAGAGCTCTCCAACCCCAACGCCGGAACCAACGACATCACCCCATCGCAAGACCTCTGCAACTCCCTCGCCTCTTATTTCCACAACAAGATCGCTGACATACACAACAGCTTCAGAACACAACCAACGCTCCCCACGACCAAACCAACGCCCCCCACCACCACCCTCAACGCCTGGACACCGATCAACCTCGAAGACACCATCAGCACGATGAACTCCATCCACTCCGGATCCCCAACCGACCCCTGCCCTCACCACATCTTCAACAAGGCCGACGCTGTCATCGCACCCCACCTGCGGGACATCATCAACACCTCCCTCGACACCGCCACCTTCCCTGAGAGCTGGAAGCACGCCGAACTCAGCGCTCTACTAAAGAAACCAACGGCGGACCCCACCGAACTGAAGAACTACCGCCCCATCTCGCTCCTCCCGTTTCCAGCCAAAGTCATCGAGAAGACCATCAACAAGCAACTGGCAGCCTTCCTCGAGACGACTGGGTCCCTCGACCCTTCCCAGTCAGGCTTCCGGGCCAACCACAGCACCGAGACCGCCCTCATCGCTGCCACCGACGACATCCGAACCCTGCTGGACAACGGAGAAACAGCGGCCCTCATCCTCCTGGACCTCTCCGCGGCATTCGACACTGTCTGCCACCGCACCCTAGTGCAGCGCCTCAGCAACGTCGGGATCGAGGAGAAGGCACTGGAATGGATCACCTCCTTCCTCACCGGAAGGACACAGAGAGTCCGCCTGCCCCCGTTCAGATCAGAAGCCACGGAAGTCATCTGCGGCGTCCCTCAGGGCTCCTCGCTCAGCCCCACCCTCTTCAATGTCTACATGAGCCCCCTTGCGGCCATCGCACGCCAACACAACCTGAACATCATCTCCTACGCCGATGACACCCAGCTGATCCTCTCCCTGACCAACGACCCCGCCACCGCCAGAGCCAACCTACACGAAGGGATGAAAAACGTGGCCGAGTGGATGACGACCAGCCGCCTGAAACTGAACACAGACAAGACGGAAGTCCTCATCCTGGGCTCCTCACCCTCCGCCTGGGACGACTCCTGGTGGCCCCCCGCCCTGGGCAACGCACCCAAACCGACAGACCACGCACGCAACCTGGGCTTCATCCTGGACTCCTCCCTCTCCATGACCAGACAAGTCAACGCCGTCTCCTCGTCCTGTTTCAACATCCTGCGCATGCTACGTAAGATCTTCCGGTGGATCCCCACCGAGACCAGGAAAACGGTCACCCAGGCCCTCGTCACCAGTCGACTGGACTACGGCAACGCCCTCTACGCCAGTACCACCGCCAAGCACCAGGAGAGACTCCAGCGGATCCAGAACGCCTCGGCGAGACTCATCCTCGACGTCCCCAGACGAACTCACATCTCCAGACACCTGAGAGACCTGCACTGGCTCCCGATCAACAAAAGAATCACCTTCCGGCTCCTCACCCACGCACACAAAGCCCTACACAACCAAGGCCCGACCTACCTCAACAGCCGCCTCAACTTCTACGTTCCCAAACGCCACCTCCGCTCGACCAGTCACGCCCTCGCAGCCGTCCCCCGCATCCACAGAGCGACAACAGGAGGAAGATCCTTCTCCCACCTGGCCGCCAAGACTTGGAACGCCCTCCCCACCGACCTACGCCTGACCCAAGACCACCTCTCCTTCAGGAAGAAGCTCAAGACCTGGTTGTTCGAGCAGTAGCGGACCCCCCCCCCCTAGCGCCTTGAGACCCTCCGGGTGAGTAGTGCGCTTTATAAATGCCTATGATTGATTGATTGATTGATTACGAATTTGAATCAACGGAAAAAATTAAACAAAAACAATATTAAAATAAATTACCAATATGATGGCTAAAACACATCATTATAGAGCTGTCATTTTGGAAAATGGTGGAAGGGTTGCTCTGAGGAGTTATTTTCTGTCTCTATAAGACTATGCGACCCCAAAACCTATGTTTTGACACCAAAATGAATGATATAGGTCTCATGGTTCCTGAAATACTACATCATCACTGCAACAAATCTGCAATTTTTAATGATGTCGTCCAGAAAAAAATTGGCCCGGATTAACCATGTCTACCTAAGCTAAATTACTTCTCTAATGTTACAAAATCAAAAATGAAAATGTCTGGAGCACATTTTTTTATGAAGGTTTATCAAGGGGACAGGACTATCATGAGTCTAGACAGCTTTACCATTTTAGAGAGGGCCACCCAGCCTTGCACCGTTCTGGGAAAAGAGCACCAAAAGGCAATCTGGGTTTGCAAGGAGGAAATCGCCTCCGCAAGGTTACCATATAGCAAGTCCTTGGAAAAAAAATAATATATATATACATATATTTATGCTCAAGTATCTAAAGGTGTGTGGTTCCCACTTAATTACGTGTGCACCAACCTTTATAGGATGTGGAAGGTAGTCTGGATTAAAAGGAAACAAGACAGTTCTTATGGCACCCTGAGGTGTTCTTGTAGATGTCTAGTATATGCAGAATATCACATATGTCACTACGGATATCCCTGACATACACAAGGATGTCATCCGCATACAGAGAGACGATGGTTGTCACCACTGCCGATGGGTATGCCCCAGTCTTGTCCAGATTGCCGAAGCTGCTGTGCAAAAGGCTCCTCTGCCAGGGCAAAAGGTAACTGAGAGATGGGACAACCATAACGCTTGCCCCTGCCTACTGGTAGAGAGGCAGAAATGTGATGGCCTAGCTTGACTCTCGCCAAAGGCGCCGTATAGAGCAGTTTGATCATCCGCAGCAGCCTGCACCTAATGCCCATTTATTGTAAGGTCCTGATCAAACAGTCCTAATCTAGGACGTCAAATTCCTTCTCAGGGGTCGATTCCGATCCGGGTCGGACAGCTCTCCGAGAGCTGTCCGTAGCCTTACCGTGCGACGACACGTACCCGTAGCCGGTCCATCCTGTAGATGAAGTACGATGCGCATAGTTGCCAAAAACCCGACCGAGATATAGGCTGTGATTCAAGCTTCATTCTCCATCCGAGCAGTAACTCCTAACGCCGAACCGAGTCACCCGGAAGCAGTATCCATAGCAGTTTCTGCCCTGACAAATACGATGCTTACTTCCTATGCGCCGGACGGGTCGCCACGTACGGCACGTCACAGCATCCGCAAAAGAAGCATATCAGCTACGATTCGCGCCACAACTCAATCCACGGCTACGAGACGGACCAGCTTGCAACGGGTACGAGACGGAGCAACAAGCAGCGAGTACGAGACGAACACATCATGAATCCCATCGCGCAGGTCATACCAGTCTATGACCGGATCAGGAACAGACGCCGACGGCGCAGACGGTAAGTCAGACACCTACCACACAAACAAATGGCACGTACCCGCAAAATGGCACACACACACAGGGGATCCATATCCTGGCCACTAACAACAGGCCACCATAGGGGTTGTATGGCCAGCACCACTACCACCCCCACCCATAGGACTCATGTTGCCCATCACTACTGCCACCCCCACCCATAGGGCTTATGTTGCCCATCACCCCTGCCACCCCCACTCATAGGGGACATGTTGCCCAGCACTACTGCCACCCCCACCCATAGGGCTTATGTTGCCCATCACCCCTGCCACCCCCACCCATAGGGCTTATGTTGCCCATCACCCCTGCCACCCCCACTCATAGGGGACCTGTTGCCCATCACTACTGCCACCCCCACTCATAGGGGACTTGTTGCCCATCACCCCTGCCACCCCCACACATAGGGGACCTGTTGCCCATCACCCCTGCCACCCCCACCCATAGGGCTTATGTTGCCCATCACCTCTGCCACCCCCACTCATAGGGGACCTGTTGCCCATCACCCCTGCCACCCCCACCCATAGGGCTTATGTTGCCCATCACCTCTGCCACCCCCACCCATAGGGCTTATGTTGCCCATAACCCCTGCCATCCCTACTCATAGGGGACTTGTTGCCCATCTCCCCTGCCACCCCCACCCATAGGGCTCATGTTGCCCATCACCCCTGCCACCCCCACCCATAGGATGGGTGATGCGCCACACATCCATCCTACTCCAACATTAGGTATGTCAGCAAAAACCATCCCCCCTAACATCATGACAACAGTGTGTAGTCTGTGACAAATTCCCACAACAGTGATTTTGATTTCGAACATACAATGTAAATGTGCCCAACAAATGAGTGTGGACTACACAAGGCAAGCATCACTATAGCACTGTGTCAATGTAAAACTAACACCCACTCACTGTGTAGAACAAAAGTTAAGTGGGCGGTTCCAAACTGCAGCAAATGTCGAGCATTGTGGTGATGGGGTCTAATCCCCCCCTCATCACAGTGACCAAAAGGTAAGTGTCATCATGGTCAAAGCTGCAAATGCCAAACAGCATGTATGATTCCTGCTCTGCTCCCAACACATGAAACACTTTTGGGGCAAACTAGTGGTTGTGTCCCATACCCACAGAGATGTGGTGAGGCTAACAGTGCAGTAAAAACAAAATATACTCTCGGCCATGTGCAGACAAGCACCACACATGGGGGCTGACAATGCATACAGTGTACAATGACAGAAAAGCAGAAGTGACCATCACAAAGCATACACACATCTTGAAAATAGACACACTAATCAAAACAACTTGTGTAGACTGTAGGTGTCAGGTCACAAACTCCCATTCCATGCCAGCAATGGCACCTAACAACCAGGATGAATGTGCAGAATGATGTGATATGACTCACAGGGACAGCAGGAAAAATCACAGAAACAGCATCCAAACAATGGCCCACAACAGCAATACCAATGCACTGATGCAGATGTACAAACACAAACAGGTAACCTCACACTACACTACACATCTGACACAACATGTGTGTGTGTGTCTCAGTATCCCCAGGCAACTACACAACACATGAGGGGGGCTGAACCACAGTGACACAGATGTACACACAGTGCCATACAAAAGTAAGCCATCATTGGGGCACCCTTAGTGGGCAATCAGGCATTGTGAGATGAGAGGGAGCACAACAGACACATGTGACACAAGCTGGAATGAACACAAACTAACACAGCAAGAGACTGACACACAACAGCACTACCCCCAAAGACCAGACATTGGGGTGACACAAGCATGCATGACACCTCCACTGTGCTGACAAAGGTAGATGTCGTACAAACTGGGAAACCCAGACATGTGTCCTGTGCAACAAACGTACATCACACCTACACAAACACAAATCACTCAGCATGACCCGTCATCCATGGACAAACGGGAGCTAGGGGCCCATCCATGCAAACATTTACATCAGTCCACCCTCAACACCACACACCCTGAACTGCACCAATGTGCATCTGTGAAGCCCACATGGACAGGTGACATTGCACATGCACCCATGACAAACACAGGAATGTTGGGAGGAACTAAGGTGCACAGACTCATCACACAAGGACAGTTTACAACCCTGGTGAATGACAGACATACTGTACAGTATTCGGTACATGGCCATGACGTCAAAGCTCACGTAACCTTCCGAATACCTGCCACAGTCCCAGGACAATGCAGAAGCCAAGGAGAATCACAAGGCACACATGCTGACACCTGCAAACATTGCAGCCCTGAACCGGACAAGTGAGATCAGTCACACACACATACACATGTCTCAATCACTGAAAGGTACCACCTAGGGACAACTACATGATATTGCGAACAAACAAGTGCCTTGGGGACCCCTGACTGTGTCCCATCTGCATCTGACCACATCATCACCACTCTGAACAGACAAATCCCAATGATGAAATACCAATTAACAGTAGTGTGTCATGCACCCACACATCTGGTAGCCCATGGCAAAGTTGTGGGATGAACACAGTACCACTCAGCAAGCATCAACAGGAACATATCAAGGGAACACTGCCTGTGTATGAAAAGGGATGTGGACACACACACACATGCCCACACAACACACAACATGGGTCCAGGCTATGCCACGGAACAACACATCCGTGACATAGCCTGAGGGGACCCAACTCCTGTGGAAGCCCAGCTGTGCCAAACACAGTGACAGCACGTTTCACGCATGTCAGCAGAACACTTGGTCAGTCAGCCATCAGTTACCACACAATGAAGGCTCTGGTCACAACAGCCTGGGTACGTGAGTCTCCCCTAAGTCATCTGCACATACTCAACACATATGTACAGCAAGTTGCACAAAGGACCCAGTTGCTCCTATACCAATGATGCCCACACCTGTAGATCCAGTGGAGATGCGCACAAAGTCAGGGAAATAGACAAATTGGACAATGGGAAGCACATCATATGTGCATGGGTGCAAGCCACAGATGTGACCATGCAAATGAAATGTTCACAGAGATGGCCACAAATTGTTGTTCATGACACACCCAGTTAGCTGCAAAGGATGACATTGATACCGACCAGAATAGGATACATATCTCATGGACCAAATGGAGTACCTCACATCAACACCTCAGTATTCAACATTGGAAACCAAGCATTACAGGTGCAAGGGCATGCTAAACATCATCAACCTAATGTACAGCTAAATCAAGTACACAAGGATAAAGAAAAAAGCTTTATTCAGCATATGAAAATTGAAACGTCCGTTAAAACAAAAGGCCAATGGCCAGTCCATTATCAAATTACAAGGAGTGAACTTGAGTGCCAACTGTCACACGTTGCTTGCCTGCACTGGAAGGACAGGGGACATCACCTCGGAGGGGCATACATGGGGGCAGGCCAGGCACCGCAGGGACAGGGTCAGGGCGCAGCAGAAGGAGGCAGTGAAGGGGTGGTGGATGCAGGAGAGTCACTTGCAACTGCAGTGGAGCTGACTGAAGTGGTGGGTGCAGTCACAACTGTGAGGCACAAGTCAGATGTGGTGGGTGCCGGCACAACTTCAGTGGGGAGGTCAGATGGAGTGGATTGGGTCCCCACTGCAGTGCCCAAGTCAGACGGGATGGTCGTGGACTCCGCTGAAGTACCTAAATCCATGTGAGCGGAATGGGGTGCAGTTGAGGTCGGCAGGACAGAGGGGGGAAAAGGTCCCCACATCAGTGGCACTAACGGTCTGACTGGGTGTGGAGGAGCAAGTGGTTGGGGAAAGGGCCTCAGCATTTTGGGGATGGTGTATCTGTGGGTGGGGGAACCCGGGGCAGGGTGTTGCGGGGGAACCTCTGGAGTAGTGGCCTGGGGGATGGAGGATGGAGATTTTGCCTTGGAGCTATGTGGCGGCGGTGGGGGCCTCATTCTGACTGCGCCTAGGGGAGGGTGTCCGGGTGTGAAGGGCACTCCCTTCTGTGTGTGGGGACTTCCTCTTCCCCTTGTAATCTAGATCTGCTGGGTCGGTGGGGAAGAGGCCAAGGTTACAGAGGAAGAGCTTCTGTGGAGATGGGGTTGCAGGTGAGGCAAGGGAAGGGGGCTGGGAGGGAGAGGTCTCGGAGGACTGCGGAGTGGTTATGGATTGCTGTGTGTGTGTCTTCAAACCAGCCCCTGTGAGTGTGGTATCAGTCCCCTGCACTTGCTTGTGTGCACGTCTAGACCTTGGTTTGGGTGTTTGTGTGCTGCCCATGTCTGTGGCTTTGTGAGAATGTGCAGGTGTGTGTGTGCTTGGGACAGGTAGGCTGCTAGGAATCGTGGGTGGTGCAGGGGTAGGAGGGGTGCGGGACTGTTGGAGGAGGGACACTGCTGCCATCAGGGAGGAGGCCACGGACTGATTGGTCCTCTGGAGGACAGACATGCTCAATGGAATGCCCTCCATGAACGACACCAGTTGCGTCAACAGAGTGGTGTGTGCATGGAGGACACTCAGCATCGATGTCTGCCCTACATGGATCTGTCTAAGTAAGTCCACAGACTCCTCACTCAGGGCAGCAGGGGACACAGGTGCAGGGGGTGCGATGCCTGGCACAAAGAGACATGCTCCCGAACATGGGAGCCTCCACGGACTTCTGGGATGGGAGACGATGGAAGGGTAGTGATAGTGGTGGTGGGGGCGGTGGCGGGGACAGCCTCACTAGCAGTGGTTTAGTGGTTGCTGACACCCGCCTCCACAAGGGAGTCATCCTCAGAGCTGATGTGGCCCTCAGCGGGGGGGGATGGTGCTGACGACTCCTTGGTGTGGCTCTACTCGCCCTCCATGCCACTGGGTCCCCCGACTCCTCTCCTTCTGTCCCAGTCAGGCTCTGTGGCTCCTCCTGGTCCATGGAGCTGTCCCCTCCTGTGGTCGTGGATGTATCTGGATAGGAATAGGAAGAAAGAGAACCACATCAGTCACCTGCACTGACTGCACACACCACAGTGAGTACATCACATCACAGGGCAAGCCCTGGCATCATCAGCTGAACATTGCTCAAAGTGCCAACACTGTGTAGAATAAGCCAATTGTCATTCTCAACATCAACCATGGCACACATATCCCTCATTGACTTGCACCCATATGTCTGTTGCATGTTGGATGCTAATACCCCAATGTCCCGACATGCACCACCCACACATCAGTTGGACATGCAAGTGAACATGTAGGAGTATGCCACTATACACACAGCACATCTCTTGCCACTGAATCAGTACAGGTGTCCGTATGAAGGGATGGGCAGAGACTCCTTTCACATGCTTGTGATGCATGCCAGCAACACACACTATGATGTTCTCATGTCCTGATAGTCAATGCCACAATAGGGTGCATGGTGCACACTTGAACACAATGCAGAATCACTCATAGCAAGTTAAATGCCATGGCACTGGCATGCCTGGAAAGTCAGTCAACACTGTCTCCTGTCACAGGGGCAGGGCATCCAGACAACAACAGTATGCACTGTGTCACAATCATAGCTCAGGGATAAAGCTAACTCTGCAGCTGACAAGTGCACTTGCCCATCCCCTGCAAACAACATATCCGGGACCCCAAAGACCCCACATCATGCAAATCAGACACATGAGTCTCTGCAAACACAACTCCCTGTACATTAGCACATCACAGTCTGCCGTGCATGTAACCCAGATGCCTGAAGTACACAGTTGCATACACCATTGTGCGCTGTCAGATGATCACACACCTATATGTCACACAGGTCTTGTCTCTCACAGTCACATCTCAGATGTCCTGCTGACCCTCAAAATCATGGACACCCCAGTTATACGTAACAGGAAGCCACACAATTAGGACACAGAGGCAGACACCTGAAGGCGCATGTCACTAAGCACAACCTGTAAATTGATACACAGGAGTGGGATTACAGAGTGTTTCTAAATGCCCTTGAGGAGGTGTGACTGCCCAGGTCTACGTGAAACAGTGTTTGGTCCTGGACAGTAGTCAGGTGGATAAGCAAGTGTGACACACTTGATATACATACTCCTGAGGCCCACAAATTGGAGTCCCCTGCTGCATGGTCTTGTTTGAAATACCCCAACCACATGTGGCGAGTCAGACCAACAATTGTAAGACATATCAAGGGCACACACAGATCACATGTCAGATCCCAGGCATTGGATAAACAATTGAACCATCCATGAAACACACAACAGAGTCACGGGAACAGATGCTGTCCGGTAGCTGAAGCATAGCTGACTGCAGGGACACAGTGCCCTAGTCACACAAGCAACAGACTGTAGGGGCCACACCTGTGGAACAGATGAGGAGGGTGCATCACACAATTGAGGGACCCGAGTATTGGACTACAAGACCTATGTAATGTGGAAGTGTGACCAGGCCAAAAGACTGCAATTAGCATGTCAGACATAGTACACAGATTAGGTATAGACTTACCCCCTTCTTGTTGCTGTCTGGCCTTCAGCTGCCTACCCAGGTCCGGGAAGACCACTGCCAGGATCCGGAGCATGTGGGGGTCAGGGTCCGGTGTCCGCCCCTCCTGCGTGGAGGTGACAGCTTCAGCTGTACTCTAGCGACCCTCTGGGTCCAGCCCCGAAGGTCCTGCCACCTCTTCTGGCAGTTGCGGATCCGACGCTTGTAGAACCCTACCGAACGAACTGCCTGGGCGATGGTCAGCCATATCTCCTGCTTCTGGTGGGCATCAACCTGTGAGGATGACAAAGTTAAAAGTCCATTAGCACACATGCCCCATTTTTGTGCTGCACACATTTGGATATACATGTCATCATCACAAAGGGAAATGAGTTACACAGGCACTGCAACCATTGGGAAGGACAAATCACCTGCATGTCTGACATGTTAACAATGCCTGGGAAGTTTAAGCTTGCACTAATGCACTTTAGCAGCAGAACACATGTTTTATTACATGTACCTACACACTTTGGGGGATGAAAGTAGTCAGTGAGAATGCTTGCCACTGGTGTACACACTGCTAGTACTGCTAGTCGGACAACATGCACAATTAGGAAGGCAGTGGACTGCACACTCACCTGCTCCCCTGGTTTCCCATACAGCTTGCTGTACTGTGGAAGGAGCCCGTCCAGCAGGGCCTGGTTCTCCTCCTCAGTGAAGGCTGGGGCCCTCTCCAGAGTACGTGCCATAGCAGGATCCAGAGGATACAGAGACAGCAGCAGTGGTAGCAGGGATGTGGTCCAGGAGCATGTAGTGCAGGCAAGTGAGCTCCCTGGGGGCCAGCCAGCCTTATATCTGTGCTGCAGAGGCAGAATCTGTGCCATGTGTCCCAAGTGATAGGTCCAACACGGTTGCATTCTATGAATCTGGCCAATCCATGGAAATGTACGACTCGTACACGCCTTCCGCATCGTTCAAATCTTCACCTTCATGAAACACTAGGAATTGCAACATTGTTGTAGGCATCCAACTAAATTTCCAGCGCACAACTCGTACAAGTTTTGAATCCGCATCCGTCTCCATGACAGTCCAGAGCCAATGGGTGCACCCGGCTCGGTCAAGTGACTGTACAACCCGTATTTTTGAAAATACACATGCACCCGTTTCCATACGATTCAATCGCCAAGGCGTACGCCTGTCTCGGACCATGACTGCCTGACGCACATGCATGATAGTCACCTGCGTCGGGCCTCATTGAAGTCAATGGCAAAGAGTATGCCCGGCTCAGTCATGAACCGTGCAATGCGTACGCATTGTCACCCGCGGCTGACCTCATTGCAGTCAATGGCAAAGCGTACGCATGGCTCGGTCATGAACCGTGCTATGCGTACGCATTGTCATCTGCGTTGGACCTCATTGCAGTCAATGGCAAAGCGTACGCACGGCTCAGTCATGAACCGTGTAATGCGTACGCATTGTCACCCGCGTCGGACCTCATTGCAGTCAATGGCAAAGCGTACGCACGGCTCGGTCATGGACCATGCAATGAGTACGCATTGTCACCCGTGTCGGACCTCATTGCAGTCAATGGCAAAGCGTACGCACGGCTCGGTCATGAACCGTGCAATGCGTACGCATTGTCACCCGCGTCGGACCTCATTGGTGTGACTATTCGACGGATTCAACACACAATTACTTGCCAGGGACACCTGTGCACACCTACCACACTACAGCATTGGTCACACAGTGTCCCATGGCATGTAAGGCTGCATTCCCTGTGTGTTGGGGGGGGCCACATTTGGTTTGTTGGGTGGCACTTTTGTTCAGCCACTCCCAGGCTGTGCACGTGTACATGGGGGCAGAATCCTTTGTGTGTTGTGCACATTACCACTGTGATATGCAAATGTACAGTAATGGGCATGAGTCATGGACACAGTTTCATGTTGGATATGTTTAGGACATGTCACATACACCCTGAGTCCTGGGGATGATGGCATGTACGTCACAGTGAGACCTGTAGGCACAATTCTGATGTGCAGACACAGTCTGTGTGCATGTTGTGTCTCAGATGTGTCTGATCAAATGTGCCCAATGGGAGACAGTCTCCACATTCATGTGGTACATGCATCAACCTTGATGGTGTGTGTGTGTCTAAGAGATGTACATGTAGGCCCTGCAGGGACAACAGTGGCCACTACCTGTGGGACTCACGCTTGCCTTGTGGTGTGTACGTGATACGCCATGTCCATGCCAGTGGCAATACAGGGACCCTGGGTATCTGCATGGCAAAGATATGTGATGCCTGGGAGACATCAGGCCTCACTTGTCACTGTGGTGTGTGTTTCTAACGTCACAGCAGTACATAGGTCGGGTGACACAACCAGATGATTGGCCATTGCACTACATGAGACTCATGAGGACATGTGGAATTGAGATGTGAGGTGATGGTCATGTAGGTGACATATGTGTCCATGTCCAACAGCACACACCCCAGTACATTGTGTAATGTCATGATGTATCATGTGATATTGAGCCTGGTCATGGCCACATGGGTGGATGAACCAACAATCTTCCTTTGTTCATCTCTGTTCTGCAGGGCACCAGCTGTCCATTGACCATTCCCAGACCTTGAAACCATGCACGAACGCGACTGCATCCGATGGTACCGCTTCACCAGGCCACTGATTGAGGAGTTGGCGGAGCAGTTGGCACCACATCTGCTACCTGGCCGGACATGCCCTACAGCACTGACCCCGGAGGTGAAGGTGATGGCAGCCCTGCACTTCTTTGCTACTGGTAACTTCCAGTACACTGTGGCTACAGCCGGTGGGATGTCGCAAACTCTGTTTAGTCGTGTGCTACGCGATGTCTTGGAGGGGATGTTGTATTTCCTTGACCTGTACATCAAGTTCCCTAGCCCAGCTGAACTCTCTGAAATAAAGGATGCCTTTTATACACTGGGGAGAATGCCGAACGTCATCGGGTCTATTGTTGGGACACATGTGGCCCTGATACCACCACAGGCACATGAGCAGGCATACCGTAACAGGAAACATTTCCACTCGATCAATGCTCTGGTGGTATGTCTTGCAGACATGTGTATCACACATGTGTGTGCACGGTTCCCTTGTTCTGCGCACGATGCCTACATAATGAGGAGTAGTCGCATTGCAACGCTGATGTCACAGATGCCAGCTCAGCATGCCTGGCTTGTCGGTGTGTACTGACTGTTTATCATTGTGTGTGTTTGTCAATGTTGTATTCCGCACTCCTACAAAACTCAGCTACTTGTTCATTTTTGTGTATGTAGGTGACTCCGGATACCCCAACATGCCGTGGTTGCTGACACCCCTCAGGAACCCTGTCACACCAGCCGAGATGCGCTACAATGAGGCACATGGACGGAGCAGGAGGGTTATTGAGCGGACATTCGGCCTCCTGAAAAGCCGCTTTCGCTGCCTGGACAAGACTGGAGGGGCCCTCCCATATGAACCTGCAAAGGTGTGCAAAATAATCCTTGTATGCTGCATGCTACACAACATGGCAGTTCGGAAGAGGGTGCCTCTCATCCAAGATGACGATGACCAACCTCCGGCAGCTGTGGAGGATCCCAGCCTGGGCCAAGATGCCAGTGATGATGAGGATGAGGGTGACGCCCGCTCACAGCTCATCAACAACTTCTTCACCTGAATGTGAGTTTCCAGGGTTGTTATGTCAATGTATGGAGTTAGCCTGGAATGTGTTGTGGCTGTTCTGTTGCTGTCTGAGTGTGTCTGTGTGCCACTTGACTGGATGCGT
Organism: Triturus cristatus; assembly: GCF_964204655.1. NCBI lineage: Eukaryota > Metazoa > Chordata > Amphibia > Caudata > Salamandridae > Triturus > Triturus cristatus. Next base: position 1,658,442,279 of record NC_140590.1, on the reverse strand, counting down.
GCAGTGATGTGTCCATTCAGGTGGTGTGTACTCCACAATAGGGTAGTACTGCTAACTTGTTTTTGTGTAGGTTTCTTGTGACATGTTTTGTGCATGTGTATTGCATTTCTCTCGTGTTCTGCTGTGCTTTTGACTGTGTCTTGTGTCTGTCCTTCACAGGATAATGTGCCTGTTGTTTGTTCAACACTGACCCCCAACACCCAGAATCCGACACCAGTGTGGGAGTAGTCAATTGACATCAAGTGATGTGCCACACACCCCTGGACTCCAATTCTCAGACACTCTGTGACCGTGTGCCCACCGTAACGTAAAATTGGCTTTCAACTATTTTTGAATAAACATGTTGCTGATGTGTAATGAACCTGTGCTATGCTTTGTTATGTGTGTTGTCTGTCTTCCCACATCTGAGTGACATTTGCTTACATCACCTGTGGACTTGTTACCAATGACTGTGGATAGGTGTTGTGTTTGGGCATACCTATGTGTTTCAGGTCAACATCATTGTGTGGGATGAGTAACATGGCCATGGTGAGTATGTGTTGTGTTGCCATAGTGGTGTGTCTCCCTCACATGTGTCACATCACCATGACTCACCTAACGTTGGTCACATTGTTGCAGTATTTGGCATGCACTGTGTTGTGTAGCAGATCGACATCTCCATGACACATGACAAGTTGGAATCACAACAGAGGCAAGTATGGTGTACTGGTGAGTTTATTTTTGAACATGTGTGAGGAAAGTGCACAGGATGGTGGGTGCTGTACATTGGTTTTGGAATCCAAAGTTCACATAAGAGTTGGAAGTGCTGGTAGATGAAATGTCCAGAGTAAAGTCCACAGTCATCTGCTACATTGGCCCAACATGAACCCTCCATGTCCTGTGGGCGAGTTGTGTGCGATTGAACAAGGTGAACGGGTTGCGCACAAAGAACATTGTCCAGAACAGGTTTAGAGGCCCTGGGGTATGTGCTGGAACATCTGCCTCTCAAATGTCCTTCTTCGGACGACCCCTCTTCTTCCGGGGGTGGGGGATCCTCAGGTGCAGGTCTTCGCCAGAGTCCTCCTCCCTCCCTGTGGCGCTGGCAGATGGTGTTGCAACAGATGTTGTGGCCACACAGGCAGGTGTGGACAGGTTTGTGTTGATCTTGCGGAGGCATTGGAGTATGTCCTGATGCACCGCAGTAAGAGCATCCACTTTGCCTCCATGCGGGCATGGTGGGCAGCCTGCTCCTGTTGCATGTCCTTGAGGATCCCCACTACCTGGCCAAATCCTCCGGTGCTATCCTGGTACGCATCTATGATGCGTGCCAGTTGGGGGTCATCATGCAGTCCAGACTCCTCTGCAAGGCGCGCCCTCTGCATCCCACCCTTCCCAGCACCCCTATCCACACGGGCATGACCAGCGGCGGGACGCACAGGTGACACTGGGACCCCTTGGGTGGTGTTGCTGGTGGTGTTTGCTGTAGCTTCCTGGGGGTCCTGTGTCCCTGTGCTGTGGGTGTTCAGTGGCCTTGGTCTGTCCGTGTTGGCGGGGGTACCCTGTCGGTTTCCAGATGCTGGAGGCGTGGGTACAGGGGGTGCAGATGTTGATGCTTCTGGTGCTGCATGATGACTCACACCGCAGGGGCCAGGTTGGTCGTCGTCATCCGAAGAGGACAGAGACAGAGTCAAACCAGAGAGCTCAGTGTCCACCAGTTCTGGGAATCCTCTTCATTTGGTGCTGAGTACCCAGCACCACCTGTGTTTGGAAGAGACACACAATGTGAGTTATGTTTCTACATGCATCAATGGTTCACAAACATGACGTTTTCTACTGTACGAACAGATGCCTGCCTGTCCACTGCTTTTTCCCAGCTTGTCACGGACAGAGTTTGATATTGTTGTTGCCCATTTCCCAGCAGGGCATTGTGCTCCCCACAACAGAGCCCAGTGTCAGACATCTTGTCAGTCCCTTCTCACTCCCTGTGAGGCGAGCATGGTTCAGTGTGAGCTTGCTGGGCCATGTGGGTGGGTGTGGATTGTCTGTGACTGCGACTCCCATCATACTCTTGGCTATACCCCCCTTCCCAGCATGCCCATACTTCCTTCCTCTTGACTCTGCTTCCCTGTGAGGGAGTGTGACAGCAATGGCAAGATGGCTGACTGTGAAAACCTGGTGTTTGTTTGGCTACAAGTCCAAAGAGAGCCCCTGTGCTTCACACAGCAGCACCCAGTACGGGGTATCTTTTGCTGATATTTCACTGAGGTGTGGGTCAATGCATTCTACCCGGTGAGTTGTGTGGAGTTTGTGTTGGGGGGGTGTCTCCACATGCTGGTAAGTATGGTCAGAGCTGTCAGTCCTCCTTCCCACCCGGCCAGACATCCCACCATGAAACGTGCTTCCATTGGAGGGCGTGCAAGTTGTCTTTCAGGATGTCAGTCAGTGGTGTCCTGCTTCTGATTTGCGCACATGCCCTAACAGGGCCTTGTGCTCCCCACAGCAGGGCCCAGTGTCAGCCATCTTGTCAGTCATTTTCCACTCCCTGTGATGTGGGCATGTTTCAGAGAGGTCTTGATGGGCCAATTTTGAGGGGGAGCATTATCTGTGACTACAAACCCATCATGCTTTTGGATACACTCACTTCACCTACATCCCCACTATTCCTTCCTGTCAGTCAGCTGCACTGTGAGGTAGTGTGTTTGTGGTGGCAAACTGTCTGGCAGTGTTTATTTAGCTTTGTGCCACTGCCTTGCTCTATTTGTTTGTAGGTTGGTGCATGTCATGACACAGTTCCAAGTCACTATGAGATGGCAAGTATTGTGTTTATCTGACTGGCATACACATCTTGGGATGATTATCTATTGGTTACTGTAGCTTTGCTTGCGGTGCATGGTTTCACTGTCCCCTTGCCACACAATCTTGGAAATGTTGTTTGTGTACTCACCAGGCTCTGGAATGTCTGTTAGACCATGGACGCTCTCTGGTGGTTGAATGTCCCGCATCTTCTCCTCCCAGGTCCTGAAGTAGACTGGTTTGGCAGGAGGGCCACCTCCGGTGCCCTGACTCAGGGCGTGATCTTTTTCGATGAGTTTCTTGACCCTCCTGCAAACGTCATACCACCTGTTCTGGATATCGTCCTTTGTGCGCCTTGCTGGTGCTTGAGCATTCACCTTGTCCACAATCCTCGCCCACATCTTGGTTTTCTGTGACATGGGGGTCCTTTGGACCAATGTACCAAACAAATGTGGCTCTACTCTGATGATCTCGTCTACCAGCACTTCTAACTCACTATCTGTGAACTTTGGATTCTTCTTTGGGGGCATGGTGATGGGTGGTAGTGGTGAGGGATGTGTGTGTGAGGGTGCAAGTGAGGGTGGGTTGGTGTTGGTTTTGTTGGCTGTATGTGACTGTGCTTTTGGATGAGGTGTTGATGGTGTGTGAGTTGTGTGATGGGTGAGTTGTGAGTGTGTCTGTGGTTGCTGTGTAATGGTGTTTGCTGCTGGCTGTGTCTCCTGTTTGCAAGGGATCATGGTAGTGATTGTAGTCCTTTATATATTTGGAGTTGTGGGTGTGTCTTTGTCCCAGGTTTTTTTATTTGATATTTATTGGCTTTGTCATTGCTTGTTTGGTCCTTTTTTTGTCTTTTTTCATTTGGGTTTTGTAGGCATGAAGGAGACGTTCTTCTGATGGAAACGGACGCTGATGTTGGCTCATGCGGGCTTCTCCGCCTCGTTCACGCTGCCTATCTTCTGTGTTTCATACGCATCGGTCGCGGAGATCTCTATTACTTGTGGGCCCGGTTTTCTGTGCGTGTCGGTCATGCGGCTTGGTCTCCGTGCAAGTCGGTCTGGGTTTACATGCATTGCATCGTACTGCGCGGTTCGGACATCGCGGGTACGGGTCGGTCGGGTTCATTCCGGGTTTATGTCGGTCAGTGAAAATCGCGTCGGTTTTCCAGCCGGTTCACTATTTTCTCTACGGCTCGGTCGTACAGTTTGTATTCCGTACGTGTTGGTTGTAATTCACACGCGTTGCATCGTACTGCACGGGTCATATGGCGCTGGTCCGTGTTGGTCGGTATCTGGTCCGGGTCGGTCCTTACGATTTGCAACCGGAATCGGAATCGGCCCCTCAGTGTTTAAAACCAGGCAGGCCTCACAGGGCCACTGCTGCGGGGCATCTGCCAGCAGTCTGTGCAGCCTACCAATGTTGAGGGTCATGAATCTGCCTGGTATTAATCTATTTTGGTCAGTGTGGACCAGCATCAGTTGTGTTGCAAGGACCTTGCTGAAAATCTTGTAATCACTGCCCATCAGGGACAGCTTTCTTAAGAGACCTCCAACAGGTCCCATTCTGGCTTTGGGAGAGAGGCATCAAACACCTCTCGCATGGTTTGGGGCAAGCAACCTGCAGCGAGAGCTGCGGTATAGACCTCAAGCAGTTTGGGAACCAGCAGGGCTTTATACGTCTTATAAAACTCAACAGGTAGGCTGTCTAGGTCCAGAGTTTTGCAAGTGGCTGAGTCACGTATGGCACATCCGATCTCCTGTTCTGTGACAGGCCTATTCAGTGCCTCCCTCTCCTCTGGGAGAATTACTGGCAAGGTGACTGCAGAATGGAAATCTTGTCTACTAGTCTGTCGCACAATTACAGGATTGTACAGGGCCTGGTAATGTGCACAGAAGCCATCATGTATTGCACCCTGAGTAGTGGCGACCAATGTAGGGAAAAGGCGGATGGCAGTTATCGGCTCCACATCAGATGCCTGCTCCAAAAGCCACACCAAAAGGCGACTGGGTTTTCTCCCTCCTTGTGTTGCTTCGCTTGATACGCCCTGTAATCTACACACTGCAAGGACTAAGGGTGGTAGGCATAATGGTCTATGGATTCAGTGAGTTCCTCCCGAGCAGTGTCACGCACCAGTGCTGCTTTTTCAAGCACTCCTAAGGATGATTCCACCTGAGCAAGCTCCCGGCTGAACGTACCCCTTGCCCCAATGACCACGTGTAAGCAGTGGCCCCGCACCACAGTCTTAAGGGCTTCCCATTATACTAGTCTCGTTGTGGCTGTCCCGCTATTCTCAGCTATATAATTGGCTGATGTTTCACGAGTCGTTTCACAGAAGATGGTGTCCTCTAGGGCCTTAGGTTTCAAGCGATAGGTGGGCACTGGCGGCGTATGCTCCCCACACCCAAAGTGTAATAAAAGCGGGCTATGATCTGAGAGGGTTCTTCCCAGGTACTCTGCCCGTGACTTTGAGCAGTATAGTGGAGTGACAGAGGAAACTGTCAAGGCAGAGCTTGTGTGGCGGGGAGTAGTAGGAATATTCCCAGGCACCCGGGTACAGCATCCCCCAGCTATCAATTAATGACCAGTGAGTAAGCCACTGTGACAAATAGGACGCAGCACACATAGTTGCAGAGCAGGGGGTACGATCTATCGAACTCAGCGTTCGATACCCAATTAAAATCCCTGCCTATAATCCAGGTAAGGGAGACCATTTGATCAAAAGGGACAACAAATGGGCAAAAAACTGAATAATCAGCATTTGGCAAGGACACACATTTCCCAGCAGGACAAATATTCCATGTAGCTGGCCTTCCACAAACACATAACAACCCTCTGGGTCTGTCTCAATCACCGCACTCCTAAAAGGGGCTGACAGTCATACCCATGAGCAACCCCCTCACACAGCCCTACTAGGCTTGCAGAAGCATCTACCCCTCCTATGCCTTTGAAGCCTAGGTTCCTCCCCCTTCACTACGTTGGTTTCTTGCAAGAATGCAATATAGGCCCCTTGCCTTTTAATGTATTGATAAATGCAGTGATGCTTTTTGGCTGTACCCATACCCCGGAGACATTCAATAACTACTGGTAGGGAAGTATGGGGAGGGCGATGCAAGGGAAAGGCCATCAATTGCAGAGAGGTCAGGCTGATGGACAGTTCCCACCCAGACTGCAGGATGTAAGCCTCAATAACAACAGAACAAAATACACAACTCCCTTTCCTAGGGCGGCGGAGTAACATCTGGCTGCCCAAACAGTGAACAGTATGTTCTACGAATGTGGGTTTCTCGGGCACTTCATGAGAGCTCCAGGGCACCCCACATGAACAGTGGGGGGGGGGGACGCAGCTCAGCAGGCAGACTGTACAGTAGAAGTGGACTACCTGGGCGAAGGAAGGGAGACCCAGAGGTGAGCAAATTGTGAGGATTGTATTAACATCCAGGCGAATGCAGGGGCACCCTGTCACTGAAGTACTTAAAACAACGACACTACAGTACGGAAAGAGGGGCCCTCCAGAAGCCGCCAGGAGAGGGAGGGCCCTCATTCATGATGAGAAAATGTCATCAGTGGTCTGTCGGCTAGACTGTCGACTTTGGTGCTGGAAACCAGGGTTCGAGTCTCGGGTCGCGTCCACATCCTGTGATTCTGGGCAAATCACTTAATCTCCCCATGCCTGAATGTGTAACGTAACCGGTGCTCGTGTAAAGCACTCCAATACCTTCGGGTCGAGTTTACGCTGTATACATCTGCAAAGAATAAAAAACAAGCATTTGCAATGCAACAGGTCTCGCATTTACGCGAGTTTGCCGCTGACCGCGGCCCCCGCAGGGGGCCAATTAGCGGTCGGCGCCTTAGTGCCCCCGGGGCACCGGTCACCCCTCCCCACCCCCTTCCATAGGAGGGGGCGGGGACGCCGACCGGAGCCCCCTCCTCGGGCTGGCCGGAAGTGACGCGCAATGCGTGTCACTTCCTGGCCCTGGTGGGAGGGGGAGGCTATTTAGCCTTCCCCCACCCTTCCTGGCGACCTCTTTGTCGCCCACCTCGCCTTTTGATCGGTCATCTCGTCGTCTCGCGTTGATCGTCGACCGTCCAGCTGCCCGGAATATTTTGCGGTGAGTTTGCCGGTTTGACCCCCTCGCCCCGACCCTGTCCCTGGGCAGTACCAGGAGACGGGGCCCTGTGGTCGGAGTACCATGGGCGGGGGGGGGGGCGTGCTCGGAGCAAAGCTTGTGGTGTTGGCCATGATTTATTCCCCGGCAAGGGGCGAGCTGGCAGATACTTGGGGGAGACAAAGTTTGCTGCTGCCTTGAGCTATTCACTGCAGAGAGGGCTGATTGGGGCGGGGGCAGCGGGCGGGGTGGTGCCCCCCCCGCCGCGGCCTCCCTTTCACCCCGGCCTGGATGGAGGTTGCGTGGGTGGTGGGGGACGCGGGTGTTCATTTTGGGGACCCCGCTCTTGCTTGCCCTGTGTGTTGGGCGCGACCCTGCCCCCCTCCCTCTCCGGCGTTGGGTGCATGGCTGGTGAGGTTGCGTCGCGTGCGAGTGGGGTGCAGCCCTTGTCCCGGGCGGGCGGGCGTGCGCACTGCGGGTAGTGGCTCGGGGTTGGGGATATGGGCTGGGTGTCGGCCCCGTGTGACGAGCTCGTGAGGGGGTCCCTCTCCCCTCTGGTCCCTGCTCGGCGTACGCCTGGGTCACGCGCTTCATGTTCGGTGCTGCGGTCGCGAGGCGGCGAGGCGCCCCTCGGGCGTGTCCCGGCCCAACCCCAAACCCCCCGCGATGCTGGTGACTTCAAGGGGGGGGGAATCAGCCGTGCCTCAATAGGACGGATAACGGCTTGTTTGAGCGCGCGCTGCCTTTTCGGTAAACCGGCTTCGAGCGCTTGTTCCCAGCGCCAGCCTATACTTCCTACCCCTTCCAAGGAGTGGTTGCACAAGCGTAGCGTTCATAAGGCCTTCCCCCCCCCCCCCCCCCCCCCCCCGGCTTACGGATTCACTTGGGGGGGGGCGAGGTGCTTCACGGAGGCCCACGCGAGGTGGTGTCGGGCTGTTAGCTTCCCCCCACGGCGCCCTTGTCTGTTCACCAGTGAGGCGTGGTCCTCCATTCCTGCATCTACCTCTTGACCTCCCGAGGCGTCTCCGGGAGCAACGCTTATTTTACGAGACTGTTTGTTTATTTTTAACTTTGATTACCTGCATTTGCACTTTCTGCGCTCCTGCCATAGCGCTCCTGGATCCTTCCTCGCTGTCCCTTCTCTTGCACGCGTCCCAGACCGCCGCCGCTGACCGCCCCCTCCTCACCTGGCTCTCCGAGCGGGACGGGCTGGTCTTCCATCTTGGGCAGGTCCGGGCGCCGCGTTGCAGTTCTTTGGCTCCTCCACCCCCTGCCACGCCCCACTGACCATCCCCCCTCATGTGTCCCTACAATATGGCCACCCACCCTCTGCAGCGCAGCGGACGAGCGCAGCGGGCGCGACGAAGGCACGCCGAAGTTGCGCCTAAGTTAAGCCCGTCTGCGCCCGTCCGCGACGGGCCGGGACCTGGGGCCACTGACCCTGTTCCTATTGTGGCTTACACTGCAGCTCAACTCACTGCTCTGTCATCCTCCCTCCTTCCCCCTCTCTCATTACTGCAACACTTGGATTCGCACTGCATCCTCTCCTCTCCCCCTTCCTACCCTGTACCCATTACTCACTGTCCTATTCCCCATCCCTCTGATTCCCTTCCTGTCCCTTGTTCCCTCCCGGTTCCTACTCTTGCCTCTGCCCATCTTCTTAATACCCGCTCGGCAGTTAAACATCAGCTGGCACTTTTTAATCTTTTGACCACAGATTCCCCTGACTTTTTGTTTCTGACTGAAACCTGGTTTTCCTCCGATTCCCTTCCCGATCTTTTGGCCATCCTCCCCGACTCCTACTATGCTCTTCGAGCTGACCGTCCGGTTGGCAAGGCTGGGGGCGGTGTGGCGATGATCACTCGGTCGTCTTTTAAATTTCAACTTCTTACTTATCCCCCTATACCTAATGTGGACTACTTGGTGGCCCGTTCACTTAATCTTTCTGCCCTTCTTACTGTTGTTCTTGTATACCGCCCCCCCAATCCATGCCCTCTTTTGTAGCTTCCCTCCAGGATCTTTTGGCCACTTTGGTGGTCAATAACTCCTCCGTCCTGTTGCTCGGCGATTTCAACTTCTGGCCGGGCGACAGCAGGGAAGATTCTTCTTCTAAAGATTTCTCTGCCACCCTTCACTGTTTGAACCTCACGTCTCATGTTACAGCTCCTACCCATGTTCAGGGTCACACTTTGGACCAAATTTGGTCTACTCGTCCTGTTATTTCATCTCCTTCTATTTTTCCTTGTGTTTGGTCGGACCACTTCATCATCTCTTTGTCTATTCACTTGGGTGCGGTCGACAAGCTTCCCCTTCCTAAAAACCGATTAGCCCACAATTGGAATCAGATTGACCTCGATTCCCTCTCGCTCGCTTTGGCCTCCTCTGCCCCGGACCTTAATGATCTTCCTCCTGAATCCCAGGCCGAGATCCTCAGCACCTGGCTTTCTTCTTCCTGTGACCTAGTTGCCCCGCTTAGTAAGATCAAAGCGGTTCGTCCTTACGACGCACACAAATGGTTCTCTCCAGAGCTAAAAGCCCTTAAACTCGACCTTAGGCGGTCGGAACGCCACTGGAGACGGAACTACAGCTCTTCCCTGCGCGCTAAATACAAATCACTCCTCACTGAATATAAAAAGGCGATCCTAGTGGCTAAAACTTCATATTTCACTGAGAGAGTGGCTCTCGCCGCTAATAAACCTTGGGAAATCTTCTCCCTGGTCCACAATCTCGCCACTTCTGATCGCTCCACCCCCAGTCTTCTCCCCTCACAGTCCCTCTGCTCCTCACTCAATGACTTCTTTATAGACAAGATTCTGAAGATCAAAGCCAACATTCCTATCGTGTCTCAACCCTGCCCTATTCATCTCCCCCCCCTCCCCTTTCCTCTTTTGCCCTTTTCCCTCCCATCTCCCTTGAATTATTTTTTTAACTCCTAGCCAAAGTCAGGTCTGGTTCTCCCGCGGACTGCGCGCCGGCTCGTATTCTCAAAACTCTCTTCACTAACTGCCCTGCCCCTCCTCTTGCTCTTCTTAATTCTTCTTTGGCTTCTGGTTCTGTTCCCTCTTCCTTTAAATCTGCTATAGTTCTCCCTATCTTAAAAAAAAACTGGTCTGGATCCCTCTCTTCTTTCTAATTTTCGTCCTATTTCTCTCCTTCCCTATCTTGGTAAGATTCTTGAAGCCTACGTTACCTCTTGCCTGTCCACCTACGTCGAGGAGAATGGTCTATTGGCATCCCATCAGGCGGGTTTCCGCCCGGGCCACTCCACGGAGGCGGTGGTTCTCGCGGTTTTGGATGAACTTAAGGGGAACGCTGATCTTAATCTTCCCCAAGCCCTGGTCCTCCTCGACTTGTCCGCTGCGTTTGACACGGTCGACCACTCCATTCTTCTCGACCGTGTCAGATCAGCTGGCATTCGGGGCGCGGCCTTTTCTTGGCTTGCGTCCTTTCTTCGGGAGAGGTCCCAGGCGGTTCATCTATCTGGCTTTTCTGCCCCTTCCCGTCCGGTCACTTGTGGTGTCCCCCAGGGTTCCTCCCTTTCCCCCCTTCTTTTCAATCTTTATATCCAACCCCTTATCACTTCTCTTCTGGAGCTGGGGGTCTCTGTGTACAACTACGCAGATGACCTTCAGCTCATTTTTGATTTGTCTTCCTCCCCTGATTCTCTTCCTAAGTTTTGTTCCACTTTAGTTTTTATTTCTGAGTGGATGAGCGCCAATCATTTGAAGCTTAATCCGGACAAGACGGAACTTGTCCTCACTGGTGGCCCCTCCAATCCTTGGTCTCCTTTACATTGGCCCCTCTCTTTCGGTCCGCCCCCTCTGCCTGTCCCCTCTGTCCGTACCCTTGGCATCAAAGTCAGTCATGACCTTTCAATGCATAGTCAGATCAGTTCCGTCGTATCCTCTTTTTTGTCCCTCCGTCTCATCCGGAAGATTTCACGGTTCTTTTCCACCGACGCACTTAAAACCATAGTCCTGGCCCTTGTCACCTCTCGCCTCGACTATGGGAATGGTCTGTATGTGGGCATCCCCGCTTTCGAATCCCGCAGACTTCAGGCCATTCAAAATCAAGCTGCCCGTCTCATCCTTTCCCTTCCTGAATCCTCTCACATCACACCTGCGCTCAAGACCCTTCACTGGCTTCCTGTTCACTTTAGATCCTTTTTTAAATTGGCCTGTGTAGCTTTTCAGGCTCACTCCCGTTCTGCTCCCTCTTTTATTACCGCTCTCATTTCTTCTTATGTCCCCTGTCGTACTCTTCGCTCTTCTTCCTTGTCTCTTTTGCGCATCCCCCGTTTTCGCAAGTCCAGAACGGGGGGCACACGGTTCTCAGTCCTGGCCCCTCAGCTCTGGAACAGTCTTCCTCTTTCTATTTGCTCTATTCCCATCTACTCTCACTTCCGCAAGGCCCTTAAAACTTTCCTTTTCTCTCAGGCGTTCCCCTCCTAGTCCCCCGGGATGTTCTTTGTGAGTTCTGATCAGGTCCTCAGCGCCAGGAAGCCGCTTGGCCGCAGTGCGCTTTACTAAATACTTTTTTCATTTCATTTCCTCCCCGCGCCACGGTGGCCCACCGCCTGCCTCCAGCCTTAGGGGCAAGGACCCGGGGTTCAGCCACGAGGTCCCGGACACTCCTGGGCAAAACAATTAATTTAATTCCCCTGTGCGTCGGGTTAGATCCGGGGGGGCCTTGGGGAAATGGTCCGTCGGCGGCGTGCCATTTTAGGTGCGGCGATGCGGGCTGCGAGCCTCGTGGGTCCTGGGCCTCTTCCCCCCCCCCCCTCCCCCCAGCACTACAAGGTTTGGAGCTGCCTGGCCCATCGCGGGTGGCGCTCCCGTGAGCCCCTTCCGGTGCCTGCGCTTTCGGTATGGCCGGCGGCGGGTGCTGGCATTGGGCGGCGTGCTCATTGAAAGCAAGTGCGTTGTCGTGGGGGCGGGGAGGGGAGCGGGGCTGAGGGGTGGGCGATTTAATCTGCATAGCGGGACGCGGTTGTGAATAATCAGGTTCGGGCCCCGTGGGGTCGCGTCCGCTATTGCGGGTGCGAAGCTCGCGTGTCCGGGGACATTAGAGCAGGGTAATAGTATACTTAAGCCCCCCGTGCCTCGTTGCGCAAGGCCAATACGGTGCGGATATTGTATTAGGTGTTATTTGCATACGGCGCTCACGTAAAGCGCTCCAATACCTTCGGGTCAATTTCGCGCTATATAAAGAGGCAGCATGTAGTGGCTGGCTGCCTAGAAGGCCGATTCTGGATGCAGGGGCTGCATGGTTCTCGAGAATTTGCGCCACTACCTCTAGGTCGAGTTTGCGCTCGCTAAATATGCAACCTCTAGGGCCTTAAGTGGCATACCAAGTGCTGTTGCTGGGCGAGGGATGGGGATAGAAAGGGGAAGAGGCGCACGAGGCGGATGAATTTAAAAGTTATGTGTATGTCCGCGCGCATGCCCACCTGTCTCTGCGCTCCCGCCTTCCCTCCCCCACCCCCCCTTTTTATTACTTTACAGTTCGCGCGTGTGGGTTCTGATTGGCCCTTTCTTGTTGTTTACGCTGGTTTGTTTTACAGTTACGCACCGTCCGAATTCGTTAAGCGGCAGCTCATTGACGTGACAGCAGCCAAACGCGAGCCAGACGCGCTCCGTACTCTGCACCTTTACGGGAGTAAGTACGGGCAGGTGGGGGAAGGGTGGTCCAGAAGTAGCATCCTTAGGCCAAGGAGCAGGGTGGCTGGCACGAAGGGGGCGTTCATGATGTTAATTGTCTCTCCCCTTGCAGACTAGAGAGTGTCGCCACAATACGATGGACAGTCAAGGATCCTCCCCCCCGCTGTTCACGCCAGGGCCACAAGTTGAGGAGACCCAGGCAGGCACATCGGAAGAAGCCCGGATTGCCGCCATCTTGGAGTTGGCAAAGACCAAGGGCTTAGCTTGGGCAACGGAACTTTTGAAAGCCAGTAACCCCTCAGACTCTGGTATAACCAGTGACGTTCCGTCCGTAGACAGGGATTTGGGAGATGACGCAGGCCCCTCGCGTTCGAAAAGGATTCGCCGCCCCACAATTAAGGACTCTGACACTGTACGCACCTTTCCCTCCTGAGGCGGAAGCCGGGAGGTCTCCTGTCTTTTCTTGTTCGCAAATCGCATTTTAACAGTTTACCTTTGATATTTTTTTTTCTTTTTTTTTTGTCTCTCGTGAATGTTATACCCTGACTGCATTTGGTGTGCTGTAACTCCTCAGCGCTTAGCAGCGCCTAGAATCCACCCCTACCCCCTCCCTCCAGCTCCAGTCCCGCTCTCGGCTGAGTATCGACGCCGAGAGCGCTGGGCGTCGAGTTTGGCGGCCATCTTGGGTCGGGCTGGGTGAGTGAGGACATCGTCAGCGCTATAAAAGGCGCCAGGTGTTGGGAACGAGTAACTCTGACACTGTACGCACCTTTCCCTCCTGAGGCGGAAGCCGGGAGGTCTCCTGTCTTTTCTTGTTCGCAAATCGCATTTTAACAGTTTACCTTTGATATATTTTTTTTTCTTTTTTTTTTGTCTCTCGTGAATTTTATACCCTGACTGCATTTGGTGTGCTGTAACTCCTCAGCGCTTAGCAGCGCCTAGAATCCACCCCTACCCCCTCCCTCCAGCTCCAGTCCCGCTCTCGGCTGAGTATCGACGCCGAGAGCGCTGGGCGTCGAGTTTGGCGGCCATCTTGGGTCGGGCTGGGTGAGTGAGGACATCGTCAGCGCTATAAAAGGCGCCAGGTGTTGGGAACGAGTAACTCTGACACTGTACGCACCTTTCCCTCCTGAGGCGGAAGCCGGGAGGTCTCCTGTCTTTTCTTGTTCGCAAATTGCATTTTAACAGTTTACCTTTGATATTTTTTTTTCTTTTTTTTTTGTCTCTCGTGAATTTTATACCCTGACTGCATTTGGTGTGCTGTAACTCCTCAGCGCTTAGCAGCGCCTAGAACCCACCCCTACCCCCTCCCTCCAGCTCCAGTCCCGCTCTCGGCTGAGTATCGACGCCGAGAGCGCTGGGCGTCGAGTTTGGCGGCCATCTTGGGTCGGGCTGGGTGAGTGAGGACATCGTCAGCGCTATAAAAGGCGCCAGGTGTTGGGAACGAGTAACTCTGACACTGTACGCACCTTTCCCTCCTGAGGCGGAAGCCGGGAGGTCTCCTGTCTTTTCTTGTTCGCAAATCGCATTTTAACAGTTTACCTTTGATATTTTATTTTTTATTTTTTTTTTGTCTCTCGTGAATTTTATACCCTGACTGCATTTGGTGTGCTGTAACTCCTCAGCGCTTAGCAGCGCCTAGAATCCACCCCTACCCCCTCCCTCCAGCTCCAGTCCCGCTCTCGGCTGAGTATCGACGCCGAGAGCGCTGGGCGTCGAGTTTGGCGGCCATCTTGGGTCGGGCTGGGTGAGTGAGGACATCGTCAGCGCTATAAAAACGGACAAGGATGGCTCCGCGCAGCGGACGCGATCAGCGGACGCGCCGGATCTGCGCCGGAGTCGTGCCAGAGTCCTGCTCGTCTGCGCCCGTCCGCGCACGACCGGGCGCAGGGCTCAGGGACTCTGGCACACGCTCCTGCTACACCTCAGCGGACCTCCTAGGACTGAACTCTGACAGGTATATCTTATCCCCGAGTATATGTGCTACACTCAAGGAACATAACATTCTGCACATCTCTAGCTGTAAGTACCAAAGCCACTTAACCCCTTTGAAGCTAGCTACCCTTAACACCAGGTCACTGCAGAAACATCATTTAGAGATCTTCACCCTGCTACAGGATGAGACCATTGATATCCTGACACTCACCGAAACATGGTTGAGCGACGCTTCTTCCCCGGATATCATCGCCGCCCTTCCCAGTGGGTATGATATGGTCTGGCACAATCGGCCAGAGGGGACTCGAGGTGGCGGGGTAGCAACGATCTTTAAAAAGCAATTTATGGTAACAAAGATCCTAGCTGAGACTACAAATACTGTCGACCTACTGGGGATAAAAATTACCATGAACAACTCCTGTCTCATTATTTTAACAGTATACTGCCCACCCCAAAGTACTCCTGTGTTCAATGATCTCTTCCATCCAATTATATCAGATCTATGCACACGTTATAAAAACATCCTGGTAACTGGCGATTTTAATGTCCATTGGGATAAAAGTAATCAAGACCCGTCAGCCCAGAAACTACAGACCATCATGACCACCCTCGGACTGACACAACTTGTGGAAGTTCCAACCCACATAAAAGGCCATATTTTAGATCTTATTTGGTCTTCGACACCAAAAGCGGTCATTACAAGTATCTCACCTTGTCTCTGGTCAGACCACCATCTTATCTCATATGACTTATCGCAAGACATCTGCCAGGTCAAACTACCGTTAAAAACTAAAAAAGTGCGCCAATGGAAAAAGGTGAATGTTGAGACCCTAGCCAAAACCATGCCCAAGTACATACAGAACTCTATATTCCCTGCTGATAGTACCGATCTAGACTCAAAGTACAATACGATAACAACCATCCTTAGGCAATCTATTGATGAGTTGCTCCTGAAAAGGCACAAAAAATAAAAGGTGTAGAGAAAGGAGCCCCCTGGTTTACTGAAGGTCTACGCGAACAAAACAGAAAGCTTCGCTACCTCGAAAGATGCTGGAGGAAATCTAAAAAGGATACCGATAGGGAATTATATCGAACGTCGTTCCAAGCATATAAAAAGCTTATTACATCAGCCAAGAAGGAGTACTACGAGACGCGTATCAATAACGCCACAAACATCCAGAGAGAGACTTTCCAAATTTTGGAAGAGTTAAGTAAGAAAGAGGAAAAGACAGATATCACGATCGATTGCGATACCTTTCAAGGATACTTCCTGGGAAAGGTAGCGACTATCCTGTCTGATATCAAGAAGAACAACCCAGCCCCTTACATCGAACAATTGCCCCTCCCAGATTCTCTAACTCCAACTTTCACCAGCTTTCCCCACATTGACTCTAGTACTCTGAGAAAACTCGTAGCGTCTACCAAATCTGGTTCCCCCGCTGACCCCTGTCCGCCTGACACCTTTCGGATGGCAATACCATTTCTAGAAGACCAGATCCTAGACCTTTTAAACATCTCATTAGCCACTGGATCTTTACCATCTACCTTCAAAGAGGCATGTGTCAGACCTTTGATAAAAAAGCCTGGAGCTGATCCAACTAGCCTGAAGAACTATAGGACAATCTCCCAGCTGCCATTCCTGTCAAAGGTACTGGAACAGCACGTACTTAAGTCCCTGTCAGCCCTTCTGGAATCTCACCATCTTCTCCAGGAGCGGCAAGCTGGTTTTCGTGCCCACCATAGCACAGAACTAGTAATGCTGTCGGTACTGGATGAGCTAAGATGCATGGCTGACAGTAAAAAGCCAAGCGCGCTGATATTATTAGATCTTTCAGCGGCGTTTGATACTGTCAGCCATGCACTGCTCTTGGACAGATTGGCTGGGTTTGGGATGGGAGGGCAGGCTCTTAAATGGCTCACAGCCTTCTTAACAAGAAGGACGCAGAAGATCCAGTTGGCAGACCAGGTGTCAGAGGTGGGCATGTTAGTCTGTGGGGTCCCGCAGGGGTCAGCGCTCTCGCCGCTCCTATTCAACCTCTACTTACAACCTCTGATAGAGTCACTGGCAAACATGAAGTGTAAAGTTTTTAACTATGCCGACGACACTCAGCTATTGCTGAGTATCGATAACACATCATCAGCACAATCAGTGGCTCAAGACATCCTACGATTTACAGTGAATTGGATGTCATCCAATTTGCTGAAAATCAATCCGGATAAAACGGAAGCCCTTGTCATTTCAACTTCGGTTTCCCCCTGGAGCGACTTGTTCTGGCCACAAGAACTAGGACCTACTCCAAAACCATGCCCCCAATGTCAAGAGTCTTGGGATGAAAATCGATCAGGAACTCTCAATGGCCAACCAAGTATCCGCTGTAGTTAGCTGCTGTACCAATCTGATCAGGCAACTACGTAAACTCGCCCCCCTGCTCTCGAGGAATATGCTGCAAACTATTGTTTCAGCCACAATAGTGTCTAGAATAGACTATGGAAATGCGCTGTATCTCGGCCTTCCAAAGAACTCCATCAACCGTCTTCAGGTCATTCTAAACGACGCAGCACGCCTGATCTTTGGAGTGCCGAGGAGGACCCATGCTTCCCCCCTGCTCCACCGACTACATTGGCTGCCCATGGTGCAGAGAGTGGAGTTTAAAAGTATGTGTATCTGCCACAAAGCAATCCACGGACAGGCGCCAGCTTATATAAAAGAAAGGCTGGAACTCCACGAACCTAAACGCGCCTTGCGATCGTCCGGATCTTTTTTACTGTCTCGACCACGCTTTAAGTTAACAACTAAAGGAGGCAGATCCTTCTCAGTGCAGGCTCCTATCATTTGGAATAAGCTACCGGAGGTGCTTCGTAGAGAGCCCAACCTTCTCCACTTTCGGAAGTCCTTGAAGACCTTACTCTTCAAAGACGCATTCCCGCTTCAATAGTCGGTTGCTAGACCTGATACCCATATATCCTCATTCCATCTTTGTTCTGTACTTGGTCAGTAGTGCTTTGAGACCTGTCGGTGAGTTGGCGCGATACAAAACCCAGTTACAATTACTTTCTGGCCGAACAACCGCCGGCACGGATCAGAACCGCTGCCCCACAAAGGGCCGCCATGGCCCCCCAGGCAATCGCTAGCTGGGGCACTGGGCCACTCCACACACCCCCGGGCCCATCCCAGGTGAAATTTGCGACATCGGACGACCTGGGTAAGCTCTCAGATACTTTGAAAAACTTTATGGCGGAGGTCAGATCTGGCCTGTTGCTTGTCAGGTCACCCACAGGGGTCAGGCAGCCCGCCTCAGCCCCACCGAGCGTAACTCCGGGGCCGGGGACCTTCACGCAAGTCTGGGGCCAGCCTGCTGCTGCGGTGGCACCCCCACCGCTGCCCCCACCCGACGGATGTAGTGGCTGGTGCTGCGGCAAGCACCCTCAACCTAACAACGGGGGTCCCCCCGGTGGGACCCCCGCCGGCTCAGACTCTAGCTGTAGTACCCAAGCCGCTGGTTACCACTGCCCCGCTAGTATCTGGCCGCTGCTCCCTAGCTTGGATGGTTCCATTAGTGGCCAAGGAAGGGATTTGGCGTAGGGAATTCATAGATATTTTCACCCTTCTCATGCATGGGGCAGAGGGGGTAGATACCAGAAGGATGGGCACCAAGCAGGAGGACAGGAAGGTGCATTACCATTCATGGCCTGAGAAGACCATTGTGACCTGGGGCCAGGCTTTCGCCATCATGGCAGCTGTAATAGTTGAGAAATTCCCGGATGAAGGGCCAGGTCTCTTCCACTACGCGAGCGTAATCACAGAAGAGGCTGCCAAGTGCGGGGGCATGGGGTGGTACCATTATGATTGTGACTTCCGGAAACAGAGGGCTATTTGTCCAGACCTTGATTGGGATCAGTTGGAAGTCAGGTTATGGGTGAAGCACATGGGCAAGCACACAGGGGAGGCAGCAACAAAATCAGGCACAGCGAGTAGCGAAAAGAGCAAGGAAGACAAACAGGAGGGGAAAGTGCAGAACAGGAAGCCCTTTCGGGGCGGTCGAGGGGGGGGGCGCAAGCCGGGCGTTAGGGCACAGTCCTCCGGCACCTGCAGGCTTTTTAATGCAGGGTCTTGCTCCTGGGGCAAAGCATGCCGGTTCACTCACAAATGCAGCAAATGCGGGGCCCCCCATGCCGCAACCGCTTGCTCCAAGCGGGACAGCCCTGGCCAACCCACCCTGGATACCAGTTTGAGCGAATGATGGGGGCCAGCTTGTACAGGGCAGGGCTGCGACAGCCAGAGAAGTGATACTCCAGCCACTCATTTAGGATCGGAGCAGCCACGGCGGCCCACCTAGCTGTTTTGGCACCCGCCAAGGTGGAATTGGTGGGGCGGTGGGAGTCGGACTGTTACAAACGTATATTCGCCCCTGAAACGATGTCCAACGACCCCCACACACCCCCCCCACACCCGTTTGGGTGTGCCGTGATTGTAGTGTTTTTGTTATTGTGTGGATAAGTTAAGGTCGATTAAATAACCATGAGTGTGAACCATGTCTCTTGTTTTACTAATTCGCGTTCTGCAGCTGCAGGGAACGGGGAACCCGGTTCACGGACACTTTTACCCCACTTAGGGGATGCAGCCAGCCAACATTGGTCCTGCCGTCCCAATAACTGGGGTGTCAGCGGGCCAAACACAAGGGGACAGTGTGTCAGTAGAACATATGGCACGCCCAGGGTGCCACCAAAACTCTGCTTAAACGGAGCAGGAATTTGGCACCGCAGGTGAGGCTCTGGGTTGGCCACTGGGGAGCATGATGGGAGGGACATAATATGACTTAGTCAATCGTCAAGGCCTGAACCATGCAGACAGCGCGCACTGCTCAAACCAGACAGATTACCAAAGATGGTATGCCTAGGGGGTTTCATCACTGAGGGACCTGTAGGGGCATAATTTCCATGAGAAATAAGGGATGGTGGGCAGGGGCAAGAGTCGCCCCTTGCCCATGGTCACGCGCTGTCAGCCAGGAGCACTCCTGTGCACCAGGTTTAAGCACACAGAGGGGACTGTCCAAAGTTACGTAAATCCCTCTTGCCACAATAGCAGCCCCTATCCGACCCAGGATAGCGTCTAGGGCTTGGGGACATAGATGGGGCCATCGACAGCCCATGGGCAAGCCTTGTGCCTGGGGTTGTAAAGGATCCCACAGGTCAAAAGTTGAGTCCCTCCAGCGCTGTTGAAGTGTCAGAAAGGGGGCAACATTTCAAACTCCCCTTCCAGCTAGTTGCAGGAAGCCCCAGACGGGAGAGGTGCAGGTAAGACTATAGCAGGTTGGTGGGGGGCCCTGGCTGCGACGGTGAGCCGCCTCCAGGGCTGTGGCGGAGTTACAGGGCGATCTGGAAGCAGACCGGTACAAAGGGTACCTCTGCGCGGCACCATAGGGGGTGCCTGAGTCAAAATCGAGGAGCCTCAAGGGAGGTCCCGGAAGCCGTGTCGGCGCCCCGCTAGTCCTGCGGGCAGTTGTGGGCCTAAACAACCAGGGGCTTGCTATGCGACGCTCCTCCCCGAGAGGGGGGGCGTGAGTAGAATTACCAACGGCACGTGATCGTAGAAAGAATCACCTGGAGGGCAGCAACGGCGGGCATCGCTCCCGCGCTGCCCGGCTCATCAGGCGGGCGGGCGACCCAGTTGGTTGCCTGCCCTTGGATCGCCCGTAAGATAACCCACCCATTACATATTCTGGAATTATGTAATAAACCTGCAGCATTGTTACCCAACACCAACTGTCTCATGTGTGTCATTTGGGGTAACCTACGATGGGGAAAGGGGGGACAGCGGGGTGCCCCTGGGGGTACTATGCCGCTGACCGTGGCCCCCGCAGGGGGCCAATAGGCGGTCGGCACCTTAGTGCCCCCGGGGCACCGGTCACCCCTCCCCACCCCCTTCCATAGGAGGGAGTGGGGACGCCGACCGGAGCCCCCTCCTCGGGCTGGCCGGAAGTGACGCGCAATGCGTGTCACTTCCTGGCCCTGGTGGGAGGGGGAGGCTATTTAGCCTTCCCCCACCCTTCCTGGCGACCTCTTTGTCGCCCACCTCGCCTTTTCCCTCCCTACCGCTTACCCGGCGTAGGCGTTGGGTGGGGGGGGGGGGGTTTCTGAGCGTTGTAATGTTTTATTTTTTCGTTGCAGGCGGAGTTACAGGGCGATCTGGAAGCAGGCCGGTACAAAGGATACCTCTGCGCGGCACCATAGGGGGTGCCTGAGCCAAAACCGAGGAGCCTCAAGGGAGGTCCTGGAAGCCGTATCGGCGCCCCGCTAGTCCTGCGGGCGGTTGTGGGCCTGAACAACCGGGGGCTTGCTATGCGACGCTCCGCCCCGAGAGGGGGGGCGTGAGTAGAATTACCAACGGCACGTGATCGTAGAAAGAATCACCTGGAGGGCAGCAACGGTGGGCATCGCTCCCGCGCTGCCCGGCTCATCAGGCGGGCGGGCGACCCAGTTGGTTGCCTGCCCTTGGATCGCCCGTAAGATAACCCACCCATTACATATTCTGGAAGTATGTAATAAACCTGCAGCATTGTTACCCAACACCAACTGTCTCGTGTGTGTCATTTGGGGTAACCTACGATGGGGAAAGGGGGGACAGCGGGGTGCCCCTGGGGGTACTATGAGCTATTGGCATTGTAAATGACAATGCCTTTTATTTATGTTTTGGTTTTTGAAACATAAATAAAACGCATTGTTATTTACAATGCCAGTAGCTTAAACTTGCGTAAATGCGAGACCTGTTGCATTCCAAATACTTATCAAAGGGCAAAGGTGTCACTCACTCCCTTTCTCTGCTGGGCCGGCCAAACAAAAAATGTGTGCATACTGAGCAGGGACTGGGGGCCTGAGCAGAAGTGGCCTCACTTGTTTTCAGCTGTATTTCACCAGTGTAAAATAATCAAATAATCCGTGCATTTTTTTTAACCCCCCACCCCCCTTTTTTAAAATACAATTTCGCAGAAGCAGTGTTTAGCGAAAGGCAATATGCAAATGACGGCCACCTTTTTTTGCGTGCCCGGGCCGATATTTAATCCCAATGCAACCCTGGTTCCTGGGGTTTAACAGGAAGATACCCTGAGAAATTAACGACCCTCTTAGGATCCAGAGTGCTTCCGGGGGAGGACACCTCTGAAAGAAATGATCCTCCGATCAACCGAAGAAGATATGGAAGAAATGTGGTATTCCGTCCCCTGCCTGGTGGCCAAATCTGCATAGAGGGAGAAATCATGAAGGAAACGCATAACAAAGGCCAATGAAGGCTGGCGGGTTGGCACAAAGATGGAAATGTACCTTATAAAAAGCCTCAAAGTTTAAGTTACCGTAGTTCTTTGTCTCGTGTTTCAAGTTACGGTTTTTTTGTAAAGTTGAGCCCCATCCCTATTCCCTGTCTCCAGTAACTGTGCCGATCAACATAATAAGCACATAGAGAAGATGTGGTCCGTCGGCTGCGCTGCCGCCTCTGGTCCAGGGTTCGAGCCTCGAGGTCGCGTCCACATCCTGTGATTCTGGGCAAATCACTTAATCTCCCCGTGCCTGAATGTGTAATGTAAATACGGTGCTATGTAAGGCGCTCCAATACCTTCGGGTCGAGTTCGCGCTATATAAATATGCAAAAAATAAAAGAGGGCGGGTAGCGCTTTGACAGCCCACAAAATCCAGTTACATGTTTCTTCACTAAGATGATTCGCAGAGGCCTCCTTGCATCCATAAAACTGCTGAATAGAGTGTTTCTGAAGGGACACGACTCCCCCCTGCCCTCACTATTTATTTAGGGTGTGGTAATGCGCTGAACACGTTGCTTTTGGCTGTACTGGGAAGTGTTGCTGTGCGGCTTCTGGTTGGGGCCGGGGACATCTCTAATTCCTTGAGCATTGTCCGGCCTCTCAGTGGCTGCGGTCGGCATGCTGCTCGCGCCACCCCTCCCATCTGCCAGCGATGACCTCAGCTGCTGGGAATCTGCATACAGGAAGGAGGGGCTCGTGGCTGGAGACAACATGCGCGAGAGAGGCGGAGAGAGAGTGAGACACAGAGAGGGAGTGACAAAGCAGAAGACGAGGAGAGATAAAGGGACAGAGATGGAGAGCGTGAGAAATAGAGGGAGACAGCAAGAGAGTGAGAGGGCGAGCCGCGGAGAGAAAGACAGAAAGGCATAAGTGAAAAAAGCGGGAGACAGAATGAGAGACAGGCAGGCAACTAGAGCCAAATTTCGGGGGGGGTGGGGGGCTGAAAAAGATTTCGGGGGGGGGGCTAAGTCTTCCAGCCATAGGCAGAGTGGCTGTAAGAAGGGGTGAAAACAGAACAAAAGCCTCATTAACGAGTAAATGGTCTTTTAAAGACCCGTGAAGTACTCTGGCGCGGCTGCAATTAGACGGACGCCAGCCCGCGAGGCTGTCTCAGCAGGGCTGTCACATACGAGGGGGGGGGGGGCTGAAGCCCGGTGAGCCCAATGGGTGTTGCGCGCCTGATGAGAGATACAGAGTGTCAGGGATAAGGGAGGAAAGGCAGAGGGGGATACACATAATCGCAGCCATAGGGATGGTGAGAGGTACGATGAAAGAGAGGGGGGGGGGGGTGGGGGTGACAGAGAGGTATGAAGAAAGGGGAGCCGGTGGATCGAGTGAGGAAAAGAGACAGCGAGACAAATAACAAACGCTAAAAGACAAGCGCGGCCCCACAAGTTAAAGCGCCGCGCAGCAATGCACCAACAGTTGTCTATTGCCACTCCTGCACGTTTGGCGTTTACCTTACGGGAGCAAACAGCGGCATGGCGATAATTGCTAACAGATGGCGCAGCTGCTCGCTTCCGCAAGGAAAACGCCAAACGTGCACGAGTCGCAATAGGAACCAATGGAAAACATGCACGCGTTTAGGCAAAAGTCCTGAGCAACGGCTAAAGGTCCCCTCCTAAGCAGCACTTGCGCGCTGCGTAGATAAGACCTAAAAATGAATGTGTCCTCATGTAATGCAATTGGTGCTATGTCAAGCGCTCTGATACCCGATACATTCGGGTCAAGTTTGCGGTATCTAAAACTCAAAAAAAAAATACATCTACCCCCCTCCCCACTGGGTCCGGCCGGGCTGTTCACCAGGGCCGGTTTCTGTACCCAGTCCGACCGTGTATTCCATGGCTTTCGAGCAGTTCATCCTGCAGTTCTAAGATAAAGACTCTGCAAGTCGACCATTCAGAGTATTTGGAGAGTATTTGGACGAGGTCCATGTGGGTGTCAAGATCATTTAATAAAGATGTTTGAAGTAAAGTAAATACATGTGTAGGAATAGTACCCAGTGTCTCAGATGAGAAAGGAAGAGGAATTCAATCGAAACTAGATATCAAAAAGCACTCTGTCACAAACAATTTGGAGGTGGCCCCACTGGAATATGATAAACATTAAATATCAACAATGCAACCACTAAATCAGAGCTAATCCAGAGGTTAAACAAAAGCTGCAGCACTGTAAATATGGCAAAATATTACACTTTGCTATTAGAGGAGGCGGAGACAAAAGAATATATAACATACAGTGACAAGGTTATTATATGTAGTTTATGAGGTTACATGAAAAGGACCATTGACGTTTTATGTACTTCCTATGTGACTTCCTCTAACAGTTCTCACCTATCGCCCACCATTTTAGTATCCATTCTAGTTACCTTTCTTTCGCTGTTGGATTGTTGGTGACTACAAAGGATCCTGATACCTTCTGTTTAGGCAGAGCTGTACAACAACCATGAATTATAAAATAGGAATACTGCCACCACCTATTGCAATCTTTGTCTTAACAGTGCCATTTAATGAGGCTATTTTAGGAAAAATGTGTGTTATAGATGGAACAGCTATCAGCAGTGATGATGTTATATGTTTGGAAATAAGCGATTGGAATGGTATTTCCCCATCGGAGATACTGTATTGAAAGAGGGTAGACACAGCAAAGTTTTAAGTAAACGGGGGTTTGTTGCTGTTAGAGAGAGAAAAATGTCAGGATTTATTTGACCGTTAAGTATATCTTAATTTATAAGACTACATGCACACATTACATTGCAATAGCCCGAATCTGAGAATCAGGTGGGAAACAATGACATTGTCAGGGCTAGAAAATGTCTTCTATATTCAGCTCAACTACATTGTCGTGTAGTTCATAGGTAATTCCCAGAACCTGCAGGTTTTGGAAGACCTAAACTGAGAGCTTGGTGTTGAAACTGCTCACAGACACCCCCACAGGATATGTCAGCCATTTGACCAGCTAGCTCTACAGTGCAACTGCCACCCCCCTGTATCTTACAGTGGGGTAGGTAGTTTCTGGCAACCACTGAATATGACAACCCTGATTCCTCAGGGATCGTGGAAAACAGTACAGTACTTTTCGCTCAGTACCTGAGACAGTCTTGCTATTGTACCAGGGACAGTCTTGCTATACATTATTAACACGTTACAGCGGTACCGGGATGTCAAAAACAGATGTTAATTGTAGATGGTCACTGTAAGCCCAGGAAAAGCACTCTGTGAGGTCTGAGCACTATTAACTACCTCATATGCAACAAAAAGCCCTGTGGAGGAACTCTGGCGGTTGACACTCTAAATTAATAACTTTTAATATATTTGTATTTACATTTTTTAATCTCTTTAAGTATTCATTGTGTTAAAGAAAGTAATAACCACGAGACCACCTTTTAATGACCATTTTTTTCAATCTGTTTTAATTGCAGCACAATGTGGGTCTTCTTAATATTGTTATAATTCATTGTATTTAAGCAAGGAATCTCCATTTCAATATGTACTCAATGTATGCAATGATTTTAATTAATCCCGCATAATAAAAATGTACTTACTTACTTTTCGCTCAAACACTCATGCTTGCTCATTCTCAGAAAATACACAGGATGGCTATTAGGAGGTTTCAATAAGTACTTATTGGTCCAGTCTTGTGTAAAACATATTTGCTGTGACAATTAGGAAATGAAAGAATACGATCGAAATTGCAAGTACCAGTATAGTAAACAGTAGATACATTTCTACCATAGTACTAGGAAGATGAACATATACAGTTCAGATAAAACAGTAGCACTTGCATATTCCTGAAATGCGCGCCCAAAGTAATTTGCCTAATTGTACCTAGCCTAGATCTGTATGTGTAGCATGTATATGCGTATAGATATATATATAAACATCTACTTGCAAAGGGATCTAGGCAAAACACTGACCTCACCTAACGCCCAGATACGTGGGGCAGTATTTATCTGTATGTGGTGCAATAGGACCAGGAGTACAACCCCTATCTACTCTTAATTTGAATTATTTTTCAAAACAACCTTTTCCCACAATTCTATTAACAATACATCAGGTTATTGAGATTCCGACAAATATTCATCAAAATGTTATAACGGTGATATATCCAAGTATGTAACACATGGCGTAAATCACTATCTGACAACAGTATCTCAGTTGCAAAAATATTCTTTATTCCTTTTCTTCTTTTAAAAAGCGTCTTTAAAGTATTGATTGATAGTAGCCAATGCGTTTCGTCCTGCACGGACTTCTTCAGGGCTCCAATTTGTATATTCAAAGCGTGTATAAGAAATTGGTGAGTAAATCCCAATATTCCTTCGATATAAATTCCCTCTAAATAGTGTCACAATTTGAGTACGTGTGATCAGACTTCGAGAAACGTCTCTGGCAAGTTCACAGGTCAAACAACCTACTTTAATGACGCTTTTTAAATGAATAAAGAATATTTTTGCAACTGAGATACTGTCGTCAGATACAGTGATTTACGTCGTGTGTCACATACTTGGATATATAAGAAAACTGAAGGCCTGACTTGGCCAAGTACAGTAGGTATGGTAAAATCACCTGCTCCTGTCCCTGAACGGGATCATGATCATTATTAATGCACGATAAGTAGAAAAAGGCTTCCATTTGAAAGCGTTCTGGTGGAGGGTCTTCTCGCTTCCTTAAGAATGTTCAAACAGTCTGCGGACAAATCTAGAAGCCCGTACTGGAGGACCTCAGGAGCCATGGCATCAATCGTAGAGATGAGACGTTGGGGTGGAACACCTTCCTCCGTGCTTGGATAGCAAGTCCGGTTGGCATGGTAACCTCCTGTGTGGGATCTCTGATAGTTGAAGAAGATCTGCATACCACCACTGGCGAGGCCACTCTTGTGTGATCAGTATCATTCTGGGCTTTGCACTGTAGAACTTGTTCATCACTAGAGGAATGAGTGGGCTTGGAGGAAAAGCGTAAAGTAATGTCTGCAACCATTTTATCAAACGCACGTTCCCTCTGGAGCCTGGTTGGTGAAACCTGGATGCGAAGAGGGGCATTTTGAGTTTGTTGCATCTGCAAACAGGTCGATGACTGGAGCACCCCATCAATGGAAAATGTCCTGTGCGACGTCGCTGTTACCACCCAGTCATGAGCTTCGACAATGTTCTGACTTAGAGAGTCTGCAGGGACGTTGAGAGTTCCTGGGAGAGGAATTGCCGAAATGGTCAAATTCCTTGCAAGAAGCCACTTATATATTGTCTGAGCCTCCTGTGATCGGGGTTTCGACCTGTTTCCTCCCTGTTTGTTCAGATAATACATGGTTGTGGAGTTGTCCATCAGAATCAACAGGAAACGTGTGCGGAAGGAAGGGAGCAATGACTTGAGTGCAAGATGTACCGCTCTCAGCTCTAGTAGGTTGATATGGCACCTATGCTCTGTCTCTGACCAAAGTCTTAGTACTTGAAGAGGACCCATGTGAGACCCCCAACCCTGGAGGGAAGCATCTGTGACAATTGGCTGACTGCGAAGATCCTGATGGAAGGGAACTCTTTTCAGCAGATGCAATGGTTTCATCCACCATTTCACTGAAGCCTTGGCTAACTGAAGGAGAACCACAAAGTCTTCCCAGCGATCCGATACTTGTGACCACTGGTCCGCCAGAGTTTGCTGCAGACACATCTGTAGTCTGACATTCGGGATGATGAAGATACAAGATGCCATTGAGCCCAGAAGTGAGGACACTTGTCTGACCGTTGGATGGCGAGAACCGAGGATAGTGCAGCACTTGTTGTTTATTGAGGATAACCTCTCCTCAGAAGGACAGGAAGGGTGGGAGCACACTGCTTCACCTCCCAGCACAGTTCACCCCTTAGCATTCTGGTCAATGCAGTTCATGGTACATCCTTACTTCAAATTTCACTGGAGTATTCTACCAAAGTTGGTGCAAGTTAGTGCTGTAAATCTGTAGACACGTGTTTCAGGATATCATCGATCATCAGTACAGATAAAAACAAATTTTATTTGGGGTTGCTGAGCAGGCTGCCACAATCTTTTCAGGTCTCAGTACCTCTCACAGCCGCACAGGTGCATCTCCACAAGCTCGTCAGCTCAATGGCTCAAGGGAGCCTTTTCAAACAGGAAGGGTGGGAGCACACTGCTTCACCTCCCAGCACAGTTCGCCCCTTAGCATTCTGGTCAATGCAGTTCATGGTACATCCATACTTACTTTTTTGTTCTCTACTGATGACGGATAAAATCCAGAAACACATGTGTCTACAGATGACAACATTAATCTGCACCAACTTTGGTCAAACACTAATGCAAAATACCAAGTAAGTGTGCACTGCAAACTGTGCTGAGAGGTCAGCAGTGTGCTCCCACCCCTTCCTGTTTAAAAAGGCTCTCTTGAGCCACTGAGCTGACGAGCTAGTGGAGATGCACCTGTGAGAGGTACTGAGACCTGAAAAAATGTTGGCAGCCTGCTCGGCAACCCCAGATGAAAATCGTTTTTTGCTCTCTACTGATGACGGATAAAATCCAGAAACACGTGTCTTGAGATGACAGCACTAATCTGCACCAACTTTGGTGGAACACTCCTGCAAAATACCAAGTAAGCGTGCACTGCAAATTGGATTTACCATAATGCTAAGGGGCAAACTATGCTGGGAGGTCAGCAGTGTTCTCCCACCCCTTCCTGTTTAAAAAGGCTCCCTTGAGCCATTGAGCTGACGAGCTAGTGGAGATGCACCTGTGCGCCTGTGATAGGTACTGAGACCTGTAAGAATTGTGGCAGCCCGCTGAGCAACCCGAGAAGAAAATTGTTTTTGATCTCTACTGATGACGGATAAATTCCAGAAACACATGTCTAGAGATGACAGTACTAATCTGCACCAACTTCGGTGGAACACTCCAGCAAAATACCAAGTAAGCGTGCACTACAAACTGCATTTACCATAATGCTAAGGGGGGAACTGTGCTGGGAGGTCAGTAGTGTGCTCCCACCCCTTGCTGTTTAAAAAGGCTCCATTGAGCCATTGAGCTGACGAGCTAGTGGAGATGCACCTGTGCGCCTGTGATAGATACTGAGACCTGTAAGAATTTTGGCAGCCTGCTCAGTAACCCAAGAGGAAAATCGTTTTTTGTTCTCTACTGATGACGGATAAAATCCAGAAACACGTGTCTAGAGATGACAGCACTAACCTGCACCAACTTTGGTGGAACACTCCTGCAAAATACCAAGTAAGCTTGCACTGCAAACTGCATTTACCAAATATATATATATATATCTATATAATTTTTTGAGGGGATAAGCTCTGGGGTCCCCCACGTGGGCGGAACTATTCAGTGCTTATGACTATTGATGAGTATCCCCTGGAAGAGAATCTGCAAAGAACTGAAAAACATTCTGTGCACACAAGGAAAGAAAGCAGAAAATGCTTCAGGCCCCATCGCACCCTCTAGCAACACCCAAATCCCTGGGCCTAGGGCGGTGGTGAATTTTTAATGGAATCGTATAAATCACTTTACTGATTTGCATTGCCTGACCAGGGCTCACGAGCATTGCCCCACGCCCCCTTCTAGCCCCTCGACCTCACCACCAAGGTGAGTTTAGGCTGTTCTTCCCATGAGACAGTTAACATAACAAGCATTTGCAATGCAATAGGTCTCGCATTTACGCAAGTTTAAGCTGTTGGCATTGTAAATGACAATGCCTTTTATTTATGTTTTGAAAACGAAAACAAAAATAAAAGGCATTGTCAATTACAATGTCAATAGCTCAAACTCGCGTAAATGCAAGACCTATTGCATTGCAAATGCTTGTTTTACTTTGTCACAATGACTGAGCATACTCATAAAGCCGTGTTTCCCTTTCTGAGGCAAATGCATGCACGAGTAGCTCTTGCACCCTGGATATGTCTGGGATAATATCTGTGTCACAACAGACTGTGTCCGTGTGTACTCGGGTGTGGTTGCCAGTTTGCAGCTGTGGTATGTGAACTCCTGTGCCTTTGAATTCTTCGGGTGTGAATGCCGGCATAGTGCGTACAAACTGTCGTCTCATGAATCCCTCCTGAGCCTCTGAAGGTACGTGCTTTTAAAACCTGCAGCTGCCTCTCAGCGCCCCGGTAAAACAAAGAAAGCATTTTTAAGCATTAAATGAGTCGATCTGGAGGATATAAAAGCACTGTAAAGAGTGTAACTTATGATGTGAAATCCTTGCCCAGCCAGTTGCAGTTTGTGTTAAAAGGAAGAAATATTAAAATATAATGCCAAAGAATTTGTCGCATTATGCTGAGTAATTTAATCTTTATTTCTGTAGAACTTAGTAAACCCCGCCACCTAATTTGTTCCTCCATGGTTACATAAATCCAGTGGCCCTGAACACGGCGAGGACTCTACTGACAGAACCAACCCCTACGCAGGTCTCGTGGCTATTAGCCTCTCCCCAATTGGCTTCGACACACACGAATGACCGACAATCTTGCTTACTGTCCTTCTTGTCCTAAGGGTAGAGGAAACATAATAATTGGCCATTTTGACGGTTTAGATCATACTGTAAAAAGCAGTGTTACGTAGAGATCAGAGGCAGAGTCAGAGGCAGCGTCAGATGCTCTGAAAAGAATGCGCAATGCCTGGTAATGCACGTCCACGCATAAGGCGTGACGTAGCTGAACCGGCAGGTATTTTTGCATTTAGTATTTGCATAAGGCCGTTGCTGTGATGGTGCATGAAGTTCGCCCTCGAAAGCAAGCCATTGACGGCTCAGACTTGCACCCTACTTTAACAAGCTGTCTCCGCGTGCACATCTCTTGTCCACGCAGGCACAGCGAACAGGAGACAGGGAGGGACAGGAGATGTGCATGCGTGCGAGCGGCATTGAATGAAGCCAGAGAGGAGACGCCATGCGCATGCACATCGACTGTCCGTGCGCTCACATGGTTAGTCTTCCTTCCGAACGAAACCGACAACAATAGAGTCTCGCCAAGGCGAAAGCAACGCATGCGCTGCGTTCGCCCGGCGAGACCTGAAAAAACTCTGGGGAGCAAAACCGAGGCAACACTAGACCGCAATGTGTCCGATTCCTGCTCTAACGACACCTCCTTCGAGTCATCTGTGATATGAGAAATTCCCCGGGCGCAGACTCCAGCCGCAGTAGCAACTGCCTGTATCTGTCCCTTCCTAGCCTGAGTTGGTGTTGGGGCACTTGCAGCTGGTTTAGCTCCTCTTCGGAGCTTTGGCCTCTTGAGTGTGGGCAGTAGGTGCCGTCCTTCAGTTATGGGCTTCAATTTAGACCATCCATAACGTCTCTGTTCCACCCAATCGCAGGCATCCTCCGGCTCCGTAAAAAAATAGTTTTTTTTGATGTGCAATCACTTTACATTTAGCAGGGAAGAGCAAGAAATATATGAGGCCTGTGTCCCTTAGTTTTCTGTTCACTTTCAGAAAGGAGGCCCATTTGCATTGTACTGGTAACATATAGTACAGGAAGTATAGTATTTGTGCATTCTCAAAGGCAAGCTGGCCTGATTGCCTAGCAGCCTGGAGTTTCTTGTCTTTGATCCTGATTAGATCTTGGTGGACGGATTACTCCGTCACAACGGTGACGGATATCCCACATGCCGAAATCTGCCGATGTAATGGGATTTATATTTCGGCAGATGGGATATCTGCCACTGTTGTGACAGAGTAACCCGTCTACCATGATCTAAATCAGGCCCTTTGTTTCTAAAGTTTAGAAGCCTTGCCACCACCGGTCCTAGAGGGGCACCAGGTAAAGGACGCCGTGCAGGCACTCAGTGGACCCGCTCCACTGGAAATAAAGGGGACAGACAATCGCATGAAGGCCACTGTGGTGGAGAGTCCTGTCTCAAAGAAAGCAATAGAGTCCATCACCTAAGCCCCCGCCGGGAAGCCAACAATGCGGAAGTTATTGTATCTCGATCTCCATATTCTGCATCCTCCACTGTGCTCTCCAGGAAGCAGAATGTGTTGGCATGTCATGATCCAGGGGCCGACGGCGCGGTTCCGAGGAAGGAGGACTCCAAACCCCAGCAGTCCCCGCGGCCATCCGCCGGAAGTAGACATCCCGGCACCCCGGTCGCGCATAAAAGGCGCGGCAACATGGTAGGCGGGGCCAATGATTCCCGTTCAAACTTGCAATTCCCAACGGCTCCGAGCAGACTCCCGCATCGTCCATCATCCTGTCTCCTGACCAGCCGGCGACCCGGCGTAGATCTCTCGGCAGCAGACTACCCGACGATCCCCAGGAGGTAAGAGCGCCGCGGTTTCTACCAAGCGCCGCCAGAACCAGTACTGTTCCCTGAGGCCCGGACCTGCTTCGGGACTCGGTTCTCCTTGCGCTCCCCTGCAGATTCCTCAAGCACTACCTACACCTACGGACCTCCCGGTGCTCCTCCGCCCCAGGGATTCCCGGGCGTGAGTGGCAGCACCACCCGCACCCTCAGACCTCCCGGCGCTCCTCCGCCTACAGGATTTCCCAGGCGTGAGTGGTAGCGCCACCTACATCTACGGACCTCCCAGTGCTCCTCCGCCCCAGGGATTCCCGGGCGTGAGTGGCAGCACCACCCGCATCCACAGACCTCCAGGCGCTCCTCCGCCTACAGGGGTTTTCCAGGCGTGAGTGGCAGCGCCACCGGCATCTTCTACATTCACCGAAAGCAGCGGCGGCACCGGCGCTCCTCCGCCCCGAGAGTTCCTGGGCGTGAGTAGCAGCGCCTGAGACCGCGAGCCGCTTCGAGTCTTTCCCTTCGCCTCCCCGTGAAGTAACGAGGAGCGCGAGTGAGGAGAGCGCCTAAACACCATCCGCATCTGCAAACATTCCGAGCAGACTTCGACGGGGGAGTAGGACCCTCTCACTCTTCGTCCCCTCCGTGAGGTAACGGATCAGGGACCAGTAGAGAGGAGCCACATTGGACTCATCTACACCAGAGACCCATCCAGCGTCCCAGAGAGGACCCTAGCCGACCTTCCACTGTAGGAGGGAAGGAACCCCAGGTAGGGGGAAGAACTAGTTGGGTGGTGTTGGGGATATAGAGAGGAGCCTGTGGGTAATCCGTCTTCTTGTCTTTTCCAGGTCTCTCTCCCCGCTGTTCCTTCCCTGCCTTCCCTCACCCACCTATCTTCTCGTCCGAGGGTATTACACGTACACCGGACAGGGGACGGATGGGCGGGGGACCCACACATAGCATCGACGTCATCCTGAGGAGAGGAATTACTGGGACCACGACATGGCAAGCTCCGTTATCCAGCTAGTGAGGCCCCTAGTTGCGGGTTGGAGGGCTTGCATAGCCCATATAGCCATGGAGACTTTGTCTGAGAGTTTAGGCTGGTCTTACCTCAAGAAGTCCAGTTCCACCGCTACAGCATCCAGTCTTCCACCAAGTTCGTCCCTGGTGTCGGTGATGACACCTTGTATTTTGTCAAGCTTTGCCTCCATTGGGGTAGATACTGCAAGGGACAACGTTATGGCCACCTCCTGAACAGGGGGCAGCTCCCGACTGGTGAAACTAAGTTTGAGCCCCCTTCCGAAGACCTTTGCGACAACCTCGCCACCTTCTTCCACTGCAAGATCAAGGCAATCTATGACAGCTTCGCAAACTAAGACCTACCGACCTCATATGTAACCACCCCACTCAATTGCCCCAGACCCCAGCAGACCCTGCTCAACTGGTCCTCCCTCACCACTGATGAGACCCTCAAGATCATGAAGAGCATCCACTCTGGAGCCCCCTGGGAACCCTGCCCCCACCACATCTTCAACAGAGCCAGCGCCTCCAGCGCACCCAAACTCTTCCGCACAATTAACTGCTCCATCAAATCTGTCACCTTCCCTGAAGACTGGAAACATGCAGAGATCAACCCCCTGCTGAAGAAACCCTATGGACCGCAAGAACTACAGACCCATCTCCCTGCTTCCCTTCACAGTCAAAGTCATAGAGAAGGCCACCAACACACAACTCTCCAAGTTCATCGATGCAAACAATCTCCTGGACCACTCACAATCTGGATTCAGAATCAATGACAGCACCGAGACCACTCACCTCGACAGAGGTGAGACCGCAGACCTCATTCTCCTGGACTTCGCGGTCGCCTTCGGCATCTTCTCTCATGATTCCCTCTGCGACGCCGGCATCTACGACAAAGCCCTTGATTGGACCCGCTCATTCCTCACCGGCTGAACACAGTGAGTCAGACTTCCACCTTTCCTCTCAGAACCCTCAGAAATCAGCTGTGGAGTGCAACAGGGCTCTTCCCTGAGCCCCACCCTCTTCAAAATCTACATGGCCCGCTTGCAACCATTGTCAGAAAACATAGACTCAACATCGTCTCCTATGCCGACAATACCCAGCTGACTCTCTTCCTCACCGAAGAATAAAAGAAGCATGCCTGAAATACAGTGGCTAAGAAAGGTCCCCAGTATTGGGCAATAACCGGGGACACAGTTATCAATAATGCAGGAGGAAAATAACGCCTGGCCCCGGGACCAGCTTCACTCAATTAGTAGCTGCTGTTTACTACAACACCAAGAGGTGGGGTGAATTTCTGTGACGGCATAAGGGACACATGGTGCCTAGCTACACCACTTAGCAATGGACAAACAAAAAATATATATATATTAAAATTAAATATAGCATGTTGGTGCATACTTGCAGCAACAAATCCTAAAACATCACGTAGTTTAACTTTTCCAACAATTTTCAAATAATTTCAGGACCTCCATTGAACCACTGACAAAATATCAACTCCAGAAATATCGAGGTACAAAAATATTGTGACAAAAATATCGAAGTCAAGAATATCGACATCCTATATTCATCATGGTAAGTACAAAAATATCGAGAAAAAAATATCGATGTCAAAAATATTGTTGTAAAAAATATCGTTTTTTAAAAATGTTAAAAAAATCATGTAAAATAAAGTAAATAATACATATAATTAAAAGAAACATAGTTAAAAATATTTTAAAATGTTTAAAAATAAAAACTGATACATATAAATGTTAAAATAAATGAAACCTATACATATAAATATAATACACTTGAAGATGAAGGATCACAAGAAAACAACAGCCAGCCAGGGCAAAAATCTGGATCCCAAAGGATACAATGAGTCACAAAGAAATAAAATATCCAAGAAAGAAGTGACTTTGGTGATAGATTCACCAAAGAACAAAAATATATTTACACTACAACGTTTCAGCTTCCGCCTTCCTCAGGTAGTACAAGATGGTTTGCTCTGTGGCTGCACAGATGACAGCTGAATTTTCAATAAGCATCATGAGTGAAGATTCCATTTGGAATGTGGAATCAATGCAGTCCTGAGAGCTCTTGAGATATGCAGTAATCAGGTTGTTTTGTCAGTAATGTTCAGTCCATCTGGATACAGTGATTTTAAACTGTACATCCAGAAGTTTTCCCTGGAGTCCAGTAGTTCTTCCTTTGAAACATGTTCGACGGGGAAAATCTTCAAATCTGATAGTGAATGATCCACAAGGTTAAAATGAATATAAATATAATATATATACTTAATAATATTCATAAATAATTATTTTAATAACTTATAAATTATTAAAGACATTTTATAAATTATAAATACATATATACACATACAAAAATAATATTAATACAAATGTAATAAATATTTTTAACACATTAAAAAAATACAATATTTTTAATTTTAAAAAAATAAATTATACATAACATTAACTAAAACAATACAGAAAAATATTGGATAGCGGAGGGAAAAAAATTACTATTCCCACTCCAAAAGTGCAACAGTAGGGAAAGTGTTGGATAGCGTAGGGGTCAAAATTACTATTCCCACTCCAGTGAGTGCAACATTAGGGAAAGTGTTGGATAGCGTAGGGGTAAACATTATTATTCCCACACCAAGGAGTGCAACAGTAGGGAAAGTGTTGGATAGCGTAGAGGTAAACATTACTATTCCCACTCCAGAGAGTGCAACAGTAGGGAAAGTGTTGGATAGCGTAGAGATAAAAATTACTATTCCCACTCCAGAGAGTGCAACAGTAGGGAAAGTGTTGGATAGCGTAGGGGTAAAAATACTATTCCAACTCCAACAACTGCAACAGTAGGGAAAGTGTTGGATAGCGTAGGGGTAAAAATTACTATTCCCACTCCAAAAAGTGCAACAGTAGGGAAAGTGTTGGATGGCGTAGGGGTAAAAATTATTATTCCCACTCCAGTGAGTGCAACATTAGGGAAAGTGTTGGATAGCGTAGGAGTAAACATTTTTACTCCCATTCCAATGAGTGCAACAGTAGGGAAAGTGTTGGATAGCGTAGGGGTAAAAATTACTATTCCAACTCCAGAGAGTGCAACAGTAGGGAAAGTGTTGAATAGCGTAGGGGTAAAAATTACTATTCCCACTCCAGTGAGTGCAACATTAGGGAAAGTGTTGGATAGCGTAGAGGTAAAAATTACTATTCCCACTCCAGAGAGTGCAACAGTAGGGAAAGTGTTGGATAGCATAGGGGTAAAAATTACTATTCCAACTCCAGAGAGTGCAACAGTAGGGAAAGTGTTGGATAGCGTAGAGGTAAACATTACTATTCCCACTCCAGAGAGTGCAACAGTTGGGAAAGTGTTGGATAGCGTAGAGGTAAAAATTACTATTCTCACTCCAGAGAGTGCAACAGTAGGGAAAGTGTTGGATAGCGAAGGGGTAAAAATTACTATTCCAACTCCAGAGAGTGCAACAGTAGGGAAAGTGTTGGATAGCGTAGGGGTAAAAATACTATTCCCACTCCAAAAAGTGCAACAGTAGGGAAAGTGTTGGATAGCGTAGGGGTAAAAATTACTATTCCCACTCCAGTGAGTGCAACATTAGGGAAAGTGTTGGATAGCATAGGGGTAAAAATTATTATTCCCACTCCAATGAGTGCAACAGTAGGGAAAGTGTTGGATAGCGTAGGGGTAAAAATTACTATTCCAACTCCAGAAAGTGCAACAGTAGGGAAAGTGTTGAATAGCGTAGGGGTAAAAATTACTATTCCCACTCCAGTGAGTGCAACATTAGGGAAAGTGTTGGATAGCGTAGAGGTAAAAATTACTATTCCCACTCGAGAGAGGGCCACAGTAGGGAAAGTGTTGGGTAGCGTAGGGGTTAAAAATAACATACTTATCAATTAAATACATTTGTTAATTAAACAATGATTTATTAATAAATTAACAATACATCAATTATAAATACCAATAAATTAAAATGAATAATTACTTTAATAACATTAAATTACTTCCCACCCTATTCCCCAATAAACACAAAACCCACTCTGCATACAATTTAACACAATTAATATAATTATCAATTAATCAATTAATAATAATTAATTACCAATTAATAATTAATTAAGAATAAATTAATTATCAATACCAATAAGTAATAATTAATAAAAATGAATTACCAATTAAGTATTTAAGAATAAATTACATATCAATATCAATAAATATGAATAAATAATTACTTAATTATAATAAATTACTTCCCACCCTATTCCCCTATAAACACACAACCCGCTCCTAAACTAAATCAACACAATGAATGTATTTATCAATTAATAAATTAATTAGCAATTAATAAACAATACATTAATTATCAAAACCAACAAATAAAAAATATTAATTAGTTTATTATAATTAATTTACTTCCCACCCTATTCCCTTATAAACCCACAACCCGTCCAATAAAAAAATAATACAATTAATATAATTATCAATTAATCAATTAATAAAAGTTAATGACCAATTAATAATTCATTAACAATAAATTAGTAATCAATACCAATAAATAAAATGTAATTATTATTTAATTACAATTTCATTACTTCCCACCCTATTCCCCTCTATAAACCCACAACCCACTACAGAACTAAAACGCAAAATTCACTTTAAAACAAATTACTAACTTCTAAACAATTAATACATATATTTAAAAAAAATACAAAACACATACATATAAAATGCATACTAAAATACATAACACTAAAATAAACATTAATATTATTAACATCGATATTTTTACTAGTGATATTAATAACTTCTATATTAACAAAAACAATATTTCTTACCTTCAGATCAATATTCTGGTCACCGATATTCTTGATGTCAATATTCTGTCCCTACGATATTTTAAACTCGATAATAATGTAGGTCGTAATAAAAAAAACTCGATATTTTGTCTGTGCACCCCTCCATTTTAGGAGAATAAAAGGTCTAAAACTAGTATTACTGTCGTGTTATTTCTTAAAACTTTTTGCAGACAATTAACCTCCAATTATGATATTTATGCAGATGCACAACCTCTATTTCCCACTTCAAATCACCCACAACTATAATGAAAGCACAAGTTAAAGTTCCATATAATTGCATGCATCATCATTGCCTTCCAGATTCTGTACTTGCAGCACATGCAGTTCATGGATAACTCATTTTTTACGTACCACACATTTGTCTTACAACACCGCTTGGCAAGATTTATTTTGAAGATGGATACGTTTATTCCGAAACCCACACCAACCTACCACAATCACTCTAAAGTTTCTTTATTCATCAGTGCATCAGACCCCTCCAAAGACTTTTGGAGTTTATTTACATACAGATGGAGGAAAGTTATTCTGCACTTCCTGCAATATTGTTGTAGACCATAACCGCAAATCAACAATTAAGAACCATCTTTTGAGCAAATATCACAAAAAAAGTGAGGGACATACTTTGGTTCTCAAGGCTGATGATGGAAACTACTGCAGTGGTAAAGGACATCAAATTGAACATCATTCTGTACAGGTGTTTCTTGAGGCTGACAAACCTCTAGGAAAGGGAAACTACCCATCTGTCCAAGCTTTTCTTAACCAACATGCAAAATGCGGTGCTGCTATGCCCTTAGCTGATCAGCTAAGGACAATCTGTGTCTCTGATGTGAACCAAGAGGCGAAAGGGAGCATTTCAAACAAACTTGCTGTGCAAAAGGTCTCAATTATTGTAAATGAAACAAGTGATGTTGACCACAGAAAAGTTCTCAATGTTTTAGCTTGCTGCCTTGGAGAGAGCATACTTGGCCATTAGGTCATTTCTTCTTGACACTAGGTTTTTGAGTGCAGTAAATCACAGCAATGTGGGTCGGGTAGTTGTTCAGACCCTGACAGAATATGGAACTGATTTAAATGGCGAGGGGATGTAGCCTACTGACTATGGCGGTCAACCTTGCAGCAGGGAAGCTGAGTTTTGAGTCTCGGCAGGGACGCTCAACATCCTGTGACTCTGGGCAAATCACTTAATCTCCCAGTGCCTATCAAAACATGACTGTTTGTCAGTAACGCAGCTGGTGCTCCTGTAAAGCGCTCTGATACCTTCGGGTCTAGTTCGCTCTATATAAAACCCACAAAAAAACGTAAGTGCGTTTTGACACTGATAATGCATGAAAAAGTCTTTTTCCGAAGTTTTTAGTGGTCTGCTTGCAAACTGTCTCCACATCCATGACATTGTTGCAGGGGTGTTTCAGAAGCCTTTCATATTAACACTTTCATATATGAAGATGTTCCGAAAGCTGTTTTTTTTTTTAATTTTTTTTAAAACCTTTATTTCGGTAAATGCACAATACACAGCGTCTGCCTACAACCCCTCGGGGCCGGCCGCTATGACATTGTAGAACATAGAACAATAACGTCAGGATAAGAAAAGGTTTAATTTTATGATTTTGTCGAGTACAATGTAGTGAACTACGAAAGGAGTCGAAGCTAACATTGACCAGGAGAGACATAACCGTTCACGGAGCTCCCAGAAGGAGGCGTTATATAGGAAAGCATTTGCAAGGAAACAGGTAGCCACCATCCGGGAACTAAGAGCAAACACTATACCACAGAATGATAGAACACAATAAACTCCCAACTAACACTGAACCCCGACCCCGAAGAAACAAAGAAACATAAAAGAAAAGGAAACCGAAGAAGAAGAGCGAAAGAAAGAGAAAGAGGGCCATAGAGACAAAGAAAAGACATAGAACACATCCCATCCCCCCACCCTGCATACCAGCGGAAGGCCACGGCCCACCCCCCCCCAATAGGCATGCCTGTCGCCCCAAATGAACCCCAAGTAGGAAGAGAGTCCGGAGAGTGGGAAAGAACATCCCAGTCTCCGACTCCCAGAGAAGGCAGGAGGAGGAAATTTTACATACTCCCGGTCACCACAGCCCCATAAGCATCCCCCACCCTGAATATCATCAGCACAACTGAAGTAGCAAGCAAAGCAGCAGGTGGGGAGACTCCATTCCAAATGTGCAAATAAATCAGATAATTAGCAGTCCCGTCCTAGTACCCGCCCGCCAATACGTACAGCAAACTAAAGGGAATCGCCCAGCCCTGGCCCGATCCTAAGTGGCCCCACAGATCCACCCCCGCAATCAACAATAGCAAATTACACACATGCGGCACAGCAAATACATAGACAAATATTCTAGTCCGGGTCATGCCAGGCGGTCAGGCAGGATCATCAAGGGAGACAACATCAGCCCTGGCCAGAACGCGGAGACCCCACCAAGCATGGCCACCGCTGGGAGTGTACCTCAGGCAGAACAAAGGAGCAAGATGGCCGCTCCCGGCATAGAAGACGCAGAGGGAGAGGAAGCGAGAGTTCCCAATCATAAACCATCACCACAGCGATAGTAACCAACACAGTTTTCCCCACAGAACGGCACATACTCCGGCGATGTTGAGGAAGCCGTGGCAACACTTGCAGAGGCAGAGTCTCAGCTTGTAAAGTGGAAGGGAGCTTTGTATCTGCAACTTTGTCATTAAAAGAACACTCGACACTGTAGCCAGGGAGAGGACGTTCCACAGTATCCCCCTGTCGCCACATTGTATCCACCTCGAAGGGAATGAGAGGCATTGGGGGGTCAGACAACCGCAGTAGTTCCCTGGATGGCATAGCAGCATCGATCTTCCGCTCCAGTTCTCGAGTGTGTTGGCACCATGTCGCCCTCAAGTCTTCCAGGGCTAGAAGGATATCACCATAGGTCAGGTCTGCTCCTCGCTTCCGCATGTCGGCAGTATGTAAAGGCGCCACCAGGACACCCTCCAGCTCGACAGTAGGCAGGGAAGCTTGCGTCAGGGGTATGGAGGCTTCCGTCTTTCCGGCGAGGTAGACCGGCACCGCCACCATTTTGGCAGTTAGCCCACAGCGGAGGGGTGAGGGCGACTCCATAGGGCGGAGGAATAGTAGTTAAGGCAAGAAAAGTTACTGCTCGCTATACGGGGCTCACTCGATGGGAGAGCCCTCGGCTGTATTGCAATGCGGGTGGTGGGCGCTCTAAAACGGATACCGCTCTGACCGCTGGTAGCAGGACAAAGGAAGGTTCGCCAGCCCGGGCCCAATCATACAGGAATTCTCTCCGTCGCGAAGAAGGCTCCGCCAAGCCGCCCACTCCACATCCGGTCACATTTCCCCAGGCGCCGGTCCAGCCCCAGGTCGTCTCACCGTACGTGATAAGCGGTGTCCGGTGACGGTGGTCGGGCCAGGGTGCGTGGGCAAGGTCCGAAGTCGGCAAACTCTATGAATCCTCGACCAAAAAAGCCGGCGGGGACATCGGAGGAATGCGGAAAGTATCAGCGCATTCGTGGTTATATTTGCTCGCACCGTAGGCAGGATTAAAGATCAGGATGTCATATAAACAGCAGACGGGCTGCGGAGCCGGGAGCTCAGACGTCCTGTCCGTCCGCCATCTTGGCTCCTCCCCCCTCCCGAAAGCTGTTTTTACTTCCCAGCGGATGGAAATCCCTTTACCTGCAACACTTGAAGGACATAAATACTGCCAGGAAAGCGACCTGCTCTACCAGCTGATGCTCATACTTTGAAGCAACAACATACCACAGTGATCACCTTACATACCAGAGAGCATTTCTATTGAAGAATATGGAAATTCCCTCAGTCCTGTGCACGCCTTGATCGGTTTAAAGGTGAGATTTCACTAACCTAAATCAATGCATCCTTGTACGAAAGTACATGCTTATTTTGAAGGTTTATGATTGTTACATACTATTCTACAAATATAACTAATCGTATATACTTTTTTTCTTTTAAGGATATGCTTGCAGATGAAATTCAATATATGAAGTTGCAAGTAGAACTTGCATTCGTGTCAGAAAAGTCAACAGTCTTGACATCACTTCTAAACAGATTCCAATTGCAGATCCCAGTGGCTACCGATGTTGTTGACACTCTTGAAGAACTGCAGCTGTATCTTCAGTTACATAGTCAACTGGCCAGTGACAGCTAAAGCCACCTTTATAGCCAATATGGTGCTGTAACTTCTTCACAGCAACAACTTCTCCTGAAACAGTTCCAGGAGCTTTTTGTTGATGTTTCACCAAAGCTCTTGAAATACATGATGGGGGATGGCCAACCAGGCTATGAACATCTAAAAGCAGTCAGAATTTTCAACACTGCAAAGGTACAATTTTTGTCACAAATGATGAATGACTCTTCATCAATCCCTGGATGGAATCAAGTGCCAATGGAAGAATTTGATGTCTACCTCACGATATTTGCACCCAACCACATCGCAAGACAAGCTGTGTGTGAACTGGACCTGTTTTGGAAATGTACAAGTGCCCGCATACCTGAGTTGGCTGCTCTTGCCCTCATTTGTGTAAACAGTGTAACAAACTCAGCTGATGCAGAGCCCAGCTTTAGTGTACATTTTTGATTCAAACATGTCAAGAGTCACTGTGGCCTAGTGGATTAGGTACTAGTCTCTTACTCTGAAGGTTAAGTGTTCAATGTTTGGTGTTTCAGTGGTTCTGACATCTCAGTTAAAAGTATAGTCAGTGGTATTTTCTTTGATAAAAGTGGAAGATATTTTTTTCTTTTCACCTTGTTTGAATATAACTCTTTTTAAGCAAGTCTTACCCAAGAGAATAAAAATCTTCTCTCGCTCTCTCTCTCTCCTTTCTCTCTCTCTGCCCTCCCCCCTCAACTTTGTAAACGATGTTACTTTAGGTGTACATTATCCTACTGCACTACATTCACCTTGGTTTTCGATTCAAATGTCATGTATAAGTTTTGATTCATGCCAGTAAAGAGTTATTGTGGCCTTGAGGCTAATGTTTTAGATCCTTACTCTTAGGATTAAGTGTTGAATGGATTGGTGAGCTCATTTAAAAGGATAGGCAATGCTTGTTGTTTCTTTGATAAAGGCTGGGAAATATTCTTTCCTTTTCACCTTGTCTCAATATGTCTCTTTCTAAGTACGTCTTACCCCAGTGAATGCAAATCTTCTGTTTATCTCTCTCTCTCTCTCTCTCTCTCTCTCTAGCTCTCTCTGTCCTTCCATTCCACACTGTAAACAAAGTTACTATAGGTGTACACTAACCTACTGCACCACATAGGCTTGGGTTTTCGATTTGAATGTCATATATAAGTTTTGATTGAAACTTCTAAAATGTCACATGTGGTTAATGTCGAAGACTCCTACTTTACTATAGGTGTACACTAACTTACATCACTACATAGGCTTGGGTTATCGATTTGACTGTCATAAATTAGTTTTCATTTAGAATAAAAGACGGTAAAAAAATCACTCAATGTTTGTAAAAGAACCCTCACTCACCAACCTAGTGGTGACATGCTTCATCATTGGGTTCCCACCAGAGAGGCCGAATGCCTCCCTGGTGTGCTACTACGCCTGTGTTACAGCGGAGCTGGTTATTTTGTTTAAAAGGGGATTTTTAAGTGCAAAAAGTGAGTGCGGGATCCTTTGAGAGGCACCGAGTAGGTGTACTGCGGGCGGAAGGCTTTGACAAATGTGTGACTACAAGCCACCACCCTCCTCCAGGAACCATGAAGTAATTCTTCTTTGAATTCTAAATACAAGGTTTTCAGAAATTCTGGTTACAGAGTTTCATCAACCTCCACAGGTTAGGGTGCGCCTTAGGGTGCGCATACCGCCGTGGGGTTTCTTTTTGATCCTGACGAATGCCCTGCTAAAAATGCACATAAACGGCAGAAACATGTTGATCAATTTCCTTTTTTTCATCACTTTCACTTAATGGATACACCTGGTAGATTATTCCAGTGTTCTATCCTTCTTTCTTTCTGTGCCAGATTTTCCATGTATAAAGTCTTTTTTGGATAAAATCATGGCACTTTTTTCGCAGCCCGAAATGCATTGGGATTTTAGTAAAACACTGCTGGTGATGAACTTTGCATCATTCGTATTCTTTCAAGAGGCCTGGATGGACACAGTTAGAATATCAGAAACTTGAAAATAGGCAGTATTTTCCGAAAGTGGATTCAAATTACAAAAAGGAAATGAAGGTTAAAAGACGATTAATATAGATTCCAATGATTATATGGATGAACTTAATAGGCATATATGATTGCCAAAGAAGGCGGCGTTTAGCTGTGCGTCTGGTTGGGGGCAAGAGGTTGCCCCATTTCAAGCAGTTGTTGTTTATTCCAGTGGCATTTGGGCATGCCACATTACCGGTCTGCACGCATTCTTGGAATACTTGGATAAACTTTGTAAATCACTGATTACATGGTGTGCATCCCAACCCCCTCAATTGAATTACTTTTTTAACATTACCACATTGCACTCACTTTTTGCACCTAAAAATCCTCTTTTAAACAAAATAACCAGCTTCGCTGTAACACAGGCGTAGTAGCATATCAGGGAGGCATTCGGCCTCTCTGGTGGGAACCCAATGATGAAGCATGTCACCACTAGGTTGGTGAGGGAGGTTTCTTTTACAAACATTGAGAGATTTTTTTACCGTCTTTTATTCTATAGCTCTCTTCTGTTGTTTACTGAGGTATTTCCCTGGGGGATTAAGAGTAGTAGAGTAGAGTACCCTCCCTCTCTTGTTGTTTGAATATATCTTAGTTTCCATTTAAACATCTAAAGGGTCACTATGGATTTTTGATTAAGGTCCAAGATTAGTCTTTTGAAGGTTATGTGTTCAATTTGTGCTGTTTTAATGGTTCTGTGTGTATATTTTATTTTAATGTTTTTATTCGTTTTCATAGTGATCAGCATACAGCAAAGCATTATCAACATCAATA
The DNA here is from genome assembly GCF_964204655.1 of Triturus cristatus. NCBI lineage: Eukaryota > Metazoa > Chordata > Amphibia > Caudata > Salamandridae > Triturus > Triturus cristatus. The sequence goes on along the minus strand of NC_140590.1, from coordinate 1,658,397,425 downwards.
AATAAACTAGTCTCATCCATATAAAGATATCTTGCATTGAGCTGTTATATTCCAAAGTAATCTTTTTATGTGACACTGTACTTCATTAACATTCAGAGATTCTCAGATAGCTACACTTCAGTTCATACAAAATCCAATCCTACCACCCCAGTCCTCATCATCTATATCAAATGGAGTTAAATGTGCATGCTCAGCAATTACACTAGTAGTGGCAGATAGTTAGTACCTATGACTTCTCCACCGGCTCAGCCAGTGGTACACAGTTATGGCCCACCAAAAGCCCCAATCTGCCATATTGGGAGTCATATGGACCAGTATGCAAGTCACTGCTCTCAATCGGAAATGTTTGCAGGTATGTTTTTATTGGCTGCCAAATATTCTTCAGTCTGGAAGCAGGGGGTTGAAGTGATGCATATATGTCACTAGAGGTATCACAGTCAATCATGTCCCATATCCACTGCTTGACTGTGGGACATGAGTATGCTCCCCAGTGGACTGACACCTGTTGTTTAGCCAGTAGCAATGTGATGGTTGTGTGTCGTCGGACTCCCTTCTGTAATTTTAGGACTTAAGCCAGTAGGGCTACCAATGGGGAAGGTTCAATATTCATCTCTATCATCAATGACAACACACGGAACACCTCTTCCCAATATTTCAGTATAGGTGCACAATTCCAGGCCAAGTGGGTAAAGGCTGCATGATCTGTAGCGCATCTAATACAAATGTGGGGCCTAGAGGGTTCCAGCTTAAAAAAAAGCTGTGGTGTGTAATACGAACAATGTAAATATTTAAAATGTAATAATTTATCACGATGGTTATTGGAGGCACCCTTGGTTTGCTCACAACAATAGTACCATATTTTGTCAGATAGGGGAAATCCCAGGTCATTCTCCCATGCCACCCTCGATCCTCCATCTCTGATGGGTTTCTTTTCGACAGCTGCATGGTAAAGTCTGAAAACCTGTGTGCTCTCAGGAGTCGTGATTACTTGTGACAGTAATGGAAAGTCTGAAGGTTCAAGGGGGGCTGTGGGAATTGTCAAGCGTGATGCACTATGGAGCCTAGACAGGATAAATCTGTCCATATGTGTAGCGTTGCTACCCTCATGAAGTGACGTCACTGATCGCAAACTGGATCCCTCAAATACATCACCAAGCATCTGTATATGACACACGTGAAGAGTTTTCTGAGTTAGTGTCTCCATTGTGACTGGCAGCCATGGGTTATTTACTATTGGAATGTGCGGGGAATAGAGATGTTCAGTGCTCAGATATCGCTGTAAAATTTTCCATGCCCAACATGTTGTTGCAATCTTCTGAATTTCTGAGGCTGTTCTGGACAATCGCAATGGTAAAAGTGTGTCTTATGGGAAAGGAAAAATCTATGAGCTTTCCAGCTTCGAGTATTGGAGGCGTGCATCTGGATGATACCATTAATATGAGAAGTGGACTTCTGCCACCAAGTAATAAAGATCAAAATCGGGCACTCCAAAGCCACCACGTGCGTACGGCAATGTAAGGGTGGACCATGGGTGTCGTCCAGCCCATGTCAGCCGGATAAGTATGCTATGAAAAATGTCAAAGAATGCGTTAGTGTGTACGATAGGGATGTTTAAAAACAGATATAAACAAGCATTTGCAATGCAATAGGTCTCGCATTTACGCGAGTTTGAGCTATTGACATTGCAAATGACAATGCCTTTTATTTTTGTTTTTGTTTTTAAAACATAAATAAAAGGCATTGTCATTTACAATGCCAATAGCTTAAACCTGCGTAAATGCGAGACCTATTGCATTGCAAATGCTTGTTAATACTGCAACCACTGGGTGGCATAGATGTGAAATGGCCTAGTATGACTTAGTTCTCTTTTCAGCCAAGAGTACTTGAGGAGCACGGATGTTGTGCCAATAATTGCGCTGTTAAAAGCAAAGCGATCCTTATCATCATCACGTTTGTATAATGCGCACTAGCCCAGCAGTCATTTAGCCCTACTCAGTGACCTTTTGGCGCCGACCGCAATTTCAGTCCTGATAATGACGTGTGTAGTGACCCTCACACCCGGATGTACTGTACTCAACCCTACGGGGCATAAATAAAAGTGAGAAAGACTGCTCGAGGTCTTCTTCACCCGCACAGCAGTTTGTGGTGCTTGGTGTCTGTTATTGTTGTATGGTCTGGTGGTATTCACGGGGCAGACTGCACAACAGTTGGTGATGAAGGAGGGCCACCTCACGGTCCCCAACTTTCCCCTACAGCCCGGATCGGCAAGTCACCGTAACAGTCCTAGCGAACCCCCACTAACGCAATTGTTGCTAGCCGCATCTGCGCTTCTGCCTCCACGTGTCAGCAAGCTTCAGCCTGGATGGTGCCGACCGCACCTTGCACTGAAGGACTTTGTGTGTGAGCTGAGGTATAGTGACCAAGGGTGTAAATAACAGGGAGTAAACCCGCATGTGGTCTTCGCCCACACAACAGTCTGTGGTATTTGATGTCTGTTATTGTTGTGGGGTCTGGTGGTATTCACGGGGCAGCCTGCACAACAATGTGGTCTTAGTCCAAACGCCAGGAGCGCCTGAAGGGTCACCTGTGCCCATTTTGTAATTTACATGATGAAATAAGTTTTGGATGAAAAAAGTGTTTCAGTGCTGTTCTGTGATCATCCGTTGAACGTGTGGGGCGGTTCTAGTAGGTGACAAATGGAGTGCACAGCATTCGACCTTGCAGATGGGGTGGCTCACCAGTCGTTATTTCAAAAACCGCTACAAATCTTGAATATTGTCAAATACTATTTTACGGTACGGCTGCTGATCAACTGGTACCAATTTGTCCCTCTTCCTCATCCGTAAGAGAGGGCTGAAGACGATTAGGACTGAGTATAACAAAGCCGATTGGCATGCACACTTTCGTAGATGCATGTATACACAAATCCGCGTGGCATTCCTACTTTTAAGAAAGAGAACGTGGCACATACAATATTTACCCCCAATGAAAATGTGGCCACATTTGCACTCGTAGAACAGGCTTTGTTTGCATGGGGTATGATGTGCTTCGGATGAGTTTATATTTTCTAAGACATTATTAAGGCGTTTTACATTTAAGATCAAAAATGTCCACATCTACGCATCACGTTTCCAAATAGCGAAAGTTCCTGGAAAAGTGTTTTTATTCGTCGTTGAATTTAACCTATTGCAGACGGTAATAATACGCAGTGATGTGGAATTCCTATAGCCCGACGCCCGGGACATATTGTTTGGGGTCAAGGGCAACAAGTTTTCATGTGTATTTTGTCCTTGGGACAAGTAGGCCCAACCCCCTAGAGCACAAACCCTTTGGCTGCCAGTTTACATTACTTCATTATGGATCAGGTAAAGAGATTGCTTGCAGTTAAGGTAAAATTTGTGTCCATGTATTAAAGCTGTTCAAACTTGTATTTATGGTTCATTAATGCAAAGCCTTTATTATTAGGGTGAGTGCTCTACATAAATGCTGCAAGCTCAGACTGCACAGACAGTGATTGCAGTATAAAAATGTATACACACGTTTTCAATGTTTAGCAATATGAGGCTATGTATAATGCTCCCAGAATGCTCTCTGATTAGATGGAAATATTTGCAGTAGCTTGAAAGCAAGATTGAGGATTCTTTGCTTTCAAAATAAAATGTTCACAAAAGAAAATGCAAACACATTTCACTGAACAACTGTAAACCTTTAGATACCATTTCTTTGCAGCACATTTATTAAAATGTGTTGATGTATGGTAGTATTTCCCAAAAATATTCATAATGGAAAATCAATATAACCAGTTTTAATAAGATTATGGAAAATATCAAAATAAACAAGCATTGGTAAAGCCAGTAGGTCTGAAATTGTTGGTCAGCTTTTTGGTTTTTGTCAATGCGTGACTTGTTTTCGCATGGTTTTCATAAATCCTTATTCGTGTGGGAGCTGCGGGCCCTTACCATTATAACAAACACTGGCAAAAGCAAAAATTGTTTTTGGTCTCAAAAAAGCACACATTGCCACAGTAGTTCCTGGCACTGAACAAAACGACTGTGTTGATATGCTCCTTGTGAAAGAACAGAATGCTGTCACTCACAGTAGAGCTAGCCGATAGACAGAATTTAATAAACTCAAAATGTCATGGTTAACATCAAACCTAATTATGGGACAAATTATTAAATAAAGTCTCAAAAGTGCCCCCATGTCCTTGCATTAGGTGCAGATATACGGCTTTCGTGAATTCACAAGACTTTACAGAAGTAGGCCAAGAGATAGTACTCCTAGAAAATATCTGTGAGGTGCATTGTAGCATGAGCAATATGCAGGTGTAGATTTGCTCATGCGAAAATCTGAGTGTTTGCAAGTTCACTTTCACTCAACCACTTTTTTCTCAACCCTGCAAGAAGTTTTATGTCTGCCATTGTCGGGGGTAAATTTCCAACCTTTCGCAGTATAGGAAAAGATTAGAGGAGAGTTGGTGAAAACCCTTAAAACATGCAAGTTAGTAGGTCTGCACAGACTCAAAAGGGCATTCAAACCCTGGAACTATTGCTTACCATTACCTTCAGCCCCAGTATGCAGATCTGCGGAAACGTGACAACATAAGGGAATTGCTAGTATTAAATTAAAAACCCTACTATGGTAGGAGCCCTGGCATAATCAGAGAGGCTATTTCAGAGCTTTTAAATAATGAGATTGCTGCCATAATTTGTCGCCGCTTTACATGGCACAAAAGGGACAAGTGGATTTTTTTACAGGACAAGTAGATTTATGAAGCAACCTGACCCATGGACAAGTTGATATTTTATTAAATTCCACACCCCTGTTTAATACGCGTGTTCTTTCTTTGCTGATTCAGCAGACTGTTTACAGACAGCAATTTACTGCCTGCAGCACCATCTGGTGGAATCCGTGAGAAGATGCAGTCTTTAGTTTGTCAAAAATGCCCATGTTCTGCGACTACAGACTAAAGAATTTACAGCGTGCCACAAAGATATGTAATAAGCGCGGTCCTGAAAGTGAAAAGGACCGCTCTGCAGCCGGAGCATGGGGATCTCTTGTCTTTATGGGGCCATGTGTTTCTAATTAGAAACACATAGCCCCATAAAGATAAGAAAGTGCTTTGCAACAGACGCAAAGCAGGCCACCGAGTCCGGCTCGGAGGCGAAAGGGCGCCTACAGAAAACCCTCATTTACAATGGCAGGCGACCGTTTAGCATAAACGGTGACGCCAGCCAATGGAAATTAGGGGTGGGGCTTAAAGCCCTCTTCTGAAAGTCCTTGTCAACAATAAATCTCGCGAGGCGAGCAGCGCATGCGCTGCCCACGCCACGCGAGACCTAAAAATGGGGGAGTACTACCATTTTTACTATTGCGATTCTACCGGCCATGGTTAAGAGGAGTTTGATCTATTTATTGACAAGTGTATTTAGTTTATCGATCGCAGGCCCATGATTCAATCGTATGACCTCAGCACTTTGGTGGTGAAGATATATTCCAAGGTATCGAGGGGGTCGGAGCACCACTTCAGGGGGAAGTCCAATGGCGTCTGAAATGTTGCGTTAGTTAATGGAAATATTTCTGATTTTGACCAATTGATCTTGAGTCCGGATAATGCCCCAAAGCGGACAACCTCTCTCAACACTGGTGCGAGGTTAGTCGTAGGGTCTCTTAGGAACAATATAACATCATCTGCATTGGTCAGTAGGGGGCCTCTTTGAAATCATAAACCCCACGCCAAATTTCGCTCCTGTAGGCACCACACAATGGAGGCCATTGGCACTATAAACAATAAAGGTTGACAGGGTGCAACCCTACCGCGTACCTCGATGTAGGGGAAATTGGTCTGTAATTACACTATTCAACCTGAGCTGTCCAATTGGAGCGGTGTACAGCAGACGGACCAGATTACAGAAACCCATGGGGCATCCAAGCTTATTCAGCATTGCGAATAGAAACAACCACTCTAACGAATCGAATGCTTTTTCAGCATCGAGTTGCTCTGCTGCCACTGGGACACTGGGCTCAATTTGATTGAGGACTGCGAACATGGTGCGTAAATTTACAGCTGTAGACCCACCAGCTACAACTCCCGTCTGATATAGGGACGGGATTGTATTCATTAATAATGATTGTCACGTAGCTAGTACTTTGGTGAGTATTTTAATGTCATGATTTAGTAAAGATAATGGGCGATAGGAAGTGCAGTGTTGTGATGGATTACCGGGTTTCAAGAGAAGAGTAAAGATAGCCTCCTGCATCCTCGGCGGGAGCACCCCCTGGACAGTGCCTCAGCATATGCCTCGAGTAAGTACGGGGTCAATTCGTCTTTGTATGCTTTGTAAAACGTGCCCGTAAAGCCATTCAGCCCCGGTGCACGTGTGCCACTCAAGTCTTCAATCACCTGCGCAATCTCTTCATTAGTGATCGGCACAGCCAGGTATTCCTGCTGCCCCTTCTTCATCCAAACCATAACTATTTCAGCAAGGTAATTTGATATGATATTTATATCGAAATTGGTCTTAGACGTATATAAAGTAGTGCAATATTGTAGAAATGCATTGGTTATGTCTTTTGACGCTGTTATTACTGAGCCATCATCGAGATGGATTGAGGGAATCATTGGCTCTTGGTATAGTGGCCGCAGCGTGTTGGCTAATGCACACCCTGGTCTATCACCCTCACCATAGCTTTGTGCTGTGGCTTATTTACTCAGGTATCTCACCTCTCAAAGGGCCTATTCTTGAAACTCTTGTATAAGTGACGCCCGCATGCGCAAGTATGTGGCTTGATTCTGCTCATTAGCCTTAGAGTCTAATTTCTTTTTTTATATATATCTTTTTATTATTCCAACATAAAAGTCATATACATTATCAAATTGACATTTCAAGTGATTGTACAGTACTGCTTCGTCATAAGTGGGGAGAAAACGGTTACAAACATTATATCTCATCATCACATTCTTCCCTTCTTTGCATTTCTAGCTCCACTGTTGGGGATACACATAGGTTGCCCCGGTAAGCATTCCATTTGCCCCATTTCCTATCCCACTTCTTAGGACACCCCCGCGATTTGAATACTTCCGTTTCAGCAATCATGCATTTCTCTAGTTCTTTCACCCACAATCTGGAAATAGGTGCAACCACCGCCACCCATCCCTTCGCAATCTCACGCTTAACAAGGGTGTGACCCAGTGTAGTTAGTTGTTCCACCTCTGTGAGGTCAGTCGATTCCCATACATTAAGAAGACCCAAGCACGGTGTGAGGGTGACTTCCTTTCCTAATGCGTTCTGAATATGGGTCGTGGCTCCCTCCCATAGGCTCCATATCTCTGGGCATTCCCAGATCATCTGATAAAAGGTGGCCGTGTGCTGGCAGCCCCGGAGACACATCGCGTCTGATCTGGAGTCTATCTTAACTAGAGTGACCCCGGTTGGATACGACCTGTGTAAAATTTGAAATTGAATCAATCTGAAATGGAGAGTAATTGCTGCTTCTCTAGGGTACATTAGTGTCGTCTGCCAGTCCTCATCGTCAATGAGTCCCAGGTCTTTCTGCCATTGCTCTTGTAATTTATGGAACGTGTCAGGTAAATTATTGCATAACTTTTTGTATGTCAGTGATATAGCTTTTGAGTGTAGTGGTCCGTCCAGTAATCTGTCTTCCAGCGGTAATGTCTCAGGTATGTCTGTGAGATTGGGTATTGTACATTTCACCGTGGGACATTCCATATCTTTCCCTGAGCTCCTCAAACCTGATGATCAAACCTTTTTTAATCATATCTCCAATAGTGGAGATTCCTATAAGGTCCCATTTATCAAAGCCGTGTTGATGACATAAGTGTCCCAGTCTCTGTGTATACCATAGGGGCGTGGCTTTGGTAAGGATATTGGACCATCCCAGACGGCTGTTCGCTTGATGCCAGATCATCACCGTGTGGTATGTGGGCCCAAAGTATCTCTTCTTGTTCACTTTTGAGTATAATGCCCCTAGATATCCTTTAGGTCCTGTTTGGTATCTGTCTAAAAGATAGGCTAGATCCAAAGGGGAACGATAGATCCAGGGATTCACTACGACTAATTGAGACGCCCAGTAGTAGAGACTTAGGTCCGGGAAGGCGATGCCTCCGTCATACCACCCTATCGTCAGTTTTTCAAATGCAATGCGAGGAGACCCCACCGTCCCATAGCAGCGTCCGAATTGCACTCTCTATTTCCGAAAAGTATGTACCAGGGACCCAATGTGGGCAATTTTGGAGGATGTAGAGAAAGCTTGGGAGAGCTAACATTTAAAAAAGAGCAGCTCGGCCTACCAGTGAAAGCGGCAGAGATCACCAGTGTTTCACATCCGCCCGTAAGCGGGACAATAGGGGTGCCAGATTACGGTCATAGAAAATAGTGGGCCTCGAAGTTATGTATATTCCCAAATATCTGAATCCCTCAGTGACCACCTCCACACAACAACCCGCCGGGAGCCGAGGAACCGGACCTCGGAGTACAAACAGCACCGATTTGCTCCAGTTTATAGCATACCCGGTGAGAGTCTAATGTTTTTAAAGCCAGTTCTGCCTTCTCCAGATCCCGGCGAAGGGTGTGAATGACTCCAGAGTGTTCCGCTATACAAACCTCTCTAATAAATGCCTTGAAAGCATCCCAAAATGTCGAGAAATATTCCACTGACCCAACACTATGTTGAAAAAATACAAATATTGCCTCCCGGACCACGGCATGGAAAACATCATCCAACAGGGTGTTTGTAGGGAAGCGCCAGGGTGCACGCTGTGGGACAGTATCTGGCATTCTCATAGGGAGTAGTACAGGGGAATTATCGGAAAGCTTTCTAGGGAAATGCGATATATCAACAAGTGAGTGGGCTAGGTCAGGGGAGACAAACCAGTAATCTATGCGGGACCAAGTACCATGGGGGGCCCAGTAAAATATGTATTCCCTGGTGCCTAAATATCTGAGACACCATGAGTCTGTTAAAAAGTGGTATTGAATGATCTCAGTAAGCGAGCATAAGGAGCGAGGTTTTGTGACATGGCCAGGAACTGTTATGTTGAGTGCTGGAGTCATGGGTAGGTTGAAGTCCCCACCCATCAATATAGTGTGGGTACCTAAGCGAGTAACGTGCGTGGCTATATCTGTAAAAATGTCAGGGGTGTCCGTGTTAGGGCAAAGATATTGATTAGCAGAATGGGCATGATGCCCAGCATCCCCGCCACCATTAAATAACGGCCCTTGGGGTACGCAACAACTTCCCTTGAGGCAAAGGGCAACATTTTATGTATTAAAATACATACCTCCTAGAGTAAGTGCTGTAGCTCGCAAAAAATCTGTATGAGCCCCAAGCTGCAGCAAATTGAGGTGTGCTACTAGGGGCGCAATGCGTCTCCTGGAGGAGGGCTAGGCGTACCCCATGCCTAGACAAGTATGACAGCACTTGGTGACCCTTGCGAGGGTTGGATAAACCACACACATTCCAGGATACGCACTTCAATGAGGGATTGATAGTTATTTTGTTAGACGCGGGCATGTAGCGCAACAATCAGAAAGGGTGGGGAAGCAGGCACATGGTGTACTGCGGCTGATGATGATCGCAGCAGTCAGAGGGCGCACAGTGTGTAACAAATGAACATCATAGAGCACTAGATCAAACTGCATGGTAATGTATGAAACTACAAGCAACATAACTACTAACACCCCGTTACCCCCTCCCACTTATGGCAGCAAAGAACAGGCTGCCATAGCATCCCTAATTTCAAATCTACACTAAAAAACACAGAAACCATTGACGGAGTCATCCGCGGGGGTGACAATGCCTAAGAAAAAGCATCATTTTGGTTGTGGATAAGTATATTATTATATGGCGTACTCAACAACAATATTGTATTGACCAACACTGTAGCATACCCATAGAGGCTAGAATTGACAGAAAATAGAGTACGGCTTTTTTACCGTTATTCATAAAGGATAATTAAGTACATTCAATATAGCCTTTGCACATATGTGCACATTAATCATTGCCACCTAATTACACTCTTCTAAATACCAAATAAATACATCCCACATAAAACCACTATGCCACATAGCAACCATCCATACAAATACATTCCACACCATGCCACATAATTCCCATCAGCATCATTTCACTCAAAATACCACACAGTTCCACGCCACGCAATTCAGCTCCACACATTTCCATTCTGCACTACATAATTCAAATCAACACACTTACACAACAAAAGCATCCAATCCACACCTCAAAATTCACCATCATGTCACACAATTCAACAGTTCACCACATAATTAAATTCCACTACATACCACGCCACAAGACAACATACCAATACACATATTTACACTCCATAATGCTCAATCCCATTCTACATAATTCCAGCTAATTTAATACTACATAATTACTATCCACATAATTCCACTAAACAAATACACACACACACTATTCCACCCCACACAATTCCACAACTAACAAGTTCAATCCAATCCATATAATTAAACTCCACACTATATACATCCACTCCATAAACAAAAGACATTGTCATTTACAACACCATTAACTCTAACTTTCACTAATGGGAGACCAATTGCATTGCAAATGCTTGTGTTATTGTACTTTGTGGCAGATCTGCTCCACTCTATCTGTTGGGGCTCTACAAACAAATTTGGTGATGAAGAATAAATTGTATTTTTCTTAACAACTTTTTAATTAAAAAGTTCTTCTCTTTAATTTCCTGTAATTCCCATAGTTGAAAAAACAAGCATTTGCAATGCAATAGGTCTCGCATTTCGCGAGTTTGAGCTTTTGGCAAGTGGGCTGCTGGATGCTCTTGACGTAGGAGTGGTTGATCATAAGAACTTGCAGGAGACACATGTGAACTCTCATTCAACGTTCTGTGGTGCAGTGTGGCAGCAGTGCAGTGAGCGGCAGCCAGGCCTGAAAGCACAGAGGAGTGCAGCACGGTAGCGGGGCTTGGGACAGAACCAGGGTCCCTGGTGCTGGACACGGTGCAGGTGCAGCTGTGCCTGCTGCACGCATCCTTTCATCATCCGTTTTACAGCTGCCATTAAGTAGTTTGTGGGAAAGAGGAGGACTGCAGGGTGCCATGGGCGGGAAACGGAAACCAGTTATGTCACTTCCTTTACGATGGATGATCGGAAATCCGGTGACGTCCCTTTCTGTGTAGATGGTTGATAGGAAATTAAGTTCTCTTTGTAGGTTTCTTCTACTGCCTAGATATAAGCCCTCATTTATTCCCCATGATTGCAGTGCAATACAGCAGGTTAAACATTCACACTACACATATAGCCAGTGCACCTTTGTGCATGACGGCATTTACAGGCATGAGCACATTGAGGCTTGGTACAATCAGACTACAGCATTAGTTTTGTATTTCGGTATTTCCCCATCTCTCCTTTACTCATCCCAAACCTCCTCCTACTGCTATCATCTCCTAATAAACATTTACTAGATCCTTCCATCGACTATCCTTTTCAATACAACGAACAGACTTGCATGTCCACCAGGCAAATCAATTTAATATTTCACCATACTAGTTTACCTCTAATCCTTATTGGATTCAGGATTAGCGTACTACTTGTAGAAAAGCGACTCGACACCGTGTCTGCGGTAGTAAGCGCTATATAAATATTTACAATAACAAACACACACAAGTAGATAAAAGTTGGAGAGATTGCTGCTCTTCCCGAGAGTACATATGGAAAGATAAACTGTTTTCAAAGCCTGCGTTCTATACGTTTTATCTTGAGTAACACAGATGCAGGCCATGGAGCTGCTAAGCTCGGCGTTTCATTATTGCAAAATATCCATCCAAGATAAGGATTGACTGAAAACTGGTAAATATAAAACTTTGCATCACTTTGCAATTAAAACGAAGGTGTGTTATTACCAAGAGTGCTTGGCACTGTACCTGTGTGCGTTCCATCAGAGCGTGGCGCTGCACTGTAATGGCATTCTTGTTAAAAAAACATCTCTGGGGTAAAAATCTTTCACAACAGGGCACATAATTTGACAGAATATTTACCCTTCTTACTACCATACTCCTGTCGGTACACTGTAGTCACCAGCAAGCCACTTTCGTCCTCATGAGAAGGAATGATGGCAGCCGTTTCACCAACTCTCGTGAGGAAAACGGCTGGGTTTGGCAGGTACCATGCATGAAGATGGAAAAACTCGCAAAAAAAAAATTAAGCATTACAAATGCAATAGGTCTCGCCTTTCATTAAGTTAAAGCCATTTGCTTTGCTATACAATACCATTAGCAAAGCGAATGGCTTTAACTTAATCAAAGGCGAAACCTATTGCATTTTCAATGCTTGTTTTGTTTGTTTTTTAGCACAGGGCGATTAGCAGAAGCAGGACCAGTACTCGAACCTGGCTCCCCAGTCCAAAGTCGTCAGCTCTTACGCCACATTCTCACCTCCTTTTGCGCTATTTGGTGGTCAGCAAATAGAAATAAATACGTTCACTGCACTCAGAGAAAGAGAAAAGGCCATTTATATATTAGCCCACGAGCACACATTGTTTCATAAATGTTTAAGGGATGTTGTGAAATTGTTTTAACAGGGCCACGCACTCACTCGTTGGACCGCAAAAGATATGATTAGGCAGCAGTGGCGGCTCCTCCATAGGGGCGTTTGGGCACCGCCTCACTGCTTTCTCGCAGTGCGAGAAGACAGAAACATAAATGGTAATAACTACCATTTATGTTTCTGCTTCTTTCACTGCGAGAAAGCAGAAGTGCCTGGTTGGGGGTGGGCGGTCCTGCTCGAAGGCAGGGGGGGAGTGGCTTGCCCACTGTTGTGCATACTGACTGTTTGATCGGCCCTGGGGCTGACCAAACAGTCAGTATGCGCAACAGTGGCCAAGCCACTCCCCCCCTGCCCTCGAGCAGGACCGCCCACTCTCCCTTTTCTCTATGTAGGCTGATGCAGCAGCCTACATAGAGAAAATGGCCCGGCCGGGGTGCCGCCTCACCAGTTGTGATTGGAGGGGGTAGGGAGGGAGGCTGCCTTACCTGATGACGCGAGGAGAGCTGCAGCCGCCCGGCCCGGAATTGGAAAACCCAGGAGTCAGGACCGGACGTCGGGAACCATCCAGAAGATGGCGTGGGACTGTAAGTTTTATTTTATATATTTTTTCCCATTAAACCACTTCCGCCTCTCCATCACCCCGCGCAGCACGATGACCCAATTTCAAATTGCACCCCCCCCCCACCCGCCCGTAATGCTGGCCGCGACTGTGTCTGCTGGATATGTTTTGTGGTGTTTCCTGTAAAATCAATGTCTCTGACTCTTGCAAGCTAAACATGAATCAACACAAGAAGCTCACAAATAAAAAAACAATTCCACAAACGATGGATGTTTCATACTTCTCCTTCCTACGTCCAATTGTGCCTGACCCGTTTTTGTTAGAATCCCTCTGCCGCGAAATGCAAGCACTGCCAAACACCAGGGCTGCCTAGAAATTAATTACTCATTAACCACCACAAGGGCAGCCCAAACCACCTGAACCAGGGGCATACAATAATTATTAAATACCAACACCATAGTAGCAAAGAAGCTTCAAGGGAACTTACATATATATCAAATGGGTTCTATGTTGCTCTAAATTCAATTCAGCAACTGACCAACACAGCAAGTTAGACAATTAACAGTCTCGTGGGGCCAAAAATCGAATTAATCCACTTCAAATTAAGCCCGTGTTGTTACCAGGCTAAACCGCAAAAACTATTTGGATAATGCCTAAAGCAATGAGCTATAGCAATCCAACGTTTCACGTAAGAAGGGGGCTTCAAAACATCTGAACATTGAAGCCCCCTTCTTACGTGAAACGTTGGATTGCTATAGCTAATTGCTTTAGGCATTATAGGTAGACACTATCGCATTATACCTATAACCTCTGTAAGTAAAATGTGCATGTTGAAATATAAAACATTGTTGTTATCTAATAATTAATTATCATTATCCAAATGGTTTTTGCGGTTTAGCCTGCTATGCAATGGTTATTGATGACCATTTAGTGTGTACGGTAGAAGGTTTCTTTCCTTTTGCTCTCACCCCTTTTTTTAAAGATAGTTTCTTTTGTTTTTGGGAAAGCACACTTTCTAAAAAACATTTCAATGACCCTTTTTAAGCTAATTGATTGCATTTATGCTGTTTTTTATTTTTAGACTGTTCATTTGGGATGCTCAGTTAAATTTTATGTCCTGATGATGACCATAATGCCAAAGGTCGAAACGCCGTCGACTCTACTGTGGCCGCAATTATTGGAGGACACATTGCTTTGTTTGTCGGAGTTTTATGTAAAGTGTTGAAACTCTGCCCTCTATGTTTCTTTCTCCTTGTCCGCCACCTGTCTGGTTTTGTATATGATTGTAATATGTTATATGTACCAGCTTACGATACTGAGCCCTGGTGATATTTTTCACTGAATAAATTTTGTATTATTATATTTTTCAATTAGGGTCTTTTATTCTATTTCTTATATTTTTTGGTATTTCAATATGTGCATTGTTATACTTGTAAATTTTAGTTCATTAATTGTTCTTACTTACTGTGAAATTGTATACTCTGAACCCTTGTTTGGAATAATTATTAGAAATGAATTACAGCGGATCACGTATGCCTCTTTCTTGAATACTCGGATTTGTAGGACGCGGGACAATGTGAGTCTGGACCCTTTCATTCTCACTACTTCATTTATTAGTCTTTAAACTTCCCTGGGCCTTCACAGAGGGAGCTGGTCACTGGCAGAATCTTTAAAAAAAAGAGTATTTCCTGGTACGGTGGCAGAATGGTGTCGTGGAATATTTCATTAGTTCTCCTTTGAGGTGCCTGTAAAAGAAACATGCATGTACCGTGTCACTCATTGTTTCACGTATGCATGCATTCATCTATCCATTTACTCATGGTTGCATTCATCCATCTACAATACAATACATATAGGCACTTTCAGTCATAAGCCAGAACTACAGTCTTTGCTTGTTGTCTTAATGAAGAAGACAGTGCTTTTCATTGCGTTCTATTGTGGAGTAAGCTACACGCCATGTGGCGTTACATTTAGAAAGAACAATCCGATTCTGCTCTTGCGAGATGTAAATCACAGAAGGCGCTTTCTTAGTATCACTGGTGGCAGATTTTATAAAAGCGTATTGCGTTTTGGCAAAGTGCACAGTTATCCGACTCAAAACTAAAGTGGCAAGTATGGAATCTATCTGCGACCCTAGCTAAGGGCCCAGTGACACCTGGGCCCAAGACTACATGTGAGTGCTTTACTGGGATTTGCACAATAGAGGGGTTTCTAGAGTCAACACCAGGGCGAATGCACTTGGATTTACGCTAACATTTTTATGCCTCACTAATATAGATACATCGACATGTCCCACCCCGTTGTGCAGCAGGGGAGGTTTTATGTATTTAGAGTTTGCCAGTGAAGCAGTACTTTTGTTTTGTTTTCTTGTCTTTTTTTTAACAGCATTGTTTTACCGGGTTGGTAAGTGCATCAATCGTGGGGTACTGCAATGACTGATTGATGGGTGGATTGGTAACCATGTTCTTCCTGCTTACATTTCACATGCTTTACTTTGCTTTTTCCAGGATGTTGGTACTTTTTATTTAGGCAGCATATTGCTCTCTGTCTTGTCTAGTGCGTAATTTGAATGGAGTAGTTGCAAGTATATTACGGTTCTGAATCTAAAAGCACTTGCTACCACCTTCCAGGCCTCTAGCAATTTTCAGAAACAATAAAAATGTCATGATGACGCTGATGGTTGATGTTTTTCCTAGAGAGAGATCAGAGTTTTGTCTAGTGGAAGTTTTGACTCATGGAAAGGTAGCACAGAAGGTTAATGTGCCTCTGTAAAGAACATGTACCTGATGCAGATCACAAAATGCACATGATGGAAATAGGTCAGTGAGTCACTGCTTTTGTCAGAGAGATCCTTGTGTTACTTGCAGTTTGTAAGTTAAAATCCTTACATAGAACAGTGAGCTATTAACTGTCATCTAAGAGCTGCATGCAAACTGCAAGGTAAAAATGACAGCCTTAATATGTTTTACCCCCAGTCTTTGTTTGATTATCTGAATGTTTCAAATATAAATTGTTATATTTTTATTGTCAACACCTGGTAAAGCCTGACCACCATTACCATAATTTTTGGGCGAAGAACAAGAGGCCCCAACCTCCTTTGCTGCTCTTTCACCCCGGCTACAATATTTTTTTAGATTGGAGTTGAGGCTATGTGTGTGGTCATTCTACATGGTGGTTGGGGTGGGTGCACATTGTACTCAGAAATTCATTGTATTGCGAAGTCTGCTATGAAGCTCTGTAGTTATACTGAATAAGCAGCTACCTATCTTATGACATCTCTTTATTAATGTAATAACTACACTTTCACAATTGCTCTATTAACCTTCCTGCTTTCTCAAATGTGCTTGAAAATGCACCATTTGGCCACTCTTTTTTCAAAATTTTCTCAGGGGGAAACACCTCCGAACCGCCCTTAGGTTGTTTGCGCTCACTCGCAGCGCTCGCTCGCTACGGTGCAGTGTGACAATGATTTTACGCCTCACCACTTTCAAATGTCACCAGCCGCCACTGTTAGGCAGCACTGCCTTGCTCTAGCAGATTTCAGTTCCAATAACAGACAAGCATTAAAAATGCAATAGGTCTCGCTTTTCATTAAGTTAAAGCCATTTGCTTTGCTATACAATACCATTAGTAAAGCAAATGGCTTTAACTTAATCAAAGGCGAGACCTATTGCATTTTCAATGCTTGTTGTAAATTATACTTTTTTTTGTATTGAAGCTGTACACGAGGACACATTCATTTGTAGTAGGCACGGGAAGATGATGTAATTTGCCCCGAATCACAGGTTGCTGAGCTGACTCCGAGATTAGAACCTGGGTCTCCAGTTTTAAAGTTGCCTGCTCTGCCCTTTAGGCCTCCTGGGTGACAGATTGTTAAGGGGCGCACCACTGCCTTTTCCACCCTAGGGAGCTGTATGTTTTTGGCACTGCGGTACGACAAAAGCGCATACAGCCGGAAAATTAAATGGCGCCCACAGACAAACAATTTTGCGCTTATTTCAAATGGGGACAAACAGTTCATCCAGACAGCTGAAGCTTGTTTAGCTGACATCATAGACAACATACCAGAATGTACCTGTGCATGTTCCATGCCATGGCATACATGACGTCATCAGTCAGCCAGGGTGTAGCTATTGTTAGTGCAGCAGGTGCAGTGACACCGGGTCATGAGTAGCCCACAGCGTACCAATTGCTGTTGAGTTTTACAGTGGAAGCATAGGTCATGGTCAAAGGTCATGGGGTCCATTCGCTGCAACTTAGCTATAAAAGTGCAGTAATTCACGGTTTTCCTCCTAACAGCGCTAAAATTGGTGGGATTGCTCAATTTTGTGGTGTTCAAAAGTAAAAGTAAAAGTGCTAGTCCAGAAATACAACGTATGGTTGAGTGAAACACAGCATGAACATGTCGCAACCTACTTGGCAGTCACGTGAATCCTGGTTAATCCAAACATAGATTTCAAACTCCCTAACTTCTGACAGTGGTTAAAATAGTAACTACTCTCCAAGTGACACACAGCCGGGTGCTAAAATGAAAGCCCTGCGCCGTTGTTGGTAAGAATGAGGTTTTACTTTGTAGTTAACATCTGTATAATTGTGGGTAACAGTTTCCATCAAGCTGCTCTTATCTTGGAAGCTCTTTCAAATGCGCACTCACGTAGTTGCTAAAGAAAGAAGGGTGCGTGCGCCAAGGAGTCTGTGGCAGTGTGAGCAGTTCCTTTAAGTTTCAATGTGCATTTTATTGCCGAGAAAAGTAACATTTGTCATCAGGCTACCCTTAACCAGGAAAGTCTTTGAAATGCACACACACGTAAATGCTAAAAGAAATAAGGGTGCATGGACAAAGAAGTCTGTGTCAGTGAGAGCAGTTTATATGGTTTGTGTTTTGTTGTATTGAAGCTATAAACAAGGAAACATTCATTTTTAGTAAGCACGGGAAGATGAAGTTGCTTGCCCAGAATCACAGGATGCTGAGCCGACGCCGAGACTGGACAGGTGTAATACACACGAAAGTGCTATGACCATCTATCAGCAGTGATTAGAAAACATAACAAGAATAATTGAGATCATGAACATCAAATATCACAAGTCTTGCCTCGGAAAGTAGCCACAAGTGCGAGTTCCCAAAAATCATCTTTCCTTGGCACATCACCAACAAGGAAGACAAAAGTAGCGTGTGTCTTCCCGTGGGCTCGAGCTCCCCGTGCGCTGCTGTACGTCAGTCTCGCGCCCAGATTGAAGTGTCACTTTAATCTCGCTAAACGCGGGCTTTGAAGCGGCAAGGGGCGGGGAGCGCATTCCAGGCGGGGGAGCGGACCCTTTGAAGTAGGTGCACGCGCCAGTGGGCTGAAGCGCTTCCTAAAAGTGGATTGCATGGCGGCACGATGCACGTGATTGTGCGCGTGCTAGCCATGCAATCCACTTTTGGGAGCACTTTGAAATGCCCCTTTACTAGAGTCTCGCATTGCAATTGCTATCGCAATAGCTAGGCGAGACCTAATAAAGGACATCTCCGAATGAACGGCACGGCCATTGGCAGCCATCTTAAAATGCATAAGGGTCCTTTACTTATACATATCTATCAAAAACTAAAAGCATAATCAAATACCTTTTGTATGAAACAGTTTAAGAGTTGCACCACCACGGGCTAAAATTGATTTTTGTACGTAAAACTTCAACACAATTGTCCATGAAATAGTTTGAATTCTGCCCTCACCATACTGACAGGATAGGGACACCCCATTACGAGTAATTACACTCACATAGGGGAGTTACATTTTTTTGCCCTGAAGAAAGTCCTGGACCATTTTTTGGCCCCTTTTCGGACTGAAACATGTCGGCACTAGGGTCCTAGGACCATAACACTCCTAAAAGACCCATTTTTATTTATTTTAACTACCCGGACAGACCCAAGAATAAAGGGATACTGGGGATCTGCCTGAGGTATTTTATCTAGTTAACTCCCTCTGCCGTAAAACATATTAAAAGCACTCCCAACACTGTGGTCGAGCCCACCCGGACTTCTAGGGGTCTGGGTGACCCGATGATGAAGCATGACACCACTAGGGTGTGTGAGGGTAACTTAAAGAAACACCTAGTTTCCCCACGACCACAGTTGTATTAGGCACAACCTCATCTTAGGAGTTCTCATTTCTCCCCCCATTCCTTTATCTTACTAGATCTCCTCTCAGATCTGTTAGAGTATTTTTTTGTGCATATAGTTTGTATGGGAGGGTATACTCTACACAATCCTGCCTCTCTTACCCCTTAAGTCATTGGGACTTCCCAATACTTTGATGTGTTATAGATAATTGAGATCATGAACATCAAATATCACAAGTCTTGCCTCGGAAAGTAGCCACAAGTGCGAGTTCCCAAAAATCATCTTTCCTTGGCACATCACCAACAAGGAAGACAAAAGTAGCGTGTGTCTTCCCGTGGGCTCGAGCTCCCCGTGCGCTGCTGTACGTCAGTCTCGCGCCCAGATTGAAGTGTCACTTTAATCTCGCTAAACGCGGGCTTTGAAGCGGCAAGGGGCGGGGAGCGCATTCCAGGCGGGGGAGCGGACTCTTTGAAGTAGGTGCACGCGCCAGTGGGCTGAAGCGCTTCCTAAAAGTGGATTGCATGGCGGCACGATGCACGTGATTGTGCGCGTGCTAGCCATGCAATCCACTTTTGGGAGCACTTTGAAATGCCCCTTTACTAGAGTCTCGCATTGCAATTGCTATCGCAATAGCTAGGCGAGACCTAATAAAGGACATCTCCCAATGAACGGCACGGCCATTGGCAGCCATCTTATAATGCATAAGGGTCCTTTACTTATACATATCTATCAAAAACTAAAAGCATAATCAAATACCTTTTGTATGAAACAGTTTAAGAGTTGCACCACTACGGGCTAAAATTGATTTTTGTACGTAAAACTTCAACACAATTGTCCATGAAATAGTTCGAATTTAGAACAATGTTTGAACAATGTTTCAAAATGTGTCATGCTTAAATGTACAAGTGTATATTTCTATTACACTGAATTTCATTTTTTTTGGTCGAAGATCCTATAAAATTGACCGAAAATCAACAATGCCTTTCGCTATAAGATGGCTGTGACATATACAAGTCTCGCTCTATCTGTAGCACCTCTTGACAAAACCTGTTACCGCCTCTTCCCTAGCGTCTGTTGCTTCACCGCGCCTATTGCGTATGGTAGCGTCATGACGTACGCGTGGCGATGCACGTTGAGCGCGAGGCAGCCCTGGTGCTCTGCGGAGCCGCTGCCCTTCTGAAATTCTGCCAACGGCCCGTTGATCTCTGCGCGATTTCAGACACGTCCGAGTTGGACACTGTGTAGGTAAGAACTCGGGGGGCAGCTATCGTGACCTCGGCGGTTTCACAGGTTGACAGGGAGAGGGCGTCAGGGGCCCGGGTAACGCACGGAAGATGGCGGCCGAAGCGATAAAATGGCGACCGAAGTACCCGGTAGAAAAACTGAAGGTGTGGCTGGTCAGGTGAGATGTTGAAGCTGACTGATCATTACTTCGGAGGAAGGACTTTGATTGCCCCGGTACGTCGAGCGAGCGAGGCACTCACTCCGATGTGGCTGCTTTCTGGAGGTGCCTGAGGCTCGTTGGAGACGCGTCCGTGGACCGTCGCGGTGGGGGGGTTGGGTGGGGTGGCTTATCGCTCGTCTGCCTCTGTGACGTACCAATGACCCGCGGGACTCCATGGAGACCGGGCTCTGGAAGTAAACAGGCCGATGGGCCCGAAGCCGAGGTAGGGTTGAGGCGTGACAGCTGTATGGAGCGCTGGCGGCTGAAATCGCTTGGTAACGACAGGTGAGGGGATCGCTTTCGGTTGGGTTAGTGGTTAATAGATGTTGAAGTTAGAGACCCCAATGGTCGTGGATTTTTGCTGCCAGTGAAAACTTGTATGTGGTCCAAGGAAATAATCTGGTTGGACTTGTCACGTGTACTTAAGGACGTCAGATCATTGTCCTTCTGTCGAGACTGGCGAAATTGTAGGATTGTGTTGTAGGAAGATGGAGGCAATATGATTTGTGTAGTTAATCCGATGGGCTGTGTAGGATTGGTGGTGGGGGGTGGATTCTGGTGCGGTCCGCCGAAGAAGGAATATGGGATGCATGTTGTGTGGTCTGTTAAGAGGACACTTGGCTGGGCCTGTTCGGAGAGGAGGTGACCATGGAGGATCGGGTATAGTCTTTCGTAGGTGGTGATCCGGTAGTATCTTTTGTCAGTGCAGGGGTGGAGTGTTGGTAATCTGTTTTAGGGGTGGACTGGTGGGGTCTGTTGAAGGATCTGGCGGGGTCTGATAGAAGAGGGTGCATCTGCAGGAGTTTGAAGGGGTAGATGATGGACCTGGTGGGTCTTTTGTGATGTTTGAAGGGGGGGAGGTCTATGTAGTGGTGTTTTGTGGAGGAGTATTTTTTTAATTTTATTTCATAAGTTTTATATAGCTCTAACGATACCCGGGGGTATCAGAGCGCTTTACATACATAGGTGCATTACGTAGCATGATATAGGGATGTATAAAAATATAAACCAAACATTATAATTAGGCATACATTGTACAGCAAGACATAAGGGTGCACGAGGATATAGGCAACACATTATAATTAGGCATACAGTGAAGGATGGGGGGACGCTCACGAGATTGAGACATTCCAAACTATCTATATATATATATATACACACACACACACACATGTTCAGTAGACCTAACTGGTCTGTCGTTTTGAACCGTGTCTTGATAAAATATTAACCTCTTCATCCAGCTTTCCATGCTGAACTCACACATATTAAAATGTAATGCCCCGTCCCTAACACTGTTATGTTTAAATTTAGAAAGACATTTTTTTTAGTACTTGGAGCGGTCCAAATTGACTTTATTTTTAAGGATTTTTGTACTAGATTCTTTATTGGTTTCCTTTTTTGATATTAAACTGATCTTGCCTGTGTTAACTAACTGGAATGTCACTTCTTATGCCTTTTTAAAATTGATACACCATTGTAAAATTAATAACGAGTCAAGTACAAAAACCTGAAAAATTGTAAATTTCTCCTGATGTTAAGACATCACACTTCCTTAATGAGAAACGTGTGTGTTTGTTATTTTAAATATTTATATAGCGCTTACTACCGCAGACAAGGCGTAGAGTCGCTTTTCTACGAGTAGCACGCTAATCCTGAATCCAATAAGGATTAGAGGTGAACTAGTATGGTGAAATTGATTTGCGTGGTGGACATGCGAGTCTGTTCGTTGCTTTGAAAAGGATAGTCGATGGAAGGATCTTGTAAATGTTTATTAGTAGATGAAGCAGTAGGAGGTTTGGGGTGAGTAAAAGAGATGGGGAAATAGTCTCTACAAGTGGATTAAGTAGAAAGATGAGGTATCCGATGAGCATAAGCGGGATACACAAGTGAAGGGTCTGCTTGGAAGATCTGAATAGTAAGAGGTTTAAGATGATACACGGATGGGTAGAAGAGAGAAGGGTTATTTTGGGTATCATAGTAGAATGGGTGTGGGATGAGTTGGAGTGGAGAGATATATTTAGTGTTGCAGGGTGTCCTTGCATCTAGCTCACTCTTTTTACCCCCTCTTACCCTGGAGTCAAAGCAGTGCTTTCTGATGTAGTTGTATAATGGTTAATTAAGTTGAGTGTAAGTTTTTTATTTTTTTTATTTTAAATTCATTGCTCTCAAAATTTGAGCCATTTATTTTGGGAAATTGAACTTACACACACCTGGCTTTGCAAATGTCGTTTTTTTTTGCCATGTCTTCCAGTCATTTCCATATCTTCTATAAAGTGATCTTTTTCCCCGCTGTCGTTCTTCTTTTCAGTAATGTTAATCTGTGTAGGAGAGTGGTCTGGCCTTTGTTGTTTGAGGGAACATATGATAGTTTTCTCCTTTAGCAGTGTGAAATCATTAAGTTTCTTTAGTGAGTTAATGGACACAATAAAACTAAGCAACTTAATTTGCAGATATCACCATGGTGTTATTCGAGTGGCTTGTTCCCTCAGGGTGAACTGATGTCCCAAGTCCTTGATGTTGATTGATACATAAAACCAGGATGTTGTGGTCCTGGTCGGTGGTAGATGTAAACATCTTTTTATGGTCAAAATTTGCTCAAATAACCCAGGTTTTAATGAACCTATTACACTTTGCAGGGAGTCTTTAAAAAAGATTTTGCTATCTCAGTCAGATTTATTTAATCTATATTAAGATTCCACCATTGGAATCCTTATTCTTTAGGCTTCAGATCTCACTTGAGATCTGAATTCAAGGAGATTGTGTACTTTCTTGAAGCAGAGTAGACACAACATTATCTAGTATATTTGTTTTATAGTGTTGTATCGCTTGTCAATGAGGCAAAATAGTTTGCTGTAACCATCTTGGAGGAATTAACATCCTGGGCATCTGGCAAGTCTATTACCTTGCTAAATCAGTGGTTTCTGTAAACAGATGGAAACTACAGCCAACATCCTGGCCCTTTCCTGTCTGATATTTGCAGCAAAAGGGCATTGTTACCCATACCTTTGTTTTATTGGTTACCGGTCTGCTTGTGACTGTTTGCAGAGGCAAACTGGATTAATTTGGTCAACTGGAATATTCCATCTGACCTCCTGAAGCAACTGGTCCTGTTGCATAGACACGTGGGTACAGGTTAAGGTGTGCGGCTGGGAGTCTCCTTACAGCATATTCCAACTACCAAAGGGGTGAAGCAGGGGTGTGTTCTTGTCACTGACCTGTTTAACTTCTTCCTGACATCAAGAATGGATAGCTGCAACTCTCACGCCCTGAAGCTGGGTGGAATTGTTCTCTCTAATCTCCTCTATTCTGATGGTTTGGTGCTTGTTAGAAATGGGTCTCTAGTTGGCAAGGGTTTTCAGCTTTGTCCAAGTATGGACCCTTCCTTCTAGTCAGGATAAGGGAGTTACACTCCTAAACTAACCCCTGCTCACCCTCTTGGTTGCGTGGCACGAGCAGTCAGGCTTATATTAGCGGCAGTGGGTAAAGCATTTGCACATAACCAACAGTAACACAGTGAAAGCACTACAAAAGGACACCACACCAGTTTAGAAAAATATACAATATTTTTATATACTCAAACAAGACCAAAAGGATAAAAATCCACAAAACAGTACTAAGTAATTTTCATTCATCAAAATAGACTTAAAATATGGTTAGTGGGGCTATCACTGCGTAGTGAAATACAAATCCAAACTGTTCAGCCAGACCGCAGGCCAGCTACGGCGTCGGGAAGACCCGCAAAACAGTACCTTTTAGAAATGGAGGACGTTCGTGACCACTCTGAGCCCCGAAAGGCAGGTGTTGGTTCTGGAGGTTGGTGCAGGAGTTGGCGGGCCTTTAAAGTCACAATTGTTGCAGATCGAACTCCTTGCGGTTGGAGTCTTGGCTGCCTTGTGAAATGCAGCATGCAATTCTCTCAGGTCGTGGTGCAGACAGCGGCTCGGTTGTGGTCGTCCAGCGACATCTGCGAGGCCAGGGCTGCGGTGCGAAGTGATACGGTGCTGGCATTCAAGGTGCAAGCAGCGTCGTCGTTGCCTAAGCGCTGCCTGAACTGGAGTCAATGGTGTTGGTAGACCAAGGATGCGGGATTAGGGCGGTGCGGCGGTGTCCTTGAACCACGGTGCAAGAAGCGGCATCAATGACTGCGTAGGGCGGTATCTGGGATACCAGGACGAAGGCGTGAAGCGAGGTGCCCACAGGTCACGCCGCAAGCAGCGGCTAGGTGGTGTCGTCAGTGAGACCAGGGTTGCGGGGGTGCCCTCGGGATACAGTGAGCAGCAGCGCCATAGACCGCGTCAGGTTGCTTTTCTTCTGTTAAAGCACAAAACACACAGCCTCCAGCGCTTATGGCAGAAGTCTTTGCTTTTCCTGAGACTTCTTGAACAGGGACAAGCTCTACCTCCACCCCTTGGAGAAACTCGCAAAAAGAAAGTTGCAGAAAGTCCAGTCCTTTCACTGCCCAAGACAGAAGCAGCCACTGCATGCCAATACAACACAGCAGGATAGTCTCGCCTCACATCTTCTCCAGCTTTTCTTCCTGGAAGTTTTCTTGGTTCCAAAAGAAGTCTAAAATGTTGGGGTCTGGGCCCCAATATTGATACCCCAAATTACTTTGTCCTCTCAGGCACAGATTGTCTGTGCTTAGTCCAAACAAGTTCTGCCCCCTCTGTCCCGATTTCCTGTCAGGGGGTGAAGACGGCATTGTGGAAGGCAGACCAGGCCCATTCAAGTGCAATGCAATCCCCTCCCTCTACTCTAAATGCAGCCCAGCCCTGATCCATCATACTCGGGAGCCACGTCACATCCCCAGTCTCTCACTCCCAAAGCGAGACAGTCCACATCCTAGCAGAGGGACACAGGATGGCTAAGCAAGAAAACCACTACTTTCTGAAAGTGGCATTGTCAAACACAGAATGTAAAAATCACCTTTACTAAAATATGCATCTTTAGATTCTGAGTTCAGGCATACTAAACTTTAGTTTCCTATCTGGTCCCTATGAGAAGTTATATTTATAAGATGTTATACATTTACTCCCATGCCTTCCTATGGGCCAGATAGCCTTTCAATAGTGAAAAACAAAGTCAGCAGTATTTTATTATCTGGATGTGCCGCACACATCAGGGCATATCCTACCTTTCACGTACACTGCACCCTGCCTACATTAGGGGTGACTAATATGTAAGAAAAGTGAAGAGTAGGGCCTGGCAAGTGGGTGCACTTGCCAAGTCGACATGGCAGTTACAAACTGCGCGCAGACACTGCGGTGGCAGGTCTGAGTTAACTTTGAAGGGCTGCTTGTGAGGGTGGCACAACCAGTGCTGCTAGCCCACTAGCAGCAGTTGTTTACCGGCGCTGGGCACACACACTGCACTGTACTAGGGACTGACTAGTAAATCAAATGACCAATCATGGAAGCACCAATACATAACACCAATTGACAACAGGAGCACTTCAACACTGAACAGCAGTAAGAAAGTGAGCAGAGACACTAAACCAGCAAAAAACAGAGTCCAAACCGGGAGGTCAGGAAGCAAAAAGACAGGGGAAACACGCCAAAAGATGCCAAGTCTAACTGTGCTAATAAGTCACACCCCGGTCAGACTACAGTACCACCTTATGCCTGCCTATGTGGCAGAAAATGGACTCTAGGTTAACGTAGAGAAAACAAAACCATGCCAGTAAAAAACATGAAAAGAAGAGAACCAGGATGATATTTGGCTAACCAATGTCTGGAGTCAGTAACGGAATCTAAATATATAGGGGTCTTCACAGACCAAACAGATCATTTAAATCACAAAGAATGCCTGAGTATGTATGAGAGCCCAGTCCTACTCCCATCCCCTACTCCGGGTAATACAAGCAAAACTCATAAACAATAACTTATGGGAGTAAGCCATTCTGGGGATGAGATGCACCCACTGCAGGTTTGTTTTTGCAAAACTACTATGCAGAAATACTACAACCTTACTTCCATGTGGGGTGTTCAGCAGCGCAGTTGAGAAAAATATTTAAGATGATGTTCAGGCATACTACCTTTTTTGCTACACCAACTGCCCCAGAAACGCAATCCAGCTAGGACTTGCTGCTGCTCCTGCAGAATGGGGAGAGAAGATATGCTGTATATAATATGTATCTGCAAGGAGTTAATGAACGAGCAAAGAACAATGCAACAACCACTCTTTAATAAAAGAAGAATCTGAACAAGCCGGCAGGTAGTACTGGCATGCTACGCTCCTAGGGATCTCAACCAAATTGCTGTTTTGTGAGGATTTTCAGCAAGGTAGAAAGGAAATTAGCAGTGGCAACTCACTGTGGCAATCCAGATGCGCAATTAAGAACCTGCTGAACACGTGCATAAATGGAAGCCTGACTATGTCAGCCTGCACACAGGGAACTGCAGAAAAGGGCCACTAGTAAAGCTCCGAATTAAAAAACATGGAAAATCTAGAGTGGCCAAATAAGATTGTTCATCCGGACTGATAGTATGCACAGGTTGATTATTTTTTCCATATGTGCTAGATGTACTTGAAGAGGCCTAAATTGGACCATACATGTGAATTAAAAATACGAATGGCTGGTACTATTGCAAATTGGACAGGTGGTCCTATACTGAAATGCAAATAACTGGCAAGACAGGTAGCTGAGTTTGGATTTGTCTTTTAATACTTTGCTCTTCTGCACACTGGATATCCTAAGCCATGCAGTAATCCTTAGTGTTCTTTTAGAAATACCCTATTTGTATATATTTTTTGTATTGTGGAAATGGTTTTAGAATACTAGAATTTTAATATGGTTTTAATAATAAAGGTTTTAATTAACTGTGCAAAAAAACTTTAAACGTGTCTTGTACAAGGGTATTTTTGTCTAACTCGTATTGCATGGACAGCAGTTTCGTCACGCACTGTTCTGACGAGTGCTTCCTTGGGTAAAATTGCATCATTAGAGTTGCAATAAGTCTGCAGCCTTATTTAAAATGTGGGGCTGGAGGGCATACTATCTAGCTTCCCTGCTGTAGGTAGTCGGCTGTCCTTTGCAAAGATTACCTTTTGATAATCATTCTTGGATGGCATGGTACGAACCTGTATCGTACCGCGGGGGGTGGCAGTTGTAAATTCATCTCTTCCTACACTGTTAACCAAAAAGGGCCCCCTGTTGCAATTATTTTTACTATCTGAGGACAGTTAGTCATTGTTTTAAGTAGTGAATGATTATGTAGCGCACCACTTAAACAGGGGCATTTAAGACGTACTATTAGACCGATATGCTTTTCTTTTTGATGTCAAATTAGCCTACTTAAGTGAATCTGCATTACTCTTAAAAGCCCCTTTTGCTTTTCAGCCAACCAACACTGAGAACACCCCACCCCCCCCCCCCCCCCCCCCCTTTACTAACTAAGCCCTACCCTCTGTGTTGCTACAGTGTGCACTCAGGTAAACTTGTTGAAGCCCATTGGCACAACAAAAGAGACCGGATACATTCTGGATCCGTAGATGGTAGATCAAGCTTGTTAAAAAAAAAAAAAAAGCACGCAGAAAGCTTGCCATAGAAAATTGGGGGAGGAATATTCTTTGGAGGAGTGTTGTCACGTCACTATAGCAGACCTGTCGTTGCAGTCATTTTGTATGTTTTGGTTGCATAATGAGGTGTGATTTTGCAAGTCAACCTCTATCTAGATCTTAGACCATAGAGATCACAAGTTCTCGTACCTGATGAGGGTCTCCCGTGGTTTGGAAGTAAAGCATGCTTCACTTACCAGCCTGTCCACTTTTTCTGATGACTAGACTAGGAACCCCATAATCTGACCTGGTCATCAAGACTGCAAGGTGACTCCACTGGTTCGTTCTTTCCACATTGAAAGCAGTTAAATTGTATAGAAGAAGCTTTAGCTAGGTAGTAGAGAATGCCTACAAGATAATCATATATTTTCTATTTCTTCTTCATATCGGAAATGTTGTCGCCTCGCAAAACAGGATGATGCTGCCTAATTTTTTTTATAGAGCTTTGATTCACGGTGTCATTAGTTGCGATAGTGTTACAAAAGTACATAGTTACATTTCTGGCTTTTTAACAGTCTGCAAACACCTTTGCTACAATGCGACTCCTGCTTGTAACTGCATATTTACGTTCATTTGTGGTGTTCCGTACTAATAGTTTTGTGCATTTCTCCACCCTATTTTTTTCATTGCTTTACCGAGAGACAACTGTAACTGTCTACACAGGCATAGACAATAAAAAACACAAGCATTTGCAATGTGAATCGGTCTTGCATTTATTAATCTCGTAAATGCGAGACCTATTGCATTGCAAATGCTTGTTTGTAAAAGCGCCCATGCAGTGCCTTCACTTTCATGGCGGCTGCACCCATTACCTGAGACACAGCTCGTCTACGCAAAGGAGCACGGCCGCTATTCAAGTGGAAGTGTGGCATAGGGTAGATACATTTTTAAAAAATAAATAGTAAAAAAAAAAAACGACTGCGCTCCATGCGGCAAATAAACCAGAGACGGCTGCCACTGTAGGAGCGTGGCGTGCGAAAAAGAAAAAAAATAACGCTGGTGGGAGAGCATGTCCTGCCTGCAAAAGCAGGCAGGAGAAAATGTTTTAAGCAAATAGTGCTCGCAGGCTGCATGCTGTAATTAAAGGCTACGGAGTAACAACTCTTGTAACAGCGGATGTTGGCCTCATGGGAGGTTACAAAATGACACTGGTAATAAGGAGGGACTACTAAGTGTATTGAACAATGAAAAGCCACAGTTGCCAAAGGTCAATGACGCAAGTCAATAAAAAAATGTGGGCGGACCTTCCATACCTGAATATAGCGCGCATGCGCTGCCCAACCAAAACAATTTCCATACATGTCGCATTTGATCAGCCTACTTCATCGATTGGTTTACTCAGCTGTCATTCACATTTGGATCTGCCCACCATAGCATATACAGTATGAGGCGACGTGTCGATCCACTGCTTTTTTTATCCCCTCCATTCTTTATACTTTTTTTTAGGTCAGTCTTGTGTTTTGACTGTTTATGGGGTAAAGTAGATTACAGCCAGTAATGCCTTTTCTTTGCATCAGTAAAAATCATATTCTTGTGCAGGCGGGAAATTTACCCCATACAAGGTCAGAAGTAAAACTTCTTCCAGTGTTTGAGTGATGGGAAAATGGACATAGTTACTGCTCAACAGATTTTCGCATGAGCAAATCTACACATGCAAACTTGCTCGTTCTAAGCCCCGGTTCAAAAATATTTCCTGAGTATCATTTCTTGACCTCTATATATTCTTGTGATTTCATGAAAGCCGTAAATCTGCACTGATGCAAGGGCATATACCATAGGTGCACTTTTGTGACTTTCTTTAAGAATTAGGCCCCTGTTTAGGTCTGGCGTTATCCAAGATGCTTTGTTTTTATTAAAATTCTCTTATCTACCGGCTGGCTTCACTGTGAGTGACCGCATTCTGTTCTTTCACAAGGAGCGTTTCCGCATGCAAAGTAGTTTTGTTCAGTGCCTGGAACTACTTTTTAGGTCTCGCCTGACCCAGCGCATGCGCTGGTCTGGCAAGACATTTTGTGAGGGCTCAAAAAAGCGCTACCAGGCCAGCCTAGAGCTACAGTGCATGTGCGCGCGTCGCGCTTTACCGCGATTACTTTCACGGCCGCTTTGATGTCTAATCGCAATCACTTTCGCGGCCGCTTTGATGTTCTCCGTGAGGCTTCAATAGATTGCAGCAGTTAAAACAAGCATTGGCATAGTTAATAGGTCTCGCTTTTGGGACCTTATAAGTGTTTAGTTATGCAACTGTTCCACGGCTAAACACTTATAAGGTCCCAAAGGCAAGACCTATTGGCTATACCAATGCGTGTTTGTTGTTGTGGCTTTTGCCTATGTTTATTATAAGGGTCCAGAAGCTCCCACAACAATAAAGTTGTACAAAAACCATGTCAAACAAGACACACATTGCTAAAACCTAAAGGCTGACCACCAGTGTCATACCGGTTAGTCTTTGCCGGTGCTTTTTTTATTGACTGGTTGCACCGATTTATCATTGAGTATTTTTTTAAAATACTGGCATGCATTAACACATTTTACTAAATGATGCCTCAAGGAAATAGTACCAAAAGTTTCACAGTAGTTTGGCAAAATGTTTTTTTCCAAGTGGCGTTCTTTTTAATGAACATTTTATTTTGAAAGCAAAGAACCCTTAATCTTGCTTTTGCATCTAATCAGAGAGCATCCTAGAAGCATTATTTTCATGGCTTCATATTGTTCGACTTTGCAAACGTGTGCACACATTTTTATACTGGAACCAATGTCAGTGTTGCAATCTGAACATACGTTTCCTTCGAGCGCTCACCATGATAAAGGTTTTGTATTAATGAACCATAACTGCAAGTTTGAAAAGCATTAATATATGGACACAACTATGATCTTAACTGCAGATAATGCCCTTTCCTGATCCTTAATGTGGGACTGTAATCCGGCAGCCAAAGGGTTTGTGCTGAGGGGCTGGGCCTACTTGCCTCAGGGCCAAAATAAACATGAAAACTTGTTGTCATTTACCCCAAACATTATGTCCTGTGTGGTGAGCTATAGGACTTCGACACCTCTGGTTAGAAAAAGTGGATACGTTAAGTCCATGTTTTATACATCCTAACTATGAAACTGGAGGCGTGTACCATTGTTGGAAACCTATAAAAGTGTAGTGTATATATAGATTGTGTACTTGATCACTGATTGTATCCACAGCGCCCAACAAATTCTAAAAGAATGACACAATATAATTTCATATTATTGTAATAAAAGAAATCACACGTTGACGACATATGGGGCACTGTCACTGGTTTACTGTCCTGCCACCTACCCTCACTGTGTTTCATGGGTGCCCTTTGCCTGCGTTTTGTAGTTACTTTTCAAGCTGAAGCTTGTCATGGAAGTGATGGTGCACTCTGCTGAAAAAGGGGTGATTAAGGTGGTTGGTAGGCTTTTGAAAATTCTTTTCAGCGTATGTTTTTTTTTTTTTTTGTCTAATACATGTGCCTAACCACCATACATCACCACAATTTTAATGACTTCGAACGGCGATCTGATTGGGATTAATGTGGAGAGACAGTAAGATGTTTGGGTGGTTGCACAAGACCTCCTTTAATGTAGCATGTTTAAACAGTCTCACGGGTAGCAATTAGCTGATTCTCGCTCTTCCTTCTGGCAGATTTGTTATAGAATTGCATGATGTGTGATGAATTGGACATTCTGAACAGAGAGCTTGACAGATTATTGCACAGCAACATCGCAGAAGGAAAGCCTTTAAAAAATGAATCTGAACAGCCACCAGCCTCTGATACCTGGGACCTGAGCATTATTTCAGGCAGTGAAGTCCAGTGCCAAATAGTGCAGGTACATACTTTTATTGTGTTAAGTTCTAGGGATTTTTAACATGGCTTCAGATATTGTAACATTTAATAGGTGATGGCTTCATAAATGCATCTTTGTGTGTGTTCATGTAACGCAGGCTAGTGTGACCTTAATCCTGCAACATTTTGCCTTTCGTTCAGCTGTGAAAGTATGTTTGACTCTTCAAAAATTTGAGTCACTTCTAGTTTTGCTTGATCCAATAGATTTGAAAAGACTTAAGACTGATTTTTTAAAAGATATTTTAAGTTCAGAATGCTTTTATTGCATTGTTCTCTGCTTCGGAGTTCGTGTTAGGATGTACCTACTAAGGACCAACTATATTCTATCTGTAACAAGAAGTGTGCTTAAAAGTAAGAGGGTTCATGAAGACCTTGGTTTCCTCAGTCTTTTAGTCTACCCAGCATTGAGTTCCACCTTAAAATCTTGTACTACTGCTGTGCCACAGGAATGACCTGGAAGCAAATTTTAGTCTTGTGTAACAGATCTGTTGTGCTGCATTGACCAATCTAACACACATCAATACCGTATGTCTACTTTGTTGGGTGACATTTTTTCGATGCAAAAGATAATGCAATTGTTTTAAATTCGAAAAATGGTCTTTGAGACCTCAAAGAACAAACTTTCTGAAAAAACTTAACAAAAAAGTGTACTAAACATTCACGTTGAGATAAGTAATGGCATTTTTTTGGGGTCTCATTCCGAATGTCCACAAACAATTATGCCTCCCTTTTTACCAGTCCCCACTACGAGACCGCACAAGACCTATTGTGAGCTTACATTGTGCTTTAAAGCCCACCAATTGCTTACCATTGGTTGGCTCTGTTATTACTCGTTAGTTTCTTTATCATTGCCATGTAAGGGATTGCCGCCCTCTTCTGTTTGTCCCTCCCATGAAGTGAAGTCTCTTTACTTGTGTCCTTTCTCTGCTTACTTTTCAGGAACTAGGTATTCTTTTGGGGTAAACACTCCATGAGTGTGTGTGTTTCCAGATGTCTCTGTAATGTACTTGTGACCGCCCTACTCTGTTGCCCTCTTGCCATTGTGCTTCTCCAGTGGTCCTTCTGTGTTGCGCTTGCCCCTGTGTGCTTGGCTCAGTCGAGTGCTGTTTCCCCCTTCAGAATTAAAATGTGATGTTGCATTAGCTTTAAAAACACGAAACTACTTGGACAGTAGAAGAAGGAAAACACATTTTCCATTGTGCACAAAACGAACTATACCCATGGTTTCATAGTTGTGATTGACCTAAGCCTTCCCCAGCAGACATCTCTCCTTTTGTGACAAGACAGGGCACTCTCCAATTTCGTGGGCGGAGGGCTTTTAAAATGGATGAATCATTTTCTGGGATCCATGCAGAGTATTTGGCTGCACTCAAATCTGAAAATGGCATTCTCATTATAGAAGCAAATGTGGCCATTGAAAAATGGCCTGGAAATGAGCTTCTGAAGCATTCTGTGACCTCATCCTTTTGCAATTCCTTCTCTGTTAACGTGTCCTATTTTGCCCTGCAGTGGAGGACTTAAAACCTCCTAGCACCTTTTAATTCATCAATTGTAAATCGTGCTAGAGGAGTGTTTCAGATGCTACTATGTGTGGTTTGCCATGACATAATGGTCTCTTCCCTCTCTCATATATACTGGACATCCATGGCCCCTCAAATGAGCATGTTTCTTGCTGTTCTATTAGTACTTCTACCTCTCTTATGGATGTATTAAATTAAACAAATGTCTTTAAACGCTGCAGCTTTTGGCTTTTTTTGTACAGCGATTTTTCTGTAGATCAACCCCTATATAAAATGACTGATGTATTACAAAGACATACTGCATGGGTCTCGGGGGAATAAATGCAGCACAAGTTTGGTGTCTTCGGTCTGCCCATTTTATAGCTTGCTACTGCCACGTTATTGGTGATTAAGATTATTATGGTTCTCTTGGGTACCACTTAAAGTAATTTATGTTCTTGGCTTCGGTGACCGTCAGCGTCGTCTTATGTGTTCTTATCCTTTCCCATAAATGATGCCAGTAGCTTTGTCTTCTCATTCTCCAGCCTCCTTTTGCTTAGTGACTGTGATCTGGGGGAATACATCATGCATTGGTCATCCGCATGCAGATCTGCACTGTTGACCTGCCTACATGGGTTTTCAATGTCTCTGTGGCTTCGTGTCTTCCTTCAACCCTAACACCTTCTATTTTTTTAGATCTTGATTTTGACATCCCAACTGTCACCGACCTCCTGTTTCTAATAAACATATTTTCTGTCTGCCACTTTCAAACATTATTTTCTCAGTTAGCCTTTTTCACCATCCCTTGATACTGCTGGCTTTTCGGGTGTATCTTTCCACCTAAAATGGAGTGCAGGAGGGACTATTTTACAACAGTATCCTCTATTGGTTCCGCAATGGTCATTTCCTTTCTTTCCCTCCCTCAATCTCTTAATTTCTCCTACCTGCCACCATGTTTTCTTCGTGACCCTTTCCCCATGTGATCCCTGATTTCCGTGGCACCACTCTTACCTATGCCTAGAAAAGAAAGGTAGATATGTAAGGCTCCTTTTCAAAAGTCTCCCTTTTTTGTCCCTTTTTAGGTCTCTCGTGACCCAGTGCTTGCACTGTTCTGGCGAGACTGAAAGTAAGGGCTTCAAAAAATCTACCGCCGGCCACAGCTTGCAGTGCATGTGCGCGGGCGCGCGCTTGAGCAGATGCGCCATATTGCACG
The DNA here is from genome assembly GCF_964204655.1 of Triturus cristatus. NCBI lineage: Eukaryota > Metazoa > Chordata > Amphibia > Caudata > Salamandridae > Triturus > Triturus cristatus. Next base: position 1,658,362,630 of record NC_140590.1, on the reverse strand, counting down.
ATTACTGATGTGCGTTCACCACTCGCGCACATGCGCTGCAAGCTGTGGCCAGCGGTAGTATTTTTCCCCGCGATCACTTCGCGGTTAACTTCTTGTTTTAGGACGTTCAGATTTCAGTACTTATCTCCCACTAGGGGGAGGCCCTGCTCCTTCCTTCTCTTCTTGCTGTCTGTGGTGGCTCGCGATTTCTTTGCACAAATGGTCCGAGACAGTTGTGAATAAGCTTTGTCTAGCTGTGAAAATATCTCCACTTGCTGTTTCCAGCGGTCCAGTGGAGAAATGCAAGCTGCAGTAGCATTTTCCCCCCGTGATCACTTCGCGGTTAACTTTCTTGTTTAACCCGTTCCCCGCTCATGACGGAACCACTCCGTCATGAGCCACGGGTGCGCTGTGCCCATGACGGAGTGGTTCCGTCATGCTGCGGGCGTTGGCGGCCGCTCCTCCCACGCGGCGCTAATTCCCCGCCTGTGCGGGCGATTAGCGCAGTGGGTGGAGTCATGACTGAACCACGCCGTCATGAGCACAGCTCGCCCGTGACTCATGACGGCGTGGTATTCTGCCATGAGCACAGCAGCGCCGTCAACCCCCCCCCCCCCCCAACCGCTGCGGCGGAATTCGCACTGCAGCGAAGGGGTTAAGTGTATGCTCATTTGTGTTGCTGAAAGCAAAAAAGAAAAATGCAGGTTTTAGTCATGCTGCCACAGTCCGCTTAATGAGCCCTGTGTGAAAAATATTATGTTGAGCCTAATTTGAAGCAACTAATACACAGGACTAATTATATCACTCAAAGGAGGAAGGTCTCCACCTCCATCATAGGCATTCGTGGCTTAAAAACATGTAAGCTAAAAATCTGTGTTTAGCACAATGTGCCGCCCGACTTGTATTTTGCTATTCCTGTCAATACGTCCAGATATGATAAAACGAGTCACATCATACCTACAAGTCAGGACTATTGGCTTTGTCAATGGTTGCTAGTTGCATAAGATAAATAAGCAGCAACTATGGCTTGTACATAATATTGGAAAAAACTTCCCCTTTAAGCCCGGGTGACACCACGACAATTTTGCTGCTCCTGAGTTTCAAAAATGTTAAGGGAAATCTAGAGACAAAATGACTCAGAAGGATTTCCCCTCTTCTACAACGCTCACCACGCGCACATGATATGCCTGCTGTCACGTCCGGGGGAAAAAACAACTATTGGCATAGCCAATAGGTCTCGCTTTTGGAACCTTATAAGTATTTAGTTATGCAGCACCATATCCTTGGTGAAACAATATCAACTGTTGCATGGCTAAACACTTATAAGGTCCCAAAAGCAAGACCTATTGGCTATGCCAATGCTTGTTGTCATTCGATTGTGTGACATTCCATGATTTCTGTGGCATAGAAACTAATTGTCTTCATGTGCTACTTAGTTCCACCTTAAGGGAGAGGGCAAGAAAACACATTCACTGCAGGAAGCAGCATTGAAAAAGCCAGTAGGTCTTACCTTTGACGTATTGATAAAAAATACGATGATTCTGCACGCATGAGACGAGTCTCGAAAAATCATAAAAATATTACCAGAGCTGCAGGTCTAGTGTCTTGAATAACCTACTTGACCTAACTAATGCTCTTGACCCCTAAACTGGTATCACAGTGTGTGATACTAGGCATACATTTATCAGTTGACTTTTTTTTTCTTCATTATCACATGAACACCTTGAAATAGGAGTTCAGCATTTCTGCTGCCCATATACTTTTTTAACTAGACAACTTTTTCTCCATCTTTTTAAGAATGTAGGCCACTTATAGGATACATGTGACCCCCCTGATTTGCCTCTTAGTAATAGCACTGTCACCCGGAAAGGGGCAGGAATATTTCCCAATTCATGTTTAAAAACTAATTTACAATAAATGTTAACTGAAGCATGATGAGGTAGAGCATTGTCATTTACGGACAGCACATTTTGCATTGAAATGGGCCTATACCTTCCCACGGACATGCAGTTTTATTGATTACTAGATACGGTGCAAATGATGTGTGGACATTAGATTTCAGTGAATATTTATCATTTGTACAGTGTTTTGATCTTTGATCCTATTAAATCCTTTGTTTCCATCACACTTGAAAATGACGAAAGTGCTTTTCCATTTTCTGATATTTTTAAAAAATTCTTGAGCAGTTCATCTCTAAGCTATTTGAATGTTATGTGCCTTTCATTTCACACTTGCTGTACCCTAGCGTGATTGTCAGGGACTTGACAAAATTATCTACCTAGATTGAAAAGCAAACTCCAATCGCTGGGGTAAGGAGACATAAGCTGACAATTGATCTGTCTTTGAACGCCCAGCTAATGTGACACGATAAAACAAGATTTGCAAGCATGTCTTACAGGAGCTCGCCCAGTTAAAAATCTGACTAGCCATTTTGAGTAGGCGAGTAGATTTTTCAGGGCAGGGGTGTGGAACTTTCCAAATCTAGTTGTCCAAGGGACAAAATGCCACTGAGATCTACATGTCCTGTAAAATCCACTTGTCCCACCTACCCCCGTTCCACATCAAACCCAAGGGCTCCGGCTGACAGAGAAACATTTACAACAGCGTTGGAAGGAGATAGGAACTGATAAAGCTGAAATATGCCAGGGGCTCACTTCACATCTGGCAACACTGGTACTAATAAACTCCTTGAGTCTGTATGTGCACCTTGTGAAAGAGAAAAATGCACTGCAGCTACTCAAAGTGACTTTAACCAGAGGATTATAAGTAATGATGCTGACCCACTTCCCCATTGCTGTATGCTGTAGTGGGTGGAAGCAAAATGGGAATGACACTACAACAGACCAATGGGTGAATAGGTGGCAGAAAGCCCCATTAAGTAATATTATACATATTATTTTAGTAAAATCAAAAGGTCTTGGCTAAAGCCAGACCTAAAAGTGATGACTAAAGCCAGACCTAAAAGTGATGACGCAATCGCATGTCACACCACTTACACATGCATGCTTGATGATCATGTATATTATTAGTACATTGAGGTAGCTATTGTGTTCTATGGAAAACAACGTTCACTTTTCGAAATAAATATATTTTTCACCCACATTCAGATCTGGGTCTGAAGTCCTGCCATGGCGTTTTGGGTCTGAGCAAACAATGAGAATGGTGCAATTTACGCATTGTGCCTCTGTTCCAGACTGACAGGACACTCCTCAAGACATAATCATCATAGTGAGTCCCGCAAATCTAATGCCACCTTTGCGCCTCCCTCTATGGTACCTAAGTTCTTATCCAGTAATGCCAGTGTCCTTTTACAATTTTTTGCAAGCCTGGCAGTTCAAGAATGATAAATTGCAGTGCTGACGCTGAGGCGCCGCCGCAGCTTAAAAAAATGTGCACAATGGGCCAAATTAAGCTTGAAAAATAGAGGCACTGGCCAATTGAGTATTTTCTCGCACAAATGGGAAAAATATCACCCATTTGTGAGGGAAATTGCCCAATCTGGCTTCTCTGTCACACGTCTGGTGTTAAAGGGAGTTTTGAATCTGCTCTTCCCACCAATGGAAAGGTGCGCAGTAGTCACTGCTCCAATAGCAGCGATGAGGTCGATGGGAGCCTGCGCTTCCTACAGCCACAAGGGTGTATCTCAGTACACACGGTCCGTCGCAGCAGTTCTATTCTATTCAGAGCGATCTGCTCGAAAAAATAACATTTTGAACACTCTAGCAATGCTTTAAAAAAATATTTTAATCACTGTTGAGAAGATTACTTACAAGAGGCGCGATTTACAGAGACACTCACACTGTCCACGATTCTCAGAAGCTCCACAGAAACAAAGGCCCTGAAAATGGACATTACCAGATATTAAAGGATTTAAAAAATAAAAGCATTCCAACCCTCTTAAAAGACCATGCACAGGATGGGAAAGTTAAAACCTCTCCCCTTCCAGTAACATCTGATAGCGACTTTGACACTTCACAAATAAGTGATTTCCCACCCCTCACTCAGCTGCATCCGCCGTGCGGTAACCACGCCACCAATACATTGCGGCAACCTTCACATCGGCATTTTTCACTCCGTGCGCCATTGCAACGCGAGTGCGTTGCGGCTCATTGGCAAGTATGATACATCTCCAACGTTAACATAGGACGTTGTAACATCGGACGTCATAACATCGCTTCCCTGCCCTCCTGCGCCCCCTCCCCTTAACCCTGACGGCAATTCTTTTATTTCTATTCCCCTTTTTTTCCATTTTTTTTGGCTGTGTATTTATTCCCACAAAATACGTACATTTCAAACCATACGTAATGTACTAATTCACTGTCACCCATGGCTGTGTATTTATTCCCACAAAATACGTACATTTCAAACCATATGTAATGTACTAATTTACCGTCACCCTTGTAAAAACGTATGGGTGGGATATAAAAGGTGTCAGCCAGCGTGCCTCCTGCCATTTCCCCCTCACTTTTGCAGCTGGCCAGACGTGAGCCCTACGTTCCTTGCGAATCGGTAAGTTGTATCGAAAAAGAAACAGCAAAGTTGGGAGCTTCCTTTAATAATAAGAATCGTTTGTTTGCCAAATGTACACTCTTTGCAACATTAATCAATTGTGTAATGTATATTTGTCGGTGTGTTTACGCAGTTATGGGCTGAAAGTTAATAGCTCACCAACGGATGTCTCTTTTGAAAGCATTAATCTGCAGATCTGTTCCCATCCTATGCACTCTGTAATCGACTTCGTACATGTTCTTTGCAGCAGGCATATTAACCCTCTGCACTAACTTCACCGAGGTCACAACCTCAACTATACAAAACACGGATCTCTTTCCAGGATGGTAATTCATCACACGAGTTTTCTACACATTTCTGTGAGGCCTGGTAATTGCCGGCGGAAAGAAACGCTGCAGCAGGTGCTTCGAAAGCTTTTAGTGCTGGCTCCGCCGTGTGCGACAATGTTTTTTTGCCCATAAGCCAAAGGAGTGAAAGTGTAGGAGTCACATGTCACCCATACTGGTAGGCAGTAGTTTAAGAGTGCTTGGTGTGGAGAAGCACAAACGCAGTGTCGAAAAAGAAACAGCAAAGTTGGGAGCTTCCTTTAATAATAAGAATCGTTTTTTCGCCAAATGTACCCTCTTTGCAACATTAATCAATTTTGTAATGTATATTTGTCGGTGTGTTTATGCAGTTCTGGGCTGAAAGTTAATAGTTCACTATTCTATATTAGGACTTTAAGTTATAAATTGCAAGTCACCAACGGATGTCTCTTTTGAAAGCATTAATCTGCAGATCTGTTTCCATCTGCGGTATGAAGGCTCCGGACCCGCGATGTTAACCCGCGTTGCGATGGCAGCGCGTGAATCTGAATTCGTTGTAATGGGTGTTTCCCCCATGAAGCGGTGGTAGCGCAGCGCGCCTGCTTGCGATACGCTTTTTTGACGTCCTCATCTGAGGCGCCGAGGCGGGCCAGGCCTAGGCTTTTGTACTAATTAATCTAACCACGCACGGTTGCTAAAAATATAAATAAAAGAAAATCGCAGCACCTCCGTCACAATATCACACAATTAAAGCGGGCAAAATGCTTATTTTACCCTGAATGCTTATTGCAAGCCTCGTGGCGGCCACGGACTACTGCTTGCAGAGGCTGAGTGACGTTTCACTCCCCCAGCCAATCACTGGCTAGAGCCCAGTCATGGGCTGCTAGCCAATCAGATGCCGCCAAAGGCTCTCTGCAAGCTTCGGATTGGCTGTGAGCCCCAGAGTGCCCACAGCCTGTTGTTTTAACGTGATTAAAACGTGATTAATGTCTACATGTCCGTCGGACATAAATAGACAATAAATCTTCTTGTCCGTCAATATAAACAACATGGTTCGGGCGTCGGGCGATATTATTCCCCCACCCCTGCAGGGCCTTTGAGTGTTATGTGGCCACTTCATTCAGTAGGTGTGCACAAATGCATGGTATACATTCAAGCATCTACTGTATGACATGACCTCCAATTTTTATTCAAGGAAGCGGAAGCCCCTTACGGAAGAAAAAAAATACTTTTGCATAATTATGTTTGAGAAAGTAGTGTGTGGCCTGGAAGCAAATGTAAGCTGTCGGTCTATTAAAAAAAAATGTGAATGGGCGCCGGAGCAATAGACAATTAGGTGAGTCGATATTTAATAAAAATAAAAGGCCTGCTTGAGGAGATAGGAGCAACACCGCGTATTATCCCACAGAAAAAGCAGTATACGAGAGAAAGCAAGGAGGTATTGGAAGCAACAGTAAGCAGGGGTAAGCAGTACATGATATGAGAGAGCTGGAGAACACATGCGCACACTTGCATTGCTTCTAGAGAAAGCTAGTTCCCCAAGTCTGAGCAGTGAAACTGCACAAATTGTCCGGTTAAAAGGCAGTTGAAGATATTCTGCTACGGGGAGGAACCGATGCAAGAATAAAAATGCAAGCCAACTAAGTATGCAGCAGATGAGTTACAAGAAATACAACCAATGGTATGCAGTGGGTGGGCTCCTAGCCAACTGTAATTTTTTTTGTCTGGCCCACAAGAGGGTCTCAGTTTGGTAAGCAATATCGAACACGTTGCTCCTTGAATTTCAACATGTTGAATTTCAACATAGGAAGGATACAAGTCATTTATTCAAAAGGATGTCTAGGGGAGTGACAAATAGTAGAAGTAGAAGGAAGGCCCATTAAATAAGAACCCAAATGAGATTGACAAGAATGGTACGCAGAAGCCTATCACACACCCAATTCAAAGTTTTATTATTGCTTGCAATGGGCCTTCAAAATGCAGGGTGGAATAACCAAATAGGTTCAGGGAAGAGACATTTGAGGAACTTTGATTACAAGGTTCTGAGGCTCCAAATAGGATGCTATTAAAGAAAAAAAAATGGAGAACAAATGCCATGTTTGGATCAATCCATCAGGGTTGGTAAATCGCAACTACTCACCCACGAGGGTCTCAAGGTGTTGAGTGCTGGGGTCATCCGAAGAGACAGGTCTTGAGGTCCTTCCTTAACTGGAGCTGTGTGGGGGCTTGCCGGTGTTGGAGGTGATTCCAGGCAGGTAGTAGAAGGACTTTCCTCCCGTTCTGGTCTTGTAAGTGCGTGGAACAGTGACCAGAGAGAGGTCAGCTGAACAGATGTAGGAGTGTGGTGAATAGAAGTTTTACAATTTAATGTCACACATATAAGATACTAACAAGATACTTCTGAGGTCCTGACTAAAGCCAACTAGCCCGTTGAGGCATTGGTGTGATAGCTGAAGTACGATGACCTAATGATAAAAAGAATACTAATTTCTTCAGTGCGTCCTGACCTGTTGCAGTGTGTGGCACTACTCGCGCAGCGACAGCCCTTTTGTATGGGATTTTGAAAGCTGACCACATGCTCGTGCGTGTGATCAGGCTTTCGCCGGCAGGCATTTGCTTTCGCGTGCTTAAAAAAAAAAAAGGCACGCGGTTGGGCAAAGGCGGGCGCATGTCCTGCCTTTGCAATGCCCATTCCCGACCGTGTCGACCACACGCAGCAGCGCGCGTTTGCCTCGCTGCCGCACTCCCCCCGCTCCTCTGTGGTGCGTGCGCACCACTGGTTTTCAGATTAGCTTCATTGCTGATCTTTGGCATCCTGGCATTTTAAGAGCTCAATTGATGAGAACCCAATACAGATTTGGAATGCCAGACAACCGTTTGTGGTGTCGAGAGGTGTGCGAAAAGCGAGAGTATTATTCAAAAAGCCTCAAGAGGGAAATATACGCAGCACATAAGTGCTTTGGTAAACCTGTCATTCATTACTGAAGTGAACTGAGTGACTTACTTCCTCTGCAGTGCGTGCACAGAACACTAGAGAGCAGCAGGCAGAGACCAGAGAGGTGGGAGGCTTGTGCACGTTTGCTTCCCTTGCTGTTTCCATGGTAATCTGCTCAGTGTGTGTAAAGCTAGCGTATAGCCCCGGAAGGGGAGAAAATGTGGTCTCAGGTGAAGCTTATCTATAAATAAATATGCTCTGAAAAATGTCTTGTTGCTCTCCGCGAATATATTGAAATGACACAGTAGCAACCTATTCGAATCACGTTGCCTGTTCTCAGGAGATCCCGTCTATATATACATTATTGGAGACGAGGCACGGCTTGCTCACAAACTAAAGTGTTTATAAGGGGCTCATTCCCACCTGTAGGCCCGACAACAAAATATGTAACGTTTGTTATGAGATCATGTTCATTGAGCTTTTTTAAATTTCACTTGCAAGTATTCAGACTTGTATATATACCATAGATTACAGTGAATTTGCTTCAATTTTGTTCACATTCACAAACATTTGCAATACAATAGGTCTCGCAGTTACGACAGTTTCAGCTATTGGCATTGTAAAGAACAATGACTTTTATATTTGTTTTTAAAACAAATAAAAGGCATTATTAATTGCAATGTCAATAGCTCAAACTCACGTAAATGCGAGACCTATTGCATTGCAAATGCTGGTTTTAAGTCAGTCAGGGCGCCCTTTGAGAATAAAATTAGCCCTCAGGACACCATAGACTTGTAAATCTAGGATCTCACCCAATAGCCAAAGTTCTCCAATGGCAATAAAGGTTGAGCTAGTTCAGATACACTAGGTATCTGGCAGAGAAATCTTGATGAATTATTTTGGGGGGTACAGAGAGAGATGCCAACGCATGGTAGGGGTTTCTTCCTGTATGTTTTTGCAAGGTTAGATGTTCAGGAAGGTGAGTAAACCCTGTATCACTACGACCTCTCTTTTGGAATGTATTAAAATAAGTCTTCAACAGCAGCTAGATAAAAGCTGTCTGTAGTGGAGCCCTAATGTAGTTATCTGCAATGACCTGACATAAAACAAAATCTGAAGTATTTCAACCTCTTTCTGTTACATGTTTGTGTGAGCATTCACTTGCGTTTTTAACTTGTTAAACGTTCTTCTCAGTTAGTGATTCTTCAAATAAATGCTTTAAATCTTGCCCTTAGTACTCTCCAAACTCCACATAGGAGGGTGGATGTCATCTGGCAAGCCATAATACCTAATAAAGTTTCGATTATTTTCGACGTCAACCAGCAAAGGGTTTCTCATTTCCTCTTAGCTGAGAATATGCAAATGTCCATTTTTTTTTTCTCCAGAGTTTTATATAGCGCGAACTTGACCCGAATCGGGTATCGGAGTGCTTTACATAGCACCAGTTGCATTACATGAGGATACATTCATTTTTAGAGGCATGGTGAGATTAAGTGATTTGCCCAGAATCACAGAATGTTCAGCGTTATTGCCGAGTCTCAAACCCAGTTCCCCAGATTCGAGGTTGATCGCCCTAGCTGTTAGGCCAACTCCTCTCCCCAGTTATTCCAGTCCTTCAAACTTGGCACTCTGTAAATTGATCTACATATAAATGTAACTTATGTATAATTTTACTAACTTTGGCAAGAGCCTAGATAAGTCTGACACTCAAGGGAAAACTGTCAAGGCATGCAAGTCAAGTACCATTGTCTAGTTGTAGTGAAACTAATTTGAACTCTGGTCCAGACAATGGTATGGGTTTGGAGTTTGCAATTGATTGCCACTTTCGTTGTCCACTTCAATGTAAGGTACACGAAGTTTGTTGTTTACAATGGGCACGAACCAGCAGACCATTTTGTCCATGGTAAAATATTGAAAGACCTCTTCGGACCATGCTACAAAAATAGAGAAATTTTATAGTTCTGCGCACATCTGGTTTTGATGCACTTCAAACACTATTTTGGATTTGATAAAGTTACAAAACTGTCGCTAATTATCTTGCTGCATCTCATTCTGTTAAACAAATGTATGTCGAAATGTCTTGTGTGCGTTAAATGTAGAACGGTGTTCTGTTGGTGGTACGAGTTGATTTCACTATCAAAACATGTAATACATTTGCATGCGAATTGAATGCGTCGTACTGCTTTTTAGGTCAGGCCTAGGGCAGCGTGCATGCGCTGCTCTTGGAAATCAACCTCTTGGAATCACTTGAGCTTTTGTAGAAGCTCATGCATGTGGTGCTCACATGCTATTGGCCTTTGTGTCTGGCTTTAGCACGCAATTGGCCAAAGGCATGTGGATGTCCCAGCTTTTTTGGAAATGTGTACTCCCAGAGCGTTTTGCTCTCTGGAGCCAACAGCGCTGGCAGGGGGCATCTGTTTTGGCTCAGGTTTCCTTGCCGCTTTCATCCAATTTAATAGGAAGGCGTGTGTAATTTCTTGCAGGGCACACGCATTCCATAGCCGAGTAACTCCTAGGCGCAAAACATTTTGGAATGATTTTAGTGTCATTCTTGTCTCGCCTTCATGTCAGTGTGACTGGTCCCACACTAACAATGACACTCATCCAATCTCAAAGCGATTTTGCAATAGCATTTTCTTGAATTGCTGTGCAAGTGAGAAACAACTAGAGTTATTTATAGTGCTGCAAATCTACGACTGTCAGTAAGCACTACATAAAGCTGGTTTTAAGTGCTATGTATCTACTATGCTTTCCAGGTGACATATGGCACAAGGACCCTAGGGAGGGGCTGCCAGGCCTATGTACCAAGCCCATTTCTTGTATTCCTTGTTCTGCACACCACGGAGCGCACCCTCTGGTTCAGTTTCTCTTCCTGCTTCACCCAACCTATTTATAACCCAACCAAACGGCTCAATGTTATGAAACTTTCATCCCCCATTATGAAAGGCGGGGTAGACCCACTTCTCGAGCCAATGAATTTCCGGTTATACACTGATCTGCGGGGCCAGGCGTATTTACTGCAATAAAGCGTTATCCTGGATGCTTTACTTTTTCAAAAGATGGCTCCTGACAGAGAGAGAGGTGGGCTTTAACAAGGTGCCAGCAGGGGTTCTAACTCCCACCCTCCACTTGACTGGTGCTTAGAAGAACAGCCCCCCTCGGGCCAATAGGAGTGACAAAAAGGCCATACGATTTTGCAGTACAGGACAGTTTCAATTTTAGTATTGTTTACATAGCGCCTAAACCCAAATGACTCCAAACGCCAATCCAGACCAATAAAGTGAAAAGACCGGCTAGGGTTAGAATTGAAACTTTTGTTATCTTCCAAAAAACTGGATCCAGGTGTGGGGCGTTGGAGCACAAACACAGGGTTCTGGAGGCTGGGGCACAAAGTGACGCTACTTAACTGATTTCAAAGACCCATTGCCTTTAGAAAGAAAATGTCCACGTGGTGCCGCATCTTTGTCTTGGCACCGTCCTGTGATCTTTGCCTAAATTAGTCCCAGTAAAAATCAGTGTTAATGCTGTATTCACGCATTGAGAAAAGCCCATCCACCCAGCTACAGGCACCACAAATGAAACTGTCCCTCGACACTACCCCATAGGACTCGGAGAGTTTGAAGTGACTGAGAAAACCCGGCGATCGCCTTGTGATACTGCGCAATACAAACGGTTAAGCTGAAGACAGACACTCTTGTGGTGCAACACATTTGGCAATTGGAATCTGAATTTAAAACTTGACTTAGCGGAACAACAAATACATTTTAAATGCGATTTGACCGGCAATAACCGAACCCTCCTTTCTCCATTAATAGCTGGAAACATTAATTCAAAAAACAGTTTCTTATGGTCAAGGTCACATATAGGTTTACTTAGACAAATATGTCCTTAAAACAAAAACAATACACCTAGATACAATAAAATCTATTCAAGATAAATTAAAAACATCACAACCTAATAGACTTTACTCTTGTTCATTAATGCTGCTGGTAACAGCATCCATAAATCGTTATAGACCTATTGACGCACCTAAAAATAGCATATAAATTAATTATAAAGCCATCCTGTGTTAAAGTCCCATAGTTAAAAAAAAAAAAAAGGTGGTAAACCTTTTTTTACGAATGAATATCAGTGAGTAAAAAAACAATTAATTACAATATGTACTAAAGTGCCTTTGGTATTCAGTTGAGTTAGCGAAGACCTTTGCCATCATCCCCATGAATCTTTGGGTGAAGCTGTAGCATTGAGAAAATTGGGCTACAACTTAATGTGAATTTTAAAATGCTTGAGCGTAATTTGATATATATACACATTTTTTCCCCCCCAAGTTTACTTAATAATAGTTCTACGTTTAAGCCAAGTGACAACTTAATTGAAATGTGTTTTAAAAAAAAAAAATTTTTTTAACCCCTTGCATTGTCCTGACGGAACCACTCCGCCATGAGCCACGGGCGCCGTGTGCTCATGACGGAGTGGTTCCGTCATGCTGCGGCCGTTGGCGGCCGCTCCGCCCACGCGGCGCTGTTTCCCCGCCTGTGCGGGCGATCAGCGCAAGTGGGTGGAGTCATGACGGAACCACGCCGTCATGAGCACAGCTCGCCCGTGACTCATGACGGCGTGGTTCCGTCATGAGCATGGCGCTCACCCCAAACCCCCCCCCAGCGCTGCTGCGGAATTCGCGCCGCAGCGAAGGGGTTAAAGAACTATGTGGATCCCAGTTGGGGAACATAGTTCTAGTGTAAAATCAGATTACAAGGGGTAACGAAACAAAGTTGTGGAGGGACGACAGTATAGGAAAACAAGCATTTACAAAGCAATAGGTCTCGCAATGACATTTTGAGCTATTGGCATTGTAAATGACACTTTTTTTTTTTCCTTTTGTAAAAAACAAAGAATGCTCTAATGCAAAATGGCAATAGCTAACTTTTTTGTACCTGCGATATCTATCGCATTGGTACTAGTGAGTTATCTGTATTGGAAATGGTACCGGTCCTTTCACTGGGAGGAAGGGTATACAAGCATGTGCAATGGGTCTTGTACTTTTTACTTGTAGATTTTGAGCTATTGGCATTGTAAATGGCAATGTCTTTTATTTATTTGTTTAAAAAACCTGCAATAAGACATTGTCATTTACAATACTAATATGTTAAAGTTTCGAAAATGCGAGACCTATTGCTATGCCAATGCTTGTTTTCCAATGTTCAGGGGGACAAGACTGTATAATATTTGTTGTATTGCTAGATGTACAGGATTTGTATACCTAGACGTGTGGCATGCCAGGCGTCATCCAGCACTGTGGGCAGTGCATGCGTCATGGACAGATTAGTGAACATCTGGCACAGCTATCGCACCGTTTCACTATTGCCTCAACATTACACGTCCAGCACGACGGGCACCTGATGGCTTCCACGTGTGTCCCTCAAAGAATCAGAGCTGTGTGCTGTGATTCAGGTCTGAAGTAGGGTGTCTGTGTGTGTGTGTGTGTGTGTGTGTGCAGAGCTCTGTGCTGTGATTCGGGTCTGAGGTGGGGTGGGTGGGTGGGTGTGTGTGTATAGAGTTGTCTCAATCCCTGGTTTGTTTACTTTCTTTGGAGCCAATCTGGTGAAAAATTGTATGATGTCAAAGACTATACAGAGATAAAATGGGTAACGACCGGGTTGGTAGCCATTGACTGGAGCTTTTTCCCCAAATAACAGTAGAACTAGTAACCTATGATAAATAGATTTGCAGCCGTTCAGGATTCAACTCCAAACTACTAGAAGAAGTATCTCTTCAGTATAGGTCTTGGATTTGATCTCTCATCCACCCATCCTCACTCACAACCACAACTGAAAGAGCATGGCACAAACTAGCACGCCCATACATATTTGTCATCACCGATGTTTGCACAGGAGTCAGAGGTTCGAGCCTTGGCGTCCAATCAACATCCTGTGATTCTGGGCAAATCACTAAAAATCTCCCCGTTCCTACCAAAATAAAATGTGAGACCTATTGCATTGCCAATGCTTGTTAAAAGTAGTGCTCGCCACAAATGTAGACTACATGGTTTCTGCTCCAGCTTGCCTCAAAAGCGCTTCCGATTTGCCGTAAATACTGGGGCCTTAAGGCAGCTGCAGGATCCTGTCCGCGTCTGACCTGGTGATTCTCCGACTCAGAGGGTTACTGTGCACCTTGCCCGGACTGCAGACCTCGAGAGCCTTGCTCTGAATACCGATGTTGTGCCAGAGGAGAGACAGGAAGCTCCGTCCACTGGGACTTGGGTGACGTGCGCTCACTGGGGCTCTAGAGCCTAATGTAGCGCCTCCTGGGAGGCATGTGTCACCCTTTCTGTGGTACGCCTGCACACCTTGCACAGCATGGCAAATATAAGCTAAACTCAACTTCACATCCTCACGGGTGCAATGCATCAATAATGCAACCCACAACTCCCTTTAGGCCTTACGAATGGCATTTAAAAAAATATATAAATACCGTTACAATAAAACGATTGTTGCCTCTGCACCAGGGCAGTCAACGATCTCTCAGGTAACACTAAACCCCCTGCTTCTAGCCACTTTAATGCTAGTGACAGGCATTCACACGCAGCATTTGTGCTTATGGTTTAATTATGGTGAACATACCTTTGGAGGAACTGGCGGCTGAAGTGGCCCAGGAGCAGTAAATGTAAGCTGAGCCCCAGACACTTTTAAAGCATCATAAACTCGTCCCCACTGAAACACGCCCGGCCCTATGTGAATAGTCACGAAAGTGAAAGCGACTGCGCTAAGGCCACGCTAATTAGAAACACATGGCTCCATAAAGATAAGAAATTGCTTCACTGCAGAAGATCCAGTCCGGATGGGCTGGATGAAAAGGGGAAAGGGCGGAAACCAAAAAGCCTCAGTTTCAATCGGAGGCCACTGTTTTACATAAACGATGACGCCAGCCAATGAAAATGAGGGGCGGGGCTTCAAGTCCCCTTCAGATATCTCCTCATCCACAATATATCTCGCAAAGCGAGCAGCGCATGCGCCGCAACGCTAGGCGAGGCCTAAAGAAGGGAAGAGGAAAACTGAGGGTACATCAGGTGAGCACAAAATTGATAAAAAGGCTCTTGGGGTGAGAATCTGTTTAAAAAAAAAAAAAAAAAAAAATACCTGTCGGTGAGGGATTGCCTCCTAACAAAAAATAACAAGGGGGGGGAGTGAGGGAGAAGACTTGGCATGTAAAAAACAAGCATTGGCGTAGCCAATAGGTCTCTCTTTTGGTACCTTAAAAGTATTTAGTTATGCAGCACAATATCCTTGGTGTACCATTAACTGTTGCATGCTTAAAACACTTATATGCTCCCAAAGGCGAGACCTATTGGCTATGCCAATGCTTGTTTTTTGCTTGCCGGTGAACAGTTTTCAGGGCATTCCTGTCTTTCCATCTGTCAGTTTTTGGCTAGATAAATTGTAGTTAACGTGTTGCTTTAAGCACCTTTTGTTCGTATGCATTATTAGTCAAATAAATCCATGTTGCATATTGAGTGAAAGTATTGATATTTTTACTGAAGCATTTGGATTGGATGTAGTTATTTGTTTCTACACTTTAGTAGAGAGCTGGCACTTCGTTTCTTGTCTGATGTAATTCACACTTTAATTGAAATGATAGGGTCTTTAAGAGCTGCTTTTGGGTTTCTTGTGTCAGTCGTGCTCTGTTGGAAAGATTCAGAAATGCACATGCTTTTTCTAGAAGGCGTTTTCTGGAAAGGGATCCCCCAAACTGAACATTCCCCCCCCCCCACTCCATATTATAAAGTGTTGTACCGTTGCACATTTGAAGAAAGGCTGCAGAGGTTTTGTTTTTTGTTTGATATATCTTGAAAAACACGCACAGAAAAGTCCCAAGATTGGAACTAAACGTGGGAGATGGAGTATAATAAGGTGGTAAAGAACCATCGCCACTTTCTCAGTACACACACAACTGGAGATAACAACGTACAAGTTAGAATATGGAGTTTCTGGGCCATTATTACCTGTGAAATCCGGTGTTGTAGTCCTGATTAGAACTTGGGACTCTAATTTACCAGGGTGAATTTATATTGTACATACATTAAACAATATTGTTATAATACACCTTACTGACCTAGTTATCGTATACAGGAACCAATGTTGTGTAGGAAGGGCACTTGCATGTAGATTCTATACTACTGCTGTCAACTGTAGTAAATATTTATGTGCAGCAGTGTGCTTCCTCCACAATATTGGTTTCTGAAAGATATGAGTGGTGCAGACGTCTTTTAAAAAGGAAAACTGCTAATCAGACCCCCCAGGATATTGCGGCATAGATATGAAAATTTAGCGGCACAAAAATGGAAATTTAGCGGCACAAAAATGGAAATTTTGCGGCATTATAGCGGCACTTTATTTTACTTGTAATCATTACTTTTCAGCCTTAAATCATGGAAACTGTTTTAGCAGAGTATTCCAATTTGAAATAGACATGTTTAACATGTCTGAGAGTGTTTTTGCCTTATTCTCCTTTGTGGTAGCATTCTGGATCATAGGTTAAGCCAAGCACAATACCCCAGGGTTGCTAGTCATCCTGTTTTCTGTGGCACTGTGCTGACTTGGGGCTAGCAGTTCCAAACCCCAGAGGGAAAGAGGTGCCCTTTGTATGCTTGTATGTAGAGCACGTCTGCAGACTCCTTGGAGGGAAGTCTGGCCTCGGACGTAGGTGATTGAGGGTGGAAATGGGGCAGATGGAAGGGACCCTGGACTTGGGAATGAAGGGCCAGCCTATGGACGACTGGTGCATGAAGAGCACATGTAAATGCTCCTCAGAAGGCAGCCTTGCGTCGGGCATGGGTGATTGAAGGTGGACGTGCATGATTCTCAATTCTCATTTAAAAATGGGACGCCCAAAAACAAATACAATAGAACGTGCAAAAAATGGTTGGAAGCCACCTTTGGAAAAAGTCTAATAACCCTATTGAACAGGATTAATATTACAATTTGAGCAAATGTTACCCTTCAAACAGTTATTTACAAACTGCTAATTTATCACACAAACCTACACATCTACAGAATATATAGAACAATTGAAAGCAAAAGAATGTAACCACTGTAGTCAACCTTGAATGGTGGCAAAATTACAATTACTGTGCTAGTCTGTACACAATTGAAGAAGCCATGCACTCGCACAAATTTGAAATGCAAATACTGCCCTGGGAAACGCAAACTCTTAAAATTCCAAAATAGAAAGAAGGATTTCCACGCCGATTAGTCCTATGCAGGAAAGAGATAAACCACTTTCACTGGAAAGTTGATATTTTGATTAAAGCCTTGCTTACTCCTTTTAAAAATCAAGGAACGCAATTCTCCCTCCTAAAAGTGTACCCATCCATCCTTCAGTCTCACAGCTTCATCTCTAGTCGACCTACAGCTCTCAGCTAAAATGACTTGAGGTCTGCCCATAAACCAATTGAAACTTAGTTGTATTATCGCCCTCGGAAGGATGAAAGATTGAGTTGGAACAGCTCACAGTAAAATCTGGCCACATACAGACCTGTTTCTCCTGTACTGGCTGAACCTGCGACCTGCTCAGCCCTAGTATACACATCGGAAGGCGAGAGCAAGTTCAGGCTGCCTCGATCCAAGAGGAAGCAGTTCAGATTATACTCTGTTTTACACGTTTTGCAAAGGTGTTTGTGCTGACTTTGAAAACATGATTTGTGCAGAAGAGAAGCTTCCTTGGATGCCGGTCGGATTGTTGGTGTGATGCACTTGTTTCAGATATGCTGGCTGTGCGTTATTTTTTTTTTTTTTTAACAGCTATCATGGTATGTCAGGAAAGTGATGGACGTCCCTAAGTGCAGAAATACTTGTATAATTCTGGAGCACGAGGACCTCATTGAAATCGGAATGAGTGGATTTACAAGGGAGTCGTCACACTTTGCACCAAAGGGAGATCCACCTTCCACAGAGATGTATGCAGGCTGCTGCAATCTATCTTTGTGTCTGACTCGCCTTTCATCTTTTCTATTGGGTGTGTTAAATACAGCACCTCATTGCTGTAAAACTGACCTGAATGCTAATCTAAAAGCACATTGTTGGTTGTGATTGCTGTAATGCAGCAATACAAAAGTGTGTGCTATGAGCCCTGGGCCTCAACTGGCAAGATTGGTGTTTAGTCCCGCCCACAACGGCCGAACTGGTTGGAACGTGTTTGCGCTCTCAGACGTGGTGTCAGGTGCCCCCTTCATCAAGGCCCCCACTCACAGGTGACAGTCTTGCTGGAGCCATGAGCTGTCCTGGCCTTTCTAATCCACAAGGCGTGTACAATTACTCACCACCTCTAAGTTAGCTAGTACGGCACGACGTAGTGACGTGTGCCCGTACAGCCAATCGGAGGTCACCATTATGTTTGCTGTCTGCCACGACCTTTTTTGCGTCCAAAAACACAAATATCGCGGTCATTGCGCTATTTAGCTGATTTCGCGATTATATTGCGAATCGCGAAATACTGGAGGGTCTGGCTAATGCAAAGAGCACAGGTAAATGCTAAAATTGTCCAATTGCAGGATTAGTGGTGTAAAAAAACATAAATGACTGCTCTAATTTCTGAAAACAAAGTCGTGGGTAACCAGGATGGAAAATATGAAGAAATAGAGGACGCCAGTGGGTGATGACCCAAATGTTCGTTGGCCATTGCATCCTGATCTTGCTTAAATATGACATGAGGGGCTGTGGCATTGTGTTTGGAAATATATTTTGAGATATCTAGACCTCCTGGTGCAGCTAAGTTGCATGAAGTTTGTGTAACTAATATTCAAGGCCACAAAAAAGGACCAGTAACACATTTTAACAGTGGTTAAGATTAGTATGATTTGCTCTATGGATGCAAATGCAATTTTCTCAAGCCTGTTAGTTTTGCAGACAATACGTTTGTCTGCCCTCCTCAGACCTATAGTTGAACTAAATTTGGAAATGTGTATTTGAAGCCCCCGCCCCCATTAAAAAAAAAAAGTTCCCAATATATAACCTAAATTCTGATGGATACATCTGCCAGTGGATTCCTCGCCTTGTGAATATCCCCTGCGCCAGCATTCCACGGAACTTTTTTCCCCAGCTCTCTACGCCGACGTGGACGACGTCATAATGCATCGGCTCCGCTCGCAACTCCATATGACGTCACCGGAGCCATAAGAGAGCCACGTCGGCGTGATGACGTCAGTTCCCCTTTTCCGCGCCGTCGACGCGCAACGGTTTTTCCAGTACTCTCCTGCTACTTTGTAGTTGTTAGGTGTTACTGTTGGTGACAATCTGTTATGTCTTCGACGAAGAAGTCGGGTTTTAAGCCCTGTAGGGAATGTGGGGGCCACATGTCTATGACGGACCCCCATGATGACTGTTTGTGGTGCCTTTCATCCGACCACGATGTCGAAGATTGTTCAAGCTGCAGGAGGATGAATCCGAAGGCGTTAAAGGAGAGGAAGGCGAAGCTTTTTATGGCTAACGTCGGGAAGGTGAAGAGAGGAAGAAAGGAGAGGTCGAGGCAGGAGTCGTCGACTTCAAGGTCATCGAAGTCTAGAAAACATCATAAAAAAAGGAAGCATTCCTTTTGGCGCCGGTTTTCAAAGAACAGGAAGTCTAGGTCGACGACGCCGAAGTAAGGATTTGTCTCCTTCGAAGTCTCCGGAAGGATCTCCTTCGCCGAAGTGGGCTCCAGCGTGGTCACCGGAGCAGTCCCCGGCCCAGTCACCGGCGTCGTCTCCGGCTCCAGTGGAGTTGCCTGTTTCGGATGGTGAGCGAGAACAAAGGGGAGAGCCTTCTCCAGGACCTGAGGATCCTACGGCTCCGGTAGAGGAAACTGCTGCGCCGTTGCCAGGTACTCCGCAGAAGGATACAGGTTCGGTTCCTTATCCGCAGTTCCTGGCTCCAGGTACTGATTCTTCGCATTTTTTAAATGCCATGTATGGAATCTTCAATCGGGCTGCCTTCTCATCCGGTGCACCGACTGGTCCCATGGGTCCTATGGCGTATACTTTAGGGGTGCTTCAGCATTACGCTCAGGCCCTGTTTATGCCCTTTCTGCCGATAACTCCTTCGTGGCAGTTTCCGGTGCCGTATGGGGATCCATCACGACTTCGTCTGGATCGTCCTGCTTTGGAGCCTTCCGCGACGCTGTTGCCGACTCCCTCGGCGCCACGTCCGGCGCCGCCGACTCCATCTCCTCTGGTTCCACCGATGCCGTGTAAGACGGCACCGGCTCCACGGATTCGTTCAAGGAGGGAGGCTTAAAGGGTCTTGGATGAAGAAAGGTATAGAGTGGAGGTAGAGGAAGGTGAAGTGGACACATCCTCAGATGAGTTTGAGGGGATACAAGAGGGTAGTGGCTTGGATACGACCCCTGAGTGGGAGCATACTTCGTCTAGATCCTCTCCACCACAGGAGTTGGCGCCTTACCATGTGGTAATAAAAAAGGCCGCAGAGCTGTTGGATTTGCAGTTACCTTCTGCGGAGTATAAATCTAACCTGCTGACAGAGGTGTTGCATTCACCTACTTCAACATCTGAGCCTTTACTGCCTTTTAATTAGGCTATTTTGGAGCCTGTTTTGGAGGTATGGCGGAAACCTCTTTCTTCTCCGGCGGTTTCCAGGCAGGTGGCGAGAAGATACAGGGTGGCGCCTGGGGATCCGGATTTTCTTTCTACGCACCCGTCTCCAGAGAGCCTGGTTGTGCAGGCGTCCCTGCTCTAAGCATGCTTCCGGAGCGTTCCCTCAGTCTCCTGCGGACAGGAAGTCCAAAAAGGTTGACCAGGCGGCTAAGAACTTTTTCTTCAGGAAGTATGGCACTTAAGTCTACCAACGCCACGTGCTTGCTGGGTCGTTATGTGCATGCCTTAATGGACTCAATTAAGTCTTTAGCCCCTAAGCTGCCTGAGGGTGATAAGGCGTCCTTCATGGAGGTGTGTAGCAGCAGCTTGAGTATCCGCAACCAAGTGATTCAATCGGGGCTTCATACAGCAGATTCAGTGGTGAGGATAATGGGCTCGTCTATAGCCACAAGAAGGCAGGCATGGCTCCGTTCATCTGGCTTTTCTTCGGATGTTCAGGCCACATTGACGGATTTGCCGTTTGATGGACAGATTGTTTGGAGAAAAGGCTGACTCCGCCCTACAAAGATTTAAGGACAGCAGGGTAACAGCTAAATCTTTGGGTCTGCAGGCTCCTGCTAAAGGATTTGGTTTTAAAAAGTTTAGGGGTTTCGGAAGGTCTTCATTTCGCTCCTTCCGACAGCCTCAGCAGCAACAGCAGAATCCCCTCTTTAGGTCCTATAGAGGGAGACAAAAGGGTCGGAGAGGTTCTGGATGTAACCCCTCTTCTTCCTTCTCTGCTCCCAATGAGGCTTCAGGGAAGCAGCCCTAGATCCCCCATCCTGGACCATGCAAAACCTGTGGGGGGTCGGGTGTCCTACTTTCTGCGGGGTTGGAAATCAGTTACGACCGACCCTTGGGTTTTAAACCTCGTGGAGACTGGGTACGCCCTTCCCTTTCGGGAGTTTCCTCCCCCTTACTCTCCTTGCCAAGGTTACTGCTCAGAGGACCATCTGCTTCTTCTGCAGAAGGAGGTTCTGGCTTTGCTTCAAAAAGGGGCGATAGAGGTGGTTCCGGAACAGGAAAGGGGTCAGGGATGCTACTCCCGGTATTTCCTGATTCCCAAAAAGGATGGCAAATTGCGTCCTATACTGGACCTCAGAATCTTGAACTTTTACCTGAAACAGGAGAAATTCAAGATGCTGACCCTTGCGCAGGTTCTTCAGGCGTTGCAGCAAGGAGACTGGATGGTGTCGCTCGACGTGCAGGACGCGTACTAACATGTCCCGATCCTGAAGTCGCACAGGAAGTATCTCCGTTTTACGGTTGGGTCGCATCATTACCAGTTTGCGGTCCTCCCGTTTGGTCTTACTACCGCACCTCGGGTCTTCACAAAGGTGATGGCAGTGGTGGCTGCTCATCTCAGGAGGTCAGGGATTCCAGTTTTCCCCTACCTGGACGACTGGCTTCTGAAGGCAGAGTCCCCTGAGATGGTGCAGCGTCATCTGCAGGTAACATCTCAGCTGTTATTCGACTTGGGTTTTTCGATCAATGTGCCCAAATCTCACCTGGTGCCCTCTCAACGCAACCTGTTTATAGGGGCAGTACTGGACACTACTGTGTGTCGAGCATTTCCTCCTCAAAGAATTCTCGACATTCAGGAGATGGCCCCTTCATTCCACAATGGAGCGGTTGTTCCGGTTCTGAAGGTCCTTCGCCTGCTCGGTCTGTTCGCTTCCTGCATTCTGTTGGTCAACCATGCACGCTGGCACATGAGGGCGCTCCAGTGGTGCCTCCGCAAGCAGTGGTATCAGCACAACGGAGATCTCAGTGAGTCGATCAGGATCTCCAGAGAAGCTTCAGCGGATCTGTCTTGGTGGAGAGTGGAGGGCAACCTGTCTCAAGGAAAGCCCTTTCATCTGCTTCCATCGGTGGCCACAGTGATAACGGATGCCTCTACCCTAGGGTGGGGTGCTCATCTGGGGGATCTGGAGATCAAGGGTCTTTGGTCTCCAGAGGAAAGGTTGCTTCACATCAACCTTCTGGAATTGCGGGCGATTTGTTTGGCGCTCAAGGCCTTCCTCCCTTCCCTTCGCGGTCAGTCGATTCAAGTCCTGACGGACAACACTACCGCGATGTGGTATGTCAACAAGCAGGGAGGAGTGGGGTCTTTGTCTATGCAGAGAGGCCTTACGTCTCTGGTCCTGGGCGGGGTGTTGAACGTACGTGCGGACAGTGTCAGTCGGCAGTTCTTTGCCGATCACGAGTGGACGCTCCATCCGGAGGTGGTTCGTCACGTCTTTTGGATGTGGGGGACACCTCGGGTGGACCTGTTCGCCACCCGCAAGAACGCGCACTGCCCGTCATTCTGCAGTCTCCAGTATCCGATGCAGGGGGCGTTGGGGACGCGTTTCAGTTGAGTTGGAGCTCACAACTCCTTTATGCGTTTCCTCCCATACCCTTGATTCCTCGGGTTCTGAGGAAGATTCGCCAAGACCGGGCCCAAGCCATATTGATCGCTGTGGATTGGCCAAGAAGGGTGTGGTACACAGATCTTCTCCACCTCTCCTCGTGCCCTCCGCTCCGTCTCCCTCTGAGGGCAGACCTCCTCTCGCAATGGATGTTATTTTATCGGCCAGGCGACACTCCACCAAGTCCATTTACTACTACAGGTGGTCGAAATTTGTTAAATGGTGTGGAGAGGGATCCATTGACCCTTTAAAGGCCCATCTTTCTAATGTGATTCAGTTTTCTCTTTCCCTGGCTCAGCAGGGCTGTGCTGTGGCCACGGTTAAGGGCTATCTATCTGCCTTATCGGCTTTGCTATGTCTTCTTGATCAACAGTCACTATTTAAATCTCCGGTTGTACTGAGGTTTATCAAGGGTCTTACAAACATGTTTCCTCCTACTCCCTTTGTAATGCCACAGTGGGACCTTAATCTTGTTTTGACTTTTCTGATGGGGTCCCCGTTTGAGCCTTTTCATAGCTGTCCTTTGAGGATGTTGTCATTTAAGGTGGTCTTTCTTGTGGCCATAACCTCGGCAAGGAGGGTGAGTGAGCTTCAAGCTCTTAGTTCTAAACCCCCTTTTTTAACATTACATGCTGAAAGGATGGTGCTCAGGACCTGGGCTGCTTTCCTGCCCAAAGCTGTTACTCCGTTTCATTTGGGGCAGTCTATTACTCTCCCGTTTTTTTTAATCCACCTCCTCATCCCTCCAAAGAGGAGGAACGACTCAATCGCCTGCATCCGAAGAGGGCGTGAGTTTTTATTTGGACAGAATGAAAGACTTTCGTCTGGACGATCAGCTCTTCGTGGGTTATGTTGGTCATTCGAAAGGAAGAGCGGTGCACAAGTGCACTTTATCGAGATGGATTATCCTTGCCGTCAAGATCTGCTACGCCCTGGCTGGTAAGACTCCTCCTGAGGGTATTAGAGCTCATTCAACTAGAGCAAAATCGTCTACATCTGCTTTGGCCAGGGGTGTTCCTGTGGCAGATATTTGTAAAGCCGCGACTTGGGCCTCCCTCCATACTTTCGTAAAGCATTATTGCTTGGACTCTGAGATGAGGAGGGAGGGCCACTTCGCACGCTCTGTCTTGCAAGACTTTTTGGTATAGGAAGGTGGACACCCTCCTCCGGGAGTGGGGACTGCTGTGGGAATCTATTCACAAGGTGAGGAATCCACTGGCAGATGTAGCCATCAGAAGAACAAGTTACTTACCTTCGGTAACGCTTTTTCTGGTGGATACAGTATCTGCCTGTGGATTCCTCACTGGCCCACCCACCTCCCCGTTGTCCACCTTTGTATACCTTAAAAGATGTCTTGCTTGAGATGTTATGCTTTCTGGTATATTGGTAGGAAATGCTTGTTTTATTTAGCTTTCCTTTTCCTTGTATACTTTGTGTATATGATTGTATATTGTATACTGTGTATGCTTTGTATCTGTCGTTGGTCCACCTGTGCGCCCTGGAGGCACGGAAAAAATGGGTGGAACTGACGTCATCACGCCGACGTGGCTCTCTTATGGCTCCGGTGACGTCATACGGAGTCGCGAGCGGAGCCGATGCATTATGACGTCGTCGGCTTAGAGAGCTGGGGGAAAAAAGTTCAGTGGAATGCTGGCGCAGGGGATATTCACAAAGTGAGGAATCCACAGGCAGATACTGTATCCACCAGAAAAAGCGTTACCGAAGGTAAGTAACTTGTTCTTCTGATTCCAAACTGTTTTTTTTTTTTAATATGAACTTTTATAGGTGTATCAAGTCTTTTTTTTTTTTTTTGTAGAAATTTTTTGTTTTGGATAAATCACATTGTAACAGAATCTATCAACCTGAATGCCAATTGTGGTTGCATTATTAAAAACCAGGATTGATTAAATGTCAATATCAGCAGCAGCTGGAATTATGTGATGATGCATCATCGTCTGCATCGCTATAGATTTACCGTACTAGTCACAATGCATCATCTGCAGAGTTCAGCAAAGCTTGTTCATAGCTTAAAGTTTTAAACATTTACTCAAAAGTTCAACACATGGTGCTGCGTAGCTAACTGGGCACGTTTGGATTGCTGATTGTTGTACTAACTGGTACTAATGGTTGAAATGTTTTGTCCTGGCAGTATGAATGTTAAAATGAGAAAATAGCAGACAATACGGACCCCGAATGTGCAAGTGTTGTGCAGTTTAAATTTCCTTTTCTTGACTCCTAATTTAGCCAACTCAACTACATAATTTGGCCCTCAATTGTTGTATATCTAAAAAGAGAAGAACATTGCACACTGTTTTTTAGTTTTTTTTAACTCTGTTTGGGTATTAGAAATAAAACCAGATAGGTGTTCTGGTTTCCTTGTATTTTATTTCTTGGGGCTCAAGGCGCACTGATAGTTTTACCTATAATATTGTGAATCTCAAACATATAAATTGTTGGCGGTGACTTAACTGGAAATCGGTGTCTAGGTCTCCGTAACCGAGTCACTCTGAACTCTGACATAAAAAATAGATTGCCATTATTTACATATTGAACACCATTCCCTCAACTTGGCTCCTTGGCGCTGGCCTCAAACAGTCTAAATAAACAAGTCTTCAGTTTTTATCTGAAATTTATGCATTAGGTGAAGCTTTTGATGCGTGACGGTATGGTATACAGAATTCTGAATTCTTCACTATATCTGGGGATCTTAAGCAAGTAGCAAGGCAAGAGAGGCACTTTGGATGCATTTAGAACAGGCACCTGAGTGCTGATTGATGGATACATGTGTATGCCAAGTAAATGCTCCCACTCCTGCTATGTGGTCAAAGACTGGCAACCATTTTACTAGTTGACGCTCATTCATTTTTACAGAGATCAATGATTGTCCACGTGACTGTGTTCTTTGGTTGCTGCAGCGTAGTAAACATTTTTGTAAATAGGCTTCTGTAAAAGGCATTGAAATACTAAAGGCAAAACCAGAGCACAGTTTAAGAAGAGTCTTGACTTGAAAATTCTGGTTAAAGGCATTCACTTTAGTTTCAGAGTGGGAATGCATCCAGTAAAAAGAGCTTGATTTCTCACTTTATTGGGAGGAGTAACTTGTCAATCGGAGCTAATGGCGATATCTGGGTTGACTTAGTAGGGTCTGATACAAAGTATCAGTTTCTTCTGAAGGCAAGTATTCTCCGTCTGTTCTCAATTTGCTGCAGTCACCTATGGCAAACCCATAACAGGTTTGTTAAGAGAAATCTGCATTCAAATGGAGAGGCTTGACGTTCACTTTGCTGATGAAACATTGGATGTAAATTTGCTGGGCGGCCCATATTTGGTGGTGCAGGGCCTGTACATAGAATGTCTCATTTAACTTGTAGCAGTCTTGGAGGCGGCAGAATACCTAATGATATACATTATGGCCCTCAGCTCAATGAGTAGACTTGCCAAGAGAATTGCCTGTCCAAAGATTTACCATTGCATCAAAAAAGCAGCTCCTTTATTGATGCAGCCTAGAAAGACACCCTACACCTCCACTGTGGCTTATTTCATTCTGTGAGTTGGTGTAAGACCAGATTGTCCAGAAGACAGTTAGTCTACCTTAAGATAAAAGTTCTAGGACGATTACTTCTGTGAACAATATCAGAGAAATTGGTCTATTCTGATTTGGGTATCAAATCTTTTATTCAATGAATGTACAAGTTACTGAAATTACCAGGCCTTCTACTCTGCTGGAGTCAAACTAAATGGAATTCCTTTAATTCACCTCTGTTACTATATTTAGTGCTACACTTGTCAGTACTCAATGTTCCAGTACATTTCTGTGAATTTGAATTATGTATTCCTAATAAGCTGCTATACTCCACTGGAAATTTTCATAACGTCTGCCATTTTGCCATAAACTCTCGTAACAAATGAATGCGCAAAAGTCTACAAAACAATACAGATTGCCACCTGTGTTAGTACTCTTCGAAGCCATTGGCTTAAACAATGATCTTTGACCGAATGGCCCTATTTAAATCCTTCTCGCTCAATCGGCATATTTGACATATTTTCCTGAATCCAGTTCTTCAAAGATTGGAGTATATGACCTTTGCATATTTCTTTTGTGCCAAAAAAGGAATCATTTTTAGGTCTCGGCTCGAAGGCTGCGCTTGCGCAGTCTCGATCCGAGATTTAATGACTTGGAGAAGAGGGGCTTGAACCCGCCCCTGTTCTCCATTGGCTGGCCTCTTCAATGCTGGCCAGCCATTGGAGAAGGTCCCGTCACTCCGATCAGGCCCCGTCCTTTTCGGATCGGGGGGCGTGTTTTTTGCAGAAAGTCTAATTATCTCCTCCAGCCAATGGCAAGAGGAGATAACAGCAAAACACGCCCCCGAAAACGACGCTGCGGAGAAAGGCAGTGGTGTGCTTGTTGTGAGATCTGCCCGGATGAACACCATGCAGCCTAATGTCAGCACATGTGTGGGAACTGTTTTTAAATATCTGACGTATGTATCGCGTCAACATATGGCACATGCATAACTCACGGAGATTCTGGATCGGAAGCAGAGTGTGCAGCTCTTTGGGTGTGTCACGCACTTTTGTTTACGGTGGATTTGCGTATTTTTCTGTGTTTACGTTCTATCACTTGAGGATGCTTGATTTATTCAAGCCCCATGCCCGTTTCTTTCGAGACAATAGTAAGCTTCCTGCTTTGGATTTTCGCTTTGCCAGCCAAATTAACCAATTACTTCACCTGACCTCGGGGGTCTGCATTTCAAAGACAGTCTAGAGACAGGCTTAGGCCTGCTGCAGCGAAGAATTCCAAAATACCCAATTACGAACCTCAGAAGGAGTCAACATTTTTTGAGATTAGAGTCAGAGGGAGTTTGCTTCACAACCTCGCGTCTAATCCTATGCTGTGCTACACACACTTTTAACCTGCTTGTTTCGGTTAGCAGCTAAATCTTGGCTGGAGGGAAAATGGCGCCCATCCGTCAATGGAGGCAATTACACCTTTAATTGGAAACCGCATCATTCTGCAGAGAAAAGAAAATACACGGAACTTCAAAAGTATAGTGGTGAAATAGAGAGGTACTTTTAGCATGCTATGAGATCACGGCTGCAGAGCAGACACGAGGGCACTGGTGATTCTGACGAGCATGGAGCCTTTTGAGGGCCAGGACAGCCACAGATGGTAAATGTTAGCAGACGTCAATTTATAATATTGGCTTAAAGCCCGGATACTGGCTGTGGCTGGAGATATTTATCGTGACGCGCTCCAGTGCCTTGGGGTAGAGCTCGCGCTTGGAGAACTGCAAATTGGTCCCAATATTTAGTTTTAGTTTTAAAATAGTATTCCCTCGTACGGCGTAGATATGGGTGTAGGGAGGTGGTGTGGGGGCGTGTGCATCTTCTGTGCGCCATGAAGGAAGCTAGCGCTGTGGGAACGACACGCAGACGCTTCAATGCGCTTCGTTCAGGGGCCAAATCTACATTTTATTAAATAAAACATGTGTGTTCCCTTTCAGCGAAGTCTTGGCGGTGGTCTCCGTGTGCAGGGCCCCTGTGCGCCCCTTCAGACCCTTTCTCAACTTCAAAACATTTTTCTGTACATTTAAATACATTCGGTTGGGCGAAATCGCGACCAGATCTGTACAAAAATTCTCATCCAAATCATGCAAAACATTATCTAAAAAAAACAAACTTTTCAACATATTGAAATAGAAAAAAACGGTTGCTCTATATTTGAGACTTTTAAAGGAGTCTAAAACACGTTTTTAATAGAACCTGACGGAGAGTGGTGGGCTTTAATTATTGCATATTTACAGTGTCATTTCATAACCGGACCAGTGCGTTCGGTCCTGTGCTCATGTCTATCCCTGGGGTTTACAGGTACCCCAAAAAGTGTATTTTATTCTAGCTCCTTATGGGGGGTCGGAGTGTTTATATTACTAAATATTAACTTTACAATTGCATACCAGAGCGTAAGGGTTCGATCCCGGCCCTTTGTGTATGTATTCTTGAGTGTTTACGTTGCTTTTTTTTTTACCTAGCGTCTTATGCGATTGGTGATGGTATGTTACTGAATAATTACAAAATGCGCGGGATGCCAGATCCATATGTGTGTCCGAGGTCCGTGATAAAAAGGCACAACAAGCATTTACAATTCAACGGTCTCTGCATTGTTAAAGTTAGAGCTATTGGCATTGCTCATGACAATGCCGTTTCTTTAACCTCTTCGATGCCGATGACGGAACGGTTCCGTCATGCACGCCGGTTGGGCTGTGCTTATGACGGAACCGTTCCGTCATGGCCCCGCCCGCGCTCAGATCTTTCAGCACTGCGCGGGAATCCGCGCAGCGCTGAAGAGGTTAAATGTTTTAAAAACAAATACATAAACAAAAATAATGTCATGAGCAATGCCAATAGCTCTAACTTTACCAATGCCGAAACCATTGCATTGTAAATGCTTGTTGTTAATGGGCTCAGTTTCCAACATTCAGAGAACTATCCAATTTAAGTAATACATTAAAATACCAGAGCGACAATCTGAGCACTCCATTTTGCATTTGATTTTATTAATGCATGCCGATCTAGAGTAGCTGCTCTTTACAGATTTAATGGTTCTATTTTTCTTGATGATTTTACAGTAAGTGTATTTTTTATTTATATACAATATGGTTTCGGTGGGGCACCTTACCATCCATATGTGTAAATTTTGTTTTGATATTTTGTTTGTTAGCCCAGCAACTTTTCTGGAAGCATACATTTGCATAAGTTAGATTTTTCGCCACACTAATACTAAAGGAATTGCCGTGATTTTCATGCATCCTTCGACGTAATTGCGAACATGGTTTGCTCCCAGTCTTGGATCTTATGTTTTTATCCACTTTCTCCTTTTAATGTACTTTATTTGACCCTATTATCCCACTTTAGTCCCTCGCTCTGCTTAAACCGTAACCACTTTTTAAAATTGTCACCGAACAGTAAACGATACACTCTTTTTTTAAAATTCCTATGTCCTTATCTCCATGGTGAATTTTTTTCCTGATTAATCTTTTATAACTATAATAAAAATTCAATCTAATTCATCCCCCAGATTTTCCCAGTCCATGGTTTTCTGGACTGGGGAGAGTAATATGTATGCTATGGGTAGCTGATTACCTTCAGCATTCACCCGTCAAAGTTATAACTTCTTCCCAACTATTCATCCTCGGACCAAAAGTTGGTGGTTGCTGCCTTCTATGTCGGCTACCTGAAAGTTGGTAATCGGCCCAAAGTGACCAACTCTAATCTATCTAACACCTTTGTTTGCGACTGTGAAAGTTTGCGTTGCTTGGGAACTGATTTATAATGCTCTTTCTCGCACACAGCGTTTTCGTCTAAACCTTTTTGCATTTCACAACCTTCCGTAGATCTGAGCTTGCAAATAAAGCTGTTCCATTAAAAGCTGACAATAGATCATCCTAGCAGGCGTCTTCCTGCTTTGAGCACGAGTGTATTAAAATCACCCTTTATCTCAATCGAGGTAGTTAGAAACATAGTGCATATATTACTCAGATCATCGGAAAAAATATATATTTTTATGACTTCTCACTCTATATTACATATACATTCACCACCATTTGACTCTCAGTTGAGGCAAAATGATTATATAAATTAACAATGTCCCTGTATCAATCACATTTTGTATGCATTTGCTTTGTATTTCTTGCAATTTTTGTAGATATTGTGATACATTGCCAAGAAAGATTTGGAGGTAGTATTTGAGCAAATGCTTTGAATATAGGTTTATCTCTAGACAACCATGTCTCCTGGAAACAAACAAGATTATTCCATTCTAAGACTTTATGTATGCACTCAAAATGTATCATTCTACCTAATTTATGAACATTCCAGATGATGGTTGTGAGGAAAAATTTGGTCCTAATCGATCTCGCTATCCTGATATAATCCTCATCTTCCCAAACGGAGCTCAAGCATACTGGTTATCAGTTTGTATATCTATGCCTCTTGTTTCTTCTAGTTCTTTGCAGGTTTATTTTCAAGTTCCCTTTACTAAACCCAACAGATTTTTTTGCAGCTCCCAGATTTCTACATTCAAGGATATCGTGACTTGATTACTACTTAAATCAGCATGGTTATTTAAAAATGGCTTTATGTGCAATGATCTTTAATTGCTTGGAGTTTCAATTCCTGCTCAGCATTCCATATTGATATATATATAGATATATATAGATATACAGATTTTAATTTTTTTCTAAAAAGGAGAAAAACTAACTTGGTAGTTTCTTTTCTTTATCCTTAGAAAGTCAACCTGTTTTACATTATTTGAGTATATCTCTTGGAGAGGGTCAACTATTAAATATCTGCAGTAAACTGATATTTAATGGCTTTGCCATAGTAGCCTTTTTGCTCTTCCATTCCCTTTCAGGTACATGCAGAGACTGCATCTTTCTCCTTTATTAAAAAATGTTTTTTCTTTGGACAGTATCCCCTCCCTAAAAAACGGCTGTTTTTATTGGGGGGGGGGGGGAGTTCGTAGCGCTATTTACCCTTTTAATTAACTTCCTACGCATAATATAGACTATATAGCTTGTAATTGCTTCTCCCTTTAACTTTAGTATTCATGATCTATTGTCTGTTATCACCAATTATTTTCCTTCCCTTGGTAGGACATATTCCTTCTCTCCTGGCCATTTTATTTAGTTTCATATGCTAAGTAATCCTGTTTGAATGTTGAACACATCAGGTGTATCCAAATGTGATAATACTTGGATTCCATGTCTGTGTCCTTCAGTCTCGAGCACCTTCTCATTCCATCCAGCTTTGTTGGTTCCATGTTGGTTTTAGATGGTTTTCATATCATCCCCCGTGACCCCCTCACTACAGTATTTCCATACAGTTAAGCTCAAACTTGCTGCAGTGACTAGGATAGGCGGGGTTCTAAAAACTCCATTGCAAGGTTTAAAAATAATCGAGGTAATCATTCTCCAAGAAAGTAAATGAATCTGCAAGTGTTGCTCAATTTTTAACAACTAATGTAGATGGAGTCATTTATGCAATTCTTATGTGGTTTTTTACTAGAAATGTTAGCACCTGTTTGGAATGTCCTTGTACTATCAATTCATCATTCCTACTTAATGCCCATTGTGACATAGCAGGTGAGCTGGTGCTCTTAAAAGCTGCATGTGCACTTTGAGCAGAGAGGCTTAATACTTATCCTATGCTGGGTGAAGCCTTTTGTGACACTGACCCATTTAAATGGGATCCTTGCTGGTGAAAAGACTTACAAAACATGGATTCAGTCTAGCGTGGAATCTGTGATTCATTTCGCTACCCAGTGGTCCTTTTGCCATACCTAAAATCCAAGAGCCACCCCTGTAAGCCTCCCACTGCGACACAGCTCAATGACTCCCTGAGTGAGTCTGACCTTACTCTACTGCTTCACAGTGCCTCTTGCATGCGCAGGCCTTGACTCGATCAGGATCACTTCTCTTGCAACCTCTGCCCACAGCCTGTTGAGGTCTACTCACTGCTGCTCCTTTTTCCTTAAGTTGTGTGTATTACAGTTTTCCCTTTCTGAGCTTGTGTGTAGATTTTACTGCTCCTGCCTTTGTTTTAGGGGGGGTGTCTTTTATTGCTGCTGTATTCAACTGTGTGTGAGGGAAGCTTGTACTTCTCTAGTATTGGGGTGTCTTTCATAGATTCATATGCTTAAATATTCCCCGTCGTCCAAGTGTGAGTCCCACAGTACTTAACATAGCAATGTAGTAATAACATAAGCCAATATAGGCATAAAAGAAAGTAAAACCATAGTTTTTATGGATGGACAACTTGTCACTTCTATAACATCTTACTGTCATTGTTTTAGTCCAAATTCCAGCCAATCAGGCGTCCACACCCTCTTAGAATGTTCTCAGAGGCTCAGCCCTCAGATTTTCTCTTCCAGGGGATCCTCATCAAAGTCATAAGCACTGAATATTCCCGCCCATGTGCGGGGACCCCGGAAATAATAAAATTATATATGTAAAAAACATACATATATACAGCTCTGTATATGTATAAACATATATCATTTTTTCCAAGCAAATGCAGCTCCCATAAAAGGCTAGGCAATGTAAATATACACATCCAATAACACACACATATATATATATATATATATAATGTGTGTGTATATATATATATATATATATATATATATATATAATGTATATATATGTGTATATATATATTACCTACTGGCGGTCGCCAGTAGGTAGTTATAGTTAGGACCACGTTTCCATAGGAAAACCTCAACATTCTATTTTGAATAACTTTGGCGCCGGTCGACGAATCCTCGCGAATTTCTCAAAATAGGTGGGGCGCTACGCTCCGCTCCTACCCTGAAAGTCTCGGGGGGATTCGTCAAGCGGGGGCTGAGATAAAAGGGGGGTCCCAAAACGCGTTTTTCCCATGCATTTTTCCATAGGACCTTTAGAACGAGCTACAGCCCGAACGGCTGAACAGAATTACTAGAAATTTGGCAGAGAGGTAGTCCCTAGGTCAAGGAAGTGCCTTTTGTAGGTTTGGTGTAAATCTGTTCAGTAGATTCTGAGAAAATAGCCTTTAAATCAATATATATATCTGAGCCCGCTTACGGTACGCTTACCGTACGCTTACGGTAAGCGTACGGTGGCGTGCGCGAGCGCGATTCTGATTGGCTCTTAGATCTTAGTAAACATTCTAATCGGCAGGAAGCGGCGTCCGCCATTTTGTCTACCGCACTGAGTGTTATGTATCAAACATGATGGCCAAAAACATGTTACGGGGATGTTTTGACAACTCCCTCTCACATAGTCATGTTGAGGGAGTCCCCAAACATCCCCCAAGAGCAAAAACGGCATTATTTTTTTTTTCGGCAATTTCGCGGGGTACGCTTACCGTACGCTTACCGTAAGCGTACGGTAAAAAAATAAAAAAAACACTATCCACACTTTCTCCACCCCTTGTGCAAATGGTGGCCGAAGGCCACCATTTGTGCATGGCTTATCAGAGTACAGAAAATTTTCCCAAAAAATTTCAACAGATTACCTATCACAAGGAAGCGCATAATATGTCCTCCATGTGCGCACGGTGCGCGAAGCGCATCGTGCGTACATGGCCCATCTAGCGTAACGTGGGCACGGCACTAACTGCGTAAAGTGGGTGCGCGGTGCGCGAAGCGCACCGCGTGCTCACTGTGCGCGCACGGTGCGCGAAGCGCACCGTGCGCGCATGGAACGAACTGCGTTAAGTGGGCGCGCACGCCACGAATGGCGTAAAGTCACTTAGCATTTAAAAAACCGTACAAATTCACTGAAAAAACCATAGGTTTCACACACGTTATAGTTAGGAATTAGCATTTAAAAAACCTTGCAAATTCACTGAAAAAACCATAGGTTTCACACATGTTATAGTTAGCGGAAATTTTACTGATAAAAAACCAATGAAATTGCCCCGTTATAGTTAGTGCTGGCAACTATAACTCACGCGACCGCAATCTTCTGCTGATGACATATGTGTCTTTATGAAAAAAAAATATTTGTAATATATGTATAGCTAAAAATGTATGGAAGAAGACATGGGCAAATAAGTGTCTAAATACAGTATTAGCATCAGCAGAGGATTGCGGTCGCGTGAGTTATAGTTGCCAGCACTAACTATAACGGGGCAATTTCATTGGTTTTTTTATCAGTAAAATTTCCGCTAACTATAACATGTGTGAAACCTATGGTTTTTTCAGTGAATATGTATAACAATACACCTAAATCTCTCTCTTTTTTTTTTTTTTTTTTAATGAGGTAAACACGCATGAGAAAGCAAAAAATAAAGAGAACAAACTGTGGAAAAACACAGATGTACAACACATTGCCAGCCTGCAGGCTGCATTGCAATATAATACCATAGAGACTAAAAAGCCCTGTACAGGTAAAAACTGGCACCGTGCCTTTAAGGCAGCCCTGACTTCCATATCCCATCATGCCTCAGGGGTGACAGTTAGGTCAGTTGTTCTTTCCGGCTCCTTCAGTCAGGACCCTGGAATTCAGCTCTCTTCTTTTTTGACTCTTTAGTCAAGAATTATTACTACTTTAAGATTTTTTGGACTTCTTCTTAGAACTTCTTTGAGGAAGTCTGTATCCTGTGATTTTTTGACTGACTTTTTTGCTATTTTGTCAGAAAAATGCCTTCTTTATTTGTTCCATGTCCATCTTGTGGAAAAAAGAAGGCGGCTTCAGACACACATGAGGTGTGTATTATCTGTCTGCCGGACTCTCACTGTCCAGCAACATGCATCATTGTGAAGACCTTTCCAAAAGGACTTTAAAGGAGAGGGAGAGGATTAGGCTGTATGGCCTAGCAGAACGGTCGACGTCGAAGCAGTTGGTCCCTGTTTGCTCCCCATCGACGTCGGGCTCGGCGTCGAAGACTCCAGCGGCGGGATCGTCGCTGAGAGGTGAGGAGTCAAGGGGAAGTCATGCTGCAAAGAGAAAATCGTCGTCGACTTTAGATTCAGCGTCGAAGCGGATGCGTTCGACGTCGACGGCGTCTAAAAGCTCGGCGTCGAGGACTCGGCGCCATAGTTCAACGTCGAGAAAGCATCTGTCGACGTCAAAAGATCGATCGACGTCTGCACAGAGATATCGTTCGTCGTCGAGGTCGGCGAGACATCATTCGACGTCGCAAGAAGTACGTAGACGATCTCCACAGTCGACGTCGAGACCAAGATCGCCATCAAGATCGCCGTCGAGGAAACATCGTTCGGCGAAGAGGCTTTCGACGTCGTCGGAGCATTCGACGTCGAGACAGAAGTCTCCGTCAGGAGTGACGTCGAGGCAGGGGCCTCCGTCGGAGTCGACGTCGAGGCAGAGGCCTCCGTCGGAGTCGACGTCGAGGCAGAGGCCTCCGTCGGAGTCGACGTCGAGGCAGGTGCCTCCGTCGGAGTCGACGTCGAGGCAGGTGCCTCCGTCCTCACAGGTCTCCAAAGCTTTGGTGAGGTACAGGAAGCCTCCGTCGAAGATAATCTCGACGTCGAGACAAGAAGCTCGGAGCCTCGAAGATTCGAGTCAAAGATCTCCGGTGATAGGCCTATCACCGTCGAGGCAGCCCTCTGTTGAGGGTACGCAGGAGGTGTCACATATTCGCCTCACGATTCGACCAGTCTCAAGGCGGAAATCTCCTCATAGACTGATATATACGACTCCTGAATCACCGCGTCTCATATCTATCTCGCCTTCAGGATCAGAGGGCTCAGGTTCAAGATCAGAATCACCAGAGCTTGTGCATCAATCTCCAGTACCTGCAAGAGAAAGTTCGCAGGAGGAGGACAATGCTGTACCTCAAAGTCCCGTAAGGGAGATGCCTCAGGACCCTGCTATGCCAGACGCAATAAAGGCATCGCTAACAAGAATAAGGGGCGTGGTATTCCCAGCGACACCGATCAGACCAAGATCTCGAGAAAGAGAATCCTGAAGTCACTCTCGAGCACCAAGAAGGCGATCCAGGTCTCCCTCCCGCAGAAGAGAGTCGACCAGATCAGAGAGAAGGCGCCGTAGGACCCCTTCTACCTCCCCTTCTTCCAGATCATCCAAAAGGGATTATTCACCGACACTCTCGGAGACGCCACCCTCTCGGGTATCTCCGGTAGATGATATTTCTACGTTTCAGGAAGTGTTGTGTAGAGGAGCTACAAAATTAAATATCCCTATGCCGGTTCAGGAGACAACTTCATCCATAATTTTTGAAACTCTTCATGAACGCACAGTGTCACGCCCTTTATTGCCGTTAGTCCCCGGTTTGCTACAACCGGTAATGGATATCTTTCTCACACCAGCAACCACTAAAACGGCGCCGGCGAGAATTCTAAAAAAGTACCGTCCAGCTCCGGAGGATCCTCTATTCCTTAAATCGGATCCTCCACCGGACTCTGTCATCACCGCCGCTGCCAGGAAGACACATGCAGTAGCGGGATCTTCAACGGTACCACCAGATAAGGACAGTAAAACACAAGACTCCTGGGGGAGGAAAGTTTGCGGCTCAGCATCCTCAAGCCTTAAGGTGGCGAGTGCCTCGGCGCTTCTGGGGCGCTATGATAGGTCATTATGGGACTCTCTGCAGAGGTTCATTGACAAAGTTCCATCAGAGGACAGACGGGACTTTGAAGAGATTTTGCAGGAGGGGAGTCTGGTTTCTAACCAGATCATAAGTGCAGCGGCAGACGGGGCAACACTGGCAGCGCATGAATATGCACATGGAGTCACAGCCAGAAGATCATCCTGGCTTAGATTGACGGCCTTGAAACCGGAAGCGCAGGCAAGAATTTTAAATCTGCCTTTCTCCGGTTGTTCTCTTTTTGGGTCCCATGCAGACGAAGAAATGGCCCGTATGAAAGCAGAGCTGGAGACCATGAAAGCTGTCGGGCTTGAAAAGAGAAAAGAGTTTCGACGCCGCAAGGGAAATGACAGGCGCAGTTACCAACAGAGGGTTCAAACCCCTCATTGGCAAAAGAACCAGGATCAGCAAGGTCAAAAGAAACAGCAATACCAGTCCTGCAAGCCATCCAGGGGACGAGGTAACAACAGGCAGTCTAATGCTGGAAACAAAGCTCCGGGGAAGCAATGAGAAGCCGCTTCCTCCGATGCTGTCCACCGCTCCGGTGGGAGGAAGTGTTGCACATCATCTTCCAGAGTGGCAATCCATCACAAAGGACAAGTGGGTACTGAATATACTGCGTCATGGGTACTCGCTTCGTTTCAAAAGTCACCCCCCATCGATTCCTCCTGTCAATTCATCCCAGCATCTAAAGCATCGTCGTGTGAAGGGAGTCTCCCTGAGCTAAGCTCAGTTTTCTTCTCATTTCTTCTCAAAGTTAGCTTTATGATGTCTACTACCAAGAAATCCCTCTTCAGACCTTGTGGAAACTGTGGTGAACAGAGACTTCATTCTGAAGACCCTCATAAAAAATGCATCTATTGCCTATATCCTGAACATCAGGTAAAGGATTGTAAGATATGTAGGACCTTCTCTCAGAAGATTCTAAAGGACAGAGAAGGGCGTCTCCTTCTATGGCTACAGAAGTTGAAGACTTCAGAGAACCCTCTCTCAGATGTGGAGAGTGTGTCCTCAATCAAAACCTCTTCATCCTTGAAAAGGACCGGTGACTATCAAAAGGTTTCTCCAAAACCTAAAGTGGTGAAGAAACCTCATGTGGATAAGCCCACTATTCAACCTTCAACTAAGGCGTGATTTCTTCCCCTCTGAGTCTTTCTGCACCTTTTACGCCCCCGAGATCTGATTCTCAAAAACTGCCTATCTCATCGACTAGCTCATCATTGCTTCCTCCGTCGACGAGAGATGCTGTCGTCGCGTCTACGCTGATGACTATAACTTCTGTGTCTATGAAGCCAGCTATGATCCTGTCGTCGGCATCTTCACCGTCGACGTTGGTATCCGTTAAGGTGAGACCTATTTCGTCTACAATGCCTTTGACTTCGTCGACGACTGCAAGCATAAATAGGAAAAAGCATTCGTCGGCGGTGGCTACAACTCCATCCATGGATCTAATACCATTGAAGACTTCAATCTCTTTGCTTCAATGGTGACATTCCTCTTTGGATACCCGAATGCCAATTCAAGCTCCTTCTCAACCTCCAGTTGATTTATTTTCTTCTGACGATGAGGAATCTGAGGATGACAGATTTCGGGCTGCTCGCAGTTCCTCTGAGCTTCTTATAAAATGCCAGGACTCTGATGATGACCTTCAAGAGGAAGATTTTTCTACTCGTGACACAACCTGCGCAGGAACTTCCTATGGCACAGATGCCTTTAAGTCTTCTTTCCATCCTCCAGTTCATGTTGGATAACTACTACCGCCGTTTTCCACGTTCCTTACAGACTTCCCCAATGCCGCAAGTACCTTCACAACCTCTTCCTGCTAGAGAATCCGTTGCAACACCTACGTCGGCGACCAGAATTCAAAATCATGATGTTCCTCAAATCATAGAGGACAATGACGACCATGATGATGAAGTTGACAAGCAAGAAGGTGAGCTGGATGACGGATCCCTTCTTTCTGAATGGGACACTTATCAAATTGAAACACCATCTCCCGCTGCTCCAGCTCCCCTGGATTCTCCACCAGTCGACATTGGTGGTTTTCATTTACTCATGGAAAGAGCAGCAACAAGATTCCACCTTCCTATGACCGCCAGAGAGGAAGATTTTTTTCCTGTATGATTTTAAAGATCCGCCTCAAAAACCAGTCCGTTCTATTCCCATTATCGTTTTTTTTTTTTTTTGGCAGGAAGGCCTCAAGCTCATGCAAAATCCTAATTCTATTCCAGCTGTTCTACCGAGGCTGGATAAAAAATACAAAGCCCCTGCAAATTTACCTGCTTCTCATTTCGCAGCCGAAGTCTGATTCCATTATTACTCGGGCAGCACAGCGTCGATCCAGAAACCCATCGTCTCCATTATCTGCACCGCCATATCGATAGGGTAGAGGCCTTGATGATATTGGCAAGAAGTTTTCCATTATGGCTGCAACTACAGTTCGTGCGGCAAATTCTTTAGCTATCTTGGGCCGTTACTGCCACCAAATATGGTCTGACATATCATCGCTTATAGACCTAATACCAGAGGCGTCTAAAGCAGAGGCATTAAAATTCTTCAAGAAGGAGAATTTCCTCGTAAATTATTGATTGTGCAATTGATGTGTCTTCCACTGGTTTCCATCTTTTGGCTGGTGCAGCAGTCCTCAGGCGTCGGGGCTGGTTAAAGGCCACGTCTTTCCGTCAGGAGGTACAGACAAAAATACTGGACATGCCTTACGACGGTGAATCATTGTTTGGCCAGCATATGGACGATGCCCTTTAAACAATTGAAAAGGACACCGACACTGCCCGTGCTCTCGGAACTCTACAGTTTAAAAAGCAGCCTTTTCGAGGCGCAAGAGGTCGTGGCTCCTCTTCTTCCTTTGGAGGAAACTCCAATCAATACAGACAAGGGCGACACCGCTACTCCTCCCAGAATCAGCAGTCGTATAGACAACAGCATTCTTCGACCCACAGACAATACAGAGGTAAATGCTCTTACAGAGGAAAGGATTCCTACAAAAAAAAATTTCACCATTCACCGTCTGAGTCCTCCCGCTTTTTCAAGAGTTGGAGGTCGAATCTCCCACTTCTACTCCAAATGGTCACTAATTACTACCGATCAATGGGTTCTGGATATTGTGCACAGGGGACACGTATTGGAATTTGTAAAGATTCCTCCGATTCTCCACCAAAAAGTCCCCCTCCTGCTCATCTAAAGGAACTTTTAAGTCAACAAAAAATGTTGTTAAAGGGCCTGATCGAAGTGGTGCCAAAAGTCGGGAGAATGGCGCCCCATCTTGGACCTACGTTCCGTGAACAAATACATCAAAAAACAAACTTTTCGCATGTTGTCTCTTCAAGAAGTACTTCTTTTTCTATCCCAAGGAGAGTATATGACCACTTTAAATCTTCAAGATGCTTATTTTCATCTTCCCATACTGCTGAGACAAAACTTATCAGATTCAGAGTAGCCGGAAAAGACTTTCAATTCAAAGTTCTTCCATTCGGCATTCGTTCCGCTCCCCGAGTGTTTACAAAAGTCCTTGCACCAGTGGCAGCTTAGCTTCGCCTACAAGGAGTGCAAATCTTTCCATACTTGGACGACTGTCTGCTGATGCCAAAGTCGTTAGAACAGGCATCCAAACTAACTCTTTTCTGCAGGTCCCTCTTCCAATCTCTGGGCCTCACATTCAACATGGGCAACTCTCAATTTCTCACAGCTCAAAACAGGCTGTTCTTGGGAGCCATTCTAGACGCCTACCAAGCAAAAGAGTTTGTGACACACGAAAGACGTCTACGCCTTTGCAATCTAGCGACTTCTATCCGTATAAAAGAGTCAGTTTGTGTACGACAGTTAAAATCTTTCCTAGGAATGTTGTTATCTTGCATTGCTCTAGTCCCTCACTGCCGCCTAAAAATGAGACCTATCCTGGAGGAATTGGACCGACAATGGGCTCAAGTCTCGGGATCTTTCAGCGATATAGTCAGTCCCCCCTCGACTAAAAAGAGCTCTTTTGTGGTGGACTTTCGAAGAAAAGGTCTCCTCAGGACGCGAGTGGGCCAGTCTCAGGGGCCTGTAGCCAGGGTCATCTTAACCAGATGCAGGCCTCACCCTGAATCGCCTGATTATGATGACAGTCAGTCAACGCTGTATTCTACAAAATGCAGCTTTTGCACTTGCGAACGTGAGGAACATTTTCTTGCACTCGTTCCTCAATACATAACTACATGGACACTTGCACTTATTTGGGGCAAGGGAATGAAACTCTAGCATTGGTGAAGACAGATAGGCACTTTGCTGCCAGCTTTCCACAGAAGAGGAAACTGGTCTGGCTGGAGAGTCACATGGGCTGCCTTTCACCCGTGAGCCACTCCGACGTGGCCGTGTCGCCCGGTTGCACGGTGGCTGCTCATCCACTAAATAGCCAAAAATGCAGACCGGGCCCTCAGACCACAAAGCGGGCTCTGTGTTGCAATTGTTTCTGACCTCATCAACCAGCTCTCCCTTGCGTATCAGTGTTTTTGCTATTCCTCTGCCCTGTCCTTGAAGTCTTATCTTTGGTGAACTCTCAAACTCCGCTCTCTCAGACGTCATCGTGCACAGCATTGTTTTCTAAAATTACAGATCACTGCGAACAGAACAGTGCTGGCTTAAGGCATACCCCAAAAGCATTGGCAGGCATGACGGATTATATGTGGTTCTGTACCTCGTCATGGCCTGTTCTACCATGCTTGTTTGTGAACTCCGATTTACAGTGGGTTTTTGGGCACCTGGAGTGCATCGTTGAAAGGCAGATACTTGTAGAAAAAAATATTTTAAAAAAACCACGCATAAAATGGACACTATTCCTCTACAAATTGAGGAAGCGGAGTGTATCACTACAACAACACAATTTAAATAGCAGTTTGAACTCGTGTAGCAGCTTGCCATCCAGAAAGTCAATCAAAAAATGCAAGCCCTTAGCATCATTTGACCAATTACTTGCAAGTAGATATACAAGTTAGCAGAGAAATAAGGTGCGTTGACACAATCTGGGCAAATCACTTTTCCCCGTGCCTAATAAAAACAAGTTCCTCACACGCAGCCAGTGTCTCCTGTCATACGCGGACACTTACCGTTACACTACCAGTGTGTCGGTGATGTTCACTGCGTGTGCTCTTACATAGTGTTTTGCGGTCCCACAGAGGCGTTGTGTCTGATCACAGGTCATGTGCTGAAACGCCCAAGGGAGGGAAAGCGAAAGCACACCATGCGTGCGTTGATGGAGACTAGCTATACGCGCACTGACGTAAGCGTGCCGCGCCGGGACAGGAGATGTGCATGCGTATGGTGTGAGCAGGAGTTGTAATAACGCCGCGAGCCAGACGCGTGCACATCGGCTGTCTGAGCTGAAGCTTAAACAGACGCCGTGAGCGTTCACATCGCCTGCCCGGGCAAGTGCACATCTCCTGTCCCGCTTCCAAACCCAAGTCGACAACAATAGATCTCGCATAGCAAGCAGCGCAAGCACTGCGTCGCTAGGCGAGACCTAAAAAGTGAGCTATTGGTAAAGGGAGACTGTGCTAAATTTGACTTCCTGATCTTGAGCTGTTGGATTGCACTTTAAACGAGGACCATCTTAAATGTCCCACATTCACTGGCAGGGAAGCTAGTACCAACATAGATCATATCCTACTCTCCAAGAATTGCCCTTATATGAACCTTTGGATATCCGAACAGGTAGTTAGTGACCATAACAGTATTTCCATAGTTCTGTTAGCCTGGGGAAACAGAATTACTAGCATTACCCATACAATCAATGATATCCTCCCCATTAGACCAAACGGTAGCAGACTTAAGTGGACTGGTCTGGACCCACAAAAGATCCAACGGGATGTGATTGGTAAATGCAGGGACAGTATTAATTACTGCCTCAGTGAGGAGGTTACCCCTGGACAGCTATGTATGGAATTTGATAACATAAATACTGTCATAAAAAATATCTTAACTAGGAACACCAAAGGTTCTAGGCAGAATGGTAAGAAGTGGTTCGACTCTGAATGCTCCAAGATTTTATCAAAATTAAAACTAGCACTAAGGACTAAACCTCGTAATCATTCTCTTGTCTGTAAACTACGCAAAGACTACAAACAAGCAATTCTTGCACAAAAAAAGGCACTGAGATCAGATGCTTGGGATAAATTAACCATGGCCAGTGAGTTGAATAACATCAAACTCTTTTGGGAAACTGTAAATAGCCCCTTTCTAAAAGAGGATTGCACCCCGGAGTTGACGTCCCATGTTAATTGCACTGAATGGATTGAGCACTTTTCAAAATTTTTTAACCCAGAACAGATTGTTTTAACTTTTCCTCTTTTAATAAATAATTTTACTTGGCCCCTATTATCACTATCAATTAGCGTTGAGGAGGTGCGTGTAGGTTTGTTAAATAGCAAAGGGGGAAAAGCCCCCGGCCCGGATGGTGTCCCGATTGACCTATACAAGGATGAAATGGATCTCTGGGCACCAATCCTTACAAGAATTTTTAATGCTGCCGCTACAGGTAATTTCCCTTTGTCATGGGCCGAATCTTTAATTGTCCCACTTTTTAAAAAGGGCTCGCGCTCGGAAGCATGCAATTATCGCCCTATTTCATTGCTTGATTCTTCAATAAAAGTACTAAGTAGGGTGCTTTTAAAAAGATTGGAGACATGGGCCGAAGAATCCAATGTACTGACTCCAGTCCAATATGGTTTTAGGAAGGGCATTGGGACCATTGAACAATGTGTTAACCTGGAATTACTTATTAACAAATATACAGTGGTAAAAGGGGGCAATTTGTTTTTATACTTCGCCGACTTAAGCAGTGCGTTTGATTTGGTGGATCATTCGCTCCTCTGGTCGATACTACTGGAATCTGGGGCACCAAAGGAGATTGTGTTTTTCCTAGCTAGGATATATGAAAAACTCTCTTGTAGTGTGCGCTATGGTCCGATGGGTGAGCGAACCCCTTTTTTCGCTGTACGCAGGGGCATCAGACAAGGATGCGTATTGGCTCCCCTTTTATTTTCTCTTTTTATAAATCAAATTGCCGAGGTTTTAAATAATACCCCTGCTGATGCCCCCAAAATTGATAACACTGTCGTGCCCATTTTGTTATATGCGGACGATGCCGTCCTAATTTCACGCACTCCTCTGGGTTTACAACGTTTAATTGATGTTTTTACTGGTTTTATTAATGACAGGAAACTGCTGATTAACAAACTAAAAACTTTTACCATGATATGTGGACGTAAAATTAAATCATCACGGTCCTTTTATCTTGAAGGCTCGAAGATAC
Source organism: Triturus cristatus (assembly GCF_964204655.1). Classification (NCBI taxonomy): domain Eukaryota; kingdom Metazoa; phylum Chordata; class Amphibia; order Caudata; family Salamandridae; genus Triturus; species Triturus cristatus. The sequence goes on along the minus strand of NC_140590.1, from coordinate 1,658,318,457 downwards.
AAGCGGTTGATACCTTTTGTTATTTAGGCATCAATTTTGATGCGAATGGCAAATGGTCCAACGAGCAAGGAAACATTGGTCACAAAATGACTAGGAATTCTAATGGCATTTTTCGTTTTGCCTCAAAAATAGGGGATTACAGAATAAAAGATATGTTAACCATATATAACGCAAGATGTGTCTCTTCGGCCTTATACGGAGCAGGTTTATGGGGCTATTCCCCAATGGCCCAATTGCAATCAAATGAAAATACATTCCTTAAACGTCTATTATGTGTCCCAGCTGCAGCCTCATCTGATTTAATTCACCAAGAAACAGGCCTTAATTATTTATCGGACCTGGCTGCATTACGCCCTTTACTATTATGGCGTTCAATATGGAACAAAGAGGAAACTGGGTTCACTCAGTCTGTAATTAAGGATTGTCTTAAACTGGATTTCCATCTTCGCATTCAATGGCTGAATTACATTATTTTTTGGTATAACATTTTATTTGGAATTAAGATCTCCAAAGATTCAGTTGGTGATATTCTACCTTCTAAGAAGGAAATTAAAGATACATTCCTTCTATATAAAACAGAAGAAAGGAATAAATTGATTAAGACCTATAAAACTTCTGTATTTTATAGGCAGCTTAACCTAAAAAAGGCCTTCAGACATATTTGGTGGAAGTGACCAAGAAATCACACCGATATGTTCTTGTACGTTTAAGACTGGGTACTGTACACCATCTCGTATCATTCCCTGTGATTGGGGCTGGTTCTAGCAAAGTATGCCCATGTGACAATGTCTCCAAACAAAGTTGTTGCCATTTCCTGTTATTTTGTAAATTTTATATATTCTTGAGGAAATTTTATCTGAAACCGATCCTTTTAAAATATAACATTCGCTTAACAGCTGATGCTATGAACCTACTCTGTTCCTTAGAGAGTTGGGACATTTGTTTCCATGTAGCACTATATATTATAAAATGCAGAGCCGCTAGGAAATCCATAACTATCTGCTAATTGATAAATGTCAAATTGCATTTTACTTTGATGTTATAGTTATGTATAAGTCATTCATGGAATAACCTATTTTATGCATCAGTCACTTTACTATAATGAGTGGACTCATTTTTATGCACGAGTCACTTTATGTTAGCCATCTACTTCCCTCACATACATGGTTATAGCTATTGACAAAAGATTTTAAATGACTTAATTTTACATGTCTTATATGTATATTCTTGGATATATCAATTATGACTCACCATTCAATGCCAGTTAAGTTAGGGCTTGTATAGGAACAATTACCTGTCCATGATTTTGCCGAATTATATTTTATGTTATTTAATGTATTTTTTAACCTGTTCAGCTTATATGGTTGTATTTGTACAAACCGAATTAAAGCTTATTTGATTGATTGACTTCCTGTAGCAATCGGAAGCCGGGTCCAGTAGCAAGTTTTGTGAAAAATAGCCTCTGATATTAAGCTGCAGTAAAGGACCTAATTATGTGGCAGAATGGACTACATTTCGTGGCAAGAAAAGACACTATGCAGCATAGCATACTGCAGCACATTCTGTAGCAGTGTATTTTTGTGTTATCTGTTTAACATATAACAATGCTTTTTAGGCAGAACGTTCCTCTCCGTTTAACGGCTGATATAGCAATCCTCTTTTAATTGGTGCTCGGGCACCTCAGGTTGAACTGCATCTTTGGAACTGATTGAGCTACGAACAGATTTTCTTTTTGTCTAAATCTGTAGATTATGCAGCAAGAGTGGTGAATCAATGAATACCTTGAAAACGCAGTTGCAAAATCACAAAGTGGCTTTGCTTATATTGCGTTATAGTGCTTTATTAGTCTGGCTGGTTTTCGCATTTATTTGGGGTCATTACAATGATTAGAAGCAACATTTTAAAAATGTTTATTTGTAATCTTTAGGAATTGTTTTTTTGTGTTTTTTTTAAAACCAGGAATTGATGCCTTCTGGTACTTTGGCTTCTGAGGCTACAGGTTGGTTTCCAGAGAAGGAATGCGTGTCTCAGCCCTTCAAATCTACAAATACGCTGGGGCTTATGCTGAGTGACCTAGATCCATTGCTGCCGTCTTCCAGCAATCTGTTTAATTTAGATGTGCCTGGAGGCGCTAATCTGACAACTAATTGTGTGCAAGGTAATTATCATTTAAGCAGATCTTCACTTTTATAGTAACTCCTAATGTTTTGTCTGAAGAATTGTCTTGTTTTCATGTGCTGATGATTATTTAATTTACCCATGTTTGTAACCCAAATGAAAAACGTGTAAAACTACTGCCTATTTAAAATGGTGCAGAAACAGTCTACTGTGATTACAGTTGTGTGGTACAATGTTTACTGGGACATGTATGCTAATGTGGGATTGTATTTCACACATTTTGCTACTGTTTGTAATTTGTCTGAGTGGAGCGCAGGTGCGCGATAAATAACCTTGTTTAGCTTTAACTCAATTGTGCTTTAAAAAAAAAAAGTGTATGAACCTCTGTAGGGAACGAGGATTGAGTAGGGCTGAAAAATCAGCCAAGTAGTGAAGCCCACCTTTTTATTACGTTTTCGTTCTTGTGACTATGGTTTAGTTTCCCCTTTTGTAAGGCCTCCTCATCTTCTACAGCAAAATAGGCCTAGTTGTTGCTCTTTGGGAAGGGCTCCATGCCCTTATTGCCACGTTTGGATGACTGTAGGTCATGTAAATTTGCCTGCATTGCTGCAAGGGGTGTTCTTTCAATTGCCCTGATGTCTGACTTGTGTATGCTTAGCAGGTTTAGCCCATATCTTGAAGTGTAAAAGGAAGGATGGTTTTTTAGGTCTCGCCTGACCCAGCGCATGCGCTGGTCTGGCGAGACTTATTGAGAGGGCTCCAAAAAGTGCTACCAGGCCAGCCTAGAGCTACAGTGCACGGGCGCGGGCGCGCGCACCGCGCTTTGCCGCGATTACTTTCACTTTCGCGGGAGCACGGCCGCTTTGATGTTTGATCGTGATCCTGATCACTTTCGCGGCTGCAGGGCCGCTTTGCATAGCCAATAGGTCTCGCCTTTGGGACCTTATAAGTATTTAGTTATGCAACTGTTGCATGGCTAAACACTTATAAGGTCCCAAAGGCGAGACCTATTGGCTATGCCAATGCTTGTCTATTTTGTGGTTAATTCTTGATTGGTCGAACGGGAGTAAAAATAGTGGCAACGTTCTCCTCCAGTGACAGTCTTTAAGTTCAGCAATGCTCCTTTTGCACACTCAATGAAATGTATGGTGTGAGCGATAACAAGGCCATTGTGACTGGGAGTAGTGGAGTATCACTAAGGTGGTTTTCACCGAGTGAGTAGTAGACTGGGAGAAATGTTACTAATGATAAATTGGATAACTGGATTAATAAGGTCGGCCAAGGTCCTCCTTCAGCACTCTTTTTGAACACCATCAGCTAAATTCAGTTGTCTGCATAATATTTAGATTTTGCTAGCTGCTACATCATTGTTTATTGGTTTACTTTTAGCGATTGTCGGAAAGCTACAGACTCTTGCTTTTGAAGGGGTGGTCATGGTTTGCTGCTGTGTGACTAAAATGTGCTCTGGGTGTCTTGAATTAACTGGTGTTTGGTTGTACACGTGTGCATTTACATATTTTGCGTGTTTGGGAGCTTCTATGAACAAAAAGCATAAAATGTCATACAGTTGAACTGTTTTTCCGAACTTGCATTTAACATTCCTGTGAAATAAGAATTTCATCCAGGAATGATTTTCTTTACTCAAGATAATTAGCAGCATGACAATGCATACATGCATATAGTTTATGGATTACTACTGCATCGCTGACCTCCATTTGCTTTAATTTAATCCGCAGCCTTTTCATACCCCATGGGGGGGGGGGGGGGGGGAGTGGGTAACATTAATTTGCAGACTGCAGCTTAGCACAGTAATATTTAAAAATAGTGGGTCGACTCAGCATATCTGAAGGAACCTTGATAATTCTATTTGTACATTGGTTCCCATACAAAAAAGCACCCGAACAGCAATAAGTCTTGGAGATGAAACGGGAAAAAAGATACCAAGTCTGGTGAGGCATACTTAATTTGGATCGATGGACACACTGATCTGTCATTTCAGTTGATTTGATGTCCTTGCTGTAGAGTTGCGGAGCATTACAGATGTTATGCATAAAGTTGGCCTTTCTGCCTTGATGTAAGGGTGTGCTAGAATACCAGTTTGTCATTTTGGCTAGCAGCTTAGTTACTTTTGTTTGCAATGGTTTGGATTGCTCACTGGTTGTCACAATTTACATTGCTCAAGGCTAGCCAGAGAGACACCATAAGGCCATATTAACAGTAGGGGCAGTAATTTGTATGGTAGTTTGCTGTACAGTTGATTCATCTCAAGGTATTTTGCTGATTGTTTATACCTACCGTAGGTCACCCTACTATAGCCTAGAAGTGATCAGAAGCCCTAGAGTAAGTATCCTCTGCGGCTTACTCGACAGACTACTTACCTTGCCTTATTATTGTAGTTAATAGATTAAAATTTTGTGCATCAGATTCATTTGGTTAACCATCTTTATCTATTGGCAAGTGGGGCTGCTTGTTCATATTAATCACCCTATCCAATCTTGCTTCCATATGTGTTAACATCACTCGCCAAGAGCGAGAGGTTTTCCTTCTGGCCACTAGATCATTTATGAGGCTCCCATTAAGTGCACAGTCTCTCTTGTTGTTGCTGCTGCTGTATAAAAACACATGGAATTGAGTTGTGTGCAAATCCCCAAGCTGCTTACCAACTTGTAAATCTTCAGGGAATGGAATTAATGCTGTAGTGAGAATCCTGTTATAGTAGTTTGTAGCCTGAACATTAAACTCTCTAGTTATAACATCGGTGCCATATTTATAGATTTGAATTGGAATTAAACTTCACCAGGTATATGGGAGGGGGCCAGTGGTGTGTTTTATATTTAACCATGTAGGTTAAGCTGGTGAAGAATGAAGGTCCTTAGTTGCGAGAGTAGTTGGGGTTGCGCTGGGGATTAACAGAGTAAGGCAAGCTCTGAGCTCAATTTTCTGTATAGCAGTGTTGGATCCCTATATGTTGATGTAGGTTCTTAAAAGGACCCCAAGTAATTTAGTTGGATTAATTACTGCATTCTATTGTCATGTACCCCAATATATAGGCCTAGGTAGTTGCACAACCTTTTACCTACATTCATTCATCCATCCATTGTTCTACACAACTGGTTCGGTGCTGACCTTATACCCAGTTAGGTGTTGCATAAATGTGTGGTTTCCTCAGAAAACTAGCCCCATTTATTATGCATGAGGATTTTCAGCATCACAGCAGGATTACCATCTTCTGCGTAACTGAGTCACCACTATCGTCATCCTTGTCCGACATGCCAACCATACCATGACACATCTGGGTAGACTTCCTGAGATTACCTTTTGGGTATATAAGCACTACACCTTCGCTGGGCAAACCAAAGGAGAATAACATCCATGCCGATGTGAGACACTGAGGTCCCGGCAGACAGATACTCCAGCACGCAGTGGTCTGACATTCCACAGGGGATGTTCAACTCGATACCAAGACTGGGTCCTACGCTCTCTCAATGGATTTGACTTGTTCTTAGGAAGATTCTTGGCTATACACCTCCATACTTGCTAGGTACACTTGGGTACATCTAGTCAGGATTGCATCGTAGGAGAACGCATTATTTTCATGCATCTATAGGCTGCCACCAGTCATTGTTTTAGGACTATGGTAGAATTCTACCTTGTCTTTACTCTGCTGGTGCTTTTAACTGTATATATCTGTTTCATGGTTGTTGCAGCACACATTTTATACTAGAATGACGCCTGTTCAATAAACATTTTGCTGTTCAATAAATATTTATTGGAAACGTCCTCGCTGTTTATTCTGCATATTTCTCTGCGATCAAGTGAGCACATGTGACGGAGCAAAAAGTACTGCACTGTTTCCATGATCCCGGAGGGGTCAGGGTTGTGCTGTTCGATAGTTGCCAGAGCATATTCGCTCCTTGGTAAGAGGGCCTCATAGCGGCACTGTGAGCTAATTGGTCTACAGATGAACATTCCTCTGGGGGGGGTCTGGAAACCAATCCCTTAGTTTGTTGTCTAAACGCACAGATCCTAGATAGATTCGTAGGAACTCCACAACAATTGTTGCAATACCCTCTTCCTTCTCTCCACAGCTCCCACCGCCAGTTTCTGGATTTTACATTGTTGCTGCATTCTATAGGCCTGAGTAGATTTGGTGCCTAGCTCCTCTGGGTATCTCACATAGTCTGTCATAGCCCCAAAAGCCCCTGTTGCTGAAACACCTTCAGTCTTCATCAGTGTATCTGCTAGAACAGTTACTTTATAGTCTTCAGGTGGGCAATCACGTGAGCAGCTATGTTGATTTTTATTGCATGCAGATTGTTCACTGAAAGTGACCCGTCACAGGCTAAGTAAATAAAATATGCTCTCCCGCTCACTTAATCAGCCGTGGCCTACCTATCTTCAGCTGTTGGCTAGCTTCACTATGAGTGAAGGCATTCTGCTCTTTAACATAGCGCTCGTACACACACAAAGCAGCTGTCAACTTTAAACGAGAGCAGATCTTGCATGGTTTCTTCTGGTGTTTGTACAGCTTCACTTCATGGTCCCAGATTTCCTTCAGGTTCATGAAGGCGCATTCTTCACATGACTTGAAATAGATTCCTGAGCCCAAATACCAAAGGCATGCCTAGTGCATGTCATGGATAACTGCTTGCAATAGTCCGTTCATGTCTTAAATTGTGTTGTCTTGAGAGGCGACATTGTTCACTTTCATGCGGGCAAAAAGTTTGTCAAATGGCAAAGAAAACTAAGAGCTCTGTATCTGAAGGCATGGGAATAAAGGAACAGACAGGCACGTGGGGGTGGTGCGTGTTTTGGCTCTGCTCTGCCACTTGTTTGGCAGAACTAGGACAGTCGGGAGCTCCATCTTTTGCCACACAGGAGCACTACTGTGAAAAGCTTCCAAATCCAGTCAGGCGCCTGGGGTTTATTCTAAAGACGAGTGCTCTGCGGTTAAATAGGGTTTCCACCAGAGAGTATTAACGAAGGCAATTAACCTGTTCTCCTCTTATTCAGCCCAAGTAAGTGCACCTTAAAACGGGCATTAGCAGAACTAATTGGTAGCACCTTTGGCGTCTGTTGACATTGCTTTTGGTGGTGCTATACAGTGTCTGGGCGCTGTGCAGCATCCTCAAAATGGGGGGGGGGGCACTGCCAAATTGTGCCAAACGGGTATATCAATCTCTAGAATGGTGTTTACTCTAGTTGTCACGGCGATCTCCCTCAGGGCAAATCTTTCAAGGTGGCCAACTGAGCTAAAGAACTCAAAAAATGTCAGCATTTTTAGGACATAAGGGCTACATTTTTATTTTTTTTCTGTGCCCAGCTCAGTATTGTACTACCTATAAAATGTAATTAGTGGTTCCCAACATCAAAACAGAAAGACATTACTCATAAATAGTAAGCTTCACTTTCCTCTTAACCGATAAGTACTTGTCCACTAAGCAGTAGCACTGAGTGGAACAGCGTGTCTTGCATCCATAAATGGCAGGAGCAGCCAGATGGCTCAGATCCTTTCATTGTCCAGTAACCGTAAACTGGTTTGAGTTGGTTTAGTAGAAACTGATGAATGTGGAGGAAAGGTAATCGATCTTAAGGTCCAGACTGAATAAGTTTGCCGCGCTAGTCATGAAAAACTCACCCTCAGTCTTGTGTGAGAGAATTTTCCAGTAAGCAAGTTAAAATACTTTATTGACAAACTAATAACTCCAATAAAAACATTTTTTCAGTAGTTCATTATTATTCCTTGGTTCCCACCAAAAGGTTACTCCTTTGTTGAGCTACATAACTTTTCACCCCATTGTTACCAAATATCCTCCAGCTTTCTAGAGAATAAGTCAAATGCAGTCAGTCAATTGTGACAAATTTAGGTTTAGAGGTTAACCTTGCCCAACATTCTCCAAAGAGCGTTGACTTTTTCCTTGGTGAAAACTTTATATCCGTAATCCTAATAAGGTTCATTATTAGCATTAGCCCTTACTTGATATTACCCACGAGCGAATCAAAATAAATAAGTGAACCAAAACAAAGTAAATCCCTGCACAAGATTAACCCCCAAGTACATTAGGGGATAGGGTGAATCATAAATGTATAGTTCTTTTATTTTAAACTTGGCTCTTATGATCTTCGCAGTTTCCTAATACTTGGCAGTGGATTCCCCTCACACCTCCAAGGTTTAATAGTCTGCACTTACTTGAATGACAAGTTGATCAAAGGTTACTTAGTTCTGAAAGTGATGCATGATTTGCAAGTAACAGTTTGTGTTTTACAAGAATTGGTCCTCCAGATAAGCTTTAACAATTCCACTGTCCTGCTAGTACAGCATGCTACCTCTTAGACCTGCAGAATATAGAGGCAAGCAAGCTAAACATGTTTTCCTGGAAGACCTTAATTGAGTTCTGGATGGCAGTTGGTTCAAAGAATTTCCTTTTCTGGTGTGAGAGGAGGTGCCACACATGATTGACTGCAAGAAATGGAGAACGCAGAGATTTTAGATTCTGAGCCCAGCTTCAAGGTGGAATTCCTCCGTCGTCAGAATGGGAGCCTTGGTAACACATATATCTATATCTATATCTATATCCTACATATAACCTACTGGCGGTCGCCAGTAGGTAGTTATAGTTAGGACCCCTTTTCCATAGGAAATCCGCAACATTCTATTTTGAATAACTTTTGCGCCGGTCGACGAATCCTCGCGAATTTCTCAAAATAGGTGGGGCGCTACGCTCCGCTCCTACCCTGAAAGTCTCGGGGGGGATTCGTCAAGCGGGGGCTGAGATAAAAGGGGGGTCCCAAAACGCGTTTTTCCCATGCATTTTTCCATAGGACCTTTAGACACAGCTACAGCCCGAACGGCTGAACAGAATTACTTGAAATTTGGCAGAGAGGTAGTCCTCAGGTCAAGGAAGTGCCTTTTGTAGGTTTGGTGTAAATCTGTTCAGTAGATTCTGAGAAAATAGCCTTTAAATCAATATATATATCTGAGCCAGCTTACGGTGCGCTTACCGTACGCTTACTGTACGCGTACGGTGGCGTGCGCGAGCACGATTCTGATTGGCCCTTAGATCTTAGTAAACATTCGAATCGGTCGAAACCAGGAAGGGGCGGCTGCCATTTTCTCTCTCGCACTCTGAGGGGGGAGCTGATAAACAAATGCCAAAAACATATAAAGGGGCTGTTTAGACAGCGCCCATGCACATAACCATGTTAGTTGAGTCTTCAAAGATCCCCCAAGGCAAAAAACTGTAATTTTTTCTTTTTCGAAAATTTCGCCGATTACGCTTACCGTACGCGTACGGTAAATAATTATTAAAAAAAAAAAACCCCACTCTCTCCACCCCGTGTGCAAATGGTGGCCGAAGGCCACCATTTGTGCATGGCATATAAGAGCACAGCATTTCCCAAAAAAATTTCAACAGATTACCTATCACAAGGAAGCGCATAATATGTCCTCCATGTGCGCACGGTGCGCGAAGCGCATCGTGCGTACATGGCCCATCTAGCGTAACGTGGGCACGCGGTGCGTGTAGCGCACCGCGTGCCCACCGTGCGTGCACGGCACTAACTGCGTAAAGTGGGTGCGCGAAGCGCACCGCGTGCTCACTGTGCGCGAAGCGCACCGTGCGCGCACGGAACGAACTGCGTTAAGCGGGCGCGCACGCCACGAATGGCGTAAAGTAACTTAGCATTTAAAAACCGTACAAATTCACTGAAAAAACCATAGGTTTCACACACGTTATAGTTGGGAATTAGCATTTAAAAAACCTTGCAAATTCACTGAAAAAACCATAGGTTTCACACATGTTATAGTTAGCGGAAATTTTACTGATAAAAAACGTATGAAATTCCCCCGTTATAGTTAGTGCAGGAAACTATAACTCACGCGACCGCAATCTTCTGCTGATGACATATGTCTTTATGAAAAAAAAATATTTGTAATATATGTATAGCTAAAAATTTATGGAAGAAGACATGGGCAAATAAGTGTCTAAATACAGTATTAGCATCAGCAGAGGATTGCGGTCGCGTGAGTTATAGTTTCCTGCACTAACTATAACGGGGGAATTTCATTGGTTTTTTATCAGTAAAATTTCCGCTAACTATAACATGTGTGAAACCTATGGTTTTTTCAGTGAATATATATATATATATATATATCTATATATATCTCTCTCCATAGAAACAAAAGAGAAAAATAGGCCTAGGCCTCATCTCATTTTGTAGTAAATCACCCTCTTCTGCCAAAGACTGTCATGAGGAGGCTAACGTATGCAGAATAGCCTCTCAAGATGTCTGGCCAAAATCCCACTTCAGTTTACCAATATTACTGCTGATCTTAGCGCCAAGCAACCAATCGGTGATAGTGCGCTCTAGATATATTTTAATAACATAACAATAACATATTACACTTTGCCACCTGACTCCTAGGCAGCTGCAGTACATACATTTGAATCTTCCTTCCAGTGTCACAAACGTTCAAGTAGTGTTTCTACTCTGAGCATCATGTGCCTTTGAAAGATACTCTACTGTTTTTTTTTTGTCTTGAAGAAATCATCTTGGCCTACCTTTTTATATTTGGCTGGAGCTGGGCTCGTTTCCTCCCATAAAAGTTGATCCTTTTTCATTGTTTCTGGCAAGAAACCTTTCTGCCCAGGGCCTTGAGTATACTCCTGTACAAATGGATGACCCCCCGCCACCCTTTAAAGCCTTGCATAGTCACATACAGTATATCTTTGAATGTTGACTACAGGCCAAATATGTTTAAAGCTGTATGTGTCCATAAGCCATAAACGGTGTTTTAACACAGTAGCCTACTTCAGAAGTGGCACATTTTCCCCTCGAATTATCAACAGACTTTTACATTGCCAATTTTTTTTACCCTCTTGCTTCACTGTTCTGACACCTTCAAGTTTAACACTGCACCATAGTAAGCTAAAGTGTTGTCTGGATCAAAGAAAAGCACCATTATTAAGAATATTTTTGAATTTTACAGTCAATGGTATCGTCTAGGGTTTGACATCCTCCAACAAATCCAAAGCAATGTGGATTTTTTAAAAATTATATTGTTAGCGAAACGCCAATCTCCTCTTGCATGAATGCTCATTCTGTAAGGAAATATAGCTGCTTGCCTTTTTAGTAGTGACCCACTTGCTAAATATATATGGAACACCATTTTGAGACTAGTCTAAACCTTTCCAAAAATCCATGCATTTAGTGACGCTAGAGAATATTTAACATTTGTATTTCATGTTAGTGCTGAGTCGAGTAAATAGCAGCCCATTGCTGCTGCTGCTGCCGCCGCCCAGGGGGCTGCATGTAAAGGTCAGGAGGGCCACATGCGGCCCCCGGCCGTACTTTGAGTGACATTGGTGTAGAGGGAACTAGAAAGCTACTGGCCCCGAATGTATTGTTTGCCTGGGCAGGCCCTCCAATTGTGTATTTCCTTCCCAGCTTTGCCGTAGTAGTCCATACCTTGGATCCACAGAAGCAGTGGAGGGTGCGTTTCTTGATTTGCTTCCATTAAGTCTGTGGGTAACATTGTGAAATTGTTCAGTTCACGAGAAGCGTCTACTGATTATATAAACAATTACTTGCAGAATTGTTTGGAGAACCAAGATGGATAGTGCGTCTCTTACCTCGGTCTAGGTTATAAGCTGGTCTCCTAAAATCAAATTTGAAGACCATGCCTTTCAAGCTGGTAACTCTTTAACAGTTCTTGTGTGGGGCAGACGAGGCTACTAAATTATATTATAAATACTTAATTGCGGTTTCGATTTCCAAAAAGATGGTAAGCCATTTATTCCCAACTTCTGAAATTAAGTATGCATTCCTTTTTTTTTTTTTACTCTTCCTCAGTACTTTTCACTATAAGCTGTTAAAAAAAATCTGAAAAATAAATGCATTCACTATAAACATTGTATGGAAAGCAGCAACCCCGGCATCTTTAGATCTTATGTTTGGACATTGATCCCAAGCAGATTGATTTAATCGATGTTTACCTGCCAAACGCCACTTAAACAAACTGGTGCACTTTAAGTGATCATGTGAAAGAATTGGTTTCTGCCTACATAATATGCTGAACATAACTTACTTACATCATGCATTGCAGATCCTTGTAGTGTGGCGGTTGTTGCACTCGCAAATGGAGAACCCCAGTGATCACCACATAGTAATTTATTGCTGGTCAAAAGGGAGCCAACATTAGACCGCATAACTAGAGCCGTTCTGTTTGATAGCATGAAATGTAGGGCTGTAGGATTAGAAGCAATGACACTGAAATTGGAACACAATCACAGCATTGGGATTCTGTAGAATCGTAGTCTAGCATAGTTGAAGGCAAAACATGGCCATAGATGGATTCAATATGAAGCAGTTTAATAAAACTACAATCTGTATTTAACACTATGGAACAGTCAGTATTGTTGAACCGGTATTTACAGTGATTCACGTTTTAGGACTATAAGCACAGCGTAATGTTATCCTGAGCGTTGATTTCAGCAGCTTGCTGTGCACTATTCTACTTTAAAAAAAGGCATGCTTACAAATGAACACTGTCATCGGTGATAGTGTTTTTACATTTCACTGATTAATTAGCATGTGAAAATCACAAATTTCTAAGCTAATGAAACCTATTTTATAACTAAGGAAGATGTGTTGAAAATGACATGTAGACCAGTCTATCCACTTTAAAAAAAAAAAAAAAGTTTATTTGGTTGCAACAATGAAACGACTGGAACGGTCTAGTTACCCACATACGAGTGTGTGCTCTAGTCCGCCATCTGCTTTTTCTACCTCAACAACCCTAAGGTGGATGTTGATCTGTTTGCCTATTAAGAGTTCCTTTAACTGCCTAATTCTGTTACATTTTTTTTTTATCAACTTCAAATTAAATGCTAGAATTTCTTCCTTTAAATTCCTTCCTCTTGTGTACCATAGGTCTGTTGTAGCCCACATCTTCTGTTTAATCTCCTCGACTTATTTAATTTTTCCCTTTTTTCCTTGATGATATGAAAAATAGTCAGTTTTTGAAGCTCCTGTTTCATCCCTCTATATTCCTTATTTCTTGCGTCGTCCTACTGTTCGTCTGTGGTTCTGAGTTCTGGTCTTGCTTACAAGATCACCCTAATATAACAGTACTTTTGAAGTGTTCTTCATCTCAGTTCTTTTCCAATATTTTTGGATTGTTAGTCTCTTTAAAAATGTTTATACAAAAGTGTTCAAAAGTAGTAATTTTAGGTTTAATGGGTGGCGTTAATTTTGACTGTCATTTTGTGGCCACACCCATATTTTCTGTTATGGTACGATCTTTTGTAGGGAAAAATGTCAATCTTAAGTATGAAAGCTTAATGAATGTACCGTAATTTACGAGTCCGCCAGTGGCGCAACATATTTAGATGCACCTAATGTGACCTTTTCTAATGTATCTTTTTAACGTTCTTGAAGATAGATTTCAGTTAGTTTTTCCTTCTGGCTATCTAGTGCCTTATTTCATTGGTAGAGTACATTCTCTATTTTCTAATCCTCTAAACTGTCTGGCTTATTCTTGGACAAACCAATGAAACAATAGTAATAAAAAGGGCAGGAAAACTGTTCGTTTTAGAAAACAAGCTGCCTCCAATTGTGAGGAAAATAAGCAAAATGCTCTTAGTCTAGTCTTCAGATTTTTAATTGTTTTTTGGTTTATTTTTAGATTTGGAACTTGAGAACAATGCTATCCATTCCTTGGAGACGGTTGCAAGTTCTCAGTCTTCTGTGAGATTTGAATCTGAACCAAACCTTGACAACATGGAAAGCAGTTCTCCTGGTATGTCCAATATTTTCATCTTTTTGTTGTAGTAATCTAATGCAGAGAGTGTTACTTTGAACAATCCAAGTGGTGTATATGTGGGTTGTTGATCATATATTGTCCTTTCAAAAAGCCATGTTATCTAAGCTAGTGATTCAGTTAAGTGGTCAATGTTCTTGTATGTAGAAAAAGATGACTGCCCAGTTAGATTCTTGAGGAAACTTCATGGTAACAAATTGCAAACTAGTTAGTTCACCAAAGTGAAGTTTCTTCACTTGGTTTACTTGTCTTTGCAGTTGCTGGTCAGTTGCTCTAGGAAAATAAAAATACGTTCTTGTTGCTGAAAAGGTTTTTTGCTTTACTGTTACTTATGACAATGGTCTGAACTCTACCACTGTAACAGATTGAGGCTTTTTGATGTAGATTTCGTGTCCAGTCCTCCTTCACACACATTGTAATGCATGTGTGTCTCCTTGCATTTTAGATTGATCAAAATTGGTCTAGGAAACTTTTTTTCTGAACACTAGTAATATTTTCAGAAACTGAAGTATACTACAGACCTCTTATGGCATGTGTTTAGAAGCTGGCAGGTATCTGGACATCCTGGTTAGATCTGGTGGTTTTGCTATACTTTTATTAGCACATCATTATTTTTTTTTTTTTAAGTCTAAACTGAAGAGACACAATTTAGATATTTACATGAAAGGGTATTTAAGCTTAAACGGTGAATGAACATTGAGTAGAGTGTATCTGTTATGTGGCTGTCGCAACCTACGTTGTACATATTATATGGTACCATTTCATTGACTATCACAGGTGAGCGTGACAGCAGGTCTGGTAAGGACCGAAAAATTCAGTGCACTGTGGATATTCATTAACAGATGTCTTCATACTTGCAGGCTCTCCCAGCAGTCAATAAAAACCAAATAAAAACGCTGCATCTGCTTTCAGTGTCTTAAGTAGCTAGTTCATAGCCTGTAAGAAAAGCAGACTGAGGAGAAATTTTAATTCCACAGATGTAATTTGTGGAACTTCGTGTTACTCCTGTTATACATAATTCCCAGAATTGCACCACATCAGGTAATTGCACACCATTTATAGCAAAAATTTTCAGCGAGCAAGCAGAACTTGAGTGCCCGTTGCTCGCACCACATGTTTGACTATTTTTAATTTTTTTTTCCATTGTGGAAATGCGGCTTTGTATCAAAAATTGACACATGGACTCGTTGGCACAAAGTTTAGCGTGAAATGACTGATTTGCGTAACTACTCATGATTTCATAAAAATGTCCCCAACCTAGTTTAATTATGTGAAAGCAAATTGTGTGTTTTACACACCCCTAATACAAAGTAGTTCATAATACCTTTACTTGCCAGTTACAAACTGGGAGAAACCGCTAACTCTAACCTGAAAAGAACTGCTTTGATATAAAGCAGCAAGAATGGCTTTGCTTGCAGTGCGCTATAGTGTTTAACACTTCTCTTCTCAGCTCTTTGAAACAGCCACATTAATCTCAGATGTACGCCCTTACACTTTTTAATTGGTACATTTTAATCTGGATCACTTTCTTCAGGGGACATGCCATGTATGAGATTTGTTCATAATTGCTTTTTTCCCTCGTTCCTGTTTTCCTTCCTTCCTTTATCCAGATACCAAATCTGTGTTTACGGCAAGGCTGCCACAGTGGAGCAAATCTCTCCTGTAACCATGATCTGTATTCTACCCTAACTGTATCAATCATTCTTTTTGATCAAAGGTTGAAGAGTGCGATGTAGCACATTAGTTATACTTGAAGCCTCAGTGGGCGTTCCTATGCAGTACTATAGATATCCTTTTAAAGAATGACCAGTTCCAACCCTATGAAATGTGCAGGAAGAAGATCTGATTTTCCATCCTCCTCTTCATCTTATTGCTTCGATAGTAAAAAAAAAATTGATTGTCATATCTTTTACTGTATTCCCTTCTAAGACTTCGGCTCGGTTTCCCTCAGAGTGTTTTCAAGCAAAGGTTCCATTTTGCTTACATACGTTTGTCCTTAAGGGTATGCCACTGGTTGAAGAAAACAAACTCGCCTTGCTGGTGGCCTTCTTACCTATGGGAGATTAGTCTTGTTCTACTTAAAACCATTGCACCATCCATTCCAGATAGCTTTTCTAGTGGCTACAGAGTGACCTAGCTTCAGGCTCTGAAAGATCGAGCCAAATACAGCTTTTCACTCCCATCAGGATTTTAATAAGAGCACATCATTCTTGCCAACAGTTTCGATTTTCTTATTGAATTGTGCATTTCCTTCAATCCCTCTTCTGACAGAGCTTGCGGTGTCTTTTCCCAGGTCTAAAGAACCCTATCCAGATGGATATTATTTTTATTAATGCTATCAACCGACAAACGTGCCTGGTAACCATTGAGCACATATAAAAGAAATAAGCTTTGTTGAGGAATATTCTATTGTCTAGAGAAGCTACATAGAAGTCTAAATTCATTTCCCAAGTGTTGTAGCGCAGACACAGTAGCTGGTCAGGCTGCCCTGAAAAAACCTTTTTGGATATCCGATCACACAAGCTTCCTTGTTTGTTTTGCTTAAATATGGAGACCGCTGGGCAATCATTCAAGATATTGCAGTGGAGAAGTAAGTTACTAAGTTTCTGTAGTTTTGAATATTAAAAATGTCCGTTCAGGATTAAATCATTTCTGATTAATTTGAATTGAGGTTGTGAGGCAACTTACCAGAAATAGGAATGGTAGGAACAAGGAGCGGCTTGCTCCATATGGGAATAGTCCATTTGTTTAGCCTTTCTTTACATGTACCCGATCAGGCTGTTTTGACTTAATCGTTCACTATTTCTCCCATTGCAGTATATGTTCGGTGTTGCAATTTATTCTTAAAAACGGTACATCTGAAAATGAAGGTGTTTAAGGAATGTACAATTTTCCGTCAGTGTATGTTTTTATTTGTAAATGAAGTGCTCAGGATCACCGTATGCAGGAGGAAGTAATCTGTTTTTGAATTGTGAAGATTACTGCAATGCACACCATTTGGAAATTGTTTAATTTCCAATGATGTGCCTTTTTCTAGACTGGATGACAGTGGAATGTATGCTGCCACTTACGAACTTTGAAATATCTTGTTCCATACTGCCATGAGGGGAGAATTGTGCAGCTTGTCGTTTTCACTTGCTGAACAAGAATCCTACACACTACAACTTTCCTTGAGGTCACTAGGTTTTCAAACTTTTGACCCTGCAGGTATAAGTGTCTTTTCATAACCTTTCGGTTGTTTCCTCTTCAATTCTTTCACTGTATCTTTTAGAAGTGCCTTCTCACATCATGTAGTTTCTGCATCCCTGTGTTTAATAGTTTGCTGTTGAACGCAGATTGTGCCCTTCTATTACTTTAAGCTCCTTTAAATAGTCTCTTTCCTTCAGATACTGAAAGGATTTCGGTCACCTGGTGCAAATATAGAAACTCCATGCCGCTTCTGATTGATCTACATGTGATTGCACAATTTCTACACTTTGTGACTGTGATAGGGATGTATGAGCCTACTAATGTCAATGTGATTGCTTTCATAGATTCACATGCTTGAAACATTCCCCGTCGTCAAGATGGGAGTCCCAGGTATATCAAAAAAGCAATGCTAAACCATCACAAAGCAGAAACTAGGCCTAGGCCCATTTCAGTTATGTAAGCCACATCTCCCGTTTTGAAAAAGAGACCAAAAGTAATTCTTAAACCAATCGGGACCCTTCACCCTCTAGAACACTCCTGAGAGAAACTTAGAGCGACAGATTTTCTACTGCACAGTGTGCTATGGAGTCTCCTCTTAGCTCTGCTCAGTTTTCTTATTCTTAGTGAATTTAGAAAGATTTATTTGCTTCATTTCAACATTCTACATTTACAGAATCCATCTTCAGTGCTGGTTTGTCAACATTCTGGCATAATTATGTCAGAAAAGGAAAAAAGGTGTCTTTTTAGAGCTTGTGCTACCTGCTAGAAGAAGAGGCTTTATACAGATGACCCTCATGAAGACTGTATTGCCTATATCCCAATCATAAGGCGAAGGAATGCAAGGTATGTCGTTCCTTTTCTAAAGGAAAGGCGTTGACGAATACTCCATCGTCTAGGAAGAAACCATCTGTCATCGCCGATGAAGATTGAAGTTTGCCAGTCGTCAAAGTAAGCGCCCGCGCCGGGGGCTCCTCCGAAGGTTTTTATCACCGTCCAGTATGATGTAGACGCCGGTATTGTAGACAACTGCATCGACTACGGTGACTAAGACGACTGTGACTATGGCAGCAATGAAGGCACGGTCGACTAAGACTGTGACGACTTTGGCGGTTATACCATCGCCGATGGTTTCCATACCACCGCCAACGGCTGCATATCCGACGATGGTCTTGTCTACGATCTAGTCGGTGATCCTGTCGGCAAGGGAAAAACACTGGATAAAAAAGAAAAAACTAGAACAAGGAAAATTACACCGGAAATTACCTCACCTAGCAAGGTTACACCTCTTTTGCCTTATCACCTGTTGGATGAGCAGGATTATCAGGAGGAGGTAATTTTGTATGCCGTCCTCTTTATTAACGGACCTACAATTCATGTTGGCTGACTACAGGAAGAGATTTCCCCCAACTCCTGTACCTCAGGAAATACCATCAGTAGGTCCCCGTCCACGTTCTATTCCTTCTACTTCAGAGGGTTCAAACTTTACTGGCGAACTTCTACAGAAATCACCTCCATCAGTCCCTCAACAGGATCCGGGTACTACAGATGATCAGGGAGCGGGAGAACTTAGAGAGCCACATAGAGTAGGACGACTACCTCATTCCCACGCTGCTGCCTTCTCCAGTACCCGTTGACTTGCCACCAGATGATATTGTTGGGTTTCATAAATTGTTCGTGAGAGCTGCAAAGAGATTTGATCTACCTATGCCGGCTACCAAAACGGACAGTTTTTTAAATGATTTTAAAGAGCCCTCTAGGAAATCAGTGAGGGCTATTCCCATTGTAGGTCATGTATGGAAGGAAGGAGTCAAGGTCATGAAAACAGTGACGCCAGCGCTATCCAGGTTGGAGCAGAAATACAATGCCCCAGAGGATGCTCCTGCCTGTTAGGTGGGCCATTCCAAGCCAGATTCGATTAATTCTTGGGCAGCTCAGCGAAAATCCAAAAACCCATCAGCACCCATTACCACACCTCCTGATAGGGAAAGCAGGCGCCTGGATAACGCCAGTTAGCGTTTTTCAACAATGTCAGCTCTGTTGGCCAGAGCAGCTAATGCCCTTGCCATACTGGGTAGGTATGACAGACAAATGTGGTGTGACCTGGCTCCGTATATGGATCAGCTTCCTGAAGAGAGCAAACCAGAAGTAAAAACTCTCCAAGAGGAGCAGAGAGCATCTGCAGAGGTGATGGATTATGCGAGGGATATCACAACTACAGCATTCAAATCGCTGGGGGTGCAGTGGCTTTATGCCGTTAAGGATGGCTCGGAGGGTTTGTTACTTCTTATCACCTTCACCAGTGGCAAAAAATAACCACAGACCAATGGGTCCTCAATCGAATACAATTCAGCCATATGTTTCCCCATATCCCACCTTGTACTCCTCCAGGATGGTTAGAGGTAAAACGCCTATATCTCATGCGTCTGGAAATTCTTACAAAGCTCAGGAAAGGAGGAAAAGAACTGGTGCCAAACTCCCAGAGAGGGAAGGGATTCTATTCCTGTTTCTTTCTGGTACACATGAACTTACGACAATGGCGTCTGATTCTGGGTTTGAGAACTATAAACCCCCATCTCAAAAAGCAGTCCTTCTGCATGGTCTCTATTGCTACTAAACCCAGGAGATCATATGACCACCCTAGACCTACCTTCGAATTGCCATAGCCGGAAGCCATTACCAGTTCATGTTACTGCCATTTGGCCTCTAGCCAGCTCCTAGAATTTTCACGAAATATCTGGTTCCAATAGCAGCTTTTCTGAGTAAGCAAAGGCATCGGGTGTTTCCTTACCTGGACGATTGGCTAATCAAAGCACCTTCACATGCAGATGTTTAGTTGTCCAAGGTGACGTGTACAAGGCTGTTTGCCGAGTTAAGCCTGAACCTGAACGAGGTAAAGTCCTCTCTGCACCCCTCCACGAACATCACCTTCTTAGGAGCAATTTTGGACACCACAATAAACAAGGTGTTTCCCTCTCTCTCTCTCTAGACAAACAAAACTAATTTCAGTGGCCTGATCTTTCGCAAAAAAAAGTCCCTTTCAGTTCGCCGTTACAAGTCACTCCTGGGAACAATGTCCTCCTTCATCCCTCTCATCCCCTTCTGCCAGTTACGGATACGTCCATTGCAGGAGGAGCTGGATTGGCAATGTCAAGCAGTAGATTCCTTTGAGGATGTAATTAGTCACGCCAGGTATGATCCACGCCGTGTCTTGTTAGAACCGACATCAAAATATATCCATTGATCTTTACTTTCTCGCCATGCCGGCTCCACATGTGATCACCAATCGTGGCAGGTTCCCTGGAAGGTTGGAAAGCCTTCCTTCAAGACCTCCAGGTCAGTGGGGATTGGCAGTGTCAAGACCTGCAGCTTCACATCAGTTTGCTGGAGCTCCGAGCACTGAGATCATCTCTGGCAGAAATGCCTGCAATGCTAAAGAACTAGACTGTGCTGATCAGGACAGACCACACAACGGCAATGCATTATCTCAACAAGCAAGGCGACACAAGATCCTTTCGTCAAGAGGCCCTGTGCATCTGGAGATGGGCTTTGCAGAACAGAATGTTCGAGGCATATGAGCTGCAGATTACACACTTTTGCATAGATCGCCATCTGGTGTTTGATCCGGATGTTTGCACTTGTTTTTGTCCTGGAAAGTCTTTGGGAGTCAAGAGGTATGTGACTCCTCCTTAGGATCATAGTGGGCATGGGCTCCATCCTCGGATTGTTTTTTTTCCGCCATCGGGTTCAGATGTTTCTCGCGCTCCAGTTCGGAACCGTTACCGATTCCAGTTTTGACGCACAATCCTTCACCTTTTCGACGGTATTGTCCCCTAATCGCCACGCATCTCTTCCAATCTTCCATTCCGGTCGTCGAAGCAGGCCTTCTGGCTGACCCGAGCCTTGGCATCTTGGCATCTGGCTCATGGAAAGGACGCCATTTAAGAAGTGTCCTCGATGTGGGTCGAAGTTTCCCCACACCGATCTGCATGAGGTGTGTAACCTCTGCCTCCCCCGAACACTAGGCCAGAGACTGTCCTGCTTGTGCCTCCTTCCGCTCGAAGAAGACCATCCGGGATCAACGAGCTCGAAGGGCCATGGCTCGCTCGTCCAGTTCGATCCCCAACGATATCTTCCACGAGGGTGTCTGTGCCAGAGGAGCGGGTCGAAGAAGAGCTCATCAGCGCCTCCGAAGCAGATGACTCCGACGTCGAAGTGACTCCAGCTCAACCGGTCGCAAGTACAGACGTCAACCCCGACCCACTCCCTACAACAAAGGCTTTGGTCACACATTTGCCTTCGGGCTCAGGTACACACCGACACGCTGCTTCCCATGCCCTGCCCTCGGGCCCAGCAAAGAAGCCTACCGAGCCTTCTGGCAACTCGGGCTCTAGTCTGCCTGCTACCGGTGCCCATACCCAATAGTCGGCACTGTAAAAGAAGCCGCACCCATCCTCTGGGCCGACTACTACCTCAACCCCGAAGCCTTCGGGACCGAAGCCTCCTACTAGCGACTCCCTGGCACCGAAAAAACACTGAGCCGACAAAGAAGCCACTCCCCAAAAGTTCGGACTCTCGCTCTTCGGAGCCGAAAAGGGCACAGACACCGAAAAATACAGACACCGACAAATCGCATGGCTTCAAGCCCAAATCAGCTCCGCAGCTAGCGCTGAAAAAGCCCTCGATGCCGACACAATCGACACCGAACACCCAAACTTCTTTAGAGGAGCTTTTTCAACCAGACCCTCAACAAAAAACTCTAACTAAAGACCCTAAAACCGGTCAATTGACTCAGTTCCAGAAAAAGACCACTGGACATGCCTGCACCAGCTCCACCACCTAAAAAGAGGGATATAGCCACATCACCTCTTAGGATCCCCTCTCCACCTCCACCACCTCCTCCTACACCCCCCCCCCCCTCCCACACCCCCCACCTAGGTCTCCTACGCCATCCCCTCCACCAGTAGATGACAACACACATGATGATACAGGGGACAGTGACAACATGCCAATAGATGACCCCAGTCCTCCAGGCTCCCCTGACCCCTGGAATGACTATTGCGCATGATGTCCCACAAGAGGACATCTACCCCTCTAGGCCTTCACCACCAGAAGATACCATGGGGTTTAATCAGCTAATACAGCGGGCTGCCTAGTACCACTGTGTCGACCTCCATAAAGATCCAGTCGAAGATTTTTTTTTTTTAATGGACACATTCGACACCACCCAACGGTCCACATCCAAGGACATCTACCCCTCTAGGCCTTCACCACCAGAAGATACCATGGGGTTTAATCAGCTAATACAGCGGGCTGCCTAGTACCACTGTGTCGACCTCCATAAAGATCCAGTCGAAGATTTTTTTTTTTTAATGGACACATTCGACACCACCCAACGGTCCACATCCACTTTGCCCATGCTCAAAGGAGTCATTAAACACGCTACAGAGGTATTTAAAGACCCTGTCAGGACTAGAATCATCCATCCTAGAATTGAGAAGAAATACAAAGCTGCCTCAACAGACCCAGCTTACATTAGGGGCCCTGTTCCATTAGACTCCATGGTCGTCTCAAATGCTAGGAAAAGGGCTAATTCGCAGACAACAGGTGATGCAGCTCTGCCCTCCGACAAGCAGTCTAAACTTCTGGACGCCTCTGGCAAAAGAACAGTGTCCCAGGCAGCTAATATTTGGCGCATCGCAAATACTCAAGCCCTGTTAGCCAGATACAATAGGGCTCACTATGATGAGTTAGAGTCCCTGCTCCAACACCTCCCGGACAAATGCAAACATACGGCCAACGACCTAATACAAGAGGGTAAAGTTATCACCAACACCTCTATCCGGTGTGCTCTTGATGTAGCTGATTACGCGTCCAGAGCAGTAAACGCAAGCGTCCTTCGCAGGCATGCGTGGCTACGCATTTCCGAGTTTAAACCTGAGGTGCAAAGCTCTATACTAAATCAACCATTCGACCAGCAACACCTCTTTGGCCCTCATGTTGATGCATCCCTTAAGAAGATGAACAAGCATTTACAATGCAACGGTCTCGGCATTGTTAAAGTTAGAGCTATTTGCAATGCTCATGACATTATTTTTGTTTGTTTTTGTTTTTAAAACATTTAACCCCTTGGCTGCGGCAGGAATTCCGACGCAGTGCTGGGGGGGGGGGGGGTTGGGGGCGCTGTGCTCATGACGGAGCCACTCCGTCATGAGTCACGGTTGAGCTGTGCTCAAGACGGAGTGGTTCCGTCACGACTCTGCCCACTGCGCTAATCGCCCGCACAGGCGGGGAATTAGCGCCGCGTGGGAGGAGCGGCCGCCAACAGCCGCGGCATGACGGAACCACTCCGTCATGAGCACACGGCACCCGTGGCTCATGACGGAGTGGTTCCGTCATGAGCAGGGAAGGGGTTGAAGAAACGGCATTATTTAAAATGTCAATAGCTTAATCACTCAAATGCAAGACCTATTGCATTTGCACCCACACAGAGCCACCCACACACAGCTGCGGAGGCATTAACCATGTGGAAAAGTCAACAATTATCCCGATGCGGCAGGAATAAAAACACAATGTCTACAAATAAACACACGTACAGCAATAACGGACGCTTTCAAATTGTATAGGGATAGGGTGACCAGATTCTCAAAACAAAAAACTGGGACAGTTCATAGATCTAGAAGTAGGAATACAGTTTGCAATAGCAGTCGACATAAAAGTAGGACTATTTGACAGCTGTCAGACATAGAAAGGGGACTACAATGACCGCCGCCTCCACAGACACAGATGAAGAATTACAGATGACAAATCAGATGTGTGACACAGCTAACAGCATGTGCATTATAGGATGTTGGGTTTTTGCTTTAACAATTCTAAAAAGCTTGTCCCATGCCAGAAGTTGAGAAATGGAAACAGAAGAAGGAAGAGAAAGGGAAACCAAACTCACTATGATGCGGGAAGGGCTGAGGAGGTAGGCCTTTCTGTGTCTCTGAGGGGAGGGATGGGAGAAGGCCGGTCTGTGCCTCTGAGGTGTGGGATGGGCTGTGACTTTAGGCCTGTCTCCAAGGCGCAAATCCTAAAAAAGCGAAGTGGGAGGACTAACCAAGTTAGGCAGGATGCACTAGACATCATGACACGTGCAATCACAGCGCATGACGTAATGACATGTGACATCGCACATGGCATCACAGGAATTGAGATCACTGGAAGTGACATCACAGGAAGTAACATCTGATATTAAGACCTCACACAAATGTACATCGGGTATATTATGAGTACATTTAAGCGCATTATGACATTTAAGGATTGAGATTTTGCGTTGGGGTTGTGCAAAAAAAGTGGTGAGTTCTGACGCTAAATCTTGGCCTAAATTAATACATTTATTGTTTTAAAAACCTTAAAATGTAGTAGAAATACTACCCGAGCTGCCTTTGAGGCTGAGGTAACTTTACCACATCAACACTCACGCACGACACCCGACGATTCCCCCCCACACTCCCTTCAACCACTCATGCACCCTATGCCCTCCCAGCACTCCCAAACAGGGCAGCGCGCTGAAGTCCCATACAGCGTGCTACAAAAACCAGGTGACATGACAGAAGTACCCAGGCTTTAAGTGGGATGAAAAAACTGGGAGGGGTCTCTCAATGGGGTGTGGCTGATGTAATTAAGGGCATGACTTAAAACACAAACTAAAAAAATCTATGCTTACCATAGTGTCCCATCTGAGAAATGTGCTGGTTCTGCCATTGTATTCAGATACATAACACAACACGTAACATTACACTTTCAATTTCAAAATATCTTTATTGAAAGATTTTATGCAAAAACAGAACAGGAGCTGGTGTCAGGGCCAAAATCCCCAAAGTACGTATGACGATGCTTCACCTGATCAGCAGACAAATGCCATCATTAGACGAACCCCCTGACAATGAAGTCGCCCCTTAGTCCCCAATTCCCGAAGAAAGAGAGGAAGAAAGAATAAAGGTAAGAAAGTGAAAGGAGAGACAGAAAGGGGGGAGAGAAAAGAGAAGTTATCTAGCGCCTCAAGCCTCTTAATAATATAACATAATACAGCACCAAATATCCGACCATGTCAGTGACCGTGGATGTGACGACCACATGGGAATTTTCTTCCAGAAAGTGAAGTCATGGCGGCTTATGAGAAGCAAAATAATCGTCCAGTGTAGACCATATGTTCCTCGTGGAGGATTTCCAAGGTGAATGTTGTAAAACAATATTGTCTGCTCCCCTGAGGTGTATGACCCAGTTCATCCAACACTTGTAAGAGACCTTACTAGTATCCTTCCAATTGGTGAGTATCATTTTAACTGCAGAAATCAACAGTAGATCAAGGAGAGCACGGTCCCCCTCCGACTGCAAATCCACCTGTAAAAAAGCAGTTACCACGGACGGTAGGGACCTAGGGAGAATACAGTTAAATAAATTAGACAAAAACAAATAGACCTTATCCCAGAAGGGTTTCACAACAGGGCAGTGTAGAATAAGGTGAGCCAAATCCCCTTTGTCTTGCTTACAATTCCAACACACATCATCTTCCCGGATCCCCATGGAGAACAGCCTAGCCGGTGTCCAGAAGGCTTTGTGTAATAGCCAAAATTTCGTTTGGGAGAGGACTGGGGAAATCTTATGACGTGTAACTGATCTCCATAGCTGGGGCCAAGAATCTTCGGTTAGCCGATTATCAGAGAGCCCCTTCCAGTAATCTACCACCTTAGAGTTAAGTTTGGAGGATTTTGGGCGCAGAAGTTGATAAATTTGGGAGACTTGATGACCAAGCCTATTAAGTTTTGCTACAAACTTGGGTAGCGATGGGGAGCTAGGAGACAATCTGGATTTCGTAATGGCAGTCCTCACTTTCAGGAAATTATAGAATTCGATATCAGCCAAGTGGAAACGAGATTGAAGTTCACTGAACGTCAGAGGGTATGCATCATTAACCAATTGGTGGGGAAAAAAGATACCTCTTTTACACCTAGAGTCAAGGAGTAAAGGCTTACCATTATAAAGGAACTTGGAGTTTAGCCAAAGTGATTCCATATTGGAGCCCCTCATACCAACATCCATGGACCTATCTATTTTTAAGAGAGCCAATTTAGTATTCTTAAAGATGGATCTGGAGTGGGTGGCGACAAGGCGGTTAGCCGTGAGAACTGACAGAGGACGTATGTTCTGGAGGAGAGCCCCCTCCACTTCCAGCCATACTGGTATATAGTGATCAGGAGGAGAGACCCAAAGCAGGCCCTGCCTCGCCAGAAAGGCATATTGGTAGAGACGAAAGTCAGCCAGGTTAACGCCGCCCATTGTCTTATCAAGCCTCAATTTTCGAATGCTGATTCTGGCTTTTTTACCACGCCATAGAAAGGATGTTAAGAGTATCTAATTTATGGTGAAAGGAGTCAGTCAGTAGCAATGGTAGCATACTTATGAGATAATTAACTAAAGGAGTAACCATCATCTTGATAGTTTCAATTCTCCCCCACCACGTAATGAATTTAGGGGACCAGGCCTCCAAGAGTGTCTTAATTTTCTGTAGGAGTACCTTTTCATTTTGATACAGGGTGTCCATAATATTATTACCAAATTCAATCCCCAAGTATTTAATAAAACTCGACTGCCATGTTAACCCAGAGTCCCCCAATATTTTGCTAGTACAAAACACGTTTAGTGGTTTAACTTCCGATTTATCTGAGTTTGTACCCAGAGTGCAGAGAATACTCTGCAATCGTCTCCATTAGGGCAGTAATGGAGGAATCTGGACGCTCTGTAACTATCAAAATGTCATCCGCATACGCTGCCAGTTTGACACGTACACCATTGATATCCACACCCGCAATATCCACGTTGAGTTTGAAAGCCTGAAGAAGGGGTTCCAGCGCCAGGAGGAAAAGTGATGGAGATAGAGGGCATCCCTGTCTGGTACCCTGATATAGGGGGAAGGATTCCGAAAGAGCCCCATTGACAGCTATACGTCCAGTCGGTTTTAGGTAAAGTGACATAACCATTTTAATAAAGTCCTTACCCAAGCTAAAAGAATGCAGGCAACGTTCCAAGAACGACCAAGAGACTCTGTCGAAGGCCTTCTCGGCATCTAATGTAATGGCAATCGAGGGTACAGCTTTGGTTGCAGCGTTTTGTAATACATGACATAACAGTCGTGTGTTATCATTAGATAACCGGTTACGGAGGAACCCCACCTGGGAATTGCTTATTAATTTATGAAGGACCAAATTGAGTCTGACCGCGAGAATTTTGGCGTATATTTTGCAGTCGACATTTATAAGCGAGATGGGCCTATAATATTTTGGGAGAACAGGGTCCTTCCCCTCCTTGGGGATAACTACAATGTTAGCTTCAGTCATGGAGTCAGGTGTGTGTCCAGTGTCAGCAATATGGTTAAAAACCTGTTCCATTTCCGAGCTGTTGATTTCCATACCTAGCATGGCAGAGTCGTCGTCTGAGAGTTGTGGCAAATTAAGATCACGGAGGAAAGCAGAGCACTTCTCAGTGTCAAAAATCTGAGTATAGGTCCTGATAGAATTGTTTAAAAGTATTGAGAATGGCCTTGTGTGTTGTGTGGGTTAGGTTATTAGCGTCCTTGATTGAAGAGATAACGTGTTGATTTTGTCTGTTTAAGATATGAAGCTAAAAGTTTCCCTGCCTTGTTGGCCTCACAAAGATTCAACGCTTTAAATTTATTAATCCACACCCCCGCTCGTTCACTCAATATCTTATTGTATTCATACTTCTTCTGTGTCAGAGTCAATAGTAGAGAAGAATCATTTAAGGAGGCAATATGGGCGGTCTCTAAGTCTCTAATTTCCCGTTCTAATTGGAGTAGTCCCTGGTTCAAACGTTCATTTATTTTTGTTTTTATCGCAATGATTAGCCCCTGTATAGTGGCCTTCAATGCGTCCCAGTGTGTGTTTTTATTGGTATCAGACACCTTGTTGTGGCCAAGGTATTCTGAAATGGCCTCCGCAATCTTCTTTTTATCTTCAGGATCCGATAAGACATCATTGTTAAACCGCCACCGTTTGGGAGTTTGTTCCCTATGGCTTCCGGTTAAGGTAAGAGATGCAAGAATGATCAGAAATCAATCTTGTAGCAATATCAGAGGACTCAATGAGGCTGGTGTATGCCCCAGAGACAAGGATATAATCAATCCTAGTGTATGAATTGTGATGGGCCGAATAAAAAGTGTAATCCCTTGAGTCTGGGTGTTGGAGTCTCCAGGGATCTTTGAGGTTAAATTTAGAACAAATAGTGGCGAGCTCAGCGTGTGAGCTCGTAGGTTGGTAGTGGCAATTGGACTGTGTCAATTATCGGGTCTAGGGGAAGATTGAAGTCCCCTGCCATTATTATTTATTCCTCCCGAGGAATACTATCTAGCTTGTCAGAGACGCTAGACCAAAAGGTGGGGTCATTCGTGTTGGGCCCATAAATATTGATCACATGTATTACGTCTTCGCCTCTCCTCAAGTGAGTGAGCAAAAAGCGACCTTCATCGTCGTGTTGGGAGGATTCTAGCGTGATATTAGCAGATCTCGAGATCAAGGTTATGACCCCTCGTTTCTTTTTAAATGCCTGTGAGCATGCCAATTGCGAAATCCAGTTACCTTTAACAAGATTATTGTCTACTTCGGAAAGTTTAGTCTCCTGTAGGAGCACTATATCACTTTTGGTTTTGGCTAAGTACTCTAAGACCTTACGTCTTTTCACAGGGTGGTTAAGGCCTTTGACATTTAGAGAGACTATCTTCAAATCGTTCGAAAGGACACCTTGTTTGTCAATGGTCATGAGGAATGTTTCTAGATGGTGAACTCAACAAATATGGGTCGTGACATAGGGACAAATGCGAAAATGTTAAAGACCACAGAGCAGGCCCAATGTGGACGTCAGAATAAACATACATCCGCAACTGTATTATACACCTGGAAGCCGGACAATCCCATCCCGAACATAGCATACGGTACATAGGCCACTTGACATGTCCAGAGAGTAGGAGACGCCAGATAGAGAGAAGAGACAAGCAGAAGGAGAAGAGGAAAGAAAAGAGAAGGCCGAAAAGTAGGAGAGCAAATGAGGAAGCAACTGTGAGAACCATAAAAATGGTTATAGAAACGTGGGCGCTCTCCACCCAATCCCCACCCCACCCCTACCTCAAAACTTAGCATGTGGGAGGTGCGACGACAGAAGCGTCCACCCGCACCCCAGGGGAAACATGGTCAGAACATATACACAAACATACCTCCCAGTACCCAACACTGATCTGTACAATCCACAGGACACAAATACCAAATGAGCCAATACGACGCACCGGAACCATTGAACAGGGCAATGACAAGAGGAGCGTAGGAATCAGTACATGCGCTACACCGGGCCTGGTGAGGATTTTCTGTTGCTGGCCAAAAGTTGTGATGAGTCCATGTCCTGAGTAGGGGGGCCTTCTAGATAGGACGCAAGGGCTCCGGGGTCATTGAAAAAGAGGTGTTTTCCTGGACCTCATTTTGTCTCTTAGACTTAGGAACCCCCTACGAGTATCCACAGTAGGCTTCGAAAAGTCTTGGGTAAAGATGATTGTTACCCTTCCAGATGAGATGGTGATTTTTCCTGGCGTAGCCAAGTATTGCTTCTACTTGACGGAAACGCAGAGGTTTACAAATGATTGGGCGGACCCCCTGCCGAGATGAGGATTTGAATGAAGGGATTCTGTGTGCTCTGTCCAGTTCAAAAGGCTGATCGAACGTTATGCCAGTGAACTTAGGAATCCAGTCCTCCAGAAAGGCTATACAGGAGCCCAGAGGATCCTCTGAACCCTCCGGAACACCAAGAATTCGGATGTTGCCCCTACGATTACGGTCTTCCAACTCGGCCGTCTGTCTTAAGAGCATAGAGGACATATTCGACAGGGCTTTTGTCTCTTTACTTGACTTGGAAACTATGTCCTCAACATCACTGATCCTCTGTTCAGCAACGGAAAGTCTGTTATTCACAGCATTCATGTCTGCTCTGATGGCCGTTATCTCCAGTTGTATAGTATCAGTGGTTTGTTTGGTCGACTTGGCCAACTCATGGACATCAGCCAGCTTTTTCAGAATTGGCTCCAAAGTACTATTGATATCTGGTTTCATTTTGATAGGTGAGTCTGACTGTGAAGGGTCACCTTTGTTTCGCGATCAGCCATTTTGGAAGTCGTGGTAACAATTGGATAATTAGCTGGTTTTTACACTCTGCTCGCAATATTGACTAGTGGCTACCAATAGCGCCGTGCTTGGAAAGAGAGGATGGCTGCACGGACTTTATGAAGATTGCATGGTTTGCGAAGATCCAGCAGACCGAATGGCCACAACTTTTGCAGCCTGCCGACCAAACACCGAGGTGTGGGAGGATTAGCTGCCAAAGGCCGTGTGGCAGTCACATTGGCATCAAGAGTTATAACAAGGTGGGCAAATACACGCAGCTAAAGGACCAAAGTCGCTCCCAGCTTAGTGGCCCAAACTTACCTTCCGCAGAAACACCCACGGAGCGCACAGGGCTTAGCGTGGCCGAGTTTGATGCACGACTCCTTCCCTCCGTGAATCCCCACCCCTAGATTGCATCAGAGCTTCATGGGACCAGGACAGGGACCAATGGAGATCAAACTCAGATGATTGCACCCTGCTGTCTGGGAGAGACCAGCCAGACTCAGACCGGACCGTGACTTGAACTGGGCTTGAACCAGGGTCGCGCTGGCAGTTTGTAGATAACCATCTCCTTGGTAGACTTAGCGTAAATAGCGCAGGTTAAACTAGTGCAGCTAATTACGCTTGGGAACTCTCCGCATCGCCGTCACCGCCGCCATCTTGAGGTCCGGCATGTCGATGCAGTGTCAGCCAGCTCGCAGAAGCAGCAGAAGGCGCTGAGTAAACAATGTCAGCGAGGCGCCAACAGGGACAATAAGCAGTCAATAGATAATGGGTACTTGCAGGGTACTTGCAGTGAGACCACGGCTCTGTCGAACGGGGACATCCCGTTCGGACTGTCTGGGAGGCGCCATCTTGTTTTCCCCCGCTTCACGCCGCGAAGCAAGATCGGCCTGGAAGTCGCCTGTGCAGGGACCACCGCTGGTTTTAGGGGGCTCCTCTTGTGCCCGGCTTCTCACATGGTGGCTCACGCACAGCCTGAGGCGCGAACACTCAGGCACGGGAAGGGCAGCGTTTTCCCCCGGGCCGACGGAGCGACGGAATCAGGCGGCCATCTCGACTGCCGTCCAAGCCACGCCCCCCGTAACATTACACTTTCAACAAACTAGGATTATTAGCTTTGCCATTTGTTAGCTGCATACGATAAAGCAACAACTTTGGCTTTGTTGTACATAACATTGAAAAAGCTTCAGTTCTAGAATGATGAGACTGTGAAAGAACTATAACGTACGGGTCTCTTTGAAGGCAGCGAAGGGTGGTATTGTTGCAGCGGTAAGATTTGTTTTTTCATCCTGTGGGCAAAAATGGAGAGCCTGCTAGGGACCCGTCTCAGCACCTGTGCAAAAGTAAGCAGAGAAATGTCCCGGTTTTTAAATAGTCTCGGTGCGTGCGAGAAACCATTTTAAAACCGGGACTTTTCTCTGTTTTAACCCGGGCTCTGCACAAAAACTGGGACAATACTGTAATGTGGAGCAAAGTGTCGGGACACTGCTCCGAAAACTGGGACATCTGGTCACCCTATATAGGGAGGACGTGCTCCTTGGAGCGATGTCTTCGTCTTTTTCCTGAAATGAATGAGGGTTGGATCAGTTCTGCTATCGCTGAGGTTACTGTTCCAGGTCGTTGATGTGTGGATGGAAAAGGCCTGCCTTCTGGTTTGCCCTTGCTACATTTCTTCATCTCCAGCCTGGCAATGTACTGACCCCTGATGTGTGGAGGATGTCTGAGGTGGTTGTTTCTCGTCGGGTTTGGAGGAGCATTATTTCAGGTGGCCTTGTAAGCTATGCATTATATCCAGGGCCACTGGATTTATGCAGTTGTGTGGCAACTGCAATTTTAGCTACATTATAGATTTGCCACATTTCCATCCATCATATGCGGCATAATCTTCAGATTTTAACAAAAAATGTTGTTTCTAGCTCAAACGGGTCAAAAGTTACTAAAAATGCGACAACACGTGTTACCGCGCAATGGAATGCCCTCTGCAAAGCTGGACTGATCACCTTTCTGTTGCTCTATTGCTATATTTGGGTGTTGAACTGGTACTAATGAGGCCAACCAATGCCCACAGAGTTAGTTTAAAAATTATGAAATAATTAAGTAATACTATTGCAAAATGTGCTGCATTATGCAGCATAATTTGCCTTTTCTTTCCGCATAATTTACTGAACCTTGCCGCATTGTGTGGCCCTCTCCTGCCGCATAATTCCAGTGGCCCTGAGGACATCTTTAAGAGAGCACATGCAGTGAGGCGAAGCCTGTGCTCTTTGTTTCGGTGATGCTCTAATGGGTTGAACTTCTCAGGTCCCTGTTTAGAAATGATACAGCATTCAGTGCCTTTGAGCATCTCGGGGCAGGAGGACGGGGGGCTGTTGAAATGATCTGTTTTAAGGTAAAAAAGAACCATTATTTTTCAGGAGGGAAGGCTGGTACCTTGCCATCTTGGTTTTCTTTCCAACATGTCTTATTTTGGGAAAGGAGTGGCTCTCGGGTAGTGCTTAGCTCTCCAGGACGCAACCCTCCCCCCTCCCGCCCTCCAGAGGTCCCTCTAAGTCTGGTCTGAGCGTCACTCTCTCAAGCCCTATGTAGACCCTGGCCCATCTCTCACAAATCAAAACTGTTTAAAAATTGGCAGGTCTGGTGATCTGTGGTTTGTTTTGTGTTGTCAACGAACAGGAGGAATTCGGCCTCTGTTGTGTTGACCTGTAGACAGGCGCCAGAGGTCCATTTGTATACACCTGGGAACATTCAGAACAAATAGGATTAACCAAGCCACGGCCACCTGTGCACAACATTGCATCGAAAGTACACAATTGGCTAACAATGTCGCTCAACAGAAAGGCGCCTAAGTCCAGATAATGACTGGTGCGCTGCCCAGTGGAATGAAATAAACGTCGCACTCCTTTCCCGGAAACACCCACAGACATGCTTGCTTTAAGATCCGACAGTGTTTCTCGGACCCATCGTGTTCACTAAACATTATGAACCATTTCCCCGTGTCCGCATAGACATCAGTGCTCGACAAACATGGCAAAGACAATACTTCCGGTCTGACACGCATTTGTTACAGTTCTCGAGGACGCACTCAGTCCAAACCTGAAGACTTTGTGTGCAGCCCAGGATGTGGCGTAACGGCCAGGGTGGCCGACTTTCGAGCTGGGGAACCAGATTAGAGTTTCATCGTCGGCTCAACATCGATTTCTGTGACTCTGGGCAAATCACGCAATCTCCCCCCCCCCCCCATCTACCAACAAGATCACAATATGTTTTACATATCATCTCTGTCACTCGCAGCACAGAAGAAAAATACCAAACAGCCGCCTCGGAAAACGAAAACCGGGCGAAGAGGAGCCTGGTTCTGGCGAGTTCCTGCGGCGTCGCCTGGAGAGCCGCCTCCTGTGTTTATGTTCTGGTTCAGGGTCCAGGGGAAGGGTTGCGAGGGGGCTCACAAAACCAGTTTCAGAGAAGGGGGGGCGAGGTGTGCTCCGAGATCTGTATCCTGGTGATGAATGATGCCCAGACGGTCTGACAATGGTTAATGTACGCTGCGTCACCGAGATAGCGCCATGAAAGCCCTTGTGCGTAATGACAAAATATATATTTTTTTAGGCCGCGACACACCTGGGTGGAGAGATATTCAATTAATCTCCCTCACTGTGCTTTTGAGGGTGAAAGGCCAGGAACGGGCGTCTGTGCTCGGCTTCCTGTCCCCTGGCAGAAAACAAGCACACCACTGCCTTTTTCCGAGGCGAAGCAGAAATGCCTCGGAGAAAGGCAGCTGCGCTTTCGGATTCGGGGGCGTGTTCTCCTCTTGCCATTGGCTGGAGGAGATAATGAGAAAAGTAGCAAAAACGCCCCCGAATCCGAAAAGGACGGGGCCTGTTCGGAGAGACAAACCTCTTCTCCAATGGCTGGCCAGCATTCAAGAGGCCAGCCAATGGAGAAGAGGGGCGGGTTCAAGCCCCTCTTCTCCAAGTCATTAAATCTTGGACCGAGACGGCGCAAGCGCAGCCTTCGAGCCGAGACCTAAAAAGGACACAGATACAGCAAAATCAATGGGAGCCTTGCAATCGCAAGCTCCCAGATGTTCTTTTCGTTGCTCATCCTACAGGGGCAACTCCAGGGGATACTCGTCTGACACCCCATCCACCTCCCACAAGTCTCCCACCCACTCCACCTTCACCAGAGGTTACCACAGAGGAGGATACCGAAGTAACAATAACAAAGGCAGAGTCAAGATGAACAACACACCCGTTCTGCCTCCACCCCTGCCCAATGACTTCCCTCCGCTTCCCCCGGACCATTCCACTCCTGTCGTGGGAAGACTACAGCAGTTCCTTCCTGTCTGGACCAACATCACCACAGACAGGTGGGTGCAACAAATAGTGCAATCAGGTTACTGTCTCAAACTTACCTCTACCCCCCCCCCCCCAAACATTCCACCCAAACAGCGTCCAATGTCAGCAGACCATTTGTCACTCAAACAAGGTGATTTCCTTACTACAAAAAAGTGCAATAGAACTAGTTCCCCTGCACCAACAAAACAAGGGAGTTTACTCCCTATATTTCTTCATACCAAAGAAGTATGGTGACTTCCTGGCCACCTTAGATCTCAAGGACGTGTATTTCCGTATTCCTATACACGCTGCTCACAGAAAATATCTCAGGTTTGTAGTGGACGGGCAGCACTATCAATTCAAAGTACTCCCTTTCGGAGTCACAACAGCACCAAGGGTATTCACCAAGTGCCTAGCAGTAGTCGCAGCCCATCTAAGACAACACATTCACGTCTTCCCATACCTCTATGACTGGCTCATAAAAGCCAGCTCCTACAACCAGTGTGTTCTTCACACTCACGCAACTATCCAATTACTCCACGCGACCTGGGGTTCACAGTAAACCCCACCGTCTCATCTGCAACCCTCTCACACACAATAATACCTTGGCGCCACAATAAAGGCCTCAAAAGCGTTAGCCTATCCCAGTCCAGCAAGGATAGCAAACATTCTCGCTCTCCTACCCAAATTTCGGCCGCATCACTCTTTCCCAGCTCGAGTGTTCATGCAGCTCATAGGGATGATGGCCTCTTGCATTTTCATAGTGCCTCACGCAAGACTCCAGATGCGTCCCATACAAGAGTGCTTAGCACGACAATGGAACCAGGCTCAAGGTCGGCTAACAGATCTGGTGTTGGTAGACGGTTGCACTCACCGCTCTCTGCAGTGGTGGAACACCAAAAACCTTTCCAAGGGGCGCCCGTTCCTAGAGCCAGTTCCTCAGATTGTCCTGACAGATGACGCATCGCTCTCCGGCTGGAGAGCTCACCTATTACATCACACCATGCAAGGCAAGTGGACACCTCAACAAAAGTTATTCCACATCAATTACCTGGAATTACTGACCATATTCCTAGCCTTAAAAGCATTCCAAAAACAAAGCTCGGGCAAGGTTGTCTTAGTCCGCACGGACAACATGACAGCCATGTACTACATCCAAAAACAAGACTGGACACTCTCTGCAGCTCTCCCAGCTAGCACAAAACAAATGGAGGTGGGCTATAGCTCAGAAGATATTTCTCCTAACCCAACATGTCCCAGGAGTCCTAAACACCATAGCAGATCTTTTAAGTCGTCAAACACAACAGATTCATGAGTGGGAACTCCATCCACAAGTTCTCCAACCATACTTTCAGATATAGGGGCAACCACAGATGGACCTTTTCGCCACCCACAAACGCCAAATGCCCAAGCTTCGCCGCCAGATACCCACACCCATTATCCAAAGGCAATGCGATATGGATGAACTGGTCAGGCAGATTTGCGTACGCCTTTCCGCCTCTCCCACTAATACCACTGGTGGTGCGCAAACGACAGCAACACTCACTGACTCTAATTCTAGTTGCTCCAACTTGGGACAGAAAACCGTGGTACACCACACTGTTGGAACGGTCAGTCGTCCCGCACCAAAGATTACACCTCTTACCACGCCTCTTAACCCAGAACCGTGGAGAGATCAGACACCCAGACCCAGCTCAGCTGAACCTTGCGATCTGGCTCCTGAAATCTTAGAATTCGGTTACCTTAACCTTCCTCTGGACTGTATGAACGTCATTAAGGAGGCTAGACGCCCTACCACTAGAGCCTGCTATGCAGCCAAGTGGAAACTATTTGTGATATTGCCATAACAATATCATCAATCCCCTAGATGTGTATCAAACGCATCATAACCTACCTACTACACCTACAAAGGTGCAACTTAGCCTACACCTCTATTCGGCTACACCTTGCTGCTATAGCAGCATACCTACAAAATAGACAACCTGTATCGCTATTTAGAGTGCCTGCCATCAAAGCCTTTATGGAAGGCCTCAAAAGCATAATTCCTCCCAGAGTTCCAACCTCACCTGTGTGGAATTTAAATATCGTGCTCACACGACTGATGGGGCCTACGTTTGAACCTCTACATAAATGTGAGCTACAATTCTTAACATGGAAATTTGCTTTCCTAGTGGCCATAACTTCTCTAAGAAGTGTTAGTTAACTACAAGCCCTAACTATTCAGGAACCATTCTTACAAATGCATTATAATATGGTGGTTCGCCGCACTAATCCTAAATTCCTCCCTAATGTAATTTCCCCCTTAATCTGTGGAGTTGCCCGTTTTCTTCTCGCAACCACACACAGTCGCAGAAAGAACTCTTCGTACTTTATACGTTAAAAGAGCATTGCTTTATTACATTGAAAGAACACAACCTTTTCGGAAAACCAAACAACTTTTTGTCTTTCTCACCACCACACACAGGCAATCCCATATCTAAGTCCGGGATAGCTAGATGGATTGTTAAATGCATACAAATTTGCTACCACAAAGCAAAACGCACTTTAACTGTTCCTCCTAGAGCCCACTCTACAAGAAAAATAGGGGCTTCTATGGCATTCTGAGGCAACATTCCATTAGATGATATCTGCAAAGCAACTACATGGTCTACACCACATAAGTTCACTAAACACTACTGTGTAGATATGCAAACGAAAAAACAAGCCAGTGTGGGCCAAGCTGTACTCAAAACCTTATTTCAGACTACTGCAACAGATAATGGTGGCCGCCGCTAGACGTGGGACTGCTATACAATCTATGCAAAAGTGTGTAATCTGCAGCTCATGTGCCTCGAACGGAATATGCTACTTACCAGTATGCATCTGTTCTTGGCATGTAGAGCTGCAGATCTACACACGCCCACCCGCCTCCCCGGCTTCCTTTTATCTGTTCCAGTATTATCTTATTTAGATACACTCTACAAGGGCATCTTCATGCTTCTTACAAAGCTCCAGCCTTTCCATCCTCAAAAACAATCTTGAGGATGGAGCCGATGCCCATGCGCAATATGATCCTAAGGAGGAGTCACATACCTCGTGACTTCCAAAGACTTTCCAGGACAAAAACAAGTGCAAACATCCAGACCAAACACCAGATGGCGATCTATGCAAAAGTGTGTAGATCTGCAGCTCTACAAGGCAAGAACAGATGCATACCGGAGCAGGTCAACAGTGGACCTCTTTGCGACTGCTCAGAAGAACTACTGCCGGTACTTCGTGAGTTAGTTTCACCAAACAGGATACCGGAGAATTCATTTTTGAGGGCATGGTCAGGCATGTTTGCCTACGCTTTTCCGCCGATTCCCTTCCTACCATGACTGCTCATGAAAATCAAGACCGAGCCGTGCAGGTTGATCCTAATAGCCCTATCGTGGTCCCATAAGCATTGGTTCACAGAACTTCTTCTTTCGGAGACACAACATATTCTCCTTCATCCCATTCCATTTCTTCTGACTGTCGCAGGGACAAGTGCTACATCCAGATCCCAAATCGCTTAGCTTAGCAGCATGGCTCCTGAACACTGAATTTCAACATCTAGAAATCCCATCTGAATGCAGGCATGTTTTCTAATTCCCGAGCACAGAGTACGAATTAGACGTACATGATGAAATTGAAGAGATTCTGTATATGGTGCCGGTATTCTAATGTTTATTCTCTTGAGATCCTGCCTTACATTCTGCTATCGGCAAAATCTGGATTAGTACATGCATCAATTTAAGTCCGTCTAGCTGCAGTATCTCGTTTAGGAGGACATCCTTAGGACCATTGTTATGGTCGGAAAGAATCATAAAGCACTTCAGGAGAGGCCTATTCCGTACTCTTCCTCTGGTTAAGCCTCTGCCACCTCTCTGGCATCCTAATATAGTAGTATCAAAACTTGTGAGACATCCCTTTGAACCCATTTATAAGGTGGACCTTAAGTTCCTACAGTTTAGGGATGATAGAGTAGTCCTTCGTACTAATCCCAAGTTTATCCCCAAAGTGCCATCAGACTCATTTGAATGAATCTCTGATCCATGAGATGTTCTTCCATCTACCAAACACTGCAGCGGAAAGAGCTCTTCATTCCCTGGATATTCAACATTGTCAAAAATGTTATCTACAAATAACTAAAGCTTTTCGCAAATCGTCAAAGCTTTTTGTATCCTTCAACGCGCCCAGAAAGAGCTATCTTTCCAAGATGGGGATTTCTCAATGGATCTTGAATGCAATCCAGTTTCAAGCTTCAATACCAGTCTTGTTACGAGGAGCTAGGAACATTGCAACCAATACCATGGCAGTTCCCAGGCCACCCCTTTCAGGGCAGATGAAGAGGAAGTGGTCAGTTCTTCAGAGCAGTGAGCTCCTCAAACAATTGACTTTGAAACAGGCCCACCTTTTAACTCCAATTTGAAGAGGGAGGTGGGAACAAGGGGTTCTTCCTAACTTAAATCCTTCAAACGCAAGTATAGAGAAAGATGGTTCAAATTCAAACAGACCACACAACATATTACCTCAGCATGCAAGGGCTAACAATATCATATACACTATCAAACCTGTCTGCAATTAGGTACATACCCTTGAAAGAAGTACACAGGTTAAGCACAATAGCAACTGGTTCACATAAATGGGGGGGTTAAAACAGCAAGTGTTGTGTAAGGTGTTCCAAAAGTAGGGGCACACCAGAGGCAGATTATATTTATTTTTTTAAGCCCCACAAAGAAATGCTAGAGGTTTGCATCCAGGCACCCACACGGCTGTTATTTGGGGAATGGTTTTTATACTGGTCAAAGATATTTGCCAATGCTTTTTTGCCAATACATGTTTTAAAACTAGTGATGGGCAAGGATGGGGAGGGTGGGAGAATGTGGTGGGTACTGGAACCCAAAATGACCCCAGAGCTGCAACAATGGGATGATCCAGAGTCACAGGGCCTGTTCCATGATGTTAAAGGGTCCAAAGGCATCTAACAGCATTGACAAGATCCTTAATGCAGTCACCTGAGGAAGGCATGGACATGTATCCAATACCAGCCTCTGGTCCCAAGAATCTTAGACCAGAGAAGAGGCGTTCAAGGAACCAGGCCCCCAACCCCGCTTGTCGAGAAGAAATGCATTCTTGGCAGGACCCTGCATTCATTTGGGGCAGTGTGGTGGTGGACTCCATATCGTAGCCGCTGCCAGGAAAAGAGTTAATTTATCGCTCACCACCGGCAGAAAAGTAAAAGAATGGAAATGTCGGGGGAAAAAGTTTGAGGAGAGGTACATCACAGTGGTGTCGATAACTTGAACGCTCTGCTTAACAGATGCGCCCATCAACTTATGAGAGAAGATGCCAGAGTTAATGAAGCACCTACAGGAACAATACCAAAAGAGGGCAAGTGCCTCTGTAGAGAAAGGAAAGGGTATAGCTGACGTGTGCTTCAAATCGGCACTCTAAAGCAGCTAGACAACTAGTGGCAGGAATAACCTTAAGGAGTCACTCTTGAGTGCGAATCTCAAGGTTCAAGAATGAAGTTTATGTCCACATCCGCACCCCTTTCAATGGAGAACTTCTGTTTGGAAGTACAGCTGACTACACGCTACAACAATCCAAAAAGGACAGCAACATGGCAACATTGATGGGGCCTCTACAGTTAAGGGGGTAGCAGAGAAGAGAAGTCACCCCCACAAGAAGACCAACAGGAAGGGGGGGGGGGGGGTGTTCAGACCATTGCAACACATCAAACCTTACTACACACAGCAAGCAGTGGCAGTTCCATCTGCCATAGACTGCCCTTTCGCGAGCGAGACACAAAGGACCACCATCAAGAGGGGCGGCAGCAGCAAGAAAATGATTCACACAATCAGAAGTCCCACCCACACACCATTCATGGGCGGAAGAATAGGGGCCTTTGTCCAGCAGTGGTGGGAGGTCACTTCAGACGAGTGGACACTCATCACCCATGGCTCAAAGAAGACTAAGTCCGAGAGCTGGAAAAACACCCTCCAAGCCCGGCCCAACGCATACAGCCCACATGGGAAAGGAAAAGAGAAAACCTATCTTCGACAAGCTGTAAAAGAATTGCTACAAAAACAAGCAATAGAAAAGTTGCCCCTGAAAGGGGGTCAGCCATGAAATCTACTCGTATTTACTTCCTGGTAAAGAAACTAGACAGTCGCTACAGCCCAAGCTAGACCTCCGCTTCCTAAACAAATACACAAGAACACAAAATTACAAAATGACAACTGTACAGGAGGTAATTCCTCAACTCCAGCAGTGAAATTACATGGCAATCATAGACTTAAAGGACGCCTATCTGCACAATCTGATGAATCGCTGGCACCAGAAGTATCTGCGCTTCATAGTAGACAAAGCACACTATCATTTCAGTGCTACCAATCGACAATCATCTCCCGGAGTGTTCACAAAGTGCTTGTCAGCCGTAGCTGCTCACCTGAGAAGAAAGGGAATACAAGTATACCTCTAAAAAGACGAGTGACTGGTGAGGGCAAGCTACGCACGCAAGTATGGCAACTGGATAAAAGGTTATGACCACGCTCCACAGTGGTTCATAAACAATTGAGAAGTCTTCACCCACACCAAAGCAGGATAAGTTCTTCCTGGGTGCAAAAATAAATAGAGTGCAAGCAAAGAAGTTGCCCTGACAGAATGCAAGAAGCTCTGTTATCGGAAGTGTCAATTTCTTGACAGTGAGGACTCCGACACGAAAGCCGACAATTCTCCACCCCCTATGGAATGTGATGTTGATGGATTGGTCAAACATTTGGTTACACTTGTGTGTGCCCCCCCCCCCCCCCATCCCGCTACTATCAATGATGAGCAACGTGCATGATGCAATCAAGGATGCTCATTTTGCCCCAGTGGGCAAGACAAACTTGGTTCTTGGATCTGATGGAAATTGCACAACATACAGAGACTGCCAGTGTTTCAAGACCTGCTTTCAATGCAAGGAGGTATGGCACTTCACCCAGAACTAAGCACGACATGGCTCCTGAAGAATGAAAATGCGGTCATCTTGGACTACCAGAGAAAGCGTCAGGACACATAACTGCAGTCATCCAGTGTTTTCCCTAACTGATGTGTAAGCGAACTTCTACGTCTCTAAAAGTACATCTAGCAGCATTGGTGGCCTACACTAGGGGATGCATAGGAAGAAGCTTCTTCACTGCACCAGTCATCAAAAGGTTTTTGGAGGGAGTAAAAAGGATAGTACCACCAAGGAGTGTGTTTACGGCCACATGGTACCTTGACTTGGTTCTGACACAACTGATGTAGATCCATTCAAACCACTCCATAGCGCCACCTTGAAATTAATCAGGCTTAAAACTGCATTTCTAGTTGCCATTATGTCACTGCAGAGTAAGCGAACTACAAGCACCAGCCATACAGGAGCTTTACATGCAAATAACCATGGACCTAGTTAAGAAGATCTACCCACGCTTCCTTTCGAAGGTAACTTCTCACCTCCATATCAATCGAGCTATTCAGATAGTATTTTTCAAAGCCTAAATCAGAAAAAGTATTGCACGTGCTGGACACCCGTGAGGCAGTAATGTTTTACTTGGAGAGAACAAAGTCAATCAAAAAGGGGAATCAACAGTTCTTGTCATTGCAGACCATAGCAAAGGAGAACCGGTCACCAAGAACACCATTGCAAGGTTGGTAACTCAGACGATTTAATTGTCATAAGAGAGCTGGCATAAAAGGAGCGATCATGCCAAGAGCACAGTAGGCAAGAAAGAAGGGAACTACAATAGTCTTCCTGGCCAAAGTTTTAATAACCCATATGGCAGCCACATGGTTGTCAATAAACACGTTCACAAAACACTACTGCAGTGACGTACAGGTGAACCGAGAAGCAAATGTTTCCTATAGAATAGTGAAGCATCTGTTTACAAGCTCAACCTCTTTTTCCAGCCCAGCCACCACAATGGCACAGAATGTGAATCCAGAAAAGATTCACACTGCAAAACAAAATGGTTACTTACCTGTAGGAGTAGTTTGGCAGCTTTGCAAAAATTACCAACAACACACAAAACCTGGGGCTATTCTAGGGGGCTAGCATGCATACAGTGCAGGTCTTAACCTGTACTCCTGCAGCTTACTTAATCCTTTTGATGTTGCAGATGTAACACCAATAGGAACTAAACCGTTCAATCCAACAGAGACAGCAGACTTTAAATAGATTGCTTCTGGTTGGTTTGAGGAAGAATACACCCTTTTCTCCCCAGCTGGAGAGCACTGTGGGTATTACAGAATGTTAGAGGTGGCTTTGCCGTGCCCTTAAGTTCCTCCCCAACTCGCCACCTTCACACCCTGGAAGCTTGTTCAGAAAAGAGCAGGGCATAAAGGAGGCATTCTACGGTACAGGTGCACTCCAAAAGTTCTACGGTGGCCGCATTCTCGAGGTATGCATCTGTTAGAGATGAATGATTCATGTGGCACTATTCATGCATTCTGCCAATGCACCCTCTGGTGCGATTACTTTGTGATTGTTTACCTTTTAGTTGTGGCCTATTTTTTGTTCATAATTCTACCCACAAGTTAAGAATAAGAACTTGAGCAGGACGTCAAAGTGGAGATAATGTTAGCTTTAATATGGTTTCCTTAATCTAGTCTGTAAGCCCATTACCCTTTATCAGGGCCCTATGCTTACCCCTCATTAAAATGCAGTGTTTAGCTCCCTTTTTTGGTCTGGCGTTAATAAAATTACATATTTAATCTACTGAGGGGCTTTCAGCAACTCACTTCATCCTTTGGTTTAATGTGGGATTCACACTGCCCACTGCAGCGTACAGCAAGAGTAAATTGTAATTTTATTCATATAGCTCTTTCTACCCCTGCCGATGGCGGCGTTAAATTGCTTTTTGGTGAGTAGCACACTACTCCGGAACCCAAAGGATTAGTGGTGGATTAGTATAGGGAAATATAAATTGTTATTTGAGCAGTGGACATGCAAGTCTGTTAGCTTGATTGAATAGGATAAAGGAGAAATAGTAAAATGAGGTTTGTGATGATTTAAAGGCGGGATTCAAAATGGAGTGTTATTTTGGAGATCAAAATGGATCGGCTCACTTCTACCATTGACTAACTTCATTGGGAGTGATTGTATTCCGCTTTTTGTCAAACAGATCCGCACAAGTAGTTCCTTTGATTGACTTGGACTACTATGGTAATGTGTAATTTAACAGTGAAATATTTTTCCCTCTGGCTATTTATTTTTATATTGGTTAGTGTCAAGCAGCTGTGCCAGTAATAAAATTTTGTACTAACATGACCGACAAAAAAGCGTGTACAAAGCCAAAAAACTGAAAGCCAACCTCAGACCTATTGACTTTGCCAATAGCCATTTCAGAAGCTTGCAGAGATAGATACGTTCAGGTACTTGCTTTGAAAGTTTTGCGTTAACCACTGTAGAGACCATTTATGACCCTGCCATAAATTAACAGGAAACCAGAAGCAGAGAATTGTAAAGAACCAGTACAGTAAAAAGTAACCTATTCATCCTTTAGGTTACCTAATTCTATGTCTCAAAGTGTTTCAGGATACTGTACAAACACAAAAATTAATTGTTTATGAATTTGAACATGATTCCTGTAATGGCAATTGCGAATGTAAGTAACCTTTTTCAAACCTCTTGTTAGAGAATTTCATGTCCGCTGTGAAAAAGGTGGTGTCTGTGAACGGATTTTAAATTGTCTACTAGTGATTGGATCTTACAGAGGGATTGGTTTCGTTTTCGAAAATGCAGCTCCTAAGGTCTGAGGTGTTCTGGTGTTTCAATTTGCATAAACAATCCTATATTGTAATGGCTTCTAGTTCTTTTCAGAAATCATATTTTGTTACCGGAAGAAAATATTGTGAGGCCTGGCTAAATGTTTCTTCCAAGTACCTGGTTCTTAAAGTTTGGCTGCATTTCTGCATGGATGCAAATATTAAAAATGTTGTAAAGAAAGTACTGATTTTTGCCGGACCTTTTCATGCCCCGTGTTTTACTGTATTTCTTCTTGTCTTAGTCACAGTATCTGATGATAAAGGGGATCAAAACGATGACGACTCACTGAAAGCTGTTCGCCCCACAAGCAAAGAATTCAAGAAGACTTGGGGATTTCGAAGGACGACCATTGCTAAAAGAGAAGGGGCTGGAGACGCTGAAATGGAAGCTACAGCACATATACAGCAACAGCAGATGCAGAAAGTACATCAGCAGCTTCAACAGCTGAAAGAGCAGCAATCCACTTCAAACCAGTCACTCCGGCGAAGTGGTAGGCAACCCAAAAGGACTG
Organism: Triturus cristatus; assembly: GCF_964204655.1. Taxonomy (NCBI): domain Eukaryota; kingdom Metazoa; phylum Chordata; class Amphibia; order Caudata; family Salamandridae; genus Triturus; species Triturus cristatus. Next base: position 1,658,273,483 of record NC_140590.1, on the reverse strand, counting down.
AAAGGGTGGAAGAATTTATGACTGCTGTAAGGCGTAATCGTATAAGGAAAAGTGCTCCTTCTGCCCTCGAGGATACAAGTGAAACATCTTGCCCTGTTACAGATGTTGAGACTGCCTCAGAAGGTAGTGTAGAGAGTGTGGCTGAAATTAAATCTGAGTGTCTGAGAAATGATGCAGATTATACTGAGGAAACCATGGCAATAGCTGCTACTGATTTAAAAGGAGACGATGATGACAGTAGTTCGGATAGTGATGCACTGACATTGAAAGAGCTTCAAAACAGGCTTCGTAAGCGACAGACTGAAACGGTTGCTGTGGAAACGGTTGTTGTACAAGGAGAAAAACCTATTAAGGAGGAGCCTACACCTATTGAGTTGGAGCCACCTAAAGATCAGATTGAGCCCCCTAATTTTGACATAGCACTCCCTGTTAAGGTGGAGCTTCCTGCCATTAAGGTGGAGCCTCCTGACACACCAGAGCGTAAACTTAGCTGTCAAATGTCAGTCGCTCAGGAACCTACACGGTCTATTCGGGTAAAGGAAGAAGTTGTAGATTTTCCGAAGCCAATAGACCAAAGCAACCAAGAGGCTCAAAAACCTGGACAAGAATTGAACAATTCTGACGAAAGTGTTTTATACTGCATCTGTCGTCAGCCTCATAATAAAAGGTAAGCTCCAGCTGCTTTTTTAATACTACTCAGAAATGCATATGTAAGTATTGTTTTGTATTTCGCTGGTGGTTCAGCAGGTAAAATGCAGATGCTTTCTATTATAACCTGCCATAGCAGGCTATACTTGACATTAAAGGCCTGCTATAGCATTAAAGGCCCAAGATGAGGGCCTTTAACACAGGGTCGGGATTTTAACTGCCAGTATAGTCCAACTATGGCAGGCTATTAGAACACTCCTCTGGTACAGGGCAGAATGTTCTAACAACTAAAACAAAAGCCTCAGAGCCTGAGTGGATTCAAATCCCCTCTGGCTTTCTGAGGCCTTTGTTCGTGAATGACAAACATTGGAATGTTGGAGCTCAGTGCTTTTACTAGAAGCCCAGAACCCTCCATTGTCCTCAGTGGTGCTCCCAACATTCCAATGTTCTAATATAGCCTTACAGCCCGACCTAGCAGGCTTTACTGGCCTTTATTAAGGGAGTGGGCCGTTATTGGCTGGTAGTCCTGAGGTTCTGGACTTTTTAGAGTCCAGAGGTGTCAGGGAAACAACACCCAAAGACCCCTGAGTTCCTTCCTACCTTGGTGCACAAATAAACAGACACGGGCTTCTCGATGGTGGCGTCAAAGACCAAGGTTTATTTACTGCAGGGACACAGAAGTCATAGGAACCACACAGAGGCAGAATCTACGAGACTGTTCAAATTGCAAGAAGTGGGTTGCTCCTTAAATACACGAAATATGTCTTTAGGCAACATTACACGAATATTTCTCATGCCCAACCCGGTATCTAAAACAGACAATAAACATACATCAAACAATAATTAGTCGTAGGTTTTCGGTATTCGATCAAGTCTTTGTCAGTTTTCCATTCTTTGCCCGATCCTCCCTATCATAAAAATCGTATCCTCCCCATTGTAAAAGCCCAGAAGGAGAGGAGCAGAGCCAGGTGCAAGGGATAGAAAAGTAGGATAAGAGGTGTTTATGGATCGTAAACGGGCATGGCTACTGTATTCGGCCTCTCAATCGGGACAATGGACACGAGAACCAGTATAGCAGGATTGGCCTCAGGCAGGGGAGGCAGCTTGATTCTGCCTGGTCACGCAGCGTCAGCTTTTCTCGGGGTTTGAGCTTACGTGTCCTTAACGAGGTGATTCTGCCGGGGTCATCGCTCGTCCATTGACTATGTGAGGGCAAGAAACAAAATGGATGCCGTATCTAAAATGGATGTCATGATTTAGCAACAGTATGCCCTATTTCTCAGTGAATTCATGCTCGTTGCGCAGCGAAAACACTGTCATGCATATAATGAATCATTTACGGTTCATTGGTACTAAAATCGTGCCAGTACTACGATACCGAATACACGGGTTCGGATCGCTACAGAACCTCAGACCGTCCTTTTGCCCTTACATAGGCAATAGCTCACTCTATATCAGAGTCCATCTCTATGTTCATCAGGTCGCTGATATGTTGTTGGATCATTATTCTATATCGTGGCGTATCTTCAAAAACAGGTGGTCTTCTTACGCATGTTGAAACACAAAGGCCACACAAGGCAGGACCACACTGAACAATGAGACAGCATGAGAATAAAAATACCAATGCAACACCAGTGACTATCAGAACCTTCCATCCCCATGCAGATAACAGGCTCCAGAACCATCCCATTAGTGACCAGTTACCTTCCTCTACATGAATAGAGTCAGATTTTGTGTAACTTAGAAATAGCCTTATATACTGTTGGCGCATTATCTGGGATAAAAACACAGCAACTCGATTGGATCATCTTACATACCCCACCTCGATCTGCAAGTAATACATCAAGGACCATACGATTCTGTAACGTCATGAGGCGATCCGCTTGAAGCTCAGCTGTCAGGTTACTAAGGGCACCCGCAGTTTCGGTAATAGTGGATTCAACTACCCGTGTTAGTTGACGTAAGTTTCTGCTGTTGGCCATAGGCCCCCAGAACGGAAGGAAACCTTTGAAGAAGTCTCCTGCCTCTTGGCCAGCCGTATCTTCCTTATTGAAAACACCACTCACAACTCTAGTTTTGTGATAATCCGGTGCAGCAGTGTATGTCGGATGCAACAGTTGAGCGATATAACATGAGCCTGGAAAGTCAGCAGGCAGCCATGTATATGCTCTGTCTTGGCAAACAAAATAGGTGCCCTTAGCAGCTAAAAATGCAGGGGAAGACTGTGACGGGAAAACGTATGTTTCGGTACAGTCGCTCTTCCCTAGTCGAGCTTTCGGATTCCTCCCATATCCTTGCAAACAGACCTGACCTTGGTGGGGTACGACCCAGATCGGAGTCGAGCTTTTACGTTTGTTCTCACCCAAAGTAATGCCATATTCCGTAACGTTCCAACCCATGTAAACTCGCAATTCATCCTTGGGAATAAACGGAGTGTTATTGACGTCTCTAACCATGTCAGTAATTCCCTTTACCAAGGCTCTATTAGCGGAGTTATACCTAGTGGAACGTGGGGGATAGGTCTCTAGGGCATAGGCGAACATGGTCTGAAATGCCCAGAATGATCCATTATAACTAAAGGGCAGAACCAGATAAGGGATACCCTTGTCCATGGTATGTGGTATCAAGCCACACACCCAGCAGTTTGTTGTGTTAACGACTAGTTGATGTTGGTGCAAGAGCTGAATGAAAGTGTTATTTATAAACTCGGAGCGTCGAGCTTGCTCATGGGCAGGAAAAGGATGGAAAGAACGAAGAGAAACAGTCGGAGAAACAGAAACATGGGGAGTTACTGTAGATGTAACAGGTGCAAAGATCAATGGAATACCAAAAATGATTCCGCCTACCAGAGTTATTAAAACAATCAGAAGTGTCAGAGCACATTGCATTAGAAAACATTTGCTATACAATATTTCATATAGTTTTGTCTTGCGAGCATTTATGACGTAAGCACGTCTCAGTTCAGGAAGCTCCATCTTCTACAACCGTTCGCAACGGATGGTTTGTACCTGTTAAAAAATTGCCTCTGTCTACCCTGGGAGTTCCCAAAATAAACAGAAGAAACCGACCTTGTGTCTGGCTCCCTGCAAGTTAAAACAAGGCACACGTTACGACCCTACGGTAACCCAGATGGCAAGGTGAGGGAACAACAAAAACAAAAAAAGATAAAAATTATAGAGCGAACTTCTCTTCCAGGGGATCCTCATCAATAGTCATAAGCACTGAATATTCCCGCCCATGTGCGGGGACCCCGGAGATAATAAAATTATATATGCAAAAAACACATATATACAGCTCTGTATATGTATAAACATATATCATTTTTTCCAAGCAAATGCAGCTCCCATAAAAGGCTAGGCAATGTAAATATACACATCCAATAACACATATATACATATAAATATATATATAAAGGTATAACAATACACCTAAATCTTTTTTTTTTTTTTTTTTTTTTTTTTTTAATGAGGTAAACACTCATGAGAAATCAAAAAATAAAGAGAGCAAACTGTGGAAAAACACAGATGTACAACACATTGCCAGCCTGCAGGCTGCATTGCAATATAATACCATAGAGACTAAAAAGCCCTGTACAGGTAAAAACTGGCACCGTGCCTTTAAGGCAGCCCTGACTTCCATATCCCATCATGCCTCAGGGGTGACAGTTAGGTCAGTTGTTCTTTCCGGCTCCTTCAGTCAGGACCCTGGAATTCAGCTCTCTTCTTTTTTGACTCTTTAGTCAAGAATTATTACAACTTTAAGATTTTTTGGACTTCTTCTTACAACATCTTTGAAGAAGTTAGTATCCTGTGTTTTTCTGACTGACTTTTTTTGCTGTTTTGTCAGAAAAATGCCTTCTTTATTTGTTCCATGTCCATCTTGTGGAAAAAAGAAGGCTGCTTCAGACACACATGAGGTGTGTATTATCTGTCTGCCGGACTCTCACTCTCCAGCAACATGCCATCATTGTGAAGACCTTTCCAAAAGGACTTTAAAGGAGAGGGAGAGGATTAGGCTGTATGGCCTAGCAGAACGGTCGACGTCGAAGCAGTTGGTCCCTGTTTGCTCCCCATCGACGTCGGGCTCGGCGTCGAAGACTCCAGCGGCGGGATCGTCGCTGAGAGGTGAGGAGTCAAGGGGAAGTCATGCTGCAAAGAGAAAATCGTCGTCGACTTTAGATTCAGCGTCGAAGCGGATGCGTTCGACGTCGACGGCGTCTAAAAGCTCGGCGTCGAGGACTCGGCGCCACAGTTCAACGTCGAAGAAGCATCTGTCGACGTCAAGAGAAGATCGATCGACGTCGGCACAGAGATATCGTTCGTCGTCGAAAGAAAGACATCGTTCGACGTCGAGGTCGGCGAGACATCATTCGACGTCGCAAGAAGTACGTAGGCGATCTCCACAGTCTACGTCGAGACCAAGATCGCCGTCAAGATCAAGATCGCCGTCGAGGAAACATCGTTCGAAGGCGAAGAGGCTTTCGACGTCGTCGGAGCATTCGACGTCGAGACAGAAGTCTCCGTCAGGAGTAACGTCGAGGCAGACGCCTCCGTCAGGGCCGACGTCGAGGCAGACGCCTCCGTCAGGGCCGACGTCGAGGCAGGAGCCTCCGTCGGAGTCGACGTCGAGGCAAAGGCCTCCGTCGGAGTCGACGTCGAGGCAGGTGCCTCCGTCCTCACAGGTCTCCAAAGCTTTGGTGAGGTACATGAAGCCTCCGTCGAAGATAATCTCGACGTCGAGACAAGAAGCTCGGAGTCAAAGATCTCCGGTGATAGGCCTATCACCGTCGAGGCAGCCCTCTGTTGAGGGTACGCAGGAGGTGTCGCATGTTCGCCTCACGATTCGACCAGTCTCAAGGCGAAAATCTCCTCATAGACTGATATATACGACTCCTGAGTCACCGCGTCTCATATCTATCTCGCCTTCAGGATCAGAGGGCTCAGGTTCAAGATCAGAATCACCAGAGCTTGTGCATCAATCTCCAGTACCTGCAAGAGAGTTCGCAGGAGGAGGACAATGCTGTACCTCAAAGTCCCGTAAGGGAGATGCCTCAGGACCCTGCTGTATCAGACGCAATAAAGGCATCGCTAACAAGAATAAGGGGCGTGGTATTCCCAGCGACACCGATCAGACCAAGATCTCGAGAAAGAGAATCCCGAAGTCACTCTCGAGCACCAAGAAGGCGATCCAGGTCTTCCTCCCGCAGAAGGGAGTCGACCAGATCAGAGAGAAGGCGCCGTAGAACCCCTTCTACCTCCCCTTCTTCCAGATCATCCAAAAGGGATTATTCACCGACACTCTCGGAGACCCCACCCTCTCGGGTATCTCCGGTAGATGATATTTCTACGTTTCAGGAAGTGTTGTGTAGAGGAGCTACAAAATTAAATATCCCTATGCCGGTTCAGGAGACCACTTCATCCATAATTTTTGAAACTCTTCATGAACGCACAGTGTCACGCCCGTTATTGCCGTTAGTCCCCGGTTTGCTACAACCGGTAATGGATATCTTTCTTACACCAGCAACCACCAACGGCGCCGGCGAGAATTCTAAAAAAGTACCGTCCAGCTCCGGAGGATCCTCTATTCCTTAAATCAGATCCTCCACCGGACTCTGTCATCACCGCAGCTGCCAGGAAGACACATGCAGTAGCTGGATCTTCAACGGTACCACCAGATAAGGACAGTAAGACACAAGACTCCTGGGGGAGAAAAGTTTGCGGCTCAGCATCCTCAAGCTTAAAGGTGGCGAGTGCCTCGGCGCTTCTGGGGCGCTATGATAGGTCATTATGGGACTCTCTGCAGAGGTTCATTGACAAAGTTCCATCAGAGGACAGACGGGACTTTGAAGAGATTTTGCATGAGGGGAGTCTGGTTTCTAACCAGATCATAAGTGCAGCGGCGGATGGGGCAACACTGGCAGCACATGAATATGCGCATGGAGTCACAGCCAGAAGATCATCCTGGCTTAGATTGACGGCCTTGAAACCGGAAGCGCAGGCAAGAATTTTAAATCTGCCTTTCTCCGGTAGTTCTCTTTTTGGGTCCCATGCAGACGAAGAAATGGCCCGTATGAAAGCAGAGCTGGAGACCATGAAAGCTGTCGGGCTTGAAAAGAGAAAAGAGTTTCGACGCCGCAAGGGAAATGACAGGCGCAGTTACCAACAGAGGGTTCAAACCCCTCATTGGCAAAAGAACCAGGACCAGCAAGGTCAAAAGAAACAGCAATACCAGTCCCGCAAGCCATCCAGGGGACGAGGTAACAACAGGCAATCTAATGCTGGAAACAAAGCTCCGGGGAAGCAATGAGAAGCCGCTTCCTCCGTTGCTGTCCACCGCTCCGGTGGGAGGAAGTGTTGCACATCATCTTCCAGAGTGGCAGTCCATCACAAAGGACAAGTGGGGACTGAATATACTGCGTCATGGGTACTCGCTTCGTTTCAGAAGTCACCCCCCATCGATTCCTCCTGTCAATTCATCCCAGCATCTAAAGCAGCTCAGAGAAGAGGTAGCGACGCTTCTACTCAAATCTGCAATAGAGAAAGTGCCCATAAACCAAAGAGGAAAGGGAGTTTACTCCAGATACTTTCTCATCCAAAAGAGGAGTGTGAAGGTAGAGTTCAGACCCATTTTAGACCTACGGATACTGAACAAGCACATAAGAAAGGAGAAATTTTGCATGCTGGCGCTCCACCAAATATATCCTCTTCTCCGGATGGGCGATTGGATGTGTTCACTGGACCTTCAGGATGCATATTTCCATATTCCCATCCTAAGGAATCATCGAAAATTTCTCAGGTTTGTGGTAGGCAACTCTCACTATCAGTTCAAAGTCCTCCCATTTGGCCTGAAGTCAGCTCCTCGAGTATTCACAAAATGCGTGTCAGTAGTAGCGGCTGCTCTGAGGCGCGCAGGAGTCTTCGTCTATCCCTACCTAGACGACTGGCTAATAAAGGGCTCATCACCACAGAATGTGCGGTCACAGCTGTCGCTATGCCTGAACTTATGTCGCAAGTTGGGTCTCAGAGTGAATGTCAAAAAGTCCAATTTTTCACCAACGCAGAGGATCCACTACCTGGGTGCAACTATAGACTCCGTAGTAGGAAAAGTGTTTCCTTCGGAGGAAAGACAGTCATCCATTATCCTCAAAGGCAGGCAGATTCTATCCAACAATCTGTCGTCGGCAAGGCAAATCTCATCTCTGCTAGGGGCCATGGCATCCTGCATCTTCCTAGTGCCCAATGCCAGGCTAAGGATGCGTCCTCTCCAGCAAGATCTCGAGGACAAATGGGATCAAAGGAACTCCCTGTGGGAAGAAAAGGTTTGCCTCTCCTCTGCAGCCAAACAGTCAGTCAAGTGGTGGCTGAAACCAAGGAATCTACAAGTGGGGATCCCCTTCCATCAAGAGCCCCCAACTCAGACCTTAATCACCGACGCATCCCTTCAGGGATGGGGTGCGCATTTTGGGACTCTGCAAACTCAGGGACAGTGGTCCAGCAGCGAGCAGTTGTACCACATCAACATGCTGGAGCTCAGGGCAGTCCACCTAGCCCTCAAAGCGTTCCTGCCTGCGATCACGACGAGTACCATTCTAGTGCAGACGGACAATACCACCACAATGTACTACCTGAACAAGCAGGGGGGTACTCGATCCAGAACGCTCTCGCTGGAAGCTCAGTCCCTGTGGCACTGGATCCTAGCAAGGAACATCTCATTGAAAGCGGTGCACCTACCAGGAGAACTCAACGTGCAAGCGGACTTGCTCAGTCGGCATTTCCAAGAGCCAGAGGACTGGGTAATCAACGACGAGGTGTTAGAAGACATCTTCGGGGAATGGGGGCGTCCTCAAGTGGACCTCTTCGCGGACGAGCAAAACACAAAATGCCGAGGCTTCGCCTCAAGATACCATCGACCAGGATCCCTAGGGAATGCCCTTTTGATCAATTGGTCAATGACATTTGTGTACGCTTTTCCGCCTCTCCCACTAATTCCCAAGGTGGTGACCAAGCTACAGAATTCATCTGCCAAGATGATCCTCATAGCACCGGACTGGCCGAGGCAGTGGTGGTACACGGATCTCTTGCACATGTCGATCCGCCCCCACAAGCGGCTGCCGTGCAGGCCGGACTTGTTATCCAAGATGCAGGGGAAGATTTACCATCCCAGCCTTCCCTCGCTGAGCTTAACAGCATGGCTCCTGAAGTCCTCCAGTATGGCCATCTGAACCTCCCTCAAGAGTGTATGTCCATACTGAAGGAAGCCAGGAGGCCTTCGACAAGACACTCCTACTTCTGTAAGTGGAAAAGATTTTATATATGGTGTGCTCAGCATCATTATGATCCCACTAAATGCCAGGAGGATGTAATTTTACCCTATCTTCTACATTTAGCAAGGGCAGGGTTGAAATTTTCATCCATAAAGGTTCACCTAGCAGCCATAACAGCATACAGGCGTTCGCCTTCACAGCAGTCATTTTTTAAAGTGCAGGTAGTGAAGGATTTCTTGCAAGGACTCAAAGTCTATCCCCCTGTTAGACCTCCCTCTCCTTCCTGGGAGCTAAACTTGGTTCTGTCGAAGCTCATGGGTGCGCCTTTTGAGCCTATTCATAAGGCTACCCTACAGCACCTCTCATGGAAGACAGCATTTTTAATAGCCATCACTTCAGCACGGAGGGTCAGTGAGATACAGGCCCTCTGTTCTAAAGAGCCCTACACTATTTTTCATCAAAATAGGGTGGTGATGAGAACTCATCCTTCGTTCCTACCCAAGGTGGTATCGGAGTTTCATGTAAACCAAGCCATCTCCTTACCAACCTTTTTTCCCAACCCCTCCTCTCCGGCAGAGAGGGCGTTGCATTCTCTAGATGTCAAAAGGGTCCTAAAATTCTACCTAGATAGGACTAAGAATGTCAGGAAATCTGATCAATTGTTTGTGAACTATGGGGTTGTCCGTATGGGCTTTGCTGCATCCAAACGTTCCATTGCTAGGTGGATTGTTTCAAGTATTACATTGGCCTACCAACTGGCTCAGAAACCATTGGGGGCGCGCCCTAAAGCGCATTCGACAAGAGGAAAAGCGGCTACCGCGGCTTTTCTCAATAATGTCCCACTCTCCGAGATCTGCAAGGCAGCCACTTGGAGATCTGTCCACACTTTTACCAGGCATTATTGTCTGGATTCGGACACCAGAGCAGACACTCAAGTAGGACAAGCCTCCTTGAGGAATCTGTTCCATGCATAATCATTTTCATGATTCGCTTTCTCCATGGGTGATACAACCTTAGTTTCATTTGCCTGCTGGTGGAAGGGGAGCTTGCTACTCTATTCAGTGCTTATGACTATTGATGAGGATCCCCTGGAAGAGAAGGGTAAGTTACTTACCTGTAATCCTAGTTCTCTTCCAGGGGTATCCTCATCAAAGTCATAAGCAACCCACCCACCTCCCCAGGCAAATGAGAAGAAATGTATTATTCATTATGGAAAGGATATATCTTTGTGTTTAGGACTACGGTCCCGCAAAGAACAACTGACCTAACTGTCACCCCTGAGGCATGATGGGATATGGAAGTCAGGGCTGCCTTAAAGGCACGGTGCTAGTTTTTACCTGTACAGGGCTTTTTAGTCTCTATGGTATTATATTGCAATGCAGCCTGCAGGCTGGCAATGTGTTGTACATCTGTGTTTTTCCACAGTTTGCTCTCTTTATTTTTTGATTTCTCATGAGTGTTTACCTCATTAAAAAAAAAAAAAAAAAAAAAAAAAAGAGATTTAGGTGTATTGTTATACCTTTATATATATATTTATATGTATATATGTGTTATTGGATGTGTATATTTACATTGCCTAGCCTTTTATGGGAGCTGCATTTGCTTGGAAAAAATGATATATGTTTATACATATACAGAGCTGTATATATGTGTTTTTTACATATATAATTTTATTATTTCCGGGGTCCCCGCACATGGGCGGGAATATTCAGTGCTTATGACTTTGATGAGGATACCCCTGGAAGAGAACTAGGATTACAGGTAAATAACTTACCCTTCCTGACTGAATGGAATGCGATAAGATCAAAACAGTTTTCAAATAGAAAGGTAATTATGCAATGTCATTGGTTCATAGAATGAGAACGTAGGTTATATCTGTATTTCCCGGGTCTTGTCTGATCTTGAAACAATTGTTCTATAGGTACAGTAATGTTCGAGTCCACAGGTGACGAATGTTCGCCTTGTATGACACTCTGTTCAGGGTTCGAAAACACAGTTCCTGGTGAGGTATCAGAGTTCTGTGTTTCAGTTCGTTTGTCCGTTATGTACTCTGCATCACTGAAGGGAATGAGCCTAGGAACAGGTTCTGTCTCGGATGCACCAAATCCCTGTCTAACCCAGTTGTCGTAGGGGAGTGGGAGAGGGACACGCTTCGTATGGCTAGCGTGCACCCAATTCTTCCTTCCAGCTAGGCGTACAGCAGTTTTTGTTGCCAGGAGCACTTGGAACGGGCCCACGAATCTTGGCTGGAGGTTCCGGGTTCGTTCAAAATTCCGCACCACAACTTGATCACCGGGTTTCAATGTGTGGCCTGTACTCTCTGGCTGAGGCAAGGATTCGAATACCTGTTGATGAATAAGGCTCAATTTAACACTCCGATCAAAAAGGTAATCAATCAACATAGGATATTCGATCTGTTTGAATTCCCTTGGCCTAGGGACTCCCCAAACATTAGCAGGACGACCGAACACAATCTCATATGGGCTAAGCCCTACTCGAGAGTGTACAGTCGTTCTGGTGGACAGTAAAGCTAAAGGCAGTGCGTCTGCCCAAGATAGACCAGTGGAGGCTTGAATTTTAGCAAGTTTCAGCTTCAAGGTACCATTGTACCCTTCAACCAAACCTGCTGATTGTGGGTGATTCGCACTGTGGAATTTCTGGACGATTCCCAGACCTGCGCACACACTCTTCATAACTTTCCCTTCAAACTCACTTCCATTGTCCGACCAAACAATCCGTGGCATACCATATCTGGGGAAGTACTCTTTGAGGAGGATTTTGGCAGTGGACATAGCAGTGTTATCCTTTAATGGATATGCCTCAATCCATCTTGAAAAGGCACAGACTACCACTAGGACATATTTAAGATTGTTACACCTGTCCATGTGGATAAAATCCAACTGAATTACTTCAAAGGGACAAGAAGGGGGAGCAAAATGACCAGTTGGGGTTGGGGTTCCCTTGCCAGGATTATGCATCAGGCATATCATGCAATTTTTCACCACTCTTTCTGCACATTTAGTAATTCCATCATTCTTCCATACTGGAGCTAACAGTTTACAGATCCCTTTCGAACTAATGTGCGCCGATCCATGCGCCATCGTGACTACCGCAAGCACATACGCATCAGGTAACATCCAACGTTGATGTTCAGACAGATCAACCCAACATCCACTCGAATCCATTTTACCCGTTTTCTCCCTCCATGCATTTTTCTCATTTTCAGTTGCTTCATTCTGGATTGCCTTCACACTTTCAATCGTATTCTCACACATTCCTGATTCAGCAATCCATCTTGTAGACGTTTCAACGTACATTCGGCTCATCATGTTCTTGGCCGTCTCTTTGGCGACCTCATCAGCAAACGCATTCCCTCGGCCAACATCATCCGTAATCTTTCAATGTGCACTGCACTTCACAATCGCAACTTCATTCGGTAGGGTCAGAGATTCCAATAGATCACTGACTAACTGTCCATGTTGGATCTTAGTCCCATGGGACGTGAGAAAACCTCTTTCTTTCCACAGACGTCCAAAGCTATGTGCTACGCCGAAGGCGTATTGGCTATCAGTAAACACATTCACTCTCTTTCCCTCAGCTAAAACACACGCTCTTGTTAGTGCAATTAATTCTGCAGCCTGAGCAGAATTCTGACTCACTCTTGCGGTCTCCACAATCGTACTCAAAGTCGTAACTACATACGCGGCCGTCACATCACCATTCTGTAGTTTAAAGCATGACCCATCGACGTACAAAGTGCCATCTGGATCTAGTAACGGAGTATCTTTTAAGTCAATCCTACCTTTTGTCTCTTCCTCAGTTCTAAAACAACAATCATGAGGCTCTGAATCACTCGACTCTTGGGTAGTCGGCAACAGCGTTGCTGGATTCAATATGTTGCATCGCTTGATCTGAATGTGATTTGCCAAAAGTGTCAGCTCATAGCCTGATAGTCTAGCACTGGTGAGGTGCTGAGTTTTCGTTCGATTCATGAGTGTGTCCACAGCATGTGGAACCATGACTACTAACATGTTGTTCATGACTAGTCCAGCAGACTGTCGAATGGACACTGCAGCTGCTGCTGTAGCTCTCAAACAACTTGGCAATGCTCTGGCTACCGGATCTAATGTGGATGAAAAATACACACAAGGTCGCTGTTTGTCACCAAATTGTTGCGTCAAGACACTCCATGCACAACCTTCTCTTTCATGGACATATAGTGTAAACGGCTTACTGTAGTCAGGAGTACCCAACACAGGAGCTGAACACAGCGCATCATTTAAGTCGGAGAAGCTCTGTTGACATTCATCCGACCATGGCAAAGGGCTCGGAACACCTTTTCCAGTCAGGGCTACCAATGGTTTTGCCATGAGAGAAAAATTTGGGATCGATTGTCTGCAGTACGACGTAATACCCAAAAACGCACGCACTTCTCTCTGTGTGCTTGGTACAGTCATCTGTGAAATTGCTTTGATTCTTTCTGGGGTCAACCTTCTTCCCTCCTTTGACAAAAGATGACCTAAGTAGGTCACTTCTTGGCAACAATATTGCAGTTTAGAAGGGGAAACCTTGTGATGTAAGTCGGACAAATGACGTAATAAAGAAATTGTAGCTGTTTTGCAAGTTTCCTTGTCATCGGCGGCCAGTAAAAGATCATCTACGTATTGAATCAGAGCAACACCAGGAGGAAGTACAAGAGCATCTAATTGACTTTTCAATGCTTGGCTGTAAATTGAAGGGCTCTCACAATAGCCTTCTGGAGCGCGTTTGAACCTGAAACTGCGACCTCCTAAGGAAAAACCAAAAATGTCTACTTTCCTCGGCTATCGGAATGCTGAAAAAGGCATTCTTCAAATCGATCACTGTAAACCATGAGGCTGAGGCAGGAATCAACGTCAATAATGCAGTGATATCTGGTACCACAGGAAACTGCGGAATCACTATTTTGTTAACCTCTGAGGTCAATCACAAATCTGTATATTGGAGGTTTGGAAGGGTCCGTGCGTTTTAAAATCGGCAGAACAGGACTATTGCAGACATTTCCTCTAGTTTCCTCTATCACATCTTTCTGTATTAAGTCTTTCACGATCAGTAAAAGTGCACGTTCACCTTCATTTGAAATCCGATACTGTGGGATTCGTGGGAATCTAACATTCGCTTTCAGACTTACCACATAAGGGGGAATTTCCAAAAGGCCTACGTCGTTAGGACCAGTCGCCCAAAGAGTATCAGGGAGAGAACGCAGCTCCGGTGGGAGCTTATCCATCGACATGTACATTGGAGAAATGACTCTCTTGCCTAATGTGAGCTGTACTCCCGAAGGAGAACAGTACAGTGTCGCATGCAGGCGTTTCAACAGATCTAAACCAAGCAGATTCTCATTACAACCGGTTAGGATAAGGGGTGCTTCTAGTTCGCATGGCCCAACAGAGATTGACAAAGGACTAGAAACAGGATTGTGAACAGGGGCGCCTGAGAAACCTACTGAAGTGTTCGTTGAGCCAGACAAAGGTGCGCCAGGGAGTTTTGCATGCATAATTGAACTTTTTGCCGCACCAGTATCCAACAGAAACGGTTCGACCACGCCTGATGTAACTACTGCGACATAAGGTCCACTCTGATCAACTGGAACTGATACTACTCACTCTCTTTGCCTGTGGCTGTCCTAGTAATCATTTCTCTGAATCTCTTCATTATTTTCGTAGTAATCCTCAACATGATACTGTGAAGATCTACCTAGTTGCGTAGGTTGTACATTCCGCTGATCGAAATAATTTGATGGGCGATCAACTTGTGGAGTCATTGTACCACGTCCTCTACCTCTAGGAGCTTGCATAAACCCGCCATTACCTCTCTGAGCTGGGACACCACTGTTCTGCGTGTGGAGTATTGGACACTCGTTCTTATAATGGCCCTCCTTTTTACAATAGGCACACTGATTCCATGCTAACTGTTGTCGAGGGAATCCATAATTAAATCTTTGGGACGTCCCTTGTTGGAATTGTGGTTGTTGCTGAAACTGGGGTCGCTGCTGTGATTCTGACTGATTCGGGCGAGGCGGATACGCTTGTTGCAATAGTACTTTAGTCTTCAAATCTTTTGTCTTCTTTTCTAACTTTTCCTTTTCTTCTTTCTCTCTATTCTCGTAATACTGAGCAGTTGCGAGTATCTGTGCTGTCGTCGACACTGCCCATGCACTCTCAGAATTTTTTAACTTGTTACTAAGCTCAGGTAGTAAATTAAACACTAACTTGTCGACAAACAACCTCTGACCTCCCTCAGTACTCATATCTTGCCCACTGTGATCTACGAAGGTCTCTTCAAATCTAGTGAAGAAGTCAGACGCTTTCATCCTTCTTCTGCTTGCATGCTGATAGTTTATCCCAATTTACCCGTAACGCTGGCATCAGCGTTTTCATTAGGTTAATTATTCTGCCAGGTAAAGCAGCAATCAGAGGCTCAGGTTTAGCACCACCAACTTGTTGCGCGTCTGCCGCTATAATAGCTGGCCAATCACCCCCCAGGGCGACTGGGTGGTTCTCTTGCCGAATCTTGGCCCATATAGGTTGTGGCACTACATTGCCAAATAGCATTTCAATGTCTGCCAAATTCATGACACACGCTTGAACTGTCTGCGTTAACTCTTTATAATAACCAGCAGGATTTTTACGCGGGTCCGGCAACGCTTGTTTTACTGCTAATACTTCGGCCCGCTTCCAAGGGATGTGTATCCACACTCTATGGAAATGTACCGGAGCAGCTGCAATACCATTAGCCGCATCAGCTTGGACTGCATCGCGCCATATGGGTGGAACTTCCCTCATCGGGTATTGACCTCGTCTTTTCCTAGTAATCGGTGAACCATCAGAGGCCCTTGGTGCTCGAAGAGGGGAATCATCCCTATAAGCTAAAATCAGTTCTATCGCTTCCCTTACTTCTGAACCTATCACCATTCCTGTGGCAAACTTTTGCTGAACATTTATCAAATCAGAGGGGGCGGAATCTAAGTCATCATCATCCCATTCCTCACGCACAAGAGAACACATCACGTCAAAAACATAACGTTGAGTTGGTTCATTCCATTGCATAAAGGTATCTTAACACTCTTCGTGCGTCGTACTTCGCGGCTTTCGACATCCACCTAAGAGCTGTCGAATCTAACATTTCTCGTTCCTGGGGACCAGGAAGCTGGCTACGTCTCTGTGTAGAATCAGAAACGGGGGTCCCAATTAAAGACCTGTAGAGAGGAGTTAAGATATTAGTTACAGAATCGGTTATTTTCCGACGAACAGAAATGTTTACAGGGTTCGGGAACAGGGCAGCTGGAGCAGATGAAATAGTAAGGGTGGGAGTAGTAGGTAAAGCAGTTTGCGAAGCGACAGGCAAAGGCGGAATAGGGGACCCAGGAAGAGGGGGTGCCGAGGGAACATTAACCACGGGAAGGACAGGAGCTGGAATCAAAGGAAGTGGAGCACCTATTCCAGGCTGACCAGCAGCTGGCTGTACAACAGGTAGTAACTGTGGTGCTGTAATACCCTGTGCATACGGTGGAGGTGATCTCAACAGGTAAGACAACAGAGGATCCTTTTCATGGTCCTCTATCTGCTTAGCAGGACAAGATGGCAATACAGGGTAACATTATCAATCGCCAAATTATGTTTTCTATTCGCCATCTCCATTGCTTTCTCAGTCTTGTTGACATGCAACTGCCTAGCAGACTCCATTAAAGTCAACCCTTTCTCTTTCTGTTCCTTCTTAGTCTTCCTAATTTCTCTCTGTTTGGCTTCTTTACGCCACACGCGAAAAGAATCAAACATTGCCGGCCGGGCTTTCCTTTTAAACAACTTCATTTCTAGATTGTCTAGAATTTCAACTTCAAAGCTACCATGCGGTGGCCAACTAAGGACACCATCTTTTCTGATATAACGGACCCATACTTCATTATAAGCGATAGGACCTACACCGTGTTTACAATAGAGCTCATATGTAGGAGTTCCAATCGGAGGAACCGAACATGAATCCTCCAACCGGGAATCCCCGTTGCAACTTAACCAGGAAACAATTACTACTGTTAGTCATTATAAACTAAGGACAAATTCCAACCAAAATGCGCAAAGAACTTAGGCCTACCAAATGAACCAATACCAAGACAAAGATTATCTTAACAAGAGCAACCAATGATAATCTACGAATTCAAAAACAAACTTATCCAGAGAGCAAAACAAGAGCAACAAAGCACAACCAGACTGAGCGCAACCCACTTAATACTTAACTGAAATATGGAAGACGTCACCAAGGAGAACCCGTCTACGTCTCGCCGTACTAAGGTCTGCACCTCGGGTCCAAGACAGGGCGACAGTCAGGGCAGCGGTCCTCTGTAGCCGTCCGGGAACGGGAACCCTCGTGGAAGAGATCGTCGGGCCACTTTTACGACATACAGGGATCGATGAAGAGGGGTACCTCCCTCCGGAATCTTCACACGAAGCTCCTCGAACTTTTCAGGCTTTGGACCGGTACCGGATGACGTCGCCCCACGTTGGGCGCCAATTTGAGGTTCTGGACTTTTTAGAGTCCAAAGGTGTCAGGGAAACAACACCCAAAGACCCCTGAGTTCCTTCCTGCCTTGGTGCACAAATAAACAGACACGGGCTTCTCGATGGTGGCGTCAAAGACCAAGGTTTATTTACTGCAGGGACACAGAAGTCATAGGAACCACACAGAGGCAGAATCTACGAGACTGTTCAAATTGCAAGAAGTGGGTTGCTCCTTAAATACACGAAATATGTCTTTAGGCAACATTACACGAATATTTCTCATGCCCAACCCGGTATCTAAAACAGACAATAAACATACATCAAACAATAATTAGTCGTAGGTTTTCGGTATTCGATCAAGTCTCTTTGTCAGTTTTCCATTCTTTGCCCGATCCTCCCCATCATAAAAATCGTATCCTCCCCATTGTAAAAGCCCAGAAGGAGAGGAGCAGAGCCAGGTGCAAGGGATAGAAAAGTAGGATAAGAGGTTTATGGATCGTAAACGGGCATGGCTACTGTATTCGGCCTCTCAATCAGGACAATGGACACGAGAACCAGTATAGCAGGATTGGCCTCAGGCAGGGGAGGCAGCTTGATTCTGCCTGGTCACGCAGCGTCAGCTTTTCTCGGGGTTTGAGCTTACGTGTCCTTAACGAGGTGATTCTGCCGGGGTCATCGCTCGTCCATTGACTATGTGAGGGCAAGAAACAAAATGGATGCCGTATCTAAAATGGATGTCATGATTTAGCAACAGTATGCCCTATTTCTCAGTGAATTCATGCTCGTTGCGCAGCGAAAACACTGTCATGCATATAATGGATCATTTACGGTTCATTGGTACTAAAATCGTGCCAGTACTACGATACCGAATACACGGGTTCGGATCGCTACAGAACCTCAGTCCGCCAGCAGGGCTCTTAGGCTATTAGAACATTCCACTGCGTAGAAGGCAGAATGTTCTAATTAGTAAAAACAAAGGCCTCTCGCAGCCCCAGGGGATTTAAATCCCCTCGCGCTGCAAGAGGCCTTTGTTCGCAGCTGCAGCTGTAAAAGGAAACATCTGAATGTTGCTCTCCATGCTTCTACCAGCCATTAGAAGCCCGGAGTACTTTGTTTACAACGAAGTGCTCAACATTCCAATGTTCTAATAGTTTTATTGTCTACCCAATGTTTCACTGAAAAAAGTTCTGCTAAGGTGATGTAGCTTATGTATAGTCTTTGTCCAATATGAATCACATTTTTAGGTTTAACTTTCTCCAGCTGCACATTTGGAACCTATTCTAGACTCGTGTTTGACAACATACCGCCATCTAGTGGAAGGGGTTGCAAAAACATCTTGTATGACCACCATAATTGGAGGTAGTTTTACTCTCGACTTCTTTTGACCTGGAGCCCCTCTTTATACACACTCTTGCTTGTTTTAATTGTTGGCAGTCCAGCAAATGTGCATTTCTACAAGAAGGAGACTGTTACGTCCAGATAAAGTACATTTATACGGTCAAAACTGCTACTCCTTTGGTCATTGATGTCTTGCTTTTTCATGGTGCATAATGGATAGTTTCTAATGCTAGGATACAGAACTCCAATGCAGAGTGCTTAGGCTACCAGCTGAGTCTGCACTAAAGAATTTAGAAAATTTGTATTCATGCTTTTGATAGCAGTTAAAAGGGAGCACAACGCGGGCCAGGAAATTACTTTGACATTAATTAGTGACTGCTAATTCCTTATTGTCTAGAATGCACAAAGTTGAATTTCAAATCGGAGGGGGGAGGGGACGTTATCATAGGAGTATAGTTGTGTTGCATCAACATGTTAAGAGTCTGGAATTGCATCTTGCCTAATTATCTTTCAAATAAGCCACAAAGAGCAATGCAAGAAGCAATACAGACAATATGAAGAAACTGGTGCTTATCGGCTCTCACTCCCTGTGGGCAGTGCCTCCTTGGCTGCTAGGGCTGCTCATGCCCTGCGCACTTGAGTCCTGAGCTTGCCTCGTCAGCCAGCTTAGTTTCTGATATTTATTCTTCTATTTTGTTTTTTTTGCCAGCCAGTTGAACTCCTTTTGGGCTCTTCCCGCTAGACCTTTTGCCCTCTCAGCCTTCCTAGGGCTCCTCCCAGGACACCCACAGGTACTCCATCGTAGAGCTCAAGCCTTAGACCCCGGACACCTCAACAACCGCTGCCTCGTATCTCCTCGCTCTACAGCATGACAATTCACCTGCAACCTAGGACTGCCCACGCTACTCCCACCTCATTGGCCGACAACACCCTGCACCCAGATGTCTCCTGATCCACACCAGATCCCTCTGCAAACATGCCACGAAGTCTGGGACATTCTCCACCCTCGCCCCCAAAGTGACCCTCATTACAGACCAGGCTCAAATCTACTTCTGCCCCAAACATCACCTCTGCGATGCCCCCAGCTACAAACCGAGGTGGCAGCACAATCAACGGAAAAATCAATCCGCTGCACCACTCCTGAAGACTAAGTGTTGGAAAACCACTCCCACACTAGAAGGGGTGGTGGTGGTCTTCCGGACACACTGTGGTAGCTTGGCTCGAGTGGTCAGGAATCAGGCTCCGTGCTAAGCATACAACATACCCAAACAATAACCATGCGTGCATCCGTTCCAAAAACGACTCTACACCGTAAAAATTATGAAAATAACTTTCTTTATCTGCTTTTTCTCTTAGTTGCTGATTGGAGAAAATAAATAACTATCACAATATACAAACTTTTTAGAAAGTGCAGGACAAATAAATACTGGCTTAATGATTCAATATATAGGGGTGATCATAAATACTGAAGGCATAAATAAAAGTGCAATACAGACAGGCAATTAAATATTCTGAGGCAATACATACTGTAACCAATAAATATTGTGCATCAATAAATACTGTGGACCAATAAATACAGTGGAACAATAAATAGGTTAAATACAATAAATACAGTGCCCCTAATAAATACTTAAAAGCTGACAGTGACACTCATGGATTCAGATCACTTTTGAATTCCTAAGGGCTGATTTGGCCCAGGCACAGCTTGTGGGGATGTGGAAGGCTTGGGGGTGTCTACTCCCTGGCTTGGTCAAGGCTGAGGCCTAAACTGAGGTAGATAAAGGGGGGAAATACCAGAGACCTGGCTCTCTCTCTCCACACAACTTCTCTAGATTAGTCCCAGTTCACCCCTGGCACAGTCAGGTTGGTTCCAGCGCCTCCCTAGCCCCTTAGAGCAGTCTCTCAGGTCTCCACAGGGCCTTAGGCGCCCTCTACTCCACTTACTGCCCTTTTTCTGATGCTCCGACGCCGCTGGAGTCGGGTCGATGCCGTGAGGCGGTTCCAGTTCGATGTCGGCGGCCTCGGCACAATGTCAGTTCTTTGACGACGCCGGCAGGCGGTTCCGGTCTCGATGTCAGCGGCCTCGGTTCGATCTCGACCTCCGATTCGATGGCGTCGGGCAGGCTTTACTCGATGTCGACTTCGGGCGGCTCCGATCCGATGGCGACCTCGGCTTCGATGACGTCGGCCGGCCTTGCCTCGATGTCGACTTCCGGCGGCTCCGGAGTGCGATCCTCACTCCCGACCTCCGGTGCTCCTCACAGGTTTCCGGCGACTCCGGAGTGCGACCTCCACTCCCGACCTCCGGCACGATTCTCACAGGTTCCGGCGACTCCGGAGTGCGATCCTCACTCCCGACCTCCGTTACCCTTCACCTCGGTCTCCGACGACTCCGGAGGGCGGACTTCACTCCTCCGATGACGCCGCTCACACGACCTCGGGTGACTTCCTCCTCGACCTCTGGTATTCCTCACGACCTCTGACGGCGCCCTCTCTCGACCTCTGGCGGCTCCGGGTACGACGTCTGCTTTTCCAGTCAGCGCCGCTTCTCCACCTCGGGCTCCAGGTCTTAGGCTACTCGACGTCGGACTTCAGGGAAACCAGCTTCCAGGTCAGGATCTTGCTGTTCTCTTGTTTCTAAGGCCTGTTCCTGCTGTCCAGGTCCTCAGGATGGTTTTTCTGACTTCTTCCCACACAGGGCTCTAGGCTGGGCTCCGTCAGTAGGGACTAGTATCAAGGGTGGGTTTATGGACCCCACTCCAGGCACAAGTTTCCACCCCTGCTGCTTCACTCCTTCCTCCTTCAGTTCTGTGCTCCTCTCTCTTCACCAGTCAGGTGCCAACTGCCAGCTCCAACTGCCAACTCTCTCTCTTAGCTTCCCAACATTCTAAACCGCCTCCAACTGTCACAGGGTTCTGGAATGTTCTGGAAGGTGCTGGTAGGTTCCAGGGGATGCTGGTGATGTCACAGGTGGCCACCATTTTGTGCTCCAGGCCCTCAGACAGAAGTTTCAGGGGTAGCCAAAATGGCTCCCTGAATCTGCAGCAACACTAAAGTCTGGTGGTTCCCAAAAAGGAAAAATTCAAACAGGGTTTGAGGCAAAAGTGGGACAAAATAAATAATGATGAGGAGGGACCACCCAAAGGGCTGACAGGTCTAACACTATCCACACCGATTTATGGTACACCTGAATTGTCAACTCCCCATCAATGACATACTACCAACAAAGGCATCGCCTACAGGCAGGACCACAAACCAGCCTCCGCAATGCCACCACATAGTTCATCACCCCTCTCGCCATCAAATCCAAGAACTACATCCTCCTCTGAGACCTCTACTTTCACCTGAACACAGACACCAACCTCCTGGAACCAATGTTCCACATAGGCCTCTCCCAGCTGGTCACAGAACCCACACACAGAGCAGGGCATACTAGACCCAAACTTCATGTCCACCAACAGAGTCCAATACAGCCATACTACGGAACTCCGTTTGACCGATCACACCATCACACCATCGCAGGACCACCAACTCACACCTCCCACAATCCTCCCAGCACCTCGTTCTGGAGCAAAGTGACACCCCTGTGGTTGGACGTCCTCGACTTCACCCAGTCTGACTCCACAGCCAACCTGAAACCTCAATCACCAACGCCACCCCCTGCCCCAAACCAGAAAATCTACCAAAGAAGCCAGCTTGTACATGCCAGAACTCAGCATAATCAAACACCGCTTCAATCAACTATCAAGAAGATAGCACATCAATAGAGGTGACACTGACCACCTTAAAGTCAGCCCTCAACAAACTCAACTATCCATTTGGATGCAAAAAAGGAGACCCCTGCAGACCGCATCGAAGTTAACACCAAGGAACTCTTCACCATCATCAGTTCTCCTGCCCAGCATCCACTGAGAACTCAATCCCTACCTCACAGGAACTCTGACACTTTAGCAGAGGGAAACCACCTGCTAGACCCCCTCCCAATTAGGTTTCAGAGCCAACCTTAGCACTGAGACTTCCCTGATAGGCTGCCACGAACAACATCCACACACTACTCATCATAGGAGATTCTGCCCTCATAATCCTCCTCGACGTCCCTGCATCCTTCAGCGCCACCCCAAACTCCTCAAGACTACAGCAGATCGATATCGAAGGCGATGGTATAATTCCTCACAGGATCCACACAGAGAAATCCCCTTGCCATCTCCCACCCCCTTCACCTTGCAACCCAAGAGAACTATCTGGGGCATCCCCTAATTCTTTCCTCAGCCCCACCTTCTTCAACATCTGCATGATGTCGCTAGTTGACATCTGAACTCACGACATCAACAAACTCTCTGCCAGGCTTCTCCAGGTAGCTTTTGTGCTAATGGTAGCTCTCCTGCTACCTCCGAGTAGCTCTCCAGTATGCAACCCAATTAAATTAGGTTTCGCTTGTTAATTAATTTCTCATTCCACATTGACAAAACACATTTTACATTGCTACTGACTACCATGACTGATTTAATAAGGTGATCACTGCTGGTAATCCCTACATATGTGTACCACTAATTCAATCTTGTGGGAGTGGTCACTATTAAAGCGCTATTAGTAGTTTGGAATGATTTTCATTGAACAGAAGTAGCTCTTATTAAAGAAAAGGTTGTGGATCCCTGTCCTGACGACACCCAGCTCATCCTCTTGCTCTCAGCAGACGAAGACCAACTTCCAGTACTGTATGAAGAACGTCGCAGCCTGGATGAAGGGCACATTCCTGAAGCTCAACACCGAGAAGACTGATGTGCTGGTATTTAGCAACCCTACCTCCCTCTGGAAAGACACCTGGTGGCCTGCAGAACTCTGACCTACCCCCACACCAAAGGACCATGCCCGCAACCATGGCATCATCCTAGACAGCAAACTTGCCATGAGTTTACAGATCAACACTGTCTCCTTTGCCTGCTTCTACACACACTCCTCATGCTTTGAAGAATATTCAAATGGCTCCCCACAAGCACCAGGAAAACAGTTACGCAAGCCCTAATCACCAGCCGTCTGCAGATACCACCATCAAACTAATGAGAAGGTTCCAGACAATTTAGAACTCAGCGGTCACACTGATCCTTAACCTACTGAAATGGACTCGCATCAACCAGCACCTGAGAAACCACCACTGGCTCGCAATCCAGAAAATATGCCAAATCAAGCTACTGGCACGCCTAAAAAGCCCTCCACGACCAAGGACCAGCATAAATGAACCACGGCCTGAACTTCCACCAACCATCCAGAAACCTTCGCTCTGCCTCCCTCCACCAGACAGTGTAGCCGCAGCCGAGGACTGTTTCTCTCACCACGCCGCCAAGACCTGGATTGCCCTCATCAACCATTCGCCTGGATACCCGCACCGGTGATACACAAGTACCGACTGATCAACACTGTATAACTGGAACAAGTGAGAGCAACAAAATGGGGACCCTCCAAGACTTCATGAACCCAGAGCCAAAGGGAGTGAACTTTTCATGAATTGGTGATCTGTCCTAAATACAATAATGGCCACCTGCTTCCCCAGGCAAGGTGCAGAGCATGCTCCAATGTCCTCTGTATATCACCTTAAATTAAAGGGATCACCTAGTGAATGTCAAAACAGATTATAAAACCTGTGGGTACATCTCACGAGCACATCCTTAACTACCTATTGTTGGTGATTGGTTAAGGCTTAAGAGAACAGTTTTATTGTCCTCCCCTCCATATTCAATGGTTTATTTAAGGTTCTTGTGCTTTCTGAACTCTTGAATTTCGAGTCAAGTCCCAGATGTGCACCTTCTAGATAAAATAATCTGCCCGGGGTTTACAGATACTGTGCAGTTTTGTCCATACAGCTACCCACATATATATTTTTTTAAATATCTATTTAGTAAGTTTAGTTTCTTCTGCCTACACGTTACAAGTTTAGTGAAGAAAAACATAACCTATATAAATTCCTAATGTGCAAGACCTCTGATACATTGTGCTTTAATCCTTCACATAGTACCACTGTTCATTATTAAGGATTGAAGATTCCCATAACTGAGAACTAGAGTTTAACTTTCCCGTTTTTCAATTTGTTGGCTTTTACAGCCACTTCTTCTTTTGCAGAATTTGCATTTTTTCACAATTGAACAATGAACTCCTATCTTATCGTGTTTTTATTTTCTCTTTTGAATTATTGTCCACACATTTGTAGTCTTTAAGAAGTTCCTGTTTTTTGTTTCAGATTCATGATTTGCTGTGATAGGTGCGAAGAGTGGTTTCACGGGGATTGTGTTGGCATTTCTGAGACTCGATGGCAACTCTTGGAGAAGAATGAAGAGGACTATGTCTGCCCAAACTGCGTCCTGCTGAAAGTGAAGGAAGAATGTTCTTCAGATGGCACTCGAAGCATCTCAAAATCAGAATACCCAGGCTTTACCGCCACCAAGCTAAGCACTTCTGGAACTGCAGAGCAGAAATCTGATGACCAGGCAATCAAAGGACGTATTGAAAAAGCTGTTAATCCCAGCAGAAAGAAAAAAAATAGGATTTTTAATCCTGTGAGTATATTCATTTTTAGGGCATTTTTAAACCGTTGCCTTTGTTCTAGACAAACGCACTGTTCTCATGTAATCCACGAGTGGATCCTAATTTTCATTTTAATGCTTTGGAAGGGCACCTGTATGGCTCTAAAAATATTGATTCTGCTCACTGTTATTCTTAATCCGTAATTTATTACGTTCGTTTTTTTTTTTTTTTAGCAGATTGATTTGCCTAATTGTGCTAAAAAAAGGATTCTAACTGAACAGTGATCCTTTTTAAATTGTGTTGGGTAGTCGTTTGGAAGCTGTGTGAAAACTTAATAGTAGCCTTTACTATTCTGAGAGGGTTAGTCTGTTGGCCCACTTAAATATGAAGACCAGCAGCACTTACTGCTGCTTTACTAGCAAGGTCATTGTAATGAAGCATGTGCGGGGAAATAGACTAAGGCATGGTATTTGTGATTGAAGTGGGACACTATAGCAGATACCAGTCACTTGGCTGAAACAATTGAATGTAGCTCTGTAGCTGGTCATTTTAATCACAATCTTAAGTTGACGATGCAGTTGGGCATTGGGGGTCAGGTAAGCTTCAATTCCGAAAAGGTCTGGCATACTTGGGGCTAAATGAATATTGCCTTTAAGGGTGGAAAACAGTGGCCTTTGGAAAAGCTTACAAATGTCTAAAGTCTTAATGAGGAAACAGTCTATTCTTTTTGCAGTACTTTTCTCAAACACTGATTGCATGCTTGCTGCTGATATTTGTAAACCAACTACCTTAATTTTTTCTCATTCATATACCTTGCCAAACTTTGTTTTGAATAACATTTTGTGAGCGTCCGTGGAAGCCATACTCGTGCATGTGTTACCAATTAATATGACAGATCATTATGTCAAATTATTTTTACATATACTCAGTGCTCTTGTTTAAATGTTTTTAGGTTGAGGCTCCAGTGGTCCCAAAATGCATTGGTCCAGGGTGCTCTACACTCGCTCAGCCGGACTCTGTCTACTGCAGCCATGAATGCATTCTTAAGCATGCTGCTGCCACAATGAAATCTCTCCGCACAGGCAGGGAGTCTAAGCCGAAAGAAAAAGCTATAACCAAGCCCGAGAAGGTCACTCCACCAAAACCTCCACCTCCGGTAAGATGCCCAGTATCCTACCTCAAACTGGAAACCACATTTAAATTTAGCTGCAGACACATATTTGCACAATGTTCTAAACAAGAGTAGAAAAACCTAAGCAGACCACTTTTTTTTTTAGGCTTCCATTAGAAAAAGAAACGGTATAACGTTCAACATATTGGTCTGTCGTGAAGTTTATTTCAAATGCAGTGGTTAAAATGTAACTGGTAAATTAAGCTAAAGCACAAAAATGCTTTCTTATATACTTTCAGCATATCTTAAAGGCCATAACTTAGATCTCCCTTATGCCTTTTTATGCTGCAGGCGGCAACAACTACTCAGTCTGGCCAGAAGCGACCCGCTCCTGAAAAAAGAGTGATAAAAATGAAGAAAATGCTAGTTATGGTGTCGAAGATGGATGTAATTCCGACCAGAGTTCTGAGTGAACCAGTGGGTGAGACCAGCGCTCCATCCTGGGAGAGTGACCACAATTACAATGCAGTTAAGCTCGAAAAGGCTGCAGCTGCAACTCCTACTGCTGCGTCTCCTGCTGCTGCACCTGCTGCTATTACATCTACAGTATTTTACAAATGTATGTATTGCCTAGGGATTTGCCCACCTTACTCCTTTAGAGATAATTATTTAAACTACAACACATCTAGCTGTCCAGGACGAAGAGCATTGGTAGGAAGTTGTTTCTCTACCAACTCTCTAGCCTCTAAATTGCTCCAATATCTTTCCTTACAACAAAGGTACTTGTCTGCAGGGTGAAAGGCATAGTGTTGACAATGGAAAAAGGGGTCTGCACATGTAACTTTACCCATATGAGATAGGCATAAGCACTTGGATATAAGTGTTTTTCTTCGTAAGCAAACACTAAAGAAAGGGGTTTACATCATCTCTGCAAACAACCAGGAGTGTCTGCGTTAGTCTATTGTGCATGGGAATTGGAGCACACGAGTAAAGGAGTCTACTCCTGACCAGACAGATGTGCACAAGCATGGGTCGGTGTGGCAGGGACTTCCATAGTCTGAGGAATTGATGCTTTGCATTTGGGTATCTGCACTTTAGTAGATAAAGGTGTATGATACTATATAGAATGAATCGCCTCTTTCCCCTGACCTTTCAATAATGGGTGTTATTGAAAGTAATAATATTCATCTATCACTCTTTGATGGATAAAAGCTGAGTGGATGCCCTAGAAGTCTACCTACTGGCGGTTCAGATTTCATTGAGGGTGTATGTTGCTAAGTAGGTTAACTTACTGTCCAAGCTGCTGTAAAAGGTATACTTGCAGGAAGACTTGTACATCATGGGTGGGTCTGCATACCAGGGAGAGCATTTCCCCGTGTATGTGTATACCATTCTATGCAGACACATGCAAAAGCTTTCCTACAGGATGGTTTGTATGCACATGGACACAGGGTTGCACATGGACACAGGGTTGCACCTGAAAGGAGATTGACAGGCACTTGTATGCAGACACCACAGAAAGATGCGAGGCCATAGAAGTTATGTAGGAAAGAAGGCATATCTTTGACGGCACCCTATGAAAGCTTCATTATTCCCTTTGATGGGCTTTCTTTTACCCTATATGTATGATGGTATACTTCATTTTCCAATGGATTGCAATGTTTTCTTCCAAAAAGCATTCAATCAGAAACCCATTTTTTGTTTCAGGTACGTATTCAAAGTTTGTTTCATTTAGAATCTGTTTCACTCAATCTGTATCACACTCTGCAGTGCTTCTAAAACACTCGGTATAAAAAGCCATAATTTGATCCGGTACAGTTGCTTTCAGTGCCTGCCTTCAGCTGACTTTACCTCAGAAGAATTCTTAGCTAAACCTTTTCTGTCTGCGCAGCTCTTTAATGTAGGAAGCTCATACAATATGTCATTGAGCTTCTTTTTAGCTCTCATTTTTGCTCTGTAACATAAATAGAACAACCTTGTAGTTACTTTTTAAAATCCATATATAAAACCTACTCTTGTGTTAATAGATGTCTTAACGACATAGTTAGAATGGCTTCTTAGCATGCAGTACAGCTAGAATCTAGCTACACCCCAACCTCCAGTCTTGTAGCAAAGCGCAAATCCCCTTTCAGAAAGTCCACCCTTTGTCTATAAATGTAAGTGTTAACTTTCATTGTTTAATAATGGATGGAGTAAAATATGTAATTTGGGGATTTTTAAAAATATTTTCTTCCCTTGGTCAAAACTTAATAGTGTAGAAGTGTTTTGTGTTTTTTCTCACTTGCAATCTGAACGTCTTAGTGACTGTTGAAAAAGAAGCCATTTAGTGGTTACTCTAGACCCATTTGAGGTAGCTACTGTACCACAGTCGTAGTTGGTATTTTTTTCCATTTTATATTAGAATAAAGCTGGACACCTCTATCATTTAGGCCGACAGCTGCTCCCATATGTTTTTTTCTAAAAAGATTAGTGAAGTCTCTATCGAAAATGAACCTTACACACTAGGAGGAAACCTGCTGAATTGTCACTGCCATGGGATACATCATCAGGTAGGTTGCAAGTCTATCATGGCATTTTTGCTAAACTAAATTTGTGTTTTACATATGTAAAATGACCAGCTGGAGTTGAAGATTTTGGTATTGGGTTAATATTTATTGCTTTATTTGCCTTTGTTCCAATAAAAAAAACTTCATATGCAAATAGTTTGTACATTAATGCAACCACTCTTACCTGACACCAGACTGTATCCCTGTGAATATTTTGTTGACAAAGTTTCTGCTCCCTACTGTAATATTTCACTTTTATACAATGCTGTATAGCAGAAGAATATAGCCCTTTATTGGTCCAGACTTCCTGAGGTGAATTAAACCTGTTACTACCCCAGCTCCATTGGTGTTAACTGACCTGACGTACTTGACCCTGCTCTAGTTTCATTTGAGTTTCGGATGTGATCCTTACACCATGACCACTTACCATTTTTAGTTTTACTTTTTGGTTTTCTGCTGGTCAGTGTTGCTGTGATGATCAAGGAATGCACAGAAGGCATAAATATTGCCAGACTCAACACTATCCTTGAACAGGGAGCCTGGTGTAGGTTCACATGCTGTTATCCAATCATATTGTGGTTGTGCTTAGTAAAACATCTAGTTTAAAAGTCCAACATAGGTGCATAGCAAGGGGTCAGGAACACACCTAGCTTAATTTCTACTGTGTACTACTTGATGTATTTTCTGCCGTGCATGCCTTGTCTAGTCAACAGAAATGGAAACTCCACTTGTTCAGTCCCATCATTTCAGCATCAAATGAGGGTGGCAAGAAAGGGAGAGGGTAGTTTCAACTGGAACTCAGTGGCTACTTATAAAGTTGCTCAAAATAATATCACCAGTGAGAAGTTCCACAGAGTAATTTATATAGTTGTGGGGCCACAGTGATGTTGGAGTGGCACACAGTTTACTCAATGAGGCTATGAACCCACATTAAAGTACAGTAGAAAGTTTACAATATTGGACCGACACAGAACTGGCTAGCAGTCGGCAGTTTAAAGATGCTCAACACTGCAGCCACCGGCTCAAAATTTGAAATCTCAGACATGGAACTAACAAAATGTGCTTCAGACTCGCCAAATTATTTAGAAACGTGAAGAACAAGCAAGAGACGTCTTGAGATTTGTAGAAAACTCTAAAAGGTCATTCAGCTATTACCTACTCTTGAAACCACTCGTATCGACAGAGAACTCCCTCCTGACCATGAATATTGATTGTCAAAATAAAAGCCAAACTTTTTTTAAATGTGTCCAAATGACTAGCACTGGTGTTATTGACACATGCTGAAGACTGCGTGCATTGAAAAACATCCAAGTCTACCCCAAGCAGATAGTTTGGCCTCAGTCTGAAAAGGTGCCTTTGATTCCCCATATTTGTCCAGCATCGAGTGAATGTCTAGGTCACAAATCACGCACAGAAAGACTAGTTGAGTCTTTGGAGAAGCCCTATAGTATAGACACCTAGGCAGGGCCATTGCTTGGCCGAAACAATTTGAGGGGGGCAACTTCAGATTTTCCGACAAGGCAGATAATGTTTAAATGCAAAATACGACAAGCAAGGTGCATGGACGGGCCAGTTGCGCAGTGGAAAGGGAGAGGAATGCAGATTGAGTTCTAAGAGAGAATGCAATTAGTTAAAGAACCAGTATTTTCAAGGACTTTCAAATCCGATTGAATGTGTGCGCGTGATTTTGTCTGTATGTAAAAATGGCGTCTGAAATACAACTGGTGTCTAATAGTATCAGACTGAAAGCACCTGTACCCAATTATTTATCAGAGAATACATTTAATAGGGGGGTTGTAGCCCCCTCCCTGAAGCTACGCCCCTGCACCTAGGTGATTCTTAAAGTACAGCCTGTAGTGTTAAAAGGAGTGCCTGCTTTCCTTCAAATAAAAAAGACTTAAGAGGCAGTGCACTTAATTCATCCCCTGTTTAACCCTTGCAGAGGTGCACATGATAAAAACCTGTCTCTTGTGACCTTGAGCTTTCATTAAGTCTTTTTGTTTGTGGCTATTGCTTCCATTAATAATAAAGTGTTGCTGAAAGCATTCCCTGTGCTTGATAGGATTGCAGCAGAATTCAGTCTCTCCCAAGATAATAGCTCTGCGTGTATTTAGCCACGGCCTCCTTCTTTCTTGGTTAACCCCTTCGGTGCTCATGACGGAATGGTTCCGTCATGACCCACGGTTGAGCTGTGCTCATGACGGAACCATTCCGTCATGACCACGCCCGCGCAAGATTCCGTCAGCACAGCGGCGGAATCTGCGCAGCATCGAAGGGGTTAAAGAAACACAATATAATCTAGAGGCTTCCAGAGTTTTAAAGTTGTATTTGTAAATATTGACTGTTTTGAATCTTGTACTCTTTTCTTTGCCTGTGGTGGGCCTCAAGCAACACCGCACGGAGCTATTACTAGTTGGATAGTCTTATGAATGTTGAAGGACCAAGTAATGACTGCTGTAAGTCTTCAAGATTCCACTCTCTTACCACTATATCCTTGGGCATATGTAGATTGCTGGTGTGTCTGGCAGCTACTTGGGCTAGGCATACGCCTTTTGCAATAACTAGGAACTGTGAGCATGTTCCTGCAGATACAACTTTTGCTGGCGCGTTCAGCCACTGAAGCCATTTGGTATTTGAGCTTAAACATTTTGGTATGATTTCTGTGTCCAAGGCACTCCATGTCCAATCTCTGATGTTGAATAACCTCTAGAACTTTTTCTATCATAGTTAAGAGCTGGAAGAAGATTTTTGATAGTTTTAGAACACAACCTAAATTAAAAGAAGTTTGCACAAGCTTTGACATTTTAAATGATGGGGCCATCTTCAACTCTGAATTACATAGAAAGCACGTGCAATTTGTTCTCGGGTTGAAAACTAGACCGAGCTGCCTTAACATTTTTGCAAGTTGTATGAGTGTCTGGTGCAAAATGTTATCGACTTAGTTAATTGACGAGTGGTTTAAGTGGTCTCTACTTCGTCCGTCGTGACTGTCTTGTTAAGATTTAGCTAGATTGGCCACACATACATTTAAAAAAAGGTTTTTTTTGTAACTTTGAAAGTGACTTCACAACTTAATGAAGTTTCCCACTAGTTTGTCAATGCTCTGTAGGAGAACCCTAATGTCTGTCTCATATCGCCCTCCTTCCACCAGGATGAGATCTTGATCAAAAGTCTATTTAGGAAAGGGATATTATTGCCCGTTAAAGAAAAAATCAAGGAGAAGGTGTTTCAAATAAGAAGTCATGAGATTCTACTTAATTACTTCTTGGTTCCCAGGGACTAAGGTCAGCAACCAACCTCTACCTCTTTACCCTGTTCATCTGGCAGAAAAAGTTCAAGATGTCTTTCAGCCAGTTGAGAAATTCTTGACCGCTTTCTGAGAATAGACTGGTTTGGTCACAGGAACTGCTTTTCTGAGTTTCCAAACCGCCTATGGATGGGGGGGGGAAATCCTTACAAGATGCTTCTAGTCTAGTTGCTTGAGTTCCTGTATGGTCACTGTACCCTGTAGCCATTTTCATGTAGTAATTGAAATCTCCTGAACGTGTTTAATCTCTGTGGTTGATTCTGAGAACCCAATGTTTCCGTTGGTTCTGGGATCGAAATCTAATGTTACTTGTTTCAGAAAACCTTTCTTGGATGCTGGGTCTTCTGATCAAGTAGGGAGAGCCAATTCACTCCTGAACTTGGAGGCATAGTTTTGACAAGCTGCATTTTTAGGTCGCGTCTACCAAACGACACATGCTTGTAAAAGATCTGTTGTTCACTTACAGTGGACTTGGAGCCGACTGTTTAACTTTGGTTGACTTTACCACACATTTGTTTGCTTTTTATTCGCTAGCTGGTCCAGGTATTCGTTCCTCTTAGTGTTTTCCCTCCTTTGGGGCAGATCTTTACTTGTCATTCTACTGCTTACATTTCAGGCTGCTCTTAGTTTTTGTTTAAGCACTAAATGAGTGCATGTGTTTTCCAGCTCTCTCCTTCGTGTGTCTCACACCTGTGTGCTTCTCCCACACCTGGTCCGTATTGCACTCCCTCCTGTTTGCTTCTCCCCAGATTACTCTCTGGCCCTTTAGTCGATCTCCTATATTGCAATCCTCTTCCACCTTTCCGCCCTTCACTGTTGCTTCCTCCCACTTCCATTAATTCTCCCTACCCCCACCTGCAGTCTGTTTTGTTTGATGCTGGGCTGCTGTACGAGCCACGCTGTATTGGAGTATGGAATCGAAGCTCCACCCTCTCTCCGCCCATATTTCATTGGCTTGTCATTCCTAAATGCCGGCTTCTGATTCGTTGAAGGATTTTAGTCCCTCCTTCGTACCGCCTTGTCTTCATTCGTAACCTCCCATGAGGACTGGCCCTTTTACTTCGATAGTTACACGGTGAGTCTTTTTTAGTCTGTAAGCACTATTTTCTTTAAGTAGTTTTCCTACTGCAGGCACACCATGCACGCTTTCACTAAGCAGCCTGGGACAATGACAGCCACTTCTTTGCATAGGTCTCGTATTTACAAGAGTTTGAGCTATTGGCATTGTACATGACTGAGCCTTTTATTGTGTTAATTATCAAAACAAATAAAAGACTTGTCATTTACAATGCCAATAGCTTAAACTCTCACAAATGTGAGACCTATTGCAATGCAAATGCGTGTTTTAAATTTATTTCTATATATGTAGATGACCATGCTGAAAAATGCTGCCAGCATGCCCACCATAAAACCACGTTTGCACTACTTCTAGTTTCTTCATTTTGGCAAACCATCTCTGATCAGTACTTTAAAAAAAAAAAAAAAAAAAAAACTGCCCCATCATTTAATGGAGCATGTGTGCACCTACAAATGAATACTTTAGATTTGCCATGCTGCTTGTTGTCTGCCAGCATTTCTCTTTAGATTTACCTAGGAAAATGTTGGCTTTGGTCAGGGGTTTCTGTGTAATCTGTTATGCCTAGTTAAGGACCTGGAGCCTTTAAGTTACTTTCACTTGATGCTATTCTACTTGGGCTTTTTATTCTTTCCTACGCCATCCATACAGCATTTCACTGATTGAGCATATGCTCAGTGTATTACAACCTTGCTTTGTGGTGGGTAGAGGAGCCTGGAGGGGCTTGAGTGAGGTTGGTTTTGCCAGAACTGCTGGAGTGTATGTGCGGACTTGGCTCACACAAATCTCATCCTTTTCAAGTGATAGCATTCTTTTTGTGAACCTTTTCTTGTTCTGCCTGCCAGAACAAGCAATTTCTAAGCAAGTATGAAATTGAAGAACCAGTAATGGGAGTATCGAGTACCTTGAAGGTAATCTATCTGTCCCAGTAGCGAATACCAACACTGCCTCACTACACAAAATGGTTTAACACGCCACTGTTGTGTCAAAGTGCAGAAAATGTATCCACAGCAGTATTGCTTTCAGAGAGTACACATTCTTGCAAACATTTTGAGCTGCATTGGAGACTCTGATGGGACGGCAGTATGCTAAACTTGCTTATGGCTAAAGTAACGAAATGCTTATCTACCTGTAGGAGACCCAAGCACTAGAAAGCAGAATATTACTCAGCATGTAAATTCATAAAAATTTGAGCTGCAAAACACAATTGGTAGACCATCTTGGTTCTTAATTCTTTCACTGCCCTATGGTGACCCTGGCTAGTTTAAAAAAATAAAAATAAAGCTGATTTGTACAAACCCCAGCAGCAGAATAGTTCGTATTGTTACTTCACTAAACATTTAATCTGGATGCATACATGCTGATGCTGTCCACTTCTCCCTTCGAAGCCGAACATTCCAATGCCAAAAGTGTTTGTTTCTAAGATACGACCTTCACAGTAAAAGATGACTTCACCAGTATTCCGAGCCAGTGACTTCAAAACTGGTTGCCTGCCGCCATCTCTAATCAAGCCTTTTAAAACATGAAACAATGTGTACAGACACTGAGCTTTAATTCAAGATGGAGTGTCATATCGTCATGAACACCTGAATCCCTTGCAACTATGTAATGGGTCACAAGGTTAATTTAAAAAAAAAAAAAAAACATTCTTGAAGCTAGCAGTCCAGCATGTGTTTTGCTGGTGAGCTGAAGAACAGGATCCATAAAACTGATACAATCTTCGCAGTGGGCATACAATCGGTGACTCCTTGCAAACTAATTTGAAACGAAACTACTCCAGTATCTGCGATAAAGGTAGTGCCCAAGGAGGCAAGGCATTTGTAGCCAGCATGCACATAGACTCAAAGTGAATAGCAAACCTGTTAAGCTTGCAGCGCACTGTCCTGTAAACCTCTTTGTGTGTGCCATTTCCCAATGGAAGGAAATGTTTTCATAAATCGGACAAGCATTTTCTAGTAAACTTCCACTGCCAAAATATTAAGGAACACCACATGCTTACATGAGCAATCCCCCCCCCCCTCCCTTCAACCTCGAGTTGAACACCTGAAAGTAGCATTCGTCAAAGGTAACTTCAGTTCGATGGTTAGGAAGACATAACAGCATAAACGTGTGTAACTTTATCTGCAAGTGTTGTTTAAACACGAACATTGCATTATTGCCAGTCTGACAAGCCAGAGCCATTGGCTATTCTTGCCAACAATTCACCATTGCTTCATCTGCATGCCTGCTCTTAAAAAAAAAAAAAAAAAGCTGCATCTGAAAGGGATGGTAGACGTTAAAGAAGAAATAAAAGGAGACCGAGTGCTTTAGAGAAAATAACCATTCATACAAAGATCACAGCTGATTAATGGACGCTCTGCTGAGTTGCCTTTTCTGGACTGATCATTTATTTTTTATTTAAAAAAAATTAAAAAAGTAAATGATCTCGTACTGTGCTTAGATTTAATTCCAGTTTACTGTAACCTACAATAGTGGTAAGTAATCACAAAAATACTGAAGCACACCAGCCCAAAAACAGGAAATGCAGTAAATGAAGAAATTCTGCAACAGTGCAGTTGTTTTGTTGGATATATTCTTTTCACATTCCTTGGTTTAAAAAAAAAAAAAAAAACTGCCCCCATCATTTAATGGAGCATGACAACAGTATGTGAGTGAAATGGACTGGACAATATAGAGCTGGGCCTTGATAAGCCTGAAGGGAGTGACAGAGCCTCCAGAGTATGTTGCCGGAACATACTCCGCTACTACTTCCAGGCATATCCAGGCCCAACATGTTGAAAGACTCTGGCATAGCCTCCATCATTTTGCAAATTATAATAGTGGTAAGCACTTCTTATTTTTATTAACCGTTGAGTTATGCTCCTGTGCTCAAAAATAAACTTTGTTATGGAATGCTCTAAATTTCATCCAAGAGAGATGCAGTCGATTTTATTTTAATACAACCAGTTTATTACAAAAACACCTTGGCACTATTTTTATTCTAGTTGTATTATAGGTACTCTATTGCAATCCAAGCTGTTACTTCAACGCTGCCTCTACATAGTTGGAGGACGGTCTACCAGTCTGCACATGTGTGTAGTATTGTCAACTTTTGTTGTCCAGAGTCAGATCTATTGTACAAGGCTTGGTGACAGCATCCACATATCCTGTCCATGAAAAGTTAAGCCACATTTAGTGTAGGTTATTGAGATTGAAATGTAATCTGTACTAGTATAAAAGCAAATAGGTGTATGCCCTCTGATTGTACCACTAAGGCAGCTAATGGCCTCCAGATTGTATATAGAACAGCCAGAGCTATTGACCCAGCTAAAAGGGTGGTTAGAATGGGGAACATTTTATAATTTAACCCTTCAGTATCTCTTGGTGTTCACATTGGTCTCCTCGTGAACACTGCTGCTTTGTGGTCAAAAGGACACCAATGTTGATTCTGACATCCAAAGTGTTTTGTTTAAGTACTGCATCGTTCACTTAAACATTTGGTGGTCTTCCCCTTAAAATATTGCAGAGCAGGTTATATTTTATGCAACCGTGTAAAACCATCAACTAAATTACATCGATCAGAGTTACACTAATAAATCATAGAATATGTACAGCAGCTGCAAAATATCTATGGTCCTGTTGGATGAGGGAGACCTTGAAAATAAAGATGGTCTGGAGGTGAGGGAACATGGGCTATCACTAAATTGTACAAAGTGCACCAAAAAACTACTATCGGGTAGTTTCTGTTTTCTGAATAGTTCTGTGAAAAGTTTCTCAACAAAATTGTGATTCCTATCAACTTTCCAAAATGTTAGTCATGAAAAAAACTAGCCTTCATTGACTGATGGGCTTAAGCAGTTTTATTTCTTTATTTACAGCTAGACTATGTAAAACAGGTCAGCTGAACTACTAAGGTTTAAAGATGGCACATTAACTGCGCCCTCAAAACCCCATACTTGCTACCCATTGTATAAACCTAACTTATGTAGCAATTCTCAGTGTCTGGCCTTTAGATTAGGTTTTAGATGTGATATCGGTTTCACCTGCCCTATGGGTCTTGCACCATTCACATCCCTTACCTTGTGTGTTGAACTGTGCATAGTAGTTTTTTCTGAAATGTTTGCAATACCTCCCTCTGATTTGTTTTCATGGACATCAGTAAGTGCAGTAAATCTGGGTTCTCGTACAGTAAGGTTTGTAGTGCACCATGTGTATGCAAATATGTTGGTCTGAGTGGCTGACAACTTGCTCACCTCTGCAGTGCTTTGCTCTTGCAATTCGACAAACGCCCTTCATGAGTTGGTTGTTCAGGGTGGGTTTTTTGTATTTTTTTTTTTAACCTAGTTCTGATGTTTGTGTGTTTATTGGCTGGTAATGTTGGCCTTACACAAAATTACAGATCTTACTTGCAAAAAAGCCTTTGCTGTGCACTGAAAAGATTGCTACAGGATACAACAAAAGAACCTCTGCCGGCGAGAGATTACTAGTCAAAAGTACAGAAGCCTTGAACACATCAGACTTCGCTCTCCAGTCACAACAGAACCGGCTCAAATTCAGGAAGGAGCTGAAAAATGTGTACAAACTACCTTCAAATTGTATGACATATCTGTAAATCTTCTGTCCTGTAACTTGTACCTTCTGTTCTAGAATTCAGCGTGCACTTTCCATACTTTAAAATGGCCTCATCGTAAGGCATCCGACATAGTGTCATCTATATTAAAGTAAACTTACACGTAGTGTATGATTTATGGCATTTGGTATATCCTCCGTCCATCAGGTTGGCAGATGACATTTTGACAGCCACCCTGACCGGCAGAGGACCGCCATAATTGGAGCACACTGCCAGCTCAAGTGTGATTTCTGTACCTTCAGAGGAACTGCTTTCATGACATTTATCTTAAGATACCAAATGATTAGACTTTGTTCTTGTTCCCAGCAACCTTTAATAGTGGGAAGCAATTTTTTGCCACCATCTGTATTGATAGTTGTCCACTGGACTGTTTTTCAAAAACATGAGTTTGTTTTTGAGAAAACTAATGACCCACGTGCCCTGAGTTTTTTTTCTTTCTTTCTTGAGTGGGGAGCTTATTTTTATTTTTCTGTTCGTCGCAACCAAGTATTTATTAAAAATGGACAAAAAAGGCTCATATCTGCCCTAAATAGGGCCAGCAGTGTGATGCTCTTCCTCCTGTGGCTGGTACTCTGTCAGGGCATCTGAGTAAGCTTGCCATTGACTGAGCCAATGTGGGTACCACTTAATGAGCCAACGGGTACACCACCAGGTGGACAGGGTACTCCTTCACATTTCTGACAAGGTGCAGTATCGTCCAAACTATCACCTGTAATGCCTATACTGTTTTTCTTTTGTAACTGAATGACCACATTGAGCTACAGAGAAGAGCTACATTAATGTATACATTAGGCAATAGTGCATTAGGAATGGAATGGAAACTGGTTTCAGAACCAAAATATTCAATTTTCTTAGTATGTCATTTTCCCTGTTGATGATCCTAGCTTGGTAAGTGCCCTTCATGTTTAAAGTTGTTTACTTAAAACAAGTTTTCTCCAGTATTGGATCTTTCATAGATTCACATGCCTGAATCATTCCCTGTCATTGAAAGGGGGGGGGAGGGGGGGTCGTCCCACGGTACCATTAGAAAGCAGTAAATGATATACATAGCACAGAATGGCAGAAACATACACTTGAATAATTGTTCACATGATTTACCAACTCCCTAAGTTCTGCCAGTTCGGTGACAACATCCTCTAGAACACTCTCCACAGAGGCTTCTGTCACTCAGACTTTCTGCAGCACTTTGTGTCTTGGGAGTCTCCTTGAGCTCTGCTCAGTTTGATTCAGTTAGCTCAATTTTGAAGAAACTTTTCTTTCAGGAAAAGCATAGAACCTGCATCTAGGAAGATCTGGCAGAACAACCACGTCAGACACAGCAAAAAACGGCTTTTCAGGCTAATGTGGGAAGAAGAGGCTAAACTCGGAGGACCCACTCAAGGAATGCATCTACTGTCTATATTCTAAGTACAAGGTAAAGGACTGCAAAATATGCCGCACTTTTTCCTCAAAAACATTGAAAGACAGAGGGGGAAGACTGGTTATTTGGCTTCAGAAAATAAATTCTTAGAAGCTCCTCTTTCTAGAGAGGATAGTGATGACTCTACAAAGACAAAAAAAAAATCCGGAAACTGGATTGGTCTCGTAAGCGAATTACTCCAGAGTCACTTAAAGCAATTAAAGACTCCTCGGGGGTCATCAAAAGAGCCTAAGGCATCAGAAGAACGCCCTCAAGTCTAAAAATCTCCTCAGAAAATCTTCAGTCTGAGCCTGCCACTCCTTTAGGGGTGGAAATGCATTTAAAGTCATCCTCTCTGCTGTCGATGGCAAAATCAATCAAGACTGCTACTAAACCGTAAATTGTGAATTCATAGCGACTCCATGGTGGCAACGACGCACACAACTTGGACACTTCCATGTGTGCCACTGCCTGTAGTAAAGACTACGATACTGTTGACTAGAACATTAACGGTGGCACCGTTGACTAAGGCTTCGTTGACAAAGATATTGACGATGAAGACAAAATCAACAGCTGCCCCGCCAGCGAAGACCTAGTTGATGAATGAGCTGCCGGCATAGTCCATTCCTGAGTTTAAAGCCATCAGTGGGACTGCTGATGTCAGTAAAACTTAACTAAGGAAAAAATACGTTCTGGCCTATTACAACCTGTGCACACATCCCAAAGTAGTCTCTCCTCCAGCACCAGTGCATCTTCTAGATGAGGGGTCTGAGGATGAAGGTCCATTTGGAGCAGCACATAATCCCTCTGAATTGCATGTAAATGTCAGATAAAATTGATCCTCATAATACATTCGTTATCCTGTCAGGATACAGAAAACCCTGAACCTTGCAGAGACCAGTATCAACATTATCGTCCTGATGAATTCCAGGATGGTTCAGTACAAATGCCAATTGCTCTGTCTGATTTTCAATACCTGCTACAGGTTTATTGTAAGTGATTACCAGACCCTGTAACTGTTGTTTCTCCTTGGCAGCCAGGAAAACCCATACACTTGCCACAGATTCAGTCCCCTATAACGCGAATTTCGCATATTGTTACTTCATCTGTATCGCCAAAAAGAACCCTGAATCTGAAATTACCAGGGCCACTGGCAGATGACACACCATCCTTGGACGAGGGTAGAGAAGGTGAGGTCAAATACAATAGATCAGTTCCTAACGAATGGGATGACTAGTCCCAACACCATCTCCCCAGTACCATAACCAGTGGACTCTCCACCAGACTACATTGGTGGTTCTCCCAACCTAATGGAAAAGCAAGCTGAAAGGTTTCAACTTCCTTTAATGACCAAGCAGTCGCAGTGGCTCCTTTACTATTTCAAAGAACCGACAAAGACATTGATCAGGGCAATCCTAGTTTATTTCATTTGGGAAGAAGGCATTAGGACACAGGAATCGGCGACAGTATCAGCAGTGCTACCTAGACTGAATAAGAACTATAAGGCACCAGATGATTCACCAGCAGGCTTAATTGGCCATCCAAAGCCGGACTCCGTGGCACAGTGTAGCTCAGAAAACACTTCTACTCTAATTTCCACAACACCAAATAGGGAAGGCCGACGCTCGGACAATATCTGGAAATGTTTTCTTCCATGGCAGCCCCTACTAATTTGTTAGCTATTCTAGGCCACTATGATAGGTAAACATTGCCACAAACATCGATCTATTACCAGAAGACGTGCAAGAGGAATCCAGGAAGATTTTGCAATATGAGGAAAAAGACTCCTCAGAGATGATTGTGCAATAGACGTGGCATCTACAGCTTTTAGACCGCAAGCGGTAGCAGACTGGGTTGGCTAAAGACTTCATTCAGGCCAGCGATACAAAGCAACATCCTTGACATGCCATACGATGGATAGGAAACATGCATTAAAGGCTATCAAGACAGATGCATACTGCGAGATACTCCAATACTTTGCAGATGAGGGAACAACCATTTCGGGGAGGAAGAGGTCTTTTTTCCTTCAGGCGAGGATATCAATCACCTAGTTATCCGTATCAGCCCTTTCAGCAACAACACACCATATCTTCAAGGCCAGTTTAGGCAGCTGCTTATTCCAAACAAGCACCTAGAAGGAAGTAGTCTTCACAAGGAAGGGACACTGCCAGAATGCAGCAACAACTTGTTAGTGCTGGTTATCCCTTACGTTATCCTAGAGGACGAATGTGGGACAAATATCAAACTATGTAAATCAGCGGTGACTATTAACAGACAGATGGGTGTTTTATCTAATAACTTATGGACACACCTTGGAGTTAAACCAGAAACCACCACCTACTCATCTACGTCTGGTCCTGCAATTAATATCGACCATGCAATGGTGCAATTGGAAAAAGTGATAGTCACCCAGAACGGGATCCGGTTCTATTCATGTTACTTATAAAAAGTGTCAGGAGAATGGTGTCGCATCTTAGATCTTTCAAAAACTCACAAATATCTAAAACAGTTGTTTCGCATGGTTACTCTGCAGGACAACCCACATCTTCTCAATTATGAGGATCATATGACTGCTTAGATCTCCAGGACTCTTACTTCCGTATCCCAAATTATCTCCGAATCCGAAGATTCATAGTAGCCAGCACACACTATCAGATAAACGTTCTCCCTTTCGGATTGCAATCGGCACCCCGCATCCTCACAAAATGCCAAGCTCCGCTTTCAGCTCATGTAAGGCAGAGGTTTCTACGTATTCACATACCCGGATAAATGGTTGGTAAAAGCACCCAACTCTCAGCAGGCAGCAAAAAAGACCAGGGCCTGTTGTACTGTGCGCCTACAGATGTGATCTTTACAAGAGGAACTAGACAATGACTGCAGGTTCAAGGGTGGTTTAACAATGTAATTTTGGATCACTCAAACCATGATAACCTCTTTGCAGTGGTGGATACAGAACACAAACCTATCTAAATTAACATTTCGGCTTCATTTATTTTTTTTTTACTTTTAATATAGGCGGCACAGTATTCAGGTATTGTACAACATATCAATCGTGATAACAGTATTGAGATGATCAAACCGCATTAGAGTTGTGAAAAAAAGACAAGATGTGTCATCATGTATGTGCTACAGTAACAGCGTTACCGGAATGCTGTTACCAGGACTTCATAAGTGTTTCACATGATCTCCTTTGTCAGTGCCAAGAGTCAATTGACAATGTCCATTTGAGTGAACTGTAACTAACAAAGAAATATAAAACACAAAAGTGCCATCTGTAGCGTGTGGAAACTACACTGTAGGAGGAGTGTGGGGCAGTGTGAGGGCCAATGTGTTGCGAGAGCGGTGATGGCGAGGTCTAAGGAGATGCTGACTAAGTGTGGGGGGTCCACAATGGTTGCCTACAGTGTCTGATCCACCTTGCCAGAATGGTGGTTGTCCCCACCATTCTGTCAGAGAGGAGGAGGGGGGGGGGAATGGGGGATGAGAGAGAGGCAGCCTATTATGACGTGACAGCTCTAGTCACGGCAGGGGACTGCGAAACATTTTGCTTCATATTGCAGAATTTATCACCACAGTGGGGCTCTCATTCACAGGATTTAACCATCAGAGGAAAATGGAACCAACTCCAAATGAAAATGCATATAAACCTGCTGGAGCGCAAAGCCATAGCACTGGCTCTGCTATCATTCCTGCCTAGGCTAACAGGATCACGTGCTAAGTCGCACTGACACCACCAGCATGCATTACTTAATCAAGCGAGGGGATTACGAGATCACCAGCTCTATCGCAACAAGCACAGGAGATTTGGAAGTGGGTTCTGCAGTACCAGGTAACTATCCGGGCAGAACATGTACAGGGAACAACCAGTGTCCTAGCAGACATTGAGCAGAACAAATACCAGCTGTTGTAATAAACCACTAAATTCTGGACTGCATTTTCCATTGTTGGGGGAAACCAGACTTGGATCGGTTTGTTACAAGGGATTACAGAAATGCCGGTTTTACACACTCCAGCTCCCACAGCCAGTATTGTGGGGAGAGAGGGCGAAGAATGTGTTTTTGATCGGGGATCTTAGTGTACACCTTTCTCCCAATCCCTTTCATCCAAAAGCTCCTTCAGAAAATTGAAGAGGGAACCTTGTAATATAATTCTGATTGCTCCCAGATGGCCCAGGCAGTTCTTGCTCAAAGAGCAGACCCACATTCAATTGGAGTCAGTATCAATGCTACTGGCAATGAAACAAAACGGAGTCCTCCAACCGAACCAGACATCCTTACACTTGTCAGCCTGGCTCCTGAACACAATGCGTTTACGTCATTGAATATTTCTAAAAATTGCAAAGAGCTCCTTGCAAGGGCCAAAGCTGATTCTACCAATAAAACGTACAAGCCTAAATGAAAATGTTTGTGATGCCTAGAGGCAATGTTCATCCCATTTCAGCACCACTGGAGCAACTCCTACCATATCTGCTTCGGTTAGTAAAGTCTGCCTTGGCACTCACTTCTATTAAAATACACTTTGCAGCAATCTCAAGATTCAGAAAATTGGATAAATCACCTTTGCTATAGTCTAGCTGAGCGATTAGGCAGTTTCTCAAATGTCTTTTCAGGGTTTCCTCCCATAAACAAACCACCTACATCTTGGCACCTTAACACACAACTTAGACAACTGATGAAAGCCCAATCTAACCACATTCATAAAGCAAATCTGAAATTCTTGACATCTGCACTTTTATTAGCGCTCACATCAGCAAGGAGAGTTGGTGACGTTTAAGCATTCCCAATTATACAACCTTTCAGAAGTTCACATAGAACAGTGTGGTTCTAAGAACTAATCCTAATAAGCTGATTGTTTCACAAAGTTTTTTCCAAATCCCAGAGTATGACCAAAAGATCTTTTGTAACTTCTACGTGAAGAGTTCTCAACCTTAACTTCAGTTTAGAAAATCTGATCAGCCATTCGTTGCTTATGGAAACCTCCATAATGGTTTCCCAGTTTCTAAGCGGAGTATAGCTCAGTGGATAGCAGCATCTATGCAACTTTGTCACAGCAAAGCCTGAAAACCATTGAATGATAGTTCATTCTACTAGGGCTGTCTACTACCACTGCTCTCTTCACTGTTGTGCCTATTGAAGAAATCTGTTGAGCGGCAAGGTGGAGAAACAGGGACATGTTCATGCAGCAGTCCTGCCTGCAGTCCTCTGAACAGAGCGATGCAGCTGTGGGACAAGCAGTGTAGCACCATCTATTTCCATAAAGTGAGCTGTCTTCTTTTATTTCCCACCATGCGCTATTGTCTGTGAACATGTTTTAACTGCTAACTATTCTGATTCAAGCATGTGAATCTTTGAACGATCCAGTACTGGAGAAGAAAATGTTACTTAACTACAACTGTAGTTCTCCAGAATTGGTATCTATTATAGATTCACATGCGACCCACCCTCCTCCACATAGAGGCACCCTCTTTTCTTTGGTGTCCTCCTACCCCACT
Organism: Triturus cristatus; assembly: GCF_964204655.1. Classification (NCBI taxonomy): domain Eukaryota; kingdom Metazoa; phylum Chordata; class Amphibia; order Caudata; family Salamandridae; genus Triturus; species Triturus cristatus. The sequence goes on along the minus strand of NC_140590.1, from coordinate 1,658,228,646 downwards.
AGTGCTGGAAAATCTGAGCAATTGAACCCTCTCTGGAGATTGTTCTTGAGGGTTCTGTCATCTGATTGGCTTCGCTTTGGCTCTTGGTTAATGTTTCTACCAGTTTCTGCTATGTAAATCATTATAATGGTACAGTGAGGCTCCCACTTCAGGGAATAATTTAAGCTTATGAGTCCATGAACGATTCAAATACTGGAGAGCAGCTGTTGCAGTTAACTTATTTTCCCCCCCCCCTTCTTTAGTTCCCCACTACCTCACCCACTTTGGCACTTTTATTATGGTCCACCATTGGGGCCTTTATTTTGGAAAAGCGTCCAAATGAGTGTAACCGTCCTCTATGCCCTAGTCTTTTCCTCTCTTGCGCCCCCCCACCCCATCTTCTCCATCGATCCTCATTCCTTTCTTCCCACTTTTCTCTTCACGTGTCATAACAGGGTTTGGATGGTATCTATGCTCCCACCAATCTTTCTAGCCACCTTCTTCGTATCCTTTTCCTTTCTCCATGTACTTTATTTTTTTTTCCACACCCACCTGTCATTTTTACCTCTCATTGATTACCTCTTTCCTTTTTTACCAGGGTCCTCATCTTTCTCTTAATATACCTTCTAATTTAAAATTGTAAGAAATTTAAATCCGTGTTTCTGACACCATGTTAGCTAAAAGATTTATTTTTAATTATTTTTTAATGAACAACATAATCTGAGAATTTATCAAAATGAGATTAACCATTTTGGGATCACTGATTTATATTCATGGGTGTTTTCCACCCATTGACGTACATCCTGTGCTACTGGTTTGTCACATGGTGTTTGCAAAGAAGTATAGGGCTAAAAGATTCCATTCTGGTGTATTCATCTTCCTGTTGGTTCCTCCACTTATGATGGCTCCTTCCAAGCTTCAGACTGTTCTGGAAAACTTTTTTCTAGGAGTGACTTGCCAGCGCTCCCCGGTAGCGCCATAGACATGATAGATGTCAGGGCGCCAGTTCTGTTTGTTTTTCCATGCCTTAACAGGCATAGAGCTCACTCGCTGTCTCACCAACTACATTTTCACATTTCGACAGCGACTAGGTAAAGTCTTGAGGGCCTCAGACTTCAAACCTTGCAGACGGTGCAACAAGAGGTTTATTTTTGGGTCTTCATGAGTATACGTGTTGGGACTGAACACCACAGCCTGGAACAACGGGACACCACAGCCTGCAACCCTGAAGTCTTTATTCTTCAAAGGGTCTTCAAGGAACTGAATAAATAAGATATTTTTAGCTGAAGTCTGCAGGAAGCATCCCACGCTGACTATCTTCGAACAGGTAAATCAACTTCCAGGATCAGTGTCATAGGATTCCTGCAAAAAACAAAAGCGTCATGGGAAGAGTGGTTCTCTTGTTAATAAAGCAGTCATATTTCAGGCCCTTTTGGAGTTAAAATGCTGTTAGTTGATGCAAGACACATCCTTGATATTAGGGAACCAGTTGATGCCCAAGAAGCTGTGACTGGAGTTCTCCGTACCTTCAGCTTAGCCCATGCAGGTGAAGGACTTCTTACTGGCTGTGCTGCCCCGTTTCATGGTGGTCCTGCAACCCTCTAGGTTTTGCAGCATGAATCCTTTTCTGTATTCACATGCTGTGCATTATTCTGCCATCTACTGGTTGGGTCCAGAACTGGATTCACATGCTGTGCATTATTCTGCCTTCTAGTTGTTGGGCCTGGAATTCTGTTACCTACTGTGTTTTTCTTTTTTTAGGTCTCGCCAAAGCAGCGCGCTTGCGTTGCATGTGCTGGTATCCACCTTGCGGGAGCGAGCAGCGGCGTGCGCAGTAATTGAAAACCTATGGCGCTCTCGCCACTGCCGCTCGCTCCTGCAAGGCAGATGCAAGCACGAGTGCATTTGCTTGCTCTTTCGCAGCTGCGGGGCCGCGCTACGTTCCCTCATTCTTTTTCATTATTTTCATGTGCCACCAATAACTTCTTTCTAGAGTCTACTTTTCATTTTTTTTAGATGTGCTGCCAAGCAGTTCCAGCGCAGCACGCCGTGCTTTCAATGCTCTTGCAGCGCCCGTTTCATGAGTGCTGCGCTTTTTTTTTTTTTTTTTTTTCCCAGTACGAGGCTCTTTTCAAAACAACCTCGCCTTGTTTTTCAGCTGAGGGCTTGTTTTTCTTATTGCTTGTTTTGGACTCGCTTTCCCTTCTTAATGTCTTTGATTTAAACAATTCACGAGCTGTTTGAATTTGTGTGGTCGTTTTTTTTTTTCCTTCACTTTTTCCTAAGGCAATACTTGTTAATTAGCGTTCGCTTGGAATCACTCTGGACTCCGCCCACAGCTTGCGCACGCGCACCACTTAGCGGGACGCTGCATTCCTTTTACTGCGCGCGCACCACTCGCGGGACGCCCCCTCAACCCTGTAACCAGACCCGTGGCTGCCTCTTCTCCAGCCTCCAGCTGCCCAAACCAGTGCCCCCTGCCCCACCCGCGCATCTCTCTGGATACATCTGCCTTCATGAGCCCCCGTGTCATACCTGGAGAATGCCCCCCTCCTCTCCTCAGTCCGTGCTGTTCTGAGGAGTCCAAACACTTTGCCTAGGATCACCGGACTTAGCTCCACACTGCATCCGAACGCCACTCAGTGTCCCAAGTCGACCTCTCTACCCCAATGGCTCGTCGCCTCCCCCCGGGACCCCGCCATTGCCTGCCTCAACAACACTGCGCTCCTGATCCCCCTCCGCAATCTGCAGCCCCCCAGCAGCCTGAGAAACATTTTTCCCTTACAAGTGCCACCCCTGCACCTTACCCTCCCGCACCTCCGCCTTACGAATTTCCACACAATCCACCCATGCAAACCCGCACCCAACACCCCCCCCTGCTGTTCTTGAGCATTAAATTACCCTGTAGTACGCCCCCCCAAGCTGGGCACATGTCCGTGGGCCAAGCCCGGCCAAAAAATTCAATCCTCTTGTGAATAGCGCCGAAACTGCTGCTCTGCAATTTTTCCCGTTACAACAAACAAATGATGGACGGAATGCTGACAATGCAGACATTCTCCCCCAGTCAAGAGATCTGGGTTAAATCCATCGTTTTTTTTGCCCACTACGCCACCCCAGTTCAGACATGGCCATATGCAAATCAGTCTTGACCCTGTGCCTCATGGGAACAGTCCAGCCCGAACTGCCAAGCCATGTCTTCCCTCGACCGGAATCAAGCATCCTAGGACCGGTTTCTGGCTATCAGCCGTCATCAGCCAGGATAGCTTGACTCCAGTGGCGTAGTGAGCACGGGTCCCACGTCTGCAATTTTTCCCAGCACCGCACATAACTGATCTGCATTGACCACGCCCTCCCCACCACACCAACAACCACCTGATCGTGCCTACTCGCGAAACCACCTACCCCTCACGTAACATCCTGTTGGGTTCCCATGCAAACCATACTATACAATGTAGATCGCAGAAATCACCGACGTCAGAAGGATGAAAAGCTTAGGCATGAAGACCTGGCTTTGAACCGAACCCTCTCACCATACGGGTAGGAGCCAAAACGGCAATTACTTCTTGAGCAGAGGACCAGCACCCTTCCCCCCCCCCCCCCCCCACCCCCACCTCACCCCACCATAGACACACTCCCACAATATCAAACAGTCTTCCAGCGTCATACTCTGAAACATCATAGTGCAAATTGGGACACCTAGCCCCACACAAGGGGTCATTCAGGCTCGCTCACCCTGCCTGCCTATTCGCACAACCTGTGCCTGTCCTCCATACAGCCTCTGTTTCGGAGCCCGCCCATTAACCTGTTTACCGCGGCGGAAAATCCGCCGCAGTGCGGGCGTTTCCGTGCGCGGGCAGGGCCGCGTCGGCCAACGGACATGCGCAGCACTACAGAGGTAGTGCTCGCGATGGCCGTTGGCCGCACGCAGGGAAGGGGTTAAGACTCCACAATGTCATGCAATGTTTTGATTTATTCTGGCCCAGCCCTCTCCCCACCAAACACACCCACCCCCATTTTATTAGGTCTGCACAAATAGGTCGAGCCTAGCGGAGGCAACAAACCTACTTCTCGGCGCTCTTCCAAGGTATGTGGCGCTATAGATGAGGCTCGCACTGTGTGGGCATGCCAGTGGGGAATAATGTACTGCATTGCTAAACACTTATAAGGTCCCAAAGGCGAGACCTATTGGCTATGCCAATGCTTGTTTTTGTTGTGGCAGTCATCGACCACCATTTGGTGCTAGGTCTGTCCCTTGTGTGATGTCAGATGGTTTCTCCGAAGTTCCTGTATGTGGTAGCCATCTTCAGATTCTTTTTTCCACTGTGGAGTCTTAAAACAAAATTTTGGAGTTTTTGGTGAGTAAAAAATCGAATGAGAAGGAAAGGGGCCTCCGTCCACAAAACCAGTTGGGGGACACCATGCACTTGGACCAAGAATGCGGCATGGTAGGGTTCATTGGGGGAAAAAAAAAACCTTTTAAGTTTTGCCCAGATTACCACCACAAGTTCGCACAACGCAATCCATACGAGGTCGGTAATCTCTGCCTGCCAAGGGACAAGGACTGCGAGGCCTGCGTTGTAGCTATATCATACTCTCAAGGCCCGACGAAAGCAGAGACAGGAACATCACACAGCAATGTACAGCAGCCAGAAACTGGTATCGCTGAAGGACTTGGGCCTCTCAAGCGATGAAGCGGAACAGAGTCCACCCCAGGAATCTCGGACGTCGAATTTCCCGAGGGAGGTGCTAAGAGAAGACTCACAGCAAAGAAGACTACTAAGCACACTGAAAAGTGACCAGATAAGCTAACCAAAACCCCTCGGATACCAAGGGCCCGAAAAAAAAAAAAAAATACAGCCTAGAAGGCAGCCCAGGTGTCGAAAAAGGCTGCGACTGCGGGTCAGCAGCGACCAAAAAAAAATCCCACGGATCCCATACCCAGGGATACCAAAGAAGGAAAAGCATCTAAACTGATTTAGACAAGCCCGGGTCGATAGGCCCCGAATGATAAACCTTCGGAGGCAGAAACCACTGCGCCGAGAGAGTACCTATCCGACGAAAGACTTCTAAGGCCCACGAGGTGGAAAAGAGAGACCGAGGCAAAAATGGTGGTGCTTTTTCAACGAAAAAAAGGAGTTTGATACACTAAAGGAATTCCGAATTCCTACAAGACCTTCCATGACTGGATGCTGAACAGGAAAAAAATGCCCTTGAGGCTTTGGCAACCCACAAACTTCGAGGAGGAAGTCCAAGAAGAACTTTGACATCCCAGAAAAAGGAAAAATGGAACGACCCCGACACTAGTCCAGAAAAGTAGGTTTGTATCTACCCCTCGAAAGCTTCCCCACTAGACGACATTGCCTTTTTATAACCGCCTGGTCAAAAGAGCAGCTGACACTTTTGGGTCCCCTTCGACGAGAGACTCCTGCTCTCTCCTAGAGACATTGATGCGATCCCCAAAAGGTAGCTGATACCTCCCATTGCTACCAAGTATACTGGACCAGAGCAAAGAGGCCTTTAATGAGCCAGCTTAATAAAAAGGATTCACTCCAAGGGTCGAGGAAAAAGTACAGAGACTCCACAAAAACCCAAATATATACAGGGGAACATTAGCAGATTCCATCATGGTCACCACAGCAAGGATAAGGAGCAATGCTCATTCTTCCACAGGTCCACCCCCAAAAAGGGAAAGTAAAAGACGAAGATGGGAGAGAGGCAGCAACACAATGAAGTATCACCAATTCAAATACTGTCCTCAACAGAGATGGTCACCAACAATGGGACAACATCGAGGAACTAATGATTAAACCCCCTTAAGAGGGCAAAATCTATCATTCAAGAGACAAAACATTGCAAATTCCTGTTGAGAGTCTGCTCTAGAGGCAGCCGACACAGCTAGCAGACAAAGGTGCACAAGTACTACCTGCAGAAGACACGCCTGGCTCAATTTCATGCTTTAAACAAGAAGTGTAAACAACAATAATTAATAAGCCTTTCACAGGAGGTGTTTGTTTTGGCCACGAGGTAGAAGAGTCCTTACATCAAATCAAAAAGAGCAACGAAATAGAAAAAGGTAATGGGTGAGCTACAATACAGAGGGACCTTCAGAAAGGGAAGAGACCACCTTAGAAAACCCAACGGAAGAGTGGGGAGGGGATACTGCAGGACAACAGCAGATGCAAGGCATCGGACAGCCGTCTGAATATCAATCGTGGCAACAGCCAAGGCTGCCCTTTTATGGCACAGGAAGTAACTTGAACGCAAAGATGAGCCACCACACACCACCTGTGGGAGGCAGAATAGCCCATTACAAGAATGGGAAAATATCACCACCGACAATTGGATTTTAAACGTGATGCACCACAGATATTGTATAGAACTAACAAGCATACAACAACCAAACGCCCAAAAGAAAGTTACAAAAAACGTATAAAATTGATTGAAGAGAGAGACAAACTCTTTAAAAAAAAAACAGCGATAGGGAAGGTACCAACAAAGTAATGCCACAAAGGAAAATACCAACCTTTTTTCTTGTTACCAAAGCAAGCTCTCACATTGAAACCAGTATTGGATCTCAGATTCATAAACAAATTTGTTCCTGTGCAGCATTTCGAAGTGATTACCCTGCAAGAGGTAATCCCACTCCTAAAAGGGGTCTGCATGTCAACAATAGACCTAAAGGATGCCTATCTACATATATGCATGATTCAAGGACACAAAAAGTACCTCCGATTCATTCACGAAGACACACTACCAATTCAGAGTCTTACCTTTTTGGAATAAAATCGGTACCAAGAGTTTTCACTAAGTGCCAGATGCAGTGTCCGCATTCCTAAGAAGTAAGGGAATCCATGTCTTATCTAGACAACTGGTTGGCCAAAACAAACCCAAAACAAAAATGCCACAAACCCATCCAGAAGGTAATCACAATGCTGCAAAGGTGGATTTTCACCATAAACTTCAAGAAGTCATTGCCTAACCCGGAATTGGAAAAATCTTCCTAGGGGCAAGACTGAATGCCAGGGTGGCAGGAGCGTACCCGACCCAAAGGAGAATTCAAGCAATCAAGGAGCAAATTCTCTTCTACCGTAGGGGATAGTCTGACTGTGAGGACGGTGATGAAACTAATGGGCATGATGGCATCAAGCATCTCCCTCATCACCCATGCATGTTTGTTTGTGCTTCCTCTACAGGAATGGCTATGCAATAACTGGTCGCGAACCCCCAGAGTTGGGATGGTCTATTCTGGTTGTAACCGAAAAGGTACATAAAAGACACACAGGTTGGCCTCCAAGAACACAACACTAGGCAGACCTTTCAAAATCACTCCCTCTGTGACCATTACTATGGATGCATCTCCCAAAGGATGGGGAGCGCATACAGAAGCCTGCGCAACTTGGGACTTCATATAACACATCAACTTCCTAGAGATAGACAGTGTGTCTAGCACTAAAAGCCTTCCAAGCACGCTTACAGGGAGGACAGTATTGATCCAGACAGACAATACAACAGCATATTGCCTAAACAAATAAGGAGGAACAAAATCATTCATCCTAAGCAAACTAGCTCCGGAGATATGGCAGTGGGCTATATTATGACGGATCAGGCAGGCCCTGACAACTGCACCTTTGCAGGCTTCAACTTTGGCACCTAAGACAAGGGGGAGATTGACCAAGTCACTCACCCCACCTTGATCCTCTTTGTTTTGGTGGCTCAGTGCTCACTCCTAAGTCGGTGCCGATGCCACCCATGGAGGGCCTGTCACGAGTCAATAGGTAAAAGTGCCACCATCTATGTGGCAAGGAAAAAAAATAATTGCTAACTTTATTTATGAATAGCTGTGTAAACCTCTCCCAATGGAAATTAGGATTGCCCATTTAGAGGTCATTTTTGGTTGAGGTTCAGATTCCTTTGCTGTGCACTTATGGTCTATGATCCAGACAAATTCCCTCCCCCCCCCCCCCCCCCCCCCCCCCTTCCCATCCGAACACCTATTGAGATGAAGGCCAACTTTTTGACAACGATCTTGCAGACTAAGACTGCTAGGAGCCCTTGCTGTGATTTAATGAGACCTTAATATACATCTTGATGGCCTCTGGCAAAGCTGCGACTGCTCCTCTGTTATTTGGCAAGTGTCTGGTTTACAAAAGCTAGCCCTGGAGACCCAGCTTTTCTCACTCTGCGTCAGACCCCCAAATATTTCGTGATCAGTGTCCACAAGTAAGGGGAGCATAAATTAATTCCATCCTGCGTTTTCTACCTCCAACTTGACAATTCCCTAATGCGGTCTGTCTTCAGGGCAGTTAACCATGGGACATGGCCAGTAGGTTTTTGCCAGCCATCCCCAGTAAATTCAGGAATAAACCTGCCCAGACAATTCAGAATGGCCAAAATGATGCAAAGTGTTTTCTGAGCCAGCCTGTCCCAAAGAACTGTGTGGGCAGCACTATAGGCACCAGTGTAGTGATTAAACATCATGCCTGGATACATGCCATGGGCTTCTTTACGTGCATATATGCATTCCACATGAATATGCCTTTTGATGGTCCTAGGGCCTTCAAAGAAAAGGCTGACTCAGCCTTACAATGTTTTAAGAACTGTCAAGTTGCAGTCCACTATCCATGCTTACTTTCACCAGCCAGCCAGTTTTACCAACAATTCAGAGAATTCAGGGATTCACATAAGCCTTAGTTTCCTGCCATCTGCAGCCCTCGCAACCCATGGGTGCAACCAGCCAAGGAAAGTCATGCTGTTGGCCAAGGTCATGGATATGAGTGGACAATTTTCTGCCACTTCCTCAGGCAGGATTAGATGTTACTTTTATGGCAGGCAATCCAGAAGAAAAGAAAAGGTTTGGACCTGCACACCGTTGTTATCAGTCGGTACTTGAAATTAAACAAACTTAATCAAATAGTTAAGTATTTTAGTGTGCTATCACATGTAAAGGAGTCTGAGCCCTGGCTCCTAATTTGAGTGAACCGTGCTATTTCTGTTTAATGAATACTGTCTTATTATGATTTTTGCATAACTTGCACATGAAATTAGAGTGAAGACCCATGGTTCAGTGTTGTGCATCACATTGGTTGGGACATTCCCGACCTCTTTCTAGAAGGCAATCCAGAACGACAGGTCGGTCTGTAAATTGTTGAGATTACGCGCTGCCATTCGCATCACCCCTACCTTGTATTCCAAATGTCCCTACACAGTTTTCAGTAAGTCATGCCACCATCCTCCTGCAATAAGTGTTGGCAAAGGAGCCATGGAGAGAGTACTGTAAACCGGAGGGGATGTAGTCTTAATCCTGCTACTTCTTGATGCCCCAAACAAATGGGAATCGGGCACATTTTTGATCTTAGAACCCTGAATGCCTACCTGTGAAAAGACTAATTCAGTGTTCTCTCTCCGGTTCTTTCTGACCTACATACCAGGCATTGGATGGTATCCTTGGACTTGCTGGATGCATACTTGCATGTGCCTGTGTTTCAGTGTCACAAATGGTACATTTGGTCTGTTCTGGCAGAGCATTTCCACTTTGTAATCTTGGGTCTCACCACTGCCCCTCTGGTGTTCACAAAGATCATGGAGGTGATCGCATCCTACCTTCATTGGACAGGAATATATGTAGTCCTGTACCTCGGTAACTAGCTGAAAAAGGCGGGCTCACTGCAGTGGGTCATAAACCACCTCTGGGCAAGTGTCACCCAATTTAGTCCTATACATCGAGGCTGACCCTCTGGACATCATCTGATTTGAGGGAAACTGCCTTGGGACTTCAGGGGTGGCATTTCAGCACCAGTCTGTCATGCAGTAAGCCATTCTGACCTCCTCCAAAGCTCACAGCAGTGACAAATGTATCACGTCTGGGTTATGGCTGTCACCTAAGCAAGGTGGAGATCGGTGATCTTTGGTCTGCCATACAGCTAGTTCTGTGAGCCATTTTCCTGTCCAAGGTGAGACCAGAACAGTTGCTGAGAGAACACTACAATTTTGTACTGCAACAAGCAGGGTGGTGTGGGGTCTTGTGCCAGGAAGCTTCGAGCCTATAGAAATGGTTAGACCTTTGCATAATCCCTAGTAATCAATCTGGCGAGGTTGTTCACCGTCAGGACTGGCAGACCCAGCAGGCAGACTACAAATGGCATTTTCATCCCAAAGTAGTTAATGAAGTGTGGTCTGCTCTATCTGGGTCCTTTTGTAACCTTGGAGAATGTGCAGTGTCAAAACGACTACATTTTAGTTCCCGTTAAGAGGATCCCTGGGAGCACTAGATCTGTGGTTGTATACTGGGCTACTGCATGCCTTTCCATCACTCCTGCTTCTGCCTAGTGTTCTGCAGAAGATGACATGAGGTGGGATTCAAGTCATCTTGATAGCCTCAGGCTGGTCTAGGAGAGTGTGGTATTCTGACTTAAGTCCAAGCATTTGTCTTCCAGTCTAGTCTCAACCTCCATGCATGGAGACGGAGCGGTGACAGTTTAGCAGTTTCAGCTTTTCTGTTGAAGTTGTGGATGTGATTTTGTGGTTGGGTACCTAAATCTATCTATATTGGGTATTGGGTGAGCTGGCGTGGCTGACCATCAGTTTGATCCTTTACAGGCCAAGTTATCTGATGTTATGTTATATCTTTGGCCCAACAGAGCTTTGCGGTGGGTACAGTTAAAGGGGATGTCAGCCTTCTCGCTCCATTTTTACATTTGCCTGACCTTTCTTCCTTATTCAACTCATCCATTGTAATGTATTTCTAAAGGGATTGATACACAAAGGCCTTCATTGTGTGCCACTGGAAACTTAACCTAACTTAACCTTTCTTATGTGCATTTTGATCAAGCATATACATTACTGCTTTCTACACCTCATCAAGACAGGTTTTCTTATCGTAGTGCCGTTTCAGTGAGCTGCAAGCGCGATCTGTTCTACGTCTGAGTAGCAGTTTCTTTCCTAATCCATTTGTTTTGAGAACCCAAACTACCGTTTTGCCAAAGGTTGTGTTGCTCTTTTTTTGGTGGGCAGCAATTACCCTTCCTGCTTTTTTTCCTGAGCCACACCCCTCAAAGCAGTAGAGGCTTCATCCGCTCTACTCAAAGAACTCTGAGCTTTCAAGCAGCGCATTTAAGAACACAAATGTCCATAGACTTTTCTGGAGCTAAGAAGGCAGTGTAGAAACTGACCCTTAACTGACTGGACTGTCACAAAGACCTGCTGAGCTGTAACCAAGAAGGAGCCAGCTGAGGCCTTACAGTCTCAATTAGGAAAGGGATATTCTGTTATAGGCTTCTTGTGGACAAATCATGGCACATTTCTGCATACACTAAGTACTACAGCCTTCACTGTCAAGTCCACAGAAAGGGTACTCTTGGTTCTGCAGGAATTTTTTGGGTGCTTATCCTACTCAGATGCCCCCCTTGCCCCCATCTTTTTTTAAGTTACTCCTTGGTTGACATCTGTGGTTGGAAGTATGCATCAGAGGAGCAAGTTAATTACCTTCAATAATTCACTTTCTGGTGGATACTCTAACCACAGATTTCTTTTCTGTGGAATTGACTTTGTTAAAAAGGTCACATATTAGATTAATTACAGTCTCTGCTAATTTGTCATGGTTGAGCCAACTTCGAATGGGTGCTTCTAAGTGCCGATTCCTCACCATGTGAATATTCCCAAGGCGTCAAACTGGATCTGGAAACTGTTAGATTTGATATACTGAGCACTGCCAGGTGGCGTTGTGCAGCTTGGACCAAACGTCTTCCACTTTGGAAGTGATGAACCAAGCCGCATTAGGTGCTACCCATGAGCGACCAAAGTCTTTGTGTAAGTCAATGAAGAAATGCACAATATCCAAGTAGGATACTGCTTTCTTCCTGCCACTCGAGCTCTAGAGCATGTTCGAAGGGCATGAACATGCCTCCAGAGTTTGCTCCCTGTCTGTTTGATCCAGTTCACTGTCTGATCCAGACACAGAGTTCCGGGGGTCTGTCTGCAACGTCGCAGTAAATGGAAGCCTTCAGGAAGGCTATGCAGCAGATTTTCCGCACTTTACATGTTCTGTCTGCTGTACCCACTTTAGCTCCAGTGCTATCCCCTGCACTAATTAGCTCTCCTTGATGCTGAATGAGGATATGTCCTGCTATCCAATGCCAAATTGAATCCGCCATTACCTTGACCGAAGTTGTGGCTGATTCGCAATTTCTTACAACCCCTCTGATTATGCTACCTTGCCACGTGATGGATCCAGACTTTACATAATCAGTTTGCACAGATACCTACAACAACCATGAGGAGGGTTATGATCCCTATTATGATGTAAAAATATGGTCTAAAGAGTATCATGACGTCTGTGGACTTCACAGCTACTACCTCCCTCTCCACCCTGCCCCAAGCATTGATACTGGCCTAATGCCCACCTACATCATCCCCAATACACACATAGCAGGGTACCGCTACAGAGGAAAGCGCATCGTTCGCTGTAGGGATGCAAAGGGCTGTTGAATATTTAGATGTACTCTTGCCAGCCATGGAAGTGAAAACAAATGTATTAATAGAAGCTCTACGACCTGGGCAGGCTCCTTCTGAGCACTTCCATTTGATGAGGCACTTATTGGCAGGTACTGGCTACCTAGACCAAGCCCTATTTGGGAGACCCTGTTCAGGCAGATTGCTCTTCACCACCATCCTGCACCTGGTGATCCTGCCTTCCTAAACAGTGGTGTTATAGGTGCCTTGCTTGGTCCACGCCAGTGGCTTCCCTACCACTCATCACAACCACGAGTCTAAAAAATTTTGAAACCTTTGGCAAGAGAATTTTCACCTCCATGAGCCTTGCTCTGAGATCAGCTGATGCCAGCTGTCTCCTCAGCTGTTACTCCCATGCAGTTTGGGATATAGTGGCTCATGTTTTACCAGCTGTTCAGGTGATCTTTAGGTGTCTTATGCAGGCTATTGAGGACAGCTAAGTTTTTGCTAAAATTGTGACATCCTCGGGACTGGATGCGACCGATGGTCTGCAACGCAGAAGTAGTATCAGTGTAGTCTTTTATTGCTACGCCTGAATGAGGTCCACTGGTTTATCCTAGGACATCAGGTCCTCTTTAAAGGTCCTGTATTTTGACGGATCTCCCCTTTTTGGTGATGAAGTAAATCCTGCCATGAAATGTTTTAAGCAGACCCCCCCCCCCCCCCAGCATAACTCATGTTTGCAATTAATTTTAAAAAAATCGCAAAATTTGCACTTTTGTAACAAAAACCACAATTTTTGCAAAAGTGTAAACAAATTGTCATGTAAAAAAAAAAACATTGAGGCTGTTCCTCCTTTTTATTGGCTGTGCGCTGACACAATAAAAGGAGGGTGAACATGCTACTATGCGGCAGAGGTGTTAAACTTCTGTCAACTGCCTTTTAATTCCTTGAAAATTGGCAGGCTCGTCCTCTTGTGCCAGGCTCTCTGCTTACCTACCCTTCTCGCCAGGCCGCTTCACATCACGTTACATGTGCCCTAGTTGCGTTACACAAGGTAAAAAGGTTTTTAGCACAGTGAGATTTAGTGATTTACCTGAATTGCAGGCTGCTGAGAAGACTTTGGGACTCAAGCCAGGTTTCCCAGTCGGCAGCTCTGGCCATAACGCCACATCCTCTCCACCACACCCCCAACCACTCCTGTGGCTGTAAAAAAAACTTCAAGACACTTTCCCACTCCTTTCTTCACTCCAGAGTGTCTCTGCCACTCCATCAACCCTGGGCACCTTTGAAATGGTGGTTGTCGGATTTCAGAGAGCAGCTTTTTTCAAACGGAGAAATGCACTCTCTGGTATCAGACACCCACCTGTTAAAAGGCAAAATACTGGTGGACTCTCCACCAGTTCAGACTGATGTGTCGGTGTCAAGTAGTGATAGACCAAGACCCGAGGGTTATTTTTATGACACATGTTCTGCCTTCTGCATCAATACTGCAAAATTATAGGTTTAGAATCACAAGCGTTTTTAAAAAAAAAAAATTTTATTCCAACATTTGACATCCCGGGCCGCAAAATCGTGGAATGGTCTATGTAAGGAATAGAAACATGACACTTTTTTTTGGGGGGGGGGGGGGGGGGTGACTTTCCTGCTCCCACAAAGCAATTCCACCAACAATTTGGAATTCTCCATGGCATTTCCGCCAGACTGCTCCTCCTGCACAGCAGCCCTTTCGTGGCACACGCTGCTCTCAAAAATAAAGAGAGCAGCAGCGACAAAGTGCGTCCCACTCTCTTAGCAGCAACAAGTCAACATTACTTTAGCGCGTACTTGCTGGCACACCGCCACCCTATCTTAAGCAGGTTCTAATATTTCCTTCCTCCATGGGTGGCAGGTCATGACAGAAAAGTGGATCCTCCAAATTGTCGATCAGGGTCATGCCTCTTCATTCATTTCAGGCAAAGGGCCATAGGTAGGGTTTCAGCCTTAGAAGTAGGAACTGGGTGTTACTCCTGCTACTTACTTGTGCTAAAGGACAACAGAAGCCTTAGACCTGTTTTCATTCTTTGCCCTCTCAATTGCTTCTAAAGAAAGGAAGGACAAATTTAAGATGCTCAGTCTGGCCCAGGTCCTGTGTGCCCTAGACTCTGAAGACTGAATTGTTACATTGAACCTGAAAGACTATTTTCACATAAGCACTTGCGGTTCACTATGGGCCAGGATAATTTTCGATTCGCAGTGCTTCCCTTCGGTCTCACCGATGTTAATTAAAGTGATGGTGGTCACAGCACATCTACGGAGGTCAGGGGTACCAGTCTTCCCCTGCCTCGACTGCTGTTGGATACTGGCAGACCAAAGGCAGTTGTGAACCACCTTCAGATGATGGCGAACCTCCTAACATCATTGGAGTTCACGATCAATGAGCTGAAGTCCCACCTGACTGGCTCCAATGAAAGTGAGCATCTGAAGCAGTCTGGATATGGTACACATCCAGATTTTCCCTACGAAATGGAGAATTCAGTATAAGCTCCTGATGTTTCAGCTTCTGTCCTGGATCTCACATCCATGCTTAGAGATAGAGCAGTGGCAGCTGTCCTACTTTGACCTGCTCCCAAGTTGTCATTTTGGCAGAGAAGAGTCCCTCCACAATATCAGTGCATGCCAGTGTTGGGACAAAATTATAGCTTGGTTTTGCACCTGACAAATGTACCCTCTACAGGTAAATTTTCTGAAGTGGTACTGTTTGTTCTGTCCCTCATCCAGCTTTTTCAACTTGCTTGCGGTTGCTGGATCAGTGTTTATTTAAATCCCTGATGGTGATGAGTTTTTGGAAACATTTGTTTCCACCTAGACCCTTTGTTCTACTTCAGTGAGCCTTGAATTTAGTCCTCGCTTTATGGATTTGCACCCCTTTTGAATAGCTGCTCGGTTGTCCTACGAGGGTTCTGAATTGAAGAGTCTCTTATTGCCACAACTTTAGCTAGATATAAATCCACCTTTTTTCAGTTCTTCTGTCAGTCTATTACCCTTCCAGCAATCTTTGCTCTGCCTCACACCTCTAAAGAAGAAGCGAGAGAATATTATTTAGACTCTAAAAGAGCGTTGAGTTACTAGATCGATCGAGCCAGGGGCCACTGAGTGGGTGAACAGCTCTTTGGTATGTTTTTTATTTTATTTTTTAGGAGCAAAGCACTGCAAAAGCAAACTATCTCCTGATGGATGATTCTCTGCATGAAATTCTATGAAGTACTGGTGACCAAACCAAACCCTCAGACGTCTTGTGGTCTCATTCCACCAAGCCACAGCTGCTGTCACTGTTTTAATGTGTTGTGCTGACCTTTGCATCTGTCAGATAGCTACCTAGGCTTCAGTGCTCACCTTTACGTAGCACTACTGCCTTGAAAGTCCGATCTGTTAAAGTGTATCTTGCTTGCTCTGTCCTGCAGGACATTTTGGTGTGAACCAGTTCACATACCCACCATCTTGGGATGCACTTCTTTATCTATTCACAAGGTGAGCAATTGGCGATTGGAAGTATCCGTCAGAAGAGCAAGTTACTCTGTCAAGTAATGAACTTTCTGGTGGATACACTCACTCCAGATTCCTCAGACTCTTCTACCTTCCTGTTCTGTGCACTGGAATCATTTACATCTAAGAAGGTTCCAATCCAGAGATCTGCACACTGGTCATACCAATTAGCTGATGAGCTCTGCGTCTGAGTGCAAGGACAACTTTAAAAAGCAACTGTCAGTGTACATGGGTAGTGCATATATGCAGCTCTGCGTCTGTGCAGAGCCACCCAACCCCATCTAGTGGTGCATGGGAGAAGGGCTCTAAAGGTTTCCGGATCAAGTCTGCTGCCTGGGGAGTATTCACAAGAATATGCAGTTAGCTAGAGTATCCACAGGAAAAATTGTTGGGCAGAGGAGTTGGCCTGACAGCTAGGGCTGTCGACCTGGAATCTGGGGAACCGGGTTCGAGTCTCGGCAATGACGCTGAACATCCTGTGATTCTTGGCAAATCACTTAATCTCCATGTACCTAACAAAAAAAGTGTCCTCATGTAACGTAACTGGTGCTATGTAAAGTGCTCTGATACCAGATACTGGGTCAAGTTCGTGCTATATAAAACTCCGTAAAAAAAAAAAAAAGTGTAACTTGTTTGTCAGTCCACACTGGTGGTTCCTATATGTGGCTTTGCATCATCACTTCCTGGGAAGGTTGAAGCTGTTGCGTAAGTCTTAACTGAGACTTCTACCAGCACAGTGGCACCCTTTCAGTTGAAAATTCTGGATTCATTCTAGCACCAGGGCATATTCAGAAGGTGAGCAATCTTTGGTTGGAATATTCCCCACCGAAGAATCATCACTGAACATAAGGGTTTTGGTGTCCAATAGCTTGGCTTTGATCACAGGTCGTTACCTACCTTTTGGGGGACTACATCTACTCTTTATAGCAATACTCCTGATCATCAGATGGACTGAATGCCTCTAAACAGATACTTAAATGTGTCCGATTCTGTGGACACTTTGGCCTGCTCTAGGTGTATTGCTGACGCACCACAGTCAAACGATCTTGTTCAACTGGATTTTCAGGAATGTCCAGTCTAGGCTTATGGACATGCCTTCATATGGAGAAAGACTTATTTTGGGGGGGAAAATGTGATTTAGAGTGAATCTTTTTGGTATTTGCATGCTCTGTGTTATTCTGCCATCTAAGAAGATGGGTCCAGAAATACTTTAGCTTGCCCCTCTTTTGCCTCTTTGTTGTTGTTCCAGTAAAAAAAAGGCTTAAGCGACTCGTATTTTCTTGTGCCAACCAATCTAATTAGGCAGCCAGTCGATCCAGAGGGATTTTCTGAGCTAGAACCATCCTTAACTAGGGAGCCCATACATAGAACAGGAGGAGTGCTATGAGGGAGATGGTAAATAAGAGACCCACTTGACATTATGCACTTTCTAAGAAGGCAACCGGAACAATCGTTATACAGATTCACCAGAGGGGGATTTGATACACCTCTTTCTAGCCATTCACCCCCTGTCGACTTTTCACGTTCTAGTGCTCTCATTAAAAGGAAGGCTGATACTGAAGGGGATAACTAGAAGATAAGCAGACAGACCTGTTTCCTGTTAGAAACAGAACTGTCAGCACCAAGACACTATTCTTACCCGTGTTGCCCAGCATTATTGACCAAAGGAAAGTAGTATTCAAAGAGCCAGCATCCTCGGAAGTCTTAACACCTGATAGAGGAAAAAATGCTAGCCCTTAACACCACACCCTACATACTTTGAGAAAAAGTTCCAGCTCATTTGATCGTGTCAACGGCCAGGGCATAGACCAGTGTTTCCGCCTCCACTGGGCCACCAACAAAAGGGAGCAAAAGGCTGGACTTGGTAGGCACAGAGATGTAAAGATATTTTTCCACACAGTGGAGGATTGCAAACTCTGCTCTGTTGAACATAGGGCCACCAATAGTGTAAAGAAATTAATGAAATACCTACAAGACCAAAACAGAAATTGACTAAAACCAGAAAATGGGATGGCAAAGCGATGGGCAATACAATGTTTCAACCCGCACTGGATGCAGGTGGCACAGCAAGTTGGCGG
The DNA here is from genome assembly GCF_964204655.1 of Triturus cristatus. Lineage (NCBI taxonomy): Eukaryota > Metazoa > Chordata > Amphibia > Caudata > Salamandridae > Triturus > Triturus cristatus. Next base: position 1,658,210,617 of record NC_140590.1, on the reverse strand, counting down.
ATGTGTACAGGAAACACTTTACCGAAGGTCTCTGGCTTTAAACAGGAGGCCCAGGCCTCAATCATAATCCATAATCATAATTTTCACTTAGGAGAACCTGTTCTCTTCAGCTGTAAATGACCCATAGAGAAGATTAAGAAAGACAGTGACACAGCCAATGCCTTGCATTTTAAGGATGGCTTCAAAAGAGACCTAATGCCCACGAGCAGATTCCTTGTAAGGGACTTTGTTTCCATCATACATCCTCACAAGCTATTGCTGCACAAGACCAAAAATACCAAAGCCAGCCCTTGCGTGTGGGGGAGTAGCCAACCCGCCAGATAGTCCTATTCTTGAACAAATTAAAAAACAAAACACAATTTGAGATTACCACATTGCAGGAGGCCATACTCCCCTGAGGGAAGGGGACTACAGGCACAAGAAATACATCGGGTTTGTTGTAAAAATGTACACATTACCAGCTCAAGTTCCCCTGTTGAGAATAAAGTTGGCAGCTCACTGGAGGTAGTAGGGGATACATGTGTATTCTACCTAAATGACTGACTGGTAAAGGAAATGGTTAGATGGGATACAGAAGCTGATGCAACATTACAAAAACTGGATTTCTACCTGGATATGCGGAGATTGTACCCACTTCCAGAGAAACAAAACGTCTTCCCCTGGGGCTGCCCAGAACTCAAAAAAAGGGAGGGTGTTCCCAGTGCAAAAGTCTTTGTAGTGACACAGAAGGAACAGTGTCACATTGAGAACATTGATGAAACTGTTAGGAATGTCTGCTTAATTGTATCCCAATAATCCATTTTGCAAGGCTTCACATGCGACCGTCCAAGAGAGTGGCTCCAAAGACTGGGAAGGTCTAGTGATTGTCAAGACACCCCCCTCCCGCCGCACTGCGCACACAGTAAACGAAGCATCCGGGCAGCAGAACTGTTATTGTGTTCAAACTAAAGACTGTTCAGAACAAAAGCAGAGGTGCACCACACAACGGAACTTGATCAATAAGGACAGTTATAAAGTCCATATCCACAAAAGAGTAAAATTTTCTTTTTATTCCATTTTCATTTCACATAGATAAAACAGTCCAGTTCTAATCGCTCAACACACAGTACAGCCTACGTGTTTCGTCCTAATGCAGGACTTCTTCAGGGCACTAGATGATGGTGTCAAACACTTCCATGAGCTGGAAGGTCATAAGATTCCCTGCTAGTGAGCTGTTTCCCGTCTGGTATGTTATTATATCTGAAAGAAACACGTTAGTTAGATTCCTTACCTTAGAATATCCCCAGGCGTCTGGCTGGATCCGCAAAGATTTTTGTAGCAATACCCCTTGCGCGTCGCTAGGCGTAGTCTGCGGCTCCGCATCCGTTGTTGGCGTCGTGCTCCGGAATGACGTCGTCTGAGTACTTGGACGCCGCTCTCGCGCGCTGACGTCAGTTCTTCTTTTTTCCACGCCAGACAGCGCCGATCCGGGAAGAGCTTACCCCTTAGTCAATTTTTTACTAAACTTTTTTGACTCTTTTTGGTCTCCTTTCGACTCGACTCTGGTGCTGGTAGGATGCCTGGGTTTAAAGCCTGTGACTCCTGTCATCAATTGATGTCGGTGACAGACCACCATCGCCGGTGCCTTTACTGCCTGGGGGCCGACCATGACGCGGAGTCGTGCCCCGATTGTCAGGCCTTGACCTCGAAGGCGAGGCGGGAGCGGTCCCGTAAGCTTCTCGAGCTTCGGCACTCTGCTCCGCGCCGCTCACTGTCCCGGTCCAGGAGGAGGTCCAAGGACTTGTTGCGGAGCCGCAGTCACCATCATCGCACGTCGGGCTCTAAGTCTCCGGGTAAGTCGAAGCGATCTAAGAAGTCCAAGAGGCGATACCGCTCTTCGGACTCCCCTCGCCGGCCGCGCGACTCTGCCGAGGGTCAGGGTTGTCCCACCCCCGCGGCTCCATCGGAGCCGCGTCCGTCCCCATACCCGCCGGTCCCTGGGACTGACGCGACTCCGGCGGAGGTCAGTGCCTTCCTCTCGGCCATGAGGGGCCTGGCTCCGCCGTCGACTTCTGCCGGCGTGCCGTCGGGCCCCGCGGGCTTGACTGGGCGACCTTGCGTGTTGGCGGCTCCGGCGCCGTTGACGCCTTCGGTCCCGACGCCACAGGTCCCCGAGCGATCCAGGCCTGGATCTCCGTCGGCGCCGGTCGACCTCACAACGCCTCCTCCGCTGACACCGGTTCTGCCCCCGGCGCCTTCTCCGGACGACGCCGTTCCCCGGTTTAGCCCTTGCCCGGCGCCGTTTGACGCCGCACCCGACGCCGATGGATGAGCGGTTCATCTACCGCCTGGCTCCGATCATTCCTCCTGTTTATCAGGAATCGGATGACAGGGGCGACTGGGAGGGGTCTGAGGACCCTATGGCCATACAGGGCCAACTTTCACAGGACTGGGCAGACGAACTGGGGGATGCCAGTGGTCTGGACACTTCCCCAGACGCTGGTTTAATCTCTCCGACTGTGACCTCGGAGGAAGGTGCAGCTTTTTTAGTGGTGATGCGCAAGGCGGCCGCAGCCCTGGGGCTCGAGCTGCCGGCTGTGGTCGTGAGGACGAACGTCCTCAGAGGTGCTTCAACCGTCAGCAAGCTCCACTGAGCCTCTGTTGCAGTTCAATGAGACCCTCATTGACGTTCTGCAGGGCACTTGGTCCAAGCCCTCCACAGTTCCTCCAGTGGATCGGAACGTGGCCCGGCGCCACCGCCCTGCTCCGGACGACCCCCCAGTTTCCTGTCCCAACACCCCACCCCAGAGAGTCTGGTTATCCAGGCCTCCACTTCCCAATCCTCCTTCCCGTCCGCCCCTCCGGATCGGGAATCCAAGAGTCTAAAACAGTTCGGAAAGAAGCTGTTCTCTTCCCTGAGTTTGGGCCTGCGGTCTTTGAACACCACTTGCCTCTTGGACCGTTTCTCCCACTCTCTGTGGGATGCGGTGGAGTACGTGCTGCCGCTGTGTCCGGAGGAGGCCCGGACACGTCTCTCCCAGGCGTTTGCTGACAGGCGAGATGCAGCACGACATGCCATACGGTGTGGACTAGACACCACCGACTCGCTGGGTAGGGCGATTTCCACCACGGTGGCGCTCCGGCGCCACGCCTGGCTGCGGTCCACGTCTTTTTCCGGGGATGTCCAGAGTTCCCTCATGGATATGCCCTTTGATGGCACTCGCCTTTTTGGTGAGAAGGCGGGTAGTGCGCTGGCTCGATATAAGGACTTCCGGGCTACGGCCAGGTCCTTGGGTCTCTCGGCCCCACGGCCGCAAACTTCTGCCTTTCGCCCCTTTCATGGCCACGGAAGGGGCGCCTCCTCACGTCCGCCTAGCCACCGGCCGCAGAACCAATCTGGTCGCGGATGTGGATTCTGCCGTGGCGGTACTGGAGGACAACGTGCCGGTCCGTCCACATCCACCCCGGCAGCATCCGCCTCAAAGCCCTCCTAGTCCGAGCTTTCAGGCCCATTCCACGCTAGTGGGCGGCAGAGTTCGCCATCACCTGCTCCACTGGCGATCCATCACTTAGGACAGGTGGGTGCTGCAAATCATCCGAAGGGGCTACTCCCTCCCCTTCGAGACGACCCCTCCAGCCATGCCACCGCAGTGCCACCGTATATCGGAGGATCACTTGAATCTTCTGCGGGAGGAAGTTACGGCCCTCTTGGCCAAAGAGGCCGTCGAGCGCGTTCCTGGTCCAGAAGTAGGCCGTAGTTGCTATTCCCACTACTTTCTGGTTCCCAAGAAGGGCAAAGGGGGCCTACGCCCTATCTTGGACCTCAGGAGCATCAACGCCTTCCTCCGGAAGGAACGGTTCAAGATGCTAACTTAAGCTCAGGTTCTGGCTGCCCTGGACCCTGGAGACTGGATGGTAGCGTTGGACTTGCAGGACGCCTATTTTCACATCCCCGTCATGCCAGCTCACCGGTGTTATCTGCGGTTCACGGTGGGTCAGGAGCACTTTCAGTTCACCGTGCTCCCCTTCGGCCTCACCAGTGCCCCCCAGGTGTTCACGAAAGTGATGGCGGTGGTCGCAGCTCATCTGCGCAGATCGGGGGTTCCAGTCTTCCCCTATCTCGACGACTGGCTGTTGAAAGCGGGCTCGCCCCAGCAGGTCGTCTCCCACCTCCAGACTACGGCCGACCTCCTGCATTTGCTGGGGTTCTCCATCAACGTCCCTCCCAGAAGCTCCTCTTCATCGGAGCGGTTCTCGATTCGGCGCAGTTCCGGGCTTATCCTCCGGAACAGCGGGTCCGGTATATTCAGGCTCTGATTCCCATCTTTCGGCCTCTATCCTGGGTTTCGGTCAGGTTGGTGCTGCGGCTTCTGGGGCTGATAGCCTCTTGCATCCTGTTGGTGCATTACGTCAGGTGGCGAATGCGGGCTCTGCAGTGCGACCTGAAGTTTCAGTGGGCCCAGCATCGAGGCAACCTGTCCGACCATGTCTTGATCTCGGAGGGCACTGCGCAACAGTTGCAGTGGTGGCTCACGGACCGCGATTGGGTCAGGTGCAGATGCCTCTCCCTACCCCATCCGGAGCACGTAGTAGTGACGGATGCGTCCCTCCTGGAATGGGGGGGGGCCATATGGGAGAGGCGGGGATCAGAGGCCTCTGGTCTCCGGCGGAGTCTCACCTCCATATCAACTTGTTGGAGCTGAGAGTGATCCGGCTTGCACTGAAAGCCTTCCTTCCCTCTGTCCGGGGAAGTGTCGTGCAGGTGTTCACGGACCACACCACCGCCATGTGGTATTGCAACAAACAGGGCGGGGTGGGGTTGTGGACCCTTGTCAGGAGGCTCCGCGCATCTGGACATGGCTGGAACACCAGGGCATCATCCTGGTGGATCAACATCTGGCGGGCTCTCTGAACGCCAGAGCAGACTAACTCAGCCGCCGTTGCATGATGGATCACGAATGGCGTCTGAACTCTGACGTGGCGCAAGGTCTTTCTGCAGTGGGGAGAGCCTTGGTTAGATCTATTCGCCACCGAAGAGAACGCGCAATGTCAGCAGTTCTGCGCGTTGGAAATTCCAAGGTGGCACTCGCTCGGAGACGCTTTTCGTCTCGAGTGGAGTTGCGGTCTGTTGTACGCCTTTCCGTCTATACCACTTCTGCCCAGAGTGCTGAAGATCACGCGCGACCGGGCCCAAGGTATCTTCGTGGCTCCGGATTGGGCACGAAGGTACTGGTATCCCGAGCTACTCAGTATGTCAATCGATCCTCCGATACGACTGCCTCTCCAGGAGGACCTTCTGTCGCAGCAGCAGGGGATGGTCCTCCACCCGAACTTGTCCAGTCTCCACCTCCATGCGTGGAGATTGAGCGGCGACAGTTGATGCCATTTGACTTGCCTCCTGAAGTCTGTGATGTGATTCTGGCAGCCAGGCGTCCCTCCACAAAATCTGTATACGCCTGCAGGTGGAACAAATTTGTGGCATGGTGCACAGCAAAGGCTGTGGATCCCCTTTCCGCCCCTCTTTCTGAGGTTCTCCTGTTTCTTCTTTCTTTGGCCCAGCAGGGCTCTGCTCTGGGCACCTTGAAAGGTTATCTTTCTGCAATCTCTGCTTTCTTACGGCTTCCTGATCAGCCTTCTCTTTTCAAGTCCCCTGTTTCACGTTTTCTTAAAGGCATTACTCACATGTTTCCTCCTGTCCCCTTCGTAATGCCTCAGTGGGATTTGAATCTTGTCTTGACCTTTCTGATATGCGCTCCCTTTGAGCCCCTTCACAATTGTCCACTTCGTCTTCTGACTCTTAAGACTGCTTTCTTGGTTGCTATCACCTTGGCTAGACGGGTGAGTGAGCTCCAGGCTCTGTCATCTAAGCCTCCCTTTCTTTCTGTTCATCCGGACAAGGTTGTCCTCCGGACTCGTCCTTTTCTTCCTAAAGTGGTGAACCCCTTTCACATTGGGCAATCGGTCACTTTGCCCACCTTCTTTCCGCCTCCGCATCTTGAGAAAGAGAGGCTCCACCGTCTTGACCCAAAACGTACGCTGTCCTTTTATTTGGACCGCACCAGACAGTTCTGGGTGGACGACCAACTTTTTGTTGGATACTTAGGTGCTAAGAAGGGGAGAGCCGTACACAAACTGACCATCTCACGGTGGGTCGTCTTGTGTATAAAAGTTTGTTACTCCTGTTGGGCTGAGAGCCCATTCCACCCGGGCCACGGCGGTGACTACTGTCCTGGGACGGGGAGTTCCTTTGCAGGACATCTCAGGCGGCGACGTGGGCCTCACTGCACACGTTCGCCAAGCACTATTACCTGGACAGCCAAGTCCGGAGAGATGGCTTATTTGGCCGTTCTGTTCTCCAGGACTTTCTGGTGTGATCTTCGTTCGCAGACCCTCCACCGGGGTTGGTATTGCTGGGGTATCTATTCTAAGTTGAGGAATCAAACTAACGTGTTTCTTTCAGATGAACAAGTTACTTCCCTTCGGTAACGATGTATCTGTAAGAAACATTACTTAGTTAGATTCCTCACCGACCCACCCATCCTCCCCGCTCTGCGAACCGACATCTAGGGTTAAGGTCATCCTGTTCAGGGCCCTAGACTTTTTGGCACCAGTGTCGGTCTCTTGCATGGCTCTGCGTTCCTGGCGCGGAGAGCTATGTACAAGAACTGACATCGGTACGTGAGGGCGGCGTCTAAGTACTCCGTCATTCTGGCGCACAACACCAACGACGGACGCGGAGCCGCAGACGACGCCTAGCGACGCGCAAGGGGTATTGCTACAAAAATCTTTCCGGATCCAGCCTGACGCCTGGGGATATTCTAAGGTGAGGAATCTAACTGTTTCTTACAGATACATCGTTACCGAAGGTAAGTAACTTGTTCATCAAGAATTAGAGCAGTGTATATAAAGGCCACGATCAAATAATGACTAAAAGTCACGTCCCACAATGGTGAAGTCCAACACCGCCAGGTTATGTTGCGATGGTGTTCAAAGCAAGTCCTGTAGGAGTCTATCTTTAGTTTTTCACGCGAAAGCCTAGAAGTAAGAGGTAACGCCACTTGATGAGGGATAGGCTTGTGCAATAAGTAACACCGCTAGACCTATAATACATTCGAGCAGAGGGGACGTCCCATCGCAAAGCAACTCTTAAGTTGCAAACCAAATGGGCAGGAAACCAACAGCCTAGATAAGACTGTCGCGGTCAACGGGAGCGCTGGGGATCGTATCAGTAACGGAGAGCCGGGCAGGAGTTACCTCTCTTACTGAAGGAACTAAATCCTACGCCCGATCCAAGCTAGGACAGTAGACATGGAATTGGTCTATAGAAAGAGATGACATGTACAGTCCTGGCAGGTGTGCACAAGGGGCTCGTCACAAGAGAGGGAGCTGAAATAGGAGGTGGTATACTAACTTTCAGTGGTCGGGAACACCAGAAATACTTGTTTGAAACAAATCCCTAAACTTTGTGTCCACACATTAACACCACATGTCTCTGTGGCATGCCCTTTTTTATAGATTGGTCAAAGAACTTTGCATACACTTTTTTCATGGATACATACAATACCCTGTAGTGATAAAACATGCTCAAACGGGCGTTGTTACTACTAGCTTTGCAGCGGGCCAGACACACTTGATTCTCCTATCTGGTAGAAATTGAGTGTTGGAGTAATGAAACTACCAATACCTCAATCAATAATTTGTAAAGCGCACTACATACCCGCAAGGGTTTCAAGGTGCTGAGGGTGGGGAGTGGGGGGGTGCTGTTGCTACTGGTCGAACAGCCATGTCTTGAGTTGTCTCCTGAAGGCTAGAAGGTCTTAGGTTTGTCGTAGGGTGAGGGGGAGGGTGTTCCAGGTATTGGCGGCGCGGTGGGAGAAGGATTTGCCTCCGGCTGTGTTTCTACGGATGTGTGGGATGGTAGCCAGGGAGAGGTCTGCGGAGCTGAGTTTCTTGTTTGGTACATAGGAGAGTCGACTGTTAAGATAAGCTGGGCCGGTCTTGTGGAGTGCCTCGTGTGCGTGGATCAGGAGCTTGAAGGAGATTCTTTTGTCGACGGAGCCAATGCAGATTCCTCAGGTGGGGGGATGATGTGGTCGCGGCGCCGGCGTCGAGGATCAGGCGTGCGGAGGCATTCTGGATTCTTTGCAGTCTGGGCTTGGCCTTGGTCGGGGCTCCGGCGTAGAGGGGGCGTTTCCGTAGTAGTCTGCTGCGGACTAGGGCCTGGGTGACTGTTTTCTTTGTGTCTGTCTGGATCCATCTGTAGATCTTGTGGAGCATACAGAGGGTGTTGAAGCAGGTGGAGGAGACAGCGTTGACTTGTTTGGTCATGGTGAGTTTCGAGTCAAGGATGACTCCCAGGTTGCGTGCGTGGTTGGTGGGTGTGGGGGGTGTCTCCAGCGACGCGGGCCACCAGGAGTCATCCCATGCTGAGGGTTGGGCCCGAGGATGATGATCTCAGTCTTGTCTGTGTTCAACTTAAGGTGGCTATCCTCCATCCAGTCGGCGACGACCTTCATTCCCTGATGGAGGTTGGATTTGGCGGTGAGGGGGGTCCTTGGTGAGGGAAGAGGATCAGTTGTGGGTCGTCGGCGTAGGGGATTAGGTTGAGGTCGTGGTGTCGGGCGATACGTGCGAGAGGCGCCATGTAGACGTTGAACAGCGTCGGGCTGAGGGAGGATCCCTGAGGGACGCCGCAGATGATCTCGGAGGCTTTGGATCGGAACGTGGGGAGGAAGGAGGAGGTCCAGTCCGGGGCCTGGTCTCGGATCCCGGAGTCGTGTGCGTAGTGAACGGTGGAAGACTCGCTAACAATCCAAGAGGGATACAATTTACCCGGAACCAAGCAGCCTCCGCCTAGCAGTGTGGCTCCGAGTGTGGACCTATGACAAAGATGCATGGAAGTCCTTGAAGTCAGGAGGCCACCCACACAAGTGCTAAACTACCAACAGCACAGTGAAAATGTAACCCGATCTAACAAGACACAGCAGTGATCATATATTTAACCCACCTATTGGCTGAGAAACTCCATAAAGGTACATCTTGCAGCAAGAGCTGCATACACTAGAGTCCCCACATTGAAATGTTTATTCACACCAGCAGTCGATAAAAGGTCCCAAGAAGGAGTGAGACGAATCACACCACCAGTGTCGGCAGCCACACCTGAGTAATCCAAATCTGGTTCTAACACAGCTTGTTAAGGCAGCCTTTGAGCCGCTGTACAAAGGTTCACTAATATGCTTAAAACGTTCAGTTTGTATCACATCATAAGCAGAGTTAGTGAAAGCAAGCATTCTCCGTACAGGAACCATACCTGCAAATACACATGGGCAGGGTGGTCTTCTTACCCAAGGTAATATCCCACTTCATGCAAGTTAAAATACAACTGGCTTTTTTCAGCAGTCAAAAACACGCAGAAAGAGCACTACAAACACTGGATGTCAGATTAATTGGAAACTTAAGTGGAGAGGAGGGACAAGACCAGGATTGTATGAGAAAATCTCAAGGTATATTGAGACTGGGCAGCACTTGGTCGACACTGATGAATTTGCACCCTAAACTATGCTGTTTACCAGGAACAGTGAGAGTACTCTAGAAAGTGAGGCAACTTAACATATTCTAGGATTAATTAAAGCGAATGGCATTCTTTAAGAATGGATTCAGCACAGAACATGGCATTTCATGACACAGTCAAAGACTCCATTGTCTGATTTCTATCAAAATCTTAGTTTGAAACTTTGAGGTGAAAAAAGCCAATATGTGAAAGTTGCTCAGACTATTACTGGAATAACTCAGTAAAGAAACTAAAGTAGAAACAGGCCCCTGTTGAGTACATTGCCATATCTTTATCCCCTTTTACATGAGGTTGCGAATGATGACCCAATCTGATGCTTTATTCGGGTCTCTGATGGTCGAGATCCTCATGTTCACCAGATGGCTAATTTTGCCACAACAGACTTAAGTGGTAGAGAAATTTAGTTTATGATCACATCCCATCCAAACTACATATTAATAGAAGCTGGTTGCACATGCCACCAAGAATAAAAAGCCATATTTCTGAAAAGGGATGGAGGTTAAATAAAATAATCTAACACCAACTAATATCCGACTCCGTGAACAGAGCTTGTTCCTCAAGCGCAGCATTGCCTGTTTATTCTTCCACTGTTCGCTCTCTGTAAACAGGCCATTCAATCTGGTTCTTATCTTGGCTCATTTGCTATGCATTCATAAAACCTGTCAAATGTCAGGCGTTGTCTTCTGAGAGCCTAGTGTTTACTTTCCTTTCTCTGACTTCAGTGTGAGGATTTATGTAATCTTGCTGTGAAAGGAAAGGTTTTCTTCTAGCACACAACAAAATGTAAGTGTGTAAATGAACTGTGCAGACAATTCAGAATATAGCCGATTTGGGAAAGAAAGCACAAATGAAGCACATTTTTTGAAAATCTGAAGTGTGGTGGAAACATATTTTAATTGCCTCAGAACAAATCAATACACTGGGTGATGACATCTCCGCACATTATCGTTAGTGCACTGTATACTTGTAGCAGTAAAACTATCTTTCTGCAAATTTTACTTAATTTCACTCAAAAATGTGTTGTCTGTAATGGCAGTGCACCAGCACACCATGTATACTGCGCTTAACAACACTCTAGTCCCCTTATTCTACATAAAACTATGACACGCCTTTCCAAAACACTCAACTCTATGATACTCTAATCAACTCTGCAACACGCCAGTCCACAAACCAAGGCTGCTTTGAGCTGCTATCAATTTAGTGACCAGTATCCTGACTATAGTCTAGTTCTGAGGTTTTTTTCAAAATTTAAATCCCTGCAAGGTCTTCTCGAGGGTTGTTTCTGGTACTTATGGGAAGTAAATTCTTAAACCGTTTGAGGAATGGATTTAGTAAATGTATGTAGGGCCATTTTTAAGTAATTTGTACTGCGAGGTGTATGAGGGATATCATTACATCTATTTGGCCCGAATTAGTGTCTGTTTAAAGGCCTTTTTTTGCCTATGACCCACTGTGGATACTGCTGTTTTTCCACAATGTACTAATTGTCATTACAATTATTTTGACTTTTAATCTCATCCGACTTTGGATATATTCAGGAGGTTTGTGACGTGTTCTTCTCGTACCGTGGGTTACTAGTCACCTAACACATCTCGGAAACAGATAAGCTGTATTGGAAATGCAAGCTGCTGAGGCTATGGTGTATATTTTCTCGCCATCTAGCGGCTTTGTCCAGAATTTCAGTTTGTTTTTCTTAAACTATAAACCCTGTTTGGCCGCAGTCCTCATGAGTGAAAGTTGACTCAAGTTACATCAGCTATTTGTGTCCCTAGTTAGGGATGCTGGCACCGGCCCGGCCTCCATGATAACTTCATAGAACATGTTTTACCCGTCAGGGCACCAAAACAACCAGGAAAAGAAAACCTCCGGGGAGTTGCTTGGTAGCTGCGACTGTTTTTTGCTTATGGGCTTGCTTGTAGTTCAAATTGAAAGTTTTTTTGTTTATCATAATTTAGCGCTAGCAAGCCAGTTGTTGCATATTTAACAAGTATGCTGCCTGAGTTTTTAATTTTTTGATTGCATTGTTGCAAGGGATTGAATAAGCCAAGAGACGGAACCAATACAGTGAATCTTGTGGCTTTCCTAAGCAGAGCTAGTATTTATGTAGCGTATAACTGTTATGTAGCTGCATGCGAGTCTGAAATATACTTCACTTCACTGAACAACTTATCAATTGGCTCAAAAGCCGGAAAATAGCAATGGAGGCCGGTACCTTAAGATAAGCACCACAACCAAAGTTTCCCCACAGCCAAGCTTCCCTACACTAACTAGTTGGTGCTTTCTGACTTCGGCCCATCAACTAACCACAGTTTGCAGTTAAGGTTACCAGAGAATCTCTTCATAAACTTTCACCGAAAAGTTATCCCGATCCTCCCAACTGGGCCTGTAGACTATCCTATCCACAAGTTCTTGATTCCACTGTTCCAGACTGCGGTTGAACATAGTCATGTACTCAACAGTCCTATGTTCCATCCTGGAGCAAGTAAAGCTGTTGTAAAATGTCGACCCTTGGTGTCTGTACCCGGAAATATGTAAAGAAAACCACATCAAACTACTCTGAACTGTAATCATCCCAAGTACTTAAGGTTAAGTGATTGCCTAGATGACTCACACAGTGTACTGGAAGCAGCCTCCGAGTACCAGCCTGTGCAAGCATTGCCCTTTCTGACTCCACCTGCTTTGCAGCCACCAGTGTTTGTAGTGTACCCATATTGTACAGCTCTAGAAGGAAAGTCATACATTCACTTTTACATCTTTTAGTTGAGCCCTTTGTAAGGTCTGCTTTCCAAATTTGTCATAGTTGACCACTAAGAAGAGCATCCTTCTAATTGCTTTTCCTGCATTTGTAATCAACTTTGCCGATGTGCATGTTTGTGTGAAGTTTAAAATTTCATGTTTTTAGCATAACTGATTATAGGCTTCATAGCTTTCAACTCAACCATGATTACTGATTAAAGCAAAATTAAATTTCCAGTGAACTGTGCAAGTTTTTGTGAAGTGTGTTTTTGTGACGTTACCTCTTGCGTCACCCGTTGACTATGGGAGTGCTGCAAGAACATAAACGCCTTGAACCCAACAGGAGCAAACTATGGCAACCTTTTTTTTTCTCTTCCCTTTCAAAGAATCTAAAACATTGGTGCTGAACGGGCCTTAACCCTTTAATTGTTGACCAAATAAATTGTTTTGGCATGTTCAAGTAGTGAATGGTCTTCATTAGATATGTAATGGCCTGTACTAGTGCCTGCAGCAGAATTTTAGACTCTTATGTATGCCCAGTGAGAAGTGCACAGTTTTGATAGTCACAAATTGCTGCAATCCATTGTAGTAGAATCGGTTAAGTTTAATTTTTTTTAAACCGGTTCTGTGCAATATAAACACTTCCTGGCCGAAGCTTACTGTATGTACAAAATTAAGCTGGTCCAGCTCATTGAGGAAACGTACGCGTGCAATTTAGAAAAGGTATTTTTTTTATGTTTATGTTGAACAATGACATCCAGGCTGATTGGAATAGGTCAACCTCACTAGTCTCACATCTCGTCTCCTTGAGCAAAACCACACAACGGAGCAGTGGGAATAATACAGTTAAAGGAAGACACCGCTGTGCAGGCAAAACCTAAACCGTGGCAGGGAGGGAGGTTGGGCTTTGGGATGGAGCATATTCACAGAATTCTCCTTAGCTTCAAAAATCATATTGGCATTACAATGCCACTCATTCAAAATATCCTCAAACCTGAATACTCTTTCAAAATTGCAGTTATTAAAAAAAAAAAAAAAATTACATTTTCAAACTCTACATGAAGCTACTTGCCACTCATTCCAATTCAACTTCTCCTGTTTCCAAAATCTGTCTTAAGTCTCAGAGAAAAGTGAGGTCCATGAGGATTACAGACTCATTTAATTCAAGTCTTACTTATGCACAGGGTTGAGAGTACACACAGAGCAGTCTCCCATTCTTTCAGCAAAGCTGCTGGAAGTCCCAGAGTAGTAAGTTTTACCAGTGGGAACAAAATTGTTGCAGCTCCCAGTGGTAGTTGCGGTTTTCCCCTTGCCCTTTTGGGTGGATCATCGAATGCCTAATTCAACACGGACCTCAACTCAGAAAGAAGAAAAATTAGAGCGACTGACTGGAGAAAAACAACCCCCTCCCCATCAAGCTCGAACAACTCAGAATAGAATGCAGACCATATAAAAAACATTCTTCCACAAAGCACTTGATAAAGCAAAAATCCGCCACAAATAAGTTTTCAATATCCTTAAACAACAAACTTCAAAGCCAGCTAAACCGAATCCATGAGTCTCCAAAAAACAATGTGACAAATCTGCAAAATTCTTTCATGATAATCTCAAAGATCAAACTATCCTTAACCCCCCCCCACACACACACACACACACACACGCCGCTGCCTCCCACTGGAAACTGCCCCCTCAGAATGGAGGAAAACTAGACTCCTTCGCCCTTGCCAAACCTCCACCCAACTCCTCTGGATGTAATATTTACCCAGTATCCTCCTCAACTCAAGAGCTGGAGGGGGTTCAACCTGCTCACGGGGGAAGACATATCAAAGATGATGGTGAAGTGCAAACCCGCCTTCCACCTAGCAGATCCTCTTCCCTTGGGAAGCGCCTCAACCACGCCCTAGCACTCCTCTGGACAAAGATAATAAACAGCTTCTTGTACAGTGGGTCAATGCCTGATTGCCTCAAACTAGGCCAAATCACTCCTTTACTGGAAACCTGGTGCTGACCCAGAGGACCTCAACACCTTCAGGCCCCATTGGTAACCCCTTTTTCCTGCCTAAAATACCTGAGAAATGGGTCCTCTCCCAACTCCTCAACTCCAATAATCTTTTTGACTCTTTCGAATCTGGTTTTAGAGAAGGATGTAGCACAAAAACAGCCCTACATAACATAGCAGATAAAATTCACAAGTCGCTGGATCCTGATAAATGCTGCCTACTTATCCGCCTTGACCCATCAGCGGCCTTCGACAGGGTCGATCACAAGATGCTTCTTGAATCCCTTCAAAAGTGTCATGAAATGGTTTACCTCATACCTTCATTATCACTCCCATAAAAATAAATAACTCGACCTCTGACACAACCACCATAACCATGGGTGTCCCCCCAAGGATCAGACCTTTTACCTACTCTCCAATATTTACAAAGAACCCCTCACCACTATACTAAAACAAGCTAACATCCTCTACCACCTCTATGCAGACGACACCCAACTCTACCTTGAAGTGTCCTCACTAGAAGACGCACAAAGACTAAACTCGACTCGAAGTCCAAAACTGACTCGCAACACCACCTAAAACTCAACCAAGATGAGACGGATATCCTGCTCCTGTCCAAAAATGGACAGACAACACAAATCCAAGAGCGGCTAAAAACCATTGATGCTCCGAATTGCTAATTGACGGTATCTGAATCAGTCAAATCTTTGGGGATCACCCAGGACCCAATTATGAGCCTGAGCCAACACATATACACAGCCAAAAGCGCATTCTACAACCTAAAGCTCTTACACAAAATCAAACCCTTCCTCAGCTGAACCCCCCCCCCCCCGAATGACCTAAAAACCGCCACTCAAGCGATGGTACGGTCTTAACCAGATTACGAAAATGCCACACTCACTGGCATTGCAAAGTCTCACCTAGCCCCCTTAAGAGTCTCACTAAATGTAGCAGCAAGGATGGTCACTGAAGTAAAAAGACTCAATCATATCTCCCCCTCCCTAAAAAAAATAATAATAATAATTTCAAGTGGCTCACGATCAAAGACTGCTGCAGCTTCAAAACAGTGTGCCTCACCACAAAGTCCTCCACAATAGGAAACCAGCCTACCTTGCGTCCAAACTATCAAAGGCAGGCCAGTCAAGAAATCCATACTCTTTTTTGCTCATCCCACCAAAAATCGCAAACAAAAAGCCCTTGGGCGCTCAATTTCGAGCAGTGCTCCCAAAATCTGGAACGCCCACCTAGTCCAGATCAGGACGAACCCCTCCTATATGAACTTCAAAAGACAACTAAAAGATCTCCCCAATCGACACCTCAACCCTCCGGACTTCACCTAGCCTACTACTTACAGTAGGCTTGCTCCTCTCCAGAACTTATGACCCCACTCTGAACAAATCTGATTTCCGCAATTCGTGTTTTCTCAACACTGTTTCAATCCTGTCTGTAAAGCGCTCCGATACCCCTGGGTCTTGCCAACGCTATATAAAACTCAATGAATAAATCTTGTCGTTCTGCTGTGCACAACTATACGCCATTCTTCAACACTACACTGTACGCCAGTACACTCTATGCCAATGCAGTCTACTCTGTCCCGCTCAGCTCTACGCCCTTGCATTTGTCATTGCACTTTACGCCACCGCCCGCTACCCTGCACTAATCCACGCCACTTCATTGTTCCCTGTAACAATCTACTCTACGCCACTCCACTCTGCCACTTGACACCACGCAACTCCACTCAGCGCCTCTCTGCTCTATTGCACTCGATGCGGCTGTTATCTATGACGCTGTACCACTACCGTACACCACTGCATACTAAGCTAATACACATCTAAGCCACTGTACTCTGTGCCATTTTACGATAGTGCACTCTTCAATACTGAACTCTGCCTCTCTGCACTCTATTCCAGTGCTCTCTACTTCCCTCTACTCTTCATCACTCCACTCTAGGCCATTTTACTTTGCACTTCTGCACACTACGCCACTCTGCACTACTGCACTCTATATCCCTCCAGGCCACTGCATTCTACATCAGTACTCTACACCACTGCGCTCAGCATTGCTCCACACTACCCAATTGCATTGTACATCACTACTCTGCACCACTGCACTCGGCCATTGTACTCTTCACTCTACTATGCACCACTAATCTATGCCACTGCACTCTACAAAACTATGCCAATATACTCGATATGAGTCCATTCCTCACCACTGCACTTTACTCTGCGCCAACACACTCCGCTCTATTCCACACTACTCTACTTTATGCCACTGCACTGTACGGCAGTGCACTCTACGCCACACTAGACCACTGCACTCTACAACACTACTCTGCAACACTGCACTCCACACCACTGAACTCTTTGCTACTCTGTACTGCTGCATTCTATGCACTTTACACCATTCTACATCACTTCACTCTGTGGCACTGCCCTCTACAGAACTATATTCTACTTTGCACCGTTCTATGCCACTTTACTCGGTACCACTCTACTGCACTGTATTCCACTCTGCTGCTGTACTGTACTCTGCTCTGCACCACTACACTCTACTATGCAACACTAATCTACGCCCCTACATTCTATGATGCTGGCTCTGCGCCAGTATACTCTGCAACCCTCTACACCAGTCCACTCTCCGCCACTCCACTTTGCGACACTCAATGCCACGCCACTCCACAACACACTACACTTTGCATTTCCACTCTACTACGCTCCACACCACTCCTACTCTAACTTTCAGCTATGTTGAACAGAAGCCACACACACTGGTGTGCAACATGGCTAAAAACGCCTTGGAAAAGCCAATAAATCTTGCATAGGTGCAACCTATTGACTTTGCCAATGCTTGTTAGATTTTGAAAGGCTTCTATTCAGAGTCAGGCCTACATCTTTCTGACTTGTCATTAAAAGTGGTCAAAACAAAGGAAATGGAGTATGGTTGAGTTTCACCCAGTGCAGGTACGTGAATGGTCTACTGGACAAAGGAAATGAGCGGAACTACCCCCAGCAGATAGTCTTTGCCCAGATATTTATGAACGGTGTACATGCAGGTAGGCCTATCCAAGATTCACATGCCCAGTTCAGACACAAAGGAGGATATCTTTTAGTAGAGTACATAGAAACCAGTCTAACTTTGAAGTACACTTTGCACTCGCGTCCCATATGTGATAAAGGCAAGAAATGCACTTGAGGGCTGGAAGAACAGTTAACGCAGAAAGACAATAGGCTGTCACCACAGGGAGTACGCTTTAACAGGCCTGCTCCACTTTGACTATAATCAAGCGGTCATCACTTCAGTCACCTTGTTGCTTAATCAAAAGGGTAGTGGGTACCCTAGTTCAGAAGTTGGCTATACTTGGGGTGCCCCCTGATATTACAACAGAGCTTATGTTGACTGTAGGAAAGTGCTCCTTTTTGCATGGTTATCCCCCACTTTTTTGCCTAATAAGGTGCACTTTGAGTGTACACTGGGTACCTGCCAATCAGGTTCCTGTGCTCTTTTCCAAAACTGTACCTTTGTTTCCACAATTGGCACCCCTCTGGCCCACATGTAAGTCCCTGGTAAAAGGTACCAGTGGTTCCAAGGGCCTTGTGACCAGAGAGGGTCAAAATGTATTGTGCCACCCACAGAGACCATTGCAGACTGTGTTTTGGTGCACAACATGGCACACATCCCTGTGTGCCATGCCCATAACCACTACCTGTGGCATAGGTAACTCACCCCTCTAGCAGGCCTCGCATCTCTAAGGCAGGGCGCACTGTACCACAGGTGAGGGCATAGACACTGTAGGGGCATATTGTTCATGCAGCTGAGTCCATTCTTAGACATTGTAAGTGCGGTGAAGCTATATTGAGTACAGGACTGGGAGTTTGTCATTACGAACTCCACAGCTCTTTGATGGCTGTACTGAATACTGAGAAGTTTGGTATCCAACTTCTCAGCACAATAAACCCACACTGATGCCAGTGTTTGATGTAATACAAAATGCTCACTCAGTGCATCTTGGAGATGCCCCCTGAAAAACAACCAACACCTTTGTGTCCAGCTGACTGGTCAGCACCAGCCTGCCACACAGACTGATGTGGGAGCCCTTGTGCTCTCGTGGGTCAGGGACAAAGGCTCCTTGGGGTAGAGGTGCTCCACACCTGCCCCCAAACCAGAACAGCTTTCAGGGCGGTGAGCCTCAAAGGCTTCCTGCCCTTTGATATGCTAGCCAGGGCCTCTCCCGCTAGTTAAGATACCTACCCCCCTGACCAAGCCCCACTTTCGGCGGCAAGGTAGACTGGAAAATTAGTAGCCAGGAGAGGTGTCCCTGAGGTAACCACCTTAAGAAATCCTCCATCTTGGATGGAAGGATTCTACCCAATCAGGTTAGGGGATGCCGCCTCTCCAAAAGGGAGGGGATATAGAGTGTAGTCACCCTAAAAGGCAATTAGCCTATTGGATACCAGCTGCCAGTATCTGTAACTCCCCTAAATTCAGTATTTAGGGACACCCCTGAACCTTGATCCTCAGATTCCTGCAACCTACAAAGAAGGACGAAGAAGGCGGCATGCAGCAAAGCTTGAAGACGACTGACTTGGCCCCAGCCCTACTGGCCTGTCTCCAACCTTCAGCGCCTGCGACCAAGACTATGCCTGTCCTAGGGCCAGCGACCCTGTCCAGAACCCTCGGACTCCGGATCCAGACAGACCCACAACCCCAGCCCACTCTGTACCTGACGCTCGGGGCCTGTCTGGGTGGCTCGCCTGTCCACAGACGTCCCCAATCGATCCAGACCTTGACTCATTCGGTGGCTCACCTCTCCTGGACCCCATCAAGTCACCTGCAGCCTCAACAGCAAGGGTTTACCTGAACTCGACCGTCTCCAGTGAAGACGATCCGATACCAAACTGCTCCCCTGGCCTCAGCCCCTGACTTTGGGGAGCCCAGCAGACGTGTCCAGGCATTGCCCGGCTTCGCCCGGCTTCCCAACTCACCTGTCCAGCTGGTGGACACCTTCATCCAGCCTCCTGGTCCTAGCCTGCAGCCTCTTTGTGCGACCGAGATCCTCCATTTGCTTGCAATAGGCACCCGACGCTGATTTGCACCCTGCACCTGGCCGTCCCTGTGCCACTGGTGGTTTAGCTTTGGTGCTGCATTGTGGTGCCCCCCATTGCATGCTTTAACACCCGGGGCTTGTGCCCTAAAACCGCAGATATCTACCTGCAATCTGCTCCTTGTTCAGCGTTGCCCTCAGTCTCCATTGACTAACACTGGGCTCAGTGACCTCTGCACCTGGCTGCCCCAGTGCCGCTAGTGGTGCAGTCCCTACCTTAACCCCTTCAGTGCCCATGACGAGCTGGACTCGTCATGGGCCGCGGTGGCGCTGTGCCCATGACGAGTCCAGCTCGTCATAGACCCCGCCCGCTAATGCAACGGCCGGCACTGGGCGGGGAAAGGGGCGGGCACTGAAGGGGTTAAACTGAGCCTTGCCAACTGTTGGTCCAATCCACTGGAAGAGTAAGTCATGTACTTGCCCGTTAATGCATATACCGGTTTTCCTTCCATAGGATTGCATTGCATTTCTCCTATTGCATTTAAACTGTCTATCTTTTAACAACTGATTAGTTCTACTGTTTGACAGACCATGCAAAAGTATTCCTACAACTGTAAATAATTTCTACTGCCTTGCAAAACAATTTCTACTGCATCTTGAAAAGTATTATTGCTATTCTTGAAACTGTTACATACCTGCAACTGAGTTCCTCGGTTGTAAAATAAAATGACAAAGTAATAACTTTTTTTATTTGGTCTTGGGTTCAGTCTTGGAGGGTGTGTAATCATTGCTTGCCTGAATGTATTACAAATGCTTAACAGAGCCCTCTGATTAACCTAACTGCTTGACCACACTACCACAAATAGCTTTTTGTATTATCTCCTTAAGTCTCTGTAAGCCTCTAGGGATTAACTGGACTCTGTGCACACTATACCTTACTTTGGTATAAAATATACATAGAGCTTCCTACATTGACAAATCACATTGAGTCCCACTACTGGTAAAGCAGGACTGTCGCACATACTAAGAACCGGCTCTATTCAGAAAATGTGGCAGGCCCTCTCCCAAGCCTCCAGAATCTCTGTCCACAGTCCAGCTATCGGGGCCCTATGCCCTCCCCTGGCTTCCTCCCTTTGTAGGACTTGCTTCACTGCCCTGGTCCATGTGGTCATGTCTTTCTCCCACATCTCCTCCCCAGGGCACATTCTGGACGTCTAGGCCATCACTATCCACCTCTTGGATGGGAAGAGAACTAAATCTAAGAACTTGTTGCTGACTTTATGGGGTTTGGACTGACGGAATGCTCCCAAGAGGCTCATCTCCACCATGCATGTCGTGTGGTTTTCAGCCTATCTAACACCTTGCCCCAGTAAGACTGAAGTCGGGGGCTCCCCCATGTCATGAGAAAAGTTGGCATCGTGATGTACCCTGCATCACCTTATATATGGTCCTGATTCTGTGCAGCTACATCATATGGGTATAATTAAATTGTATATATTTCAGGTGTGTTTTCCTGGACACCTTTTGAGGAAATGCCAGCATTTTGTGCCACTCTGTATCTGATTTTGTGTCCTACCACCCTCTCCCATTTGGCCTTAAGCACGTCAGTGGCTTTCTGGACCACCCCTTACGTCTTGTAGAACCATGTCACAAGATGCCGGCCTCATTTCGTCGATCCTAATAGCTGGAGCACTGCGAAGGACAGAGGCTCCTGCCTCTTTCATAGGTCTCTGCCTCTATCCCATAGATCTTTAAATGCCCTCCTCGGGGCTTCATGTGTCAGCATCTGGCATGGAGGCAGCTCATTTTGCATGTGAAGCAATGTGCACATATGTAAACAGTCTCCCACTGTTACGAGTCCGATGGTAATCCACTCGTATAATTGTGCAGCCGTGAAGGATAAAGGCTCACCAAGCGGGATTCCCACAAGCAGTAGGGCAGGGACATAGAGGGGATTTCCATTTGTTTGCCTCCAACATTTAAGACCAGGGATAGGATCTTCACTGTTGGCAGGAGCAGCTTTGCCAGCAAGGATGCTTGGTTTGGCTCCAGTCCAACAGGACCGACCTCTGCCAGACTTGCACCATCTAGCCATCGAGTTACCCATTGGTGCTAGGCCACAATGTATAGCTCAAAGTATGGGGCTCCCAACCCGCTCTCAAACGGTCGCCGAAGGGTTTCTGGGACACTGTGGCGGCCTCTGTCCCAAATCAGCTGCTTGAGGAGAGGGAGTTCAACTGTCAGAACCAAGATACTGGCACCCCAACCAGAAGGTTAATTAAATAGAGTAACTGTGGGAGCATCACCGTCCTAGAAATCGCAGTGCATGCCATGATAGGCAATTTGAATGCTCTCCAGAAGGTAAAAATTATTTAAGGGACCGCAAGACCCCCTAGATTACTCTCCCGCAGGTCCTCTAGTGTGTGGTACATATGGGTACCCAGGTACATGAAGGTGGTGGGGGCTCTTGCCAGCCCGGGCGGGAGGCCTGGCGATGAAGACCATAGGCAACTGGAAACGGGCAGATCTTGGCTCGATTCATTGGCTTGAAAGGGCATCAAAGTCCTCTAGGAGGTGTACCATATAATTGGTGTCTGAGGTTCCATCTGACAGCATTGGGTCATCCAGATAGAGCAATACTACATGTTCGTAGTCCCAAACCGCGATGCCTCTGCCTTTTCCCTCCAGCCTAAGCAGCTCTGCCAGCGGCTCGATAGCTAAAGCAAACTGGAGGAACAATAAGGAACATCCCTGTAGCATGTCTTGGTTGCTGTAAAATTGCAGTGCTTGTTATAACCCTGGCTGTCTGGGAATATTACAGCCACACCCATTTAACCCAGGACTCTCCGACTCATTCGGAGCATGGCCTCCTCTACCAAATCTGATGGGCCAGTGTCAAAAGCATTCTCAAGATCCGCCGACATAATCACAGCTCTGGGATTAAACTGCATATCAGGTGGTATACAACATGATCTAGCCACTGAAGGGTAATGGAGGTATTCCAGCCTAGAGTAAAGCAGTTCTGGTCCGTATGAATTAGCGTCTGCAGTAATCTAGGTTTTTCTTGTGCCCCTGCTGTCTGTTGTCTTTGGTTGCAGGCGCTAGGGATATTTTGGTGGGGTCTGTCAGTGTTTGTGCTGTCTTGGTCCAATATAAATTCTGCTGGTGGTGTAATACACGCTACGCTGACGGGAGGTCCAAGATCGACCATGATTCACCCCCAGGGTTTGTTCCTACACTCGCAGCATGGTGGTGTTCTGAAGCACGGCTGGAGTACAAGTTGCCTCTCGGTGTGTGCCTTGTGCGCCGGGCTCACTACTCCAGTCTGATGTGCGCTGCTGCTTGCCCGCTAGGCCAATCTCTGTGGTACCGCTGGTCTCTGTTACTGAGGCAACTCCATAGTCTCAAGGCCAACAGACTGGCCCTCCTCCCGGTGTGGGATACATCCGGCCCGCCAACTGGCATTTCAGGCTAGCACAACGGGTCAACACCAGATGGGCTGCCTCCTCCGCCAGGTCCTGGATGAAGGAGTACAGGCAGCGATGAACTGCCTTCATCTGGAATCATACCAGTCTCAAGGATACCGGGTACTTGAAAGTACTGGCTACAGAGACCCAGTACGTCGTTATTCCGGGGTTGGGTGGGGGGGGGGGTGGTCTTGCTGACACAGAACACAGGCGGGGGATAATTCAGACGTCACACATCAATCTGGAACCATTGTAGCTATGCTGCTTCCAAAATGTGCCTAGCCACACTGACTCTTCTACTAATGCCCCACCACCACACATGATCTACATTGAATTAAATTGGCTACATCATGCACATTGTCCACTTTATTCACAAGCAGCGCACACTGGGTGGCCATTATGGGGCACTGCGCAGTCTCACACTACGGTCTAGGACATGGCAGCTTAACCGACATTTCTCAATTTCTGATATTTGTTTCCCTCACCTTCATTGCTTTAGTTTGCTCGCGAGAAAGTCTCACTCGTAGCTGAGATGTCATGCATAATTACACTGAAATTATGAAAATGACACATCAATCTGAAACCTTGGCAGCTACGCCACCATACAATTCGTGTAACTTTGATTGAGAACTCATTAAAGTACCATTGGTGTTCTGTTATCCAAATGTTAAGATGGGAGGAGTGCTCTAGCTGTTGTCTAATTTTTATTGATCTGCTTATACGCAAGAGAATGATTTAACAGTCATCAAAACTGCATTGGATGAGGATTATTGGGGGGGGGGGGGGGTATGGGATTAGGCTCTATTTTATCTTCTGCAGACCGTGCTCAATAGCTAAATCATGGTGGTCTACATAAAGGCTACTTTCTAAATCGTACTAAGTGGTTTCTGTCTTGCAGAATACCAGGATTCAACGTGAGCCACCCCCAATTTATACATGTCTTCTTATTACAGCTACCTCTTTTGCGTCTTGGTTTGTATAGCTTAATTTCACGTTCAGTAATATTCTTGCGTTACCATAAACTCTACAACGTGTGATGACATCCAGCTCTTCATTGAATGTAGATAAAGTAGTATGAGTGCTGTTTCACACACTACTACTGGCTTTGTGACCATATTAATATTTTGTCAGAGAACGTTCCATCTGCTGACTTATGCAAGTACATTTTTAATCGATGGCAGAATCTCGTGTTTGTAGCGAATAGTTTTGCTTTTCTGCACGCCGTACTACTGTTGTAAATCTGGGACAATTGGTGAGCATAAAGTCCTTGCTTAATTCTTGATGTGCTGTGTTGTAACATGAGTTTCCACACTTTTGATTTTGCAAATTGTTTTAACAGCTGGGAAAGAAGGTGATGCTAAACCAGTGGAACCTGTACCTCCGACACAGAATACTGCTTCTCCGACTGCGCCTACCAAAATGAAGAAACGCATTGCTGCCCTGCCAAGAATTCCAATGCTGAAAAGACCCTTGCCATCTGATCCTCCACAGTCGCAGCCATCAGTGAGACTGTCCCCATTGCACTCTAACAACCTCTCCACGCACTCCCCACTGACTGCCTCTAGTTTAGCGCCGTCTAGAGTGTCTCCGGCGCCATCTTCTGTGGATGCAACACCAGCTTCTAAAAAGATCATGTTGTCTTCTAGTTCTGCTGATGTTAAAACAGACTGTTCTTCTCCATCCCCTAGCCCTGCGCGAGGTGTAAAAAAGGCTGGGAGCTCTGAGGGTGTCTCTGCTCCTCCTGTTTCCGTGGGAGTTGCTAAAAAAGCAGAGGCTCCTGTTGCGCCCCGTGGACCTGTGAGTGCTGGTAAAATGGCAGAGTCTCCTTCTGCACCTGGCCTTGCGGTGACTTCAAAAAGGGTAGAAGGTCCTTCCACTTCAAGCTCATCGGCAAAACCTGCAGCAAATCCCAGTCATCCGCAGCCTAACTTACAAATGCGACTGAATATACGGCGTTCCCTAAAGGAGATTTTATGGAAAAGGTAGGTTCTTATTTCTGTTGTTGTTTTACCTGTGTATTTTTTTACCTACTATTTTAAACGAGAATGTTACAATGTAACCTTCTAGGGTGGATGTTCCAGGGATACTGCTAAGGCATTGTAATTACAGTTGTGCAAAAAGATGATTTTCTTTCTATTGTCCCTACTATTTCACCATTGTTTAGAGGGTGTTTTGTCGCATTAGTGCACTACTTGTTGTCTGAATGGTATTGCTTGAGGTTACTAGACTATATTATAGAATGTTGAGGCAGTTAAGCGTTTGAGATGCTAGCCCTTTCACAACTCAATCTTAATTTTAAAATAGGCTTAATGACTTGCTGTTTGTGTTTATTACTGTTAGATGCTCACCCCGTATTTTTCGGGAAGGCGAGAAAGGCAAGGGTGCACAACAGTGGGAAAGGGCAATTAGTAGTTGTATTGGGCATGGCAGCATGTGGGAAGTGGAATCTTCGCATGAATTGCCTCCTTGTCCTACCTTCTCCTGTCGTCACTCATGCACTGTATAGGTCTACTCCACTTTGTTACTGGACTTAGAATGCAGTTAAGCAGTAAGTAATGTGTGCATTAAAATTCCTTTTGTTAAAAGTTCTGATATCCAATACACACTAGTTGCAAATCACAACCATTGCCAAGCCAATAGTTCTGGTCTTAGCAAGCTGCTGCAGTGGTTATGAAGGTCACAAAAAGAAAAATGCATGTCCTCATTTAAAGATGGGTGTACCTCGAACAAGTAGAGAAGTCCTTTGTATTTTCAAGTACATCACATGCGACTCCTGTTGGTTCAAAGAGGAGGAAATGTGTGCTTTGAATTACTGTCTTATGCACAATGATTTAATTATAAAAAGATTAAAAACGTAAAAAATGGTTAAGTATTGTAGTGGTCAACCAGCACTGGCAATGAAGTGCACTTCTTTTTAGGCGAATATTCACATGTAATCATGAAAATGCTTGGTCACAGTGCAAGAGACGATGGCTCGAACATGTGGGCTTGCAGCTAGAGCAGCCAACTTTGGAACTGGGGAGCCAGGTTTTAATTTCTGCCTTGGCTCAACATCCTTTGATTCTTGACAAATCACTTAACTGCCCCGTGCCTTAAACGTAAAAATGTGTAGCCTATTTTGATGCTCAAATAAAGCACTTGTATGCCCTTTCGGCCAGGTTTGCGCTGTGTAAACTGCAAAAAATAAACCCCTTGCTGTATGCTGTGGTGGGCAGAAGCATATGTGGATAGGCAGTTGAAAAGATCAGTGGAAGGAAAGGGATGACCCAAAGCACTCTGTATGTTTGTGAATGTATATGTTTGAATTTATTTGTTTTTATTTTATTCGATGACTGGTGAGAAGCCCTAGCCCAAGGGCATAGCTAAAAATAGATGTGATCATTAAACATTTTGGCTGTAAGCTATATTTGATAAAACTTTTAGGTTTAGCTGAGTTACTACCTGGAGAAGTATATCTTTTTGAGACACCAGGCGACATGAAAAGGAAGTAATATACATCTGTTTTAGGAATGTGTAATTTTGGGTTGTAGATAATGCAGTTTTACATACATTTAGGCCCTAAATGTATGTAAAACTGCATTATCTACAACCATGTGCAAGCCATTAAATCATGAAATGCTGTTTTCACTTGCAAAACATTAACGAACAGAACATACAATTCTAGTGGATATTTCAAAATAAAATATTAACTTTTCAAGGCACACTCGTGCTGAGCTTCATTTTTAAATATCTCCTCCCCAACCCAGTGATAGCGCTGGTTTCTTCTCTTCCCGTTTGGTTCCTACACTACCATAACCTGCCCTGCCCAGTCAGATTATCGCAGTCCATTCCGTTTGTTTGTATTGGCTTGAATGGTCTGAACAAGTCTTTTTCACTCCCAAAAGCACATTTTACAGATCCAGAGGTAGTTCTGTTGTAGTTTTTTTAAGCTTTTGACTGTGCCCTGGTAGAAATAAAGTTCTATGATTTTGATATAGCAGTTTTTAACTCCTTGTAGTTTCCTTAAATAATCAGAATGTTTGCTACTTGTCAGTGACAAATCGTCAGGTGTTTTAAAAAAAAAAAACGTTTTCATTCCCAACCACTTAAAATAGCTTTTTTTCAGTTCAGCGGTGTAGGCATGGAAACACTTCGTGCAAAAGGGAACGCGTAAAGGTCAATGTGGCACTAAGATTTGAAATAATGATGTTGCCCTCAGTTGCCAATTGTGGTATATCCGGGTTCTGGGTTTTTAAGAACTGTAGGAACCTTACAAAAGACCGTTCTTTAGCTCTGTAGACAGAACTGCAAGTTTGAGTGGCAGAACAGTTAACTTAAGTGTATTACCAGTTGCAGGGAAATAAAGGATCATGATCAATTGTTACAACAGATAGTGGTATCTTTTGCAGCAAGAGAGTCACTCCCTCTGTCTGAATAAGACCAGACAAGCTTTTGGTGCTGATTGTTGGTTTGGGTTAAATGGTGCCTTTCTAGTGATTCACCATGCTGTTGAAGAGGGATATGACATGTTGGAGGATTTCTGAAGCCTCCCAGACTGAATGAAGGGTTTCTGGGTAAAGAGGCGTAAATATGTGGTACCCAGCAGCAGTCTTTTTCAGAGTTCTGTCAGTGAAAGTATTGCCAGATAGGCAGTATAGACTCCAGGTCCTGGCTTTAGTCCTGTTGTGAGTAGAGGAAATGTAAGTGCTGCCGAACAGTTCTAGCAAATTGAATTTTAACTGTTTTTACCAGACGTGGTGATGTCGGAGTCCTTTCAGAGTGGACACTTAAAAAAGGGTTACTTTGGTCAAACAGGACCAGAGCATTCCTTTCATTGCAGTCTTAGAGAAGCTAGGATTAGGCTGGCTTTACAAGCAATTACATGGGTGATGTGTGCCCAGCTGAACTTACAGAAGGGAAGCCCCATCTAGTGTCATATCATGAGTCATTGGTCCTGGTAGTAATTTCTCCCTGGGAGAATTCACATTGATTATGTGTTGAAGGTGTCACACTGGGAGTAAGTCAGCACTCTCCTGGGATGTTATCTTAAGATTTCTAGGCTTGGGTGCATGTGTCTTCTCAGACTTTGAGGTCCTAGATGAAACTAGTGACAAATATCCATATGTAGCCAACTAACGCCTTAATCATTTCCATCAACACCTATCACCAGATTTTGTTTCTAAACCGGAGGCATCAGCTGGTATAGCAATACTGAACTCCCTACATGTGAAAGGTAGTGTCTGAAGAGTGACTTTTGCAGATACCTATCTAACTCTCTCCTCCAGAAGGCTAAGTGGGCCAATGATTGCACTTAATTATGTTGATTGAGTAATTTGCAGCCAGTGAATGATCAGTTGTAGTTTTTAATGCCCATGATTTCTAATCTCAGAATTGACCCTTCTGCATGTTTATGATCTTTTTGCAGATTCAAAAGTACACAAACCGTATTACCAGGGTCTTTAAGTAATGAATCAGGAGTGTTATGATTTTGTCAGTATGTTTATTTTTTTTAAAACAGATTTTGTCATTTTCAATTAACACACAGACAGCACAACATCGGTGATGGCCATATTATACATAAGCAATATGGTTCTATACATTGTATCTGGGTAACACTATGGTGTCATAGCGTAGGATTCTACCAGTGTTCCAGGTAATGTTGAGGAATATATGGTCAGATTATTGGCTCGTCTAATTCCAAAATCGTATCCCGCTCCTCGCAGCAGCAAAGTATGTAGTCTCAGGAGAGTACTTCCACCCTCTAAGCATTCACAATTCTGTACCCAAGTCATACATCCTTTGTTCAGCCTCCAGCCCCCCTTCCCACTCATCATCAGTCAGGTTACAAGGGCAGGTCAGGGTGTTCGGGGTCATCAGAGGAGTCGTCGTCGGGGTTCCTAAAACAGTCCACCAGCACTTTCCAGGCCCTGGCTGTGTCCAAAAAGCCACAACCTCCTTTTACTTCCCCTAGCAGTACTGCCCCCTGTTAGCTTGCTCACGTTTGCAAGGTATCCCTCCAAATGGGTACCAGGGGGCTGGTAGCTGCCTTCAGTTTCATAGTGATGCCTGTTTTGCTAGTCCTAGCACTAGGTCAGCAAATCTATTAGTGAACCGATGATTAGCAGGGTGAGGGAAGTTCCCTAGTAGACAGAGCAGTGGGGTACGTGGGAGGGTCCTATCTGTCACATCATTTATACATGCCAATACTCCCTCAGTTCTGGACAGTCCCAGACCATATGTAGCATCTCTGCTCCCAAATCCCCACATCTAGGACATCTCAATTCCTCCCTACGAAATATTGCATTTTTGTTTCCAGCGTAAGGTATGCCCTATGTAAGAAACAAGAGTTGATTAGCTTAAATCTGGGATTGCGAGTTTCTGTATAGACATTATTTAATCTTTGTCCAGTGTGTCTCTGAGAGTGGTACTGCAACACAATCTTCCCACCTTTGGCGCAGCTCATCTAATGGTGTGTGAATGTTGGTGGTCAGTGCTCCATATAGGATCGTGATAGCATGAGTTTTTCCATAAGTTGAGCATAGTGTTTGGCTGCACATGTGAACCGGGGGACTCTGTCGTCCCCGTCTTCCAGTGTTCACAACTATGCATGATGTAAAAGGAAAGGACCCAGTGAAATCCCAAAAAGCCAGACAAGTTCCTCAAAAGGAAGGAGTTCGCCATGCCCGTAAAGATGGCCTACCTGGGCCACGCCCATCCCCACCCATTCTCCCCACAATGCCTCTGTTGTATTAATGCTTTCCAATGCGCGTAGTAGAAAAGCGGAGAACAGTTGCGCTGAAAACTACATTGCCAACAATGACGCATCTCTGCCAGCTCACTAGCAACACCTGGCAGAGGACGGTTGGGTGTCAGTAGTATCTGAAATAGCATTTCAGTACTGGGGCATCGCCAGGATCTCCCTCATCAGGATGGAGCCAGACCTCAATCTGAAGCCGTAAGGCCTCCGTCATCCGTGGGCTTACACAATTTAGTCATTGCTGCTCTCCTCCTACCAGCCCCAGGTCAGTTCCACCATTGAGTTCAGCTCATCAAAGAGGCCTCCGGGATTATAATGGGTAGGGTGGCTTAAAAAGTAGAGCAGCCGAGGTAACGCTGCCATTTTCGCCACTGCTATGCGGCCCGCCAACGACGGAGGCAGGCTCTTCCAGAAGCCAACGCTGGTCCAGAAGGCATGAGTCACTGCCTTGACATTGCCATCTAGCACGTTGCTAGTCGCATGATAAACCCTCACCTTAAGGTATTTCGTACAGTAATTTTCCCACACCAACCCCCATAGATAGTGTGGTATGGGCAAGTCCAGAGTCTGGGAGAAAAAGCAAGCAACTTGCAAATTTATATGCAGGCCCGACATGAAGACAAAGCAGTCCAGTAGGGCAATCGCCCCAGGGAGGTCCCTCTCATTGTTGGCAGTAAGGAGCATGTCAGCATACAATGCAATAAATCCTGAACCTAATCCCATTTTCCCCCATCACTTGGTACAGATAGTCCCACAGGAGGCTCTCAAAGGCCTTTTCCATATCAATGGATATTATCAATACGTCGCCATCCTCCATTGTCCTGGAGTGCAGTATGGAGAATAGTTCATTGCTGTGTTCCTCCCTGGGATAAACACAGTTGGATCCTTAAGGATGAACGTGGGCATGTGGGGATGCAGGCCGAAGGCTAGAATGCCGCTCAGTATTTTTTAGTCCACGTTAAGCATGGGCAGCAGGCTATAGGCTCGGACATCCCGGGGCGGTCACCCAGGTTTCAGAATTTGGACCACTAGTGCTTCACTCGTGGTTAAAGACAGTCAGCCAGTTTCTTGCACCGCTGCGTAGACTTCCACTAACCTGGGTGCTAGTTCGTCTATGAATTAGGCATAAAATTCTGCCGACAAGCTGTCTGTTCCCGGCAACATCCCTTGAGCCACGGCTCGCACAGCAGTCCGTATTTCCTGCAAAGTGACTGGGCCTCCCAGCTCGGTGACATCTTCAACGTCAATATGTGGCAATCCCCATTCCCAGAGAGTTAGTCGGGGTCCAGTAGAGGGGGGCGTGTAGGTCCCTGTAATAGGCCTAAAACTTGTCAATGATATCTGATTGTCGAAATAGGTTCTCCCTCGTCAATGATGACCCCTCAAGGATCATGGATCCCCTAGGAATAGGGTTAGCAAGTCAGGCCAAAAGCGTGCCAGACTTACTGTGTTCTGCATGTCTCTTGACCATGTACTCTTCTGTAGTCAAAACATCAGACCTTCTCTGTATATCTCCAATAACTCCTTCGATTTCAGGAGTGGTGCCTTAAGTTCTGGTCGGGCTCGCTACAGATCCCTCAACACTGATTCCTGGGCTAGAACGTCATGCACCAACACCTCTTAAACTCCCATTGTTTCTGCAATGCACCTCCCCCGCCTAACTGCCTTAAAGGCATCCCATTCATTGAGCAGGGAATTCGTTGATAGTGTATTGTCAGCAAAATAATAATAATCTGTGATGGCTTCCCCTATGGAGTGTTGAAATGTCTCGTCTAGCGTTTCTACACACAAGCTCTAGAACGGAATACAGGAGTGTTCTCTATGCCAGTCAAGCGCAACAAGCACAGAGTTATGATCTGATAATGCGGCAAAGATGTTCTACGTGTCGTACAGTGCACATCTGCAGAGTATCGAAAGATATCTAACATGGCAGTCATGCATACTGGGGGGGGGGGGGGGGGAAGGAATCATTTCTGGTGGTAGGGTGCAATGTCCTCCAACAACTAGCGCCCATTGTACCTGCCAATTCCTGAATGTGCATACAGTTCGCAGTACTGGGGCATCACCTAGGGATAGGTGGGTCCAATCTAAAGCAGGGTCAGTTACAGTATTACATTCCGCCGCGCCTCCCCCCGCCTATCTGTGATCAGTACATAATGGCCATGTGGGTCGATTAGTTCACTTGTCATTTGAAAAGGGACGCCCGGTCTAACCCATATTAAGACACAGCTTATGTAAGCAGAGTATGTTGTAGCATACAACTGCTCCCTCCAGTCCACCTGGTGTCAGATGGGATTCTTGTAGGATGGCAATGTGGACCCGTCTCCTCTTTAAATAGCCATGTACTTCGTCTTTTTGTCATATTATTGAGGCCCTGGACATTTCAACTTATAAAGGAGTAGGTTAAGGGGGCTTCCACAGCCAAAATAGACCAAGCAAAACTGAGGTGTGTCCTTCTAAATAAACTAACCGTGTGGAGCCTTGCCCCCATCCAAAGTCGTATGTAGCTGAAAAGAGGAGACCATGTCTCAAGTAAACAACTAACAGCAGCTCTCCAACACCCTGACCCCAGGATGAGAAACCAACATATCCCCATTCAAACTATCAGACAACATGTCAACTTCTACTCTGAAAGTGTAGTTTGTGCAGCATAACTGAGGGGTGCTCACGCTCTGGTACATCCCTGCTTTACCCTGATTTTCTCTGTTGATAACCTTACATTCTATACTGTTTGGCAAGCAGCCAGGGATACCACTGTGGAAACGAAGATTATAGTTAGCTGCCTTGGTATTCCATCACTTTTGAAGAAATGTTTGTGAAGAAACCGAAAGGAAAGCAATTGTTACAGAAAAGATAACTAAAACACCAATGAAAACATATACACAGAGAAACAAAAGTTGGTGTTAATCAGTACGAGTGTCAAACTTGGTTCCAAAAGTTCCATACATTGTCTGTAAATGAGTTTAATTTTCAAACCTCTTTGGTAGCCTGGAGAACATTGTTAATGATATAAATGTGGTTCTTTGGGTCAGGGGCGTCTATTTTCCTAATGTTAAATGTGTGATATAGGATTGATGCCGACTCGAAAGTAAGGAAGAAACGCACAGTTCTTTGCGCACTGTACGAGCACGTTCTTGTCTGACCATCTATGATTTAGGGTTTTCATTTATGAAAGTTAATGCTAGTCCAAAGATGGTAAATAAATACTTCTGTTGACTTTCAGATTTGTGTTAAAGGATACTAAATGAGGTCTTTAAGATTTTTGTTTTATTTAATTTTTTTATGCCTTCCAGGGTCGGTGATAGTGATGATTTAGCCATGGCTGAAAATGAAGTTGCTAAAGTAGCAATGAATATCGAGAAGGAGATGTTTGGCTTATTTAGAGAAACCGACAGCCGATACAAGAGCAAATACCGCAATCTCATGCTCAATCTGAAGGATCCTAAAAATCAGGTTTGTTTATTTTGTCATGGATGTGTGGGTTGCATGTGTGTAACATTAGTGTTTGGCACAGCCTTCATGAAAACCTATATGTAGATAAGCTTGTTAAGCTGCTTTTCTTGTTGTACAGATTTACTGGAGTAGCATACTAACCAGTTTAGGTTAATCTGGGAGAAAAATCGTAGGAACTACAGTGGTTGGGGTGTATATGTATGTCTGTGTGTAATATATATGTATATGTAGTAATTGCCTCTGACAGATGAGATGTGAACTGGTTAACATCCCCAAAGCCTACTGCTACTTAAAATACAATGTTCGAGGCATATGAGCTGCAGATTACACACTTTTACATAGATCGCCATCTGGTGTTGAGCCCGGATGTTTGCAGTTTGTTTTTCCTCTTGGAAAGTCTTTGGAAGTCACGAGGTCGGTGACTCCTCCCTTTGATCGTATTGCACATGGGCTTCAGCTCCATCCTCAGATTGTTTTTTTCCGCCATCGGGCTCGGATGTAATACTTCGCGCTCCGGTTCCGAACTATTCCAGTTCGACGATCGAAGCGGAATCCTCGCTCATCGCGGTATTTTTCAGATCTAGATCTCCTCAATCACCTTCTCTTCGACACATCTTCGATTCCAGTCGTCGACAGCGGCCTTCGGGCCTACCCAAGCTCCGGTCCCGGCTGATGGAAAGAACTCCTTTCAAGAAGTGCCCTCGATGTGGGTCTAAATTCCCCCACACCGATCTTCATGAGGTGTGCAACCTCTGCCTCTCCCCTGAACACGAGGCTCGAAACTGTCCAGCCTGCAAGTCTTTCAGATCGATAAAGACTATTCGAGATCGAAGTGCCAGACGAAACATGGCACACTCCTCGACCTCCGTTCCAGTCGACATTTTCGGGGACGACGTTGAAGATCCAGGACAGCAGCACACCGAAGAGGACCTCGTCAGTGCTTCTGAAGCCGACGACTCAGATGTGGAGGACATCACCCCGGCGCAGAGGGTCGTGAGTACTATACCCCCTCCCGCACCCGCACCGACACCTTCGCCTCCGGGCCTAGACAAGACCAGAGACACTGCTTCAAACACCCCACCTTCGGGCCCGGTGAAGAAGCCAAATAAGCCTACCGGCGGCTCGGACTCGAGCCAGCCCTCCAGCGGTGTCGAGAAACACACTTCGGCACCGAAAACGAGACCGGCCTCTACCTCGACACCGAGCTCCGCACCAAAGTCCTCAGTGTCGAAACCCAGCCTTTCGGTACTGACCAAACCCAATAAGGCCCTCGGCACCGACACTTCGACGCTGAAGCCCACCTCGGCGCCCACCAAGAAATAGGAGCTTCCCAAGCCCAGTGCTAAGCACGGCACGGACAAGCCTAAAAAGTAATCGGCCCCGAAACCTTCGGCGCCGACGGAACAAACATTGTCACAGGAACTGTTTACACCGGATCCCTTGCAAAAAACTCTTACCAAGGATCCAAAAACTGGACATTTGGCACTCTCGTCTAAAAAGAGACATTTGGACAAACCGGCTCCGCCTCCACCTCCAAAGAGGAAGGACTCTGCTACCTCCCCTTTCAGAATGCCTTCCCCACCTCCTCCACCCTCTCCACCTCCGCCCCCTCTGCCTTCTCCACCCCCACCTCATCGCTCCCCGACCCCGTCTCCAGACGATGATGATCAGGGGGACCCATATTACGATCCAGGGGATGTGCCCCAAGACCCCACCCCTACAGGATCCCCAGACCCATGGGACAACTACAATAATCCAGACGTCCCACAAGATGACCTTTACCCTTCCAGGCCATCCCCATCGGAAGACTCATTAGGTTTTCACCACCTACTTCAGAGGGCGGCACATTATCACGGGGTAGAGCTACACACTGACCCAATAGAGGAGGATTTCCTCCTCGACACCTTTGATACCGCACATAGGTCTACCTCCATACTACCTATGCTCAAAGGGGTGATAAAACATGCGCCAGAGGTTTTTAAGGACCCAGTCAGGGCTAGGGTCATTAACCCACGCATAGAGAAAGTACAAAGCTTCCCCCACAGATCCTGCCTATATCAAAGGGCCAGCGCCACTGGATTCCCTAGTGGTTTCCACTGCACGGAAGAGGTCAAACTCCCAGGCGTCAGGCGAAGCACCACCACCTGACAAAGAGTCAAAGCTACTGGACGCGTCAGGAAAGCGCACCGCATCACAGGCAGCCAATATATGGCGTATCGCCAACACTCAAGCGCTATTGGCCAGATACGATAGAGCGCATTATGATGAATTAGAAACCATAATGCACCACCTCCCAGAAAGATACAAAAATAGGGCCAATGAATTAATTCAGGAGGGTAAGACTATAACTCCTCCATACGCTGTGCCTTAGACGCAGCAGACACAGCCTCCAGGGCCATTAACACTAGCGTCCTCCTCTGTCGCCATGCTTGGCTGAGAGTATCAGGCTTCAAACCTGAGGTACAGGCCTCCATCCTAAATCATCCCTTTGACCAAGAACACCTATTCGGCCCAAAGGT
The DNA here is from genome assembly GCF_964204655.1 of Triturus cristatus. Lineage (NCBI taxonomy): Eukaryota > Metazoa > Chordata > Amphibia > Caudata > Salamandridae > Triturus > Triturus cristatus. The sequence goes on along the minus strand of NC_140590.1, from coordinate 1,658,175,116 downwards.
AGATGAGGCCCTCGAAAATAAAGAAGGACAAGGATACGGCGAAATCTATGGGAGCCCTGCAATCACACCCTCCTAGGCGCTCCTTTCGCCGCTCTTCCTTTCGGGGTACAGCTAGAGGCTACTCCTCAGATAGCGCGTCCACTTCCTACAAATCCCCTGCACAGTCCACCTTCACAAGGGGTTATCAAAGAGGCGGCTATAGGGGCAAAAACAATAAAGGCAGAGGCAAAACAAATACCGCCCGCTCTGCCACACCGCCTACCCAATGACTCTTCCCCCCCCCCCGCTCCCTCCAGACCAGCCCACTCCGGTCGGGGGCAGGCTACAAAATTTCCTTCAGGTCTGGGAGACCATCACCTCAGAAAAATGGGTGACCCAAATTATTCGCTCAGGGTACTGCCTAGAATTGACATCTACCCCCCCAAACATTCCACCTAGGCAACGCCCAATGTCACAAGAACATTCCACATTACTAAAACAGGAGGTAATCTCCCTCCTACAAAAACAGGCAATAGAACAAGTTCCCGCCAATCAG